>NC_136409.1:159117500-161807500 GCF_051521515.1 Lactuca serriola
AAGCATGTTTTGAATTAATACTTGTTTTGAGAAAACAACTTATGTTTATGAAAGAGATGATTTGACAATTATGGTTTGTTTAATGATTTAAATATGAAATTTTTGGACCACATTTTTGGGATGTTTCATTCATCAAGAAAATATAGGCATAACTAACAATTATCACAAAGGCAATCATCACACTACATCATAAACTAGTGGGACGACATTGGTTCCTTAGCCCCTGGGTACTGCGAAGGAAGACTCACCTCTAGCTGCTGAAATATGCAAAAGAATCTCTGCCTGCTGGCCCAGAAAATCCTCGTGCTATCATCATCAAAATAATATCCAATTATTAATTGGATCTCAACCCAGCCAAGAATCTAAGCTACTTAGCTGTTAACTAGGGTAAAAGACCATTTTACCCTTTTTCTTACTTGGCACAAAAACAAAGCCCATTCCAAGTACTCAAAAGGCCTAAAATCCTAAATGGCAACACAAGGCCTAATTATGGCCTAATCTTCCAAATTGGGCCCAAAACCCAATTGGATTAGGTGTCTAACCCCATAACTATAATTAGTATGTACTTGACCCGAGAGTAGCGTTGTCCATTCGGGTTGCATATCACCAGGACAATTTGATAGGATGTATACTTAACTAAGAGGTTATTTATGATCTATTAATATGTTATAAGTTCTAATATATTAATATGAAATCATATAATTTAATTAGTATTGATCAAGAATTAATTTACAATTAATTCGGTGATCAAAAGAGACTAATTAATATATAGGGGTTCATTGTCTAAATCAATTATACATATAAGTTGGGCTAATAATCCATGGTGGATTATTAGTGGTGGGTTAAGCTTATGTAGGTTCCATAAGGTGTTAATCCATTAGAAGCCCAAGTGTAGGAATTAGGGTTACACATGACTCTTGAATTCCTACACTATAAATATGTAACCCTTACCCTAAAATGGTTGAACAATTTGCACAAGTTTGCACACGTGATCTTGGAGATCATAGAGTTGATTTTGGGTGCTAGTATTTCCTCTCTCCCAAGTTTTGCTTTGTCCTAGGTATGTTGTAAACCGTTTGAGGTGCAAGATTTGGGGCACTAAGTTCTTAAAGGCCAAATACAACAAGTTCTACAAGCTAAATAAAGAGGTAAGCTCCTAACTAGTATTTTATGTTATTTACGTCAATTGCATGCTAGTTGTAGGCTTAATGCTTTGGAAACAATATTGCATGTATAATTTGAGAAAACATATATCCAAAGCATTTAGGGTTGTATGTGCACCATAGGATGTTGTAATATACTAAAACCCAATAGTGGTATCAGAGCCTACGGTTGGTTTCTCTTATACTTCATGCTTATTGTTTTTAAAGCAAGAAAAACCTTTTTTTTTTTGGAATCTGCCTGATCATCATGAGGTGGTGACTATTCAGTGGGCAAAATTTTCAGTTTTTTAGCATGTTTTGGATTAAGATCATTACCACAAAATGTTTTTGTTCATAAAATTTGATTTTGTTGTTGTGGTAATGATTATCCTCATCCAAATAAAACATAATTGTCATAGTTTCATGATTTGTATTAGTTTATATGATAGGCTAATTTATTGCAAATGGTTGATATGAATTATCTTGTACTTATGAGTTTAGTTATAACATGAATAAATTATTTGATAATTATTGTTAGTTAAAAATATGATCTAATTGCCTTAATTAAATCCATATCTTGTCCTCAAGTTATGGAAATGAAAATGTTGTCTTTTAAAAGGTTATTAAAACTCATAGGTTTTCGAAAATGAAAGGTATCATTTTTAAGAGTTATTTTTAAATCGTTTTAAAGTCTTACATAACTTGTCCTCAAGTTATGGAACTTGAAAATTCTTTCATAAAAACCATATTAAACTCATAAGTTATGAAAACCAAAAGTTTTGACAAGTTTCAAAACTTGCCCTCAAGTTTTTGGAATTTGTAAAGTCTCACTTTTAAATACTTGAATTCCAAACCCTAGAGTTTTAAAAGTTAAAATTCAACCCTTATACTATTATATTATTAGAAATTTAATAATTATATATATGTATAAGGCAAGTCAGTCTTACCGTTAGAAGGCCTTATTCACGAAGTCGGTCTATAAGGGGTTATAAGGTTACTGCCTATAAAATGACAGTTGA
Source organism: Lactuca serriola (assembly GCF_051521515.1). Classification (NCBI taxonomy): domain Eukaryota; kingdom Viridiplantae; phylum Streptophyta; class Magnoliopsida; order Asterales; family Asteraceae; genus Lactuca; species Lactuca serriola. The sequence goes on from NC_136409.1 coordinate 159,119,662, forward strand.
ATGGGTTTCCACTCTCACCCACTGCTTCCTTGACTGGTGGAGGGTCGTTAGCCAAACGGGGAGGATAGGACACTAATTCTCATTATAAGTATAATGATAATTATAAAGTAACGATACTTTTATTAAATTCCAAATCTTAGTTACTTTAGGAAAATGTGAATATGGTGTTATCCCATGAAATTTCACTTTGCACCTTGATAAGTCGTTAGTGGAGCATGTGTGGTTAACTGGCACACTAATTTGGGACTGACAGTGTGTGGCAAAGGGTAGCTTATGGAGTGTGTGTGGTTAACCGGCACATTGATTAGGTGATCTGTAACATTGGGTGTACCAAGCTAATTTGCAAGGTTATTCACACCTTGTTTGTGATCCTCAGCATCCCAGTCACAACCCTAAAGGGCACAATCGAGATTTAAACTTGCATTGAAAAGTTCATTGAATCTCAAAGGATCTAGGAAATTCAGTCGATTTAAAACTTAATAATCAATTTCATTTTTCATAGTGGAAATTGGTAAATCGTCATTTACCTACCATCAAATATTTTACAATTGTATTACGGCATCCCTCTTACGAACTGTAAAATATTGTGTTGGGTCCTAGCCTTAGTATTTCATTTGGGTGTTATATTAAGGACTTAAATAAACTAAATTGAATTTCACCATTATAGATATCTAGTTCTGACAACTGTGGTCTTCCTCATCCTTTTGGAAAAAGATATCTTCATAAAGATGATTTTCCACAAGACGATCAAGGTGAAAGATTAATCCCTTCTTCGTGTTGTAGTGGAACTTCACTTCCTCCACCTCCTCCAATAATTCTCCTTAACCCACAAGTTCAATGTCACTTAAAGCCCTATTGGCAGGAAGGAAAGTCTGAATGTGTTGACGTCATGGAGATGAAGTTACATTTTTGACAGGCTGGGAGAGTTGGGTGTCGAAGTCTCGAGGAAGTTGGCTGCTGATTTGGTTCTTCAGTCACTCCCTGAGTCGTATAGTGAGTTCTTTAAGGACTACTATATGACAGACCACAACATGACCCTTATTGATCTTATCTATTTGCTTCTTGTTGCTGAATCAACAATAATTTGATGCACTGGAAAATCAAATTTGATCGGAAGATCTACTCCCCAAACTTCCATGGACATTGACAATGGTAACATTGGAAGTCCAGAAAAGCTTTCTCTTCCCAATGGAAAGGGATCGGCCATGGTCAAGTCATTTGACCAAATGGTAAAGAAAAAAGCTAAGTCTGAGATAGTCTCATGTACCATTCCCAAAGAGTCCATATGTTTCTATTGTCAAGAAAAGGGGCATTGGTTGCGAAGCTTCCAAATTTACCTAAAAGATCATAAGGATGCTAAAAGTCAAAATATTTGACTCTACTTCAGGTACGTCCAATCTAACTATATGAAGTTCCTAATTATTGATTCTTAATACAAGATGTGACAAGGTTGGATTTTGATGTTTTGTAGCATCATGTAAAAGGAAGGAAGCTTAAAAGTAAGAGCATGTTAAATCTGATCGCGAAGGGATGGATTACGATCGCATGGTTCGAAGATCGGATTTTTGAGCTGCTGCTTAGGAGTTATGATAGATTGCTTAGAAATATGTAGTAACATAGTTTTTATTTGTATTCTCATTGTAAGGACAAGTTTTCCGCAAATTTTTATAAATAACGACAATTTTATATTTTATTTTAAGTTTCCTTACAATGGCATTTGTGAAAATCGATGCATATATGTTTCCATTGATAGCAATATGGATTTGATTCTTTCGTTTGTGGTAGTATCATAATTTACCAAATAAGGAAAGATTCTCATCACCAAAGTTTTAGTTGGATAGAAACATAAAAGCATGCAACTTGCATTGTGTGATGAATGAGAAATTTATCTTTGGAAAATTAAGACTAATTCCTTATTCACATGTATATGTGAGTCAAGTGAAGGACTAGGGGATCGTGTACAATTGGTTGTGCGCTGGTCAGGTCCACTACAAAGAATGAGAATATTATTCATTATGGTTTACTAAATTTCAATAAATATGGTTATACTCACATGATTAAGTATAATTCTGAATCGTTGAAAAGATTTCAATGTGTAGCAGAACGAATAAGAGTTTCTCCAATTTGAAAAGGTGGGAGAGTACTTTAGTGTCGTGTTTTATGATCATCTTAACAATTATGAAAAATCATATCACCATTGATCCTCTAAGGTTATCTTAGTGCATTTCTATGGCTAAGAAGACAAATCGTGAATTGCTGAAATGGATAAATCAAGAAGATGAGTCATACTTCGTTCCAAAACAAGTCTTCGAGTCATACTCCAAGATTGAGCCTTGAGTGACATAATCTTAAAAAAGGTTTATAACACTTATCAAATATAGAGTAAAATGCTTTCTACTCTTGTACATTTGAAATTGGTAAGTTGTGATGTCTTGGATAAAACAAAGATCAACTAAGGCCAATTGTGTGAAGTGTTAGTCTTGATTAGAGTCCGCACTAACTCTTGAATATTTGTTTTTTTAATTAGTCTTGATTAGAGTCCGCACTAACTCTTGAATATTTGTTTTTTAAGGAATGGTTCTTGACAAGAGAGTTATATGTCAAGAGGTTAGTGGGAGTACTTTAGTGTCATGTTTTATGATCATCTTAATGATTATGAAAAATCATATCACAATTGATCCTCTAAGGTCATCTTAGTTCATTTCTATGGCTAAGAAGAGGAATCATGAATTGTTGAAATGGTTAAATCAAGAAGATGAGTCATACTTCGTTCCAAAACAAGTCTTAGAGTCATACTCCAAGATTGAGCCTTGAGTGACATAATCTTAAGAAAGGTTTATAACACTTATCAAATGTAGAGGAAAATGTTTTCTACACTTGTACATTTGAAATTGGTAAGTTGTGATGTCTTGGACAAAACAAAGACCAACTAAGGCCAATTGTGTGAAGTGTTAGTCTTGATTAGAATACGCACTAACTCTTTAATATTTTTTTGTTAAGGAATGGTTCATGACAAGAGAGTCTTATATGTCAAGAGGTCAGTAGGAGTCTTTAGGATCTTGACAAGTTTCTAGAACTAATCAAGAACAAACCTATTGTTTATCACTAGCACACGACTTGAGGTTGGTAACCTATGGTGTTTACATATTCCTGTTTTTGCGGCCATTCCAGTTAAAGTTGACTATGCATGTAAGTTCTATGAGTGCTTAATTGTTTGCATAACAACTTTGATGAAATGGTAGGCCCTTGGGTTGCCAGGTGGCAAGAAATTAAGATTGAATAGGTTCAATCCATATGAGTTTGGATTTTTCACTAACCTTGTCTTGTGATTATGATTATGACAAATTCATATCGATAGGAACACATACACAAAAATATCTAAGTGTCATAAGGTTTCACCCCAATTCATGAAAATAATTTTGAGGAAACACTTTCACAAAGTATATTTTAAGGAGATACCGATTGTGTTATTTTCATTCTTAAATTTGATTATGATTACGACATCCCTCTTCATAGTTCGAATTGTGAGAAATCAAAAAAGGTCTAAACATTTCAGACTTATGGTTCTAAAATTGTGTAGACACACATGTCAACTGTCTAAGGAAAGGTGTATGAGTCTGATAAGCCTAGGTAAACTCTTATCGAAGTATCTCGTATTAGAAATCTAAACTTTGGTAATGAAATTCAATAATTATTGATTTCTAGAAGTCCATATGATTTCTGAATACATGTCAAAGCTAGTGTGGGCATAAGGGTTATGCTAGTAGGATAATAATTATTATGCGAGTGGGAGCATAATTATTTTGGAAAATGTTGCAAGTTAGCAATGTTAATTATAGAAAAAACAAAAGGTTTCAAATTGCTAAGTTGTGGGGGTTGAAAAGTTGTTTTGTTGTAATTAAGGGAGAGGAAATTATACTTCATTTCAAAATATAAAAACTTAGATTGAGTTATTAATCAAATTTAGTCAAATATATATATGAATGTTATGTTGGAATGGTTCAACATAAGGAAATTCTATATATGGAAATGTTAATTGCGTTCTCAAATTTTGATTATGATTACGACATCCCTCTTCGTAATTCGAACTATGAGAATATAGCAAATAGAAATATTGTAGCAAAAGACTGGTCAAGTATCATATCTTTATGAATCGTGTCCAATATGCTTTGGGTATAGGATCGATTACATGTTCTATAATATTTATATGTTCTAAATTTTCCAAATGCCTAGGGCATTAAGAGGGAAAAAGAACCAAAACTGGATATGACTAAATGGTTAAGCAATTGTCAAGGACAATCTGAAGTTTACCAAAGATTGGTTGCTCATCGACAGTTTGAAGTATAGTATGAATTTTGGAAGGATCATATTGACATATTCTAAAAAGATGCAACTCTTGTTCAGAAGTGATAGTCAAAATGGGAATATGGAAATGTTTCCATAAGTGGAAGTTATTCTTTAAATCTATGTAATATTAGGAAACATAGTGCAAGAAGGATGTTCAAAGGAATGTACTTTGAATTTGAGACTTTGTTTCCGTGGAATTGATCTCCATTGGAATACTTTGTAATGTCTATTGCCAAGTCTCGATGAATTTTGTGCATAGTCATTACAAGAGGATCATTGCATATAAGTTTCGAATCTAACAGATTACAGTAAAAGTAAATAATTTGATATTCTTATATTTACGGTAAGGATTTGGAATTGTGAAATGAGCATCATTGAAATGTTTTCAATTGATCTATTTCACAAAGTAAGGATCATAGATAAACATAGTGTACATGCTTGGAGCATGGGACAACTATTATTTTAATTCAAGTATTAAGTTGATTATTCGAAACATTATATAATGAATAATGAGTAATCAATATGGCACCCAAAGGTTTTAGGGCCATATAAGATTAGTATTATTCTTGTGTTTGAAATTGCATGTTTTGAATTCCCGAATAACTAGGTTATTCAAGTCATCCACATTCGATCATACTTTGGAAGTACGTATTCAGCAAAGACTGTCATGAATGTGTCTGTAGTTTGTCGAGATGTTTTAGACATAACACAAGTTTGCTGCAGTGTTCATGAGTACTCCTGAATAAGATTCGAGTATTGAATTCAACCCACGCTCATCTAAATCACTCCATGGATTTTATCACGAGTGATTGTGAAACGATAATATCTTATATTCTTGAAACGGGGACATGTGAGTTGTAATTTACAATTCGGTTACACATTCACATATATAAATGCACCAGTAACTTGGTGTTATAAAACATATTGTTTTGTGTGATTTGATGAGTAAGTACAAGCAAGCATATGAGTCAAAGTTTATCCGTTCCTTTTACCCTTAGAGGGATAAAAGCAATATCAGTATGATTTAGTGATGACAACCCTAAGTGATTCATCCCTTCGAGTAAATGATTCATCCCTGCAACGGTAGACTCTTACGAAAGATATGCAATAGAGTCAAATCAATCACTTCGAGATTATTAATGTCACACCCCCAAACCAGGACGGCGGAAACGTTCGCGGGCGGATGACTTCATGTGGTAGCGTAACAATAGAATACATAGTAAAGAAAGCAATACAACCATTACATATATAATTGAAAAGTTTACATTTGTCAAAAGTTACATGTTCAAAACCAATTACAATATGATGTCAAAATATGAGATTAAACTGGCGCCGCAGCATCCCTTCATCAAAAGCATAATGATACCTGAAATTACTGATTCCCTGGGACATACAAGTAATTTTGAAAGAGTAGATCAGCATTTAAGCTGGTGAGTTTCATAAGTATTTAAATGACAATGTTTGTATGAAATGAAATGTTTTTTCCTTGTTTGTTTGTGTTTAGAAAATCTTATATTTTCTACTAGTATAAAAGTAGCCTTCTCTCAAGACCAATGTTTGTTTCTAAAATGTATGTAAGTGTGAAATAACCAAATGTGTTTGAAAACCTTGTAAATCAATGCATTTTTAATACCCCATGTGAGTTTTATAACCATACTATTGACTCGGAATGCCTATACACAACGTTCTTCAGGCGTTGGAATGTTATGACGTTTGTTACCCCAAACGGTGGACTGTAGCTAACAGTCAGGGCGCGGGTTGTAAAGCCCGTATAGATCTATACACAAACACCATGCTCCCCCACCAAGGGATTCTAGTATATAATACAGGACTTGAAATGTGTACTCGAACGTACGTGAAGTTTATGTCTCACAAAACCGTGGTATAAAAACAAATTTACGTGTTAAAATGTTCGTTTATTCTTGTATATGAAAGTGACTTCTTGAAATTCATGTTTCTAGTATGTAAAAGTTAGCAATATCCTCGTAAAACTATACCTATTATAGTTTTCTAAAAATGTGTCTCGTTTGTTTAGAAATACCTAGAAAAGGAATCACTTGTTATGAAAGTATAGATTTTTGTAGAGCCTATGATAGACAAGTATACATAAAATCTAAGAAAATGTTTAGTTTATACATGCATTACAACAATTTATATTTCAAAAGATAGAATTCTATTGTAACATATTTTATATACGAAAGTTTACTATAAAGTTTATAAATCACATGTGATTTATATATATAAAAGCATATAAAATAATTCTTTATGTAACACACGATAATACTCGTGTGTTTTACTTGTATTCCCCCCCCCCCCCCCCCCCCCCTTGAAAGCATATAAAAGCATTTAGAATTTCTTAAAAAGGTTAATTAAGGGGTATGAACTCACTTGAAAGTTTGAAGATAGCGAGATGGAAAACCGGGCAGAGTTTCATCTTGAGAAATGGATTTTTCTCGGGATTCTCGGGAATCTCGGGAGTAAAATCGACCCTTGGGACTTGAGCAAAAAGACCAGAGCTTCGGGGTAGTGCGGGCACGGAATACGAGGCAAGATCGGGAGAGAAAGGAGAGAAATGAGCAATTTTTCCGGAAACCCTCGCATTCTATTTATAGGGGGGTCTGAGAAGCCTCATACGCGGGGCGTACGCTCGTACGCAGCGCGTACGCGTACGTCATGCATGAGTGAGTCCTCGACTGCCTCGGCTTCGGATGGGACGGATCGGGTGGGGCGGGTCGGATGGGGCGGGTCGGTAGCTTCGCATAGGGGCGACGTGGACGATCCGAGGCCCTTGATTTCGAGTACGCGGGGCGTACGAGGGTACGCAGGGCGTACTCCGGTCCTATCTGTTGACTCCCCTTCGGATAATACCAAGAATATATATTTGAATTTATATTTATTTTAAATAAACTTCTAAAATTCATATCTCCTTCATACGAACTCCGTTTTCGACGTTCTTTATATCCACGCGTAGGTGAGACTACGCTCTACAACTTTCGTTTAGACTCCGTTGACAAATTCCGAAATTATTTTTATTATTAAATTATAAAATGACGTGATTAAGGAATTTTCTTTAAAAATTCATAACTTCTTTATCTGATGTCGGTTTTTGCCAGACTTTTCACCGCTGAAATACCATTGTCGAGACCTTCAATTCTCGTTTAGGTCATTCTGGCCAAAAGTCGCTCGATCTCCGATTCGAGTTTTTAGTTGTCTGTTGCTAGGCCGAACTTTGAAAAATCTTAACTTCAATATACGAAGCCGGATTTGGGCATTCTTTTTACGTACGATCCCGGTTTAATGACGTTTAAACATAGAGGGAATTTAAATAGAACTTTTTGGACATTTTATTATCAATGTTAATTTTATTAATTCAAAAGTGGTTACAATACTTGACTTTTTAGGTCATTACAAAGATTTGAAATACCGGGTTGTCACATCATCCCCCCGTTAGAGGGAATTTCGTCCCGAAATTTAAAGTAGTAAAGATACTAGTGAACATGAAAGAGATGAGGGTACTTTTGTTTCATCTGATCTTCGCGTTCCCATGTGAATTCAGGTCCCCGCTTGGCGTTCCAGCGAACCTTCACGATGGGTATGCGACTTTGTTTTGTTTGTTTGACCTCTCGGTCCATGATTTCTACTAGTTCTTCCACAAAGTTGAGGCTCTCGCTGATCTCGATCTCGTCGAGTGGAATAACAAGAGTCTCATCGGACAGACACTTTTTCAAGTTCGAGACGTGGAAGGTTGGATGTATGTTACTAAGTTCACGCGGTAGGTTAAGCTTGTAAGCCACAGGGGCGATTCTGGCAAGAATCTCGAAAGGCCCTATGTATCTTGGATTTAGTTTCCCACACTTTCCAAAGCGTATTAAACCCTTCCACGGTGAGACCTTTAATAAAACGTGGTCTCCTACCTGGAATTCCAAAGGTTTCCTCCTTTGGTCAGCGTAACTTTTCTGTCGGCCTCTAGAGGCTTTCAATCGTTCACGAATCTGAACGATCTTCTCTGTTGTTTCTCGTATGATTTCCGCACCGGTGAGAGTGCTTTCAGGAACTCTTCCTTTAGCTAACTGGGTATCGCCAACTTCAGTCCAGCACAGAGGGGATCTGCACTTTCGACCATAGAGGGCTTCGAACGGAGCAGCCTTTATGCTTGTATGATAACTATTGTTGTATGAAAATTCTACAAGGGGTAAATGGATATCCCATGCCTTTCCAAAGTCAATCACACAGGCTCTCAGCATATCTTCTAAAGTTTGTATCGTTCTCTCACTTTGTCCGTCTGTTTGTGGGTGGTAGGCTGTACTCATGTCTAGCCTAGTCCCCAGGGAACTCTGTAGTGACTGCCAGAACCTTGAAGTGAATCTACTATCTCTATCGGAGATAATGGATATCGGAACACCATGCAGTCGCACTACTTCCCTTATGTAAGTTCTTGTAAGCTTTTCCATTTTGTCAGTCTCCTTGATGGGTAGGAAATGCGCGGATTTGGTCAATCTGTCGACGATGACCCATATGGTATCGAGTCCACCCGTCGTCTTGGGTAACTTGGTTATGAAGTCCATAGTAATCTGCTCCCATTTCCATTCTGGTATCTCCGGTTGTTGTAGTAATCCTGACGGTTTCTGATACTCGACCTTAACCTTAGCGCAAGTAAGGCATTTACTTACGAAGATAGCAATTTCTGCTTTCATGTTAGGCCACCAGTACAGTTTCTTAAGATCCAGATACATTTTATCTGAACCTGGGTGAACGGAATATCTTGAGTTGTGTGCTTCGGTCATGACTATGTTTCTGAAACCACCATGATTCGGGGTCCAGATTCGGTCCATGAGATAGTAGGCTCTGCCACCCTTGACTTCTAGATTCTTTTCCATTCCTCGCAGGGATTCACCCGCCACATTTTCAGGTTGCAAAGCTTCCATTTGTGCCTCCTTAATTTGTGTGGATAAGTGGGAATGGATAGTCATAGTCAGAGATTTGACCCTTCGACCAGTGTATTCCTTTCGACTGAGGGCGTCAGCTACCACGTTGGGGTTGCCAGGATGATAACGAATTTCGCATTCGTAGTCATTTAGTAACTCAACCCATCGTCGTTGTCGCATGTTGAGTTCCTTCTGATCGAAAATGTGTTGAAGGCTCTTGTGATCGGTGAAAATAGTACTCTTTGTTCCGTATAAGTAGTGTCTCCAGATCTTCAGAGCAAATACCACTGCTCCTAACTCTAGATCGTGTGTCGTATAGTTCACTTCGTGCGTCTTAAGCTGTCAGGAGGCATAAGCAATAACCTTCCCTCTCTGCATAAGAACACAACCTAGTCCTTGATTTGACGCATCACAATACACTACGAAGTCTTCTATCCCTTCGGGGAGGGATAGTATCGGTGCAGTGCACAAGGCCTGTTTTAGCGTCTGGAATGCCTTCTCTTGTTTCGCTTCCCAGCCAAAGGCCACGCCTTTCTGGGTTAATGTAGTAAGAGGTTTCGCAATGCTAGAGAAGTTCTTTATGAATCTGCGATAGTAGCCAGCGAGACCTAGAAATTGACGAATTTCTGTAGGTGTCTTTGGTGCCGATCAATTCTCAATGGCCTTAATTTTGGAGGGGTCCACGTGTATACCTTTCTCGCTAACAACGTGGCCTAAAAATTCGACTCTTCGAATCCAAAATTCACATTTAGAGAACTCCGCATAGAGTTTCTCCGTTCGCAGTGTTTCTAGGACTTTTCGTAGGTGCTGACTATGCTCTTCCTCACTTCGGGAGTAGACAAGTATATCATCGATAAAGACGATGACGAACTGATCCAAGTAAGGACGGCATACCCTATTCATTAGGTCCATAAATACTGCTGGTGCATTGGTTAATCCGAACGGCATCACTACAAATTCGTAGTGTCCATAACGAGTTCGGAAAGCTGTCTTTGGAATATCCCCCTCTAGAACTCGTAATTGGTGATATCCGGATCGTAGATCTATCTTTGAGAAGTAGTTTTCTCCTTGAAGTTGATCGAATAGGTCGTCAATACGGGGTAAAGGATAACGGTTCTTGACGGTAAGCTTGTTCAGCTCTCTGTAGTCGATGCACATACGGAACGATCCGTCCTTCTTCTTTACAAACAGGACCGGTGCTCCCCAAGGTGAGAAACTTGGTCTTATGAATCCTTTTTGAAGGAGTTCATTAAGTTGACTGGAAAGTTCCTGCATCTCTGCTAGTGCGAGGCGATAAGGTGACTTCGCTACTGGGGTAGCCTCTGGAACTAAGTCGATTCTGAATTCGACTTGGCATTGTGGTGGTAATCCTGGTAGTTCCTCTGGAAAGATATTGGGAAAGTCGCGTACTACCGAAATGTTCTTAATGTCCTTTAGTTCTTGACTTGTATCAACGATGTGCGCTAGGAATGCTCAACAATCCTTCCGCAAGCACTTTCGAGCCTGGATGCACGAAATAATGCGAAGGTTTGTACTTGATTTGTCGCCGTAGATAAGTAATTTTTCGTTGTTAGGGAGATTAAGACGGACTGCTTTCTCAAAGCACATAATGTCAGCGCGAAGAAGACTCAACCAATCCATGCCGACTATAACGTCGAAATTTTTAATTTGGATCGGCATGAGATTGATTGGAAAAGAATGGATGTCTAAAGTTAACGTACATCCCATGTATATGCAGTTAGTGTTTTCGGTTTTTCCATTGGCCATCTCTACAGTGAATGATTTTTCTAACTTGCTAGGTTTAGGTTTAAGTAAATGAATAAAGTTTTGACTCACGAAGCTTCTCTCCGCTCCATTATCGAATAATATGCATGCATATGAATTATCGAGAAGGAACGTACCAGCAACTACAGTTGGGTCAGCTACAGCTTCGTCGTGGCCTATCGCCAAAACTCGTCCCACAGCGCCGGTGCCTGCTGCCTTAGGGCAGTTCCTCCTGAAGTGGCCCACCTCGCGACAACCGTAGCAAGTCTAGCCTACACCTGCACTGGGGACTTGAGTGATCGGCTTTGCGGGGTCCTTGCAGAAACGGGTTGTGTGTCCCTTTCTGTTGCAGTTGGCGCACTGCATTTCCCGACAAGGTCCATGGTGGTGGTAAGTGCATTTGGTGCACTTTTGAAGGTTACCTACATAAGGCTTTGTGGGGTAGGGATTTGTAGGGACTGTAGTAGGTACAGTGGCAGCATTCACTGAAACCAGTTGTTTCTTTGCGGATTCTTGGGAAGACCCACCCTTCCCTTTACTCCATACTCTCTTCCTGTTGTTGTTGTTGTTGTTGTTGTTGTTGTTGTTGTTTCCTTTCTGTGGTTCTGGTGCAGAAACGGTTGAGTTCTGATGACCTCCGTAGTCAATCAGAGATTGTGCCAGTTCCATAGCACTTTCAAAGGTGTCAGGTTTGGAAGCTAACACGCTTGATCGTATTTGGGGCGTCAGTCCCCAGATGTACCTTTCTATTTTCTTGCTCTCGGGAGCAATCATATCTGGGAAAAGGATTGCCAAATCGCAAAATCGGTTGGTATAAGTTGCGATGTCGGTACCAACCATTCCGAGAGTCCATAGTTTGTGTTCGAGCTTTTGAATCTCTCCCCGTGGGCAGTATTCTCTCATCATCATGGCTTTTAGGCTCTCCCAGCTTATGGAGTTTGCCACTATCAGGGTAAGTACTTTAACGTGGCCATTCCACCAAGTTAAAGCTCTATCAATAAGGGTGAAAGTTGCAAATTTGACTTTGCTGTGCTCGGGACAGGAGCAGATTTCAAAGACTAACTCTGTCCTTTCAATCCACTGTCTCAAGGCTAACACACCACCAGATCCATAAAACATCTAGGGCTTGGCATTAGTAAAGTCCTTATAGGTGCATTCTCGGGGTGGTCCATGACTCTCGCCATGGTTGGATGGGTGTGTGCCAGATCCCTAGCCATTAGTACTCGAGTTATTGATCTGTGACATGGCAGCTGCTACCGTTGCGGTGACTGCTGATTGGAACATAACAGCATCAAATTGGGGTGGTGGAGGTGGTGGTTGTACATGTGCTTCCCCACTGTTGTTTCTCCTTGGATTCCTACGCAGAGGCATCCTTCAACTATAAGTTGAAAAGGTAAAGATAAGAATTCCATAGAATAGAAAATGTATGTGTCTCATGAACTAAACTGCTATAGTTCAACGACAGATGCTAGTATGAGTCTTAAAATAGAAGAATGAAAGTTTATTTGTAAGAGTGAAAGTATGAAACAAGTATTTGGTTTCTCAAAGACTTTTCAAGGTTTGAACGAAATACTCAACGTAGTAATAATAGTGTCACTTATATTAATATAAAAGTTGATACAACGATCATGAAAATTTGACCCCTATAAGGGTCTCCGATTACAAGGTTCGAGAAATTTAAAGACTTTTAGCCGAGGTCCTAAGCTATAACAAAATTTGAGTCTATAACAAGCACTACTTGCGACGTAGGTTGCGCTTGGAGCTTGACTCTGCATCTGATTGCTTCGAATCCATTAGACGCCTATCAAAAGCGGCTTGTTGTTCCCTCAGTTCAGCGAGGGCTGCAATCATTTGCGCTTGGAATGCCTCGGTTTGGAGTTGAGCATTGTCTTGTATCTTGTCCAGCCCACGGATGTCAGAAGTGTGAACCTGCACTTCCACGTTGACATCCCGGAGTCGGCTAGCTTGAACTCCGGACTGATTGGACTGATTGGCTAGCTTACCCACCATTACTGGGAGTGCCCGATCAGCCGAACCTCCGCCGCGGGCATCATAGAAGTCCTGGCACATGCCGTAGGGAGGGCGTAAGTTCTGTTGTTGGCTCCGATGATGGAGGTGACTTCCCCAGACGGGAGTCGGTCCTTGAAAGTTCTTTACGAAGACGGGAGGTTGAACGGGTGGTGGATCGATCACTTCCGGTTCTGAGTCGGTACCGGAGTCATCATCCACTTCTATGGGTTCCTCGTCCTCTTCGGGTTCGTCTTCGATCCATCCTCCGTTGCCTTGGTTGGGAAAGTTGGGGTCGCCGGGGTGGTGAAATCCAGCCATTTGACTGTACGAGAAATAGGGTTATAGGAGTTGAATAAAGTTGAAACATGTAAAACATGTAAGTTAAACTAGTTTAGGTAGCAAATACTCCTATAGTATTTAAATTCTTGTGTTTGATTCTAGTATCGTTTGGTAAGTTTTGACTTGTTGCTTACTACGATCATTCCTCAATATACGTTGGTCCAATCTCGGGCAAATATAGTTGATCACGCTATATTTGTCTAAAATCTGATTACATATATCGAGACTTAATCGTAGTGTCAACTTGTCTAGATACTTGTTGTATAGTTAGATATCATGAAAATAATTTATTGTATGCATGTAATTGTACTTAAATGAACTATCAATTTAAGTTAAACGTAACGCTGCTTAAGCGTAAAAAGAAAAATGTTTTATCAGAGAGTGTTAGTCCCTTAAGCATTTATAGTTTGTATATCTTATGTGGTTCGATATACTTAGTTCACTATAAACATTGCTCTGATACCAATCTGTCACACCCCCAAACCTGAACAGCGGAAACGTTCGAGGGTGGATGACTTCATGTGGTAGCGTAACAATAGAATACATAGTAAAGAAAGCAATACAACCATCACATATATAATTGAAAGTTTACATTTGTCAAAAGTTACATGTTCAAAACCAATTGCAATATGATGTCAAAATATGAGATTAAACTGGCGCCGCAGCATCCCTTCATCAAAAGCATAATGATACCTGAAATTACTGATTCCCTGGGACATACAAGTAATTTTGAAAGAGTAGATCAGCATTTAAGCTGGTGAGTTTCATAAGTATTTAAATGAAAATGTTTGTATGAATTGAAATGTTTTGTCCTTGTTTGTTTGTGTTTAGAAAATCCTATATTTTCTACTAGTATAAAAGTAGCCTTCTCTCAAGACCAATGTTTGTTTCTGAAATGTATGTAAGTGTGAAATAACCAAATGTGTTTGAAAACCTTGTAAATCAATGCATTTTTAATACCCCATGTGAGTTTTATAACCATACTATTGACTCGGAATGCCTATACACAATGTTCTTCAGGTGTTGGAATGTTATGACGTTTGTTACCCCAAACGGTGGACTGTAGCTAACAGTCAGTGCGCGGGTTGTCAAGCCCGTATAGATCTATACACAAACACCATGCTCCCCCTCCAAGGGATTCTGGTATATAATACATGACTTGAAATGTGTACTCGAACGTACATGAAGTTTATGTCTCACAAAACCGTGGTATAAAAACAGATTTATGTGTTAAAATGTTCGTTTGTTCTTGTATATGAAAGTGACTTCTTGAAATTCATGTTTCTAGTATGTAAAAGTTAGCAATATCCTCGTAAAACTATACCTATTATAGGTTTCTAAAAATGTGTCTCGTTTGTTTAGAAATACCTAGAAAAGGAATCACTTGTTATGAAAGTATAGATTTTTGTAGAGCCTATGATAGACAAGTATACATAAAATCTAAGAAAATGTTTAGTTTATACATGCATTACAACAATTTATATTTCAAAAGATAGAATTCTATTGTAACATATTTTATATATAAAAGTTTACTATAAAGTTTATAAATCACATGTGATTTATATATATAAAAGCATATAAAATAACTCTTTATGTAACACACAATAATACTCGTGTGTTTTACTTGTATTCCCCCCCTTGAAAGCATATAAAAGCATTTAGAATTTCTTAGAAAGGTTAATTAAGGGGTATGAACTCACTTGAAAGTTTGAAGATAGCGAGATGGAAAACCGGGCAGAGTTTCGTCTTGAGAAACGGATTTTTCTCGGGATTCTCGGGAATCTCGGGAGTAAAATCGACCCTCGGGACTTGAGCAAAAAGACCAGAGCTTCGGGGTAGTGCGGGCACGGAAAACGAGGCAAGATCGGGAGAGAAATGAGAGAAATGAGCAATTTTTCCGGAAACCCTCGCATTCTATTTATAGGGGGGGTCTGAGAAGCCTCATACGCGGGGCGTACGCTCGTACGCAGCGCGTACGCGTACGTCATGCATGAGCGAGTCCTCGACTGCCTCGGCTTCGGATGGGACGGATCGGATGGGACGGATCGGGTGGGGCGGGTCGGATGGGGCGGGTCGGTAGCTTCGCATAGGGGCGACGTGGACGATCCGAGGCCCTTGATTTCGAGTACGCAGGGCGTACTCCGGTCCTATCTGCTGACTCCCCTTCGGATAATACCAAGAATATATATTTAAATTTATATTTATTTTAAATAAACTTCCAAAATTCATATCTCTTTCATACGAACTCCGTTTTCAACGTTCTTTATATCCACGCGTAGATGAGACTACGCTCTACAACTTTCGTTTAGACTCCGTTGGCAAATTCCAAAATTATTTTTATTATTAAATTATAAAATGACATCATTAAGGAATTTTCTTTAAAAATTCATAACTTCTTTATCTGATGTCGGTTTTTGCCAGACTTTTCACCGCTGAAATACCATTGTCGAGACCTTCGATTCTCGTTTAGGTCATTCCGGCCAAAAGTCGCTCGATCTCCGATTCGAGTTTTTAGTTGTCTGTTGCTAGGCCGAACTTGGAAAAATCTTAACTTCAATATACGAAGCCGGATTTGGGCATTCTTTTTACGTACGATCCCGGTTTAATGACGTTTAAACATAGAGGGAATTTAAATAGAACTCTTTGGACATTTTATTATCAATGTTAATTTTATTAATTCAAAAGTGGTTACAATACTTGACTTTTTAGGTCATTACAAAGATTTGAAATACCGGGTTGTCACAATTAAATCCCGTTGTGAGCGAATTAGCATCTTCTGATCAGCTCACTCCTCGATGCACGAAATCCCTTATCACCACTCCTGCCTGAAATCCTGCTAACCTTCATCCGTCTTCTGGATGAACTGAGACCACCCTGGTACCAAATGATCTATCATTACCCGAAATATCGGTCCCTCACCAGTTACCGAACACAAGAACAATCTCTCATTCGCTCTCAGCGACTTCTGAAGATTCTACGACTACTTGAACTACTCTAACAACCAAGCTACTCTGGCTCTAGAAGATCTGGGATCCTCGATCCCCTACCTTAACCCTAAGGTTTCTACCAGGTCCCACCTGCTACTATAAGTACATGGACCTCGCCCACGGGTCTCACCCAACTATATTTCAGAGCGGCATCTTCCACATGTCTCTCCTAACTAGGGCTATACTTTCCCGCTCCTCCTCGAATCTCAAGTTACTATCCTTCCTCGATCTTTATCCAGCTAACTATGAGATACGAGCCTCACCCATACTCCTCTAACTAAACTATTAATGAATGCTACGGCTATCTCGTAGTTATACAACACCTTCCCATAACGTTAACTTTTGGCTACCAGCTTGAAAACATCCAACCACGAGCGTTCCACAGTCTAACATCCTGATTAAATCGCGTGCTACCGAGAAAACACCAACCTGGTTTCCAAAACCAATCCTCAACAACTGCGAATACATGAACCCAATGTCGGGATGTTTCTCAAACCCCCGACATCCCTGCTGCTCTATCCAACGGTTACCTAGGCTGCTTTCCTTCTCAGCAAGGATGCGAACATATCCACGTTGCGCTCCTACCTCAGCTCTTGACTACAGGGATAATTCTCCCTACTTTGATTCAGCTAGTTTCTCGCAGTCCACAGCTTGGATGAATTCCCAATTCTTCCCATCATCGCTTGGCTACTATGTTGAAGTCCACACTACCACCGCTGGTAATCTAACCGACATGTTCTTAAACGATACTTCCCCTGAAAACTAGCAAGACATGTCCGAGTCTCACACATGCATGCTATAATTACTGCATCCTAAGTAACCTGCTCTAAAAGGAAACAACCTCTAACAATCATTCTAAAATCCAAGGTATGCACATGGCATATAACTCTATCATAAGTAGGCCACAAAAGCAGAAATACCCTTACAAATATTGATGCAAAGCCATAACAATAAAATCATCACATAAGATTACAAAGAAATGGAGGGTATGCACCTGACACATCGGGCTGCTGACGACTCCTCTAAAACCAACTGATACGCCCTGCTCGTCGCCACATGCGCCTCTGCCCGTCTCTGATGGCCCTCGGTGATCCTCAAAGTTGCAGGGCATGTGCCATCACCTATCCTGCTGAAAGCAAACTCGGACCATGGGCCTTCTTGTGGTCCCTCTGACTGCAATGGAAAAATATCTGGTATGATCCCTTGGTGGTGGAAGCAATACAATCTCTACTAAAATGACCGATCCGGCCGCACTTGAAGTAGCCTGAATCACTACCAATGCTGCCCTTACATGTACCCTCGTGCATCCTGCCACACTTGCCACAGCGGGCTCGACCCTGATGACCTCTCGACCTAGAATCCGATGATTGGGCCTCTTTCCTGAACCCATAGATACCTGAACCTCAACTAACTTCCTCTTTTTCTCTGTCTCTAGATCAATCTCTCTCTCTCTCTCCCTGGCTCGAGCAATCATATCTTCAGTTTCTTGTAGTAGGACTGACTCGCAAACTGGCTGATATCACTTTACATATCTCATGGTACCGAGCCTACTTAATCTCCTCGTCCGCCACTTACTGTGGAACCAGAAGGGCTCTCTCCCAGAACTTGGCGGTGATCTCCGCCACAGTCTTAATCGTCTACCGCAAATCCTAAAACTCTCATGCTAGCTGTTGCACCTCGATCGCTGGTGCAAACTCGGCCCTAAACCTGGTCTACAAGTCACTCCATGTCATCGTGTCCAACACGGCATCATACCGCATAGCATGTCCTACCTCCTCCTACCAATCACGCTCTCTATCCTTCAAAAGACAAGGGGTATTCTGACCTTGTCCCCCTCGGGGCACCAGCTAGAACAAAAGGCATTAGCAACATCAGCCAACCACCTACTGCTAGCAATGGGGACCCTAGCCCCATGATAATCTGGAGCTCCACATGCTCTGAAATCTCGAAATGTCATGGTATACGCTCCTATCATGGCCATCATCTCAATGCGGAAGGCTACCAGCCTCTCATCCAAAATCTCCATTATGTCCTCCTTGACCGTACCAAAGATCATAGGAGTCTCGTCTAGAATATTGCGCGTAATCTCAACTGATACAAACTCCCTCATCCACTCCTTGAGCTGCTCGACCACTGAACCCGAGTCTGATCCCTCTCCGACATATGATCTGCCCACTGATCTCTCACACAATGTTACCATGCTGAAAACATGCCACAACAACCATCAGAATACACATCCCTTTCGAGGGATCACACACACACTATAAGTTTCCTGGTTTTATCGCAGCCCCTCTTGAATCGAGTATGGATCCTCTGCTTTTAGTAGTGTGAGCCCATACTACCTTCCAAATCTATTCATACTTTCCTCAAGAGTTGCCTCGACTCCACCAAGTCCCTTTCACTACCACTATTGCTCCCAGTACTAAACTCATCCTAGGCTTACCCTAACGAAATCTCCAACCCAACCCAATCCTCTGCTACTAAAGGTATCTTCATAATGCCAATTAGCTATTACTTGAATACCATCACATGTGACGAGGCTCAGATAATCCTTCAAGTAAAGGACTCGTCCCTACAGCAGTTGGACTCCAACAAGCGTTGCGCAATAGGGCCAAATCCAGCACTCTGAGATTATTCAACTCTAATCACATGTGACTTGGCGTATTCACCTAATGGCTAACTCCCATCACTTAGAGTCCCACAAAGCACAAAGCAAGTCGCATTTAGACAAAAAGGAAAAATCTAACTATAACATAAGCAAGCAAGCATATTCACGTATCAAGAATCTACACTAGCATGGGATATAAGCTCATGTAATCAGGCATAACCTAATCAGGCTATCCTACCACTATCTAACCAATACTAACATGCAGCTCAATAAACATAGATAATAGGCATATAAGGCATCCTTACTAGATCCTTTGCCGTAGCATGCATATCACATAATCATATCATAACATAAAATTGTATGGGTATTTTTGAAGAACTTACTTGAGCTCAGGTTATTGCATGCACCACACCCTTTTTCTCATTTCAAAGTCCAATTTCTTTTTTTGAAATCCTTTCTCTTTTCAAAGTTCTTTTTGTAAGACGATTTTCATTTAAAATTTTCTTACTGTGTCCTCAGTTTGAGTTCAGCCACACCCGAAAACATGCCCGAATCCCTCAAACCAATGCTCTGATACTAACTTGTAACATCACAAAAATCAAGACCAAAAATTTCCTTTTTAAAACATTACATGAAACATAAGTATACAGACAAATATATCAAACTAGAGTATCATTTCAAAACATGTTCTAATTATCAGAGTAAAAAAATCCCAGGCTAAAACATCTTGGTTTTGCCATGCGATCATCCCGAGCCCTTCCCTCCACCACCAGAAGTACCTGGAACCAAGTCTGAAAACCGTAAGCACGAAGCTTAGTGAGTTCCCCAGCCTACCACATGCCACAGACGCATAACCATATTCATATAACCACATATTGGGTGCCCGCCTGCTGTATCGGGCCTTACCCGGCATCGGGCCCCGCCCGGCATCAGGCCCCACCTGGGATCGAGCCCCTCTCGGTATACATATATCTCTCTCTTAGCCCTGCCTATCTCTAGGCCTTGCCCGCTATACACATATATCCAATCAAATGACATACTAGCGCATAAAGAAAACATTCTCTACTATACTCATGTACTAAGACCTCGCCTATCTTGGGCCCCGCCCCTGGTCTGCTACTGATGAGTTATGGGACCCCGTCCACACTCCTGCTGTTAGTAAGATACGGGCCCCGACCACACTCACTTCTCTACTATCATGGGCCTCGCCCTTACTCTGCTAATATTGAGATATGGAACCCCATCCACACTCAGCTAGTGATGAGATACGGGACCTCTCCCATACTCACCTCCCTACTAGGCACATACAAGTATCACAAAGACAACAAGTATAACTATCATACAAACATTCCTTAGGCACCCACCTTGCATCGACCCTTGGTCCGGAATCACATACTAGCATACAGTGCCTAGGGCTAACCCCTAGGTCTTCCTACTCATAAACTACATGGGTCGGCATTGTGGCCTTAGACCCATGCATATAGTGAAGAGACTCACCTCATACAACTAAAGACTGACTTAAACCTCCGGCTGCTATCCGATAATTCCCGAACTGCTGCTCCCGTATGTTGGGGTGCAAAGTTATTCATTCATGACTTTGTAAATGTTTGACTTTTGTAAAACCCACTTGCATGTGGTGCTTTAGCCTTTATACCCATTTGTTAGAGAGTGAGAGAGAGACATGTAAACACCTCTATAAATAGTGGGTTCATACCACTTGTAGAGGTGTGCTTGAGAGATGTAGAAATGAGTGTGTAAGTGTGTGTTATTTATGTAGTCTAGATCTAGATCCTTTTTGTGTAACACCATATACATTCAATATATCTCTTAAACACCCAAATCACCATGTTCAATTGTGCAAGCTTTAATTCTGCATGTCAAACCATGTTCTTTGTCACTACAATTGGTATCAGAGCTTGGTTTTCACGATCAACATGACTTTTGAAGAACGATTCTCGGTTTGGCAACATTTGTCGCAATTTGAGCAATTTTGGTGAGTCTCTCTCTACGATCTCTCGTAATATTTTGATTCGTGCTTTGCGTTCTTGATTTTTGATCGTTTTGATTCATTGGATCTAATTCGTTTCAAACCTCATTGTTGATCCAATCAATTTTTGTTTAGATCAAATTCAAACCAAAAACAAAATAAAATTTACTAAATCAATGATCGATATATGATCCATAACTTTGAGCCCAAAATCTCGATCCATTAGTGTTCATTCAACCAGATTGAAGCCCAAACTTGTAATCCAATTGATAGATTCGATGTATCTGATTGTATTCGCGTATCCAACATCTATTTTCTTGTTCTAGCAAATCGATAATGACGATCTTGTATGTTGAATCGAAAGTCGATTGTATCAAATCAGTTTCGTTGATGGATATTAATCATTGTTTTTCTCTCGATTTATCTAGTCTTGAATCGATCCGATTGCCTTTGATATTGATACTTTATCGATCATTCATAATCATTTATTCTTCAGCTCTTAATCTTGACTTCTCATTGTATTTTTCTCGATCGATGTTGAATGTATAGCTGATAATGAGTGTCGATTTCTTATGATTTGGAATATGATGAACTCGATTTTATACAAGTTCCAGTGAAGAAGTCGGAAATTGATCTTTTGATTTTGATGAAATTGTTGATCAAGAACACTTGAATGTGTGAAGAACTGTTGAAGGAACACATTTTGATCTGAAATTGTTCTGAAAAGTTATCAATTTGTTGTTTGTTGACTGAAGAACTGAAAGTCAAAACAAAAAGTCCAAATTGTTGTTCTTTGTTCAACTTGTACACACGCTTCACTGATTTGTACAATTGGATTATCATAGTGTGATTCTGGGATTTGGTTTGTTGGTTTGAAATCGAGATCTGATTGTTCGTATGGGAAGATGATTTCGATTGTTGATGAACGAAGGGCTATCATATGGTTTAATGGATATGTGATAATCAAGTGGTTGATCTGGAAATGCGGATTTGATTTTGAAAATCGATTAATTGGTTTGAATGCCAAGAATGTTCGCATATGGGTTCACATATGAATTTTTTGGATCGCATTTGAAATCAGTGGAGTTCGCATCTAGATCTTCATTAAGTTCGCATATGAAATCAAAACAATTGTGTTCGCATCTGGCTAATTGTTTTTTATTTTGCAAGCTTGGAGTCAAAGATCTGGATTGGGTTCGCATTTATGGATTGGATTTCGCATTTGGTGATACAGTTGATTTGTTGATGTGAAGCCAAACTATATTCGCATTTGTGTGAATCAAACACAGATTCGCATTGGTATGAATGGAGTTCGCATTTGATGCAAACAAAATGAAAGATGTGGGAAGCATGCAAAGTTTTCACTGTATAAATGCGAATTGGGGAAGAAAGCCAATAGTTTCGCATTTGGTCCCTGATCTTTTCACAAAATAATACAAATGGTCCAACTTCAAAAAATGGGATTATAAAATGACAAAAATGCAAAATGTTCATTTCGCATCCCTGCAGTCTTCGCAAGATGGCAAATTTTACCCAGTTCCCAATGGATTGTATAGGGGCAAGACACCTTGTTCAATGAATCTCAAAGGAAATCTAGGAATTCTTAATACATTTAAAACTTAAGCCTTTATGTTTTTCATGATGAAGAATTAGTGAATCGTCATTCACTTACCTCCAAATTATTTGCATGTTTGATTACGACATCCCTCTTCTAATGTGTAAATAATGTTGTTGGATCCTAGCCTTAATGTCTCATTTGGGGTGTTTCATTAAGGATTCAATCAACTAACTTGAAATTTCTCCCGTTTTTTAGATGTCTGATTCTAACCGTGGTCTTCCCGAATCCCAAGGAAAAGGTGTTCCTGTTGAAAGTAAAAGCTTGTTCCAAAGTGAAGGATCAATGTGGACTAGCTTGATTTCACTTCCTCCTCCTCCTCCCGTTGTTCTCCCCGACCCACAAAATCGAAGATTTGAAAGGTTCAAGATCACCGAAGCCCTATTGGCAGTGGAACATGAAGATGGTAAACCCGTGTGTGCTCACGTCCTAGGGATGAAATCACACATTGATAGGTTGATTATGTTGGGTGCGTCTTTCCCCAATAAGTTGGCTGTGGAATGGTTTCTTCAGTCACTCCCTGAATCATATGATAAGTTCATAAGAGAGTATTATATGATAGACATTGACGCGACCCTCAGTGACTTAACTTATATGTTTATTGCTGCTGAATCAGAAATGATTTGGCGAAGTAATGGAGCATATTTTTCTAGTAAATCAATGAACCATGCTTCCGTGGACGTTCTAGGAGAAGCCACATGTTTCTGCTGCCAAGGGACAGGGAAATGGATATGAAGCTGCCCAAAGGAACTGAAGAGTCTAAGAGATGAAAGACTCAAGAAGTGTGGCTCTACTTCAGGTATAAAATCCATTATCTAACTCCATTAAATTCCTATTCTTTATACATAATGTGATAAGATTACATTTGCATGTTTTGCAGAATTAGAAGAAAGAGAGGAAGTTTGATGGAAGAGTAAGATGAGTCGGATCACGAAGAAATGGATTACGATCGCATGGATTTGAAGATCAGATTTTGAGCTTAGGAAGTTATGATAGATTTGTTAGGACTATTTGATTACATAGTTTTTCAATTGAATTTTGCATTGTAAGGACATGTTTTCCGCTGCTTTTATGAATAAAATAAATTTTGGTTTTATCTTATTTTTTTATCCTTACAATGGCATATATGAAAAATTGATGTTTGTGTACTTCTATTATTAGCAAAATGGATTTGATTCTTAATTAGATTATTTGTGGAAGTGTCAAGAGTTTACCAAATAGGGAGAGTTTCTCATCGCCCAAGTTTCAAGTGGATAGGAACTTGGAATCATGCAACAAGTATTGTATGATGAATGAGAGCTTTCACATTTGGGAAATTTAGACTAAACTTTGACAAAGTGTCAGTTAAAGGACTAGGAGATCGAGTACACTAGGTCGTACGTTGATCAAGTCTACCACAAGAGTATCAAAGATATTCGTCATAATTTACTAAAGTTTAGTGAATATTGTTATACTTATAAGATAGAGTATAATTTTGGGTTGATTAAAAGAGTTTGAATCAATAGCGAAAACGAATAAGAAGAATCAAGTAGGCAGAAAGATAAAAGTTTCTCTATTCTAAGAAGAAGGGAGAGTACATATTATTATGTTTTATGATAGGACTTAATGATTAAGAACCATATCTCAATTGATCCTCTAAGTGAATCTTAGTACAATTTGTATGTATAAGAAAAGGGAATCGAGAATTGTGGAAATGGTTAGATCAAGAAGTCAACCATACTTCGTTCCAATATCAAGTCTTAGAGTTATACTCCAAGATGGTGAATTAGGTGACAAGTCTTAAGAAGGTTTATAACATTCATCAAATGTGTAATTTGGAAAAAGGATTTTCTTATTCTTGCACATTTGAAATTAGTAAGTTGTGGTGTCTTGGATAAGACAAAGACCAACTAGGACCAATTATGTAAAGTGTTTTGTCTTGATAAAAACTACACTAACTCTTGAATATTTGTTTGTCAAGAAATGTTTCTTGACAAGAGAACCTTATATGTCAAGGAGTCAGTGGGAGTCTTAATGGTCTTGAAAGGTTTCAAGAACAAATCAAGAATAAACCTTATCAATCATCACTAGCACACGACTTGAGGTTTACAACCTATCGTGTTAACACTATTTTGTTTTTTGTGCCACTCCAATTGAGTTTTTAGTATATGTGAGCTCTACGAGTTCTCAATGGATTGTATAGGGGCAAGACACCTTGTTCAATGGAAAGTACATTGAACTGAAGGGTTGGGCTGCTCAATAACTTGGAAGTAATGGTGGGACCCTTGATGGCAAGAAATTAAGAAGAACGAGTTATATCCATAAGAGTTTAAATTTGTCACTGACATTATCTTGTGATTATGGTTATGACGAATTCACATGGATGGGAACGTATACACCACAAAATCTAAGTGCCATAAGGTTTCTTTCATTCATGAGAATGGTTGTGAGGGAACGCTTTCACGAAGAGAGATTTTGAAGATAGCATTATGTAATTTGGGTTTCTCAAAATTCAACTATGATTACGGCATACCTCTTCATAGTTCGAATTGTGGGAAATGGCAAATGGGTCTTAGCATTTTAGACTTGTTGATATGAGTCCTATAATCGTTTAGACATATACATATGAGCTGTCCAAGGAAAAGTGTATGAGGTTGAGAAGCTTAGATAAAGTCTTATTGAAGCATCTAGTATTAGAAATATGAACTTAAGAAATTGTTTTCTAGAAGTTCAGCTGATTATTGAATACATGTCGAAGCTAGTGGGAGCATAAGTGTTATGCTGGTAAAGAAATAATCATCATGTAAGTGGGATCATGATTATTATGGTAAGTATTGCAAGTTAGCAATATTAATTATAGAAAACAAGAGTTATACTTTGCAAGTTGTAAGAGTTAAAAAGTTGTTTTTCTATAATTAAGGGAGAGAATATTGTACTTTATTCAAAATCTAAAAGCTTAGATTGAGAAATTTTAATAAATTTAGTCAAAGGATACATAGTGTGTTCTTAAATTTCGATTATGATTACGGTATCCCTCTTCATAGTTCGAATTATGGCAAATGATTGATAGAGTATCGTATCTTTATGTAAGACATTATGCATCATGTCTCATACACTTCGGGTATAGGAATAATTGCATATGCTATAATATTTGACCATTCTAAAATTTTCCAAATGTCTAGCGCATTAAGAAGGAAAAAGGACAAGAATTGGTATTGACTAAGATAATTAAACAACTATCAAAGGACGATCTAAAGTTCGCTGAGGATTGGTCGCTTGTGAGTAGTTGGAAGTATGGTATGGAATGGACCATATCGACATTATTATGAATAGATAAGATTCTATTAAGAATGAGTTGTCATATGGTAAATATGGAAATGCTTCCATAATTGGGAGTTGGAAATTAAGAATTTATGTTTGGATTAGAAAATTTTATACAAAAGGATTTTCAAAGGAATGTACTTTGAGTGAAAGACATCACATCTATAGAATTGTTCTGTAACAATTTTTGATAGAGTAACTTGTGATTTCGTTGGCCGAGTCATTGTGACTTTTGTGCCGTGAATTCACAAGAGGATCATTGCATAAAATATTAGAATTTGACATATTCTATAAGTGGCAAGAATTTGATATTCTTGTACTTATAATAATAATTGGGAGTTGTGAAATGAGTACGATTGAAAATGTGTTCATTTGATCTATTTCACAAAGTATAGACCATAGGAAACCAAAGTGTGCATGCTTGGAGCATGGGACAATTGTGGTTATAATTCGAGTTATAAAGTTGATTATCTGAAACGTTAAACAATGGATAATGAGTAATCAATATGGTGATTAAATAAAGGTGTTTTATTTATACTCAAAGATTTGGGAGCATATAGGATTAGTATTATTTTTGTGTGTTTCACTTTGCATGTTTTGACTTCAAGAATAATTGAGTTTATTAAGAATAATCGAATTATTCAAACGGTCCACAGTTAGTCATACGTTGGAAGTAGGTATGAATGAAGACTGTCATGAATTGGTTTGTAGATTATCTAAAGCGTATTAAACATAGCAAAGGTTTGTTGCAATGTTCATGAGTGCTTATGAATATGATTTTGAGCATTGGATTAAACCCACGCTCATTTGGATCGCTTCATGGATTTTATCACGAGCGATTGGTGAGACGATAATATCTTGTATTCTTAAAACCAAGATGTGTGAGTTGTATCTTGCGAATCGGTTACACATTGATAATATGAAAACGCACCAATAACTTGGTGTTATAAAACTTTTTGTTGTATGTAACTTGGTGAGTGAGTGCAAGCAAACATTGAGTCGAAGTTTATCCGTTCCTTTTACCCAAAGTGGGATAAAAGCGATATTTGTGGGCCCCTCGATGATTTAGTGATGACAAACGTAAATGCTCGGCCGAGCTAGGGCTAATTTGATTTGTTCAATTAGTCAGTCGTCGTAAATCGGAAATCGGGAAACAACACATAGACTGAGAGAATGATTTCAATCGATGTCTAAAATGGAGGAATATATATGATCCCTTATCTAAAGGATAGGTTACTGATAAGATCAGAGTTCGACAGCGTCTTTGAGAGCTACGATTGCTAATCGAGTTGTACTTGCATTTGTGGTTACTAGACTTATCCAAGTGGAAGACTGTTGGATTAGTGTCTAAGCCCGTAACCATATTTGGTAAGTACTTGACCCGATTGTGCATGGTCCTTTTGGGTTGCCTTCACCAAAGCAACTTGACTAGAGAAATAATAGAGAAAGAGGTTATTATGATTTATTAATATGTTATAAGAATAATATATTAAAGGAGAAATCATATTTGTTTAATTAATATTGGTCAATAATTAATTAAGAATTAATTTTGTGATCAATTGTAATTAATTTTGTGATCAATTGTAATTAATGAAACTAGAGGGGCTGAATTGTAATTATGTGATAGTTACAAAATATGGTAAGGATTATCCTAGATATCGGTTGGACGAAATGAAGACGATAAGGATCCTTGAAATCGTCCAAAGATAAGGGCTTTCAAGGCTTATCTTATTGTTACTTGGTGGGCAAGCAACTAGATAAGGATAAGGACTGAAACCCTAATCTCCACACCTATATAAACACCCCTTTGCCATAAGAATTCGTCCATGCTTCCTAAAGGATTCTTAGGGCCGATTTCTACCTCCTTCTTCTCTCTCTATAGCTTCTCCATTTTCTCTTGGTGTTTGTGAGCCATTAGAGACACTACACTTGTGGTGCTTGCTTTCAAGACTTAGGGTTTGAAGATTTAAGTTGTTATTGCAATATAACAACAAGAGGTATGTAATCTAACCTTCTTGGTGAATTTCAAAAATAGTAAGCCATATTAGGGTTTCTTCATGTGTTCATAAAGTTGTGTATCTAATAGTGAAAATATAGATCCAATTCTAGGGTTGCATGCACACATAGGATTGTTTGTACAAAACCCATCAAAGCTAAGATGAAGACCTGATTACTAAGAAATGCAGCAAATACAGTGTATCTTCTGGATCAACTTCCTCCTTCTTGAACCTCCGACTTCATTCCTTCTTCCTCTTCCTCTTCAAGAGCACACAAAGCACACTAAGGTGGCTCAAACACTCACAAGATGCACTAGGGTTTCGTGGGTGAGGGTTTGGGGTCTGGAGGCTGAAGATGAGGCTGGGGGAATGAGAATATGATGCTTAAATAGGGCATCAAGTCCTGAAATTAGGGTTTCCCAACCCAAACCAGAATCGCCAAGTCGGCCACTTAATCTGTGACACGGAACTTGCTCTGACTCGTCGGGTTCTTCCTTGGACTCGACGAGTTGACTCATTGACTTAGGGTTCTTCCTTCCCCAACTTGGCCTCCTGGATTACGGATGTTACAACTCTTCCCCACTTAAACCGGACTTCGTCCTCGAAGTCCGCAATGGCCAACTTCCTTACAATCCACTTATAACTTCCACACACGATACACACTTAGCCCTCCCGGTCCAATCCTCGGTGGTCCACTCTTCGGAGAACCTCCTAGTCATTCCACAAAACAAATCCTTGGAGATAAATACCACGAGAGCACTCCTATCACCAACAATCCTGAGAACATGCTTCTTATCCAACCAATCTCTCTGGTACTCCTCGAGCGCTTATGTTGGACATCCTAGGGGTTCACCCTTTTTTCCTGCGCGATACATGGCTTTCCCAAAGCAACTTTCCATACACAACAAAAACCTTTTGTTTTTCTTTGGAGGATATACCTAACGCTGCATCCACCTCTCCATCCACTCCCAGTGCTGGTCACTACCACTGATACTCCCTGACTGCTTCCTCTTACTATATCCTGGTGCTGAAGACCTATCCCAGCGAATGGAGCAAATAATCCTTCGAGTAAATGATTCATCTCTACAATGGTTAGACTCTTACGAAAGCTGCACAATAGAGTCAAATCAATCACTCTGAGATTATTTAGTCCCGCTATGAGCGACTTAGCATCTCCTGATCAGCTGACTGATCTACGCACGAAATCCCTTATCACCACTCCTTCCTAAAATCCCGCTGACCCTCATCCGTCTTTCGGATGAACCGAGACCACCCATATCCCAACTAATCTACCATTATCTGAAATACCGGTCCCTCACTGGTTACTAAACGCAAGAACAATCTCTCAGTCGCTCTCAGTGACTTCTAAAGATACTACGACTACCAGAACTACTCTACCAACCTAGCCACTCTGGCTCTAGAAGATCTGGGATCCTCGATCCCTACCTTAAACCTAAGGTCTCTACCAGGTTCCACCTACTGCTATAAGTATACGGGCCTCGCCCACGGGTCTCACCCAATGATATTTCGGGGCGACCTCTCCCCTAGGTCTTACCTACCTAGTGCTATGCAGGCCCACTCCTCCTGAAATCTCAAGTTACTATCCTTCCTCGATGACTATCTGGCTAACTAGGAGATACGAGCCTTGCCCATACTCCTCTAACTAAACTGCCAAATAACTGGTGGCTACCAGCCAGAAAACATCCAACCACGAGTGTTCCACGGTCTAACATCATGAGTAACTCTCATGTTACCGAGAAAAACTCCAACCTGGTTTCCCAAACCAATCCTCAACTACTGCGAATACATGAACCCAATGTCGGGATGTTTCTCAAACCCCTGATTAACAATCCTGACTACTGGGATAGTACCCCTCGCCCCCACTTTGATTCAGCTAGTTTCTCGTAGTCCACAGCTTGGATGAATTCCCAATTCTTCCCATCATCCCTTGGCTATTCTGCTGAAATCCACACTACCACCGCAGGTGATCTAACCGACCTATTCTCCAATGATACTTCCACTGAAAACTAGTAAGACACGCCTAAGTCTCACACATGCATGATATAGATACTGCATCCTGATTAACCTGCTATAAAAGGGAACGACCTCCAACTATCATTCTAAAATCCAAGCTATGCAGATGGCACATAACTCTATCACAAGCAGGCCACCAAAAGCAAAAATACCCTTACCAATACTGATGCAGAACCATAACAATAAAATCATAACATAAGCTTACAAAGAAATGGAAGGTACACACCTGACACATCGGGTTGCTCATGCCTCCTATAAAACCAACTAATTCGCCCTACTCCTCATCGCAGGCGCCTCTACCCGGCCCTGACGGTTGTCGGTGATGCTCAAGGTTGTAGGGGTAGGTTCCGTCACCTATCCTGCTGAAAGCAAACTCGGACATTGGGCCTTCTTGTGGCCCCTCTGATTGGAATGGAAACATATCAGGTCTGATCCCTGGGTGGTGGTAGCAGTACAATCTTTGCTAAAATGACGGATATGTCCACACTTGAAGCAACCTGAATCACCACCACTGCCGCCCCTACATGCACCCTCGTGCGTCCTACCGCACTTGCGACAGCAACCCTGGTCATGGTGAACTCTCGACCTAGAATCCGATGACTTGGGCCTCTTACCCGAACCCATGGATACCTGAACCTCTGCCAGCTTCCTCTTCTTCTCTGTCTCTAGATCAATCTCTCTCTCCTTGGCCCGAGTAATCATATCTTCCAGTGTCTTGCAGCTGGACCGACTCACAAACTGGCTGATATCAGTACTCAACATCTCATGGTACCAAGCCTTCTTCATCTCCTCATCCACCACATACTATGGAACTAGAAGGGCTCTCTCCCTGAACTTGCCGGTGATATCCGCCACAATCTCAATCTTGAAATCCTGAAACTCTTGTGCTAGTTGCTGCACCTCCATCACCGGTTCAAAATCGGCCCTGAACCTGGTCAAGAAGACACTCCATGTCATCGCATCCAACGCGGCATCATCCCTCATAGCATGTCCTACCTCCTCCCACCAATCATGCGCTCTGTCCTTCAAAATACAAGGGCTAGTCTGATCTTGTCCCCCTCGAGACACCGACTAGAACAAAAGGCGTTGGAGACATCAGCCAACCACCTGCTGCTAGTAATGGGGTCCCGGGCCCCATGATAATCTGGAGCTCCACAGGCTCTGAACTCTCGAAATGTCAATGTACACGCTCTCATCATGGCCATTATCTGAGTGCGGAAGGATCCCAACCTCTCATCGAAAATCTCCATTATGCCCTCCTTGATCGTACAAAAGATCACAGGACTCTGGTCTAGAATACTGCGCGTAATCTCAGCTGATACAAACTCCCTCATCCGCTCCTCGAATTGCTCGACCCCTGAACCTGAGTCTGATCCCTCTCAGGCACCTGATCCGCCCACCAATCTCGCACACAACGTCACCATGCTGAAACATGCCACAACAACCATCAGAATACACATCCCTTCCGATGGATCACACACGGACTACAAGTTCCCTGGTTTTATCTCAGCCCCTCTTGAATCCAGTACGGATCCTCTGCTTTCAGTAGTACGGGCCCATACTACTTTCCATATTTATCCGTACTTTCTTCAAGAGTTGCCTCGACTCCACCAAGTCCCTTTCACTACCACTACTGCTCGTAGCACTAAAATCATCCTAGGCTTACCCTAGGGAAAACTCCAAACCAACCTAGTCCTCAGCTACTGAAGGTATCTTCATAATGTCAATTAGCCATTACTTGAATACCATCACATGTGACGAGGCTTAGATAATCCTTCGAGTAAAGGACTTGTCCCTATAGCGGTTGGACTCAAACAAGAGGTGCGCAATAAGGCCAAATCCAACACTCTTAGATTATTCAACCCTGATCACATGTGACTTGGTGTATTCACCTAATGGCTAACTCCCATCAATTAGAGTCCCACAATGCATAAAGCAAGTAGCATTCAAACAAAAAGGAAAATCTAACTATAACATAAG
Source organism: Lactuca serriola (assembly GCF_051521515.1). Classification (NCBI taxonomy): domain Eukaryota; kingdom Viridiplantae; phylum Streptophyta; class Magnoliopsida; order Asterales; family Asteraceae; genus Lactuca; species Lactuca serriola. The sequence goes on from NC_136409.1 coordinate 159,151,555, forward strand.
CAAGGAATCATATTCACATATAAAGAGTTTGCACTAGCATGCGATATTAGCTCATGTAATCAGGCATAACCTAATCAGGCTATCCTACCACTATCTAACTAGTACTAACATGCAGCTCAATAAACACAGATAATAGGCATATAAGGCATCCTTCCTAGATCCTTAGCCCTAGCATGCTGATCACATAATCATATCATAACATAAACTTGTATGGTTAATTTGGGAGACCTTACTTGAGCTCGGCTGATTGCATGCACCGCACCCTTTTACATGTTTCAAAGTCCTTTTTCCTTTTCCAAAATCCTTTCTCTTTTCAAAGTTCTTTTTATAAGACAATTTTCTTTTGAAAATTTTCTTACCGTGTCCTCAGTTTGAGTTCAATCACACCCGAGAGCGTGCCCAAATCCCTCAAACCAAGGCTCTGATACCAACTTGTAACATCACAAAAATCAAGACAAAAAATTTCCTTTTTAAAACATTACATGAAACATAAGTAAAAAGACAAATCTATCAAATTAGACTATCATTTCAAGACATGTTCTAATTATCAGAGTAAAAACATCCCAGGCTAAAACATCTTGGTGTGTGACATGAGATCATCCCGAGCCCTTCCCTCTCTAACGGGAAGTACCTGAAACTAAGACTGAAAACCGTAAGCATGAAGCTTAGTGAGTTCCCCAACCTACCACATGCCACAGATGCATAACCATCTACACATAACCACATACTGGGCCCTCGCCCACTACATAGGGCCTTACCCGGCATCAGGCCCCGCCTGGCATCGAGCCCCGCTCGGTATACAAATATGTCTCTGTTAGGCCCCATCTATCTATGGGCCTCGCTCACTATAAATATACATGCAATGAAATGACATACTAGCGCATAATGAAAACATTCTCTACGGTACTCCTGTACTAAGGCCTCGCCTATCTTGGGGCCCGCCTCTGGTCTACTACTGATGAGTTATGGAGCCCCGTCCACACTCTTGCTGTTAGTAAGATACGGGCCCCTGCCCACACTCACTTCTCTACTATCATGGGCCTCGCCAATACTCTGCTAATATTGAGATATGGAACCCCATCCATACTCAGATAGTGATGAGATATGGGACCTCGCCCACACTCACCTCCCTACCAGGCACATACAAGTATCACAAAGATAAGAAGTATAACTAACATACAAACATTCCTTGGGCACCCGCCCAACATCGAACCTTGGTCCGTAATCACATACTAGCATATAGTGCATACGGCTAACCCCCGGGTCTTCTTACTCATAAACTACATAGGTCGGCATAGTGGCCTTAGACCATTCACATACTGAGGAGACTCACCTCGTACAACTGAAGACTGCCTGAAACCTCCGGCTGTTATCCAAAATTCCTGAACTGCTGCTCCCCTAGCGCCCCCCCCCCCCACCCCCCCGAGCTACCAATACCAACATAACACTTAGTCCCAAAATTCCCTCCAAAAGTCAAACTAAGTCAACTCTGTTCAAAGTAAAAGTCAACGGTCCATGGTCAAAGTCAACACTTCTGGGTTGACTTCACTCACAGAGTTGCTCCATCAAGTCACCGAGTTCCAAAGCTCAGAATCCTGCAATCGCAAACCAACTCATCGATTTAGCCCTTGACTCGTCGAGTTCCCTGGCTAAATAGACTTGTGACAAACCGAGTCAACTCGCCGAGTCATTCCCCTGACTCGTCGAGTTCACCCATAACTGAAAAATGGGACAACTCACTTAAACTCGTCGAGCCCTCCCTGGGCTCATCGAGTTCCTCGTTCTGTTGGACTATCTTAAAGGATTAAGCCCCTATACTTCAGATCTGAACTCCAAACTTCATAAACACTTTGGAAAGGACCTATTATGGGTAAAGTTTCCAGGTTTATGTCACACCCCGAAAACTAAAGGCGGAAACGTTCCCGGGGTTGACTCCATGTTGTGTATCAAATCCAATGTACATAGTAATCACAGTAAACAACCATTACATTACATATATAGGAAAGTTTACATTTGGTTCAAAAGTAAATTGTACAAGGTTATACATATATCATATGAACAAAAGAGACGAGTCTTCGGAGCACTTCGTCTTCACCAAAAGATATCGTCGGGTACCTGTCTAACTTGGACCTGAGAATACAAGCAGTTTGAAAATCAGCATAAAGCTGGTGAGTTCATAAGCGGTTTTGTTTTGTGAATATGTATCGATTTCCTTTAGTTTTCTGAAAAGATTTGATATCCAAGAAAATCCCATATTTTCTTATGTAAAGTAGTTAAGTTATCTTTCATTACAGTTCTATTACAGATATAAGTTAACCCTAGGAAAATCCCATATTTTCCTAATTGTAAGATTGATTGAATAACACATAGTATAGTTGATTGGTATCAGAGCCCTTGTTTATAGTGAACAGAGTATACCAAACCTTACATGGTATAAGACTATAAACATTAGGGGCCTAAGTGCTCTGAACTAAAAGTATCCTACAATATATAAGTATTTTCAAAAGTATTTAAGTATGTCGAGCCGTCGAAATCCGTAACTATAAGTAGAACGAAACATAAGTAAATGGGTGTTGTACACTACCGTTAAACCTGGGCAGTTATGTAGTCGTGTCTAGGGTCAATATAGCCTGGCCAACTATATTCATTCGAGACACGACCAACATGTGCTTGGGAGTGACTGTGGCATGCGACATACCTAAAACTTACCCAATATCCCAAACAACAAATCGTCGCTGCAGCGAACCATGAAATACTATGGGAGTATTTCTCGAGCCGATCCTTTGTGAAAATTCTCGTATACGTGTTATCCCTTGATCATTCCTCTAGCGATAAAATGTTCTATCTTTATAACTCCTTTCTGCTTTATCGCTTTGTATGATGCTATATTTTCCATGATGAGATATCTCCTGTCCCATATCTCTTGATTCAATTCAGAGGACTTATGATCCTCTCTTTCCTGATCTTGTTAGATCACGATGCCTCCAAGAAAGAGACCCAGCTCAACGAACAACAACAATCCTCCTTTTCAACTTGATCTTGCATCGCTTCAGACAGTTCTAACTGCTGCAATGGTAGCAGCCATGTCGCAAATGAACTCTAGAAATTCAGGAGGTGATCCCCAACACCAAAACCCAGAAGATAGCCAGGGACACCAAAAAGGGGGTTCCTATAAGGACTTCATGAACGCAAAACCAACATTCTTCGATGGCACAGGGGGTGTCATTGCCTTAACCCGATGGTTCGAGAGAATCGAATCAATCTTTGAAATATGTGGCTGTTCGGAGTCTGATAGAGTCAAGTTTGCCGCCTGTACCTTCCTAGACAAAGCCCTGACTTGGTGGAATGGTCGAGTCAAATCCTTAACTTTACCTGTAGCCAACGCTATGGGTTGGGAAGCTATGAAGGAGCTTCTTCTCGCAGAGTATTGCCCTCGGGGCGAACTTCAGAAGCTAGAACATGAACTATGGAACCTTAAGATGAAGGGTTCTGACATAGCTGCTTATACCTCAAGATTCGACGATCTGGCCCTACTTTGTCCGGGAATGGTTACCCCGGAAAGTAAAAAGATAGAGAGATTCATCTGGGGGTTGACCCAGCCAACAAAGGGGAATGTCTTGGCTGCGAAGCCAGACACTTATGACAGTGCCAAGTGCCTTGCGAAAATCCTGATAGATCACGAAGACAACTCTGATGAAGAAGCTACTACCCCCGAGCCAGTCACTAGTGGAGGCAGAAGTAAAAGGAAATCCTGGAACAAGCGTAAGGCCCAGAGTACGCAAGGGTCTTCTAAGAAACAGCAAACGGTAGCAGTCCATGCTGCTACTGCCCCTGTTGCTGTTTCAGCTGTAGGTTCCACAGCCCAAACTCCCGCCAGTGGATATACTGGTACCCTTCCTTGGTGTGGTAAGTGCAACTACCACCACCGCACTCCTGGACCATGTCGCGAAAGGATCTGCGACAACTGTGGCAGTAAGGGCCATCTTGCGCGAACCTGTAGAAAACCAGCGAAGCCAACAAACCAATCATCTGGAACGGGAATCAGTCCGGCCTGCTACAATTGTGGTGAAGCTGGACACTTCAAAAGGAATTGTCCCAAGACAACTACAACCACAAATCCCTCTGCCGCCGCAGGTATATCTCTCTTTAATGATTCTTATACTTGCAACTCTTTTCGATTTTGGGTGCAAAAACGAAATCTGTTATCTATTTATTCGAAAGTATTTTAAACTCAATCCTTCGCATGTAATCGAAATGTATACCGTCGAGACGACTAACTAGTGAGATAGAAAACACTAACTTCGTACGTATAGATTGAATCCTCGGTCCGGAGGACTATTCTATTCCATTTGATTTATAAAGGGGGAAAAACTTTCCATGAGAATACTTTGATGCCATGTTTAACCAGAAATGACCGAGTTTTCATTCGCGTTGTTATCTTTGCTTTCGAAAGGGCCGCTCGTTAGATCTTTTTCTCGACCCGATTCTCGTGATCTTCGGCATCAAACTTTCGTATCATTCTATGCCTTAGAACTCAAAAGTTTTCCCAATGTAAATTATCACGCATCCCTCGTTTCTGTGATTATTGAGAAACGGGAAGTTAGCAACTATTCCCTCTAAATGTCTATCCCGAAGGATTCCCGGGAGTTTCTTTCGAGCATCTAGTTTAGTCTCACATCAAACCTTTCGAGATCTTCGTAGAGATCGATTCTGTAACCCTCAAGTTTCGGATGCCCTTAGAGCTTGGTAATATCTATCTAGACCATTACGTCTCGAATCCTTAGAAGCGTCTGCCCAACAAAACCCTAGTGATTCCTTTGAAGAAACCGAAATTGTTCAGGGTTGGAATTTCCACGAGAAAGCAGATTGATATCGTGAATTGAGAGAGAGTCAAGAAGTGAAACCAAGGCATGTTCCGATAATGAGAATTCGTTAGAACGCCCAGTAAAGACCTGATTCCACTTGAGAAAGTGAAGATCCGAAGCAACAACTCCATTCGTATCTCATTCCAATCCATGACCTATATCTTATTCCTTGAATTTCGGGACGAAATTCCCTCTAACGGGGGGATAATGTAACAACCCGAAGTTGTTCATCGCCGAAAACCCGTTCTGCCCGAATAACTCGTCGGAAATCGAAATGTCCCGTTATTGTTTTTGGGCTTAGTTAACTAAAATTATATATTTATTTTCATTCAATGAGGGTCCAAACTATTTAGGAACTCATGAATTTAGCCCAAAACATTTATTTCATAAGTTTTAGAAATATCCTCGTCGGGTGACGAAAACTCAATCGGGTGCGACCCAAAGCATCGTTTAAGGCCGGTATCGGGTAGAATTCCACCGTGTCCAAGTTTTAGGGACTATATAAACATGTTTTACCACTCATTTGAAGCTTTTTCCTTCTCTCTCTACTCTCTCTCTAACCTCTCTCCTAAATCCAAAGATTAAGTGTCCAAAACTCAAATTTAAGGCTTCAAATCCTTAAGGTATCTTCCTAGCCTTAATCTATAGCATGTTTAGCTTCCAAATTAGACACTTAATCATAAAATTGGACATTATATGTGAGTTTACGGCCCAGGAGGCTGCCTAGGCCGTAAACACCATTTTGAAGGGTTTTTAGCCCTTAAACTCCTTCCTAGACTCAAATGGACTTTAGATATGGCTAAGGGACTTCAAGATATGGACTTAGAACACCTAAAACTATAATTTTGTGGACTTTGAAGGAGTTTACGGCCAAGGCATAAGCTTGGGCCGTAAACTCATGTTAATGGGGTTTTTCATGCCCTTAAACCCTTCCAAATCACCTCTATGACTTAGATATGAATTATAGGACCTTGGTATTAGCATTTGGACACTTGAAACATGAATTTTGGGGGATTTAGATGAGTTTACGGCCAAGGATAGTGCTTGGGCCGTAAACTCCCCAAAACTTAGCATAAATCCAATTCTAAGGTGTTAGAAAGCCATCCAACACCACCAAAAGCCTTGGAATAAATCAAGGGACCAACCAAAAATACTTTGAAGGCCTTAAACACATATTTTATGGGATTTCTAAGAGTTTACGGCCAAGACCTGTTCTTGGGCCGTAAACTCCAAAAATTTTGGTGTTAGAATGCAAACTAAACACCCCTACAGCCTTAGATGAATTTTAGAAGTCCATTCATGCAAGTTTTAGACCTTGAAACACATTGTAGCTCCATATATTAGAGTTTACGGCCATGAGGGGGGTCTCATAGGCCGTAAACTCCATAAGTCCCTCATATGTCACTTGTAAACTCATTTCTAGGCTTGTGGGAATTTTTAGAATCACATGTGATTGGTTTTAACAACATTTAGCATCATTTTCATAAGGATTAAGGAGTTTACGGCCAGGAGCCTATGCTAGGCCGTAAACTCCCATAAATTAATCATTTTGGTGATTTTAATCCATTCCATGCATTTAGATCAAAGCCTAGAATCATTTCCCATGTCCATGTAAGCCATTTAAGCCATTTAAACACCCGAAACCACACCCACATGAGTTTATGGCCGTAAACTCATGTATGTGTGTGTTTTGTGGTTGTAAACTCTTGTATAAGTTTACTCATGGGGAGTAAACTCAAGTCCCAAGTCCCTAGTGTCATTTCACATCCTTAAACGCCACCCGGGTCCCTCCAAACACTTGTATCGGAGTGTTTTCGCGACTTGAAGCAATTGTCCCTATCCAACAATTAATCTAAGTCCTAATTAGATACAAATGTGTATCTTTACATTATAATTAGGAACCTCGTGTATTTACAAGCCCCGGATCAACTCTTAGCATCCAAATCGTCATACTTCTCGTCCGGTGAGTTCATACCCCTACGCCTTTTTCACTGTTTTTAACTGTTTTCAGGGGGGAATACAAGCAAACCAAAACTGTTTACAAATCATAAACTATGTGTTTCAAATAATATCTGGCAATCTTATAAATTCTTTTACTCCTTATGTATTATGTTGAGCATAAGGAATGATTTGTCAATTACAACTAAATGGATTTTAGTTAATAAAATAACCAAACTAATCAAATTATTATGGGAATAATTTGGGGTTCTATGTTTCTCTTTATATTATGTACTGATATATGTATTAAGTTATTAGATAAACTATGTCTGATTCAGTTTATCTCCGTATCATTCGAATGTTTTTGCCAGATAATTTCATTGTATGTATCTATTTTTCACTGTATCTTGTCTTAAAGTCTATGTATGTTTGTAATCGTATGAGAATCCTGTGAATAGTTTAATACTAGTTTGTGAGATAGTCACTATCCTTTATGGATGATCAAGTAAATCCTCTCCGGAAGTGTAACCAGAGTCTCCTGGAGGGAGAGCGAAGAGTTTGTGAATAGATCTATTCGGGACTGACAATCCCACACCTTAACTGCTAGCTACAGTTAGGCGGGCACGCCTGGGGTGACAAATTCTGGATATCATTCGACGTCTGACTAACGTCAAGGAGGTCTCGTTGTCATATCAGTATGGTTACCCGACTCACAATACGTATTAATATAAACTTATTCACAGCTAGGATCTGTTTAGAATCTATATCTTGTTCGGGATGGTAATCCCATGGTCTTGTAATCTATATCTCGTTCGGGATGGTAATCCAATGGTTTTATGTCTATACCTCGTTCGGGATGATAATCCCATGATCTTGTGTCTATATTTCGTTCGGGATGGCAATCCCATGGTTTTGAAACTAAATCTTATACGGGATGATAATCCGATGATTTTATCAAACTATCTTATATCTAGTTTCGGGATAGTGATCCCATGGTTTATCAAGTTATCTTATATCTAGTTTCGGGTTAGTGATCCCATGGTTTTTATCGAATTATCTTATAACTGGTTCGGGATGTAGTCCCAAGGTTTTCAAAATACTTTCTATTTATAGTTCGTCTAAATTATAGTTTTGTGTATAGTTTAATACACAAAACTATAATTTAGACGAACTGTAAATAGAAAGTATTTTGAAAACCTTGGGACTACATCCCGAACCAGTTATAAGATAATTCGATAAAAACCATGGGATCACTAACCCGAAACTAGATATAAGATAACTTGATAAACCATGGGATCACTATCCCGAAACTAGATATAAGATAGTTTGATAAAATCATGGGATTATCATCCCGTATAAGATTTAGTTTCAAAACCATGGGATTGCCATCCCGAACGAAATATAGACACAAGATCATGGGATTATCATCCCGAACGAGGTATAGACATTAAACCATGGGATTACCATCCCGAACGAGATATAGATTACAAGACCATGGGATTACCATCCCGAACAAGATATAGATTCTAAACAGATCCTAGCTGTGAATAAGTTTATATTAATACGTATTGTGATTCGGGTAACCATACTGATATGACAACGAGACCTCCTTGACGTTAGTCAGACGTCGAATGATATCCAGAATTTGTCACCCCAGGCGTGCCCGCCTAACTGTAGCTAGCGGTTAAGGTGTGGGATTGTCAGTCCCGAATAGATCTATTCACAAACTCTTCGCTCTCCCTCCAGGAGACTCTGGTTACACTTCCGGAGAGGATTTACTTGATCATCCATAAAGGATAGTGACTATCTCACAAACTAGTATTAAACTATTCACAGGATTCTCATACGATTACAAACATACATAGACTTTAAGACAAGATACAGTGAAAAATAGATACATACAATGAAATTATCTGGCAAAAACATTCGAATGATACGGAGATAAACTGAATCAGAAATAGTTTATCTAATAACTTAATACAGATATCAGTACATAATATAAAGAGAAACATAGAACCCCAAATTATTCCCATAATAATTTGATTAGTTTGGTTATTTTCTTAACTAAAATCCATTTAGTTGTAATTGACAAATCATTCCTTATGCTCAACATAATACATAAGGAGTAAAAGAATTTATAAGATTGCCAGATATTATTTGAAACACATAGTTTATGATTTGTAAACAGTTTTGTTTTGCTTGTATTCCCCCCTGAAAACAGTTAAAAACAGTGAAAAAGGCGTAGGGGTATGAACTCACCGGACGAGAAGTATGACGATTTGGATGCTAAGAGTTGATCCGGGGCTTGTAAATACACGAGGTTCCTAATTATAATGTAAAGATACACATTTGTATCTAATTAGGACTTAGATTAATTGTTGGATAGGGACAATTGCTTCAAGTCGCGAAAACACTCCGATACAAGTGTTTGGAGGGACCCGGGTGGCGTTTAAGGATGTGAAATGACACTAGGGACTTGGGACTTGAGTTTACTCCCCATGAGTAAACTTATACAAGAGTTTACAACCACAAAACACACACATACATGAGTTTACGGCCGTAAACTCATGTGGGTGTGGTTTTGGGTGTTTAAATGGCTTAAATGGCTTACATGGACATGGGAAATGATTCTAGGCTTTGATCTAAATGCATGGAATGGATTAAAATCACCAAAATGATTAATTTATGGGAGTTTACGGCCTAGCATAGGCTCCTGGCCGTAAACTCCTTAATCCTTATGAAAATGATGCTAAATGTTGTTAAAACCAATCACATGTGATTCTAAAAATTCCCACAAGCCTAGAAATGAGTTTACAAGTGACATATGAGGGACTTATGGAGTTTACGGCCTATGAGACCCCCCTCATGGCCGTAAACTCTAATATATGGAGCTACAATGTGTTTCAAGGTCTAAAACTTGCATGAATGGACTTCTAAAATTCATCTAAGGCTGTAGGGGTGTTTAGTTTGCATTCTAACACCAAATTTTTTGGAGTTTACGGCCCAAGAACAGGTCTTGGCCGTAAACTCTTAGAAATCCCATAAAATATGTGTTTAAGGCCTTCAAAGTATTTTTGGTTGGTCCCTTGATTTATTCCAAGGCTTTTGGTGGTGTTGGATGGCTTTCTAACACCTTAGAATTGGATTTATGCTAAGTTTTGGGGAGTTTACGGCCCAAGCACTATCCTTGGCCGTAAACTCATCTAAATCCCCCAAAATTCATGTTTCAAGTGTCCAAATGCTAATACCAAGGTCCTATAATTCATATCTAAGTCATAGAGGTGATTTGGAAGGGTTTAAGGGCATGAAAAATCCCATTAACATGAGTTTACGGCCCAAGCTTATGCCTTGGCCGTAAACTCCTTCAAAGTCCACAAAATTATAGTTTTAGGTGTTCTAAGTCCATATCTTGAAGTCCCTTAGCCATATCTAAAGTCCATTTGAGTCTAGGAAGGAGTTTAAGGGCTAAAAACCCTTCAAAATGGTGTTTACGGCCTAGGCAGCCTCCTAGGCCGTAAACTCACATATAAAGTCCAATTTTATGATTAAGTGTCTAATTTGGAAGCTAAACATGCTATAGATTAAGGCTAGGAAGATACCTTAAGGATTTGAAGCCTTAAATTTGAGTTTTGGACACTTAATCTTTGGATTTAGGAGAGAGGTTAGAGAGAGAGTAGAGAGAGAAGGAAAAAGCTTCAAATGAGTGCTAAAACATGTTTATATAGTCCCTAAAACTTGGACACGGTGGAATTCTACCCGATACCGGCCTTAAACGATGCTTTGGGTCGCACTCGATTGAGTTTTCGTCACCCGACGAGGATATTTCTAAAACTTATGAAATAAATGTTTTGGGCTAAATTCATGAGTTCCTAAATAGTTTGGACCCTCATTGAATGAAAATAAATATATAATTTTAGTTAACTAAGCCCAAAAACAATAACGGGACATTTCGATTTCCGACGAGTTATTCGGGCAGAACGGGTTTTCGGCGATGAACAACTTCGGGTTGTTACAGTTTACCCCTCTTAAGTCCTTCTTAATGGGTTAAGACAAAACCCTAGCTCATTAAGACATAACCCCATGGTCTAAAAACCCATATCACACCAAACTAACATAGGGAAATCAAGATCTAGACTCTAGACATCCAATAACCACGTAAAGTCCTAGACTTTACTTCCTTTCATGGCCTTTAGGGCTCCAAGAGGCCGTAATAATCTCTTTAAGCTTGCATGGGACTTCCTAATGACATAAAGCTTGAACATGTATGCCTTAACCACCCCCAAATACTTCTAGATCTGAAAGGATCATGCTTGGGGGACGTCCAAAACCCAAAGAAAACCATTCATGGAGCAAAAACCTTCCAAAAAGGGGCTATAAAGAGATCTAATAAACCAAGAGCCAATATGAACACTTGATTACCAAGAAATGAAGCAAATGGAGTGTATCTTCTGGATCTGCTTCCTCCTTCTTGAACCTCCAAGTTCCTTCTTCTTCTTCTTCCTCTTCAGGAGCACACAAAACATACCAAGGTGGCTCAAACACTCACAAGATGCACTAAGGTTTCGTGGGTGAGGGTTTGGGGTATGGGGGCTGAAGATGAGGCCGAGGGAATGAGAATACAATGATTAAGTAGGGCACCAAGTCTTGAAATTAGGGTTTCCCAACCCAGACCAGACTCGTCGAGTCAGTCCCCCGACTCACCTAGTCGGCCCCTTAATCTGTGACACAGAACTTGCTCCGACTCGTCGAGTTCTTCCTTGGACTCGACGAGTTGACTCGTTGACTTACGGTTTTTCCTTCCCCAACTTGGCCTCCTAGATTTTGGGTGTTACAAGTAGCATGATCCATTCGGGTTGCATATCACCAAGACAATTTGATATGATGAATACTTGAGTAAGAGGTTATTTATGATTTATTAATATGTTATAAGTTCTAATATATTAATATGAAATCATAAGATTTAATTAGTATTGATCAAGAATTGATTTGGAACTAATTCAGTGATCAAAAGAGATTAATTAAATATACAGGGGATGATTGTGTAAATAAATGATACATATAAGTTGGGCTAATAATCCATGGCGGATTATTAGTGGTGGGCTAAGCTTATGTAAGTTCTATAAGGTTTTAATCCATTATAAGCCTAAGTGTAGGAATTAGGGTTACACATGACTCTTGGATTCCTACACTATAAATATGTAACCCCTTAGCCTAAAATGGTTGAACAAGTTGCACAAGTTTGCACAAGTGATTTTGGAGATCATAGAGCCGATTTTGGGTGCTAGTATTTCCTCTCTCAAGTTCTCCTTTGCCCTAGGTGTGTTGTAAACCGTTTGAGGTGCAAAATTTAGGGCACTAACTTCTTAAAGGCCAAATACAACAAGTTCTACAAGCTACATAAAGAGGTAAGCTCCTAACTAGTATTTTATGTTGTTTATGTCAATTACATGCTAGTTGTAGGTTTAATGCTTTGGAAACAATATTGCATGTATAATTACAGAAAACATAGATCCAAAGCATTTAGGGTTGTATGTGTACCTTAGAATGTTGTAGTATACTAAAATCTAACAAACCCATCATGGACCTAAATCCAAGGAAGCCTAAAATACATGTCAATATCCCAAATCTATAGTCTAGTGGCCCAACAATGCCTAAACTATGGCACAACCCGAGAAGGTCAAGCCCAACCGCCCAACTGTTGAGCATGTGGGGTGTACTCAGCTCGTACGCCCAGCATACTCCCCTAATTACTAGTTCTCTTCATTAGACACTTAATCAGTTAAGACCTTTCACTATACCCTCAGATCCATTCCCTAAGGGTGACTTATCACGTAAAGTTGGCACATTTACACTCATGCATGGCTTAATGAGACCCAATACTCAAAAAGAAGCTTAATAAACATATTAATCCATGCATGGACCAATATCCTCCATTAAGTTTGCATATTTATGAACATGGGGCCTTAATGGAGCTAAGATTTAGCATCCACTGCTTTTGGAGTAGATCAAAACCTCAACTTTAACTCAAAAGACTCAAAAATAAACAAATAACACCATAAAGTAGATCTAGCACAAATGAACATCAAGGTGAGAGATTTTTACCTCAAAAGGCTTGCAAATGAGAAGGTACTTCTAGATCTACAAGTTCAAGCTATCTCTCCAAGCAATCACCAAGAGTTCTTCTTCTTATTCTTTAACTAAAACAACACCAAGACCCACTTTCAAGCCCAAATCTCACAAGAGGAGCTTAGGGTTTCGAGATTATAGGTTGAGAGGGATGAAGGCTACAAATGTGAGGGTTCAAAGAGTTAATCAGGCATAAATAGGGTTCAAACCCTAAAATTTAGGGTTTGCATTTGACCTACATACGCCTAGCATACACATGGTACGCCCAACATGCAATGGCGATGCTCCGTAATCATTTGAGCCTAGTATGCTCAACGTACTCCTTGTATGCCCAACGTACTCAACTTTGCCCCAATTCCTTGTTAACTTCAAGTGGCCATAACTCCTTCGTTTTAATTCCGATTCCGGCGATCCTTATATCCAGAGAAAGGTAATGAGAAGCTCTACACTTCTATTAACTCCCCTTTGTCATAAAACATTTCGAACTAAAATTAAAAATTCATAAAAGGCCCTAACTGCCACTTTACCAATATACCCTTGGACTCCAAAACACAAACTGAACTCCCCGATCATCTAATCTATATATCCACACTCAAAGGGGACTAAGTCTCTTTCCCACAGGCACTAAGCCTTATGATAACCGGTCTTCAGGTCATTGGCCCGAATTATGAAACGATTCGAAACAGGGTGTTACATGGTAAAAAAATAGGTCAATATCAAAAAGTTAAAAGTCAATCCGAGTCATCATAGCTGAGTATGCCCAGGGTACTCAGCTTGTATACTTAAAGTACTCGAGCCTTGACCAGAAATGGGGTCTTTGACCTCGTACACGCTACATACTTGGGGTATGCCCAACGCGCTTAGTTGCTTCCTTCACTTTTATTAAGAGCTTAATTCCTTAAGCTCTTTCATCCAAATTCCAGATCTAGTCCTCAAATTTTGTTCTTAACCATAAAGTTTCCAACTTTATGGTCTTGCATGGCTATTAAGTGCTCAATACCAAAAACCCTAACTTCTAAACTCATTACAACATCCTAGCTCAGGCATGGAAGGGGGCTAATGACCAATATTACATTTTTAAAGTTTCTAATGGCCCCATAATGGATAAAGTTTCCAACTTTATCCATTAGAATGGTCCCAACAAGTAAGATCTAGTTTTTAAGTCTCAAAGGGACCAATAGTTCATCTTTCCCAACTTAATCCATTAAGAAGTCCAAGTCTCCGACCTTTAGATCTGAATCAATATGATGTTTAGATGGAATAAGTTTACAACTTTATCCATAACATGGTTACAAACTTTCAAGATCTAAACTTTATGTACTAAAATGAACAAAAGCTCATAACACCCAAAACTAGCTAGATCTAACATTGCATCATCAAACTTTCAAGATCTAGCTAGATCCAGACCTTGTTTGCCTTGATCCTGACCTTGTTCAATGGAGCTTGTAGATCCAGACCTTGTTCACCTTGATCCTACTTGCAACAAACTTTCAATATCTAAGCTTTATGTACTAAAATGAACAAAAGCTCATAACACCCAAAGCTAGCTAGATCCAGACCTTGTTCGCCATGAAACCTATGACTTTTCCTTTTTTACCCTTCGTCCCAAAACACTATTCAAGGGTTAAATCTCATAACTATCATTACCTGCTTGCACAAGGACTAAACTTTGCCTCTTTAAGGCCCAAATCCGTACACATTCGACTTTCTGCCCACGGCCTAGAAATAAAAGGAAACAGGGTGTTACACATAGGTTTCATAACCCACTCCCCATTAACTGTGACACCTCAAACCATGATTTGATGTATTCTTTTTTTATCAATCCATGAAAAAACTAGAGTTTTCGTCATCATCAATTGACCAAGTTACTTTATCTTTTTATACAACATCTAAAGAACTTAGTTTTTACATCTTCACCATCTCTCCTAAATTACATTTCCTCTCATTAATAATTTCCACAGAAGAAACACCTTCATCAATCCCTTTAAAAATATCTATCAACCGATTTTCTAGATAAAGCTTCATACAATCGTTTTTGGCCTTAACTTAATTATGCGAATCTCAGGTCTTACCCTTGATGAATTTAAGTTTGTTTTAAATAACACAAACTTACTCCACCTTTGATCAACCATAAAATCAACCACACACCACCTCTTCAAACCCCTTCATTTGAAGCCAATGATTGAAAATTTTAAAAACAGACATACCATAATCAACCAAATGAACATGTAACAAAATCGAACAATGATCCGACCACCTCCTATCCAAGACCACCATCTCCAAGCTCTCAAACCTGTCAAACACCTCCTCCCCTCCGAAACAAAGTAACAATCTAATTTACTTAGTTTTGCAGCCATAGAATCAACCCTAGTGATCATCATCAATCACAACTATGTCAGCAATAAAGCCATTAAATGCTTTTGTTGTCACACGACAAAAAGAAGACCCAAATTTCGTTGAATCATTCTGAACTACATTGAAATCACTAAAAAACATATAATTACCCCTATGACGACGAACAAAAGATTAAAGAAAAATCCACAACTCTTGTTTTCCAGTTAAATCTTGAGGAGCATAGACATCCACCATATAACACTCCATATTAAATGGAATACACCTGCCCCTAATAGTAACAGCATTATTTGTGCAAACAACAATATTTTTAACAAATACGTTCAGATCCCAAATCAATAAAAACCACTTGATCTCCTGCAAGCAGTACTACTAGCAAAATCAAATCTACTATTCACCCACATACCACAAGTTTTAAACAAATCCACATGAGTCATTCTAGTTTCTTGAAGACCCAAAAACGACACTCTATACTAAACACATAAAGACTTCACCCAACTTCTTTTAGAAAGAGGGTACGGATGCTACAAATATGTAATGAAAGACAATTCATTGACCAACTTGTAACACATGATACTCGATAGAAGTTGTTTAACCTTTTCCTTATTTCCTTCCATGTCATATCCAAGAAGACCACCAATTTCAATATAATGTTTCATCAAATCTTATATATAATTAACATTTGCTGGAAAACATTTAATTTTTTTAAGGAGCTTCAACGAACCATGGGAACTGGATGATCTAGCTTTAAAAGACATGAAATCACCTTTTTAAACATTTTTTTCTCTACGAAAAGCAGGAGGTTGCGAGAAAGAGTCTAAATGAACTCCATCCCCATTAGAAATCGGAGAAACATTGACATCCGGGCCTGCTACTATAGCAGACAATTTCATACCAAAAATGTTAGGCATTTCTGGACATAACATCCAACATATGATAAAATCTATCCAAATGTTAGGCATCTATGGACATAAAACGACTTGGGGTAAAACAACAAAATCTATTCCAATGTTAGGCATTTGTAGACATAAAATCAGAGTTAGGATAAAATCGATGAAACTTAAAAAGCTTTTATAACATAAACAATTAACCATTTTTTTCATTGCTTTATCTAGAATTAATCAAATGAGATGAAACGAAATGGAAACGACGGACCCATCATAGCAGTAATAAAATTTTAAATAATGTATTTCAGTTTTATTTTATTATTTTTGTGTGTGTGTGTGTGTGAACGGCACATATAGAATTTATATTTTTGTTGACATAAAAACTAAAACATATCCCACAGAAAAAGGAAGCAATGATTTCGCTTGTATAGTTAATCAAAATTAGATCTTTTTGTTATTTGTTGGCCCATTAAACAATATAAAACAAATACAATAATCTTGTTAATTATTCCTTTCTATATTTTTTTAATACTTAGAAGAAGTATTGGCAACATCAAGACCCCTTTTACTTATTATTTTCTATTTTAATTTCATTTAAAACTCATTCAATTATTCAACCATTACCGAATAAAACTCAAGGTTTGAGATTAAAGCATAGTCAATAAATTTATTGATTGTTACCGTATAAGAATCAAATCCTCGATCTCATTCAAAATTTAAATTGGAATTTGGTGAATGATTCATTTAACTCAAATTAAACTTCATGAATACTTAAATACTAATGAAGTATACTTACTTGGGAATTGATTA
Source organism: Lactuca serriola (assembly GCF_051521515.1). Classification (NCBI taxonomy): domain Eukaryota; kingdom Viridiplantae; phylum Streptophyta; class Magnoliopsida; order Asterales; family Asteraceae; genus Lactuca; species Lactuca serriola. Next base: position 159,168,533 of record NC_136409.1, read on the forward strand.
AATCATTAAGATCTTAGATAAAGATGTGCCATACCGATTTCTGTAAGTTCCCATAATGGTGCACTTATTGATCAATTCAATTGATGAATTTTACACACAAGATTATAGAGTTTATATATTAGAGAAGATTTATTTTAAAGGAAATGAACCCTTGGAGATAGATATGTTGCCTTTATTCGCTGTTTGAGGAAAATATTGATTACAAACACCGGCGTTTTATTGTTTTCTTTGGAACATTTGGAGGGCTACAAATGATAATATCACATCCCAATCGTATATGTGGTGCATGAGCAATTTCGAAGGTGGTTGCCGAGTGGAATGGAGTTGTTCACCTTTCTCGCATTCTAATTCTACCTTTTCATAATGTTGTATTTTCTTCTCAGTTTTGTCTTGCCGAGTGGAATCGAGTTATTCATTTTCCTTATTTTATATTTATATATATCTCATTCGCCGTTCAAAAAAACAAAAAAACCGTTTATAAATGAGTATATGCTTGTTGTGCTTCAGCGGAGATATAGATATGGAATAAGTTAACTAACAAAATAAATGACAAATATAATTCTCTTAAACGATAAATATAATATTAAAATACAATACGAGGACGAAAATGTAAAACAATAAAAATTTAGTATCCATTAACGAAGGTTTACTATAACAGTATGGGAAAAACTGAAAATATTTAAAGTTGTTGCCGAAACTGAGAAAAAGAAAAGATGAGACGAAAAATGAAAATATCGAATTGTTCAATGTCAAAGATGGAAACATTGAAAGTTTAAGGGACCAAAATTGTAAACAATGAATGTTTACTATAACAATAGTGCCATAACTAAAAATATTGAAGTTTTAGGGCCAAAATGGAAAAGAATAACAGTATTTAGTGGCAAAATTAAAAACAATTTATAAAAATTTAGTGTTAGTAAATGAAAGTTTATTATAACAATAGGACGAAAACTAAAAATATTGAAAGTTTTTTGGGAAAAAAAAATAAAATAATAAGCAGTTTTTGGTAGCAAAATTGAAGACCATAGAAATTTTGTTCGAAATATTGAAAACCTTAAAAGTTAATAATTTTATTTTCACGAATAGTTAAACGGAGGAGGATGAATAAGTAGACGTAAAGCTAACTTATTTTGATGTATAAGTATACAAGGTCATGACAAATTGCAAACCTAAGTTTTCTCGTCTTCTTATCATCTTTGCATTATTGGTCAACAAATAATTTTGCATCTCAATATCAACCGTCCTACTTGGCAAGACTATATATGTTGACTTGAGACTCGAATTTAATGCCCATAAACTACCTACATAGTTAGACCAAGAATAATTGAGTCAATAGGAATGTCTTGGTCTTCTTATTATTTTGCTATACACATAAAATTATAACTTTCATGAACGGATTTACTATATTGCATGGGATAGCACGGGCTACCTCTCAAATACAAATTTAATGAAAATTTATCAAAATCCCACACAAATCCGCTCGCAGTCCCTCACAAAAGTTTGGTAATTGTTAATTTAATATAATTGTCGGTTTATTTACGATTTTGTGATGAAAACAGCCTTCAGAAATAAGTTTTTTCTAGAAGTTCAACCCCTAAAAAAAATTATGCAACCACGACTTTTCTTTTTGGACTGGTCCTGATTATTGACACTTATATTTTAAACAAAATCAATAAATTTTATTACATTTGTTATCGTCTAAAAGTGATTGAAGGAAGACTAGAAAAAAAGGAAAAAAAAAGGACTCATTGTCTTGTCACACTTTTTGCAAAGTTATTATTTTCACTAGTTTTCGGTGTTTTCTATTTGAGTTGCAATCAATTCTTTAATTATATTGAGCCAATGAACCAAACCCATATTGTTAAACCAAGAATATTCTTTGGGTAATAATGAACCACTTGATTTTGTTAAACCAAAATTAAAAAAGGCTTACCACTATATTAGTGGATTTATGAATATGGACAATAGTGACAAGTGAAAAGTATCATGATCAAGGTCCCTGAGCACATACATACAGTGTGTGCGACGATATAGGGTTTGTATCGTTATGGGTCAGAATTTTTTATCCGCCGTGTTTTTATCACTAATCTGCCGCTAATCTGTCACTAATCATTTCTATCCGTTGCTAATCCAAAATTTAAATGTCTGTTTTTAATTTTCTCATAGGACCTTTAAAATTTATGGGCCGGCCTGATCATATGATGATATATAACATTTTCTCATTAGATAATTAAATATCTAATAATACCAAAATATTTTCTTGACATGTAACAGTTCCTACAAATACAAACCATAGTAACGTGTAGAATAATTCAAAAAATACTATTAGAAAGCTACATTTTAAATAATTTATTTAAATGAAATGTTTGTATGCTACACATGACAAAATAAGAACAAATCCAAAAACCTATACTTCAATTGTCCATAGTTGCCTGGACCCTTGATGGACAAGCATATATTGGATCGTACATGAGGACTCCGAGTCTCCGACGTTAATGACCTGAAAAATGCAACATCTCATGTGCATTCACATGTAGCAACTTACATGGTCTTTAACGACTCCAAATCTTAATCTATTGTTGTGGACCCTCTGTGACAATTACTCGGGCCTCTTAAAAACCCCATAAAGTCATTTGAAAAAACCATAATTAGTATAGCTAATCAAATGACATTTGGTCCGGTAGCAAGGAGTCAGTCTCTCAAATGAAGGGTTATGAGTATCCTCGAAGACATAGATGATATTTAAAAGTATGTTAGCTAGTTTGAAGTTTAAAAAAAAAAAATTAGCTAGTTTTTTTGAACCACTAAGACAAATCCTTTATATACTATTTTTATATTTTTTTTGTCCATATCGATACTTGAATCATCAACCCCTTAGAAAGAAACATATTTTCAAATGTCATGATACTGTTAAACCAAATACCATTTGGCCGATTAAGCTCGTTACCATGGATTATTAGGTTATATTGTTTTCAATAATGATTCAAGTTTAGAGCGCTGGTATTTAAAATTTATATTTACAAAACGGTAAATATATAATCTGACATCAATTTTAGGACAATTTAGATAGACTTGTAAAATTATGATCAAAGTGCTAAAAGTTATTTAATATTAACAATATAAAAAATGTTTTACGAGGACTGTAAACGAACCGAACGTTCAACGAACTGTTTGTAAACTGTTCGGTGGTAGATTCATTTGATGGTCCCAAAACCCTAACACTTGTGTATGAATCTAATAGAAACTCAGAATAATAACACAAGTATTTGACAAATAAAAAGTAATTTTATTATCAGGTTTTTCTCTAAGAACTATAAATCTACTCTATAGAGAGTTTAACTCTCACAAACAATACAAAGCATCAACTTTTAACTAATGAGAGAGGCTAGTATAAATACTAGTCTAAACTTAGGAGATAATATTTCTATAGATTCTCCAGATCTTTTGTTATATCAAATCCCTGATTTGAAGGGATTGAATCTTCAATGATAAATGCAGATCTAATATTTTAAGGAACATATCAGATGAGATCTTCAGAATACTTCTTCACCAAGTAACTATGATCTGTTCCAAATTCGGACATGGGCATCAGCGTTAGGGAGTCATCCACTGATCAACTTCAGCTTCATCTAAAGTAGCTTCAGCTTCAGCAGATAGTGTATAACCATTAGTGTACATCAGTCTTCAGCTCATCAACGTATCATATGATCTGTGTGTCATCAGTATAAGAACATCATCGTCTGGAGACACTGATCAGTCTTCAGTGAATGGTGCTCTTCATGTTGATAATGCTTACAATATCATTCATTTTGATAGTGCCTTCAACATCTTTTGGTCATTAGGGGATGATCTTCTATCTTTGACATATGAACTTCTATAAACATATCTTCAAATTAACTATATAAAAAAAAAACTCTAACAAATTATTGTTTTGGTAAAAAAAATAATCGAACAAAAATAGACCAAACTGTATGAGAGGTTGTGATGTTCAGTATAAAACAAGTATGTAATATATCTTAACGAAACACAATTCGTTTACAAGGAAAGCACTTGATCCTTGCTAGGATCTCCAACATAAAACCTTGGGGGGTGATAATGATCACCTGCCTTGTTGTTTTTATTGATTTAAATGAACAATTACAAGGTAAATGTAATGAGTACAAGAACAAGTGCCAATATTCTGCCAGTCATTCGTGTGTAGTGTGATGAATACAAGTGTTTAATATAGTCAAAACCTAACAACTAGAACTCCAATAAATTTGGGATCCTTCGAGATTACTTATAGTTGTTGCCTGACTTGGTCCTCCGCGCCTTTTACATGGTTGTGATGACTATACGTTGAGAATGTGACTTTGAGTGGTTATTTCGGCACATGTGAGAAAGACAAAATGTGACAATCCGAAAAATTTTCCGTCATTGTAACCCGTTTCTGTTAATAAAACCGTTAGTATTTCCGATTTTTCCGTTGACTTTTGGATTAGGTCATTTAATTTAAGACTTTTATTATGACCTCGTGAGTATCCAAACCCGTTAGAAACACATTAAAACACCCCAAATTATTAATTGAAAAAATTTAGTTTCGACCACGTCGGGTTACGACAACTTAATCGGGTACGACCAAAAGCCTCGTTTAACGTCAGTATCGGGTAGAATTCCACCGAGCCTCTAACTTGAACCATATTTAAAGTCGAGTGGGCTTCATTTAAAGCTTTTCCACACTCTATCACTACTCTCTTTCTAAAAACTCAATCCTTGATCGAAAATCACCTCTTTCAAGCTTCAATTTGGTATGTAATCCTTCCTAGCTCATTGTATAACACATTTATCTTTCAAATTCGTGTTTAATTCATGAAATAGGACCAAGAACATGTGTTGCGGACCTGGAACAACCCTAGGCCGCAAACACACACAAATGGGGTTTTTGAGCCTGAAAACCCTTCCAAATCACCTTTAGAGCTTAGATATGACTAGGGGCTTACAAGACTGGACTTAAAACACCAAAACCTTAACATTTGAGGGGTAACCATGAGTTTACGGCCCAAGAACATGCTTGGACTGTAAACCCCCTTTCTTAGGCCGTAAACACCTTTTAAGGTGTTAAGATGCCCATTAAACACCTCCTAAGCCTTAGAATAAAGTCTAGAGCCAACCACCATTGTGTTAGGGGCCTTAAACTTGAAGGAAACCACCCCCATAGGAGTTCACAGCCGTAAACCCCCCAAGGAATGGTTCCTGGGCTGTAAACTCCTATAAGTTGGTCAAACGGTGCCCTAACTTCCATCCAAGGCTTGTATATTGAGTTAGAATCATATGTGATTAACCTAGAACCACCAAAACACAATAAGAATGGGTACATGAGAGTTTACGGTCGTAAACCCCTAGTTTACTGCCGTAAAATCCTCAAATGGTCCTTATGTTGTTCAAGTCCCCTTCCAATGCCTTAAAACTAAGCTTAGCATTACCCCACAAGAGTTATAAGACCATTAAGCATCCTAGAACACCCCACCATGAGTTTATGGCCGTAAACTCATGGGGAGATGGTCTTTGGGCCGAAAACTCAATTAGGAGTTTACTCTTGAAGAGCAAACTCCATATCTAGGCCGTACACATCCATAGATGCCACCTGGGTCACTCCAAACACTTGTAATGAAGTGTTTTCGCGTCTCGAAGGGTTTATTCATATTTGATTAGTGGTTCAGAGTCTAATTAGATACAAATGTGTATCTCTTCATATTATATAGGAACCTCGCGCGTTTTTAAGCCCCGAACTGACATTTAGCATCCAAACCGACACATTCCTCGATTGGTGAGTTCATACCCCTACTACTTTTTCTGTGTTTTTCAAATGTTTTTAGGGGGGAATACAAGCAAAAGTACAAGGAAATATTGTACTCAAACTTATTATTTCAGTTCAAACGTTCATATTCTGTATGCTTTTAATATCGAAAACCGTATTAACCAACAATTTGACTTGCAGAGTTAGCTTTCAGACTAATTGTAGATTTCTTTATAAAATGTTATAATCTATGTTACATTTTATAATTTACAAAGGATTCATGCTAATCATAAATTAGGATTATTACTAATAAAATACGCCTCCGGATAGTACCAGAACTTACAGCTAGTGCACGCCTTTGGATGACACCAAAACTTCGAAAATACAGCTAGTGTACGCCTTGAGTGTCACCAAAGTTTCAGAAATAATTTGAAAGTACGCCTTTGGATATCGATAGAGATTCGAATATATACTCCTTTGGATATCGACAGAGCTTAGGAAATACATCTAAAACATGCCTTTAGATGTCACCAGAACTTCGAATATACAACTAGTGTACGTCTCTGAGTGTCTCCAAAGATTCGAAATTTCGGATAAGTATAGTAGATATTCGACATTCATGTCTAGAAAAACCAGGCTTTCAGAATACTTATCTAATACTATAAATATGGTAGATACTAGTATATCGCATTCCGAACCAAGAACTAACCACGACTTTTAGGAAAATAAGGGTTTTTCCTGGGATAACATAACTGCTCTTAACCAAACTGTGTAACAAACGGATAACTAAACTTTCCTTATAAGAAAATATGGGATTTTCTTGGATACCAACTTTTTCAGAAATCAAAGGAAACTTGTTCTTTTACGAAAATAAACCGCTTATGAACTCACCAGCTTTATGCTGATTTTCAAACTGTTTGTATTCTCAGGTCCGCATTAGACAGGTACCCCGTGATCTTTTGGAGAAGACGGAGCGTATAAAAGACTCTTCTTAACTTTTGTTCATATGATATATATGTATAACACTTGGAACACTTTGTTTTCAGACAATATAAATATTTCTATGTAATGCAATGGTTGTGTTTACTACGCTTACTATGTACATTGGTTGCGATACTATATGACGTCCTCCACCCCGGAACGTTTCCGCCATCGGTTTCGGGGTGTGACACAAAAGAACATTTAGCCGTTATAAAAAAATAAAAAATATTAGTCAGGATCCTGGAGTATATTCGGGATCCTGAGGTTTGAGGATCCTATAGTAGTTTTAGGATCCCAGCCCTAACAAGTGCCCCCAAATTCTTCTTGCAAGATATTTTGGAGTTAGTTTACCAAAATTGAAAGGGATAATTTTAAAATATAAAGGAATATACATGATAAGATTTTTTTTTGAATTTTAAACCCTAACGGATACGATTTATCCGTTCAAGAGTCATCATAGTCGGTCTAATTAATCTTTCTCTCTTCTGCCGTTAGCATAAATAGAGGCAATCGATTAGGGCTAATCCTCCATGCATCTTTAAGCTTTCATTTAGTCGCCTTTGAAGGTATATTTCTCTACTCTTCACCTAAATTTTCTCTTGCACTAACAATGGGCAAGAAAATGACGATATCTTGCAAGGACATTTTCACGTCCTCTGGGGATGATTTCATCGACCAAAGGATCTTATCCTATGATGATATTTTTTCTTTCAACAACGATGACATCGAGTTGTTGAAAACAGCTGGCACTTTCTCTAACGAAGTTGTCCTCAAACCCTTCGATATGAAACACAAACCTGATTTTGCTACCTCGTCTAGGGTCTGCTTTCCTGGATATCCCTTTTGGCTTAGGTCTGAAATACCCCCCCCCCCCCCCCCCCGAGATTATTTCCAAGTTCTTTAAAGTCACTCAAATTTCTTACGTCTAAGCCATGCCCATCGTCTGGAGAGGCTTGTTTTGGATTGAGAAATTGAACCAGTCTAGAGGTCTAGATATAGGTTTAGCTGAGCTGGCTCACATGTATGATCTTGCTACCTTTTGGAATTCTTGGTTTCTTCTTACACTTAAACCCCACCAATCCCCTTTCGTTCAGAAAATGAAACATAACGATGGTGCTTAGAAGGATAAATATTTCTTTGTGAGACGTGATTTGAACCCTGGTGGTGATGCCTTACTGAAGACCTGGGTTAAAAGGGTAGGATTAATATTCCTTTATACTGAGGATCATGGGATTCACCTTTCATCATCTTGTCTATTATTTTGCAGCTTTCAGGTTTGAAGAACTCATTCTTGTTGCCAAGGATACTGAAGAAAAGATAGAGAAGCTCTCTATTGTTCCTACGACTAATAGGTCCTTCAGGCTCGATTGTCCCAGTCTTCAAATAATCTCATCTACCATTACAACAATAGCAACCGATAATTTCCTTATATTTTATGCGGTAATTTAGAATAGATGCGGATCCTAAATGAAAATCATGTATTGATGATGATCTTGTGTGATGTGTAGGATCCTAGGCTTCTCGTTCCAATGCTCGATTCGCTTTGTCTAATCTTGAAGATGATGTGGCCAATGGTTTGATTGTAGTCAAGAGGGAGAAAGATGTCTTGCATCTTCCCCCTAAGAAACCTCTCATTGATCTCACTGTGAAGGTCCCAAGTTCCCGTAAGAGGAAGAACTTAAAAGCCACGGATCTCAACTTGGAGAATCTAGAAGCCAAAGATTCACTTTAGAAGTTGCATTCCTTTTCCCAAGCAGTAAGTGTTTGTATGACAATAGTTTCTGATTTCTATTTGTTTCAATTAACGCCACACTTATTTCAAGTCTCCGCTCATGTTTCCCAATCAGTGATTGATCTAAGGATCAGGGCTGAGGATGATGAGCGAGTTCTGAAGGAGCGAGAGAAGGAGTGGAAGGTGACCCATGAAGAGCTCCTTAGGAGGGTCAAGCTTCTGATCAAAGAGAAGGCCGAGAATGAAGAGGAGCATATCCTGGAGACCAAGTAGGTTATTGTCGATGCACAGGAGAGTGTTGTGGTAGCTGTTTGGGAGGCCAAGATCAAGTTGGCGGAGGATCTTGAGAACTCAGGATTCTTGAACTTAGCCGGACGGTGCGAGGCAGTGGCTAAGATAACAGGAAAGCCTGCCATTTGTACTGAGTACATTGGGTCAAAGCCTACAGAGGAGGAGAAGGAGAAGGATGCAGTCGATGATGTCTAAGCTAAGATCTAGGCCTACAAGAAATTAGTTAGAGTAGCTTTTTAGTTTCATCAGTAATGTAAAACGACTAACTTTTTGTTGCGTTGGTGCATAACCATTTTAAATTTAATGGTTGTAGTTTTCTTTTATATATTTTAATTGTTTTGCATAATTGCTATAATACTAGGATCCTAAAGAACTTAGTTCCAACAAACAATCCTAAAAAATATTTTAGTAAATTATAAGTAACCCTTAAGTTCTGGTAACCAAATAATATTTGTTTAGGATCCTAAAAAGCTTTGGATCCTCAAACTTTACTTAGAGTTTTTTCAAAAATAAGGATAGATGAAACCTGGTGATCTTAGGAAGAATTTGAAGCCATAATTTCCCAGTCTTCATATGATTATGATACTATCATGTGAAAGGATCTTTGTTTTAAAACCTTGCTGGGAAGGATCTTGTCAAATTTCATGAAGGATCCTTAACCTTAGCTTGAGGAAAGTCTTTGTGATGCTACCAACCTTGTTTACTTTAGGGGGAATATCCCATTTTCAGATAACATGTTAACGTTACAACTTCATAGCAGGTTTCTGGGGAAAATCCCAATTTTAAGGGAACATGTTAGTGTTACAAATCTTAATGAATTACCGGGAAAAATCCCAAATCGTATGATAATATGAAAATGTCATAAACTTTATGTATTTTCTGGGAAAAATTCCAACATGTGAATGCTATAAACCTTTGGAGTTTTCTAGGGATGATCCCAACTTAAGATAACATGTAAATATTATAGACCTTAGGAATTTTCTAGGGATCATCCCAACTTAAGATAACATGTAAATGTTAGAAACCTTGTGTTCAAACTTTATGATCTCAACTTATGTTTAGAAATGAGAGGGTTGCCAAGTCACTAAGGCGTGAAATGCTCCCCTCATCCACATCCCATAGTTGCATATCATGCGTCCAAGCAATGTATATAAGCTGTAACTCCTGTGAAAGAGGTTATTAACTCTTTAATCCTTAGAGGGGATTAAGTACCGTTAATCGTAGGAGAGGTGATCTGTCTCTATTCTTGGTAGCTTCATATTGTGAGTCATAGGATGGTTGTAGTCATGGAGCTCTTAGTGTTCCCTTGGGCATCAGGATCCTTGAAAGTTCACCTGTTCAATATTTTTGGAAGTCAGGATCCTTAAGTGTTAGGATGCTTGGAAGTTAGGATCCTTAAGCATATGGATCCTTAAATTTCAGGATCCTGGAACGTTGGAATCCATTAGTCTCTGCGTGCAAAAAACGTTAGCTAAGGGTGGGCGTTAGCCTAGCTAACACCCCTTCGATGCTTAAGTTAGTAACAATATCTGAATAAATAATGAAAAATAGAGGATAAAGGATAAATACCATGTATACCTTGAGTGTATCAAGAAATGAGTAACCTTAGCTACATAAAATAAGCTTTGAGATGTATTGCATTCTAGGATCTTGGTAAGATATCTACATCTAAGGTGGCTAACTAATATGCCCCCTTACATGCTTCAACATCTATGAGGTATGGCCCCTCCCATTGAGGAGATACTTTACCTGCACTATGATCCTTGGTATTTTGGAAAGTTTTTCTTAGTACTAAGTCTCGTACGTGGATCCTCCTGATCCTTGTGTTTTTATTGTATGCTCTGGTGATCCTTTGTTGATGAGCATAAATACGGATGTTGGCAAGATCCCTAAGTTCATCTATCATGTCGAGATCATGGGCTAGGATCCTGCTATCGTCCTCTTTGTTTTGGAGTAGACATCTTGATGTGGGGATCACCACTTTAGGGGTATCATCGCTTCCGTACCAATCACAAATGAATATGGGGTTTGGCCCGTAGCTACCTTAGAAGTGGTTCTATCTGCCCATAACACGAAAGGAAGTTCTTCTACCCATCTTCCTTTCTTTTCATCCAACCTTTTCTTCATGTTTTTTACTATGATTTTATTTGCTGGATTCCGCTTGGTCGTTGGCTTGAGGGTGGATAGGAGTAGACATCACCATTTTGATTCCCTAACTTATGCAAAAGTCCCTCATTCTTTTGCTTATTAATTGGGATCCATTGTCACATATAATTTCAGCAGGGATTGCGAACCTGGTTAAGATGTTACGTTTGATGAAGGAGACCACCTCTTTGTCTCTTACTTTGACGTAGGCTTCAACTTCTATACTCTTTGAGAAATAGTCGGTCATTACTAATATGAAGACTTTTCCTCTAAAGGCTACTAGCAGTTTAACCACTATATCCATTCCCCATTTCATAAATGGCCAAGGGGGAATAATAGGTTATAGAGGTTCTGCTGGTTGGTGTAGGATCTTGCTATGTCTTTGACAAGTGTCTCATTTCTGTGCATGGAGGAATGAGTCTTTCTTCACTATTGGCCAGTAGTATCTTGTCGTTAATGCTTTGGAACATAAGGATCTGCCCCCAGTGTGGTTGTTGTAGTCCTCTTTGTTGATTTCTTTTAGGAACTCTGCAGCTTCGTGATCTTCCAAGCATCTGAGGTATGGTCCTGCCACAAATTTTTTATACAACTTACCTTGGATTATGACGAATCATGAGATCCTTGTTCTGAACTCTCTCTCAATTTTCTCTTCTTTAGGGATCGTGACATTTTGGAGGTATTCCATGATGGCTTGGATCATGGATCCTGAAGTTAGGGAAGGATCCTGGGTGTTGGGATCATGACGTTGGACCGTTGAATCTGGATCTTCGATTGCGACAATGTCGGTAGTTCCCCTATGCTCGTGGGAGTCTTTAAGTTTCTTGGTGGGATCCTTGATTTCCAAGACTAATATATATATATATATATATATATATATATATATATATATATATATATATATATATATATATATATATATAATAGGGATCCTGGTTTCCAACGGGATCCTTAAGGAAAATCCTAGATTGGCTAGAGCATCCGCTTCAACATTGTCTTCTCTAGGAACCTGGTTTAGGTTGAATGTTCTGAATTCTGAGGCTAGGTTTTTGGGAATTTGGAGATATATAGCTAGATTTTCTCCTTTCACTAAATAGGATCCATTAAAATGGTTAGTTAGCAGTAAAGCATCGACAAATACCTGAAGATTGTTGATTTGAAGATCCTTGGCTAACTATAGTCCCATGATTAGTACCTCGTATTCTGCTTTGTTGTTGGTTGCATTGAATTCACAACTAATTTCGTAGGGTAGGATGTCCCTCTGTGGCGATTTTAGTATGATTCCCTAGCCATTTCCTCTTTGGTTTGATGCTCCACCTGTGAACAGTGTCCATCTTCCCATGTTTTCCTCTTCTATAAGTTGTTTGGCTTCTATTTCAACTTCAGCTCTTAAATCATGACTAAAGTCAGCCACAAAATCTTCCAATGCTTGGGACTTTTTGGAGGATCTTGGTTTGTAGTATATGTTATACGTGCTTAGCTTCACATACCATTTTTCCATTCTTCCTGACATTTATGGTTCTCTCATAACATTCTTAATTGGATAGTTAGTTCTTACGATTATAGGGTTTGCTTCAAAATAACGTATTAATTTAGTAGACCCTATTACCAATGCAAGTATAATATTTTCAAGATGAGAGTACCTAGTCTCAGGATCCAGCAGACTTTTACTTACGTAGTATATAAGATGTTGGTTCCCATCGAGATCCTTGGCTAGTACGGTGCTTACAGTGTTTGAGGATACTGAGAGGTAAATAAGGAGTGGTTACCTATCTAGTGGTATGTTGCTAGTGAATTTTTAAGACAAAATGGCATGGAAGTGTAACAATAGATACCTATTGTGGTTATGAAAGTTGTATCCTCGTGTTTAAAGGGTTCCATTTGGATTTGTTGGAATCCTGCTGATGCATCCATGAATGTCAGTAATTTGTGACCGGCTGTTGCGTATATCATGGATTCGATGTCTGGTAAAGGGAAAGGATCCTTAGGACAGGATGTGTTAAGGTCTGCATAGTCCACACATACTCTCCATTTACCGTTCTTCTTTTGTACTACAGCCACATTAGCTAGCCATCTTGGGAACTTCACCTCGTTGATCATGCCGGTTTTGAGAAGTTTTTCCATTTCTTCTTGTATAACTTGGTTTCTTTCGGGTGCAAATTTCCTTCTCTTTTGGAGTATTGGACTGAAAGATGGTTCAATGTTAAGTTTATGGGTTATTAATTTTTTTTAATGCCTGCATGTCCTCATGTCTCCATGCAAACATTTTGCTTATGGCCTTGAGGAACTTTATGAGATCATGTTCAATTTGTTCAGGTATTGAGGATCCTATGAGAACTTCGGCTTCAGGATCCTCAAGCTTCAGGGCACTTCTTTTAAGTCATGCTCTCTTGCTTCCAGCACGCCTCGTTCCTCTGCCTTAATTTCTATTCTTGTTGTGGTATTGTTGAGGACTTCATTGAAGTCTTGTAGCGTTCCTTGAATTCTTTTTGTTCTTCTATGATCTTCACTGTTCCCCATGGGGTGGGCAACTTTACGCATTGATGATATGTTGATGGAACGACCTTCATTTCATGGATCCAAGGTATACCTAATATGACATAATAAGAAGATAATGTGTCAATCACAAAAAATGTTGTACATAATTTACCCCCTCTATGTAGATTGGTAGCTTTATCTCGCCGATGGTGTGTTTCGTTTCTCCGCTGAAGCCAATTTGTACCGAGGATCTTACAGCTATCTCAAATTCCAGGAAGTTCATTCTTTTTAATGAGTCCAGGAGTATGATGTTAATAGAGGATCCTCTGTTGATGAGGATCCTTCTGACGAAGTGGTTGGCAATGTAGAGAGTAATCACTAGTCCATCGTGTTGAAGATCATGCAAGTCTTGTTTATCCGCTTCGTCGAAGGTGATCTCCTTTTGGTTAGTGATCGTCGTGTTCTTCTGTGGTCCATTATCCTTATCCGTTTTGGATACTTTAGCGTGCCTTTTTACAGCAGAGTAGGAGGTACCACAAATGTCAGATCCTCCAGAGATTCTATTGATCACCTTGGCATCAACCGAGGGGGGGGGGATCCTGTTCTTTCGAGGGTCTTCCGAGGATCCTGATTTTTCCTTTTTTTCTCCTAAGGGTTTCTTTGAGTTATCCTTTGCCCAAGAGGTAGCTGATTTCCTTTTTGAGGATTATGCAATCCTCTGTGATGTGATGAAAGTCCTCATGATATACACACCATTTGGACTTGTCGTTCTAAGCAGTGGATTTTTCTCCTTTCCTTGGCCACCTGGCTTTGTCTCTAAGATCCTGCATGAGAAAGATTACACCTAAAATCTCCGCTGAAAAACAATAGTCAGTAATTTTAGGAAAATCTTCTCCCCCCTATCTTCAAGGGCATTAACCCTATGATTGTCGGGTTTGGAGTAAGGCTTTGACTTATAGGATCTTTGGGCCGATGAGTAGGCCTTCCTATTAGGGTGATCATAAGAGCTTGGTGGGTTGCTCCTTTTTTGGATCTCCTTGTCTTCTTCGAGTCTGATGAATCTTAATGCCCTACTCCTAACTTCGTCCGTTCTACTGTATGGGGTCATTACGAGATCTTCGTAGAAGGGAGAATCCTTCTTTAAGCCTATTTTGAAGGCTTCAACTGCAGTTTCCATGTCGATGTTGGGGATACTTAGAGCTTCCCTGCCAAACCTGTATACAAAAGTCCTAAGGGATTCCTTAGGATCCTGAACCACTCGATAGAGATCGCTAGTAATCTTATTGAATGTTCTGCTACAAGAAAATTGATTGCTAAATAAATTAATCAAATGAGAAAATGATATCATCGAATGAGGATGAACATTATGTAGCCATTTTAAAGCTAGCGTACCCTATGAAGTTGGGACCAAAGCCCTTGCACAAGCAGGCTTCTTTCAAGTGAGTGGGGATGGAAATAATCTCCATCCTCTACCTATACTATGTCGTGTGTTCCTCAGGATCTGTAGTTCCATCGTAGGGCTTCATGTTGGGGGTCTATAAGAGTTTTGGAACTTCAATATCAGCTATCATTGGAATGAATCTAGAGGTCTTGTGACTTGTGGGGGATACTTCTAGTACCGATTGAACTACTCCGGGTATGCTTAAGATCATATGTCTTTGTTGCTATAGCTCCTTAGTCATGATAGGGCTTAAACCTATGTTAAGATCCATTGAGTTAGTTGTAAAATTATTATTATTGATAGAATTACCATGATCCATGTTATTGGGAGTAATAAAGGCTTCGTTAGGATCCTGAATCTCGCGAATGATCGTTGAGGATCGTAGGTTGTCAAAGTTCAGGATCTTGGGCTGCAAGACTGAGGGTGCTGCCTCTTGAGGCTTGTGGATTTCTATCCTCATTCTCTCCACTTACTTAAGAATCGTCCTGTTATCATCCTGCTTTTGGGCGACTTGTCGCTCCAGCCTTTTCATCATAGCTAAGATCTCGCTGCTGGGAATCAACACAGGAGGATCCTGGAGTTTCGAAGAGTTTCTTAAGAGCTCCAGTTAGTGGTGTTGGAAGTTTTTAGAGGAAATGGGAGGAATCGAGGAGGATTAGAGAGTTGATTAACTAGAGATGGATTTTAGAGAGAATTTGAGTGCACCATGGCCCCATGGTTTGTGCCAATTTGTTTTGGTCAAATAATAGTCGAACAAAAATAGACCAATGTGTATGAGAGGCCATGATGCTAAGTATAAAACAAGCATGTAATATAGCTCAAAGCAACACGATTCGTT
This sequence comes from Lactuca serriola, assembly GCF_051521515.1. Lineage (NCBI taxonomy): Eukaryota > Viridiplantae > Streptophyta > Magnoliopsida > Asterales > Asteraceae > Lactuca > Lactuca serriola. Next base: position 159,184,212 of record NC_136409.1, read on the forward strand.
TATAAGAAAAGCCCTTGACCATTTCTATGATCTTCGACAAAACCTCGGGAGGTGATAATGATCACCTGCCTTGATGTTTTTATTGATTGAAATGAACAATTACAAGGTGAATGTAATGAGTACAAGAGAAAGTGCCAACATCTTGTTAGTCATTTGTGTGTAGTGTGATGAATACAAGTGTTTCATATAGTCAAAACCTAACAAATAGAACTCCGAAAATTGAGGGATCCTCCGAGATTACTTATAGTCGTTGCTTGACTTGGTCCTCCGAGTCTTTTGCGTGGTTGTGACAACTATACATGAGAATGTGACTTTTAGTGGTTATTTATGCACATGTGAGAAAGAAAAAAAAGAGCATATTGCTGTTATAAAATATAAAAAATATTATTCAGGATCCTGAGTATATTCGGGATCCTGAGGTTTCAGGATCCTGAGCTTTTGAGGATCCTTAGACTTAAGGTTCATATAATAGTTTCAGGATCCTATCCCTAACTATTATCTTGTCTATATTATACTACTTACACTTACTTAGACAAGACTGAATGTCTACGATGAGCAGATAAACTGTAACTATAATGTACATATTTTGCATCATCAAATCTATACAAATATGTATCTAAACAATCTCCCCTTATTTGATGATGTCAAAAATTATACTAATAAAGAATGAAATAATAAATGAACTAACTACATCTGAAGTAGAATATTGATATCTAATCCTGAAGGTTTGTATCGATCGGATACACTTCAAGTATTAAGAACAAATGTAATACTAATCTAAGAAAAACAATAAACAGAAAGTAAATAACACAGAAGTTCTCCAAATTGTTCTTTCTCAAAGAAAGGGTCTTGTCTTCACAAAGAAGACGGGTTTGTCACAAAGACGATTGACACAAAGCCACAATCACAAAATTAGGGTTATCCCTAAAGTTGTTTATATACTAATCTATACATGTGAATACCTTGACTGAAAGGGTTCCATCTAATCTATACTAAGAACCGATCTTATCACATAGATATCGGATCTATGATATATTCTATACTTGTCTATAACATTACCTAATATACCAAATATTACAATCGGTTAACTATACTATAAGCTGATGCTGATAAGCTTAATACACTGCGGTTGTAGATATAGTAGACTCTGACGCTGATCTATCAGCATGTGGTGTGTTTGACTCATCAGATCATAAGGTGTGACCTTATAATGTCCCCTATCTGATGATGTCAAAACTAAACTTCTTCAATGTCATCAGAAGAGCCATTGTAGAAGTTGTGAGCTTCTTTTAATATTCCAGGATTGACCCGTTTGAATTGTTCAAACTTAAGTTCATCCAGTCTTCTACTAAGGTCCATTGATATCAGCACATAATATCCTCTTTCCAGTTCATAATGATCTAGTCCTTGCAAACGAAGATGAAACAAATGTTTAGTGGAAGCAGAAGGAAGGTGATCAGTGCATTGAAAGAACATATGATTATGACTGTCAAGATAAAATATCTTAGGTTCTGGTTCTAGAATGAAAATATACTGGATTGGTTCAAGACCCACTGGTAACTCATTGTTGATATACCGAGTTCCATAAAGAAGAAGAAACTTGGTATTCTTGGATTGTCTGGGAGCACTTTTTCTACCTGAGTAGGATGGTCTTGATGGACCAGCTGATGGAACAAGTTTCAGTTTCTTGACTTTGTTGAGTAGCTGTTGAATTGCCAACGTAACTTCTGATCATGAACTCCCTTGTGTTTATCGATAATTCCTTGAATTTACATCCACTAGTTGTAGCCAAATTTGAGTAGCTCACGAGCATAAACAACTTTATTGTATTCATATTATGTTTTCTTTCTAACCAAGTGAATCTTTAGTGATTCATTCCTTGATTTGGTGCATCTCACTTTGATGATAGGATTAGGCTTTGACCTATGAGTAACAAGATCTCCAAACTTCTTCCTATCAATATGGTTATTCATGTTTGAAACAATGTAACGTTTCTCCACATTATTATTAAAGATTTTCTTGACCTAGTTATCAGTGCTTTGAATATTTGCATTCTCATTAGTAGAGGCAAGAGCTTGAGCAAGTTTGGTAGACAGATATTCTGCTTTTCTTTCTTCTTTCTTTAGATGAACAAAAACATTATATTCTACCATTATTTCTCTAACTTCCTCAATGGTTAAACTCCATGTTTCTTCTAATTCATTAAGATCAAATATGATTTAGCTTTTCTTTTTAAGAGGATATGTTGAAAGGTCACCAACAGTAGTAGAAGAGCTTCCAACTTCAACATCATAAGCTCCCACTGAGAAGGAAGACTTCCTCTTTCGAGTATTGAGCTAATCATTGTCAGAGTCAATATCAATATTAGTTCCTTAAAGAACCTCTTGTGAAATCTACCCCTCAAAACAAGAACGAGGAGAGACAACATTTAAGGGAACAGTGGGAACAACTACTTGGTGCATGAAACCAAGATCAAGAAACTCTAAATAGTCATCGGTTTCTGACTAGTCACCAATATCTGGAATGGGTTAATCAGTTGTAGCATCGGCGTCTAGATTATCAGGAACAACAACCTAATTTTGAGGATAAACTTCAGCTTCAACCCTTCTAGTCATCTCAGGCTGAGATGGAGTTTCTACAGTTTCAGAGTGGTTGCCATCTTGGCTATTGGGCCAAAGTCAGCCGGTAGTCCGTTTGCGAATTTCTCAATTTTGGAAAGTTCGGTTGGCACTAGGTATGGAAACAACTTCATCTTTTCTGTAAATGTAGCAGCATAGTCATCGATGCTCATTCTCCCCTTCTTCAAATTTTGGAACTCAATGTTCAGATCAATCAGGTCTATCTCTGAACAGTACTGCGCCTTCAGTTGTTCCAAGAACTCATCCCATGACATTTTCAGAGCTTCTCCCCGTGGCATTGTATCTGCCAATAGCTTCCACCAGCTCAAGACTCCAGTTTTCAATTGTCTCACACCGAAGACAGTCTTCTGCTTCTCGCTGCAGTCGCAGCTCTCAAACACCATCTCCATCTCGGAGATCCAGTCCATAATCTCAACAGGCTTTGGGCTTCCTGAGAGACTTGGTGGTTTCGCACCCAAGAAATTTTTGTACATCCGCCCATCCTTGTTGTTTCTCCCTTCTGGGCCATGCTTTTGCTCACATTGAGTCCCTACTTGACTCACTTGGCGGCTATAGTTCCCTTCCTCAGATGGCTCGGGAACTGGCTCCGTCGGTTCAACATGTATGGTAGGTTCGTCCCTATTTTCGTGGAGCATCCGTCTCATTTCTTCCCTTTGTTCAGCTAGCATAGCCTGAATCATGGCTTGAACTCCAACCATGGTGACTGGCTCAGGTGCAATTTCTTCAACAACAGGTATTTGCTGAACCACTAGGGGTTGGTTCCTACCTCCATTTGCGTTCACGTTTCCGCTACGGGTCCTTGCCATCTTGATCTATACACCGAATAAGGTGAATTTAGATCTTTATTTAGGATAGACGTTTTAAATCGTCCTTATCACTCCGAAACGTTTACATGCTAGTTCTAATATCGTAGTCGTACGTTTAGAATCCTAAACACATAAGGTTTCCAGATCCGGTCGGCAACAGACCATACATCCGAACAATTAACAACATATTATGCACAAAGCATTTAGCACATAAAAGCATTTTAGACACAATTCCTAAAATAAGCTAGTGCTCACACCTCACAATCATCGCTTAGCATTCTAAGTTTAAGTCTAGAAATCCTACAAATTCCTAGTTCGCTTAAACTAATGCTCTGATACCAACTGTGACATCCCCAAAATCACGGCCAGAAAAGACCGGTTTGTTTATGCTTTGTTTAAAAATCAGAGTTACATTTTAAATGAAAGTGTTGCGGAATTTGTCCCAAAACAAAAATATGATAAAGATTTATCAAAAGCATTTCCATAGAAATGTATTTCATTAAAAGACTCGGGATGTCATGTTCGTACAGATCAAAAGCATAAACAGTACAATATAAGCCTTACTACATTATTTCATATCTACAGGCCTATATCCGTAATCCCTCGTCCAAAACATCACACCTATGCTCATGCGCCACTACCTGTAATACATAAAACTGAGTGGGTCAGGCTTGGGAGCCTGGTGAGCACATAGGGTTTTCAACCCACAATAAATAACTTTATTAATTTCATCGATCAACAATAACCCGATTACCCGTTCCCGTTATCCTCACTTTACCTCCCTAAACACCTATCATAAGGGACCTAGCCTAAGGATCATCATCGGGACGGACACTACTGCTAAGGGGATTCCTCAGCAATAAATGTCCTAAAGGCAACCATGTGGGGGATGGAGTACACCGGTGAACATATCGTTCACAAACACCTACAGGTTGCGAGCCTGCTAGTGTTCCACTGGACTGTCTAGAAGAGTCCGTGGTCGTCATCCATACTCCGCTAGATGACAGAATCAACAACATCAACATCGAGGCCTCTCATCATTTTATCACACATCACCTATTGCATCTACCCATGTTTTACCCCAACATTTTCGTAGATATAAAATACATATACAATTTAAATCATTGAAAACATTTATAACAACGTTCATCTAGCATAGATAGCAAGTATTCAGATAATATGCACACATAGCACGTAATTTATATAAAATACTTCATATCTATGTGTAAGTTGAAAGTAACTATGCACTCACTTGTTAAGGTGATGATTCCAAAATCGGGCAGCGCTTGCTTCTAACGATTCTATTTTCCTTCGACGAAACCTAGCATTATTATCGCTAAATTTTAGTCTAATATTTACCGTGACCAACTATTAGTCTTATTATTATTATTATTATATAAGCGTTAAACAATATTTTCCAACCACTATGTACAGACAGAGGCCAGACATAAAACACCGGAGGGCAGGACCATTTTGGCATATAGCACTTCTGAAATCCAACAACCCTATGCGACACTTTAAACCAGATTCCCCGTACCGCGAGTAGTTAAAAAAATATTATAACGACACTTATATAAGTTATAATAATAGCTCAAATATTTATTATAAGTTCATAATAACAATACTAATTTTAAATATAAGCTATATTAAAATAAGGTAAGCATAAATTACTTACAAGGGGGTTTTAGCTAGGAGTCGGGCTCTGCAAGGGCAGAACTTCGTCGTTGAATCTTTCTAAGAAAGATTCGTGCAGTGCTTCAGCGCTCACCTTACTATACTAAGCTACAGAAAGAGAAGTCGAATCACGAGGGACCGAAATGCTCGGGGGATAAGGAGAGAAAGACTCTTGAATCAAGAGAATGGTGCAAGAAATATGAGAGCCCAAGGCTCTTATTTATACTAATTGAATTTTCAAAAACTACCCTCCATAATTACTTAATGACCTTTTAGTTATATAAACAACTAAACACCCCTCTATAATACTATTATAAATGGATTTAATGATATTTGTACTAAACTAATGTCGAAAGAACTCAACATTAGTCTTATAATGACCGCATCGTCGATACCTTTCTAATGATATATACATATGTATATATATGTGTACGTATACATGATTTATACTTTATTTTAATACGTAAATATGCTATTATAATTTGTAACTCGTTCATACGAACTCCGTTTTTGACGTTCTTTATATCCACGCGTAGGTGAAGACGTACTCTACAACTTTCGTTTAGACTCCGTCGGCTAATTTTGACTTTATTTTTAAAGTTATATTTTTAACCAGCCGGGACAGGATTGGTCTGTTTAAAATCTCATAACTTCTTCATACGAAGTCAGATTTGGGCATTCTTTTTATCGATGTTCTTAGTTTAACATATTCTACGACTTTCGTTTAGATCGCTAAGGCTAAATCTTGCTCTATCGTAAATTCACTATTCACGCTTCCCGGTATCGTGCCGGTTCTGTCGTGAAACTACGACGGGTCATAACTTCTTAGTTATAACTCGGATTTCGGCGTTCCTTATATGCACGGAAACCTTGAGACATATTCTACAACTTTATGTAGAGATATCGGGATTATCTCACACTTTAATTTTGACGCTCATTTTTATTCTTTATTAATTATACATTTATAATTAAATAATAAACACATATAATTCACATAATACTCAAATATTTCATCTTTATTACTTCAAAAAGAGTTACAAGAGTTGACCTAGACTATTACATTGACAAAAATGCTTAGCCCTGAAACCCGGGCGTTACAATTCTCTCCCCCTTAGGATGATTCCGTCCCGGAATCATGCATCAGCAAACAGATGTGGATAGCGACTCATCATGTCATCCTCTGTTTCCCAAGTGAGATTCGGCCCATTCAAATGTTTCCATCGGACTAGCACCAAGTCGTCCATCTTGCGTCGTAACTTCTTAGTCTTACGGTCAACAATTGCCTCAGGCTCTTCGATCAACCTTTTATTTTCATCCATCCTTAACTCTGAGATTGGAATTATGTCGGGAACATCTCCCGTGAATTTCCTCAAATAACACACATGGAAGGTGTTATGAATACCATTGAGTTCTTCGGGCAATTCCAGCTTGTAAGCTTGGTTCCCTATCTTCTGAAGAACTTTGAACGGTCCAATAAACCTTGGACTCAACTTTCCTCGTTTCCCAAATCGTATAAGTCCCTTCCACGGTGAGACTTTAAGCAAAACGGAATCCCCAACTTCAAAAGTTATCGGTCGTCTTTTCTTGTCAGCATAGCTCTTCTGACGATCCTGGGCTGCTAACATCCTTTCCCTAATCACCTTCAACTTCTTAGCAGTCTCATGGACTATCTCGGGGCCCATAAACTGCTTCTCTCCGGCTTCAAGCCAACAAGACGGCGTATGACACTTTTGCCCATACAAGGCTTGATAAGGATCCATCTTGATGCTCGAGTGAAAACTATTGTTGTAGGAAAATTCTACCAGAGGTAAGTGTTCGTCCCAATTCCCTTGGAATTCGAGGGTACATGCTCTCAGCATATCTTCCCGCGTCTGAATCGTTCTTTCGCTCTGACCATCAGTTTGCGGATGATAAGCAGTACTCAAACACAACTTTGTACCTAACTCCTCTTGTAGACTCCTCCAAAACCTTGACGTGAAACGACTATCACGATCTGATACAATCGTAAGAGGGACACCGTGAAGTCTTATAATTTCCTTCACGTAAGCATTTGCGAGCTTATCCATAGACCACTTCTCGTTGGCTGCTATGAAGTGTGCACTCTTGGTGAAACGATCCACGACTACCCAAATCATGTCGTGACCGTTCTTCGTCCTGGGCAGTTTAGTCACAAAATCCATGGTGATGTCTTCCCATTTACCCATGGGTACAGGTAAAGGTTCCAAACTCCCATACGGTTTCTGATGTTGTGCCTTAACCCTCGCACATGTTACGCACTCGGCTACATACTTCGCAACATCGAGCTTCATCGTCGGCCACCAGTAGTAGGGTTTTAGGTCCCTATACATTTTAGTGCTACCGGGATGAATCGAGTACATGGTCTTGTGTGCTTCTTCCATCAGAAGATCTCTTATTCCTCCCGTCTTAGGTACCCAAATTCGATCTTGGAATACCTTCAGTCCTCAACTGTTTGTACCAAACACTAACGTTCTTCCCAAACGTTCTTCCTTTCGGTCATTTTTCTCTAAAGCTTCTTCTTGAGCTTTCCTGATACTTTCCACAATCGTCGAGACGACTTCAATTCTTAACGCTCTTGGCCTTTTCCTTTCCAGATTGACTTTCCGATTGAGAGCATCAGCAACAATATTTGCTTTACATGGGTGGTAAAGTATCTCACAGTCGTAGTCCTTGAGAAGTTCTAGCCAGCGTCGTTGCCTCATGTTCAACTCCTTCTGATTAAAGAGATACTGGAGACTTTTATGATCAGTGAAGAGCTTGCACTTCATGCCGTAGAGGTAATGCCTCCATATCTTTAAGGCAAAAACTACCGCTGCCAACTCCAGATCATGAGTAGGGTAGTTCTTTTCGTGCTCTTTCAATTGTCGATATGCGTATGCTATCACCTTTTCTCTTTGGGTCAGAACACAACCCAACCCGACTCCAGAAGCGTCACTATAAACCGCGAAATCTTCGACTCCATCGGGTAGAGAAAGTATCGGTGCTTCACATAACTTCTTCTTTAGCTTCTCGAATGCCTCATCGTGTTTCTCACTCCACGTATACGTAGCTCCTTTATGAGTCAAAGCTGTTAATGGAGCAGCTATCGAAGAAAAGCCTTGGATAAATCGTCGATAATATCCGGCTAATCCTAGAAAGCTTCGAATCTCCATGGGACTCTTTGGACGTTCCCACTTCATTACAGCCTCGATCTTTGCGGGGTCAACCATTATTCCCTCCTGGTTAACAATATGACCCAAGAATTGGACTTCCTGTATCCAAAAGTCGCATTTGGAGAACTTTGCAAAAAGCTTCTCCTTCTTCAACACTTCTAATACTTCCCGTAGATGCTTGCCATGCTCCTCTTGGCTTTTCGAGTAGATGAGAATGTCGTCGATGAACACTATCACGGATTTATCGAGGAATGGTTTACAAACCCTATTCATCAAATCCATGAATGCTGCGGGAGCATTGGTTAGCCCGAATGACATAACCAAGAACTCGTAGTGTCCATATCTCGTTCTGAATGCAGTCTTCTCAATATCCTGCTTTCTCACCTTTAGCTGATGATATCCTGACCTAAGATCGATCTTTGAGAAGTAGCTCGAACCTTGCAGCTGATCGAATAGGTCATCAATCCTCGGCAATGGATACTTGTTCTTCACCGTTGCCTTATTCAGCTCTCGGTAGTATACACATTCTCATACTTCCGTCCTTCTTCTTCACGAATAACACCGAAGCTCCCCAGGGTGATGAACTAGGTCGAATAAAACCGTTGTCCAACAGCTCCTGAAGTTGTGTCATGAGCTCCTTCATCTCCGCCAGTGCTAATCGGTAAGGTGCCTTTGCTATCGGTGTTGTTCCTGGTAACAAGTGTATACGAAACTCCACTTGCCTATCAAGTGGTAATCCGGGAAGATCTTCGGGAAAGACTTCCGGATAATCACACACAACCGGTATATTCTGCACCTCTTTCTTCTCCTTCTTGGCATCGATTACGAATGCCAAGTATGATGCACATCCTTTGGAAAAACATTTCCTGGCTTTCATCAGGGAGATGATTCCAGAATTCACTCTGCGTTTGTCCCCATACACCATAAATGATTCTTTTCCGGGTGGGTTTACCTTTACTATCTTATTTCGGCATTGAATCTCAGCATCGTTGGCGCTAAGCCAATCCATACCTAAAACGATGTCGAAACCGTTTAACTCTATGGGTAATAGCTCTTCGTGGAATTCGTTTCCGTTTAGGTCAATGACGATGTTCCTAATACGATTACTAACAGGTACGAATTTGCCACTGGCAACTTCTACAATCAGGGCATTATCTAGTTTTTCTACAGGCAATGCTAATTTCCCACCAAATTTATGCGACACAAAGGAGTAGTTGGCTCCGGAATCAAATAGTATATTTGCAGGCAAACCATTTACAAGAAATGTACCTGAAGCGACGTCTGCTGCCTCCTTTGCAGCCTCGAGCGTCATCTGGAAGGCTCTCGCCTTCGGCTTCAGTGGTATGTTGGGTCTTCCTGTCTCCTTCTTCTTCGGGCAGTCCTTCAAAATGTGCCCTTCTTCATTGCACCCATAACAGGGTGTCTGGTTGATGGTGCATTCATTGGCGTAGTGCCCAGGCTTTTCGCACTTGTAACAAGTGACCCCTCCGTCACACTTCCCAGAGTGCTTCTTCTTGCACTTGTCACACCACTTCGCTTCTAATCCTCTTCCCCTCGAACCAGACTTCGAGAATCTACTCTTCTTGTTGGACTTCGAGGATCCATTGAACTTCCGTTTCTCACCAACCTCAACCCTTTCCAGACCTCTTTCCTTTTGTTGGGTCTCCACGTTCTTAGCTGCTCGAATAGCTGATTTCAGAGTGGTTGCCATCTTTACTGTTGGGCCAAAGTTAGCCGACAGTCCGTTTGCGAATTTCTCAATTTTGGAAAGTTCGGTTGGCACTAGGTATGGAAACAACTTCATCTTTTCCGTAAATGCAGCAGCATAGTCATCGATGCTCATTCTCCCCTTTTTCAAATTTTGGAACTCATTGTTCAGACCAATCAGGTCTATCTCTGAACAGTACAGCGCCTTCAGTTGTTCCAAGAACTGATCCCATGACATTTTCAGAGCTTCTCCCCGTGGCATTGTATCTGCCAATACCTTCCACCAGCTCAAGACTCTAGTTTTCAATTGTCTTACTGCGAAGACAGTCTTCTGCTTCTCGCTGCAGTCGCAGCTCTCAAACACCATCTCCATCTCGGAGATCCAGTCCATAATCTCAACAGGCTTTGGGCTTCCTGAGAGACTTGGTGGTTTCGCACCCAAGAAATTTTTGTACATCCGCCCATCCTTGTGGTTTCTCCCTTCTGGGCCATCCTTTTGCTCACCTTGAGTCCCTACTTGACTCACTTGGCGGCTATAGTTCCCTTCATCAGATGGCTCGGGAACTGGCTTCGTCGGTTCAACATGTATGGTAGGTTCGTCCCTATTTTCGTGGAGCATCCGTCTCATTTCTTCCCTTTGTTCAGCTAGCATAGCCTGAATCATGGCTTGAACTCCAGCCATGGTGACTGGCTCAGGTGCAACTTCTTCAACAACAGGTATTTGCTGAACCACTGGGGGTTGGTTCCTACCTCCATTTGCGTTCACGTTTCCGCAACGGGTCCTTGCCATCTTGATCTATACACCGAATAAGGTGAATTTAGATCTTTATTTAGGATAGACGTTTTAAATCGTCCTTATCACTCCGAAACGTTTACATGCTAGTTCTAATATCGTATTCGTACGTTTAGAATCCTAAACACATAAGGTTTCCAGATCCGGTAGGCAACAGACCATAGATCCGAACAATTAACAGCATATTATGCACAAAGCATTTAGCACATAAAAGCATTTTAGGCACAATTCCTAAAATAAGCTAGTGCTCACACCTCACAATCATCGCTTAGCATTCTAAGTTTAAGTCTAGAAATCCTACAAATTCCTAGTTCGCTTAAACTAATGCTCTGATACCAACTGTGACATCCCCAAAATCACGGCCAGAAAAGACCGGTTTGTTTATGCTTTGTTTAAAAATCAGAGTTACATTTTAAATGAAAGTGTTGCGGAATTTGTCCCAAAACAAAAATATGATAAAGATTTATCAAAAGCATTTCCATAGAAATGTATTTCATTAAAAGACTCGGGATGTCATGTTCGTACAGATCAAAAGCATAAACAGTACAATATAAGCCTTACTACATTATTTCATATCTACAGGCCTATATCCGTAATCCCTCGTCCAAAACATCACACCTATGCTCATGCGCCACTACCTGTAATACATAAAACTGAGTGGGTCAGGCTTGGGAGCCTGGTGAGCACATAGGGTTTTCAACCCACAATAAATAACTTTATTAATTTCATCGATCAATAATAACCCGATTACCCGTTCCCGTTATGCTCACTTTACGTCCCTAAACACCTATCATAAGGGACCTAGCCTAAGGATCATCATCGGGACGGACACTACTGCTAAGGGGACTCCTCAGCAATAAATGTCCTAAAGGCAACCATGTGGGGGATGGAGTACACCGGTGAACATATCGTTCACAAACACCTACAGGTTGCGAGCCTGCTAGTGTTCCACTGGACTGTCTAGAAGAGTCCGTGGTCGTCATCCATACTCCGCTAGATGACAGAATCAACAACATCAACATCGAGGCCTCTCATCATTTTATCACACATCACCTATTGCATCTATCCATGTTTTACCCCAACATTTTCGTAGATATAAAATACATATACAATTTAAATCATTGAAAACATATATAACAACGTTCATCTAGCATAGATAGCAAGTATTCAGATAATATGCACACATAGCACGTAATTTATATAAAATACTTCATATCTATGTGTAAGTTGAAAGTAACTATGCACTCACTTGTTAAGGTGATGATTCCAAAATCAGGCAGCGCTTGCTTCTAACGATTCTATTTTCCTTCGACGAAACCTAGCATTATTATCGCTAAATTTTAGTCTAATATTTACCGTGACCAACTATTAGTCTTAGTATTATTATTATATAAGCGTTAAACAATATTTTCCAACCACTATGTACAGACAGGGGCCAGACATAAAACACCGGAGGGCAGGACCATTTTGGCATATAACACTTCTGAAATCCAACAACCCTATGCGACACTTTAAACCGGATTCCCTGTACCGCGAGTAGTTAAAAAAAATATTATAACGACACTTATATAAGTTATAATAATAGCTCAAATCTTTATTATAAGTTCATAATAACAATACTAATTTTAAATATAAGCTATATTAAAATAAGGTAAGCATAACTTACTTACAAGGGGGTTTTAGCTAGGAGTCGGGCTCTGCAGGGCAGAACTTCGTCGCTGAATCTTTCTAAGAAAGATTCGTGCAGTGCTTCAGCGCTCACCTTACTATACTAAGTTACAGAAAGAGAAGTCGAATCACGAGGGACCGAAATGCTCGGGGGATAAGGAGAGAAAGACTCTTGAATCAAGAGAATGGTGCAAGAAATATGAGAGCCCAAGGCTCTTATTTATACTAATTGAATTTTCAAAAACTACCCTCCATAATTAGTTAATGACCTTTTAGTTATATAAACAACTAAACACCCCTCTATAATACTATTATAAATGGATTTAATGATATTTGTACTAAACTAATGTCGAAAGAACTCAACATTAGTCTTATAATGACCGCATCGTCGATACCTTTCTAATGATATATACATATGGATATATATGTATACGTATACATGATTTATACTTTATTTTAATACGTAAATATGCTATTATAATTTCTAACTCGTTCATACGAACTCCGTTTTTGACGTTCTTTATATCCACGCGTAGGTGAAGACGTACTCTACAACTTTTGTTTAGACTCCGTCGGCTAATTTTGACTTTATTTTTAAAGTTATATTTTTAACAAGCCGGGACAGGATTGGTCTGTTTAAAATCTCATAACTTCTTCATACGAAGTTAGATTTGGGCGTTCTTTTTATCGATGTTCTTAGTTTAACATATTCTACGACTTTCGTTTAGATCGCTAAGGCTAAATCTCGCTCTATCGTAAATTCACTATTCACGCTTCCCGGTATCATGCCGGTTCTGTCGTGAAACTACGACGGGTCATAACTTCTTAGTTATAACTCGGATTTCGGCGTTCCTTATATGCACGGAAACCTTGAGACATATTCTACAACTTTATGTAGAGATATCGGGATTATCTCACACTTTAATTTTGACGCTCATTTTTATTCTCTATTAATTATACATTTATAATTAAATAATAAACACATATAATTCACATAATACTCAAATATTTCATCTTTATTACTTCAAAAAGAGTTACAAGAGTTGACCTAGACTATTACATTGACAAAAATGCTTAGCCCTAAAACCCGGGTGTTACACTTGATGAAGAGAAGCAGTAACCTTCTTAGCTTGAGGAGAAGGAGACGATTTTAGAGAAAGTTCATCTTTGATCATTGGTTCAGTAGTATCTCCAACAAGAGGGGTTGATACATGAGGTATAATGTCATCAGCAGAAGAAGAGGATGAAGAAGTAGTTGAAAAAAGAATGTGCTTGTTAATCCTTGGAGGACAGTTCATTTTCTGAGCGAATTCTTCTCCCATGTCACCTATTGATTCTTCTTCATTTTTATCAATGTCTTCTTCCTCATCATCCCCTTCTTTATTACCAGCTTCTGAATCATCATCATTCTCATCATCATTATCTTCTTCATTACCAACACCATCATTATCGGCATCCTCATCATCTCTAGCATCATCATTATCATTATCCTCTTCGAAGTATGAGGACTCAACCACATAGGGTTTTTCAATCCACCTTTGCATCCTTGTAATAATAGGAAATTTATCCTGAGATGGAATAGCATTGATAATGTTTTAGGGGAGGACAGGACTTGGAATAATAATTCCATGGATTTCGACCTACCCTTGTTTTCAGGAAAAGATCAGACCAAGCCAATGAGGATAAGGAACATTCAATGGTTTCTTGGTCCCAGTAATGCACTCAACCATTTGATCATGAAAAAGTTGAGCAAAGTCTAGTTTCTTGTTGTAAACAATATAACATAAAATTCTTTGCTCAAAGAGATTCACTTGATCTAAACTTCCAGTCTTGTGACCAAGAAATTTTTTAATCACACCTGCAGTTAAGTACTTCCAACCTACATTATAACAATGACGAAGAGTGTTCTTGTATAGACCACAAGGGAGGCAAGGAAGATTGAAGTTATACCCTAATTTTTCAAGAAAAAATTTGCAACTTTCTTCAGAGGGATTTTTAGAGTAACTTTCAAAATGAGGAAGACGAAGAATAGTTTAAAAGGATTTAAACATTAATGATAACCCTATACTGACCATATCCAATAGTTCTAGTGATGGTTAGACCAATAACATCAACAGAGCATGTATAGTAAAACTCACATACTTGTTTAGGGAAAAAAGGGCCTGGGAAATCACATAATGCATATTGAAGAGGACCACTTTTGACATAGTCGACAAAGTCCTTATTTCCTGGGTTTGCGAATTGCTTTGGAATTTCATATGAGAATGCAACATTGGTGGATTGAACTAGGATGGTAGAGTTTGGAGCATGAGGATCTTTGATCACATTAGCCATGGGAGCAAACTCATACAAGGGATTTGACACGGTGAAAGCTTTGAGGAAGATGACGATTTGGAGTCTTTTTGAGAGAGAGAGAGAGAGAGCGCTTAATTGGTTGAATTTCTTGTAAAAGTGATATAGGATGAAGAATTCTCAATTTACACCCAATTTTTTTTCCTTTTTACGTAATCATGATTGACGAGATCTTCGCCGTAAAAATTTTGTATCCCAAAATAATGATAGACCTTTTAATCGTCATTCAACAACCCACTATTGGATAAGATAGATAAATCAAAAATGTCATCAGCAATAGTGTACATCAGCATGGGCGATCAACTAGTAACTTGAGATGGTCACCCAGTAAGTTTGTGATGTCTCCTGATAGTGTAGGCTTAAACTACCATTCAATGACATAGGGTTGAAAGATCTCATCAATGTGCGTTTTCTTACGATGAATCATTAATCACTTTTATTAGAAGAAAAAGGGCAAGAGTGGTATGTTGTGTGTAATAAATACATTCCATAATGAAATGTACCCCATGGACAAAGATTTTTTTGAATTCTCATCAGCATCTGGTATCATATGTTGAATCATAAAATTCTAAAGAAGAATATTAGGGCAAGAATGGATTGGTGTGTGTGATAGTCTACGGTACATAGACTAACCACTAGAACAGAGTTGAAAACTTTTATCAGTGTGTGGTATATCACAGTGAATCTTCAAATTTTCTTAAGAAGATAAAGGAGAAAATGGATTGTTTTAGTTACTCTGAGGTGAAATCAGCGTGAATCATTAACATTTTAACTTATCAACAAGAAATGGTTTAAACTTCCATATCATGGAGTAAATTGCAATCCAAAATCAAAGATTTACCGTGAAATCATAATGGTACCATGTCATACCTAAGACTAGGAGGTCAGGAACATGAACAACCCTTTGTCATTTAAGGACCAGACAAGTATCTCATACGCTGATGACTATGTACTCAGGCTAAGCCATTAGGTTTTGCTCAATGTTTCAGCAGAACATGAGACTTGATGCATACGACAAGAATGCTCCTAGGGACAGGGTCAGGTAAAGATGATTAAATTAAAATTAAACATCCCAACCTTTCTGTCAATATTTTTTTTATTTAGACCATGCAATCTCACTTTGACAGTTTCAACAATGCTAGATAATCAGTGTGACGGGGTGACTTAATGTTCTTAGCAGATGGTCTCGCTGATGAGAAATTTAGAGAGATTCAGTCACATACAACAACATGCTTCTACAGACGACGATGTGTCAAAAGTTGCATACTAGGCTCAAAATTACCATCGTCAGATTACTCTACATAATGGTATAAAAGAATAAAAAATATAAGAATACAAATAAAAGAATTAGTCAAACAAGAAAATAGTTTAAATAGGGAAATATGTGTAGCTTTTTCAGAAAGACAGTAAAGACTTGTTCCATCAAATCTTTGGAATTGAATCGTTATAAATGCTTTTCCACTTTCCAAGATATATACCCTAGAATTTTTAGCTATAAAAGAGAACAAAAAAGATTAACCATATCACACAAAACAACACAATTCATAGAAAACAAGGAGAGAGAATGCCTTTAATCGTTGAGGTTCTGCAGATTGATTCCAAACTTTATGTTCACCAAGAACAAAAGAAAAACATGAACAAGTCTTTTGTAACCAATGCATTAGAGGGATCCAATCTTTATAACCTTTGATTTACGAGAGTCACCAAGACAAAACTCACAGATCCATATATTGCGATCCCTGAGGGAAGAGAAGGTGGGATCACTTTCTTTTTGAAGACGCCTTTGGATATTTGAGGTGATGAAGTTGTAGTGACAGCGTCTCTGGAAATTAGTCGTACCAGGTCACCTAACATCATCTAATCACATTGAAAAATAGGATGATCATGATAGAAGAGATGTACCTAGAAGAACATCTGGTGGCACAGTTATCCCCATCTGGTCCCATCGACATAAAACAACATGTCAATCAGCGTGTGCATCAACGTCAATGAAAGGGTTTTTGTTGCTAAAGAAAAGATGTAGAGTCAACATTGACATGCTCCACAAGGCGAGTGATGCATTCATGGAATGACATGTTCATCCCTTCAAGTAGATCAGCCAGATAAGTTTAGAATTGATAGAGAAGATCATGTAGGAAGTGTTAGTAGAAAAATGTACAATGTATACTCCTTTGGTAAAATAAAAAGTTAAAAAGAATTTTTTAAAGCAGAAATTTATAGCTAGTTAAAAGAATTATGTTCATCAGTTAAAAAGAAGCAAGCATAAAGTAAGACTAAGGAAGCAAAGTATTATACCTACAAAGTCAAACCATGTAAATGTTATTATCTCTGAGTGCAATCAACATAATTTTGTTTTCAGAATCGAACACCTTTCCCTCATGGCGACCATAAAGAACTTTATAACAAGTGTCACAAAGTTGACTAATAGAGATGAGATTGTTTTTTAATCCATTGACAAAAGATACATCTTTCAACTTGAATGCCCTACACTCAAAGGTTCTAACTCCTGTGATGACTTCTTCATTGTTGTCGCCAAAAAACACCTTTGGACTATCTCTCTTTACAAAATATGCTAACAAGGACTTGTGACCAGTCATTTGTCTAGAGCATCCACTGTCCAAGTACCAAGTATGTTCTAGATTCAGATTTGATTCGGTGTAAGCATGAGAACTATCAACATCACATATGCCACCAAGGGAGTAATTTAAAATAGCCATAAGACCCTTAACATTTAACCCTTCCTCTTTAAAATTCTCCTCTTCTTCTACCCATTTTTCATGATCCTTTTGTCTTGGAATAAAGGCTTTTGGTAGAGATGTGTTTTCTTTCTTCATATTAGCCACCAGCTTCTTGTACAAGACATCATAGTTCTTAGGGCTTTGGACTTATTTCTTCTCCTTGAAGTCCCTGGCATAATGATAAGGGTTTCCCCAGTTAAATAAATTACTTGATTTTTTCTTCTCAGACGTGGATCTCCTTGTTGTACTGATTCCCTTGAACTGAGCTCTTCTCACCACATTTGTTCTGCTTTCTTCATAACACTTGATGATAAATGTAGTGTTGGCTACAAGCTCATCATTGAGATCATCATCACTTTCTTCACCGTGATCTAAATTAATTGATTCACTGATGGTCTTCCTTTCTTCCTTTCGAGACACCAGGGCAACAAAATTTTCCTTTCTTGAGTCCTTCATGATTTATTTACAAATAGCTTTAGTCTCATCATAATTTTGCAGATTACCAAACAAGGACTTTAGATCCATGGTATCAATATTCTCACCGTTCTTAAGAACATCAACGTAATGTTCCCAACTTTTCCCAATAGAATCAAGAAAGTTCAGAACCAACTGTAATGAGTGCTTTGTGATTCCCAACATGCACATATCATTAACCAAACAGTTAAACCTGTTTAAGGTTTGGGTAAGAGACTAACCTTGTTGAGAAAAGAAATTGTTGGGGGTCAGAAAGGGCATTGACTAAGTCCTCGCACAATGGTTGTTATGCCATAATCAAATGTCTGGTCCTGGAGCACCGAATGCGCTATACGGGTTAGGTTGCACCCTTTCTAACACCAATTAGTTTCAGATCAACTAGTAATGTTGATATCCAACATGTGGAATCAGAGCCAGTGGCGAGGGTTCGAATGTCTCAGGGAGCAATTTCTGAGGGGGGGATTGTTGGGGGGTCAGAAATGGCATCGAACAATTCCTCGCACGATGGCCTTTGTGTTGAAAATGCCTGGTCCTGTAGAGCTGAATGTGCTATATGGGTTAGGTTGCACCCTTTTTAAGACCAATTGGTTTTAGATCAACCGGTAGCGCTGATGTCCAATATAAATGCTGGTATCTTTAATTAAGGTTGTTGATGGTCATAGAATGGACTTCCACATTGCATTCATAAGCCACTATCAATGTGTCCATCATATCTTGGGTTGATTCACAATTCTATATGAGATGATACACGTGGTATGGAAGAGAGTTACCTATAGCAACCCTGAATTTTACATCAAGACTAAGCAGTCTTCAGTCATCATCATCATAACTTGTCTCTGGATTTTGCTTTAGTGTGCGAACGTGAGCGTTTTTGGCCATGGGTTGGTGCATAGGAACATGGGGACCTTTATCGACAATATTTCTCATCTCACATTCCAAGGTTTCAAGAACCACCATGGCCTTGGCTTTCCATATGGAGAGGTTGTGTTCATCGAAGGGAGGAATTTTGTTGACGGCAAAGGATTTTGAATTGCTTGAAGCCGACATGATTAATTAAGTGTATCAAACACCTGATCTGATACTAATTGAAGGTTTGTATTGATCGGATACACTTCCAGTATTAAGAACAAACGTAAAACTAATCTAAGCAAAAAAATAAATAGAAAGTAAATAACATAGAAGTTCTCCAAATTGTTCTTTCACAAAGAAAGGGTTTTGTCTTCACCAAGAAGACAAGTTTGTCACAAAGACGATTAAGATAAAGCCATGATCACAACATTAGCATTTTACCTAATGTTTTATATATACTAATATATACATGTGAATCCCTTGATTGAAGAGATTGCGTCTAATCTATACTGAGAATCAATCTTATCGCAAAGATATCGGATCTTTGATCTATTGTATAATTATCAATATCATTACCTAATATACTAAAGATTACAATCGGATAATTGTACTATAAGCTGACGCTGATAAGCTTAATATGTTGGCGTTGTAGATGTAGTAGACTCTGACGATGATCTATTAGCTTGTCGTGTGTTTGACTCATCAGGTCATAAGGTTTGAGCTTACAGACCCCCCTCAAATAAAAAACATCTGCGTTTTGCTCCCCCTTAGATAAATAACATTCTTCTTTCAAAAGTGTATGCTATTCTGTGAATGATCAAGTGACAACATAGAAGAACTAAACATATTTCTCCTTTTTGGATAGCCTCAATAATCAGTGCCATCTTTTTGATTTTTTATTTTTATAAAGACATCAAGTAACCTAAAATGAAAGAAAACATCAAATAAAGTTAAAAGATAGGAGATGATTTGTTTTATCATATTATTGTTGTGTTGCAATAATAGACCACTTACACGGTTTTACATAGTCTCATCAGTGTATGGTTTTATACACTGAATCATTAACCACTTCTATTAGAAGAAAAAAGGGAGAGAGTGGGTAGGTATGTGTAATATATCACGGTACATGATATACCCATTAGCATAGATTTTTTAAGTTGTCATCACTACATGGCATTTGAAACCAAATCATCAAGCTTTTAATAAAAATTTAAGGGTAAGAATGGGTTGGTGCATGTGATAAACTATGATACATAACTTAACCATCAGCACCGAGTTTTGAACTTTTATTAGTGTATGGTATCATATAGTGGATCATTAAGCTCTAGATTAGATGACATGTAGGGAGGAATAGTCAAAATCATGGAATTTATCCATCGTCAACTCATAATGGTACCACATCAAACCTCAGTCTAGGAGGTCAAGGACATGAACATCCCTTTGTCTGTAACATCTCGATTTCCGAGAATGAGATTTAGGGATTTCATGCAATTAAGGAAGTCTACTCGACAAGTTGGAGGTCCCAACTTGTCGTGTAGAGTTTTAGTCAGCCCGCTTGACTTATGAGGTCTACTCGACGATTCGGAGGAGCCCAACTCGACGAGTAGGAGCTGGAAGATGAAACCCTAATTTACAGGGTTTTGCACCCTATTTGAAGGGTCATTAGCCTCCCTTACCGTCCCTATTGAGCTCAGAAAAACCCTAATCTCTCCTACTCTCGATTTCTGTGTGCAAAGAAGCTTTGAAGGTGGATTTTGTGAAGAAGGCTTGAAGTCTAAGGAGCTTGGAGCAAAGAGAAGTTTGTGGATCTGACTTTACTTAATCTTGGCGTCATTTTCAAGGCAACAAGTCATTACCTTGACTTATCTTTAGCTAGATCTCTTCATGTAAAGGTTTAGGGCCATTTCCTAGTTGGTTGTGGGTTATTTCGGGTATTGGGCATGATCTGAAGTTGTAACTTCAGATCTAGAATCCTCTAAGTCGTTATAGTCATAAAGTTATCTGATTTAGCAAGCTTTGGCCCTTCTATTTGTGTTAAACCTTTCCCTTAGCTTGGTTTTGGCATTTAGGACCATGTATGTACGTAAAGTTTGTAATTTGGAGCTTTGGGGTAGCTTAAAATCTTCTGAATAAGAAATGGACTGAAGGGACTCGACGAGTTGCATGGTCAACTCGACAAGTCGGATAAAGATTGGCCATAGAGGGTTTCTGCATGGAATCGATGAGTTAGGGAGACGACTCGACGAGTCAGTTAGGGTTTTCTTGAATTTTGGACAAACATGGACTGGACGAGTTGTCTGGAAACGCGGCGAGTCAACTAGGGTTTTCATGATTTCTCGAGTTCTGGAAGGACTCGACAAATCAGTGAGCTGCACTCGATGAGTCAGGTCAACATGGACTATTGACCTTGACTGTTGACTATGAATTTGACCAAGGGTTGACCAGATTGACTTTTGGAGGTATTTTAGTAATTTGGGAATTTATGGAAGTGGATCATTGGTGGATGTAGGTGTTGGAGTTGGAGTTATATTTGGAGGAATTCGACATTATCATTCCGAGCTACTTGTGAGGTGAGTTATCCTCGGTATACTAACACGGTCGAAGGCACCAATGTTGATCCTTTTTGGATTTTTATACGGGTTTATTGCATGATATGCTTATTGATTTATATCCTGGTAGTTAGGATGGTTATATGCTTAGTGACCTGGTTAGGTCGGTATCCTGGTATATAGGATAATGCTATGTGAGAGGCCGGTTAGGTCGGTATCCTGGAATATAGGATAATGCTATGTTAGTGACCGGTTTGGTCTGTATACTGGTTATAGGATGTTGCTATGATTATTGAGCTGTTAGATCGGTTTGACTGTTATATACATGCTAACATATGATATTTATGTGCACATGGTTGTTTGGTTGGGGTTGGGTTGAGGCAGACCTGCTTTGTGTTGAAGGCCAACATACCTAGGCGGACCGGATAAACTGTAGACCTAGGAGGTGTACTAGCCAGGCCGAAGTCCCGACGAGCGGTCTGGATAGGCTGAAGACCCTAAGAGGCGGTCCAGACATGCCGAAGGCTCAGAGAGCGGTCCAGATAGACTGTAAGCCCGGTGCGGGCGGTCCAGTCAGATTGATGGCTCATTATGTATGTTGTTTTTTTATATGATGTTGATATGGTTTGTATGACGTTGGTATTTTGCGGAAACTTATTAAGCTTCGGGATTACAGTTGTTGATTTTTTTCAGGTACTTCTGATGATCGTGGGAAGAAGAAGTCGTGATCATGCACGTCCTTATGTTTTTATGATTTGATTATGGGATACTCTGATGATAACGTGTCTTAGCAAGCACGAAAAGAGTCGCGCCCAGCTGCGACATGACGCCTCAAGGCATAGCGCCTGACAGGACAGGCCTAGCGGAGCTTAGCGCCCACTAGCGGCCCTGAGAGCAGGGCGCTCCCGTATAAAGGCTCGCACCCGCTTAGCGAATTTGCCGCCCCAAGATAAATGTTACGGTCAAGCGACAAAGCAGACGATCAGGGCATTACTGGCAGAACCAATCACATCGCTTTGACAAATAGGGGAGCACGATCCTCCAATCAATGCTCATAATCCTGTCGGATTTGGCGATCTTGTCCAGTACAGACAATCAGGAGCGCCTAATATAAAAGGCTACACCCACATCCCCGACAGGTAAGCAGTCTTCTCCAAGTAACATACACCAAACCCTAGAATACCCAACTAACTTGATTGTCGGAGCATCTTTCCGGGAGCTCCTCCCAGGAAATGGTCGATAGCCTTCTTTTCACTGTGACCTTGCAAGAGCAGCGAAGCAATCGTTGCTAGAGTTCAAGTAGACCAAGATTAAGATCACATCATTTGGCACCATTCGTTGTGTGATGAAAAACAAAACCAAAAGCACACCGCTTATCAGATAAAATGGCATCTAGCGACATCGGAGGTACCAGTGAACACCGACCAGTCCCATTCGGTTAATGGCGTCGTTAGAAGAAGCACCACCACCTATAGTGGTTGCCAGAGAGGTGCCAGATGAGGGTGGTTCGGTGGTAACCGTCGAACCACCATATAGACAACGACAACTTTCCGACAAGGGACACCTTTCCTCCGCTAGCATCCTAACAACAATCACTCTGATCTAGACGTCTCAAACACCGACTGCGCTGTCAACGACAAACACCCATGTCACATCACCGGTCCCACCCCAACAGCCGATGCCATTCTAGATGACAATGCCACAACCTACATTTTTTTAAACACCGCTACTAGGCCAACTGGTAGCGGCGAAACTGCTAGCTTCTCAGATACCACCGTTGTATAATCCAATGGCAAGAGAGCAACAAACAATCCTTCAAGTAATGTTGCCTCTAAATCAGACGACCGAAACCCAACCAACATTCCACCCATCGCTGATAATCCAGACACCAGTAGAAGCACAAGCAACCCCCTCAATGCCACTACTGGCCTAAACAGTGGCAACCCTAACACTAGTTTTCTTGACATCTTCGTTTTCGGCGAGTGCACCCCTCTTTCCCGCAATTTCCCTTTACCAACAAGCTACGCTGAACAACCTTCATGCCTAAAACCTGCCCAGATCATCAAACCATCTGCTAACATTACCATTTCCGCAACAAGCGTTCTATGGTCCAAAACCTAGTTATTATACACCTTATAATAACTCAATTGTGCAAGTGCATACCGTAGCCCAACAGTACAATTTGCAAGGTATGCTTCCTATTCCAAACCAAGATTGTTTATCGCACAGCGTGACATATATGTTCGCCAATAAACTGCTAGACTACAAAATTCCAAACACAACTAAACTCCCTAATCTTAAAAACTAGTATGGAACCACATATCTAGACAACCACATTGATATATACGAATGGAAGATGACGTCACTTAAGTTGGACGAATGATTTTGGTGCACATACTTTCCGACAACTCTATACGGCAACGCCAGAACATGGTTCAAAACGCTCCAACCAGGAAGCATAGACAACTTTGGGCAACTGAAATACCAATTCCTCACAAATTTCATGCAACTATGGAAGTATAAAGGAGACTCACACTCCATTATCGACTGCAAAGAAAAGAAGGGGAAATGGTAAGGGAATATTTCACGAGGTTCACGAATGCCACGCTGGATGTCCCAGGGGCATGAAGAAAGCTTAATAGCAGGGGCCTTCACATGGGGACTCCTGTCGGGCCCTCTATCCCAAAATCTTATGGGAAAGAAACCGTAGACACGGGCCGAATTGAAAGAAAAGGTAGAACGATATTTGAGACAAGAGGAAGGGGAAGCGATGAAACATGCATACCTGAACGCCATAACCACCCCCACAAAGTGCCATAATCCGCCTCATGCAGAGGCGCAAGGAGGGAACATGCATTTTTTGGGAGGAAAACGCTTGCAGGGGCGTTTTAAGCCTTTCACCAGGGATGACAGGCGGGGCCGATGACCAGACATCTATGTGGTCGCAGACAAGCAGCAGCCAAAAAAATAGCGAAGGGATGGTTCTGTGAATACCATAAGAGCAAAACACATGACACCACCAACTGTTCGGTGTTGAAGAGAGAAATGGAGGAAAAGCAGTTAAAAGGAAACCTCATCGAGGTAGTGCGGAGCCTCCGCGCCAAATTTGACGTTGAAAACGCTAAGGATGCATCAAAGGAGCATGCCGAACCCAGGGAACTCCTCATGATACGAGCTAAGCGGGAGCGACAAGACGAATAGGACGACCTAGAAAGACTTACCATGACATTGCAAGGGCTCATATTTTGAATGAGAGATCCTCGACCCAAAGGCTGGAAGGAGACAACCCGCTCTTAATCCAAGGGTCCATTAAGAACAAAACAATCCATAAGGCGTCATCGACACTGGCAGCTCGGCAGACATCATCTACGAACATTGCTTTCGTCTCCTCCCCGACAGACGGAAGGAGAATCTAAAGCCCGCAACAGGGAGGCTCATGGGTTTTATAGGGGGTAGCTTGTGGCCCATAGGCACAATTCACCCGCCTCTCATGCTGACCAGCCATGAAAAGCAGCGAGGGAAGATGGCTCTAATCGACTTCGTAGTAATATGTCACCCGACAGAGCATAACATCATTATGGGGTGGACAACTCTACTCAAGCTTGGAGCAATTTCGTCAAAATTGCACGAGATCGTAAAATTCAGCACCACTAAAGGGCCAGGCACAGTCCTCACGACCCCACCAAAGGAACTGAAATGTTTCGAGGTCATGCGACCTGCAAAAGTAGCACAAGAAAGCAAAAAGGCACGGGTCGAGTCATCAAATGGGAAAGAAATCATCCACGAAGAATACCCGGATCAGCCGGTCAGCGTCGGCAGTAACCTCCCTGAACCAACTAGACGAGCGCTGATCAGCCTTTTAAAACAATATAAACATGTATTCGCATGGACCCCCACCAATATGGTAGCGGTATAAAGGGAAGTTATAGAGAACAAATTGATGATCAAGTCGGGCACAAAGGAAGTTAAGCAGAAGAAAAGGGTTCAAGGAGGAGACCGCAATAAAGGAATTAATGCTGAGGCAGCCAAGCTAACAAAAGCAGGGATCCTAAAGGAAGCGGTCTTTCTAACCTGGATCACCAATCCTCTTATGGTAAAGAAGCACGACGACTCGTGGCGTATGTGTGTCGACTACTCTGATCTGAATAAAGCATGCCCCAAAGGGGTTCAAGTTAAATTTTTTTGGATGCGTACAAGGAGTACCATTAGATCTTAATGAGCAAAGAAGACAAAGAGAAGCAAACCTTCTACACAAACCACAGAGCTTTATGCTACACCAAGATGCTATTCGGGATAAAAAATGCAGGCACAACATACTTGAGACTGGTCGATTCCATATTCGCTAAACAGATCGGAAGGATTATCGAGGTATACATTGACGACATGGTCATCAAAAGGCCGAATGAAGAAAAGCTACTAGAGGATGTGGAGGAAACCTTCAATACGTTAGAAAAAGTCAGGATGAAGCTAAACCCCAACAAGTGCACCTTCAGAGTAAAAGAGGGACAGTTTCTGGGATACTACGTCGCTAGGAAAGGAATACAACCTAGCCCAATCAAGGTGCATGAGTTCATGGAGACCCCTTCACCAAGCACCCTTAGAGATGCCCAAGGCTTGAACGGAAAGCTTACAGCCGTAAGTCGTTTCATTTCGAAATCGGTTAAGAAGGCTATGCCACTCTTTCACATGCTTAAGGGTTGTATCGAGAAAAACAACTTCTTATGGACAACAATAGTGGAGGCAGCACTCCAGCAAATTAAAGAGGCCCTGCATAGATTACCCACCCTAGCCAGTCCTATCCCATGCGAGACATTGAAAATGTACCTCTCAGCTTTAGCAGAAGCCATCTCCTCTACTTTGGTTGTGGAAAGAGAAGGAAGTCAGGCACCAGTCTACTTTCTTAGCCGAGCATTGCAGGGCCCCAAGCTCAATTATCCCATTGTCGAAAAACTGGTGATCGCACTCATCTATGCGGCGCGATGCCTGAGGTGCTACTTCCAGGTGCACCAGATAGAAGTATTAGCAAACTGTCCAATCAAGAAAATACCGCTCAAGCCAAAGACATCTGGATGGCTTGCAAAGTAGGTAATCGAGTTAGGCGAGCACGACATCAACTACCGTCCATAAACGAGAATCAAAGGGCAGGAGATCACATATTTCTTGCTGGAAATCCCCAAGGGAGGGAAGACATGAACAAGGAAGGAAAACAAGCGGCTGGGAAACCGCCAAAGGACAACCAGAGATGGACTCTATATACAGGTGGTGCGTCTAGCAGGGAAGACTCAGGAGCAAGCCTAATCTTAACCAGCCTAGAGGGGGAGGAAGTCACATATGCCCTCCGTTTTGATTTCCATACCTCCAACAATGAAGCAGAGTACGAGACCTTGCTTGCAGGCCTGCGGTTGGCCAAACAAATAGAAGGGAAGGCAATGGTGGCCCTAACAGATTCAAGATTGGCCACCAACCAAATCAAGGGAAGCTTCAAAACAAACAATAAAACGATGGAGAAGTATGTCAAGATAGTACAACGACTCATCAAACCCTTCAAAGAGTTTACCATCAAGCAGATACCAAGAAGTGAGAACAGAAGGGCAAACGCCCTAAGCAAACTGGCGTGAACATGTTTTGAATGTAACGCTTGGGTTTCAGGGCTAAGCATTTTTAGACAATGTAATAGTCTAGGTCAACTCTTGTAACTCTTTTTGAAGTAATAAAGATGAAATATTTGAGTATTATGTGAATTATGTGTATTTATGTGCTTATTATTTAATTATAAATGTATAATTAATAAAGAATAAAAATAAGCATCAAAATTAAAGTGTGAGATAAGCCCGATATCTTTATATAAAGTTGTAGTGGTCGAAACAAGGATACCGAGGATATAAAGAACGCCGAAATCCGAGTTATAACGAAGAAGTTATGACCCGTCGAAGTTTCGCGATAGAACCAACACGATACCGAGAAGCGTAAATAGTGAATATACGATAGAGCAAGATTTAGCCTTAGCGATCTAAACGAAAGTCATAGAATGCGTTAAACCGAGAGTGTCCATAAAAAGAACGCCTAACTCTGACTTCGTATGAAGAAGTTATGATTTTTCGAAGTCTCGGCTTAGCAGTGTACAGCCTGAAATTCGAATATTAGATCGAGTGATTTTTAGCCGACACAACCTAAACGAGAATCAAAGATTTCGTTAAGTGTAGCGTAATGAGAAAAATATGGGCGAAAAACGGACGTCGGATGAAGAAGTTATAAGAATTTAACAGACCAATCCTGTCCTGGCCTGTTAATAATATAAATTTTAAAATAAAATCAAAATTAGCTGACGGAGTCTAAAAGAAGTTGTGGAGTACGTTCCCGCCTTCGCGTGGATATAAAGAACGTCAAAAAATGGAGCTCGTATGTGGAAGATACGAATTTTTGAAGTTGGGACTCGAAAAGGCGAAACCTGACGCGGGATAGATGACGTGGCGCGATCCCAGCCGTACCTTGCTCCCCACGGTCCTCGCTTCGGATCTTGACACCTGTCCTGGCATTACGCCCAACGTCCGTAGCCGGTACGCGCCGCATACCTTCACTCTTATCTGCTTCGAGTGTAAGACAGCTGGAGGCTCGCTGACATGCTTATCCGATGACTGCACCCCGCGTAGCCGAGGACTTCGTGCAGCGTACGTCCGAGGCCTCGCAGCTATAAAAGGGGGCTGAGGGCAGCCTCATTCTTCACCCATTTTTCACTTCTCTCTCTACAATCTTTCTCTCTCTAAGTGCCCTAAGCCTCCCAAAACCCTTGGTAAACCCCCTTAGTTCCCGAGGGAAGCCCCGAGGCTCCTGGAGTCCTGAGAGAATGTGCATTTGGGTTTCGAAACGCTGCTCCAAATAAATTTCCGGTTTTCTTTAAAATCCACTGTAAGTGAGCTATGCTTACGCAATTTTTAATATAGCTTTCAAATAATTATAGTAATGTTATTAGGTCTTTAAAATAATTATTTGGGCTATTATTATGAGTTATATTGAGTGTTATTTAACGCTTATATAATAATAATAATAATAGCTAGACTATTAATTAGTCGCGGTTGACGTTAGACTAAACCCTAGTTGTATTGATACTAGGTTTTATCGAAGGAAAATTGTTTTAAGAGTATCGAAGCCCTGTCCGAGTGCTAAGTCACCACCTTTCAAGTGAGTGCATAGTTACTTTCAGCTTACACATAGATATGAAGTATTTTATAAAAATTACGTGCTATGTGTGCATATTATCTGAATACTTGCTATCTATGCTGGATGAACATTGTTATACACGTTTTTGAATGATTTAAACTGTATATGTATTTTATATCTACAAAAATGTTGGGGTAAAACATGGGTATATGTAATAGGTGATGTGTGATAAAATGATGAGAGGCCTCGATGTTGATGTTGTTGATTCTTTCAACTAGCAGAGTATGGATGACGACCACAGACTCTTCTAAACAGTCCAGTGGAACACTAGCAGGCTCACAACCTGTAGGTGTTTGTGAACGCTGTGTTCACCGGTGTACTCCATCCCCCACATGGTAGCCTTTAGGAAATTTATTGCTAACAAATCCCCTTAGCAGCAGTGTCCATCCCGATGATGATCCTTAGGCTAGGTACTTATGATAGGTGTTTAGGGACGTAAATTGAGGATAACGGGAACGGGTAATCGGGTTATTGTTGATTGATGAAATTAATAAACTTATTTATTGTGGGTTGAAAACCCTATGTGCTCACCAGCCTCCCAAGCCTGACCCACTCGGTTTCTTGTACTACAGGTAGTGGCGCATGAGCATAGAT
Source organism: Lactuca serriola (assembly GCF_051521515.1). Taxonomy (NCBI): domain Eukaryota; kingdom Viridiplantae; phylum Streptophyta; class Magnoliopsida; order Asterales; family Asteraceae; genus Lactuca; species Lactuca serriola. The sequence continues at coordinate 159,213,443 of NC_136409.1, forward strand.
GAGATGTTTTGGATGAGGGATTACGGATATAGGCCTGTAGATATGAAATAATGTAGTAAGGCTTATATTGTACTGTTTATGCTTTTGATCAATATCGAACATGACATCTAGAGTCTTTTAATGAAATACATTTCTTTGGAAATGCTTTTGATAAATCTTTATCATATTTTGTTTTGGGACAAATTCCGTAACACTTTTATTTAAAATGTTACTCTGATTTTTAAACAAAGCATAAACAAAATCAGTATTTTCTGGCTATGATTTTGGGGATGTCACATTGACCACCTATCCAAGAAGGTCCTAGTGGAGGTGCTCAAAGAGAGAAGTATAGACGAGCGATATGTGAATACCTTAATGATGGCCAGGTTCACATGGATGAATCCGTTGATCGAATACTTGCAACACGATATTTTACAAGACATCCATGAAGAAGCCAGAAGAATAAGCATTAAAGCACCCTCGTACGTACTTACGGACAAAGAATTATATCATAATGGATTTACGATGCCTTGGCTAAAGTGTGTAGACGAGATTAAAGGAAGGGAAGCACTCCAAATGGCACACACTGGTCAGAAAGGCGCACACGAAGGAGCGCACACTTTGGCAGGGAAGGTATTCCGCAAGGGTATCTATTGTCCAACCATACACCAAGATGCGAAGGAATTAACAAAGAAGTGTGTGGAGTGCCAGGCGTATTCCCCAGCCCATGGAAACCTCTCAGCCCCCCTGACAAACATCTCTAGTCCATGGCCATTTTACCAATAGGGGATAGACATTGTAGGACCATTCCCAGAGACTCAGGGCAAGGTAAAACACCTAATAGTCGCAGTAGACTACTTCACAAAATGGATAGAGGCTGAACCACTAGCATACAAATCAGGGAGGCAATTAATCAAATTCATGTGGAAGAACATCGTGACCAGATTCAGAACTCCCAAGATACTCATCAACGATAATGGGCTGCAGTTTGCCGAAAACACATTAAGAGATTGGTGCACTGACAAGGGAATCACATAGCGGTTTACATCAGTAGCACACCCCCTAGGCGAATGGCCAGGCAGAAGTGTCCAACAAAATAATCGTAATGGGATTAAGAAGCACCTTGGGAAAGCTAAGGGCAATTGGGCCGAAGAACTACCAACCGTACTATGGTCATACAGGACGACACTGAGAACAGGCACACAAGAAACCCCATTTAGCCTGAGATATAGCGCAAAGGCAATGCTCCTGGTAGATCTGACAGTGGGATCGCTAAGAACGGCTCACTCCAAAGAGGAAACCAATTCCCAGGACTTGAGGATGAACCTGGACCTCCTCGAGGAACGTCATGAACAATCAAGCGTCTGACAGGCTGCCTACAAAACACTGTTGAAAAGTACTATAACAAGAGGGTTAATGAGAAAGATTTTAAAGTGGGAGACTACATGCTAAGGCGCAACGAGGCAAGTCGGGCTCAACCACAGGGCAAGCTAGGTCTCGCTTAGGAAGGACCAAATAGGATTGTCGATGCCAGCCGCAACGGGGCATACATGTTAGAAACGATGGAAATGAGACAGATTCCAAGCACCTAGAATGTGAGAAATTTAAGGAATTTCTACTTTTAGTATGCCTCCTGGATTGATCACCCAAAGAAGAAAACCGGTGCCAAAGATTCAAGGCGCTTAGACAAACAACCTTACTCACATTAACTAATGTAGTAAGTCCGACCAATTATAACGATTAGTATATTGAGTTGCCTACTCATAATACTCAATGTATTAAATTTGAAATACTCAGTGTATTAGGAGCAAGTCTCCCATTTATAATATTCAGTGTATTAACTTGAAATTACTCAACGTATTAAAAGCAAGTTTTTCCTTTGCAATACTTAACGTGTTAAGCCTAAATGCTCAGGGCATTGGGAAAAGTTTTTTACTCAAACAACTTAACGTATTAAGACCAAATGCTTAAGGGATCAGGAAAAATTCCCCATTGACAATACTTAGCATATTAAATACAAAACACTCAGTGCACTCGCAAGGCTCAAAACTGGCCACAAGAGTTTAGATATACAACATGTTTGCACAATTGTAGTAACAAGAAATAATTGATAAGGTGCATAAATCGCTACAAAAACCAAACAAACCGAGCAAATTAAACTAGATAAGAGGCCATTTATATTACATGATAGCGGTTCACTACAAAAGCAAGGCCTAAGAGGCCGACACTGACGAAACTATTCACCAACAAAACTATAAGTTATAAAGCTTCATACTTTTTTCACACCCCAAAGGAGCAGCACAAGGTAAAAAGTACCTCAAGAAACGACAGGATCAACACCACTAGCACCATCCCCCGATCCCGGATCACCAGCATCAGTGCAGACACCGCCACCCATATCGTTGTTATTATCACCAACGCTAACACCAATATTACCATTAGCACCTTTGCCAATGACACCGTCAATTAACATACCCTCATGGGTCTCCTCATCACCATCAAAAGAACAAAGTTCTCGGACACCCTGCATGTCCAAGTCTCCCAAACCTAGCAGAGAAGCATGATCCATGCTTGCAAAAGCAAGAAGAGCTTCAATCACACTTAAAGCGGGGCCTGACCGGGAGTCACTAGCATTCGAATTGTGGGAACCAGAACTCATTTTAGACCTGAAGTTGCTACGACTAGACAACTCCCTAGCAACAAAATATGTGTGGCGAATGAGACTCACAGTGTCGGTCAACTCCGGATGCTAGATCAACTTATCCATGATCCGAACAACTCCTACACATAACATCCAATCCAGATCACAACGAGCAGCCTCAGCGTCCGCCTGGATAGTAGCAACCAACTTGTAACGGTTAGCAACGTCACGTTCAAGACTTTCATTCTGGATCATCAATCCCTCATTTATCTAGGTTAGGGAATCCACTTTTCTCTCTAGGGAAGATCGAACCTCTTCCAAAACGATCTTTTCAGTAGCAAGATCATGCATTTCTATTCCAAACCCTAGACATCACTCTTAAGATCAGAATTTTGACGCCTTAAACCACCCTTACGGGCACTACACCCTGAATGCATAACCTCCATTTCGTTAAGTAACTGAATTCGACGGGCACTTGCAACAAGGTAAAACATGGCTTGTGCAGCAGCATAGGATATGTTGTGGGAGAGGGCAGGACTGCCCATGGCATCCATATTAGAAACAACAGCGGGTGGAAACGCATGCCGAGCAAAATCCACCGCATTTACACCAACAAATAGATGAGAATCATTGTTAAGACTCCAAGCGGGAACAAATGTGTTGGACCCAGAAAAATCCCCATATATCCCCTCGCGGGGAGGGGTTTGGCATTGCTTAGTGTCACCAGAACCCCTAGGGGGAGAAAGACCAGAAGGAGTTTGTGTAATAGGTCGGATAAGAACTTCGAGCTACTTAGTCGCCCCCTGATTCCCCTCATACTTTTGAACTTCATCATCAGGAATCACGAAAATTGCTTTCGGCGTCGAAGATATTGAATTAAGGAGACGAGTAAATTTGCAGCTCGACTGAACTCTCTTACCAATGTTAAGCGCACCGGTAAACGCCTCACCCATGGCCAAAACTGCTTTCCTTTTGGCCTGCACACGACGAACATCTGAGATTATACCATCCTTGCTATCTTTAACCACCTCCGCGGAGCTGGAGTAAGCACGAACAGTAGGGGCGACAGTCGAGATAGGGAAGGTGGTCAAAGGGGTTTCCTCGACCGACGCCGATGTCCCTTCAGTCACGGGTGGGGAAGGAGTAGCAGCGGTTAAAGCAAGTTGGTCGATATGGCAGGGAGGAGGGAGACTTTCGACCAAGTCTGTCTCCCGATGCTCCAGTTTTCCTCGATAGCGATTCCGCAACACCTCATCCATGGACAGTGGGGACTCGACGCCTGCAGAGACACCAATGCACCAGAAAAGCACGCAACCAAGTACAAAATTATTAACTTGTTAATCTCCTTCAAGAAAGGGGGGAGAAGAAGAGAATGTATGATAACAGGACTTACCATCAACAATAGAGAAAAAGACTGCCATCTTCCCCTGCCGCCGCCAGGAGGGGCTCATCACCACACCATCTATCAGCGCTTTAGAATAATCCTTAGGGGCGACCAGGATACTCTTCAAAAGATTTGTGATGAGCTGGTTATGAGGAAACAACTTTGGAGTGACATCAGCAAAGGGTAATTAAAGAATATTTTTATGTGTAGGAGTTTGAGAGGAGTTTTGAGGGGTTTTGAGCACTACAACATTCCTATGGTGTACATGCAACCCTAATGCTTTGGATCTCGGTTTTCCTTAAGTTATACATGAAAATAATCGTCCAAAGCATAAACCCTAATAACTAGCATACCAATTTCTAAATTCATATATAAAATAAGGTTTGGAACGTTACCTCACTTGTTATGTAACAATAGTAAGAACTCTTTGACCTTTGAAAGCTTAGTGCCACAAATGATGCACCTCTAATGGAGTCACAAACACCAAGTAGCAATGGAGAAATGTGAGAGATAGGTTAGGGACTCCTAAAATCGGATAGGGTTTCTTATAGGATCATAGGGGTTCCTTTTATAGTTGAGGCTCTTAGGGTTTAGAACTTCGAAACCGTAGTTCCCTGCTTAGGCCCTAAGCAACATATGGACATCCATTTAACAATCCATGGACGAATTCATTATGGAATCTCATAGAGACTTCGTCCACCCTATATTAATTAGGCCCTAAGCAACATATTTAATCAGTCTCTTTTGATCACTAAATTAATTCCAAATTAATTTATGATCAATACTAATTGAATAATATGATTTCTCAATTAATATATTATTCTTGTAATATATTAATAAATCACAATTAACCTCTTTCACATAGTTCATCCTATCAAATAGCTATGGTGAAGGCAACCCAAAAGGACCATGCTCATAATCAAATCAAGTACATACCAAAAATAGTTATGGGCTTAGACACCTAATCCAACAGTCTCCCCCTTGGATATGTTTAATAACTATTATTGCAAGTATGAATTCAGAATTTGATTAGCAATCATAGCTTTCAAAAGGCGATGTCGAACTATGATCTTATATGTAACGCGTCCTTTAGATAAGGGATCAAATATTCCTCCATTATACAAGATATCTTATGGATTGAGACATTGATTATAATCATCCTCTCTGTCCATGTGTTGTTTCCCGATTTCTGATTTGTGACGACTGACTATAGACTACAATTGAACACATTAACTTAGTCCAGGCTTGGCCAAGCGCTCAGTGTGTCATCACTAAATCATCGAGGGGCCCAAAAATATCGCTTTTATCCCACTTTGGGTAAAAGGAATGGATAAACTTCGACTCATATGCTTGTATTATTTACTCATCAAATCACACACAACAATATGTTTTATAACATGAAGTTACTGATGTGTTTACATATTATCAATGTGCAATCCACTTGTAAACAACAACTATATGTCTCTGTTTCAAGAATATAAGATATTATATTCTCACAATCACTCGTGATAAAATCCATGAAGTGATTGAAGTGAAAGTGGGTTTAATCCAACACTTAAATCGTATTACAGGAGTAGTCATGAATACTACATCAGACTTTTGCAATGTCTAAACACTAAGACAATCTACAGTCGGATTCATGACAGCCTTACTTCATTTCTTACTTCCAAAGTATTATTGACTATCAATGTTAGAATAATCTTATTACTCGGGAAGTCAAAACATGTAAAGTGAAACACAAGAATAATCCAATCAAATATGGTCTCAAAACTTTTGAGTATAAATAAAACACTTATTATTCAATCACCATATTGATTACACACTATTCATTGTATAATGTTTTGATTAACCAACCTAATAATTGGATTAAAACAATAGTTATCCCATGCTCTAAGCATGCACACTGTGTTTATCTATGGTCCTTTCTTTGTGAAATAGATCAATTTAACATATTTCCAATGATGCTCATTTCACAATTACAAATCCTTAAGTATAAGAATTCCAAATTCTCGTCACTACTCGAACATGTTAGAGGCTAAACTTATATGCAATGATGCCTTTGTAAAGTAATTGCACCAAAGTCACAGAGACTTGGACAATGATATTACAAAACATTCCATTGGAGATTTGTTACCAAACAATTCCATGGACACAAAGTCTCATATTCAAAGTACATTCCTTTGAACATCCTTCTTGCATAAAATTTCTATCTTACACACGAATTCTTAATATCCAACTCCCATCATGGAAACATTTCCATAATTTTCCATATGACTATCCATTCTAAATAGATTCCAATTTATTTAGAATTATATTAATGTGTTCCATCCATTACTATAGTTCCAACTGTTCACAAGCGACCAATCCTTAGGGAATCTTAGATCGTTCTTGACAGTTGCTTAACTACTTTAGTCATATCAAGTCCTATTCCTTTTCCCTCTTAATGCCCTACACGTTTGAAAAAATCAGAACATGCGAATATCACAGCATATAATCGATCCTATACCCGGAGCATATGTGATACGATTCACAATGTTTTACATAAAGACATGATACTAGACCAGTCTCTTGCTATTATATTTCCATATATAGAATTTCCAATGTTGAAACATTTCAACATTACATTCATATATATATATATATATATATATATATATATATCCATGACTATGTTGCATTAAAATTTCAAACTAAACTTTTAGATTCGAAATGAAGTATGATTTCCCTCTCCCTTAAATCCATCTATAGCGAAACAAATTATCAAACTCTGCACCTTTGCAAATTAAAACTTTGTTTCCTATAAACAACATTGCTAACTTGAAACACTCAACGTAATAATTGTGCTCCTACTAGCATAATAATTACATTCTTACCAGCTTAACCATTATGCTCCCACTAGCTTTGACATGTACTCAGAAATCAACTGGACTTCTAGAAATCAATACCTATTGATTATCTTACAAAAGTTCAGATTTCAGATATTTGGTTCTTTGATAAGTCTTTATCTAGACTTGTCAAGCTCATGCACCATTCCTTAGATAGCTTATGTGTGTGTCTAAACCTTTTCAGAACTTATAATGATAAGTCCCAAATGTTCAAACTATTTTCCGTTTCTCACAATTCCAACTATGAAAAGGGATGTCGTAATCATACTCGAATTTGAGAACGAAATTACCATGGCTGCTAACTCTAATCCTTCAAAATCAACTATTGAAAGCGTTTCCTCACAATCATTTTCATGAAGTAGAGATAAACCTCTTACCATTATATTTTATGATGTATGTGCTCATATCCATGTGAATTCTCCATTTCCAACCATCATCATAAAGACAAGGTTCATGACATAATTCAAACTCATATGGACTTAACTTGCTTACTCTCATTTTTTTGCCATTTGGCAGCACAAGGGTCTGTCATTGCTTCCAAGTTATTGAGCAGCTCATCCACACATATCAATGTACTTTTAGTGATCAAGGTGCTTTGCCTTATGCGATCAAATGAGGACTCATACAACTCACATGCATAGTCAACTTAACTGGAATGGCACAGAAACAAGAATATGACAACACAATATGTTATAAACCTCAATTGAAATTTCGGCGATGAGAATCTTTCCTTACTTATAAAAATGTGACACTACCACAATCGATATAACTAAGAATCAAAGCATTTTCACATCGTGGCAGGCTTTTCTACATCGTGGAATCAGAAAGAACCAAAAACGAAAACTTTTTTCCAACTTTGAAAACATTACAATTGCATCATATAACAGAAAAAAACATCCTAGGCTCTGCTACCACTGAAGGGGTTTTGAGCAGTAAAACATTCCTATGGTGTACATGCAACCAGAATGCTTTGGATCTAGGTTTTTCTCAAGTTATACATGAAAGTAATCGTCCAAAGCGTAAACCCTAACAACTAGCATACCAATTTCGAAATTTATATGTAAAATAGGGTTTGTAACATTACCTCACTTTTTATGTAGCAATAACAAGAACTCCTTGACCGCTGAAAGTTTAGTGCCCCAAATGTTGCACCTCTAGTGAAGGCACAAACACCAAATAGCAATGGAGAAATATGAGAGAGAGGTTAGGGACTCCTAAAATCGGGTAGGGTTTATTATGGGATCATAGGTGCCGATTTTGAGGAGCTAGGGTTTCATTTTATAGTTGAGCCTCTTAGGGTTTACAACTTGGAAACCCTAATTCCCCTGCTTAGGACCTAAGCAACATATATACTTCCATTTAACAAGCCATGGAAAAAATCTTTATGAACTCTCATAGAGATTTCGTCCACCCTATATTAATAAGGTCCATGAGCCCAAACTAAAACCATTACTGATTTACATAATCAGTCCCCGTTAATTTAATCAGTCTCTTTTGATCACTAAATTAGTTCCAAATAAATTTATGATCAATACTAATTGAATAATATGATTTCTCAATTAATATATTATTCTTATAATATATTAATAAATCACAATTAACCTCTTTCACATAATTCATCCTGTCAATTTGCTATGGTGAAGGCAACCCAAAAGGACCATGTTCATAATCAAATCAAGTACATACCAAAAATAGTTATGGGCTTAGACACCTAATCCAACAAGTTGATCCTAGTGTTTACGACAGTTCAACTACTACACGGATTTTGATGTCAGTTACCTTCCAGTAGAAGTGGGTCGAAGGCACCAATGCCGACCCACTTGTAAGAGTTATAGTAGAGATGATTGTCTTTGTGATAATTATCTTGTATGTTACTATATGTTATGCTTTATGTGCTAGTATTTTATTATATTATGTGATAGTGGTAGGAGGGGTAGGGTAGACCCTAGTACCGGTCAATAGGGCCGAAAGGGTATGCCAGCACCCGGATAAGCTAGGCAGTATATGACTTATGTGTTTATGAGCAAGAAAGTTATATGGTAGAAGTAGGGGGTGAATTAGTCCATTGTAGTGGTCGAAAGGACCGAAGGGGTAGACCAGTAAGCTGATATGCTAGGCGATGTAACGGTCGAAATGACCGAAGGGGTAGGCCATCACCCTGATATACTAGGCGAGGTACCAGTTGAAAGGACTGAAGGGGTAGGATAACACCCTGGTATGCTAGGTAGCTACCGGTTGAAAGAGACCGAAGGGGTAGTTCAGTACCCTGATATGTTAGACAGTATGATTATTGTATGGTATGTGGTTTGATGGGGGAACTCACTAAGCTTTGTACTTATAATTTTAATTGTTGTTTCAGGTCCTTCTTGTTCGAAGGGAAAGGAGCTAGCACGATATCAGCGCATCGCACACACGATTTTCTGCACTATGACGTTCTAGGGATTTTGTACTCATACATTATGATATATTTTTGTGATGGTTGACTTATAGGTTTTTATGATATGAGATAACTTCATGATGTTTTCAATAATTCGTTTTATGAATTAATAAATTAAAAATGAAATTTTTTGTTTTAAATTTTGAGATGTTACATTTCAATTTAAGAAAACTATTGCTTACTAGCTTTTTCACTATTTTCTACCAACAAAAAATCATTGAGAATTGTGTTGCTTTCATATGAACAAACAACCTTTTAGAATATTGTCGTTATCTCCTTTTCAGATTATCCGGACTTGTAGAATTATCAAAATGAGTTGTTGTCAACCTTACTTTGCAAGAATTGCCAGCTTTACTAAAAAAGATGTTGTATCTTTTTCTTTTCAACCGTCACTAGTCAACAACAACTCTTGCTTTGAATTTTGTCTCCTGATCTTACAACACATGTCTTTCTTATCTTTAGCCAAGTATTGTCCTTTTAAACAGAAAGGTTCCTCATGAAAAGTGAAAGCCATCATTCTTCATTAGCTTCAGATGACATGGACCTACCTGCTTTGAAATTAACTTTTGCACCTAGTGAAATCACCAAGCTGCACATAAAACTGATGTAACACAACACCGATGACAAGGTTACTCTAATAATAGAGAAATGCTTATGGTAAAAGCTTGGTCATCATGAGAATATCAACCGGTGGGTGAATCCAGTTAGTAAGCACATTTGCGTGTTAAACTAATTGGATGATATCTAATTAACCATTATGAGTTTAAGACCATACTTAGCCTTATCTTTCCTAGGCTCGACACCATGCAAAAAAAGACAGTCAAAACTTTTAAAGTTATAACCAAACTGCCCTTTACACTTTTACTTGCTTTTATTTCCATTAACCATGTTACTATAAAGCATAGCAACAAATAGCCATGCACACATTTTCTGCCCTTATCGCCATCAGATACCATAAGTTTGTTTGGAGAAAAAGGAAAACAAAATTTCTTTCATACAACAATACATGTAATAAAAATAACAAGTGGATAAGGACTGTCAAAGGACTACAAAATTATAACATCCGAAAAATACTACGTAAATTTTTTTGTTTTAAATCAACCAAAATCATCAATCATTCATCTCAAATCCTCAAAGTATGTCAAAAATAGAAAATAGTTATCAAAGTACAATCCTAAAATCATAAAATGTTAGACACGAGTAGATGCGCTTCGATCAAGTCGGACCCTTCCTTTTCAAATTGTAAGTACTAGAAACATAAAATTAAATTGTAGGAACAAAGCTTAGTGAGTTCCCTAAAATACCACATAATATACAAGCAACGGGCCCCTCCCACAAAGTATAACTGGCCTCGCCCTAACTTACATAACGGGCCCCATCCAATGAGTATAATGGGCCTTGCCATAACTCGTATAACAGGCCCCACCCAATGAAAATAACGGGCCTCGCCCTAACTCACATAACAGGCCCCGTCTAATGAGTATAATGGGCCTCAACCTAAATCACATAACGGACACTGCCCAACATAAAAAATATGCAAGTATCACCCAGACAATTAGCATCCTACAAACATAATTCAGTGGGCCTATATCGGTGCCCTCGATCCATGAGTACAGTGAATAGACTCATCTCGAAATACAAGTCCAAAACAACCAGCTCACAAGGTCCAAAATGGTGTTACAAGTCACTTAGGTAACACGCAAGGAAGTCCCTTAGTCTAACTTCTAAAACTAGACATTTAACCCAAGACAACAAGTCAAGAGTTAGCCCTCAAAGTCAACGGCCAACGGTCAAAGTCAATAGTCTAACTATAGCTTTAGTTACTCACCACGCCGTGACCTTCCTTAGCCATGTCGTGACATCAGATCAGGACAAAACAATCAATCCAACCCAATCGCCATGGCGTGGCGACCTGATGCCACATCGTAGGCACTTGATTCAAAACAACTTAACGGGTTAAGTTGTCTGCTTCAGCCCCAAGAGCACCAAATATTAGTTCTATTTTGAAATATGGCCTAGAAGGATAAAGTTTCCAACTTTGTCCATTAAATTCACCCAAAATGAAAAAATATCTAATCCAAGGTTCCATATGGCTAAAAATGGAAAAGACTTAACCATTAGGGACTTAATCCCAACGGTCCTTAGTCCAACTTCTCCAGAATGATTCTAGGACCCCTAATGGTCCATAAAATCCGAACTTTAAGGACAGACATGACCCATGCATGCCCTTCTTCAATCTATGTCAAAAGGGAACATTATGACCCAAAATCCATGCATAGCTCACATCACACCACAAAATTTAAGATCTATGACTTATAACACACAAGGGACATAGAGAAACCATAAACTTGCAAAATTTATCTCTTATAACCACTCCAAAAGGACCAAAACATTCTCCAAAACCTAGAACTATGTAGGTGAACAAAAAAATGATGAAATTTGAGGACTTACAAAGAGTCCAAAAGATGCACACAAATGGAGGAAATGCTTGCTTGCTGAACAAAGATGCTAGCTCTTCTCTTTCTTCCTTCAAAACCACCACAAGTTTTCTAAAATGAGAGTACGAGCACCGAGGATTAGGGTTAGGTTTCTGGGGGCTTGAGAGTGATGGAGACTGAGGATGAGCAACCCTAGACTCCAAATTTTCTATAAATACCCCAGAAAATTAGGGTTTAGACGTTAGTGTCGGCGAAACCATGGCCTTTACTTGCCACATCATGGCGAGTGAAAAAGAGACATGCGACCCAAGGATGCCTCGCTATGTCATGGCGATCCTTCCCCATGTCATGGTGACTTTAAAAAAGATCAAGTTTAATTAAGAGAAAGTATACCTCAAAAGTCAGATGTTACAAAAATACTTCATTTTAGGGAGTAATGAATGCATTTTGTCTTGTTGTATCAAGAACCAAGAACAAATTATTGTTCCTCTAAGAGCCATTGAAATCATTAAAGACAATAATGGCCATGATTTGTCTTTTTTACTTGGCTGACAACTTTTTCTACAAACTTTGGCTGAAGCTACCCTTGTGAACATGTTACTTCATGTAGTGAGAAGCACCCATGAGCATTCTTGTGAATCGGAACACATGGATATGCTTTTGACACCATCTAAGAATGCTTTTGTAAGACTTAGACCTTGAACTGCTTTTCCTTGAAAAATGTGGTACCTCTGAATTTCATGAGAAAAAGAAACGACTACATCCTTTGAAATCATCTTCCGAAAAATAAATAAAGAAGACAATGATGTTTTTTGGAAAATAGTGTCAAAATATCCTTTATAATACCCGATCACTTTTAAAACAATAAAACCATTTGGTACTACTCTCATCTTTTGCATCTAATACTTCTGAACAAATATTGTACAAATTTTTTTTAACAAGATTTAATTTAAAAAGTCTTCCAAATATCTTTTAGAATCATAAATAATTGAAGCAATATAGATACACTTTTTTATGAGGGGGAGAGAAAACTAATTATGAACTTTGAATACTTTATAGTCTCTGATATGAAAGAAAGACATTGGCTTGAGGTTTTAGATCCTTCTTCTTCTTTCCAAATATCTTAGGAACCTATTTAAGATTGGGTTTTTGAACATACCTCAGTTCTTTTGAAGATTTCTGATATGAAAGAAAGACATTGGCTTGAGGTTTTAGATCCTTCTTCTTCTTTCCTGGAGACTTTTTATACCAATGTTTCTTTCTAACTCCATTGACTAGCATAGTTTCAGGTTTAAGAGATCTACTCTTGGGAAACTAAACTTGCTTCATCTTCCTAAGTTCTGAAGATGGCTTCTTTAGAATCCATACCATCTTTGGCTTTGTCTACTTTGACTTCCTTTTCTTTGTTTATTCTGCCCTATAGAAATAACTATTTAAATAAGAAAAATACATTACGAGGCTTATCATCATGAGATCGTTTTATGTTTGTGTTTGGAGTTGGAGCTTGAGTCTTGACAGTGCCATAAGTCTTGTTGGCATGAATAAAGTTATCAGTATGAACTGATTTTTCAGCTTGTGATGTCTGAACAATGAGAGACTTCTTGGCAGCATGAATTGGAGTGGCAGTGTGAACCTTCTTTGAATTCATACTCGACTTTTCAGTGTGAATTGACTTGGTAGTGTGAACAAACTTGTCAGTGGAAACTGACTTATCAGTGTGTGTGAAGACTTGAATGTGCGATCTTTCTCTAAAGTGTGAACTGAAGTCATCTAAGTGTGAGATGAAGTTGAGGAAGAGAGTCTTCTGAGAATGGTAACGTGTTTTGATGAAGTTTTTCGAGTATGAGTAGCTTGTAGTTTCTCAACATGAATCTTATCAGTGTGAGGCTTGTTAAGACAAGAGCTAATTTGATGTTGACCAGGCTGAAAACTAGGGTTTCTTGATGATGAACTTTCTTCTGGTACATCTTTCTCGTTTATCTTCTTCTTCAGATATGATATCTCTTTACCCTTTTTTATTTATTTCTTCTTCAAGTCATCTATATCTTCTTGGTTTTGATTGATGGCTTTGACTTTCAGATCCATTTCAGCCATCAAGAAAATAGACAGAGGTGCTTGTGGATCGTACATTAGTTCAACAAAACATGAAAAAGGACTCACAACAAACGCCCTTTTAGTTTTTTGAACTATTTTTGTTCCTCATCATCAAGAATATTTGTATCTTTGTTCATACTTCCACTTGAAAATAGTTCTCTCATCAAAGAGACATTATATAGGACCAAACATACTTGATACAGTTAGAGAATACTGAAGATAAAGAAAAAATACCATACTCTCTCTTCTCTGATTCTAAAATATTCTTCATCTTTGGATGATTGTATAAAATTTCTTCTTCTTCTTCTTCTTCTTCTTCTTCTTCTTCTTCTTCTTCCTCTTTACTTCTGATTTTCGAGTTTATAAAAGAAGTTTGAACTTTTGAATTTTCAACACATCTTAGAATGGATGTTCTAGCCAGCTCAGATACCACTTGATTGTCCCAAAACCCTAACACTTGTTTATGAATCTAATAGAAACGTGGAATATTGAAACAAGTATTTGACAAATAAAAACTAATTTTATTTATCAGAGTTTTCACTAAAGACAATAAAATGATTTAGGCCTCACTAAGAACTTTAAATCTACTCTATAGAAACTTTATCTCTTAGAAACAATAAAAAGAATCAACTCTCAACTAATGAGAGAGGTTAGTACAAATACTAGTCTAAAACTAGGAGATAAATTTTTTGGAGATTCTTTAGATCTTCTGTTATATCAAATCCTTGATTTGAAGGGATTGGATGTTCAATGATAAACATGGATCTAGTATTTTAAGGAACATGTTAGACGGTATCTTCAAAATACTTCTTTACCAAGTAATTCTGATCTGCTCCGGATTCGGACATTAGCACTTGCACATTATATGCTGATTAGAGGCATCAACGTCAGGGAGTCATCCACTGACCAACTTCAGCTTCAGCAGAGAGCGTATGACCATCCATGTACATCAGTGTTCAGCTCATTAGCATATCATATTGTTTGTGTATCATCAGTGTAAGAGCATCTTCGTGTGGAGACACTGATCAGTCTTCAGTGAATGGTGCTCTTCATGCTGATACTTCTTTCCGTGCATTTCGTGTTGATAATGTCTTCAACGTCTTTTACTCATCAGGGGATGATCTTCAATCATTGACATATGAATTTCCATCGGCATATCTCCAGATTAACTCTATAAACAAACTTTGACAAATCAGCTTGTGTAAGTTATATTATTTACACTTCGATAAAACTGACTGTCTATAATGAGCATATAAACTATAACTATAATGTATATTTTTCATCATCTAATCTATACAAATATGTAACCCAACATCATTTATGCTCGTTTATTTAATAAATGAATGAACATGAAGACAAATTCTTATTCGTTTGGTTATATGAACGAACATGAACAATAGTCTTGTCCGTTTATTTAAGTTGTTCGTTTCCATTTGTTTATATTTGTTCATTTAAGTTCATTTTATGTTGATATAATTTCAATTGTTTTTATTATATTATTATATTATATGTTTTTTAATATTCATAAACGTTCAATTATATTTGTTTATCTCAGTTCGTTTAGAATGTTTAAGAACGTACATGAACGAACACGAAGAATGTAATTGGTTAAATGGACAAACAAGAACAAGAAAACTCTTTGTTTATTAGTTTGTGTCCGTTAATTTGATCGGCTATCTTAAATGAATGAACACGAGAAACCATCGTTCGTGTTCGTTCGATTCATTTATAGCCCTATGTTTTACAAAAGCATATATATTTGCCATGATAAGTAGCATAACCAAGAATTAACAATAACAATCAACATAAAATTAAAGTTTTATTAGTTTTAAATTACAATGCTTGTAAATTTGCTATCGATAATTTCAAGGGAAAATTAATTAGGAGGTTAACGAATTTTTGATTTTATACACATTTAGCCAATTTTTTTTGTACACCATATATGATCCAACTTTTTAATATTGTGCACATATTACCCTTGCGACCGAGTATTGTTGGTTAAATGGTAATATGTGAACAATCTAAACAATTTGGGTGGTATATGGTGTACAAAAAAAGATACTAAACGTGAATAGTTTTTGAATCTCCTCCACACCAATAACCACAACCACCATCACCACCTCTCACCTCTTCCACATCTACCACCACCTCCACCGCTTTCACGTCCACCTCCACCACCAACCATCATTATTGATATATAACTTTAATATGTCATCAAATATGCTTACACCGCCTCCGCTACCCACCCCCTACCCCTACCACCACATCTATCACAACGGCCACCTTCACCTAAAATGTCCCAAAAGTATGATCCTAAAATTTCATTTTTAGTTTAATAAAACAATGTTCCAAAACATATTCCATACAACTCAAAAACAAAAATAAGTGTATCAAACATCATGTTAAATCAGAGTAATATCTCTAAAGTAGAAACCATGTGGTGTGTGCGATGCATTCATCCCGAGCTCTTTCCCTTGGAGCTGGAAGTACCTGAAACATAAGCTAAAAATTATCAGCATGAAGCTTAGTGAGTTCCCCAAGATACCACATACCAATCATAAACACATAATGGTCCTCGTCCATAGAGTATAACAGGCCCCACCCAAACTCATATAACGGGCCCCGCCCAAATGAGTATAACGGGCCCCCACCCTAACTCGCTTAATGGGCCCCACCCAAATGAGTATAATGGTCCCTACCCTAACTCGCATAACGGGCCCTGCCCACATACAAGTCATATCTCATAACAAATAATAGCATATAGGATAATTACCGGGCATACTAGTGTCGTACATACAATGAGTATTCTAACATATCAGATCTTGGGTTTGCATTGGTGCCTTCGACCCGCTAAGTATAGCATGGAAAACTCACCTCCAAATCTGAACGATAGTTGAATAGGTCCTGACTCCGAATATCAGCTCTACTCGACACCTAAACAGTAACAATTCCTTAGATACAACTCAAAATACTTCCATATCGCCTTTTAGGTCAAACTTGGTCAAAGACAAAAGCCAAAGGTCAAGGTCAACAACCCATGTTGACCCAACATGACGTGTTTCCCTTTGACCACGCCATGTTTCCCCTTTATCAACACAGGCGTGAAAATCCTAGACAACACGCTGTGTTTCCTTGAGTTCCAACAACTTAATACATTAAGTTGTTTCCTTCTACTCCGAGAGCTCCCAAGCATAGATCTAAACCTAATTGAGACTTAGAAGGGTAAAGTTTCTAACTTTACCCCTAGGGACACTAAAAAGGGTCCAAAAACCAAACATAAGACTTGATAGAGCAAAGGCTTAACCCATAAGCACATAGACCATGAAGACAAAGCCCTAGAACCTAGATTTGACTTCGTTGAGTTGGAAAACAATGTAAAGTAGCCAAACTTACGTTTATGCATGCGTAAATGAAGCTCTTAAGCTTAAAATGGGACTTAATGCATGCATGGGACCAATTCTTCTCATAAAGCTTGCACATTTATGTTGAAGGAGTAAATGAAAAGCTCATATCTGAAATGACAATCTCTTAAAACGACCTTACTCCTTCAACAACCCAAAAAGGACCAATAACATGAAATAAGGAGATATAAACATCTATCAGCCAAGGTTCAAATTTGACACCTTAGAAAGCTTACATAAAGGAAGATGGCTCTAGATCTAAAGCCCTTCCACCAAGCAAGACAATTTCAATTCTTCTTCTTCATTCACAAATGCACAAGAATGAGACCAAAGACTTCTTTAAAAACTCAAGAACACCACCAAAGGACCAAGGGATCGATTTAGGGTTTTTGTGACAATGGAGGCTGGTAAGGAGACCAACCCTTGGGGACTTAAGGAAATTATATAGGGTGCAACATCCTAAAAATTAGGGTTTCTTTCCCAGCCACCAACATGTTGTGTTGGAACACCACAACACGCCATGTTGGTCAATTAAACTTTGCGGCCAAAATCATATCGCCATGCCATGTTGAGGCTTCAACATGGTGTGTTCAAAGATAATTCTTGAAAAATTGGAAATAATTTCACACTGGGAATCGAGCATTACAATTCTCCCCACTTGAATCAGACTTCTTCCTTGAAGTCCGCCTACTCAATTAACATCGGGTAGTGCTCCCTCATCTCATCCTCATGTTCCCAATCTGACCCCTTATGGTGTTGACACTACACCTTCACTAGCTGAACAACTTTGTTCCTCAAGGGTTTCCTCTTCTGGTCCAGAATTGCCACCAACCTCTCAATATAATTTAGGTGGTCATCCACCTGAATGTCCTCTAATGATACCATCACCGAAACATTGACTAAACACTTCCGCAACTGAGAGAAGTGGAAAGTACTATGAATCTCACTAAGCTCGGCTGGAAGATCTAAACGATATGTAGCTTGGCCCACCCGAGCCAAAACCCTGAAGTGACCAATATACCTGAACCCATCTTGCCCCACTTTCTGAACCAGATGACACCTTTCCAAGGTAACACCATCACGAGAACCATATCTCCCACCATAAACTCTAAGTCTAACCATCCCTTGTTAGCATAACTCTTCTGCCGACTCTGAGCTGTCTGGAGCCTGCTGGATCAGTTTATTGGTCTTGAGTACTAGATCAGTACTCCCCATAACCCGTTGACTGACCTTCGCCCCAATAAATTGGGGTCCTGTATTTCCTTCCGTTAAGCATCTCAGAAGGAGCTCGATCAATGTTGGTGTGATAACTGTTGTTATATGAAAATTTCGCTAACGGAAGATACGTATCCCAACTACAACCAAAATCCAACACACACGCATGCAGCACATCCTCAAGAGTTTGGATAGTTTGCTTACTCTGACCATCGGTATGTGGATGCAATTTTGTAGTAAAATGGAGACGAGTACCCAACTCATCATGAAACCTATTCCAAAATCTAGAAGTAAAATGGACATCCCTATCAGAAACCACTAATACCGGCACCCCGTGACATGCCACAATCTCCCAAATATAAATCTCAACCAACTTCTCTGCAAAATACTCTCCTGAATCGGAATGAAATGCATGCTCTTGGTCAATCGATCTACAATAACCCAAATCATTTCCACTTATGTGGCAGTCTTGGGCAACTTTGTGATGAAATCCATAGTGATGTTTTCCCATGTCCATACATGAATCTCCAATGGCTGCATTATGTTGTAAGGTCGCTAATGCTCGACCGTGACTTTCCTACAAGTGAAGCACTACTCCACGTACCAGGCCACTTCCCTCTTCATGTAGGGTCACCAATAATCTAGATGAAGATCCCTCTACATTTTGGTTGCCTCGGGATGGATGGAGACCCATAGAATTGTAGGCCTCCTCCATCAGAATATGGCGTACACCATCCTAATAAGGAACCCAAAATCGCCGATGCAGAGTCAACAATCCACGACTATCATAATCGAGGGAAGCGACCTGACCCACAATGCGCTCACTCTTCTAGTATACTTCTTTCATATCTTCGTCCTCAGCCTCACGAATCCGCTCCAACAATGGAGTAATCACGGTCATCCTCAAATATATGCCTCTTATCGGATCTATGACCTCCTTGCAGCTGAGACCATCGGCCTCCACATTGTCCTTCCTCCAGTGATAATGGATCTTGCAATCATAATCCTTTACCACATCTAACCAGCGACACTACCTCATATTCAGATTTGGCTGATCCATCAAGTACCTTAGGCTCTTGTGATCCATGTAAATAGTACAAGGGACCCCATATAGGTAATGTCACCAAATCTCGAGGGCAAAAACCACGGCCCCCAACTAGAAAAAAATTCTAATAATTTGCCTCATGAGGCTTTAGCTGCCTCGAGGCGTAAGTGATCACACGACCCCTATGCATCAACACTACCCCAAAAACGGAGTTCGAAGCATCACAGTAAACCAAAAAATCATCAACACCCTCAGGCAGGGTCAGAATCAGCACCTCACACAACTGCTGTCTAAGAGTCTCAAAAGCTTCATTCTTCTCAGGCCCCCAATGAAATGTCACCGACTTCTTGGTCAGTCAGGTCAAAGGAACAACTATCTTTGAGAAATCATGGATGAATCTTCGATAGTAACCAGCTAAACCAAGAAAACTTTGAATCTCAGATGCAGACCTTGGAACCTCTCACTGTATCACAGCCTCGAACTTGGATGGATCGAGCAGAATACCCTTTTGGTTTACAAGGTGCCCCAGAAACTACACCTCGCACAACCAAAACTCACACTTGGAGAACTTTGTGAAAAGTCTCTCCCTCCTCAATGTCTCCAACACTTCCCTCAAGTGCTCCTCATGCTACTCCTTATTCTTGGAATAAACCAAGATATCATCAATAAATACTATCACAGACCAATCCAGCATTGGCCTGAACACGCGGTCCAAGAGATCCATGAACATGGCTGGGGCATTGGTAAGCCCAAAAGGCATCACCACGAACTCGTAATAACCATAACGAGTCCGAAAAGTTGATTGTTGAACATCCTCATCCTTGACCTGCATCTAATGATAACCCGATCGCAAATCAATCTTGGAGAATCAAGATGCACCCTGAAGCTTGTCAAAAAGATCATCGATCCTTGGGAGTGGATAACGGTTCTTTACCGTTACATTATTGAACTCCCGGTAGTCGATACATATACGATGAAACCCATCATGCTTCTTAACAAACATAATCGGTGCTCCCCATAGCGAACTATTCGACCAAATAAATCCCTTGTGTAACAGTTCCTACGGCTATGTAGACAACTCCTGCATCTCGGGAGGAGCCAACCGATATGGTGCTTTGCCTATCAAAGCCGCATATAGAACTAGATCAATCCTGAACTCAACTTGCCTCTCCGGAGACACCTCAGGAAAATACTCCTAGAATACATCCAGGAAATCCCGCACAATCGGCACATCATCCACTGTCGCCTTACGCTTATCCCGAGTATCCTAGACATAGGCGACATAACCCGAGCAACCCTACTGAAGATATCGTGTTGCCCTCACCGCAGAACACATAATTGGCCCACGTTGCGGTCTCTCACCATGAATCACTAACTATCCCCAACTGGGAGTCCGAACTCGAACTAACTATTGCTCATACTCGATCACTACCCCATTAGGGATCAACCAATCCATGCCTGCGTTAACCTTGTTCCCAAGCAGAGGAATGGGAAACAAATCAACCAGATACTACTCTTTGAATAATTGAAGGCTACAACCCCGATGAACCCTCGTAACCCAAACCGACCTATCATCAGCAATCTTGACATCTAGGGGACAATCCAGCTCCCTAGAGCTCCAGCAAATCTCTTGCTAAGCGCAAGAGATACAAAGGATCAGGTTGCCCATGAATCGAACAACACTAAAGAAGAAATATCGTTCACGAAAAACGATCCTAAAATAAAACATATAAACATAAGCAAGCAATTCAATATAAATAAAGAGATAAGGAGAAAATACATACCCATGACCAAATCGGGAGCTGCACATGCCTCTTCTACTGTCAGTTGGAAAGCTCTGCTCTTCGCCATAGGCGCATCTGCCCAGCTCTGGCGGTCGTCAGTAATCCGAAGAGTCGTAGGAGCGGGTGCTGACACCAGTCCTGCTTTAACCAAAATCGGTGAATGGGCCTTCTTATGGCCCCTCTGATTGCACTGAAATCAAATGAAATTAGGTACCGAGTTGATGGTTGTCATAGCAGTACAATCCCTGCTAATATGACCAATCTGAACGCACTTGAAGCAGCCTCAACCACCCACCCTGCACGTCTCCTCGTGCAACCTGCGGCAACGGCCTCGACCCTGCTGGCTATTCCCTCTCGAATAAATAACCTTGTTCCCCTTGCCCAAACCCTCAATATTCTACATAGAATCTGGCTTCCTCTTCTTCTCCATCTCCAAATCAATCTCCCTCTCCCTAGCTCGCCCTATCATATCCTCTAGCATCTTGCAGTTGGATCGGTTCACAAGCTGCCGAATATCACTCCATAACATCTCATGACACCGGTAATTCTTCATCTCTTCATCTACCACATACTACGGAACCAGAAGCGCCCTTTCCCAGAACATAGTAGTGATCTCAGCCACTGTCTCCGTAGTCTGGCGGAGATCTTCAAACTGCCACGGCAATTGTTGTATCTCAATCATTGGTGCAAAATCGGCTTGGAACCTGGTCAATAAATCATCCCATTTCATCACATCCAAAACATCATCTCCCACCTCACGACCTACCTCCTCCTACCAATCTTGTGCCTTGTCCTTCAAAAGGCAAGAAGCAAGTCTGGCCTTGTCTCCCTTGGGATAACAGCTGGTACGGAAGGTGTTAGCAACATTTTCTAACCACCTGCTGTTCGAAATCATGTCCCTCACCCTGTGATAATCCATAGCTCCACACGCCCTGAACTCCTTGAAATTCAAAGAAGACGTACCAACCAGAGACACCATCTTTGCATGAAAGGCGCTCAATCGCTCATCAAGGATCTCCAGCGTGATTTGCACCTTCTATTTATAAGATAAAAAGGGTTGTATGTTGGGTGTACTCCAACATTACGCTGGACGATATGTGACCACGTGTCACCATCTGGTGGCAATCTGTGGGGAAGAAGGTGCGGCCCAGATCGTGCCACATGTCACTCGCTAGTTACTCCAAAAACTAATTATCTTATAAAATTTGTAACTTTCGCATATGCTATTTGTTTTTGACGTTCTTTATATCCATGCGTAGGTATTAACGGGATCTACAACTTTCATTTAGATTCTATTCGATAGTTTTGAATTTATTTTTAAAGTTATATTTTAAAAGGCTTACACAGTTAAAGTCCGTTAAAAATTCATAACTTTTTCATCTGACGTACGTTTTCAACTGTCTTTATATCGTTGAACTACTATTAACGAGATCTTCAATTACCATTTAGGTTGTGTCAGCTAAAATTGATCGATCTAAAAATTCGATTTTCAAGTTGTGTATTGTTACACTAAATCTTAGAAAATTCATAACTTCGTCAAATGAAGTCAGATTTGGACGTATTCTATGTGTATGCTCTCAGTTTAACGTGTACTACGAATTTTGTTTAGCTTTATAATGTTGAAAAGTATTTCGTCAATAATTTACTTTTTACATTATGTAGAGACGTGTTGGTTTAATCGCAAAACTTCGACGGGTCATAACATCTTCGTTATAAGTCAGATTTCAACATTCTTTATATGTACAGAATCCTTGTGGCATATACTATAACTTTGGTTAAGGTTATTTACTGTAAATAATCTTCTATCAAAACTCCTTTTTAACACTTATTATCTCTAAATTAATTAGTTTGAATCTATAGGTGTTACAATTACCCCCCCCCCCCCCTTAGGATGATTACGTCCCAGAATCATCAATGAAGCAGGGCCTGTATAATGACTCTATACGTTATATTTTCATCCTAAGTAATAACCTTAACTGTTATATCTTTTAAAATAAGTATCTAACTCTTGGATTTCTTGACTTTTGGTGGTGCTCAATCTTGCACCTGCTCTTCATACTATGTTGGACTTTCAATTATAACCTTTCAGTTACGGACGCGATCTTTATTAGAGACTCATGCTACTTTTTAACAGACTTAACTTAAGATAAGTTCTTTACTTCGATTACTGCAACAGACCGATGGGTCATGTTCTAATGACCTCTCGTCATATGATGCAACACTTGGACTTAAGTCTTTTTTATTCTAATTCCATCCCTTCAGGTTCTAATGTGATATAATCACATGTAGCACTTCTAGCTACAAGCTTCTTGCTTTAACTGTGATTGCGATACTTCTATTGATCACTTCGATTATCTTTTACTTCAATCTTCTGGCTTAAGTCAGATGCTATAGTGAACTTGATTCTCTGAACCACATAACATACGTATCCTAGTCGGAATACTAGGGTCGGAATAACAGTCATCTTCTTAGTCATTACCAAAATGATGGTAACGAGAAACATGAATGAAACAGAATCAATTACTAGTGCCTTGTTAACCTTGTGACTTCCCCTGATCCAAGTGCGAGTCATGTGCTTCCGATAGTATAGGCCTCTATTACCTTTCACACCGACTCATACTCGTCCCAAGTATTGTCTCGTAGTTCTCCAAATCACCACACAAGAAAAATCATATAGTCACTTAACACATCCAATAACATAACGAAGGTTTATATTATTTCTTGAAATGATTCCATAGATGTTCAAGTTCACCCTACAATAAGCCTTTTATAATAGGCTACTCCACATGATACTATCTACATGGCTACTTTATATCTTGATCTTCGAATGTATAGATCCTTACTCCTAATCCCTCACATCCTTATCTGCTTCCTTGAGGATCATCTGGAATGCTCTTGCCTTTGGCTTCGACGATGCATTTGGCCTTGCTGCTTCAATTTTCTTTGGGCCATATTTTGACATATGCCCATTGTCACCACATCTGTGGCATACCTTATCATTAAGAATACAATCCTTGGAATAGTGACCGATCCTTGCACACTTATAACAAGTCACTTTTCTTCGTCGCATCTCCCATAGTGCTTCTACTTGCACTTTTCACACCACTTGGCTCCATACTTTTGGTCATCCAGGTTACTCTTCGAGAATCTTCCTTTCTTATTGGATCTTGAGAATACCTCAATCTTCCTCTCTTCTCCCGCCTTATCTTTTTCTAGATCATTTTCTCTTATCTGGGTCTCTACATTCTTAGTTGCCCAGATGGCGGATTTCAAGGTGGTTGCTTGTTTGACCATTGGACCGAAGTCTGGTGGTAATCCATTAGAAAAAATTTTAACCTTGGAGAGTTCAGTCGGAACTAAATAAGGAATAAGCTTCATTTTCTCCATAAAACTTGCATCATACTCGCTAACGCTCAACCTTCCCTTCTTCAGATTTTGGAACTCATTGTTGATATCCAGAAGATATTGCTCAAAGCAGTACTGCATTTTCAGTTACACCAAAAAGTCTTGCCAAGAAATCTAGCTAGCATCTCCCTTGTGCATGGTATCAGCAAGTAACTTCCACCATCTTAATTCTCCGGTCTTCAATTGTGTAACCATGAGAACAATATTTTGTTTGTTGCTGCAGTCGCAACTTTCAAGCAGCATCTCCATCTCGGAGATCCAATCTATGACTTCCACCAGTGTTGGGCTTCCAGAAATAATTGGTGGCTTGGATGCCATGAAATCCTTGTACCTGCATCCACGCCCATCATTTCTTCCATTGGGTTGGTTTCTTCTAACAATATGTGACTTAGCTTGACTGACAGTCTGACTATAGTTTCCTTCCTCAGACTATTCTATGTTTACTTTAGGTTGTCCAATGGCTACAGTAGGTTCATCCATATTAAACAACATTTTTCTCATCTCCTCCCTTTGTTCGGTAATCATAGCCCGAATCCTTGCTTAGACTCTTTCCATCGTGATTTGCTCGGGTGCAGCTGCTACCTCTGGTGCACGCTTAATCACTCATGGTTCAGGCTGTTGGTTTCCATTAACATTTCCTAATCCGCTGCGAGTTCTCACCATTTCGATCTATACACTCCAGAAGATGTTCAGTGTATAGCGATGGGAATTAAGAAAGGGAAAGCTTTATTTACGATAGATGTATAAATCTCCTTATCACTCCGAAAAGTTACATGAAAGTTCTAATACCGTAATTAAACATTTAGAAATCTGAACACATAAAATTTCCAAATCTGATTAGCAATAGGTCATAGATCCGATCTAACGATATTATTATAAAGCATATAAGGCATCTTATAGCATAAATCATTTAGCACATAAAAGCAATTTAGGCATCTCCCCTAAATAAGCTAGTGCTCGTGTCTATTGTGGCATACATCCTAAATATAGAAGACACTCATCTCACAATCATCGTTTAGCATTCTAAGGTTAAGTCTAGAAATTTCCTACAATTCCTAGTTCGCTTAAAGTAATGCTTTGATACCAACTGTGTCATCCCCATTTTCACGGCCAAAAAAGATCGATTTGCTTATGGTTATTGAAAAATCAGAGTATCCTTTTTGCAAAATAGTATTGTGGAATTTGTTCCTAGAAAACAAGATAAAGATGTTATCAAATCATTTCCAAAGAAATGTATTTTTATTTAAAACATTGAGATGTCATCATCAATATTGAAATATAAGCATAATGAAATATTATAAGCCTTACAGTAATTAAACTAGTGGCCTAATAATCTTTGAATCTCATAGCAGAATGTATCTTTCATATAGCCACCTGTGATACAATAAACTGAGTGGGTCGGGTTGGGAAACCTAGTGAGTACATAGGGTTTTCAACCCACAATAATATAATTAATATGTTTGATCATCAAACAATTAACCGAATTTCCAATCCCCATTATCTTCTTTATTCTTAAGGATTTACCCAAAAAATCATATATTCATCATTTATTTACTCCTATGGATTGTCCTAAGGAATAGGCATGAAGTCCATTGTTTCCAGGGTTTATCCAAAAGGCACTAAGTCCGTAGTTGTCGATGTTATGTATTAGGCACAGCTGCCAATTTTTGTTTGTAAGGCAATAAGTCCATAGCTACGAATGTTCTAATGTAAGGTACTAAGTCCATAGCTGCCAGGGTTTTTAGAGTACATCTGGTGAACACGTCATTCACAAACACCTACAAGTTGCGAGCCTGCTAGCGTGGCACCAGACTATCTAGAATAGTCCATGGCCATCATATATACTCTGCTAGATGATTGGATCATCTTTAAAGTCAAGGCTTCTCATAATCTAGATCACCATTCATCTCTCATCGTTCATCTACCCATCTTTACCCAATATATTTATAGGTATAAAAATACATATACAGTTTAAATCACATAAAACATGTATAAATTGTTCATCTAGCATAGATATCGGGAATACAAATAGTAAGCACATATAGCATGTATTAATATTAAATATTTCATATCTATGTGTAAGATGAAAGTAACTATGTACTCACTTGTTAGTTCGGGCAGCACTTCGGTTCTAAAAATCGTCTTTTCCTTTGACGTAACCTAGTATTATTATCACTAAGTTTTAGTCTAATATTTATTGTGACTAATTATTAGTCTAGATTCATCATTAACTCAAATTGTACTTCAAGATCTATACAGTAAGGAACAACCAGGTAGGATTATATCGGAGGTAGGGTCCGTTTGGTATACGAAGTATACTGTTTGGAAATCCCACATTAAACACATCACTAAATCACAACCTAGAAATCATCCCTATAAGTATATCAATCAGTATAATAACTTGGAATCACTGATAAATCTTGTTTATAGGTTCATAATAATGATAATGAACTTAAACATAAGTTATACTTAAAGTACGGTAAGCATAACTCAACTTACATGGGGTTTAGCGTGGAACCGGGCTCTATGCTGGCATAAATTCTGAGTCGAAAGCACTTCTTTTCGGAGCCTTCTGGCGCTCCGGGGCTCGCTACTAACACCTGGGTGGTGCTAGGGAAAGGCTTAGTGTTTGGTGGGTGTTTGAGAGAGAATGGGTTGAAGAGGTGTGAAGAAAAGAGTGACTTGTGCCTTCTATTTTAGGATGAATAGTTGCCATATTCTAGGCGTACTCCAACATTAAGTTGGGCATAATGTGGCCACATGCCACCATCTGCTGGCAAGTCGTGGGGAAGAAGGTGCGACCCAGATCGTGCCACGTCTCACTTTACTCCAAAAACTAATTATCTACTAAAATATATAACTTTCACATACGAGCTCCGTTATTGACATTCTTTATATCCATGTGTAGGTATCCATGGGATTTACAACTTTGGTTTAGACTCCATCGGATAATTTTGAATTTATTTTTAAAGTTATATTTTAACAGGCTTAGATAGTTAAAGTCCATTAAAAATTCATAACTTTGTCATCCAACGTCTGTTTTCAACTCTCTTTATATAGTTGAGATCCTATTAACAAGATCTTCCATTCTCGTTAAGGTTGTGTCGGCTAAAAATTGATCGATCTAAAAATTCGATTTTCGGGCTATGTACTGCTACACTAAATCTTAGAAAATTCATAACTTCCTCAAATGAAGTCAGATTTAGATGTTTTCTATATGCACGCTCTCGGTTTAACGTATACTGCGACTTCCGTTTAGATTTATAAGGCAAAAAAGTATTTCGTCAAAAATTCACTTTTAACGTTATGCAGAGTCGTGCCAGTTTAATCACAAAACATCATTGGGTCATAAGTTCTTCGTTATAAGTCAGATTTCAACGTTCTTTATATGTACGAGATCCTTGTGACATATACTAGAACTTTGGTTAAGGTTATTTACTCTAAATAATCTTCTATCAAAAAGTCATTTTTAGCGCTTATTATCTCTAAATTAACTATCCCGAATGTGTGTGCGTTACATAACTAAAGCATACACATGTGTATGGACATCAAATATAGAGAAGTAGGTATATAAAATATATTATTGCGCAACCTATAGCCATGAAAAGTATTCAATTTTTTTTGTCATAAATCGTCTTTGTATGTGTAATTGTCCCTGGATTCTCCTTCTCCATGTTGTAACAATATATACGCAGTCTTAGAAAACTTTCTTCACGGTTCCATATCAATAGATTTAGAACATTAATTTTAGCATTCAATGCTTGCCAGAATGAAATATGTACGCAAAGACGATTATTTAAAGTTTGTTGAATTTGTTTCCCCTGCAACATATTATCGGTACTATTAGCTAATATGCCCTTCAAGAAGTGACCCAACACCTTTTTGTTGGATTGTAGGTGATGTGGACATAGTTGTGTGTTTGAGCAAGTGTGTTTCTACGATAGTTTAACCACTTGAAATCAATCAGTAGTAATATCTTTTGTTTCCCTAATCCGCCAGTCACAAATATCCATATCGCAAACAACTTCAAACCTTTCTTTTGTAGATTTTTTCACTTTATATGACACATTCACTAACAGTTCTCAATAATAAATTAAGCTTAAGTTCTTTGTTTTTGAATAGTTTATACGACACCTTCATCAACAGTTTTCAAGAAAATTTAAACTTTTCAAACAATTCCACAATCCATTATTGTTTGCAAAAATAGTTTTCAAAATATGTTTATTATCAGAGTTTTCCAAAAATCATAAAAGAAAAAATGAGGAGGTGCACCATCATGCGTTTGCCTTCTCGTGATCATCTGAAGTACCTGAAACATAACCCAAAAACTGTAAGCCCAAAGCTTAGTGAGTTCCCCTAAAAATACCAATACATTACAAAACCATAATAATAACAATAAACAACATGCATACAGAGCCTTCAGTCTGACTGTAATGCCCCATCGGCCTAGAGTCTACCTGGACTGGTCACGGAACCTTCAGAATGACTGGTACACAACACTAGGCCTTTAACCTATCTGGACCGTTTCTCCGGGCCTTCGTCCTGACTGATAGACCCTACTGGCCTTCAATCTATCTGGACCACCTTGGGGTCTGTTGGCCTTCAGCACAAAGCAAGACCTCCTCAACCCAACCACACATACACCATGTCGATATATAGATATAACAGACAAGCATACAAATAACCATCCGATAACAAGAAAATAGATCTTATAGATCATTAAGCATAACATCATCCTATCTACCAGGATACATATCACTACAATACTCAATCATACGATAATCAGGATGCCAATCCAAAGGGTCGTCCTTGGTGCCTTCGACCCACAAGTATAGTGAGGAAAACTCACCTCACACTGTCGAATCACATTGAAAGTCTCTGGTTGCTGGCTCACTAAAATCCCCGCACTATCACAACAAAATAATCATCTAATTAATACATGGATTACAATCTTTAACTAATAATCCATACTTATGGTAAATGGCCAGTTTACCGTTTCCCTAGTTGGGCTAAGA
The DNA here is from genome assembly GCF_051521515.1 of Lactuca serriola. Lineage (NCBI taxonomy): Eukaryota > Viridiplantae > Streptophyta > Magnoliopsida > Asterales > Asteraceae > Lactuca > Lactuca serriola. The sequence continues at coordinate 159,243,166 of NC_136409.1, forward strand.
CCCAGGCCCAAATCTCGATCCAAAGAGGCCCAAAAAATAAATAAACACTGAAGGCCCATAACTGGCCCAATTTTCCAAATTGGGCCTAAACTTCTTCTTGGGCCTTATCCTAAGGTCCAACACTTCACTTAGCCCACCAAACTCATACTCAGATAGTCCAACAAGGGACCAAGCATTCAAGCCCAAATGGTGCCCTAAAACTCGAAGCCCAAACTCTTAAACCTCACAGACTAAGTACGTGAGGCATACCCAGCTCTACGCCCAACATATTCCGCATTGACCCTGAATCACGCCACTTACCACCTACTACCAGCGTGCACCTTGGTATGCCCAACGTACACGGTGGCCATGCAAGACTTCGATTAAGAGCTTATCCTATTGGGTCCAACTTTCAGATCTAGGTCTAAAGAGGTGTTCCAAACCATAAGGTTTCCAAATTTATGGTTATGGATGTCTTACTAAGTCCCAAAGAAAAGATTCTAGCTTGGCTTAACCACTAAAGACCTCTACAACTAACAAGAATGCACCAAATGAGCCAAGATTGCATTTTGGTAACTTATTGCACCTTATTTTTCCAGAAACAATGAATCATTTGGTATTAGAGTACCTCATACCCATTAACACAAATCAAAGGGAACTAAGAACACATAATTTCCTCATGGTAAGATCTAAAAGAAAAGAAGGAAAGATTAAAGCTTTATACCTTATGGAGCTTCTCAAGAAGGTAAGAATCCCAGATCCACAAGTTACTCCTCACCAAGGCTTCTCCAAGAATTGTCTTCCTCCTCTAACACACCAAGAACACACCAAAAAGCACACACTTAAGCTCCAAAATGCACACTAAAAGATTAGGGTTTGCAAAAACATCCTAAGGGAGTGGAGGGCGAAAGGTGGAAAGGAAATGAGCCAATATGATGCATGAATACCTTTCAAACTCTAAAATTTAGGGTTTCCTCCTCACATGAGTATGTCCAGCATACTAGGGCGCGCCCTACTATGCTCGACGTACACACATGTACGCTTAGCGTACTCCTCTTGCCCATATTATAAAAATGCCACTAGGGCTTCAAGGCATAATTCGTGGACTTAAGGATCAAATTGACGTATAATTTAAAACGAAGGGATGAATTTGAAAATACCTAAAAACCCCGGTGTTACAACTCTCCCCTACTTGAACTAGACTTCATCCTTGAAGTCTGTTGTAGTGAACAATTCTAGATAATATTTTTGTATCGCAGCCTCTGGCTCCCAGGTCTACTCAGAGCCCCTCCAGTATTGCCATCGTACCTTTACCAAAGGTACTTCCTTGTTACGCAAAACGTTTACCTTCCTTTCCAGAAAAGCTACTGGCCTCTCAACAAAGTTCTAGCGCTCATCAACCTGAATATCATCCAAACAAACCACTGCATCCTCATCAAATACGCACTTTCATAGTTGCGAAACATGGAAAATGCTGTGAATCTAACTGAGCTCCTAAGGAAGATCCAATCTATAAGCAACCTTTCCAACCCTAGAAACAACTTGAAATGGATCAATATAACGAGGAACCAATTTCCCCCTCTTGTTGAAGCGAATCACACCTTTCCAAGGTGAGACTCTCAGTAACACATGTCGGCGACCTAAAATACCAACTCAGATAGGCGTCGGTCGGCATAGCACTTTTTTCGACTCTAAGCAGTCGGCAATCTCTGCCTGGTCTGCTGAATCATCTCAGTAGTCTGAAGTACCACCTTGGTCCGCCCCATAACCCTATGACCAACCTCGCCCTAAAAAACCGGGGTACGACATCTTGGCCCATCCAAGAGCTCAAAAGGTGGAGCACCAATGCTGGAGTGAAAACTATTGTTAGGGGAGAACTCCATAAGAGGTAGGTAGGAGTCCCAGATCCCACCAAAATCGATGATACCGGCCGACAACATATCCTCAAGGGTCGGTATCGTTCGCTCACTATGGACGTCGGTTTGTGGATGATAAGATGCGGTGAAGTGCAACCTCGTGCCCAGTTCCTCATGGAACTTCTGACAAAAATAGGAGGTGAACCGAACATCACGGTCTGAAACAATGGAGACCGGAACCCCATGGCCAGCAACGATCTCGCGAATATACACATCGGCTAACTTGTCGGCTGAATAACTCTCCCGAACCGCCAGGAAGTGGGACACTTGGTCAATCCATCGTTGATGGCCCAAATAGCATCGAAACCCTTTGCTCTCTTTGGGAACTTAGTGATGAAGTCCATAAAAATCTGCTCCTATTTTCGCATGGGAACCTCCAGAGGCTACAACCTGCCATGCGGCCTCTAATACTTAGCTTGGACCATCCTGCAGGTCAAGCACCTCTCCATGTACCAGGCTATCTCCATCTTCATACACGGCCACCAATAGACCATTCTCAGATCTAGATACATCTTGGTGGCCCTCGGGTGGATAGAAAAATGAGACTTATGAGCCTCCTCCAACACAATCTATCTAACCCTACCAGTTATAGGAATCCATACCCAACCACAACAAGTCAACAATCCATGACTATCCGGAACAAATCTAGCGATCTCACCCCTGGTCTTCTCTATTTTCCAGTTCCCTTCCCGAACTGTAACGCCCGGGTTTCAGGGCTAAGCATTTTTGATAATGTAATAGTCTAGGTCAACTATTGTAACTCTTTTTGAAGTAATAAAGATGAAATATTTGAGTATTATGTGAATTATGTGTATTTATGTGCTTATTATTTAATTATAAATGTATAATTAATAAAGAATAAAAATAAGTGTAAAAATTCAAGTGTGAAATAAGCCGGATATCTTTATATAAAGTTGTAGTGGTCGAAACAAGGATTCCAGGGATATAAAGAACGCCGAAATCCGAGTTATAACGAAAAAGTTATGACCCATTGAAGTTGCGCGACAGAACCGACACAATACCGAAAAGCGTAAATAGTGAATTTACGATAGAGCGAGTTTTAGCCATAGTGATCTAAACGGAAGTCATAGAATACATTAAACCGAGAGCGTCTACAAAAAGAACGCCGAAATCTGACTTCGTATGAGGAAGTTATGTTTTTTCGAAGTTTCGGATTAGCAGTGTACAACCCGAAATTCGAATATAAGATCGAGTTGTTTTTAGCCGACACAACCTAAACGAGAATCGAATATCTCGTTAAGAGTAGCGTAACGAGAAAATGAAGGACGAAAACGGACGTCGGATGAAGAAGTTATGAAATTTTAACGGACCAATCCTGTCCCGGCCTATTAATAATATAACTTTTAAAATAAATTAAAAAATAGCCGACGGAGTCTAAATGAAAGTTGTAGAGTACGTTCTCACCTTTGCGTGAATATAAAGAACGTCGAAAACAGAGCTCGTACGCGAAAGTTATGGATTTTTAAAGTTTATGATCGAATTTGCAAAGGCTGATAAGAACTTGATGATGTGGCGCGTTGTGGGTCGTCCATCGCTGATAAGTGAATGCTTCAGATTCGGACACGACTCCCTTCACTATTACACCCCGCATCCGAGGTTGGTACGCCCAGCGTACCTTCGGTCCTTATCTTCTTCCAGAGTGCAAGATAGCTGGTCCGAGGTGGCACTCTTCTCCAAGCCTTACGCCCAGCGTAATCTGAGGCCTCGCACGCTATAAAAGGTGGCCGAGAGTTCCTCCATTTTCACACCTTTCTTCACTCTCACTCTAACTTCTTTCTCTCTCTAAGTGTGCTAATCACTCCTAAACCCTATGGAACCTCCCTAGCACAAGAAGGAAGCCCCGCGGCTCCCGGAGTCCCGAGGAAAAGGGTCTTTCGGTTTCGAAACGCTGCTTCGAGCAAAGCCCGGTTTTCTTTAAAATCCAATGTAAGTGAGCTACGCTTACGTAATTTTTAATATAGCTTTCAAATAATTATAGTAATGTTATTAGGTCCTTAAAATAATTATTTGGGCTTTTATTATGAGTTATATTGAGTGTTATTTAACGCTTATATAATAATAATAATTGCTACACTATTAATTAGTCGCGGTTGACGTTAGACCAAACCCTAGTGGTATTAATACTATGTTTTATCGAAGGAAAATTGTTTAGAGAGTATCGAAGCGCTGTCCGAGTGCTGAGTCATCACCTTTCAGGTGAGTGCATATTTACTTTCAGCTTACACATAGATATGAAGTATTTTATATAAATTACGTGCTATGTGTGCATATTATCTGAATACTTGCTATCTATGCTGGATGAACGTTTTATACATGTTTTCAATGATTTAAACTGTATATGTATTTTATATCTACAAAATGTGTTGGGTAAAACATGGTTAGATGTAATAGTTGTTGTGTGACAAAATAAAATAATGAGAGGCCTCGTTATGGATGTTATTGATGATCCAGTCATCTAGCGGAGTATAGATGACGACCACGAACAATTCTAGGCAGTCCAGTGGAACACTAGCAGCCTCGCAACCTATAGGTGTTTATTTGAAATGTGTGTTTATTTGAACTGTGTGCTCACCAGGTGTACTCCATCCCCCACATGGTTGCCTTAAGGACATTTGTTGCTGAGGAATCCCCTTAGCAGTAGTGTCCATCCCGATGATAGTCCTTAGAATAGGTCCCTTGTGTTAGATGTCTTAGGGACGTAAAGTGAGGATAACGGGAATGGGTAATTGGGTTTGCTTGGTTTGATAAACATAATAAACTTATTTATTGTGGGTTGAAAAGCCTATGTGCTCACCAGGCTCCCAAGCCTGACCCACTCAGTTTCTTGTATTACAGGTAGTGGCGCATGAGCATAGATGTGATGTTGTGGGATGAGAGATTAATTGATTTTAGGCCTGTAAATACGAAATTATGTAGTAAGGCCTATGCTGTGTTGTTTATGCTTATGATTTGTATCGAACATGACATCCTGAGTCTTTTTAATGAAATACATTTCTACATAAATGCTTTTGATAAATCTTTATCATATTTTGTTTTGGGAAAAGTTACGCACACTTTTATTTAAATTGTTACTTTGATTTTTAAACAAAGCATAAACAAAATCGGTCTTTTCTAGCCGTGAAAATGGGGATGCCACAGTTGGTATCAGAGCATTAGTTTAAGCGAACTAGGAATTTGTAGGATTTCTAGAGTTAAACTTAGAATGCTAAGCGATGATTGTGAGGTGTGAGCACTAGCTTATTTTAGGAATTATGCCTAAAATGCTTTTATGTGTTAAATGCTTTGTGCCTGATATGCTGTTAATTGTTCGGATCTATGGTCTGTTGCTGACCGAATCTGGAAACCTTATGTGTTTAGGATTCTAAACGTACGACTACGATATTAGAACTAACATGTAAACGTTTCAGAGAGATAAGGATGATTTGAACATCAATCCTAAATAAAGATCTAAATTCACCTTATTCGGTGTATATATCAAGATGGCAAGGACCCGTAGCGGAAACATGAATGCAAATGGGAACAGAAACCAACCCCTAGTAATTGAGAAAATACCGATTGTGGAAGCCGCTGCTGACCCAATAACAACGGCCGGAGTGCAAGCGATGATCCATGAGATGTTGGATCGTCAAATGGAGCAAACCAAACATTTGCTCCAACAAACTCGAGAGGAAGAAACCATACAGATCGAACAGCCCGAGTTGAACGAAGGGCAGACTGAGGAGGGGAACTACAGTGGAACCGTTGGTCAAGTCAACCCACCAATAGTTCAAAAAACAACCAAGATGACGGAGTCGAGTGGAATGGATGCAAGTACAAGGATTTTCTTACTTGCAAGCCATCGAATTTCACAGGAAAGGAAGATCCGATCAGGGTCATGGATTGGATCTCGGAGATGGAGTTAGCTTTCATGACATGCGGTTGCAGAGGAAAACTACAGACCACGTTTGCAGTATGTCGGTTTCGAGGTGGCGCTGTACGTTGGTGGAATAGCTTTAGGAAGACTTTAAGCCGAACCGAGCCCCTGCAACTGACATGGGCAGAATTTCTGGTGCAATTCAAATGAAAGTACTGCTCAGCTCAAAACCTGCTCCAGCTAGAGAACTAGTTTCTAACCCTAAAGAAGGGAAGCATGTCAATCAATGACTACACAAATAACTTCACAGAAAAGATGGAGTTTGCCTTACGTCTTGTTCCGTATGAGCTGACAAAAATTGATAAGTATGCAAAGGGACTTCCATGGGAGTACGCGGTGCCAGTGCGTCAGGCACATACTCTGGAGGCAGTTATCTGGGCTGCCAAGTCTGTGGAGGATATGATTAAGGGAAGAGCTTCCATCAAGGTTGAATTTGGCGAGAAGAGGAAATTTGAAGGGTCTGCTACACCCAACAAAAAGAAGAGCAAGTTTGGTTCAAAGAAGCTCGGGGGAGGAGGAAATGCATTGAAATGGTGCGAGAAGTGCAAGAAGAAGCACTCGGGAAAATGTAGCGAGGAAGTAACTTGCTACAAGTGTGGGAAAATGGGGCACTATGCCAATGAGTGCACCATCAACAAGAGGGTGTGCTACGAGTGCCGTGAAGAAGGGCATAATGCTAAGGATTCCCAAAAGAAGAAAGATATAGGAAGGCCCAACATTCCACCGAAGCCGAATGTGAGAGCCTTCTAGATGACGCTCGAGGCTGCAAAGGAGGCAGCAGGCGTCACTTCAGGTACCTTTCTTGTAAATGATTTGCTTGCTAAGATACTATTTGATTCCGGAGCCAACTACTCCTTTGTGTCGTGTAAATTTGGTGGGAAACTAGCATTGCCTGTAGAAAAACTTGATGATGCCCTAATTGTGGAAGTTGCCAGTGGCAAGTTCATATCTGTTAGTGACCGTATTAGGAACATCGTCATAGACCTAAACGAAAACGAATTCCACGAGGAGGTATTACCTATAGAGTTAAACGGTTTAGACATTGTTTTGGGTATGGATTGGCTTAGCGCCAACGATGCTAAGATTCAATGCCGAAAGAAGATAGTAAGGGTAAAACCACCCGGAAAGGAATCATTTATGGTGTACGGGCACAAATGCAGAGTAAATTCTGGAATCATCTCCCTGATGAAAGCCACGAAATGTTTGTCCAAAGGATGTGCATCATACTTGGCATTCGTAATCGATGCTAAGAAAGAAAAGAAAGAGGTACATAATATACTGGTTGTGTGTGATTATTCGGAAGTCTTTCTCGGAGATCTTCCCGGATTACCACCTGATAGGCAAGTGGAGTTTCAGATAGACTTGTTACCAGGTACAACACCGATAGCAAAGGCGCCTTGCCGATTAGCACCGACGGAGATGAAGGAGCTATGACGCAACTTCAGGAGCTGTTGGATAACGGTTTCATTAGACCTAGTTCATCACCCTGGGGAGCTCCGGTGTTATTCTTGAAGAAAAAGGACGGAAGTATGAGAATGTGTATACACTACCGAGGGCTAAACAAGGCAACGGTGAAGAACAAGTATCCATTGCCAAGGATTGATGACCTATTCGATCAGCTGCAAGGTTCGATCTATTTCTCTAAGATCAATCTTTGGTCGGGATATCATCAGCTGAAAGTGAGAGATCAGGATTGAGAAGACTGCATTCAGAACGAGATATGGGCACTACGAGTTCTTGGTTATGTCGTTTGGACTAACCAATGCTCCAACATCATTCATAGATTTGCTGAATAGGGTTTGTAAACCATTCATCAATAAATCCGTGATAGTGTTCATCAACGACATTTTGATCTACTCGAAAATCCAAGAGGAGCATGGCAACCATCTACGGGAAGTGTTGGAAGTGTTAAAGAAGGAGAAGCTTTACGCTAAGTTCTCCAAATGCGACTTTTGGATACGAGAAGTCCAATTCTTGGGTCATGTGGTTAACCAAGAAGGGATAATGGTTGACCCAGCAAAAATTGAAGTTGTAATGAGGTGGGAATGTCCAAAGAGTCCCACAGAGATTCAAAGCTTTCTAGGATTAGCCGAATATTACCGACGATTTATCCAAGGCTTTTCTTCGATAGCTGCTCCATTGACAGCTTTGACCCACAAAGGAGCTATATATACGTGGAGTGAGAAACACGATGAGGCATTCGAGAAGCTAAAAAAGAAGTTATGTGAAGCACCGATACTTTCTCTACCCGATGGAGTTAAAGACTTTGCTATTTACAGTGACGCATTTGGAGTCGGGTTGGGTTGTGTTCTAACCCAGAGAGAAAAGGTGATAGCATACGCTTCTCGACAATTGAAAGAGCACGAAAAGAACTACCACACTCATGATCTGGAGTTGGCGGCGGTAGTATTTGCCTTAAAGATATGGAGGCATTACCTTTACGGCACGAAGTGCAAGCTTTTCACTGATCATAAAAGTCTACGGTATCCCGTTAATTAGAAAGAATTGAACATGAGGCAACGACGCTGGTTAGAACTACTCAAGGACTATGACTGTGAGATACTTTACCACCCCGTTAAAGCAAATGTTGTTGCCGATGCTCTCAATTAGTCAAACCTTGAAAGGAAAAGTTGAAGAGCGTTGAGAGTTGAAGTCATCTCGACGATTGTGGAAAGCATCAGGAAAGCACAAGAAGAAGCCTTAGAAAAGAATGACCAAAAGAAGAACGTTTAGGTAAACCGTTAGTGTTCGGTACAAAGAGTCAAGGACTGAAGGTATTCCAAGATCGGATTTGGGTACCTAAGACGAGAGGAATAAGAGATCTTCTGATGGAAGAAGCGCACAAGACCATATACTCAATTCATCCCGGTAGCACTAAAATGTATAGGGACTTAAAACCCTACTACTGGTGGCCGACGATGAAGCTCGATGTTGTGAAGTATCTGGCCGAGTGTGTAACATGTGCGAGAGTTAAGGCACAACATCAGAAACCGTATGGGAGTTTGGAACCTTTGCCTATACCCATGGGTAAATGGGAGGACATCACCATGGATTTTGTGACCAAACTATCCAGGACAAAGAGCGGTCACGACATGATTTGGGTGGTCGTGGATCGTTTCACCAAGAGTGCACACTTCATAGCAGCCAACGAGAAGTGTTCTACGGATAAGCTCGCAAATGTTTATGTGAAGGAAATTGTAGGACTTCATGGTGTTCCTCTTATGATTGAATCAGATCGTGATAGTCGTTTCACGTTGAGGTTTTGGAGGAGTCTACAAGAGGAGTTGGGTACAAAGTTGTGTTTGAGTACTGCTTATCATCCACAAACTGATGGTCAGAGCGAAAGAACGATTCAAACACTGGAAGATATGCTGAGAGCATGTACCCTTGAGTTCCAAGGGACTTGGGACGAGCACTTACCTCTGGTAGAATTTTCCTACAACAACAGTTTCCACTCGAGCATCAAGATGGCACTATATCAAGCCTTGTACGAACAGAAGTGTCGTACGCCGTCTTGTTGGCTTGAAGCCGGAGAGAAGTAGTTTATGGGCCCCGAGATAGTCCATTAGACTGCTGAGAAGTTGAAAGTGATTAGGGAAAGGATGTTAGCAGCTCAAGATCGTCAGAAGAGCTATTCTGACAAGATTCGGGAAACGAGGGAAGTTGAGTCCAAGGTTTATTGGACCGTTCAAAGTTCTTCAGAAGATTGGGAACCAAGCTTACAAGCTGGAATTGCCCGAAGAACTCGATGGTATTCATAACACCTTCCATGTGTGTTACTTGAGGAAATTCATGGGAGAAGTTCCCGACATAATTCTAATCTCAGAGTTAAGGATGGATGAGAATAAGAGGCTGATCGAAGAGCCTGAGGCCATTGTTGACCGTAAGACTAAGAATTACAACGCAAGATGGTCGACTTAGTGCTAGTCCGATGGAAACATTAGAATGGGCCGAATCTCACTTGGGAAACAGAGGATGACATGAGGAGCCGCTATCCACATCTGTTTGTTGATGCATGATTCTGGGACTGAATCATCCTAAGGGGGACATAATTGTAACGCCCGAGTTTCAAGGATAAGCATTTTTGACAATGTAATAGTCTAGGTCAACTATTGTAACTCTTTTTGAAGTAATAAAGATGAAATATTTGAGTATTATGTGAATTATGTGTATTTATGTGTTTGTTATTTAATTATAAATGTATAATTAATAAAGAATAAAAATAAGCATCAAATTTAAAGTGTGAGATAAGCCCGATATCATTATATAAAATTGTAGTGGTCGAAACAAGGATTATGGGGATATAAAGAACGCCGAAATCCGAGTTATAACGAAAGAGTTATGACCCGTTGAAGTTTCGCGACAGAACCGACACGATACCAGAAAGCGTAAATAGTGAATTTACGATAGAGCGAGATTTAGCCTTAGCGGTCTAAATGAAATTCGTAGAATACATTAAACCAAGAGCATCTATAAAAAGAATGCCCAAATCTGACTTCGGATGAGGAAGTTATGATTTTTCGAAGTTTCGGATTAGCAGGATACAACCCGAAATTCGAATATTAGATCAAGCAGTTTTTAGCCGACACAACCTAAACGAGAATCGAAGATCTCGTTAAGAGTAGCATAATGAGAAAAAGACGGACGAAAACAGACATCGAATAAAGAAGTTATGAATTTTTAACGGACCAATCCTGTCCCGGTCTGTTAATAATGTAACTTTTAAAATAAAGTCAAAATTAGCCGACAGAGTCTAAACGAAAGTTGTAGAGTACGTTCCCAAATTCGCGTGGATATAAAGAACATCGAAAACGAAGCTCGTATGCGAAAGTTACGAAATTTTCAAGTTTATGATCGAATTTGCGAAGGCTGATAAGAACTTGATAACGTGGCGCGTTGTGGGCCGTCCATCGCTCATCAGTGAACGCTTCGGATTCGGACACGCCTCCCTTCGCTATTACGCCTCGCGTCCGAGGTTGGTACACCCAGCATAGCTTCGGTCCTTATCTTCTTCCGGAGTGCGAGACAGCTGGTCCGAGGTGGCACTCTTATTCGAGCGTTAAGCCCAGCGTAGCCAAGGACTACGCCCAACATAATCCGAGGCCTCGCAGGCTATAAAAGGGGGCTGAGAGTTCCTCCATTTTCACACCTTTCTTCACTCTCTCTAACTTCTTTCTCTCTCTAAGTGTCCTAAACACTCCTAAACCCTAGGGAACCTCCCTAGCACCCGCAGGAAGCCCCGAGGCTCCCGGAGTCCCGAGAAAAAGGGTTTTTCAGTTTCGAAACACTGCTTCGAGCAAAGCCCGGTTTTCTTTAAAATCCGTTGTAAGTGAGCTACGCTTACGCAATTTTTAATATAGCTTTCAAATAATTATAGTAATGTTATTAGGTTCTTAAAATAATTATTTGGGCTATTATTATGAGTTATTGAGTGTTATTTAACGCTTATATAATAATAATAATAATAATAATAATAATAATAATAATAATAAGTGATGGTGTGCCTAGGGCAGCACAGCAGAACCGCATCCAAGCCCTAGAGTCGGGCACACCAGCCAGGCTCAGCTCCCGCTGGCGCCCCCGGGAGCGAAACGGACAGGCGAAAGGCTCGCGCCCGCCAAGTAACGCTCCTTGCTCCAAGACAAAAGATACGGTCAGGAGACAAAGGGCAGGATCAGAGCATTACCGTCGGAGCCAATGAGAGCGCTCTAGTGGTTGAGGGCGCACGACCCTCCAATCAGCGCCTCTAACCTTGTCTCCTCCAAAAGTGATCATGTCTGGTACGGACCAGGCAGGAACGCTAGGTATAAAAGGATGTGCACACAAGACCAGTGAGGTAAGCTCTCTAACCGATCTTGAGAGAACAAACACAAACCCTAAAATCATTCTAACTTGACCGTCGGAGCGTTCTCCGGGGAACCCCTCCCGGGAAGCGGCTGACGACCCTTGTTCTTTGTGACCTTGCAGTTATAATTAGGCAACTGAGAAGATCTCATCCCAAAGTCAGAAGCAAGGTCTCATACGGGACAAGGTTCCATCATTTCGCGCGATCCGTTTGTAAGACGAAGAACACAAACAAAAGCACGAAAGCAAGCATCAATGGCGTCCAACGGTAGTGAGGGATGACCAATTAGTCTCATACGTCCTATGACGACGTTGGACAAAACGCCACCGCCTACAGCGACCAACAGGCCAGTTTTGGGCAAAGGAAGTTCTACAACAACTGCCGGAAATATTTCGCAACCGTTGTTTTCTCAGCAAGGAACAACTCCGGTGGAGCTACCTTCGCATACATAGCTTCAGTTGCCATCGTTCTTTGCACCGCCGCTGCAACAGGCGCGAACAGTTCACTCAACTGCACCTCCGTCGAGCCATATTTTCAACCTTTCACCGTCATTCGTAACACCTAAATCGTTCCAGACGACTGGCGGACAGAGTTCCACAATGCTACTATCACCATTGGCGCAAACCATGATGAACCATTCACCACCCGTCTACACGACGGTTGGAGCATGGACTGGACCGACTATTCTCCCAAACAACAGCTTACAACAGCCAATAGTGATCAACCCTGTTACATCCATGCACCCTTTATCCACTAGCTATCCCCTCCAGGTACCATTCCAGCCATACCCCTTTTATGGACCAAGTTCAGGCTACCTTACGCCCCTACAGCATGGAATGAGTTCGCAATACCACCAAGAGACGTCGACTGCTCCAAACTAGGATGGTTTTTCCCGGAGCGTAACATCTCCGTTTGTTAAAGAGTTATTGGATTACGAAATACCAAACACTGCAAAGCTCCTGACGCTTAAAACGTACAATGGAACTACCGACCCAGATAGTCACATTGATACATATGAATGGACGACGACGTCGCTAAAGCTCAACGAGAAGTTTTGGTGCACATACTTCCCGACGACGCTCGATGGCAACGCCGACACATGGTTCAAAACGCTACAACCGGGCAGCATTTCAAACTTCGCTCAGCTCAAGTACCTTTTCCTCACCAACTTCATGCAATTACGAAAATACAAAGGCGATTCTCATTCAATTATAGGCTGTAAAAAAAAGGGAGGGGGACACTGTTCGAGAATAATTTACAAGGCTCATAAACGCTACGCTGGATGTACCGGGGCATGACGAAGGGCTCATCGCTGGTGCTTTCACATGGGGACTCCTGCCTAGGCCCCTCTCGCAAAAACTCATGGGAAAGAAACCTCTAACACGAGCTGAATTGAAAGAAAGAGTGGAGCGATACTTGCGGTAGGAAGATGGTGAAGCAGCCAAGCAGGCCTAATTGAATGCTATGGCGGCTAGGCGTCACCACCCGACCCACACGGATTTCCGGGGGGGGGGGGGAGGAAGACACTATGACCAAGCAAAAAGACCACCTCCACGTTTCTGACCATTTATCAAAGACGACAGACGGGGTCGCCGCCCAGAAGTATATGCAGTGTCTGAGAAACAGCAGCCAGCCAAGTCGCCTAAGAGTCGGTACTGTGAGTACCACAAAAGCAAAACGCATGACACAGCTTGTTGTTCGGTACTAAAGAAGGAGATGGAGGAGAAACAACTTAAGGGAGACCTGGTGGAGGTGGCGCGAAGCCTACGCACCAAATTCAATGCTGAGAACGCCAAGGGTCCACCCTACGAAGGAGTTCAGCCCAAGGAGATATTCATGATACGCAGCAAAAGAAGTAGGGAGGAACAGTGAGGCGAGCAAGTCATTGTTAAAACGTCAGCATGCGCGCTCATGGTCTCCATACAGGATCCCCGGCCGGACTGCTGGAGAGGTGACAACCCTCTAATAATACAGGCATCCATCAAAGACGTGACTATCCATAGGGTCTATGTCAACACCGGGAGTTCAGCAGACATCATCTATGAGCATTGTTTCCGGCTCCTCTCGGATCGCTGGAAAGATAATTTGTGACCTACGACGGGTAGGCTGGTGGGATTCACCGGCCACAGCCTGTGGCTGTTGGGCACGATCCACCTCCCCTTAACAATCACTAGCCACGACAAGCAGCGGAAGAAGACTGCCCTGATAGAGTTTGTGGTCATTCGACACTCGGCGGAGAACAACATCATCTTAGGGAGGACTGCCCTCTTGAAGCTAGGGGCCATACCTTCAACCATGCATGAGATCATGAAATTCGACACACTAAAACGCGAAGCCACGATTTTAGCCACCCCGCCTAGAGAAATTGCGGTGCTATACAGTTATGAAGCCAGCGGAAATAACCAAAGGGCCCAAGAGGCCCAGGGGCAACCCTGAAAAGGGGAAATAGGTAATCAATGAGGGATACCCCGACTAGTCGGTCAATGTTGGAAGCGACCTCCCAAGCCACACAAGAAGAGCACTGGTCGATCTGCTCAAACGCTACAAACATGTATTTCGCTTGGACCCCCACGAATATGGTGGGGGTAGAAAGGAAAGTCATTGAACATAAACTAATGATCAAACCGGGGGTAAAAGAGGTTAAGCAGAAGAAGAGGGTACAAGGAGGAGACCGTAACAGGGCGATCAATGCAGAAGTGTCTAAGCTGACGGAGGTCGGAATAGTAAGGGAGGCGATGTTCCCAACGTGGATCGCAAACCCACTTATGGTCCGCAAGCAGGACGGGTCGTGGCGCATGTGCATCGACTTTTCTGATCTAAACAAGGCATTCCCTAAGGATTGCTACCCACTCCTCGAAATCGATCAGAAGGTAGAGTCGCTACAGGGATTTAAGCTAAAATGCTTCTTGGATGCATACAAAGGGTATCACCAGATATTGATGAGCAAAGAAGACGAAGAGAAAACAACCTTTTATACAGACCATGGCACGTTCTGCTACACCAAGATGCCTTTCGGGTTAAAGAATGCAGGGGCGACATACCAGCGGCTAGTCGACTCGATATTCGCCAAGCAAATCGGAAAAAGATGCTACAAGACATCGAAGAGACTATCAAAACATTAGAGGTGGCCAAGATGAAACTAAACCTAGCCAAATGCACGTTTGGAGTGGAAGAGGGGCAATTCTTGGGCTACTATGTTACTAGACAAGGCGTTCAGCCCAGCCCGACCAAGGTCGATGAGTTCATCGAGACGCCAACCCCAAACTCTCTGAGAGATGCACAAGGTCTGAACGGGAAGCTCACAGCTCTAAGCAGGTTTATCTCGAAATCTACCGACAAGGCTATGCCACTGTTCCACACCTTAAAGGGATGCATCGAGAAAAACAATTTCCAATGGATGAATGAAGCTGAGAAGGCGCTCCAGAGAATCAAGGAAGCACTGCACAAGCTGGCGACTCTGGCAACTCCTATCCCTGGAGAAACATTACAAATGTATCTCTCGACATCAGGCGAAGCAATATCATCGGTATTGGCTGTGGAAAGGGAAGGAGAGCAGAGACCGGTATACTTTGTTAGCAGAGCGCTGCAGGGACCAGAACTCAACTATCCCACGCTGGAAAAATTGGTGCTGGCGCTCCTCTACGCTGCGAGACGATTAAGGTGATACTTCCAGGCACATCAAATCGAGGTACTCACAAGCTACCCCATTAAATAGATCTTGCTCAAGCCGGAGACGTCAGGTCGGCTGGCCAAGTGGGCAATTGAACTAGGGGAGCACGATATAAACTACCGCCCAAGAACAAGTATCAAAGGGCAGGAGCTGGCTGATTTCTTACTAGAAATTCCTGACGGAGGAAACCAGCGAAAGAAAAGGTGTGGGTAGTTGAGTAGGCCCCTACCGACGATGGTTCATGGACCCTATACATGGACAGAGCGTCCAACAGGGAAGGCTCAGGGGCGGGGCTTATCCTAACTAGCCCAGAAGGAGAAGAGGTAACCTATGCCCTCTGTTTCGACTTCCATACATCGAACAACGAGGCGGAGTACGAGGCGCTACTTGCAGGGCTGCGACTCGCCAAATAGATGGGCGCAAAAGCTATGACAACACTAACCGACTCAAGGTTAGCAGCGAACCAAGTCAATGGGAGTTTCGAGGTAAGAGACCAAAGAATAGGAAAGTATGTAAAGATGCTAAAGCAACTGGTAGGATCATTCGGCCAATTTACAATCAAGCAGATACCCAGAAGTGAGAACAAGAGGGCAGACACTTTGAGCAAGCTAGCGTCCACTTGTTTTGATGACCTGTCAAAGAAAGTTTTAGTGGAGGTGCTCCGGGAGAGAAGCATTGATGAACATCAGGTGAACATCCTGACCCCCACTGGACCCACATGGATGACACCGTTCCAGGAATACCTCCAGAGAGGAGTGTTGTCGGATGACCATGACGAGGCCAGAAAAATACGTATAAAGGCGCCCTCATACGCAATGGTGAACGGGGAATTGTACAAGAAGGGATTCACATCTCCATGGCTAAAATGTGTAGATCAAGCCAAGGGGAGAGAGATATTACAGGAAGCATACTCAGGGCAGGTAGGCGCACCCGAAGGGGCGAGGGATTTGACAGGAAAGGTGCTACGAATGGGGGTATACTGGCCGACGATACATCAAGATGCGGTAGAAGTAACCAAGAAATGTGGGGAGTGTCAGTCTTATGCCCCAGTCCAGGCAGAACCCCCGACGCCGCTAAGAAACATATCCAGCCCATGGCCTTTCTACCAGTGCGACATAGACATAGTGGGTCCATTCCCAGAAGCACCAGGGAAGCTGAAGTATATGGTGGTAGCCGTGGATTACTTCACAAAGTGGATTGAAGCTGAGCCACTGGCATGCATATCTGGGAGGAACATGATAAAATTTGTGTGGAAAAACATCACGACAAGATTCGGAACACCTAAGGTTCTCATTAGCGACAATGGTTTGCAATTCGCTAAGAACCCATTCAGAGAATGGTGCACTGCCAAAGGGATAAGCCAACGCTTCATATCAGTGGCACACCCTCAAGCGAACGTTCAAACGGAGGTATCCAACCGAACCATTGTCAATGGGATCAAAAAGAGGTTGGGTAAAGCAAAATGGAATTGGGCAGAGGAGATACCAATGGTGCTATGGTCATACAGGACTAGACCACGGAAAAGCACAAAGGAAACCCCTTTCAACTTGACATATGGGACCGAAGCCATGCTCCCCGTGGAAGTGGCAGTGAATACGCTAAGGGTAACCAACCAAGACGAGGAAAGCAACACACAAAACCTGAGGATAAACTTAGATATCCTGGAGGAGAAATGTGATGTAACATCCCGAAATAGCAAGAGTAGAGTTGAAGGACTAAAAGTGTAATTTGGGAAAGAGTGACTCGGCGAGTCCATGGATGGACTCGGCGAGTAGAGTCGCGACTTGGTCGTGTGTTATGTAGCCGACTCGGCGAGTCAGCATGATGGACTCGGCGAGTAGGCGCTGAGTGGAGAAAACCCTAATTCTCGGGGTTGAGCCCTATATAAAGATCATTATGTTATCCTTCTAGCCTCTTTGTTCCCCCTTAAGTTCCAGAAACCCTAAAATCGTGGAGAAGCACCATTGTTGAGCAAATTGGAGCTTGAAGAGGTGGTTGTTGAAGAGATCCCAAAGAAGAAGAGGCTTGGATCAAAGGGCTTTGCAAGGATTCGGGAAAATCTTCTCCTGGAGCTTCCTTTTGAGGTATCTTTCCATTGTTGAGCTGCTATTGTCTAGATGCTTCATTTTGGGGGTGTTGAGATCATATCCTTTGGATGTATTAGAAGTTTCGAGGCTAGATCTGAGGTTGCTACCTCAGATCTGGGATGGAGAAGAGTTAGAATGCATAAAAGTTCCTGTGTTGAGTGTTGGATGAAGCTATCTTGTCCCAAACCTTAGCCCTAATGTGTAATATGCATAGATCTCTTTGGATTCACGTAAAGTTTGCCACTTTACGTGATGGATGAGTTGTAGGAGGCTAGATCTATGTTTTGGAGCAATTGCATGGCCTAGAATGCTTCTGATTTGATTCAGACCGGTGGTACACGGCGAGTCACATGGGTGTACTCGACGAGTTGCTTGAATAAGAGCTGGAACTCGACGAGTTGGAAGAACAACTCGGCGAGTTGGATGAAGATGGCCTGGAACTCGGCGAGTTGTATGAACAACTCGGCGAGTAGGTTGAAGATAGCCTTAGACTCAGCGAGTCTGTTCTTGGGCTCGGCGAGTCTTGTCGAAGAGTCCCAATATTTTTTGGTCGAGTCGAGAATCGGCAAGTCAAGGGATGACTCGGTGAGTTGTATGCGAGTGGACTCAGAGTTGTTGAACTCGACGAGTCTCAGGGTGACTCAGCGAATTAGGTCGCGGATTGAGTGAAGTTCTGATTATGGGAACTCGGCGAGTCATAGGGTTGACTCGGCGAGTAGGGTCAGTCAGGAGTTGACTTTGACCTTGTCCTTGACCAAGGGTTGACCAGTGGTTCCCAGGGGCATTTTTGTAATTGTTGATTGTTGTTTTGAGTTCAGTGCATTGGCGGTTGTCTAGTGGTAGAGATCGTATCAGTGATCGGAGCAGTTCGGGTTATCTGTTCAGTCGGCAGTTTCGAGGTGAGTTATCCTCACTATATCAACAGGGTCTAAGGCACCAAGGCCGGCCCTTATCAGATTGAGATCTGGGTAGTTGTTGTTATGTTTTTGCTATGATATGTTGCATCCTGAGAGCTAGGATGGTATATGTTAGAGACATGTTTGAGATCGGTACCCTGAGAGATAGGGAGATGCTATGCTAGTGACCTGTTAGGTTGGTATCCTGATTAGGATGATGATATGCTATGTGATCTGTTTGATCTGCTTGTTGACTGTGAATTGCTATATGATTGTATGTATATGTGCACATGGTTGTTTGGACTGGAGTTGCGTTGAGGCGGGTCCTGCTGCGTGCTGTAGGCCATGATACCCAGAGCGGACCAGTTGTTCCGAAGGCCCAACGAGTGGTCCGGATAGGCTGTAGGCCCCAAAAGGGCGGAGCAGACGTACCGAAGGCTCGGAGAGTGGACCAGATAGACTGACGGCCTGGTGCGGGCGGACCAGTCATACTGTAGACTCGGAGAGTGGACCAGATAGACTGAAGGCCGGGTGCGGGCGGACCAGTCATACTATAGACTCAGAGAGTGGACCAGGTGGATTGAAGGACCGGTAGCGGGCGGACCAATCTCACAGTAGACCCGAAGTGCATGGCTGTTCTGTGATCGGATATGTTATGGCATGTTATGCGTGTATGGTATTTGTGGTTGGTATTTTAGGGATATCTCACTAAGCTTTCGGGCTAACATTTATGGTTTCATGTTTTCAGATTCTTCAAGAGATCGTGGCAAGGTGAAGGCGTGATCGTACCGCTCCTCATGATTTTGTAGTGTGTGATTCTGGGAACACGTTAAATATTTTGTATTGAAAACCCTTTTTGTAAAGAATTAATGGAATCGAGATGTTTTTGAAAAATTTAAAATTGGTTGTATTTTTCGGTCGTTACAAGTTGGTATCAGAGCCTTGGTTTGAGTGAATTGGAGAAACACTCGTGTGACTCCAGTCTCAAATCGAGGAGAGTTTTCAAAAGAGTATTTAAAAATGGTTTTCAAAATGAGTAAAGGAGGACGCGGAGGTACGATCAGCCGGAGCCAGTAAGTAACCCCAAAATACCATGCATGTTATTTGTTTTTGAGCTTTGATAGAACAGCATGCTAGTGTTAGGCTAGGGATCTTCAGGATTTCATGATATGTTGCCTGATTTGTGATGCCTGTAGCCTAGGGTCCCTTATAGGAGATTCTCAGTGTTCCTCTAGTGGTGAGGGTTGATCGTTGTTATGCATGTTCTCTAGGGTATTGTGGTAGTACTTCATACAAATGTGGGTAGGTGTGGAAGGTAGTATGGGCCCATACTACTGAAAGCACAGGACCCATACGCGTATCAGGGAAACCATGATCTCTAGGGTGGGTTGAGAGAGAGTTGGATTCCAGGGTGTGGGAAGAGTCTGAGATTTTTTGTGGTGTTTCTTTTTAGTATGGAGATTCCGAGGCATGATGAGAGTGGATCCGGGTCAGGATCGGGAGCTGGAGAGAGAGTTCCGGGCGAATCGGTGCCGCCCGAGGTTATCGGTCAGATGAGCACGAGCGAGTTGGATGCGACGATTCGTGAGATCTTGCGTGATGAGATTGCTGAGTTGTTCCGGGCTGAGTTGCCAGAGCTGTTTGGGTCGATTAAGACCGCCATGGTTGAGTATTTTGATGAGCGCTATGCGGCTCTCACTGAGACGGCTGTCGTGGCGGCTACAGCAGCTGTAGCAATGGCAGGGGGAGGAGCTAGTCGGGGTTTTTAGTATCGGGACTTCGATAAGACGAAGCCTCCCACATTCGACGAAGTCTAGGACCCGATTGTTGCTATGAGGTGGTTGTCAGACGTGGAGGGGTGTTTCTTCACGTGTTCATGCCCTGCTGATCATAGGGTGAGGTGTGCTCTGAACCTGTTGAGACTCGGGGCGAAGGATTGGTGGAGATTGACCATGGGGTCATATTCGGATGCTCAGAGGGCTGCGGTTTCGTGGGATGAGTTCAGAGAAATGTTCAGTACTTGTTATGTTCCGCAAGTTGAGAGGGAAAGATTGGATCAGGAGTTCCTTGAGCTGAAGTAGGATTCGGAGTCGGTGACTGAGATCACCAGGATGTTCACTGAGAGGGCGATGTTTTGCCCAGAGTTTGCTTCGGAGCAGGCCCAGATGTCCCGATATTTGAGCATGCTCAAGAGGGACATCAGACAGTTTGTTTCTGCGCAGAGGTGCGAGACCTTGTTGGAGTTGCAGGAGGCCGCTAGGCAGCGTGTGTTAGAGATTGAGTTGCAGATGCGTGAGTTGAGGCGGGCTCCGGTGCAGTCACAGCCGGCGCCAAAATGGTCCAAGACCGTTGATGTTAGAGTGGGGGATTTGAGCAGTCACACTTGTGGGAAGTGTGGGAAAGGTCACACCGGGGTTTGTAGGACCGGTGGTGCATGCCACAAGTGCAGAAGGGATGGGCACTATGCGAGGGATTGTCGGCAGTCAGCGCCAGTTCGGGATTTGAGGATCTGCTATCATTGTCTTCAGGTCGGACATTTGAGGGCCAACTGTCCACAGTTTGCTGCAGGATCGGTGCAGGCTCTAGCACCGGCCACTTTGAGGATCACAGGTGGAGGTCAGCGTGGAGCAGAGCCCCCGAGGGCTCAGGGTCGTGCTTATTAGCTTGCGGCAGAGGAGGTCAGAGCAGTACCGGATGCAGCTGCGGGTATGTTTCTTTCTTGATAACTTGTTATCTTGTGATTATTGTGGTGTAATGTTTATGAGCCGGTATTTTGTTTGGTTTTTGTTGTGATATTCATCGTTTTGCGGGTTGGAGTTTTTGGATATGGTTTGGGTTTCGGGTTTTCGTTTTGGTATCCGGTGTTCCCTGAGGGTTTGGTATGGTTATAGTTTGGTGTTTGTGCTGTCATTGGTTATCTTTCGTGAGGGTTATTAGTGGAGATGCGGCATTGGGTTGAATGTTGGGTAGCATCTGCAGTCATGGAGAGGATAATTGGAGATCGGATTCTCTTTGAGCGGATTGATCAGTGAGGAGATGTGTTTTGTTGAGGGTTGTTTATGATTGTGGGAAGCAGTCAGTGTGTAAGTGTTCTCTTTGTGTGGATTGTTCTGGAAGGTCGTTAATGGCGACCGGTGGTTGTTGGTCAGTGCTTTAAGTGGGGGAGAATTGGAGAATTCTCCGGGAGATCGATGAGTATTTGAGGGTGCTTAGCTGTTGGGATTTAGTAGTGTTCTGTCAGCCCAGAGTATAGGCTGATAGGAGCGAGTGTCGGGCATGCGGGGCGGGATACAGACCTTGGGCATAGTATTGTGGAGGGCTTGGGAGCAGGCCGGGATCGAGTATGTATGATGGAGTTAGAGTTCGGAACCCCTAGAGGGCTAGAACGGTATGCATGGGAGGAATTCCGAGGGAGATAGCTCGGAATGTTGATTCATAGTTGAGCGGTCCGGATAGACTGAAGGTCGGAAGGCGTACCAGTCAGACTGAAGGCTCGGAGAATGGTCCAGCCAAACTGAAGGCACTAAGAGCGGTCCAGATTGGCTGAAGGTTCTGAGAGAGTGGTCCAGATGGGCTGAAGGCCTGGTGAGGCGGTCCAGTCATGCTGAAGGCTCTGCAGGTATTGTTGGATCAGTTTGAGATTGCTGATAGTGTATGTTGCAGTGTGATTGCATTGGAAGGTCTGGCCCCGGGTAGTGATCTTGTTTAGTTGAGGTAGTTCATGGGCTTGAGAGTCCCTGCGAGGAGAGTCAGAGTAAGTGTGTTGGATGGATAGCGGACACGCTAAGGGTGGTGTAGCGTCGGGTGAGCACCGCGGCACTTGTTGGAGTGGCATTATGGCCAAGTGGATTCCTTGGAAAAGGAAGCGAGAGAGGTGTGTAACTCCGAGAGGGAGTGCAAGTTCACGGAAGTGAAAGCGGCAGAGCAGAGTTATGATTAGAGTAATTCGAGTATGGTTTTGAGCAGCGTGTTTGCGGCAGTGGATTAGAAGCTCATCCGGTTTGGGATGTCTGCTGAGGTTGCGGAGGAATTCCGTAGATGTAGAGCCAAAAGACTCGGAGGGGATGCAGGGAGAGAGTCTTGGGCTCTCAGTGTGATTCTGATCAGGGTATTGGATATGTATTAGTGATTCATCCTGGGGGATGTTGGAGAATATTATTAGTGTGTCAGGTTTTGCCAACCTGAGGGTGTTAGAGCTAGTTCAGCATATGTATGCGGTTGCAAGAGGGGAACTCGTGAGAGTTGCTCTGAGAGCGAGAATGGGTTTTTCCGTCGTCACGGAATGGATGGAGTGGGATTCAGATCAGGGATTCAATGGTTCATGGTTTTCTAACCCTTATGGGTCGGGTGATTGTTAAGATTTCGAGCAGAGTTGCATCTTGGGTAATTCTCGGTTATTGAGAGTGATGATCAGGGGTACAGCCGGTGCCCGGCTCGAGATGGTGGTCAGGACACCGTAAGGAAAGAGAAAGTGTGTTTAAGTTTCGATGAGTATGCCTTGAGGGACTTGGCCCGGTTAAGACCAGGTGGCGCGCTGTGGAAGTATCTTTGGGATTGAATTGCTGTAGGCTTCGAGGACGAAGCCTAATTTAAGTGGGGGAGAATTGTATCATCCAGAAATAGCAAGAGTAGAGTTGAAGGGATAAAAGTGTAATTTGGGAAAGAGTGACTCGGCGAGTCCATGGATGGACTCGGCGAGTAGAGTCGCGACTTGGTCGCGTGTTATGTAGCTGACTCGGCGAGTAGGTGCTGAGTGGAGAAAACCCTAATTCTCGGGGTTGAGCCCTATATAAAAATCATTATGTTATCCTTCTAGCCTCTTTGTTCACCCTAAAGTTCCAGAAACCCTAAAATCATGGAGAAGCACCATTGTTGAGCAAATTGGAGCTTGAAGAGGTGGTTGTTGAAGAGATCCCAAAGAAGAAGAGGCTTGGATCAGAGGGCTTTGCAAGGATTCGGGAAAATCTTCTCCTGGAGCTTCCTTTTGAGGTATCTTTCCATTGTTGAGATGCTATTGTCTAGATTCTTCATTTTGGGGGTGTTGAGATCATATCCTTTGGATGTATTAGAAGTTTAGAGGCTAGATCTGAGGTTGCTACCTCAGATCTGGGATGGAGAAGAGTTAGAATGCATAAAAGTTCCTGTGTTGAGTGTTGGATGAAGCTATCTTGTCCCAAACCTTAGCCCTAATGTGTAAAGTTTGCCACTTTACGTGATAGATGAGTTGTAGGAGGCTAGATCTATGTTTTGGAGCAATTGCATGGCCTAGAATGCTTCTGATTGGATTCAGACCGGTGGTACTCGGCGAGTCACATGGGTGTACTCGACGAGTTGCTTGAATATGAGCTAGAACTCGACGAGTTGGAAGAACAACTCGGTGAGTTGGATGAAGATGGCCTGGAACTCGACGAGTTGTATGAACAACTCGGCGAGTAGGTTGAAGATAGCCTTAGACTCGGCGAATCTGTTGTTGGGCTCGGCGAGTCTTGTCGAAGAGTCCCAATATTTTCTGGTCGAGTCGAGAATCGGCAAGTCAAGGGATGACTCGGTGAGTTGTATGCGATTGGACTCAGAGTTGTTGAACTCGACGAGTCTCGGGGTGACTCGGCGAGTTAGGTCGAAGATTGAGTGAAGTTCTGATTATGGGAACTCGGCGAGTCATAGGGTTGACTCGGCGAGTAGGGTCAGTCAGGAGTTGACTTTGACCTTGTCCTTGACCAAGGGTTGACCAGTGGTTTCCAAGGGCATTTTGGTAATTGTTGATTGTTGTTTTGAGTTCAGTGCATTGGCGGTTGTCCAGTGGTAGAGATCGTATCAGTGATCGGAGCAGTTTGGGTTATCTGTTCAGTCGGCAGTTTCGAGGTGAGTTATCCTCACTATATCAACAGGGTCTAAGGCACCAAGGTCGGCCCTTATCGGATTGAGATCCGGGTAGTTGTTGTTATGTTGTTGCTATGATATGTTGCATCCTGAGAGCTAGGATGGTGTATGTTAGAGACCTGTTTGAGATCAGTACCCTGAGAGATAGGGAGATGCTATGCTAGTGACCTGTTAGGTCAGTATCCTGATTAGGATGATAATATGCTATGTGATCTGTTTGATCTGCTTGTTGACTGTGAATTGCTATATGATTGTATGTATATGTGCACATGGTTGTTTGGACTGGAGTTGCGTTGAGGCGGGTCCTGTTGCATGCTGTAGGCCAAGATACCTAGCGGACCGGTTGTCCCGAAGGCCCAGCGAGCGGTCCGGATAGGCTGTAGGCCCCAAAAGGGCGGACCAGACGTACCGAAGGCTCGGAGAGTGGACCAGATAGACTGAAGGCCCGGTGCAGGCGGACCAGTCATACTGTAGACTCAGAGAGTGGACCAGATAGACTGAAGGCCCGGTGCGGGCGGACCAGTCATACTATAGACTCAGAGAGTGGACCAGGTGGATTGAAGGCCCGGTAGCGGGCGGACCAATCTCACAGTAGACCCGAAGTGCATGGCTGTTCTGTGATCGGATATGTTATGGCATGTTATGCGTGTATGGTATTTGTGGTTGGTATTTTGGGGATATCTCACTAAGCTTTCGGGCTTACAGTTGTGGTTTCATGTTTTTAGGTTCTTCAGGAGATCGTGGCAAGGTGAAGGCGTGGTCGTACCGCTCCTCATGATTTTGTAGTGTGTGATTCTGGGAACACGTTAAATGTTTTGTATTGAAAACCCTTTTTGTAAAGAATTAATGGAATCGAGATGTTTTTGAAAAATTTAAAATTGGTTGTATTTTTCGGTCGTTACATGTGAAGAGTCGGGAGTACGCCAAGCTGCGTACAAACATGCAACAGAAAGGTATTATAACCAAAGGGTAAAGGAGAAGGCTTTCAAAGTGGGCGAGTATGTCTTGAGGAAAAATGAGGCCAGTCGGGCACAACCCCAGGGAAAGCTGGGCCCAACGTGGGAAGGCCCATACAGGGTCATAGAAGCAAACAGGAACGGGGCATACATGTTAGAGACGATGGAAGGAACGCCCATTCCAAGAACATGGAATACTAGGAACCTAAAGAAATATTTTTTCTAAGAGGAAAGATGTAACCCTAGTTGGTTGATGTTCCATTAAGTATGTTGCATATTAGAGTACTTAGAGTACATCTAAGTGACATGAAAATTGATACTCAGTGTATTTCTAGAATCCCAGATCCACAAGTTGCTCCATCACCAAGGCTTCTCCAAAAATCTTCTTCTTCCTCTAACAGACCAAGAACACACCAAAAAGCACACACTTGAGCTCCAAAATACACACTCAAAGATTAAGGTTTGCAAAAAAATCCCAAGGGAGTGGAGGCTGAAATGTGAAAACACTACTAGAAAAGCAGCCTTTTACGACGCGCAATGCGTGTCGTAAAATGCTTAGACGACGTGGAAATATGTGTCAAGGAAGGCCCTGTCATAACGAGAGACGACACCCTTTTACGCGTCGTCTATTTACGACGCGCATTTTCAACACGCATTTACGACACACATTTACGACGCTCATTTACGACATGCAATTCGTATCAAGGAAGGCCCCGTCATAAAGGAAGAAGACATGCATTTGCGTGTCATAACCTTACGACGCGCCTTTAGGACACGCATTGCGTATCATTAAAGCCCCTGTCATAAATGAAGATGACACATATTTGCGTGTCATAAACTTCAGCAACCATTTACAATATGCATTTACGACGTGTCTTTATGATACTCATTTACGCAAATACAAAATAACATATCTTTCAAAAAACTAACAATCCATTTCACAATATATGGTATGTCATATAGAACTAATTATTCCAATACTATATAAATGCAATACATTAACTTTTTCATCATATCATCAATTCCCTTAACAAATTACAATCTCCAAATAGGACATACATTCAGATCCATTTACATAGCACAAATGTAACCGATTTCCAATTATTCCTCCCAATTCAAGCCTCTCAAAAGAACTATTGACATGGAAACTTGAACTAGGGAAACACATATTTGTTGCTCTTGTATTCAACTACTTCTTTCAAAGCCTCATCACATATAACCTGTACATGTAAATAAATATATAAGTGTTTTATAGATTGATTATTACCTACTGTTATCAATTAGAGTGTTAAATTGATAGAAACTTGCTCATTTTCATCAGCTTTTGCTAGCTCAGTTTCTTCAGCTTTGTCTTTTTGCACTGAAGTTGCACCCTCTTCCTCTGATGGAGTAACTTCAAAACATGTAAGCCCTTGACCACTTGTCCGACTACTTGCAGTGCCCATATCATTGCTCAAATCAATTAAAGCAACAACAGTAGGGCGGTGGCAGAAAAATTCAAATCTTGACATGCTGATACTCATCTATAAATATATAAAAGAACAAAAAAAAATTAAAAATCATCAGAGTATATTGACTTATATTACATTCATAGATCAAAACTGTGTTGACTTATATTACAACAATCACAAACTACATGCAGAAAAAGTGATCATCTTTTTAATTTACAAACCTTTCCTCCAACAGCTAGAATCTCAAGAAATGGAGTCTCCACAACTTCATGCCCCTCAATCTCCATCTGCAAGGTTGAACAATATTTTTCATTTAATTATATTTTCTAGAATATGACTACTAATAACTAGGCGTATTCACAAATATTTGAATTCGAGATCCAAAATTATTCACAATTTTTTTATATGTATTCACGTGATGATTTTACAAAATTTCCAATATAGATTAAACAATGTTAAGTTCATTATCTGGTAGCTAAAACTAGCAATACTCAGACATTTCTTGTCAAGTTTTTGGAATGTTTTGACACATAAGTAAAATCTAAAAACAGTTATCTGAATTCCAAATCCCTGTAATTTTTTCAAGTTTGCAAAACTAAGAAGAAAATATGTCGTGGCACTTGGCTTTGGCTTTGGTTTCATAAAGAAAAAAAAAAGAGAAAGATTGCTAAAAATACTCAACAAGGTTAAAATCCAACCATATAAACTCGCCCGGGTGTTTATCTTCGTTATTCTGAACTAAAAATGGTTTATCCTTGTTCTTCTTAATACATGATCTTCACTCAAACAAGACCCCTCTATTTAAAAACCTCAAGCATAGCCGCTCCAATCTTTGCTGGTGATTCCACCACTGTCATACCCACTTCCCTTAGGGTCCTGATTTTGTCTTGTGTTGTACCCTTTCCACCTGATACTATGGCTGCCAATTCAAACCAACATTAATTATTAAGTTAATCAATAATCATCCCACACAACAAAAAAAACTAACTATATTTATGGTTGTTGCAAGAACATTCTCGTCTTTTACATAGATGTCAATGTCCAATTTTTAATAGGTGGGACTAAGAAATACAACTTTTGTCCCATTGACATCTGTAACATCCCAAAATTCAATGCCAAAAATTTCATTTTTAATTAAGTTATTGCATAAAACCGATTAATATAAAAAATTTCATAAGAATATCTCATATCAAAAACTAAAGTGTCATTAATCAAACAAAGTATCATAAATCCATCGGTCCATATGGACTCTGGTATATAATATTCACCACGAAAATTGCTAGGGATTCATGACTACGAAATTTGTAAGGAAGTGATCAAACAGAATTTGCTAGGGATTCAGCACGACGGAATTTGCTACGGAATCACCATCATGGAATTTATTAGAGAATGAGCACCACGGAATTTACTAAGGAATGACCACTACATAATTTACTAGGGATTCACCACCACAAAATTTGCAAGAGATTTATCACCACAGAATTTGCTAGGGAATCACCACCACGGAATTTGTGATGGAAATAACTACCACAGATTTTGTGATGGGATCCTACTACGGAATAGACGACGGAATACCACCTACCACGGATTTTATTTCGTTGTCACATTTGTGACGAAATTATCATTTCCGTTGCAAACCCATTCTACGGCGTTTTTAGGGACGGAAATGGGACGTTGCAAATTCCATAGCAAATCATCTGTTGCAATGGAATTTCCGCTTTTCGCAACGGATTCCTTCCATAGCAAATTCGCATTTTTCTTATAGTGTGTGTGTGTGTGTGTGTATATATATATATATATATCAAGATTGTAAAAAACGCTCGACGTTAGCTAGTCGGTGGACTGAGGTCAAGAGATTAATCGGCTAGGCAGGGATTTATCGGGGGATTAATCGGGGACCACTAATTGCTAATTTCTTGAATTTTAAAAAATTAAATATGACTAATATCATATCATAGTTTGTAAATACCACTAATATGATAACAAAATACATTAATATGATTAATACAAAACTAATCATGTCTCAGAATGTTTCCATTGAAATAAAACTTTTTTCAAAATGTTAAAATTTCATCATTTTATAATTTTTCACTCATTATGTATGCATGGATTAATAGCTAGGTGCCCTCTAATCGGTCGAGTAGCGCCCAGCGATTAATCGGGACTTAGTCGGGATTTTTACAACAGTGATATATATATATATATATATATATATATATATATATATATATATATATATATATATATATATATATATATATAAATTTAAATTTATTTTTCTATTTAAACGTCTTTATACATGTAAATATAAGTTTTGGATGATACGAAGGTTGTGTGAGGTTATGTAAAGATGGTGGTAAAGATTGATGTAAACACACTCCTGATGTCAAATATTTTGAAGATTGATCTCTCGTATTCTCTTTACCGAAAAAACATACTTTTGTTTACTTGTTCAGATCAAATCTTTTTGTATAGATCATGTCAGTTAGGTAAGTTAAGTATCGTCGTCTATCCACCATAATTAAGCATGACGTGGTCTAAGTATGGTTGTCTGGCCATCATATTTAGGCACTTCGAGTATGATCGTCTATCCACAATAAATTTCAAGTCCATCATACTTAAGTATGATTTGTCTATTTGTTGTACCGATATGTTCTATCATCATTCATTTCTTTCCTCCACAACTTATAAATATATTTAAATGAAAAAAGAACTTTAAAAATATTTTCAAGGCATAAAAATATATAAATATGTTTTTATATGTATTTATTATATTTATATGTATTTTTTAAGGTATAAATTCGTTTTTATTTGTACAAATATGTATTTAAAATATATTTGTATCTATTTATTTAATAATATTAATAATAATAACTTTAAAAGAAAATATTTATCTAGATTTACAATAAAATAATAAAAATAAAAATAAAGATTTTTTTGCAGAAAAGTCCAAATATTTTGGTTTAGGTTATAAAATAATCTCATTATTTCGGGTCAAATTACGAAGTAGCCACAAATTAATTTTTATTGATTGAACCACGGAAAAATAGTCATAATGAAGCATTTTACCGGTTTTTAAGACTTTTTTTTGTAAAAATGATAAAAATTAATTTCGGTAAACTGATCAAAAATATTGAGATTTTTTTTTGAAGATTTCGTTTTACAATATATATATATATATATATATATATATATATATATATATATATATATATATATATATATATCCTCTGTAATAAATAAATATTTTTTTACCACTTGTTACACTATCATTTAATTTGTTAAATGTCATTTTATGGTTATTTTGAATTAAATTTTTTTTCCACATGTTATTTTTTAAGTTATTCTATTTTATTAAATTACACATAATATTTTAATGTAATAATTAAAATAAATGTAGTAATAAATTGATATTAATTTTACTAATCAACTTACATTTAACTTCAAAATTCCCGAATTTAAAGCTCATTAGTTTCTTCTATTTATTTAAAATTATTTGGTTAAATTTAAAAGATAAAAAAAATTTCTATTATAATAAATTATTATTTTCTTATAAATTCAGAGTTCTCAAATATTTTGACATTTATATTTAACATTTGTTTTTTTTTAAATTAACTCATATAATAAATGGGTCTCATTAATATTTTATATATATATATATATATATATATATATATATATATATATATATATATATATATATATATATATATATAAATAAGTGAATATAGCCTTAAGAGTATATAAGGTTAGGTACCCAGTGCTTAAAACTACGTAGTTTTGATTGGTGGTTTAATTTTATTGAAAAAAATAACAATTTCCTTAAACACTATTGTTTTCTTATTGAAAAAAAAATAACAACTAAAGTCGATCCCTATTGTTTTCTTATTGGTTTAATTTTATTAAAACTACGTAGTTGTGAATTTTTTTCCCATAGGTTGCCGTCATTCTTGCATCACAGCTTGCATCACAGGTTCGTTCTATTTCATTCATTATCTTTTTCTTTATTATAAAATTTAATTCATCGTTAATTAGTTGTTGTTATCAATTTGAGTATTTAAGTTCTTGAATGTAGTATTCTTAAATTCTCTCGCATGGTTTATCCAATATATATATATATATATATATATATATATATATATATATATATATATATATATATATATATATATTGCAGGTGTTTTTTTATTCTTTTATTATTTACATAAATAGTTATCAAAAAGGATTTATTCATAAATTATGTAATTTACACCCTTCTAAATCTTTAACCAAATGATATAAAAATTTTATATTTTTATTGTGATGACGGTATTTAACTATTTAATGTAAAATTTCAGATTCTTCAAAAACGATTACAAAGAAATCGAAATTCATAGGCAAAGCAATTTATAGATAATATTTTGTGTTAATTTTTTGGTGTATCAGATTAGTTGAAAATTTTGGTGTTAATTTTCTCATTCAAATTCATAGGTAAAGCAATTCACAATTCACCATTGATTTCACTTTTAAGTATTAATTTTGCATATGTTTTCTAGTTCCGATTGTTTATCAACGGAAATTTTTATTTCATATGTTCTATTATTATCCATGCTGCTTTTGTTTGATCAAATTTATTATAATTTATTGCTTTTGATATAATGAAAATGTTAGACCATCTCTAAAAAGTTACTCGAATGGCATTAATAGGGTCAAGTTCTTATTGTCTTTTACGTGTGGTTTTGTGCAGGTTATGATGTTTGAAATAGAAGTAGCTGATCAGGCTATAGAACCGTATATAAATGAAAATGTTGATACAAATGATTTTGTAGAAGCAACATATGAATCTAAAGAACTTAAAGATTTCGGAGTGAACATTGAATTTGACGAAGATGATGTTAATGATGAAAGGATACTAGGAAAAGTTTTTGATACACCCAATGATGCCTATACATTTTATAATGATTATTCTTTTTTGCATGGCTTTGGAATACGTAGAGATGACACAGTTGAAAATCCTAACACAAATGAGCCTTTTCGGAAGATATGTCGGGAAAATTAGGGTTTGCGGTGGAGATCTGGATACCAGCTTGGATCGTGATATCACTTTCCGAACTGATATTTCTACCCTATGCCTGGGTTACAAGAAATTCAGCCTAGGATAATCCAAGCGGACACCTACGTTTCTTGGCACAGAAAACGTAAGCTATTATGCTAAAAGGTTATGTGAATGTGTGATGAAAAACAAGAGCTAAAAACGTCCATCTTCTGGAAAACAAATAACTAGGGCAACATCTACCGAAACCAATAATCAAATGACACGTGTCCATTTCTTTCTTCACAAGTAATGTATTGTGGAAGTTATTGTGAAAGTGATGTGTTGTCATGTTTTCATTGGTTCAAATATAAGTTGCCCTAATCCTTCATTTTCCATAGAACTCATTCCTAGATATATATATATATATATATATATGGTTAAATTCAAATGAGAACACTATTTAATGTGAGAACGTAAGAACATTATTTTGTGTTAATATTCTACTATGAATTTAATATTTATAGTATTGTAGTAATTATAATATGAATATATTCAATTTTATATTGCTATTCTACTTTAAAATTTATATATATATATATATATATATATATATATATATATATACGCAATAATTTAGTAAATTCTAATGTGAATGTTAAATATGTGATTGTTTATATATTCGGTGTTAAATAATGTCATAAAATTGTACATACAAAATTTTAATGTGAATATTAATGTGATTGTTCGTATATTTGTTGATGAATAATGTCATATCGTTGTATTTATAAAATTCATATTAGAATAGTAACATAAAGTAGTGTTCTCACGTTCTCACATTAAATAGTGTTATCATTTGAAATTAACCCTATATATATATATATATATATATATATATATATATATATATATATATATATATATATTAATTATGATGATGGTTATATTTAACAATTGAGGACAAAAATCGCATCAAACCGAAACGACTAGGGCTGACAAATATGTACCATAGAGAACCAACCAACATGTTACCAACCGAACAAATTAAATTGGTAGCCAAGTTGTTTGGTAGCCAATATGTTTGACTGGTAATACCATGCCAATTAAGTAGTATTTGTACGGTAACGGTATTAAATTTTGAATATCACGGTTGTACCATACCAACCAATATATATATATATATATATATATATATATATATATATATATATATATATATATACACACACACACAAAGAAATATGAGTTCTCATATCTTCATGTTTTAATTAGAATAACAACTAACAAGTCTTAGAATTACTAAACTAACACACTGACTGACAAATTTCTTGATACTTATTGTTTGATGTGCACGAGATCGGTGATACATACACTAAAACGTAAAAAGGAATACTAACTTATCATTCATTTTACTTGTACTGTTATCATTTGTCTCTTCTAGCAACTTGCTAGGGGTAAACCTCTTTTAATCCTTTTAGGGATTTCCGAAAAAAACATATACCACCAGAAGAGAGTGAAGCAACGACCAAATAAATGTTCACAAATTCAACTTGTATTCATGTATAGTACATATTAGTTAAAAACTTTGGTATATACCAAATACCAATATATACCAACCAAAATTGTTGGTAGCCAAATTAATTGGTACCAAGTGCACTTGGTACGGTACTGGTAGCAAAAATTTTATACCAACTATAGTTGGTACGATATACGGTTTGAAGAAAAAAAACTCGATACCGCACCAATTCCACCCCTAGAAACGACTGCTCATGGAAATGAAATGCAAAGTTGGATTAACATTGTAGTTTTACTATATCACATGCAAAAAACATTCATGTAATTCAATCAAAATTAAAACATTTAAATGTCAAGTTTGAAGTATAACTGCATGAAAAATCACATCAATATCTCCTTTTGATGATAGACTTAATTAACTTATGGAATACGCCAAACCAAGGAAGAAAAAACTCCATAACAGTTTATTGATATGCGTTTACACGAATCAAAGCATACGAAAGATCATAGCATGATCAAATTTTACATATGTTCGCAGATTCTACACATTTGCGTTTCCATTCCTATATGAAAATTAGAGTACTATCCATGAATGCGTACACTTAAATCTCAAGGTAAACTTCATACTACTTCTGGATCCATATTGCCACATCAGTAATGAAATTAACGTCCTGTTAATTCTGTAATCGTAGCATCAGCATTGCTCATGGACAAAGTAGTGGATGTGGAGTTATCAACTTGTATCCTTACATCGTTAAAATTGACATTTTGTCTACTTGGTGGGTTTTGCACGCGTGATCGATCACTTAAAAGCATCACCACTTCAGACATGGTTGGCCTTACAGAAACCGGTGACTGAGTGCACATTAGTGCTATTTCTATGACTTTCTTTATTTCTTCTTCTCTATATTCACTTGGGTCTAATGTCTCATCAACTAACTTCAAGTGCATGCGAGTCTCATACAGATTCCAAGCCTGTTACCACACATTAACTCGAGTTACTAGTTAAATCATTAGCTTGATAAGTTAAGTAAAGTTATAAGTTAAATAGCTTCAAGCTTACGTGTTCTAGAAGGTACTGTTCTCCAGCTGATTCATTTGGGACGTCTGTGCATCTTTTTCCGCTAATAATCTCAAGAACAACTATACCAAAACTGTAGGTGTCAACCTTCTCTGACAACTGCCCGTTAATTGCATACTCTGGTGCTGTATAGCCCCTATAAGTAATTAACAATTTGTTATTAATTAATATTCTCCTCTTCAATTCCTTAAACTATACAAAAGAAGTATTTTTAAGTATATCATATTAATTACTTACAAAGTTCCAGCAAATCTTGTGCTAATATGTGTCTGGTCTTCAGGTAGAAGCCTTGCCAATCCAAAATCTGCAATTTTTGGCTGAAAATCGTTGTCGAGTAAAATGTTGCTTGGTTTTATGTCTCTATGAATGATGGTTACATGGTATTGTTCGTGTAGATATGCTAGACCCCTAGCTGTGCCAAAAATAATATCATAACGTTGTTTCCAGCTAAGGTTCCCTTTTTTGTCACCTATATCAGAGAAGAAATTAAATAGAAGTTCACTTATTTATATACTTTCTATCATTAATAAATACCAATTTAATTACCGTATAGGTATTTTTCTAGACTTCCATTTGCCATGTACTCAAGAACTAGAAGTAGTTCTGGTCCTTTGCTACAACATCCAAGAAGACGGATAAGATTTCGGTGATGAACATTACTAATAACCCGTACTTCACTCTCAAAATTGTCTTTTGCATTATTGGAACCTATGGCTAGTTTCTTCACTGCAACAATGTTTCCACCCTTTACGATTCCCTACATAATACAAGAAGCATGTTAAAAAAATAAAATGAGTTGATCAGAAATAAAATCTGGCAAATAACAAGTAATGTGAAATAAAAAGTTAAGTACCTTGTACACATCTCCAAAGCCTCCTTCTCCAAGTTTATTATCCTCCTTAAAATCCTTTGTAGCTCTTTTGAGATCATTGTAGCTATATGCCATTGGGCCTTGCAATTCTGTTGCCCCATGTAAGTTACCTGGTAGGTTAATTGGAAATTAAATCAGTTTAAAACGGTGATCAACTTCAATATAATTGTTTACAATTTAATCGACAATTCATACTTCCTGGTGATGTTCTTTTCTTTGATCGACGATACCACAAAAGTATAAGTATTATTAGCAAGATAATCAAACCACCTACACCTCCAACCACACCTCCGATAATGGCTCCCTTGTTGCTTGAACCTCCTGTACATGGAAATAGCATGTTGATGCACTTGATATTGAATTCCTTATTTTCAAAACTAATGTAATATTTCAAGAAAATTATCATAGGGTTTTCAGAAGTTTTACCATCTTGTAAAAACGGCGTGATATCCATAATTGTATTGTTGGGGAAAAACGGAGAGGCTGAGTACCTCATAAAACACCCAGAATCAACACCTCTCCCATCAGTAACATCAGTTGCACAACTTTTTATATTAGCGTATGCAACTTGTAAGCAAGCACCACAACCATCGGATGTTACAGTAGGGGCGCACTGCGCGATACCATAAGCTGTACTTGTATTGGTGCCATTAACGGGTGCTGTGGCGGCAGCAAAGAAACCAGGTATTTTAGGTGTGGCGATAGAAAGATTAGATAATAATCCATCCACTGTGGTTTCAAAACCGCTTTGTCTTGATGAAGTACGATTACCACATAAGCCAACATTTCCGGGCAATGTTGTTTGATCGTAGAAAGAATTACTCTCGTACCTTAATCAAAAGAATCAATGTTATTTTCAGAGTTCTAATTGATGTTACAAGAAAATTTAATGGTGATCATTAATATAAAATGAAAATGTAAGGACTCAAATGTCAGGAAATGAAAACCATGATATTAAAATGAAAATTTTTAATGTGATCTTGATTATGTATAGTTTTTCCATACCAACCCCACCAATCGTATGTATATAAGTGGTAGCTATTTGTAGCCCTTCAATGAAATCTTATCTATAAGCTTGATTAGGGGAAACTAACTCCCAAAAATTTATCTATATAAGCATATAACATGGAAGTTTCAAACCATATATTATCGTAATTAAGTTCTTTTTTCTTGTTACTAGCTTAATTCTTATTGATTTATGTATGTTATACTTTCATTTTCGCTGATAAATAAAAGCTTGTGATATCTGCTAGATAATAATAATAATAATAATAATAATAATAATAATAATAATAATAATAATAATAATAATATTGTATAAAATAACAAATTTGGAAATTGAAGAGTGGAATAAATTTTGGAAACGACTTAAATATATCTCCGTTTCTGGAAAAATATTTTCAAAAGCTAGTTAAATATATTATTTTGGGTAAAACTAGGGGAAAAAAATTCATATTCAACATCATGGATTGTTTATTCAAGAAAATAATCGTAATCAATTCTGAGGAATAAAAATTTGTATTATATTAGAGACAAAAGTAGAATGTTTGACTTTACTTCTATTTGATAGAAACAAACCAAGGAATCGAAAGCCATTCAACGCAATACAGAGCTGTATAGTACAACCGCTCGTTGCATCATCATAGATATTTCCAGATTGGCTGCTCTTGCTTCATAGTCTATGTATTCACAATATGAATAAAGTAATATAAAATGTTCACCTGAGAAAGCAGCCGTCAAGTACAGCTCGGCCACCGTTGGCACCAGCGCAGTAACGTATTGACCTATCTGCAAAATCAAAACAAGCCACACAGTCTCTCGTCGACATGTAGTTCCTGCACTGACCCATTACGTAAACTGACTCTGAATTCCTCGTGTTCTCTGCGGTTGCAAAGTAGGTGTTATTGTTCGACAATTGTCTTCGGACATCTTGGAAAGTAGAGTTAAGATTGGCGTAGAAATTTTGGAGGTTGGTGGCGTTGACTAGGCTGCAAGCTGTGATTAGTATGTTTGTTTGTGGTTGTGATGTCGCCGGAGTTGTGAGGAAGACCATGAACATAAAGGCAACCAACACCATCTGCCACCTATAGAACCACCACCTAGTCATGGCTTGTTCTTTGTTCTTGCCACAAAGTGGATTTTAAATTCAGAATGCCTGCTTTTGATTTTTGGGGTAGTAATTATATAAAGAAGCAGAACTTGACCAAAGTCACCAAACCATTAACGATATCCTTTTCTATAATAATAATAATAATAATAATAATAATAAGGAATAATATTATTGTGTGCCTATCT
Source organism: Lactuca serriola (assembly GCF_051521515.1). Lineage (NCBI taxonomy): Eukaryota > Viridiplantae > Streptophyta > Magnoliopsida > Asterales > Asteraceae > Lactuca > Lactuca serriola. Next base: position 159,280,553 of record NC_136409.1, read on the forward strand.
GTGGAAAGGTGTGACTAGCTATGTATGGAATATTTATCTATTCGTATGTAGGATATGTGTACGATGGGTTTGTCGTTTCATTCCCCAAGGGGTTTGGTTCGATGTCCTCTCGAAGATGGAATTATGCTAAATATCTTGGAGCTTATAAGATCAATATGTATATCTTAGCTTAGTGCTCAAAACAATATAGAAAATGATTGGTTAAAGTCAGAGCCAACCCTTAGGAGGTTGGGAGTGTGCGACTTTATAGGGTTGTGTTGTGATGGAAATTTCTGTTGGAAATCCGTCGCTAAAGGCCCACAACAGATCATCGATGGAATTAGCGAGGGACTTGATGACAAATACAAGGAAGTTAGCGACGGAATCAATGACATATTAACTTGTCGCAAAACACTTTGGAATCCGTGGTTTCTGTCGCAGTTCTATCGTTGATTATTTGTAAATGAACAATTTTTTTTTGTTTTTAATCATAGACACTGATGTAATTAGAAACGGTTTATTAGGTGTCGAATATTACCCTAATGTTGATGAATTTTGTTTATATATAAAACATTTATATTTAAGGGATAATTTTTAGTATTCACAAAAGGCTTCAAAATCAATAGACCATAGTGGTCGGAAACAAAAGAAAATAGTTGGTAAAGAGAGACAAAAAGAGATGCTATGATTTTTTTACTAGATAGTAGAAAGAAAAAAAAAAATACAAGACGTTAAAGGAGATTACGAGCATGTTACTGATTTGCTTTAATTGTGTGTTACAATGGCCAAATACAACTTTTATTTATAACCAAATTGTAATAAGAAAACATTTATAGAATAAATTGCAAAATTGGTCTATGTGGTATCCAAAAAGTCCGAGTCTTGTTTTTTTTTTTTTTTTTTTTTTATTTGGATAGCCATATAAAATTGAAAGTTTAATGCAGATTTGATCACTCGAGTTAACTGCCGTCTAAAAAAATGACTTGAATTGGACCTTTTGGGACACCATCGGGACCAAATCGACATGGAAGTTTGGATATTGGATTGACCATGTGAATGAAAAACAATAGACTTAAACTGCATTTTTTTGGGATACCATAGTGATCAATTTTGCAATTTACACTATATTATATCTCTTATCCTCTTGAAGGACTAAGGTGGTGTTTATTTTTTGTCCATAGATCTTTCTGACCTCTTCTGTTTGTGCGGCGCAGACCACGCGCAGACATTAGTCTTCGCAGACTGTTTGTTTTTTTGAAGGCTGCAGATGTATAAATGTCTGTGCGCCCTCTTCTTGGTGTAGATATGGACCAAAGTCTTCTAACATTTTCAGACATCTTCTAGCCTAAAAATACATATATACTTTTTTTTTGGTTTTTTTTTAAATGTATATTTATTCCATCTTTATTAGTGATAAGCCATTTGAAAAAAAAAAAGTTACAATACTTAAAAAAAAGTTCGACCACACAAACATGATATTTTTGACAAATTTATAAATAATAGTTTATTAAAATAATGATCGTTGAAATTGTTTATATAAATATGAAAAAAAAAATATATTCTTATATTTTTTGTGCCGAATTTTATAAAACATTATTTAATAAAGCATCGTCAATTTCTTAGAAAAAGTATTTATGGCGCATTTTTAATTGATTTAATTGAAAAAATCGAAGTTTATTTCTATTCATTTATATATCAAATTCTTTAATTCATAATTACAATGTTTAAGCATAACCTTGCGATCAAAATTGTTGGTTTTTATCAAATATATACGTTAATTTATACCATTTTTATTTTCACTTTTAATACAATAATATATAAAAGTTGATTTAGATTTGTTAATTATTTATAACAAAGTCATAAATATATTTAAAATTTTCTTTGTAGTTTAAAACTTCAGTTTATTTAGGCTTTCATTTATTTTAATAGCATGTAGATGTTAAAAAAAAAACAAAAAGTCTTCTTTTTTCAGGCTGTAGACGTTTGGTCCACCTCTTCTGCTGCAGAGGTCTATAGATGTGGTCCGCAGACTGTAGACATTTTACCTTAGAAAAAACAAACACCTAAATATACAATTAAGGAAGTGTGTCGTTTATAACATTTAATATCACATTTCCCTTAAACTGAACCAAACTCGATATTTGTTATGCTAAATATGTTTTTGCATTTCATCGTGCTGCATGTGTGTCAAAGCCTTTGTAAAGAAGTATGCGTATTAATACTTTGAACTGACATATTTAACTATAATTTTTCTACTCTTACACTCCCGTATAAAGTGAAAACATATGTCAATTTGCTTTCTTCGAACATTAAAAACATGACTCTTTATTAAAGAAATTGTCTACTTGTTATCGACATACAAACTGGTAGGTTTTATATGATGTCCCATATTCTCCTTTATAAGACTACAAAGACAAATGGCTTGCCATGGCGCCTTGGTGGCTAACATGAATTTGACTTAACATATGGACAAAGTCATGGTATTTTGCTTTTGAGTTTGGAAACTTTTTGTCGAAACAGAAAATGAATTACGCGAAAGCCTACTCGCAATATTCCAGCGAGCACTCCTGATTTGATCTCCTTTGCAGTAAAAACCAGCCCTCATAGGGATTTCCAGGGAAGGATTTATGAAGGACCCAAAACTTTCATACTAAATACATTGTTACTCCAAAACATGCTACATGAATATTCATAAAACAATATTTTACATTGATAGTTTATTTACATATACTGGATACAAACCGACTATTAAGATTTTTATAAAGTTTTATATATTACATACTTTCCTAGGAATACAATACAAAATCTATAATATTATCTATTCTACATCTTCTACCAGTACATGAGTATACTTGATGCTTATGACCTGCAATAATTTAAACATTGAGAGGGATAAGCGGGTGACGCTTAGTGATTTCAATAACAGTTACAATATAACGCTATTCCATATACATATCAATATGAAAGAAGCAAAGAGGGACAAAGAACAACAAAGGCATATGTGTATCATATGACAGACTTTCCATATCAACCAACAATTTGATTCAATGATTTACAATCAATGAGACATGATAATTTCAATACTTGATATACATCAATAAAGCCTTAACCCAAATGGCACAGAAAATACAATTTCGGATTATCATTTTGCTAGAATATACAGGCTTTCAGCCCTACATAGCCCTATGCCAATACCAAAAGTTATACGAGTCATGCTCTACATGGCCAAAGGCACAAAGCCAATACCATAAAATTATACGAGTCATGCTCTACATGGCTAAAGGCATAACTCTGATATAACACAAAAAAGTACATTGAATATATAACACATAACATAGAATTGTCCCTAGATTGAACTCACCGTGAAATAACCGGGGATTAAATGATAATTTGGGCAGCACTTCGGCTCTAAATATGACTTTTTGTGATGAAACCATGGATTTTAGTTGAAAACCGGCCTTACTCGGGTAGAGTTTCGACTTGAAAATATAATTTTCTTGGGAACTTCTAGGCGTCGGGAATGCTAACGGGGCTTCGGGTGGTTAAAAGTGGTTAGAAAGGGTTTTTAGAGTGAAGGAGATTGAAAAATGGCAACCAAAATACGGGCAACCTCGCATCCTTTTTATAGGGTCCGAAGTAGCTCACTACGTGAGGCGTACGAGGCTACGTGTCCGATTCTCGGAAGGGATGGCACATGGCTCAGACGTGTCTGCTACGTGACCATCATGCGAAGACCGGAGACGTGGTCAATCCGAGGTCCTGCCACGCGAATGATGGGCATAAGCCTCTATGCGGAGCGTACCTCCTTGGATAAGGCTTCAAATTTTCATTTATTTTTATTTAAAAACTTCGAAAAATCATATCTTTTGCGTACGAGCTCCGTTTTCGATGTTCTTTATATCCACGCGTAGGTGAGATTACACTTTACAACTTTTATTTAGATTCTGTCGGCTAATTTTGATGTCATTTTTAATATTATATTTTTAACAAGCCGAGACAAGAAAAGTCTATTAAAAATTCATAACTTCTTCATCCGATGTCCGTTTTCGTTTGTCTTTTTACCGTTGTACTACTATTGACGAGGCATTCGATTCTCATTTAGGTTACGTTGGCTAAAAATCACTCGATCTTTATTTCGAGTTTTTAGCTGTCTACTACTATTCCGAAATTTAGAAAAATCATAACTTCCTCATATGAAGTCAGATTTGGACGTTCTCTTTAGGAAAATTCTCAGTTTAACGAATAATACGACTTTCATTTAGATCATAAGGGCTAAAAAGTAGTTTATAAAAAACTCACTTTTTACATCATACGACGTCGTCTTCGTTATAACTCGGATTTCTATGAGGTTTTCGTCTAAATGTTTCTAACGAAATTATTTACAACTTTTAATAATAAAATTATACTTATTTCAAATTTTTTATTTTCGTTAAATTTCAATATTTGACTTTTTATTGGAATCTCATAAGACTTTCAATATTTTCCGAGTGATTTTAAACATAGTTTTACTTCATTTCTAGTAAAAACTATATGTTAGAACTCAATGCTCAAATTCATATAATATTTCATAATATTATTCGTTTTTTTTAAATTACATAACATGATAACATAACGTGTATGTTACAAATACCTCATCCTCTTGAGGACTTCGTCCCCGAAATTAAAACGATTTAAACAAATGGGGATATTTCGCTCTTATTTCATTTTTATTTTCCCAAGTATAATTTGGGCCTCCATGGTGTTTCCACTTGACAAGCACCAACTCCCCTTCTTTATTACGTAGATTAGTCATTCTTTCGTTTACGATCTCTTCAGGCTCTTCTACATATGTTAACTTGTTATTCAGTTTCACCTCGGATAACGGAACCGCTTCATCATATATGCTTAAACATTTACACAGATAACTCACATGAAACACATCATGAATACCTGCCAAATCTTCCGGTAATTCCAAGCGGTAGGCTTGTTTACCAATCCTCTGGGTGATTTTGAAAGGACCAACAAATCTAGGACTTAGTTTTCCTTTCATCCCAAATCGCATAATGCCTTTCCACAGGGATATCTTCAGCATTACGAAATCACCCACCTGGTATTCTATGGGTCGTCTCCTCTTTTATGCATAGGACTTTTTTCGATTCTGGGCCGCTTTCATTCTTTCTCATAAAATTTGAATCTTGTCAATGGTCATGTCTTGAGTCATCTCAGGGCCTCCAGGGATTTTCTGTCCTATTTCACACCAACATAATGGAGTACAACATCTACGTCCATGTAGTGCTTCGTATGGTGACATTTTGATTGAAGCGTGGTAACTATTATTATATAAAAATTCGACAAGAGGTAAATATTTGTCTCAGTTACCACTGAACTCCAAGACACATGCACGAAGCATATCTTCTACTATTTGGATCGTTCTCTCTGTCTGACCACTACTATCGTCAAAGATCTTCAATCTTAAAGCCTCTTTGCCCCAAAGCCCTCTTTGTCGCTGAAATTTTGTTCATCTTCACCAGGTCGGACCACCTCTGTCGTAGAGCCACAACCGACCGCAGACGTAAATGTTTTTCAGATCTAGAATTCGGCGAAACGCTATAAAGGTTTCTTAGATCTAGATTCTATCGTTGGGCTGAGTATGGTTTGCAAATGGTGAACATTTTTCGAGGTCTACATACCATCAGATCAGAAACACCTCTACACCGCAACGATAATGGGCGATGAAACCTGATCGGGAGTTAAATATGGTTGTTTTTTTCTTCAAATCTATAACCGATGAAACTAGATCCAATGAAGAAAACGAGATCGGAAAGGAGATGAGAAGAAGGTGATTTCTGACAAGGTAGTTTCCAGTGAGATACTTTTCCGGCAAACGAAGATAAGAGGAAGAGTGAGCTGGTTTAGGAAGAGAGGAGATGATTGGAGGTGGTTGGCAGCGACATTTCATGGAGATTCGATGTGGTGGCGCTCAAGCGACGACGGGTGGCGGTCCGACAACGGTAGGTGGTCCGACAGTCTTGGGCGTGCAGCTTCGATTGGGATGTAATATTATGAACAATGAAAATAAATAATATATATTTTAAATGAGTAGTCCAAATTTTTTCTCAAATATTCTCGCAATAAGAAATGTTCTAGATTGAACGCACTTCTCTCTCTGATCTCTCTCTCTCTCTCATCTGAACTTGATAATCGAGATTTTTACACGTTCTGATTTGCGTTGACTTCAAGCTCTCTACAAGCTCAAAAAATCCCTGCTAATGTCACCAACAGTGCCATGGTCGATGCTCTCAAATCTCTTAAGACTATAAGTTAATTCATTCCAATCCAATTTGATTATATATCTTGTTATTGTATTAGTGTTTAGTACTGAAAAACGCAATCTCAGATTCTCGCTATTGGTGAAGTGTTGTTTTTGTGTACAGATGTTAAATTAAAACTATAAAGCTTTGTGATTTGTCACCTGTCACTGATCTCGCCATATTGCTCTTATGGTTGATTAATGTTTTTATCCATTTTTACGAGCTATCGTATCTTTTGTGAGAAAGAGTTATTCATTTTAATCCAATTTATTTATGCATTTTCATATGTTCTCATTGAGAAAGATGCATTCAATTTAAAATCTGTTTGATTGCGCATTGTTTCTATTACCCAACTGTGAAAAAGATTGTTATCTATGTAATTCAGAATGTTTTTACCATGATTTCTTTCTGCAACTATATACATATAAAATTTTCGTATATTGATTTAGAAACTGTTGTTACTTCCTATATTCAATCAGGTGGAAGGGATTGAATAGTTTTTGAATTCCTCAAGGTTTGAAACTATTGGATTGTCAATTGAATCGCCTGAAAGAATTCTGGCTACATCAGTCAGGGTTCCTCGCACAACCTGTAGGACTTCCACTAGGCAAAAGGCTAATAATTTTGAAACCGAGTCTCTCCATGTGACTATGAGTAGGGCAACTTCTCGTGGAGTAAGGAGGCAATTGGATGGAGAGGTCAACGAATTCCTAAAAACTCTAATGGTTTCTATCACCAAAAAGAAGGGGACCACAACATCAACTCATCAAGAAACTTTGAAAAATGAGACCACTACTACTACCACTACTGTACAGAAAGCTTACAACACAAGAAGATCCACAAGGTTGACTGCAAAGAAATCTGAAGGGCTAGAAGTGATAGAGAGGGAATGAAGTGAACCCATAAATCTTGATTTGTTTTTGGATGAAGTGAAGGATTTGGGTCATCAAAGTGATGAAAATTCAAAGAATGAGAAGGAGGTTGTGCATGTAGACACTACTACACTTGAAAGTGGAGAGAAGAAAGTAGATTATTATGGTGAGGTAGTTGATTTAAAGGTGAAATCAGATGAAGTCATTAAACAACATGAGAACGTGGATTTAGAAGATCTAAAACCAAATTCAGAACCATGTGAAGATGATGATTAAGAAGAGAAATGGGTGATCATAGATGAGAAAATTGATCTCAATGAAGCACCGAATGTTTCAGTTAAGGAATAGGATGCTTTTATGGTTCCAGAGGAACACATAGTCAAATCTGATGATATTGATAATAATGCCCTTTCCTTTAACACCAAAAACCCAAGTGATCCTTCAATTTTGAAACCTGAAAGCATGACATGTGCTGTTTCAGAGATGAAGAATGAAGAATCAGAGTATAATGGTAAGTTCCATATCTTTTATATGATATAACTCTGCATTTTCTTACATGAATTGAATTATATAATCTTTTTGTTTGCATTGCCAGACATAATCGAGAAACAGATGGGCGTATCATCCTATGAAAGGTGGACTGCACTAAAGAATCTCAACTTTGTAGAAGGTAACAACATAACAATTGACATTTTTTCCCTCAAAGGTTAAAAGTTATAAATAATAATTGATCTTTCGACTGGTGATTTCCAGCCATCACATACATGGTTATCAAATGTGGCTTTTTTGATTGATAGATGGGCTCTTGAAATTGCACTTAATTGTTACCGGAAAGCAATCACATAGTTGGAAATATTATCACGGACAACTATATGATGTTGGATTACACCATCCCGGAAGGCACAGGTACAACTAGCTACACTTTGTTTATTTTGTGATTGCAAATTACAGACCAAATATGTATGTCTAAAGTATCTTTTCGTCTTTAACTATTAGCTATTTATGTTTTAAAGCCAAAGTGAAGGTAATTTTCAAGTAGAGTAAAACATTTCATCTCTTAAAAAAGAATTTAAAAAAAAAAGTTACTAAAAATGGTACCTTTTTTACTGATTAGTCATTGTTCTTGAATCACATGTAATTCCTTTTAACCTAGATAGTTAGTTACATTATATGTTCGATCGATAAAAATCACATGTAATTCAAATATGAATCACAAAAAAAAATACATATGAATTACATGTAATTCACATATAATTTACATATGAGTCACATGTCATACAGATTTAAATCACATGTGATTCACATATAAATCGCATGTAATTCACAAGTGAATCACATATGAATTATATGTGATTCACATATAAATCACATATGAATAACATGTAATTCACAAGCGAATCACATATGAATTACATGTGATTCACATATAAGTCACATGTGATTCACATATAAGTCACATGTGATTCACATAAAATCACAAGTGAATCACATATGAATTACATGTGATTTATTCTGCTAATTTTTTTAAAATTAATGTTTTATGAAAAAAAAAAGTAAAAATTATTTTTAAAAAAAATACAAAATTTGATTTATTATGTTAATTTTGTTCAATAAAACAAAAAAAAATAAATAAATAAACATTACATGAGATCGATAAGATTACGATCATGCCCTTAATGAGTTAATTTTTATATAACGCTCCACCTTTACTTCTCAGGTTCTCCGGAAGCTATGAGTTTTCAACCGATCTAATCTATATATATATATATATATATATATATATATTGAGAGAGAGAGAGGGAGAGAGAGAGATGTAGGTTCAGGTATTTAAAATAATTATTGTGTTATTGTATGCATAAATGTGCGTCAATCAAAATTTAAAATAAAAATAAATAATTAAATAAATAAATAACGGTAAATAGGTAATTTGATAATTAGTTTCCACAAATAATATCCTATAATTATGGTAACCATTGACTTCAGCTACCTAGGGTTTCTCTATCAATCGGCTTTTTAAAACAACCATCTACCTAGGTCCACCAAGTGCTGAAGCAAGAAGCAGGAAGGTGTATCAATTGCTTGTCATCGGCGGATCTTGTTGACACCAAAATCACGTCCCTTCTCTTCCAGCCGTCATTGACTCTTTCAGCCGTCATTGACTCGTTCCCTCCATAATCAATAGCAAGAAGCAAACAGCAAGGCAACAACCACCGTTTGGCCCGTCGCATATTCGCAGGTGCAGGTGAAAATTGATGAGAATAGGCATGCCTTCCTTCACCTCTTGCAAAATTGATCGACATGAGCCAAGGAAATAAGAAAAAAAACTACAACTCTCCTTATGTACCTTCTTCGGTTCTTCATGTTCTTGTTTCAACAATCACGTCCCCAAAAATCGATATGGCTCTTGTTCTGTCTCCACCTTTTATTGACGCCACACACACACGAATAAATCGCATGTATCAATATTAAACTCGAAATTGGATCTCTTCTCTTCTTTAATCGATCACACCCTTCTTTCTCTACTTGCTTTTTTGAAACCGATCATAGGTTCCTGTTGATCTAGAGTGAAATAACAAGCCACTAGTTGACTCTTCACCCTTTAAGTGCACTGTTGAAAACTGATTTTCTTATTTTCTGATTTCTTATTGATTAATCTCAAACGAAATCCCCAATAAAAATGTACGAAATTAGGAATCTTCTGTTGGATGATTCAAAAATACAGTCTTGAATGATGACATTGAACGAAACCTGTGCAAAATTGCTTACATTTACAAGCTTCAAGGCATAGATTAACGATAATCTGATAGAAACGAATGTAAGGTACAATGGTTTTCTGATAGACTCGATGTGTTTAGGTTTATTGGGAATTTGTTCCGATTGTCTAGTTTTTACATGAAATTGTAAGTTGTTTTGATCCACACCAAGCGTTCGCTAAAATGCTTCAACTGAATGATATTTCTTTGTTTATAGTATTCTATCATAAAAGAATGTTTTTTATGATAATCATGAATATATTCTGTTAGAATGCCCCAAATTAATATAATTATTGGTAAATGAATTCCAATTCTATCATAATGGAATCATGAATTCCAAATATGCTGGAATGGAATATGGATATTTTCTGACTAATTTATTCATTGGACTTGTTTCCACATAAGCTGATGCTTGAAGAACGGACCACGAAATTTGAACGACGCCTCTTAGAAACATTAGTCTTTTAGAATAAATTAGTATATTTGTTAGATTTTAATGTTTTTTTTCCCGAATTAAAAGTTTTTTAGTTTTATTCTTTAACAATAAATGTAATTCTTAGCAATTGTTACATGTCTTTTATAAGAATTAATATAATTTTTGTTTTAATTCTTCAAATACTGGTTCGCGAATTTGTTATTCTACAAGAAATATGTTCAAGAATATTTTTATTATTTTATGGTTCTAGAATATTTTTATTTTTGAACATACTCAAACATATTCTGTCAGAATGTCCGAATTAAAAATCTAATAATTTGTAAAATCAGATTTTTAAAATTAATAGAATCAATGATTCTTTAAAATATGTAAATTTCCTTTATTAAATATATATTAATTGACTAAAATACCCTTCTATTTAAATTAGATGATATTTTTCGATTATTTTTAATTCAATAATATCTATTAATGACCTTTTTAAAATAAGTAAAATGATTGGCTCATATTTAAACATACAATAACATAATAATTACTTTGAATAAAATAACCTAAGCCTATATATATATATATATATATATATATATATATATATATATATATAGAGAGAGAGAGAGAGAGAGAGAGAGAGAAGTTCAATAACCATTATTAATCAAGAAACCAAGGAACCAATCCAAAGCGTCGAAATTTAAAGCGGTCAACGGCAAAAATAAGGGTTGTAGACTTTTACAATGGACGCACATTCATCGAATTATAACAAAACCCATTTCCATTTTTTGTTTAAAATTTTTTTTAGCCCATGTTTTTTATCGAAAAAAAAACCAAGTATACCGTTGTTCACGATTTTCGTCCTCTTTCCAAAGAGATCCATGATTATATATAAAAAACGAATTTTGTTTTTCGAACAAAATCCACTTCATTTTCTTTGTTGAAAAGTTAAGGTCTATTTTTTATAGAAAAAAATTAATAAATATATTAAAAATCATGCTTTTTGTACTTTTTAAACATAGATCGATATTCGTGTAAAAAAACGATATTTCAATTCAGATTCACATTGTGAAGCTTCTCAGATTCATAGTGTGCATAATAGTAAATCAGATTCATAATGCGAATCTGAACTGATCGATCTTTTTCACATTATGAATGTTAAAAAGTGAAATATTTAAAGTTTAGATTCAGAGTGTGAATCTGCACTGATCGAGTTTTTTTTTTTGTGAACCTTTTCAAATTAATAGTGTGCATAATAGCAAGTCAGATTCATAATGTGAATCTGAACTGATCGAGTTTTTTCACATTGTGAATGTCAAAAATTGAAATATTTACAGTTTAGATTCACAATGTGAATCTACACTGATCGAGTTTTTTTTAGTCGGTGTTGATGTTTAGTAATAGAGTACAAAAGTTAATATTTTTTGGTATAATTAATTTTTTTTAATAAAAATAAACTTAAATATTAAAAAAAAACTAACAAAATGAAGTGGGTTTTTTTCGAAATTTTTTTTTTGTTTTTTATATATTATCATGGATCTCTATGGAAAGATGACGAAAAATTGAGAACAATGCTATATTCGGTTTTTTTTCGATAAAAAATGTGGCCTAAAAAAATTTAAACGAAAAAAGGTGGGTTTTTTAGTAAGAGGTGAATTTTTGGTATAATCCGGTGTGTGCGTCCAATGTACAAGTGTACATGTATTTCCTTGGCCGTTGATCATTATGATTTCCGACACTCACGATTGGTTCCTTGGTTCCTTTGCTGGTGGTTTTTGCTAAGCCTTCTGTTGTTTCGATTTGTTTTGTTGTTTGGTGGTTGGATGCCTTCTTGTTGCTGTTTTAGTGAGATTATCTATGTTTTTGGTTGGTGCTAGTGGGGGTGCTCTACTGTGTATTTTCATTCCTGCATTTCATCTTGGAGTTTGGTTTTCATCAAGCCTGGGGTGGTTTCTTAGTCATTTGTCGAGGTGGTGAGATCATTGTTTCTTGATGTTCGGTTCTACTTGTAGTTTGGTTGGAGACCTTTTTTTGGGGTTTTAACATCAACAAACACTCTGTGGATTTAAATTTTGGCAAATTTAGGGTTAAATTCATTGGGGGTAAACAAAAGCTTTGGGATGTGGGGTAAGAAAAATTGGGGTTGAATCCTCATCACCTCCCTCGTCTTCATCATCTACAACTCCGATTTTCCTCTCCAAACTTCGACTTTTCTCCCTTGTGATCAACTAGCTTAACCTCTCCAACCTTCTATATCCCCTTCAATCCTTGATGCCTCCATCACCTTCATTATCTCCAACTCTGCCTCTTCCTGCTTCATCATACTCTGAAAATCACATATGTTCACCATGCTCTTCATCTAAGAACGATGATTCATATGGTAGTGACAAGATCTGGTCTAACATGTGTGGCGATGATTGATGTTGTTGAGGCTAGATCTGATCGATTTTTGTGTTTGCTTAGGTAAATGTTCTAAAGATTATATTGGAAAACTTTTGAAGGTTTGAACAATTCAATGATTTTGGAATGGAATATGTATGCGAAAACATTTTGATGAAGATGATGTTTGATACGGGAGAGAGAGATTTTATATATTAAATAACTATATTAATTTTTTTTCAATAAAAAATAAGAGAAAATATCATAAATGGTCCCTATGATAATGAAATGACGAAAATGTCTTTCAGTTAACGGATAAAACTTAACGGGGTTAGCAATAAAGACCAATCGTCAAAATTTTGAAAACATAGGGACCATCTATGATGTTTTTAAACCACGGAGATTAAACTTCATATCTGAAGAAACCACAGGGACCATTTATGATGTTTTTTCTAGAATATTTTATTACTAATTTCATATTTCATATTAGTCAAATGGATTAGAAAATGTTCGTAATTACCGTTTAGGTGTTCAAAATTGGATATATTCAAAATTTAAATATAAAAAAATTTTGGTTAATTGATTTGATATTCGGTATCCGAAATTTTGTCTATTGATATTAAGTAGAATATACTAAAATACATTTTTTTGAGCTTTTCCTTTATTTAGATATTAAACACCATAAAGACATAAACCACAATTGTTTTCCTTTTCATTCGACCCAATTAGGAGAGATATACTAAGTCATCCCAAAAAAGTATTTTTAAATATTAAGTTTTTATAATAAAAAACTCAAAAACTAATTTAAAATAAAAACAAATAAGCAAGTCATTAGATTACATTAAAACCTCTAATTTTACCTATTTATTATATTAATAAAAAAATACTAAAAATAATAAATAATAATAAATTTTTGGATATCAGGATATCTGACATATATAAAAATAATTAAAAAAATATTGTTTCTTCCCGAATGATAATAATCGATTTGATAAATAGTAGGTGTAAAACCGATATATTATATGGGTTAATTAAAAAAATTTAATATAAATTTGTAAATATTTAAAAACTTTAGAGGTATAAGAAATTAAGAAAAATAATAAATTATTAAAATTGATTTTTTTATCTTTTAAATTTAAATAAATAAACAAAATAAATTAATGAACTTTAATTTGACAAAATTTGAAATAAGAATATAAGTCCATTAATAAAATTGATATTTATGTGTTACTATATTTATTGTAATTATTAGATTAAAATATTATGTGCAGTTTATTAAATAGAAAAACTTATAAATTTACATGTACAAAATAAATTAATTCAAAATAACCACAAAATTATATTTGACAAATTGAATAAGAATCTGACATCGACAAAATAATATTATTTATTATAGTAGATGAGAAATTTAAATCAAAATTTAAATCAACCTGATTAAATTTAAAGTATTAATTTGGATCCTCGCCCCTGGGACAAGGCAAGGAAGAATACAGGAACAAACATATATCCCCGCCAACCATTATTGAACGCCTTTACAGGTAAGCTGAAGTGACACATCATCATAAAAGGACCCATCAGTCTCCAGTTTGTAAGTCTTTCGGGACTCCAATTCCATTATATAATATTTTACTAAAATTTTATTTTAAAAGTATATACTAGTAACTATGTTCATCGTATATACTTAAGAATTCTTCTCAGAATTGTTCATACCAGTGTAGTCTATAAAAAACTACGAGGGTAATCATCATCTAAAGTTGAAAAATCAACGGTCTTCATACCTATAATTCTGAAGTCAGTTGTAAGTTGTCTTCGGTGTATTATTAGGCGTGGAGATTAAAAAACTAATATATGGGTACCACGACATTCTTTGTTTGGGTTATTATAGTCGTCTTTGCTTGAGTTAAATAGTCATCTATATATCAATTATCATATGGTCCCAACATTTATACATCATTTGAGTTTATTGGTGACAAAGTTTAGTCAAAATCAATTCACTTGGCTTTGATCAGCACTTGTTAGGCAACTTCCTCGATCCCCTTATTCTTCTGAAATTGTTCTGGCTTCTCACGTTGAGTGGGCGATGGTTGTCTTAGTTGTGTTTCTTGTGTTTTTGTTGATTGAGCCAGTAATTTCACAGTCAAACGACCATGATAACAACACTAACATTCATCTCCAATCGTTCTGTGGTAGTATCGCTCCAATACATCCTACAAATTTCATCAAGAATCGTAACTCTACCTTTGCTGAACTCAGAAAGCAATTAATGAATGAAGGAGTATTTTCTGCAAGAGCACAGGATTTAAGTGCTGGGGACACGGTCTATGCAGCAGCTCAGTGCAGGAACTACCTATCCAAAGATCAGTGTGTGGCTTGTTTTGATGCTGGCGTTTCTGTACTGGTCAAATGCACAGCTGGCAATGGTGCTTACACACTCTTCGATAACTGCTTTATCAGGTAAAGTCTACTATATTTACAATTCTATGCTTAACTAATTTAGTAGAGCTGTTGTTGTCAAAGCACAAATTAAATTGTTTCACTTGCTACACCCAAGTGATCATTGTAATATATAACAGAAATTAAATATCCTTCAACCTTTTGTTCCTACGTGTTACAAGCAACAATGCGAGCATCATATACATCACTATCTCTATATGCCTTGCAAAACAATAATCCAATATTATACTTTTAAGCATTATTTTGATGAAAAAATATCTCTAGGATTTTATAATATCTTTTATACTATAGAAGAATTCCATCAAGATTGAGTTCAACTCATCTGAATGGTATTTAAAGATCGAAGTGTCATTCATCCTTACTTACTGGTCGTAAATTTTTGCCTTAACATTCTTCAAATGGATTAAGATTGAGTTAAACTCATATAAATGATCTTTAAAGAGAGAATGCATCTTCATCCTTAATGTATTCAAATTTTTTTTAACAAAAGCTTATTTGTGAAATATTTAGTCATATATAATGGCTCAATCTTTTGCTATAAATCTAATACTCTCTTCATCGGTAACTTCATAATGTATCTCATTCGAAATTGATAACAATGTCGTAGAATGATCCTTTTCTTGTTTCTTATAACCTGGCCTCATCTACGCTTGTTAGCCTCTCACTAAAAAATGGAATCCAAACACCTTGTTGTTCAACAATATTTCAACCTTGATTTGATATACGTTTAATCTATTTTTCTCGGTAAACTTCTTGATCATCACTTGGGGAACCATTTTCTATCAAATAATTATGTTTTGTTAGTATATCCCACATTAATGCGACATGATCCCTTATATGTCTGTATATGTTGGAGTCTTTATTTTCTTTATAAGGGCTCTTTTGGAAAGACAGTTTTAGACTACACATATATATATAACATACTATCAGAGTTGGCATCTGCACCCCCATGGCTTAACACATCGTTGTCTGGCCTCATCAAGCCTCAATCTCGGAAGTGTTACTGTATCACACTGATGCGACACAATTCCTTATGTATCTATATATGTTGGGGTCTTCTTCTATCCGTAAGGGCTCTTTTGGAAAGACAATCTTGCACTCCATATATATCTTACATGTTTAACACCACTTTTCGATCAGAAATACACTTCTTTGATTTGATATAAATTTTGTTGTTCTTGAATTGTTATTGAAACTTGTGTTTGTACAGTTAATGAGATGAAACAAGAAAGAAGGTTAAAATGGTTGTTTTATGCTAGATAGAGTGAAATGAAACTCGAATCATACAACTGAACCTAATAGGAAACAACATTATATTTAGACCAATAACTTTTTTTAGAAAAGTTAAACATACTCTTTCTTTTAAGAATTGCAATAGCCAAACTTCCTTTATTTAATTTAAAAACTTTTGACTAATTGGTAAGTCAAACAAAACTTACAATACCAACCACGGACTTAACAAAATTACAATGTGTTTTCGGATCCCCTAAAATAAAAGGCACAAATATTTTTTTATGGGAATTTAAAACATTATTGAAGTATGATCTAAATTCCATCGTTGAACTTTTTCGTGTTAATGCAACACTTTGGCATAAGTGTTGCAGTTGCATGAAAAATACTTTCTGTTAAGGCAGCGTTTTCGGAATTATGGCTGTGTAGACGAATTTCCATTGCTTGGATTGTTGATTACTTATTTTCCACGTTTACTAGTTCTATGACATTATTTCGTTTTATTTAGAAGTTTCGGATCTTTAAGATTCTTTTGTAAAAAGGCTATAAATAAAGCATTTCTAGTGATAGTATTTCTATCCACTTTTCTTATTGTCGACTTTATACTCATATAATCCCTTCTTCCCATTGGCAATTTTATACATACAAGTTCTTGTTCCTAATGGTTTTTCCTGCAACGGTTTCCATTCAAATATACTTGTGTTCATGATTGTTCTAGTTTCCTTTGTTTATCATGATATTTATAAAAAACACTCCAAATATCACACTTAAACTCTATATTCACTCAAATCCGTCGCTCATCTAAATGATCTAAACCCTTTGGGGTGCCTCTAATTGATTAATACATAAACAATAGAGAAATCCAACCAAAGTTTCCAAGTTGGGGATAGTTTTCAAAGTACAATACAACTGTGTAGGCGGACCAAAGCAAGGAAAAACATATCGGTCCTCACGACAGAACGGAGTGGTCTGCAACAAGAAATTAACAAACCAGCCCTCAGACTAAGCGGAATGTGGATTGATCCTCAAATCCATCGTGTCACTCCTTCGAAGAGATTATTGAAAATCACAATTCTTGAACATATAATTTATTATTTTTTGGAAGTAATTTTAATTATCATTTCATATCAATCTAAAGAAGCTTTGGAAAAAGAAGTTCTAAATCTTCTATGTCATCTCTTGTTAAGGTACGAAGACTTTGCTGACTTCTATAATAACCCAAAGGTGGCCCAGGATGGGACTGGCACACCATCTTCACGATGTGGTATTCAGTCAGCATCACAGCCGATTACAACTTTTCAAGGAGTTGTAGATGACTTGCTAACCGATATTAGAGATGCTACTCCAAAAGCATCTAATTTCTATGTAGCATTGACAAGGGAAATCGCAAGTGATAATGCAACAGTCTATGCGATTGGACAGTGTGATGGAAATAAAATCCCATGTCAAAATTGCATGAATGCAGCATATAACGAATTAAATAATTGTCTTCCAAGAACCGAAGGATGGTTTTTCGACATGGGTTGTTTTGCAAGGTATTCAACGACTCCATTTTTCAATAACAACCAAACAACAGATATCACAAGTGTCTTAAAAGGTGAGGCCACTTCTTTCAATTTCCTGAAACAATCAATTCTTCGGATCTAGACTTCCTGGGTTTATAACTTCTTTTTGATTATATGATAGGGCATTCAAGTGAGGTACCCATAATTGTTGGAACAATTGCTGGCATAGCTTTGTTTTTCACTATCATTGTCATGTGGTTAGTGTATCGAAAACGGAAGAAAGCTAAAGAGATTGAGCAAGGTGATTGTTTATATGTGTTATGTGTATTTATGACACATTTGTATTTGTCTTTTTCCGACCATGAGGCTATCAACACCTGGTTGACCGGGTTGGTGCGTGATGTGGCTGATCATGTGGAATTATTGATCATTTGTTGTTTTTCAGGATATAGTTCTTATCATAATATTTTATTTAGTTTTATAATAATTATAACGATAAACTCAATCTGTATACATGTCGACCATGTTATGCCATGAGTGCAGAAGATTTGAAGGGTGCAGTACATTACAATTATAAAGATCTGCAGCTGGCTACCAATAATTTTGGGGAAGAGAATATTCTAGGGAAAGGAGGTTTTGGTGAAGTATTCAAGGTAATAAAATAGAATTTTCGTATTGGAATGATATTATTGATTTCAATTTGGTTTCAACATATAAATATTTATTTTCCTGGAAAGACAAACAATTTCTCATGAATTACATTTCATTAGATCTTAACTTCTTAGTTATTAAAGATTCATTTACAAGCACAATAGTTGAATGACAAATATTTAAGATATAAATGTTATTTATATTTATCAAGCAAGTGAGAATGTTTTTTCCAAATATTACACCCTTGGGACTGAAATTTTTGTTGCCGCAATACACATATGGCTTGTAATTGTGATGAGAAATTAAATATCCTCCTACTTATCCTTCTTCCCATTTGAAATGATGACAAGTGTATTAAAATATAATTAATATCATTCAAATATGATATTTGTCACTATTTCACATGAATAGGAATATAAGTAGGAGAAAACAGTAGGAGGATATTTAATTTCTCAATTGTGATATTCCCAGATTTCGTACTATAAGTTAGTACCTCTAGGTTAACCTATCAAATTAACTTTAGATATCGTATGTCAACATTTCTCATTTTCTACAAACAAATTGGAGATACAATTTCCTTATTATTCACTTATTGAAACAAACTCTTGAATGATTTATTATAGGCAACCCTTGATGATAACAATGTTGTGGCAGTAAAGAAACTTCATGTACAACATGCTAGAGTAAAAGAAGAATTTGAGAATGAAGTTAAGCTTATAAGTGACGTTCATCATCGAAATCTTCTACGTCTCCTTGGATGGTCCAGTGAAGGATCTGATCTACTTCTAGTCCTGGAATATATGCCAAATGGAAGCCTTGATCGATTCTTATGGGGTAAGTTGGTGTTGAAAAACTACTGATAATTATTCATGTGAAATTCAATATTTAGAAACACTTGGTATGCTAATATCTGTTCATAATGAAGGTTCTGAAAGGGGAACTCTGGACTGGAACCAACGATATGAAATAATATTTGGGATAGCCAGGGGTCTTGCTCATCTACACAACGAATTTCATGTCAAAATCATTCACAGAGATATTAAATCAAACAACATTCTTCTTACTGATGATTTTAAACCAAAGATAGCAGATTTTGGTCTGGCAAGGTTTCTACCTGAGGATGAAACTCATGTTAGCACCAAGTTTGCTGGGACATTGTAAGACTGTTGATACAATTATTGTTTGTGGATAATTAAGTTCTTTTATTTTTACAATGAAATACAATGTCAGGGGTTACACAGCGCCAGAATATGCACTTCAAGGTGTTTTATCGGATAAAGTTGACACTTACAGCTTTGGAGTTGTGAGTCTTGAAATCATTAGTGGCCGAAGGAGTACTGAAGTGAAATCTGACATATCATCCTCCGACTACCTACTGGAAGATGTGAGATGGCATATTAATACCTTTTCTCATATTTAGCTGTTCTGTTTAGAGAATGACAAGATCAGATTAATAAGAAACGAAAAAAATTACATAGGAGGTGCAGTACATATATATAAGAAGAAAAAATATAATAATAAGATACAAACAAACATGCTTCCTTCCTCAAAACATAGCATGAAGAAAGAATAAGAAAGCAAAACAGATAATTTAACAAAGAATATACCCAAGTTACAACTCCTGCAATAATGTGTACTTCCTCTTTTCCCTTTTGAATGTTGACTATGCTTCAGGATATGACCTCAGAGACTTGAATTCTGAATGTATACCCTGTTGCTTACACCATTAAAATATTTAAGTTGTACAATCTCAAACAAAACTTTGATCATGTAACAAGTATATATCTTCTGAAATAATTATGTTTTTAAAAACAACAAATATTTCACATATAAAGGTGATGCATACATTAGTAGATTTTACTTTCTTTGTAAAATAGTTACGGAACTCTTAATTTTTTTGATATAATTGGGTGAACAGGCATGGAAGTCATATGAGAAGAAAACACATATGAAATTCATTGATGTCACATTGGACTTGAACCAACACCAGCAAGAACATGTGATGAAGATCATTGAGATTGCTTTGTTGTGCACCCAATCGCCATCTTCGAAGAGACCAACCATGTCGGAGGTCGTTTTGATGCTTCAGGATGGCCAATCATTGGGGAAAAGAGAGCTAACCAGACCTACTGATGTACACAATCATGAAAGGAGGATTCATATTGGCTCTTTAAAGAATTCCATTGCTGCTGATAATGTTTGCAAAAACCGAAAGCAAATATTAGAGGCGAATGAGAAGCTACGTAGTGAAAGAGGAATGCCAAAGTAGATGTAATGGAGAAAGGGATGGATGTTGCAAAGATCAAATAAATCAAGGATTCAGGGTTGATGATGGTGAGGTTTTTATGCGTTTTAAAAAAAACATACACCAGGCAGCCTACTATTACTATTGGTCTGAATGAAACAGAATCCTCCATGTCACTTTTCTTGCTTTCTCTACGGAAAGTCGTCAATGAGTATCTTTACAATATGATTACTTTTGATTTAATCAAATTCAATGCTTTTTATAAGAAATCAAGTGAATACACTACTAGAAAAGGCTTTTAATGATGTACGAATTACAACTCACACTGGTTTTATGACATGAAAAATGTCAGCCATAAATATTATGCCCTGCTTCGTGAAATCTTAAGGATTTCCGGCAAACATTTTTTGTTATAAAATTATTTCATCTTTTAAAAACAGTTACGACACAAAAACACTTACATCGTAATTAAGCGTCATAGCAAGATTAAAAGAAAACAATGGATACCCTTCTCATATTTGTGTGTCATCTTGAAAAAAAACTCAACCGTCTTTTAATTTGCTCATCTTTTATTGATTTCCTCCCATTTTCCTGGTTCAACTACCTTTTGTTACTAGTTTATGATGAACCCACCACATTTGATTTGATTGTTATATAGCAGTGTGCTCAAGGAGAAAGGAGAAAGAGAACACGAATTTGTTTGAAAATCTACCGGTCGACATGAATGTGGTAAACTTTGAACAGGGTCGGCCTGGGCGAGTTGGGCAGAGGCCCATGGCAGCAAAGAGAAGAGGGGCATAACTTTAGTCCATCATTCTAATGTATTAGGTTTTCGGCCCAAATGATTTCATCCCGGATTGACTGTGTGTTTACTCGCTCTAGTTCCCGTCTTCCCAGTCGTCTCCTAGAATGATGAAAGGTCCAAATTTAGAAGACGAGTTCATTGGTTTCCCCGATCATCAATTGGTCAAGAGGCTCGTATTTGGATACATAATGGATACCCTCTCCCGATTTCTTTCTTGTACACAAGAACGGTGATTTATACAAACTCTAATCTCTTGTCGCTCGATTTCTCTAAACTATCTTTTCTTATCTTTTTTTATACCATTTTCTCTTCCGATTTCTGTGACTATCTTGATATTTATCTACTCTCCGACGTGGAGCTCATCAGAGTTGTAATGGAAGTATTCTCCTGTTTAGGACGATCATGCCCCTGTTGCTATGGAATTGTCCAGTTCTCCATTTGTTACTTAGCTTTTCTAGATGTTTTGCTTTCGTGTTACTTTTCTGGATTTGGAGTTTTACCTAGGTGTATGGTTACGTTATTCTTTCTTTGGTCGGTTTGGATTTTAAAGGTGCCTCCCTCTACATATTGTTTTGCCAATTTGGACGATTATACCCTTATTGCTCTAGGGGTATTCAATTTTTGTAATCCCCTTCAAGTTATCACGATTTTGGTTTCAAATAGTATTAAGAGCCTGGTTGGACGATTATGCCCTTGGAGTTGATTCCCTGCAATTCTAAATTGTTTTGTTGTTGCGAACAAAGTTGTAACGACCCAATTTTCACGTCCAAAAATTTCATTTTTGATTAAGTGATTTACAAAACGTTTGTAATACAATATCATCCGATCATATCATTAAATAAAACATGTCTCGTATCTGAAAAAACGAATCGTAAAAACATAATAATGTCAGAGTACAAATCCCAGAATAACTCATAGTGCGGAAAACAAAGAGTGTGTGTATGATGTGCCGCTACCGCGCCAGCTCCTTCCCCTTCGCTAAAGAGGTACCTGAAACCAAAACTGTAAACCGTAAGCACGAAGCTTAGTGAGTTCCCCCATTGTACCACAACCCATACAATCACATAGCATACTTACTGTCGGGAAATTCTGGGGTGCCCGACCTGATGGGTTTTGGTCATAAGACATCCTATGTGCTCATACAAACCCTAATGCTTGGATCTAGGTTTCTCTATTGTACATGCTTTGAATCCAAGACTATAAACCCTAATTCTAGCATATGGAAATCAATATTAACATATAATTAGGTTTAAGATATTACCTTGATTGTTATGTAGTAATAACAATCCCAATTCCTCCTTGAATTGACTTTGGAAGGCTTAGAGTCACAAGTGTCACTCCTCTAATGGCTTACAAACACCAAGAGCAAATGGAGAAGATATGAGGAGAGAGGGGAGGTATTGAATTCGTCCTTAGGACTTCTAGGGAAAGCTTAGACGAATTCATAAGCCTTAGGGGGTTTATATAGGTGTAAAGATTAGGGTTTTAGTCCTTATCCTTATCTAGTTGCTTGCCCATCAAGCAACCATAAGATAAGCCTTGGAAATCCCTATCTCTTGGACCTTTGGACGATTTTAAGGATATCCTTATCCTTGAATTCGTCCATCCTTTAACAAGGATAACCATTGCCCTATTTTGCAACTATCACATAATTACAATTCAGCCCCTCTAGTTTAATTAATTACATTTAATCACAAAATTAATTCTTAATTAATTATTGACCAATATTAATTAAACAAATATGATTTCTCCTTTAATATATTATTCTTATAACATATTAATAAATCATAATAACCTCTCTCTTTATTTATTTCTCCAATCAAGTTGCTTTGGTGAAGGCAACCCAAAAGGACCATGCACCATCGGGTTATGTACATACCAAAATAGTTATGGAATTAGACACTAATCCAACAATCTCCCACTTGGATAAGTCTAACAACTATTCTGCGTATGACTTCGGATCCCGATCTGCAATCGTAGCTTTCCAAAGCTGCTGTCAACTCTGATCATATCAGATACGCGTGTCCTTAGATAAGGGATCATATATTCCTCCATTCTAGATATCATATGAGATATGATTTCAAATCATTCTCTTTGTACTATATCTCGATTCCCGATTTATGACGACTGACTAATTGAACAAATCAAATTAGCCCTAGCCTGGCCGAGCATTTACGTTTGTCATCACTAAATCATCAAGGGGCCCAAAGATATCGCTTTTATCCTACTTTGGATAAAAGGAACAGATAAACTTTGATACAATGCTTGCTTGCACTCACTAACCAAATCACACACAACAATATGTTTTATAACACCAAGTTACTAGTGCGTTTACATATTATCAATGTGCAACCGATTCGCAAGATACAACTCACACATCTCGGTTTCAAGAATATAAGATGTTATCGTCTCACTAATCACTCGTGATACAATTCATGGAGTGATCCAAGTGAGCGTGGGTTTGATCCAATGCTCAAATTCATATTCATAAGCACTCATGAACGTTGCAGCAAACATTTGCTTATGTCTAATGCTCTTTAGACAATCCACACACCGATTCACGACAGTCTTCATTCATATCTACTTCCAACATATGAACAACTGTGGCCCGTTCGAATAATTCGATTATTCTTAATAAACTCAATTATTCTGGAAGTCAAAACATGCAAATGTGAAACACAAGAATAATACTAATCCCATATGGCCTCAAACCTTTGAGAATAAATAAAACGCCTTTTATTTATCACCATATTGATTACTCATTATTTGTCGTTTCGGGTAATCAACTTTTTACTTGAATTATTACACTTGTCCCATGCTCCTAGTATGCACACAATGTTTTACCTATGGTTCTTACTTTGTGAAATAGATCACATTGAACACATTTCCAATCATTCTCATTTCACAACTCCAAATCCATTTTTCATAAGTTTAAGAATATCAAATTCTTGCCACTTATAGAATATGCTAGATTCTAACATTTTATACAACTTACCCTTGCGTAATGCCAATGCACCAAAGTCACAAAGACTATTGCCAATGATATTACAAAGTCTTCTATCGGAGATTGTTACAAGACAATTCCTTAGATATGATGTCTCTCACTCAAAGTACATTCCTTTGAACATCCTTTTGCATAAAAGTTTCTAATCTAGACATAGATTTTTCAATATTCAATTCCCAATATGAACACGCTTCCATATTTTCCATATGACAGCTCATTCTTAATAGAATCTTATCTATTCGTAATGATGTCAATATGGTCCATCCAGTATGGACACATTTCCATATTTTCCATATGACAACTCATTCTTAATAGAATCTTTTCTATTCATAATATTGTCGATATGTTCCATCCAATACCATGCTTCCAACTACTCACAAGCGACCAATCCTCGTCGAACTTTGGATTGTCCTTTGATAGTTGTTTAATTATTTTAGTCAAAACCGATTCTAGTCCTTTTTCCCTCTAAATGCGCTAGACATTTGGAAAAATTTAGAATGGTCAATCATTAAACCATTTGCAATCGATCCTATACCCGAAGCGTATGGGACACGATGCATAATGTTTTATTTGGCTATGTTCTCAAAATTCGAATTATGAAGAGGAATGCCGTAATCATAATCAAAATTTTACGAACAAACTATGTACCTTTGACTAAGTTTATTAACATTTCTCAACCTAATCCTTTAGATTTGAAATGAAGCATAATATTCTCTCCCTTAATTATAGCAAAACAACCTTTCAACTCTTACAACTTTGCAAAGTATGACTCTTGTTTTCTATAGTTAATATTGCTAACCTGGCAATACTTTCCTTAATAATCATACAATCATAACTTTTATGCTCCCACTATCATGATGATTATTATAAAACATAACACTTATGCTCCCACTAGCTTCGACATGTATTCATAAACATCTCAACTTCCAGAAAGACAATACTTATTGAATTTCTTAAGTTCATGTTTCTAATACTTAGTGCTTTGATAATCTTTTATCAAGGCTTTTTGAACTAATACACCTTTGCCTTCGATAGTTCATATGTGTATCTAAATAATTAAGACTAATTGCCAAACCTCACAATTCAAATTATGGAAAGGGATACCGTAACCATAATCAAATTCAAGAATGCAATTTTATAATCACTATCTTCTTAAAATCTTTCTTAGTGAAAGCATTTCCTCAGAGTCATTTTCATGAAGGAGGAAATCTAATGACACTTAGATTTAAATGGTGTATTTGTTCCTATCCATGTGAATTTGTCAAAACCAAAGTTTACGACGAATTCAAACTCATATGGATCGAACTTTCTTAATCTTGATTTCTTGCCTTATGGTAGCACAGCTGCCCACCACGTCTTCCAAGTAGTTAAGCAGCTCACCTTTTTATATCAATGTACTTTCCATTGAACAAGGTCCTTGCATTTTATGCATTCAAATGAGAACTCATAGGACTCACATGTATAATTAACTCGATTGGATTGGCACAGAAACAAAATAATGTCTTCACGATAGGTTGTAAACCTCAACTCGTGTGCTAGTGATGATCGATAAGGTTTATTTGATTTGTTCTTGAAACCTTTCAAGACCATTAAGACTCCCACTGACTCCTTGACATATAAGATTCTCTTGTCAATAACCATTTCTTGACAAACAAATATTCAAGAGTTAGTGTAGCTTTTATCAAAACACTTCATAAATTGGTCCTAGTTGGTCTTTGCCTTGTCCAAGATATCACAACTTACCACATTTAATGAATGTTATAAACCTTCTTGATACTTTTTCACTCAATGTCACAATCGTAACTTTAAGACTTGTTATTGGAATGAAGTATGATTGACTTCTTGATGTTACCATTTCTTTAATCTTTGATTCCTCTTCTTGGACATACAATTGTGCCAAGACTCACTTAGAGGATCAATTGAGATATGATTCTTAATCATTAAGACCTATCATAAAGCATAAAAGCTACTCTCCCTTCTTCTTAGAATGGAGAAAATTTTATCTTTCTGCCTACTTGATTCTTCTTATTCGTTCTGCTATTGATCTAAACCCTTTAATCAATTCAGAATTACACTTAATCTTGTAAGTATAATCATATTAACTAAGCTTTTAGTAAATCATGACGAATATCTTTGTCACTCTTATGGTGAACTTGATCAACACACAACTTTGTGTACTCGATCTCCTAGTCCTTCACTTGACACCTTGTCAATGAATTAGTCTAATTTCCAAATATGAAATTTCTCATTCATCGTGCAACCAAGTTGCATGATTCCAAATTTCTGTCCAATTGAAACTTGGGCGATGAGAAACTCTCCCTATTTGGTAAATTCTCAACTTTCCATAAATAACATAATAAGAACCAAATCCATTATTGCTAATAATAGAAACATTTTAACATCAATTTTCATACACGCCATTGTAAGGATAAATAAATAAAATTTAAAATCAAAAATTTATTTTATTGCGGAAAAATTTGTCCTTACAATGCAACTCATTGAAAAACTTATGCTAATACATCTTTCGTAGCAATCTAATTCTAACTCTAAGTAGGAGCTCAAGAATCTAATCTTAGAGAAACGCGATCGAAATCCATTCCTTCACAGTTAGATTCTGCTCACTTCTTCCCTTAAGCTTCCTTTCTTTTCTTCGATCCTACAAAACATCAATTGTAATCTTATCACATTATGTATTCAGAATCTAGAATGAAGCTTAAAAGAGTTAGTCAATGGATTTTTACCTAAATTAGAGCCATACGTTTCGACTCTCCCATCTCTTAGATCTCTTAGGTAAATGGGGCAGCTTTGTCTCCAATGCCCTTTCTCTTGGCAATAAAAGCAAATTGACTCTTTTGGAACATGACATGGAACTACTTCAGACATTGTCTTTCTCTTGTGATCAAACTTTTCGATCATAGCAAGTCTTTCGTTGCCATTATCTATATCCATAGAGGTCTCGAAGGCAAATTCACCAATCAACTTTGTTTTCCTATTGCGCCAAATCATTGCTGATTCAGCACCAATAAGCATATAGGTGAGATCTATAAGGGTCATGTCGTAGTTCATCATATAGTACTCTCTTAAGAACTCACTATATGAGTTGGGAAGTGACTGAAGAACCCAATCAACAGCCATTTCCTCACAGACAACAGATCCCAACATTCTTAACCTATCAATGTGTGACTTCATCCCTAGGAAGTGTGCACACACCGGCTTTCCTTCTTTATGTTTACTTGCCAAAAGGGCTTGAGTGATCTTGAACTTTTCAAGCCTTTGAACTTGTGGGTTAGGGAGAATAATTGGAGGAGGTAGAGGAAGTGAAGCATGATTTCTTGTTCCTCGATCGAATCGTGGAATATCATCTTCATGTGGAATGCTTGTTCCACGGGATTTGAGAAGACCATAGTTGTCGAACTTTGACATCTACAAAACAGGAGAAAAACGAATTCAAGTTAGTTGATAGATTGAGTCCTTAGTAAATCACCCAAATGAAATACTAAGGCTAGGACCCAACACAATATTCTACAACTCGGGAGAGGGATGTCGTAACCCAAATTGCAGAACATTTGAAGGTAAGTGAATGGCGATTCACTAATTTCCACCATGAAAAACGAAAAAGAAATTTAAGTTTTAAATCTATGAAAACTCCTAGATCCTTTCAGATACATTGAACTTTCAATGGCATGTTTATATCTCGATATGCCCCTCTTGTTTGTGACTGGGATGCCGAGGATCACAAAGCGGGTGTGAATAACCATGCAAACTTACATGGTGCCCTCACATGTTACAGTCACCTATTCGATGTGCCGGTAAGCCACACACGCTCCATCGAACTATGACAAACATTGAGTCACCCTTTGCTACCTTTGCTTAGAACCATTTAGTGTGCCGGTAAACCACACACGCTCCACTAACGTCTTCGCAATGGCATAAAGTGTAATTTCATGGAATTGCATCAATTCACTTTTGCCTAAGTAACTAAGATTGGGAATTTGTAAAACATTTAGTTACTTTTGTATTTTATTATACTTATAATGAAAGGTTTTGTCCTGTCCTACCCGTTCGGCTAACGACCCTCCACTAGTCAAGAGTGCGGTGGGTAAGAGTGGATACCCATTCAATCGCCATTTTATAGGCAATTTCCTTAAACACCCCTTATAGACTAGCTTCGTGAATGAGGCCTACTAACGGTAAGACTGACTTTACTCATACATATATATAATGTTAGACTTTTAATGTTATATATAGTATAGGGTGTATTTTATACTTTCAAAATACTTAGGTTGTCTAATTTAACAATTATACCTTTAATTCAAATTAAATTGTAAACCTAAACTTTTATGGATTTATTAAACCACTTTTAATTATACACCTTAATTAATTAATAAAACCATAAGGGTGTGATTTGAACTTTTTCAAAACTATATTAGAGTTTTAGAATTTAACATTCCTAATTAAACTTTTAATCAACTTTTAAATTCCAAAACTTGAGGGCAAGTTTTGAAACATTTCAAAAACATTAGGGTTTAGAATTTAAATATACCTCAAAATTAAACTATTAATCAAAATTTAAATTCCAAAACTTGAGGGCAAGTTTTGAAACCTTTTTCAAAATATTAGGGTTTCAACTACTTAAATTACAAAACAACAAAACTTTTTGGGTTCAAATTTAAAGTATAAAACCTAAAAAAGAAAATATGAAACTTTTCAAAGCACAAGGATCAAATAACAAATAATCTAAATTAACATTTAATCACATAATTATCCATATTTGATTTATTTAATGATTTCTTGGAAAACAATTTATCAATTTAATCAAAATAATTTAAACAATTATCACATAAGGAAACAATTATCTTATTAATTGATAAATATCTTCAATTAGATCAAAATATAGTCAAATATATCATATAATCGGATTAATATTGATCTAACATGATAAGGTAACCATCCATAATCAAAAACAGCAAGAAATCCCGAATATACCTCTGTCTGACGCACCGACTCGCCGAGTCACCCTCTGGAACTCGCCGAGTAGGGGCAACTCGCCGAGTCCACAGTGGGACTCGCCGAGTCCATCAAGCAGAACACCAAAAATCGAATTTTTCAAACATATCAAGCATCAATACAATAGAAACCAATCAAGGCTCTGATACCACTGATGGGTTTTGGTCATAAGACATCCTATGTGCTCATACAAACCCTAATGCTTGGATCTAGGTTTCTCTATTGTACATGCTTTGAATCCAAGACTATAAACCCTAATTCTAGCATATGGAAATCAATATTAACATATAACTAGGTTTAAGATATTACCTTGATTGTTATATAGTAATAACAATCCCAATTCCTCCTTGAATTGACTTTGGAAGGCTTAGAGTCACAAGTGTCACTCCTCTAATGGCTTACAAACACCAAGAGCAAATGGAGAAGATATGAGGAGAGAGGGGAGGTATTGAATTCGTCCTTAGGACTTCTAGGGAAGGCTTAGACGAATTCATAAGCCTTAGGGGGTTTATATAGGTGTAAAGATTAGGGTTTTAGTCCTTATCCTTATCTAGTTGCTTGCCCATCAAGCAACCATAAGATAAGCCTTGGAAATCCCTATCTCTTGGACCTTTGGACGATTTTAAGGATATCCTTATCCTTGAATTCATCCATCCTTTAACAAGGATAACCATTGCCCTATTTTGCAACTATTACATAATTACAATTCAGCCCCTCTAGTTTAATTAATTACATTTGATCACAAAATTAATTCTTAATTAATTATTGACCAATATTAATTAAACAAATATGATTTCTCCTTTAATATATTATTCTTATAACATATTAATAAATCATAATAACCTCTCTCTTTATTTATTTCTCCAATCAAGTTGCTTTGGTGAAGGCAACCTAAAAGGACCATGCACCATCTGGTTAAGTACATACCAAAATAGTTATGGACTTAGACACTAATCCAACACGACCTACCCGATACGGCCATTCTGGGGTGCCGACCTACCCATGCGGCCATTCTGGGGTGCCCTCCTACCCATGTCAAGCCATTCTAGGGTGCTGACCTACCCGTCGGTACTAAGAACCGACCCTCGGGGACTATTCCACCCCTTACTGCTACTATCACATATTGCATAACATAAACATACTATCAGACATATCTTGGGTGTCCAAACTACCCTTCGGTCCTAACAACCGAACTTGGGGACTATTCCCCTCCTACTACCGCTATCACATATAACATATCATGCCAGCATATAAACATATCATCACATATTATCAGACATATCTGGGGTGTCTAACCTACCCTTCGGTCCTAACAACCGAACTCTACTACTATCACATGTAACATATCATGCTAGCATATAACATGTCAGGTAGTAACAAACCTAGATGATATCACAAAGACAATCATCTAACATACAACTCCTACTGGTGGGCCGGCGTTGTGGCCGTAGACCCACCGCTACTGGAAGGTAACTCACCTTGTAGTAGCTGTTGGTCTGTACGGGAATCTTCTGACTGCTGCCACTGCTGCTCCGAGAATCCTCTGGCTATAATTCCCACAAAACACTTAGTCGTACACTGCTAACTTGTTCTTAGGGTAAAATGACCATTTTACCCCCGACCTAAACAAAGTCAAAGTCAACTTCTAGTGACCTGACTCGCCGAGTTGGCTCGCCAACTCGCCGAGTCCTTATCCTTCCCTTTGTCCTTATACTCGTCTCTACTCGTCGAGTTAGGCAATGACTCGACGAGTTTTCCTTCTAAATGAACATCGAATGAATCCTCATCCGACTCGCCGAGTTGTATGAACAACTCGTCGAGTTCACCTTCGACTGATGCACAGGTCCTGTCCTTGATTCGCCGAGTTGTATGAACAACTCGTCGAGTTCATCTTCATCCTTTAGAAGATTGCCTTGGACTCGCCGAGTTTTCTCATGCACTCGCCGAGTCCCATGAACTTCCAGAATAATGGCTTAGTCCAGAACGTTGGGTCACTCCCCGGGACCCCCCTAAAACCTTTCTATACTCAACTGGGTCCTTATGCCCCTCAACTGATATGGGACCAAACCTTGGACTCGCCGAGTCCAAGAATGGACTCGTCGAGTTGGTCACATCCACTCACTAAATCTTCGATTTCTGATATACAACCCTTGATCAAAAGATAGATCTATGCTTCTACAATCGATTTAGCACATAAAGTTACAACCATTACGTGCTTGCATGGGACTTTGAGCTCAAAAGGTCTTAAAATCAAGCTCTTACAATGCATGGGGCCTTCTTTGAGTGCAAAAAGGCACTCCTTTCTGCCTTGTAACCCCTCTAAGGACCTAGATTCGAAACATCAACTCCAAACCATGCTTGCAATCATGGTTGGTGACCAAAATGGCTTAAAAAAGCCCTAAAACTCCACAAAAAGGGATCTATCAAAAGAACTAACAAGGTATAGACTTTATACCTTCTGAAGACGGCAAATGATGCTCAAACTCGGATCGTTCTAGCCTCCTCTTGATCCTTCAAGCTTCTCCTTCATTCCTAGGGTCACAAAAGCACCAAAATCACTCCAAATGCCTTAGATTGCTTCAAGAACCGATAGGGTTTGCTATGGGGGTCTCCTGGGAGCAAATGGGACGAAGGAGGCCAGGTTAAGGTGTTTAAATAGGGTGCAAACCCTCGGGTTAGGGTTTTTGTCCAGACAGGGCCTACTCGTCGAGTCCGGGACCCGACTCGTCGAGTCCACAGCTTAAACCCTGCACCTCATCACGCTTCTACTCGGTGAGTTGGTCCTTCAACTCGCCGAGTCCAAGGCCAAAAATGCAAAAATATAAATAAGAGAATACGTACCAAGAACTAGGTGGTACAAATCTCCCCCACTTATTTTAGACTTCATCCTTGAAGTCTACTGCTTGATCCTGAAATAGTTCGGGGTAATGTTCCATCATCTCGTCCACCGGCTCCCACGTCCACTCTGACCCCTTCCGGTGCTGCCATTGCACCTTCACGAGTTCCACTATTTTGTTCCTCAAATCCTTCGACTTCCGGTCGAGGATTGCCACCGGTCGCTCAATGTAATTCAGGCTGTCATCAACCTGAATGTCCTCCAAGGGTACCACTGCTAAGGCATCCACCAGGCACTTTTGCAACTGAGAAACATGCAAAGTGCTGTGTATCTCACTGAGGTCGGTTGTCAAATCCAGCCTATACGCCACCTTGCCCACCTGGGCTATAACCCTGAACGGTCCAATGTACCTGGGGCCCAACTTGCCCCGCTTCCTGAATCGGATAACAGATTTCCATGAGGAAACCTTCAGGAGAACCATATCCCCGGCCTGGAACTCCAGGTCTGATCGGCGCTTATCAGCATAGCTTTTCTGCCAACTCTGAGCAATCTGAAGCCTGCTCCGGACCTGCTGAATCTTCTCTGTCATCTTGAGCACTACCTCTGTGCTCCCCATTACCCTCTGGCCAACCTCGACCCAACATATCGGGGTCCTGCACTTCTTCCCATAAAGCCTCTCAAAGGAAGGACGATCAATGCTCACGTGATAACTATTGTTATAGGAGAACTCTGCCAATGGAAGGTAGGTATCCCAACTACCTCGAAGTCTAATACGCATGCTCGCAGCATATCCTCCAGGGTCTGGATGGTTCGCTCGCTCTGACCATCCGTCTGCGGGTGAAAGGCGGTGCTAAAATGCAGACGAGTACCCAACTCATCATGAAACTTCCTCCAAAACCTGGAAATGAACTGCACATCCCTATCTGAAATCACAGAAACTGGCAAACCGTGTAGCACCACCACCTCCCGGATATAGATGTCGGCCAACTTCTCGGCCGAGATGCTCTCCTGAATCGGGAAAAAATGGGCGCTCTTGGTCAATCGATCGACGATAACCCAGATCGAATCCACTCCCCGTGTGGTCACGGGAAGCTTGGTGATAAAATCCATCGTGATGTCTTCCCATTTCCACAACGGAATATCTAACGACTGCATTTTGCCGTGAGGTCTCTGATGCTCAGCCTTGACCTTCCTGCAGGTCAAGCATCGTTCCACAGACCATGCCACATCCCGCTTCATGCAGGGCTACCAATAGTCTAGACGAAGATCCCTATACATCTTCATCGCCCTGGGATGAATGGAGAACCGATATTTATGCGCCTCCTCCATCAGAACCTGGCGCACACCGCCGTGGTATGGCAACCACACCCTACGGTATAGTGTCAGTAATCCTCGGCTGTCATAGTTGAAGGAGGAAACTTGCCCCATGATCCGCTCGCTTTTTCGATGTTCCTCCTTCATGGCCTCCCGTCGGGCCTCTCCAATCCGCTCCAACAGCGGAGTCACCACTGTCATCCTCAGGCAGATATCCCTAATCGGCGCTGCCTTGCGGCTAAGCGCGTTGGCCACCACATTGGCCTTACCCGGGTGATAAAGGATCTCGCAATCGTAATCCTTTACCACGTCCATCCACCGACGCTGCCTCATGTTTAGATTCGGCTGATCCATGAGGTACCTTAAACTCTTATGGTCCATGTAGATGGTACAACGAACCCTATAGAGGTAATGACACCAAATCTTGAGGGCGAATACAACAGCCCCCAACTCCAAATCATGCGTCGGGTAGTTCGCCTCGTGAGGCTTCAGCTGCCTCGACGTGCAGGCGATGACATGCCCTCTGTACATCAATACTGCGCCCAAAACTGAGATGGACGCATCGCAGTATATAACAAAATCCTCTATGCCCTCTAGCAGGGCTAATATTGGCGCCTCACACAATCTCTATCTCAGTGTCTCGAACGTGGCCTACTGCTTAGGCCCCCAGCGAAAGTGCACGACCTTCCTTGTTAGCCTGGTCAGGGGCACGACTATCTTGGAGAAATCCTGGATGAATCTCCGATAGTAGCCGGCTAATCCTAGGAAACTCCGAATCTCGGATGGAGACTTCAGAACCTCCCATCTCATCACAGCCTCCACCTTGGCCAGGTCCACTGATATCCCGTTCTGGTTGACGAGATGCCCAAGGAACTACACCTCGCCATACTAGAACTCACACTTGGAGAACTTAGCATACAAGTTCTCCCTCCTCAACGTCGCCAGAACCTCTCGCAAGTGCTCCTTGTGCTCCTCCTGTGTCTTGGAGTAAACCAAGATATCATCTATAAACACTATCACAGACCGGTCTAACATCGGTCTACACATGCAGTTCATGAGGTCCATGAATGCGGCAGGAGCATTGGTGAGCCCGAAGGGCATCACCACAAACTCGTAGTGGCCATAGCGCGTCCGAAACGCGGTCTTCTACACATCCTCCTCTCTGACCCTCATCTGATGATATCCTGAACGCAGATCAATCTTGGAGAACCAAGATGCTCCGTGTAGCTGGTCAAAGAGGTCATCAATCCTCGGGAGTGGGTAACGGTTCTTCACCGTCACCTTGTTCAGCTCCCGGTAATCTATACACATCCGATACGACCCGTCCTTCTTCCTCACAAACACAATTGGGGCTCCCCAGGGAGAACTACTCGGTCTAATGAATCCCTTGTCTAACAGCTCCTGCAGCTGTGTAGACAACTCCTACATCTCAGGAGGGGCCAACCGATACGGTGCCTTGGCTATCGGAGCTGCACCAGGGACTAGGTCGATCCTGAACTCCACTTGCCTCTTCGGAGGTATCCCTGGCAACTCCTTGGGGAATACATCCGCAAACTCTCGCACTACTGGCACATCGCCCACTGTCGCCTTACCCGCCTCTCGGGTATCCATAACATAAGCGACATATCCTGCGTAACCTTGCTGAAGGTAACGCCTCGCTCTCGTTGCTAAACATACTGCTGGTCCTTGCTGTGGCCTCTCGCCCTGAACTACCAACTCTCCCCCACTTGGGGTCCTAATCCGAACCAACTGCTGTGTGCAATCTATCACTGCCCCATTGGGGCTCAACCAATCCATGCCTATAATCACCTTGTTCCTTACAATCACCAATCCATGCTTCACTGTTCACAATTTTGTTTGACACAACAATTTTATTTCTGTTGCAAATCATTTATGAGAGTGACTCTAAATCTAATGAACTTGTTGAAAATACTTACTTAACTATGATATATTAATCAAGTTTGTTATTCATAGAATGCTTTAAGGAAATGTTTTAGTGATTTTTGTAACTTTTAGTTATAAGAATATGAGGTTGTTTGAAAAACATGCTAGTTGCATTTTTGTTTTATAGATCCATGTTGATTTATTAATCAAGTTTTTTATTCATAGAATGTTTTAAGGAAATGTTTTAGTGATGTTTGCAACTTTTAGTTATATGAATATGAATTTGTTTGAAAAACATGCTTGTTGTCTTTTTTTTAATCCATGTTGTATTTAGAATTAATACAAATATTGGGGCATTAATCAAGTTTTCGCCCAGGGTAATAAAAACCTATGGACCAACCCTGACTTTGAATTTGATGCCTAGTAGACAATGTTTGGAGTGGAAAAATTACATATATGATTATATGAAGGTTGATATTGAAGATGTTTGTGAAGATTGGATTTTTTTGTCACAAACTTTATTTTCTAGTGATCTATTTTGCATTTTCTAAACAAAATTTTGGTAAATTTGAAATGCTTATTACTTTGTATTTGACATAAAACATTGTGATGTGTAGTCCATTATATTTGTATTAATGATATTTTATTTTATATTATTAGACAATAAATGTGACTTAACTGAATATTAATAAATATAGAAAAAAATTATATTTTTATAAAAACATAAAATCATGACATACAAATTCTTTGTCACAATTGGATGCGATAAATATATTTCATGTGATTTTAAAAAAAATTATAAAAATTACAAAATATAATGTCAGTTAGAAATGTTTGTCACAATTATATGTTGCAAGTTTCGACAAAAAATTTCTATCATCTTTCTTTTATAATGAAGGCTTCAATGACATATATTTGCGTGTCATCTACATGCTTTAATGAAATGCAACGTATGTCATTAAAGTCATGTTTTTAGTCGTGATAATCTTTGTTTCTTAAATACTTGGAAAATTTAGATGTTTAAATTTAGTTGAATACAAAAGGATGCAATGAAAATTTAGATGTTTAAATTTAGTTGAAATGGTTTAAATTGAAGTTATGTTTTAGAATTGGACTGATTTTGTTAAGGATTTTCAATGAAGGGGCTGAAATGCTTATTATTATTCAAAGTTTGAAGGTCGGGATTTATTTTTTTAAAAATAACCAAATGAGGGGCTGTTTTGTTTAAAATACACCAATGTTTGGGAAAATGGGCTTCTTTTAAAATGGATGTTGCAGAGGGGGGTTTATTGGTCATTTTACCGAAGTTGGAAGGACTTAGGGCTTTTACGCCCTATCGTTTGTTCGATAAGTCATACGGATGACAAAAGTCGAACGGATTACGAAGGGACAGATGAACGAAGAGAGGGAAGCACGAAGGTGGAGGTCCGATGGATGCCGATCGATTGCTGGCTGAGGAAACGTCTCCGGAGTCGACGAGACCGAAGTAACGAAGGAACGAAGCATCGAGTTCGTGCTCCGTCTCGTCCGGCTGTGATGTGCGAAGGGGGAAGAGAGAACCATTCCGCCTGGAGCGATGCGAGCAGCAACAACCGCACAGGCGAGGCTTCGATGGGCGCTGCTTGATTGGAGAAAGAGAAGGTACGAGGGTGAGGCTAGAAGAGGGTTTCTTCGGTCTCAGTGGGTGCAGCGGTGAGATGCGAGGCCAGAAGGGGACCATCTCGGATGCTCGCCTGCTTCGACGAAGGTAAGAGAAAGACGGGAGCGACAGCAGAGCTGTCGCCGGTTGCTTCTTCAACGAGGGCTGCGGTGGCAGCTCTTGCTTGTAACTTCTCGTCAGGCATAAAACACAAAAGAATCGGGGATGTTTGGATTGCTTCTTCAACGGAAAAAAAAAATGAACATGAACGGAATCAGCAACAGGTATGGATTTGGTGTGTTTTGACAGGAATCTATGTAACCTAAATGGGTGTTTGGGTTTGTTTTTGACAGATAATCAAAGATGGATGAAGAACAAAAGGGAAGCTGATGATCTTCCGGTTTGCTGGAAAACACAAGCACGAGGGGTTTCACTGTCAGCTTCAATCAAGGAAGAGTTTACTATAGTGTGTGGTTTTGTATAGGTTAAAACTTATAGAACATTATAACTTATTATTGTGTGTAATTCATTTGAGTGTATATTTTTCTCTCATCCATATTGTATGTACTTTAAATGAGATTTTTAATTGAGATTTAGAAGCAACAATATAAATGATATCCATATTGTATGTACTTTAAATAAGATTTTTAATTGAGATTTAGAAGCAACAATATAAATGATTTTGATTAGATTTTTGGGAGACTTTTGGCTGCAAATTTGAAGTACTTATGATCTTGAATCATTTTGGTTAAACTTGTAGTGTTCATTTTAGTCAAGTATACACTTCTTGAATGGTACTACTTATACACATGTATGGGTATTTTGATAATAAGATGCATATCGTATATGTGTTTGTGTATGTATTAGTTTAATTATTTATGTATCTGTTTGGTTTGCATTTAGGAGCAATGTAATTCCTAATTATTTGTGTATTTGGGTGTGTATTGATTTATTGTGCTAGTTATACACATTAGTATATGTATTTGTGTATTACATATATATAAATTTAAACTCATACATTAGGAAATGTGAAACTGTTAATTTGTTAAACATTAGTCTCTTATATCTAAAATTGACGCATATATAATATATATTTATGAAAGTTTAATCAACCACACGTAATCGATTATGACATATGTCTCATACTCGTATATACATACATATATATATAGTCATTCATGAATTTATAAGTGTTGTGCTATTTTCATCGTTAAAATCCACATCAACCGGATTTGGATTTATATATTATTTCAGAATACATAACCAATAATAGAAATCATGTCAAAATAAATAGTTTAAGGTTTCATAATTAAGAAATCTGAAAACGTTTGATTTCTCGACTTTTATAAATATTTTTAGTAAAAATATTTCAAGTATGAAAATTAAATATTAGACTATGACCTGAGTCCAAAAACATTCTCATAAATTCCATATGAGGTGTGCAAGTCCCTCAATAGATAGAAACGATTTTGATAGTTTTAAGAAAATCTATATTATACTAGTTTTGGATTCTTAAAACGATCGTATCTTTTGCATACAAACTCCATTTTGGCCGTTCTTTATATTTCCAGAAACAGGGAAACACGTACTACGAGACTACAATGTTTATATTTCTCACAACTACTTAATAAAAAAATTTAGTTTTTCAGACGCATTAACTATGGTTGCAGTTTGAGCTATTTGTCAGTTTACATGTTTGGAAGTAATATATCATTTGGTATCTTATAATTTTTGAAATGAACTCATTTATTTCACATAAGATGCACTAAAACTCAATGAGTCAAATTAACAAGAGGTTTACTGTGAACTTGATCGCTCACAGTATTTGACCTAATTTCTAGAATGTCATAAATGGACTAGGAAGTAAGGTTAACTCCCCCCACAATGACCTGCCTCACTCATACAACTAGGTTGTCCTTTTGAACATAGATCTTGGGATCTCCAGTCTTCTGGGTAAGGTTTCTTTCATATGAATTTATTCATTTAAAGGCTTTAGTCGTATTCCTCTTGACAACTTATAGATTACATCTATACTCAATCCTTTTGTAAGTGGATCCGCAATGTTATCCTTTGACTTCACCCGGTCAATCGTGATAACCCCCATAGAAATTAGTTGTCGTATCGTTTTATGACTACGTCTAATGTGCCTTGATTTCTCATTATATATTTTACTTTGAGCTCTACCAATTGCCGATTAGTTTATCAAAATGTATACATATGGCTGTTATCGGATTTGGCAATTTCAGAATGTCCTCTACAAATTGACGTAGCCACTCTGACTCTTCAACACAAATATCTAAGGCGATAAATTTATATTCCATTGTAGATCTGGATATAACTGTTTTCCTGGATGATTACCAAGCTATAGCAGCACCCCCAAGTGTAAACACATATCCACTTGTAGATCTTGAATCTTTTATGTCATTCATTCCATTTGCATCAGTGTATCCTTCAATAACTGCTGAATGTCTCTCATAATGCAGTTCATATTCTCGTGTGTGTCTCAGATACCTTAGCAGCCTAGTAATACTCTTCCAATGTTCAGAACTGGGTTTACTAGTATATCTACTTAGTCTTCTCACAATATATGCTATGTCAGGTCTGTTACAACCCACTAGATACATCATATTGCTAATAATTCTTGAATATTCCACTTGATTAACACTTTCATCTCTAGTTTTACATAGATGTTGACTAGTGTCAATTGGAGTTCTGGCTATGCTAGTATCTCCCTTTGCAACTTTAGCAAGAATCTTATCCATATAGTGTGTTTGACTTAAAATCAAACCACTTTGGATTCTTTTGATCTTGACTCTAAGAATCACATCCGCTAAACCCATATCTTTCATGTCGACCCTAGATTTCAACATATCCTTCGTGGATCTTATCATCTTGTCATCACTACCAATGATAGGCATATCATCAACATATAAACACAAGATGACATAACCATGAGCAGTGTTTTTCACATAGATACACTTATTACACTCATTGTTTCTAAAGGCACTTTCCATCATGACTTGATCAAACTTTTAAAGTCATTATTTTGGAGCTTGTTTTAATCCATATAGAGACTTAACAACTTTACAAACCTTTTTCTCCTGTCCTGAGGAAATGAATCCGTCAGGTTGCTCCATATAAATTTCTTCTTCCAACTCCCCAGTTAGCAAACCATTTTTCACATCCATTTGATGAACATGTAGGTTTCTAATGTCTTCAATGGTAAGAACTAATCTAATGGATGTTATTCGTGTTACCGACGAATACGTATCAAAATAATCTAGACCTTCCTTTTATCTATAACCTTTTATTACTAGTCTTGCCTTGTATTTATCAATATTGTGATCAAGTTTCATCTTTCTCTTAAAAATCCAACGGTAACCAAGTGACTTACTACATGTAGGTAGGTCTACTGGTTCCCAAGTATGATTTTGTAAGCTAGATTCTACCTCATTTTTGATGGCTTCTTTCCATTGAGGTCCCTCAGAAGAAGTAGTCGCCTCTTGGTAGATTTTAGGTTCACTTTGCTCCAAATAGGTGAAAAAATCATCACCAAATGATTTTTCTGATGGATTTTCAGCATAACAACAATTCCTAAGTGTGCATGCAACCCTAATGCTTTGGATCTAGGTTTTTCTCCAATTGAACATGCAAAATTGAACACAAAAGGAGAAACCCTAGGAAGTGTTTACAATTGTTGAAATTCATATAAAACTAGGGTTAGGTTACATACATTGATTGATATATTGTACTAGCAATGATTCCCTTGGAGATCTTGAAGCTTGAGAACTTAGTATCACAAGTGTAACACCTCTAATGGCTCACAAACACACAATGCAAGAGATTGATATGAGAGAGAAGGAGATCAAATTTTGGGCTATTGCTTCTTCCAAATAGTGGCCAAAAATCATAGCCTTAAGGCTCTATCTATGGTGCACCAAGGATGCTATGCATAACCCTAATCTAAAATATGGTAATTATCCACCTCCTTTGATTATCCATATATGATAAGATATTCTAGAAACTCTAGAATAATCTTACATATACACATTAAAAACTATCCACCCTTCCCCTAGGAAGGTTCTGGACCCTTTTTTTCAACTATTGAACAATTGCACTTTTAGTCCCTACACATTAATTAATTCCTTTAATGCCAAAAATTAATTCCAAATTAATTTCTGATTAAATATTAATTAACAATATGATGACTAATTCATATATTATTTCCATAACATATTAATAAATTATTTATTCTAATTTATTAATCAATTACTAAATTCTTCCTCTTTCTCAATTAATCATCTTGTCTAGTTGCATGTATGAAGGCAACCCAAAAGAACCGTGCCACTATCAATTCGAGTACATTCCAATTATATTTATGGGCTTAGACACCTAATCCAACAGCCTCTCACTTAGATAAGTCTAATGACTATAATTGCAAGTATGACTTCAAAAACTGATAAGAAATCGTAGCTCTCAAAGCTTTTGTCGAACTCTGACCTAGTCAGTACATGTCCTAAGATAAAATGATCATATAATCCTCCGTTCTGGTAGATATCATGTGAACAAATGACATGGAATAATATCGTTCTCATTGTCCAACAGTTTGTTTCCTGATTTCTGATTTGTAATGACAAAGAACTCAATCGAACACATCAATTTAGTCCTGAATGGGCCCGACACATAAGTCAACACCAAATCATCGAGGGGCCCAAGATATCACTTTTCCCCCTTAGGGTAAAAGGAACAGATACACTTTGACTCATATGCTTGTAGTATTTACTCATCAAATCATTCACAACAATACGTTTTATAACATCAAGTTACTAATGCGTTTATGCATTATCAATAAACAACCAACTCGTAAAAAACAGCTCATATAGCTCGGTTTAAAGATTATACGTTATTATCGTCTCAAAATTACTCGTGATAAATTCCATGAAGTAATTCAATGATCGTGGGTTACTCCAATACTTAAATCCCCATTTCAAAAGTACTCATGAATGTTGCAGCAAACCATTGCTATGTCTAAACACTTAGATAATCTACAATCCAATTCACGACAACCTTAATTCACTATTTACTTCCAAAGTATGATCGGATGTGGATATTTGAATAATTCAATTATTTGGGAAGTAAAACATGCGAAAGAAACACAATGATAAACAATTGGCAAAAGATAGTAAACGATACTCATTTATACATCTATATTATTTATTCATCAAATCTCAATTACATTTATTTGATACATGTTTCTAAATAACTATCTAATCATTAAAACTAATATCATCCTTCAGACCAATGCTCCTTGCGTGCTGAAGATGCTTAATCCTACTCAGACCCTTTGTGAGTGGATCTACAAGATTCTCTTATGATGATATCCTCTTCACAAAGAGGCTTCCTTCTTCTACACGATGTCTGATAAAGTGATATTTTCTATAGATATGCCTAGATCTACCATGATCTCTTGGTTCCTTGGTCAAGGCAACCGCTCTTTCATTGTCGCAGAATAATTTCCATCGACTCCTTAATAACTGGTACTACTCCAAGTTCTCCAATGAAGTTCTTCAACCATATAGCCTCCTTCGATTCTTCGCTTGCGGAAATATTGTCTGATTCACATATAGAATCAACCACTGTCTCCTGCTTCTAATTGGAACTTTTCCAAGTTACTACTCCTCCATTAAGGCTAAACACCCAACCTAAATGAAAACGAAAGTTGTCTTTGTCTGTCTGAAAGCTGACGTCACTATACCCAGTAACCCTTTAGTCATCACTGCCACCAAGCACAAGGACTCGATCCTTTGTTATTCACAGATACTTAAGTATGTTCTTAACCGCTATCCAATGAGCTTTACCTATATTTCCCTTATATCGACTAACCATGCTCAAATCAAAAGCCACGTCAGGGTGAGTACATGTCATAGCATACATGATCGATCCAACGTCAGAAACATATGAGATTCGAATCATTTCTGCTATCTCTGCATTGGTACTCAGACTCTGAGTCTTACTCAGCTTGGTATTTCTTTGGATAGGTAACTTCATTTTCTTTGAGTTCTCCATGCTAAATCGCTTTAGGACCTTGTCCAAATACATACTTCGACTAAGTGCAATTAGTCTTCTACTCCTATTTCTCAAAATCTTTATTCCTAGAATATAAGCAGCCTCTCCCAGATCCTTCATAGCAAAAAACTTTCCATGCCAGGACTTAGCTTCCTGCAAGATTGGAATGTCGTTTCTTATAAGCAGTATGTCATCAACATATAGTACCAAGAAGGTGACTATACTCCCACTAGCTTTGACATACACACAAGGCTCATCCTCACTTCTAAAGAAACCAAATTCTTTCATTTTCTCATGAAAGCAAAGATTCCATTTGCGAGAAGCTTGTTTCAATCCATAGATTGATTTCTCAAGCTTACACACTCTATTGGGGTATTTGGCATCTACAAAACCCTCTGGTCGATTCATGTAAACATCCTCAACCAACATTCCATTAAGAAAAGCGGTTTTGACATCCATCTGCCAAATTTCATAGTCATGAAATGCAGCTATGGCTAACATAACCCTAATAAATTTAATCTTGGCCACTGGTGAGAAGGTCTCATCATAGTCAACCCCTGGGGTTTGAGTAAATCCCTTCGCAACCAGTCGAGCCTTGAAGGTGTGCACCTTTCCATCAATGTCGGTCTTCTTCTTGAAGATCCATTTGCGCCCAACTATCTTGCGACCTAGTACATTGTCAACCAAGTTCCAAACTTGATTGTCATACATGGACGGGATCTCATTGTCCATTGCCTCTTTCCATTTAGCAGATTCAGGGTCCATCATGGCTACCATGTAGTTAGAAGGTTCATCCAAATTTACCAGTATACTATCACTAATAAATGTATCACCATCTGTAGTTATATGGAAACTATAAAACTCTGGTGTCATTCTAACTCGAGTGGAACATCTCAGAGGTAACGAATCATCAATAGGTTCAACAAGAATTTCTTCCTCTAGTTGAATTTTAGTGTTAGAGGTTCCTTTATCGCTTGGCTCTTGAATTTCTTCAAGATCAATTGCACTCAGACTGTCGTCTTTGCATATGAGCTCTTTTTCTCGAAAGAATCCCTTCTTGCTACAAATACCATGTTCTCACTAGGTCTGTAAAACAAGTATCCAAAGGACTTATGTGGATAGCCGATGAAAATACATCGCTTACTTTGAGGTTCAAGCTTGTCATGAGTCTCTTGTCTAATGAAAGCTTCACAACCCCAAACCTTGATATGTGCGAATGAGGGAACCTTCCATGTTCACATCTCGTGAGGTGTTTTGGCAACCTTCTTTGTTTGAACAAGATTAAGAATGTGGGAGACAGTCTCTA
Organism: Lactuca serriola; assembly: GCF_051521515.1. Lineage (NCBI taxonomy): Eukaryota > Viridiplantae > Streptophyta > Magnoliopsida > Asterales > Asteraceae > Lactuca > Lactuca serriola. The sequence continues at coordinate 159,325,193 of NC_136409.1, forward strand.
AGGCATACCCCCAAAAGGAGATTGATAGTGAAGCTCGCCTCATCATGGAACGAACCATGTCCAACAAGGTTCGATTACGCGTCTCAGCCACACCATTATGTTATGGTGTCCTAGGAGGTGTAAGTTGTGATACAATTCCACATTCCTTGACGTAGTCGTGGAACTCGATAATAAGATACTCACCACCTCTATCAGGTCTGAGCATCTTGATCTTCGTGCCCAATTGATTTTCGACTTCATGTTTGAATTCTTTGAACTTTTCAAAGGTTTCTGATTTATGCTTAATTAAGTAGATATATCCATATATGCCATAATCATCGATAAAAGTGACAAAAAATCGATTTGCATCCATTGTGGTGGATCTGAAGGGCCCACACACATCTGTGTTTATGAGATCCAACAATCCCTCACCTCTTTCATAAGAACCCGTGAAAGGTGATTAAGTCATCTTTCTAAGTAAATAAGGCTCGCATGTATCATCTGACCTTAAGTCAAATGATTCCAACACTCCATCCTTTTGGAGTTGGGCAATGTGTTTCTTGTTGACATGTCCAAGACAATAATGTCACAAACATGCATTGTCTAAACCATTAAACGAATCAATTTACAACACACTATTTCCTAAATTGTCTACAACCATCACAGTTTCATACATGTCATCACATGGTAATGCTTCAAAATAAAATACACCATTATAATAAGCATGAACATAACCATTCTCATTATCGAAAGAATATCTAAAACATTGTCTATATAAACCATGAAATGAAATAATATTTCTTGTCATTTCTGACTAGTAGCAACAATTATTTAAATCTAACCATAACCCACTATTAAGCACTAAAGAACAAACGCCAATCTTGCTAACAGGCAATGATCTCCTACTGCCCATAATTAGGAGCAAGATCACGCCTTCGCCTTTCTGCGATCATCTGAAGTACTCGAAACAAAATCCAAAACTATAATCCCGAACCTTAGTGAGTTCCCCCCCCCCCCCCCCAAAATACCCGCACAACAAGTAACACACATATATATAATAATAATAATAATAATAATAATAATAATAATAATAATAATAATAATAATAATAATAATAATAACATACGATGGGCCCAATCAACCATCGGGTTGGAATGACCGATGCCCTCAACCATCAGGTTGGAATGCCAACATATTATGGGTCCAGTTATCCTCGGGATCGTATACCCTCGGCCCACAACCATCAGGTTGGAATGCCCACATGCGACAAGTTCAATCATCCTCGGGATGGAATACTCACAGCCATAACCATTGGGTTGGAATGCCCCAGTCTGTTGGCTCTCGCACAAAGCAAATAAGCCTCTACCAGTATTCAAACATGTGCACATATATCAGATAATCACATAATAGTCTCTAGACAGAAAAACCGATCTAATAGATCATAACAACATAATAACGTCCTATCTATCATGACATCGATCTAACAGATCATAATAGCATCATATCATCCTATCTACCAAGATATTGATCTAACAGATCATGACAACAAAATAACATCCTATCTACCAGGATACTGATCTAACAGATCATACAATAGTTGAGCATATAATATATCAGGATAACAATCCAAAAGTGTCGGCCTTGGTGCCTTAGACCCTTGAGTATAGTGAGGAAAACTCACCTCACAAGTAGCTGGGGATGTTAATGCCAACTCTCCAAATACAGCTCCACACTCAATTACCTACATCCACTAGTGATCCACTTCCATAAATTTCCAATTTACTAAAATACCCCCAGAAGTCAAACTGGTCAACCCTTGGTCAAATTCAAGGTTAACAGTCCATGTTGACCCAAATTGTCGAGTGTAGCCTACTGACTCGTCGAGTTCTTCTAGAACTCGAGAAATCGTGAAAAACCTAGTTGACACGTCGAGTTTCCTGAAAACTCGTCGAGTCCATGCGGAGTCCAAATGTTAGGAAAACCCAAACTAACTCGTTAAGTCATACCACTGACTCGCCGAGTCCATGCAGAAACCAAAAACGGCCAATCTTCATTTGACTCGTCGAGTTGACCATGCAACTCGTTGAGTCCCTTCAGTCCATTTCTCATTTAGACGTTTTTAAGCTACCCCAAAGCTCCAAATTGTAGATCTACCTTCCAAAGGTGAAATTATCACATAAAGTTGTAAGCTTTACGTGCATACAAGGTCTTAAAGGCCAAAACCAAGCTAAATAAGAAGTTTTAGGTAAGGAGAAGGCCATAACTTGCTAAAGATTAGAACTTTATGACTATAAGGGCTAGAGGAGTCCAAATCTGAAGTTAAAACTATAAATCATGCCCAAAACTAGATATAACTCCACAACAAACTAAAAATAGCCCTTAACCTTTGCATGGAGAGATCTAGCTAGAGAGAAGTCAAGGTAACGACTTGTTACCTTCAAGATGATGCTTAGATGAAGTAGAAATCAAATCTACAAGCTTCTCCTTGCTCCAAGCTCCTTAGACTTCAAGCTCTCTTCACAAATCCACATTCCAAGCTTCTTAACACACAAAAGTGGAGAGTAGACGCAATTAAGGTTTTCTGAGCTCATTGGGGATGATAAGGGAGGCAGAGGGAGGCTAATGTCCCTTTAAATAAGGTGTAAAACCCTAGAAATTAGGGTATCATTTTCTAGCTCCTACTCATCGTGTTGGGGTCCTCCAACTCGTCGAGTAGACCTCCTAAATCACGCAACCTGATCCGCTTCTACATGATGAGTTGGGGCATCCAACTCATCGAGTAGGTCTTATAATGTGAATAAAAGCGTGAATTTTTATACCTGGGAGTCGAGGTGTTACAATTCTCCCCCAATTGAACTAGAATTTGTCCTCGAAGTCTGCTGCGGTGAATAAGTTGGGGGTAATGCTCCCGCGTCTTTGCCTCTGGCTCCCAAGTCTACTTGGGTCCCCTCTGGTGCTACCACCGTACCTTTGCCTAAGGTACTTCCTTGCTCCGTAGGACCTTCATTTTCCTCTCAAGAATAGACACTGGCCTCTCCATGTAATCAAGGTGCTCGTCGACCAGTATATCATCTAATGATAACACTGCCTCCTCATCAAATGTGCACTTTCGTAACTGTGACACATGGAAAGTGTTGTGGATATGACTAACCTCCTCAGGGAGATCCAGTCTATACACCACCTTTCCAGCCCTAGAAATGATCCTGAATGGCTCAATGTATCGGGGACCCAATTTTCCCTTATTCCTGAAGCAAATCACCCCCTTCCAAGGTGAGACCTTCAGTAATACCATGTCACCCACCTGGAACTCCAGCTCAGTTCGTTGCCTGTTGACGTAACTCTTCTGCCGACTCTGAGCGGTCTGAAGCCGCTATCTGATCTACTGAATCCTCTCGGTAGTCTACATAACTACCTTTTTCCGTCTAATCACAATGTGACCGATCTCACCCCAACAGACTGGGGTACGATATCTCCTTCTATACAATAGCTCATATGGTGGAGCACCAACATTGGAACAAAAGCTGTTGTTGTAGGAGAACTCTACAAGGAGTAGGTAGGAGTCCCGGCTCCCACCAAGTCAATAACACATGCTCTCAGCATATCCTCAAGAGTCCATATGGTATGCTCACTCATACCATCTCTATACAGATGATAGGTTGTACTGAAGTGCAGTCGCATTGCCAGTTCCTCATGGAACTTCTGCCAGAATCAGGAGGGGAACCGAACATCACGGTTTGAGATAATAGAGACCTGAACCCCATGGCGAGCAACGATCTCGTGGATATACAAGTCGGCCAGCTTCTCGGTCGATGAACTCCCCCATATCGCTAAAAAGTGGGCGCTCTTGGTCAATCGATCCATGATGACCCAAGTAACACCGAAGCCCTTCAACGTACTCGGCAGCTTGGGGATAAAATCCATCGTGATTTGTTCCCATTTCTACATGGGAATCTCTAGAGGCTGTAGCAAGCCATGCGGCCTCTAATTCTCAGCATTGACCATCAGGCAGGTCAAACACCTCTCAACATACCATGTAATCTCCATCTTCATGCATGGCAAAAGGGTGAATAGAGAAGCGAGACTTATGAGCCTCTTCCAGAACAGTCTGTCTGACCCCACCAAACATCGGGACCCAAACCCGACCGCAATGGGTCAACAACCCCGACTATCCTGCACAAACCAGGTGTTCTCACCACTAATCCTTTCAAGCTTCCTATTCTCCTGTCGCATACCCACATCCTCAGCTTCCCTGATCAAGCTCACAAGTGGAGAATCGACTGATATCCTCATACAAGTCGCTGGAGTAGAAGAGCCAGCTGACTTGCGGCCCAGAGCATCCGCAACCACTTTCGCTTTACCAGGATGGTAAAAGATCTAGCAGTCATACTCCTTGACTACATCAAGCCACTTGCTCTGTCTCATGCTCAAGTTCGGCTGATCCATGATGTGTCTCAAACTCTTGTGGTCCGTGTATATGGTACAGCAGACCCCATAGAGGTAATGTCTCCAAATCTTGAGAGCGAATACTACCACTCCCAACTCTAGATCATGAGTAGGGTATCTCATCTCGTGTGGCTTCATCTGTCGTGATGTGTAGGCTACCACTCGTCCTCTCTACATGAGGACCGCTCCCTGTCCCGTGAAAGATGCATCACAGAACACTACAAAATCCTTAACTCCCTCTGGGAGAGTGAAGACTATAGCCTCGCAAAGTTGATGTCTAAGGGTCTGAAATGCCCTTTTTTGCTTAGGGCCCCACCCAAAATCCACCCCCTTCCTCGTCATACGAGTGAGGGGTATTGAAATCTTGGAGAAATCTTGTACAAATCTCTAGTAGTACCCAGCTAATCCCAAGAAACTCCTAATGTCCAAGGGAGATTTTAGAACCTCCAACTGCATAAGCGCCTCGATCTTGGCTGGATCGACCAAAATCCTCTGGTTAACGAGATGTCCAAGGAACTTAACCTCTCGTAACCTAAAATAAACTTCGAGAACTTGGCATGAAGCCGCTCTCGCCACAAGACTCCCAATAGCTCCCGAAGATGCTCCTCGTGCTGCTCCCTGATCTTGGAGTACACCAAGATATCATCTATGAACACGATGACCGAGCGATCGAGCATCAGTCTGCAGACTCGATTCATCAGGTCCATAAATATTTCTAGAGCGCTGGTGAGCCTAAACGGCATCACCACGTACTCGTAATGTACATAACGAGTCCGGAACACAGTCTTCTCCACATCCTCCTCCTTAACCTTGACCTGCTGTTACCCGGATCTTAGGTCTATCTTGGAGAACCAAGATGCTCCTTGAAACTGATCGAAAATATCATCTATCCTCGGGAGTGGATAACAGTTCTTCACTGTTAACTTGTTCAACTCCCGGTAGTCAATGCACATCCGGTGTGAACCATCCTTCTTCCTGACAAAGAGAATCGACGCTCCCCATGGAGAAATGCTCGGACGAATGAACTAGCTTGCCCAGCAGTTCCTGTAGCTGTGATGACAGCTCCTGCATCTCTGGTGGTGCCAATCGGTACGACGCCTTGGCGATAAGGGCCACGCCTGGCACTAGGTCAATCCTAAACTCGATCTGCCTCTCCGGAGGCACTCCGAGTAACTCCTTCGGAAACACGTCAGCGAACTCCCTAACTATTGGAACCTCTGAAACCGTGGTCTGATCCCCAACCAACATATCCACCACATACGCTAAATAACCCACACACACCCATGCTGAATGTACTACCGAGCCCTAGCAGTTGAACAAAACCTTGATCCCAAGCTGACGCCCTTTCTGTAGATAATGAGTTCTCCCCCACTTAGGGTTCGAACTACCACCCATTGATCCTCACAGTCGATCATCGCATCGACACAACTAAGCCAATCCATACCCATAATCATACATACCTCCCCCATGGGGATCAAAATCAAGTCTATAGGGAAAGATACCCCGAAGATATCTAACACGCAACCTCGATAGACTGAAGAAGCAGTAATCACATGTTCGTTGGCGATAGAGACTCGCAATAGACACTCTAGCTCTCCCACTGGCAAACCGAACTCCCTATTGAATGAATGAGAGACAAAAGACCGACTCGCCCCAGAGTCAAACATCTCCGGAATCTGAGCCTGGACAATCTCGACCACCTCCTCGCGGATGATCTCCCTTACATGATCCTCTGTTAACGCTGCCCTATCCTAGCCGATAGTCTTGGGCATTGTTGGGGCACCCTGACAACCCTGTCCTGATCTCGATCCGGATCCAGTCACAAATCGCCTCGTAACCACCATAATGAAAATACACCAGAAAGATATCAGATAATCGATCCACAAAAATAACGGGGAACCAACTCCTAACTAAACCCTATTGGTTGTGACTTCCTTGCTACCTTCCACACCTACCCATATTTGTCTCAAGTATCATCACAACGCCATAACAATATACATATGCATTGCGAGCACTCAATCCTCACTCCTAGAGGAAGGCTAAGTATCTCATAATTGGCCGACTGACCGCACAACTCACCCATGAAACTTTCACCATCCCTGTAACACTAGTGTATGCTAGTCATACATAACGCTGGACCCTATAGAATTTCGAATAACTAATCCTACCCTAATCCCTTCATCAAACAAGAACAAGAAATAAGGCCAAACCAAACGTTCTTAGGCTATAAGATCTTAGTTATGTATAACTACGATGCATACACTAAGCAACTATAGTAAAGATGTCAATTTCATATAAAGAAATCCTAGGCTATCAGGCATCATATAATCATGCAATTCTACCAAGCAATTCTTGAAGATCCCTAGCCTATCGCTAGCGTGCTGTTCTAACATATCACAATATCAAACAATTATATGGTATTTTGGGGTCTACTTCCTGGCTCCGGTTGATCGTACACTCTGCATCCTCCTGTAAATATTTTGAAAAAGTTTGAAAACCATTTTGAAAATCTTTTCCTTAGTTTGAGACTGGCTTCACACGAGTGTTCCTCCAATTCACTCAAACTAAAGCTCTGATACCAACTTGTAACACCCATAAAAATCAAGCCAAATTAAAACTTTTTCAACCATTCAAAATCATTAGTTATTATAAAGTGTTTTCAAAATAGTTTATACATCAGACTATCCCAGAAATCCAGATCATAAAATGTGAGGAGGTGCATGTAACGCCCGTAGATTCGGGCTAGTCAATTTTAAGACGATAGGCGTCAAAAATGACTTTTTGATGGAAGATTATCTAGAAGGATTAATCTCAACCAAGTTTTAGTATATGTCACAAGGTTTCCGTGCATATAAAGAACGCCAAAATCTGAGTTATAACGAAGAAGTTATGACCTGTCGAAGTTTTACGGCAAAACCGGCACGGCACCGGGAAGCATAAATAGTGAATTTATGATAGAGTGAGATTTAACCTTATCAATCTAAACAAAAGTTGTAGAATATGTTAGGATAAGAGCGTCAATAAAAAGAACGCCCAAATCTGACTTCGTATGAGGAAGTTATGATTTTTCTAAGATTCGACTTAGCAGTGCACGACCCGAAACTCGAATTTTAGTTCGAGCGGTTTTTGGCTTACGCGACCTAAATGAGAGTTGAAGGTCTCATTAATAGGAACTCAACGGTAAAAATATGGACGAAAACGGAGTTCGTATGAAGGAGTTACGAATTCTTCGCGGTCATTTAACAGTCTAAACGCCTCCTACTGTTAAATTTGAGATTGGTCAAGAGTTAGCCGACGGAGTCTAAACGAAAGTCGTAGATCTTGATTTTACCTACACGTGGATGTAAAGAACGTCAAAAACGGAGCTCGTATGCGAGAGTTATGATTTTTCTAAGTTCGAAGGCTAACACGCGATAGGGGTGACGTGGCACCACCCAGAATTTGACACGTGGCACCACCAGAAAGCCGCCACATGGACCAACTCGGCGAGTAGGTGTCCCCTACTCGGCGAGTATGGACCAACTCGGCGAGTAGGTGTCCCCTACTCGGCGAGTATATCAGATATTTTCACTATAAATAGGATGCGAGGGTTCAGGGTTTATTTGCTCATTTCTTCTCATCTTTGTGCCGAAGCTCTGCATTTTTATACCCCGAAGCCCCGGGATCATACTCGAGCCCCGAGGCGAGTCCCGAGATCCCGAAGATCCCGAGAAGAGCGGTTCCCGAGTCGAAGCTCTGCCCGCGAGAAGTTTGATTTTTGTGAAGATCTTCCAAATCTGCTGTGGATTACTACTTCTATAAGCCGTAGTGCTGTCCGATCATCTTCTGATCAAGTGAGTGTGTGGTTACTTTCTTCTAACGCATAATTATGAAGTATTTTATACGAAATACGTGTTATGTGTATAGTTTTGTTGTTATGTGTGTGAATGTATATTCACTTTCTTCTATCTCATAGATATGATTTATTCTCTATGAAATACGTGTTATGTGGGTGTGCCTCATCTGTTATGTGGAATAGGTATTGAATGAGAATGTTATACAGGTTTCAAACTATGTATAAAAATATATATTTTTATCTACTAATATGTTGGGTAGAACATGGGGAGACAGTTGATGTGTGATAAACAGATGAGAAGCCCCGATGTTGTTGTTGTTGATCTAGTTATTCAGCGAGTATGGATTAGATTAAGAGGTTAGTTTTAGATCCGTGAGTATGGATCAGGTAAAGAGATAAACTTACTATTAGTCCGGGAGTATGGATTAAGACTAAGTTAATTTTCCCTAGTCCGGGAGTATGGATTGGGCACAGTTATGGATCCGGGAGTATGGATCAGATATGGATTAAGATTAAGATAATTGTCCCTAGTCTGGGAGTATGGATTGGGCACAGTTATAGATCCGGGAGCATGGATCAGATCAGGATTAAGTTATAGTTAATTGTCCCTATTCCGGGAGTATGGATTGGGTACAATTATTGATCCGGGAGTATGGATCAGATCAGGAGGTTAGTTTTAGATCCGTGAGTATGGATCAGGTAGTTTTAGATCCGTGAGTATGGATCAGGTAGTTTTAGATCTGTGGGTATGGATCGGGTAGTTTTAGATCCATGAGTAGGGATCAGGTAAAGAGGAAAAATATTAGATGCGAGAGTTTAGATCGTGTCATTGTGAGGATCAATGGGGTGGGTTAAGAGTTGTCTTTATATGGTGAAATTGTGCAGGTTTGAATGTTCTATATTTATAAATATATGATATAACATTGTGGGATGAAAACCCTATATGCTCACCAGGCTCCCAAACCTGACCCACTCAGTTTTCTTTGTATCACAGGTATTAATACGAAGACATATTTCACAGAGAGATTTAAAGGAGACATAAATCAATTGTGTAATTATATGTAAGTTCTGTTTATGCTTATATGTCTGTATCGGAACATGACATCCCGAGGTTTTATTATTAAATGAAAATAAATTCTCTTTGAGAAATGTTTTGATAAGTTATTATCATATTTTGTTTTGGGAACAAATTCCGCAACTGTTTTCTTTAAAAGGATACTCTGATTTTAAAAGCAAGCATAAACAAATCGATCTTTTCTGGCCGTGAAAAATGGGGATGTCACAGTGCACGATCACGACTTTGCCTTCCTTCTATCATTGGAAGTACCTAAAACAAAATCCAAAACTTTAAGCCCGAAGCTTAGTGAGTTCCCCTCAATATAACTGCACAACAAGTAACACAAATATAATAACAACATACTATGGGCCTAATCGACTGTTGGGCTGGAATGCCTCAGGCCCTTAACCATCAGGATGGAATGCTAACATACTATGGGTCCAGTCATCCTCAGGATGGTATACCCTCGGCCCACAACCATCGGGTTGGAATGCCCACATACTACGGGTCCAATTATCCTCAAGATGGAAAACTCACGGTCCATAACCATCTGGTTGGAATGCCTCGGTTTGTTGGCTCTCGTACAAAGCAGATAAGCCTCAACCACCAATCAAACATGTGCATATATATTAGATAATCACATAACAATCTACAAACAGACAAAACCGATATAACAGATCATAACAACATAATAACGTCCTATTTACCAAGACACTGATCTAATAGATCATAATAGCATTGTATCATCCTATCTGCCAGGATACTGATCTAGCAGATCATAACATCATAATAACATCCTATCTACCATGATACTGATCTAACATATCATACGATACTCGTGTATATAACAGATCAGGATAACAATCCAAAAGGGCCGACCTTGGTGCCTTAGACCCTTTAGTATAGTGAGGAAAACTCACCTCATAAGTAGCTCGGGATGATAATGTTGTTGGAATAGTGTCTACGCCCGTAACTATATTTGGTATGTACTTGACCCGGTTGTGCATGGTCCTTTTGGGTTGCCTTATCCAAAGCAACTTGACAAGGTAATTTAAGGAGAAAGAGAGAGTATTATGATTTATTAATATATTATAAGAATAATATATTAAAGGAGAAATCATATTTATTTAATTAGTATTGGTGATAAATTAATTAGGAATTAATTTGGTGATCAAAAGAGATTAATTGAATAAAGGGGTATAAACTGTCAAATGTATGATAGTTGAGTTTTGGGTTAAGGAAACCTAATGGGCTTAAGGGTGAACGAAATTATGATGGATATCCATCATATTTTCGTCCAAGGCCTTATTCCAGAAGGTTCCTTGGGCTGCTTGGTGGCTAAGCTGTCCATTAGGGTTTAGACTGAAACCCTTGTGACCTGTAAGTATAAATATGACCCCTAGGGCATTGAATTCGGTTACCACTTGATTCTAAGAGAACCCTAGGCCTATTTCTAGCCTCTCTCTCCCTCTCTCATATTGCCTTCTTGCTTGTGGGTTTTGTGAACCATTAGAGGAGTTGCATTTGTGACTCTTAGCTCAAGAGAAGAAGAAAAGAAGATCTAAGCCAACAATTGAAGAGGCAAACATCTAGATCTGATTCTACATGTTATTTTTGTTATTGGTATGCTAGATTAGGGTTTGTAAGTCTTGGAATCAAAGCATGTTCAATAGAGAAACCTAGATCCAAGCATTAGGGTTTGTATGAGCACATAGGAATGTTTCTTATGCATAAAACACATCAGTGGTATTAGAGCCTTGATTGGTTTCAGTTCTATATGATGCTTAACTGTTTTATTTGCTGAAAATCGAGTTTTTGGCCTCTGCCTGACTCAAATCGGCGAGTCAGTATCTGGACTCGACGAGTTGGCCCCTACTCGGCGAGTGCAGGTCTGACTCGGCGAGTCACTTCGTCAGGCAGAGGGTATTTCGGGTTTTAGCTGTTGTTTTGACTTGGATTTGATGCTTAAATTGTTTTATGAAGTTAAAATCCGAATTTTATCTTAATTAAGTGATTATCCTTGCCAAAACAATAGATAATTTCAAATCTTTTAAATATTAGTTGTTTATATGATATATATGGATTGTTTAAAGTTATTTGGTAATTATCTAATGACTAAAATAAGATTAGGTCAAATATAGATAATTATGAAATTAATTGGTTAATTTGAATTATTTGTTATTTGATCCCTTGTATTTTGAAAAGTTCAATACTTGCCCTCAAGTTTTGAAATTTGAATTTATGATTAAAAGTTTAACTTTGAGTAATTTAAATTTCAAACCCTTAGAATTTTACAAGTTTAAAATTCAACCCTATACTATTATATATTATTACAAGTTTAATTAATATATATATATATATATATATATATATATATATATATATATATATATATATATATATATATATATAACTTAAAATGCTAGTCTTACTGTTAGTAGGCCTCATTCATGAAGTCGGTCTATAAGGTGGGTATAAGGTTGCTGCCTATAAAATGGCGCTTAATGGGAGTACACTCACACCTACCGCTTGCTTGACTGGTGGAGGGTCGTTAGCCGAACGGGTAGGATAGGGTAGCCCTCTCCTCATTAAAAGTATAATGTTAGATGTATTGTAACTACATGTTTTATAAATTCCCATTCCTAGTTACTTTAGGGTAAAATGTGAAAATGATGCTAATCCATGGAATTACACTTCGTACCCTTGTCAAACGTTGATGGAGCACGTGTGGTTAACCGACACATCAATTTGGGGATGACATTGGTAGCAAAGGGTGACTCGATGCTTGTCATAGATCAATGGAGCGTGTGTGGTTTACCGGCCCATTGATTAGGTGATAGAGACATTGAGTGCACCACGTTGATTCGCATGGATATTCACAAATTTGTTTGCGATCCTTGGTATCCAGTCGCAAATTTGAAATGCACATTGAGATTTAAACATGCCATTGAAACGTTCAATGAATCTCAAAGATCTAGGAGTTTTCAATACATTTAAAACCTAAATTTCTTTTTCATTTTTCATGGTGAGAATTAGTGAATTGTCATTCACTTACCTTCAAATTATTTAATTTCAGAGTACGGCATCCCTTTCTAAGTTGTAAATAATGTTGTTGGATCATAGCCCTAATTTCTCATTTGGGTGTTTAATTAGGGATTCATTTCTAAATCAAACTTTGTCCCTTTCTTTTTTAGATGTCTGCAAACAACAACAACAACGCTTCTGGGTCATTCTCGTTGATGAACTTGTGTCAAAAAGTGACATTTGATGGTTCAAACTTCAACGAGTGGATGAGGTATATTTGCATGATCACACGCTACGAGGACAAAGAATATGTCCTCAATGAAAAGCTTGAGAAGATCATCCCAGATGTTGCTACTCCTGAGGAATTGGCCGCCTTTGAGGCCCATGAGCGTGATGCCATGAAAGTTCACTGCATCATGCTGGCCACCATGAACCTCGAACTCCAAAAGTCCTATGAGGACATGTATCCGTATGAAATGCATCAGGATTTGCTGGACAGGTATCACCAGAGCGCGAGGCAAGAGCGCTATGAGATCATTACCAACATGATCACCGCTAAGATGGGGAGTGGAGAATCCCTAACCTCCCATTTGCAGAAAATGCAGAGGTATGTTGATCGTCTTCTCAAACTTAATGTTAAGTTTGATGAGGATTTGGCTATCGACATAATCCTCCACTCCTTGCCCTCCTGCTATAATCACTTTAGGACGACCTATCATATTAACAAAGAGGAGGTCTCCTTGAGCAAGCTCCAAGGACTCTTGAGGACTGCTGAGAGCAACCTCAAAGATAAATCCGTTGCACCATCTCCTGCTGTGGCCGTTCCTGTGATGGTGATAGGTCAAGGAAAGGGCAAAAAGAGGAAGGCTCCATGTAAGAGCCACCATAAGGGGAAACCCCATGATGGTTCGTCCTCAAGTGGAACAAAGTTGGCCATGCTAAGCCCTCTTGCGATCCTAAAGAAGCAAAGTGCTTCTATTGCCACCAAAAGGGCCACTGGAAGCGAAGCTGCCCACAATATCTGTAGGACATAAGAGATGGGAAGATTAAGCCCACCTTTGTAGGTATGTATTCTATTAAATCTAATAACTCATCACTTGCTACTTCATGGGTTCTTGATACAGGGTGTGGTTACCACATTTGTTCTGATATGCAGGGCCTAAAAAGAAGTAGGGAGATGGAACATGGGAAGATGAACCTGATTATGGGAAACAGAAGATCGTCGCCTGTGACTAAAGTCGGTGTTTATTCTTTAGTGTTAAGTAATGGGTTAGGGATAGATTTAGAAAATTGCTGTTATTTGTCGGATATGGCAAGAAACATTATTTCATTTCACGGGTTGTTTAGACAAGGTTTCAGGTATTCTTTTGATAATATTAGTGGTTCTATTAACGTTTATTTGAATGGTGTCTTTTATTTCAATGCATTACCTTGTAATGGGATTTATGAATATGTGATGATTGTTGATAATTTAGGAAATAATGTTTTGAATATTGATTCGTCTACTAGTCTAGACAAAGCATGCTTGTGGCATTGTCGCCTTGGCCATGTCAACAAGAAACGCATAGCCCAACTCCAAAAGGATGGAGTGTTAGAGTCATTCGACCTTAGGGACGATGACACGTGTGAATCTTGTTTATTTGGGAAGATGACCAATCACCCTTCACTGGAACTTGTGTAAGGGGTGAGGGTTTATTGGATCTCATACACATCGATGTATGTGGGCCCTTTAGATCCACCATAAGGGATGTTTGTCGCTTCTACGTGACTTTTACAGATGATTATAGCAGATATGGATATATATACTTAATCAAGAAAAAGTCGTTAACTTTTGAAAAGTTCAAAGAGTTTAAGAATGAAGTGGAGAATCAGTTGGGCAGGAAAATCAAGATGCTTCGGTCAGACCGAGGAGGAGAGTACCTAAGTCTTGAGTTTCACGACTATCTAAAATAATGCGGAATCGTTTCGTAATTGACGCCTCCGAGGACGCCACAATTGAATGGTGTGGCTGAGAGACGTAATCGGACCTTGTTGGACATGGATCGTTCTATGATGAGTCGGACTTCGTTACCAATAGCTTTCTGGGGGTATGCCTTAGAGACTGCCGCCCATATACTTAACTTAGTTCCCACCAAGAAGGTTTCCAAGACTCTTCACGAGATGTGGACAGGGAAGGCTCCCTCATTGGCACACATCAAGGTTTGGGGTTGTGAGGCTTTCATAAGAAGAGAGACTCACGACAAGCTAGAACCTTGTAGTGAGAAGTGTTATTTCATCAGCTACCCGCAGAAGTCTTTTGGCTACCTTTTCTATAGACCGAGTGACAATGTTGTCTTCGTTGCTAGAAGAGGAGTTTTCCGAGAAAGGGAATTGATAAGCCAAGAAGACAGTGGGAGGCAAATTGAATTTGAAGAGATTCAAGATCAAAACAATGAAGGAACCTCTGACACTGGCACTCAACTTGAGGAGGGAACTCCTGTTGAACCTGTTGACGAGTCCTTACCTCTTCGACGTTCCACTAGGGCTAGTGTTCCACCCCAGTTTTATGGTTTTCATATTACTACTGAAGGGGATACATTTATTAGTGATAGTACACTAGTAAATTTGGATGAACCTAGCAGCTATAAGGAAGCTATGGCAGGCCCAGAGTCTGCGAAATGGAAAGAGGCGATGGACAGTGAGATTCAGTCCATGTACGACAACCAAGTTTGGAATTTGGTTGATAATGTACCGGGTCGTAATATAGTAAGGTGCAAGTGGATCTTCAAGAAGAAGACGAACATGGATGGCAAAGTGCATACTTATAAAGCGCGATTGGTTGTGAAGGGCTTTACTCAAACTTCCGGAGTTGACTATGATGAGACCTACTCACCAGTTGCGAAGATAAAGTCTATTAGGGTGATGCTCGCAATAGCTGCGTTTCATGATTATGAAATATGGCAGATGGACGTGAAAACCGCTTTCCTTAATGGAAAGTTGGCTGAGGATGTCTACATGAATCAACCAGAGGGTTTTGTCGATGCGAAGCATCCAAATAGAGTATGCAAGCTTGAGAAATCCATTTATGGATTGAAACAAGCGTCTCGCAGATGGAATCTTTGTTTTGACGAGAAGGTTAAAGAGTTTGGCTTTCTGCGAAGCGAAGATGAATCTTGTGTGTATGTCAAAGCCAGTGGGAATATGGTGAGCTTCCTCATATTGTATGTCGACGACATACTACTCATAGGAAACGATGTCCCAACCTTGCAGGAGGTCAAGTCCTGGCATGGGAAATGTTTCGCTATGAAGGACCTCGGAGAGGCGGCTTATATTCTGGGGATAAGAATAGTAAGAAACAGGGAAAGGAGACTGATAGGACTCAGTCAAGATATATACTTGGAAAAGGTACTAAAGCGTTTTAGTATGGAAAATTCCAAGAAAGGGGAGTTGCCAATCCAAAGCAATACCAAGCTGAGTAAGACTCAGAGCCCGAGTACAGAGGTAGAGATAGCTGATATGAGCTGAGTACCTTATGCTTCCGCAGTAGGCTCTATCATGTACGCTATGACATGTACTCGCCCTAATGTGGCCTTTGCTTGATCATGGTCAGCAGATATCAAGGGAATCCAGGTAGAGCTCATTGGATTATAGTTAAGAATATTCTTTAGTACCTTCGGAGGACCAAGGAATGGTTTCTAGTCCTCGGTGGGAGTGACGACTTAAGGGTACGAGGGTAGAGTGATGCTAGTTTTCAGACGGATCGGGATAACTTCCGATCGCAGTCGGGCTGGGTCTTTACCCTAAATGGAGGAGCAGTGACTTGGAAAAGTTCCAAGCAAGAGACCGTAGCTGATTCAACGTGCGAATTAGAGTATATTGCGGTGAGCGAAGCGTCAAAGGAGGCTATATGGTTGAAGAACTTCATTGGAGACTTTGGAGTTGTTCCATCCATAAAAGAGCCGATGGAATTTTATGTGATAATGAAGGAGCAGTTGCCTTGACCAAGGAACCGAGAGATCATGGTAGATCTCGACATATTGACAGAAAATACCATTTTATCAGACATCGGGTAGAAGAGGGACTCCTTGTTGTGAAGAGGGTATCATCAGAAGAAAACCCAGCAGATCCCCTTACAAAGGGACTGAGTAGGGTCAAACACTTGCAGCACGCTAGGAGCATTGGGCTGAAGGATGATATAAGTTTGGATTAGATAGGAAATGTGTAATAGATAGTTGTACTTGACATTCGATGAATAAATAAAATGTGTTATTTATGAGTAAAGATACTATCTTGTGTTGGTCATTTATCTATTATTTCCATTTTTTTGCATGTTTTGACTTCCTGAATGATAGGATTATTCAAAAAGTCCACAGTCGGTCATATTTTGGAAGTAGATATGAATGAAGACTGTCATGAATTGTTTGTAGATTGTCTAAAAGGTTTTGGACATACCAAAGGTTTGCTGAAAAGTTCATGAGTGCTTATGAATATGAGTTGAGCATTGGAATAAACCCGAGTTTGCTGTATCACTTTGTAGTGTTTTACCTTAAGTGATCGCAAAGCGATAACATCATATAGTCTTAAAATTTAGAGATATGATTTTTGTTTGCTGGTTGGTTATACATTGATAATGTGTAAACGCATCAGTAACTTGATGTTATAAAACAAATTATTGTGTGTGATCCAGTAGTAAATAATAGATGCATATGAGTCGAAGTTGATTTGTTCCTTTTATTCTATGAGAATAAAAGTGATATATTGGCCATTTGATGATTTGGTTTTGACTTATGTGCCAGGCCCGGTCAGAATGAAGTTGATGTGTTCAACTACATTTTATGTCAAACAAATCGGAAATCAAGGAACTCTTGCTGTACAATAAGCATTGTCAGCATGATATCCAGAACAGAGGATTATATGATCCCTTATCTAAAGGACAAGTTGATCAGAGCTGACAGCGAAGTATAAGAGCTACGATTGCTAATCGGTTTCTGAAGTCATATGTGAGACATAGTTAGTAAACTTATCCAAGTGGGAGACAGTTGGAATAGTGTCTAAGCCCGTAACTATATTTGGTATGTACTGGACCCGGTTGTGCATGGTCCTTTTGGGTTGCCTTCTCCAAAGCAACTTGACAAGGTAATTTAAGGAGAAAGAGAGAGTATTATGATTTATTAATATATTATAAGAATAATATATTAAAGGAGAAACCATATTTATTTAATTAGTATTGGTGATAAATTAATTAGGAATTAATTTGGTGATCAAAAGAGATTAATTGAATAAAGGGGTATAAACTGTCAAATGTATGATAGTTGAGTTTGGAGTTAAGGAAACCTAATGGGCTTAAGGGGGAACGAAATTATGATGGATATCCATCATATTTTCGTCCAAGGCCTTATTCCAGAAGGTTCCTTAGGCTGCTTGGTGGCTAAGCTGTCCATTAGGGTTTAGACTGAAACCCTAGTAACCTGTAAGTATAAATATGACCCCTAGGGCATTGAATTCGGCTACCACTTGATTCTAAGAGAACCCTAGGCCGATTTCTATCCTCTCTCTCCCTTTCTCATATTGCCTTCTTGCTTGTGGGATTTGTGAACCATTAGAGGAGTTGCATTTGTGACTCTAAGCTCAAGAGAAGAAGAAAAGAAGATTTAAGCCAACAATTGAAGAGGTAAACATCTAGATCTGATTCTACATGTTATTTTTGTTATTTTTATGCTAGATTAGGGTTTGTAAGTCTTGGAATCAAAGCATGTTCAATAGAGAAACCTAGATCCAAGCATTAGGGTTTGTTTGAGCACATAGGAATGTTTCTAATGCATAAAACCCATAAAATGTAAACTCTCCAAGTATAACTCCACACTCAATCACCTACATCCACCAGTGATCCACTTCCATAAATTTCCAATTTAGTAAAATACCCCCAGAAGTCAAACTGGTACACCCTTTGTCAAAATCAAAGTCAATGGTCATGGTCAACTATCCATGTTGACCCAACTCATCAAGTGTATCCCATTGACTCGTCGATTTCTTCCAGAACTCGAGAAATCATGAAACCCCTAGTTGATTCGTCGAGTTTCCAGACAACTCGTCAAGTCCATGTGGTGTCTAAATATCTGTAAAACCCTAACTAAATCGTCGAGTCATCCCACTGACTTGCCGAGTCCATGTAGAAAAAAAAAACGACCAATCTTTATCTGACTCGTCGAGTTGACCATGCAACTCGTCGAGTCCCTTCAGTGAAATTCTCATTCAAACGTTTTTAAGCTACCCCAAAGCTCCAAATTGTAGATCTAGCTTCATAAGGTGATGATATCACGTAAAGTTGCAAACTTACATGCATGCAAGGTCTTAAAGGCCAAAACCAAGCTAATGAAGAAGTTTTAGGTAAGGAGAAGGCCATAACTTGCTAAAGACTAGAACTTTATGACTATAAGGGGCTAGATGAGTCCAAATCTGAAGTTACAACTTTAGATCATGCCCAAAACTAGGTATAACTCCACAACAAACTAGAAATAGCCCTAAACCTTTACATGAAGAGATCTAGCTAGAGAGAAGTCAAGGTAACGACTTGTTAGCTTCAAGATGATGCTAAGAAGAAGAAGTAGAAATCAGATCTACAAGCTTCTCCTTGCTCCAAGCTCCTTACACTTCAAGCTCTCTTAAAAAAATACACCTTCCAAGCTTCTTAACACACAAAAATGGAGAGTAGATGCGATTAGGGTTTTCTGAGCTCAAGGGGGACGATAATGGAGGCATAGGGAGGGTAATGATCCTTTAAAAAGGGTGTAAAACCCTGGAAATTAGAGTTTCATTTTCCAGCTCCTACTCGTCGAGTTGGGGTCCTCCAACTCGTTGAGTAGACCTCCTAAATCACTCGGCCTGATCTGTTTCTACACAACGAGTTACGACATCCAACTCAACAAGTAGGTCTAAAAATGTGAATATAAGCTTTAATTTTTATACCTGTGAGTCGGGGTGTTACACAATCTTGAATTCAGGATAAGGATACAAAATTACTGATTAAAATATATGATTTTAAATAATTAAAACAAATTTAAGGTAATTATCCTAACCAATCCATGAGACAATTATACAAACCGAAAATTTAGGATCTGACAGTGAAACTTGTCGAGTTGGGCAATGACCTTGTCGAGTTGCATGTCTACTCGTTGAGTTCAAGGACCAACTCAACGAGTTCGATGAACAGAATGACGATTTTGTTCCCTTCTCCTTTGAACAATTCACAATTGCATCATATTGAACATAAAACTAATCCTAGGCTCTGATACCACTGATGGGTTTTGAGCATAACAACAACTCCTAAGTGTGCGTGCAGCCCTAACGCTTTGGGTCTAGGTTTTCTCTAGTTGAACATGAAAACTTGAACACAAAAGGAGAAACCCTAGGAAGTGCCTACAATTTTCGAAATTCATATAAAACTAGGGTTAGGTGACATACCTTAATTGTTATATTGTAATAACTGTAATTCCCTTGTAGATCTGTAAGCTTAACAACTTAGTGTCACAAGTGTAACACCTCTAATGGCTCACAAACACACAATGAAAAAGAATGATATGAGAGAGGAGGACATCAAATTTCTGGCTATTGCTTCTTCCAAAGAGTGGCCAAAAATCATAGCCTTAAGGGTTCTATTTATAGTGCCCCTACACTTTTAATTAATTCCTTTAATCCCAAAATTAGTTCCAAATTAATTTCTAATTAGATATTAATTAACAAGATGATTACTAATTAATATATTATTTCGATAACATATTAATAAATCATTTATTCCAATTTATTAGTCAATTAATAAATTCTTCATCTTTCTCAATTAATCATCGTGTCTAGTTGCAGGTGTGAGGGCAACCTAAAAGGACCATGCCACTATCAATTCAAGTACATACCAATTATAGTTATGGGCTTTGACACCTAATCCAACTTTTTCGACTCTATCCTTCTTACTTCTTCTAAGTTCTATTTCTTTTTCCTCGGATTGAGCTTGTTCTTCCTCTCGAACAACTTATCTGTTTGGCAAAGATGGGCATTTAACCTCCTTATTCAAACAAGGAAATACATTTTCAAAGAATGAAGCATTCCTTGATTCCATTATTGTATTCTTATGTATCTCATGATTCTTAGAATCATGCGCAAGGAACCGATATGTACTACTATTTTGTGAATATCTAATGAATACACAATCCATTGTCTTAGGACCTAACTTTTGTATTTTATGCGGTAGTACAAAACCTTTGGCTAGGCACCCCTACACTTGAAAGTACTTATATGATGACTTTCTTCCCATCCAAAGTTCATATGGTGTTTCATCCTTTTCTTTACGAGGTATCTTATTTAAAAGATAGTTAGCCGACAAAATAGCTTCCCCTTACTTTGATTGGTTTACACCAAAACTAATTTGCATGAAATTTGTTGAAACATAAAAGTGACCGTCTTGAACTAAGATACCGCAACCATCTACCTACCACAACGGTTCACCATCCGCGATCATCTCAGCACCCGGAGTCAGTTCTTCTTCAGCATCTGCAATCCGTCGTTATGTTTTTCTTATCTTTATATAAAGTACTCTATTATCCAGCATGCCTTGCATGGATGCTTACACAGTAGCTGTTTAGTTCTGAGACTCTATAAATAGAGACTCCTTCTGATGTATTATTAACAACTTCTTTCTACAAAATTTCTTCTTCAACCATCTCTCTTATCACTCGATGATTTGTGAATTATTCTGAATATATTTCTCCAAGTTATCTTCTTCATTTCTCTATCTTTCTATTCTTCTTACTCTAAATTGCTACTGAAACATATCAAACTATAACCTCTCTCCGGAGGAAGTCTTCTAGACTTAATCACTAAACTTGATCTTCCTTATTAACTCGGAGTGAATGCATTCCTTGTTACAAATCAGTTTAAGTGTATTCTTGATATAACAATTGCTGTCATTTATATTTCTTTACTTTCTGCAACTAACTATCTAACTATCTAACGATATTATTGTTGAGCTTTTAGATCCTTTGAAATTAACTATTCCACAATATACTTGTTCTAACGTTTGTTCAAGTGTGTCTCCAAGTTTTTCTCTCAACAATTGGTATCAGAGCCAAAGTGGTTGCTTTTTTGAATATCGGAACTCTGATTTTTCATTAGGCCTTCTGTAGCACTAAAGCTCATTTCTCAAAAAAAAAAAAAACAAAATGGCACAATCTTTATCTCTGAATGTCTCCGATAGTGTTGGTGGTTCTAACCGAGCTCCAATACTGGTAGCAAATGAATATCATCACTGGTCACAAAGAATTGAGAGGTACTTAAGAAGACTGGGAAGAGATGTATGGCGATCTGTGGAACAAGGACCAGACGTTCCAGTCCTTACACCAGTCCAAACTGACAGTGCGGCAACCAGGCTAGGAGGAGGTCAACCAACCATGAGCCGTCCCACCAAGGATGATCTCGATAAAATGGAAAAGGATGTTGTTGCTTTTTATGAAATTTCTTGTGGTGTTGTTCCTGACAACTTTGATATTATTATAAACTACAAGTCAGCAAAAGAGATCTGGGATGTACTCAAGAACATGTATGAAGGCTTAGAACAAGCACAAGATAAGAAGCGCACTACCTCACTCAACGACTTCAACAACTTCAAATCTCATACTGGTGAAAGTTTGGAAGACTCCTTCAAGAGGTTCAACCTGATAGTCACAAAGTTATCAAATGCTGGTACCATCCGCAGCAACCATGAAACCAATCTCCAGTTCCTTAATGGTTTAGGAACACACTGGAATACGGCTAAGATTATAGTCCAAGGCGACATGAAGATTCACTCTTTATCACTCTACAAACTCTATGGAGAGCTCCAAGCACAAAAATCCATTGTAATCAAAGACTGTGCTGACTTCGGAGGACCGGTTACTCTCATAGCACAAGCTCCACCGCAGTCACCCTACTCTCCATCGTATGATACCCCGCCGCAGTCATATGACGCGGATTCTAAGTATGATGATGAAGAAGAATTTCAGAAGGCTATTTCTCTGGTTAGCCAACAGTTCAACCGCATACCACCTTCTTCTTTCTGCAAGAATCAACAATTCAACAAACCTCCATTCAACTGAAACTTTGGTCCTCAAAACAACCATTCTCGATATCCCAAAGGCTCTCAGAACAATCAACCAAAGGAGGTTCTACAGTCTCCTCAGAACAATGACTCCGATACTCAATCAGAAGACAAGACTGATGTTGTGATTTTTCACAAATGCAATAAAGAAAATCACTTCGCAAAAGATTGTAAGGCCAATGTAGTCAAGGACAGAGCATTCTATCTTAGAATGGCTCAAGAGTTGGAAGAAAAAGAAAAGGCAAGGGCATATGTGGCCCAAGTTAAAAGAGACCATCAAGTTTGGTCATCAGGAGATGAAAAAGAGACCATCAGCAGTGTTAAAGGAAAAGGGAAAATCTGCATGCTGGCCACTGTAGATGATGATGGGTCAGCAATGTTGAACAAAAACTACTGCTACATGGAAAAGGATGGGACTCTAAGCATCGTTGAATAGGTAAAACTCATGATCAAAACTTTAAATTATAGTATGCATGACTATCAACCCTACATAGATGATCTTAATGACACTTGTGCTGCCGTCCTTACAAACTATAACAAAGCCTTAGATGAGAAGAACATTGCGTCCCAAGAGATGTTCCATATGAGAGGAAGACTGGATAACAAGAGACTTAAGATGGCAATGTTAGAGAAGGATTTAGAGTTAGAGAAAGATGCTAGAATGCTAAGTGAAACTCAATTAGAGATAGCTTTGAACCAGAGAGATTTAGCTTAGAGAAAAATTGTATGCTTAAATCTCTTAATTGAAAAATTATTTAATGAAAGTGAGGCTATTGAAAATTTGGTAAACAATGGAACCGTGGACAAAACATATAATTGGGGTTGGTCAAATGGGTATCCTACCGCAATGGATTCCTCACCCCGGTTCAACAAAGACAGATTGTATGTCCCTCCTGATAGAGAATTTCATTTCCCTGCCAATGACAAGACTTTTCTCGAAGATATCAAAACTCACTTCGGTAGACTTCACAATTTAAGCAATAATTGTGTCATTGAGGAAATTGTGCCTGAGGATTCTGGTCACACATGTGATCAAACTCCCATCAGTGGCACCACCCATTCAAATTCTCAAACTTCATCCGTAGTTGATGAAGAAATTGTTGTTGAAGGCCCCGAAGTCTCAAAGGACTTTCCATCTTTGTCCTCAGACCACAGTGTTCCACATTGTAGTCAAATGTCCCAGAAATGTCCCACCGCAGTTTCATCTAAAACCTACTCTGCGGTAGTCAAATCATCTATACCAAAACCATCAGTTCAAGGAACCACAACTCTTCAGCCGATTTTTCATGAGTTACCTATAGAAAATTTTAAAGTAGGCCAATGCTCTCAAATTCCAGAATCCTCAAGTTCTGATGATTCAAGCCCACGTTTTCAAAATCATTCAAAAAATTCCAGGAAACCGCAATTGAATAACAATGACTGTGGTTCACCAAAATCCTTGGCAAAAAGGGCTTTCAAAGAAGAAATTAGATCTCGATGCACAAGCAGACAAAGTTTTTCAAAAAATAAGAAACATGTGAGAATTCCAAAATCTAAGAGTCCAGAAAAATTTGTTTTCACAAACTACATTTCAAAAAACTCTTCTTTCATGGAAACAAGCAAAAAAGGAAGTTTAGTTTCAAAAGTCATTCCTGCTACTTTTGACATAACCCAAAAAGGTGTCAAACTTGTAAGAAACTACGTTTTTCAGGTCTATTCCTCAAATGACCCTAATTATAAAGGAATTTTACCCACTCCAACACTGTTAAAATCACATCAAACTTTCAACAAATGGAAGGGAATCTTACCAAATCCACCTAAAGGGACTCAAAGATGTACTCATGCTAAACCTCATTCGAAACAAACCTTTCAGAAACCAAACAACATGCATGTCAAATCTCACAGTCCAAAACTTCGTTCAAAACAAACTTTTAAGAAACCAAATGTCAAATTTTTCAGAAGTTACCCACCTCGGACCAATACCAAGTCCAATTCACTCTATAAACCGCTGACCAAGCATAATGTCAGATTCAATGACATACTCTTTTTTTCTAAATGTTAGTGCAACTGTCAAAAGGTTTTTTCTCATGTCAAGTCAAATCAAAGTCAGAAACCTCGTACTTTTCAAAAAACTCACAACAATCCAAATCTGAACAAACACCCAGGACTAGGTCTAAAAGTTGACAAAAGACTTGTCCATGCAACCTCGGACTATGCATCATTTAAAAATACATCAATTGTCCTTAACTCCAAACTTGTTTGGATGCCTAAACTAACCGTGTAATTCTCAGGCTTTGTGCAAGGAGGAATAAGAAGAAGAATGGTTAATTGACAGTGCTCGCTCCTTGTACATGACCGGAAGGTTAGAGTACCTTCGGTATTTTAGGCCTATACGCAATGGTAGAAATGTCACGTTTGGCAACAATGCAAACGGTGTCATCCGAGGTTACGGTGTTCTCACTACGGGGAACTTTTCCATTTAGAAGGTTGCTTATGTAGAAAGCCTTAAACACAATCTTATTAGTGTTGGCCAACTATGTAAAGCAGCACATCGTGTTGAATTTGACGATTAATTATGTTACATAATGACGAGTGATCGAAGCACTTGCTTAATCAAATCTCTCTTCGAAGGCACGATGTATCCTATGGATGTTTCTCTCATCATTGGTAAACCGCAGCTGTGTTTTTTGTCCAAAGCTGTATCCGAAGTCAGCTGGCTATGGCATCGCAAGCTAGCTCATCTCAACTTTAGGTACATCAACAACCTCGTCACTGGAGAACTAGTCCGCGGTCTCCCCATTCTCAAATTCAACAACGATACTCTTTATCCAGCTTGTGAATGTGGTAAACAATCAAAAACAAGCCATCCTCTAATAATGGATTCTTCTATCTCTGAACCATTGGAGCTATTACACATTGATCTCTGCGGTCCCTCAACCGTAGCCAGTCTCCACCATAAAAAGTATCTACTGGTTATTGTTAATGACTATACACGTTTCACATGGGTCTTCTTTCTCATACTCAAATCAGAGACAACACAAATCTTCATTAACTTCATCAAAGAAATGGAACTTCAAATCAAGCTACCAGTCAGACGCATCCGCAGTGATAATGGAACTGAATTCATTAATCATCTTCTCAACAGTTTCCTAGTTTCCAAAGGCATCTCTCACAACTTCTCAGCACCCTATACACCGCAACAAAATGGTGTAGTAGAAAGAAGGAACCGCACACTCGTTGAAGCAGCCAGATCCATGCTTAACTTCGCCTAGCTTCCTCTCTACTTCTAGGCTGAAGCAACAGCAACCGCATGCTTTGTTCAAAACCAAAGTATCGTGTGCAAGCGTCTCAATAAAACACCATATGAAGGTCTCAAAAATCGCAAACCCAATGTTCGTTTCTTTCATATCTTTGGATGTGGATGCTTCGTGATAAACAATAGAGACCAACTCAACAAGTTTGCACCAAAATCTGATGAAGGTATCTTCCTTGGTTATTCCACTAACAAGATTGCATATCGAGTGCTCATCAGACGAACAAGGTTGATCATTGAAAGCTTTGATGTGAAATTTGATGATTCTCACATCCGCATCGCACCTCCGTCCACCGAAACCACTGCAATCATGGAAAGTGACATTCCAGATGCTTCCGGACCTCTGAATCTAGTTGAAGTCAACTATGATGATCTTTTTGATCCCGTTGAAATGGCGAAACTATCTGAAGTTCTGGTGTCATCCGCAGCTCAACAACAACATGCCGACGTATCTGGACCATCTCTATCTGAAGTAGTATCGCTCAATACTTCCACCTCTCCGGTTGAGGGGGAAAGCTCTACTCCGGATCTAGTCACAACCGTTGAAGTTCCAGTACTTGATGCTACTTACATTCCTGCCCGAAGCGAAGCTTCACCATCAAACGAACCTTCAGACTCAGATGATGAATTCATAGAGAATATTGACACTAAAACCAATCCTAGAATTGTCACTCTCCCATCTGCATTCCAGGGGAAACCTTCTCAGGTTCCAGAGGAACTCCCATCTGCAATCTAGGGGGAACCTCAACCTCTCCTGATTACTCAAGAAAATTCTGCTCTAATAGATGAAGATGATTCAGCAGGATGTTCTCAAATCCAGGGGGAACTGCCATCTCCAACTGCAGATTCCTCTGACTTCCAAGATATCCCTTCTATCGTAGATGCTGATCATCTGCTGCCACGTCTTCATGTATGGATGAAAGACCACCCACCAGGTCAAATTATTGGCAACCCATCCGCAGGTATCCAGACTCGATCTTCCAAGGGCTTATCTGATCACTGCCACTATGCAACATTTATGTCCTTGGTAGAACCTAGAACGATCAAAGAAGCATTGCTTGAACCGGACTGGATAGCTGCAATGCAAGAAGAATTATAAGAATTTGAAAGAAACAAAGTATGGCAACTTGTTCCCCTTCCACAAGGTCATACTATTGTTGGCACAAGATTGGTTTTCAAGAATAAGCTAGATGAATCTAGCTCAGTCATCAGAAACAAGGCAAGACTTGTTGCCAAGGGATATAGTCAACTAGAAGGCATTGACTACGATGAAACGTACGCTTTGGTAGCACGCATGGAAGCCATCCAGATCTTTCTAGCATACGCAGCCCACAAAAATGTCAAGGTACACCAGATGGACGTTAAGAGTGCTTTTCTCAATGGGGAACTAAAAGAAGAGGTTTATCTTCAGCAACCTCCAGGATTTGAAAATGTTGAATTTCCAGACCACTGCTACAAGCTTGAAAAAGTAGTCTATGGTCTCAAAACAAGCCCCAAGAACTTGGTATGAGACACTCTCTGAATTCCTTGTCTCATCCGGATACAAGAGAGGAGTGATTGATCCCACATTATTCAGAAAAGCAAATGGTGACCACCTTATGATGGTACAAATATATGTGGATGATATCATCATCGGTTCGACTGATCAAGGCATGGTAGATGAATTTGCTAAGCTCATGACCAACAAGTTCAAAATGAGCATGAATTGAGAGATTAATTTCTTTCTAGGTCTTCAAGTCAAACAAATTCAACAAGGAATTTTCATTCATCAAGAAAAATACACCACTGAACTTCTGAAGAAATATTCAATGGACAACTGTTTTTCTGCTAAGGTCCCTATGGCCTTTGGTTATAAGATCTATGCTGATCCCTTCGGTGAATCGGTGGATCATACAACTTATAGAGGTGTCATTAGTTCACTGATGTACCTCACCGCAAGCAGACCTGACATTGTCTTCGCAACTGGTGTATGTGCAAGATACCAGGCTGATCCAAAAGTGTCTCACATGACCGCAGCCAAACAAATTCTTCGGTATCTTAAAGGAAGCAAATCAATGGGTTTATGGTATCCCGCAGGGAACGACTTCAGTCTTCAAGCTTTCATAGATGCGGATCATGCAGGATGCAAGCTCGATAGAAAAAGTACATCCGGTGGATGCCAATTCCTAGGAGGAAGACTTGGTAGCTGGTCTTCAAGGAAACAAACGTGTGTATCTCTATCTACTGTAGAAGCCGAGTATGTGGCCGCAGCCAGCTGCTGTTCCCAAGTTCTTTGGATGAAGACACAATTGCTAGACTACGGGTACAGAATGTTGCGGATACCAATTTACTGTGACTCTGAAAGTGCTATAGCGATCTCTCATAATCCTACTCAGCACTCCAAGACAAAACATATTGAGTTACATTATCATTTCATCAAAGATCATATTCTGATAGGTAATATTGAACTGATATTTGTTCCTACTCATGAAGAGATTGCTGATGTTTTTACAAAAGCACTTGACTCTACAAAACTCAATGCATTCTTACAAATGTTGGGAATGATGAATCCAGACTCGCAATTCTTTCTGAAGTGTTAGCTACCGCAAACCATCATTGGTCTCCATTGCTGTTCTAACTGAGAATTACATATAATAGCTAGTTTAGGTACCGTAGCCTAGGTACCGCAACCATATGTCATACGTACCTCTCATGGGTTCTAATGGTCTTTTATTTCTAACTTTTGTACAAGTGTTTTTCTCACAGATTCTCTCTGAAATCTTTCCTTTGTTCATCCGCGATGAAGTTTCTCAACCGCAATGATGATTCCATCCGCAATCGTCTTAAATAACTTCCAACAGCTTCATTAACTCTCGAATCTTTGTGTGCTATTTAATGATCCTTCATTAAATAAAATACAAACATTCCCTTTAGAAAACTGTCACAGTCCCTTTCTGAATAAACCCCGTATCAGACCTATTTTTGGGATGATGACAAAAAGAACGATTATCAAATAAATCCATCCTCAACTTGTCCTTTCCTCTCCCAACCACGTCCCATCAGTTACAACTTTCTCTCTCATAACCCCACGTTTACCTGACGTATTGACATGTGTCTAATCCTACATTAAATGCAAACCCTTTTTTGAAATCTCTCAAAATCTTTCTAAAACCCATTTCATCTTCGTGTGGCTGAGATTTAATCCCAAAATCATTGATTCCCCCCCCCCAAAAAAAAACCCCATTCAACTTCTTACCATCTTCTATCATTTACTTAGGGTTAAAATCCTTTTACCTCCTTTATAAACCCGTCTTCTTCCCTAAAATTGTTTACCCTTTCTGTTTAATCGATTGTTCTTTCTCAACTCTCAAAAAATCCCATAACTCTCAAAAACTCCATTCTCTTATCTCTTAATGGTGAAATCAGGTGCATCAAAGAAGCAATCCAAGGCTTCAGGCTCCATGAATCCAACTAGTTCCACATCTCCAACGTTAGCTTCAAGCAACTTCAGAGCAGTTTTTGAAGATCATCCGTCGTATAATGCCCCAACAAAGCTTATGATCAAGTTTCTCAAGAAGCATATTCTGTTTGGTCCATTTGATACATTCACTGACGTTGTTCCTGTTTCTACACTCTTCAAGTGTGCATTTTTTGCATACCGACCATTGGAGAACCCCCAAGAAGTGCATCTCAACCTTATCAATGATTCCTTGGTCATCTTGACAAAAGAGAAGTTCTTGTCTGCCATAAATCTTCTGATTCATCCCTCCATAAAGATCTTCACACCTTCTTTATCTGACATCACCACCGCACTCTACCAGATGGGTTATCAGAAACCAATCCGAGGGAGTGGTGAGTTTAAGAAAAACCAACTGCCTGCGGTTTGGTAGTTCGTATGCCATTTCGTCATCCGCTATCTATCCGGCAGAACCGGAGGCATCGGCAACATGGGTTTGAAGCTACTTGAACTAGTGTGGAGCATCTACACGGGCCACGATGTCAATTATGGCCAGATTCTTTGGGATGATTTCCTCCAATATATCCCCAAAGAGCACCCAAGGGAGAACCCAATCGAGCTCACATTTGCTCGATTCTGGTCCTTATGCATATCTGATCTACATACGGATGCTGGTATCAACATGCGCAGTGACATCAACTTCTTTGTCAATAAGGATCTCAAAAGGTACAATCCCTCTTCTGATCAAACTTTATTTGGACCTATCCGCAGGCTTCCCATTCACATTCTTACGTTGCTTGGTCTTGAGACTACTGATGTCTCAAATCATATAGAGGCCACGGAGGGTATTGTCCCATACCCTTCAACCCTACCTTTTCCTTTCGCAACCATTCTCCCTGAGGGTACCGCAGCCCCCTCTGCTACTACACTATCTAACCCTTCTCAACGGAGAAAAATGGTGGCATCCAAGAAGAAATCTAGTACACCTAAGAAGAATGCTCCAAAACAAACCGCACCCTCAAAGAAACACAAAACCAAACTCACCACTGTATCGAGCAGTGACTCTAAGGAAGATAGACAACCAATATCTATCCTCAAGAAAAGAAAAACAACCGAAACCTCTAGCCAAATGCATGACCGGACTGATACTGAAGCCTCTCAACAGGCTCCAGTAGTCCTTGGGATGGCCACATATCCATTTAATACCACACTCGAATACCACTCAGCCTCATCATGTGAGATTGTTTCATCCTCCTCATCATCTGAACGTGGAGACAGCCCCCCAATTATATCTCAAGTAGATAAATCTGGACATCGCCCTAAGGTCTCCAGGGCTTCCCGACTGCACATTTTTTCTTCCGAGGAGTTAGACTCCATCCTTTTGAATGTATCCCAAACACTTCAAACACCAATCCATCCACAGGGCATCTCTTTCGCCCATGCCAGAACTGGGCCGAGGCTAGACTTGACCACGGGTCAAGGAGACCAAGGAAGCCCAGGAAATCCTACTCTACTTTCATTCTTTATAGGTGGTTTAGGCACGGTGAGCACACATGTGCAAGGATCCGTGAACCAAGGGACACCTTGGTGCGTACACAAAGAATTAACGGCGATGACTCAAGTGATTCTTGGAGTCGGTATCAGCCAACTACTTATGCCAAAATCAAGAAATATGCTGCCTTTAATAGAGCATTCCAAGCCCGCAAGAAGCAACGGGTCAAACGACAACAACAGAAGGAACAGGAAATATTGTCCGTGGCCAAGTATTGGGCAAATGCCATCAGCAATGCCTATACTGCTGCCACAATCAAAAAGGTTGAAAACTGGATGGATCAAATGGCAGAAACTATGATGAAAGCTCAAGCTTCAGCCGCAGCCGCAGCTACCTCCAAAGTTCCTCCTACTACAACTCCTGTTCCATCTCCCGCAGTCAATCCATCTCAAGACGAAGAACCGGCAATTGAACTCAGCTCAGCCCCTACCTTCGGTTTTGATGATGAAGAAATCCAAGAGGTCAACAAACCAAATCCTTCAGACAACAACCTTATGATGTTTGAAGAAGAAGAAGAGTCCAACGGTTCTCAACATTCCACTTCCAAGCCCAAAGAAAAGAAAAAGAAGAAGAAGAAGGATGATGTCACCAGGAAGGAATTCCTAAATCTCCAAGCCAAAGTTGATCAAATTTTGGCTGTGGTTAAACCTACCCAACCTCCATCTGAAGATATTCCAGGACCGCAGTCATTAATTGAATGCATTGAAAGACTCGAGACGAGAGAGCGTATGACTTCTGAGCACATCTCTCTCAAGGTAGAAATGGGGATCCGGTCCCTTGACAACAACCGCGAGGCTGATCATCAGGAATTCATGGCTTCAGCGGAACGCCTCATTACTGAGGTGATCGTAATTAAACAGGATCTTCAAGCAGCTATTGCGGATCTAGCTTCACTGTCTCAGAAAGTGATAGATGAGACTCATACTGCCTATGAGTCCAATATCTCTGTTCTTCATGCCACTATCAACCGAATGTAGAAATCCCTCACCTCTAACTTCCATGGCCCTGAGATCCTCTAGCTTACCAAAGATATACACAAGCTGCTCTTCAACTCCTCCACCCCAAACAACTCACAGTTGGCCGAGACCATGAAAGCTCACTTTGCAGAAGTCTGTGCCAAGGTGGATGGACTTAAACAATGGCTTGAGGAAGCACCTCCATTGCATCCCTCAAGAGGGGGAAGTGATGAAGAAGTCCACCACTCGGATACTTCCATCCATCAGAGCCCTCCCATCACCACAAAGAAAATTCCCACACCGCAGCCCTCACCTGCACCATCCCACAATATTCCATCTCCTCACTCTTCACCTATAAACAACACCCTCAGAAGGCCTGAGACTCCTCCTCACCTCAAAAATCTTGAGGAAAATATATCATCAGCAAGCTCCACAGACTCTCCTACCACAGCCTAAAGAAAACACGATTGGAAAGCGGCCAAGCTTGCTGAACTCATATGGAGAGAATGCGGATTTGATACTATGATAGATGAGTCGCTGATTAACTCATGGGTCAATCCGCTCCGCAGGCTACTGCATGAAGACTACACTCCACATCTCACATATGTTGAACCTCCTTCTGATGGATATTGGGATATTTCAATCTCTCCCAATGCCAAGTATTTTGCAGTTTTTGAGTCTTTTGACTGCAGCCTCCCTAATCACAAACGACTGCCTATGGAATTTGAAAGACTTAATCGCTTTTATGCGAAGCATGGCTCTTCTTTTGAAAAACATATGGTCTAACGATAGACCATCCGCAGTTAAGAATTACAAGATGAGGAAGTTTATGAAGGCCGACTTCGTTCAATACACCCTTACCAAAAGAGAGCATGACTACATACGCACTCAGGCAGATTTTCCAAGCATGAATCCGGAAGAAATCTTCCTCATTGCCAGAGTATTCCAAAACAAGGCAGAAAAGCATCCGAAGATGCAAATGGCGCTTAACAAAGCCAAATCCTTTCTGAGGTATACAGTTTGTGACTTCCCCAAGATTGATGCGGATATCCACCCCACCATCATCAGGAAGTTTGATCTCCCCCCACTTGAACCTGTTTCAATGCCTACCGAAGGCTTTGAAGAAAGATTACTAGGCGTAACAAACTTTCCTGAACTTGGTATCATATTCAAATGGAAGGTTGACAACATCAAATACTTCATTCCGATGAATGCTATGCACCGCCTGCCCAAGAAACAACTTGATATCTGCAAAACCGTAGTAGAAAGATCGAAGCATACTACCGCTGAAGTCAAATTTGAAATTTCTAGAAGAATCACTTGGCTTGAAAACATCAGGAAGTTCTGGTGGATTTTGATCAAGTTCCTCAAACTTGATACCTGAACCGGAGTTAAAGAGGTCACTTAGGGGAAATTGTCAAAACATAAAAGTGACCCTCTTGAACTAAGATACCACAACCATCTACCTACCGCAACGGTTCACCATTCGCGATCATCTCAGCACCCGGAGTCAGTTCTTCTTCAGCATTCGCAGCCCGTCGTTATGTTTTTCTTATCTTTATGTAATGTACTCTATTATCCAGCATGCCTTGCATGGCTGCTTATACAGTAGTTGTTTAGTTCTGAGATTCTATAAATAGAGACTCCTTCTGATGTATTATTAACAACTTCTTACTACAAAATTTCTTCTTCATCCATCTCTCTTATCACTCGATGACTTGTGAATTATTCTGAATATATTTCTCCAAGTTATCTTCTTCATTTCTCTATCTTTCTATTCTTCTTACTCTAAATTGCTACTAAAACATATCAAACTATAACCTCTCTCCGGAGCAAGTCTTCTAGACTTAATCACTAAACTTGATCTTCCTTATTAACTCGGAGTGAATGCATTCCTTGTTACAAATCAGTTTAAGTGTATTCTTGATATAACAATTGTTGTCATTTATATTTCTTTACTTTCCGCAACTAACTATCTAACTATATTATTGTTGAGCTTTTAGATCCTTTGAGATTAACTATTCCGCAATATACTTGTTCTAACATTTGTTCAAGTGTGTCTCCAAGTTTTTCTCTCAACAAAATTAACCATCTCTTTCAAGGTACAATTATTTCTTTCAACAATGACATTAGATTAAGGTGAATAGGGTGATGTTAATTCATGACGAATTCCGTTTTGAGCACAAATTTCGGCATATGGAGAAACTTATCCTCCACCCATATCACTTCTAACTACCTTGATTTTGTTGTTGAGTTGATTCTCAACTTCCTTTTCTTTATCTTTACTCTTAAGTAAATATATGTAGCAATATTTCGTGTTATCATTTGATTTGACACCATTTCATTCATTTTGAACATGGCATTCAAGCCATATCATTTTCCCACAAACATACCATTCTTCGACAAAACAACTTGTCTGACTCAAAGACAAGCTACCAAACATGTTCAACAAACCACCCGACACTAGATTCTTACAATGCTATGGAACATACAAAACATCCCTAAGCTTCACATCTTTCCTTGACGTCATTTTTAGAACGACATCACCATCACCTTTGATATTCGTAGTAGCTACATATTCCATATAGAGTTTTTCTCCTTCTTAAACTTCCTTGTAGGTGCTGAAAACACTCTTGTCATGACACACATGACGAGTAGCCCCTATGTCAATCCACCACTCCTTCGAATTAGTATTCATAAGATTCACCTCCGAGACCATGGCTGTGAAATCAATTATCATGGCCACCAACTCCATGTCATCATTCACCATGATTTCTTGACAGTTCTACCGTTTGGGTTGCGGGAACTCCAAAGCCTTGTGGCCTGGGTGGCCATAATTGTAGCACATGTACTTCTTCTTCAAAGTTCTTGCCTTGGGGCCTAGGTTTTTGCCTTTTCCTTTCCCTTTGTGAGCTTACTTGCCTTTGCTCTTGGAAGTTTGACCAACTTCCACAACATGAACCTTAAAAGGTTCCATATCACTACCTTTCTTCAAATCGATTCGATTGTCTTCTTAAATTCGAAGAGGCACCACCAGTTCCTCGACCGACATTTCCTTTCGCTTATGCTTAAGGTAGTTTTTGAAGTCTTTCCAACCGGGATGAAGATTTTCAACCATTGATGCAACTTGGAAAAAGATTCACTAACTTCCATTCCTTCTGCATAGTTATCATGTATAATGACCTGAAGATCTTGGATTTAACTCATAACAAATTTTAAGTTAACCATTTTGTATTCCAAGAACTTTGCAACAACATGCTTCTTGGTACCAACGTCTTTTGTATTATACTTCCTTTCCAAAGACTCCCATAGTTCCTTAGCAGTTGCAACAGTGTGTACTGCCAGATATGGCCACTTGCCTGAAAAAGTTACACTACAAGAAAAAAGGCCTTTTACGACGCGCAAATTACGACACTCATTAATTTATGTTACGCAAACGAGAGTGACATTAAAAGAGTGTCATCTCTTCAGAAAATTTAAGGATTTAGGTCACGCATTATTGCGTGCCTTTAAATTAGTGTCAAAAGAAAAAAAATTAAAAACACGGAGGGCGCTGTACCTTAAATGCGCGCCCTCTATATGTGTCGCTTTATAATTTTAATGAACGCGCGTTCCTTAGTTACAAGCGGGAAAAGAAAAGCCAAAAAATTAGAAAAGCCCGCTACCCTCCCTACCCTAAGCATTATCACGCATCTTTCATTCTCCTCACACTGTTGTGCAACTTCTCAATCAAAGATCGAAGGTTACGATTTCATCTCCATCTCTCGACTTCATCATCTCAATCAAGAAAAAGGGCTTCTGATTTCCATTCATCTACTTCATCGTTGCTGTAATTTCACCTTCTTCATCTCTCTGCTGTTATTGAGAATACTCGCCAATAGTTTTCTTGCACTATCCCTTGATCTACTTCCTTCTAGATACGCTTCTGATCGAGAGATTCAGGTTAGGGCTTTCAAGGCACCGTGGAAACTGTAATGGTGTTCATTGTGGCGGAGGGATTAGGGTTTCTAGAGTGAGAGACGAAAGAGGAAATTGGGGTAAATGTCCGCAGAAGGAAGCATGTAATGTTGTTCTCTATTAACTGATGACTTAGGGTTTTAACTGATGACTTAGGATTTTGTATTTATGGAATCCAAGTTCTTGATTCCTGAATTTGATTTCCCTTGACCCTCCTTACAGATCCGTAGAAAATTCAGAAGAGCCGCCACATATCTCAAGCACACGGTACCATCTCTCTCTCTCTCTCTCACGCACCTTCTATCTGATTTTATTTTTGCTCATCTATTCTGGATTGTATTGCTTTCGAAAATAGTGGTTACTTATTAAGGGGCATTTTGGTCAGCTTGTTAATTTTGATAGAATTCGGTATTACTGGGGAAAAAAATGGGCGCACCCCTGTTCCTTTTTATCGCAGTAGCCTCTTCTTTGATATTTTTTTTCTTCTAATCTCCTTGGTTTGAGAAGCAGGGGCTGTTTGATCAAAAGTTTTTTTTGTTATTGGTCCATGATTGACAAATTTATGGAAGGGTTTCTTGTTCTTCGCTGATTTTGATCCTAGTCAAGACTATTGGGTTCATTGTTATGTCATATACAAAGGGCAATACTGGAATCTTCTTGTTTGGTTTGCGGTTGATCAAAATATTTTTTTTCCTTTTGAAAATGTTGCTGCTGAGTTTGATTCTTGCCATGGCTGCTGGGTTAACTTTAATTTTGAAAGGGGCAATTTTGGAATTTTAAAAGGGTAAAATAGGATACACCCCAAATCTCATAGAGTTGATATCACAGATGCAGTGGAACTAGCTGTTTCAACATCAGAAGCATTAACAATCCACACATGTATGTCTATTTTTAGTTTCATGGATCAGCTTCAAAATGTGGCCTTTAAATTTGCACGCTAAGTGTTTGTGAAAAGTCCTTATCAATGATTTGGCATTTAGAGGCACCTTTTGGGATTGAGAAAGATGGGCCTTCTTGAGTTGATCTATTATAATGTTAGAAAGGGTTAGAATTTAGAAGAATGAACTCAATTTATATGAATGTTTGATTTTATAAAAAAATATGAATGTTTTAGCTTTGTTGTTTCTCTCTCAATTTCAGATGATTCATTATGTAAAAAAAAAGATAGAAATTAAGTTTACAACAAAACTGTTCCTTTTTTTTTTTTTTTTTGCTTTTATGTTTATCTGGTTTTACATAGAAGTTTCAATTATATCGTATAAACTTGCCATACGAATGGCTCCTAATATATTTCCTCTTGATATAACACAAGAATAAAATTAATTTTTTATATTATTTGATATGCTTATTTTGCTTACATAATTTTTTTATTTTTTATTTTTGGTATTGCAACGTGTTGGATATGCATTCCAGCAAATTTACTGGAGTGGGTTGGGCGCTTGGGCTGACGGAGTTCTTGGGAGGGAGATCATGTTAAAATTATTTTCTAAAGAAAGAGATGAAAGATTGATACACCATCTCATGGCTTCAAAAGAGCTTCATCCATCCTTAATATCTGCCCAGAGTGAATATAAGGTGTAAGATGAGAGTTCTGATGAAGATTATCACAATCTTCATTGATGTTTTGTGAATACTTTCATTAATGGTTCTTATCTTGTGGTTTGTTAAGCATATTATGAGTAATCGAACAGTTGTTGATAAATCTAATTACCTTTCATTTGTGCAGATTGATTCCTGTGAGGCAGAGTAACTTCTCATTAATTAAACGAGTTACTTTACTCAGCAAAGATGAGCGTAGTTGGATTTGATCTTGGGAATGAGAGTTGTGTTGTGGCAGTTGCCAGACAAAGGGGAATTCATGTTGTTCTTAATGATGAGTCAAAACGTGAGACTCCTGCTCTTTTGTGTTTTGGTGATAAACAACGTTTTCTTGGAACAGCTGGTGCTACAACCAGTATGATGAACCCAAAAAACACCATTTCCCGAATTAAGCGGTTAATAGGGCGTCCTTTTTCTGATCCTGAATTGCAACAAGATCTCAAGGCTTTGCCTTTTTCAGTTACTGAGGGACCCGATGGTTTCCCATTGATCAATGCAAGGTATCTTGGGGAAACAAAGTCATTCACCCCAACACAAGTTATGGGAATGGTTTTCTCAAAGATGAAGACAATAGCTGAAAAGAATTTGAATGCAGCAGTTGTGGATTGCTGTATTGGGGTACCTATCTACTTCACTGATCTTCAAAGAAGAGCTGTAATGGATGCAGCTACTATTGCCGGTTTGCATCCTCTACGGTTGATGCATGAGACAACAGCCACTGCTTTAGCTTATGGAATATACAAAATTGACTTACCTGAAAATGAGCAGCTCAATGTAGCCTTCATTGACATTGGACATGCTAGCATGCAGGTATGCAGTGAAGCTCAATTCCCTTTAGTTCAATACATTACACGAGAGCTTTTAACATGCTTAATAATGGAACATGTAATGAGATTCGCAAGCCTCAAGTGAGTATTCAATTGCTTTTTTATTATTCGGGTAATTAATATCTCTACCTTTTTTTATTTAGTTCACTAATCTATACATATACATCTATATAAAAAAAACCTTTTTTTCTATATTTTGAAGGTATGCACCTGTTCGTAGCGATTCGGTTGTTGGTGAGCTGAAGTTGTCAGAGCCAACTGATGTAATTCTCCTAGGTATTACTTTTGTATTTTTCAAGATTTATTTTATATACTTTTCTTAAAATGCAAATTTGTTAAATATTATGTTACATTTAAGAGATTACAAGAATTGAGATGCTTGCGGTTACTGGTAAGGATTTTAATCCTTCTACATTATAAAACTTACTTTGTTTCATATTTTCAAATATTAAATACTTATTTTATCATACCGTATTAAAAAATAAAAAAGATAGGTACATTTGTTCAGAAGAGAACAAATCCTTTAAACCATTACAATCATAATGTTCTTGCCCATATAAGCTGTGATTTGATAACATTGGTAATTTCTTCAGATGTGAATTCATTGTAACAGATACATTTGGAAGATCGAGTGAAACTGCATATCTGAAACTGCCCTGTTTCCCCTGGTCTTGTCTTCTAGACTTGACCTTATTTCTCTTCTTATCTATCATTTTTGTTACTTTGTAATTTCAATTAATATATAAACAGGTTTCTTGGATT
Organism: Lactuca serriola; assembly: GCF_051521515.1. Lineage (NCBI taxonomy): Eukaryota > Viridiplantae > Streptophyta > Magnoliopsida > Asterales > Asteraceae > Lactuca > Lactuca serriola. The sequence goes on from NC_136409.1 coordinate 159,364,014, forward strand.
TTTTTTCAGGAATTCCTAAAATAGAGAAGCTAGAAATTGAAGGGAAAGCTTTCCATACAAACTTATATGCAGTTCGTTGTAATTATAGTGGAGGAAAAGAGGGTAAGAGTAAAATCATGTGGCTTAGATCAATGGTTGGAAGTCCAAATCTTATTTCCATTCCTGATATCTTTTTTCTTTTAAAAATTTTTACCACTTTATGAGAAACAAAGTGAAATGTGGGTCTATAAATTGTTTTTTTTTATTGTAGGTGAAACAGAAAGGATAATCAAACATATGATCAACCTATTTGGGCTAGTATTATCTGTGGCTCCTTCTCCTGCTCCTGCTCTTCCCCCATCATTTTCTTCCATTATGCAAAGATTTAAATCTTACTAGCTTTTAATCTTTCCATCATGACAAGAATTTTGTATTCTTATCTTGCTGATAGGTCCAAAGAAACTTGAATGGGATTGAACCATTGTGCTTCCTGATTTGCTGCTATCAATGGATGTTGTGTGAATCCTCATTGAAGTCTTCATTTTGGTTTAAGAGAACAAGGTGGAGAGTCTAAAAAGAGACAAGTTAGCAACAGAGAATCTCCTCCAAGAAACAAGTTACAACAGAGAATCTTCTTCCCCTTTGTTCACACTTTACATAATCACTTTCAATAATATTATCTTCAGTCTTCCTATAGTTTCTTCATTATTAATTTTTCTGGAATCTTTTCTAGGTAGTCTTTGGTAATGGAACCGTGGACGTCGTGGTGGTGGTGGATATCGTGGTGGTGCCCCAGTCAACCAAATCCAAACCTTAATTTAGCTGCTGCTGGGCTTACCCCTGGGTAAATGAGAGTCAAAAAGACGTTTTTGCCCCTCTGTTGTTAGGTAACCTTTTCAACAACAACATTCTACTTAAGCAGGTGAGTAATCAAGATTAAGGGAGACTTTTTAATCATGTTTGGCATTCCTTTCCAGTAAGAAACAGAGTTGTATGATTATTTGATAGTTTTATAGGAATGTATAACACATGTTAGCAATGTATTATTTTTGTTTAACATTTGAATGATTCTTTGTATGACATTATAATTTGTGCAATTTATTTTATTTTTTGAGTATGAAATTTTATTTTATATTATGCAATGGATTGTATTTTTTGTATATTGTATTTTATTTATATTATAAGAAATTAAATGCAAATTTAATTTAAAAATTAATAAATATATAATTTTTTTTTTAAACATTTAAATTTACGATACGCAAAAATGTGTGTCATCTTCATTTATGACATGACCTTTCTTGACAGGGGCTTCCTTGATACGCATTGCGTGTCATTAACACGCGCGTCGTAAGGTTACGACACACGAATGCGTGTCGTCTTCCTTTATGACAGGGCCTTCCTTGATACGCATTGCGTGTCGTAATTGCGCGTCGTAAATGCGCGTCATCTATAGACGACGCGCAAAAGCGCGTCTTCTCTCTTTATGACAGGGCCTTCCTTGACGCGCATTTGCGCGTCGTCTGAGCCTTTTACGACGCGCAATGAGCGTCGTAAAAGGCCTTTTTTCTAGTAGTGTTACCAAAAATAGTTGCAGAGAGAAGTAGAAAGAAGATGAGTATTTGCATATGTATATCGAATGAGGTAGCAGTCGCCCGTTTTTATATTGTCTTGTGATGGCAAGAAATCAATTCATTGTTAAGGAATTGATTATGCTAATTGAATGCTATTAATAGCATAATTAATGCGCACTAAATGTACCAGTTACCAAAAATTCAAAACCAATGACCAACACTGTAAAGTTTAACAAAAATGTGGGTTACGCGGACCCGAGTTTTTAGAGTTGCATTCATGTCCATAGGTCGCGTCCGTGCACAAATTTGATGAATTTGGCCTACGAAATCTAAGATTCGCACCACCCTACGCGTGGGTAGGAGCTGAAGTAAATCCATAGACACAAGTTTGTAAGTCTATCATTCATTCATGCTTATAAGCTCACCTGATTATGGCCTTCCTACCAATGTGAGATTCATTCCCACACCCACCTCTTTTGCTAACTTCTATTCCCAAATACCCAACTTTGAGTATTGATATCTCATTCATATATACTCCATTTTAGACATACGATAGCTCTCAAGGTTTAGAACACAAACTCACCTAGAGTTAATTATATATACAACATCTGTATATATTTATATATGTCTAAAGTTAGTAAAAATACACATATTTATACTAAAATTTCCAACATCATTCAATAATATCTATCCGTGCTTTGTGTTTAAATAAAATTAGAAATAATTTCCAATTTAGTATTACAATTTAACATTCTGATTGATTAATTTAGAAATTACTTATCTACTGATTTTCTTTTAGAATTTAGATTACAATGGTTAATGATATGAACTATTGTTTCTAAGCTAACACAATTTATTTATTTTTCGTTAATCAATTAATAACCAATTATTTGAAAATTAGTATTTGAATATATTTTTTAAAATTTATTTTATGTTTTGATTTATTTTTAATTTAACATAATATTTAAATTAAAAAATAAATGTATTTTAATAATCATTTAAAAATTATGCTAATAATATAATAGTATTTTGTATTTAATAACATTTTCAATTAATAGATTAATTATTTGGAAATTGAAAGACCAAAGACTTTTAAATGCATATGATGATAGTAAAATCTATGTATAGTATGATGTAATGTAATGGTATTGGATAATCAGCCAAATAGTAATTAGTATTAAAAATATCCTTTTTTTTAAGATAAAATATACTAAATTTCAAAACAAATTAACAAAATCATCTTTGAAATTATTGAAAAATGTTTAAATGATCTAAATTGAATACATATAAATCATTATTACTCTTTAACGCCATTGTCCATGATATAGGAAAATAATATTTTGAGTTTTTGACTATGTACTTTTGTAATCATTTTATCACGTATGATTATTCAGAACCGCATATTAAGTCTCAAAGTAATCAAATAATCAAGAAAAAATAGGTTACTAACCGTAGTGTTCAACTTATCACAAAAAATAGTCATGCCGTATGGTGCATGTCATTGACTTAGTCTACCTCTTGACTTGTTATGATAGGCCAACTCACTGACTGAGTAATAAATTTCATAGGCTTTTATGGTGAGGCCCCACAACGCCAATTCTAGGATAGTGATGCCTTTTAAGGCTGTTAGTATACTGGCAACGAAACGTGGCCTACCGCGCACACTATCACACAGGTCCGTGATGGTTTGTGGTCGTATTGATTTGTGGTGGGGAGCACGGAGGACGACGACAAATCCTTTTCTTCTTCACTCTCAAGCGTCTCTCTTCTCTCTCTTCGTTCTTTTCTTTTGGTCGTTGTATGTATTCCAAAGTTGGTTCGTGGCTGGTGGTGGCTAATCTGGAATCTCTCCACGACCGTTATCGTGAAGAATATTACTGATGATCTAATATTTTCATGCTCCTTCTATGTATAGTAAATTGAAGTGAAATGTTAAAATTCTGGTACAATTTACTTTATAGTTTCAAATTAGTTTATTTTTATAAAATGTATTAAAAATTGGCTAGTATTTGCTCTTCAATTATTTTTTTTATCTTTTCAGCACGTAACTCACAACTCATAACCCACAACAAAAAAATATGTTTTTTAGTGGCATACAAAAATTGTCGCTAAAGGCTTCCCAAAGAATTAGCTTCGCACATAATAAGTGCTAGTAGAAACTCTCCCAGTAAGACCTTTTAGTGACAATTTTTGTTTTTCTTGTTGTAGTTTTTTAGGGTTTTAGTGACACTTTATTATTTGTCACGGTAAAAGGAAAGTTTTCTTGTGGCACATGTTTTGTGCCTTAAAGCTCATATGATTCAAGAATTCATATGTTATCTATTCTATGATTTAGTGACAATTTTTTATTTGCCACAATACAAAAGCATATTTATGGTACGTTTTGCACCGGTAAATACAAATTAGATTCTATAATTTAGGCTAGTTATATCTACATAATTTGTATCTAGAATATAAAATAAAATAATTAATTAATTTGTAGCACAAAGAAAATATTAAAAATTCTATTGTTTTTCTTCAATACTGTAAAACTTTTTGAATCTAATACTAAATAAATGTCAAATGCGTCTAAATGTAGAACCAGATACACGGTAAACATAAATTAACACACAAAACAAATAATAATAATAATAATAATAAAACAACTTGAAATTTAATTACAGATGAACTTTTTCCTCAATTTTCATGCTAGGTTAAATAATTCGTGTTATCTCATAATTTGGAAGCAATACTAACAATCACCTCTTAGAAAACAAACAAAGGCAATTCAAAATACAGTTAAATAAGACATAGTTTAGAAAATAAATAATGTAACATTGAGCCAAAAATCATTATGCCAATAAGAACAAACATAATAAGTTTTTTGAAAAACTTTATCTTTCCATAATTCCTCCACTGCCCCTTAATATTCATGAGTTGCAACTCGAAAAACTATTTGTAGATTGCCTGACTTCATGATTTCAAGAAGCCAATCTGATAAAATTTTCAATTTTATACTTAGGGAACTTGTGTAATCGAACCCCCTCCGGTTTGATAAAAAAAACTTCAACTGATAAAAATATTAAGTAGATACCAAATTCTTGAAATTTTTATAGCAAATTCATTCATCTATCAAAAGTACCAGGTTAATCAACTAGTTTGTTCCAATATTAATTGAATATTCTTCTTCAACTTTTATAATATCTTTGAGAAAAATACTTATATAAAGATACAAGTTTCTTTGTATCAAAGACTTTAGTTCTTCACGCTCATTTTCTGAAAATGGGAATTTGTAAAGAATCGTGGCTTGATAAAAAGAAAACATTCATGTTTAAGAACTCAATTATCAAAAGAAAGGTATCCAAAATATTAAAAAATGAATTTATTTTTACCGTGTTGTACCTGTTTATAAAAATGCTAACCAAAAGACTTTTAGTTGGTCTATATCAATATGTGACATGTTCTATATATAAATAGAACTTCTCACATATTGATCTTGACCAACCAAAAATATTTTCGTTCGCAGCTTTCTTTCAATGTTGACCATTTTGTCCTCGGATGACATAAAAGATTTAGGTGGCATTGGAAAAGACAATATAGTGCACACCATCTTGATTCCTCGCTGAAACCCAATTTGTCCTAGTCAACATTTGAATTGAAAAAAGTATAAAGAGCTTAAATTTATATAAACTACAAACCTTTTCCCACCATTTCCAGTTTCCCCTTCACATGATTTTGTTCCTCTACTAGAATGGATCCACCATAACCTTCCCAAAAATAAGTGCAATCTTTGTAACTGATCTTCACTAAGTACATATTTTGAATAAAATTTCAAATTAACCAAAGAAAAAGTAGTATTGACAAAATATTTAAGAACACTAACCTTTGACATTATTGTTGATACATGAAAAGTGATCTTTTAGCAATCCGAAGTGAAGCCTGGTCCGAAGCTAGAAGATTATTGAGATGATGGAAGTTCCAAAGTGAAGACATGTCTGAGACATACTGTTTTATTATTTGTTCTAAGTCTGTATCAAGCATTAATTGTTCCTAGTACTAGTTTGTCCTTTACATGTTATTTCATTGTAAAGTACCTGGGACAAGATCAATAGGATTGGATCTGTCAGCCTGTTGATCTTCAGTTGTCTTCTAGTCTATGCTCTTTATGAGCTTTGTCTTTATATCAATCCTTGTCTATTTAAGGAGTGGTAACATTTATGTCTTGCGTGGACTTTTGAGCAACATTCTCTATCTTATCAATACCAAGAATCATTCAGTCAATCACTCTCTATTACGTTCTTATTGTTCTAAAATTACTTTACATTGTTCATACTTATTAATCTTTTATATCTTGAATACTTTGTTGAATATTTCCATTCCAAGACAAGATTGGTTTACCAGACTTGACTGGATCTTCTGTAGCAGCAGACATTGATCTTAAGTTAATTCAAGGTTCAAGTTTTCAAACCTTGTTCGCGCATAGGTCGATTCTTGCATTCACAATTGGTATCAGAGCCTAAGTAATTGTCCTTAGAATCCATAAGAACATATTATAGTTGACTGTAGATTACCTTGGTATCTCAATCATTTATGTGTTCATGATAAAGGTTCTTCTATATACTACTTCAACTCTAATATATTAACTGTAATGGCTGCTTCTAATCAAACTCAACAAATGTATTCAATGCAAATACAAATAGTGTGGGTTGCCCAATGCATGCCCCATTGCTAGTTGTTAAAGAGTATGATCACTGGAAAGTTAGAATGGAGAGATTTTTACTTGGTAAAGAAAAAGGTCAAGAGATATGGAGATCTGTGAATGAAGGTCCTCATGTTCCTGTAAGAACAATGGTCAGAAATGTTGTTGCTACACTCATGGGTCAATAAGAGCAACGTATTGCTCCACTAACTGCATTCGACCTTGAAAATCTGCATGCAGATCAGTTTGCGTTCTCAAAATTGGTATTTGGTGTTCCTCCTTCTCTCTTTGAGCACATAAAATTGTCCAAATCTGCCAAATCGTTGTAAATGACTTTGACACCTTCACTACAACTCCTGGTGAATCTGTTTCCTCTACATCAAATCGTTACAGGATCATTGTGAACAACATGACTGTACATGGGATAGTCCGAACTCCACTGGAGTACAATCTCAATTTCATTAACAGCCTCAAAAAAGGATGGTGAAATGTTAAGTCCTATCTTTAGAGTAATGGATCTTTGAAGAAACTAAAGCTTTACCAGTTGTTCGACGAGTTGCTAGGTCATGAATCTAACGTTCCTCAAATGCTGAGAGAACTTTTAGTAGATCTCTTGCTTTAGTAAGCTCGGTCAATCCACTGATTCTGAACCCATCTGTTTCAGAACCTCTTTGAGTTATTCCACCAGTTCCGCATGTTCAACCTAAACGACCTATTCTCCCTTTCGCACTTGTTCCCTAAATTCCAAACTACTAGTACGGTGAAGACCCTGATTTCGAAACTGCTAATTCCGAACTTCGTTTTCAACTAGAGTTTACACTTCTATCCACGAAGTACAAACATACCTGGAATCCCAATCGAAAACCACCTGAAAACTAATTCCAAGCTCCTCACCAAAACAATCCTCAACCTTTCCCTAAACCTACTAAAAATCCAGCAGCATATCATCCCAACATTTCAAATCACGTCTCGAAACCTATGGAAGTTTCGAACATGTTTAAGCCCAATGTTATATTTCAAAAATATGGTCTAGGAAACCACTTTGAAATAGATTGTTTGGCTAAAAATCCTCAAAAACCAAATGTGAAAGACTTTGCCTACTATGCTTGTAGAGCACAAGAACTTGATGAAAGTTAAAAAGCTTTTGTCACCACAGTTTCAAGGAATGTTCATGGATATTGGTCATATGGTGATGAGGGTGTAGGAGAATTTGCAAAGAACTTATGTCTTATGGATAGACAATCAGTTGAGTGTGATGAAGGTTATTGGTCTTTCGATTTATAAGTTGATGATGATGACGTTAAGCCAAACTTTTGCTACATAGAAACTAATGATCCACCTGGCCGAAGCATCATATAGTAGGTAAGATCTATGAATACTGATAATAATTTTGATTTATCTATTTGTGAAACTTATCTAACTCAAATTCAATTAGATATGGAAATTATCTTTAAGGCTTATGAATCTACCGTAGAACGTCAGAAGTTGGATAGTGAACTGACTAGACTTAGATTATTTTTTGAAGACTGCAAGCTTAAGATAGAATTGTTAGAGAGAGAACTTGTAATGGATAAGGATGAATTTATTATTTTGAAAGACAAATGTGAAATCACACTTAATGAGAGAAACATCTTGGTTACTGATAACAAACATCTTAATGCTAAACCAATGTTTTGCATAATTCAATTGTTGTTCTTGAAGCTAATGAAAGAATGACTCACAATTTTCGTCATCCCTGGTCCAAAGCACCTGGTCTTGGAAGCGAGTTTCCAAACTCAGTTGCTCATCTCCTGAAGGAACTTCAAAACCTAACGTTCATGGGAGATATTCTGAATCACACTTATTCGAATAACCCTGTCTGACTACTGTCGTCCCTTCATAAAACCTCATATAAATATAAGTCACTGATTCTTGAGTTCAAACCTATCATTGTTAAATGTCATGATTCCATGCCTCTTCCGCCTCTGATATCCCTGCACCTAAATCAGTATTCAAAATCCTTGCTCAACAAAAGTAGTACTCGAGTTGTCATTCCAAACTCTGGTCCTCCTTACAATTTTGTTGTTGAGGAAATCATTCCTGAGACAAATGAACATGACTAAGACCAATTCAACTCAGTTTGCGTGTCTTTTGATAGTGATGTAGAAATTAAGAGTGATGATGACTTCTCGTTTGATTCATGTGTCTCCAACTCTAAAGTGGTCTCAAAATCGACTCTAGAGCGAATTTAGCCTTGCTTCAACAATCCATCTATTGAACAAAATTCCAAGTCATCATCTGACTCTCAGAAGAAACCCTTGTTGACGAAGAAAGACATTGTTCATCAAAAGACCGAAGCTAGGAAAGCCATTGAGAATGAAACTAGGAATATGAAATGCTCTAGGTTACTTGAAAAACCTGAAAAGAAAGTGCCTCAAACAGTTAGTCCACCTACTAGGATTCATAATACGTTTATGCTTGTTAAGATTCTCAATAGACCATCTAATCCTGTTAGTACGAATGTTTGAAGCACATCTTTCAGTAGTTGTGTGAAAAATGTTACTGTTGAGACTTCATCCAAGAAAACTAGCTCTCCTCGGACGGTTTCCTATTTTGCGTTTATTCCTACCTCGAATGGCATGATTTTCAAACCAACACATTTTCTGAATTCAAATGTGCCTACGAATGTTGTGGACAAAGGAAAAGTTGTTTGGAACACTATTTTTTAGAAGCCTTCTAAAAGTTCAAACCGAAAATTTGAATGCAAAATTAAAATATATGAAAAAATCCATTAAAAAACCTCTGAAAACAGATCCTCCAGCAACATTTCGTAAAATTGTTTCTTCGAGAAAAGAAGTACCCAAACAACCAATTGTTGAATATGATTTTTGGATAAATGAAAAGACCTAGACATTCTGCATCTTTCCAAAAGAATCTCAGAAAAAGCCTTCTGAGATACCAACTGCTTAGAAATCACCAACCAAGTCTAAAGCCCTTGCTAAAGTCTCTAAATCTAACTCGGAGCCTAAAAACTCTAAAACTCACTAATTTAGTAGGGTTTTTGTGCTTCGAAACAAGATACAATATGGTATATTGATAGTGCTTGTTCCATGCACATGACTAGGCATAAAGATTTTCTGTGTGATTTAAAGCTTGCTCCAAATGTTGTTTATGTTAGTACCCGAAAGTGAACCTCTAGCAATCACACAATAGAGTCTTGAGATCAGTCTTAGTTCTGAAGTAGAAAATGTTTTGGAGTCAGTTTGTGATTAGAAGTTGAGTTGTCATCAAGAGTAGAAGCTTATGGTATGAAGTGAAGAAAGTACAAATGAAGAAGATGTTTAGAATTGATGTATCCGTCCGTAGCAATTTATCTTGTCATTTTGTTTGATGTCACTAGTCATAGGACTTAGTCTCTTTTGTCAACTTGGATAATCAGAGTGTCAGTAATAACTCTTTTATCCGGTCCTATGTATGTTCACAAGTTTGTACAATGTAGCATTTTCACCTATTTAAGGTGCGTTTAATGACAAGAATATAAGATGGATTGTTACTCCAAAGATAGTATTGTTTCAAGTTATTTCTCTTACACCTCTCTTCCAAATCAATTCTTAAAACATTCTTCTTGTTCATTTATTGTCCTTACTCTGATCATTATCTTCATTCTTCATTTATGGCTTCAATACTTTGTTGAATCTCTTACTTATGACTTGATTGGTTTACCAGAATTGAATAGAACTTTCATTTAGTAGTAGACATTGATCTTAAGAATTAATTCAAGGTTTGAGTTTTCAAACCTTGTCCCTGCGCAATCAGATCCGTAGTCGTCACAATTGATATCAGAGCTTGAGTGGTTGTCCTTTCCATCCAAAAGATTAGATTATAATTGATTTGAAATTACCGTGGTATTTCAATCATTTCTGTGTTCAGGATAAAAGTTCTTCTATATAAAACTTTAGCTTGATATATCTTAACTTCACTGGCTGCTTCTATTACTCAGCGAATGTATTCAATGCAAATAGCAAATAGTGCAGGTTGCCCTACACGTTCCCCGGTACTAGTTGTTGAACAGTATGATCACTGGAAAGTCAGAATGGAAAGATTTTTACATGGAAAAGAAAAAGGTGAATCTATCTGGAGATCCATTAAAGAAGTTCCTTGTGTTCCAGTTCGAACCATTGTTAGAGATGCTGCTGCTCAACTCATATGTCCAGTTAGAACCAGTCCGAACTACTGCTACAAACTTCGGAAAGCAATTTATGGCCTCAAGCAAGCTCCTCGCACATGGTACGAGACTCTCACCGACTTTCTCAAGCGTTCAGGTTTTAAAAGAGGTATTCTCGATCCTACTCTGTTCCAAAGGACAAATAGAAAACATCTCATGCTTGTCCAAATTTATTTTGACGACATCATTTTCGGATCCACTGACTCATGAATGGTTGCTGACTTTGCTAAGTGAATGGTTAGTAGATTTCAAATGAGTATGAATCGGGAACTAAGATTCTTCCTAGGTCTCCAAGTCAAACAGACCAACAGAGGAATTTTTATTCACCAAGAGAAGTATATTTCGGAACTCCTCAAAAAGTACTCAATGGACACCTGTGCCTCAGCCAAGTTACCTATGGGTTTCAGACACAAGATCTTTTCGGTCCCTTCAAGTGTAGCAATTGATGAAAAGAGGTACAGAGGAATGATTGGATCCCTACTCTATCTCACAGCAAGTCGTCCGGACATCATGTTTTCAACATGTTTGTGTGCCAGATTTCAAGTCAATCCAAATATGTCTCATCTTTTGGCTGTTAAGAAAATATATTCCGATACCTCAAAGGTACAAAGAATCTCGGAATCTGCTACCCAACAAATGAGTGTTTCCTCCTTCAGGCATATTCCGATTCGAACTACGACATCCTTCAATTGGACATAAAACGCACATCTGGTGGCTGTCAATTTTTAGGTGGTAGAGTGGTCAGCTGGTCATCCAAGAAATAGAACTGCATTGCACTTTCAACAGCCGAAGCGGAATACATTGTTGCTGCTTGCTGCACATCTCAAGTTCTTTGGATGAAATCTCAGCTTTTGGATTATGGTTACCATTTTCAACGAATTCCTATCTATTGTGACTCTCAAAGTGCCATTGCAATCTTACACAATCCAATTCAACACTCAATGACAAAGCACATCGATATACAATACCATTTTATTAAGGATCATATATTAAATGGTGTCATTGAACTTATTTTTGTTTCATCAGACGATGAAATTGTTGATGTCTTTACTAAGGCATTAGAGGAGACCAAATTTAATGGTTTTCTGAATAAAATGGGTATGATGATGCCTGATCCTCAGTTCTTTCAACAGGTATGCACTCTCTGATAGAAACATCAGATAGTAAAATGCTCCAAACTCAAATTTCATTTCATCTCGGAACCGTCACCTCTTGGAATAAATAGGATCGTTTTACATGTCTTTTTTTCTGATCATCTTTTGTAATTTTAAGTTGTACAGCTCATCTCATCACATGAAGTCCAAAACCAATATAGTCACATTGGTATGAATCTCATCTCGGAACTTACTTCATAAGATCATCCCAGAATTTAAGTCTGAAATGGTATTGAAGTCTTTTCAAAATTAACTCCAGACGCTCCTTAAAATTTCTCTCCGGAAGTTTTTCAAATTCGATCCTGGAAGTTTTCAAATTTCACTCCAAAACTTTTTCAAAGTTCATTCCGAAACATTTCAAAACTCATTTAAGAATCTCATAAAAGTTTTGCTCCGAAACTTCATTAACATTTCACTTTGGACTCTCAACCCTGGAAATTTCCAAAATCACTTCCAACCATTTTAACTCAAACGCTTCATTCTGAAAGAAGTCTCAAAACTCTTTCATGTTTCGAGATCACTACATTTCATCCCGGACTTTTCATGATAAGAATCTGTTTTCAAAACATTCCGGAACCCCCTTGTTCCGAAATTAAAACACATGGTGAAGTCTAAAAGGTTTTAAAGTGAAACATTTTCCTAATGGTTACTTTTTGACGATACCTATCCTCTCACCCTTGAGACTCGCACCTCATTGCACGCACCCCTAAAAATAAGCACCACATCACCTAAACGATGGTTTCTGTTTTTCGGTTTGTGCCAATTGGACCTTTAGTATTTTCATGTCAACTCACCTGAAAGTGGCAACATAACTAATGGAATTCGTTTCCTTATCCGGATATCATCATTACCTTCCAACCCGACCCGTTTTCCTAACTTATATAAACCCCTCTCATACCTCATTTTACCATTTACACACACAAAAGAGCCAAAAGTATTCATCTTCTTTCTTTCATCAGTGTTCTTGAAGCTTTCAACAACCTATAACAATGGTGTCCTCATCTCCCTCCAAAATTACTCAAACCTCCCCTAAAATTGCTCAAAGTGCTTCCAAAATCCCCAAAACTGCTGCCAAAAAGAAATCCTCCAAGGGATCGTCTTCTTCACAGTCATCAGAACCCTTCCTTAGGGACACAACGCAACTGTTCTCTCTCGACCCAATGGACATCGATGAGCCTATTCGTTTTATGATTGAGTTCCTTGCTCATCATCCAATCGCGGTGCCGCTTACCAAGATCCTAAAACCACTGATCCCTCTTCAACTTCTTCACACCGCGTTTGAATGTATCAAGATCGTAAATGACGTTCTAGAAACAAATATTACAGGGGATCGAATTGTTCCTGTCCATAAATATACATTCCTCAAGGCGAAAGGAGTCAAAGAAAACTCTTCCAACTTCAACGTGCAAGAACCTACTACTGAAGAATTCCAACAATTTCTCAACCACATTGGATATGGTCAAGGATACAAGGCCAAGAAGTTCAAAAAGACAGCCGTATTAGGTATTTGGACAATTTTGATGCACTTCATCATTCGAGGCTTATCAGGAAAACAAGGGGGTACAGATACCCTCAACAAGGACTGGTTCTATGTGGTTTATATCATCTTTTCCAGCAAGACCAACATCGTCGATCTTCCTGAAGTCCTATGGCAGGACTTTCGCAAATTCGCCATCAAGAGGAAGCCAAATGAAATTTTGAGCCCTAGCGCTCCAACAGCTCTACCATTAAAAGGTCCGAACAAATTCCAGTGGATATGATTCCGAGAGACGTATTTGTCTCTTTTAAAACTATTAGACATTATCGTATTCCAAACCAGACTTCTTTTGGACAAATTAGACGTATTTCGTAACATATGTTGGCCATCCGACCTTTCAGATCTATTCATTTGAAATATCACATTGAGATCTCGATTGTGTATGACCCAACACAATCCACCCCGGTCCCCGTTGATCCCAGTCCGGAAGTGGCATAGATAGTTCCCTCAGCTAGAAAGAAGAAAAAATCAGCCAAGAGGAAATCCTCTCCTTCCAAACCCAAAACCAAAAATAGAACCAAAGTCGGTTCCTCCTCTAAACAAGTAAACATTTTGGCTGACTATGGCCATTCGAATACCCCACCAACCCACTCTTCCAAGGTACCCCTCGGAGTTTCAAAAAGACAAGCACACACCTACGGGGAGTCTGCACATAATCCACCCTCACCTTCCCAACAAGGTGATGTCGGTGTTGAACAAAGTTCCTTGCCCCTGCAAAAAACCCACATGTGACATTTGATATCCCACTTTATTCCACACATGCACAGTCCGAAACCACTGTTCTGGGCCCCAAGCATTCTGAGGCTAGAGTAGTCCCTCCAACCTTAAGTGCCTCAACTGTTCTAATACTAGGTAAGGGTATAGGACGACCAAGTGCTAACGACCCACTTTGGGAAGATTATATTGACAGGGTGCATTCAAGGCATCCGGAACTCACTAGGTCACAAGCTGAAGCAACTCACATCTCAATGAGAAACAAGGCTATTCAAAGCAACTTACCATTTGTTGCTCCTACTGACGATATCACAGACTTGGAGTACACTTCTGGAGAAATGACTCAACATCATGATTCTATGCATTCCGATCTCAACGAAGAACTTTCAGAAGAAATGATTTTTGATGATGACGATACCTCCGTTACTGATGCTCCTGTGCTACTCTCTGTTCACTTTCAGTCTAAACCATCTCCATCAAAATCACTTTTCGATTTCAGACTCTCATCATCCTCCTCTAAACCCGTAGATGAAGAAATTGAAATAACTGATCATGTTCAAGTTCATCCTGATGCTGCAACTGATTCAACTCTGAAACCCTAAGATGATGTTGGTCCAACAAAGCTTGGCCCCTCCGAACCGCCAGTGAATTTTGAACCAATAAAAACAAAGTCTCGAGATTCCACTTCGGACACCGGATCTTTTGCAGGGAATGGAATCGATCTGTTTGCCCTCTTGGATATTCAAGAAAATGTCTCGTACACCATGAAAACGGTTGATTCCCTTGAAACATCGGTAGCTGGACCCAATTCGAAGCCTGATGATAAAGTTTCTAGATTGGATTCAAAGCTGGATGCAATTCTCTCCTCACTGTCCGAAGCAAACAAATCAGTTCCCACCACTACTGAAAGAGAAGCTCAACTTGATCAGCTAATTTCTCTACGCCTCAAACACACCATAGAGGAAGTTAAACAGATGATGCATCTGTCGATCATTATCTCGACACCATCACCCAGATGCTGAAAGTTCATGACGACTTAGTTGCTCCTACCACTAACCTTATCAATCAAACTCTTCTTCGTCATGAGAAGCAGATTCAAAGGCTCGAGAAGGAGATTCAGAAGAAAGATGAGCTTAATCTAATCATGCATCAAGTCCTCATCAAGTTGATCAGAGCATCATGGAACATTGTGGATGTTTTGAATCACAATTTTGATGAGATGCTCTCCATTCTCTCAAAATTGTTCGATCATCTCAAAGATCAAGCTCCCACATCTAATGCTTATGACACCCTAACTCTTTAACTCACCACTAGCTTTTAGAAGGTGTTTGATAAATTCCCCGAATTGAAACAAATGTATTTGCTTGCACCAGCTGCCAGGGTCTCCATTGCAAGAGGGGGAGAAGGTCCAAGCTCACGAACTCGACCATGGAAACCTACCTCGAAATTCTTACTCTGAGAGTGAAAGTTCAGATGATGATCTGCAGGTTGTCATCGGTTCTCCCCATGCAGCTGATGATGACGACGACAGTGATGATGATGATGTATATGTGAAGAACAGAGTGTTAGGATTTCAAGATTCAATAAAGTTCCCTTCTAAAGTAATGAAGGAGGAAGAACAAAAACTTTGGTTAGTATTTTCTTGGCCATCTACCTTGGCTGATGTTCTTCATAAAATTATCGAAATGGGTAAGGTTAAAACCAAATTAATGGTTGATGCCATTCGAGCCACCCCCTCCGTATTGCCTCCAATTCCTTCACCTCGGATTGCTCCTATTGATGAAGGTTCACCTCTCTGGAAACCAGACAACCTTCCGGAAGAGCCTCTCCCATCCTCTCCTCCTAAATTTGTTGTTGATGAAAATATGCAACATATCCTCTCCATCCTCACTAAAAAGCAAGACAAGGGTAAGTGGCCCATCTCTGAAGATCATCAAGGTCACCACTCCGGATTCTTACCAAAGGAAAAATTAGGCTGGTCCCAAGAAGAAATCAATCGAGCAATTGAGGAAAGCATTCAGATTCAAGCTCTTAAAGATAAACCTAATCTGATGCTTGGTCTCTCACCTCTCTACTACAAAGGAATTATTCATGATTTGGACATAGTACCGTTCATGTTCTATGATATTCCTAGTAACAATTCGGAACAACTTGATCTACCGCTATCTCCTTACAGCAACTGCTGCACAAAGTTTACTCCTTTACATCCGAATGATAATCCTCAACTGATCATCTGAACCGAGTGTGAACGATTGAAGACCTTATATACTAAGAATGCTCTTCCCCAAAAGGAAGTGTGGTCTAGTAAACGGATCACCAAAATCTCCGGGTTGCAAGAAAGGTCTTAACCAAGTTCGACCTCAACTGTGTTTTGTTTCGCTTCTACATCCTCCGGAATAAACCAACTCAATACACCATCTCGGACACTGATTTCCCTACAATTCATCTAAATGACATCCTAACCATTACTGCTCATTTCCAAAACCATCAATCTAACGATCTCAACATGGGAGCCTATCATGCAGCCTTAAGTTTCCTCAAGGATTATGTGACTATGAATTGGCACATCTATTTGGAACTGAAAAACTACTTAACAAAAATTGACTTCGTTCCGCCAGAAGTTGAGTTACTGGCTAAAGGGCCCATCGATGAACCGGTGCTAAGGTTTGTCTACAAGCAACGAAAGACAAATAAAAAGAACTTCTTCCGAGTCCTTGAAAAACACCTAGTTCCAACTAAAGCCCTTCAAAAATTCATCAGTCATGCACCCAAGTCCGAAGCACCTGAACATGTCAAGGCGAAGTTTGTGAGTCAGCTTCAATGGTACATTGAAGTCAAAGAATGGTTGTACCGAGCATACCGGAGCTGATCTGATTGCTAAGTTCACTTAGGGGGAGATTGTTAGTACCTAAAAGTGAACCTCTAGCAATCACACAATAAATTTACGAGATCAGTCTTAGTTACGAAGTAGAAAATGTTCCGGAGTCAGTTTGTGATTAGAAGTTGAGTTGGCGTCAGGAGTTAAAGCTTATGGTACAAAGTGAAGAAAGTCTGAAATGAAGAAGATGTTTAGAATTGATGTATCTGTCCGTAGCAATTTATCTTGTCATTTTGTTTGATGTAACTAGTCATAGGATTTACTCTCTTTTGTCAGCTTGGATAATCAGAGTGTTAGGAATAATTCTTTTATCTGGTCCTATGTATGTTCAAAAGTTTGTATGATGTAACCTTTTCACCTATTTAAGGTGCATTTAATGAGAAGAATATAAGATGGATTGTTACTCCAAAGATAGTATTGTTTAAAGTTATTTCTCTTACACCTCTCATCCGAATCAATTCTTAAAACATTCTTCTTGTTCATTTATTGTCTTTACTCTGATCATTATCTTCATTGTTCATTTATGGCTTGGATACTTTGTTGAATATCTTACTTCATACTTGACTGGTTTACCAGACTTGACTAGAACTTTCATTTAGTAGAAGACATTGATCTTAAGCAGTAATTCAAGGTTTGAGTTTTCGAACCTTGTCCCTGCGCAATTAGATCCTTTGTAATCACGATTTATGGTACCTATGACAACAATTCAAACTTGAAAATTCGAGGTTATGGTATCTTGACCAATGGTAAGTTCTTTGTCTCCAATGTAGCCTATGTAGCAGATCTCAAGCACAATCTGATCAGCGTCGCTCAGCTTACTGATGCAAATCGGAAAGTTGAATTATGCAAAAAGCATAGCTATGTTCTGACAGAACACCAGAAAGAATGTCTTATAAAATCAAATCGAATCTAGAATATATATATATATATATATATATATATATATATATCATTTAGACATCAACATGATCATTAGAAAGCCTTAAATTTGTATTGTTTCAAAGGCTGATCCTAATGTAAGTTAGCTATGGGATCGGATGCTTGCTTATCTTAACTTCTGGTAATTAATGATCTGGTTTTTGGTGAAATGGTCTGAGGTCTGTCACTCCTCAAATTTGAAAACGATCATCTCTACACTACGTTTGAATGTTGAAAGTAATCAAAGACAGGTTATCTTGTGATTATTGGAAAATCCATTTAGGAACCACTGGGACTTCTTCACATCGATCTTTGTGGGCCATCCACTCTAGAAAGTTTTCATCACAAAAAATACATTCATTTTATTATGGATAACTACACAAGATTTGCGTGGGCCTTCTTCCTAAGGCTAAAGTCCGAAACAGCCTCGAAACTCATAAATTCATCAAATGAGTTGAACTCCTTGTTAAGCTTCTTGTTCTATGAATCTGGAGTGACATTAGCTTCGAATTCACAAATGTTATGATTGAAAAGTTTCTTATCGATAAAGGTATTCATCACAATTTGTCACACCCCCAAAATAGAATGGCGGAAACATTCGGGGGTGGATGACTTCACGTAGTATCACAACCATTGAATATTGTAAAGAAAGTAACACAACCATCACATATATAATGAAAAACGTATGTTGTTGCGTTATACATATTAGCAAAAGAATATTACAATAAGATGATAAATGTTCAATAATAAAACATCCTTAGTGTTCCCGTCTCCAAAAGCTGGTAGTTACCTGTATACTGATTCCCTAAGAAATACAAGTGGTTTCGAAAAAGTGTCAACAATTAAGTTGGTGAGTTCATAAGTGTTTTGCATTGAAAAGTATGTCCTTTTTGATAGTAAATCAATGAACGAGGTTTTCCGAAAATCCAATATTTTCTATAAATGATTTGAAAAGTTTCCTGTGTTGGAGTGCGTTTGTGTTTTCCATACTTGAATAATAGTGATAAAATTTGTGTTAACGATAAAATGGAAAACTGAAATGCATATATGAATCTCGTAAATCAAACTTGTTTTTATACTTTTATGTGAGTTTTATAACCATACTATTGACACTGACGGCCTGTAACAACATTCTTCAGGTGTTGTAGTGTTATGACATTTGTCACCCCAGACCTGCCGGTCTAACTATAGCTAATAGTTTAGGTGCGGGATTGTCAATCCCGTATAGATCTATACACAAGTATCACGCTCTCTCTCCAAGAGATTATGGTATATAATACAGGACTTGAAATGCATACATACGAGTACGTTGAAGTTTAAATGTCTCACATTACTTGGTATAAACAGATTTACGATAATAAAGACTTTACTTCTTTTGAAAGTATTTCATTTGTCGAGATGTATATGTAAATGTATGAAAAACTGGAATACAATGCTCATTATAGTTTCTCAAAAGTATGTTCCCATTTGGTAATAACAACTTGGTGATATAATAGCCCTTTAAACATAAAGTTATTTTTGTATCGAAACCCTATAAGAACGATAATATAAGTATGTTTATAAAATGATACTTTGATTCGTAATGTACTTGTATTCCCCCCCCCCCCCCCCCCCCTTAAAATGTGAAAAGAATTGAAAAGTAGGGGTATGAACTCACCCGTTAAGTTTTGAAGAGAGGGGCTAGAGTTGAGTAGAGTTTCGACCGTGGAAAGTTGCGTCTTCGGGTTCTCGGGAATCTCTGCAGCGTAGATCCTTCGTCGGGGGCTTGAGTGCGGAAACCAAGGTAAGAAAATGGTCTCTGGAGTTGGGAGAATGACTGAGGAATTGTGAAGGTGTGCCAAAACTCGAAGCTCATGCCATCAATTTATAGTGCTGGAAGAGTGAGTACGCGGGGCGTAATTTTGGAGTACGCGGGGCGTACTCACGTATGCAGCGCGTACCTCGTTACACTGGGCGTAAAAATGCGTCATGGCTTACGACTCCTGGCTAGCTAAGCGTAGCTTAGGCGGGCCGATGGGACTCGACTCTGGGTCTAGTACGCGGGGCGTACTCCCAGAGAACGCGGGGCGTAATCCGGCCTGTCCTCTTCTAAATTCCGTAACTTTCGCGTACGTGCTCTGTTTTTCGTGTTCTTTATATCCACGCGTAGGTGAGATTATGTTTTACAACTTTCATTTAGACTCCGTCGGCTAGTTTTCACTTTATTTTTAATGATATATTTTTAATAGGCCGGGCCTTCTAAATTTCGTTAAAAATTCATAGGTTCTTTATTCGACGTCGGTTTTCGTTTGTCTTTTTATCGTTTTATTACCACTGAGGAGATCTTCAACTTCCGTTTAGGTGGCGATAGCTAAATAACACTCGATCTTCAATCCGAGTTTTTAGCTCTCTACTATTGTTGCGAAACTTTGAAAATTCGTAACTTCTTCATACGAGGTCCAATTTGGGCAATCTTTTATGTACGCTCACCTTTCAACAAGATCTACGACTTTTGTTTAGATACTTAAGGCTAAAATGCATTTTATTGAGATTTTACTTTTTACGTCAAATAATGTTTTAACGTCGTGTCGTAAATATACGAGTGATTATAATTTCTTCAATATAACCCGGTTTTGAGCGTTCTTTATGTTTTTGGAAACCTTGGCAGGATATCTAATATTTGATGCATTCCAACTTAGATACTTGATAACTTTATTTTTCGAGGTTAATTTCGTTGTTTTTGGCTTTCGAGTGTTTACAATGCTTTTGGGAAATATAGGGTTGTCACATCATCCCCCTGTTAAGGGAATTTCGTCCCGAAATTTAATCTAAGATAGTGTTTACAGTTTTAGGAAAAAGGTGCGGGTACTTTTGTTTCATCTGATCCTCGCGTTCCCAGGTGTATTCAGGTCCTCGCTTGGCGTCCCAACGGACCTTTACAATGGGTAATCGGCTTTGTTTAGTCCTTTTGATTTCCCAATCCATGATCTCTACTGGTTCCTCCACAAACTGGAGGTTTTCATTTATTGCAATTTCGTCTAGAGAGACGACAAGGGTCTCGTCGGATAAGCACTTCTTTAGATTTGATACGTGAAAGGTAGGGTGTACGTTGTGGAGTTCCTGAGGTAGTCTAAGTTTGTAGGCCACTGGACCGATCCTGGCAAGGATCTCGAATGGTCCGATGTATCTAGGGTTCAGTTTTCCACGTTTTCCGAAGCGTATTAAACCTTTCCAAGGCGAGACTTTGAGTAGGACATGGTCTCCAACTTGGAATTCCAAGGGTTTGCGTCTCTTATCTGCGTAACTCTTTTGTCTATCCCTTGATGCTTTTAGACATTCTCGGATTTGAACAGTCTTCTCCATAGTCTCCCTTATGATTTCTGGTCCAGTGAGCATGTTGTCAGTTGCTTGTCCTTTTGCTAGTTGTGTGTCCCCCACTTCGGCCCAGCACAAAGGTGACCTGCATTTGCGGCCATAGAGGGCTTCGAACGGGGCAGCTTTGATACTGGTGTGGTAGCTATTGTTGTACGAGAACTCGACCAAGGGTAGATGTGTGTCCCATGCTTTTCCAAAATCGATTACGCAAGCTCTCAGCATGTCTTCTAGGGTTTGTATAGTTCTCTCGCTCTGGCCGTCGGTTTGTGGGTGATAAGCGGTACTCATGTCTAGTCTTGTCCCCAAAGCTTTTTGTAGCGACTGCCAGAACCTTGAGGTGAATCTACTATCTCGGTCCGAGATAATGGATATGGGCACACCATGCAGTCGTACAATTTCTCTGAGGTATGTCCTTGTTAACTTCTCCAATTTATCTGTCTCTTTGATCGGTAGGAAATGCGCTGACTTAGTTAACCTGTCGACAATTACCCAAATGGTGTCGAGTCCGCTTGTTGTCTTGGGTAATTTTGTTATGAAATCCATGGTTATCCGCTCCCACTTCCATTCGGGTATTTCTGGTTGTTGTAATAAACCCGAGGCCTTCTGGTATTCCACCTTGACTTTGGCACATGTCAGGCATTTGCTCACGTAGGTAGCAATTTCGGCTTTCATGTTTTGCCACCAGTACAACTTCTTGAGATCGAGATACATCTTATCGGAGCCGGGATGTATGGAGTATCGTGTTTAATGGGCTTCGTCCATAACGATTTCTCTAAATCCACCAAACTTCGGTATCCAAATTCGATCCATGAAATAACGAATCCCGTTGCTCTTGGTCTCAAGGTTCTTATCCATTCCCCTTAGGGCTTCTCCTGTCACATTTTCGGATTTCAAGGCCTCTATTTGGGCTTCCTTGATTTGCGTGAATAGGTGTGATTGGATCGTCATAGTTAGGGATCTCACTCGGCGACCTGAGCACTCCTTACGACTGAGTGCATCAGCCACTACATTAGCCTTTCCAGGGTGATATCGAATTTTGCACTTGTAATCACTTAGTAGTTCTACCCATCGTCTTTGTCTCATGTTGAGTTCCTTCTGATTGAGGATATGTTGGAGGCTTTTATGATCAGTGAAGATGGTACATTTTGTGCCGTAGAGATAGTGTCTCCATATCTTGAGAGCGAAGATGACTGCTCCTAGCTCAAGATCGTGCGTTGTGTAGTTCACTTCGTGCGTCTTTAGTTGCCTTGAGGCGTAGGCGATGACCTTCCCTGTTTGCATTAAGACACACCCAAGTCCTTGGTTTGATGCATCACAATAGACCACGAAGTCCTCCATTCCCTCTGGCAGGGTTAGGATGGGTGCACTACATAAGGCTCGCTTTAGTGTCTGAAATGCGCTGTCTTGTTTTTCTCCCCAGTCGAAGGTCACATTTTTCTGGGTTAGGGTGGTAAGTGGCTTGGCAATCTTTGAAAAGTTCGGTATGAATCTTCGGTAATACCCGGCGAGTCCCAAAAATTGCCGGATTTCTGTAGGGGTTCTTGGAGTAGTCCAACTATCTATTGCCTTTATCTTGGAAGGGTCCACGTGTATTCCTTCTTTGCTTACAACATGTCCTACGAAATCCACTTCCCGAATCCAAAATTCACATTTGGAAAATTTTGCGTAAAGTTTCTCTGCCCTTAATGTTTCCAGTACTTGGCGGAGATGTTGGCTGTGTTCTTCCTGGCTTCTTGAATAGATGAGTATATCATCTATGAATACGATCACGAATTTATCCAGGAAGGGACGACATACTCGGTTCATCAAGTCCATGAACACTACTGGAGCATTCGTCAATCCGAAGGGCATTACCACAAATTCGTAGTGACCATAACGTGTTCGGAAAGCCGTTTTGGGGATGTCTCCCTCTAGTACTCGCAGTTGGTGATAACCAGACCTTAGATCGATCTTTGAGAAGTAGCTTGCTCCCTGCAGTTGGTCGAATAGATCGTCTATGCACGGTAAGGGATATCTGTTCTTGATCGTCAGTTTGTTTAATTCCCGATAATCGATGCACATGCGAAAGGATCTGTCCTTCTTTTTCACGAATAGGACTGGCGCTCCCCATGGTGAGAAGCTCGGTCTGATGAATCCCTTGCTCAGCAGCTCGTTTAATTGACTGGATAGTTCCTGCATCTCGGCTGGGGCTAAACAGTAAGGTGACTTTGCTACAGGGGTAGCTCCGGGGATTAAGTCGATTCTGAACTCAACTTGACGTCCGGTGGGATTCCTGGAAGATCTTCTGGGAAAATATCTGGGAAGTTGCAGACTTCCGGAATGTCTTTAATGTTTTTCGATTCTCGCTTCTTATTTACTACGTGGGCTAGAAAGGCATGATATTCCTTACTAAGATACTTTTGTGCTTTAATACAGGAAATGATTTGTAAACTTGAACTAGGTTTGTCGCCATAAATGACAAGAGTTTCACTGTTTGGCAGATTTAGGCGAACGGCTCTTTCGTGGCAAAGGATATCGGCATGGTGACGGCTCAACCAGTCCATACCGATGATGACATCGAAACTTCTTATGGAAATGGACATAAGATCGACTCGAAAAAAGTGCTCGTTTAAATTTAGTGTGCACCCAATGTATAAATTGTTTGCGTGTTCTGTTTTACCGTTTGCCATTTCTACAGTGAATATTTTATTGAGTGGTTGGGGTTTTTGATTAAGTAGGTGTTTGAATTTATGACTCACAAAACTTCTCTCCGCACCGCAGTCAAAAAGTATGCATGCATAAGTGTTGTTGAGTAGGAACGTACCCGTAACCACCGTGGGGTCCGCTATTGCTTCATTCTGTCCTACTGCCAGCACTCTCCCCATACCGCCAATATTCCTTTCCTTGGGACAATCCCTCCTGAAGTGTCCAGTCTCTCCGCACCCATAACACGCCCGGCTGAATCCAGTGCCAGAAACTTGAGTGATTGGTCGTGCCGGTGCTTTACAGAAACGGGCTGTGTGCCCTTTCCTGTCACAGTTCTTGCAGTGCATCTCGCGACAAATACCATGGTGATGGTAGTTGCACTTGCTGCACTTGGGCAGATTCCCCGCATATGGTTTTGTTGGTGTAGAGGTAGCAGGAGTTGTGGTGGGGGTAGTAGCAGCATGAACCGCAACCATTTGCTTCTTTGAAGGTTCTTGCGAAGTTTGCCCCTTCCTTTTGTTCCAAAATTTCTTCTTCTTGTTGTTGTTGGCATTGTTTTCATTGTTGTTGTTCCCTTTGGTTGGTTCAGCCATAATAGCCGCGACTCCTTGATAGACACCATGATCAACAAGAGATTGCGCTAGTTCCTTGGCGCTGGCGAAAGTCAAGGGTTTGGAGGCTAATACACTTCCTCGAAGTTGGGGTGATAGTCCCCAGATGTATCTCTCGACCTTTTGGCTCTCCAGGGTTAACATTCTTGGGCAAAGTGTTATTAAGTCACTGAACCTGTTGGTGTAACCTGCTATGTCCGAACCTACCATCGAAAGGTTCCACAGTTCCTGTTCAAGCTTCTGAATCTTGCCTCTTGGGCAGTATTCTCGAAGGAGCATTCTTTTCAGGTTTTCCCAACCCATGGAGTTTGCCACCACCAGGGTTAGTGTCTGGACGTGGCCGTTCCACCAAGTCAGGGCGCGTTCAGAGAAAGTAAAAGCGGCAAACTTTACTTTGCTTTCTTCAGGACATGCACAGATTTCGAATACAGCTTCCGTTTTCTCTATCCATTGAGATAGAGCCAATACTCCCCCAGTCCCGTAAAAGGGAATAGGTTTTCCATTGGTGAAATCTTTGTAAGTGCATACCCCTAAATGGCTTTGACCTTGGCCAATTGTAAAACTGTTTGTTCCTCCCCCCGATTCGTTGTTGCTCATTTGTGCCATTGCTGC
Organism: Lactuca serriola; assembly: GCF_051521515.1. Lineage (NCBI taxonomy): Eukaryota > Viridiplantae > Streptophyta > Magnoliopsida > Asterales > Asteraceae > Lactuca > Lactuca serriola. Next base: position 159,388,909 of record NC_136409.1, read on the forward strand.
AGTTACAGCAGCGGTTACAACAGTCTGGAACATAACGGTGTCCATAATTGGAGGAGGTGGTGGAGGTGGTGTTGAAGTTGAGTTTCTGCGTGTTGATCTACGAGGAGGCATGTTCTGGTAGAGAAAAATAAGAATGAATACTATAAGTTTCTAATGTTTTGACAATCGTGTGTTAGTTGTATCGTGTAATTTGTTTTGACTTTAGTTTATGGTTTCAAGGTAGGCATAGAAATTTAAAACTCATAATTTTTGAGAGGTATAAAATAAGAAATACTTCATATTCATACATATAGGTCACACCTGAAACGTGTTACATTACAGGTTTTGTTTGGAAAATTTGACCCTCCTAGGGGTCTCCGATTACAGACACAAAAGGGAAACAAGGAAAAACTTTTATCCGAAATCCTAATTTATAACAAAATTGTTGGGGCTCGAACAAGTCCTACTTGCGGCGTTTGGAGCTAGATTCGGCATCTGACCGTTTGACTCCCATTAGTCGCCTCTCGAGATCTGCTTGTTGTTCCTTCATTTCTCTGATTTCTGCCAGAGCCGTTATCATTTGGTTCTGAAGTGTTCCCGTGTAGATTTGGGTATTCTCATGTAGTCCTTCCAAACGGCGGATGTCAGCGGCGTTACCTTGGGTAGCAGCATTGATCTCGCGAACTCTGGCTGCTTGTTGGTCCGCCTGGTAGTTCTGGTTAGCTATGGCATTCACGACAACAGGTAGTGCTCGATCAGCTGAGCCTCCCCGACTGACATTGTAAAAATCTCGGCACATGCCGAAAGGAGGGCGTACACCTTGCTGGCGGCTCCAGTAGTAGAGGTGGCTTCCCAGATGGGGATGGGTCCCGGTTGATATGGTCTGATTATAGGAGGATGAGGGATGGGAGGGTCGATTACTTCTGGTTCGGAGTCTGTCCCGCTAGAAACTTCCACGATCTCTTCGTCGACTTCGAATTCCTCTCCGACTTCGACTTCGAATTCTTCTTCGATAACCCCTTCGGGTTCTTCCTCGACCTCTTCATCGATTTCCTCCGGGTCTTCTTCTATCCAACCGTCGTTGCCTTGGTTTGGGTAGTAGGGATCTCCTGGTAAATGGAATCCGGCCATTTGTCTGTACTAGGATAGATGTATGAGAACGTTATAAGAAAAGAAATTTCTATTTAACGACTTACTATTTTTAACTATAATTTTTATTGTACAACTATTTTTAATAATACTCCTATAATATTTCAACTTGGCGAAACTAAAATAATTTTGTATTTGGTAAGTTTTCGGCTTGTTGTCGACTACGACCATTCCTCGACGTACGTTGGTCAAATCCAAGATAAATATAGTTGATCAGGCTATATTTATTCTTGATCTGATTACATACCCCGAGGCTCAATCGTAGGGTCGTAACTTGCCTTAATACCTTTTTTTTTTTTTAAAAAAAACTTGTTATGATATGAGGTTAATGCATGCTTGTAAAAATGTATATCTTTAAAAGAAAGTATTTTGTTCATGAAAATGTTTCATCAGAGGGTTTTTGGTCCCCTTTGTATTTATAGTTTGTATATCGTATGTGGTTCGATATACTTAGTTCACTATAAACAATGCTCTGATACCAATCTGTCACACCCCCAAACCAGAATGGCGGAAACATTCGGGGGTGGATGACTTCACATAGTATCACAACCATTGAATATTGTAAAGAAAGTAACACAACCATCACATATATAATGAAAAACGTATGTTGTTGCGTTATACATATTAGCAAAAGAATATTACAATAAGATGATAAATGTTCAATAATAAAACATCCTTAGTGTTCCCGTCTCCAAAAGCTGGTAGTTACTTGTATTACTGATTCCCTGAGAAATACAAGTGGTTTCGAAAAAGTGTCAACAATTAAGTTGGTGAGTTCATAAGTGTTTTGCATTGAAAAGTATGTCCTTTTTGATAGTAAATCGATGAACGAGGTTTTCCGAAAATCCAATATTTTCTATAAATGATTTGAAAAGTTTCCCGTGTTGGAGTGCGTTTGTGTTTTCCATACTTGAATAATAGTGATAAAATTTGTGTTAACGATAAAATGGAAAACTGAAATGCATATATGAATCTCGTAAATCAAACTTGTTTTTATACTTTTATGTGAGTGTTATAACCATACTATTGACACTGACGGCCTGTAACAACATTCTTCAGGTGTTGTAGTGTTATGACATTTGTCACCCCAGACCTGCTGGTCTAACTATAGCTAATAGTTTAGGTGCAGGATTGTCAATCCCGTATAGATCTACACACAAGTATCACGCTCTCTCTCCAAGAGATTATGGTATATAATACAGGACTTCAAATGCATACATACGAGTACGTTGAAGTTTAAATGTCTCATATTACTTGGTATAAACAGATTTACGATAATAAAGACTTTACTTCTTTTGAAAGTATTTCATTTGTCGAGATGTATATGTAAATGTATGAATAACTGGAATACAATGCTCATTATAGTTTCTCAAAAGTATGTTCCCATTTGGTAATAACAACTTGGTGATATAATAGCCCTTTAAACATAAAGTTATTTTTGTATCGAAACCCTATAAGAACGATAATATAAGTATGTTTATAAAATGATACTTTGATTCGTAATGTACTTGTATTCCCCCCCCCCCCCTAAAACGTGAAAAGAATTGAAAAGTAGGGGTATGAACTCACCTGTTAAGTTTTGAAGAGAGGGGCTAGAGTTGAGCAGAGTTTCGACCGTGGAAAGTTGCGTCTTCGGGTTCTCGGGAATCTCTGCAGCGTAGATCCTTCGTCGGGGGCTCGAGTGCGGAAACCAAGGTAAGAAAATGGTCTCTGGAGCTAGGAGAATGGCTGAGGAATTGTGAAGGTGTGTTAAAACTCGAAGCTCATGCCATCTTTTTATAGTGCTGGAAGAGTGAGTACGCGGGGCGTAATTTTGGAGTACGCAGCGCGTACCTTGTTACGTTGGGCGTAAAAATGCGTCATGGCTTACGACTCCTGGCTAGCTAAGCGTAGCTTGGGCGGGCCGATGGGACTCGACTCTGGGTCTAGTACGCGGGGCGTACTCCCAGAGAACGCGGGGCGTAATCCGGCCTGTCCTCTTCTAAATTCCGTAACTTTCGCGTACGAGCTCCGTTTTTCGTGTTCTTTATATCCACGCGTAGGTGAGATTATGTTTTACAACTTTCATTTAGACTCCGTCGGCTAGTTTTGACTTTATTTTTAATAGGCCGGGCCTTCTAAATTTCGTTAAAAATTCATAGGTTCTTTATTCGACGTCGGTTTTCGTTTGTCTTTTTATCGTTTTATTACCACTGAGGAGATCTTCAACTTCCGTTTAGGTGGCGATAGCTAAATAACACTCGATCTTCAATCCGAGTTTTTAGCTCTCTACTATTGTTGCGAAACTTTGAAAATTCGTAACTTCTTCATACGAGGTCCAATTTGGGCAATCTTTTTATGTACGCTCACCTTTCAACAAGATCTACGACTTTTGTTTAGATACTTAAGGCTAAAATCCATTTTATTGAGATTTTACTTTTTACGTCAAATAATGTTTTAACGTCGTGTCGTAAATATACGAGTGGTTATAATTTCTTCAATATAACCCGGTTTTGAGCGTTCTTTATGTTTTTGGAAACCTTGGCAGGATATCTAGTATTTGATGCATTCCAACTTAGATTCTTGATAACTTTATTTTTCGAGGTTAATTTCGTTGTTTTTGGCTTTCGAGTGTTTACAATGCTTTTGGGAAATATAGGGTTGTCACACAATTTATCTGCCCCGTACACTCCTTAACATAACAGTGTTGTTGAACGAAGAAATCGAACTCTTGTTCAAGCCACTCGATCGATGTTGAACTTTGCAAACCTTCTTCTTTATCTTTGGGCCGAAGCCATTTCCACTGCCTGCTTCACTCAAAATCTAAGCATCATCAATCGTTGTCTTAACATGACACCATATGAAGCAATGAATGGTCGAAATATGAATATCTCGTTCTTACACATTTTCAGATGTCGATGCTTTATCATAAACAATCGTGGTCAACTCACCAAGTTTCAACCAAAATTCGAAGAAGCCATCTTTCTGGGATACTCAGCCAAATATAAATCTTACATCATTTTAAATCGTAGAACTCGTGTAATTGAACAAAGTTTTGATATCACTTTCGATGATAACTTCATTCGAAACTCGGATCCAACTCAAGTTACAACACATGTCATGGAGTCCGACGCTCAACCTTCTGGGTCTCCGAATCCTCAAATTATTCATGAAGTTGATTTCGAAAGTCTATTCGGACCAATAGAAACTGCTCTTGATTCGGAATCTCAATCAAGACCGTCCTCATCTGGCACTCCAGTTTCTGAAAATTTCTTTGGTCCGACCCTAACTCTTCCTCCATTTGATTCTGGTTCATTTTAACCTTCTCAGGTTGACGGGGAGAATAGTTATCCAACCCTCAAATCAAATGTTGATGGATTTCAAAATGCAGTAGATCAATTTGCTGAATTTGGTCCCATTCCGAACAACAACGAAGATGATGTGAACTTCTTTGACTTTCCAACCGAAGACGACACTGACATGTCCGATTCAGAAGTTAAGGGGGAGCATCATCCTCAAACTCAAACTGTTCAGAGGGAGTAACATAACCCCATTGTTGATATCGGATAACCCGTTGCACAAGAACGTCCAAGATTACATATTTTTACAAAGGATCATCCTCCAAATCAAGTTAATGGAAACCTTAACGCTGGAGTTCAAACTCACTCTGCTGCTAACATTCAAAACAAGTTCCACTTACCGGCATTCATATAGTTGAACCTAAATCAATCAAAAAATCCCTAGAACATTCTGATTGGATTACAACCATGTAAGAAGAGATAGTATAATTTAATAGAAATCAAGTATGGAGTCTCATCCCTCCTCCTCGGGTCACCCTATTGTTGGTACAAGATGGGTCTTATGAAACAAACTCAAGGATGCCGGAGTCATTATCTACAACAAAGAGAGATTGGTAGCCAAAGGATTCACTCAAATTGAAGGACTTGACTATGACGATACCTTTTCTCATGTTGCTCGTCTTGAAGATATATGAATCTTTCTCGCTTATGTTGCTCACATAGGCTTTAAAGTTTACCAAAATGGATGTTAAAATTGCTTTTTTCATTAGTGAACTTGATACTGAAGTATATCTTCAATAGCCTCCTGGGTTTGTGAACCTCTCATATCCGAACTACTATTACAAATTCCAAAAATTTGTTTACGACCTCAATAAAGCTCTATGCGCCTGGTACGAGACTCTTACTAGTTTTTTTGAAGCGTTCTGGTTTTCAAAGAGGAATTCTTGATCCTACCTTATTCGGAAGAATCAATGTGAAACATCTCGTGTTAGTTCAAATATATGTCAATGACATCATTTTTGGATCAAATGATTCAACGATTGTTGTTGATTTTTCAAAACTAATTCTTAGTTGATTCCAAATGAGAATGAATCGTGAATTAAGATTCTTCCTCGGACTGCAAGTTTAACAGTCCAACAAACGAATCATCGTTCTTCAAGAGAAATACATTTATGAACTTGTGAAGAAATATTCTATGGACACTTGTGCCTCTGCAAAGGTTCCAGTAGGTTTTAGACACAGGATCTTCTCGGACCCATCAAGTGTTGACATTGATCAGAAGAAGTACAAGGGAATGATTCGATTGCTACTCTAACTTACTGCAAACCGTCCAAACATTATGTTCTCTACATGTCTATGTACTATATTCCAGGTTAATCCAAAGACGTCTCATCTCTTGGCTGTAAAGAAAATCTTTGGATACCTCAGAGGAAACAAGAACCTCAGAATCTGGTACCCTACAAATGAAACTTTCCTTCTTCAAGCTTATTTTGACTCAAACTATGGAGGACTTCAACATGATAGAAAAAGCACATATGGAGGCTGTTAATTTGTGGGTAGAATATTGATTAGTTAGTCATCCAAGAAACAAAACTGTATTGCTCTCTCTACAGCCAAAGTCGAATGTATTTATGTTGTAAGTTGTACTTCGCAAGTTCTATAGATGAAACCTCAACTATTGGACTATGGTTACTGATTTCAACAAATTCCTATCTATTGTGATTCTCAAAGTGCAATTGCGATATCTCATAATCCAATTCAACACTCTATGACCAAGAACATGTATATTCAATATCATTTTATTAAAGATCATGTTCTAAAAGGTAACATTGAACTGATTTTTGTTCCATCTGATGATGAAATTGTTGATGACTTTACTAAGAAATTAGACGAAACCAAATTTAACGGGTTTTTGAACAAAATGGGAATGATGATATCTCATCATCAATTCTTCCAAGAAGTTTGTACTCTCTAATGGAAACATTAGAAAGTCAAATAATTTCGAATCAAAATTTTTTCTTCTCAGAATTGTTTCCTCTCGAAAAATAAAAGGATCACTACGTGTCTTTTGTCTAACCCTTTCTTCTAGTTTTGAGCTTTCAATCTTCCTCATCATTTGAAGTTTAGTTTGATATTGTTACATTGGATATCTAGAGAAATTCTCATATCGAAGTTCTCAACCTTGGAATACTATCTCTTCGAGTACACCATCAAATTCAAATCCGAACTGTTAATGTGATTTCTTCACTTATCTTCTTCTGAGCTCTGTTCTTTCAGCTCTCGAAATTTCAAATCTTTTTCAAAAACTTATCCTCCAAGATCTTCATGCATTTTTTGTAAGTCCCTAATTATGCCTGTGTATCAATCAGATCCGTTTGATGGTGCGGAATCCCAATCAAATAGATGATGTTAGATCAAATAGAAGAGAAGGAGAAGAAGTAGATGATGAATCTCAATGTATTAATGAATAGAATGATGATCCGGATACAAGAGATTCATACACACACACACACTAACACACAATAGTTCTTCTGTCTCTCTGGCCGTAAACTCTCTAGGGTTCATCAATCTGTACTCCTCACCTTAACACCTATATATATACATGGAGAATATGGGCCATAAATGGGTTTATGACCGTAAGGTGTTTACGACCGTAAACTCAATCGTAAACATAACCGTAAACTCCAAAAATATTACAGAAAAATATAATTGCCCAGAAAAGCAAAGTATAAACCATATTTTGACCCAACAATCTCCCCCTTGGTTTATAACTTTCTTTTCTTAATGACCCAACAAGCTCCCCCTAAAAAGTAGCTGGCTTTTCTTGTTAATCTTCATTGGAAGCTTGGCTTCAGCATTTATCTTCAGTGAATGACTTCATCTTGAGCACTTGGGAAAGTCTTCAAGATCTGGCATTGAACGCGCGTTGGGCGAGGAGGCTACTTCAAAAGATTCTTAAAAGATAGCGCTTTCAGCTTGAGAATCTTCTGAGAGAACATCAGATAGAACAAATCTTCTTGATCACTTTAGCAGGTACAACGATAGCAGCAGACTAATTGAGGAGGCTTAAATGCAATCCATCACATAATCTTCAATTTCTGCTTCACTGTGCTTCTGGGGTTGAAGGATTGAATGTTGAAAGAATAATCTTCATTTCTTGCTCCTTCGAATGCAAATTCTTCGATGCTCACAGACGAGGCTTTGGCTTAGAAATCTTCAACACAAACTCCATGAGTTTCATCTTCATTTCTTGTTTGTTTTTTTTTTATTTTTAATTCTCCCCTTTTATTTAAATTAGAAGAACACTATGAACAAACTTAACAAAAACAAAAATAATAGCTAACTTTAAGAGTGATTTGGGATCAAAGTTGTTGGACAACCTTTATCCGTTTATCGGTACCCTTATCTTCACATCTTCGTCTGATCGATCGCCAATATTGTGGTCCACTTAAACACGAAAAATTTGTGACAATTTTGGACAATTTACCAATGACATGATACATGCATATATCTAATTGTAACTTTATTATCATGATTGGCCCTAATTCTTAAATAAAATTTTCTTATGACCATTTAACTGACTACAACTAGGGATATTGTTGTCCACCTAAATCAAGCAGCGAGATCTACAGACAATCTATATGTGTTAAATTTTAAGTGTAATAGGATGTGTTTCCCGCTTCCTGATATGCCCCAGCCGTCAAGAACTTCCAGAGTACTCCTTACACCGGGTGAGCAGACAATCATTCAGAGAGAGGACAGATTCATATTGCTACTACTTATTGTTTCAGAGGGGTTGAGAAGTAGAAGGTTGCATATGCTGTGTACCAGGTCGGATTGGAAGCCACGCAAAGGAGACAATATATGGCTAACAGATAAGAGGAATTCCATATATATAACCTGCAGAGAAATAGAGTTGCATATGTTGTGTACCAGGTCGGATTGGAGGTCACACAAAGGAGACAACATATGACTAACAGACAGAAAGAAAGAAAACGATTTTCTACAGACCTAATTTATCGGAATTTACCAGTCGCCCCATCCAACCGAAATTAAGGATAGAATCCACACATCGAGGAAAAGTGAATCCACAGTTCTAGATATGGGTTATTTAATGTGACCGGTAGATTCCCATGTATATCTCCCTGCTCAACCTATTCGAGCTTCGTGACATCAGGTTAAACGGATCTAACTAGGTCAAACTTTATCAAGTCCTTAAATTCATTAGGTTCAACTTTCCTAGTCAAGTCCATTTAAAATCTTTCGTGCCTACCAGCGCATCGAGCACAGAGCGTAGAAAATTCAACTTAGGTATGTTACATAGATTCAGATTGCCCGTTATCACTTGCTAATTTCATTTCCTAAAACATTTCCCTCAAGCACATTTCATAACCAACTTTTTTTTTTTGGATTTTCTGATTTTCTAATGTTTTTGGATTTTTTATATTTTCTAATTTTTGTTTTGTTTTTATTTCTCCCCCTAAATTTGTGCATAGGAGAGAAACGAAAGTAAATGCGCAAATTTAAACTATCCTAAAACAAAAATTAGTCTTTAAATCGAATCAGCTTAAGAAAAACTCAGGAGTATAGAGAAGAAAACGCAAACCGTAATTCACCGATTGAATCTGCATTCAGAAGGTCTGAGAACAGCAAGCATAATCTCAGAACAGATCCGAAAATTCTTCACATCGTTAAGCACTAATCCCATTTGTGATCTCTTCCTTTCTTCCTTTCCCGCAAAAGGACATATACTCTCAACAAATGTCTGAATGTTGTATAGTTGAGAGATGTCCCCAATCATATGCCAGGAGCAGCCACTACCAACAAACCGAAGTCTAATGATATGCCTCTAAAGCTGCTCCGACACAGAGCGGGATCAGTTGGTCTTTGGAACCCAGTCCATTTTGAAACTGGGTTGACCTTTGTCATCAACGCACGATACTCTCTCCCATGACCTGTCCTGCTTATCACAAATAGAAGATGTAGAAATATTAGAATCGTTAGAAGATTTGGGAGAGTGAGCCTTTGGTACCCATCTATATTCGGGTTTAACCCATTTTTTGTTCGATCCGATGGGTGCCTCGGCACTTGATTTGGAACTTGAAGCCGTCTGCCTAGGTGACTTTGACCTAACCGGACTTTGTTTCACTGGAGCATCTTTTGGATTGGACTTCTTGGCCGGCATTTCCTTTTTGTTCTTGGGAGTCGGATGCTTGGCCTTGGGAGTTGAATTCTTGGCCTTCATGGCATTCCAGTCGGCATTGTCTGAACGTGACCTTGATGAGTTTCTTTTGAAAAATCTCCCTCTTGGCGCGTTCTGCTAGCCTTGTGCATAGTAGGGAATGTATGCGCGATTAGGACAATTTCTGGCAATGTGTCCAGGTGTTCCACAGTGAAAACATGTCTTTTTCTTCACTGTGAATTTGTTTCTTCCTGCCCTTGGTGGCGTATCCTTGCCTTGTCTCTTGTTGTTCCCACATGCACACTTGCAACAGGCACTTTGTTTCACTGGATTGGTGGCATGTATTTCTCAACGACAGGTTTGTTTGGAGTAACAGAATTCGAAGCAACAGATTCTGAGTTCAAGGAGCCATTGGTTTGTTCAGTAGTGTTCTCCTTGTTGTCATCTTCTGCTACTTTACCTACACATGAAGTAGAAAAATTAGTATTTTCTACATGGATACCTCCTGACACAAACCCAGCTGGTTTGCCATATCGAAGACGTGCCTCCCTGTCAATTTCTTCCTGAGTCATAGGGATGGATGTGTAGTTATGATTGAAAGGTGGAGGAACACTACCATACCCTAGACCCTTGTTTTGATTGTCTTTGAATTTTAATTGGGTTTCAAATAAGGACTCGACTGTCTGACTTGACGCAGTATAATTTTTAAAACTAACTTCTGTTTTTCCACACTTAATTTTCAATGTGTCAAGTTCTTCAGTCACAGCAGCAAGTTGTCTCTTAATATAGTCATAGTTTTCACACTTGTTGCTATACTCTTCCTGAAGCTTCCTAAAGTCCTTGGTTTTTGCTTCTAATTCAGCATTTAGGGGTTTCTGTCCTTTCCTGAGTTGATATCCTTCATATGTCAGGTCCTGAATTTCTCTTTTTAATAAAACAATTTGTTCCCAAAGAAATTTAATCGTAGCTTCACAAGCTGGAGTACATGTAACTTCAGTGACCGGAATGTTTTCAGAACTCATTTTTTCTCTACACTTCAAAGCATCAAGTTCTTGAATTACATTAGCAAGACTAAGATGATTGAGATCTTTTGTCTTCTTGATGATAGCCACGTTCATATCCCACGATTTCGGAAGTGAATTTTTGTTTATCTCAAACTTCGACAAGAAGATCCCAGCTATATTCATCTCAGTAGTAAGTGTAGTAAATCGCTGCAATTGAGTTTCGAAGATTTCTCCAGAGATATAGTCGAAAATGTTGAAATTTTGTCTTAACATATCCTAATGACTCTCTTTCATGTTTTCAACTCCCCCGTAGACCTTAAAATCAATTAAAAAAGCACAACTAGAAGCTAAAATAAAACTTAAAAGTCAAATTTAAAAAGTCAAACTTGAAAAAGTCAAACTTGAAAGTCAAACCAAAAAGCTAAATTTGAAAATTTAAAAGTTAAATGAAAAAGTCAAAGATCAAACTTGGAAGTCGAAGTCAAAATTTAAGGTCAAAAGTTAAAAAATAAAAGTCAAAAATTAAAATATAATTTAATTTATTATTTTAATTTAATTTATTTTTATTTATTTATTTGTTTTTTTTGTTTATATAGTTTTTTTAAAATTTTGGATGAAAAAGGAATTTAAAATTTAAAAGGAATTGAATTTTGGGTTAAAAGTGTCAAAATAGGAAAACTTGCTGCGAAAAAGATGATTTATGAATTAAAGGGGGAAGGAAGGTATCAATTCATAGCCTAGAGGAGTTGGAAGGATCTCCGCCTGGTGAACCAGAGGTCGTGAGTTCGATTCCTTGCCACTCCGAAGTCGCTCCTCTTTTTTATTTGAAGCTGATGCGAGGACGCTGCTTGCGAGGCCGAGGTGTGAGGCCGAAAAACTCAGAAGCTGGAAACGTGCGAGACCGAGCCGCAAACTGCTGAGCCGTATACTCCGAGCCGAGGCCGCAAACTCCGAGCCACAAACCTCGGGCTGTGAACTCCTCGGAAACCCTAGCTGCTGAGCTCATATTCGAAATTTATGGAATTTAGAATTTTATTCATTTTTTGGATAAGAATGTGAGGTGTGCTACGTGGCTGAATCTGGACCATCCCTTGCTCCCCATGGCTTCGCTTCGGATGACCTACACCTAGCCCTCGTATGTGCTGCGTAGCACTTCGGACATCCCGCATACTTAGTACGCATAGCGTACACCAAAGGTACGCCCCGCACACTCGCATCCAGCCTCCTATAAATACATGCGAGGTTTATTTTGTTTCTTCACACCTTAGCCCTTATTTCTCTCTCAATACTCTAGAACGATCCCTACCCTTGCTTAGCACTTCCTAAGTGTTAGAGATGAGTCCCAGAGCGCCAAAAGGCTCCGAGAAGAAGTGCTTTCGGCTCAGAGTTTTTGCCCCCGCAGAGCCTGATTCCTAGTCAAACTTTATTGTAAGTGAGTTATGCTTACCCTACCTTAAGTATAACTTATGTTTAAGTTTATTATCGTTATTATGAACCTATAAAAAATATATGAGATAAGCATTATAAAATATTAAGTGTTATTATAATACCTTTTAACTACTCGCGGTACGGTTATTTGGCTTGAAGGGCCGCATAGGGTTGTTCGATTTCAAAACAACTTAAATGCCAAAATGGTCCTACCCTCCAGTCTTTCATGTCTGGCCCCTGTCTGTACATAGTAGTTGAAAAGTTTTGTTTAGCACTTATAAACTAATCTCGCTCGTAAATAGTCGCAATAAACATTAGACTAAAATCTAGTAATAATGATACTAGGTTTTGTCGAGGGAAATAAAATTGTTAGAAGTGTAGCGCTGCCCGAGATTGGAGTCATCACTTTAACAAATGAGTGCATAGTCCCTTTCATGAACATGATTTTAATACAAGTATTGATTAAAGTATTAAGTATATGTTTGTGTGTGAAATATTTGTTATAGCCTAAAATACATGTTAAGAGCATATTTGATAATATATGATGATTTAGGATACAGAACAAACATAAATTAATTGAGATGGATATCGGATAGTATCTCCTTATGAGTGTGGGTGAGATATACACGGAGGGTCGAACTTTAAGATTTTTCATTAATCCGAGAGCATGGATTAGACATAGTCATTTGTCCTTCGTTCGAGAGTACGGAGAGGACATAGTTATTTTTCATTTATCCGGGAGCATGGATTAGACATAGTCAATTGACCCTAGTCCGAGAGTATGGAATGGGCATAGTTATTGATCCAAGAGAATGGAATAAGACATAGCTGATCCGGGAGTATGGATTAGGTAAAGATGTTAATTTTAGATATAAGAGTATAGATCGTGTCGTTGTGAGGATCGACGGGGTGGGGTAAGAAATACATATATGAGGTGAAATTGTATATATTGTGAGTTCTAATATATATATATATATATATATATATATATATATATATATATATATATATATATATATAACACATTATGGGATTGAAATACTTATGTACTCACCAGGTTTCCCTACCTGATCCACTCAGTTTATATGTATCACAAGTATGGATAGGAAGACACATTACAGTGAGAGATTAAGGGAGATGTAAATGAATGTAAGGTCTGTTTATGCTCATGTTTCTGTATTGACAATGACATCTCAAAGTTTTAATATAAACAAAATACATTTCTTCGGAAATGCTTTATCATGTTTTCTGGGAACAAATTCCGCAATATTATTCTTTAAAAAGGATAATTTGATTTTCAAATAAGCCTAAATAGATTTTTTTTAAATGACCGTGAATTTGGGGATGTCACACATGGATTATGATGAATCTGTACGCATCATGATCGAGTTCATCTCCCACCACCCTATCGCAGTTCCTCTTACTAAAATCCCTAACCCTAAACTTCCTTTTTGTATCCGTCACAAAGAACTCGAACGAGTTAAAATTAAAGACGGTGTACTGGAAGTGATGATTGTCGATGACAAGATTGTTCTAGTCCACAAGAACACATTTCTAAAGCTATTCGCATTGCAGAAAATTCCACATGTTTTCGAGTTCAAGTACCAACGTCTGAAGAGTTTCAGTTGTTCTTGAATTAGATTGGGTATAATGGTGAATTCAAGGAAAAGGAATTCAAGAAGTCTGTGGTTTATGGCCTTTGGACTATATTGACGCACTTCATTCTTCAAGGATTATCAAGAAAACATGGTGGTATAAACATCATGAGCAAAGAATGGCTCTATGTTGTGTACAACATCATCTCCAGAAGAGATAATTCAGTCGACTTTCCCGAAGTGCTATGGCAAGACTTTCGGAAGTTTATAGTCAAGAGGAAGCCGAATGAAATTCCAAGTCCTAGACTTTGCGCTCTGACACTACAACAACTCTACCTCGAGAGATTTGAATTCATTCCTCTCAACTCGGACATCAAAGAGGTATATTGTTCCTTTAAAGCTATAAATACTTATAGATTACCAAACCAATCTGCTTTCGGACCTATCAAATGTTTTCCAGTACACATGTTAGCCACAGTTCCATCCAAATTACCACATCGCAAACATCATCTTGAGGTCTCGATTGTGTTCAGGAGGCCGCAAAAAGCAAATGGCCAAATGAAAGACATCACCCTCAAAAATTTGAGCCAATGAGAGAACCAAATCTGGTGAACCCTCTCAAAAGGATTCACAAGTCAGCATTTTACCTGCTTTAGGTCACAACTTACCCCTCCCAGCCACTCTTCCGAAGTACCATTTGGAGTTTCAATATCACACGCACACACTCACGGGTAGTCTGAGCATAATCGACCCCCATCTTCTCAAAAAGATGGTGTCAGTATTGAAAATAGTCCCTTGGAGCCCCTTGGGACACACTCACGAGTCATCTTGGAAATCCCTCAAGTTTCTACACATGCACAATCATGTGCCCCTATCTTTGTTTCAAAGCTTTCCAAAGCTGGAGCAGTCCCTTTTACTTTGGAAACCTCAACCGATTTGATACCTACCACAAGTAAAGGACGATCAAGTAATTTATACAATGATTGGGTAAATTTCGTAAACATAACTCATTATTGGCATTAAGAACTCACTTGAGACCAAGTGGAATATACTTTGATCTCTATGCGTCATTGGGCCATCCGAATTTGCATTTCCTTCACCATTCCATCCGATGAAGAAAGAGATCAAGCATTCAAGCCTTTTACAGTTGTTGTTACAGTAGATGTTCCCACTTCTGACACCATAGTGGATAATCCTCCTGAAAAAGAAGTTGTTGCCAAAGATAATTTTCATCTCGATAAGAGAGATGATCTTTCTGATGAGATCATGTTTGAAGATTACAAAAATACAGTTGATGCTATTCCGATTTCCACTTCCTTCAAGCTTTTGCAGAAACCTTCCTCCTTGAAACCTCGTTATGATTTTGGTCTCTTCTCATCCTCCGAGGAATCTAAAGAAGTAGAAACTTTTGAAGCAAATAAGCACACCTCTCATCCTTCTGAAAGTACCTTGAAAGGTGATCAAGATAATCAAGTACAAGAAAATCCAGTTGATGATTCCAAGCCTTCAAAGCCAAATGATGATGACATAGATGATGATAAGAAATCCAAAAGTTCCACCTCGGAAAACGGATCCTCTGATGAGAACATATTGGATCCTTTTGCCCTTTTGGAACTCCGAGACACCATTGCCTCAGAAAACACCAAATTCGACTCACTTGATAAGAACTTAGCAAGCCTTAATACGAACCTTGACCAGAAAGTTAAAGGTATTGACTCAAAGCTCAAACTCATTCTGAAGTCTCTTTCCCAGATCCAAGATGCCGCTCCCTAGCAACTTCACAGAGCCAACCAGTTAGATCAACTTATCTCTCTTTGTCTCAAGCGCACCATCAAAGAAGTTGAGGAGTATTACAATAACAGTCTCAACCATCACATCTCCACCACCACTATCATTCTTAAAATACATGATGATATGATCAATGCTACCAGTGAACTCATCAAGAAAACTCATGTTCGTCATGAGAAAAAGATTCAAAGGCTTGAAAAGGAAATTAGTCAAAAGGATGCCATGAATATGATCATGCTTGTTATTATTTGACGAAACCGTTGGTCACATCAAAGCTCAAACTCCTATAACCAAGGCTTTTGACGTGCCCACCAAGCAACTCAAAACAAGTTTTCAACATGTATTTGAACGATTAGAGGAGCTCAAGTAAGAATCGATGCTTGCATCGGAGGCAGGGCCGTCCCATGCAAGTGGGGGAGAACTAGTACCAAAACTTGTGCACTAGAAACCAATATCGGACTATGAACTCTAAGACGAGTCAAATGATCAAGAAATTCTGGAAGTCGAAACTCTTGAACCTCTTGAGATTGATGATGATGATGATAATGATGAAGATTTGGTAGAAGATGTGATCTTAGGACTTCAAGCTATCTAGGAACCCCCTACAAAAGCACTTTTCGAAGCACCTAAGATGAAATGGTCCTCAGTTTCTTGGCCTTCATCTTTACATGAAGCATTCAAATGAAGCCGAGACTAGGCTAAAGCTAAAACCAAACAGAAAATAGACACCTTCTGAGCCAAACAATCAATGCTTTCACCGATTCCTACTCTGAGAATTGTTCGGATTGATGAAGGTTCTCCCACCAGGAAACCTGATGGAATTCCTGAGGAGCCTCTGATTCTTCCTCCATCCGAGATATTCATCACAAAATCTGGCCATCAAATCATCTCTTCCATCTCTGACAAAGGTGAGAATCCACAAGATAAATGTAAAAGATTGTTACTGATACAGACAGCCCCGTAAAGTGATCTAAAAAGTCTGAGGGCTAGTCTTAGGAACAAATCGATCAAGAATTGGAAGAAAGCATTCAGATTCAAGCACGTAAGGACAACCCAAATCCGATGCTAGGCATTTCTCCTCTTTTCCAAGAAGGAATACTTCATGACATACACTTCATTCCCTTCATGTATTTTGATCTTCCAACATAAGATGATGATTAACTGGACTTGCCAATATATCCACATGGACGTTACTACCTTAAGTTCGCACCTCTACATCTAAATGATGATCCTCAAACTATCATACAAACTGAACTAGAGAGATTGAGCACTATTTACTCTACCAACACATGGCCCCAAAAGGAAGTGTGGTCTAGAAAAAGAATCACCAAGATAGTTGGTCATGGTAGAAAATTCCAAAGCAAATTTAATCTCGATTGTCTCCTGTACAGATATTACATCTCTCAGAATAAAGAATCTACCATCATAATCATAAATGTAGACTTTCCATCGGTAAATCTGAACGACGTTCTTACCATTACCGCTGATCTTTGAGACCGTCAATCAAATGATAGAAGCATCAGAGCATACAACTTAACTAACTGCTTCTTGATGTCACATCCTTAAAATTCATAAAAACTTAACACTTTTTTAAACATCCAAAATCCTTTAGTTATTACAAAATGTTTTCAAAATAGTTTAATATTAGAGAGTCCTAGAAACTAAAATCATAGAATGTGAGGAGGTGCACGATCAAGCCTTCGCCTTCCCACGATCATCCGAAGTGCCTGAAACAAAATCCAAAACTGTAAGCTCGAAGCTTAGTGAATTCCCCCAAAATACCAACGCCATACAAACCAGAACAATATCAAAACGAACAACATGCATATAGAGATCTTCAGTATGATTGGACCGCCTCACCGGCCTTCAGTCTATCTGGCCCACCTCTTAGAACCTTCAGCATGTTGGGACTGCCCTAGTAGGCCTTCAGCCTGTCTGGACCGTTCTCCGAGCCTTCGGCCTTACTGGTACGCCCCGATGGGCCTTCAGTCCATCCGGGCCGCCCTGGGTCTGTTGGCCTAGAGCACAAAGCAAGACCGTCTCAACCTACTCGCAAACACACAATCAACACATAGATATAAAACACTAGCTAGCACGTACATATAGTCATACAGATCTAATAGATCACTAATCATAGAATCATCCTATATACCAGGATACAGATATAACGGATCACTAGGCATAGTACCATCCTATATACCAGGATACAGATCCAACAGATCACTAAGCATATCATTATGTAATAACCAGGATAACAATCCAAAAAGGGTCAGCATTGGTGCCTTCGACCCTATTAGTATAGTGAGGAAACTCACCTCACAAGTAGTGCTGAACCGATAAAATCGAATCCCATCTCACAGCTATGAACTCAACTGTCTGTAGTCACCATATGACTAATTCCATCAAAATCCCAAATTACTAAAATATCCTTAGATGTCAAACTTGGTCAACCATGGTCAAAGTCAAAGTCAACAATCAAGGTCAACATTCCATGTTGACCTAACTCGTCGATTGAATCTACTGACTCGTCAAGTTCCTTCATGTCCCAGAAGACCGTGAAAAGATCGAGACAACTCGCTGAGTTACCAGAGCAACTCGTTGAGTTCTTCAGTGTTCAGAAAACCGGGAAAAACCTAGCAACTCGCCGAGTCATCTCACCCACTCGCCGAGTTCACTCAGTATCCAGAAGACAGGAACACGCTATCCAACTCGTCGAGTTTTCCTGTCTTAAAGTATTCATCCCTTTCCATTCGAATCCATGGCCTCAGACAATAGATCTAGCCTCTTAGGACTGAGATACCATGTAATGTTTCTAACTTTACATGCATGAGAGGCATCAAAGGGATTAAAAAAAAAATTAGTCTTTAAAGCGAATCAACTTAAGAAAAACTTAGGAGTATAGAGAAGAAAACACAAACCGTAATTCACCGATTGAATCTGCATTCAGAAGGTCTGAGAACAGCAAGCATAATCTCAGAACAGATCCGAAAATTCTTCACATCGTTAAGCACTAATCCCATTTGTGATCTCTTCCTTTCTTCCTTTCCCGCAAAAGGACATATACTCTCAACAAATGTCTGAATGTTGTATAGTTGAGAGATGTCCCCAATCATATGCCAGGAGCAGCCACTACCAACAAACCGAAGTCTAATGATATGCCTCTAAAGCTGCTCCGACACAGAGCGGGATCAGTTGGTCTTTGGAACCCAGTCCATTTTGAAACTGGGTTGACCTTTGTCATCAACGCACGATACTCTCTCCCATGACATGTCCTACTTATCACAAACAGAAGATGTAGGAATATTAGAATCGTTAGAAGATTTGGGAGTGTGAGCCTTTGGTACCCATCTATATTCGGGTTTAACCCATTTTTTGTTCGATCAGATGGGTGCCTCGGCACTTGATTTGGAACTTGAAGGCGTCTGCCTAGGTGACTTTGACCTAACCGGTATTTTTTTCACTGGAGCATCTTTTGGATTGGACTTCTTGGCCGGCATTTCCTTTTTGTTCTTAGGAGTTGGATGCTTGGCCTTGGGAGTTGAATTCTTGGCCTTCATGGCATTCCAGTCGGCATTGTCTGAACGTGACCTTGATGGGTTTCTTTTGAAAAATCTCCCTCTTGGCGCGTTCTGCCAGCCTTGTGCATAGTAGGGAACGTATGCGCGATTAGGACAATTTCTGGCAACGTGTCCAGGTGTTCCACAGTGAAAACATGTCTTTTTCTTCACTGTGAAGTTGTTTCTTCCTGCCCCTAGTGGCGTATCCTTGCCTTGTCTCTTGTTGTTCCCACATGCACACTTGCAACAGGCACTCTGTTTCACTGGATTGGTGGCATGTATTTCTCAACGACAGGTTTGTTTGGAGTAACAGAATTCGAAGCAACAGATTCTGAGTTCAAGGAGCCATTGGTTTGTTCAGTAGTGTTCTCCTTGTTGTCATCTTCTGCTACTTTACCTACACATGAAGTAGAAAAATTAGTATTTTCTACATGGATACCTCCTGACACAAACCCAGCTGGTTTGCCATATCGAAGACGTGCCTCCCTATCAATTTCTTCCTGAGTCATAGGGATGGATGTGTAGTTATGATTGAAAGGTGGAGGAACACTACCATACCCTAGACCCTTGTTTTGATTGTCTTTGAATTTTAATTGGGTTTCAAATAAGGACTCGACTGTCTGACTTGACGCAGTATAATTTTTAAAACTAACATCTGTTTTTCCACACTTAATTTTCAAAGTGTCAAGTTCTTCAGTCACAGCAGCAAGTTGTCTCTTAATATAGTCATAGTTTTCACACTTGTTGCTATACTCTTCCTGAAGCTTCCTAAAGTCCTTGGTTTTTGCTTCTAATTCAGCATTTAGGGGTTTCTGTCCTTTCCTGAGTTGATATCCTTCATATCTCAGGTCCTGAATTTCTCTTTTTAATAAATCAATTTGTTCCCGAAGAAATTTAATCGTAGCTTCACAAGCTGGAGTACATGTAAATTCAGTGACCGGAATGTTTTCAGAACTCATTGTTTCTCTACACTTCAAAGCATCAAGTTCTTGAATTACATCAGCAAGACTAAGATGATTGAGATCTTTTGTCTTCTTGATGATAGCCACGTTCATATCCCACGATTTCGGAAGTGAATTTTTGTTTATCTCAAACTTAGACAAGAAGATCCCAGCTATATTCATCTCAGTAGTAAGTGTAGTAAATCGCTGCAACTGAGTTTCGAAGATTTCTCCAGAGATATAATCGAAAATGTTGAAATTTTGTCTTAACATATCCTAACGACTCTCTTTCATGTTTTCAACTCCCTCGTAGACCTTAAAATCAATTAAAAAAGCACAACTAGAAGCTAAAATAAAACTTAAAAGTCAAATTTAAAAAGTCAAACTTGAAAAAGTCAAACCAAAAAGCTAAATTTGAAAATTTAAAAGTTAAATGAAAAAGTCAAAGATCAAACTTGGAAGTCGAAGTCAAAATTTAAGGTCAAAAGTTAAAAAATAAAAGTCAAAAATTAAAATATAATTTAATTTATTATTTTAATTTAATTTATTTTTATTTATTTATTTGTTTTTTTTGTTTATATAGTTTTTTTTTAAATTTTGGATGAAAAAGGAATTTAAAATTTAAAAGGAATTGAATTTTGGGTTAAAAGTGTCAAAATAGGAAAACTTGCTGCGAAAAAGATGATTTATGAATTAAATGGGGAAGGAAGGTATCAATTCGTAGCCTAGAGGAGTTGGAAGGATCTCCGCCTGGTGAACCAGAGGTCGTGAGTTCGATTCCTGGCCACTCCGAAGTCGCTCCTCTTTTTTATTTGAAGCTGATGCGAGGACGCTGCTTGCGAGGCCGAAAACTCAGATGCCGGAAACGTGCGAGACCGAGCCGCAAACTGCTGAGCCGTATACTCCGAGCCGAGGCCGCAAACCTCGGGCCGTGAACTCCTCGGAAACCCTAGCTGCTGGCCGCCACCCCCTCGCAGGTTACGACCAAAAACAATGATTTTTGCCCTTTTTTGCTCCAAAACTCGATCAAAAACCTTTTTTTATGAAAAACACGAAGAACAAACCCTCCTTATTTTTCAGAGATCTATCCAAAAACACAAGAATATTTCAAAAATAAGATCAAATAATGCTCCAAATCTAACAAAATTTACTGATACAACCAGGCTCTGATACCAATTGCAAGTCCCTAATTATGCTTGTGTATCAATCAAATGCGTTTGATGGTGTGGAATCCCAATCAAACAGATGATGTCAGATCAAATAGAAGAGAAGGAGAAGAAGTAGATGATGAATCTCAATGTATTAATGAATAGAATGATGATCCGGATACAAGGGATTCACACACACACAAACACACAATAGTTCTTCTGTCTCTCTGGCCGTAAACTCTCTAGGGTTCATCAATCTGTACTCCTCACCTTAACACCTATATATATACATGGAGAACATGGGCCGTACATGGGTTTACGGCCGTAAGATGTTTACGACCGTAAACTCAATCATAAACATGACCGTAAACTCCAAAAATATTACAGAAAAATATAATTGCCCAGAAAAGCAAAGTATAAACCATATTTTGACCCAACATTTTTACCTCTAATACTCAGTTTGATATTGTGCCGTCTAAAACCATATATCATGTACTAATGAAGAGTTTGATTTCTTACTGAAGTATCTTATGACATCCCAAGTCGGAATTGGATTATTCTGAGATTCTCAACAATAAATAAATTTTAAGGTTATCATTAAAGTTTCTTTTCCGAAATGTTTTTCAAGAATACATTAACAATAATTTTCTTCATGATTATCCTCTTAATTCTTAATAAACACACTTTGGCACGCTTATCAATAAAGTAATGAGTGTTTCTTAACAGAATCGACGATATCTGTTTTTGAACAAGCAAATGTCCCATCTTTGGTTCTCAACTGTCAATTAGGAAGACTTTTTTTGGCTATGCATTAATTGCAAACCGTTTCGGTTTTTTAGGTGTCATCATTCAGCTCTTCTACTCGACCCAAAAACTCCCTCATATAAAAGGATTTTGAATCCTAACTGTTTCCACTTTACACTTTGGCTATCGTCTTTTTAGAGCGTTTTCTCTGTGCTCTATTTCTTCAGCTTTCTCAAATCACCATCAATGGCTTCCACTGCACCAAAAACCTCCAAACCTTCATCGTAGAAAAATTATTCAAAGGGATCTGCCTCATTTTCAACCACTAAGTTCATCCTCAGAGAAACAAACCAGTTGTTTTCTCTCGATCCTATGGTGTAACGCTCGCAGATTCAGGCTAGTCAATTTAGAGACAACAAGCGTCAAAAATAAATTTTTGATTGAAGATTATTTAGAATAAATAATCTTAACTATGTTATAGTATATGTCACAAGGGTTTCATACATAAAAAGAACGTTGAAATGTGCGTTATAACGAAGAAGTTATGACCCGTCGAAGTTTTCCCTTAACCGGCACGGCGCCGCATAACGTAAAAAGTGAATTTTTTTTAAATTCTTTTGTAGTCTTAGAGATCTAAACGAAAGTCGTAGTATACGTTGAACTGAGAGCGTGCATAAAAAGAACCTCCAATTTGACTTCGTATGAGGAAGTTCTGATTTTTCTAAGATTTGGCAAAACAATACACAGCCTGGGATTCGAATTTTAGATTGATCCATTTTTAGCCTACACAATCTAAACGATAATTGAATATCTCGTTAATAAAAACTCAACGAAATAAAGAAAGATGAAAACGGACGTCGGATGACAAAGTTATGAATTTTTAACGGACTTCATCTGTCTAAGCCCGTTAAAATATAACTTTGAAAATAAAGTCAAAATCAGCTGACGGAGTCTAAAAGGAAGTTGCAGATTACGTCGCAACCTACGCGTGTATATAAAGAATGTCAAAAACTGAGCTCATATTCGAAATTTATGGACTTTAGAATTTTATTCATTTTTTAGATAAGAATGTGAGGGGTGCCATGTGGCTGAATCTGGACCATCCCTTGCTCCCCATGGCTTCGCTTCGGATGACCTACACCTAGCCCTCGTACGCGCTGCGTAGCACTTCGGACATCCCGCATACTTAGTACGCATAGCGTACACCAAAGGTACGCCTCACACACTCGCATCCAGCCTCCTATAAATACATGCGAGGTTTATTTCATTTCTTCACACCTTAGCCCTTATTTCTCTCTCAATACTCTAGAACTATCCCTACCCTTCCTTAGCACTTCCTAAGTGTTAGAGATGAGTCCCAGAGCGCCAAAAGGCTCCGAGAAGAAGTGCTTTCGGCTCAGAGTTTTTGCCCCCGTAGAGCCTGATTCCTAGCCAAACTTTATTGTAAGTGAGTTATGTTTACCCTACCTTAAGTATAACTTATGTTTAAGTTTATTATCGTTATTATGAACCTGTAAAAAATATATGAGATAAGTATTATAAAATATTAAGTGTTATTATAATACCTTTTAACTACTCACGGTATGGATTATTTGGCTTGAAGGGCCGCATAGGGTTGTTCGATTTCAAAACAACTTAAATGCCAAAATGGTCCTACCCTCCAGTCTTTCATGTCTGGCCCCTGTCTGTACATAGTAGTTGAAAAGTTTTGTTTAGCACTTATAAACTAATCTCGCTCGTAAATAGTCGCAATAAACATTAGACTAAAATCTAGTAATAATGATACTAGGTTTTGTCGAGGGAAATAAACTTGTTAGAAGTGTAGCGCTGCCCGAGATTGGAGTCATCACTTTAACAAATGAGTGTATAGTCCCTTTCATGAACATGATTTTAATACAAGTATTGATTAAAGTATTAAGTATATGTTTGTGTGTGAAATATTTCAAGCTCCTGAATCTAAGGCCTTCTATGTAATCCAACCTATTCAAGCTTTTAGTTTCCCCCAAAAGAACACAAGATTTACTCTCCAAAGCGCGCACACACGCAAGAAAGTAACCGAGCACAAATAGGGTTTCTCTCTAGACAATAAGGTGGTAAGGGAGGCCAGTGAGGGGCTTAAGGTCCATTAAATAGGGTGCAAACCCTAAAAATTAGGGTTTACATGTAAACCCCCAACTCGTCGAGTTGGGGTCCTCCAGCTCGTCGAGTAAGTTCCATAACCACGGGGCCTTATTGGTTTCTACACGAGAAGTTGGGGCCTCCATCTCGTCGAGTGGTCTTATGTGATGTACAAAAATCATTAAAAGTTCATACCTAGGAGTCGGGATTTTACAATTCTCCCCCACTTGAACTAGACTTCGTCCTCAAAGTCTGCTATGGTGAACAACTCCGGATTATGCTCCCACATCTTGGACTCCGGCTCCCAAGTCCACTCGGATCCCCTCCGATGCTCCCATTGGACCTTTAACAAAGGTACCTCCTTATACGCAGAACCTTCACCTTCCTCTCTAAAATAGTAACTGGCCTCTCTACGTAATTCAGGCGTTCATCGACCTGAATATCATCCAACGAAACCACTGCATCCTCATCCAATATGCACTTTCACAATTGTGAGACGTGAAAATTGTTGTGAATCTAACTGAGCTTCTCCGGGAGATCCCATCTATACACCACCTTGCCAACCCTGACAATAATCCGAAAGGATCCAATGTATCGGGGACCCAACTTCCCCCTCTTCCTAAAGCGAATCACACCCTTCTGGGGTGAGACCTTCAGTAGTACCATGTCATCAACCTGAAACTCCAACTCAGATCGGCACCGCTCGGTGTAACTCTTTTGCCGACTCTGAGCAGTCTGCAACCACTGCCTGATCTGGTGAATCATCTTGGTAGTCTGCGAAATCACCTCGGTCCGGCCCATCACCCTATGACCAACCTCACCCCAAAAAACTGGGGTACGACATCTCCGACCATACAATAACTCAAAAGGAGGAACACCAATGCTGGAATTAAAGCTATTTTTGTAGAAGAACTCTGCAAGAGGTAGGTATGAGTCCCAGCTCCCACCAAAGTCAATAACGCAAGCCTGCAACAAATCCTTGAGGATTTGTATGGTCCGCACACTCTGGTCGTCTGTCTGCGGATGATAAGCTTTACTGAAATGCAGGTGCGTGCCCAGTTCCTCGTAGAACTTATGCTAGAAACGGGAGGTGAACTGAACATCACGATATGAAAATATAGAGACCGGAGCCCATGGCGACCAATGATCTTGCGAATATACACATCAGCCAGCTTCTCAGCCGATGAGCTCTCCCAAATGGGCAGAAAATGGGAACTCTTGGTCAATCGATCCACGATGACAAAAATAGTGTCAAAACCCTTTGCCGTTCTCGGCAATTTGGTGATGAGGTCCATTGTGATCTGTTCCCATTTCCACATGGGAACCTCTAGAGGCTTCAGCTTGCCTTGTGGCCTCTAATGCTCGGCCTTGACCATCCTGCAGTTCAAGCACCTCTCGACGTACCAAACGATCTCTCTTTACATACATAGCCACCAGTAACTCAGTCTCAGATCACGGTACATCTTGGTGGCCCTCGGGTGAATAAAGAAGCAGGACTTATGAGCCTCCTCCAGTACAATCTGTCTAACCCCACCAGACATTGGAACCCATACCCGACCACAACAGGTCAATAATCCCTGACTATCCTGCATGAATATGGTGATATCGACCTTAATCCTCTTTAGCTTCCAGTTTTGTTGTCGTACACCCTCGGCCTGAGCTTCGCTAATCAAGCTCATAAGTGGAGAATCCATTGATATCCTCATACATGCCGGTGGAACAGAAGATCCAGCTGACCTGCAGGCTTAGGGCGTCTGCCACCACATTCCCTTTACCCGGATAGTAAAGGATATCGCAGTACTAATCCTTAACTACGTCCAACCATCTGCGTAGCCTCATGTTCAGGTTCGGCTAATCCATGATATGTCTCAAACTCTTGTGGTCCGTGAGTATGGTCCAGTGGACCCCGTAGAGATAATGTCTCCAAATCTTAAGAGTGAATACCACCGCTCCTAACTCCAGATCATGCGTGGGATATCTCGTCTCATGCGGCTTCAGCTGCTGCAAAGCAAAGGCTAGCACATGTCCTCTCAGCATGAGGACTTCTCCCAATCCAGTGATCGATGCATCACAGAACACCACGAAATCGGAGTGTCAAAACTGGCGCCTCGCAGAGTCACTGTCGCAGAGTCTCAAATGCAGTCTGCTGCTCAGGTCCCCACCGGAAATCCACCCCTTCATCTTCATACGGGTAAGGGGTACTGCAATCTTGGAGAAATCATGTATGAATCTTCAGTAGTACCCTGCCAATCCCAAGAAGCTCCAGATATCCAAGGCAGATTTCTGAACGTCCCACTACATAACCGCCTCGATGTTGCCCGGATCGACCAAAATCCCCTCCTAATTAACAAGATTTCCAAGGAACTGAACCTCTCGCAACCAACACTCGTATTTTGAGAACTTGGAATACAACCATTCTCACCTCAAAACTCCTAAAAGCTCTCGAAGAAGCTCCTCATGTTGCTCTCTGGTCTTGGAATATACCAAGATATCATCTATGAACACGATAACTGAGCGATCGAGCATCAACCTGCATACCTAATTCATTAGATCCATGAATATTTTCGGCGTGTTGGTGAGCCCAAACGACATCACCACGAACTCTTA
This sequence comes from Lactuca serriola, assembly GCF_051521515.1. Lineage (NCBI taxonomy): Eukaryota > Viridiplantae > Streptophyta > Magnoliopsida > Asterales > Asteraceae > Lactuca > Lactuca serriola. The sequence goes on from NC_136409.1 coordinate 159,415,427, forward strand.
GTGTCCCTAATGAGTCTGGAACACGGTCTTCTCCACGTCTTCATCCGTCACCCTGACCTGATGGTACCCGGACCTCAAATATATCTTGGAGAACCAGGATGCTCCCTATAGCTGATCAAAGAGATCATCAATCTGTGGAAGTGGGTAACGGTTCTTCACCATCAATTTGTTCAGCTCCCGGTAATCAATTCACATCCGGTGTAAACCATCGTTCTTCTTAATGAAGAGAACAGGCACTTCCCACGGAGAACTGCTCGGACGGATGAACTGCTTGCCTAGCAGTTCCTACAGCTGAGATGACAACTCCAGCATCTCTGGTGATGCCAATCGGTACGGTGCCTTGACAATATGGGTCGCACCTGGCACAAGTTCGATCCCAAACTCGACCTGCTTCTCCGGAGGCACTCCGGGTAACTCCTCTGGAAACACCGGGTAACTCCTCTGGAAACACATCGGCGAACTCTCTGACGACTGCAACCTTTGAAAATGAGGCTTGATCCATGACGCATGTATCGACTACATACGCCAGGTGACCTGTACACTCGTGATGAATATACTGCCGTGCCCTAGTGGCTGAACAGAACTCTGGTGCCCTCACCATAGATAACGAACTCCCCCCACTTGGGGTTCAAACTACCACACGCTGACCCCTCACAGTCGATCATGGCACCGAAACGACTTAGCCAGTCCATACCCACTATCACACACACATCCCCCATGGAAATCGGAATCAAGTCAATCGGGAAGGATACCCTGCAGATCTCTAAAACGCAACCCCGATAGACTGAAGAAGCAGAAATCTCGTGTGCGTTGGTGACGCAGACTCATAACGGACACTCTAGCTCTCCTATGGGAAAACTGAACTCCCTACTAAAAGCTCGAGAGATAAAAGACCGACTCGCCCGCAAGTCAAACAACACCAGCGCAGGTAAGGAGTTCACTTAGAATGTACCTAACATAGGTACAAACACATAAGCATATAATAGATACAATCTATAAGATAAAAGATAAAAATGTACCAGCCACCACATCCAGTGTTGTTCTGGCCTCCTCAACTGTAAGCCGAAAAACACGTCCTCGAGCCCTCGGGGGCTCTACTCTACCCTGACTCCCGCTAGTAATCCTCGGTGTAGTCGTCGATGGAGCCTGCGTCGGCCTGCCAGCGAGCAACAAACAGTTGATCTTCATGTGACCAACTTGATCGAAGTGGTAACAAATCCTCATATCCTATATAGGGGCTAACTGGCGGCAATCCCTCGCAAAATTCCGCTCCTTTCCGCACTTACAGCACACACCACCGGATCGACAAACTCTACAATGACCCTTCCTGCACTTCCCACAAGTGCGGCTGCGCTGGCCTTCGGACCGAAAATCGGCGTTCTTGGACCGCTTCGGCGTAGGCTGTGACTGTGTCGGGGCCTTCCTCTGCTCTCTCAACTATAGCTCAATATAAAGCTCACGCCGCCTAGCAGCCTCCTGTAACTCCAGTAATGTATCACAACTCTGGGTAGCAACGAACTGTCAGAGATGCAGATGTCTCCTGTACAGATACTACATCTCTCAGAATAAAGAATCTACCATCACAATCACAGATGCAGACTTTCCTTAGGTAAATCCAAACAACATTCTTACCACTACCACTCATCTCCAAGACCGTCAATCAAATGATTCAAGCATCGGAGCATACAACTTAACTATCTGCTTCTTGGTGTCATATCTGTAAAATTCATAAAAATTGAAAACTTTTTTAAACATCCAAAATCCATTAGTTATTACAAAATGTTTTCAAAATAGTTTCATATCAGAGAATCCCAGAAACTAAAATCATAAAATGTGAAAGAGGTGCACGATCAAGCCTTCGCCTTCCCGCGATCATCCGAAGTACCTGAAACAAAATCCGAAACTGTAAGCCCGAAGCTTAGTGAGTTCCCCCAAAATACCAACACCAAAGAAACCAAAACAATATAATAATGAACAACATGCATATAGAGTCTTCAGTATGACTGGAACGCCTCATCGGCTTTCAGTCCATCTGGCCCACTCTTAGAACATTCAATATATCTGGGCTGCCCTACTGGGCCTTTAGCCTGTATGGACAGTTCTCGGGGCCTTCGGCCTGACTGGTACGCCCCGATGGGCCTTCAGTCTATCTAGGCCGCCTTGGGTCTATTGGCCTAGAGCACAAAGTAGGACTGCCTCAACCCACCCGCAAACACACAATCAACACATAGATATCAAATGCTAGCTAACACGTACATACAGTCATACAGATCTAACAGATCACTAAGAATATCATCGTCCTATATACCAGGATAAATGTCTAACTGATAACTAGGCATAGTACCATCCTATATACTAGGATACAGATCCGACAGATCACTAAGCATATCATCATGCAATAACCAGGATAACAATCCAAAAAGGGTCGACATTGGTGCCTTCGACCCTGTTAGTACAGTGATGAAACTCACCTCATAAGCAGTGTTGAACCAATAAAATTGAATCCCAACTCACAGCTCCGAACTCAACTGCCTGTAATCACAAAATGACTAATTCCATCAAAATCCCAAATAACCGAAATACCCTCTGAAGTCAAACTTGGTCAACCATGGTCAACGTCAAATTCAACACTCAAGGTCAACAGTCCATGTTAACCCAACTCGTCGAGTGCATCTACTGACTCGTCGACTTCCTTCATATCCCAGAACATCATGAAAAGCTCGAGAAAACTCGCCCAGTTACAAGAGCAACTTGTCGAGTTCTTCTGTGTTTAGAAAATCCAGAAAACCCATCCCAACTCGCCGATTCATCTCACCCACTCGCTGAGTTCACTCATTATCTAAAAGGCAGGAAAAACCCTATCCAACTCGTCGAGTTGGCTAAGCAACTCGTCGAGTTTTTGTGTCTTAACATATTTATCCCTTTTCAAATCGATTTCAAGGCTTCAAACTATAGATCTAGCCCCTTATGACTGAGATACCACGTAAAGTTGCTAACTTTACGTGCACGCAAGGCATCAAAGGGATTAAAACACTCATATGAATCATATTATGGGTTTTAGAGCATGAAGGAGGGCCAAGACTTAATAAAGTTGGCAACTTTTAGTCCAAGGAGGCCCTAAGATGCTCATATCTAAAGTCCTAGCTTCAAAGCATGCTCAAGACCAAGAATGACTCAAGAATAAGCTAGAAATGACCATAAACTCTCTAATGGAGAGATCTGACAAAGGAGTGATCCAAATGGCGAATTTTTACCCCCAAATGATTATGAAAATAGTAAAGCTCCTGGGTCTAACGCCTTCTACGCAATCTAACCTCTTCAAGCTAGTTTTCTCCGAAAGAACACAAGATTTACTCTCCAAAGCTCACACACACTCAAGAAAGTAATAAAGCACAACTAGGGTTTCTCTCTGGACAATAAGGTGGTAAGGGAGGCCGGTGAGGGGGCTTAAGATCTTTTAAATAGGGTGCAAACCCTATAAATTAGCGTTTTAATTCACAATCTCAACTCGTCAAGTTGGGGTCCTCCAACTCATCGAGTAGGTTCCATAACCACACGACCTTATTAGTTTCTACACGACGAGTTGGGGCCTCCATCTTGTTGAGTGGTCTTATGTGATGTACAAAAATCCTTAACATTTCATACCTGGGAGTCGGGATGTTACTCTTGAAGGACTACATCGTTGAATTTTTTCGACCAGATGAGGAGTTTGCTTATCACTTCGGCATAGAAAATGAAACACTCCAAAAATCAATAAATTTTAAAATTTTGAAAATCAACCATTTAACATCATTGTTTACAAAAGAGTCATTGTTTCCAGAAACATTATTTCCAATCAAAGTTTTCCGAAGACCTAAAGCCTTAAAAACAGAAAGTTGTGCACGATCATGCCTTCGCCTTGCCATGTGTGACATCCCCAAAATCTCGGCCAGAAAAGACCGATTTTCATTTATGCTTTTAAAATATTTTCAGAGTAAATCCTTTTGATTTGAAAGAGTTGCGGAATTTGTTCCCAAAAACAAAACATGATAAAACAATGTTTACCAAAGCATTTCATAAAAGAAATGTATTTTCATTAATATCAAAACTCGGGGTGTCATGTTCCGATACAGACCAATAAGCATAAACGATAACATTACAAGTCATTCAACAAATATAAACATATACAGACTTGTAAACAAAACAACTGATGGTTCATCCATCTCATGCCCTTGCGCTACTTCCTGTAATACAAATAAAACTGAGTGGGTCAGGCTTGGGAGCCTGGTGAGCATATAGGGTTTTCAACCCACAATAAATAATCATATTTAATTTTCACCAACCAACAATAACCCAATTACCCATTACCGTTATTCTCACTTTATGTCCCTAAAACAACTAACACAAGGGACCTAGTCTAAGAATATTTCATCGGGGCGACAACACATGCTTCGGGGGTACCTCGGCAATTTAAGTCAAATAAGGCAACCATGAGGGGGATGGAGTACAGCGAATGAACACCCAAGTTCATTAACACCTACAGGTGGCGAACCTGCTAATGTTTCCACAAGACTATCTAGAAAAGTATGTGGTCGTCATCTAAACTCCGCTAGATGACTAAATCAAACAACAACGAGGCCTCTCATCTGTTCATTACACACCAACTATCTACCCATGTTCTACCCAACATATTAGTAGATAAAAATATACATTTGTATACATAGTTTTGAAAACCTGTATAGCATGCTTTAATCAATACATATTCCACATAACAGATGAGGCATACACACACATAACACGTATCTCATAGAGAATAAATCATATCTATGAGTTAGAAGAAAGTGAATACCCATTCACACATATAAACAACAATTTACCATACACATAGCACATATTTTATAGAAAATACTTAATATTTATGTGTTAGAAGAAGGTAACTACGCACTCGCACATATAAACAACAATATACTTAATACACTCGAACCATACTTGTGTTATTATCGTGTTTATGAAAGGTAGTATACACTCACTTGATCAGATGATGATCGGACAGCACTACGACTTGCAGAAGTAGTAATCCTCAGCAGATCTGGAAGATCTCTTCAAAAATCGAACTTCTTGCGGGCAAAGCTTCGGCTCGGGAACCGCACTTCTCGGGATCTTCGGGATCTCGGAACTTGCCTCGGGGCTCGAGAATAATACCAGGGCTTCGGGATATTTCTGGCATGCAAAACGATGCAAAACGGGAGAGAGAAGAGAGGAAATTGGCAATTGGGTCGGCTGCCCTCGCATCCTATTTATAGGAGGCTGGAGCCTCGGAGTACGCGGGGCGTACGCCAGTACGCGGGGCGTACTGGTCCGAAGTCATCATGGCATGCGTCATCCGAAGCCACTTGTTGCGATGTCGACACCTTCGGAGTACACGGGGTGTACCTCGGATCAGACCGGTGACTCGCCTTCGGATAATGCTTCCGAATTTCCATTTAAATTTAAATACAAAATAATTAATAAACTTCGGAAATTCATATCTTCTTCATACGAACTCCGTTTTTGACGTTCTTTACATCCACGCGAAGGTGAGACTACGCTCTACAACTTTTGTTTAGACTCCGTCGGCTAATTTCGACTTTATTTTTATTATTTATTTTTAATAGGCCGTAACAGAAAAACTTCGTTATAAATTCATAACTTCTTCGTTTGACGTCCGTTCTCGCCTAACCTTTCATCGCTTTGATACCAACAATGAGATCTTCGATTCTCATTTAGATTGCTTCGGCTAAAAACCGCTCGATCTCAAATCGAATAAAACAGGTTGCACACTGCTAAGCCGAAACTTCGATAAATCATAACTTCCTCATACGAAGTCAGATTTGGGCGTTCTATATATATATTCGGAAACCTTGTTTCAACTACTACAACATTAACCCAAGATATTAAGTTTATTTTACACTTAAATTTTGACGCTTATTTTTATTCTTAATTAATCAAACCACATAATTAAGCAATTAAGCACCAAAACACATAAAACTCAAATAATACAATCTTATTATTTCAAAACGGGTTACAGAGGTTAACCTAGACTATTACATTGCTAAAAATGGCAAGCCCGGAAACACAGGCGTTACACCATGATCCTCTAAAGTACATGAAAAAAAACTAAAATTTTAAGCCAACGGTTAGTGTGTTTACCCCAAAGTACCACCACGCACATATAACAAACAAAAACATATATTGGTTCAACAACTCAAATATTGGATTACCCATTTCTCCACAGTATGAGTCTGGCTTGCCTATCGGGCCTACAGCTCATATATGGCTTGCTCCTAAGCCTACAACAAAAGTTTGGCTTGCCCTCAGGGTCCACAATTTATGTTTGGATTGCTCCTCCGCCCACAACATATATTTGGCTTGCCCTCGGGGACAACATCTCATATATTGCTTGCTCATAAGCCTACAACATAAGTCAGGCTTGTCCTCAGGGCCCACAACTTATGTCTAAATTGCTCCCGAGCCCACAACATAAGTCTAGATTTCCCTCGAGGCCTACAGCTTATGTCTGGCTTACTCCTGGGTTTGTTGGCTACCTCACAATGTAGTACCACCTCCAACCCAACCATACTATGTCGACATATACATATAACATAACATATATCCAACAACAGATAAGCATCTAACCAGTTATCAGAAAAAACAATTAGATTCACATACCACTATTGCATATTACATCCTATATACCAGGATACAGATCTAACAGATCACTACAACATAAAAACATATGGTAAAACATGGATATCAATCCAATGGGTCAGCCTTGGTGCCTTTGACCCGGAGGTACAATGAGGAAAACTCACCTCCCAGTTTGACAAATAGTTGAACAATGCACTGCTCCAAATACCAGCTCCACATTTCACCTATTCAACAGATAGAGACCAAGGCTTAACTATAGCTCAAAATACCCTTAAGTCAAACTTGGTCAACCCTAGTCAAACTCAAAGTCAATGGTTAAGGTCCAAATCTCAATATTTCTTCCCTAATGGAGTACGCCCTTTGTCCCAAGAGAGTACGCACAAATTACTTTGATGTTGACCAAAAGTGGGGCGCTGACCACTTACATGCAATGTACCACCAGGTACACCCAGTGTACGCAACCCAGTCCCAAAACTCCATTAAGAGCTTATTACATTACTCCCTTATGTCTAAAACTCATATCTAGGCCCAAAATGATGTCTTAAGTCATAAATTTTCCAACATTATGACTTTGCATGGCTATAAAGTATTTAATGTCCAAAACCCTAAGTTCTTAACCCAATAAGTTATTTCAACTCTTGAATGGAAGGGATAGAAAGGCCAAGATCAAATTTTTATGCTTCATAATAGCTCCATAATAGATAAAATTTCCAAGTTAACCATTAGAATGGTCCCAACAAACAAGATCTAGTCTTTAAGTCTCAAAGGGACCCAAAAGTGCATCTTTTTCGACTTAATCCATTAAGTCCAAGTCTCCAACCTTTAGATCTAAATCAGAATGATGTTTAGATGGATAAAGTTTCCAACTTTATCCATATCAAGGTCACAAACTTTCAAGATCTAAACTTTTTGAACTTAAAGTGACCAAAAGCTCGTAACACTCAAACCTAGCTAGATCTAACAATTTCATCATCAAGATTCAAACTTTATGCCTCTAGAAGAAAGATCAAGGTGAACAAAGGCTGGATCTACAAGATCCAATGCAACGAACACTTCTTCAATGAGTTCCTTCTTCTCCAACGTGCACCAAGAACACTCCAAAGCACTTGAAAACACTTTCTTGTTGCTCCAAAGGCTCAATCTTGGGTTAGGGTTTCAAGAGAGGTGTTGGAGAGGTGGAGGTTGAGAATGGAATGGGTTTGGGGAAGGTAAGGAGCGTAAATAGGGCCAAACACCAAAAATAAGGTTTGGACACTGATGGCGTACACCAAGCGAACTCAATTTACGCTCAACATACTAGGGATACCCTAGTATACCCAACGTACACGTTTGAGTATTCCCAGCGTACACGGCTAAACCCAAAACCGCCAAAACTTCAAACAGTCATAACTTCTTCGTTAGGGCTCCGATTTCGATGATCCTTACATCCTCAGAAAGGTATTAATGAGCTCTACAACATTATCTAAATATATTGGACTTAAAACTTCACGAAAAGACATCCATATTTCATGCAAGAACCCGACCTAAGATTTTTTCCTTTCCACCCTACAGCCCAAAACACAATTCAATGATAAAATCTCTTAACTATCATTACCTCCTTCCATAAGGACTAAAATTTGCCTCCTTAAGGCCCAAAACCTTACACAATAGGTTTACGGTCACCGGCTCAGAAATGGTAGGAAATAGGATGTTACAATTCTTCCTCACCTAAATTAGATTTCGTCCTCGAAATTAGCTCTCGCTTCCGCTTCACGATGGAACCCCTAGCCGAAAACCCGTAGATTTGATCAGCTCTAATCCTTCTTGGCCAAACTATTTATTGTTGGTGAAACGTCCATTCAATAACAAGGCGACTCCCAATGCAAGTCTAATCTATATAACCGTTGCAGAGAAGTACGTACAACACCAACATATACCACAACTTCCTAGCTATCAGACCGAACTTCTAGTGAGAACCACAGAGTCGGGGGCTCTCAAAACTACAAGCACCAAATCAACTCTATCAATATGCTTCGGAAGACTGGAAATCCATCAGATCTAAACTTCAGAAGCCATGTTCCCAAACTGATTTGCATCCATTCGATAAACCTACCTCTTATCATTGACAAAGAACACCACCAACCACGTAGAATGAAGTACACAAAACACATCGATCGCAAATTTCCACCAATTCCAAATCCATAATATGTACCAAAAACCTTAAATAAACCTTTGACTCCCTTATATGCCATTACCAACCACTTCTCCTTCGAGCAAAGCTGATCAATCCAAGAATTTTCACATTGAATCCAACCCTTATCAGCTCAAGTGTACCCACACCTAGAGAATCACTCGAGACATTAACAATGAACTTCATGACCCGAGACTACATAACTGATACCCAACGTTGGTACTCGAACCCCTAATAACAGTGTAACATCCAAAAAATATGGTCCCAAAAATTTCATTTTTATAATAGATAAGATAGTATTTTAACATATCAACCATACATCTCAACAAAACCAAAGTATCAAACATTATCAAAATAATAGTAAATATCAATTATGAAATCCCAATGGTGTGTGTGATGCAGTCAACCCGAACTCTTTCCCTTGGAACCAGAAGTACATAAAACACCAACTAAAATCCGTAAGCACAAAGCTTTGTGAGTTCCCAAGATACCGCATACCAAACATATCATATAATGGGCCCCACACAAAGAGATACGGGCCCTACCCACACTCACATAACAGGCCCTGCCCACACTCGCAATACGGGCCCCTCCCAAAGAGAAATGCCCCCTCCACACACTTGCAATATGGGCCCCACCCAAGAAACATACACATACAAGTATCATACTGACAACAAGTATATCACATAATCAACAAGGTTCGGCCTTGGTCCCTCAGACCCGCTAAACCAGGTGGGGAAGATTCACCTCAAATGATGAATGATAAGTTAATAGTTCCCGACTCCGAATACCAGCTCTACTCAACCCCTAAACATCAACAATTCATTAGATACGACTCAAAATGCCCCAATACCCCTTAAAGGTCAAATTTGGTAAAAAAAACAAAAGTCAAAACTAAAGGTCAACAGCCCGAGTTGACCCAACACGCCGAGTTGTCCTTCAACCCATCATGTTTCTCCATTAACGGAAAAGTCAGGAAAAATCGAGCCAACTCGCAGTGTTTAACAATAAACGCGTTGATTTCGCCAGAAACCTAACATATTAATACATTAAGACATCTTTATCGAATCTGTAACATCCCAAAATATCAAGAGTAGAGTTGAAGGGCTAAAAGAGTAAGTTGTGAAAGAGTGACTCGGCGAGTCCATGGATGGACTCGGCGAGTAGAGTCGCGACTGGGTCGCGTGCTAAGTAGCCGACTCGGCGAGTCAGTGAGGAGGACTCGGCGAGTAGGCGCTGATTGGAGAAAACCCTAATTCTCGGGGTTGAGCCCTATATAAAGAACATTATGTTTTCCTCCCAGCCTCTTTATCACCCCTAAAGCCCCAGAAAACCCTAAATCGCGGTGAAGCACCATTGTTGAGTGGATTGGAGCTTGGAGAAGTAGTTGTTGAAGGAATTTTGGGATATTGAAGGCTTGGAGCAAGGGGCTTTGCTTGGATCCGAATTACATTGCAGTTGGGGCATCTCTTGGAGGTAATATCTTGTTCTTGGGCTGTTGTTATGTTGTTTCTTCATTTTGGGGTTTGTGGGAACTTGTCTATGGATGTAATGGGAAGTCTAGAGGTTAGATCTGAGGTTGCTACCTCAGATCTGGAAGGGAGAAGAATCAGAGAGCATGAAAGTCCCTGTGTTGGAGTGTTTAGTGAAGCTTTCATGTCCCAAACCCTAGCCCAATGTGCAAATGGCCTAGATCTCTTTGGATTCACGTAAAGTTTGCCACTTTACGTGATGGATGAGTGGTAGGAGGCTAGACCTATGTTTTGGAGCAATTGCATGGCCTGGAATGCTTCTGAATGGATTCAGACCGGTGGTACTCGGCGAGTCACATGGGTGTACTCGACGAGTTGCTTGAAGATGAGCTGGGACTCGGCGAGTTGGATGAAGATGGCCTGGAACTCGGCGAGTTGTATGAACAACTCGGCGAGTAGGTTGATGATAGTCTTGGACTCGGCGAGTCTGTTCTTGGACTCGGCGAGTCTTGTCGAAGAGTCCCGATATTTCCTGGTTGAGTCGAGGATCGGTGAGTCAAGGGATGACTCGGTGAGTTGTGTGCGAGTGGACTCAGAGTTGTTGGACTTGGCGAGTCTCGGACTGACTCGGCGAGTTAGGTCGTGGATTGAGTGAGGTTCTGATTATAGGAACTCGGCGAGTCATAAGGTTGACTCAGCGAGTAGGGTCAGTCAGGGGTTGACTTTGACTGAGGATTTTGATTTTGACCAAGGGTGACCGTTGACTTTTAGGGTTTGGTCAGCAATGTGGCCTTTGGGCCAAGAGAGGGGTAAAATAGTCTTTTACCCTTAAGAGGGTGCATTGAGAGGATTGATTCTAGTCTCGAGAGTTATAGTCATGAGAGTTTTGCCTTATGTGTTAGGCGGTGGCGAGTTCGAGATTCAAGTATGGAGATATTTGCCTTCTGCTTGCCAGGTGAGTCTCCTCACTATACTTTACCTTGAGTAGGTAACCGGAGTTATGTGACAGAGTATTTGTATGCTATGTATGTTATGTGTTGTACTGCATTATTTCTATGTGATTTATGCTGTGCATGTTGCAGAGTTGGAACCGAAGGGTTCCTAGAGTTAGAACCGGAAGGTTCACAGAGTTAGAACCTGAGGGTTCACAGAGTTTGGGTGCACGGACCCATAGAGATATAGCCTCGAGCGGCTAATATGTGTTATGTGTGTGGTATTTTGGGGAACTCACTAAGCTTCGTGCTTACAGTGTTTTGTGTTATGTTGTTTTCAGGTTTCTTTCAGTATCACGGGACGGCACCGGCTTGATTGTACACACCAGAGAAAGAGTCATGTTTGAGGATCCTGGTTTTCTATACAATTGAAATGGAGTCATGTTTTTGTAATCCGATTATGAATAAGATTTTAAACAGGTGTTTTTAAGAATTAAACGATTATTTTTAAATGAAAAATTGTTTGAAATTTTCGGTGTTACAGAATCTAAGAGCTTCAAAACTCAGATCTAAATTGAAATGGTATCTAGAAGGGTAAAGCTTCCAACTTTGCCCCTAGGAACCACCAAAATAGGTCAAAACCCAAACCCTAGTCTCATTAGAGTGAGGGCTTAACCCATTAAGCTCTTAATCTTCAAACACATAACTCCAAAATGCAGATCTGACACCCAAAGGCTAGAAAACCACGTAAAGTTTCCTACTTTACGTTCATACATGCCCAAAAGAAGCTCTAAAACTCAAGAAGGGATTAATAAAGGATTTAATGCATGAATGAGACCTAGAACCTTATAAAGGTTGAAACTTTAAGCCAAAGAAGGCCACTTAATGGCAGGATCTAACACGACAACCCGTGAAACACTTAACACCTAAGCTAACCATCCATGAGCCAAAAAATCATAACAAAAACCCATAAGAGAATATCTAAACAAAAACAAAGCAAGGTATGAACTTGCTATCTCCAAGAGACTGCAACAAGTGGTGAGATTCTAGATTTATAGCCTTCCCTCCAAGCTAGGCACCTTCAAACTTCAAAGCTCCTTCAAATGAGCACAAAATCCACAAAAATCCACTCAAAACTTCAAGATCACCACCAAGGAAAGCTCCACCCTCGATTTAGGCTTTAAGATAACGCATAAGGCTGGTAAGGAGGCTAGTCAAGGGGACATAAGGCCTTTAAATAGGGTGTAATACCCTAAAAATTAGGGTTTCCTTCCCAGTTGCCAACATGTAGAGTTGAGGCACCTCAACTACCTATGTTGCTTCATTAAACCTCGCCGCCAAAAACATCTCGAACAATAACAGGCACGTGCCTCCTCTGTCGTCAGCTGGAAAGCCCTACTCTTCGCCACAGGCACATCTGCCCGGCTCAGGCGGCCTTCAGTAATCCGAACAGTAGTAGGAGCGGGTACTGACACTAGTCCCGTTGTAGCCAAACTCGGGCAGTGGGCCTCCTTCTGGCCCCTCTAATTGTACTGGAAGCAAATCATATCAGATATCGGGGTGATGGTCGTGGTAGCAGTACAATCGCTACTGATATTACTAGTCCAGCTGCACTTGAAGCAGCCAAAACCACCCCCCTGCACGTCCCCTCGTGTGACCTGCCGTAATTGCCACACTGGCCTCGCCCCTACTGGCATTTCCCCCGTATATCAACCACCTTGGGCCTCTTTCCCAAACCCTCAACACTTGATACAAAATCTGGAATCCTCTTCCTTACCATCTCCAAATCAATCTCCATCTCCCCAACCCTCGCTATCATGTCTTCCAACTTCTTGCACCTAGATTTACTAACAAACTGCCGAATATCACTCCTCAGCATCTCATGGTACCGTACCTCTTCATCTCCTCGTCCGCCACATACTGTGGAACCAGAAGTGCCCTCTCCCTAAATATAGTGGTGATCTCAGCCACCGTCTCAGTAGTCTGACGGAGATCCTAGAACTTTCGCGCCAGTTGCTGCACCTCGATTACCGGTGCAAACTCAGCTCAGAACCTGGACGAGAAATCACTCCAGGTCATCGAATCAATAACAGCATCATCTTCGATAGCACGCCTATCTCCTCCCACCAATCACGTACCCTGTCCTTCAAGAGGTAGGAAGCTAGTTTGACCTTGTCCCCTATGAACAACGGATGGTACGGAAGGTGTTAGCAACATCTGCTAACCACCTACTGCTCGCAATGGGGTCCCTCGTCCCATGCTAATCTGGCACCCCACATGTCCGAAACTCCCTAAAAGTCATAGAGTGAGTCCCAACCAAAGCCACAATCTCAGCGCGAAAGGCGCTCAATCGCTCATCAAGAATCTCCAAAATATCCTCCTTGGTTGAACCAAAGATCACAGGAGTCTGCTCAAAGACAGTGCGCATAATATCAGACAAGATGAACTCCCTTGTTTGGTCATCAAGCTACCCAGCTCCAGAACCCGAGCCCGAGCCCTCACCAATACCTCAAGTGCCAACTGGTCTGCCTCACAATACCACCATACTAAAATAGACCAATGCAAACTATCAGAATATGCTCACAATATAAACATCGGGAAATCACAAACTCCACAAGATCCTCAACTTCATCGCAACCCTCCTTGAATCGAGTACGGATCCTCTGCTTCCAGTAGTATGGGCCCATACTACCTTTCACATCTATCCGTACTTTCCTCGAGAGGTTCCTTAACTCAACCGAGTTACTTTATATCCAACAAATCCCCCACAGATATGGCTCCCAGCACTAAATCTCATCCTAGTTTCCCATAGGGCAAACTCCACACCACTCTCCTCCATCATCCGCAGAAGGAACTCCCAATAACTTCCTCTAAATAGCTCATGAATACAATTACATATTATAAAAACTAGATAATTCTCCGAATGATAGGTCTCACACTACAATGGTTGGACTCAAATAAGAGCTACACAATAGAGTTAAAAACTAACACTCTAAAATTATTTAGTCCCCATAAAATGAAACTTAGCATATTCATTTACCAGTTAGTTGAAGCTAGTTAGAACTCCTAAAAGGACAAAGCAAGTAGCAATCGATCATCAAGTATCAAAACCAAGCATAACATACTCAGGAAGTCCTATCACTGACTGATCAGTACTATCATGCAAGTCTAAAAGCTCATACAGCAGGCATAAAAAGGCATGTCTCCAAGATCCTTAACCTAAAACTAGCATGTGATTCACATATTCACAATTCATAACATATCATAACATGTATGGGTATTTTAGGAAAACTTACTTGAGCTCGAACAATTGCATGCACCACACCCTTCTTATTTTAGAAACCTTTTCTTAAAATATGTTTTTCTTTTTGAAAACCTAACCAAATTCTTAGTGTGATTTCAAACACACCCGAGAGCATGCCCGAATTCCTCAAACTAAGGCTCTGATACAAACTTGTAACATCCAAAAAATATGGACCCACAAAATTAATTTTTATAATAGATAAAATAATATTTTCACATATCAACCATACATCTCAACAAAAACAACATATCAAATGTTATAAAAATCATAGTAAATATAAAATACAGAATCCCAATGGTGTGTGCGATGTAGTCAACCCGAGCTCTTCCCTTTGGAACCGGAAGTACCTGGAACACAAACTAAAATCCGTCAACACAAAGCTTTGTGAGTTCCCAAGATACCGCATACCAAACATATCATATAATGGGCCCCGCCAAATAAGATACGAGCCCTGCCCACACTCACATAATGAGCTCCGCCCAGTGAGATATAGGCCCTACCCACACTCGCAATACGGGCCCCTCCCACACTCGCAATACAGGCCTCGCCCAACAAACATACACATACAACCACATACAAGTATCATAAAAACAACAAGTATATCACATAATCAACAAGGGTCGGGCTTGGTGCCTTAGACTTGCTAAACTCGGTGAGGAAGACTCACCTCGAATGCTGAATGATAACTGAATAGGTCCCGACTCCGAATATCAGCTCTACACAACCGCTAAACAGAAACAATTCCTTAGATACAACTCAAAATGAAGGTCAAACTTGGTCAAAAACAAAAGTCAAGTTCAAGGCCAACGACCCGAGTTAACCCAACACACCGATGTGTCCTTCAACCTGCCGTGTTTCTCCATTAACAGAAAACTCGGGAAAAACCGAGCCAACTCGCCGTGTTTACCAATAAACACGCCGAGGTCGCCAGAAACCCAGCATCTTAATACATTAAGCTGTCTTTATCGAATCTAAGAGCTCCAAAACTCAGATATCAACCGAAATGGTATGTAGTAGGGTAAAGCTTCTAACTTTGCCCCTAGGAACCACCAAAATGGGTCAAAACCCAAACCCTAGGCTCATTAGAGTGGTGGTTTAACCCAACATTATTCCAAATTCTACACTGCTAATAACCAATGACATCTTCCAAACATGAGCTTAATTTGACGATAGGTTGATGAATCTGTTGAACTTCAACAAATACAACTTAACACTTCTGAAGAATCTCCGCTTTGATGATATATGAAATGACCAATGATCGAGGATGCATTGACAACTAATCTAGTGAACCAAAACCCACGCGGAGCTGAACATACCCATCTCTGAAACTGAT
The DNA here is from genome assembly GCF_051521515.1 of Lactuca serriola. Taxonomy (NCBI): domain Eukaryota; kingdom Viridiplantae; phylum Streptophyta; class Magnoliopsida; order Asterales; family Asteraceae; genus Lactuca; species Lactuca serriola. Next base: position 159,431,304 of record NC_136409.1, read on the forward strand.
TTTTCGATCGACAAATGTACAATCCAGACTTTAAATAGCAATCCATGCAACGAGTTCACACGTCCCTCAAAAATCGATACTCGACCTAAGTGATCCTAGCTCCTCCTCATCTATTCATTGGCATCCCAAAAAGGAACTAAGGGCTACAACGATCTCCTTGACCAACTACTTCCTGCTACGAGACAAATCATGTGTTTCCTGAACACATACATCTGATAGCCACCTGCTCTATACTCCTGAGTTGACCAAATCTTAAACCGAAATCTCGCATACCCGAACCGCAGATCCCTATGAACCCTTCTTATGATACAACAAACTCAAAGAGGTCGATGATCCACCAAGCATATTATCTATTTCTCCCCCACTTAGGATTCGAACTACCACCCATTGGTGTTAAGTCCCAAACCATATCTCAAACCGGCTCGACCAGGTACAAACCATCCCTGACTCATTGAATGTATAACACACGCAGGATGATCTTCAAGATAAGGACCAACCAAACTCTAAGAGATTCTGAATCTCAGATGAAGAACTCCTAAATTCCCAATCATCACCATCATAAACATTAGGGATTTTATGAAATTGCATAAGAAGAACACCAACTTACTGTCCTAAAAACATACACCCGTCACCTGAAAAACCATAACCAAAAGATTGGTGGATACAGAAACACTACCACGAGTGATGGTATCAAACCAAGATATCATTCCTAGTAGTCATCTCAATTGTGTTCCCCCTCACAATATGCAAAGCTGCAGTTCACTTCTTGAACTTGGTAATTAGCCTTCCCGTGATCCGATCCAGGATACCAGACAGTTCTTCTTACAATCCATAAAACCTCAACGGTAACCATCTCCTACATATGATCAACAGTCCACTTTGGCCTATCTTGGCCATAAGCTCCAGATCCCGAACTAGATCCCCTCGTGAACCACATGCTGAAAATGAACAAAAAGCATAAACAATGCCACAATACACATTACTACAACCACACGACAAGACTACCCCTTGGGGTTGTGACTTCCTTGCTATGTGTACGATTCCTGTGCTTTTAGTAGTATGGGCCCATATTTCCTTCCATACCTACATCATCACAACCACCCAAAGCTAATACGCATACATCCTACCCTTACTCTCTTGAGAGTGGCTAAAACATTCCTCCTCAGGGCGGTTCCTCGTACACAAATATATCCATGAAACTTCCAACAAGAGCGTATCATGAGTACTACATACTCCCTAGGCTATCCTAGGAACCATATCTCACCCTGCCATCGACCGTCAAACGACCCCTATTGGTGCCAATTAACTACTACATGCATACAATCACATGCAACATAACTTAAATTATCTTAGATTAAAAGATTCAACCCCATAATAGTTAGACTCAGACAAGAGCTACGCAGTAGGACCAAATCCTTTACCCTATAATATTTAACCAATATAGCATGTGACTTAATGTATTCAATTAGTATTTAATTCACACCCGAAACAGTTATACAACAACCAGCAAGAAAAACTCTATAGGAAATAAGGCATCATGTATCAGGAAATTATATCATGTAATTCTGGAAGATCCCTGTCCTACAACTAGCATGTTGTTCTAACATAAACATCATATTAATAACGGTGTGGGTAACTTGGAGTATACTCTCTTGCTCCGGCGGACCGTACACATCACATCCTTCCTTGGCTACTTTCGAAAATAATTTGAAAACTATTTGGAAGTTGTTTTCAAAATTATTTTGAAAACTTTTATAGATCCTAAGTTTGAGTCGGAATTCACATGAATGTTCATCCAGTTCTCTCAAACCAGGGCTCTAATACCAACTTGAAACACTCCAAAAATCAAGAAATTTTCAAATGTTCAAATTCAACCATTTAACATCATTGTTTACAAAAGAGCCATTGTTTCCAAAAACATTATTTCAATTCAGAGTTTTCCTAAGACCTAAAGCCATAAAAAAGGAAGTTGTGCATGATCACGCCTTCGTCTTACCACGATCCTCTGAAGTACATGAAACAAAACTAAAACTATAAGACAACGCTTAGTGATTTTCCCCCAAAGTCAAAGTCAACGGTCACGGTCCAAAAGTCAACATTTCTTCCCCAACGGAGTATACCCTGCATACCAAGAGAGTACGCCTAGCGTACTATGATGTTGACCAAAAGGGGGGATCTGGCCACATATGCGCATCATACAACCAAGTACACCCAACGTACGCAGCCCAGTCCCAAAACTCCATTGAGAGCTTATTCCATTAAGCCCTTACGTCCAAAACTCAGATCCAATCCCAAAATTATGTCCTAAGTCATAAAGTTCCCAACTTTATGACTTTGCATGGTTATAAAGTGCTTAAGGTCTAAAACCCTAAGTTCTTAAGCCAATAAGACATTTCAACTCTTGAATGGAAGGTATAGAAAGGCCAAGATCACATTTTTATTGTTCATAATAGATCCATAATGGATAAAGCTTCCAACTTTTCCTATTAGAATGGTCCCAACAAACAATATCTAGTCTTTAAGTCTCAAATGGACCCAAAAGTGCATCTTTTTCAACTTAATCTATTAAGTCCAAATCTCCAACCTTCATATTTGAATCAAAATGATGTTTATATGGATAAAGTTTCCAACTTTATCCATAACAAGGTCACAAACTTTCAAGATCTAAACTTTATGCATTTAAAGTGACCAAAAGCTCATAACACTCAATACTAGCTAGATCTAACAATTTAATCATCAAGATTCCAACTTTATACCTTTAGAAGAAAGATCAAGGTGAACAAAGTTTGGATCTACAAGATCCACTTCAACCAACACTTCTTTAATGAGTTCCTTCTTCTCCAAGGTGCACTAAGAACAATCCAAAGCACTTAAAAACACCTGCTTCTTGCTCTAAAGGCTCAATCTAGGGTTAAGGTTTCAAGAGAGGGTGTTGGAGAGGTGGAGGCTAAGAATGGAATGGGTTTGGGAAGTTAAGGAGTCTAATTGAGCTCAAACCACAAAAATAGGGTTTAGGCATTGATCGCGTATGTCCAACATACTCAATTTTCGCCCACCGTACTAAGGATGCCTTAGTATGCCCAACGTACATGTTTTAGTACGCCCAGCGTACATGGCCCAACCTAAAACCGAAGTGAAGCCTTTTCCAAAGCTAGAATATTTTTGAGATTATGGCAGTTCCGAAGTGAAGACGTGTCTGAGAAATATTGTTTTATTATTTGTTCTGAGTCTGTATCAAGCATTAATTTTTCCTACTACTAGTTTTTCCTTTACATTTTGTTTTATTGTAAAGTACTTAGGTCAAGATCAACAAGATCAGATATGTCAGCCTGTTGATCTTAATTTGTCTTCTAGTCCATGATCTTTATGAGCTTTGTCTTTTTATCACTCCTTGTCTATTTAAGGAGTCGTAACCTTTATGTCTTGTGTGGACTTTTAAGTAACATTCTCTACCTCATCAATACGCAAGAATCATTCAGTTTAATCATTTTTCTTACATTCTTATTGTTCTAAAATTACTTTACATTGTTTATACTTATTAATCATTTATATCTTGAATACTTTGTTGAATGTTTCCAATTTGAGACAAGACTGGTTTACCAGACTTGACTGGATCTTCATTAGCAGCATACATTGATCTTAAGTTAACTCAAAGTTCGAGTTTTCAAACCTTGTCCGTGCATAGATCGATTCTTGCATTCACAATTATGATCTCCTTTTTAGTGATCATCCGATTGTTTATCTTTACTTTTGTGTTTTAATTGCTAGCATTTTCCATGATTAGACCACTAAGTGACAGTCTAGGAGTAATAATTTGGCTATGATTATGCCCTCCTATTCATCATTTTACAAAATTTATTGTTATACAAATGAAAAAATATCCAATAATGTAGAAGAGCATATATCCAATAATGTAGAGGAGTATTTATAATACCAATAGATTCCTAGTCTAAGCCTTTATGGGGGGTAGGGGCAAGATTGTAATTGGCCAAATTTTCCTAAAGAAAGAGGTATCTCATTAACAATAACAAGCGAATACGAGAGTTGTTTTATTTGACAGGTTTCTTTAAACCCCGTTACTTATTCAACTTGAAAATTGGTGAGCAATTACCTAAGGTCCTTTAAACATTTCCCTAAATGTCATCGATTAGACTCATCAATAGGATACTCAATACAAGAAATACACTTTCAACCTTTTGGCATCCACCCTATTACTCTCAAGACACATTTACTATAATATTATGTGTACATACAATTCAAAAAATTTTACTAGTGAGCTTATTTACCTTAAGACGGCGGTGGCACAAACTTTTTTTTTTTGACTTGAGAGCTTGCATGCCGCCTTAGTTGAATCACAACCCATGATTGTCTGTAATCAGTTTCTGACTGAACCATGGAAATGTATTGGGTTCATGGAAAGCGACAACTTGTGCTATGTTATCATAACTATTATCATAAACTGAATCTCATCATAGGTTTGATTTTGATTTTCATATTGGTACATAGTATGTTCTAAAGTACCAAAAAGGGTCAATTCAAGAACAATTTATCCATGCAATTTGATAACTTCAATTAGGATTTAGAAATCCTAAGGATACTAGAGAGTAGAGACTTCTATATTGGCATTAGGTGAGTGGGGGTTATGAGTTATGACTCATTTAAATAATTTGAATTGATGATCGTAACAATATAGAGAAATTCTAGAACTAATTCATTCAATCAGAACGTAGAATATAATCACATTCATGACTAGTGATACACAAACTAAAAATGTTCAATGTAACAAAAATTTGCTTTCACTCTACTTTTTTTTCTTAATTCTTTCTATAATTATACATACAAATCTTCGCAAGCTCACAATGTATAAGTGAAAAAAGGTAAACCTGAAAGCAGAGAAGCCAACTCTAGACACAGACTCCCAAAGTTAGGTTTCTTTGACATCTCTCTCTCTCTCTCTCTCTCTCTCTCTCTCTCTTATTAATTTACTCTACGAAAGGGGAATTAAATCATACAGATATACATATAAATATATATAATTTATGACCAAATAATACAAATGAGTCAAATTGGAGAAACATAGTGAAGTCGTTTGACATTATTCACCCTACGAAGCAAATAGACATTAAAGGAACCCGTGGAGATACAAAAAGGCTACATTAGATAATAAATGGTCGTAAATCAAGCTGCTAAGCCTTTTAATTGTACTCATAGGTCTATGTTCCTAATCTCGTAAAATTATTTTGATTTCGACTTTTTATGATTGAATTCTAATTTCACATCCAAACAACATAACAACACTCAATTATGCTTGAATCGTATTCAATTAGCGAAATTAATTAAATACAGGAAGAGTGGGAACATAAATTTGGAGATGTAGATGAAAAAATAACTCAAGGAACAAAAATATTATAGCTAATCAAGGCATCAAATACATATAGGGGAAGAGATGTCAACGTGGACCGAAGATGCTACAACGGAGACGGCGGAGCAGCGTAGGTTGGCGACGAAGTGGAGCGACGGTGACATGATGGTTCTGTGTCAACGAAGCGAGGGTGGTTATGGTGCATTCAGATCAGCATTAGAGGGAGTGGGAAACTAAAAATGGGTTTCAGATTTGGTCGCGATATATCATGTTTCTTTAGGTTAAGGCTATTGGAGGAAAACACATTACACAATAAACACAATCGAACTTAATTATATTATTTAGTCAAAATTATGAGAGAAAAAATGTTTATATTATAACTGAATTTTTTTACTTATTATAAAAATTATTTGTGTAATATTTTTTATTATACAAAAGTTTTACTAGCATATTAATTCATTATGCCACTAATAACTATGAATATTTAGTGACTTAAAATATTGAATGCTACTAATGTTAGATTAATGTCTAAGTCCATAACTATATTTTTTGTATGTACTTGACCCGGTTGTAGCATGGTCCTTTTGGGTTGCCTTCACCAAAACAACTTGAATGGATGATTAACGGAGAGAAAGGATATGATGGTTTATTAATATATTATATGAATAATATATTAAAAGAGAAATATTATTGTTTAATTAATATTGGTCAAGAATTAATTAAGAATTAATTTTGTGGCTAAAAGAGATTTATTAAACAAAGGGGACTGGTATTGCCAATTATAAGATAATTGGATTTGAGCTGTAGATCCTTCTGGATATAAGGGGGATGAAAATTAGGGTGGAAGCCCATTATGATTTCGTCCATGGCCTTATTCCAGAGGGTTCTTTAGACTGCTTAAGCCCTAAGCTATCCAATTAGGGTTTTGACTGAAACCCTGGTAGCACACCTATATAAAGGACCCTAGGGCACCTAAAATCGGCTACCACTTATTCCTAAGAGTTCTAGAGCCAAATTTGGAGCCACCATTCCCTCTCTCCAAGATCATCTTCTTGCCTTGGTGTTTGTAAGGCATTAGAGGTATTACAATTGTGATACTAAGCTCTTGAAGTTGAAGATTCTTGCTACTTATGAAAGGCAATCATCTAAACTTGTTTTAGTTGTTATTTCAGTTTTTGTACGCTAGATCTAGGGTTTGTAAGCTTTGGATAATTTGCATGTACAATAGTGAAACCTAGATCCAAAGCTTTAGGGTTTTGCATGTGCACCATATGATTGTTGTATTGCTCAAAACCCATCAGTGGTATCAGAGACTTGCCTGGTTTCTATTGTATTTGACGCATTGTGTGTTTATTCATTGCTTGAAATCGATAAATCTACCTTCTTCCTGACAGACTCGTCGACTCCCCAGATGAACTCGACGAGTCCAAATGGTGACTCGGCGAATCGGAGTGTTAGACAGAGGGATTTACAGGATTTTGGCTTATTTTGACTTCGGATAATTACCAAAAATGTTTTTAATTAATAAGATCTGATTTTTATTAATATGATGTGATTACCCATGTCAAAATAAAAGATATTTATCAATTAATTAGATAATTATTGCCTTATATGATAAACCTTAATTATTTGAATTATTTGATTGAAATATCAATCATGGAATTGGATTAGGTCAAAATTAGATAATCACCAATTAATTATTTAATTACATTATTTGAATTTTGATCTAGATAGTTTTGAAATGTTTCAAAACTTGCCCTCAAAATGTTTAATTTTTGAAATATTTAAATTCTAAACCCTAGAATTTTACAAGTTTAAAATTCATACCTTATACTATTATAATATTAGAATAATGATTGTATATATGTATAAGATTAATGCTAGTCTTACCGTTAGTAGGCCTCATTCATGAAGCCGGTCTATAAGGGGAGTATAAGGTTGTTGCCTATAAAATGACAGTTTAATGGGTGTCCACTCTCACCCACCGCTTCCTTGATTGGCGGAGGGTCATTAGCCGAACGGGTAGGATAGGGAAACTAATTCCTCATTAAAAGTATAATGATAAATAAAGTAACTAAATGTTTTTTTTAAATTCCCAATCTTAGTTACTTTAGGAAAAATGTGAAAATGATGCTATTCCATGAAATTACACTTTGTACCCTTTCCAAGACGTTAGTGGAGCGTGTATGGTTAACCAACACACTAATTTGGGTCTAGCAAAGGTGGAAAAGGGTGACTCGATGTTTGTCATAGATCAATGGAGCATGTGTGGCTAACCAACACATTGATTAGGTGACTTTAACACTCAGGGCACCAAGTACATTTTCATGGTTATTCACACCTTGTGTGTGATCCTCGGTATCCCAATCATAAACTTGAAGGGCATATCGAGATTTAAACATGTCATTGAAAAGTTCAATGGATCTCAAAAGATATAGGATTTTTCAATACATTTAATACTTAATTTGCTTTTCGTTTTTCATGGTGGAAATTAGTGAATCATCATTCACTTACCTTCAAATTATTTGTTGTTTAGATTATGGCATCCCTCTTCTAAATCGAAAATAATGTTGTTGGATCCTAGGCCTAATTTCTCATTTGGGTGTTTATTTGGGGATTCTTATCTAATCAAACTTTTTCTCTTTTCCTTTTCAGATGTCTAACTCGAACAACAACAACGCTTCAGGCTCAACCTCTTTTGGCTCGTTCTCACTCATGAACATGTTTGGGAGGGTGATTTTTGATGGGACCAATTTCAATGATTGGAACCGCGATATTCGAATGGTTACCCGCTAGGAGGACAAGGATTATGTCCTCAATAAGGAACTGAAGGAGGTGAATGTCAACACTGCTACTCCGAAGGAGATCACTGTCTTTGAGGCCCACGAGCGAGATGCTACGAAAGTCCATTGCATCATGCTCGTGACTATGACTGTAGAATTCCAAAAGTCCTATGAGAACTACTATCCCTATGAGATGCAATAGGATTTACTAGACATGTACCACCAAAGTGCCAGGCAAGAGAGGTACAAGATCATTACTTCAATGATCACAACCAAGATGAGGGACAGAGAGTCTATCACTGCTCATCTGCAGAGAATGCAGGATATGTCGACCGGCTGCTGAAGTTAAATGTTAACTTAGATAAGGAGTTGGCGATTGATATCATTCTTCACTCCTTTCCACCTTGTTTCAACCAGTTCCGCATGACCTACCACATGAACAAGGAGTAGGTCAGCTTGAGTAAGCTTCAAGTCTTGTTGAGGACTGTTGAGAGCAACCTCAAGGACAAATTAGTTGCATCAACTCCCACTATAGCCGCCCCATCTTGGCTATTAGGCAGGGGAATGGTAAGAAGAGGAAGGCTCCTACAAAGAGCCACCATAAGGGAAAGTCCCATGATGGTACCTCTTCTAGTGGAACCAATGTTGGTCCCGCTGCACCCTCCTCCAACCCGAAGGATGCAAAGTGCTACTACTGCCATGAGAAGGGGCATTGGAAATGAAGTTTCCCGAAATATCTACAAGATATCAAGGATGGGAAGATCAAGTTGTCCTTCGCATGTATTTATACTATTCAATCTAATAACTCATCGCATGTTATTTCTTGGGTTCTTGATACAGGATATGGTTTTCACATTTGTTCTGATTTGCAAGGCCTAAGAAGAAATAAGGATTTGGAGCATGGAAAGATAAACTTGATCATGGGGAACAGAAGATTGTCGCCTATCACAAAGATTGGAGTTTACTCTTTAGTGCTTAGCAGTGGGTTAGGACTTTATTGCTATTCACCAGAAATGACAAGAAACATCATTTCTTTTCATGGTTTATATAAACAAGGATTTAGATTTTCGTTTGATAATGAAAAAGGTTCTATTAATGCTTTTATTAATGGTGTTTTCTATTTTGAAGCATTGCCTTGTGATGGAATATATGAAACTATGATGGTTGTAGACAACTTAGGAAATGATGTGTTGCATATCGACGCTTCCAATAGTTTGGACAAAGCATGCTTGTGGCATTTTCGTCTTGGACATGTCAACAAGAAACGCATAGCCCAACTCCAAAAGGATGGAGTGTTGGAGTTATTCGACCTTAGGGACGATGACATGTGCGAGTCTTGTTTACTTGGAAAGATGGCCAAGTCACCATTCACTGGTTCTTGTGAAAGGGGTGAGGGTTTATTGGCTCTCATAAACACCGATGTGTGTGGGCCCTTTAGATCCACCACAAGGGATGCAAGCCGCTTCTATGTGACATTCACTGATGATTATAGCAGATATGGGTATATCTACTTAATCAAGCACAAGTCAGAAACCTTTGAAAAGTTCAAAGAGTCTAAGCAAGAAATAGAGAATCAGATGGGCAGGAAAATCAAGATGCTTTGATCCGATCGAGGTGGAGAGTACCTTAGTCTTGAATTTCACAGCTACCTCAAGGAATGCGGAATCGTTTCGCAATTGACACCGCCTAGGACAACGCAATTGAACGGTGTGGCTGAGAGGCGTAATCAAACCTTGCTAGACATGGTTCGTTCCATGATGACTCAGACTTCGTTACCTATCTCATTTCGGGGTATGCCTTTGAGACTGCCACCCATATCCTTAACTTATTCCCCACGAAGAAGGTTGCCAAAACACCTCACGAGATGTGTACAGGGAAAGCTCCCTCGTTGGCAAACATTTAGGTTTAGGGTTGCGACGCTTTCGTAAGACGAGAGACTCACGACAAGCTCGAACCTCATAGTGAGCGGTGTATTTTCATTGGCTACCCATAGAAGTCCTTTGGATATCTCTTCTTTAGACCGAGTGACAATGTTGTCTTTGTTGCGAGAAGAGGAGTTTTCCGAGAGCAAGAACTCATAAGCCAAGGGGACAGTGGGAGACAAATTGATCTTGAAGAGCTTCAAGAATCAAGTTATGAAGGAATCTCTAACACTGGCACTCAACCTAAGGAGGAAAGTCCTGTTGAACCGCTTGACGAGTCCCTACCTCTTACACGTTCCAGTAGAGTTAGTGTTCCACCGAAGTTTTATGGTTTTCATATTACTATCGAAGGTGATACAACAGCTACAACGAAGCCATGGCAGTCCTGGAGTCTGCGAAGTGGAAAAAGGATATGGATAGCGAGATTCAGTCCATGTATGAAAACCAAGTTTGGAATTTGGTTGACAATGCGTCGGGTCGTAAGACGGTCGGGTGCAAGTGGATCTTCAAGAAGAAGACCGACATGGATGGGAAAATACACACTTATAAGGCGCGATTGGTTGCGAAGGGCTTTACTCAAACTCTCAGAGTTAACTATGATGAGACCTTCTCACCAGTTGCGAAGATAATGTCTATAAGGGTTATGCTAGCCACAGCTGCGTTTCATGATTATGAAATATAGCAGATAGACATCAAAACCGCTTTCCTTAATGGGAAGTTGGCTGAGGATGTTTACATGAGTCAACCAGAGGGTTTTATTGATGTGAAACACCCTAATAGAGTGTGTAAGCTTGAGAAATTCATTTATGGATTGAAACAAGCATCTCGCAGATGGAATCTTTGTTTCGATGAGAAAGTCAAAGATTTTGGCTTCCTGTGAAGCGAGGATGAGGCATGTGTTTATGTTAAAGCCAGTGGTAGTATAGTTAGCTTCCTCGTATTGTATGTCGATGACATACTGCTCATAGGAAACGACATCCCAACCCTGCAGGAGGTTAAGTCCTGGATTGGGAAGTGCTTCATTTTGAAGGACCTCGGAGAGGCTGCCTATATTCTGGGAATAAGGATAGTGAGAAACAGGAGTAAAAGGATAATAGGACTTAGTCAGAATACTTACTTGGAAAAGGTACTAAAACATTTTAGTATTGAGAATTCCAATAAAGGGCAGTTACCGATACAAAGAAATGCCAAGTGGAGTAAGACTCAAAGCCCAAGTACCGAAGCCGAGATAGCAGAGATGAGCCGAGTACCTTACGTTTCCGCAGTTGGCTCAATCATGTATGCTATTACTTGTACTCGCCCTGATGTGGCCTTCGCTTTGAGCATGGTCAGCAGATATCAAGGTAACTCTGGCAGAGCACATTAAACCGCAGTTAAGAATATTCTGAAGTACCTTCGGAGGACCAAAGAATGGTTTCTTGTCCTCGGTGGGAGTGATGACTTAAGGATGCGAGGGTATAGTGACGCCAGCTTTTAGACAGACCGGGACAACTACCGCTCTCAGTCGGGATGGGTCTTCACCCTGAATGGAGGAGCAGTGACTTGGAAAAGTTCGAAGCAGGAGACTATAGTTGATTCAACGTGCAAATTAGAGTACATAGCAGCGAGCGAAGCGTCAAAGGAGTCAATATGGTTGAAGAACTTCATCGGAGACCTTGGAGTTGTGCCAGCCATAAAAGAGGCTATGGAGATTTCCTGCGATAAGGAAGGAACGGTTGCCTTGACCAAGGAACCGAGGGATCATGGCAGATCCCGGCATATCGACAGGAAATATCACTTTATTAGCCATCGGGTAGAAGAGGGACTCCTCGTGGTAAAGAGGGTATCGTCAGAGCATAACCCAACATATCCCCTTACGAAGGGACCGAGTACGACTAAGCACTTGCAGCACACTAGGAGCATTGTGCTGAAGGATGATATTAGTTTAGATTAGATAGCTTCGAAACGTGTAATAGATAAATTGTAATTAACATTTGATTATTAAATAAAGGAGTATTATTTATAACTAAAGTTACTGTCTTGTGTTAGTTACTTACCTATTGTTTTACTTTGCATATTTTGACTTCCTGAATAATAAGATTATTCGAACGGTCCAAAGTCGCTCATACTTTGGAAGTAGGTATCAATGAAGACTATCATGAATTGGCTTGTAGATTGTCTAAAGTGTATTAGACATAGCAAAAGTTTGCTGCAATATTCATGAGTGCTTATGAAATAAGATTTGAGCATTGGATTAAACCCACGCTTGCTGGTATCACTTCATGGAATTTATCATGAGTGATCACAAGACGATAATATCATATAGTCTTTAAACCTAGATATATGGTTTATTATTTGCAAGTTGGTTGTGCATTGATAATGCGTAAACGCATTAGCAACTTGATCTTATAAAACGCATTGTTGTGTATGATTTGATGAGTGAATAGTAAACGCATATAAGTTGAAGTTTATCAGTTCCTTTTATCCTAAGAGGGTAAAAAGCGATATATGGGCCCCTCGATGATTTGGTTTGACTTATGTGTCGGGCCCGGTTAGGACTGAATTAATGTGTTCAATTAAGTTCTATGTCAGACGAATCAGAGATCGAGAAACAAACTGCTAGACAATAAGTATGACTATGTTCCATGTAATTGTTCGCACGTTATCTTGAACGGAGGACTGTACGATCCCTTGTCTAAAGGACGAGTCACAGTTCGACAACATCTTTTGAGAGCTACGATTGGTAATCGGATCCTAAAGTCGTACTTGGATTTATAGTTATTAGACTTATCCAAGTGGGAAACTGTTGGATTAGTGTCTAGTCCATAACTATATATGATATGTACTTGACCCCGGATGTATCATGGTCCTTTTGGGTTGCCTTCACCAAAGCAGCTTGAATAGATGATTAATGCAGAGAAAGGATATTATGGTTTATTAATATATTATAATAATAATATATTAAAAGAGAGATCATATTGTTTAATTAAGGACCAATATTATACAAGCCCTAAATTTTTAATGCATAATTGGAAAAAGTCCTAATATTCTTTTTATTACTGCTATGACCACAACAGTCTTGCAGAATTATCACTCTAGCTCACTTAACGAGTTTCATGGTTAAGTTAGTTATTTTTTTTTTTGCAAAATCAGTTCTAAAAAATTTAAATTTGGTCCCTGAGTTTTGCAAAAAATTACACCACATGGTTTTTTAACTTTATTTTTGTATTTTGTTTACTTAATTAATTTTCGGTTTTTTATAAATATATATACATTTTTTATTTTCTTTTTTTTATATATGATATTTATTTTCATTTTTAAACTTTAATTTTCAACAATTTGATTTTTCTATTACCTTTTTTTCTATTTTAGTTATTTATGGTTTTTCTAATGTTTTTATTTATTTAAATTCAAGTAAACGAACTTGAATTCAATTTAAATCACTCTAACAAGTTTTTTTATAGAGACCAACTATTATATTTTTTGTTCTTTTATTTAGTCTATTATCAAATTGAAAAATATAATCTTGAATTTTAAGTTTTAAACTATTGATATCACATATAAAAATATGATTTAATTTGCAAGTTATGTATGACATTAAAACACTAACTCTCAATAAAAAAGCCAACTTTTTTTTAATTTTTTTTTCGTAACGTAAAAATAATAGCACTAAAGAGAAAATGAATAAAAAGAAAATAAATTGGACCGAAATTACAAATATAAACATAATTATTTTATTTACTTGAATAAAAATAAAAAATTACAAAAACTATAAATAATCAAAATTGTAATATACTCTAATATATTAATACATTTAACATTTTTTGAAAAAATTCAATAAAAAGATAAAAATACAAAAAAAAAACAAATAATTGGAAAACAAATAAGAAAAATAAAAAGATGAAAAAATTAAAAATATAATACGAAAAGAAAAATAAAAAAACCAAAAAAAACTCTAATATACTCTATATATACACTAAAAAAATAGAAAACAAAATGTAAAGAAAAAATCAAATTGTTGAAAAAAAAAGTTAAAAAACAAATAAATAATATATATATAAAAAAGAAAATAAAAAATGTGTATATATTTATATAAAAACCCAAAAATAAATAAAGTATACAAAAAACAAAAAATAATGTTAAAAAACCATGTGGTGTAACTTTTTGCAAACCTTAGGGACAAATTTGAACTTTTTAGGACTGATTTTGCAAAAAAGTTAACCAAATTAACCATGAAACTCGTTAAGTGGGCTAGAACGACAATTCTACAAGAAAGTTGTGGCCATAGCAATAATAAAAAAAAAATATTGGGGCTTTTTCCAATTACGCATTAATAATGTAGGGCTTTTATAATATTAGTCATTTAATTAATATTTGTCAAGATTTAATTAAGAATGGATTTTGTGGCTAAAAGAGATTAATTAAACAAAAGGGACTGGTATTGCCAATTATAAGATAATTGGAGTTGGGTTGTAGATCCTTATGGATATAAAGGGGACGAAAATTAGAGTGGAAGCCCACTATGATTTCGCCCATGGCCTTATTCCAGAGGTTCTTTGGACTGCTTAAGCCCTAAGCTATCCAATTAGGGTTTTGGCTGAAACCCTAACAACACACCTATATAAAGGACCCTAGGGCACCCAAAATCGGCTACCACTTATTCCCAAAAGTTCTAGAGCCGAATTTGGAGCCTCCATTCCCTCTCTCCAATATCATCTTCTTGCCTTTGTGTTATAAGGCATTAGAGGTATTACAATTGTGATACTAAGCTCTTGAAGTTGAATATTCTTGCTACTTGTGAAAGGTAATCATCTAAACTTGTTTTAGTTGTTATTTTCAATTTTTGTATGCTAGATCTAGGGTTTGTAAGCTTTGGATAATTTGCATGTACAATAGAGTAACTTGGATCCAAAGTTTTAGGGTTTTGCATGTACACCATAGGATTGTTGTATTTCTCAAAACCCATCAACTAAATATGTTAATTTTTTTTAATGGCTTATAAAAAGCGTCACTAAAACCATGATATAATGGTACATCAAACATATTCCATTAAAAATGTGTGCCATTATATGACATTTTATTCGTAGTGACCACTGTCCCACCGTTTAACAACATAACACTACTATTTGTATGACCGTTTGCCACCTTTTTCACCTGACTGCCTCTTCTTCCCACTGTGAGCAAACCCACATCTTTTATTTCCCTATATCTCCCCCCGAAAAACCATGTGACACCACCACCACATGGGTTGCCGGAAGGCAACCGATGCGCGATGAAGGTTGCCGAAAAGAGATGAGAAGGATGTTGAAGAAGTCTCCCGCTAGGTGGAAGAAGGCTAGGTGGAAGACAACAACAAAAAAAGCAACTCTGACAACGACATAAGCTGAAGAAGATGAAGTGTCACCGAAGAGGATGAAGAACTTACGGGAAAAGCTAGAAACCACCGCTCCTACCATGTATTTCTGACCAAACCACCATCATTCCTCTCCTCTCAAGGTATGCAACAAATTCCAAAGGATCATTATGCCTTTTCTCGACTTGAGAAGCATGCACCGACTACCACACATGCCACCTGTCACCGCCGATTTGTAATGTCTCGAAAATGGTAATAAAATTTTTCTTTTAAAAAGTTTATCAAATAATTCATTAATTGTTCAAAAGCAACACCAAGTGATTATATTGAAAACATTAGAGTACAAATATTTCAAATGCAAAATCATGATGGGAGGATGTTGTGCCATCATGTTGGGTCATTTCCTATCGATCCAAAGGTACCTAAAACCATAAACATAAACTGCAAGCATAAAGCTTAGTGAGTTCTCCAAAGTACCAGATACCAAACATACAACTGGGCTTAACCCTCGGGTATAATCCATCCCGAAAACACATATGGACCCCGCCCTGGGGTCTATTTCAACCTGATCATACTGTAGTGGGCCCTGCACTTAGATGTATTTTAACACAAACATACTATAGTGGGCCCCACCCTAGGGTATATTTCAACCCATCATATAATCACAGACAAACCATATAGTACTATCATTCCGAGTAACACAATAATGGGTCGGTATAGTGCCTTGGACCCATGGATACTGTGAGAAAACTCACCTCACAAATAGATAAGCAAACTGAATAGCACGCCGCTCCGAGATAAAATCTACCAATCACCTTAATAAATTCAAGGACACAATCTTAGTATATATGTCAAAATACCTAAAATACCCCTAAGTCAAACCCTAGAAAAATCTAGGTCAAAGTCAACTGAGTCAACCGAGTAGATTCGGTGAGTATGTTGGGCGTACTCCTTAGATATACGGGGCGTACTGCATGGTTGACCGGAGTCGAGGAGCTGACCATGTACACGCAACATACCCCTTGGTACGCCTAACGTATGCGACTACTCTCCACTTAAGGCAGTAAGTGCTAAATCCTTAAGCACTTAGGTCCAAAATCCAAATCTAGGCTCAAAAAGATGTCGTTAACCATAAAGTTTCTGAGTTTATGGTCTAGCATGGTTGTTAAGACCTTAGCTTCAAAAACCTTAATTTCTTTACCCATTAAGACAAACTAGCGATTCCATGGGAAGAAATTAATAACCAAGAACACATTTTTAATTATGACTTAACACACCTTAAAACTTGAGAAAGGACAACTCAAAACTTCTTCGAGTATCTCCTACTCACAAAGACCAAGTTCGGGACAAAAAGGTGACAACTTCGAGCTAAACTAGATCCATAAGAAACATACACCAATGTTGAAGCTTTTCACCTCCATAAGATGCACAATGAAGAGAAAATGTTGGACCCAAGGTCTTGAGAGCAAAGCCACAACCATAAGGTTCTTCCTTCTACTCTAAAGGCTCCAAAATGACACCAAAGAGGGCTCTTCACAAGCTTCACAATGCACTCACACACTTTAGGATGTGGGCTGACGATAAGAGGGTGCATGAGGCTATAAAGGTGCTTAAATTGGGTCAGACCCCTAAAATTTAGGGTTTGGACCCTGGCTACGTATGTCCTGCACACTAGCGTATGCTCAACGTTCTACCACGCCATGTGTACCAAGGTGTACACCTAGCGTACCACGTTGCATCTGGAAATTACGAAAATGTCATTAGGGACCATTCTTGCAAATAAATCTTAACTCAAAGGTCAAGAAGAATACCTAGAAATTAGATGTCACTACTAGAAAAACAGCCTTTTACGACGCTCATTGCGCGTTGTAAAAGGCTCAGACGACGCGCAAATGCGCATCAAGGAAGGCCCTGTCATAAAGAGAGACGACGCATTTTTGCGCGTCGTCTATAGACGACGCGCATTTACGACACGTAATGCGTATCAAGGAAGGCCCTGTCATAAAGGAAGACGGCACACATTCGCGTGTCATAACCTTACGACGTGCGTGTTAATGACACGCAATGCGTATCAAGAAAGCCCCTGTCAAGAAAGGCCATGTCATAAATGAAGATGACACACATTTTTGCGTATCATAATTTTAAATGTTTAAAAAAATATTATTTATAGATTTACTAATTTTCAAAGTAAATAATACATTAAAAATCTCATAATACAAAATAAAATACCATGAATAACAAAGATAATTTATTTCACTAATATGTCAAATACAAATAATTATTCCAATAGTGAGTAAATGTTATAAAAAATGAACTCATTTATATACAATTGCATTATCTAGCTTACTATGTGCCAACAACTCTCTGTGTGCTTACTTTTGCTTGAGTCTCCTTTCCTCCAAAGCTTCTAGCCATGTCAAAATATGATTTCTTAGGGTTCATGTCCAAATCAAGTAAAACATTGCTAGCTTAAATTCATCAAGTCCTTGGCGTGAAGTATTAGATAAAATCTTAACTGCAATCTCCAATCCTTCTAGCAGACCCTAAAGATCATTATTGGACGTGTAGCAGGATCAACCTGCAATCTCTTTTCTGCCTTCTTATTACTTGCAGCATCTTCTGCCTGTTTGACCAAGGCTATGCCTTCAGCAGCAACATGTTGCATTGCGTCAAAAAGATAAAAACAGATGACAATAAATACAAATAATTAGAAGCCAAGGGTAAAAGAATAGAACACAAAAAGAAGAGGAACAAACTCCTTGGCTTCCCCTCCATTTAAATTTTAATGTTTTGAAACACATATGAATTATGTACCTGCATTGTAAGAAGCATCATAATGACTCTTGCCAATCATTGCAAGCATTCACAAAAAGTAATGATTGCAGTATGATCCTGCACAATCAAGGAAACAACAAGGTATGCAAGCTTATCAAATCTTTCAGATCTAAGAAAAAGTGGAAATAAAATTTAAGGAGAACGCAATGTCAATCACACTTACAATTAAAAACAAACTACTTATTGTCTCTGTTAAAAAAATAAAATAATTATGTATAGTAAAAGGAGGGAATAATAATGCGAAGGAATACCTATACCAAACGTGTTAATACGTGGGGCCAATTCTAATCCTTTGTTTTCTAGTTGTTTCTTTATAACTACACAAATTTTTCTCTCATTTTCAACAGCCCCATCAGTAATAAAGAAAACCATTGGAACTGAATGTACATAACAATCATAAATGCAAAGTAATTAGAGCTTACAAAACATTAAATGGAAAGAATAATTACCAAGACAAAGGAAAGGAAGACAAAGGTGAATAATGTCTCACTGACATATGCTCTTTCCTGCCCAAGTTCCTTCACGAAAAATAAACATACTTATAAATATGATCATTAGGACTTTAGAGACATAAAGAATGACTTTTATGAATAAAGAAAGATCCGAGCATTGAGTTATACATATAGCAAGAAGAACCCGGAGTCTTGTAGAATTGGTCCTAGATGATGATGATAATAATGAACTGATCGAGCTACCAGCCTATGAACGTACTAAAAAAAGTTGTTCCAAAATGAAATATAATAAGAACATTGTGTTGCTATGAGAGTTAAGAAAATAGAAAAGAGTGAAATACTGGAAGATTTAGCTATCAACATATCACCAAGATTGCAACATCATTGGTGAATATGGTAAGCACATTTTAAAATTTAATTGACTAAAAAAGTGGGAATTAATGGAGTAAAAAACAACTTTTCAAATCCACTATGAAGATATACATGCTTGAAAGAGATACAAAGTGCTAGCCAATAATACTGAGTGATAAAGAACATCATTATTGCTTGGAGCATTATGTTTTTGGATCACCAATGTTAAATTTCAATGCCAAAATGTTGTGAGAAAATAAAATGTGAGGAGGGCAGAGTTAACCTGCTTAAAGTTGCCCAAATCTTCAAACAGAACCTGCAGCATGAAAAATCAGTTACTGGAATGTACAACATAAAGAAAATTGAACAAGAAGTAAAGGAAGGGAAGGGGCTGTGTCTTTTCTGACTTTATGGACTACAAATTTAATATATATATGGTTATTCCTTTTTTCCTCTCTCTGTTTTTTTGGATCACAACAGTTTAGAAACGAAACGGTACAAGACTTGAATGCTTACTTTTGCTTGTAGCAATCAGCATATGAAGTATACTCAAGCGGACCAAGATACCCTTCTTTCCTGGTATTTGTTGTTGTCATGTCATCAATTTACCTTCTGTCAAATCCTAATCCCCATTAATATTATTACTGTATGATCGCATCACAGGAGGAACCAATCCAGATGCTTTCACAACATCAAACTGTGCACAACTCACCAAAAAACTGAAAAAGCAAGCAAGACATGGAAGTATGCTCATAATTATAGATTTGTCATAATGTAGAAATGAATAAAATGAAAAATTCTAAGTGATGTACGTCCCTGTAATGACATGTGGTCAAACCATAACCAAAATAAAATACAGGAGAACAATCAAGTGAAAGGCAGATTTCAGCAGCCATATCCCATTAGGTGCGTCCACACTGATATTCAAACATATAGCAACATGCTATCAGGTCAAGTGGAAACACAACACGGTATGACAGCTTCTTGTACCTTCCCAGCTGTTCCATGAACTTGAACCGCTTCAAATGTATCACTAAAATATGCGGTTGTTTCTTGATCTTCATCCTCTTCTGTGCTTCCTGTAAACTGTAAAACAAAACATCTTTACATTTCCTTCATAAAAAAAAACCATTATTACAAAAAAAATTAAAAAATAAAAAATAAAAGTAGAAACCTGCAGCACTTATCACAGAAAAACTTATCCTCAGCATTTAAAGTCTCGGTGGAACTGAAGTTCTTTAGGCAACTTGTAATGGAACTGTTTTGCTCATTATCAAGGCTCGGATCTAAGAGTGTCTCATCTCTTGCAGTTACAATCTCACATCTTAAACACTTTGTTTCGTTTGTGAGTATACCCTGAAATTGGAAAAATTAGGACAATTGATGAGTTTAATATTTGATATTGGTAAGCTAAGTAAAATGAAAAATAATAAAGATATGAATATACCTGAAAGTTTTTGTGAACCCATGTAACCAAGGGCTATGGAAAAAGCCACGGAAAAGTTCATTTTCTTTCTTCACTCTTTGTACAAAGCGTTTTGGAGCAATAACACATGTTTTCTTCTTGAAACGACTCGAAAATACGACCCAAAAATTTCATTTTTCAACTTAACCAAAAACCATAATATGAGTGTCATATCATAAAACCATACATGATGTATCTCAAAATAATAATAAAACACTGTGCGGAAAACTGTTTCATGTCCATGTCATATAAATATCAAGAACTAAATCGACTCCCAAGATAAAAGCTGAAACTGTGGTGTGTGCGATGCCATCATCCCGAGCTCTTCCCTCTACTGGCGGAAGTACCTGAAACCAAAACTGAAACTGTAAGCACGAAGCTTAGTGAGCTCCCCCAAATTACCACATCCCATACAATAATATATCAAGCACATACTGGGGCCTTGCCCCCTCCATCGGACCGAAGTCCGAAGCTGACTGACTGGGACCTTGTCCCCTACATCGGACCGGAGACCGAAGCTGACATCGGACCAAAGTCCGAAGCTGACTGGGACCTTGTCCCCTACATCGAACCAAAGTCCGAAGCTGACATCGGACCGAAGTCCAAAGCTGACTGGGACCTTGTCCCCTACATCGAACCGAAGTCCGAAGCTGACATCGGACCGAAGTCCGAAGCTGACTGGGACCTTGTCCCCTACATCGAACCGAAGTCCGAAGCTGACATCGGACCGAAGTCCGAAGCTGACTGATCATAACATAAACGTATCACTTATCATGAACACACATAATCCTGTCTGAGCCACGAAGGCATCAAACATGCTAACTACTGCATCGGATAAAAATCAGGATACTACTGCTAGCTAAACGGGCCGGCATTGTGGCCTTAGACCCGTTCCTACTGAAAGGGAACTCACCTCATGAACTGGCTGCTGAGTGAATAGCTCTGAGGGCTAACTGTTGCTGCTCCGGTACCTCCCCGGCTACAAGTCCATAAACACACTCAATCAAATGCTAAACACTGCACTGGGTAAAATGACTCTTTTACCCTTGGTCAAAGTCAACTCTCGGTCAAAGTCAACCCACGGTTGACCTGACTCGCCGAGTTGGGCCGCCAACTCGCCGAGTCCCTATCCTCACTCCTCGACCCTACTCGCTGCTATTCGTCGAGTATGGCATCGAATCGACGAGTACTCATTCGATCCAAGAATTCAGACAATCTTCATCCGGCTCGCCGAGTCATATGAACAACTCGACGAGTTGTTCTTGAGCATAAGAAGATTGCCTTGGACTCGTCGAGTTGTATGAACAACTCGCCGAGTCCCTCCATTACTGAGTCTACCCTCAACTCGCTGAGTCCACTCCACAACTCACTGGGCCTACTCGACATCGCTCAAAAGGAAGAAATCGGGGACTCGCGACTCGACTCGCCGAGTCGTTCTTCCGACTCGCCGAGTCACCGCCATGCAACTATTCTACACTCGATTCTGCTCGAATCCAATACATACAAATGATAGATCTGGGTCCAATAAGCTGATTTACCACGTAAAGTTTCCAACTTTACGTGTACAAACACATGAACAAGGGAATAAAGGCTAAAAAGGCACTTAAAAGGGTAGATCTAGAGTTATGATGCACAATGGCTCCATAAAGACAATAGATTTGGGCTCTACAACCCCTAAATGAACAGATCTAAGGATATCTCGACATAAAATGGCTTCCATATCAACATAAGGCTTGAGAAAAGCATCAACTAGATCTAAAGGGGATTTTAAAGCATAAAAGGGAAGGAGATCCGAAGAATACCTCAAAGAACTCTTGCTTTCCCTTGGATCTTCGCTCTACAATTCTTCTCCTTGCTCCTTTCTTCTTCTCCTTCTTCAATCCTTCACAAAATGCACACAAGATCACTTAAAACACTCAAGAACGAATTAGGGTTTTCTCACAGCTTTAGAGGGTGAAGGAGGCGAGATTGGGTGCTATAAGGTGGCTTAAATAGTGGGCAACCCGGGGGTTTAGGGTTTCTCCCAGACGGACAGACTCGCCGAGTCCGGAATATGGACTCGTCGAGTCGCCAGCTAACACGTGCTCGAAATCCCGACCCTACTCAGCGAGTCAGGCTATGAACTCGCCGAGTTCCTCTTGCAAAACTTCCAAAATAGATACCAAGGGAATATCATACCGGGAACGGGTCGTTACAATTCTCCCCCACTTATCTCAGACTTCGTCCTCGAAGTCTGCTTCGGCTGAATCTGCAAATATCTCTGGGTAGTGCTCTCTCATCTCCTCGTCAGCCTCCCACATCCACTCAGACCCCTTCCGGTGCTGCCACTGCACCTTCACTAACTGAATTACCTTGTTCCTCAAGGTCTTGGTCTTCCGGTCCAGAATCGCGACTGGCCTCTCAATATAATTCAGGCTACTATCAACCTGAATATCCTCTAGGGGAACGACTGCTGATTCATCCACCAAACACTTCCTCAACTGAGACACATGGAAAGTGTTGTGGATCTGACTAAGCTCCTCAGGAAGATCTAACCGATAAGCAACCCGACCCACCCGGGCCAAAACCCTGAAAGGACCAATAAATCTGGGGCCCAACTTGCCCTTCTTCCGGAACCTGATGACACCCTTCCAAGGTGAGACTTTCAGAAGGACCATATCCCCCACATGGAACTCCAAGTCCGAACGCCTCCTATCGGCGTAGCTCTTCTGCCGACTCTGAGCAGTCTGCAGTCTACTACGGACCTGCTGGATCAACTCAGTCGTCTTGAGCACCACCTCCGTGCTCCCGATAACCCGCTGACCGACCTCGCCCCAACAAATCGGGGTCCTACACTTCCTCCCATACATCATCTCAAAGGGAGGTCGGTCAATGCTCGCATGATAACTGTTGTTATACGAGAATTCCGCTAACGGAAGATACGTATCCCAACTGCCACCGAAATCTAGGACACATGCCCTAAGCATATCCTCGAGAGTCTGAATCGTCCTCTCGCTCTGCCCGTCTGTCTGAGGGTGGAAAGCGGTGCTGAAATGGAGACGAGTACCCATCTCGTCGTGGAACCGCTTCCAGAACCTGGATGTGAAACGGACATCTCGGTCAGACACCACCGATACCGGCACTCCATGACGTGCCACAATCTCTCGTACATAGATATCGGCTAACTTCTCCGCCGATATACTCTCCTGGATCGGGATAAAATGGGCACTCTTCGTCAGCCGATCCACTACTACCCATATCGAATCCACTCCACGTGCGGTCCTGGGGAGCTTGGTGACAAAATCCATGGTGATGTCCTCCCATTTCCACACGGGAATGTCTAGCGGCTGCATCTTGCCATGAGGCCTCTGGTGCTCCGCCTTGACCTTCCGGCAGGTCAGGCATCTCTCAACATACCAGGCGACGTCCCGCTTCATGCAGGGCCACCAATAATCAGGTCGAAGATCTCGATACATCTTCGTCGCCCCTGGGTGGATAGAAAACCGAGACTTATGATCCTCATCCATCAACACTTGCCATACTCCACCCCAGTACGGTACCCACACTCTCCCGTGAAGCGTCAGCAAACCACGACTATCATAATCAAACGAGTCTACTCGGCCCACGATCCTCTCACACTTCTGTCTTTCCTCCTTGAGACCCTCCACCTGAGCCTCCTTGATCCGCTCCAACAATGGAGTGATCACTGTCATCCTCAAACATAGATCTCTGATAGGGGCCTCCGACACTTTGCGGCTCAGGGCATCGGCCACCACGTTGGCCTTCCCTGGATGGTAAAGGATCTCACAGTCGTAATCCTTTAGCACATCCAACCACCTTCTCTGCCTCATGTTCAGACTCGGCTGATCCATAAGGTACCTCAAACTCTTGTGATCCGTGTAAATAGTACAACGGACCCCATAAAGGTAATGCCTCCAAATCTTGAGGGCAAACACAACTGCCCCCAGCTCCAAATCATGGGTAGGATAATTAGCCTCGTGAGGCTTCAACTGTCTCGAGGCATAAGCTATCACATGGCCTCGCTGCATCAAAACTGCTCCCAAACCTGTGATCGAGGCATCACAATAGACTACAAAGTCCTCTACTCCCTCTGGCAAGGTAAGGATCGGAGCCTCGCACAATCTCTGCCTGAGGGTCTCGAATGTTGTCTGCTGCTCCGGACCCCAACGAAATACCACTGACTTCTTGGTCAGTCGGGTGAGCGGCACTGCTATCTTGGAGAAATCCTGAATAAATCTCCGATAATACCCTGCCAACCCTAGGAAGCTCCGAATCTCAGATGGAGACTTCGAGACCTCCCACTGCATCACGGCCTCTATCTTGGCCGGATCTACCAGAATACCCTTCTGGTTGACGAGGTGACCAAGGAACTGCACCTCGCGCAACCGGAACTCACATTTGGAGAACTTTGCGAAAAGTCTCTCCCTCCTCAAAACCTCCAGCACCTCCCGCAGGTGCTCCTCGTGCTGCTCCTGCGTCTTGGAATATACCAAGATGTCATCTATGAACACTATCACTGACCGATCCAGCATCGGCCTACACACGCGGTTCATGAGATCCATGAACGCGGTTGGAGCATTGGTGAGCCCAAATGGCATCACCACAAACTCGTAATGACCATACCTGGTCCTGAAAGCAGTCTTCGGTACATCCTCATCTCTAACCCGCATCTGATGATATCCGGAGCGTAGATCAATCTTGGAGAACCAAGACGCTCCCTGAAGCTGATCAAACAAATCATCTATCCTCGGGAGTGGGTAACGGTTCTTCACCGTTACCTTATTCAACTCCCGGTAATCTATACACATACGATGCGACCCATCTTTCTTCCTCACAAACAGGATCGGCGCTCCCCAAGGCGAACTGCTCGGCCAAATGAAACCCTTGTCTAACAGCTCCTGCAGCTGTGTAGACAACTCCTGCATCTCAGGGGGAGCTAGTCGATACGGTGCCCTGGCTATCGGAGCCGCACCAGGAATGAGGTCGATCCTGAACTCAACCTGTCTCTCAGGAGGTATCCCCGGCAAATCCTCGGGAAACACGTCCGGGTAGTCTCGAACAATAGGAACATCATCAACTGTCGACTTGCCCTTCTCCCGGGCATCCAAAACGTAAGCTACAAAACCGGCGCAACCCTGCTGAACATAGCGCCTCGCCCTTGCGGCGGAACAAAAGGTCGGTCCTCGCTGTGGCCTCTCGCCCTGAATCACCAACTCTCCCCCACTGGGAGTGCGAACCCTCACTAGCTGAAGCTCACAATCAATCACCGCCCCATTGGGGCTTAGCCAATCCATACCCACAATAACCTTATTCCCTCGCAGGGGAATAGGTACCAGATCCACTGAAAACTGCTCATCAAATAACTGAAGAGAACACCCTCTATGCACTCTGCCGACCTTCACGGTCCTATCATCCGCTATCTCAACCTCTAATGGACAATCCAGCTCCCTTGGAGCTCTACTGAATCTCTTGCTAAGCGCAAGTGATACGAATGATCGGGTAGCCCCCGAATCGAATAATACCATAGCAGAAATGCCGTTCACAGAGAACGACCCTGAATAAAACATACAATCATAAGCAATATTCAATCAATAATAATAAAGAGATAAAGGGAAGATACATACCCGTCACCACATCAGGAGTCGCTCGCGCCTCCTCTGCTGTCATCTGAAAACGCCCTACTCTTCGCCACTGGCGCATCAGCTCGGCCCTGCCGGCCATCTGTAATCCTCAAAGTAGCAGGGGCAGGTGCAGCCACCTTCCCTGCTGCAGCTAAACCCGGACACTGGGACTTTTTATGTCCCCTCTGATTACACTGAAAGCAAATCAGATCTGATGCTGCAACGGCAGTAGCAGGAGCCGTACAATCCCTACTCAAATGTCCAATCCGACCGCACTTGAAGCAGCCGGAACTCCCTGCCTTGCACGCTCCTTCGTGCATCTTCCCACACCTACCACATCGACCGTGGCTCGGCTGTCCCCTGGACCTGTGATATGAAACCCTGGGCTTTTTGCCCGAACCGCCTGAACCCGAAACCGCCTCCGGTTTCCTCTTCTTCTCCATCTCGAGATCAATCTCCCTCTCCCGAGCCCTAGCAATCATATCTTCCAGCGTTTTACAGCTGGATCGGCTCACAAACTGGCGGATATCGCTCCGCAACATCTCATGATAACGGGCCTTCTTCATTTCCTCATCAGCCACATACTGAGGAACGAGAAGAGCCCTCTCCCTGAACTTGGCGGTGATCTCCGCCACTGACTCTGTAGTCTGGGTGAAGTCCTGAAACTCCCTAGCCAACTGCTGCACCTCAATGACCGGTGCAAACTCTGCCCTGAACCTGGTAGAGAAATCAGCCCAGGTCATGGCGTCCAATGCTGCATCATCCCCAATGGCATGCCCGACCTCCTCCCACCAATCCCGTGCCCTGTTCTTCAGAAGACAGGACGCCAGTCTGACCTTGTCCCCCTCGGGACATCTGCTAGTGCGGAAAGCATTGGCCACATCCGCCAACCATCCGGTACTCGCTATGGGATCTCGCGCCCCATGATAGTCCGGAGCTCCACATGCCCTAAACTCCCTGAAAGTAAGGGTGCGTGACCCCATCATGGCCGCCACCTCGGCACGGAAGGTGCCCAATCTCTCATCCATCAGCTCTAGAATCCCCTCCTTGATCGAACCGAAGATCACAGGAGTCTGCTCTAAAATGATACGAGTGATCTCTGAAGAAAGAAACTCTCTGGTCTGCTCATCCATGTGCTCGCTACCCGAGCCTGATCCTGATCCCTCCCCGGCACCTCCACTGCCGGCTGCTGTCCTCGGACGCAAAACCACCATACCGAAACACATCATAGCAATATCAGAAAACTGGAATATCTCAAGGGATCATTGATACTACTACTAGCTTCCTGGCCTTGTCTCGGCCTTCCTTGATTCGAGTACGGATCATCTGCTTTCAGTAGTACGGTCCCATACTACCTTCCACATCTATCCGTACTTTCCTCAAGAACCGCCTTGACTCCACCAAGTCACTTCTACTACTGCTGATCTCTGCTACTCTCATCCTAGGCTTGCCCTAGGGAAACCTCAGACTCAACACAACTAGTCCTCTGCTGCTGAAGGCCTCCTTATAATGCTAATTAGCCACCACCTGAACACCATCACATGTGACGAGGCTCAGATAATCCTTCAAGTAAAAGACTCGTCCCTATAACGGTTGGACTCAAACAAGAGCTGCGCAATAGGGCCAAATCCAGCACTCTGAGATTATTCAACCCTGATCACATGTGATGTGGCGTATTCACCTAATGGCTAACTCCCACCATTCAGAGTCCCACAAAGCACAAAGCAAGCAGCATTCGGATAAGGAAACATACTCAGGCAAAACTATCCTCATAACGAGAAGCTACTCTAGCATACAATGCTAAGCTCTTACTATCAGGCATAACCTAAACAGGCTATCCTACTGCTGTCTACTCAATACTAGCATGCAATACTCATAAAGCTGTAACACATAAAACAGGTACATAAGGCATCCTCCTAGATCCTTAGTCCTATACTAGCATGCTGTTCTACTGAAACTGAAACTGAACAATCAACTTGTATGGGTAATTTGGGAGTACTTACTTGAGCTCGGCTGATCGCATGCACCACACCCTTATCTTGTTTAAAAATTTCTTTCCTTCTAAGTGCTTTCAAAACTCTTTAGAAAACATTTTCCTTTTTAGAAAAATCTGTTTATTTCCCTTTAGTTTGAGTTCGGATACACCCGGGAGTGTATCCGAATCCCTCAAACCAGGGCTCTGATACCAACTTGAAACGACTCGAAAATACGACCCAAAAATTTCATTTTTCAACTTAACCAAAAACCATAATCTGAGTGTCATATCATAAAACCATACATGATGTATCTCAAAATAATAATAAAACACTATGCGGAAAACTGTTTCATGTCCATGTCATATAAATATCAAGAACTAAATCGACTCCCAGGAAAAAAGCTGAAGCTGTGGTGTGTGCGATGCCATCATCCCGAGCTCTTCCCTCTACTGGCGAAAGTACCTGAAACCAAAACTGAAACTGTAAGCACGAAGCTTAGTGAGCTCCCCCAAATTACCACATCCCATACAATAATATATCAAGCACATACTGGGGCCTTGCCCCCTCCATCGGACTGAAGTCCGAAGCTGACTGACTGGGACCTTGTCCCCTACATCGGACCGGAGACCGAAGCTGACATCGGACCGAAGTCCGAAGCTGACTGGGACCTTGTCCCCTACATCGAACCGAAGTCCGAAGCTGACATCGGACCGAAGTCCGAAGCTGACTGGGACCTTGTCCCCTACATCGAACCGAAGTCCGAAGCTGACATCGGACCGAAGTCCGAAGCTGACTGATCATAACATAAACGTATCACTTATCATGAACACACATAATCCTGTCTGAGCCACGAAGGCATCAAACATGCTAACTACTGCATCGGATAAAAATCCAGATACTACTGCTAGCTAAACGGGCCGGCATTGTGGCCTTAGACTCGTTCCTACTGAAAGGGAACTCACCTCGTGAACTGGCTGCTGAGTGAATAGCTCTGAGGGCTAACTGCTGCTGCTCCGGTACCTCCCCGGCTACAAGTCCATAAACACACTCAATCAAATGCTAAACACTGCACTGGGTAAAATGACTCTTTTACCCTTGGTCAAAGTCAACTCTCGGTCAAAGTCAACCCACGGTTGACCTGACTCGCCGAGTTGGGCCGCCAACTCGCCGAGTCCCTATCCTCACTCCTCGACCCTACTCGCTGCTATTCGTCGAGTATGGCATCGACTCGACGAGTACTCATTCGATCCAAGAATTCAGACAATCTTCATCCGGCTCGCCGAGTCATATGAACAACTCGACGAGTTGTTCTTGAGCATAAGAAGATTGCCTTGGACTCGTCGAGTTGTATGAACAACTCGCCGAGTCCCTCCATTACTGAGTCTACCCTCAACTCGCTGAGTCCACTCCACAACTCACTGGGCCTACTCGACATCGCTCAAAAGGAAGAAATCGGGGACTCGCGACTCGACTCGCCGAGTCGTTCTTCCGACTCGCCGAGTCACCGCCATGCAACTATTCTACACTCGATTCTGCTCGAATCCAATACATACAAATGATAGATCTGGGTCCAATAAGCTGATTTACCACGTAAAGTTTCCAATTTTACGTGTACAAACACATGAACAAGGGAATAAAGGCTAAAAAGGCGCTTAAAAGGGTAGATCTAGAGTTATGATGCACAATGGCTCCATAAAGACAATAGATTTGGGCTCTACAACCCCTAAATGAACAGATCTAAGGATATCTCGACATAAAATGGCTTCCATATCAACATAAGGCTTGAGAAAAGCATCAACTAGATCTAAAGGGGATTTTAAAGCATAAAAGGGAAGGAGATCCGAAGAATACCTCAAAGAACTCTTGCTTTCCCTTGGATCTTCGCTCTACAATTCTTCTCCTTGCTCCTTTCTTCTTCTCCTTCTTCAATCCTTCACAAAATGCACACAAGATCACTTAAAACACTCAAGAACGAATTAGGGTTTTCTCACAGCTTTAGAGGGTGAAGGAGGCGAGATTGGGTGCTATAAGGTGGCTTAAATAGTGGGCAACCCGGGGGTTTAGGGTTTCTCCCAGACGGACAGACTCGCCGAGTCCGGAATATGGACTCGCCGAGTCGCCAGCTAACACGTGCTCGAAATCCCGACCCTACTCGGCGAGTCAGACTATGAACTCGCCGAGTTCCTCTTGCAAAACTTCCAAAATAAATACCAAGGGAATATCATACCGGGAACGGGTCGTTACACTTCTTTTGTGTACTAATTTGATACAAGTAACCCAAATGGTGAATATAAATCATGAGGAAAATAAAATGCAACTTAAAAAAAATATGGAATGGTTACAGCTATGGAAAAATCCCATTGTGTAGAATATAAAGTGATTAAGAGAAAAGAATAACTACCATTAAAAGCTTATTTACAAGTAAAAATGTGTACCTGTGTAAACAATTCTGCCAAACATGTAAGGAGATTTTCTTCTACATCTGGATTTTTAACCTTCTCATAATATTTGAGTAGTTGTTCACGAAATGGAACACAAAAATATAGACCCTGAAAATTATGATTTAAGAAAAAGATATATGAGAACATTAGCAAAATAGTTCAGGTCAAACTTTGAGTGAAGTTATAACAAACAACATGAATTACTAGGCTTTTTCAATATCTTTAGAAAGGTAATAAACCAAGTGTTGTCAAGGATAAATAGATTAAAAAAATGGTGAGAATAAATGAGGGAAGACTTGTAAAAAGTTAGGACTTAGGATATCACAACAACAACAATATGCTGCTGGGTTTAGCATATAGCAACAGCAGCCTCCAGCAAATCTCTAAAGTGAACTACTTTGATAACCATGTGAACTCTAACTAATAAAACTAAATCACCCACTACAAGCTTTTTGCTTAATAACTATTGGTGCAAGTCACTCAAGCATGGCAAAATACAACTTTATGTGGCAAGCATACATGATAACAGGTCACCCTACTCATCTAATCAATATTAGTGGGAAACTAATAGGTCAGACAGAAACAGACATACATCTTCTCTGATAGCAGATTATCTCAAAAGCATATAAAATGCAAAAGGAAATCGAAAATGATGAAAGGGTAAATGCAGGAAACAATAGATTACCCGGTCCATATGGAAACAATAGATTAACAGTAATGAAAACAAACATTTAACCCTCAATTAGTTGGGTATGCTAAATAACATAATGAAATTACATATGAAACTAGGTTACATGCTCTATAGGTTTCTTCTTTTTTCTCTCGCAATCAGAAATTTTAAAAGTAACGTCTCATATTCATTTATTCAAACAGGTTACCTGCTCTCATGGTTCACGAGTGAACAAATAAAAATTTTCCAAATTCACTTTTTTTGTGCTCAAATCATTTGTCTACGGAGAGTGATTTCAATCAGGTAAGTCAGGTAATTATCATGAACATTGATCATAAACTTTTCTAATTTCTTCAGATACAACACAAAGGGAAGAACTCACATGGAGTCGTGAGCTTTGGCGAATCGGATCTAATTAGCGAACCATGGGAAGGCAAGAAGTAGGCGATATGGAGAACATTGGTTAGCAGAGTAAGTCGACGACTAAGAATGTGTTTTAGTGGTGTTGTTGAGGTGTGTCGAGAGCATGATAAACATACCTTAATCAGCCCTAGGGCTTAGAAACTTGAGCAATCGTTTCAGTCTCCGGTGAGGTGAGGTGAGCCTGAGGTCTCCGGTGGAAAGAGGTGAGCTGAGGTCGCTTGCAGGTGAGGAGAGCCGAGGTAGAGAACATTGCACAAAGCACTCCTTGAAAAAATCCCTAGATAACGGTCCCTATGATTTTTTGATAATAAATAGTATGTTCAATGAAGACGAGGGTTGGAAGACGGCGTTCAATGAAGTTTTCCCTAGATAATGGTCCTCATGAGAGCTTCGCCTTCGAAGATTCTTCACGGATCTTTGTCCTCAAGAGTTAGAAGCATTCTCACAGCATTACAGATTTTTCTGAGTTGTTCTTTTTCAACTTTGCATCGTAGACTGTATTCTCCGACCAATTTCAACTTTGAGTCTAGTCGTTCCTTTTCATTTGAGTGTCAATAATTAGGGTAAAGGGGAAAGGAGGGCAAGAGGGAAAGGAGAAAAAAGGAAGGTGGGGTTTTCATTTTTTTAGGATTTCATTTTTCCCCCGCCTGTTTATTAGGGGATGCAACGCGCGTTGCAATAAAATTTATAAAGCGACATCCATAGACGACACGTATTTCATTAGAGGTGCCCTCCGTGTTTTTTTTTTGGATTAGACACTAATTTAAGGGCACGCAATAATGCCTGACCTAAATCATTAAAGTTTTTTTAAAGAGATGACACTTTTTTAATGTCACTCTCTTTTGCGTAACATAGATTAATGAGTGTCGTGGTTTGCACGTCGTAAAAGGCAATTTTTCTAGTAGTGTCTTACACGATTTCAACCATCTCCGACCATTTTTGGAAAACAAACACCTGCTATACAATATCGTCAAAGACCGGTAAAACCTCTAATAAGCGGTGGTTGTCCGGTGGTTTCCTACAAGCTTTGGTGGCGTTAGACAGTGGGGTACGTTACCGTGAGGTAACTTGTAGAAAATGGTCGGAATACAACAATTTAACGTTTTTTAATTTTCTGTAAAAATAATTAATTTTGAGTTTTTGAGTATGTTCTTTTTGTAGTCATTTTCATCACATTTGCATATTTAAAACCGCATATCTAGTCTCTAAGTAATCGAAAGAGACTAAATATGCGCTTCTAAATAATAAAATGTGATAAAAATGACTGCAAGAGCACATACTCAAAAACTCAAAATTACTTTTTTTTATAAAAAAATCCTAAAAATCAGTAAAGATTGATATGTTTTGTTAGAGAAAAAAATAGTGTATGAGTAATGTAGGAAGCGTGTTATATTTAGTGTTATAATTGGCGTAGTAAAAAGAGTAATCGATTAATCAAGAAAAAGTAGGTTACTAACCATTGTGTTCAACTTATCACAAAAAATAGTCATGCCGTATGGTGCATGTTAACGAATTTGTCTACATGACTACATCTTGACTTGCTTTGATAGGCCAAATGAGTAATAAATTTCATAAGCTTTTATGGTGAGGGCCCGACAATGCCAATTCTCGGATAGTGATGCGTTTGCCATATTCTCATGTTGTATATTCTGTTTGCTACTAATTTATTAAACAAGTATATGTTTGATTTAGAATTTGGATTATGCTAATTTTCAATTTCTGAACTAATATGATTGATACTTTGAAATGTTGATATTTATTGTAGACGTATTCGAATAAAATTAAAAAGACTATGTCAAACTAAAGGAAAGATTAAATTAATGTGCTATTCAAACATATTGGAAAAACTTCCAAGGGTTTTTTGATCCCCTTTCTCCCCTTGAATCATTCAAATAATTGATATTTTTTAGGAAATAGGTATTCTGGTTAATTAAAGAGAGAACTTCATTTTATTAGTAGCCTATTCTTAAATGGCATGTTGTGACTTCGGAGCGGCTTTGATTGTTATTACTTTTGTATGAGTTATGACTAGGGGCGGAATACAAATACAAAAACTAGGGGCGGAAATCGAGACTTATTATGGTGTTGCGATCCTACTCGTTTTTCTTAGAAAATCTACACAACAGCAAAATAGAAAATAATATATCCATTCCCAAATCAAAAATAATGACTTGTTTTAATAATAATATATTAAAAATTAGAATTTTGTTAAAATTGAATAGTATTTTATAGAGTACAGTGGTATATTTTGTAGTTTTTCTATTATAGTTATATTAATATTAAGCCTTTAAGAAATAAAGGACAATGAAAAGACACTACAATAGAGTGATGACAACATAGGTAAGGTGATATGATACTCTAGGTTTGCAACTTGTATGTATTACGTTTAACTAAGAAGAAAACAAAAAGGGAAATTTGAAAAATAGAAATTTACCTGAAATCAGTCGAAGGCCAAGACAAGAATACGGAGACGGTTGTTGAAGCAGAGAACCACAGTCCAAGCGGAGAGCAGCGGCTGCCACTCCGATGATAGAAACTCAGCTAGATCGGGAGGAAACGACGAGATAAGTGACAGAAAGGAGAGCCACATTGGCGGCTATTCATCAAGATTTTTAAATCTCTTTTTCTTGGATTTAGTTCTCATCATAATTGTTGATAAGGTTTGGGTATTTAATTTTTTTTTAAACTTTCTTTCATTCCTTTTGATTAAAGGATTTCAAATATTTTAAAATCTTGATTGATTTTTTTCTCTTGATATCCCTCGATTACTTTGAGAGATGTCATCTTTTTTGTTTAATTCTTCCATATATTTAATATAAAATTTTGGTTGCGATTGATTTAAGATTTTTATAGCCTCTATCGTTTTAATGAATTTGTCCCTAGCATTAACTCAATAAAAAAAAGCAACAAAATAGAGTCTTCTTCGTCAAGAACCTTCACATGTAACTTGCTTATTTACTATTCTACAATTTTTATTCATATACCTTATAGCTTAAAAGATAAAAGATAAAAAAGTTGGGGGGTCATGTCCTCTCCTGGCCCCTTAGTAGTTCCGCACCGATTATGACGTCATTCATTGTTAGTGGTAAAGTCTAAAATCCTGACATTAATCTATCAGCTCTTATAGCCATAGAAGTTCGTCTGCAATGACTTCAGGTCACGAGGCAAAACCTCATGTTTGCAATGGATGATTAGTCGGTATGCAAAAATTGACATGAAACCCTCGTTAGGAAAGTTCCTTTTCAAAAAAAAAAAAAAGTAATAAATGGTATGATGTGATATTCTAAGGCACAACAAAAACAAAAACATTAACAAAAAAGACATTTTAAATCCACTAAGACAAGCTAAGGGGTAGGTCACTACAAACAAAACGTAGTGGCAAAAACAAAAATGCTACTAAATACCTGAAAAGTGCCACCAAAATTCTTTTAAAGAATTAGCGACAAGAGTGTAAGTACCGGGGCTCTTACTAAAACCCTTAAGTTAGCGACAAGAGTGTAAGTACCAGGGCTCTTACTAAAACCTTAAGTGACAATCTTAGTTTTACTTGTTGCAACGTTTTACTTTTTCTGTGGCACTTTATCATTTATCACATTAGACAAAATACTTTGTGTAACACATTTTTTCCAATTAATTTTCATGCAATTTTAAATTAATGCTTCTTTTAGTGGCACTTTTATTTATCATAATTTTAGAAAAATTAATTTTACTTATAACGACACACTTTGTAGGTATAATATAAAGTAAAAAACTAATTAAATATATATATATATATATATATATATATATATATATAGAGAGAGAGAGAGAGAGAGAGAGACCTTTCTTTGTAAATAGCAAACTTTATAAAGGTCTAAACTAAACTGAAATAGAAACATACCTGTTGAAAAAAGTATACATTGATCCATACCTATATATGTAAAACGATCCATGGGTAAACATGTAATATGTATTAATTACTTTTTAAAATAACTAAAAATGATTTGTCTACAATCAATCTTATATGCACATAATAGATAGTTAGAATACAATAACCTAACTCTCTCTCTCTCTCTCTCTCTCTCTCTCTCTCTCTCTCTCTCATATATATATATATATATATATATATATATATATATATATATATATATATATACACGTATGGTCTGTTTCCGGTGAGAACTTAAAAAATGGTGAGAATTGCGAGAACAATTTTCCACCACCAATTTCTTCAATGGCACAAACGTCAAACTCAAATACTTCGTCGTTGTGCGTTCGAATGCTAATACGGACTTGATGATTTAATCATGCCCAACGAACGTCTATCGAGCATCAGTTAAGTGAGTTTTATTATTTATTTTTATTTTTTGCTAAAAAAAAATTAATAGATATATACTTGATTTTGACGTTTTAACTTTCTTCTTTTTTTTTTGGTTTTCTTTTTCTTTTTTATTTTTTAATATGTTTACTACATACTTGAAGATACTAGTATTTTTCTTTATTTTTGTTTTTATATTTTGACTTTTTTTATTTCTTTCTAATTTTTTTTATTTTTAAACTAAATATCAGTTTGAGTTTTTTATATTTAACACTTATAAAATTTTAATTAAGAATAATATTAAAGATCATAATATTTTCCGTTCATACGTTTTTTGAATCATATTATTTTGTTTTCATAAAATTTTGAGTCGTAATATTTTAAATCAAATCATTTTTAAATCATATAATTTTAGATAATAACATATTTAATTAAATATAGTTTTTTTTCAAAAAAAATTATGGATTATTATTTGTTTTGAGTCATAAAAGACATATAATTAAGAATTATAAAGTATTTAAGTCTAAATATTTTTATATCATAACAAACTATAAATAAACAGAATCAAAAGTTTTTTTGATTCATAAATATTTTAAATCATTATATTTTGGATCATGTTTAATATATTTTAAAAAAAATTAGTATTTGTTAAAATTAAAAATAAATACTTCAAAAAACTTATTTTTAAAGATTTTTCCACAAAATCACTTCTTTATTGAAGAGAAATATCCTTTAAATTTTTATTATTTTTGGAAATTTCTTTTTTGGGTTTTTAATATATTTTAAATTTTTATGATTATAGTCATTTTGAATTTTAATAACTTTGGTTTTTCACGTTTTTTATTAAATAAAATAAAAAATTATTTAGAAAATACTAAATGAAAAAATAAAAATAAATTTTTTTTTGAAAAAAGCTATTAGTAGAGCAACACGTATTTCGGTATTTGGTGTTTGGGGTTTGCTGTCCGGCGCTCATGAGTGTACGTCGTCAATGTGGGATCGAAACAAATACTGAATTACAAATTTAACCCTCATATTTATGAAAGTACCTGCATCTTTTACGTTATTTTCATATTTACACCGTCAACTTTTAACCCTTGATTATTTATTCAGGCAAATATTAACCTTCAATTTTTTTTCAAACTAATGCTATAGACTTGTCATCGTAGTCATTATCATTATTTGATTCCTAATCCGATTATATATATATATATATATATATATATATATATATATATATATATATAAAGGTTCATTTGAAACCGCCTATATTTTGTGAGACATAAGGACCAAATCTTAGCCTTTGATCAGGTTTGATCTTGGAGTTCAAAAGAACCCTAATTAAGCCGCTTAATTAAACATTTAAGGGTAGATTAGTCAGGTTTTAATAATATAATCGAATCCCTTGATTTACATGATTGTTCCTTAATCAACATAACAAAATCAGATTCGCTCTTTCATCCGGTGATTTCCTCGAATGGTTTTCTCAATCGCAACAATATTTAGATTGAATGAGAAGCAAAAAACTTGAGTTTTGTACGTTAAGTATTACTCACGTTGTGATGATTTTTGATTTTACAGGCTTACTGAAAGAGATTCCAATAATTGATCATTAGCTCACATCGATTTCAAGCTTTCATGAGCGATTGATCATCAATTGATTTCTTCGATTCAGATCGTTTTCAGCAACTGGAAGTTTCATCGGAATCAGATCTTATCCCCTTCATTTGATGATTTTAAACTTCACAACTAGATTGAAATCGATTTTCACAAAAATACGCTTTCATCAAGTTACATAAATCAATAATAGAAATTGATCATAAGATTCATATCGTTTTCAGCATTTTCATGCTTCCGATTTTGCTTCCAGGTAAGTGCTTTCAATTATTCATTATCATCATCATCAGATTGAGATCGATTTTCAGCCCCTTCAAGCTTTGAGTTTTACTCTTAGATCTTAAATTTCAACAATTGATTATTATTTAAGATCAATTATCAGTTGAAAGCTTTGATTTCAGGATTCGATTATCTATTTCAACGTTTGATTTTCATTTTTCATTCAATCAATTTGGTTTTTGGCAATAGAACACCATAATAATATATATTTTTATTTGATATTATATTTAGCAATTGTAATCTTTGATTTTTGTTATTCATTAATTAATTTGTTTTTTATGAATACAAGCTCATCTTTATGAGATTATATATCACATCATGTTATATATCAGATTAATTTTTTACCTTGTCTAATAAGTGAAAGATATTACTAAAATTTCACATCAATTAAATAATATTATTTTCAGTAGAATACAATACATACATAAATTAACATTAACTTATGATAATAGGTAATGTATAACATCAACTTATGTTAAGCAATCTCAACAATTATCATCATCATCAATCGATCATGAGGTCAAGATTAAATTCTTTTCACCTTCGAAGCTTTGATTTTTACTCTCACAGTCTTATTTTGATAACTCATCATAATATAATCTTAGTTATCGATTGGGACATTGATATCAATTCAGTCATTATTTCAAGGTTTGGTTTTCATTTTGCATTCAAGCAATATGGTTTTTTTAGCAATAGAACATCATATTAATCATTTTTCTATTTGATATTATATTTTACAAAATGACATCTTTTATTTTCACGGTGCAGACCATACAGATTAAGATATGGATTCAACATATGGCTCTTGTGATTCTAAAAAACTCAATGATACAAATCATAAACAACATAGACATGTAATACTTGATTACCAAAGATAAATGCTTTAGTGTTCGAGAGAAATTAAAGAGGGATTCATCAAAATCTAAATGAACAAGCTGAGGAATCTGCTAAACATAATGTTCACAGTGATCTTTTTGAAATACTATCGTTCTGTACAAACAATTCTTTATCAAATGTAATACCAACTTTCTTATCTTCAGATCTTATAAAATTAGCTAGCCATGAAATGTGATTTTCAAATTATCAGGATTTTATATGGTATAAAAATACTTATGATAGATTTTTTATGGTACAAACATGAAATATGACGTTCAAACCATCATGATTTTAGAATACCTAGAATTATAGAAAAAGGAATACACGTTAACTTTCATACCAATATAAACAATGTATCATAACTATATTTGATTTCTAACCAACCAACTTTATTATGTTGTATAAAAAATTTATAATAAAGTTCAAACTGCTACAACATTCTAAAACATGTAAAATCATACTACCTAGAATTACCTAGAATATCATCTAAGAACCATAAGCATGTCATATCATAATACCTAAAATTATGGAAAAGTAGAAACATGATTTACTCTAACTACTAATATGGAAATTGCTTTACTTTTCACTCGTTATAACAACCTACCTTTACTTATTAACCAATATAAGAAATATGTAACTTGAACCTTTTTAAATTGATCACATGTATTAGATTAATGTTAATACAAACAATTACATAATATTAACATTATAAATTGTAAAGAAATGATTAACATATAGAGTTCAATGTTACAAAATCCTAAATCATCTAAATAAAATCAATGAAAATCAAGTTATGTAGTAACATATGATTTATCTTATTAGAATACCTAGAATATCAATTATGTAACCATAAGCTTTTCATATCAAAATACTTAGAATTACGTAAAATAACAACATACTTAATCTTGCTACCAAAATTATGTTTTCTATAAATTACTTTGGTTTCCTATAAATTATTCTAATTTTAATTAAGAAAGATTCTATTAGAATGTTCTACATATAACTTAGAGTATCCTAGAACATTATTCTATAAGAGTATAAAATGCCTAATTTTAATTAAGAAATATTCTATTAGAATATTCCACATATAACTTAAAATATTTGAGATATTATATTAGAATCTTCTATATATACACATTATTTACATGTAGTAAATCAACTTATTCAATTGAAAACGTAGAACATTATTCTATTAGAATATTCTACATATAACTTAGAATATTATAGAAATTATATAAGAGTATAAAAAACCTAATTTTAATAAAAGAATATTCTATTAGAATATTCTACATATAACTTAAAATATTCGAGAACGTTATTCTATCATAATGGTATATACAACATTATTATATTAGAATATTCTATATGTACACATTTTTCACATGTAGTAAATAGATTATTCAATTGAAATCGTAAAACATTATTTTATTAGAATATTCTACATATAATTTAGAATATCATAGAACATTATTCTATAAGAGTACAAAAAAAACCTAATTTTAATAGAATGTTATACATACAAGGTTTAAATATAAACTAATGTAACATGAAAAAGATGTCACTGACATTACATGACATAAAATAAAACATTACAAGTACTATTCTTCTAAATAAATAACTGAATATCAACATTATACATCATATATTCTAAAATTATAACTATAATGTCATATGTACTTGTTCATATTCTGTTGACGCATCTTCATCATACGACGAGGTATCATGGGGTATGACTTTTTTGCCTTTATCTATTTCCGATGATAGAAATTGTTCAACATTCTTTCTTTTAGGATCAAAAACTCGTTTTTCCCTTGATTTCGTAGTTTCTTCATTTAAACTGTATCAAAACATAAACCGTACTTTTATTAACACAATAAAACTATAATATAAACAAACAATTTATTATACTAGAATATTCTAACACTCTGACAATAATTAACAATATGAAAATTGTTTAATAAATAATTTACAATTTGAGAACTTTTTTTTCACATTTAATTTTACACAAATCTAATATGATCAAGGCATTATTAACAATATACAAAGTAGAATCTGAGATAAAATAACAAAAAAACATAATTGTCAATCTGAGATAAAATAACGAAAAAACATAATTGTCGACATGGTACTGACTGCAAATAAAGTTTTTATTCCTTTAATTTCGATTAGTAATATCTAGTATAATTCGAACAAGAGATTTAATATTATATAAAATACAAAAGATCAGATAACCTAATCACCTAATGAGACATTTATGTTAATAGAGGTAGTTCTAAATGATATGTTATACATTACTATATTACATTACGTCGTGAGCTTCAGAGAGAACTATACGGTGATATATCTTGATTATAATACATCGTCGAAGTCTCGAAGATACAATGAGATAACTAAATTATTCTATTATAGAGGATTATATTCTTTTTTCAAACAAATGTATTCCATTGTAGAGTATCAATATGCTCTTAATAATAGAGTTCAAACAGTTTCAACATTATAAAACATTAACAAGTAATATATTCACTTAGAAAATACCTTAAGCTAACAACAAACATCAATCATTCTGAAACGACCCAAAAATCGCAACCAAAAATTTCCTTTAAAAACATTACTAAAACATATTTATAAAACCATAACATAAATTCGGAGTATCAATTCAAAACATGTTCTAATTATCAGAGTAAACATACCAGGCTGACAAACTATGGTGTGTGCCATGCGATCACCCCGAGCTTTTCCCTCCGCCACCAAAAGTACCTGAAACCAAAACTACAACTGTAAGCACGAAGCATAGTGAGTTCCCCAACCTACCACATACCATACTCATAACTGCATACTGCAAATACTGGGTCTCGCCCATTACCTCGGGCCTCGCCCGCTACAACAGGCCCCACCTGGCTTCGAGCCCCATTCGGTGCACATATCTGTTTCTCTTAGGCCCCGCTTGTCTCTGGGCCCCGCCCGCTAAACATATACAAACATATAACATATCGCATAACACATAAACTATAACTACTCTACTACATTCCTATACTAAGGCCTCGCATGTCTTGGGCCCCGCCCCTGTCCTGCTACTGATGAGTCATGGAACCCCGTGCACACTCCTACTGATAGTGAGATACGGGCCCAACCCACACTCTCTCCATTCCTAACTTGGGCCTCGCCCCTGCACGGATACTAATGAAATATGGAACCCCATCCATACTCTGCTAATGGTGAGATATAGGACCTCTCCCACACTCACCTCCCTACCAGGCACATATAAGTATCACACAGACAATAAGTATACTCTATCATGCAAACCATTCCTTGGGCACCCGCCCGACATTGGACCTTGGTCCTGTATATCATACTAGCAAACAGTGCCTAGGGCTAACCCCTGGGCCTTCCTACTCATAACTACATGGGTCGGCATTGTGGTCGTAGACCCATTCACACAAAGGGAAAACTCACCTGCACTGCTGAACTCTACTGATAACCCTCTGGCTGCTATCCGGCAACTCTCCGAACTACTGCTCCTCTAGCTCCCCAAGCTACCAATACCAATAACAACACTTAGCCTAACTGTCATCCCGAAGTTAACTAGGTCAACTCTAGTCAAGGTCCTTCTCAAGGTCAAAGTCAAAGGTCAGAGTCAACTACCAACTCATCGAGTCCAAGCTCCTCAAATCTCAAAACAACCTCGACTCCACTCGTTGAGTCTAGCAACAACTCGACGGGTTCTCCTTCAACTAAACATTCAGGATCATCTTCAGCCGACTCGCCGAGTTGTAGAGCAACTCGTCGAGTCCATTATCAAAAGGTAAGGAGATTGCATTGGACTCGCCGAGTTCCTCCTTGAACTCGTCGAGTACCATGATCTTCATGTCGATTACAGACACAGACTGGCTGAGTCCTTCTCTAACCCCACTCACTGATCCGACTCATAAACATAAGGGTTTGGGTTTGCGGCCCGACTCGTCGAGTCCATGAACTGACTCGCCGAGTCCATCTTGTGACATCTCTATTCTTCCGATTCCAGTCCATCCCAACACCTTGAACTCATAGATCTGGACTCCTTATGCTAGCATTGCACGTAAAGTTGCTAACTTTACGTGCATGCAAGGTGCTATGAGGATAGAACACTTAATCCAAGCTACAATGAAGGCCTAGGTCATGAAATGGAGCCATGGCTAGGTAAACCTGCCTTCTCAGAGCTTCTAAAGATTAGAAATGCTTAGATCTTAAGTCCCTTTCGCCCTCAATGGCTCAAAACTCAGATTGACCTTGGAAATGGCCCAAAAGTGACAAAATACAAGCTAAGAAGAGGATCTAGATGAATAACAGCCAAGGCATAAGCTTTGTACCTCCAAACGTTCTGAATTGCCACACAAGATCTGGATATACTGCCTCTTCTTGAATCACCAAGGGTTTCCTTCTTTCTTCTAGCTTCAAATTACTCAAAAATGGCAAGGAAATCTTAAGAACACTCAATGGATGCTTAGGGTTTCGAGAGTAGGTGAAGGGAGTGATGGAGGCTGGGGTGGAGGCCTGAAATGATGTTTAAATAGGGCACCCAGTCCCGAAATTAGGGTTTCCCAACCCAGACCTAACTCGCTGAGTCAGTCTCCCCGACTTGTCGAGTCAGTTACATAATTCACGAAACGAGACACGCTCCAACTCGTAGAGTTCTCCCTTGGACTCGGCGAGTTGAACCTTTGACTTAGGGTTTTCCTTTCCTTTCTTGGTGCTACTGGATTAGGGGTGCTACAACTCTCCCCCACTTTTTCAAGACTTCGTACTCGAAGTCTGCTACGACCTACTATTCTACAATCTGCTCTCAACACTCCTACCTGAAGAAAATAACTCCTGCTGACCACTTCCATTGACCTACCACTCGGTCATACCGATAAAACTAATCCCTGCAGATAGAAACCTCGAGTGTACTCTAATAATCATTTATCCTAAGAACACGGATCTCGACAATCCTTTTGGTACTTTCGAGTACCATGCTGGACATCCTAGAGGTTCACCCCCCCTTTTCCTTGCGCGTTCACTAACCTTCC
Source organism: Lactuca serriola (assembly GCF_051521515.1). Classification (NCBI taxonomy): domain Eukaryota; kingdom Viridiplantae; phylum Streptophyta; class Magnoliopsida; order Asterales; family Asteraceae; genus Lactuca; species Lactuca serriola. The sequence continues at coordinate 159,475,051 of NC_136409.1, forward strand.
GAAGGCAACTTTCTATAACCAACTACCTCGTCTATTGCCGTGAAGGACATACCCCTCACGGTATCCATTACTCCAGCCACTCCCAGTGTTGGTCACTACTGCCGACACTCACTGAATACTTCTTATTACTATAACTTAGTGCTGAGCACCCATCCCATCGAATGGATCAGATAATCCTTCGAGTAAAAGATTCATCCTTGCAATGGTTAGACTCATACGAAAGCTGCACAACAGGGTCAAATCCTTCCCTCTGAGATTATTTGACCCTGTTGTGAGAGGCGTAGCACTCCTCGGTCAACCAGCTGCCTCATACCATACTTCTCTTATCATTACCACCACTAACTGAAAATTCTGTTGTCCCTTATGCGCCTTCCGGATGAACTGAGACCACCCTGGTCCCAACTGAAGGGGATATATTCGATTTTTCAATCAGATGAAGATTCAAAATAAGTTTCTTAGGGCTTTTCTGGAGAAATTTGGGAAAATGCCTTTAATCAAACGAGCTTGGTTAAAAAAAGATGAAACCTTGATGTAATAAGGAGCTCGAATCAGAAGATCAACTTAGATTTATGGTTAATCTGAAACAAATTTGTGAAGGAAGTCGACGATCGAGATTTGGATCAAATGGGGTTTAGTGTTCGTATCTAGGGTTTTTAGGAAGAATACCGAGTGTTTTTGTGTGCTGAACGAAAAAGAATGCAAAATCCCATTCATGCCCTCCCTGTCTTGATCTAATCCCATAGTTCCGTTAATTTACCAAAATGTCACCGCCTAATTTATGGTTTAAGCTAAATTAATATCAGCCTTTGATTATTCAAGATGAGTGGTCAAGATTTGATCTAATCCCATAGTTCCGTTAATTTACAAAAATGTCACCGCCTATTTTATGGTTTAAGCTAAATTAATATCAGCCTTTGATTATTCAAGATGAGTGGTCAAGATTTGGTCTTTCCGTCTCACAAAATATAACGGTCTCACATGAACCTAACCCTATATACACACACACACACACATATATATATATATATATATATATATATATATATATATATATAAAGAGAGAGAGAGAGAGAGAGGGATGTTCTATTGAAATTTCAAAAAACAAAGATATTGAAATTTAATTTCAACCATATATTTTCTCATTTGCCGTTTTCTTGCTCAACTGTACCGGCACGACCGAATAATTATGGTAAAAAGTGATTATGCAACACCATCTTTTCATTTTCCTCGTGTCACCTTCCCTACCATTATAACTACCACTGCCTCCAACCGACCCCATCATTGCCACCTCCGTCACCTCCACCGCCGCTACCTCTACCACCACCACCTCTTTCATCAGTAACCATCATAATCGTTTATTTTTAGTAACTTTCTGCTCATACATATATGTATAATCATTTATGATTAGACATATATGTATAAACGTATATAATCATATATGATTATATTTCTCCGCCATATAACTATTTATCCTTACGCATTCATATCCCAATGGGCTGTGCTGCTGGTATGTTGGAGTGACAGATGTGAAATATTTTTTCGGGGTTGAATCTAAAGATCATTATTTTTTTTTCAGAATCCCGTTGGAACTGTTATATATATATATATATATATATATATATATATATATGTGTGTGTGTGTGTGTGTGTGTATATGTGTATATGTATTAGTAACTAACCATTTTACGTTTAATCTTTTATCGAAAATAAAATGAACATACCGAAACTCATATTTTTTTTATCCTATTTCGATAGATATTAACATTCAATAACCAAAATTGGACTTTTAAAAAAAATCTACTTCGTTTTCTTAGTTTTTTTTCTTATAATATGTAGGCTTACATATTATCTCTCTCTCTCTCACACACACACACACACACACACACATATATATATATATATATATATATATATATATATAGTTCTGATTTATATTATAAATAATAGTAAATTAGATTCACATTTTGAATGCTAAAAACAGAATTATATATGGCACAGATTCATATTGTGAATAACTTCACTTGCGTATTATACAAAATACATACATCAAAAATCATTGTTTATTTGCACTTTTACAATAGACATTCATGTTGACCTACAAAAACATTTTTTTTCCGAAATTTTAACTTAGATTCACGTTGTGAATGCTGAAAACTAAATTATATTCAGATTCACAATGTGAGCAATAGTAAATCAGATTCACATGGTGAATCCTAAAATTGAATTAATTAAAATTCAGATTCACGGTGTGAATAAATTTACTTGTAAATTTTACAAAACTAATTCATAAATAATCAAAACGTAAAAATATTATAAATATACAAGGAAATATATACTTTGATTGACATGTAAATTTGACTAAATAAATTTGTGAATAATCAAATTGTTGACATAGTAAGTCAGATTCACATTGTGAATGATAAAAACTGAATTATATGTAATTCAGATTCAAAGTGTGAATTTGATTCAGAGAGAGGGGGGGGGAGAGAGAGAGAGAGAGAGAGAGAGAGAGAGAGAGAGAGAGAGAGAGAGAGAGAGAGAGACCATATTATATTACTCTGAGATGCAACTAAGAGTAATACAAAAAATCCAACTGGTTCAACCAGATGATTTGAACATAAAACACTACTCTTATATATAAAAGATATCCAATAAATCAGTTCAAACAGTTTTTTATTGATTCTATTACGGTAGTCCAGCCTGATTTCGAGAAAACTGTCTGCTTTCACCCGATTTAGAAAGTGACATAAAATCGATTGTTGTTGAAGCGTTCTCGTCCCCGATTGCTTATCCAACTAGTTCAACCAGTTGATTTGAACTTAAAGCACTACTCTTATATATAAAAGAAATTGAGGATATAATTAGCATTAAAACCAATAATATTGTAGAAAAATAAAGAGATATTAAGTTACAAAATAGTTAATTTTCAAATGGCTTTTGCTTGCCATAATGCAACAAAAGAAAATTTGCATATTCTAATAAGATAAAATATATATGAATTTAATTACTAAAATAATTAAACGTCTAACAAAGGGCTTTTAGCCTAACGATATCAGGTGTTGTCTTTTTTTTTTTTGAGATCGCAGGTTCAAGTCTCATTTAAGAAATATGTAGATTTAGGAGTAGTTTAAAGTAGATTAAATTTGCAGTAAAAAAAGGGAAATTAAATAATCTAACCATTTTTGAACATATATTTGAAGAAAATAACCAAAAGTTAGTTGTTTTTAGTAAATATAATCACTTTGTCCGGAATGGACATTTTGAACCACGAAAAAACACTTTTTTGACCGATTCCGTCATGAAATTTCAGATTTCAGACCAACATTCAAAATTTCGGACTTAAATTTTGGATTTCAAAAAGAAAAAATCTTTATTTCAAGAAAAAATTCAAAATCCGAAGAACAATTATGGAAAAAAATAATTTTGTATTTAAAATTAACAAAAAGTTAAACAAGTATAATTATATGAATTATATACGGTCACATCAAACATTTCAAAATGTATGATTCGAAATTCAAAAAAAAACAATAAAAATATTTTTTGGAAAAAAAAACTCCGAGGATATAAACAATATTCTCGAATTAGACATTTCGGAGAAAATAGTTATTTTTTAAAAAATAGTTTTTTTAAAAAAAAAATAAAAAAAATGATTGTTTTTTTTTGAAAATCTTATTTAATGATTAGATTACTTAGCTTAAAATAAAATAATAATAAGAATAATAATAAAAGTTTCCAACTCAGAACAAGACGCACTTTGTCCTCGCTGGATGAGGAGTTTCATTTCGCGCACAGAAGAATTCGTCAACCTACTAAAATAATCACTACCCAAATATCTATCTGTTCGGCACCCGCTATTGACAAGTGGAAAATGACATTTTGAATTGAATTTCCCCTGAAACGACTTTCTCCTCTCGTCTGCTATATCATTTTAGCAATATTTTTCTTCTTTCATTACCCAAACTTCAATTATATACTAAAGGAGAAACCCAGATAGCAGAAAGAAGTACAGAACCAGAGATGAACCTGAAACAAATGGAAAAAAGCTTGCTCTCATGGCGGCTGGCTTGTCTGATGGTGGTGATGATGTTCCTTTCCATGGCAAAGCCTGTGACATCACAGACGTCTAGTGATAGAAATAGCACTCTAATGAGATATTATTGTAGTCAATATTTCGGTATGAACGAAACCTATTTCTACCAGAATCTCAACACCACCCTTTCTAGCCTCCGCCGGCAGCTGTCGGTGAACCGTGTACGCTATGCTCTTGCACGTACTTTGCTCAATGGAGAGTCCGTTTGGGGCCTTGCTTCATGCCGGGGATATGTCTCCAACACCAATTGTGTTGCTTGTTTTGACTATGCTGTCTCTCAGTTGAGAGTTTGTGGGCGTGGCAATGGAGCTCATGCTTTTTACAATGACTGCGATGTCAGGTGCTTATTATGCTCTTTAAATTTCTTCTTATTCAGTTACTTGTATAGTTGTATATGACTTTGTTTAATTTCGTTTTCGATTTTTCATGCAATCCATCTATTATGCAATTTTTCTATAGATGAAAATTAGTAAGAGAGATTTGTTATTACTTTGTTTTCTAACGAAATACTCCATCTCCAAATGGAAAAGTCAACTTCACAAACTTTATATTTCAAGTATTAAAGTATTAATTTCAAAGATAAATTTAATGTTTCTAAATTATTCATCCTCATCAAAAAGGTATAAATATACTTTTAATGTAGGTACGAGAATAATAACTTCTATGCGGATGCCAACATTCGGGCTGGTATAGTAATATGTGGTAATATAACATCGCCGCAGCAAACAGAGTTCAGAAAAACGGTAGAAGGATTGATATCAGATCTTCGAACAGCAACACCAAGAACATCAGATTTTTATGCAGCTTCCACAAGGGCTTTACCTGATCGTTCTGGAACAGTTTACGGAATTGCTCAATGCAATCAAAACTTAAGCCAAAGTGTTTGTGAAGATTGTTTGAATTCAAGATATAGTTCTTTAGATGATTGTCTTCCCAACACTAATGGTCGAGCTATTGACAATGGTTGTTTTATGAGGTATTCCAGCACTCCGTTTTTTGGGCAAAACCAGACAACTAATATCACACCTCTCCTTTGGGATGGTGAGATCTCTACTCTTTTAAAAGACAACCCTTTTCAAGTTATTGTGTTTAAACATTAAACTATTGTATTGATGAATATTTATTTTCATATCTACGCTATATAGGAAATTCAAACAACAAGAGATCCATAATTGGGGGAGTCGTTGGAGGTGTATGCCTTCTGTTGCTTGTTCTTGCATTTGTCTTATGGCGTCTTAGATCAAAAAAGACAAGTCGTAGCCAACAAGGTATACAACAGATTCAGAATTTAGCTAGCATGGAATTCTGTAATTAAGAAATGTTTATTTCTATGAACTTATGTTGGTATAACATATTCCTGATCTGTTCCCTTAATTTTTTGGTTCCCAATCTCAAGATAAATCAACTGGATCAACTGAGTTGTTACAAGGTCCAGCAAGATATAGCTACAATGATTTAAAAGTAGCCACAGAAAACTTTAGTGACGACTACAAAATTGGAGGTGGGGTGTTTGGTGAAGTATATAAGGTAATACTTGAGGTTGAAAGTATAGTATTTATTACTAGAGTACTAACATAAATGTATTTTTTAGAAGATAAAGTGTAATAACCGGCATTTGATGCATGAACCCATGATTGATAGTATGGTCATTTACTTCATTTCACTGTTTGTATATGGTAATGTTATGCAGGGCACTCTAAAAGATGGGGAAACTGTTGCAATTAAAAAAACAGTTATGGCCTCCACTAGAGGAAAAATACACTTTGATGATGAACTTAAGATCATTAGCAATGTTCATCATCGGCATCTTATTCGACTTCTTGGATATTGTAGCAAAGGGCCTCTTTTATTTCTTGTCCACGAGTTCATGGACAATGGTAGTCTTGATCAATTCCTTTATGGTAAGTTGAAGCATCTTATTTAGCTTATGAGTTCTTTGAGTTGATCTCCATTTTGCATCTGCTGAAGTTACTTTTTATGGACAGGTGACAAATCAAGGAATCTAAGTTGGAGACAGAGGTTTGAGATTATCTTTGGGACAGCAAGAGGTCTTGCATATCTACATGAACAGTATCATGTTACAATCATTCATAGGGATATAAAAACAAGCAACATTCTCCTTGATGATGAACTACAGCCAAAAATTGCAGATTTTGGGTTGATAAGGCTCCTACCAGAAGACAAGACTCATCTTAGCACCAAACTGGCAGGGTCCTTGTATGTTTAAATGAATGCATATAAATTTTCTCCCAACTCTTACTTCTCTTGTTCTCCTGATCAAAATTTGTCCCTAATAAATATGTTAAATCTTACCAGGGATAGTGGTTATGTAGCACCAGAATATGCCATTCATGGGCAATTGTCTGAGAAAGTGGATACATACAGCTTTGGTATTGTGGTCCTTGAAATCATTAGTGGTAAAAGGTGTGACGATGTCATAGATGATAAATCAGTTAATCTAAGCCTCCTTGATCATGTAAGATTTGTAAAGTCAAGGATCAATGATCTTTTACAGTGTTGCTTTCTATTCTTGTTTCTTAGTTGTGGTCCATTAAGTGATGCAGTGATTTATTATATGAAGATATCATAAACTTGGTTAAGTCTTAGTTAACTTTTACTCTATTATTGTGTATGATAGGCTTGGAATCTATACGAGAATGGAACACATGTGAATCTAATTGACAACAGGCTAGATGCTAGTGAATATGCAGCAGAAGATGTAATGAAGATCATAGAGATAGCGTTAATGTGCACTCAGTCACAGGTTTCTGCAAGGCCGGCAATGTCTGAAGTGGTTACGCTTTTAAGTGACAAATCTGTAGATGAAATACCACCAGTAAGATCTACGTTTCACGAAGATGATATAAAGATTCCAATTGATACCTCGATATCATTGTCCTCTAATGCCACTGCCTCCACTGTTCAAGTTTCTGGCCGTTAAAACCTCATTTTATACACCATTACTGGTTTTAAATTGTATAAATATATATAATAATATAAGGGTTATAAAATCACTTGACTCTTATTTTATGTATTGACGAGTTTATATAGTACAAGGATATGCAATAGGGAAAAGATATGGTTTTAACAAACTCTCATAAATTACATGAAATACAATAATTATCAAATCCTATCCCTAACACCCCCGCCAAGCGAAGAGGTGGAGGACAAACACATACCTTCGCACACAACTATTCAAATAGAGGGCGCGGTAGAATCTTGGTAAAAATGTTTGCTAGTTAAAATGTGCATATTGGTATGAAGTGGGTATAAAGTGGGTGTACAGACAGTCGGAAGAAACAAGTTCACAAATAAAACTTTAACAAATGTCAATTTGCTTGGCGCATTTATGAGAGATAAGAAAGAGAGCAATGTGATTGAGAGCATTCCAGTTGTCACACAACAATGTTAGTTAGTCGATCAGGAGGCAAGGCAAGATGTTTGCGAGGAAGGTGTGTAATTTAGACCATTCCAGTAGCGATATTCTCCATAGTGTGATCTTCAGACTCACAATTACAGCGGGAAACGATGAGGTTTATTTTTAGCACTCCAAGACACAAGAACCACCAAGGAAGATAGCTAGTCATATATGGAGTGTTTAGTTTCAATACAATGAGCCTAATCCGCATCTGAGTAGCCAATAAAAGAGGACGTATTGGGATGTGTAAAGTGAACACCATATGTTGAAGCAAGAAAATGACCCTCTTAAACTTAGCCAATCTGAAACCATCTCCTGATCCGCATTCAGCTTCTCAACCGCAATCACAGACCGCATCCGCAGTTGTCTTCGTCAAACATAGACTTAGTTTTATCTGTTATCTTTTCACTTTACATTGTTTTATCCAGTGTGCCTTGCATGGCCACTTAAGACAGATTTAGACTTTGTTTATTTTCTTGTAATCCTCGAGACTCTATATAAAGAGCTCTCATGTTCTGATTGAATACATATCTTACATCACTCTTTTACTCATCTCTTATCTTTCATATCTTATATTCTCTCTAAAAGATTTATCTGAACTTATGTTCACCTATTAAGATCTAAACTCTTGAACTCTCCTTCGGATCGAGTCCTTGAGACTTCTTCACTTTAGCTAATCACTCTTACTGACTTGTGTTTGATTGCAAACCTTGTCATGAGTCAGCTTAGTGTTTACTTGATATACAACTTGCTGTCATTTACACTTCCTTACTTTTCATCAATTACATTTCCGCACCTAACAATCTAACAACTCTAACTTCTAATTATTGTTGAGATTTATGATTCTTTGAGATTCACTTATTCAGCAATATACAACTTGTTCTAAGGTTTGTTCAAGTGTGTCTCAAAATTTTTTCTCTCAACACCATAGGACAACGTTACTTGTTAAGACGGACAAAGTTACTTGTTAAGACGTTGTCGCGCACGCCTTAAGCATATAAAATATCATTGCTCTAATGCACTAAGGGATAACATAGGTATGCAAGGTCAAATCCACAAAGACACAACGTAATGGTCAATGCCACTTTGTGTAAGGAATATACTAGTCGTAAAACAAAATATGTAAAAGGGAGATTTTTGATTAACCATTAAAAACTAAATAGTAGTCAAAATTGTTGGAATAGTGTCTAAGGCTGCAACTATATTAGGCAAGTATTTGACTCGGTTGTGCATGGTCCTTTTGGGTTGCCTTCACCATAGCAACTTGACAGGATGATTTATTATGAGAGAAGAAATATTATTTATATATTATGAGAATAATATAAGGAATAATAATATTATTATTTGATTAATATAAGTCATAAATTAATTAGGAATTAATTTGGTGACTTAAGGAGATTAATTAAATAGAAGGGTATAAACTGTCAATTGTATGATAGTTGTACTTTGGGCTATAATCCCTTAAGGATAAGGGGGACGGTTTTGAGGGCTTTGGATAGGCCTTGAAATCGTCCAAGGCTTATCATTAGGGTATTGGATTGCTTAGGGCCTAAGTTATCCAATTAGGGTTTTAAGCGTGAAACCCTAGGAGCCTTACAAGTATAAATAGACCCAAGGGGTTGATGAAATCGGCACTCTTGCCTTTGGAAGAACCCTGGCCAATTTCTAGCTCCCTCCCCACTCCCTCTAATCATCCTCTTGCTAAGTTGGTGTTTGTGAGCCATTAGAGGAGTGACAATTGTGACTCTAAGCTCCAAGGACGAGAAGATTCAAGCAAGAAACTTAAGGTAATTGTCTAGATCTATTTTTCTTATGTTATTAACTAGATCTATTGTTCAAAAGTCTTGGATTCAATGCATATTCAATTAGAGAAACCTAGATCCAAGCATTAGGGTTTGTATGTGCACATAGGAATGTTCATATGGCTAAAACCCATTAGTGGTATCAGAGCCTAGATTGGTTTCTATTGAATTGATGCATTGGTTGCTTGTTTGATGCTTGCAAAATTCGAATTTTGTCATTCTGCCTGATGAACTCGGCGAGTCCTATAGTGGACTCGACGAGTAGGCTCAAGTCGGCGAGTCCATTGTGGTACTCGGCGAGTCCGAGCGTCAGAAAGAGCTAATTTCGGGATTTCTTATTGTTTATCTTTTGAATACTTACCTTAATCATGTTAGGTCAATATAAATCCGATTTTAAGATATATTTGAGTATATTCTTGACCTAATTGAAGATATTTATCAATTAATTAAATATTAATTTCCTTATGTGATAATTGATTAATTATTTTAATTAAATTGGTAAATTGTTTTGCAAGAAATAATTAAATAAATCAAATATGCATAATTATGTGATTAAATGTTAATTTAGATTATTTGTTATTTGATCCCCTATGTTTTGAAAAGTTTAAAACTTGCCCTCAAGTTTTTAAAATTTATGTTTTGTGATTAAAAGTTTAATTTAGACAATTTAAATTTCAAACCCTAGAATTTTACAAGTTTAAAATTCAACCCTATACTAATATAATATTACAAGATTAATATATATATATATATATATATATATATATATATATATATGTGTGTGTGTGTGTGTGTGTATGTGTGTGTGTGTATAATTAAAATGCTAGTCTTACCGTTAGTAGGCTTCATTCACGAAGCCGGTCTATAAGGTGGGTATAAGGTTGCTGCCTATAAAATGGCGCTTAATGGGTGTACACTCACACCCACTGCTTGCTTGATCGGTGGAGGGTCGTTAGCTGAACGGGTAGGATAGGGCAACCTCATCTTCCTTTTAAAAGTATAATATGAAATACAAAGTAACTACATGTTTTTCAAAAAGTTCCCAATCCTATTTACTTTAGGAAAAGTGAATTGATGCAATCCCATGAAATTACACTTTGCACCCTTGCTAAGAAGTTAGTGGAGCGTGTGTGGTTTCCCGACACACTAATTGGTTCTAAGCAAAGGTGGCAAAGGGTGATTCATTGTTTATCATAGTTCGATGGAGCGTGTGTGGTTTACCGGCACATCGAATAGGTGATTGTTACAATGAAGGCACCATGTGAATTTGCATGGTAATTCACACCCACTTTGTAATCCACGGTATCCCAGTCACAAACGAGAAGGGCGTATCGAGATTTAAACATGCCATTGAAAAGTTACAATGAATCTCATCCAAACCTAGGAATTCTCAATTCATTTAGAACTTAAAATTATGTTTTCATGGTGGAGAATTAGTGAATCGTCATTCACTTACCTTCAAATTGTTTGAATGTTGGATTACGGCATCCCTTTTCTAATATGTAAATATTGTTGTTGGATCCTAGCCCTAATTTTCTTATTGGGTGATTATTAGGGATTCAAATTCTAATCTATCTTTGTCCTTTCTATTTGTAGATGTCGAATGCGAATAACGTTGCTGCTAGTTTGTTCACATTGATGAGCCTTTTCCAAATGGTGACTTTCGATGGGACGAACTTTAGCGAATGGATAAGATACATTCGCACAATTGCTTGCTATGAGGACAAGGAGTATGTCCTCAATGAGGAGCTCGAGAAGATCAACCCAGAAATCACTACTCCGGCTGAAATGACTGCTTTTGAGACTCATGAGCGTGATGCAATGAAGGTTCATTGCATCATGATAGCCACAATGAACGCCGAATTTCAAAAGTCCTATGAGGACATGTATCCGTACGAAATGCACCAAGACTTGTTGGAGAGATACCACCAAAACGCGAGGCAGGAGCGTTACGAGATTTTCACTAACATGATCTCCGCTAAAATGGGCCATGGAGAATCTCTAACCGTGCACCTGTAAAAGATGCAGAGGTATGTCGATCGTCTTCGCAAGTTGAATGTTGACTTTGGGGAAGACTTGGAAATCGACATGGTTCTTCACTCCTTGCCTCCATGTTACAACCAATTTAGGATGACCTATCACATGAACAAGGAAGAGGTCACCCTAAGTAAGCTCCAAGGTCTCCTTAGGGTTGCTGAGAGCAACCTCAAGGACAAGTCTATTGCACCCACTCCCAATCCACCCGCTGCTCCTGTTTTGGCCATTAGGAAAGGAAGAGGCAAGAAGAGGAAGGCTCCGTCTAAGAGCCACCACAACGGAAAGTCCCGAGATGGTTCCTCTTCTAGTGGGACCAAAGTTGATCCCGCTAAGCCTAACCCTAACCCAAAGGAGGCAGAGTGCCACCATTGCCACAAAATAGGGCATTGGAAGAGAAGCTGCCCAGACTACCTGCAAGCCATCATAGAAGGAAAGATCAAGCCATCTTTCGCAGGTATATACATAATTAAATCTAATGATTCATCTCATGCTATTTCTTGGGTCCTTGATACCGGATGTGGTTACCACATTTGTTCTGAATTGCAGAGACTAAGAAGAAATAGGGATGTGGAGCATGGAAGAATAAATCTAATCATGGGGAACAGAAGATCGTCGCCTGTGACCAAGATTGGAGTGTATTCTCTAGTGCTTAGGAATGGTTTATGTTTAGATTTGAACAATTGTTGCTATTCTCCAGAAATGGCAAGAAACATCATTTCATTTCATGGTTTGTTTAGACAAGGATTTAGATTTTCTTTTAATAATGAGAATGGTTCTATTTGTGCTTATCTAAATGGTGTCTTATATTTTGAAGCAATACCATGTAATGGAATTTATGAAACTGTTATGATTGTAGATAACCTAGGAAATGATGTTTTATGCATGGATTCTTCCAATGGTATGGATAGAGCATCCTTGTGGCATTGTCGTCTTGGACATGTCAACAAGAAGCGCATAGCCCAACTCCAAAAGGATGGAGTGTTGGAGTCATTCGACCTTAGGGAAGAAGACACATGCGAGTCTTGTTTACTTGGAAAGATGACCAAGTCTCCCTTCACTAGTACATGTGAAAGGGGTGAGGGTCTATTGGACCTCATACATACCAATGTATGTGGACCGTTTAGATCAACCACAAAGGATAGGAACCGCTTCTATGTGACTTTTACCGATGACTGTAGTAGATATGGGTATATCTACTTAATCAAGCAAAAGTTAGAAACGTTTGAAAAGTTCAAAGAGTTCAAGAATGAAGTGGAGAATCAATTGGGCAAGAAAATAAAGATGATTCGATCCGATCGAGGAGGAGAGTACCTAAAGCTTGAATTGCACGACTATCTCAAGGAGTGTGGAATAGTTTCACAATTGACGCCACCTAGGACACCGCAGTTGAATGGTGTGGCAGAAAGGCGTAATCGAACCTTGTTAGACATGGTCCGCTCTATGATGAGTCGTGCTTCACTACCTATCTCATTCTGGGGGTATGCCTTAGAGACTGCCGCCCATATCCTTAACCGAGTCCCTACTAAAAAGGTTGCCAAAACACCTCACGAGATGTGGACAGGGAAAGCTCCCTCGTTAGCACATATCAAGGTTTGGGGTTGCGAGGCTTTCGTAAGACGAGATACTCACGACAAGCTCGAACCTTGTAGTGAGCGATGTATTTTCATCAGTTACCCGCAGAAAATCCTTTGGATATCTCTTCTATAGATCGAAGGACAATGTTGTCTTTGTTGCGAGGAGAGGAGTTTTCCGAGAGCGAGAAATCATAAGCTAAGGAGACAGTGGGAGGCAAATCGAGCTTGAAGAGATTCAAGAGTCGATGGATGAAGGAACCTCTGCCGCTGGCACTCAACCCGAGGAGTTAACTCCGGTTGAACCGATTGACGAGTCCTTACCTCTTAGACGTTCCGAAAGAGTTAGAGTTCAACCACCGTTTTATGGTTTTCATATTACTACCGAAGGGGAGACGTATATTAGTGATGGTACACTAATAAATCTAGATGAACCTAATAGCTATAAGGAAGCCATGGCAGGCCCGAAGTCTGCAAAATGGAAAGAGGCAATGAACAGCGAGATCCAGTCCATGTATGACAACCAAGTTTGGAATTTGGTTGATAATGTGCCCGGACGTAAGACCGTTGGGTGCAAGTGCTTTACTCAAACTCCCGGAGTTGACTATGATGAGACCTTCTCACCAGTTGCGAAGATAAAATCTATTAGAGTGATGCTAGCAATTGCTGCATTTCGTGATTATTAGATTTGGCAAATGGATGTCAAAACCGCTTTCCTTAATGGGAAGTTGGCTGAGGATGTTTATATGGCTCAGCCAGAGGGTTTTGTTGATCCGAAGCATCCAAATAGAGTGTGTAAGCTTGAGAAGTCCATTTATGGACCTAAGCAAGTGTCTCGCAGATGGAATCTTTGCTTCGATGAGAAAGTCAAAGAGTTTGGATTTGTACGAAGCGAAGATGAATCATGTGTATATTTCAAAGCCAGTGGGAGTATAGTAAGCTTCCTCGTTCTGTATGTTGATGACATACTACTCATAGGAAACGACGTCCCGACTTTGCAGGAGGTTAAGTCCTTGCTCGGGAAGTGCTTCGCTATGAAGGACCTCGGAGAGGCTTCGTATATTTTGGGAATAAGGATAGTGAGAGAACGAAGTAAGACACTAATAGGACTTAGTCAGAACACTTACTTAGATAAAGTACTAAAACGTTTTAGTATGGAAAACTCGAAGAAGGGAGAATTACCGATACAAAGTAATGCCAAGTTGAGTAAGACTCAAAGTCCGAGTGTCGAAGCTGAAATAGCAGAAATGAGCCGAGTTCCATACGCTTCCGCAGTTGGCTCAATCATGTATGCTATGACTTGTACTCGCCTTGATGTAGCCTTTGCTTTGAGCATGGTTAGTAGATATCAAGGGAACCCTGGCAGAGCCCATTGGATTGCGGTCAAGAATATCCTTAAGTACCTTCGGAGGACGAAGGAATGGTTCTTAGTCCTCGGAGGGAGTGATGACTTGAAGGTGCGATGGTATAGTGACGCCAACTTTCAGACCGACCGGGACAACTACCGTTCGCAGTCGGGCTGGGTCTTTACCCTGAATGGAGGAGCAGTAACTTGGAAAAGTTCCAAGCAGGAGACCGTAGCTGATTCAACGTGTGAATCAGAGTACATTGCAGCGAGCGAAGCGTCAAAGGAGGCAATATGGTTGAAGAACGTCATTGGTGATCTTGGAGTTGTACCTTCCATAATGGAGCTCATGGAAATTTTATGTGATAATGAAGGAGCGGTTGCCTTGACCAAGGAACCAAGGGATCATGGTAGATCTTGACATATCGACAGAAAATATAACTTTATTAGACATCATGTAGAAGAAGGACAACTCGTGGTGAAGAGGATATCATCAGAAGATAACCCAGTAGATCCGCTTACGAAGGGACTGAGCAGGGTTAAGCACTTGCAGCATGCTAGGAGTATTGGGCTGAAGGATGATATTAGTATAGATTAGATAGTATTAGAAATGTGTAATAGATAAATGTAATTAACATTTGATGATTAAATAAAAGAGTATTATTTATGAGTAATGTTACTGTCTTATGTTAATTGTTTAACTATTGTTTCACTTTGCATGTTTTGACTTCCATAATAATTGAGTTTATTAAGAATAATCGAATTATTCAAATTGTCCACAATCGTTCATATGTTGGAAGTAGGTATGAATGAAGACTGTCATGAATTGGTGTGTAGATTGTCTAAATGGTATTAGACATAGCAAAAGTTTGTTGCAACGTTCATGAGTGCTTATGAACTAGTTTTGAGCATTGGAATAAACTCGCGCTTGCTGCAATCACCTTATGGAATGTGATAAAAAGGGTGATCGCAAGACGATAATATCATATGGTCTTAAAACCTAGATATATGGTTTGTTATTTGTTAATTAGTTGTTCATTGATAATGTGAAACCGCATCAGTAACTTGATGTTATAAAACGCATTGTTGTGTATGGTTGATTAATGAATAAGTAAATACATATAAGTCAAAGTTTATCTGTTACTTTTATCTTAAGAGGGTCAAAGCGATATCTCGGCCGCTCGATGATTTGATTTGACTTATGTGCCGGGCCCGATCAGAACTGAATTGATGTGTTCGATTAAGTTCTATGTCAAATGAATCTGAAATCGAGAAACCAAATGCTGGACAAATTGGTTCCATAGAATTGTCAGCATGATATCTAAACAAAGGACTGTACGATCCCTTATCTAAAGGACAAGATTGATTAGATCAAAGTTTGACAGCGTCTTTGAGAGCTACGATTTCAGATTATACTTGTATATATAGTTACTAGACTTATCCAAGTGGGAGACTGTTGGAATAGTGTCTAAGGTTGCAACTATATTAAGCAAGTATTTAACCCGGTTGTGCATAGTCCTTTTGGGTTGCCTTCACCATAGCAACTTGACAGGATGATTTATTATGAGAAAAGAAATATTATTTATATATTATGAGAATAATATAAGGAATAATAATATTATTATTTGATTAATATAAGTCATAAATTAATTAGGAATTAATTTGGTGACTTAAGGAGATTAATTAAATAGAGGGGTATAAACTGTCAATTGTATGATAGTTGTACTTTGGGCTATAATCCCTTAAGGATAAGGGGGGACGGTTTTGAGGGCTTTGGATAGGCCTTGAAATCATCCAAGGCTTATCATTAGGGTATTGGATTGCTTAGGGCCTAAGTTATCCAATTAGGGTTTTAAAGGTGAAACCCTAGGAGCCTTACAAGTATAAATAGACCCACGGGGTTGATGAAATCGGCACTCTTGCCTTTGGAAGAACCCTGGCCAATTTCTAGCTCCCTCCCCACTTTCTCCAATCATCCTCTTGCTAAGTTGGTGTTTGTAAGCCATTAGAGGAGTGACAATTGTGACTCTAAGCTCCAAGGACGAGAAGATTCAAGCAAGAAACTTAAGGTAATTGCCTAGATCTGTTTTTCTTATGTTATTAACTAGATCTATTGTTCAAAAGTCTTGGATTCAATGCATGTTCAATTAGAGAAACCTAGATCCAAGCATTAGGGTTTGTATGTGCACATAGGAATGTTCATATGGCTAAAACCCATCAAAAATAACTAAATGAAATTCAGTAATAAAAACGGATTCAGTTCTACCACGACATTCCTAATCATGCAATCAACATAAACCTGATTATTCAAAATGTGTTCTATCTAAGTTGGTATTGAAAACTGATGGGTTTTGTTTTATACATTACAAAACAAACTTAAAACTCTTAACTATGCATGCAACCTAAAACAAGATCTGTGTTTTCTCCATTAAACCTATAGCTATGAACATAAAAAAAAGAACCCTAGAAGCCTAGGTAATTTTTGTAATTACTAAAGAAAAAGGTTTAGGGTTACATACCTTTTACTTGTGATAGCAAACAATTAGAAATCCTCTTGTTGATCTTTTGGAAGCAAGCACCACAAGCATCGTGCCTCTAATGATTCACACCCAACACAAGCAAGAAGATGATTATGGAGAGAGAAGGGGGGGGGGGGAATTTTAGCCTAGCTCTCTAAAGGTATGAGTAGCTCGAATTTCTAAGGGTTAGGATCCTTATATAGTGCAACTTGGAAATCCTAGATAAGCTCAAAACCAATATAATAATACTATCTTTAATTAGTAATTATCTAGCTTTCTATTTATCCTTCAAGGATAATTTTAGAACCCTAAAGGCCTCCTAAAAACCGCCCAAGCCTCTAGGAAGATACTAGAGTCCCTCTTGTTTAACTATTGAACAATTACACTTTAACCCTTGCACTTATAGTTAATTTGTAACGCCCTTCTCTAGAATATTCATTTATGGATTTCGGAAGCCAAGGTTAGAGGCATTTTAGTCCTTTATGAAATTTAGAGGTATTATTCGAGAAGTTTTCGAGTTGGGGCGTGTTGTTAGAAGCGTAGGGCTTTTCTCCACCTTTATGTGGATATAAAGTTCATCAAAAACAAATTTAGAATGACGGAGTTATGACACTTTGAAGATTTGGCAATAATGGCCCTTATGGTGAAAAGTTCGCATGGAAGGCCATGCATGCATATTTGGAACACGCGTGGGTACGCCCAACGTAATGGGGCAACTTGGTCGCAGATGTTCAAGGCGTACGCCCAACGTACGCTAAAAGTCATGAAACCCTAATTTTTGTGTTGAGCACTATATAAAGGACATGTTGGCTTCAACCCTAGCCCCGTTTCAGCCTCCCCAACCTCAGAGAAACCCTAGAACGTCCCTACCCTCATTTTGTGAGATCTTGACCTCGGAGAACCCATTTTTGGTGGTTTAAAGCTTGGAAGAGAAAAGAAGAAGGTTGGCAAGGAGGAACCTTGGAAGCTAGAGCTTGTAGATCTGGGATAAGTGCTTCATTTCGGACCTCTTCAAGGTAAAACGTTTTGAGCTTTATGATTAATCTCTTAGATCTTCTTTAGTTCAACTTTATGGACTTTTTGGTCCCAAGATTGGGTCTTTGACACTTAAGCACGTTTCTAAGACTAGGGTTGCCTCCCTTAGACTCATATGAGTCCCACAAGCAGTAAAGTTCCAACCTTTATGGTCCTATTAAGTCCATGCATGAGATCTTGTCCCCTTTATGGAAGTAGAAGATTATTTTGGGAGTTTCAGTTGGTTTGTGCCATATAAAGTCACCAAGTCAGTGACTTTATGGCTTAAGACATGGAATAAGGTTTGGATCTGACTTTTTAGCTTCTGAATCGAGGTATTAAGCACTTAATAGAAAGTTGGCTTATCAGGGTATTACGCTGAGCGTACATGCAGGTACGCCCATCGTACGCGTCATCAAGACTGTATGCTAAGCGTACATTGGAGTACGCCCCGCGAAATTCTGCCAGATGGGTTTTGAGCATTTGGGACTCGGTGTGAGCTGTGTTTTGGATTATAGGTCGTTGGGCCTTAGTGGGCCATCAGGAGTCAGTGATTATGGGCTAATAGTGGGCTTGGGAAGCCTGCCTAGTGTTGGACCTTTTTATATTATGTTTTGGGCGCTAGTTGTGGACCATTATGGGGTAGGAGTAAAATGGTCATTTTACCCTGAGAGTGACTATGATATTGTGCTAAGTGATATTATGATCTTGGTAGCTCGGGGAGCCGAAGAAGCAGCAATTGGGGAGATTCCAGTTAGCAGCAAAGGGCTATCAGCAAAGTTCAGCAGTGCAGGTGAGTTTCCCTTTTGTGTGAATGGGTCTACGGCCACAATGCCGACCCATGTAGTTATGAGTAAGAAGACCCGGGGGTTAGCCCTAGGCACAGTATGCTGGTGTGATATTCAGGACGAAGGTCCAATGTTAGCGGGCGGGTGCCTAAGGAATGGTTTATACGATAGTTATACTTGTTGTCCGTGTGATACATGTATGTGCCTGGTAGGGAGGTGAGTGTGGGCGAGGTCCCGTATCTCACCAAGAACAGAGTGTGGATGGTGTTCCATACCTCATTAGCAGTAGAGCAGGGAAGAGACCCAAGTTAGGAAAAGAGTGAGTGTGGGTTGGGCCCGTATCTCACAATCAGAAGGAGTGTGGATGGGGTTCCACGACTCATCAGTAGCAGGACAAGGGCGAGGCCCAAGATAGGCGAGGCCTTAGGACAATATTCAGTAGTATATGTTCAGTTATGCGTTGTGGTATGTTTATGTGTTAGTATATATTAGCGGGCGGGGCCCAGAGATAGGCGGGGCCTAAGAGAAACAGATTTGTATCCGAGTGGAGCTCTAAGCCAGGCGGGGCATGGAGCAGCGGGGCCGTTGTAGCGGGCGAGGCCCGAGGTAGTGGGCGAGGCCCGAAGTAGCGGGCGTGGCCCAGGATTTGTAGTATGTGGTTATGTGCTCAGTATTATGTATGGCATGTATGGATCAGTATATATGAATGGTATGCGGTAGGTTGGGGAACTCACTAAGCTTCATGCTTACGGTTTTCAGTTTTGGTTTCAGGTATTCAGTTTTCAGAAGAGGAGCTCGGGAAGGTTGCAGTACACACACCACAACAAGTTAGCCTGAGATGTTTACTTTGATAATTAAACAAGTGTTTTGGAAATGAAACTATGATTTGTCATATAAACCCTTTTGTATGTTTGAATGACTTAACGATATGAATTAGTAATTTTTTTTAAAGAAATTTTTGGACTCGAAATTTGGGATGTTACAAGTTGGTATCAGAGCCTTGGTTTGAGGGATTCGGGCACATTCTCGGGTGTGTCTGAACTCAATCTGAGGAAGTGGTATAAAATTTTCAAATGACAAACCATAATTATAAAAGGATTTTGAGGAAAGAAAAGGGTTTTTGAAAAAGAAAAAAAACTTTGAAAGAGCAAATGGTGTGGTGCATGTAATCAGCCGAGCTCAAGTAAGTACCCCAAAATACCCATACAAGTTTATGTTATGATTATCAGTTAGTAGAACCGCATGCTAGATTAGGACTAAGGATCTAAGGAGGATGCCTTATGTGCCTGTTATATGTGCTTTTGAGCTGCATGATAGTACTGGATAGACAGTAGTAGGCTAGCCTGTTTAGGTTATGCCTAAGTACATGAGATTATGTTGCATGATAGTAGAGGTTCTTGCTATGTGGATATGATTACTTGAGTATGTTATGGTTAGATTTTCCTTTGTCTGAATGTTGATTGCTTTGTGCATTGTGGGATTCTAAGTGATGAGAATTAGCTGTTAGGTGAATACGTTAAGTCACATGTGATCAGGGTTGAATAATCTCAGAGTATTGGATTTGACCCTATTGCGTAGCTCTTGTTTGAGTCTTAACCGTTGTAGGGATGAGTCCTTTACTCGAAGGATTATCCGAGCCTCGTTACATGTGATGGTATTCAGGTAACGACTATTTGGCATTACAAGGAGACCTTCAGCAACTGAGGACTGGTTTGGGTCAGAGATTTCCCTAGGGCAAGCTTAGGATGAATTTAGTGTTGGGAGCAATAGTAGTAGTGAAAGGGACTTGGTGGAACCGAGGTAGCTCTTGAGGAATGTACGAATAGATGTGGAAGGTAGTATGGACCCATACTACTAAAAGTAGAGGATCTGTACTCAATTCAAGAGGGGCCGAAGTAAAACCAGGGATCTTGTAGTGCGTATGTGGGATTCCTCAGCAGTGAGGAGTATTCTGATAGTTATGTGTTATGCATTTCAGCATGGTGACATTGCGTGAGAGACCAGTGGGTGGATCAGGTGCCGGGGAGGGATCAGGCTCAGGTTCAGGGACCGAGCAACTCGAGGAGCATATGAGAGAGTTTGTATCGGCAGAGGTTACGCGCGATATTCTTGACCAGACTCTTGTGATCTTTGGCACGGTCAAGGAGGGCATCCTTAAAATTTTGGATGAGAGACTTGGATCCTTTCATACAGAGCTGATGGCTATGTTGGGAGCACATACTTTGACCTTCCAGGAGTTCAGGGCTTGTGGAGCTCTAGATTATAATGGGGCTAGGAACCCCATTGCTAGTGGCAGATGGTTGGCTGACGTCGCCAACGCTTTTCGTTCTAGTCAGTGTCCTGAGGGGGACAAGGTTCGACTCGCCTCCTATCTTCTGAAGGACAGAGTACGGGATTGGTGGGAGGAGATTGGTCATGCCTTGGGGGATGATGCCGATTTGGATGAGATGACATGGAGTGATTTTTCGTCCAGGTTCAGGGCTGAGTTTGCACCAGTTATTGAGGTGCAACAGTTGGCACGGGAGTTTCAGGACCTCCAGCAGACTACGGAGACAATGGCGGAAATCACCGCCAAGTTCAGGGAGAGGGCTCTTCTTGTTCCGCAGTATGTGGCGGATGAGGAGATGAAAAAAGCCCGATATCACAAGATGCTGAGGAGTGACATCAGGCAGTTTGTGAGTAGGTGCAGCTGCAAATTGCTGGAGGATATGATTGCACGGGCTAGAGAGAAAGAGATTGACCTGGAGCAGATCAGGAAGAGGAAGTCGGATGAGATTCAGGTAGACACGGGTTCGAGAAAGAGAACCAATGGGTCAGATTCGAGATCGAGGGATCATTGGAGCCGCAGCCGATGCGTGATGTCTGGTAGGATGCACGAGGGTGCGTATAGGAGTGGTAGTGGTGGTGATTATGGCTGTTTCAAGTGCGGCCGGACTGCTCATTTCAATAGAGATTGTACTACTACCACCACTCAGGGATCCGACTTGATATGTTTTCATTGCAGTTAGAGGGGCCACAAGAAGGCCCAATGTCCGAGTTTGGTTTCGGCAGGACATGTGATGACACCTGCTCTTGCGACCTTGAGGTTCACGGACGACTGTCAGGGCCGAGCAGAGGCACCTGCGGTAGGGAGCAGGGCTTTCCATTTGTCTACAGTGGAGGCGCGAGCAACACCAGGTGTTGCAGGTGAGTATCTTCTGATTCCATGAGAATTTTATTCTTGATTATATTGTCATAGTGTTGCAATTATGTTATGTATGTGATGTTTTTCCTGTTGTGTTCGGATTATATGTCATCTGCATACCATGGGTTACGGTCAGTAGTTCATAGTAGTACCCTCTTATCTAGCCAGTTCTTCAGATGCAGTCGCAATATTAGGTGTGAGTGAGGGTTCGGGAAGTGCCTTATTAGTTTTCGAAAATGGTGCAGTTTGGTGTCGGTTGTTGCTAGCCGTGGTAAGTGTTGGATGTCAGCAGACTGACCTCTTTTGATAAAAGAAAAGAATTGGGAATCCTTCTTAAGTTGGGGAATGTAGGGACCTAGTCGAATCAAAGTGGGGGAGACCTACTCCAGAAGTCAGGAGCGGAAGTAAGTGCAATTTAGGATGCCTTCGGATTAGTAGTCGGTGGTTGAGATAGAATGGTGAGCATAATAAGACTGCGGGATAGCTGTAGCATTCCCCAACAGCGAGTTAGTGAGGGCAGTGATGTAAGACTGCGGGTAAGCCGTAGCATTCATTAGTAGTATAGTTAGCGGAGTGTGGGCGGGGGCCCGTATCTCCTAGTTCTCAGAGTATGGGCAGAGGCCCGTATCTCCTAGTTAGCAAGGTAGGGATCAGGAAAGGGTAGTTTGTTGAGATTAGTATGGAGTTGTCTTGTGTAGTCCTAGAGAGGTGAGACCTTGGGAGAGGCCGCTCTAGGATACAGTGGGTTGATACCCGTGGGCGACGCCCGTATGTTAGTAGCAGTATAGGTGAGACCTAGGAGCAGGAATGCTCAGTAGTATGGTTTGGGCGAAGCCCATGCGACAATAGCTAGGCAAGTGAGACTAGAGGGATAGGCCGCTCTAAGATATAGCCGGGTGAGACCCATGGGCGAGGCCCGCGAGATTATTGCAGCGCAGGTGGGACCTGGTAAGGACCTTAGGGTCAAGATAGGGGATTGAGGATCCCAGGACATGTAGCGCCTGAGTGGCAGATTAGATAAAGCAACTTAGATAACCGAAGTTTCTTCGAAAGTTGCTGGGAGCAACTAAGAGATTGTGCTGGGTGTAGTAAGTGGTGGGAGTCCGGTAACCCAGATATTGACAGACTAGTTAGGACCAAGGTGGTCTCAGTTCATCCGGAAGGCGGTTAAGGGACAGTAGAATTTTCAGTTAGTGTTGGTAATGATAAGATAAGTATGGTATGAGGCAGTTGGTTGACCGAGGAGTGCTACGCCTCTCAAAGTAGAGTTGGATAATCTCAGAGAGGAGGGTTTAACCTTTTTGCGCAGCTCTCGTATGAGTCTTAATCGTTGCAGGGATGAACCTCTTACTCGAAGAATTATCTGATCCATCCGTTGGGACGGGTGCCCGACACTAAGTTATAGTAGTATGAAGTGTTCAGTGAGTACTGGCAGTAGTGACCAGCCCTGGGAGTGTCTGGAGTAATGGATACCATAAGGGGTATGTCCTTCACGACAATAAAGGAGGTGGTTGGTTATAGAAAGTTGCCTTGGGAAGGCCAGTGAACGCCCAAGGAAAAGGGGGTGAACCCCTAGGATGTATAACCTGGGTACCTGGGGGGTACCGAAGGG
Organism: Lactuca serriola; assembly: GCF_051521515.1. Classification (NCBI taxonomy): domain Eukaryota; kingdom Viridiplantae; phylum Streptophyta; class Magnoliopsida; order Asterales; family Asteraceae; genus Lactuca; species Lactuca serriola. Next base: position 159,498,431 of record NC_136409.1, read on the forward strand.
ATTGTCAGTTGGGTAAGATCCGTGTTCTCAGGATTGTTGGTGATCAGAGTGCTCTCAAGGTTATTATCTACAAGGACTAGTTTTAGCCGGAATGACCGAACATGAGGCCATTGGAGGCAGTCCTCCGAGGATCATATTCAACAGGAGATGTGTGAATCTGGAAGGCATGTGGTGAGAAGAGTACAAATAGTTGACCGTAGCAGACTTCGAGGACGAAGTCTAGTTTAAGTGGGGAAGAGTTGTAACGCCCTTCTCTAGAATATTCATTTATGGATTTCGGAGGCCAAGGTCAGAGGCGTTTTAGTCCTTTATGAAATTTATAGGTATTATTCGTGAAGGTTTTGAGCCGGCGCGTGTTTTTAGAAGTGTAGGGCTTCTCTCCACCTTTCTGTGGATATAAAGTCCATCAGAAACGAATTTAGAATGAAGGAGTTATGACACTTTGAAGATTTGGCAATAATGGCCCTTATGGAGAAAAGTTCGCATGGAAGGCCATGCATGCATGTTTGGAACACGCGTCGGTACGCCCAGCGTAATGGGGCAACTTGGTCGTGGATGTTCAATGCATACGCCCAACATACGCTAAAAGTCATGAAACCATAATTTTTGTGTTGAGCACTATATAAAGGACATGTTGGCTTCAACCCTAGCCCCATTTCAGCCTCCCCAAACTCAGAAGAAACCCTAGAACGTCCATATCCTCATTTTGTGAGATCTTGACCTTGGAGAACCCATTTTTGGTGGTTTAATGCTTGGAAGTGAAAAGAAGAAGGTTGGCAAGCAGGAACCTTGGAAGCTAGAGCTTGTAGATCTGGGATAAGCGCTTCATTTCGGACCTCTTCAAGGTAAAAGGTTTTGAGCTTGATGATTAATCTCTTAGATCTCCTTTAGTTCAAGTTTATGGACTTTTTGGTCCCAAGATTGGGTCTTTGAGACTTAAGCATGTTTCTAAGACCAGGGTTGCCTCCCTTAGACTCATATGAGTCCCATAAGCAGTAAATTTCCAACCTTTATGGTCCTATTTAGTCCATGTGTAACATCCCGAAATATCAAGAGTAGAGTTGAAGGGCTAAAAGAGTAAATTTGGAAAGAGCGACTCGGCGAGTCCATGGGTGGACTCGGCGATTAGAGTAGCGACTTGGTCGCGTGTTAAGTAGCCGACTCGGCGAGTCAGTAAGATGGACTCGGCGAGTAGGCACTGAGTGGAGAAAACTCTAATTCTCGGGGTTGAGCCCTATATAAAGAACATAACATCCATTCCCCCAGCCTCTTTACTCATCCTCAAGTCCAGAAACCCTAACCTTCGTATGTGAGTGGATCAAGTTGCATTTGGGAGCTTGGAGAAGCAATTGTTGAGGAAATATTGAAGAAGAAGAGGCTTGGAGCAAGGGGCTTTGCTTGGATTCGAGTTCCATTGCAGTTGGGGCGTTCTTTTGAGGTAATATCTCGTCCTTGGGCTGTTACTCTTATGGATTCATCATTTTGGGGTTTGTGGGGAGCTTATCTTGGTATGTTTTGGAGTTTGGAAGGTAGATCTGAGGTTGCTACCTCAGATCTGGAGTGGTGATGGTCCTAATGTGCATAAAGTCCTTGTATTGAGTGTTGGGTGAAACTATCATGTCCCAAACCTTAGCCAAAATGCGCAAAATGCATAGATCTCTTTGGATTCACGTAAAGTTTGCCACTTTACGTGATGGATGGGTTGTAGGAGGCTAGATCTATGTTTTGGATCAATTGCATGGCCTAGAATACTTCTGTATGGATTCAGACCGGTGGTACTCGGCGAGTCACATGGGTGGACTCGACGAGTTGCTTGAAGATGAGCTGGAACTCGACGAGTTGGAAGAACAACTCGGCGAGTTGGATGAAGATAGCCTGGAACTCGGTGAGTTGTATGAACAACTCGGCGAGTAGGGTGAAGATAGCCTTAGACTCGGCGAGTCTATTCTTGGACTTGGCGAGTCTTGTCGAAGAGTCCCAATATTTTCTGGTTGAGTCGAGAATCGGCGAGTCTAGGGATGACTCGGTGAGTTGTGGGCGAGTGGACTCAGAGTTGTTGGACTCGACGAGTCTCGGGGTGACTCGGCAAGTTAGGTCGTGGATTGAGGGAAGTTCTGAGTATGGGGACTCGGCGAGTCATCGGGTTGACTCGGCGAGTAGAGTCAGTCAGGGGTTGACTTTGACCTTGTCCAAAGGTTGACTAGTTGTCTTTCAGGGGTATTTTGGTAATTAAGGGTATCTGTTGAGTTGAGTGTGTTGGTGTTCAGTGGAGGAGTTCGTGTCGGAGCTAGGAGCAGCGGGATCTTATCCTTTCAGCCGACAGTTTCGAGGTGAGTTATCCTCACTATATCAACATGGTCTAAGGCACCAAGGCCGGCCCTTATCGGATTGAGATCCGGGTAGTTATTGTTATGTTGTTGCTATGATATGTTTGCATCCTGAGAGCTAGGATGGTATATGTTAGAGACCTGATTGAGATCGGTATCCTGAGAGATAGGGAGATGCTATGCTAGTGACCTGTTAGGTCGGTATCCTGGTTAGGATGATGATATGTTATGTGATCTGTTTGATCTTCTTGTTGACTGTGAATTGCTATATGATTGTATGTTTATGTGCACATGGTTGTTTGGACTGGAGTTGGGTTGAGGCAGGTCCTGCTTTGTGCTGTAGGCCAAGATACCCAGGGCGGACCGGTTGTTCCGAAGGCCCAGCGAGTGGTCCGGATAGGCTGTAGGCCCCAAGAGGGCGGACCAAACGTGCCGAGGCTCGGAGAGTGGACCAGGTGGATTGAAGGCCCGATGCGGGTGGACCAATCACACTGCAGACTCGATGCATGTGGTTAGATTCGGAGAGTGGACCAGGTGGATTGAAGGCCCGATGCGGGCGGACCAATCACACTATAGACTCGAGGTTTATGGCTAGACTCAGAGGGTGGACCAGGTGGACTGTAGGCCGGTGCGGCGGACCAGTCACACAGTAGACACAAAGTGCATGGCTGTTCTGTGATCAGATATGTTATGGCATGTTATGCATGTATGGTGTATGTGGTTGGTATTTTGGGGATATCTCACTAAGCTTTCGGGCTTACAGTTGTGGTTTTATGTTTTTTAGGTTCTTCAGGAGACCGTGGCAAGGCGAAGGCATGATCATACCGCTCCTCATGATTTTGTAGTAATGTGATTCTGGGAATACGTTAAATGTTTTGTATTGAAAACCTTTTTGTACAGATTTAATGGAATCGAGCTGTTTTTGAAAAATTTAAAATTGGTTGTATTTTCGGTCGTTACACCATGCATGAGATCTAGTCCCCTTTATGGAAGCAGAATATTATTTTGGGAGTTTGAGTTGGTTTGGTGTCACATCCCAAAATCGAGAACGGCGGAAACGTTCTGGGGCGGAGGACGTCATGTAATGTATCACAACAATGCAAAGTAGTAAACAAGCAACAACATCATCCATTGCATTAATAGTATAATTTTAGTTACAAGTGTGTTCTTTCATAGTATAAGACAACATAATGAACAATCAAAATAAAATAGGAGTCTTGATTTCTCCGTCTTCACAAAACCTGGGCATCGTACCTGTCTATTTGTGACCTGAGAATACAAGTATTTTGAAAGCGAGTATCAACAATAAAGCTGGTGAATTCATAAGTATTAATGTGTCTTAGATTTGTAAAACTTGTATTGAAAGACTTGAAATTGTTTTGAAAGAAAGTTCGTATGAGTATGAAAATTTTTGTAAGTAGTTGAAAGTGTTTGAATACTCTAGCAAATCCCTATGATTTCTATTAGTATAACGAGTAGTCTTCTACCAAGACTAGACTGTTTTGAAAGTCACAAAGATGGTTTTTCTCTTGTATGACTACTATTATATATATATATATATATATATATATATATATATAGCCTACCTCATCGTTTATGTGAATGTATCACAAAATAAAAGTAATAGGAAAAATATAGCCATGTAAGTGTTTATCCTTTTGTATTAGGATCAACCCGACATCGCGACTGCCGAAATAGTAATAACCTTGAACGTCCGTAGATGTTCATTTTCCTCTGTAGCTAGCAGCAGGGTGTAGGAATGGTTAGTCCCATAAAGGTACCCTAATATAAGTATTAACCGTAGGCATCCGTAGATGTTCATTACCTCTGTTGCTAACAGTTGGGGTGCCAGAATGGTTAGTCCCGTCTAGTAAGTAGCTAGTCTTCTCACGAGACTCGCTGTAAGTAAGTAATAATATGATTGATAGTCCCTATTCTACATTTGGAACTAAAGGTGACTTCCACAACGAATCGCTAGGTCCAAATCCATATTTATTACCAGATCATATATAAGCCCAAACTACACGTATAATAGTTCACTAGGGATATATAAACGTATATGCTACCCATAGGTACAAACTGTTCAGAACTATTATGTCCGTATATGTACACATGATATATAACTAAAGATTTAAACGACCTTCAGATGGATACCCGATACCCTACCAAACCACATCCCAATGAGGAAAAGGAAATAAAGCGGGTTAGCCTTCCTAAGTCCTTTAAACATTACTTATATAACTATACATATACAGACATGCTTTTAACAAGGTGTCTATGTAAAGGTATCCATGTAAGTGTATCCAAGTAAGTGTATCCCTTCATATATCATTTAGTATAGACTCATGAATGAACTGACTCTGGTGTATTCCTTGTACATGGAATGGTAAGTAGTATCTCCTAACTATACCTATAACAGTTACTAGTAAGGTACATGTATAATGAAGGTATACCTTTGCTAGAAAAAGGTACTGAACTGACTGAGGGTACTTTTATGTCTATATATGTATACATGATATATAACTAATAGTTGAACGACCTTCGGACGGATACCCGATACCCTACCAGACCACATCCCAACGAGGAAAAGGAAATAAAGTGGGTTAGCCTTCCTAAGTCCTTCAGGCATTACTTATATAACTATACATGTACAAGCATGCTTTTGATAATATAAAAATCATAAAAGGAGCTTTGTAAAACCTTTGAAAAAGATTAATATCTAAGAAAAGATCGACTTGATGTCAGTTTATAAAACGGTTTGAAAGTATTTTGTTTGAATAAACAGTTTAAGTATAAAGAAAACCTTTGTTTGAAATACATTTGTAATAGAGTTTGAAAAGAAACATGCAGTGTACAAAGCGGCTTGATAAAGAGGTTTAAACATATAAAAACGTTTAATGAAACATTTGAAGAAATCTTCTTGGTAAAATAGCTAACGTATAGTAAATCCGTTTGCATGTTAGTTATTAATCACATGTGATTGATATAATAAATATCATAATTCAACTTGTATCCCCCCCATAAAAGCATTTAAAAACATTTAAAACATTGATTAAGGGGTATGAACTCACGTGTAGTTGATGGTTTGGATGAAGCGACTGACGTAGGATGCTAAGTGTCAAGTGAAGACTTGTACACACACAAGGATCCTAGTTAACATATAGTAGTACATATATGTATCCAATTAGTCTTTAAACAACTAATTAACAAAGTTAAGACACCCTAGGACATGATAAACACTTTATATAAATGTTATAAGTGCTAAGGAGTGCATCTAAGTGTTGTAGGACAAAGCTATTGGGTTTAGGGTTCCAAAGGACCCCTTTCTTGAGTTTACTCCCCAAGGACCATAACCCAATGAGTTTACGGTCGTAAACCCTTGAGTTTACGGCCATAATCTCCTAAAATTTTGATCATTTGATGGTTTGAAGCCTTACATGTCCCTTGGAAGTATTTCTACTTGATGGTTTAGTCCTTGGAAGAGATTAGGGCACCATTTCCCTCCTTTGAGGAGTTCACGACCCTAAGACCAATTCCCTTGGTGTTTGCGGCCATAATCTAATGTGGACCATGGTATTTTTGTGCTTTCGAGTCCCATACACATTAAGGTATGAGTCTAGACTAGTTTCACAAGGAAAGGAAGGGACTAGGGCACACTTTTGGCCCTTAAAGAAGGGTTTACAGTCCAAGGTGTTCTTAGGCCGTAAACTCTTTGATCTTGTTGTTCTCTCATGATTTCTTGATTTATAGACATATAACAAGCCCTATTATACTCTAAGATAGAAGCACTTACGTTTTGGGACGAAAGACTGAAGATCCTTGAGAGAGAATCAGGTTTTTCTCTAGTTAAAAATGGAACAAATGAACTAAAAATGGCTAAGCGCCCCTTTATATAGTCCATGGGGTTTTTTTTTCCAAAAATATCATTTGATCCGTAAACTCCAAACTCTTGGAGTTTTGAAACTTTTAAGATGCACATAATACTGTAGGGCATCCTCTCTCCCGATATCTCCTAAAGTGTTAATCTTGATATGCCCAAACTTATTCCAAAAGCTTGAAAATTAGCAGGAGCTGATCTGAATTCTATTGAAGCGAAGGGTTGTACAGAATAGAAAAATTTGGGTTGTCACATCATCCACCCGTTAGAAGGAATTCCGTCCAGAAATTAGCTTTCTTAGCATCACTACTGGGGTTGCGCTCTACTGATTGGCAGAATACCCACTTGTAGACTTGGCAACCTTGCCCTTCTGTTCGTGATAGGATTCATACGTGGTCCATCTATCATTGCCTCGTGTATACAAGCCGTATATAATTAGCGTTAGTAAGACGTTCGGATGTGCGACTCTGCCCCAGGTCCACAACCCAACGAGGAACAGGAGAAAGGGCGGAAACACACATACTAAGTCTACGTAATCATAATCATATACCACCCTTGCGTACACACTAAATAGTAATAGGTGGGCTGTATTCGTCCATAGCTTATGAGCTCGAACTTGGTCTGCTGGACGAGTGGTATTTCATGGAGGTTTACTGAGGTTCCATCATAAAGGATTAGAAACTTGAGGTATTCTACACATGAGTACTTCGGAGTTCTGAAACGACGACTTTACTAGAAAGACTGTTTCGGAGAGAGAGATTTACGCACGAAACTTGTATGGTGAGGATCGAATGGGCTCTAGTCGTATGATGAAATCGGAGTCATATGGAACTAAGGGCATTAGATTTGAACATAAGGCGTTTATAGACAAAACACAACAGTGCAACCTTTAACAGAGTTACTGTACTTTAGTTTAACTACAAGACTATTGCTGCGAACAAGGTATACTACAAAAGACAAGTATACGCAGCATGAGGATCCCTTAACTGACTGGATCTCGCAAAAGATAAGACTCTAGTTGCACTAGTTCTAAACAGTTTATAAGTCTTTTACAACGAAATACCTTAATTACTTTAACGTGGGTTCGAAGTAGTCTCTCCTGTGGTGGTGATCGTTAGCATCCTTTCGTCTGTGCCGGTATTCGCTGCTTCTGGGCAGTTTCTTTTGTAGTGACCCACCTTGCCACAACCGTAGCAAGCCTGGCTCATACCAGCGCTGGGTACTTGGTTGATTGGTCTCGCTGGACTCTTGCAGTAATGTATGGTGTGTCCCTTTTTGTTGCAGTTTAAGCACTGCATCTCTCGACAAGGTCCATGGTGGTGATAGTTGCATTTGTTGCACTTTGGGAGATTACCCGCATATGGCTTTGCTGGTAATGGGTTAGTAGAGACTAATGTAGGTACTATAGCAGCATTGACTGTAACTTGTTGTTGTTTCCTTGAGGATCCTTGTGAGGACTCGTCTTTCCTCTTGTTCTTGTTGTTGTTTCCTCCTTGTTGATCTTGTACAAAAAATTTTGAGTTCCGATGGTTTCCGTGGTCAATCAGACATTGTGCTAGTTCCTTGGCACTATCGAAAGTATCGGGCCTTAATGCTAACACACTTGACTGAATTTGGGGAGACAATCCCCAAATATACCTCTCTAATTTCTTGCTCTCAGGAGCAACCATGTCCGGGCACAGGTTTGCCAGATCACAGAATCTACCCGTATAGGTTAATATATCGGTACCAACCATTTCCAGACTCCAAAGTTCTTGTTCGAGCTTTTGAACTTTCCCTCGAGGATAGTACTCTCTCGTCAGCATGATCTTCAAGTTTGCCCAACTTATCGAATTTGCCACTACTATAGTTAGGGACTTAACATGGCCATTCCACCAAGTTAACTCTTTGTCAGAAAAGGTAGAAGTAGCAAACTTGACCTTGTTGCCTTCCGGGCAGGAACAGATCTCAAAGACTTCTTCTGTCTTTTCAATCCACTGCCTTAGGACCATAACTCCACCATTTCCATTGAAGTTTCGGGGTTTAGCATTTGTAAAGTCCTTGTAGGTGCATTCAATGGGATGTCCATGGCTCTCGCCATGGTGAGAAGGAGGTGCACCCGTTCCCGATCCACTAGGGACAGGAGCATTGATGGCTGACACAACAACTGCTACTGCAGCCGTGAAGGCTGCTTGGAACATGGCAGCATCAAAAGGAGGAGGTGGTTGAGGTGGTGGAGGAGGTAGTGGTATTGGTGTTTCGTTGTTAGGGTTACGCCTTGGATTCCTGCGAGGTGGCATCTTTTGACTATACGATGAAAAAATGACAACACGGTAAGAATAAACGAATAAGGAGAGTGACTCATGGACTAACTCTCCATAGTCCAACAGCACAATTTAATAACACGTTTGAATGAGGATCTAGTATCGAAAGGTGAAAGCATTTGGACAATAATGTCCATACGATTTGGTAGCTGTCAGAAATACTGGAATTATAGATGTAACATGTTCTGGAAAAGTGGCCTAGGAGTAGGCCTTACATCAACCATTGATGGGAATGTTTTGACAGGACAACGATCTAATCAAGACCTAATAGATCTAAGATTTACGATGATAGGAAATTAGACCAGAGTTTTACATAAACTAGGTTATATCCAAAGGAGAAGTCGATGAGATTCTATCGACGACGAGAACTACCAGAAAAGTCTTCAGTTGAGTGATCATTCGAAGGGATTGGGTGATCATTCTCTGGATCCTCTCCAAGCCATCCAACATTATCGTGGTTAGGGTAGTACGTGTTGTCGTGGGGATGGAATCCATCCATGATATCTACGCGAGAAAAGGGATAATAGGAACTAACTAAATAGACGAACTAACTTAGATAATTATAAGATGATCCTTATCAGTTGCTTCAATACTTGTTTAGTGCATACCAGTTATATGTATTTAGGATATGATAGACCTTCGAATAAGTGACCCTAACCCTAAGCCCCCAACCCAACAAGGACAGGACATAAAACAAAGATTCACAGATTCTAAGTCTATGACATCCTAGTACATATAACCTTAGTGTATCCACTAAATGACTACTAACATACTAATAAAAATCTATTTAGTTCTCAAATAGTAATTACAGTAACACTAAATACTCCTATGGTATTTCTTTTGTGGTTGTGTTGGTAAGTTTTTAGACTTGTTGCCACATCACAACCATTCTTGGGCATATGCTAATCACTCCTCAGACCAGCATAGTTGATCAGGCTATGCCACTCCCAAGACTGACTATCCATCCCCAAGCATACTTGTGATATTCAACAATCGTAATACTTTTGTTCTTGTCATTGTGACACTGATTTTAGTATGAATGCAGGCACATATACTTTCTTCAATATTTTATTATTTAAAGTATAAACTCTTGGTCAGAGTATTTTAATCCCATTGTATTTATAGTCTGTATATCTTTTATGGGTTGATATACTCAATTCACTATAAACAATGCTCTGATACCAATTTGTCACACCCAAAACCGAGAACGGCGGAAACGTTCTGGGGCGGAGGACGTCATGTAATGTATCACAACAATGCAAAGTAGTAAACAAGCAACAACATCATCCATTGCATTAATAGTATAATTTTAGTTACAAGTGTGTTCATTCATAGTATAAGACAACATAATGTACAGTCAAAATAAAATAGGAGTCTTGATTTCTCCATCTTCACAAAACCTGGTCATCGTACCTGTCTATTTGTGACCTGAGAATACAAGTATTTTGAAAGCGAGTATCAGCAATAAAGCTGGTGAATTCATAAGTATTAATGTGTATTAGATTTGTAAAACTTGTATTGAAAGACTTGAAATTTTTTTCAAAGAAAGTTCGTATGAGTATGAAAATGTTTGTAAGTAGTTGAAAGCGTTTGAATACCCTAGCAAATCCCTATAACTTCTATTAGTATAACGAGTAGTCTTCTACCAAGACTAGACTGTTTTGAAAGTCACAAAGATGGGTTTTCCCTTTTATGACTAATATTAACAATATATATAGTCTACCTCATCGTTTATGTGAATGTATCACAAAATAAAAGTAATAGGAAAAATATAGCCATGTAAGTGTTTATCCTTTTGTATTAGGATAACCCCTACATCGCTACTGCCGAAATAGTAATAATCTTGAACGTCCGTAGATGTTCATTTTGGGCATTTGGGCCTCAGTGTGGGATGTTTTTTGGACTATAGGTCCTTGGGCCATAGTGGGCCATCAGGAGTCAATGATTATGGGCTAATAGTGGGCTTGGGAAGCCTACCTAGTTTTGGACCTTTTTATATTATGTTTTGGGCCCTAGTTGTGGACCATTATGGGGTAGGGGTAAAATGGTCATTTTACCCTGAGAGTGACTATGATATTGGGCTAAGTGATATTATGATCTTGGTAGATCGGAGAGCCGAAGAAGCAGCAATCAGGGAAGTTCCAGTTAGCAGCAGAGGGCTATCAACAAAGTTCAGCAGTGCAGGTGAGTTTCCCTTTTGTGTGAATGGGTCTACGACCATAATGCCGGCCCATGTAGTTATGAGTAGGAAGACTCGAGGGTTAGCCCTAGGCACAGTATGCTAGTATGACATTCGGGACTAAGGTCCAATATTAGTGGGTGGGTGCCCATGGATTGGTTTATATGATAGTTATACTTGTTGTCCGTGTGATACATGTATGTGCCTGGTAGGGAGGTGAGTGTGGGCGAGGTCCCATATCTCACCAAGAATAGAGTGTGGACGGTGTTCCATACCTCATTAGCAATAGAGCAGGGGCGAGACCTAAGTTAGGAAAAGAGTGAGTGTGGGCTGGGCCCGTATCTCACAGTCAGAAGGAGTGTGGACGGGGTTCCACGACTCATCAGTAGCAGGACAAGGGCGAGGCTCAAGATAGGCGAGGCCTTAGGACAAGATTCAGTAGTATATGTTCAGTTATGCGTTGTGGTATGTTTATGTGTTAGTATATGTTAGCGGCGGGCCCCAGAGACAGGCAGAGCCTAAGAGAAACATATATGTATCCGAGCGAGGCTCGAAGCTAGGCGGGGCCTGGAGCGTCGGGGTCATTGTAGCGGGCGAGGCCCAAGGTAGTGGGCGAGGCCCGAAGTAGCGAGCGTGGCCCAATATTTGTAGTATGTGGTTATGTTCTCAGTATTATGTATGGCATGTATGGATCAGTATATATGAATGGTATGCAGTAGGTTGGGGAACTCACTAAGCTTCGTGCTTACGGTTTTCAGTTTTGGTTTCAGGTATTCAGTTTTCAGAAGAGGAGCTCGGGAGGGTTGCAGTGCACACACCACAACAAGTTAGCCTAGGATGTTTACTCTGATAATTAAACAAGTGTTTTGGAAATGAAACTATGATTTGTCATATAAACCCTTTTGTATGTTTGAATGACTTAACGATATGAATTAGTAATGTTTTTTTTTAAAGAAATTTTTGGACTCAAAATTTGGGATATTACATAATTTCATTAATCCCAAAATTAATTTGTGATTCATTATTAACTAAATATTACTATTTCTAATTAATATATTATTCTCATAATATATTAATAACTTATTTATTTCAATTTATTAATCAAATAATAAATTAACCTTTCTCTCCAAAAAATCATCATGTCTAATTGCTAGATTTGAGGGAAACCCAAAAGGATTGTGCTACTATCAATTCAAGTTTATACCAACTATAGTTATGGTATTAAACACTTAATCCAATAGTCTCCCACTTGGAGAAGTCTGTAACTATAATTGTCAGTATCACTTCTAAACTGATCAGCAAATTGTAGCTTCGAAAAGCGGCTGTCGAACTCTGACCCAGTCAGTTACGTGTCCTAAGATATATGATGATATAATCCTTCGTTCTGCAAGATATCATTCGGACATGATACATGGAACATAATCAATCTCATTGTTCAATACTTTGTTTCCTGATTTTTGATTTGTAATGACATAGAACTTCTAATTGAACACATCAATTTAGTCTTGGTCGGGCCCGACACTATAAGTGAACACCAAAACACTGAGGGGGACCAAAGATATCACTTTTTCCGTCAGGAAAAAAGGAACGAATAAACTTTAACTTATTTTCTTGCACCATTTACTCATCAAATCATAGACAACAATATGTTTTATAACATCAAGTTACTGATACGTTTATATATCATCAATGTACAACTGACTTGTAAACCACAACTTATATATCTCCGTTTTAAGATTATAAGATATTATCGTCTTAGAATTACTCGTGATAAATTCCATGAAGTATTCTCTAAGCGTGGGTTAATCCTATACTTAAATCTCCATTTCTAAGTACTTATGAACATTGTAGCAATACCATTGCTATGTCTAAAACTCTTTAGACAATCTATAATTCAATTCATGACAGTCTTAATTCATTACTTACTTCCAAAAGTATGATCGACTGTGGACTTTTGAATAATCGAATTATTCGGGAATAAAACATGGAAACATGAAACACAAGAATAACCAACTGGAAAAAGGTATTAAACAAACTCATAAATAATTCTCTGTTATTTAATCACCAAAAGTCAATTACATTTACTTTGTTACAAATTTCAAACTAACTATCTAACTACTAAAACTAATATCATATCTCAGGCATATGCTCCTAGCATGTTGAATGTGTTTAGCCTTACTCGGACCCTTTGTGAGTGGATCTGTAGGATTCTCTTCGGATGATACTATCTTCACTACTAGGAGACCTTTTTCTACTCTATGTTTGATGAAATGGTATTTTCTGTCGATATGTCTAGATCTACCACGATCTCTTGGTTCCTTTGTCAAGGCAACTGCTCTTTCATTATCACAGAAAATTTTCATTGGCTCCTTGATGGTTGGCACAACTCTAAGATCTCTAATGAAGTTCTTCAACCAAATTGCCTCCTTTGATGCTTCCCTCATAGCTATTGTAACACCCCGTAATTTATTTTGTCGCTTTAAACCGGTTCCGTTAGTAAAACCGTGTCGTCCCAAATTTTTCCGTTAACTTTGGATTAATTTAATCAATTGCAACTTCCATTTAAATTTCATAAGTGTTGGGATATATTTTAATTCATTACAATATTTTCTATTTTTATTTAGAAAATATTTAGTTTCGTCTAAATCGTAATTACGACAACTTTATCGGGTGCGGCCAAAAGCATCGTATAGCGTCAGTATCGGGTAGAATTCCTCCGTGTCCTAAACTAGGAGCATATATAAAGTTGAGAGAGAGCCTCATTTGAAGCTTTTCCACTCTCTCTCTCTCTAACTTTCTCTCTCCAGAACTCGAAATCAAGCCAAATCATCCAAATCAAGCTCCAAATCTCTAAGGTAACTACCCTAGCCTTTAGTTTAGCATTTTTGGCATTCAAATTCATGAAATATATAATAGGATTTGGAACCATGAACATGTGTTCACGGCCCTAGGACCTCCTTAGGCCGTAAACACATAACGTGTGGGGTTTTTGGCCTTAAAACCCTTTCAAACATCATTTGGAGCCTAGATATGCCTAAAGGACTTGCATGCATGTAATTATAATACCTTAAACTCATGATTTAGGGCATGAACATGAGTTTACGGCCCAAGCACATGCTTGGACCGTAAACACCTATTCTTAGGGAGTAAACTTAATTTTTGGTGTTAGTTTGTCCCTAAACACCCCCAACAAGCTTCCATGAGTGTATAGAACCCTAAAATCCTTCAAGAAATGCATCAAAACTTGTTTCAAAGGGGCAAGCTTGAGTTTACAGCCCAAGAACATTCTTGGACCGTGAACTCGCCTCCTTAGACCTTAAACTCACTTTTGTGTGTTAAGATGCTACTTAAACACACCATGAGCTTAGAAATGAGTCTAGAAACAACCTCAATCAAGTAAAGGACCTTAAATCATGCCAACACTACCCCCTTGGATGTTTACGGCCATAAACCTCCCAAGAACATCTTCTTAGGCCGTAAACTCCATTATATGGTCCATATGTGAGTTTAATCCATTCTGATACCCTAGTTTTGATCCTAGCTAATCTTCCCAAGTAAGGTAAGGCTATTTAGCATCATGGAACACCCCACCCATGAGTTTACGGCCGTAAACTCATGGGGGATGGTCATTAGGGCCGTAAACCCTCTTGTAAGCTTACTCTTGGGGAGTAAACCCCATATCCAAGCTTCACATGTCCTTAAATGCCACTCGGGTCCCTCCAAACACTTGAAATGAGATGTTTCTGCAACTAGAAGTGTTTGTCCCTAACAAATAAATAAACTAAGTCCTAATTAGATACAAATGTGTATCTTTTCATTATACATAGGAATCTCGTACGTTTGCAAGCCCCGAACCAACGTTTAACATCCGAAATCGCCACGTTTCTCGTCCGGTGAGTTCATACCCCTACGCTTTTTCCGTGTTTTTCAATGTTTTCAGGGGGGAATACAAGCAAACTATAACCGTTTTCGAATTATAACATTGATATGTTTCAAATAATATCTGGAAAACTTATAAACATTTTTACCCTTTATGTATTATGTTGAGCATAAGGGAGGATTTATCAACTACAACTAAATGGATTTTAGTTAAGAAAATAACCAAACTAATCAAATTATTATGGGAATAATTTGGGGATTCTTTAGTGTTCGTTTTATCATGTACTGATATCTATATAAAGTTATTAGATAAACTATGTCTGATTCAGTTTATCTCCGTATCATTTGAATGTATTACCAGATAGTTTCATTGTATGTACCTATATTCACTGTATCATGTTTCATAATCTTTTGTATGTTTCATATCGTATGAGAACCCTGTGAATAGTTTAGTACTAGTTTGTGAGTTAGTCACTACCCTTTATGGATGATCAGTAAATCCTCCCCGGAAGTGTAACCAGAGTCTCCTGGAGGGAGAGCGAGGAATTTGTGAATAGATCTATTCGGGACTTACAATCTCACACCTTAACTGCTAGCTACAGTTAGGCGGGCACGCCTGGGGTGACAAATTCTGGATATCATCCAATGTCTGACAAACGTCAAGGAGGTCTCGTTGTCGTATCAGCATGGTTACCCGACTCACAATACGTATTAATATAAGTTTATTCACGACTTTGGTTTTGGATTTGATTTTATATCAATCTTCTATTTTTAGATCTTATATCTAGTACGGGATGGTAATCCCATGGTTTATAGTCAATGGGGTTCATATCTATTGCAGGATGTTATTCCTATGGTTAGAATCTATATCTAGTTCGGGATAGTGATCCCATGGTTTTATCAAACAATCTTATATCTAGTTCGGGATAGTAATCCCATGGTTTCATCAAACTATTTTGTATCTAGTCCGGGATAGTAGTCCCATGGTTTTCAATCTATATTTCAAGTATATCAAACTATCTTGTATCTAGTTCGGGATGTTTGTCCCAAGGTTTTCAAACTACTTACTATCTACAGTTCGTGTATATTAAAGTATTTCATATCTAATTCGGGATAGTAATCCCATGATTCTCAATATATAGTTTTTTGTATTAAACTATACTCTATAATATTTAATCGGTTTTGAATTACGAAAATATGGGATTTTCCTGCGGTAAAATATAACATGTAATTGAACTGTAATGAAGGATAATTAAACTGTTTTACATAAGAAAATATGGGATTTTCTTGGATAACAAACCTTTTCGGAAAACTAAAGGAAACTGATACATTTTCACAAAACAAAACCGCTTATGAACTCACCAACTTTATGCTGATTTTCAAACCACTTGTATTCTCAGGTCCACGTTAGACAGGTACCCGACGATATCTTTTGGTGAAGACGGAGTGCTCAGAAGACTCGTCTCAAATTTTGTTCATATGATATATGTATAACACTTGTACAATTTACTTTTGAACCAAATGTAAACTTTCAATTATATGTAATGTAATGGTTGTTTACTGTGATTATTATGTACATTGGATTTGATACTCAACGTGGAGTCAACCCCGGAAATGTTTCCGCCTTTGGTTTTCGGGGTGTGACAGCTATGTACCCCGATTCACAGGTAGAATCAGCCACTGTCTCTTGCTTGGAACTTTTCCATGTAACTGCTCCTCAATTTAAGGTAAACACCCAGAAAGATTAAGAACAGAAGTTGTCTTTGTCTATTTGAGAGCTGACGTCACTATACCCTATCACTCTTAATGTATCACTGCCACCAAGTATTAGGACCCAGTCCTTAGTCCTTCGCAGATACTTGAGAATATTTTTAACTGCTATCCAATGAGCTTTACTTGTATTCCCCTGATAACGACTAACCATGCTCAAATAATAGGACACATCAGGGCGAGTACATGTCATAGCATACATGATAGATCCAATGACAGAAGCATATGGAACTCTACTCATTTATGTTATCTCTGTATCGGTACTAGGAATTTGAGTCTTACTCAGTTTGGTATTACTCTAGATAGGCAATTTTCCTTTCTTGGAATTTTCCATACTAAAATGTTTTAGTACCTTTTCCAAGTATATACTTTGACTAAGTCCAATTAGTCTTGTACTCTTGCCTCTTAAAATCCTTATCCCTAGAATATGAGCAACTTATCATATATCCTTCATAGTGAAACACATTCCAAGCCAAGACTTAACCTCTTGTAAAGTTGGAATGTCATTTCCTATAAGAAGTACGCATCCACATACAACACTAGGAAGGTTACTATGCTACCACTAGCTTTGACATATACATAGGACTCATCTTCACTTCTAGAGAACCCAAACTATTTGACCTTCTCTTCGAAACAATGATTCCATCTACGAAAAGCTTGTTTCAACCCATTGATGGATTTCTCAAGCTTGCACACTGTATTGGGAAATTTTCCATCAATAAAACCCTCTAGTTGACTCATGTAAACATCCTCAACCAACTTCCCATTAAGAAAATCGGTTTTGACATCCATTTGCCAAATTTCATAGTCATGAAAGGCAGCTATGGCTAGCATTATCCTAATAGAATTTATCTTCGCCACCGGTGAGAAGGTCTCATCATAGTAAACCCCTAGGGTCTGAGTAAATCCCTTCGCAACTAGTCGTGCTTTGAATTTGTGCACATTACCATCCATGTCGGTCTTCTTCTTGAAGATCCATTTGCAGCCCACTGTCATCTGACCAGGTTGTTGATTAACCAAATTCCAAACTTGGTTGTCATACATGGACTTGATCTCGCAGTCCATTGCCTCTTGCCATTTGACCACCTCAGGGTCTGCCATTGCTTCCTTGTAGTTAACAGTTTTTATCCAAATTTACCTGTGTATTGTCACTGATAAACATATCACCATCTATAGTTATATGGAAACAAAAAAACGTAGGCAACACACTAACTCTAGTGAAACGATGAAGAGGTAATGAATTGTCAACTAGTTCAACTAGAATCTCTTCCTCTGGTTGAACCCTACGGTCTTCAGACGTTCCTTCATTGTTTCATTTTTGAATATCTTCAAGAACAATTATACTCCCACTATCCTCTTTTCATATGAGCTCTCTCTTGCAAAAGACTCCTCTTCGTGCTAGAAAGACCATGTCCTCACTAGGTATGTAGAACAAATATTCAAAGGAATTCTGTGGGTAACCAATGAAAATACATCTATCACTTCGAGGTTCAAGCTTGTCGTGAGTCACTCATCTATTAACAGCTTCATAACCCCAAGCCTTAATATGTGTTAACGAGGGAACCTTCCCTGCCCACATCTCGTGAGGTGTTTTGACAACCTTTTTAGTTGGGAAAAGATTAAGAATGTGGGTGGAAGTCTCTAAGGCATACCCCCAGAATGAAATTGGAAGAGAAGCTCGATACATCATGGAACAAACGATGTCTAACAAGATTCGATTGCGCCTCTCGGCCACACCATTAAGTTGTGGTGTCCAAGGATGTCTCAAATACGAAACTATTCCACATTCCTTGAGTTAGTCATGGAACTCGATACTAAGATACTCTTTGCCTCTATCTGATCATAACATCTTTATCTTCCTGTCCAATTGATTCTCAACTTCATGTTTAAACTCTTTGAACTTTCCAAAGGTTTCCGAATTATGCTTGATAAAGTAGACGTAACCATATCTTTTATAATCATCAGTAAAAGTCACATAGAATCGATTAGCATCCCTTGTGGATGATCTGAAGAGCCCACACACATTTGTATGTATGAGTTCCTACAAACGCTCACCTCTTTCACAAGATCCAGTGAAAGGTGATTTTTTCGTCTTACCCAAAAGACAAGGTTCGCGTGTATCATCTGACTTTAGGTCAAACGATTCCAACACTCCACCCTTTTGGAGTTAGGCAATGCGTTTCTTGTTAACGTGTCCAAGACGATAATGCCACAAGTATCCTTTATCTATTCCATTAGACGAGCCAATTTGAAATACATGATTGCCTAAATTGTCTACATACATCACAGTTTCATACATACCATCACAAGGTGTAACATCCCAAAAATCGAGGGTAGAAATTTCATTTTTAATATATAGATTGAAACATCCATTTACATTTATCCAAACATTAAGGTATTCCAAATTAAAACAATTATCAAAGTAATTCCCAAAATCATAAGTTGCGGAAAAACATACATGTGTGCACTATGATCAAGCCGGGCCTTCCCTATCAAACTGGAAGTAACTAAAACCATAAACCACAAACTGTAAGCACAAAGCTTAGTGAGTTCCCAAAAATACTACATACCATACATAACCATGAGCCAAACATATCTGACATATCCAATCAATCAATAAAATGCTATGTGCCAACTATAGTCTTGCCATTATGCCATGAGCCTCATCGTGGTCTTCCTTGCCAGGTCGGGGGCCACAAGCCTGGGTCTTACAGACAAGTTCCAGCAGCCACCTCTGGGTCTTCCATTCAAGCATCACAAAGAAAACTAGCATACAGTCTACACTTCTTAACTAATTAACTGCCAGAGTTCAAACTCTGGTCATACATACACTTTGTCAGGAGCCGTCTCCTAGTCATTCATACAAACGGTCAAGGGCTATCCCACGGTATTCCTACAATACATAAACCATATCGACTGGCATTGGTTACTTCGACCCATAGAACAGTGAGGAGAATCACCTCGAATGCAGAAGTTCACTGAAAGAAATCCCTAGTTGCCGCCCTGACGATTCCTCCGGGCTATCAGCACCAAGATAACACCCAATTAGCAATTGAATTCCAATCTATGATCCATAATCCATAATTGGTGTTAAATGACCATTTTACCCCTTACCCAAATTGAACCAAAACTGTAGCCCATGTCGAAAAACCATAAAGGCCTGAAACCAAACGTTCCACAAAGGCCCACTAATGGCCTAATTTTTCCAAATTAGGCCCAACCCATATGGGCCTTATCCTGAAGCCAAAAAATTCCCTTAGTCCAACAGTTGATCTCAGATATCCCAAAAGGCCTAAAGCAACAAAACCCAAAACCAAAATGACACCACAAGGCCCAAAAAGGCCCAAAACAGCAAGACCCACATCCAAAGTTAAGTCCAAGCCCAACCACCAAAAACTACACTAATCAAACGAACGCATGGTGTTCTAGGGCTGAACGCACGACGTTTATCGCCAAAAAAATTGACGGGGACTCAACACGGAACGCATTGCATTCCCAGGGGCTATGCACGGCGCTCGCGGCTAAGTTCCAAGTTCTCATTCTAGGGACTTAATCCATTAAGTCCAACGTCTAGAACCCTAGAATAGTCGCATAACAATGACTTAACCCATAAATTCGAAGGCTTTAAGCCTTTGCATGGCTCATAAAGGTCCAATCTTGATTCCAAGCAATCGAACTTCACAAAATTACCAATAACTCAAACATGGGGAATACTAATGCATCAAGACTCCGACTTCATATTAAAACTAACTCAGAAAAGGCAAGATCTACAAATCCTAGGTTCTTAGAGTGACTCAAACTCACAATGAGCCTCAAAGGACCATAACATGCATACTTCAATCCCTAACTTCGATCTTATGATGTAGAAGCATCAAGTTGAGAGCTTTATACATTTAGATGCTAGATCTATCTGAATAAAGCTTGGATCCAAAAGCTCCAAGCCAACCAACGACTCTTCAAGAAGCTCCTTCTTCATCCTTATGAACTAAAACACACTTAAACCACTATGAAGCTCAAGAATCACTCAAATAGGGGCTAGGGGCTCACTCTTAGGTTTATAGAGAATGGAGTCTAAAGTAAATAAGGGTTGGAGGTGATTTAAGGTGTTTAAATAAGGTCCAAGACCCTAAATTAAGGATTCCATCTGATCATATGAATGCCCTGCGTTCCTCTGGCGAGCACCATTCATTCCCAAATCCTCTCGTGTCTGGATTTCCCATGTATGCCACACGTACATATTTGGTACGCCCCGCACACTCGGTTTAACCTAAACCCTTTTAACTTCAAATGGTCATAACTTCCTCGTTATAACTCCAATTTTGACGTTCTTTATATCCATTGAAAGGTGGCGAGAAGCCCTACACTTCTAACAATTCACCTTCACCTTAAAACCTCCCAAGAAAAACCCAAAATCCATAAAAGACCAAATTATCAAATTACGATTATACCGTTGACCTCCGAAGACACAATCAAACCCTTGGATCACTTAAACCATAACACCCACACTCGAGAAGGGACAATTCCTTTCCCAAACCCTTAAGCTTAATGACCACTAAAGATTGGGCCGCAACCTCGAATAAAGAAACGAATCCGAAACCGAGTGTTACACAAGGTAAAGATTCAAAATTAAAAAACAACATTTTTATAATCAGAAATAGAACCATTCTCATCATTAAAAAATCACTAAAACCTTGTCTAAACAATGCATGAAAAGAATTAATATTTCGTGTCATTTCTGACGAGTAGCAACAATTTTTCAAATCTATATCAACACCATTACTAAGCACTAGACTATAAACTCCAATCTTGGTGAGAGGTGAAGATCGCCTATTCCCCATGATCAAGTTCATTCTACTGTGATCCACCTCCTCACTTCTTCTTAGCCCCTGCAAATTAGAACAAATATTAAATCTACATCCTATATCAAGGACCCAAGAGTGAGAAGATGATGAGTTATTAGATGAGATAGTGTTTATACTTGCAGAAGTCGGCTTCCCCTTTCCATCTTTAATATCTTTTAGATACTTTAGGCAACTTTGTTTCCAATGGCCTTTGTTGTTGTAGTAAAAGCAATTGGCCTCTTTGGAATTAGGGACAGGAGGAGCATTAGAACTGGATTTACCTTTGGATCCATTTCTTGACGACCCCGCTTGAGACTTTCCTTTCCAGTTTTGCTTTGGAGGACCTTTCCTCTTCTTCCCCTTCCCTTGACCAATAGCCAGAATGGAAGCACTAGAAAGAGTCGAGTCAATACTCTTTCCATTCATCCCTGCTTCAGCTGTTCATATGAGGTTGTGCAATTGAGCCAAGGTGGTCTCATTGTTGTTCAGATGATAGGTCAATACGAACTGATCATAACAATTTGGTAAGGAGTTCAAGATTATGTCCATAGCCAACTCCTCATCAAAATGCAAATTAAGCCTAACAAGGTGATCTACGTATCATTGCATCCTTTGCACGTGGCTGATAACAAACTCTCCCACATTTATTTTGCTTGCTATGAAGGAATTTACCACCTTCTACTTTTCTTGGTGAGCTCTCTTATAGTACTTTTTCATAAGGTCCTTGTTCATATCGTATGGCAAGTGATCCTCATAGAATCTTTGCAACTCAGGAGTCATGGTGACTAGCATGATGCAAGAAACTTTTGTTGCATCATTGTAGTGCTTCTTGTAGGAAGCTAGTTCTTCAGGAGTGGCCTTCTCTTCATCAATATCATTTAGTTCTTTTTAAACGACATAATCCTTGTCCTCAAAATGAAGGGTCATCTTAATGTTGCGCATCCAGCCGTTGTAGTTAGTGCAATCCATTGTCACCTTTGAGCAAATGTTCAACTATGAAAAGTTATGGGAGGATGATGAAGAACTATAAGCATCATTTGAAGTAGACATCTGTAAAAAGAAGGTAGTTTTAGTTAGATAAGAATAATCCATAATATAACAAGCCAAAAATGAAATATTAAGGCTATGACCACCTAAAAAATTCACAACATAGAAAAGGGATGTCGTAATCTAATTGTAAATTTTATAATGGTAGGTAAATGATGATTTACCAATTCCACCAATAGAAAATGAAAATTGAAAGAAATTAAGTTAAGTGACATTCCTAGAGCTTTTTAGATTCATTCAAACTATTTAATTGCATGTTTAATCTTAGATTATGTTCTTCCATTTGTGATTGTGATACCAAGGATCACAAACAAGATGTGAATAACCATGCAAATTAGCTTGGCACTCTCGATGTCATTTGTCATCTCTTTTAATGTGTCGGTTAACCACACACGCTCCATTAATCAATTATAACTTTCGAGATGCTCTTTATTACTCTCTATAGTCACTATTAGTGTGTCAGTTAACCACACGTGCTCCACTAACTACTATAAAGTATATTATGCAATTTCATGGGTTAGCATACAAATTCACATTTTTCATAAAGTAACTAAGATTGAGATTTTAATAAAAAGAGTTTAGTTACTTTTAATAGCATTATACTTTTAATGAGAATTAATTGTCTTATCAAACCCATTCGGCTAACGACCCTCCACTAATCAAGGAAGCGATGGGTGAGAGTGGATACCCATTCAACTACCATTTTATAGGTAGTTTCCATATAACCCCCCTTATAGACTAGCTTTATGAATGAGGTGTACTAGCGATTCGACTGACTTATTCCTATACATATAGTAATAATTATACTTTTAATTTTACATATAGTATAAAGCGTATTTTAAAACTTTTTCAAAATACTAGGTTTATACTTAAATTTCAAAAATTAAGTAACTAATTTAAATTTAAATATAAATAAACCAAATGATTTAATAATTACCTATTAATAAACATTTAATTAATTATATAAAATAAAATAAGGATTATCAAATTAAATTAATCGATTAATTTAATCCTAATACTTATACCCCTAAATTTTCAAAAAATAGGTATATGATTTATCCAGTTTTAATTATCCTTTTTAGGCAAGTAAAATGATAATTACCAAAATTTAAAAATCCCTAACCACCTATCACTTTTCAAAAATAACTTGGGGAGGAAGGTAAGGGTTTCAAACCCTTACCTAAATTTTGAATTTCTTGGGGAGGAGGGTTATGGTTTCAAAACCCTAACCCTAATTTCGAAACTTAGGGGCAAGAAACCCTAATCCAATTTCAAAATTTCTGGCCTTATAGGGTTTAATTTCTATAAGCCCTAATTTCATCAAATTCAAAAATTATAGCAAATTCAATTTAAAACAAACCTAATGCTTTGATACCACTGATGGGTTTTAGACATTACAAAACAAACTTAAAACTCTTAAATGTGCATGCAACTTAAAACAAGATCTATGTTTTCTCTATTAAACCTATAACTATGAACTTCAAAACAGGAACCCTAGAAACCCTAGGTAATTTTTTAAATTACTAAAGAAAAAGGTTTAGGGTTACATACCTTTTAGTTGTGATAGTAAACAACTAGAAATCCCCTTGTTGATTTTTTGGAAGTAATCACCACAAACGTCGTGCCTCGAATGGTTCACACCCAACATAAGCAAGAAGGAGATTATGGAGAGAGGAGGGATGAAGGAAGAATTTCGGCCTAGCTCTCTAAAGGTATGAGTGGCCAAAATTGCGAGGGGTTAGGTTCCTTATATAGTGCAACTTGGAAATCCTAGATAAGCCCAAAACCAAAATAATAAAATTATCTTGAATTGGTAGTTATCTAGCTTCCTAATTACACTCCAAGGATAATTCTAGAACCCTTAATCCAAGAAAAACTACTGATAAGCTCTAGTAAATCTTTTTTTACCTTGTTAATTAACCAAAACAAGCTCTTTAGTTAATCCTAAGTTTTTTTACTAATTATATCAAGCAAGATCTTAATAAAAATCAGAAAAATAGCATTATGATCTATGTAAAATTCTCAGCAGTATTCAGTGTTCTAAAAGGCGCGCCATGGCGTGAGGCGTGGCTCCGCCGTTACGAAAAGCCTCACAACGTTGCTGTTAGGCGTGGCGCGTGGCAAGGCGTGATATGGCGCACCATGGCGTGTTATGGCGTGTTATGGCACGTGTTTTTTCGTTTGAGACACAGTTTTTTTCTCTTTGTTATGTCTTTTCTAATCGGAGATACAAGTATTGTGGTTTTTGTTAAAATTTTGTTACTAGTTATTGATCTAACACTTCTAAAAAGTAGTTATATTTAATATAAATTTATATTTATGTGGTAATATAATTTTAAATTAATACAAAATCGCCGCCTTACATCACGCCTTGAAAAACGCCATGGCTCGTTAAGCTTGAGGTTTGACCTTGCCGCCACGCCACGCCTCACGCCATTTAGAACCTTGGCAGTATTCAATACTTTTTAAAAGCTCAAAAGCATAAAAATAGAAAATTTCAGTTTATATCAGAGTTAACTTTTAACATGGAACCATCTGTACTTGTTACTTATTACAAGTTGATTAGAACAATTACGGATTCGATTAACTGGTTAACTAGATTGATTGATCCTATATTAGGTGATCAAACTAAAAAGAACTAAATTCAAACATTCAATAAGCACAAAACTGAAATAACTAGATAAAATCATAAATTAAAAACTAGGTCTAATAATTGATTACATGAAAAGTACTAATGTATGCAGAACTGAAATCTAACGTTTAGCTAGACATGGCTAAAATCGAATCTACAATAGTAAAAAGAGACATTAAATAGCTAAATCTTCCTAAAGTAAATGTATGAGATGATCGACAGCTTTCAGATCTTCATAAATTTATGAAAATGGAGAGAAATCACCTCAAAAATCATTTGAAAAGGGTTTTTCATCGTCTGGGAATGTCTAGGGTTTAAACTGGTCAGATAGGAGGTATTTATATATGACCCAACAACAAAAAACACGAATAAGTAAAAAACATGATCACATCTTTGTGAAAAATATGATCATTTTAATAATTTTTTTCTCAGAAGTCTCGAATTCGCGAGGACAACATTTTTCCGAATTTTATGTCCTTAAGACCAAATAGTTAAGAACTAGGCTCGAGATACCCTTAAGAACCTATCACATCAATTTAGATTTCTCCGAAGTAGTCAGCCCTCCCGCAGCGGCCTAAGCTCCTATGCTTTCACTTTTTTGACAGCAAAAAATATCTTATCACATTCACTTTGCGGATTTATCTTTGAGATGGCTTCTGATTTGATTGAACTTGACTTAAATGTATCTTTGTCTTCAGCTTTGAGTTCTTCAATCAAATTTTGCACATTTTGTTTTTTCCTAGAAAATCACTCAGGTGCCGGATTTGACAGTTTGTACTCATGGCGAGCTCGGATATGACGGTTTTCTCGCTTCTTCATTTCTTTGTTGGTTGTGTGGATCTGATATAAGGTTCTTTGTTACCGTGAAGGGTAACATGTGTCAACAAATAGGTTTGAATTTTGTGGTCCAGACTTGTCGATCAAGGTTCTTGTTAAACATGAGCTATCGAATGTAAAGAATTTCCTCATATTTTGATGGTTTTTCTAGAATAAATTATTTTATTTTAATGTATTTTTTTGTAGAAAATAGACTCTAAAATAACTAAAAATAATATCCTTTCGGACCTTTCTCTATTTTTATGCAGAAAAGTTAACTTAAAAACTGAAAATTTAACTGAAAAATTGAATATATATTTTTTTTTAATAAAAGTGAAATTTTTTAACTAATGCTCTCCCCAAGCATAAAATGAAACATTTTCATCAATGCTTAGAAAAAGAATACACAACTCAATAAAACAGATAAAAAAACAAAAGTTCTTAGCTACGAAATAATGTACTTGATATGTTTGTAGAAATTTCTAATTTTGACGAAAATGCTGGCGAAAAATCTAAATTCCAACAACTCAGAAGATCCTTTGGTTTCCCCAAGCTTGATTGGAGCTGTGACCACTCTTTATTGAAAGGGGAAAAATAAACTACACGGGTTGCCTCCCAGAAAATCGCCATTGTTTAACGTCGTTGGCTCGAATTTGACCAACCATATTTGTTAACTAGTAAACGTGGGATTCCTCTTCATGTTAATTATTTTCTTTCTCACTCCAGATCTATTCAAATATGGAAAAGATTTTAGATCTGATATGTGCACAATAGCCTTGAAAAACTTCAAATTTTTATTGGAAGACTCTATTTCCAGATTTTTTAGTCTCTACCTTTTTCTGGTCTTCTCAGCAATCACCTCTTTTTTACCCAAGTTTGGCTTTTTCTATCAGCTTTTAGAATCTTTTTTTCTTCCTGATTTTCTTGACAACAACCAACTCTTTCTCCTCCCCAAGATTATTTCTTTTCAACGTCTTCTCAACAGCCACATTCTCCTCTTATTCCACAAGCTTGTCCATTTTCTGATCTTTTGATGTGTCATTAGAAATTTTTCTGTCTAAAAGTATTTATTGCACATAATCATTAGAAAACTCATAGTAGTCATCAGACAAAGAACTACTGGTACCCATAAAATTAACATAAAGATTATAAATTGGAGTTTTAGTATTATTTATATGTTAAAATTGACCACATCAACATCAAGCTCCATAGAAAGCATACCAACAAAACATCAATTTTAGTTATAGCAGTTTTCAGAAAAGTTCTTTCGAAAATAACTGAGTTTTTATCTGACACATCCAGAATTTCCATGTCCAATATTTAAAAATCACTAGGAAAAATTAATTATCTACTTGGACAATAACATCCTCCAATACATCTTTTGGAGGTACCGTCGAATGATTAGCCAACTGCATGATAGTCCCGGTCATTTGTAAAGATCCCAATTTTAGTTTTTCAAAAACAAATAATGGATGGATATTGACTGAAGCACCTAAGTCTAGCATGAATTTTGAAAACTTTAAGCTACCTAATTTACTAGGAATCGAGAAAATTTCCAGATTCTTGCACTTTGGAGGTAAGCCTTTTTGCAAAATACCAGAAATATTTTTGCCAACTTTTAGTGTTTTGTTAATTTTTAGCTTTTTCTTTAAAACACATAAATCTTTCAAAAATTTCTCATAACGACGTATTTTCTTAATAATATCAAGTA
This sequence comes from Lactuca serriola, assembly GCF_051521515.1. Lineage (NCBI taxonomy): Eukaryota > Viridiplantae > Streptophyta > Magnoliopsida > Asterales > Asteraceae > Lactuca > Lactuca serriola. The sequence continues at coordinate 159,525,813 of NC_136409.1, forward strand.
AAGTAATATTTAACCCCACCTTACGAAATGTGTGCATGATTTCCTCGTCCTCTCGCTCGTGCTTTGTGTTATTCAGTTTAGATGGGAATGATAGGATTGGCTTATACTCTTTCGGAATTGGCTTTATTGGCTTAGGAATTTCTTTCTCTTCATTTCTTTCAACTTCTTTTTCACCCTAAACTTCTTCATTTTCTTTTTTAGCCTCCTCTTATAGTTAAGATTTTCTTGGGCATTTATGCTTTGGATTGTGTTCAGTTTGCATTGGTAATTTCCCATGATATTCCATTCGATCCACGGAAGTGACAAGTTGAGACACTTGCTGCTTTATATTTTTAATGTTTTCTCTAGTTTCGTTCTGGAACAAGTGAGTGTTGGTGGATAAACTTTTTTACTATATCTTCCAAGGCCACGATGGAGCTGCCAGATTACTGATTTGAATGTTGATTCTGAAACTGTTTCTAATGATAATTTTGTTGGTGCAGATTCTGAGAAGTTGGTTGCTGAAGATGATTCTATAGAAAATTCGACTACTGAAAACCCAATGGGCATTGAAATTGTTGTCTTTGCTGGTAATTACCGTTTTGATAAAAATTTGGAGGCTGATTATAAATTTTATGTTATTGGTGCTTTCATTGTAGCTACATCCTCCTGTAGTAGTGGACACATGAAAATAGGATGTTTAGTTATTAAGCAGATACCGTACTGTTTTTGCACAAATGCAACTCCCTTTGATTTTGTTGGCAACAACACCACTTTTGTCAATTCAGTAATCTGAGCTTCTAAATGATGTAAGCTGACTTCTTTGACTCCTCGCGGCTGATCAGCGTCCTAATCGACTTTGTTCCCGAGTGCTTCAACTCAAAGACAAGTTTTTCTATCAGCTCCTAAATTTATGTTGGTATTATGTCACCTAAAGATCCGCCGCTTGAAGCATTTATCAGACGCGTCTCCATGGGTGTTAAACCTATGCAATAACAATTATAGAGTTGATAATTGTTGATTTCATGTCGTGGGCGCTTAACAAGTAGCTTTTTGAAGAGTTCCCAGTACGTATGAAAAGCTTCTATTCTTCCTTGTGAGATACCAAGGATCTCGTGGTGAAGGATCGAAACTCGCATTTCTAGAATATATTTTTCTCATAAAAATTTCGAAAGTTCAAACCACGTGGTTATCGACCCGGATGTGAGCTCGTACAACAATTCGCTCGCTTAATCTTGAAGTGAAAAGGGAAATTCTCTAAGATTTATCTAATCTTCTACTATGGCATGCGACTTCATTCCTGAGCATACCACATGAAATTACATAAGAAATTTATGTAGGTCTTCGTTTTTAAGTCCACTAAACATGGGGAAAAGATGTATCTGCCCGAATTACAACTCAAAGTTCTAGGCTTCAGGAAAGGTGATGCAGAGAGGATAATGAGTAACCTCTTGGGTGGCCTATTCTTTGAGATTTTTCTCTTTGTTTTATGTGTCTCCCATGGCTGATTTCTCATATTCAGAATCAAACGAGTCTTTGGTTTTAGCATTTTCATAGGATGGTGGGGAGTATGCTATAACTGGGCTTTGAGAAGGTGAATATGGAGGTGCTTTTGGAAATAATGAAAAACTAGGTTCAGGTTCATTCCATAAGGGACTGCCTTATGGTGTGGTGGTATCTGGCGGTAAGGAGAACGATGGCTTTGAAGAACCCGCTTGTTGCTTCTGAAGTTTTTTCTATTTCTTCAGCTTCCTCGCGGTTCTCTCAATTTCTGGATCAAAGACTAGAGGTGTACATATACAAAAGCACCTTGACATACAAACTATTGATAGTATTGTTTCCCCGACAACGACGCCAATTTATTAAGAGATTTTTTCGCACGCCTTAAGCAAATAAAATATCACTGCTCAAATGCACTAAGGGATATCACAAGCAAGCAGGGTCAAATCCACAAGGACACGGCCTAATGGTCAATTCCTCTTTGCATAAGGCACACACTAGTCATAAAAGAGAAAATGTAAAAGGGGGATTTTTAGTAATAATTAAAAACTAAATAATAGTGAAAATAACTAAATGAAATTCAGTAATAAAAACCAATTCAGTTTTGCAACGACTTTCCTAATCATGCAATCAATATAAAACTGATTATTCAAAATGTGTTCTATCTAAGCTGGTACTTAAAATTACTAACAAGATCTAGTAAATTTTCTTTTAGCTAGTTAGTTAACCAAAATAAGCTCTTTAGTTAATCCTAACTTTTTACGAATTCAATTAAACAAGCCCTTAATTAAAATCCAAAAAGCAACATTATAATCTATGGAAAATTCCCACCAATATTAAAATACTACTCACAAGGTCGGAAGCGTAAAAATATGAAAGTTTAGTTTATATCAGAGTTAAATCCCAACATGGAACCAATCCGATACTTGTTACTTATTACCAGTTTATTAGAACAATTACAAATTCCATTAACAGATTAAGTAGATTGATTTAATCCTAAAATAAGTGATCAAGCTAAAAAGAACTAAAATCAAACATTCATTAATCATAAAATTAAAATAACTAGATAGAATAAAAAATTAAAAACCAAGTCTAATGATTGATTACATGAAAAGTACTAATCTATGTATAACTGAAATCTAGGGTTTAGTCAGACATGGCTAAAATCCGATCTAAAATAGTACTAAGAGAAATTAAATAGCTAAATCTTACTAACTAAATGTATGAGATGATCTACGGCCTTTACATCTTCCGAAATTGATGAAAACCGAGAGAAATCACCTTAAAAATCGTCTAAAAAGGGTTTTTTGTTATCTGGGAACGTCTAGGGTTTAAACTGATCAAATAGGAGGTATTTCTATACAATCCAACAACAAGAACGCAAAGAGGTAAAAAACAAGATCATTGTGACAATGTTTTTTTCTCCGAAGTCACTAATTTTCCATTGAATGAAGTACGTTGGTACATCGGACAAAAACTTAAAAACACAATCATGTTTCATGGGAAAGTACAATCGTGTTTGTGCTATGGTGTCCTGAAACTTGACTTTTAGCCTGTAAAAGTTGTGTAAGAGAAATATAACCAAAAACATGATCACATGGACAAAAACAAGATTCTGTAAACTCGAAAATGCATGTTTTGGACGTGAGCTATTCAGTTTGAGCAAATATGGCTCAATTTCCATCTCCCTTAGGTATTTTAGCTCCAATTATGCATCCAAGCTGCTTCTAAAATCTGCCCCACTTGAAATATCTGAAAAAGACATAAAACATGAGTAGTATAGGAATACTAGCAATAAATATGAGTTGAACATTATTTAAACTAATGCATATGAAATAACATAATGTGTGATGCAAAATGCTAATAAAAACTACCCTACAAGTTGCATAAAATTACATACATCTTTACTCTAACTCAACACAAAATCTATTTGAATGTCTGAATATGATCATTAGTCGGGGCATGAAGACATTTACTCACACGGTTGACCATATAGGATAGATGTATCCAGTTTATTGTGATATATTAAAGTGCACCCTCAAGAGAGAGTTACGTAGTGGGATCATATAAAGGAAGTTCTTATGTGCTAAGAAAGCTCAATTATGGAAAGAGGAGTTGTGATGGTATTGGAATCTCATAATGTATCACAAGCAAGCATGTCATGAGCATAACTGAATTGAGTGATAAAAAGACCATCTTCCTTTTAGGAAACCTTAATACCTTGAAAAAAGTTTAGCTTACCAAGATCTTTAATGGCAAATTCATCATTATGTTGCAAGATGATTTTGCAGATTAGATGTATCTTAATTTCAGTGAGGATTATATCAACAAAATAAACCAAGTGTAATATATAAAGAATATCGTTATCCTTATCCTAGTTGATTATTATATCTTTAATATATTGTTATCCTTATCCTAAGTTATTAGTCTCCTAGTTCAGCTGTTTGTTTATGATTGGAACCGACTCCTATATTTAAACCAAGATTATTAAATAAAACGCATCTAAGTGTCCATTTCATCAATTGCTTTATGGTATCAGTACAGGTTCTAAACCTGCAGTATGAAGATGCCAAAATAGCAGGTGGCAAACCAGAATCATCGAAGGATGGAGGAACCATGGATTTTGTAAGGTCATACTTTAGGATCTGATCAGTCAAACACTCTATATGCTAATTGTCAGCGCTAGGATCTATACAACCATCATCTTCAGCATATCAAGCCTTATCAATGTCAACATGTTGATAATTATCTTGTGTAATCTTTGTATATTAGGTAATGAAACAAATATCTATATAATAGATAGCAGTTATGATAAAATCCCTCCAATCAAGAGATATACTTATATATATTTGTATATATTCAACATTAGGGTGAAACCCTAATGTGAACATCTTGGTGACTGTCTTTGTGACAACCCGTTTTCTTGGTGAAAGACAATTTGGTGAATTCCTCTTGTTCTTTACTTTTTTTTTGTTCTTTATTTACTTAGTATAGTTTTTTCGTTTTTAACATACTTGAAGTGTATCCGATTGATACAAACCTTCAATTGGCATTGGAGTAGGTTTTTAATACAACCAAGTAATTATGTTGACCACCTACAATCCGAAATCGAATGCTTGCAACAAAATTCCTTTGTTTGATGAACTCAACTTCACTACGTGGAAGCTAAATGCCATGGATGCTCTCGTGATCATGGACTTTGACATGCCTGGCATCATAAACAAAGGACCCATCGCTGTTATGCATCAATCATCCAATGATGGTGCATCTAATAGTAAGATAAGAAGGAAAAATGTGTCAGTATACAACAAGAAAGAGAAAATAGTGCAGGGTCTCAATGTAAAGGTGAGAATTTCTATTGGAAACTCACTCCCTTATTCTATTTATTGTTTGGTTCAAAACTACCCAACTATTAAAGAGATGATGATCACACTATCATCTGATTTTGAAAAGGAAAACCTCTCAGATGACGAAGTCACAAAAGGTAAGTGTCTCATGGCCCACATCGTTGAAATAACGCTGACACATCAAATGGAAGTGTTGGCTATCTTGACTCCGATCCTTCTCGAGCTGTCAGAGTGGGATGCTACCTCAGTGTATAAGTTAAAAAAATCCCGTTAACTTCTCTTCTGTAGATAACGTCGAAAAAGATGATACGATTGATCACTTGCGTTTCAATTTATCTATTTAAAACAAAGAAAGATATTCTCTCAATTTTGAGTTAAAAAATATTATAGAAAAACTCTCCTTTTTCGGAAAATATCTTTCACTTTTAAAAAATGGAAAACACTTGTATCTCACTGGCCAACAATTTTCTACGTTCTAAAAAAGAAAAACTTCTTGATCATGCTAAATGCATTCAACTTATATTAAAAATTTAGGCTTCTTATCACTATAATGTCACAAGAATTATTAATGCTCAGATAGCAAATCATTGTGAGAAAATTCTTGGAGGCGATATAGAAGGTGTTGTTTCCTTAACAAAAGGTGATTAGTCAAAACAAACCTTTTGTAACACTGATTGTTTAGAAAAAGAATTTAAGAATAGATTTTTGAATTTTTATGTTATATATTAAACTTTAACTAACACTTATTGCTCCACTGATTCTAATGGTAACACAAAATGTGTTTCTCAGTTATCTGATCTTGATACTTTTGCCAAACTTCTCATGCATCATGAGTATGTTCTTCCCTCAACTAACATTTTGCTAAAATTTTCTATTTGTAATGGTGAATTTCATTTGGTAAACGAAATTGATAGCATCTTTCCTCGGTGCTCTGTTAGCAATTCTAAACCTGAAGACCAATCAAAGTCTTCTATTCAGATGACTCTTCAATATCTCATGAGTTTTATGACAAGGTATCACCTGAGCAAATCATCAATGAAATTCCTTATTCTAGAACTAAAACAAGAACACTCAAATCAGATCAAGGTTCTTCGGATTCAACAGTTGAAAAGAAATCAAAACCTGATGTTAAAACAAAGAATCATGGAATCAAAGTTTGTTATTGATGTGGTGATGCTTCACAAAAACTCAACGAGTGTACTTTTGAATAGAAATCCATTCACGCTGAAAAAATCATGATTTGAAAGAATAAGTGGATAAAAAGGAAAATTTTTAAATTTTCTCCCTGATGATTGTTATAACATCTTTTCTTAAGTGACCCATTGCAAGATGGGTGGGTGTATATGTAACGCCCGTAGATCAGGGCTAGTCAATTTAAAGACGATAAGCGTCAAAAATGAGTTCTGATAGAAGATTATTTAGAATGAATAATCTTAACTAGGTTATAGTATATGTTACAAGGATTCCGTACATATAAAGAACGTCGAAATCCAAATTATAACGAAGAAGTTATGACCTGTCGAAGTTTCACGACAGAACCGGCACGACGCTGAATGACGTAAAAAGTGAATTTATGTTAGAGCGATATTTAGCCTTAGCGATCTAAACAAAATTCGTAGATTTCGTTAAACCGAGAGCGTGCATAAAAGGAACGCCCAAATCTGACTTCGTATGAGGAAGTTATGACTTTTCTAAGTTTCGACTTAGCGGTATGCAGTCCGAATACTCGATTTGAGATCGAGCGGTTTTTAGCCGAAACAATCTAAATAAGAATCGAAGATCTCGTTGTTAGTAGCGAAACGATGAAAAGTTAGGCGAGAACGGACGTCAGACGAAGAAGTTATGAATTTATAACGAAGTTTTTCTGTCCCGGCCTTCTAAAAATAAATAATAAAAATAAAAGTCAAAATTAGTCGACGGAGTCTAAATGAAAGTTATAGAGTATGGTCTGACCTTCGCGTGGATATAAAGAACGTCGAAAACGGAGTTCGTATGAAGGAGATATGAATTTTTGAAGTTTAATAAATATTTAATATTTATTTTTAATTAACATACGATATTATCCGAAGGAAGATCAGTCGGTCCATCCGAAGTACGCACCGCGTACTGCTGTACGCCCCGCGTACAGCGTAGGGCACTCGAGTTCTATGGAGTCGTGAGTCGTATGCAATGACGTATGAGGGCCGATAACGTAAGCGCTGACGACCTCCGAGGAGTACGCCCCGCGTACGTGCGAGGGTCAGCAACTATAAAAGGGGATGCGAGGCCAGCTTCTTTTCTTTTACAAATTCTTCATCTTCTCTCATCTTTTGCCTCGATTTGCGTACCATTTATACCCCGAAGCCCCGGTATTATTCCCGAGCCCCGAAGCAAGATCCGAAGCCCCGAGGATCCCGAAGAGCGTTATTCCCGAGCCGAAGCCCTGCCCGCGAGGAGCCGGTTTTTGTGAAGATCTTCCAGATCTACGAAGAGACACTACTTCTGCAAGACGTAGTGCTGTCAGATCATCTTCTGATCAAGTGAGTGTATAGTCACTTTCATCTTACACTTAAATATGAAGTATTTTATAAAATACATGTTATGTGTATACATATATATATATATATATTGTTGTTTATATGTGTGAGTGCATAGTACTTTCTTCTAATACATAAATATAAAGTATTAGATATGAAATACGTGCTAGGTGTTATATATCTATTTGAGATGGATTTGGAATTGATGTTTTTATACGGGTGTTAAATGATTTAAATTGTGTTTGTATTTATATCTACAAAAATGTTGGGTAGAACATGGGTAGATGGAATAGTTGGTGACAATGCGACTTTGTGCCTATTGTGTAAGCCCTGGTGACTATGAGACGTAGTGCCAATTGTATGAACCCAGGTGACTATGAGACGTAGTGCCTATTGTGTAAGCCCTGGTGACTATGAGATGTAGTGCCAATTGTATGAACCCAGGTGACTATGAGACGTAGTGCCTATTGTGTAAGCCCTGGTGACTATGAGACGTAGTGCCAATTGTATGAACCCAGGTGACTATGAGACGTAGTGCCTATTGTGTAAGCCCTGGTGACTATGAGACGTAGTGCCAATTGTATGAACCCTGGTGACTATGCGACGTAGTACCTATTGTATAAACCGTGGTAGCAAATGGACTGTGTGCCAGTTCCTTAGGTAAACCCTTAGGAATCAATGAAGAAAGTATAATCGATTCTTAGGGTAAAACCTTAAAGAAGATAATGGGGATGGGTATTTGGGTTGATTGTTGATAATTGAATATAATAAATGTATTATTGTGGGTTGAAAACCCTATATGCTCACCAGGCTCCCAAGCCTGACCCACTTAGTTTTCTTTGTATCACAGGTATCAATACGAAGACATAATTCACTGAGAGAATAAAGGAGATGTAAATCATTAGTGTAAATGAATGTAAGTTATGTTTATGTTAATGTTTCTGTATTGACGATGACATCCCAAACCTTTTAAAATGAATAAAATACGTTTCTTCGAAAATGTTTTAATAACGTATTTATCATGTTTTTCTGGGGACAAAATTCCGCGACACTTTTATTAAAGAAGTACTCTGATTTTTATAAAGCATAAACAAAATCGGTCTTTTCTGGCCGTAAAAATGGGGATGTCACAGTTGGTATCAGAGCATTAGTTTAAGCGAACTAGGAATTTGTAGGATTTCTAGACTTAAACTTAAGATGCTAAGTGGAGATTGTGAGATGTGTGTTTGATAAATTTTAGACACGAGCACTAGTTTATTTTAGGAAAATTGCCTAAAATGCTTTTATGTGCTAAATGTTATATGTTGCCATATATGATATTGTTGTTCGGATCTACGGTTTGCTGCCAACCGGATCTAAAGGTTTATGTGTTTAGGATTCTAAGCGTATGTATACGATATTAGAACTAGCATGTAATCGTTTGGAGTAATAAGGTGAAATTATTCGGTGTGTAGATCATAAATGGTGAGAACAAGAAGCGGAGTTGGAAATGCTGATGAAAACAGGAATCAACCGCCTGTAATTCAACAAGTACCTGTCGTAGCTGATGCACCTGAGCCGATAACAATGGCTGGTGTACAAATGATGATCCAAATGATGTTGGATCGTCAGATGGAAGAAACAAGACGCCTTCTTAGGCAGAATCATAAAGAACCGTCAATTCAAGCAGAAGAGCCCGAGGAGAATGGAGGGCAGTCTGAAGGAGAAAACTTTAGTGGGATCATTGGTCAAGTCGAACAACCAGTGGTTAGACGCAATAACCAGTATGGAGGAAATGATGGTCATGGGTGCAAGTATAAGGATTTCATGGCATCCAAACCGCCATGTCTATCTGGAAGCCCGGCGCCGGTGCAAGTTATGGACTGGGTCTCTGAAATGGAGACTATGTTTGAAAGTTGCGAATGCAGCAACATGCAGAAGACCGCTCTTGCAATTCCTCTATTAAAATCTGGAGTACTGAGCTGGTGGAAGTTACTGGCCGGTTCGATGCCCAAGGGGGAAGCTAGCAAGATGTCTTGGGAGGAGTTCGTGGTACAATTGAAAATGCAATACTGCTCTGAGCAGGATCTCCTGGAAATCAACAATGAGTTCTAGAATCTGAAGAAGGGAAAATTGAGCATCACTGAATATGCCACAAGCTTTACGGAAAAGATGAAGCTCATTCCATACCTAGTTCCAACTGAACTTTCCAAGGTCAACAAGTTTGCCAATGGATTACCAGCGGACTTTGGTCTGATAGTCAAGCAAGCAACCACTTTGAAAGCCGCCATCTGGACAACCAAAAATGTTGAAACCCAAATAAAAGAAAAGGGTCTGGAGAGAGCTGAAGTTGGAGAGAAAAGGAAACATGAAGGATCTTCAATAATCAACAAAGAAACCAAATTCTCAAAATCTGGAGGAAGAGATGAAGCTAAGTGGTGCGAGAAGTGTAAAAAGAAACACTTCGGGAAGTGTAGCGAGGATATGACTTGCTACAAATGTGGGAAGACGGGGCATTACGCCAACAAGTGTGCATCCAACAAAAGGGTGTGCTACGGATGTAACGAGGAAGGGCATATTTCTAGAGACTGCCCAAAGAAAAACGCACCACCACAGCCAAAGGCATTCCACATGATCCTCGACGAAGCGAATCAAGAATGAGGAATTTATATCCAAGGATCAACTTATGATATAGCCAATTAAAGGCATAGTATAGGGTGAACTTGAGCTTTTGTGTAATCATTTCTAGTTATATTGTAAACCCTGGTTTTGGTATTTATGTGATATTTATGGTTTTAGTACCTGATGTGTTAAATGATTGTGTGATTTTTTGTATAGTGACTTGGTTCGACTGAGAGACAATACTTGGGACGAGTATGAGTAGGTGCGAAAGGTAGTAGATGCATATACTACCGGAAGCACAGGACTCGCACTTGGATCAGGGAAAGTCACAAGGTTACCAAGAAGCTAGTGATTGATTCCACTTTATTCTGGTATGTCATTACCATTGTTTCGGTAATGACTAGTAAGATGGTTCTTGTTCCGACCCTAGTGGTCATGTTTAAATTTGAGTTCGACTACGAGGAGTATGTTACGTGGTCTAGAGGACCAAGTTAGATGTAACATCTGACTTAAGTCAGAAGGTTGAAGTTAATGCGATTGATAGTGTCGCGCTCGTTGTTAAAAGAAGTTTGTAGGTAGAAATGCTACGTGCTGAAATGTGATTATATCACATTAGAATATGAAGGAAGGTATATTCCATTTTGGAATTTAACTCTAAGAGACCAAAGTCTAAGCATTACATCATGCAATGAGAGGTCAGTAGAGCACGACCCATCGGTCTGTTACAATAGATAAAGGAAAGTATTTATCCTGAGAAGAAAAAGGAGTCCTCAATAAGGACCCATTTTGTAACTCAAAGGTTACGATTGAAAGCCAACAGAGTACGAAGAGCAGGTGCAATATTGAGCATCACGGTGATTACTTAGGATGGAAGGATGACATATGGAATCATTATACTAGCCCTATTTCGTTGATGATTCCGGGACGTAATCATCCTAAGGGGGAGATAATTGTAATGCCCGTAGATCAGGGCTAGTCAATTTAAAGACGGTAAACGTCAAAAATGAGTTCTGATAGAAGATTATTTAGAATGAATAATCTTAACTAGGTTATAGTATATGTTACAAGGATTCCGTACATATAAAGAACGTCGAAATCCGAATTATAACGAAGAAGTTATGACCTGTCGAAGTTTCGCGACAGAACCGACACGACGCTGAATGACGTAAAAAGTGAAGTTATGTTAGAGCGATATTTAGCCTTAGCGATCTAAACAAAAGTCGTAGATTTCGTTAAACTGAGAGCGTGCATAAAAGGAACGCCCAAATCTGACTTCGTATGAGGAAGTTATGATTTTTCTAAGTTTCGACTTAGCGCTATGCAGCCCGAATACTCGATTTGAGATCGAGCGGTTTTTAGCCGAAACAATTTAAATAAGAATCGAAGATCTCGTTGTTAGTAGCGAAACGATGAAAAGTTAGGCGAGAACGGACGTCAGACGAAGAAGTTATGAATTTATAACGAAGTTTTTCTGTCCCGGCCTTCTAAAAATAAATAATAAAAATAAAAGTCAAAATTAGTCGACGGAGTCCAAATGAAAGTTATAGAGTATGGTCTGACCTTTGCGTGGATATAAAGAACGTCGAAAACGGAGTTCGTATGAAGGAGATATGAATTTTTGAAGTTTAATAAATATTTAATATTTATTTTTAATTAACATACGATATTATCCGAAGGAAGATCAGTCGGTCCATCCGAAGTACGCACCGCGTACTGCTGTACGCCCCGCGTACAGCGTAGGGCACTCGAGTTCTACGGAGTCGTGAGTCGTATGCAATGACGTATGAGGGCCGATAACGTAAGCGCTGACGACCTCCGAGGAGTACGCCCCGCGTACCCCGAAGTTACGCCCCGCGTACGTGCGAGGGTCAGCAACTATAAAAGGGGATGCGAGGCCAGCTTCTTTTCTTTTACAAATTCTTCATCTTCTCTCATCTTTTGCCTCGATTTGCGTAATTTATACCCCGAAGCCCCGGTATTATTCCCGAGCCCCGAAGCAAGATCCGAAGCCCCGAGGATCCCGAAGAGCGTTATTCCCGAGCCGAAGCCCTGCCCGCGAGGAGCCGGCTTTTGTGAAGATCTTCCAGATCTACGAAGAGACACTACTTCTGCAAGACGTAGTGTTGTCAGATCATCTTCTGATCAAGTGAGTGCATAGTCACTTTCATCTTACACTTAAATATGAAGTATTTTATAAAATACATGTTATGTGTATACATATATATATTGTTGTTTCTATGCGTGAGTGCATAGTACTTTCTTCTAATACATAAATATAAAGTATTAGATATGAAATACGTGCTAGGTGTTATATATCTATTTGAGATGGATTTGGAATTGATGTTTTTATACGGGTGTTAAATGATTTAAATTGTGTTTGTATTTATATCTACAAAAATGTTGGGTAGAACATGGGTAGATGGAATAGTTGGTGACGATGCGACTTTGTGCCTATTGTGTAAGCCCTGGTGACTATGAGACGTAGTGCCAATTGTATGAACCCAGGTGACTATGAGACGTAGTGCCTATTGTGTAAGCCCTGGTGACTATGAGACGTAGTGCCAATTGTATGAACCCAGGTGACTATGAGACGTAGTGCCTATTGTGTAAGCCCTGGTGACTATGAGACGTAGTGCCAATTGTATGAACCCAGGTGACTATGAGACGTAGTGCCTATTGTGTAAGCCCTGGTGACTATGAGACATAGTGCCAATTGTATGAACCCTGGTGACTATGCGACGTCGTACCTATTGTATAAATCGTGGTAGCAAATGGACTGTGTGCCAGTTCCTTAGGTAAACCATTAGGAATGAATGAAGAAAGTATAATCGATTCTTAGGGTAAAACCTTAAAGAAGATAATGGGGATGGGTATTTGGGTTGATTGTTGATAATTGAATATAATAAATGTATTATTGTGGGTTGAAAACCCTATATGCTCACCAGGCTCCCAAGCCTGACCCACTCAGTTTTCTTTGTATCACAGGTATCAATACGAAGACATAATTCACTGAGAGAATAAAGGAGATGTAAATCATTAGTGTAAATGAATGTAAGTTCTGTTTATGCTTATGTTCCTGTATTGACGATGACATCCCAAACCTTTTAAAATGAATAAAATATGTTTCTTCGAAAATGTTTTAATAACGTATTTATCATGTTTTTTTGGGGACAAATTCCGCGACACTTTTATTAAAGAAGTACTCTGATTTTTATAAAGCATAAACAAAATCGGTCTTTTCTGGCCGTAAAAATGGGGATGTCACAGTATATTAAATGTATATTTTTGTTTTAGGGTAAAGTACATATTTGGTATCTAGATAGCGGTTGCTCAAGACACGTGACTGGATCCAAGTCTCTTCTGGAAGATTTCATAAAGAAGGATGGTTCTACTGTTACATATGGAGATAGTGGTAAAGGAGGTACAAAGGGATATGGAACCATCAAGTGCACTTATGTTGTATTCAAGAATTTCTTTTATATGAAAGGTCTTCGGCACAATCTCATTTCAATTAACCAACTATGTGACACTGATTATGAAGTTCACTTTAACAAGAGAGAAGGAAAGGTTTTTGATCAAAAGAATGTCATTGTTCTTACTGCAAATCAACATAATGACATTTATGTCTTGGATTTGTTCTCTGATGACAACTATCTTTGTCTCTTCTTCTTCTCTCATGCTTAGTCTCATCTAAATTAGCTATGTCATAAGAGGTTATCTCATTTGAATTTCAAGAATATATCAAAGATTTAGGTAGGGATGCCAATGGGACCAAATTGGAGTGTAAATAGTTGTCGCCTCCCCCGCCCTCGAAGTTAGTAATTCCCCCTGCCCCCGCCCTCGAATCCCCCACTTACATTGCCCCCGATCCTGCCCCTGAATACCTTTATCACCCTTGATCCCACCCACTGTAAGGGTCAAAGTCCTGTAAAGAGTCGAATAGTGTTTAGTCTATTTCGTATGTAACATATTTACTAAGTCACTTTTGTATGAATCTTAATGGTTAAGACTTAGTATTTTTGTACTCTTCGGTTCCCTATAAAAAGGGACTGTGCTTAGATTTAGATATATGGGTTTTCCAATTTCGATGTCTATGTTTTGTAATCGAGCTTGTTGAGAGTAATAAAAACTCCAAAGTCTTATTTACTTTTAGTGTTCATTACATTGATTAATCTTGTCCGTAATCGATTTCTCGTATTCAATTCTTCTACAATTGGTATCAAAGCAGGAATCAAACTGCATTGATCTGATTTTCTTTCTAAATCATCTGATTTTGAGTCTTTTTTTCTCTCAAAATTTTCCGCACTTTTGGTTCTGAAAATCACATCTGATCTACAAATTTGATTAGATTCTGCATTCAAGTTGTATAAGCTAGAAATCAATCGTAAGTTTCTGATCAATTCGTTTGATCAATTCATTTGTTCAAATTCATCATGTTTTCTTTGATTTCTGAATTTTTCTCGAGTGTTCATCAATGGCGAACTTCAACATGAACACAATGACTTCATATTCTCATCTGCTCGGATCACCAACCAAAATTCCAATGCTGATTCCTGACTACTACGATCAGTGGGTTGATCGTATAGAAGAGTACTTGAATGGTCTGGATGAAGAGTTGTTGTTAAGGCTTATTGTGTTGCGTCTTGGGCTTTTTGTATTATATCCGGATTGGGCCTATCCATCCGTGATTTTATTGTAGGGTTAGACTATATATATATGCATGCATGTGTGCATTAGATTTGAACAACTTTTATTACATTTAAGGATTGTAACCCTAAAACACCTCTACAGTCGAACTTCTTAGTCGAGCTCTTCTGAGGTGTTGAAGCATTAATAATTCAACATATTCAAACCATATTCGCGTTTATATTTATTTACTTAATGGTTTGCATGCATAGAATCAATCGATCCTGAAAGAACTACGTTCTAACAATTGGTATCAGAGCAGGAGACTGTGTGATCAATACACATTCCTTCTATATTTAGAATTCGTTAGGGTTTCTGCTTTTATCGTATAAATAAGAAGTCGTCTTCTTTGTTTCAACGGCAACTAAGTTTTAGATAAAACCCTAATCTCATGTTTACAGGTTTGATTCTAGCAGCTCACCATGTCTCACGATGATTCACAAACAAACCCAATCAACATCTCAAACAACATTGGATCCACTACCAGAATACCCATACTTTACACTCAAGACTATGAAGTGTGGGCACATCACTTTGAAGACTACGCGGTTGGATCTGAGGATAATGGCTATCTCATCTGGGAAGCCATCACACTCAGACCGTTTGTTCATTCTGGAACGAACACAATAGTTAAGACTCAAACAGAATATAACAAGTTGGTTGCTGATGAACAGAAGATGCCCAGGATGAAAAAGACAAGCTGCTGTGTAAGGTGAAGGGCATGAGAATGATAAGATTCACCTTGCAATCTAACATGTTTCGGTTAATAAGTTCGTGCAAAATGGCCAAAGAAATCTGGGATAGGTTGAAAGAACTCTATTCGACCGATGAAGATCTAGAACACTCCATTCAAACATTGTTGCTTTCAGAATTTGGAGTTTTCGAACATAAACCTGAAGAGAAGCTAATACAGACTTTTGATTGGTTCAGTCATCTCTTAAGTAAGATGATAAAACATGGAATAGAGAGGAAGGTGATTGAGCAGAAAGTAACTTTCATGAACGGACTCAGACTAGAATGGATGCCTGTGGTATCTACTGTAAAAGCGCATGAACAGTTTAAGGTGTAGGGTCGTTGGCACTATTCTTAAAAGCAAAAGGCATTGCAGAAGAAGAAGAAGAGTCCAATTTGTTTGAATGTGACCTTAAAAGTGAGGAGTATGCTATGATGGTCACCAATCCAAAGAAGTTTGCAAGAAGAAAATTTCTGGTCAGCAAGAACCGAAACTGGCAGGGAAGTTACAACTCTGAAAAGGTGAAGCATGAAGCGAAGATCTCTTCTCAAAAGGATGAAGACAAGAAGGAGAGCAAACTTGCAGGATACTCTAGATACGACTGCAATTATTGTCACGGCAAGAATCACTTTGCAAAGGATTGCATGTTGAGAAAAATGGCTGAGAAAAGAGATGGTGAAGATCATGAGGCGTACTACATGCGCAAGCTGGAAGAAATCAAGAAAAAGAAGAGAACTAACAGTGCAAAAGGTACAATGAATGCTATAATTGTGCAGGAGAATGCAGAGGAGGACGAGTTCGACGGCGTAGAAGTTTGGTCAACTGACTCTGAAGATGAAGAGGTGAGAAAGCCCACTTATGGAAAGGCTTATGTAGCTAAGGAAGACGATTCAGCTGGCAAATGCATGATCGTCTCAGCCAGTCCATCAACCGAAAGTGCAAGTGAGGAACCGAATATGACTGAAAACAAATGTTTTGCAGCAAAGCCAATAAGTGAGCAGATGAACGACTGCGATCGGTTGATCAAAAAGGTACAATCCATCCTTGAATCACTTAATGTTCCGTTGACAAATTATGAAGAAGAATTAAATGAATTAAAATTTAAATTTTCTTACTTAAGTGGAAGTCTTATGCAAACTCGCTTAGCGAATTCTAACCTATCCGACCAACTCAGCAGGGTGTCTTAAAAGAGTGAGGAGAGAAGGATGTGGATTGAACTGAAGGAGGCGGAGTTAATTAGAGCTAGGGATGAAATTTTTTATTTGCAAAAAGACAATTTGAAGTTTTTAAAACAAAGAAATGTTTTTTGTTTAATTGCTAAGCGTTTGTATACAAATATTGCTCAGTTACATTTAAGTTGTGAGATAGGAAAGAATATTCACAAAATGATTTTGCCCTTTCTTGAATTCAAGGAAGACGAGATCATAGCAGAATGTGAATCAGAAGTGTCATCTGATGAAACTTCCGTGTCTTACAAAATCGGTCTGGACAAAATAGAAACCTTCATTGGTTCTAAGGAACATAAGTGTATGCTAAAAGATATTTTAGATGAAAATAACAAATTGAGAATAAAGTCAGACACTTTAAAATCATTTGACATGTCCAATGCCAAATTGACCTCCGAAAATAGAATGAACCTTGACACTACATCTGTATTTGATGACGAAAGCGAGATGAGTGAAATCTTGGTAGAAGATGTCATTGATTTCTCCGAGTTTGTAAAAAGTGAAACTGAGAATGAGAAACCTCTCATTTCAGAAAATTTGGTTGAATTTGTACACATGTCAAAAGACAAGCCACAAAAACTCAAGGAAAAGGCTGTTGTTTATCAAAAGGTTCAAATTGTGCCAAATCAGGTGTATGCAGCTAAAGGAGTCACTTGTAGACAAACAGCAGAACTAAGAGTCTTGGTGGAAAAAGACAATGAAGAAGGATGCGAAGATTTCTTCTGGTCTACGCTGATTGACAATGCAGATGAAACTGAAGGCTTGTCCGAGCAAACTTCATGGAGGGTTAAAGGAAGATATGTCATTGAACCCATCAACAAATCCTCAAGCTTCGACAAACCAGACACAAGTGGAACTAAAGAGATTCCTGAAGAACCAAAGAAAGAACCGAAAGTTATAAACAAAACAACCGAAACTCAAAGAGAGAAGCCAAAGGCCAGCTTCAATATACATAAATCACAGAAGGAACTAGCTGAACAGAAACGCTTAAGAAATCAAAGATATGCAAAGAATCTTAATGAGCGAAAGAGTTACTGGCATTCTCAAAATCCCAATTATGTTCCTCCTAAGAAGGTCTCAATGGACAAAGGAAAGGAAAAAGTAAAAGAAAATTTTAGCCCAAGTTCCTACTATTCCAAGTCTCAGAACCGAAAGTCAACATTCAGTCTTAAACCCAGTTTTGGTCTCAAACCCAGTTTCTGTCCTAAAGCAATTTTTGATCCATCCAAGTCCCAATGCAAGGCAAATTCATTGAAGGACATCAAAGGAAAGGGAAAACTAACTTCAGATTCTAACTTCCACACTAAGAAACCATCAGCTAACCCAAGATCTCAAAAGAAAAATCAAATGCCAATAGCATCTAACAAACCAACCAATGCTCTTAAGTTTAAACATGATAAAACCAAAATCAAAGTGTATATAATTAAAAGGTAAGATCAAACCACTTTAATAAAAAGAACATATTTTTGGTTGATATTTCTACTGCAATTCCTTTTTCTCTGAAAAACTCACCAGGACCCAAGAGACTTTGGGTTCCTAAATCTGCTTAAATTTGCAGGTAATCAGTGATGAGTAGTTCGATGATGAATGGTATATCGACAGTGGCTGCTCACATCACATGACAGGGAGGAAGGAAGAGCTGAGGGAGTTTCGGTCCCTGAAAGATGGTGGGCCTGTCACGTATGGAAATAATTCCTATGGAACAATCAAGGGATATGGCATGTTAACAAATGGAGAATTCTCGATTCGAAAAGTGGCTTATGTAGAAGGATTACAACATAACCTCATAAGTGTGTCTCAACTAGTCGTAGGAAAAGGCCTGAAAGTGTCATTTGATGATGAAGGATCTAAAACAATTGAAAAACAATCCAAGAAGGTTCTCTTGAAATCAGAGCGAAAGGGAGAGATGTATCCATTAAATCTCAAACCGATATGGGGTAAACCAGCAATATGTTTGCTATCAAAGGCAAATACAGATGAAAGATGGTTATGGCATTGAAGATTATCACACCTGAATTTCAAAGACATGAATAAATTGGTGCTTGGTGATTACGTTCGAGGACTCCCTCTTCTCAAGTTCGACAAGGAACATCTGTGTGCAGCCTATGAGATGGGTAAACAAAGCAGAAAGAGCCATCCTACGAGGATCAATACAAAGATTGTTGAAGCTCTTGAACTATTGCACATTGATTTGTGTGGACCTTCGCCTATCGAAAGCATCGGTGGCAGTAAGTACATAATTGTCATAGTAGATGATTTTTCTCGTTTCACCTGGGTTTTCTTTCTTAAACAGAAATCTGAAGCAACTCCCAAGTTGAAGACATTTATTAAGCAGGTAGAAGTGCAACTGAAAAAGCATGTGAGAAATGTCAGGAGCGACAATGGGTTGGAGTTCAAGAATAACGACTTTGAGGAGTTTCTAGCTAATAAGGGGATCACTCACAACTTTTCAGCCCCGTATACACCACAACAGAATGGTATTGTTGAAAGGCAAAACTGTTCCTTATGTGAGGCCGCTAGAACCATGCTTTGTTTTGCTTCACTTCCTTTATACTTCTGGGCTGATGTTGTGGCAACTGCATGTTACACTCAAAACCGATCCTTTCTTAATAAACGATTCTCACACACTCCTTATGAGATTTTGAATAATAGAAAGCCGAATGTCAAATTCTTCCATGTATTTGGTTCAAGGTCTTTCATCCTCAACTCAAAGGAGAACCGAAACAAGTTTGATGTTAAAGCTGATGAGGGCTTATTTCTCGGTTATTCACTCTCCCCAAAAGCTTACAGAGTCTTGAATAAACAATCTAAAAGGATTGAAGAAACATATTACGTCACCTTTGATGACAATTACATAAAGAAAGTTCAAAGAAATGAAAGTCTCTTAGGGGAAATTTTTCCTACATCAGGACAAGTCTCAAGTCCTATATCCAACATGTTCAAGGAATACATTCAGTTATTCAATGAACCGGAGAAAGCGGCACAATCAGAGGCGAAAGTAGCAGATAACAAAATTGATAATCTCCAAAAGATTATTGATGATGCGGCAAAGGAAATGACAAGTGACATTTCCCAAATCTGCACGAAATGAATCCTCTGCTGACTCTCAAATCAACGACTCAACGTTTAAGGGGGAGAGTTCATCTACACCAAGTGCAACCAAGGTATCTTTCAAGGGGGAGAATTCTACATCGTCCCCAACTAACAAAGGTCCACTTGAGGGGGAGAATCCACCTCTCCCAGAGGAAGAAAACTTCGATGGCACCTCTGTTTCGCTTCGGCAGTCGAGGGGGAGAAAGGAAAGGCAACTGAAGAAGGCGAGAGTGATCAATTAGAATTTGAAGAAGAAGTGAATGCTAAATTGGATCCGATATATGATCCAAATTATCCTCCGTCAGTGAAATGGACCAAGGATCATCCTAAAGAGCAAATTATTGTTGAATCTTCTGAGAAAGTTCTTACTCATTCTCAAGTAAAAGCGAAACAAACTGCATTACTCTCTAAAGTTGAGTTTTGTATGTTTAACTTGTTCATCTCCAAAATCGAACCTAAAACAATAAATGCTGCACTTGATCATTCTGATTGGGTTCAAGCAATGCAAGATGAGCTCCATGAGTTTGAACGTAACCGAGTTTGGAGATTAATTCCCACACTAAAGGATGCTTCTATAGTTGGCTTGAAATGGATCTTTAGAATCAAATTGGACAAAGAAGGGAGCGTTATTTGAAACAAGGCTCGGTTGGTGGTAAAAGGATATTGCCAAGAAGAAGGGATATATTATGAGGAAACTTTCGCTCCTGTGGCAAGGTTGGAATCTATTAAAATCTTCCTAGCATACGTTGCCCATAAAAACTTTGAAGTCTTCCAAATGGACGTCAAATGTGCTTTCTTAAATGGAGAACTAGAAGAAACAGTGTATGTTGATTAACCTCCTGGATTCGTGAACGAGAAATATCCTGATCATTGCTATGTGCTGGATAAAGCAGTTTAGGGTTTAAAGCAAGCACCGAGAGCCTGGTATGAAACCCTAACTCGTTTTCTTAAAATGTCAAAATTTAAGCAAGGTTCGGTTGACCCTACCTTCTTTCGAAAAAAAAGGCGAACATCTAATGATACTTCAAATTTATGTTGATGATATCATCTTCGGCTCTACGAATCCTAGCTTAACAGCTGAATTCAGAAAGTTGATGGGGACCAAAATTTGAAATGAGCGCAATGGGTCCAATTAACTTTTTCCTTGGTTTAAATATTAGACAGGTCTAGAAGGCATCTTTATCAACGAGGAGGCATACACAAAGAGTCTGTTAACTAAATTTGGCATGACAGGTGACTCTAAAGTAAACGTTCCTATGGCATTTGGCACTAAGTTAACATCTTCTCTGGAGAAATCTGCTGTTGACATTACGCTTTATCGACAAATGATAGGGTCCCTTATGTATCTAACAGCTAGTAGACTGGACATTATGTTTTCTGTTTGCTATTGTTCTAGGTTTCAAGCTAATCCAAGACAACCTCACATGCTGGCTGGCACTACAGGTGGATGCCAATTTCTTGACGGAAAGCTTGTTAGCTGGCAGTCCAGAAAGCAAACCTGTGTGTCACTTTCTACAGCAGAAGTCGCATACATAGTTGCAGCTTCTTGTACTTCTCAGGTTATATGGATTCAAAGTCAACTAAGAGATTACGGACTGAACATGAAGAAGATTCCTCTCTATTGTGATTCAGAAATTGCAATAAGAATTTGTCACAATCCAGTGCAACATTCCTTAACTAAGCATATTGCACTTAGATATCACTTTATCAAGGATCATGTCGAAGAAGGGAACATGGAAGTACATTTTGTTCGATCTTCTTATCAACTGGCCAACATATTCACTAAGGCATTACTTGAAGCACTCTTTAACAAAATCTTACAAGGCTTGGGTATGATGGAAGTAGAGTCGGTACCAAACACTCAAATCTCTCATTAAAATTAGACAAGCGAAATGGAGTGAAAGCTCGGTCTGTTTCGGCTCTGAAATTTTTAAGAACCAAAATGAACCAAACGCTCGGTCTATTTCGGCTCTAAAATTTTTAGGAACCGAAATGAACCGAACGCTCGTTCTATTTCGGATCTGAAATTTTTAAGAACCGAACGCTCGGTCTATTTTGCTTCACTCAATTGAGATAATGTTTTGGTTGTATTCTGTGTAAATTACTTCTCTTCTCTTCATATGGTCTATGCTAATTTAATTTATCTGCTTTCTGTTTTTAATTTTTTTTTTTTAGAAAACTTCAAAAAATCCAAAAATATTTTTTATTTATTTTTTTTTTTTAAGAAAACTCAATATTTCAAAATATTTTTCGTTCTGTTTGTTTTGTGTGGTGTGTTTGTTCTTACTTTAATTAGGTCCCAAAGGTTTCAGAACCAAAGAATATGGAGTTTCGACAGGTACAATTATTTCTATACGAACTAGTTAAGGGTCCCTAGAAGCATGCTGCTAAATGTTGACCAAAGCCTCTATGACGTCGAGCAGGCCTTAATGATTCGATCTATACCTATCGTTTCTTCCCAATAAGGTCGTCTACTTCAACTCGGTCTAGAGTTACCTTACTCTTCTCATATGAGTCAAGAGTTTCTCTGCTTGGTCATATTCTTACAGCAGAAGGTACTTTCGGTTCTCAAACCACCTTCTTATATTCTCCATCGACTTTCATTTCACCAATGTAACCCTTGAGACTCTCAGTTCTTACCACTGAGGTTTATTGTTGCATAAAGTTTGTGTTTGTGGTCTTGGATACGTATGCCACGTGTTGAGTGAACCCATAATCCAACTCCAATAATGAATTGATGGTAAATTATTAAATTCAAGAACTTACTGGTTACCTAATGAAATCATTTTTTATTTTTGCGTGGTCTTTATGAAATTGTCTAAAACCAAGGCATTTCTTCCCAAAAAGATCCAGTTTATTCTTTTTGGATTTTTATTACATCCATTGTCACTTCAATCTACATCTCACCTACTTGTTCAACAAACCACCTTGGTCTCACAAGTACTTCTTCCAACAATTGATCTTATGTTAAGTATTAATATTCGGTTGCAGATAAGTTATCCTTAAGCCTATATCTTGAAAAGAAACCTTTCAATGTTTATCTACAAACAATTGATCGTATTTTTCGGGAATCCACACAAGCACTTCAAGTCTATTTGACCTTGAAGGAAGCGATTCTTGCCCGGAATCACCTGCTTTCGGTCTTTTCTTAAGACATCACGCACATCTCATACACAATTGCTTTATTTCTTTATCGTTTGTCACTCTATTGCACGAAAATTTTATTTTCCAAAACTCTAGTTGCTGTTGGTTCAGGATTTATTTAACCCGGGGAATTCATGTATCTTGAAGTCACATTGAAGTTCAAAAGACGATTAAGGATAAGTATTTGGCGCGTGAATTTGAAAGGACTCTATCCGCACGCGTGCTGACGTATTTCTTGGAGCACCCAACCTGTCACATAGAACTTTTTCAGGAGACGTTTTAGTGATCACGGCATTATCCTCATGATTTTTCTCTCTCCTAGCAACGGTATATTAAGGGTTTCGATGATTCTTTATCTTTTACCAGTCACAAAGTTTCTCTACTATAGCGGTGATTTGAACTGCTCATCTTCTTTCTTTGATCAACAATGGCGACTTCTTCTTCAGTTCAAGATCAGACTGCTACTTCGGCATTTCTTTCCATTAAGCGAAATCAAAACATGATCATTGAACTCAATTCGTTCCACTATGATTCCTATATGTTACAAGTTGTGGAGTGTTTGAAGTATTCTCTGTTGGTTCAGGCCCTAACTCAATATGAAGCTGTTTCCATGTCTCTCTTGTCCCAAGTTTACTCTATTGTGACTTTCGACAAGAACAAATACCACATCTACTTTCAAATCCACTCCAAAAGGCCTCTATTTCCAAAGGGAGGTTTTGTTCTTTACTACATCTTGCGGTGGATTCCTCTGTTATCTCACCTGATTTCATCACAACTGCACAGCTATTCTCAATGCTTTATGAAATGGGATACACAGACGTACTGACCACCATTACAAAGATCAAGAAGTCGTGTCTCCCTTCTCAATGGAATGGGCTTCTTACTCTTTTGATTAAAAGCTTGACGGAACGTAGTGCTGGATCTAATGGCACCAGTAAAGGATTTTTGACAATACTCTATGGTCTTTACAACAGTTTAAATCTTGATTATGGGTCAATAATTTGGTCTCAGGTTGTGCAGAGCCTCAATACTTCCACTCGCCATTTCGAGATTTCATGTGGAATGTTATGGACCATTATCACGAGGAGGGCTATTTATACTTTGGAAATTCCGGTGATGAAGGATGTCCTTATCGCTTCCATTGCTATGTTCCATACAAAGAAGATCATCATCTCTGATCCCACGAAGTTTCATCACAAGGGATCCATTCCATAATCGATGGTTCGCTGTGTCTCAGCAGAGAGTAAGGTTATGGCGGAATACAGAAAATTTCCTCCAAAAGAACCACGGGTCCTTACTCCAGAATAACAAGTTGCCTTGGATGCATTTGAGAAGCCAAGCAACCGAGGAAAAAGGGTGAAGAAGGAAACAACTGAGAAGGATGACACTAAGCCTTCCAAATCAAAGAAGCGAAAGTCGGAGAAAGAGGGTTCTTCTAAGTCGAAGAAGGTTAAAAGAATGGCAACAAAATCCCAGAGTCAAACTCCTCTAAACTCAGGTAACGACGATGATGAATTAGAGGAATCTTGTCAGGAATCTCCAAGAGGAAATACTCCACCTAGATCTCCTACTCCAACCAAATATCCTTCTCATAAACAACCAACCCCACCTCCATCACCGAAACCAAAAGTTACAGTTTCGGTTATTCTTACATCAACCACTGTTTCAACACCACCAGTTACTTATGTTTCCATTCCTACAACCACTTTCACCACTACAATATCCCAACCATCACCTGTGCCTTCTACACCAGTTTCTTCTACACCTATTTCTATAATACCTTTACCTCCTATCATTACCCAAACCACCACCACTACCCTTCCTGAACAAAAAGTGGTCGTCAACGTATCTGATACGGGGGCAACTACTGATACCCAACCTCCTGTCATCACTAAACCACTTTCTCCAACCAACTCAACCGGTTCCGGTGCTACTCTAGGTGGAGACAATTATGAGTATGACTGTACATACTTTAGTCCCTATCGGCTTCAATCTGCTGAAGACAATGATGCTCCTGTCAACCGCCAACAGTTGCAGAGCATTCATGAAAAGCTAGATCAGTTACTTGAAGATAACAAAGCTTATGGTGGGGTAGTTCTTTAAGCTTTTGTGGAGACTGCCATAGAACAATATGCAACGGCTATGGATAAATCCACTGATGCAATCAAAGAATCGGCTTCTACTTGCAGAAAAGCCTCTGCCAATGTTGCTGAAGTTGTTCAAACTACACAGATCTTTTTGGATTCTCTTAATACAAATGCTGCCAAAATCCGTGAATCGATCGAATCTCTTTCAGACTCTGTACACGAAGAACAACAGAAGTTTAATGATGTTCGTTCCTCCATCCAAGCCGAAAATACTTCTCTTATAAGTTCCGTTTCCTCTCGGCTGGACTCACCTCATGCTGATATTGCCAAAGAGAGTGCTTTAAAAGAAGATATTGCTCGTCAAGCCTCTTCCATTGAAGTTCAAAAAGTTCAACTGGCTCAAGCCGAGAAGGAGATTACTTTATTAAAAACCGAGAGAGCTGTCTTATGAAGTTGTGCAAGTGATGTCGCGGACATGTTGACCAATCTCCTTGGTGCTCATGATCCAATTCTAACTATCACCATTAGGAATCATTTTGCTGGAAAACTGCTTCCTGCCCTTGCCATGCTTCATGAGATGAAAGGTGTTTCGGAGCCTTTCATTACTCCAAAACAAGGGGAGAGAGTGACCAACAGAAAGTGATTATAACAACTGACACTCTTAAACCGAATATCCCGGTCACAAAGAACTGAAGGTTAATGTAGCTTCAGGTTCTGGACCAACAGATAAGCAGAAAAAGATTGTCAATGACAATGATAGTGATGCTGAAGAAACTATTGCTGAAGCCCTCAAACGCAAGAAAAGAGATAAAGAATTGGATAACAATATGAAAATAACTAAAGATGTAGAGGAAACATAGAGGCGTAACAAAGAAGAAGATGTCTTGAAGTGTAAGAAGGCTCTGTTTCCTGAGTGGACTAGAGAGGTGCTAATCAGTCAACAAATAGAATCACCAAGTGTTTATTGATTAGAACCGATTGCTTCTTTCGACTGTGATAATTCAAAGGACTCACAGTTTGATATGCCAATTACAAGGAAAGCATTTACATTCCATTGTTTTGAGTCAACTGTTGAGGTTCCTTTTCCTAGTCCAAAGGTTGACCGAGAGCTTATCGACTTTTACCTAAAGTATGGCCAACCTCAATACCTGACATGGAGTGCTCAGAAAATTATAAATGTCAAGGTATTGAAACCAACACCTGCTGGAAGGTTTGTGAATGTGCATTTCAAGATTACTCGAGGGTCTGCAAATTCGGTTTCGATGATTTCTTTAGCAGATCTACCCAATCTCAATCCTTATGATTGGATATTGTTGTGCAACATTCTGCTCTCTGATCCGAAGGAGTATGAGCCGATTCTAGAGCACTTGAAAAGAATGTTGGCCTCCTACATCTATGAAGTTGCAACAATGGATCAGGAGATAGCGAAAGTGATGAACAAGAAGCCAACGGTCAAGATTACTCAAAATCCAGGGGATGTGAACACTATGAAGATAGGACAAATTGATTCGACACATCTGACTGTGATGTTTACTAAAGGTGAAGCTCACAGGTTTTTGTTTGCTCTGGTAGATAAGCACCTATTTTCTACAGAATGCTTAGAGCATATTATCAACTTGATACATTGGTGCAAGCAGAACTCGGATGATGCCAAGAAAAATTTCACTAATATGCTTTGTTCGTATATTACCTTTCGGTACCATCTTTTAGCTATCATCCCGAGGATTTTCAAGACGGTGAAGAAGTCTTCGGTTGTTCGACAGATTTAAAGTCTTGATCCCAAAGATGCAAAGGGGGAGATTATTAGGGCTTATTGTGTTGCGTCTTGGGCTTTTTGTATTATATCCGGATTGGGCCTATCCATCCGTGTTTTTCTTGTAAGGTTAGACTATATATACATATATATATATATATATATATATATATATATATATATATATATATATATATGCATGTGTGCATTAGATTTGAACAACTTTTATTATGCTTAAGGATTGTAACCCTAAAACACCTCTATAGTCGAAGTTCTTAGTTGAGCTCTTCTGAGGTGTTGAAGCATTAATCATTCAACATATTCAAACCATATTCGTGTCTATATTTACATACTTAATTGTTTGCATGCATAGAATCAATCGATCCTGAAAGAACTACATTCTAACAATTGTGGAATTGCATCAATGGAACAGTTCAACCTCCATCGAATGTTCAAAACATTGGTTCATCTGGAACTACTTCTGCTTTTGGAGATCAACAAACAAGACTGAAGAACAACGAAAAATGTTGCATGAGAGAGTTGAGAGGTGCTTTGCCACCTGTTCTTTATAACTACATTCGCGCGTGGTTGTAAAACTGTAAGGAGATCTGGAATACTTTCAAGGAAAAGTATCAAGGAAGCGAGAAAAATAAGATCAATTTTGTTAAGCAGTGTTTGGTTGAGCTGAAGGAGTTCAGACAAAAGGAAACTGAAACAATTGAAGTTTACTATGATCGTCTAAATGAGTTGATATGCTGATGCAATCGCTATGGAATCAGAAGGTCTTTAATGGAGTATAATGTTACTTTTGTTGTGGGACTTAGGAAGGAATGGAGGAGTGTTAGTATGATGATCAAAAATCAACAGAGCTTCGACAGTTCATCTTTGAATGATGTATGCAATCAGTTGAAGACACACGAAAGTGAAGTGTCTGAGATAATGGAAGAAGAGAAACAGAGTTTAGGAGGACCACTAGCTCTGGTTTCGAAAGTGTCTGAGGTGGAATCTGCTGAAAAGGAGAATTCAGATAAAAAGGTTTCCTCTTGAATTCGGATGATGAAGCTATAGCTTTTTACTTGAATAATCAAGTTAAGAAGTTTTTCAAAAAGTCTTTTAATCCTAAGGGAAAGCAGATTGAGGAGAAAATAAATTTTACGATGTCTGGTGTAGCAGAGAAAAAGAAATTTGAAAAGCCTGAGAAGAATGATGACAAAATGAAAGAGTTTAAGGCAGAAAAGAAATTCAAAGGGGATTCTAGCATAGATTGTCATTACTACAATGATGCGAATTACTTTGCAATTGATTGTATGCTTCGAGAGAAAGAGGAAAAGAATAATAGAGTGAAGGACGAAGCATATTATGCTGAAAAACTTGAGGAAGTTCGTGAGAAAGCCAAGGGATTGTCTCTTGTGGCAAGAGGAGAGGATGAAGATGAAGAAAGTAGTACTTATCAGATTTGGTCATCCAGGTCTGATGATGAAGAAATGATACATCCTACTCATGGTGCCATGTTTTGCAGAATTTGAGGATGGAGAAGAAGAGGAGATATCTGGACATTGCTTCGTTTCGAAGTCAAGTGACAAATCTTCTATGACAACTAAGGTATGTTTTATACTCGAATCTTTTAATATTTCTTTACATTCATATGATTCTGAAATAATTGCTTTTGATGATACTGTTGCTTACTTTGATGCTATTGTTGTGTCTGCTAGTAACGAGGCAAAGAAACTTAATAATCAATTGCTTGAGACTCAAAAGTTGCTAGACATGAAACGTTGCAGGGTAGAGTATCTAGAGTTGCAATTAGAAAATGTCAATAATGATAGAGAGAATCTAGATAAATATGTAAGGATGATGTTGGCACAACGTAACATCTATTGTAATTCTGCAAAACGATTACATGCCAAATTAACTGCTTTACATCATTCTTCTGACATTAGCAAATAACAACATCGTAAATTGTTGCCTTTTCTTGCATTCGAAAGAGAAAAAGTTGATGTCATGTCATATGATTGTGAAAACACAATAGTTGATTTTAACAAAGTACCAGGCGATAGGTTTGCATATGGCGTTGTTAAAATAGATGAGTTTTTAAATGCTGATGAATTGGTTAATATTGTTAATGAAAGTTTGACAAAAGATGAACAAGTGAAAATTTTGAAAAGAACTAACCATTCGAAACTTGATTCACAACTCAATTTTGCTGATGTTGATGAGAATTCGGATAATCTTAGTGAAATTAGTGAAATTGAAGAAGAAGAAAGTGTTGATTGTTCTCAGTTATCTATCATTAACATCACATCTAAAGTCAAAGGTAAAGAAATTGTTAATGATTCGATGGTTGTAGATGACATTGGAAAACCCTCTACTTTGAAAATTTTTGACTTTGATTATGTGGAAGTTCGAGACAGTCAGACAGATAGTAGTGATGATGAGGAGGACGAAATCAAAGCTTCGAATGTTTGTAAGACAAAAAAGAAAGTTTCAAATGAAACTTCAATTCCAAGAGTTGTTGCTGAACAAGTTTTTGGAGAAACTGAAAAGTTTGATAAGGTGATGAAAGAAAAAGGTGCTCACTATTTGGAAACTCATACTGTCGTGTATCCAAATTTTACATGCACAAATGAAGTAGTTTTTCCAAATCAAGTATTTGTCACAACTGGGAATGCTGAGAACATCAAGCCAGAATTCAATAAATTGGCCGAAGAAGATAATAAGCGTTCAACAGATGAAGGATTCTTTGCAAATCAAAACACAATTGAAAACAATATCACTAAGAATTTATATGTTTTTCAAAAACAAAAACCAAAACAAAAATGTGTTGTTAAATCACAAAAAGAAAAAGAAGTTGTTACAAAAGAAGTTATTGATTTAACTCCAATTGTGAAACTTAATTCAAACAAATTCAAAGTGCTTGTTAATACGTTCTCAAAAGAACACAAAGTTTCAAAAAGAAAGGCACGAAAGGCAATTTTTTTAGAAAGTAGTGTTTAACGAAAAACCCGCTCTGAATAAATCCACAACTTCGTCTGAGAAAATCAATGTTTCAAAATCCAAATTATCAAATTTTTCAAAAACAAAGAGTTTTCAAAAACCAATTGTCACAGATACACAGAGAGACACGTCTTTCACAACCAATGAGTGTAATAGACAAATTTCCAATTAATCAAAAGGTTGCACATGTTTGAAAATTTGATAACATTCGAAAGTATGAGATATCACACAAGGTTGTTAATTATCAAAAACTTAACAATGTTCAAAAATCAACGAATAGTCAACTAGTTACAAACAAAACTTTCAAATCAAAAGTCACATTTACACCACAAAAGCCAAATTTTCCAAATCCTTCAATCACAAAACCAACAAAAGTTTCGTGTTCAAACGAAAAATCAAAAATTCATTCTATCAATAATTGGCTTGAAGGACAAGGCAAAAGGTATCAATCTGGAAGGTTTTCTCAAGTTCAGATCAAAACAGCTTATGAAAAGTATTTGAATGAGTCAACAACTGGAAGTTTATCCTCTCAAGATTCAAATACTCTAGTACAAAAATGGAAACCAATCAACAAATTAACAAGAAGAAGCCTAAGGTGCAATATATTGAAAATCCAAAACTATCGAAAAATTATATTTCAATATCTTTGGATAATGATGTTGATTTAATTGATAGTATAAAAGCAAAAATTCAAACTTGGGCTTTCAGTTCTAAAATTCACTTTTTGTTTCAAGCTAATAAACAACGACCCAAAAAGCCTTGGGTACCTAAATTCTTTAATTAAATGCAGGTACTATGTGACGAGCATTATGATACGAAATGGTATACTGATAGTGGTTGCTCACGTCACATGACTGGAAGGAAGGAGAACTTAAGAGATTTTCGAAGTCTTGAAAATGCTGGAGTAGTGAAGTTTGGTAATAATAAAAAATGCCAAGTCAAAAGATATGGCAAAGTAATGAATGGGCAATTCACAGTAAATTGAGTTGCATATGTGGAAGGTCTTCAACATAATTTGATTAGTGTTTCACATTTAGTTGTGGGCACTGGAAATCAAGTGGTGTTTAACGAAGAAGGGAGTATAATTTCAAATGTCAACACGAATGAAGTGTTGCTAAAGTCGAAACGATATGGCGATATGTTCACACTGGATATTAAAAAAATTGCGGGCAAACCATCAGTTTTCCTACTTACAAAAGCTTCAAATGATGTCAGATGGTTATGGCATAGACGTTTGTCAGATTTAAACTTTCGAAATCTAAACAAGCTGGTTATAGATGACTTAGTTCGTGGTCTTCTTGTGTTAAAATTTGATAATAATACTCTTTGTGCAGCTTGCGAACAAGGAAAACAACATCGCAAAAGGACATCCTATCGTGATAGACTCAAAAATTGTTGAACCATTGGAAGTTCTTCACATTGACCTTTGTGGACCTTCGACTGTTGAAACACTTAACAAGAAATGATAGATTTTGGTGATAGTTGATGATTTTTCACGTTTCACTTGGGTATTTCTTTTCTCAGGTTTAAATATGAAGTTGCTCAAACAATGATTGATTTTATCAAAAAGATAGAGATGAGTCTGAAAAAGAATGTTCGATGGATAAAGAGTGATAATGGGTCTGAGTTTAAGAATAACATGTTGGATTCGTTCTTAACTGAATAAGGAATTCCGCATAACTTCTCATCACCATATACACCACAACAAAATGGTGCTGTTGAAAGAAGGAACAAATCATTGTGCGAGGCTACAATAACAATGTTAACATATGTGAATCTTCCTCAGTATCTATGGGATGAAGCCGTTTCCACAACATGCTTTACTCAGAATCATTCTTTTATTCATAGAAGATTTTATATTACTCCTTATGAAATCATAAATAATCAAAAACCTAATGTCAAATTTTTTCATGTTTTTGGTTGCAGATGTTTCATCATGAATCTTAAAGACAATCTTTCAAAGTTTCAAGCTAAAGCTGATGAAGGCATATTTTTGGTTACTATGGTCTAATTTTGGTGTTCCAGAAAGGGAAATTGATGCAGAAGTTCATGCTGATGATAATCAAACATCCGTATCTTCAAACCATACTGATGATTCAACACTCACTTCGGATACTACTGAGAATGGTGAAAGTATGCTAAATGATCGTATGGAAGGGGAGCATACGAATACACCTCTAAATGTTGAGGGGGAGCATCCTTTCAAGGGGAGAAGATTAGTATGGATCTTGAATTTGAGGGGAAGCATCAAAATGATAATCATGTTGAGGGGGAGCATGATGATACTGAAATAATAAATCTTGATCAAAATGATGAATTTCATCAATTTAATGATAATATTTCTGTGGCAGGTACTGAAAATGAAGAAATATACGAAGATGTACCTTTGGAATTTGATCCAACATATCCACCACTTGACAAAATGGATGAAGAATCATCCAAAAGAGCAAGTTATAGGAAATCCACAAGATGGA
Organism: Lactuca serriola; assembly: GCF_051521515.1. Lineage (NCBI taxonomy): Eukaryota > Viridiplantae > Streptophyta > Magnoliopsida > Asterales > Asteraceae > Lactuca > Lactuca serriola. The sequence goes on from NC_136409.1 coordinate 159,557,946, forward strand.
GTTTTAACGAGAGCTCAGATTCATGCGAAAAATGAGGTACTCAATACGAATCAAGAATCTTGCATGTTAAATGTTTTTATTTCGAAAATAGAGCCAAGAATAGTTAAGGTTGCTATGGAACACTCAGATTGGGTTGTTGCTATGCAATCTGAACGTGTTGAATTCGAACGAAACAAGGTTTGGAGACTTATTCCAAAACCTAATGATGTTTTGATTGTCGGGCTAAAATGGATTTTCAAAAATAAAACAGACAAATATGGCAATATTATTCGAAATAAAGCTAGGCTTGTAGTAAAAGGTTATTCGCAACAAGAAGGTATCGACTATGAAGAAACCTTTGCCCCTGTCGCAAGACTTGAGGCTGTTCGAATATTTTTAGCCTATGCAACAAACAAAGACTTTGATGTTTATCAAATGGATGTCTAATGTGCATTCTTGAATGGAGAGCTCGAACGGACTATATATGTTGAACAACCACCAGGTTTCGTTAATGAAGAATATCCTAACAATGTATACATTTTAGATAACGTTGTTTATGGATTAAAATAAGCACCAAGAGCATGGTATGTAACTCTTACCAATTTCTTAAAATAGTCAAAATTTAAACAAGGATCAGTTGATCCCACATTATTTCGTAAGAAAGTTGGGAATCATTTAATGCTTGTTCAAATTTATGTTGACGATATTATTTTTGGCTCTACTCATCCAGCTTTGGCTAGTGAATTTGAGAATTTGATGAAGAGTCAATTCGAAATGAGCATGATGGGTAAAATCAACAATTTTGTTGGTTTAAATATTCGTCAAAGTAGAGAAGGAATTTTCATTAATCAAGAAAAATACACAAAGAATTTGCTTGAAAAGTTTCGAATGACTAATAGTACGAAGCTTAGAGTACCAATGGCAGTAGGAATGAAGTTAACACCTTCATTAGATTCACCTGCTGTTGATCTTACTATGTTTCGAAGCATGATTGGTTCTCTACTTTATTTAACTACAAGTAGACCTGGTATCATGTTTTCTGTTTACAGTTGTGCAAGGTATCAAGCAAATCCAAGAGAACCACACTTAATAGTTGTAAAGAATATTTTTTGTTATCTCAAAGGCACAACTTCATTAGGATTGTGGTATCCTTCGAAATCAGAATTTTATATTCAAGCATTTACAGATTCAGATCTTGGTGGTTGTACTCTTGATAGAAAAAGTACAAGTGGAGGATGTCAGTTACTGGATGGGAAGTTGGTTAGTTGGCAATCGAAAAATCAAACATGTGTTGCAATTTCTACTGTTGAAGCTGAATATATTTCTGTTGCTGCTTGCACTTCTCAAATCATTTGGATTCAAAGCCAGTTGCGTGATTATGCAATTAATATGAAAAAGATTCCATTGTATTATGATTCACAAAGTGCTATTCGCATTTGTCATAATCCAGTACAACATTCGAAAACAAAACACATTGCTATTCGTTATCATTTTATAAAAGATCATGTGGAAGATGGCAACATTGAAGTTCATTTTGTAAAAACTACTGATCAACTTGTTGATATTTTCAATAAACCACTTGATGAAAAGTCGTTTGTGAGAATTTTAGCAGGACTGGGAATGTTAGATGCGCAATCAGTACCAGGCTCAAGTACTCAAGATTAACGAAATGATGTTGGTGAAAAAGGTGTCGATTCAGAGCCTTGCTTTATTAACCATTCAGAGGTTATTGTGCGTTAAGAGGCTTCGACACGCTTCATTTTCGTATATTGTAACAAAAACATTTCGTGTGTTTGGTAACATCATTTCATTTCATTAGTTTAGCATTTGTTCATTGAAAAAAAAACTGAAAAACCAAAAATAATTTTTATTTCTTTGCATTAGTTTTCGAAAAATCAAAAGCAACAAAAAACTTTTATTTTATTATTTGTTTTCATTTGAAATATTGTATTTCGTTTCACAAATATCAAATCTCAAAAAGATTTTTTTTAGGTCTTCAAGAATATTTTCACGAGAATTCTTCAAATGGTCATGCTTATGTTTCTACGGGAAGGTAATTCTCTTAAATCTTTATACTAGTTAAGATGTCCCTAAAAGCATGCTGCAGCATGTCGACCAAAGCCTCAACTGACTCTATATGTGTTACGAAAGCCTTAATGAAATTTTTCATACGAAAGTTTCTTCCCAATTATGCTTACATTCGCATTAGTCCAATGAGCTACCTTACTCTTCTCAAATGAGTTAAGAGTTATCTGTTTGGTCCATATATAACAGAGGTACATTTGACTCTTAACGAATCTTTTTCATCACATAATTTCTTGACACATTTCACACACAAATTCAAGAGGTCACTAATCAAACCAATTTTGACTTAAACATGTCAAAAATCTGTGTTAATGATCTTAAATCATGAGACCATGATGCAAGTGAAACCCAATTATCCGAACTTCTTAAGGAATTGACAGGGAACTTTTTTCCAGATTTTTACGAAACCCTTGTTTCTGTACCAAAGTTTCGTATACTCCAAATCACATTCTTTCGTATGAGTGGTTTTGATCAAATGTTTGAAGCCCAAGACATTTGTTTCCCAACAAAATCCATCTTAAATTTTTCTTTGAATGTGATTTCAATGTGAGAATCAATTCTTTTTCCTAGTCACTTTCACAAATTTTCCAAAGCCACTTGTCACTGACTACTGTGGTCAAACAAGTAATTTCGTTTACAATTACTCACCTTATGTTTAGGTTGAAATGTAACGAAATTCTTAAGCCACCTTTTGAAGCCTTGAAAAAGAAGCCCTTCGATACTTCTCTACAAGTATTTGATTGTAATTCACGGGAAACTGCACAAGCTGTTAGTTATCTCTCTTGATAATTAACGAAGCTACCTTTGCCTAGGGTTTAACTGCTTTCGTGTCAAAATCTTTTGACATCACACATTCAATTTTTTTTTTAAATTGCTTCTTATCTCTTTCCATTGAATCACTACACTTACGAAATCCTTGAGGCTGATGATTTCACAAGACTGGTAAATGACTTCGTTTCGAATACTAAAAACGAAAGAGCCCAGCCTCCAATCCGAAGGGTTTGATCTTATCCACAAGTACTCACGAAAAGTCTAAAAGTAACCGTTTGGCAACTTGGCCCTAGTTTCAAGGAAATTTATCTGACATGGCTACAATAACGGATACTGGTGCCCGTTTCAAGGAAAGACGTGGTCTACTTCTTAATGATAAATGGTTCACATTATTCTGGGCTTACTTATAAAAGGAAAATCCTTTTTCCTTTTGTAATCACGCGTTCAAAAATCCACAGAAGAACAAAAAGCCCTAATTTTCTAAAAAGCTTCTAATCAACTTAACAATGGTTGTTGTTCAGAACTCCAACACTGAAGAAATTGCTTCTCAAACGATGATGAAGATACAGAGCACAAACTATCAGGTTGAATACAACATGTCGTTGTATCCAGAAGATCTCAAAATGCTGAGCGTTGCCTTGAAACGATCAGTTTTAGCAACAACTATGTTCAAATCTTTTGTAGTGCCAATAACATGGTTGTCTATGGCTGCGTCTACTGCATCATTCAGTAAAGCCACAGATGTAATTACCTTCAACTTGGTGAATGAGAAACGTATTCGTCTCACCAATAAGATGCTTTCACAGTTCTTGGAACTTCCCAATTCACCACCCTTCTTCAAACCCACTAATCCTCAGATCATACATATGTTTAACGAGATGGGTCACCAGCCACCAGTTGAAAAGATAAGCGCTTTCAGAAAGTCTGGGCTTCCCTGTATATGGAATTTCTTGTTTGGGATTTACCTAAGGTGTTTAACAAGCAGAAAAGTGGGTCTTGACAAGGGAAGACTAGAAGTATATGCAATGGTAATGGGGTTATATTACGACTTGAGTGTGGATTATGCCACTCAGTTGTGGAAGGAGTTCACGAAAAGTTTGGAAAGTACAAGTGTGTCTAATGGAATTTCTTGTGCTAGATACTGGAGTTTAATATTGGAGAAAGTATATGAGAAAGAGGGAATTCAAGTCCCTCAGGGTGAGGATACTGCTGAATTCACGAAGTATCAGTTCCCAAAGATAGTCGAAGATGATGAGCAAATATTTACAAGTGTTGCACGTATTCCAGATGCAATACTCAAGAAGGTGAACCCTACTCACAAGATTCTTGTGAAGTACTTGCAGAATGCAAAACCTTAATGTGGAAACTAGGGTGTTACTTGAAGTCGAAGTAGGATCTTCCAAGCCATCGAAGAAGACGAAGTCTGATGGTGATGAAGTAAAAGCTACAAGGTCGAAATCTTCACCTAAGAGAGTCGAGGGTTATGATAAGAAGGAGGTAGAAGAGAATGAAGCACAGCCTTCGAAGGAAGTTGTTCCTTCAAAATCAGGAATTCTTAAACGAATTCGCAAAATATCATCTAAACGAACTTTGTCTGATGACTCTCAAATGGTTCGTAAGACTCAAGTTAGAAACAAAGGAGTTGTAATTCGTGAAATTCCTGCTCATGTGTCTCCGTTTTCCAAAAAGAGACGTGCTCATGATGTTGCAAAGCATATCACAGAAAAATGGTACAAGCGAAAGATTGTAATAAGAGATGATTCCTCGGAGAACGAAGCTATTCATGATACTCCTATGGCTTCGACTTCTCCTATGGTAACTTCAACACCCATAATTTCTTTAGTTTCGCATGTTTCTACCATTTCTCTTACTACAACCATTCCACTCAAAATATTGGTAACCAAGTCATTTAATGAGGAGGTTCCTATTTCTAACCTCACTGTCAACGTATCTGATACGGGGGCAAATGTTACAATGAGTTTCGACTATTCACAGCCTATTATTCTTTCTTCTTCATTACCACCTATCAGTTCAACTTCGTTTGTTTCACTACCACCACCCGTATCTACTTTTACTTCATCTCCATTGTTTGAAACTATCCTTCAACAACCTATTACTACTCTTCTTCCATCACAATCCACAGACACACCCAAACCTCATTCCGATGATGAAACATAAGGAGGAGGTTTTTGAGGAACTTTCGAGGAATTGCATTTCGATTCGGAAGAAGAGGAGACTCCAGATCATATGTTAATGTTAGGAAAGCAGTTCAAAATCTTGAACAGGAAGTTAAACTCACTTCTTCAGTCCCAAGTTGATTCAGGAGCAAAACACTCGATTTCAGGTATTGAAGTTGATGTTATGATAAAAGCTGTTGAACGAAGACTTCTCGAAAAAATAGATGTTTATGATCAAAATAATGAGCTTCAAATAAAGAATCCAGGAGCGAACTTTGAAGGAAATTTGAAGGATTTGAAGGTTGTTGCGAAGGAACGTCATATTCTCTTCGTACAAGACGTTAAAAAGGTTTGAGAAGATGTCAACTTGAAACTGGAAGAGTTGAAGAAGGAAGTCTCTCAGGAAATCAAAAATATGAATTCTTAGTACAATTCACTTTAGGAGAAGGTCGATATAATTGTTGGGGCAGTTACCAATTTTATCAAGACTTTTCAAGACACTGTGCCAAAGTTCGAATCTAAAGCAACTGAAGACCACAACCAGTTTGTGAAATTACATACTCTTCTTGAGGAATTAAAAGAAGTTGTTTCTAAGCCTACTCCAACATCATTCTTAACTCCTGAGTTCCTTACTCATAAGTTGAATGTGCTTGACCAAGTCATTCAGAAGGCTGTTGCTCGTATATCGAAGTTTGCTCAGATGTTGCCATAGAATGCCCCACATGTTGTCACAGGGGTGCAAGAGGGAGAAACGAAGGTGAGGAAAGGAATGAATATGAATAGAAAGGGAGAAAGAGAGAAGATGACAACTGGAGATTCGAAAGTTGTTGGAAAGGTGTTTTCTACACAAATTCCTATTTCAATTCCAGTGAAGTCTGACACCATCTCAAAAATTTTCATTACCACAAAACCAATTACAAAACCAAAAGGGATTGTGATTGGTTCGGCTACAGAAGGCGGTAGTTCAAGCTCCTCAAAACCGAATCCTGATTTGAAAGATAAAGGGAAAGGTGTGTTAGTCAAAAAGTCTAAAGAAGAAAAGAAAGCAGAAGTTGAGGCTGAAATTGAACTTCAGAGGCATGTTCAAAGTATTTTGAGGCTGAGGGAGAAGGATCCACCAGGTATGGACAAATGTGATCCCAAGAAGCTATATTCATATGAATCAATTGAATCGAGAGTTGCATTCAATCACGTGTATGCTTTTGAAGAGAAACCAAGGAAAAGCTATTCGATTGCTAACACTGATTTCAGTCAGTTGGACTTTCTGATTAACGAAATGATGTTTATCACTGCACAATACAAAGTTAGTGAGAAATTCAAAAACCCAGATGATTATACACACATGAAAATTCATTTTCATGCTGTACTTGGAAAAGATCAAGATGAAGTGTCGTCCCTGATCAAGATCAAGAAAGTTGTTGCTATTAAGAAGGATCTCTTGTTCGAAGATATGATACAAAATTTCAGGTATCATGTTGTCCATGCAAACAACCAAGCATTCGACTTCAGTGTTGCAGAATTCCCTTTAATGAACTAGAACGATCTTATTCAAGTTGCATTGCTTTTAAAAGAAATGGAAGCATCTCAACTCAAGGGTACAGACAAAGAAGTGTTCAGACTAGGTCTTGCTCACATTAAAATCTTTATTGACGATTATTATGATTGTCTTGCCCTGACGGACGAAGAGTTGGCTTCGAGTATGGATAAGAAAGTATATGTTGCAATGGAACCTTCGAAGACACAAGCTGAATTGAAAAAGTATGCTGGTGGAGAGATATGTTTGAAACCATATGGTTTAGTTTTTGCTGGGAAGGACACAAAGGGGAAGGCTAAGAGGTTTCTCTTTCAAGTTGCTAAGATTGAAAGATATACCACGTCGCAATATACGAACTTCATTGTTCGTATGAACAACTGCACGAAAAACAACGATGGTGACAAGAAGGAGTTACAGAAGGTTTTAACATGGTATTCAGAGATAAGAAGGATGATGCACTTTGCTGCCCAGATTCTCACGAATTAAGCAATTCGACTCGTTTACAAAGGGGGATATTGTAAGGGTCGAAGTCTTGTAAAGAGTCGAATAGTGTTTAGTCTATTTCGTATGTAACATATTTACTAAGTCACTTTTGTATGAAGCTTAATGGTTTAGACTTAGTATTTTTTGTACTCTCCGATTCCCTATAAATAGGGACTGAGCTTAGATTTAGATATACGAGTTTTCCAATTTCGTTGTCTATGTTTTGTAATCGAGCTTGTTGAGAGTAATAAAAACTCCAAAGTCTTATTTAGTTTCAAAGTTCATTACATTGATTAATCTTGTTCGTAATCGATTTCTCGTATACAATTCTTCTACACCCCCGCTCCCCCGTTTAATAAGCTTAACATTGACTTTTTTTTTTTGCTATTTTTTTTATATTTTGGGATAAAAAACTATTTTTCATAACTTTAAAAGCTGAAAATCTAGTTTTTTAACAACTAAAAAAATTAAAAATCCGACATTACAAATTCAACATTACAAAACAAAAAATACAACAAGCTTACAACTATAAAATTAGATAATGTATTTTCTATGTATATTTTATAGTAAATATACATTTTATATATAAATATAAACGGGGCCCCACGGGAGTACAAGATGGAAATACCCACTCCTGCACCCGGTCTCGGAAATAAAACAGGGTTTAATCCCACTCCCACCCCCGCCCCTCCTCCGAATTTTTTTAAAAATTAATCTCGTACGGAATCGGTATCCCACGGGAGCGAGGTCCCATGAAAGTTTTTGACATCCGTAGATTTCGGGGAATCAACTTGTAAGAGGAATTCCTAAGATACAATTTGTCAAAGATAAGTTATGTTCAACGAGTGAAAAGGGAAAGAAAACCAAGTATTCCTTCAAGCCAAAGTCTTGTTCTTCCATTATCAAACCACTTCATCTCCTTCACATGGAACTTTTTGGACTGGTCACAATTAAATTAAGAGTTGGGAAGAAGTATACGCTCGTTAGTGTGGATGAGTTTTCAAGATTTACATGGGTAGTCATTTTAAGAAAGAAGAGTCATACAACTAATGAAATGATTTCTCTCATTAGGCAATGGGAAGTTCTCTATGGTCATAAAGTCAAGAAATTATGTAGTGGTCATGGAACCGAGTTTAGAAACTCATCCCTGGAAGACTTTTGCTCAAACTTAGGAATTTCCTAGAAAAAGAAAAAGATTCAAAAAGCTAAAAAAGGATTCACCCGATAATAATCAACAGATCGTTTGTTCTATTACAAAACTACCAAATCCCAAAAGTTTTCCATACTCCAAGGGATCTAGAGTGAAAGAGAAAGAATATGAGTTGATGAAGAAACCCAAATTCACCGGTTAAAATCCTAGATGGGTAAAGTCGAGCCAAAGGATTTAAAAAATGGTAGTTGTTTTGGAGGCAACCTACATAGTTTTTACTTTTCATTTTCAGTAAATTCAGTCATAGCTCCACGCATGCTTGGAAATCAGAGGATATTTCGGATTGTTGAAATTCAAATTTTTCAAGGAAAGCTTTGTCAAAATCAGATTTTTCTACAATATATCAAGTATATTATTTCCTAGCTTCCAACTTTTATTTTGATATGTCATATTGAGTTGTCCATTCTCTCTCTGAGCATCAAGGACAATGCTTAATTTTAAGCTTGGGGAGGAAGTTTGTCAAAATAAATCAATTTGGTAAAGGAGAACTTACTAGAGATTGTTAATATTTTTTAGTACCAACTTAGACAGAACATATTTTAAATAACCAGGATTGATTGCATAATTAAGAGAGTCGTAGTAGACTTTAAACCATTTTAATATTGAATTTTCTTTAGTTATTTCACTACAATTTGTAGTTATTAACTGTACAACAAAACCCTCTTCTTATATTTTTATGGTATTGACTAGAATATGTCTTGCACAAAGAGACATTGACTTTTAGGTTATGTCCTTGTCAATTCGACTCTGCTTCCCTATGCTACCATTAGTGCAACAAAACAGTGATACTTTATTTGTTTAAACGCTTACGACAAGTTTAACAGTTACGCACTTGTCTCAAACAGAACTTATTCAACAAGCTAACATATAATATGTATGAGATGTTATTCAAAGAGTTGATGTTGTGTCTTTTGTTGTTTTGTTTTTGTTTTTCATTTTATTTAGATTCTTATTTTATTTTATTTTTTTTGTTTTGACTAATATATTTTTGAAAACATTTTGAATGTTTATTATCTTACCTCTCTCTTAACCCATTTTTATGAAACTTAGGGTCTTGTTATTGTTATAGTTGTTCTTCTAAAAAAGAACTTAAATATTAGATAAAATTACATAAATGGTCCATGTGGTTTTCTAAAAGTCACAACTTTAGTCCTTACAAATTTCATTATGACAAACATGGTCCCTGTGGTATCCGAAACTTGCATGGTTAGTCCTTGAGCACATAAAATGACCTTTTTACCCTTATAATTTTTTTTATCTTTTTTGTTTATTAAATTTCCAACTAAAGAAAATAAAATAAAATAAAAAACACCCCATTCCAACATGCTTGTACCCCCAACCCCTACTCATCTCTCCATCTCTTAATCTCTTTCTCCGCCATTTCTTTACATAATATTGCTAACATAACCTTTCAAAATCCCTTCTCCCCATTTCTCTAATCTGATGAAGATCGAGACCTCATGTATACCCCCACCCACTACCGCCGTTAAATCACCTACCTCGGTCACTGAACGAAACCACTATCACCAACCCTATCTCATCTTCCTCTTCGGAGGCTCCATTTACGATCTCTTAGAGTGATTTAGTAGTGATTTCTACATATTTCTTATGCTTCCAGAATTAAAGAAACCTTATTTAACATATTGTCCTATATTAATATCGTTTTCTATCTGCTAACCTAATCTCTTCTTGGGTTTTAGTTTGATTTCATATGGAAAGCACCATTAAAGAACAAACCATCATATCTTGAAGTGTTACAACTTGATGATTTGAATATTGATTATTTTGTTGGGTTTAGTGTGTTTGGAAATAAAGATGCTTGTAATATTTGTAATCTTTTGGTGGATTTAATGATGTTTTTTCCCATGTTGATTAAATCAAGAGCTTTGACAAGAGTTACAATTATGCAGGTGTAATTTTTCTAGACTTCTTTGTTGTTTCAATTCTTTTTAGCTATTAGTGTTTCGTTTTGGAGTATTTTTATCTGCATCTTGTTGATGATGGAGGCGGCCGAAAAAAATGATGATGGAGGCTCTAGGAAGAAAAATGAAGGGGGCGTGGGGAAGCGAACGTGTCTGGATCGAGGTATTAGTGTGTGATGCGCAGTAGAGTAGTGGTGGTAATGGAGTTCGATAGGAATTTTTGAGCAGGGTACATCCATGTTTCATGGTGCTCTCTTTCATTAGCAATGTTATAGAGAATGAATAAACAAGATTCTTCTTAATGGAGAAGGGATGTGGGTAGGCCCACCTTAATTAGTATTATTATAAATTTAAATTAATGTGGCTTGAGATTTTGATTAATATCGGTTGAAAAATAGAAAATAATAATAATTAGATACTATGATTAAGGGTAAAATAGGAATTATTAGATCAAATTAAAAAAAAAAAGTAGGGACCAACCATAAAAGTTTTAAAAATCACAAAGATCATGTTTTTCGAAAAGAAAATAAAAAAATAACAAGAACTAAAATTATAACTTTTGATAAACCACGGACCATTTATATAATTTTTCCTAAATGTTACTATGTAGTTATAACACCTTTGTTAATCCAAAATATTCAATAAAATTAATTGAGAAATTAAATTGTCTCCTACCTTTTATGCCTACAAATATTTCTACCCGCTAACTTTATGACACGTGTCATCATTCCACCATTCAGTTTAATTTTATTTGATATATTCCTAATTTAATATTAATGAGATAGTTAAGTAAATATAGAATAATGACACATGTCATAAAGTTAATGGGTAGGAATATTTGTAGGCGTAAAAGGTGGGAGACAATTTAATTTTTAAAAATATAAGGTACTTTCCAAAATATATTATCTAATCAATCAATAAGAGGGTGTCTTCTTAATTCACATTTGTTGTTAAGTATTCAGATATGTGGTTTACTTCTTTGGAAAAGAGTATATATTGTTTAATAATACATATATGTGTTTGTTGGATTTTTTTTTTAAAGGACCACATATTTAGCCACTTACAAGTATGGATGAGATTTAGAACCGGAACTGGAATCAGACCAAAGCAGGAACCATTAGTATCGAAATATATAGAACCGGTTCCGATTCCGGGATTAAAAATTAGCTTTATCCGGGTTCTGGGTAATCCAGGTTTGGGTCTATCGGGTCCGGGTAAACCGGGTGAAAAAATCGGAACCGGTGTTAGGAACCAGAAACAATTTTAGGGCCGGAACCGATTTTTGTGAAACGTTTAAAAGATGCATATCTCATTTGTTTCAACTCCGATTGTTGGGTCAAAATTATGGTTTATACTTTGCTTTTCTAGGAAATTGTATTTTTCTGTAATGTTTATGAGTTTACGGTCAGGTTTACGACCAGATAGTCTGTTTACGGCTGTAAACTCATTTACGATCGTAAACCCATTGGGCCCTTATTCCCCAAGTATATATATATATATATATATATATATATATATATATATATATATAGGTGTTAGGGTTGAGGAGTGATTGATAAACATGAGAAAAGAACAGAGGAGCTTAAGTGTGTGCATTTGAAGGTGTTCTAGAGAGAGAAAAAAAGAGAGTGTGTGTATTAGTGTGTATGAATCTTGTATCCGAATCTTCAATCATATCAATACATACAAGATTCATCATCTTCTTCTTCTTCTCCTTCTCTTCTATTTGATCTGATATCATCCGTTTGATTGGGATTCCGCACCATCAAACGGATCTGATTGATACACAAGCATTTTGGGGACTTACAATTGGTATCAGAACTTGGATTGTATCAGCCAATTTTGTCAGATATGGAGCTAATTTGATCTTATTTTTGAAGGATTCCTGCGCTTTTGGATATATATCTGATAATTAGGGGGGGTTGTTCTTCGCGTTTTTCATAAAAACGGGTTTTTGATGGAGTTTTGGAGCAAAAAGGGGCAAAAATGGTTGTTTTTGGTCGTAACCAGCAAGGGGTGGCAGCGTTTACGGCCAGCAACTAGGGTTTCCGGAGTTTACGGCCCAGCAACACCTCATCCCATAGAGTGCGGCCTATACTTAAAAAAAATTAATTAGAGTTTTTTTTTTTTTTTGCTCCTGCTTGGATTCGAACTCGTGACCTTCAGTTCTTCAAACATGCACCTTACTAGTTGAACTACCAAGACACTTGTTCCATTTCCTCCAGATTTAATTAAAAAACACTCCCATTCGCACCCAGCTTCGCAATTTTTGCACTTTTAGCCCAAAATTCAAATTTCTTTTATTATTAAATTCCATTTTCAACCAAAATAAAAAGAATAAAAATATATAAAAATAAAATAATAATAATAATAATAATAATAATAATAATAATAATAATAATAATAATAATAATAGTTATTGATTTTTGACTTTTATTTTTGATTTTTGAATTTCTTAAAATTTTGACTTTGACTTTTAACATTTGACCTCTGACTTTAAACTTTGACTTTCTCGTTTAACTTTTAAATTTTCAAATTTAGCTTTTCGGTTTGACTTTTCAAGTTTGAATTTTTAAATTTGACTTTTAAGGTTGAGTTTTGAGGTTTATAGTCAAAGGGCATTTTTAAATTTAAGTTTGACTTTTATGTTTGATTTTGGCCTTTAGTTGTGCTTTTGAGGTCTACGAGGAAAATGAAGACATGAAAGAGAGTCGTCAGGATATGTTAAAACAAAATTTCAACATGTTCAATTATATCCCTGGAGAAACCATGGAAGCTTAGTTGAAGCGATTTACTACACTTACTATTGAGATGAATATAGATGGGATCTTCTTGACTAAATCTGAGATAAACAAAAAGCTACTGAATTCACTTCCGAAATCGTGGGATATGAACGTGGCTGTCATCAAGAAGAAAAAAGATCTCAATCGTCTTAGTCTTGTTGTTGTAATCAAAGAACTTGACGCTTTGAAGTGTGGAAAAACAATGAGTTATGCAAACATCCCGGCCAATGAATTTTCATGTAGTCCATCTTGTGAAGATACGATTAAAATTCTTCATGAACATAATGATTTGCTAAAAAGGGTAGTCGAGGACCTAAAATACGAAGGATATCAACTTAGGAAAGGACAGAAACCCCTGAAGGCTGAATTAGAAGCAAAAACCAAAGACTTTAGGAAACTTCAAGAAGAGTATAACAACAAGTGTGAAAATTATGACTATATTAAGAGACAACTTGCTGCTGTAACTGAAGAAATTGACACTTTGAAAATTAAGTGCGGAAAAACAGATTTTAGTTTCAAAAATTATATTGCGTCAAGTCAGACAGTCGAGTCCTTATTTGAAACTCAATTAAAATTCAAAGATAATCAAAACAATGGTCTAGGGTATGATAGTGTTCCTCCAACTTTCAATCATAACTACACATCCATCCCTATGACACAGGAAGAAATTGACCGAGAGGCACATCTTCAATATGGAAAACCAGCTGGATTTGTGTCAGGATGTATTCAGGTTGAAAATACTAATGTTTCTACTTCATGTGCATGTAAAGTAGCAGAAGATGAGAACAAGGAAAACGCTACTGAACAAACCAATGACTCCTTGAACACAGAATCTGTTGCTTCGAATTCTATTACTCCTAACAATCCTGCCTTTGAGAAATACAGGCCAACAGTTCCAGCCCAACAGAGTGCTTGTTGGAAGTGTGCATGTGGGAACAACAAGAAACGAGGCAAGGACACGCCACTAGGGGCAGGAAGAAACAATTTCTCAGTGAAGAAAAAGACCTGTTTTCACTGTGGAACACTTGGTCACATTGCCCGAAATTGTCCAAATCGTGCATATGTTCCCTACTACGCATAAGGATGGCAAAATGCGCCAAGTGAGAGATACTTCAAAAGAAACCCTTCCAGGTCACGTTCAGACAATGATGACTGGAACGCGCAGAAGGCCAAGAATCAAACCCACAAGGCAAAGAATCCAAATTTCGATTGAAAGAAGGAAATGTCTGCTAAGAAGCCAAATCCAAGAGATACTTCCAGTGAAACAAAGACCAGTTAGGTCAAGGTCATCTTGGAAACCGACTACAAGTTCAAAAGCAAGTACCGAGGCACCCATCGGATTGAAAAAGAAATTGATCAAACCCAACTACAAATGGGCTCCAAAGGTTCAGTCTCCAAAATCACCTAATGACTATAATATTTCTACATCTTCTGTTTGTGATAAACAGGACATGTAATGGGAGATAGTACCCTTCAATGATGACAAAGGTCGACCCAGTTTCAAAATGGAATGGGTTCCAAAGATCAACTGATCCCGTTCTGTGTCGGAGCAGCTATGGAGGCATATTATCAGACTTCGGTTTGTAAGTAGTGGCTGTTCCAAGCACATGATATGGATGCATCTCTCAACTGGAAAAAACTCAGAACATTGTTTAATAGTATGTGTCATTGCGGGAAGGGAAGAAAGGAAGTGATCACTCATGTGGTTAGTGCTTAATGACGTAAAGAATTTTCGAATCTGTTCTGAGATTATGCGTGCTGTTCTCAAACCTTCTGGATGCAAATTCAATCGGTGACTTATGGTTTGAGTTTTTCTTCTATATACTCCTGAGTTTATCTTAATCTGATTCATTTTGAAGATATTTTTTTTATTTTGTTATAGTTTTTGTTAGTTATTATTGGGCAGTGATATTATCAAGTGATAACAGGCAATCTGAATCTGCGTAACATACCAAAACTGAATCATCTACACTCTGTGATTCGATGCGCTGGTAGGCACGAAATTAAGATTCTAAATGGACTTGACTAGGCAGAGTTGAACTTAAGTAATTCAATGACTTGACAAATCTTGACCTAGTTAAATCCGTTTAGCCTGACAATACGACGCTCGGATAGGTTGAGCAAGGAGATATACAAGGGAATCTACTGGTTACATTAAAAGATCCCGTATCTAGAACTGTGGATTAACTTTTCCTCGATGTGCGGATTTTGTCCTTAATTCCGGTATTGATGGGGCGACTGGGAAATTCTGTAACAGCCCAAAATCTCAAGTATTGTTAAGTTGCATTTTGGGGGTGTTTTAAAGGGGAGACTCGACGAGTTGGAGCCAGACTCGCCGAGTAGGGTCGCAGGTTTGGTCGCGGGTTCACGACTGGACTCGACGAGTCCAGATATGGACTCGGCGAGTCGACGCTGTTCAGCGGAAACCCTAGCCGTTCAGCATTGGGTCGTATATAAGGGTTATTATGCCGTCATTTCACGACTTTGGATCGATTGGGAAGAACCCTAGGCGACTGGAGCGGCTAGAGCAAGCTTGAAGGCCATTGGTGACCTTGAAGGAATTGTTGTGCAAGGAGGAGAAGGGTTTTAGCTAAAGGAACTGCAGGGAGTTCGAGTTTTGAAGTTTGGGGACATGGAAGGTACATCATTCAGGGAGCTTGTAGCTCGGAGGATCAAGTGCAAGGGATTTCAGGAGTTGCTATCTTCCAGTGTCCGCGAGGTGAGTCTTCTCACTATACTTTACCCGGAAGGGTTTGATTGTGAGACCGGAAGGTCGTATGTGTGATATTTATGCTATGGCTAGAGAGATAGATGCTTTATATGTGATGTATGCTTATATATGATGTATACTTATACGGGCCGGAAGGCGAGACTTCATGTGATAGGAAGAACGGTATGATGTATGACTTATGTGTTATGTGCGTTATGTTACATGTGTTATGTTTATACTGTTATGGGCCGGAAGGCGATTATGTTACGGGCCGGAAGGCAATATTATGTGGACCGAAAGGTCCGGGCCGGAAGGCAATATTATGTGGATCGAAAGGTCCGGGCCGGAAGGCGTGTGTGCGTAAGGTATATTGGGGAACTCACTAAGCTTCGTGCTTACGTTGTTTATGTTATGTTGTTTCAGGTTCTTGCAGTAACGCGGATGGCAACGGTTCGATTGTACACACCGAAGAAAGAGTTGTGTTCGGAGGATCCTGGTCTTCTATTATAACGAAAATGTAACTATGTTTTGTAATTCGAATGTGAATAAGATTTTAAACAAGTGTTTTAATATTAAATTGATTATTTAAATGAAAATTTTGTTTTTTTGGAAATCATGGTGTTACAAATTCCGATAAATTAGGTTCGTAGAAGGTTATTTTCTTTCTTTCTGTCTGTTAGTCATATGTTGCCTCCTCTGCGTGATCGAGAGATCCGACCTGGACTGTAACATATGTAATTATATATCTCTGCATCTTCTTTCTATGCAATTCTTTCTATATGTTAGCCATATATTGTCTCCTTTGTGTGACTTACAATCCGACCTGGTACATAATATATGCATCATTCTTCTTCTCAATCCCTCTAAAACTTCAGTTAGTCATATGTTTCATCCTCTGCGTGATTGGAAGAGATCCGACCTAGGTGTATAGCATTTGCATTATAGATTTATCTTCTCTCCTAATAATTGTTTGCTCACCCGATGTAAGGACTATTCTGGAAGTCCTTGATTACTGGAGCATATCAGGAAGTGAGAAACATATTCTAGTACAATTAAAATTAAACACTTACAGATTGTCTGTAGATCTTGCTGCCCAATTTAGGTGGACAACAATATCCCTAGTCATCGTCAGCTAAATGGTCCCTAAGAAATTTATCTAAGAATATAAGATCAAAAATGTCTTGTCTTTTTTAGCTTGTCCAAAATTTATCACAAATTTTTCGTGTTTAAGTGGATCACAATACCGGCGATCGACCAGACATAGACATGAAGGTAGAGGTACCGACAAGTGGATTAAGGCTGTCTCATAACTTTGATCCCAAATATTTTTGTTGTTGTTAAATTTGTTCATAGTTTTCCTCTATGCACAAATTTAGGGGGAGAATTAAAAAAAATCACACAAAAATCAGAAAACCAAAAATCCAAAAATAGTGTTATTTCTGTTTTACTTTTTGTTCAGAAAATATCAAAAATCTAAAAATATTTGTGTTTCTGTTTTAATTTGTGTGCTAAGATTTTTCTTTTAGTTTTGTTTTGTCTTGAAAAGTGAATTCAGGTGTAATGAGACTCATGGAGATTGTATTGAAGATTTTCTGAGCCAAAGCTTCATCCATGATCATCGAAGAATTCTCATTCAAAGGAGCAAGAAATGAAGATTATTCTTTCAACATTTAATCCTTCAACCCCAGAAGCAAGGTGATGTTGAAATTGAAGATTATTTGACGGATTGCATTGAAGCCTCCTCAATCAATCTACTGCTATCTATGAACCCGCTGAAGTGATCCAGAAGATTAATTCTCTCTGGCGTTCTCTCTGAAGATTCTCAAGCTGAAAGCGCTATGTTTCAAGAATCAATACGTCAAGCCTCCTCACCCAATGTGCGTTCAATGCTAAATTCTGAAGAAAAGCTCAAGTGCTCAAGTTGAAGTCATTCATTGAAGATTCATCAAGTTCATGTTGAAGTTGTGAACAAATTGAAGATATATGCTGAAGCCAATCTCCCAATGAAGATTAACAAGAAAAGCCAGCAACTTTTTACAAGGAGCTTGTTGGATCAATTAAGAAAAGAAAGCTATAAACCAAGGGGGAGATTCTTGAGTCAAAATTATGGTTTATACTTTGCTATTCTAGGAAATTGTATTTTTTTGTAATGTTTATTAGTTTACGGTCAGGTTTACGACCAGATTGTCTGTTTACGGCCGTAAACAGGTTCACGGCCGTAAACCCATTTACGACTGTAAACACATTGGGCCCTTATTCCCCAAGTATATATATATATATATATATATATATATATATATATATAGGTGTTAGGGTTGAGGAGTGATTGATGAACGTGAGAAAAGAACAGGGGAGCTTAAGTGTGTGCATTTGAAGGTGTTCTAGAGAGAGAGAAAAGAGAGTGTGTGTTAGTGTGTGTGAATCTTGTATCTGGATCTTCATTCATATCAATACATACAAGAATCATCATCTTCTTCTTCTCCTTCTCTTCTATTTGATCTGACATCATCCGTTTGATTGGGATTCCGCACCATCAAATGGATTTGATTGATACACAAGCATTTTGGGGACTTACACCGATTGACATGCGGTTTTTTTCCAACGTGTAGTTTATAGTTTGTACATGATTTTAGACAATATATTTTCCATTTTTAGTTTTATATTCATTGACTTACGGTCCCCCAAAGTCGAGATATCAAAGCTGAAAGATTTTAGTTTTTCAGTTTTTTTTTTGTATTCTGTGTTAAAACATGCATATCTAATTCTTTTGAAGTCGGATTGATATGTGGTTTTCTCAAACTTGTAGTTTACAGTTTGTACATGAGTTTAAACTATAATGTTGTGATTTTTGGTTTAATATTCAATGATTTACAGCACCTAGAAATCGGGATATCAGAACTGAAAATTTTTAACTTTTCAGCTATTTGTTTTTGTACTTTGTATTTTGTGAAAATGTTAACACATACATATCTCATTCGTCTAAATTTGGATTGACATGCGATTTTTTCCAAAGTGTAGTTTAGAGTTTGTACATGATTTTAGACTATAATTTTGTCAATTTTGGTTTCATATTCAATGAGTTACAATCCCCAAAGTCGTGATATCAATATGAAAATTTTCAAAGTTCAACCCACTAAATAGTAAGTAATTACCAAAAAATTCCGGTTTTTCCGGTTGTAAACCACTTTATCCGTCTCCAACCTACTCACTTTGATGTTTCCGGGTTCTCCGGTTCTAGACCCACTTACTCAAAACCGAACCCGGAACGGAACCGAAACCGGTTCCTATATACCGGTCTGGTTTCCGATTCTACAAAATCACGTCACCCGGTTCCGGGTTTTCCGGGTCCGCATCCATCTAGTCCGAGTTTGGACCCACTTTCATTTCTACTTACAAGGGTTATTATAAATGCACGATTAAAATTCTATATACACAAACATTATTTCATTTGTAAACAAATCATTGACATTCAACTTCGTTATTAATATATTTTATCATTTTTGGCCCTTATTTTCTATTAAAGATTCAAAATCTACCTTTCACTTTCTACTTTTATAGTTTTTATTTTATTGATTTGTTTTTTAATTTATTTTATGAACTAAACTTATTATTTGTATATATAAAATAAAACACATGGTAATTATTATTATTTTCAACATTTTCTATTTTTTAGTGATTGAGAATTTTTGAGTGTTTGACACTAAATAAAAAATGTTTATCCAAAAAGTACATTATAATATATCTATATTAATAAATAATGAGATTTTATCAAACCATAATGTATTTTAAAAAAAAATAAAAATTAGTAAATTTTTTTGTTTAAATATTAAAATAAAAAATGATAATAAAGTAACAATCATCAGTCCTCCATATTTTATAATTTTGCTAATAAGATGATCGTTTTTAAAAATTATTAAAAACCTTTAAATTTTATGTAGTTTCATATTAATAAATTATAAAGTAAAAATATTTTAATGATAAAATAAACTTCAATAAAATTAACATAGATTTTATTTACATCTATTAAATAGGGCATTTAAATTTCATAATTTTGACAATAAATTTTCTCATCATTTCTAATTAATTTTTCATATCACAATAATTTTTTTCTTTTAGTTTCATCTGTCTTATCTCACAATATATATATTTCACAACATATGAAAAATATTTTTTCATACTTTCAATCAGTTTTTTTATTTTTATCTTTTTTAAATTAAAATTTTACTAATTTGGAATTAAGAAAATTAAAATAATATTAAACATAAGATTTTATTATTAAAACATAAAATAGTACAATTAAAAAAAACAATTAAAATTCAAGCATGATAACTGAAAACATAAGACAAGTGAAATTAGAGAGAAAATGAATAGAATTGAAGAATGATGAAATGGAATGGGAGAATGTATGATTTTTAAGGGTAAAGATGGTTATTTGCTATTTATATTGGTAAAAAAAAGATTGAATTTTTGATCGGTTAATGGGGAGAGAGAGAGAGACCTGTTTACTGGAATCAATATGTCGGCAATACCGTTTCTAGTCGCTATGCCAAACTCGTGACTTCATCCATCGTAAAAGGGTCTCCAATCATCAACCTATGATATGTTATTAAAATTTACATTTCTTAAATAAAATGTCATTAAATATCTAATAGATATAACTAAATATTAAGAAGTAATATATTCAAAATTAAAACTAAAATAAAATAAAATTAATTGAGGAAAAGTTACAGTTATAAAACATAAAAATATATTGACTGATATATATTAAATTGTTTGAAAACCAAAAAAAAAATAAATAAATAAATTGTTTTCTAATATATTATACGGATGGTTGATAGAAAATAAATAGCAAAGAGTTATAAAATAGAATAAAACTTTTTTTATGTATATAAAAAAATCTATTTAGTAAAATTTAAATAAATACTATCAAACATTAAGAATGTCTTTTGAAAAATGTTTGCAAGTTGAAAAACAAATTTATAAAGGGACATTTATGATTATAGTTTTTATTTTGTCAAATGTAATATTCACATTGATACACGAATGACCACGACTTTCAAATGTGTCTCCTCAATAATGCCGTATGATCAACGCAGAATTTAAGAATAATATAATACTAAATAATTTTGAATTGTTCGTGGAAGATGTCTAGAGGGTGCTATATGTCACTTTCAATTCGAGTTGATTTGAAGTTTTGGGTCAATGAAAGCATATTATATATATATATATATATATATATATATATATATATATATATATATATATATATATATATATATATATATATATATATATATATATATATATATATAGGGAAGGGTTATATGGAAAATAAACAATTAGGGCAACACATGTTGGAACCAATGAAAGCTTGACAACACATCACATTGGAATAACTACATAAACAACTTCCATAGTAGATTGCTTATGAATAAAGAAATGGACACGTATCACTTGATGATTGGTTCCAGCATATGTTGCCCTAATTGTTCATTTTCCATTGAACCTACTTCTATATATATATAAGAAAAAGTTCAATAGAGAACCATAATATTGATTCTTCAAGGAACCAATTTTTTTTTTCAATTTCTACAACTTATTCTTTATCGAAAAAAAATTTAAAATATCTAAATTCATATATTAACATTGTGAATGCGAAAAATATTTTTCGGATTCACGTTCTGAATTTTCAAAAATTCACATTGTGAGTTTGACGTAAAAAAAATTTTTGAATTTTATATCATTGGAAAAAAGATAAAAAGTTATGAATTTCTATATTTTTAGTTTTTTTTTGATAAAAAATAAGTTGTAAAAGTTGAAAAAAAAAAGATTGGTTCCTTGGTTAATTATGGTTATCTATTGAAGCTTACCCTATATATATATATATATATATATATATATATATATATATATATATATATATATATATATATATATTGGTAGAGGTTTATTTGAGACCATCTGTTTTACAGTCTTATTGTATGGTTCTTCTTTGATTTATTATTTTCAGGTAGGATCATCTGTTTCATAGTCTATCTGGGTTCCAACTATATATGACTATGTATTCATGAGGTGGTTGTAAATTTTAGCATTGGCCCTGGTATGGATGTTGGTTCCGGTGCAAGGCCAATGATGACATGACGGATGAAAGCCGATAGTAATTAACTAACGAGAGTCGATAGTGGAGTACTAGTAGAGGTTATGTGTGATTACTATGTACGTTGCATGCATAGGGATAGGAGAGTTCATATATCAGTATCATAGCTGAGGACCTTGCTTGTAAACATTGTATGCATGGTGGAATATGCGGTATACGGGGGAATTCACAAAGCTTATGGTTAACGTTGTGGATTAAATGTTTTTCAGGTTTTCACGTAAAGAGCCCGAAGGTACTGTACAATCGCATCGAAGATTTGGTTTCCGCTGTTTCGTAATTCAACTATGTAAATCTTATGGTTTTCAAATACATGAATGTCGATTATAAATTTTAAGTTAAACGTTGTAATTGGTTAATCTATTTTGAAAATTAAAAATTTCTTTGTAATTATCGGGACATTATAGCAAATGCTTATACGTGAAAAAAGATACATTGTAGGTCTCGTAAAGATCATCAGGTATGGATGTGGAGGGTATTGAAAGAAATGCATGCAAATAAAGTATTAAGGTAATACAAAAAGGTTATGGTATTCTAGTGTTCACGTCTGAGTCAAAATCAGACAAGCTCCGTATATGTGAATTATCACATTGCAAACAAAGATGTGGCTGTTGCTCCTGTTTCAGGACTAATAATTGATCATCATTCTCTAGGATGGAGTCATGTTCCTCAAGTTGACATCCTTGCTCTAGAATATAATGCTTTTGTCTTTAGTATTCAGATTTCACTTTTGTGGGAAAAAACGATGGCTAGAAAATATTGGTTGAGGTTGGGACTAACTATGGCGGCCAGAAGCAATGGAGACAGCTGTTTATAAGGTCAAAGAATAAACGATTAATCAACATCAGAAAAAGATAATGAATTCCACAAAATAAGTTACTATGTTTGGATAATAATGTTTTAAACTACTACTAATCAGTAATTATTTTTTGAGAATACAACCCCTTTGTATAAAACTCAAATGTAGGGTCTACCAGGGTTGGTCTAGACGGTGGGTAACCCAGGCGACCGTCTAGGGCCCACGTCTTCAGGTGGTCCAAAATTTATGGGCTATGTAGTGTATATATATCTAAAAAAGTTATTACCTAAATAATTTTTAGAGCTTAAAGTTGGTTCAAACTCAAACTACCTCAAAAGATAAACAACTTGCTTGCTTGTTATTGTTAATTGAATGCATTTATAATGAAGAATAAATGATATTTTTTTTAATCTTTCTTATATTTGTCTTTAAGGGTTTTTTTTTTTCTTTTCGCTCCGGGCCCATATACGTTTGGACCGGCCCTGGGGTCTACGCTGGTAAAACTCAATTATACCATGTTTTGGTAATGAGTTTTAAAACCATATTATTTTGGTAATTATTTTTTAGAAACTTGCCCTTTTGGTACAAATCTCAACATTGAGTTGTAAAATGGTCTTCTTTAATTCTGATTTCAAGATAGAAATCGGCTTCATAAAATCCGTTACGAAACCAGATTGTAGCACTCATTTCAACTGGATCCAATAAGGCGCAATATAGTAATGCCAAGTGCTTGGTTTTTGATGTTATTTGTGACTCAATCAAGGAATTAATAAATGCTAAAACGAATGCATTGAAACTTGTCATAGTTCATGGTTATTTATTTATTTTTTCTAAAATAGGCCTTAATCAATTAAAGGTATATATTTCTTAAACTAACGTAGTAAACGGTCACCATGAACGCCATTAGTCAAGATCCAAGGGTGATGACAAACACAAGATATCTTTTGACTTTTCTGAACCACATATTCCATGATGCTATGATTTTAAGCTACCTGTCTTTATAATATTAAAAAACTTGTACACAAACTCCGGAAAAAACCAATTGCCATCTTACTTTTTTGAGCACTAAGTTTTGAAATCCTCATGAACCACTTCTTTTATTTTTATCTTTTTCGTAATTCCTAAAGATTCTGCTGCGGTGACTGTGGATAATGGCAATCTTGGTGGTGTTCCTTGTACTATTTCTGATTAACCTAGGAGTTTCACAGACAAACAACAGCCAAAACAATATTATTAACACGCCCATCAGATCATTCTGTGGTCGTAACCCTCCGACAATTCTATCAAATTTTGTCAACAACCGCAATTCTACCCTCGCTGAGATCAGAAGAAAATTATCAACCAACAATGTATTCTATGCTACAGCACAGAGTTTATCAGAAGGAGACTCGGTCTTTGGAGCTGCCCAGTGCAGGAACTACCTCTCCGCAGCTCAGTGTGTGGCTTGTTTTGATGCCGGCGTGTCTCAACTAATCAGCTGCCTTACTGGCAATGGCGCTTATGTTTTCTTGGATAACTGCTTTGTCAGGTAAACGTTTCTTGTATCTACTATTTCAGTGAGTATTATATATTCTCATGTGCAATTGCACGGCTATTAATCCAGTTTTTATTTTAGACATTAATCCAACCTCTAAGTCACTTTATTTAATCAAATAATTCGTCCGTTCTAATACTTCTCATCCATTGTCTTGTTTGTTTGGCTGAGACATTCAGCAACTCCTCAAAGTTGTAGCGATTCAGTTTCTGTTCTTACATTTGTTTATTTATTTATTTATTTATTTGGAATTTAAGATTGATTACTTTATTTGTTTCCTTTGTATGAACTAAAATATTTTCTTGACAAATTATGAAGATATAATTGTTGTTCGTTCATTTTTTTTTCTTACTGTCATCGTATTTTCCTCAATGCATATATTTACTCCGTTTAATTTCATCTAAAAATATACACAATAAAACATACTCCATGGTAATATAATAATAATATATAATAATTACATTGCAATAAATTTATTTGTAACAATTATAAATTTATAATGATATTTTATTTCCTATATATATATAGGTTCAGGTTCATTTGAGACCATTCTAATTTTGTGAGACCGTGAGACCAAATCTAAAAATAATTTTAAAATGC
This sequence comes from Lactuca serriola, assembly GCF_051521515.1. Taxonomy (NCBI): domain Eukaryota; kingdom Viridiplantae; phylum Streptophyta; class Magnoliopsida; order Asterales; family Asteraceae; genus Lactuca; species Lactuca serriola. Next base: position 159,582,687 of record NC_136409.1, read on the forward strand.
AAAATAAATGGAAAAATCCAAAAATTCTTTTTTTAAATGTTATTTTCGGAACTTGAATTAACTAAAAAAAATATTAAAAAAATATAAAAAAAATAAAAAAAAAATAAAAAAAAATCCGTTTTTTTTTTGAAAAATACGTGAAATATTCTAAATAGAATATTTCACTGACATATTCTAAAAAATAATTTTAAAATGCAAAATAAATGGAAAAATCTAAAAATTCTTTTTTTAAATATTATTTTCGGAACTTGAATTAACTAAAAAAAATAAAAAAAAAATAAAAAAAATTCTATTTTTTTTGAAAAATACGTGAAATATTCTAAATAGAATATTACACTGTACATATTCTAAAATAATTTTAAAATGCAAAATAAATGGAAAAATCAAAAAATTCTTTTTTTAAATATTATTTTCGGAACATGAATTAACTAAAAAAAAAATAAAAAAAAAATAAAAAAATAAAAATAAATAAACAAATGCGTCTCACGGTCTCACAAAATATAAGTGGTCTCAAATGAACCTAACCCTATATATATATATATATATATATATATATATATATATATATATATATATATATATATATATATATATAGTTAAGCTCAAATATTTATTGTGTGCATATATGGTTGATTCTGGACCAATCATTTTAGTTATTTTAAGAAAGTAATTAATGCATATTAAATGTTGAATATATAATTAATATCCATTATATATTCAACATGTAATATGTATTAATTAGTATCTTAAAATAACTAAAATGATTGGTCCATAATCAATCATAATGCACACAATAGATAGTGAAAACAAAATAACCTAACCTTATATATATATATATATATATATATATATATATATATATATATATATATATATATATATATATATATATATAAAACAATACTGTAAAATCTCAACTTGGTCCCGATTAATCTCCGATTAGTCGTACGTGCTACCCGGCTGGCTAGAAGTCGTGTCGCGATTAACCATACCTATAAAATTAACAAAACAATAGGAAAAAAAAATGAAATTTTAACAATTTGAGTAAGTTCTATGTCAACAGAAAGTATTGAATGAATAATTTGTGTTCTATTATCATATTAACCTATTTTATTATAATATTAGTGGTATTTACCAACATTGTTATAATATTTTCCATAACTAATTTTTGTTTTTAAATTCAATGAATTAACAATTTATAATCCCGACATAAAAGATTAATCTCTGTCTAGCCAATTAATCAATTAACTCAAGTCCACGGATTAAATAACGTCAAACTTCTTTTAAATCCTATATATATATATATATATATATATATATATATATATATATATATATATATATATATATGTAAGTTAAAATGAGAACAATTATTAAAATAAAGAACGTGAAAACAAATGAACAAAACAATTAACACTTAAATTATTTCGTTGACCTATTCAAATGAATACAACAATTACCACGTAAATTATTTCATTGACCGAATAGCTTAGTTTGAAAGAGACAATATATACCTATTTATTATTTAGTAAATGAATTATTAAATATCATGTCATAACTAACTAATAAAATATATTTTTTAACAATAATTACACCATCATACCATGGGTCGGCTAAAAAACATATAAGTTATCAACGTTTTTAAATGAATCATTTTATTAAAAATATAAATTTATATTTTGATTTATTAATAAAAAAAATCATAACTTATACAATCACATCACGTACATTTATTTAAGAAATGTATTGCAGAAACTCAATCCTAAAATAAATCCATTGGACTTTCGATATAATCATATATGAAAACCATTCTTAAATAATAAAAATGATGGCCAAAATGTCTTCGAGAACAATAGGGAATAGGCAAGAATAAGTTGCCGACAAAACACAATAGCCGCCATTTGGGTGGGGCAGTAAGCGGTTAGGCTGGAGCAGGGCCGTCCCAAGATGATTTGAGGCCCGGGTCAAAACCAAAAAATATGGCCCCTCAAAATTCAATAATAAAAAAACCATAATACTTGTAATTAAATTAAATTATATATATATGATTGTATTTGAAGGACCCGAGTTAAAAAAAAACAATAACAAAACAAATTCAAAAATTTTAAAAATCAAACAACCAAACCATTTTGAAAAACGGCCAAGTGTTTGGAAAAAAGAACAAAAATGTGTGTTTGAAAAAAAAAAAAACTTATGTTGGTGAAAACTAAAAAAAATGAAGAATGACACGTTAACCGGTTGGTTAATATGATTTTCGCAAAATAAACTTATAAATACTTGTTATTATACATTAAAAGACAATGCTAAATAGAAAATTTCATATATAAACATAAAATTTAAGCATGATAATTTGTCATAAAAAAACTAAACTTTTAAATGAAATAAGTATTTGGGTGGTTTGTCAAAAATCATAAATGTCAAGAAAGTATTTCTATAATTTGGATGATTTATGTATAATGAAAAAAAGGAAGAATAATCCGTCTAACGGGTTGGTTAATATGATTTTCGCTAAGCATGAAAATTATGCATGATAATTGGCCATAAAAACATTAAAGTTTTAAATGAAATAAGTGTTTGGGTGGTTTGTCAAAAATCAAAAAAGTAAAAATTACTATTTTTATAATTTGGATGGTTTGTGTATAATGAAAAAGAATATAAGGGCCATTTTTGTAATTTGGATTCCAATTCACTAAGTTAGGACATCACTTCAAATTCAAATAGTATGATTAAATTAAAGTAAGAAAAAAAATAATACTACGATAGAAGAAATGGGGCCATCAATAAAATTGATGCATAAAAACTGCAAACAAAAAGATTCGAACGTGAGTATCAGGTAAGAGACGCACCTAATGAATTTTACTATAACCAACTAACCTACTATACACTTTTGATAAGTCTATTAACAAGATATATATAACTATAAAATATAAAGCATAATTAATTTTGGGGCCCTAAACCGTAGTGAGGCCCGGGGCTGTCGCCCCAGCTTGCCCACCCTATTGGGCCGGGCCTAGGCTGGAGTGTGTCTCCCTCATGTTGTCATACTTTTTTACCACACACAAAGAGTGGTATTCAATAAAAAGAGGAAAGAGCATGAAGAGAGATAGGGAGAGGGAGGAAGACTAAGGGAGATAGAGAGAGGAGTGCTCCCATTTTCTGCCGCACCTCGAAATCGCACACCCAACACCGCAGAGACGGGGGGGGGGGGGGGGGGGTGTTCACTACGGTGTTACATGTCACGTAGGTTGAAACGCACTCCAGTCCCTCTCTCTTACAGTGCTAGGCCATGGCTGCCAAGTTAGTGTGTCTATCCCAACATAGGTAACTAATAATAAAAGGTATTTTGGTAAAAATGATAATTATTTTTAAAATTAAACTATTGTTTTGGGACAAATCAAAAAGAAAAATTGACTATTAATATGAGATATGGAGAGTATATTTTATTGTCTAATGAATATGACTACAATAAACCTAGTTTTGAGTGTTATGGATATTGAAGACTAGCATATGGAAAACTAGATGTGAAGAAGCATTTCATACATGGTGATTATCCATGACCAGACCTCAACTTTTTTTATGAATGAAAAAAAAGAACATAACACACTACAAGAAAAACGAGAATTAGCAGCAACAAATATCGTCGGTAAAGGCTAGAAAAGTTGTCGGTAAAGGTAATAGCGGCGTCATGATGCCGGTAAAAATTTATCGGTACTGCTCTGTCGCTATTGCTCAAAATGTCACTAGTAATGTTATATGTCGCTGCTAATGATATTGTCCTCGACAATTCACTCTGTCGCCGATAATAACATTTTCCATTTTTTCTTAATTTGTTTTAAAATCAACGATTTTGGGTGCAAAAAAACCAATAGATAACGACATTAAATGTAAAAAAAAAATACATAAAAACATTCAATTAGGTAGCAAATAGTGTTACAATTATTTTCATACCAAAATAAACAACCAAAGTTTTCTAATTCCAACAAATACCAAAGTGTCACAACAAGTCTAACATACAAAAAACAAACTAATTATCCGACGAACCATCACCTCCTTTCCCATCGTTTCCTCATTGATCTTTCCCCGATTGAAAAAATGCATAAATCTCATCCCTACATGTCGGGTCATTAAGCATTGCTCGAAGATTTTCCAACTACATAATAAATAACAACATATATAAACTTATAAGTTAAATTATCAAACATAAACAAAAACTACCAAATCATCATGCGTTTATTGATGCCAAAGTACATTGCTATATTTAAACTAGGGATAAAAAACTAAAGTACATTGATTTTTCTTGCACTTAAAACATAAACACAATTGCCAAATTAACATGCATTTATTGATCATTATATAGATAAATGAGACTTTGAAATTAAATAATCTACTTTTTGTGCTAAAGAACCTTAAATACAAGAAATACCAAAGTACATTGCTATTTCTTGCACTTAAATACAAGAATTACCAAAAGTACATTGCTACTTCCTGCACTTTGGACAAAAACATAACTACCAAATCAACATGCATTTATTGATGTCAATGTTCATTGTTGTTTTTAAACTAGGGACAAAAAACCAAAGTACATTGCTATTTCTTTCATTTAAAACATAAACACAATTACAAACACAATTACCAAATCAACATGCATTTATTGATCATTATATAAATACATGGGACTTTAAAATTAAATAATCTACTTTTTTGTGCTAAAGAACCTTAAATACAAGAAATACCAAAGTACATTGTTTTTTCTTGCACTTAAACATAAAAAAAATACCAAAAGTACATTTCTATTTCTTGCACTTGGGATAAAAACACAATTACCAAATCAACATGCATTTATTGATGCCAAAGTTCATTGTTATTTTTAAACTTAGACAAAAAAAACTAAAGTACATTGTTATTTCTTGCACTTAGGACAAAAACCAATTACCAAAGTTTTTAGTAAATAATCACCACAAACCAAAATTGCCAAATCAATATGCATATATTGAAACTAATTAATCTTGTTTTACTTGTGATGGTCGTGATAAACTGTGGGGGTGGTTGTGATGGTTTTGCAATCGGCGGGATAGTAGAAGGTTTTCGGTCGATGCCTCTGATATATCCACGCCGTTCAGCTAATACTCTATCGAAAGTAGCTCTTTCTTGAGAGGGTGTTAACTCTCTTTCACCTTCTGGACCTATGTTTGTTCTAAGAGCTCTTCCACTAAGCGATTATGTGTTTTCCAAAAGTGATTAACAATTAAGTATAAATAAATACTTAATTAAATGATAAAATTATAATTAAATACTTACATATTGTTGTTCCAACTCGACAATAACAAATACATCATTCTTATCAGTTAGAGCCTTGCGAAACATTTGCACTCTCTTCAGGTTATTTTTAACATTAAAAATACTTATGTATATCGTACGTTACATTTTTGTAGAGAGTATTGCGATACGAGCTCGACCCCCCATGGTTCGCAATCATTTACATTTCACAAACTTTTTTGTTCCTTTCTGAAGAAGCTATGTGTTCATCCGTTTGGAAATACTCAACTGTTTTCTTCTAATTATCAATCTCCATATCGTGTGGGGTGTGGCTAATGCTCTCGGGATATCCGCATACCCTTGGAATTTCAAAAAATATTCTTTTGAATCAACTTTATGCTCTCGGTAACCTTTTAACAAAGCCTCTCAAAACTCTCTAACAACATAGCAACGTCTGGATTTAAGAACATCTGACCCAAATCAAACTTTGTCTACAAAAACAAAAAAGAAAGTTAGCTAAGTAAAAACCAGTCATAATTAACCATATAAAATATTCTTATATAAATAATTTACCCATAAATATTGTTTTAATGTAGTCTTTATCGCCGGGGGGGGGGGGGGGGCTTTTTTCTAAGTCCATTTATTAAAAGGGGCGATCTGCCACATTATTTTCCTAAATTCGCGTGCAAATATGTCCTTCGGTTCTCTTACATGATCATATGTAATATCCCTATCATAGTCCATGTTAATCAGTTTGCCCTTATTCTGTAAGAGCGCTCTTTCAAGCTTAATCTTTTTTTACTTTCCTTCGCTCTCTTATATGGCACAACTACAAATATAATTAAAAGTTATTAGAAACAATATTTTATAATAATTGAATAAAAGTAGTAAATAAATAATAAGACTTACCATCCTGCTAATGATGATGAACATCTCTACCGCCTGGTAAAGGTTGGTCCTCGACTTCATCACCACATGTCAATGACCCATAACAGCAGCCATGGTGTACAAAGTCAAGAGTCATATCGACACCATTTCCTGAAAAGTTATAAAATATATAGATAAAATTTCTATTACAAATACACATTACATAGGAACAAACATCTCTATTCAAACTAGGAATCAAAATAAAGTTTCTATTATAAATACGCATTATATAAGAACTACTCTAATCAGAATTTTCCTCATATCCTCAGTGTCTTCTTCTGTATCATAATCAGACCAATCTCATCATAATCAATCTCGCAATCAGAAACATCATTGACTCTACTAGTTGGCAGAGGAACTTCAGTTTCACTCTCTACATCAACGACTCTAGGAATGTTTTGAATGTACATGTTGAAATCGATAAAAAGTGGAGCATTAGATAAAGAAATATTTCAAACTATGTCGACATTGCCAACATAATTTCAAGTTTAGAGTTTAATCTACAAAAAAAAAATCAGATAGAGTATTCATAAAGTAGATGATTGAAAAAAGTATCCCCTAACACGGGGACAACAATACGGAAACAAATAGAGTATTCATAAGGGTAGGCTTCTAACATATACACACATACCAAATATACCCAAAGAGCAAATACAAAATGATAAAAGAATCTATCATAAACAAACAATAATATAATAAATGTTCACATCCTAAATGAGATAAAGTTCTCGAAAAGTAGTTCCAAAATGGGGACAGCCTGAAATTTATTTCTAAATCAATTTCAGGCGGATATTTCTAGGCTAATGATGATTACAAAGAAGACACAAACGAATAGAATTTGGAAGATTTTTTTGCTATTTATAGCATCTTAGTTTTGTATATTTTTGTTATTTAAGACATCTTACTTTATATGTATCACATTTTTTTCTATTTGAACATTATACTTTTTTTAATATATATATATATATATATATATATATATATATATATATATATATATATATATATATATGTAACGCCCAAAATTTCATAACAATTAAAACTTTTCAAAAACCACTCATTTTAATAACGTTGTTACAAAAGGTTTTCAATACACTATTTAACAGAGTATTTTCCCAGGTTCATATCATAAAACATCAACGCGAGGAACGGTACGATCACGCCTTTGCCTTGCCACAGACTCCTGAGAACCTGAAACCATAAAACCACAACTGTAAGCCCGAAAGCTTAGTGAGATACCCCCAAAATACCAACCGCATATACGCCCTTCCAGGCCACGACCTTCCGGTCCAAACATATTGCCTTCCGGCCCGTAACATATTGCCTTCCGACCCATAACATATTGCCTTCTGGCCCATAACATAAAATGCATACATAACATAACAAATCATAGAACGACCCCACATATCGGGTCACACTCCAGATCTAGCAATCATAACACATAATCATATAGCAGTTCACAGTCAGCAATCAATCAACAGATCACATATCATAACATTGCTCTAAACAAGATACCGGTCTAGTCGGTCACTAGCATAGCATTACCCTACGAATCAGTCAACATACTAAATGCATACATACGCCTTTCCAGGCCATGACCTTCCGGTCCAAACATATTGCCTTCCGGCCCGTATCATAACAACTGACAACTACCCGGATTTCCATCCGATAAAAGGGTCGGCCTTGGTGCCATAAACCCTAGCGATATAGTGAGGATAGCTCACCTCGAAACTGCCGACTGAACAGATAGCTCAAGCTGCTCCGATCACTGATACGATCTCCACCTCTGGACAGCCACCAATGCACTGAACTCAAACAATAAACAACAATTACCAAAATACCCCTGGAACCACTGGTCAATCCTTGGTCAAAGACAAGGTCAAAGTCAACCCCTAACTGACCCTACTCGCCGAGTCAACCCTATGACTCGCCGAGTCCCCATACTCAGAACTTCACTCAATCCACGATCTAACTCGCCGAGTCACCCCAAGACTCGCCGAGTTCAACAACTTTGAGTCCACTCGCCCTTGACTCACCGATTCTCTAAGATTCCCTTTCTACACGTCGAGTATCCCCCTTGACTCGACGAGTTCCTCCTGGACGAATCGCGGGGCCACCCCGACTCAACTCGCTGAGTCTGAAGAACAACTCGACGAGTCTCAGTTAATCTTCAAGCTACTCGCCGAGTCTGTTCATCGGACTCGGCGAGTCCATGCCATGCAGCCGTTCAAACTGCTTTCTAAGGTCAGATCTGCTCCGACAATTCATAGGTCTGGCCTTCCTAGACTGGTTCATCACGTAAGGTCCTCATTTCGGTGCTCATAATACACCCCATGACTCATAATTTACATTTTGACCTAAGGCATAAGGATTCCAATCCAAAACCTCCATTTATTCCCGAAATGCTCAGGCATGGGACACTCTGGACTTCCAAAGGTCCCAATGAAAGGTTCCAATCGCTTGGGGGACTAAGGAGACACTCAATCTAGCCACAAAAGGGTTCAATAAACCCTAAATCCATATACACATCGACATAGAAGGGATTAACTCGAAATTATTACCTGAATAATGTTGCTCTGTGTCATCAACCCTCAGAATGTGGCTTCTCCTGTTGTTCCCTTAACCAAGCCTCCTTCTTCTTGCAAAATAACACTTCCAAGATCAACAATGGCCTTCAACCTTGCTCCAGATGCTCACAATCGAATTAGGGTTTCTCTCAGAGGACTAGGGTGAACAATGACGGCCATAAGGTTCCTCATATATGTCCCAAACCTGAACGGTTAGGGTTTTCGCTAAACAGCGCAGACTCGCCGAGTCCATATCCGGACTCGTCGAGTCCAGTCGCGAACCCGCAACCAGATCCGCGATCCTACTCGGCGAGTCTAGGCTCCAACTCGCCGAGTCCCCTCTTAAAACACCCAAAATCATAAATATAACATTACCTGGAATTCCGGGCTGTTACAATATATATATATATATATATATATATATATATATATATATATATATATATATATATTTGTTATGAATAACATTTTTTTTCAATTATAACATTGTATTTTAATAATTATATTATGTTGTTTTCTATTGTAGTGGCTTACTTTATGTTTTCATTGCTAATTAAAGCATCCCACTTTATTTTTTTCTAAGTATTTGTTTTTGTTTTTGTTATTTTTTTTGTTTCTTTTTTTGATTTTTGTATTTTTTTACAATCGATATTGTTTTTTTTCTTATAAAAAATAGCATTCTTAATAATAGCATATTGCTTTATATGTATTACATTCATTTTATTCTATTTGAGCATTGTACTTTTTTAAAATAAAATATATTTTTGTTTTTTCTTAACATTTTATTTTTGTTTTTTTTTTCAATTATAACATTGTATATTAAACAATTATATTATATTTTCTATTATAGTGATTTACTTTATGTTTTCATTGCTAATAATAGCATCCTGCTTTATTCATTTATATTTTTTAAATCCACATTGTTTTTTGTAAGTAGCATTCTCAATAATAACATCCTACTTTATATGTTTTTTTTAATATTAGCATTCTCAAGATATATATATATATATATATATATATATATATATATATATATATATATATCAAATACACAATAGCATCATCCTTATACCAAAAACACATGCTTTCACACACACATATACATACACACACACATATATATATATATATATATATATATATATATATAATAACATAAAATACACATACTTTCATATACACATACCACATATACACCAAACACATACTATCTCAATACATTTATCAAATAAACAATAACTTCCAACTTATACCAAAAACACATGCTTTCATATACATACATAATAACATCAAATACACATACTTTCACATACACATGCCACATATACACCAAATATACATACATTCTAAATACATACATCAAATACACAATATCATCCTACTTATACCAAAAACAAATATTTTCACATACATCCATAATAACATCTTACTTATACAAAATACATAATTTTTCACACATATACACCAAATCCACATATACATATAGCAAGTACATACATATACAATATACACACCAAATACAAATATTTTTGCAATTAATTTCCAAAATCAGTAAATAGAACCTATGGTGGCTAGAAATTAGTAGTTGGTGTAGTTGTGGTGGTAGTTGTCGCTGGTGACAGCAACAGCCGATGGTAGTAGCGGTGACAATCGAGGAAAAAGCTTTTTGATTTTTTTTTCTTTTTGCAATTAATCACAAATTCTTATGGAAATAAAAATTAAAATAGAAAGAAAGGAAGAAACGAGGAAGGAAACACGAACCTTGGAGGAGGAAATTGACAACAACAACAACAACAACGATGGTGGCCGGAGAGGGGAAGTTTCTGGTGGCTACCAGTATCTCTTCTACTATGGGGCTGTTAATTGAAGGAGAATCGTTGGAGCAAATGAAAAAATGAAACAAAATGAGAGAAAAAGGCGGAAGGAGGATTCGATTGGGGTGTAATCTGCATTGACCTTTCGTGGCGAGAGCTAAAGCAATACCGGCAACACGAACCAATAGCGACGACAAACAACAATGGAAAAGAAGGTGTGCCTATTTTCGACCTTAACGGCGAAAATTTTAGGTCTTTAGCGGCGACTTTATGTTGCCGATATTGCTTCTGTGCGAAAACGAGTACCTCATCCATTAGATTAGATACACGATCAAACGGTTGAGGTTTACAAGAAGGTGAGAATGCGGATTCGGTCCGGTAAGCATTACGGTGACAAACACCTTTAGCGGCGGCAAATTGATAAGTCGCCGCTAAATGCGTCGCCATAAATGCCTTTATTTCTTGTAGTGATACACATGGTGATGAATACAAGGACGGAAGATGGCTAAAGTTTGTATGTGTAAGTAGTGGTTAGTATGATGTATGTTATGGTATGCATTATGCCAATTACTGCTCATATAGTGGGAGATGTTAGTATGTTCATGTCAAATATGAGGAGTATTTGGAAGCAGCTAATTGGTTGCACCTACTTGAATGAAGCATACTAGGCTAAACTATTTTTCAGTTGCTAACAAGATCTATTTGAAAGATCTATAAATGCATATTTGAGTTTTTGTTGTTGATCTCCGTGTAATAGTACCACATATTATGTGTTTACAATAGGGAAAAAATTGTTTGTTGGATGTTTAGACTATAGAAGAATGTTTCTCTTTTAACCACATCAGCAGAATACATGGACACTGTAACAGCAAGAAAATAGCTTATTTTGTGGAAGAGTTTTCTATCAAAGATGGGCATAACATAGATGGAGTATATTCCTTACTATGACAACAAAAGTACACATCATCTTGCAAAAAATCAGGCATTTCATAGTAGCAAGAAATACATTCAAATGATATGCGATTTCATCAGAGAAGTGATCTCAATAGTACATTGCAATAAGGAAGATCTCTGGTACAAAAAATGCAACAAAAAGGATTACTAAGGTCATGACATAGAAGTTGAAGTTTTTAATAGTTTCAACCGGCCTTTTAAACGATTGATGAGAATGTGTTAGACTATGACAATGTAGGGTACAATAGATGTAGCACAATTTCCCTAATCGTGTAAACCATATGATTTTGCTGTTATTTATTTTACCTCATATCTTAAATTTGTGGTTTGTGGGTGTATGATATATTGTTTTCTTGAAGCTGTGAAATAATCATATTTTTATCATATTAATTCAACAAGTTTTGGGAAAACATCACTAAAAAATCAAAGTCGTTTGTTGTTCAGGTACGAGAACTATAACAACTTCTACACTAATCCAGATGTGGTCGAGGATGTCGGTATAGCACCACTTCAATTATGTGGTAATCAGTCGGCATCTCAGCCAACTTTCCAACAAGATGTAAATGGGTTGTTATCCGATATTAAAGATGCCACTCCAAAGACCTCTAATTTCTATGTAGCATCCACAAGGAAAATCACAAATGGAAATGGAACTGTGTATGCGATTGCACAGTGTGTTGAAAATACAAGCCAGACCATATGCCAAAACTGCATCAATGCAGCATATAACGATCTATCTAATTGTCTTCCTAATACTGAAGGAAGGTCTATCTACATGGGTTGTTTTTCAAGGTATTCAGAGACTCCGTTCTTCAACGATAACCAAACAATAGACATCACAAATCTCTCCAAAGGTTAGGCCACTTCTTGACGTTTCAAGTTTATTTGTATTGTAATCTAGTTGTACCTGAATACATTAATTGCTTCCTTGTCGATTCACAATAGTATAACAGCAGTTGAGTTTATAACTTTTATTTGATCGTATATGACAGGGCATTCAAGTAATATACCCAAAATTGCTGGAGCAATTGCTGGTGTAGGTTTTCTATGTATTTTGGTCGTTTCTTGGTTATTGTTTCGACTATGGAAGAAGTCTAAGAAGACAGAAGAAGGTAATTGTGAAACAATGTACTATTTCCCATAATCTTTTCTTAATGAAATATTATTCATATCATAACATCTATATATCTATATCTATATGGACCATGTGATGCCTTTATAGGCGAACCAGATCTGGACGGGGCAATTAACTACAATTATAAACAGCTACAATCAGCAACTAATAATTTTAGTGAAGAGAATATATTAGGGAGAGGAGGTTTTGGTGAAGTCTTCAAGGTACTAAAAATGAACATTACATTTTACATTTTTGTACTACATTATCAGTTAGTACTTGAGTCAAAACGTGTTTACTTATTAAAGAACTAAAAGATACACTTTGGTTTTAGTAACGATTTAATTTCATATATTAGAGATCTAACGGGATGACAACGATATTTTCTTTCTATTTATGTTTGAAGCAACTACATTGAAACTTAAGTTAAGAATATGACTAATCTCTTGGATCTGTATGCTTTTATTAGGCAGTTCTAGATGATAATAACATTGTGGCAGTTAAGAAAATTGAAGTAGGGCACACTAATAAAGCAAAAGAAGAATTTGAAAATGAGGTGAAACTTATAACTAACGTTCACCACCGAAATCTTCTTCGTCTACTGGGATGGTCAAGTGAAGGATCAAATCTACTTCTTGTCCTGGAATACATGCCAAATGGTAGCCTAGACAGATTCTTATGGGGTAAGTTGCATGTACATAGTTAATGATGATTATAATACTTGAAATATAAAGATTGTAATACTAATAAAAATGTATTGATATTTAATGGAGGTGCAAAAAAGGGGACTTTGAACTGGAAACAACGATATGACGTAATCTTTGGGATAGCAAGAGGTCTTGCTCATCTTCACAATGAATTCCATGTAAAAATCATTCATAGAGACATAAAGTCAAGCAACATTCTCCTTGATCATGATTTTCAACCAAAAATAGCTGATTTTGGGCTAGCAAGATTTTACCCGGATGATCTAACTCATATTAGCACCAAGTTTGCTGGGACACTGTAAGTTCTATTAAAAAAATGTTTTTTCATTGGTTGCATAACGAAACTAATTATATTCTTGATTTGTTATTAATATTGTATAATAAAATGCCAGGGGCTATACAGCGCCAGAATATGCACTTCGTGGTATTTTATCAGAAAAAGTTGATACTTACAGCTTTGGTATCGTGGTTCTTGAAATTATTAGTGGACGAAGGTGTACTGACATGAACAATGAAAATCCATCCATGGATTACCTCCTGGAAAACGTGAGATATCGCCCTGATACGCATTTCCATTTTCTATTAGTTTTTTATTTTATTTTCTAATAATGATATTGGTGAAAGCAATATCTAGCAAGAAGGTAAAAAAATTAAAATGGAGTCAATAGCTACATGCATGCAATCGGCTGATTTTCACACATATATTCACATAAAAACTGATTTTCAAATTGGCTGTGGTATGCGCAACTCTTCGGTTCTATTATATGCATACCTTCTTTATGTCTAGTTTTATTTTGTTAAAAGTATAATTTTTTTTTTAATTCAACAATGTTTCATATTTTCCCTAATTGATGCAAGAAAACAAACTAGGTATGTGTCATTTTACCAATTTACCTAACAATATTTCTTTTTCCTTTTAACAATTTATGCACCAAATGTTTCGTTATAATACCAATTTATGCAACAAACACCAATTATATAAAATTATTTTAATATGTTACCAAGGTTAATAGTTAAATGTTGCATATATTTGCATATCTTTGTCCAACAATGAGACGTTGTTGCATAATTTGTCTAAAAGCTAAACTTTATTGCGTAAATTGCATAAATTGAGAAGCCAGTGAAACATCATTGTACAAATAAACATTTCTCCACATATAGTCCATTGACAAGCAATGTATTTCTTTTCAGTTGATGAATGCTAAAAATTCACATCGATGCACTAGACTTAAGTTTAGAAGTTGGATGTCTTTAATTCATGCCAAGCATTACCATATTATTGCCTAGACTCGTTTAAAGTATTTTCCGTAATTATTAATATTAGCTCATGAAATGTTTTCCTATTATTGCATGAACAGGCTTGGAAGTCATACGAGAATAAGAATCATATTAAGTTTATTGATGAAACACTGGATGTCAACTTTAACCAAGAGGAACATATGATGCAAATCATTGAGATTGCTTTGTTATGCACTCAATCACCAGCTTCTAAAAGACCAACCATGTCAGAAGTTGTTTCCATGCTAACAAATCGCCAATCTGTGGGGAATAGACAGCTAACCAGACCTACTCCCATTAATCAAGATAGGAGGATTCAAATAGGCTCTCCAAATAAGGCAATCAACATTGGTATTTCTGGAATACCAAAGGAATTAGAGGCAAAAGAAAGTGCATAATTATATGACAAAGTAGACATGATGGAGAAGGGTGTCATGAATATAGCAACAGTCTGAACTTGATAGTCTTTAGGGTTGATCAATCATGTTGTGTTTGATGTGTCTTTTAAAAGGAAAAAAGAACCAAAATTAGGTTGTTTGTTATTTTTTTGGATGTATATATGTGATTAATTGTTGATCATGAGTTGAATCTAAATACAATAATACATTGTAATTTTTGTTTGGTTGATCGTTTACTACTATACGAAACTTGTATGAATAATGAAGAAAAGTTAACAGGATGTGATTAATAATTTTTTTTTCGGTACACAACAATTTAAGTTTAAAAGAATGGTATCATACTACATTTTAAAACATAAAGTTGTATACGAATCAGCTCCCAAAGTTAACTGGCAACGGTTATTGAGGGATTAATGAAAAAATCTAATTACTAGACAATATGTTGCTACATAACATTGTTTCCGTGGATTAGCAATAGAATGATTTTCAAGAATACGTTGTTAAATTAGAAATAATCACCATGCTTGATTGTTAGTCGTTAGTAAACACTGCATCTTGTAATTTATCCATTCCTTGCTAACCGTAGGGGGAAAAATAGAGAAAATGATCATTGCCCTGTTATATATAATATAAAAATAATATGTTTTTTCTACCTTGAATTTCATATAAACTAAAAGCAGTAGACCATGCCTATGAGACTATAAGCACAGAAAACTTTACACCATCATGCATCATACTCAAGTAATTTGATCATCCATTTCAATTTAAGGGCCCATGAAGTCCTGATCTTATAACCCATCCATTGCAATTTAAGGGCACATAAAGTCCTTATCTTGTAACCCATGATCTGCAAAGTTTACTTCGACGTTTAAGGTAGGGTTGGCTAAAAAGATACCTTAATTTTCCATTTAGACATATTTCACTTGCAGTCAAGTTCACATTTATAAGAAACCTTTTCTTGTTCTCAGATCAGAAGTTTTTTATTGACCAATTAAACATAAAGAGAAGATACAAAAACCCATAAAAAAAAGATTACATTGCTATAAATTTTACTGTTTAAAGTACACCACAAATAAAAACTCAATAGAAAAAATAAACTCTAAACTAAATACATCGGAGGAAAATACATTGCTAGCCGAAAAATATATCATCAGAGCCATCATTGCTGGTCGAAAATACAAAATGATCGGAAATACATTATTGAAGCCATCATTGCTCGTTGGAAATACGTTGTTGGAGCCATCATTGCAACTTCTTTCTTTTGTTCTTTCTCTTTCTCTCTTAAAATTCAAACTAAATATTCATCACCAGAGTGTATATCACCTTCGCCTCCGCCAGGAACGTACTATGTTGGCGGGGTAATTCTGCCATTTTGATGTCGTTATACACACGAAAATGATGGAGCGAGAAAGAGGGAAAGAGAAAGACCAAGAGAGAGTCAGAGACCGATCGAAAGACCACTTGGTTTTGGTGGTCAAGTAGGCGACGAATCTGTAGTTGCATGGTTCGATAGCGACGACAATAATCAACCAATGATATATATATATATATATATATATATATATATATATATATATATATATATATGGCTAGGTTAAAATGTGAATGGACATCTATTGTATGGACGTGGATAATGTTATTGTATAAGAATAACAAAGAAAATATGTTGTTTGATAATGTGAATACGTTCAACCTCACATAACTATTGTAATTTACAAACACTAAGACTAATTATATCGTCGACAAGTGTATTATAGACTTTTTATAATTCTCATTCTATCAAAATGTGTTATTGATAATCGCATTCTGTAAGAACGCAAATAAATGAAAACGATACATGATAGCAAAAATGAATAAGAATTAATGAGAATGCGTAACGTCCCGATGTTAAGGTACTTCAAATTTCAAACCTTTAATTTTATTATATTGCATTTTGGTCCCTAAATCAAAGAGAATGTGAATTGGAGCACTAGTGGCATTTTCATAATTTTGACAGGGAGGAGTATGATAAGTTTCGAGCATAGCAAACAGTCATATATGTGCATGCAACCCTAATTATTGGATCTATGTTTTTCTCTATTAGACATACAAACATTAAACACAAAAACTAGAAACCTTAGCATGCTTCTACTAATTTCGAAATCAACAAAATAGGTATTAGAACACATACCTTTAATGTTGTATGGTAATAACAATGGATTCCTTGAAGATCATGACTTTAAGAACAAGTGTCACAAGTGTAACACCTCTAATGGCTCACAAACACATTATACAAGAGGATGAGATGAGACAGGATGGAAGTTGCTCAAAGTTTTAGCTCTTCTAGGGTTTCACAACGATGGCCGAAACCTAAAGGGGGAAGCTCTTTTGATAGTTAAGGTTGCTTAGTCCTAAAACTATGGTTTGCAGGTGGAAACTCTACTTTCCAGCTTAAGGCCTAAGCAGCCCATGGACTCCCGTTCTCAAGGCCTTGGACGAAAATCCTTAGGGCCTCCCTAGAATTTTCGGCCAACCCTCTTTAGGGTGATCCTGGAGCCCAAACCATAATTATTAATTAATTGCAAAACATCCCTTGTACTTTTAATTAATTCCTTTAATCCCAAAATTAATTCCAAATTAATTTCTCATTAAATAGTAATTAAATAACATGATTTCTAATTAATATATTATTTTCATAATACATTAATAAATCGTTTTATATACTAATTTGTTATTCCAAATAATAAATTCAACCTCTCTCCCCAAAAGTCATCCTGTCAAGTTGCTAGTATAAAGGCAAACCAAAAGGAATGTGCTACTATCACTTCAAGCACATACCCATTATAGTCAGTGTTGTAAAAATCAGCCTACTCGGCCGAGTCCTCGAAATCGGCCCTCCACCGATGCGAGTTTTGTGAACTCGGCAAAAAACTCGGATTAAGTCAAACTCGGTCAAAAATTGGTCAACCATGGTCAAAATTCAGTCAATATCTGTAACATCCGGATATCCAGGTATGGGAATTTGAGTATTTTATATTGGGGAATAAGGAGACTCGGCGAGTTGACGCCTCAACTCGTCGAGTAGGATCTCGTTTTGGGGACTAGTTTAATGAATGGACTCGACGAGTCGGCGTTGTCAAGGAAAACCCTAATTGTCCGGGTTTGGGACCTATTTAAAGGCCCTTATGGCCTCCAGTGGCGGCCACCTACACCTTTGAGAGACTCCTATCGAACCAGTGAGATGAGAGAGTGAAGAAGAGCCATTTTGGAGCATTCTTGAAGTGGTTGTGCAATGGAGTAGTCATTTCCAGCAAAGGGAGGTCAAGGGGGGGGGGGTGTCGATTTAGAGCTTCTGAGCTTGTATCTTCACCATAGAGGTATCAAATCGTTCTCCCTTTTCTGTTTTGGGTAAGATTGGTGATTTTAGGGTTTTCTAGCTTCTTTTATGGCTTGATTTGTGGGGTATAGTGTCCCATTGAGTGTGAAGTCATAGATCTGGACCCAAAGAGGTACAGAGAGTCCCTTCCATCCTGCTTTATGCATTCTATTTGGAGTTTTGAGCTAGGGTTGTTATGTAATGAAGGGTTTCACCCAAATGAGCTTGTAGAACCTTGCATGAGTGCCCAAGGTTAGACCTTTTCGTGGTTATTGGCTTTGGGGGAGTTAGATCTATGGGTTGGTGAAGCAGATCTGACCTCAGAAGGTTAGATAAGGGTTGTCATGGGAGCAACTCGCCGAGTCCATAGGCAGACTCGACGAGTCGAGTCGGGGTTGTCCCGCGTTTCGTTGCCGAGTAACTCGACGAGTGGAGAGGAAACTCGTCGTGTCTAAGAGGTTTAAAAAGGATTTAGAGAACCCGCATGGACTCGTCGAGTCACTCTTGAGTATTCGCCGAGTCTGGTCAGTGTTGACCGTTGACCTGAGTTGTCTTATGTTGACTTAGGGAGTTTTGGTCAACAGAGGTAATAGAGGTCAGGGAGGGGTAAAATGGTCTTTTACCCATTACCTGACTAGAGAGGGAAAGAGTAATCCCCGGTTAGTTAGAGTTGGGACTTCGAGTATTAATTAGAGATATTTGCCTTATGTGTTAGGCGGTGGCGAGTCCGAGGTTCGCATGTGCAGATAATTGCTTTCTGGTTTCAGGTGAGTCTTCTCACTATACTTTACCTTGAGTAGGTAACCAGAGTTATGTGACAGAGTATTTGTATGCTGTGTGTGTTATGTGTTGTACTGCATTATTTCTATGTGATATATGATGTGCATGTTTACAGAGTTAGAACCGGAAGGTTCCCAGAGTTAGAAGCAGAAGGTTCACAGAGTTAGAACCGAAAGGTTCACAGAGTAGGGTCCACGGACCCACAGAGTTATAGCCTCGAGTAGCTAATATGTGTTACGTGTGTGGTATTTTAGGGAACTCACTAAGCTTCGTGCTTACAGTGTTTTGTGTTATGTGTTTCAGGTTTCTCTTAGGATCACGGGACGACACCGGCTCGATTGTACACATTAGAGAAAGAGTCATGTTTTGAGAATCCTGGTTTATTATGCAAGTGAAAATAGAGTTATGTTTTGTAATTCGATTATGAATGAGATTTTAAGCAAAGTGTTTTTAAGATTTAAACGATTATTTTTAAATGAAATTTGTTTTGAAATTTTCGATGTTACAAGTTGGTATTAGAGCCTTGGTTTGAGGGATTCGGAAGCGCCTTCGGGTAAATCTGGACTCAAACTGAGGAAGTAAGAAAAGTTTTCAAAGAAATAATTTTTTTTAAAGCGAGTAAGAGTTCAAAGAGAAAGCGAGAAAGAGCAGTGTGTACAATCAGCTAGAGCCCGGACGGTGATTTCCCAAAATACCCCTTACTTTTGTGTTATGAGATATTTTTGATGCACTTTATGAGATATTATTGCATGCTAGAGATAGGCTAGGTATTCCATATCTTAGGACTAGAGTGGCCTGATTTGTGATGCCTTAGCCTAGGAATTTCTGTTATATGCGATGTGCTTTTGAGTATGTGATGAGTGAGAATATTTAGTTGGAATCCTTTAGGGGAATTGAGTAGAGGAGTGATCTACGGGAGATACCTAGATAAGTACCGTGGTACTTAGCGAGAGAATAGTTAGAACCCGCGAGAGGAAGAGTTGCAGAGTTCGGTGGTACTTTCGAGGATGAGCAGAGCAAGCGGAGTTCTCACCCAGAGTGAGTGATATATATTCTTCGATGCTTGAATGCTGATTGCTTCGTGCTTTGTGGAACTCTCGATGATGGGAGTCAGCTACCAAGCGAATATGACGATATTCAGGAGGTAGATGGCTGGCCTCATTAGGAGCTCTTCAGCAGTTGAGGGCAGAGAAGTGTGGGAATCTAGGAGGAGCCTAGGGAGTAATCTTAGCCAGATGAGTGCGTTGATAGAGTAGAGAATTTCGATGGGGAGCGAGCGCGTGACGGAATTGGTGAACAAGAAGGTCGAGCAGCTACTTAGGAGCTCCGGAATAGTCCGTGTGGAAAGTATGGGTAGATGTCGCAGGTAGTATGGGCCCGTACTACTGAAAGCAAAGGACCCATACTTGATACAGGGAGTATTCTGAAGGTTCTAATGAGTGGATTGAAGAGTGATGTTATGGTTCGAGTACCATACATCGGAGCGGATTGAGGAGTGATGTTATGGTTCGAGTACCATACATCGGAGCGGATTGAAGACTGATGTTATGGTTCGAGTACCATACATCAGAGCGGATTGAGGAGTGATGTTATGGTTCGAGTACCATACATTGGAGCGGATTGAAGAGTGATGTTATGGTTCGAGTACCATACATCGGAGCGGATTGAAGAGTGATGTTATGGTTCGAGTACCATACATCGGAGCGGATTGAGGAGTAATGTTATGGTTCAAGTACCATACATCGGAGCAGATGGAGGAGTGATGCTATGATTCGGGTACCATACACTGGAGCATATTGAGAAGAGATTTCATGGGCGGAGTACCATAGTTCGTAGTGAATGATGCTTGTGGTTCTTCGGTTATTTAGTCACGATTGATGAGGTAGAGATTGGACGCTATGGGTTTTAGGCCTTTGGTCCATGATTGAGTTCGAAGAGGCGTCCCTTGAGAGGGAGGTCGAGAGCCTTTCAGAGTATTTTGGTAAGGATTTAGAGGGAGGGGAGAATTTCGGTCAAAGTTGAGCAATCATTCGATAGAGGAGATGTCACTTTCTATGACATGGTGGTGCTATTTATGTTCGTGTGCGGAACATGAGAGGCATGATGTTTAAGTTTTGGGTTTGGGGGTAAACCCTGCAGGTTGTCATTGATGATGATTTTCCATCAGAGTATAAGGTAGCATGTGTGCCGCGAGGCAGTGATTTACCATGAGCAGATAGTCAGTTGGGACTGAGATGGTCGAGGACCACGTTACACCTATTTGAGTATAGTAGGGCGTATTGTAGAGGTATCAGTAGGGAGTCCAGTCGAGTTAATCAGGGCAGTGGTTTTTCTATCTATGTTGGGTATTGAATATGGGAGTGGGTCCCTGTTCTTGGGATGATCCACGTGTTGGAATGTCGGTTGATGAGTCGAGGTGGGGGAGTATGATGATTTCGTGGTCCAGTCTATGAGTCAGTGATGTTTTTGGACAGTTGAGTTGCTTGGTATTGGATTGGTACGAGACTTGGAACGACTAGAGGCAGTCATGACGAAAAGTTCTTGAGGATTTCATCTGAGGTTCAGAGTTATGAGATCGATTGATTTCCTTAAAGGGGGAATATGCGTAGCAGGCGCCAGAGGTTAGAGCTGAGTCGATCTTCGATTGGGTTGTATTTTTTTATGAGGAAAAGGGAATTTCGTGACTTGCATGTCACTGGGCCGTGATAGTGGTCACAGGGAGGAAGTTAGTGAGATATTTTGGATCATGTTATGTGTGACTTTTGGGGGTTCAGCTGTGGGGCAAAAAGCTGACCTGGTGCTCGGTATCGAAGATGAATATGAGAAATGAGCTAGAGTTTACCATGGTGATGTATGTGGACACTTCAGAGCAAGCGAACGATTCAGACGCTCGAGGATATGTTTCGGGCATGTGTATTAGATTTCGGGGGGAAATTGTGGCCCGTATTTGCCCTTGCCAGAGTTTTCCTACAATAACAGGCATCATTAGTGCATCAGTATGCCACCCTTTGAGCTGTTGTAGGGAAGGGGGTGTCGGACCCCATTTGATGGGGAGAGGTAGAGCAACGTGTTATGGGAAGTACAGAGATCGTGCTTCAGACGTCAGAGCAGATACAACAGGTCAGGCAGAGGTTGTTGACCGCTCAGAGTCGCCAGAAGAGTTATGCGGACAGGCGCCGGTTCGAGCTCGAATTTTTGGTCGGTGACTGTGTACTCCTGAAGGTCTCTCCTTGGGAAGGAGTGATCCGATTCAGGAAGAGGGGCAAGTTGGGGCCCCGATATATCGGTCCTTTTCGGGTGATCGCGAGGGTAGGCAGGGTAGCGTACCGGTTGGAGCTACGTGCAGAGCTAGGTCAGATCCATGACACTTTCCATGTGTTGCAGCTGCGAAAGTGTATAGCCGAGGAGTCGTCAGTAGTGCCATTAAAGGATATTCAGGTGGATGTGGGCCTGAACTACGTTGGGAGACCGGTGGCTAGTCGGGATCGAAAGATCAAGGTTCTAAGGAACAAAGAGGTGCCTCTGGTGCAGGTCCAGTGGCAACACCGGAAGGGGTCAGAGCTTACTTGGGAGCCGGAGCACGAGATGCGTGAGCAGCATCCAGAGTTGTTTCAAGAGTGAGACTTCGAGGGCGAAGTCTGATTCTAGTGTGGGAGAATCGTAACATCCGGATATCCAGGTATGGGAATTTGAGTATTTTATATTGGGGAATAAGGAGACTCGGCGAGTTGACGCCTCAACTCGTCGAGTAGAATCGCGTTTTGGGGACCAGTTTAATGAAAGGACTCGACAAGTCTGGTATTTGGACTCACCGAGTCAGCGTTGTCAAGGAAAACCCTAATTGTCTGGGTTTGGGACCTATTTACAGGCCCTTATGACCTCTAGTGGCGGCCACCTACACCTTTGAGAGACTCCTATCGAACCAGAGAGCTAAGAGAGTGAAGAAGAGCCATTTTGGAGAATTCTTGAAGTGGTTGTGCAATGGAGTAGTCATTTCCAGCAAAGGGAGGTCAAGGGGGGTGTCGATTCAGAGCTTCTGAGCTTGTATCTTCACAATAG
Organism: Lactuca serriola; assembly: GCF_051521515.1. Taxonomy (NCBI): domain Eukaryota; kingdom Viridiplantae; phylum Streptophyta; class Magnoliopsida; order Asterales; family Asteraceae; genus Lactuca; species Lactuca serriola. Next base: position 159,605,896 of record NC_136409.1, read on the forward strand.
AGGTATCAAATCGTTCTCCCTTTTCTGTTTTGGTTAAGATTGGTGATTTTAGGGTTTTCTAGCTTCTTTTATGGCTTGATTTATGGGGTATAGTGTCCCATTGAGTGTGAAGTCATAGATCTAGACCCAAAGAGGTCCAGAGAGTCCTTTCCATCCTGCTTTATGCATTCTATTTGGAGTTTTGAGCTAGGGTTGTTATGTAATGAAGGGTTTCACCCAAATGAGCTTGTAGAACCTTGCATGAGTGCCCAAGGTTCGACCTTTTCGTGGTTATTGGCTTTAGGGGAGTTAGATTTATGGGTTGGTGAAGCAGATCCGACCTCAGAAGGTCAGATGAGGGTTGTCATGGGAGCAACTCGCCGAGTCCATAGGCAGACTCGATGAGTTGAGTTAGGGTTGCCCCGCGTTTTGTTGCCGAGTAACTCGAAGAGTGGAGAGGGAACTCATCGTGTCTAAGATGTTTAAATAGGATTTAGAGAACCCGCATGGACTTGCCGAGTCACTCTTGAGTATTCGCCGAGTCTGGTCAGTGTTGACCGTTGACTTGAGTTGTCTTATGTTGACTTTGGGAGTTTTGGTGAACAGAGGTAATAGAGGTCAGGGAGGGGTAAAATGGTCTTTTACCCATTACCTTACTAGAGAGGGAAAGAGTAATAGCCGGTTAATCAGAGGTTGGCCTTCGAGTATTAATTAGAGATATTTGCCTTATGTGTTAGGCGGTGGCGAGTCCGAGGTTCGCATGTGCAGATAATTGCTTTCTGATTTCCAGGTGAGTCTTCTCACTATACTTTACCTTGAGTAGGTAACCAGAGTTATGTGACAGAGTATTTGTATGCTGTGTATGTTATGTGTTGTGCTGCATTATTTCTATGTGATTTATGCTGTGCATGTTTATAGAGTTAGAACCGGAAGGTTCCCAGAGTTAGAACCGGAAGGTTCACAGAGTTAGAACCGGAAGGTTCATAGAGTAGGGTCCACGGACCCACAGAGTTATAGCCTCGAGTGGCTAATATGTGTTACGTGTGTGGTATTTTGGGGAACTCACTAAGCTTTGTGCATACAGTGTTTTGTGTTATGTGTTTTAGGTTTCTCTCAGGATCACGGGATGGCACCGGCTCGATTGGGCACACCAGAGAAAGAGTCATGTTTTGAGAATCCTGGTTTATTATGCAAGTGAAAATGGAGTTATGTTTTGTAATTCGATTATGAATGAGATTTTAAGCAAAGTGTTTTTATGATTTAAACGATTATTTTTAAATGAAAATTGTTTTGAAATTTTTGGTGTTACAATATCTCTCTAACTTGGGCCTACTCGGTCTTACTCGGTCAAACTCGGCCACCTCGGTCAAAGTCGGTCAACTCGTTCAAACTTGGTCAAACGGTCAAAATTGTCATAAAAATAGAAAAAAAATCAAGAATTTCAAGATTAATATGTATAATACACTTAATGATTTATTATTTAACACACACATGTGATTATTAGTATATATATATATATATATATATATATATATATATCTTAAATTTTCAGTAATTATTCACGAATTAGGACAATTGTGTGTGTTCTAGGTTTTATGTATTCACATGTATCTAATTTTGTTATATATTTCAATTAAAATTATGATATTTACTTATGGTTTTGACATATAAAATTTTCTTTAAAATATTTCTACAAGAATTACCGAATCCGAGTACTCCCCGAGTACTCGCTACTCGGTAGTTGGCTGAGAAGATTCGAGTAACGAGTTCTGCAACCTTGATTATAATTATGGGCATAGACACCTAATCCAACAATTTCCCACTTGGATAAGTCTAATAACTATAATTACAAGTATAACTTCAAAAATTGACTCGCAAATTGTAGCTCTCAAAACCCCGCCGAAGTCTGACTTAGACAGTAATGTGTTCTAAGATAAGTGATCATATAAACCTCCGTTCGGCAAGATATCACGTGGACATGTAACACTGTAAATTTTTAAACAAAATTTCATTTAAAAATCACATAATTCTCATAATACATTTCACAAAAATACCATTTAACTAATTAACAAAACACAACTCCATGATTATTTGATTAATAATCCAGGATCCCCAAAACATAACTCTTTCTCTGGTGTGTACAATCAAGTCAACGCCTTCCCGCGATCCTGATAAGAACCTAAAACACAAAACACATAACACAGTAAGCACGAAGCTTAGTGAGTTCCCTAAAATACCATATATAGCTCATTAGCCACTCGAGGCTATAACACTGTAAGAACCTCCGGTCAATGTGTCTCAGTGGGACTCTCCAGTCCCACAACTCTGATGGACCCTCCAGTCCTAACTTTGAAAGCTCCGAGTAATACACAACATAAATCACAAAGAAATAATGCAGGATATCACAATACACAATGTAAGAACATAGGACATCCCAGTCACACAAAGATACCACTCATGGTAAGTATAGTGAGAAGACTCACCTCGTAAGCAAGCAAGCAATTATCCATGTACTTAAATCTCAAACTAACCACCGCCTAACACATAGGGTAAATATCTTTAATTAATACTCAATTCTCGACTCTAAGTAAACCAAAGATTACTCTTTCTCTCTCTCTAACTTTGGAAGTGGGTAAAAGACCATTTCACCCCTCCATGATCTCCATTACTCATGTTTGACCAACCCTATGGTCAAAAAAAATGAAACTCGAATCAACTGTCCTTGGTTGACCTGACTTATCAAGTGCAATCATGTAACTCATCGAGTCCCCTCATTTCCTCAGAATTCTCAAGAAAGTCTAACTCAGCTCGTCGAGTTGACCCTCCAACTCGCCGAGTTATCGCATGCTCAAGCTCATCGAAACAAACACTAAATGACTCGTCGAGTCGGCTCATCGACTCGGTGAGTCCATTCTAACTCACTTCTTATTCAAACGATTCCAAGGCAGAAAACCTCCCCAAAACTCTAGATCTGTACTTTGAAGGCCCGATTATCACGTAAAGCCTCGAGCTTTACGCCCATGCATGGAAATAAGGGATTGAAATGCCAAGAACATGCTCTATTAAGGGTTTCTCACTCAAATACTCCACCATGGCTAAAGAAAGTGTAACGCCCGTAGATCCGGGCTAGTCAATTTAGAGATAATAGGGGTCGAAAATGAATTTTCGAAAAAAGATTATTTAGAATAAATAATCTTAACCAATTTGTAGAATATGTCTCAAGGATTCCGTACATATAAAGAGCGCCGAAATCCGAGTTATAACGAAGAAGTTATGATCCGTCGAATTTTTACGGCAAAACCGGCACGATACCGGGAGACGTAAATAGTGATTTACGATGAAGGACTTTTTAGCCTTAGTAATCTAAACAAAAGTCATAGAATATGCTAAGCTGAGAGCGTCCATAAAAAGGAACACCCAAATCTGATTTCGTATGAGGAAGTTATAATTTTTCTAAGATTTAGCACAACAGTGCACAACCCGGAATTTGAATTTTAGATCGAGCAACTTTTGGGCAACGCAACCTAAATGAGAATTAAAGATCTCATTAATAGGAACTCAAAGACAAAAAGACAGATGAAAACGGAGTCTGTATGTAAAAGTTATGAATTTTTAAGGAACCAATCCTGTCTCGGCCTGTTAAAAATATAACTTTAAAAATAAAGTAAAAATTAGCCGACGGAGTCTAAACGAAAGGGACCAATCTTGCATGTGTTGTGTACTTTTATGCTTACTAGGTGGGGCCCAATGGTCATTCTATATGCTAGTATTTGGTTATGTGTATATGGTTTGTATGAGGGTGGGGGCATTATGGCATGTCGAGTTGAAATATACCCTGGGTGGGGGCCATTACCGCATGTCAGGTTGAAATATACCCCAGGGTGGGGCCCATTATCACATGTCGGGTTGAAATATACCCTAGGGCGGAGCCTACTATCGTATGGTTGAGTTGAAATATAACCTAGGGCAGGGTGCATACTTGCATACTAGGTTGGTATATACCGCAGTGGCTAGGTCCAATTGTATGTTTGGTATGTGGTATTCTAGGGAGCTTACTAAGCTTTGTGCTTATGGTTTTTAGTTTGTGTTTCAGGTACTTCCGTTTTCAACTGCAAGAGCTCGGGATGATTGCAGGGCACACACCACTTGATTCTGCATTCTGTGATGTGCTCTAATAATGATGTTGTATTGATAAAACTTTAATACCCGTGGTTTTTTGAAAATGATATGATTTAATGGTTTATTAATGTAAAAACGAAAAATTTAATGGTCTTATTTTTGGGACGTTAGAAAACGCAAATAGGAAATATGGACAAAAGGGCCTCTAATTATGTTAGGCTTTAGCAATGACACGGCCTTTAGCAGCAACGAAAAGCCTTAGTGGCAAAACTTAAATTGTATTAGCGACAACATACCAAAAAACTGGAAAGAAAAATAGGCATTTTTGTGTATCATTAGCGGCGACAATGTGGCTGCTATTGCTATCGACAATAATGCATTGCGAGGGACGGTCGGTCGATCTACCAAGCTAATCAACGATTGTGTTTATGAGCACAAGGATCATGGAACATGGCAATAAAAACGACACCTTTAGATCGGTGTGTTTGGTACCTCCCTTTACCATACATTTGGTATGCCACATCAGCGCCACACTATTTGATAGAAAATAGTATCAAACTTTACTATATAATTTCCATTTATTTTTAATTAAATAAATATCAATTATATAAAATTAATAAAAAATAATTTGAAAAGAAACCATTTCATTAATTAAAACACTTACTACAGAAAAGACATAACTAACCAAACATAATTGAAACATGGTAGGTGTCTAAGCCCATAATTGTAGGAGGCCCTATAGATATTTTGGTTAAGGCCTTCTAGAAAGGAGTTAATGGACTGCTTAAGGACTAAGCAAGGATAATTAGGGTTTCCACTTGAAAACCGTAGGAGCCTCAACTATATAAAGACCCCTCTAAATGTTGAAATCGTCCCTATGCTTCTAAGAGAAACCCTGACCGATTTCTAGTGCTTTACGTCCTCCTTGTCCCTCATTCTTTACTAGTGGTGTTTGTGACTTGATTAGAGGTGTAACACATGAGGAACTAGGCTTTCAAAGGTCAAGATTAAGCAAGGAATACTTGGTATTAGTAGATAACAAGAAAGGTAATTCCTCAACCCTAGTTATTATATGAATATTTATTTTTGTATGCCAGTATTAGGGTTATTGCTTTGGAGATCTTGTTTGCATGCATAACTTGAGAAAAACCTAGATCCAAACCATTAGGGTTGCATGATCACATAGGAATGTAGATATGTTCAAAAACCCATTAGTGGTATCAGAGCCTAGGATGTTTTTCTGTTATATTTGATGCAATAGTAATTTGTTCAAAGCTGAAAGAAACCGAAATTCGCAATCTGTCTGACCGACTAGATGAGTTCAATGATGAACTCAAAGAGTTGCATGAACTCGAGAAGTCCAAGCACCGACTCGACCAGTTGAGTCGTATGGCAGCTGATTTTTTGATTTCCTTATCTTGTTTTGTTTGGGATAATTACCGTAATTCGTTTTTATCACCTTAAATTGAATTTTTTGAATGGTAATCTGATTTCCTTACCAAATAAGATGGATTAGGTTAAATTTTAAGATAATGACAAAATTATGTGATTAATTTAATTATTTACACTTTGATCTAATAATTTTTGAAAAGTTTCAAATTGCACCTTCAAGTTTTAGATTTTAAAATTTTAATTAAAGGTTTAATTTAGAAATATCAAATTCTAAAACCCTAGTATTTTAAAAGTTTAAAAGACACCCTTATACTATTATAATATTAAAAATTTAATTTATATATGTATAAGATGAGTCAATCTTACCGTTAGTAGACCTCATTCACGAAGCCGATCTATAAGGTAGGTATAAGGAAACTGCCTATAAAATGAGGGTTGAATGGGTGTCCACTCTCACCCACCACTTCCTTGATTACTAGAGGGTCATTAGCTGAACAAGTAGGATAGGACACTAAATCCTCATCAATAAGTATAATGATAAATAATAAAGTAACTAAATTTTTTATAAATTTCGAATCTTAGTTACTTTAGGAAAAATGTGAATTTGATGCTAATGCATGAAATTGCACATTACACTTTGTCAAGTCGTTAGGGAGCGTGTGTGGTTAGCCGGTACACTAACTTGGACTAACAAAGCATCGAAATGGGTAGCTTGTAAATTATCATAGATTGATGGAGGATGTGTGGTTAACCGGAACATTGATTAGGTGGTAAATGACAATGAGAGTATCAAGTTAAGTTGCATGGTTATTCACACCTTGTTTGAGATCCTCGGTATCCCAATCACAAACTTGAAGGGCATAATCGAGATTAAACATGTCATTGAATAAGTTCAATGAATCTCAAAATAATATAGGAATTTCATTTAATAGAATCTAATTGATTTAAATTTTGTTTTTCGTGGTGGAATTGGTAAATCGTCATCTACCTACCTTTAAATAATTTATAATTGGATTACGACATCCCTTTTCCAAATTATAAATTATTGTGTCGGGTTCTAGCCTTAATATTTTATTTTGGGTGTTATACTAAGGATTCACTATCTAATAAAAAACTCATCATTCTTCTTTTGCAGATGTCAACTTCAAACAACGTTTCTGCCTCCCCAAACAATAACTCCTCCAACACTTTCTCTCTCTTGAGCATTTGTGCAAAGGTAACATTTGATGGGTCCAACTTCAATGATTGGATCCATAGCATTTGAATAGCCTTCAGATTTGAGGACAAGGAGTACGTCCTCAATAAGGAGCTGAACGAGATTGATGGGTCAAAGTCGACTCCCGAAGAAATCGCTGAATACAAGGCCCATGTCAAAGATGAGACCAAAGTGTCGTGTATCATGGTTACCACTATGACTCCCAAACTGTAGCGGTTCTATGAGTACTATTAGCCCTAAGAGATGTGCTAGGACTTTATGGAAAAGTACCATCAAAGAGCGCGTCAAGAGAGGTACGAGATAGTCAGTCAATTCGTCACAGCCAAGATGAAGGATGGAGAGTCCATCATGACCCACCTGCAACAAATGCAGAGATGTGTGGATCATCTGCTCAAGCTGAACGTCAACTTTGATGAAGAGTTGGCTATTGACATAGTCCTACAATCTCTACCTTCATCATATGATCAGTTCAAGATGACATATCATTTGAGCAAGGATGAAGTCACCTTGAGCAAACTTCAAGGTCTACTGAGAGCTGCTGAAAGGGAAAAATGTTGTCCCCACTCCTGCTACTGCTACTTTTGTCCTGGCCATTCGACAAGGAAAAAGGAAAAAGAGGAAAGCTCCCTCAAAAAACTGGAAGGGAAGGTCTCATGATGGGTATTCTACTAGTCGATCCAAAGGAAAGTTCGGTTCTGCTCCTCCCTCTTCCAATATGAAGGAAGCAATGTGCTTCTATTGCCAAGAAAAGGGGCATTAGAAGAGAAGCTGCCCAAAATACTTGCAAGACATCAAGGATGGGAAGATAAAGCCCACCTTCATAGGTATTTATACTATTCTATCTAAAAACTCATCACATTCTAGTTCTTGGGTCCTTGATATAGGATGTGGGTTTCACATTTGTTCTGATTTGCAAGGGCTATGAAGAAGGAAGGATGTGGAGCATGGGAAGATCATGCTGATAATGGGGAAAATGAAATTGTTGCTTGTCACCAAGATCAGTGTTTATTCTTTAGTACTTAGTAGTGGGTTAGGTTTAGATTTGAATGATTGTTGCTACTCATCAGAGATGACGAGGAATATTATTTATTTTCATGGTTTGTATAGACAAGGTTTTAGATTTTCATTTAATAATGAAATTGGTTCTATTAATGGTTATTGTAATGGGTTATTTTATTTTGAGGCATTACCTTGTAATGGTGTATATGAAACTGTGATGGTTGTAGATAACTTAGGAAATAATGTGTTGCGTATTTATTCGTCTAACGGTTTAGAAAAGGCATGCTTGTAGCATTGTCATCTTGGACATGTCAACAAGAAGTGCATAGCCCAAATCCAAAAGCATGGAGTGTTGGAGTCATTTGACCATAGGTTAGATGACACATGCGAGCACTACTAGAAAAAAGGCCTTTTACGACGCTCATTGCGCGTCGTAAAATGCTCAGACGACGCGTAAATGCGCGTCAAGGAAGGCCCTGTCATAAAGAGAGATGACGCGCTTTTGCGCGTCGTCTATAGACGACGCGCATTTACGACGCGCATTTATGACGCGCATTTACGACGCGCGGTTATGACACGCAATGCGTATCAAGAAAGGCCCTGTCATAAAGGAAGACGACACGCATTTGCGTGTCGTAACCTTACGACGCGCGTGTTTATGACATGCAATGCGTATCAAGGAAGCACCAATCAAGAAAGGCCATGTCATAAATGAAGACGACACACATTTTTGCGTATCGTAATTTTAATTTTTTTAAAAAAATATATATATTTATATATTTATTAATTTATAAATTAAATTTGCATTTAATCTCTCATAATAGAAATAAAATACCATATACAAAAAATACAATCCATTGCATAATATAAAACAAAATACCATATACAAAAAATACAATCCATTGCCTTTAATTTCTATGTATAACAAAGACACATGTGTTAAACTTGTTACCATTAACATCTAATCGTATGGACTCGAGTGTTAAACTTGTTACCATTAATATCTGATTCATAAGTCCTTTCAACAAGATTGCTACCTGCATAAATGAAAACAAATCGGAACATTAACAGCCCAGCATGCTCAAGCCTCATCAATACAACAAAGGAGACAAAAGTAATGTAATAAGCCAAACATTAAAACCAAACATTAATATAAGAGATGGGAAATCTTTTACCTGAATATAACTAGCACCAAACAAACCACCATTTCCAAGCTGGAATTGAGTCCGATGCAATCTGACTAAAAAAACACAAATCACTCTCAAATTTCACTTACCCCTTTCACTTTCACATAACACCAACCAACCTACTTATAAGTTGCTAATTATCTAGGCTATTTTTCTTTTTCTCTTGATCAAAATAACATGTTTATGCCCAAGTCAATTACAGAATTGTATTCCTTAGTATCATGTGGACACAACATTTTACCGAATGTGAATTGAATATGACAAACACGCATTTACATTCTCATGAAATCAAAGATAATTTATAATATTTTTCTAAATAATTAACAAACTTGATTTGTCAAGACCCATAAGGATAATTTCTGCAACATTATATTCTAACAAACCCTACTTTAATCACAACATTAAACCAAAATCGACCAAAAACTCACATAAACAATCAAATCAAATATAAACACAGGCTTGATTTCGTATTCAAACAGATTAAGAAAGGCAGCAAACACTGTCTGTGATTTAGAAACTAATAGCTTAATCCTCAATTCATATTAGCATAGTAATAAATGTGCACTTATATCGTTTTTTCCTTTTGAACATTCACTTTCCAACAGATGCTAAAAAAGCTGATACATTCTTAGTGGGTGCAACCTAAACAAAACTGTCACCATACACAACAGATGCTGAAAAAATTGAATAATTTATCTTTTGCTGCAACTGGATCATACAAAGCTAGACACACTTTTATATGTTTCAAACATAAACTTATTGTGTAATGAGGATCCAAATGGAATAATTCAGCCACCCCATACTCCTTTGTTCTATCTCGCCTCTATAATTTATTTCACCGTTCAAGAGAAGGGTATAAGGGGTTTCATAGACATTATGAATTAATTTATCCTTTATTCTACTTCCCTTATTTGAAACAATCTCATCATAAAACGTTCAACATTTCAACATATTATACGACCTAATGCACTAAAATTCAAGTGATGTAAAACAATAAAAGTTGCTTTGAAAGTTCATAAATAAAAAAAATTACCTTTTCAAATTCATTGCCTGAAATGCCTTACAACAGGTGGATGCTCACATTCATTGCCTGAAACAAAAATAAAAAACAATAATAATAAATTAGTAATGCAACTCGTAAATTTTATAACTATAAAAAAAGGTTGTTTCTCAGCCTGAAAAATCCAGGGAGATTTATATGATATATATGAATGACCTGTAGTAGGAGTGTGAAGGGAATGAAAATTTAGAAAACAAGCATCAAGATCTTTCAAGGTGGGCCCCATGGGAATTCTGTATATTGGGTACCTGATAAAAAGCATCAAAAAAGGGCCATTTAGTAGTAGCATATTATGTGAGAAAGAGCAAGTAGCAAAGACCATATTAAGAATCTGTTTGATTGGATGGAATGGAATGGAATCACAAAGGAATGGAATGGGTTGTGATCATATTTGGTTGGTCTGTAGCAATGGAATGAATCATTCCATTCCTTCCCAAACTCTAGTACTTATTAGCAATCATACCAAGCGACAGAAAGCCAACTAGATGGCAGCAAGTCACAACTTCTTAGACTTTTCAATTCAGGGAAGCGTTGTGCAAGATCAAGTATCTGTTGCAACAAGAAAACAGAACTAAACTAATTATCCAAAGATTTATAAATAAAGAATAAAACCCACTTTCTTTGTTTTTTTTAAAGCTAACCTTATCACACAAAGGTTCTCTGCCCAAAGGCTGACTATGTTCCATGTACTCAAATATCAAGCAACTTTGAGTGGTGGCAGAATCACTATCATCACTAGAAAAGTCTTCTTGAACTACATTGTTCTCATCATTCATTGAAAAATGATCCATTCGGTGAAGAATGTCATTCTTTGGGTGATGATTATGTTGGATAAGGTGTCTAAGTCCATAACTTATTTGGTATATACTTGACCCGACCGGCATGGTCCATTTGGGTTGCATCTCATCCAAACTATTATGGATAATTTTATGAGAGTTATACACATATGTTTATTAATATATTATGAGTTATAATATATTAATATGAAGTTACGTTATTTAATTAGTTTTAGTCTTAAATTAATTATGGATTAATTTAGAGATTAAAAGGAATACTAATTAAATTATGGGCTATTTGTTTTATATAGTGTGGGCTAATACTCATTTGTTAATGGGCTAGGCTTATGTGGAAGTCCATGGATGATCCATGGAGCTTTTGACCCATGGATCCTTGGAATAGGAAAAGACATGGGTTATTAGGGTTTCACCCTAACCATGCATACTATATAAGCATGCTTATGGAGCATGAAAGAGAGCCTAAGATAGCCTAAGAGAAAGCTAGTGTTCTAGTGTGTGTGTGCATGTGTGTGGCCGAAAATACAAGAGTGTGTATACTCTCTCAAAGTTTTCCAAGAGTTTGTGGTGTTTGTGATTCCATTTGAGGCATTCACACTATTGGTGCTTGGCCCTCAAACTCCTAAGAACCCAACACAACAAAGGTATGTAATCTCTTCTAACTCTTTTATGTTGAAATGTTCCCCATGCCATGTTAGATAGGTTATAAACCTTGGAAAATTATTATTTTGCATGTATTTAGACAAACATAGATCCAAGGTTTATTAGGGTTGCATGCACACTTAGGAAGTGTTAGATTGCTCAAAACCCAACAGTGGTATCAGAGCCTAAGCTTGCTTGTTTGATACTTGATGCAAAATAGTGAAAAAAGTCGAAATCGTTGCTGTCTGCATGCTAGACTCGCCGAGTCCATTGGGGGGACTCGCCGAGTCCAAGGCAAACTTCAACCTACTCGACGAGTCCGTTCGTGCACTCGGCGAGTAGGATCGAAAGAATGCAGAATCTCGACTTTTGCTGCTGGAAATGGACTGGAAACATTACCCTAAATTGTTTTGGTGTTGTAAAACTTATTTTAGTTGGTGTAATGGTTGTTCTAATCCATTTACAATAGCATATATCAAAAATCCATGATTTTATGTGTTCATATAATTCTTGAATTTTTGATGATCATGTTCATGTTCTTATGAATTTAGAAAATGATAGGAATTATTTGCTGAATTGTTTAGAATTAATTCTTAATCATTTATGTGTTTTAATGGAGTCCATAATTTGTCCTCAAGTTATGGATTACCAAAGGTCACTTTCATTTAACACACACTTAAAACACATAAGTTACATGAAAATGAAGAGTCTTCATTTTTATGAACCTTTAATTCATAAGTTATGAAATGAAGAGTTTTGCAAAGTTACAAAACTTGTCCTCAAGTTTTGGAATTTGTAAAGTTTCACACACTTTAATAAACTTTAATTCCAAACCTTAGAGTTTTAATAGTTAAAATTCAACCCTTATACTATTTATAACATTAATGGTTAATTATTATATATATGTATAAGAATAAGTCGTTTTACCGTTAGTAGGCCTCATTCACGAAGCCGGTCTATAAGGTGGGTATAAGGTTGTTGCCTATAAAATGGCGACTTAATGGGTGTATACTCTCACCCACCGCTTGCTTGATCGGTGGAGGGTCGTTAGCCGAACGGGTAGAACAACGACTTTAAATCCTCATTAAAAGTATAATGAATATTATAAAATAACTAAACTCTTTTAATTCCCAATCTTAGTTATTTTAGGAAAATGTGAACATGGTGCTAATCCATGGAATTCACACTTTGTACCTTACCAAGTCGTTAGTGGAGCGTGTGTGGTTAACCGGCACACTAATTAGACTAGTAAGGATCACGAAGGGTAACTTAATGTTGTCATAGATCAATGGAGCGTGTGTGGTTAACCGGCACATTGATTAGGTGATAATATTAGGAGTACCAAGTGAGTTAGCATGGTTATTCACACCTTGTTTTGTGATCCTCGGCATCCCAGTCACAAAACTTGAAGGGCACAATCGAGATTGAAACATGCCATTGAAAAGTTCAATGAATCTCAAAAGAATCTAGGAATTTCAAATCCAATTAAACCTAATTAATCATTTCGTTTTCATGGTGGAAATTGGTGAATCGTCATTCGCCTACCTTTCAAATATATTATTACTTAGATTACGGCATCCCTCTTCTAAGTGTAATATATTGTGATTGGATCCTAGCCTTAATATTACATTTGGGTGTCTTATTAAGGATCCTAAATATCTAATCTAAACTTACTTTCTTCTTTCAGATGTCTTCCAACACTAATGCTTCAGGCTCTAACCCAACTGGTTCTTTCTCTCTCATGAATCTTTGTGGGAGGGTCATCTTTGATGGTTCCAACTTCATGGATTGGATTAGGAACATCAGGATGGTTACTCGTTACGAGGACAAGGAATATGTCCTCGATAAGGAGTTAAAAGAACTTGATGAGTCTACTGCTACTCCTGAGGAGATCGCTGAATTCAGGACTCATGAGAGAGATGCTACTAAGGTGGCATGTATCATGATGGCCACGATGACAGCCGAGCTCCAAAAGTCATATGAAGATTTCTACCCTTTTGAGATGCACCAAGACTTGATGGAAAGGTACCATCAGAGTGCTCGTCAGGAGCGGTATGAAATAATCTCCTCCATAATAACTACCCGCATGAAGGACGGTGAATCCGTCACGGGCCACATGCAAAAGATGCAAAGGTATGTGGACCGTTTGCTGAAGCTGAATGTTAACATCCCCGAGGAGTTAGCAATTGACATCATTTTGCACTCCTTGCCTTCTTGTTATGATCATTTTCGAATGACATATCATATGAACAAGGAGGAAGTTACCCTCAGCAAGCTTCAAGGACTCTTGAAGACCGCGGAAACCGGTCTTGAGGGTAAAGCGGTTGTTACCTCTACTACTTCTACTCCAACTTCTACCCCTGTTTTAGCTATTGGGCAAGGCAAAGGGAAAAAGAGGAAGCACCCTTCGAAGGGTACCAAGGGAAAGTCTCTTGAAGGCTCCTCATCCAAGACTAAGAACGGTTCTGTCACTCCTTCTGCCATTCCAAAGGATGCTGAATGCTTTTATTGCCATGAAAAGGCACACTGGAAGCGAAACTGCCCTAAGTACTTGCAGGATCTAAAGGATGGGAAAGTGAAACCCACCTATGCAGGTATTTACACTATATTGTCTAATTACTCAACATATTCTAACTCTTGGGTGCTTGATACAGGATGTGGTATTCACATATGTTCTGATTTGCAGGGCCTAAGAAGAAGTGAGGATGTGGAGCACGGGAAGATAAACTTAATCATGGGGAATAGGAAGGCTTCACCTGTTTCCAAGATTGGAGTTTATACTTTGTTGCTTAATAATGGGTTAAAATTAGATTTGAATAAATGTGTATAATCGTCTGAAATGGCGAGGAATATTATTTCTTTTCATGCTTTGTACAAACAAGGTTTTACCTTTTCGTTTGATAATGAATGTGGTGGTATTAATGCTTTCTTTAATAATGTATTTTATTTTAAAGCATTACCTTGTGATGGCGTGTATGAAACTGTGTCGATTGTAGACAACTTAGGAAATAATGTGTTGTATATTGATTCTTCTACTAGCCTAGATAAAGCATCATTGTGGCATTGTCGTCTTGGACATGTAAACAAGAAACGCATAGACCAACTCCAAAAGAGTGGAGTCTTGGAATCATTTGACCTCAAATCAGATGATAGTTGTGAATCTTGTCTACTTGGAAAAATGACAAAATCACCCTTCACTGGAACTTGTGAGAGGGGTGAAGGTTTGTTGGACCTAATACATACTGATGTATGTGGGCCATTCAAAACCGCCACAAGGGACGCTAATCGGTATTATGTGACTTTTATTGATGATTATAGTAGATATGGGTATGTCTACTTGATCAAACACAAGTCCGAAACCTTTGAAAGGTTTAAGGAATTCAAACAGGAAGTAGAAAATCAATTGGGCAGGAACGTTAAGATGCTTCGATCCGATCGAGGTGGTGAGTATCTTAGTACCGAGTTCCTTGACTATCTTAAGGAGTGTGGGATTGTCTCACAATTGACTCCTCCCAGGACACCACAGCTGAATGGTGTAGCTGAGAGGCGTAATCGTACCTTGTTGGACATGGTTCGCTCTATGATGAGTCGAGTTTCGTTACCAATCTCTTTTTGGGGGTATGCCTTAGAGACTGCCGCCCATATCCTTAATCTAGTCCCTACAAAGAAGGTTACCAAAACACCTCATGAAATGTGGACTGGGAAGGTTCCCAATTTGGACCACATCAAAATTTGGGGTTGCGAAGCCTTCGTGAGGCGTGAAACTCATGATAAGCTTGAACCCCGAAGTGAAAGGTGTATTTTCATCGGCTACCCACAGAAATCCTTCGGTTACCTTTTCTACAGACCCAGTGAGAATGTGGTCTTTGTAGCACGAAGAGGGATCTTTCGCGAGAAAGAATTTATAAGCCAAGGAGACAGTGGGAGGCAGATTGATCTTGAAGAAATTCAAGAATCAATTGGTGAAGGAACCTCAGACACTAGCAATCAACCTGAGGTAGAAACTCCTGTTGATCCAGCTGACGAGTCTGTACCTCCGAGACGTTCCACACGGGTTAGGAACACACCTTCGTTTTATTATGGTTTTCATATTACTACGGAAGGTGATACGTTTATTAGTGATAGTACACTAGTAAATTTGGATGAACCTAGCAGTGTTAAGGAAGCCATGGCAGGCCCGGAGTCTGCTAAATGGAAGGAGGCTATGGACAGCGAGATACAGTCCATGTATGACAATCAAGTTTGGAACTTGGTTGACAATGTACCAGGTCGTAAAACAGTCGGGTGCAAATGGATCTTCAAAAAGAAGACCGACATGGAAGGAAAAGTGCATACTTATAAGGCTCGACTGGTTGCGAAGGGTTTTACTCAAACTCAAGGTATTGATTATGATGAAACCTTCTCGCCGGTGGCCAAGATTAAGTCTATTAGGGTTATGTTAGCCATTGCAGCATTTCATGATTATGAAATATGGCAAATGGATGTCAAAACCGCTTTCCTTAATGGAAAGTTGGCTGAGGATGTGTACATGAATCAGCCAGAGGGTTTTGTCAATGCAGAGTACCCTAATAGAGTATGCAAGCTTAAGAAATCCATTTATGGATTAAAACAAGCATCTCGTAGCTGGAATCTTTGTTTTGATGAGAAGGTAAAAGAGTTTGGCTTCTTGAGAAGCGAAGATGAGTCTTGCGTGTATGTCAGAGCTAGTGGGAGTATAGTTAGCTTCTTGGTACTGTATGTGGATGACATACTACTCATAGGAAATGACATCCCAACCTTGCAGGAGGTTAAGTCCTGGCTTGGGAAGTGCTTTGCTATGAAGGACCTAGGGGAGGCTACCTATATCCTAGGGATAAGGATATTAAGAGAAAGGAGTAGAAGACTAATTGGACTTAGTCAGAGTATCTACTTGGAAAAGGTGTTGAAAAGGTTCAACATGGAGAATTCCAAGAAAGGAGATTTACCGATCCAAAGCAATACCAAACTGAGTAAGACTCAGAGTCCGAGTACAGAGGCTGAGATAGCTGAGATGAGCCAATTACCATATGCTTCCGCAGTTGGCTCGATAATGTATGCTATGACTTGTACCCGTCCTGATGTGGCATTTGCTTTGAGCATGGTCAGCAGGTATCAGGGGAACCCTGGCAAGGCTCATTGGACCGCGGTAAAGAACATTCTCAAGTACCTGCGGAGGACTAAGGATTGGGTCCTTACCCTTGGTGGCAGTGATGACTTGAGAATATTAGGGTATAGTGATGCTGGTTTTCAGACTGATAGGGATAATTTCCGCTCTCAGTCGGGCTGGATCTTTACCTTAAATGGAGGGGCAATTTCTTGGAAGAGTTCCAAGCAGGAGACGGTGGCTGATTCGACTTGTGAATCAGAGTATATAGCAGCGAGTGAAGCAGCGAAGGAGGCGATATGGCTAAAGAACTTCATCGGAGACCTTGGAGTTGTACCAGCTATTAAGGAACCTATAGAAATTTTCTGTGACAACAATGCTGCGGTTATCTTAGCCAAGGAACCAAGAGATCATGGCAGATCCCGACACATTGACAGAAAATATCACTTCATAAGGCACAAGATTGAAGAAGGACTCCTTGTGACAAGGAGGATATCGTCAGATGAGAATCCTGCAGATCCCCTTACGAAGGGACTGACGAGGGTTAAGCATTTTCAGCATGCGAGACGCATCGGGCTGAGGGACGATATTAGTTTTACAGATTAGATAGTTTTCCTGAAACTTGTAAAATGTAATCGACGTTTGATGATGAATAAAATTTGTGATTTATTTATGAGTAAAGTGTTACTATCATTGTCAATTATTTACTATTGTTTCAGTTTTGCATGTTTTGACTTCCAGAATAATTAATTTGTTCAAACCTCCACAATCGATCATACGTCGGAAGTAGGTATGAATCAAGATTGTCATGAATTGGGTTTGTAGATGCCTTAAAGGTGTTTAGGCATGGCAATGGTTGCTGCAACATTCATGAGTACTCATAAGTTACGAGTATTGGTATAAACCCACGCTCACTTGTATCACTTCATGGAATTTATCTCGAGTGATCGTGAGACGATAACATCATATAAATCTTTAAACCTAGAGATATGAGTTGTTACCTATGAGTTGGTTGTGCATTGATTGCACGTAAACGCATCAGTAACTTGATGTTATAAAACGTGCCTTTGTGTACAATTCAATAAGTAGTAGAACAAGCATATCAGTCGAAGTTTATCTGTTCCTTCTAGAAATAGAAGCGATATCCGGGCCCCTCGATGATTTTGTGTTGACCCATATACCAGGCCTGGTCAGAACTAAACCGATGTGTTCAGTGAAGTTCTTCGTCAAACAAATCGGATAATCGAGAAACAACTGCTAGACAATAAGCAAGACATAGTTCCATGTGTTTGTCCGGCTGATATCATGAGAACAGAGGATTATGTGATCACTTATCTAAAATGGCGCTTCATAGTTCGACAGAGTCTTCATTGTTCGAGGGAGTTTTCGAGAGCTACGATTGTTGGTTGGTTCCTGAAGTTATAGGCAAATATAGTTATTAGACTTATCCAAGTGGGAGTCTGTTGGATAAGGTGTCTAAGTCCATAACTTATTTGGTATATACTTGACCCGACCGGCATGGTCCATTTGGGTTGCATCTCATCCAAACTATTATGGATAATTTTATGAGAGTTATACACATATGTTTATTAATATATTATGAGTTATAATATATTAATATGAAGTTACGTTATTTAATTAGTTTTAGTCTTAAATTAATTATGGATTAATTTAGAGATTAAAAGGAATACTAATTAAATTATGGGCTATTTGTTTTATATAGTGTGGGCTAATACTCATTTGTTAATGGGCTAGGCTTATGTGGAAGTCCATGGATGATCCATGGAGCTTTTGACCCATGGATCCTTGGAATAGGAAAAGACATGGGTTATTAGGGTTTCACCCTAACCATGCATACTATATAAGCATGCTTATGGAGCATGAAAGAGAGCCTAAGATAGCCTAAGAGAAAGCTAGTGTTCTAGTGTGTGTGTGCATGTGTGTGGCCGAAAATACAAGAGTGTGTATACTCTCTCAAAGTTTTCCAAGAGTTTGTGGTGTTTGTGATTCCATTTGAGGCATTCACACTATTGGTGCTTGGCCCTCAAACTCCTAAGAACCCAACACAACAAAGGTATGTAATCTCTTCTAACTCTTTTATGTTGAAATGTTCCCCATGCCATGTTAGATAGGTTATAAACCTTGGAAAATTATTATTTTGCATGTATTTAGACAAACATAGATCCAAGGTTTATTAGGGTTGCATGCACACTTAGGAAGTGTTAGATTGCTCAAAACCCAACAGATTATTACTCTTCTCCCTTAGATAATGTAAAGAACCCCTTTCCTGTTCATAATCACTGCTCCCATCACTACTTGAATCTGTAAATGAGTTATCATCAATATCCTCAGTTAGTTGCCTGTAAAGCAACAGAATAACTAGATTATTTAAATTTCATAAAGAAGCATAATAGATGCTACTAGTTGAAAAGGAGCCTGACATAACCCTAAACAAGAAAGAGGAAGAAAGGAAGATATTTACTGTTCCAGTACCTGGAATTTATTGAAGACTTCAAAGGGTCTACATATATTTGAATTCCAGATAAATAAGGCACATAATATTGGATCACACAATTAGCTTCATTCAATATTAAAGGAACTCCAGCACCATAAGCACTCCACTCCTTGAAAGATTCCCACAAATCACCAAGAACAAAGTATGGTTGATATTCCACATCACTTGTCCTCCATCCTCTCATAGTTCTCTACTACCATAAAGTTCAAGTAAAATCATTATTTGGATCAAATACACAACTACAATACCCCTGTTTATACATGATTACTGAACATTAACCATTTTATTGTACTCTAATTCTTTTTGGAAGATGGTGTGCTTTAGCAGAAACACATATATTTTGATTGTCAATATATGGAATCCTTGATTAAACAATAGAAATATAACATTAAAGGCAAACTCTGTTCACTCATAAAAACTGAAAGGCCACCCTCAGGGCTCACTGAATAATAATTCAAGCTGACTTCATTTGCTTTCAAACATGAATTTCGGAGTAGTGCCAATGGAGAAAGAGAAAACCACAGCTAAAATGTAAAGTAAATTATACTACTAAATTATAAATCAAAAATCTGATTAATTGACTATCGCATACTCAAATTGAATAAACCAAATGTTCCTATAAGTTACTTTACTCCATGATATAACGAATTAGCAATACAAGTATAAACTGAGACGACTAATTTGAATTAATTCAACTCATTTCAATATAAAAGATTAATATCGGTACAGACCTTGGAGAGATGTTGAACCGGAACAGAAGGCGTAACAGTTTCCAAAAACCGTTCAAGATTACACAACGATGATGTTGCCGGCACCGCCACCACTGAGGATTCCAACGGCTCCGGATTTGATGGTTGCATGAGTTGATTCTCCGGCTCCTCCCTGACAGAAGATGTCGTAGATTGGGTCGGAGTAATGTTACTTTGAGCTCTACGGAGGTTCTCTTGATGCTTACGAATCCTTCTCGCTTTCGCCGGCATGTAAAACCTATCCTCTCCACCACTACTACGTCCATGCTGCAATCCAGCGCCCAACATCTTCACTAAAACCCTAAGTTACAAATCCTTCGATCTCATTAATAAAACCGGTCACGAAAGCTACGATTTGTCGACAAATTTAAAAGTCAATGAGTTTGATTTTGATTCATTTTTCTGTTAAAGATAAATTAACAAAAAAAGAACAAAACTTTTTGTAAACGAATCGTTAAAACAAGATGAAAATCAGCCGATTAAAGAAGGAGTTGACGGATTCAGAAAAACCCTGCAATTTGACAAAATTAAATGAAATCAAACAAAAGCAACGATTGTGTGAGAAATTCACACTCGTCTTCTTTATACAAAGGGTGTGTTGAATCGTCAAAAACCCATTTCCCATCGAAATAGCTGGACTGTTGCTCATTCTGAAGTGGGTTTTCATGGGGATTGAGTTTCTGAAACTGGAGTGTAGAAGAAGCCAAAAACCAGATTCGTGTTTTGTGGGTTTGAAAGGAGACGCTGAATGAAATGTGAAATAGCTGGACTTTGCATAAGCTGACTCATTGCAATGGGATCAGGGGTAAAACCTAACATTCGTTCTAGATGTTTCCTTAATTGGATATCGCTTCACCTCGAGGTCCTCATCTTCCTGCTTTGATTTGGGAGACATGTATTCAACAAGAGCTGACGAAGAATTAGTCAAATGGGAAGGAGGAAGAGTGGATATCCTTAGACGACGGCTTAGGGTTTGCAGATGGTGGTGTGGGGGTCGTCGGTTGCTTTACAGAGAGATATGAAGTCGAGACGAAAAGACGAGATTGACCCATACATCGGAGTGGATTGAAGACTGATGTTATGGTTCGAGTACCATACATCGGAGCGGATTGAAGACTGATGTTATGGTTCGATTACCATACATCAGAGCGGATTGAGGAGTGATGTTATGGTTCGAGTACCATACATCGGAGCGGATTGAAGAGTGATGTTATGGTTCGAGTACCATACATCGGAGCGGATTGAAGAGTGATGTTATGGTTCGAGTACCATACATCGGAGCGGATTGAGGAGTAATGTTATGGTTCAAGTACCATACATCGGAGCAGATGGAGGAGTGATGCTATGATTCGGGTACCATACACTGGAGCATATTGAAAAGAGATTTCATGGGCGGAGTACCATAGTTCGTAGTGAATGATGCTTGTGGTTCTTCGGTTATTCGGTCACGATTGATGAGGTAGAGATTGGACGCTATGGGTTTTAGGCCTTTGGTCCATGATTGAGTTCGAAGAGGCGTCCCTTGAGAGGGAGGTCGAGAGCCTTTCAGAGTATTTTGGTAAGGATTTAGAGGGAGGGGAGAATTTCGGTCAAAGTTGAGCAATCAGTCGATAGAGGAGATGTCACTTTCTATGACCTGGTGGTGCTATTTATGTTCGTGTGCGGAACATGAGAGGCATGATGTTTAAGTTTTGGGTTTGGGGGTAAACCCTGCAGGTTGTCATTGATGATGATTTTCCATCAGAGTATAAGGTAGCATGTGTGCCGCGAGGCAGTGATTTACCATGAGCAGATAGTCAGTTGGGACTGAGATGGTCGAGGACCACGTTACACCTATTTGAGTATAGTAGGGCGTATTGTAGAGGTATCAGTGGGGAGTCCAGTCGAGTTAATCAGGGCAGTGGTTTTTCTATCTATGTTGGGTATTGAATATGGGAGTGGGTCCCTGTTCTTGGGATGATCCACGTGTTGGAATGTCGGTTGATGAGTCGAGGTGGGGGAGTATGATGATTTCGTGGTCCAGTCTATGAGTCAGTGATGTTTTTGGACAGTTGAGTTGTTTGGTATTGGATTGGTACGAGACTTGGAACGACTAGAGGCAGTCGTGACGAAATGTTCTTGAGGATTTCATCTGAGGTTCAGAGTTATGAGATCGATTGATTTCCTTAAAGGGGGAATATGCGTAGCAGGCGCCAGAGGTTAGAGCTGAGTCGATCTTCGATTGGGTTGTATTTTTTTATGAGGAAAAGGGAATTTCGTGACTTGCATGTCACTGGGCCGTGATAGTGGTCACAGGGAGGAAGTTAGTGAGATATTTTGGATCATGTTATGTGTGACTTTTGGGGGTTCAGCTGTGGGGCAAAAAGCTGACCTGGTGCTCGGTATCGAAGATGAATATGAGAAATGAGCTAGAGTTTACCATGGTGATGTATGTGGACACTTCAGAGCAAGCGAACGATTCAGACGCTCGAGGATATGTTTCGGGCATGTGTATTAGATTTCGGGGGGAAATTGTGGCCCGTATTTGCCCTTGCCAGAGTTTTCCTACAATAACAGGCATCATTAGTGCATCAGTATGCCACCCTTTGAGCTGTTGTAGGGAAGGGGGTGTCGGACCCCATTTGATGGGGAGAGGTAGAGCAACGTGTTATGGGAAGTACAGAGATCGTGCTTCAGACGTCAGAGCAGATACAACAGGTCAGACAGAGGTTGTTGACCGCTCAGAGTCGCCAGAAGAGTTATGCGGACAGGCGCCGGTTCGAGCTCGAATTTTTGGTCGGTGACTGTGTACTCCTGAAGGTCTCTCCTTGGGAAGGAGTGATCCGATTCAGGAAGAGGGGCAAGTTGGGGCCCCGATATATCGGTCCTTTTCGGGTGATCGCGAGGGTAGGCAGGGTAGCGTACCGGTTGGAGCTACGTGCAGAGCTAGGTCAGATCCATGACACTTTCCATGTGTTGCAGCTGCAAAAGTGTATAGCCGAGGAGTCGTCAGTAGTGCCATTAAAGGATATTCAGGTGGATGTGGGCCTGAACTACGTTGGGAGACCGGTGGCTAGTCGGGATCGAAAGATCAAGGTTCTAAGGAACAAAGAGGTGCCTCTGGTGCAGGTCCAGTGGCAACACCGGAAGGGGTCAGAGCTTACTTGGGAGCCGGAGCACGAGATGCGTGAGCAGCATCCAGAGTTGTTTCAAGAGTGAGACTTCGAGGGCGAAGTCTGATTCTAGTGTGGGAGAATCGTAACATCCGGATATCCAGGTATGGGAATTTGAGTATTTTATATTGGGGAATAAGGAGACTCGGCGAGTTGAGCCTCAACTCGTCGAGTAGAATCGCGTTTTGGGGACCAGTTTAATTAAGGGACTTGACAAGTCTGGTATTTGGACTCACCGAGTCAGCGTTGTCAAGGAAAACCCTAATTGTCTGGGTTTGGGACCTATTTACAGGCCCTTATGGCCTCTAGTGGCGGCCACCTACACCTTTGAGAGACTCCTATCGAACCAGAGAGCTAAGAGAGTGAAGAAGAGCCATTTTGGAGCATTCTTGAAGTGGTTGTGCAATGGAGTAGTCATTTCCAGCAAAGGGAGGTCAAGGGGGGTGTCGATTCAGAGCTTCTGAGCTTGTATCTTCACAATAGAGGTATCAAATCGTTCTCCCTTTTCTGTTTTGGTTAAGATTGGTGATTTTAGGGTTTTCTAGCTTCTTTTATGGCTTGATTTGTGGGGTATAGTGTCCCATTGAGTGTGAAGTCATAGATCTGGACCCAAAGAGGTACAGAGAGTCCCTTCCATCCTGCTTTATGCATTCTATTTGGAGTTTTGAGCTAGGGTTGTTATGTAATGAAGGGTTTCACCCAAATGAGCTTGTAGAACCTTGCATGAGTGCCCAAGGTTAGACCTTTTCGTGGTTATTGGCTTTGGGGGAGTTAGATCTATGGGTTGGTGAAGCAGATCTGACCTCAGAAGGTTAGATAAGGGTTGTCATGGGAGCAACTCGCCGAGTCCATAGGCAGACTCGACGAGTCGAGTCGGGGTTGTCCCGCGTTTCGTTGCCGAGTAACTCGACGAGTGGAGAGGAAACTCGTCGTGTCTAAGAGGTTTAAAAAGGATTTAGAGAACCCGCATGGACTCGTCGAGTCACTCTTGAGTATTCGCCGAGTCTGGTCAGTGTTGACCGTTGACCTGAGTTGTCTTATGTTGACTTAGGGAGTTTTGGTCAACAGAGGTAATAGAGGTCAGGGAGGGGTAAAATGGTCTTTTACCCATTACCTGACTAGAGAGGGAAAGAGTAATCCCCGGTTAGTTAGAGTTGGGACTTCGAGTATTAATTAGAGATATTTGCCTTATGTGTTAGGCGGTGGCGAGTCCGAGGTTCGCATGTGCAGATAATTGCTTTCTGGTTTCAGGTGAGTCTTCTCACTATACTTTACCTTGAGTAGGTAACCAGAGTTATGTGACAGAGTATTTGTATGCTGTGTGTGTTATGTGTTGTACTGCATTATTTCTATGTGATATATGATGTGCATGTTTACAGAGTTAGAACCGGAAGGTTCCCAGAGTTAGAAGCGGAAGGTTCACAGAGTTAGAACCGAAAGGTTCACAGAGTAGGGTCCACGGACCCACAGAGTTATAGCCTCGAGTGGCTAATATGTGTTACGTGTGTGGTATTTTAGGGAACTCACTAAGCTTCGTGCTTACAGTGTTTTGTGTTATGTGTTTCAGGTTTCTCTTAGGATCACGGGACGACACCGGCTCGATTGTACACATTAGAGAAAGAGTCATGTTTTGAGAATCCTGGTTTATTATGCAAGTGAAAATAGAGTTATGTTTTGTAATTCGATTATGAATGAGATTTTAAGCAAAGTGTTTTTAAGATTTAAACGATTATTTTTAAATGAAATTTGTTTTGAAATTTTCTATGTTACAAGTTGGTATTAGAGCCTTGGTTTGAGGGATTCGGAAGCGCCTTCGGGTAAATCTGGACTCAAACTGAGGAAGTAAGAAAAGTTTTCAAAGAAATAATTTTTTTTTAAAGCGAGTAAGAGTTCAAAGAGAAAGCGAGAAAGAGCAGTGTGTACAATCAGCTAGAGCCCGGACGGTGATTTCCCAAAATACCCCTTACTTTTGTGTTATGAGATATTTTTGATGCACTTTATGAGATATTATTGCATGCTAGAGATAGGCTAGGTATTCCATATCTTAGGACTAGAGTGGCCTGATTTGTGATGCCTTAGCCTAGGAATTTCTGTTATATGCGATGTGCTTTTGAGTATGTGATGAGTGAGAATATTTAGTTGGAATCCTTTAGGGGAATTGAGTAGAGGAGTGATCTACGGGAGATACCTAGATAAGTACCGTGGTACTTAGCGAGAGAATAGTTAGAACCCGCGAGAGGAAGAGTTGCAGAGTTCGGTGGTACTTTCGAGGATGAGCAGAGCAAGCGGAGTTCTCACCCAGAGTGAGTGATATATATTCTTCGATGCTTGAATGCTGATTGCTTCGTGCTTTGTGGAACTCTCGATGATGGGAGTCAACTACCAAGCGAATATGACGATATTCAGGAGGTAGATGGCTGGCCTCATTAGGAGCTCTTCAGCAGCTGAGGGCAGAGAAGTGTGGGAATCTAGGAGGAGCCTAGGGAGTAATCTTAGCCAGATGAGTGCGTTGATAGAGTAGAGAATTTCGATGGGGAGCGAGCGCGTGACGGAATTGGTGAACAAGAAGGTCGAGCAGCTACTTAGGAATTCCGGGATAGTCCGTGTGGAAAGTATGGGTAGATGTCGCAGGTAGTATGGGCCCGTACTACTGAAAGCAAAGGACCCATACTTGATACAAGGAGTATTCTGAAGGTTCTAATGAGTGGATTGAAGAGTGATGTTATGGTTCGAGTACCATACATCGGAGCGGATTGAGGAGTGATGTTATGGTTCGAGTACCATACATCGGAGCGGATTGAAGACTGATGTTATGGTTCGAGTACCATACATCAGAGCGGATTGAGGAGTGATGTTATGATTCGAGTACCATACATCGGAGCGGATTGAAGAGTGATGTTATGGTTCGAGTACCATACATCGGAGCGGATTGAAGAGTGATGTTATGGTTCGAGTACCATACATCGGAGCGGATTGAGGAGTAATGTTATGGTTCAAGTACCATACATCGGAGCAGATGGAGGAGTGATGCTATGATTCGGGTACCATACACTGGAGCATATTGAGAAGAGATTTCATGGGCGGAGTACCATAGTTCGTAGTGAATGATGCTTGTGGTTCTTCGGTTATTCGGTCACGATTGATGAGGTAGAGATTGGACGCTATGGGTTTTAGGCCTTTGGTCCATGATTGAGTTCGAAGAGGCGTCCCTTGAGAGGGAGGTCGAGAGCCTTTCAGAGTATTTTGGTAAGGATTTAGAGGGAGGGGAGAATTTCGGTCAAAGTTGAGCAATCAGTCGATAGAGGAGATGTCACTTTCTATGACCTGGTGGTGCTATTTATGTTCGTGTGCGGAACATGAGAGGCAAGATGTTTAAGTTTTGGGTTTGGGGGTAAACCCTGCAGGTTGTCATTGATGATGATTTTCCATCAGAGTATAAGGTAGCATGTGTGCCGCGAGGCAGTGATTTACCATAAGCAGATAGTCAGTTGGGACTGAGATGGTCGAGGACCACGTTACACCTATTTGAGTATAGTAGGGCGTATTGTAGAGGTATCAGTGGGGAGTCCAGTCGAGTTAATCAGGGCAGTGGTTTTTCTATCTATGTTGGGTATTGAATATGGGAGTGGGTCCCTGTTCTTGGGATGATCCACGTGTTGGAATGTCGGTTGATGAGTCGAGGTGGGGGAGTATGATGATTTCGTGGTCCAGTCTATGAGTCAGTGATGTTTTTGGACAGTTGAGTTGTTTGGTATTGGATTGGTACGAGACTTGGAACGACTAGAGGCAGTCGTGACGAAAAGTTCTTGAGGATTTCATCTGAGGTTCAGAGTTATGAGATCGATTGATTTCCTTAAAGGGGGAATATGCGTAGCAGGCGCCAGAGGTTAGAGCTGAGTCGATCTTCGATTGGGTTGTATTTTTTTATGAGGAAAAGGGAATTTCGTGACTTGCATGTCACTGGGCCGTGATAGTGGTCACAGGGAGGAAGTTAGTGAGATATTTTGGATCATGTTATGTGTGACTTTTGGGGGTTCAGCTGTGGGGCAAAAAGCTGACCTGGTGCTCGGTATCGAAGATGAATATGAGAAATGAGCTAGAGTTTACCATGGTGATGTATGTGGACACTTCAGAGCAAGCGAACGATTCAGACGCTCGAGGATATGTTTCAGGCATGTGTATTAGATTTCGGGGGGAAATTGTGGCCCGTATTTGCCCTTGCCAGAGTTTTCCTACAATAACAGGCATCATTAGTGCATCAGTATGCCACCCTTTGAGCTGTTGTAGGGAAGGGGGTGTCGGACCCCATTTGATGGGGAGAGGTAGAGCAACGTGTTATGGGAAGTACAGAGATCGTGCTTCAGACGTCAGAGCAGATACAACAGGTCAGGCAGAGGTTGTTGACCGCTCAGAGTCGCCAGAAGAGTTATGCGGACAGGCGCCGGTTCGAGCTCGAATTTTTGGTCGGTGACTGTGTACTCCTGAAGGTCTCTCCTTGGGAAGGAGTGATCCGATTCAGGAAGAGGGGCAAGTTGGGGCCCCGATATATCGGTCCTTTTCGGGTGATCGCGAGGGTAGGCAGGGTAGCGTACCGGTTGGAGCTACGTGCAGAGCTAGGTCAGATCCATGACACTTTCCATGTGTTGCAGCTGCGAAAGTGTATAGCCGAGGAGTCGTCAGTAGTGCCATTAAAGGATATTCAGGTGGATGTGGGCCTGAACTACGTTGGGAGACCGGTGGCTAGTCGGGATCGAAAGATCAAGGTTCTAAGGAACAAAGAGGTGCCTCTGGTGCAGGTCCAGTGGCAACACCGGAAGGGGTCAGAGCTTACTTGGGAGCCGGAGCACGAGATGCGTGAGCAGCATCCAGAGTTGTTTCAAGAGTGAGACTTCGAGGGCGAAGTCTGATTCTAGTGTGGGAGAATCGTAACATCCGGATATCCAGGTATGGGAATTTGAGTATTTTATATTGGGGAATAAGGAGACTCGGCGAGTTGACGCCTCAACTCGTCGAGTAGAATCGCGTTTTGGGGACCAGTTTAATGAAAGGACTCGACAAGTCTGGTATTTGGACTCACCGAGTCAGCGTTGTCAAGGAAAACCCTAATTGTCTGGGTTTGGGACCTATTTACAGGCCCTTATGGCCTCTAGTGGCGGCCACCTACACCTTTGAGAGACTCCTATCGAACCAGAGAGCTAAGAGAGTGAAGAAGAGCCATTTTGGAGCATTCTTGAAGTGGTTGTGCAATGGAGTAGTCATTTCCAGCAAAGGGAGGTCAAGGGGGGTGTCGATTCAGAGCTTCTGAGCTTATATCTTCACAATAGAGGTATCAAATCGTTCTCCCTTTTCTGTTTTGGTTAAGATTGGTGATTTTAGGGTTTTCTAGCTTCTTTTATGGCTTGATTCGTGGGGTATAGTGTCCCATTGAGTGTGAAGTCATAGATCTAGACCCAAAGAGGTCCAGAGAGTCCCTTCCATCCTGCTTTATGCATTCTATTTGGAGTTTTGAGCTAGGGTTGTTATGTAATGAAGGGTTTCACCCAAATGAGCTTGTAGAACCTTGCATGAGTGCCCAAGGTTAGACCTTTTCGTGGTTATTGGCTTTGGGGGAGTTAGATCTATGGGTTGGTGAAGCAGATCTGACCTCAGAAGGTTAGATAAGGGTTGTCATGGGAGCAACTCGCCGAGTCCATAGGCAGACTCGATGAGTTGAGTTAGGGTTGCCCCGCGTTTCGTTGCCGAGTAACTCGACGAGTGGAGAGGGAACTCATCGTGTCTAAGATGTTTAAATAGGATTTAGAGAACCCGCGTGGACTTGCCGAGTCACTCTTGAGTATTCGCCGAGTCTGGTCAGTGTTGACCGTTGACTTGAGTTGTCTTATGTTGACTTTGGGAGTTTTGGTGAATAGAGGTAATAGAGGTCAGGGAGGGGTAAAACGGTCTTTTACCCATTACCTTACTAGAGAGGGAAAGAGTAATAGCCGGTTAATCAGAGTTTGGACTTCGAGTATTAATTAGAGATATTTGCCTTATGTGTTAGGCGGTGGCGAGTCCGAGGTTCGCATGTGCAGATAATTGCTTTCTGATTTCCAGGTGAGTCTTCTCACTATACTTTACCTTGAGTAGGTAACCAGAGTTATGTGACAGAGTATTTGTATGCTGTGTATGTTATGTGTTGTACTACATTATTTCTATGTGATTTATGCTGTGCATGTTTATAGAGTTAGAACCGGAAGGTTCCCAGAGTTAGAACCGGAAGGTTCACAGAGTTAGAACCGGAAGGTTC
Organism: Lactuca serriola; assembly: GCF_051521515.1. Classification (NCBI taxonomy): domain Eukaryota; kingdom Viridiplantae; phylum Streptophyta; class Magnoliopsida; order Asterales; family Asteraceae; genus Lactuca; species Lactuca serriola. The sequence continues at coordinate 159,635,108 of NC_136409.1, forward strand.
ATAGAGTAGGGTCCACGGACCCACAGAGTTATAGCCTCGAGTGGCTAATATGTGTTACGTGTGTGGTATTTTGGGGAACTCACTAAGCTTTGTGCATACAGTGTTTTGTGTTATGTGTTTTAGGTTTCTCTCAGGATCACGGGATGGCACCGGCTCGATTGGGCACACCAGAGAAAGAGTCATATTTTGAGAATCCTGGTTTATTATGCAAGCGAAAATGGAGTTATGTTTTGTAATTCGATTATGAATGAGATTTTAAGCAAAGTGTTTTTAAGATTTAAACGATTATTTTTAAATGAAAATTGTTTTGAAATTTTTGGTGTTACAATATCTCTCTAACTCGGGCCTACTCGGTCTTACTCGGTCAAACTCGGCCACCTCGGTCAAAGTTGGTCAACTCGTTCAAACTTGGTCAAACGGTCAAAATTGTCATAAAAATAGAAAAAAAATCAAGAATTTCAAGATTAATATGTATAATACACTTAATGATTTATTATTTAACACACACATGTGATTATTAGTATATATATATATATATATATATATATATATATATATATATATATATCTTAAATTTTCAGTAATTATTCACGAATTAGGACAATTGTGTGTGTTCTAGGTTTTATGTATTCACATGTATCTAATTTTGTTATATATTTCAATTAAAATTATGATATTTACTTATGGTTTTGACATATAAAATTTTCTTTAAAATATTTCTACAAGAATTACCGAATCCGAGTACTCCCCGAGTACTCGCTACTCGGTAGTTGGCTGAGAAGATGCCGAGTAACGAGTTCTGCAACCTTGATTATAATTATGGGCATATACACCTAATCCAACAATTTCCCACTTGGATAAGTCTAATAACTATAATTACAAGTATAACTTCAAAAATTGACTCGCAAATTGTAGCTCTCAAAACCCCGCCGAAGTCTGACTTAGACAGTAATGTGTTCTAAGATAAGTGATCATATAAACCTCCGTTCGGCAAGATATCACGTGGACATGTAACACTGTAAATTTTTAAACAAAATTTCATTTAAAAATCACATAATTCTCATAATACATTTCACAAAAATACCATTTAACTAATTAACAAAACACAACTCCATGATTATTTGATTAATAATCCAGGATCCCCAAAACATAACTCTTTCTCTGGTGTGTACAATCAAGTCGACGCCTTCCCGCGATCCTGATAAGAACCTAAAACACAAAACACATAACACAGTAAGCACAAAGCTTAGTGAGTTCCCTAAAATACCATATATAGCTCATTAGCCACTCGAGGCTATAACACTGTAAGAACCTTCGGTCAATGTGTCTCAGTGGGACTCTCCAGTCCCACAACTCTGATGGACCCTCCAGTCCTAACTTTGAAAGCTCCGAGTAATACACAACATAAATCACAAAGAAATAATGCAGGATATCACAATACACAATGTAAGAACATAGGACATCTCAGTCACACAAAGATACCACTCATGGTAAGTATAGTGAGAAGACTCACCTCGTAAGCAAGCAAGCAATTATCCATGTACTTAAATCTCAAACTAACCACCGCCTAACACATAGGGTAAATATCTTTAATTAATACTCAATTCTCGACTCTAAGTAAACCAAAGATTACTCTTTCTCTCTCTCTAACTTTGGAAGTGGGTAAAAGACCATTTCACCCCTCCATGATCTCCATTACTCATGTTTGACCAACCCTATGGTCAACAAAAATGAAACTCGAATCAACTGTCCTTGGTTGACCTGACTTATCAAGTGCAATCATGTAACTCATCGAGTCCCCTCATTTCCTCAGAATTCTCAGGAAAGTCTAACTCAGCTCGTCGAGTTGACCCTCCAACTCGCCGAGTTATCGCATGCTCAAGCTCATCGAAACAAACACTAAATGACTCATCGAGTCGGCTCATCGACTCGGTGAGTCCATTCTAACTCACTTCTTATTCAAACGATTCCAAGGCAGAAAACCTCCCCAAAACTCTAGATCTGTACTTTGAAGGCCCGATTATCACGTAAAGCCTCGAGGTTTACGCCCATGCATGGAAATAAGGGATTGAAATGCCAAGAACATGCTCTATTAAGGGTTTCTCACTCAAATACTCCACCATGGCTAAAGAAAGTGTAACGCCCGTAGATCCGGGCTAGTCAATTTAGAGATAATAGGGGTCGAAAATGAATTTTCGAAAAAAGATTATTTAGAATAAATAATCTTAACCAATTTGTAGAATATGTCTCAAGGATTCCGTACATATAAAGAGCGCCGAAATCCGAGTTATAACGAAGAAGTTATGATCCGTCGAATTTTTACGGCAAAACCGGCACGATACCGGGAGACGTAAATAGTGATTTACGATGAAGGACTTTTTAGCCTTAGTAATCTAAACAAAAGTCATAGAATATGCTAAGTTGAGAGCGTCCATAAAAAGGAACACCCAAATCTGATTTCGTATGAGGAAGTTATAATTTTTCTAAGATTTAGCACAACAGTGCACAACCCGGAATTTGAATTTTAGATCGAGCAACTTTTGGGCAACGCAACCTAAATGAGAATTAAAGATCTCATTAATAGGAACTCAAAGACAAAAAGACAGATGAAAACGGAGTCTGTATGTAAAAGTTATGAATTTTTAAGGAACCAATCCTGTCTCGGTCTGTTAAAAATATAACTTTAAAAATAAAGTAAAAATTAGCCGACGGAGTCTAAACGAAAGGGACCAATCTTGCATGTGTTGTGTACTTTTATGCTTACTAGGTGGGGCCCAATGGTCATTCTATATGCTAGTATTTGGTTATGTGTATATGGTTTGTATGAGGGTGGGGGCATTATGGCATGTCGAGTTGAAATATACCCTGGGTGGGGGCCATTACCGCATGTCAGGTTGAAATATACCCCAGGGTGGGGCCCATTATCACATGTTGGGTTGAAATATACCCTAGGGCGGAGCCTACTATCGTATGGTTGAGTTGAAATATAACCCAGGGCAGGGTGCATACTTGCATACTAGGTTGGTATATACCGCAGTGGCTAGGTCCAATTGTATGTTTGGTATGTGGTATTCTAGGGAGCTTACTAAGCTTTGTGCTTATGGTTTTTAGTTTGTGTTTCAGGTACTTCCGTTTTCAACTGCAAGAGCTCGGGATGATTGCAGGGCACACACCACTTGATTCTGCATTCTGTGATGTGCTCTAATAATGATGTTGTATTGATAAAACTTTAATACCCGTGGTTTTATGAAAATGATATGATTTAATGGTTTATTAATGTAAAAACGAAAAATTTAATGGTCTTATTTTTGGGACGTTAGAAAACGCAAATAGGAAATATGGACAAAAGGGCCTCTAATTATGTTAGGCTTTAGCAATGACACGGCCTTTAGCAGCAACGAAAAGCCTTAGTGGCAAAACTTAAATTGTATTAGCGGCAACATACCAAAAAACTGGAAAGAAAAATAGGCATTTTTGTGTATCATTAGCGGCGACAATGTGGCTGCTATTGCTATCGACAATAATGCATTGCGAGGGACGGTCGGTCGATCTACCAAGCTAATCAACGATTGTGTTTATGAGCACAAGGATCATGGAACATGGCAATAAAAACGACACCTTTAGATCGGTGTGTTTGGTACCTCCCTTTACCATACATTTGGTATGCCACATCAGCGCCACACTATTTGATAGAAAATAGTATCAAACTTTACTATATAATTTCCATTTATTTTTAATTAAATAAATATAAATTATATAAAATTAATAAAAAATAATTTGAAAAGAAACCATTTCATTAATTAAAACACTTACTACAGAAAAGACATAACTAACCAAACATAATTGAAACATGGTAGGTGTCTAAGCCCATAATTGTAGGAGGCCCTATAGATATTTTGGTTAAGGCCTTCTAGAAAGGAGTTAATGGACTGCTTAAGGACTAAGCAAGGATAATTAGGGTTTCCACTTGAAAACCGTAGGAGCCTCAACTATATAAAGACCCCTCTAAATGTTGAAATCGTCCCTATGCTTCTAAGAGAAACCCTAGCCGATTTCTAGTGCTTTACGTCCTCCTTGTCCCTCATTCTTTACTAGTGGTGTTTGTGACTTGATTAGAGGTGTAACACATGAGGAACTAGGCTTTCAAAGGTCAAGATTAAGCAAGGAATACTTGGTATTAGTAGATAACAAGAAAGGTAATTCCTCAACCCTAGTTATTATATGAATATTTATTTTTGTATGCCAGTATTAGGGTTATTGCTTTGGAGATCTTGTTTGCATGCATAACTTGAGAAAAACCTAGATCCAAACCATTAGGGTTGCATGATCACATAGGAATGTAGATATGTTCAAAAACCCATTAGTGGTATCAGAGCCTAGGATGTTTTTCTGTTATATTTGATGCAATAGTAATTTGTTCAAAGCTGAAAGAAACCGAAATTCGCAATCTGTCTGACCGACTAGATGAGTTCAATGATGAACTCAAAGAGTTGCATGAACTCGAGAAGTCCAAGCACCGACTCGACCAGTTGAGTCGTATGGCAGCTGATTTTTTGATTTCCTTATCTTGTTTTGTTTGGGATAATTACCGTAATTCGTTTTTATCACCTTAAATTGAATTTTTTGAATGGTAATCTGATTTCCTTACCAAATAAGATGGATTAGGTTAAATTTTAAGATAATGACAAAATTATGTGATTAATTTAATTATTTAAACTTTGATTTAATAATTTTTGAAAAGTTTCAAATTGCACCTTCAAGTTTTAGATTTTAAAATTTTAATTAAAGGTTTAATTTAGAAATATCAAATTCTAAAACCCTAGTATTTTAAAAGTTTAAAAGACACCCTTATACTATTATAATATTAAAAATTTAATTTATATATGTATAAGATGAGTCAATCTTACCGTTAGTAGACCTCATTCACGAAGCCGATCTATAAGGTAGGTATAAGGAAACTGCCTATAAAATGAGGGTTGAATGGGTGTCCACTCTCACCCACCACTTCCTTGATTACTAGAGGGTCATTAGCTGAACAAGTAGGATAGGACACTAAATCCTCATCAATAAGTATAATGATAAATAATAAAGTAACTAAATTTTTTATAAATTTCGAATCTTAGTTACTTTAGGAAAAATGTGAATTTGATGCTAATGCATGAAATTGCACATTACACTTTGTCAAGTCGTTAGGGAGCGTGTGTGGTTAGCCGGTACACTAACTTGGACTAACAAAGCATCGAAATGGGTAGCTTGTAAATTATCATAGATTGATGGAGGATGTGTGGTTAACCGGAACATTGATTAGGTGGTAAATGACAATGAGAGTATCAAGTTAAGTTGCATGGTTATTCACACCTTGTTTGAGATCCTCGGTATCCCAATCACAAACTTGAAGGGCATAATCGAGATTAAACATGTCATTGAATAAGTTCAATGAATCTCAAAATAATATAGGAATTTCATTTAATAGAATCTAATTGATTTAAATTTTGTTTTTCGTGGTGGAATTGGTAAATCGTCATCTACCTACCTTTAAATAATTTATAATTGGATTACGACATCCCTTTTCCAAATTATAAATTATTGTGTCGGGTTCTAGCCTTAATATTTTATTTTGGGTGTTATACTAAGGATTCACTATCTAATAAAAAACTCATCATTCTTCTTTTGCAGATGTCAACTTCAAACAACGTTTCTGCCTCCCCAAACAATAACTCCTCCAACACTTTCTCTCTCTTGAGCATTTGTGCAAAGGTAACATTTGATGGGTCCAACTTCAATGATTGGATCCATAGCATTTGAATAGCCTTCAGATTTGAGGACAAGGAGTACGTCCTCAATAAGGAGCTGAACGAGATTGATGGGTCAAAGTCGACTTCCAAAGAAATCGCTGAATACAAGGCCCATGTCAAAGATGAGACCAAAGTGTCGTGTATCATGGTTACCACTATGACTCCCAAACTGTAGCGGTTCTATGAGTACTATTAGCCCTAAGAGATGTGCTAGGACTTTATGGAAAAGTACCATCAAAGAGCGCGTCAAGAGAGGTACGAGATAGTCAGTCAATTCGTCACAGCCAAGATGAAGGATGGAGAGTCCATCATGACCCACCTGCAACAAATGCAGAGATGTGTGGATCATCTGCTCAAGCTGAACGTCAACTTTGATGAAGAGTTGGCTATTGACATAGTCCTACAATCTCTACCTCCATCATATTATCAGTTCAAGATGACATATCATTTGAGCAAGGATGAAGTCACCTTGAGCAAACTTCAAGGTCTACTGAGAGCTGCTGAAAGGGAAAAATGTTGTCCCCACTCCTGCTACTGCTACTTTTGTCCTGGCCATTCGACAAGGAAAAAGGAAAAAGAGGAAAGCTCCCTCAAAAAACTGGAAGGGAAGGTCTCATGATGGGTATTCTACTAGTCGATCCAAAGGAAAGTTCGGTTCTGCTCCTCCCTCTTCCAATATGAAGGAAGCAATGTGCTTCTATTGCCAAGAAAAGGGGCATTAGAAGAGAAGCTGCCCAAAATACTTGCAAGACATCAAGGATGGGAAGATAAAGCCCACCTTCATAGGTATTTATACTATTCTATCTAAAAACTCATCACATTCTAGTTCTTGGGTCCTTGATATAGGATCTGGGTTTCACATTTGTTCTGATTTGCAAGGGCTATGAAGAAGGAAGGATGTGGAGCATGGGAAGATCATGCTGATAATGGGGAAAATGAAATTGTTGCCTGTCACCAAGATCAGTGTTTATTCTTTAGTACTTAGTAGTGGGTTAGGTTTAGATTTGAATGATTGTTGCTACTCATCAGAGATGACGAGGAATATTATTTATTTTCATGGTTTCTATAGACAAGGTTTTAGATTTTCATTTAATAATGAAATTGGTTCTATTAATGGTTATTGTAATGGGTTATTTTACTTTGAAGCATTTGTAACATCCCGAAATATCAAGAGTAGAGTTGAAGGGCTAAAAGAGTAAGTTCTGAAATAGTGACTCGGCGAGTCCATGGATGGACTCGGCGAGTAGAGTCGCGACTGGGTCGCGTGCTAAGTAGCCGACTCGGCGAGTCAGTGAGGAGGAATCGGCGAGTAGGCGCTGATTGGAGAAAATCCTAATTCTCGGGGTTGAGCCCTATATAAAGAACATTATGTCTTCCTCCCAGCCTCCTTATCACCCCTTGAGCCCCAGAAAACCCTAAATCGCGGTGAAGCACCATTGTTGAGTGGATTGGAGCTTGGAGAAGTAATTGTTGAAGGAATTTTGGGAGATTGAAGGCTTGGAGCAAGGGGCTTTGCTTGGATTCGAATTACATTGCAGATGAGGCATCTCTTGGAGGTAATATCTCGTTCTTGGGTTGTTGTTATGTTGTTTCTTCATTTTGGGGTTTGTGGGAACTTGTTTATGGATGTAATGGGAAGTCTAGAGGTTAGATCTGAGGTTGCTACCTTAGATCTGGAAGGGAGAAGAATCAGTGAGCATGAAATTCCCTGTGTTGGCGTGTTTAGTGAAGCTTTCATGTCCCAAACCCTAGCCCAATGTTCAAATGGCCTAGATCTCTTTGGATTCACGTAAAGTTTGCCACTTTACGTGATGGATGAGTGGTAGGAGGCTAGATCTATGTTTTGGAGCATTTGCATGGCTTGGAATGCTTCTGAATGGATTCAGACCGGTGGTACTCGGCGAGTCACATGGGTGTACTCGACGAGTTGCTTGAAGATGAGCTGGGACTCGGCGAGTTAGAAGAACAACTCGGCGAGTTGGATGAAGATGGCCTGGAACTCGGCGAGTTGTATGAACAACTCGACGAGTAGGTTGATGATAGTCTTAGACTCGGCGAGTCTGTTCTTGGACTCGACGAGTCTTGTCGAAGAGTCCCGATATTCCCTGGTTGAGTCGAGAATCGGTGAGTCAAGGGATGACTCGGTGAGTTGTGTGCGAGTGGACTCAGAGTTGTTGGACTCTGCGAGTCTCGGAGTGACTCGACGAGTTAGGTCGCGGATTGAGTGAAGTTCTGATTATAGGAACTCGGCGAGTCATAGGGTTGACTCGGCAAGTAGGGTCAGTCAGGGGTTGACTTTGACTGAGGACTTTGATTTTAACCAAGGGTTGACCGTTGACTTTTAGGGTTTGGGTCAGCGATGTGGCCTTTGGGCCAAGAGAGGGGTAAAATAGTCTTTTACCCTTAAGAGGGTGCATTGAGAGGGTTGATTCTAGTCTCGAGAGTTATAGTCATGAGAGTTTTGCCTTACGTGTTAGGCGGTGGCGAGTTCGAGATTCAAGTATGGAGATATCTGCTTTCTGCTTGCCAGGTGAGTTTTCTCACTATACTTTACCTTGAGTAGGTAACCAGAGTTATGTGACAGAGTATTTGTATGCTATGTATGTTATGTGTTGTACTGCATTATTTCTATGTGATTTATGTTGTGCATGTTTGCAGAGTTGGAACCGAAAGGTTCCTAGAGTTAGAACCGAAAGGTTCACAGAGTTAGAACCTGAGGGTTCACAGAGTTTGGGTGCACGGACCCATAGAGTTATAGCCTCGAGTGGCTTATATGTGTTATGTGTGTGGTATTTTGGGGAACTCACTAAGCTTCGTGCTTACAGTGTTTTGTTTATGTTGTTTTTAGGTTTCTTTCAGTATCACGGGACGGCACCGGCTTGATTGTACACACCAGAGAAAGAGTCATATTTTGGAGGATCCTGGTTTTCTATGCAAGTGAAAATGAAGCTATATTTTGTAATTCAATTATGAATGACATTTTAAACAAGTGTTCTAAGAATAAAATGATTATTTTAAATGAAAATTTTGTCTTGAAATTTACGGTGTTATTGCATGCTAGAGACAGGCTAGGTATTCCATATATTAGGACTAGAGTGGCCTGATTTGTGATGCCTTAGCCTAGGAATTTCTGTGATATGCGATGTGCTTTTGAGTATGTGATGAGTGAGAATATTTGATTGGAATCCTTTAAGGGATTTAAGTAGAGGAGTAATCTAGGGGAGATACCTAGATGAGTACTATGGTACTTGGAGAAAGAATAGTTAGAGCCCGCGAGGGGAAGAGTTGCAGAGTTCGGTGGTACTTCTGAGGAGGAGCAGAGCAAGCGGAGTTATCACCCAGAGTGAGTCATATATATTCTTCGATGCTCGAATGCTGCTTGCTTCGTGCTTTGTGGAACTCTCGATGATGGGAGTCAGCTACCAAGCGAATATGACGATATTCAGGAGGTAGATGGTTGGCATCATTAGGAGCTCTTCAGCAGCTGATGGCAGAGAAGTGTGGGAATCTGGGAAGAGCCTTGGGAGTAACCTTAGCCAGATGAGTGCACTGGCAGGGTAGAGAATTTCGCTAGGGAGCGAGCGCGCGACGGAATTGGTGAACTAGAAGGTCGAGCAGCTACTTAGGAGCTCCAGGATAGTCCGTGTGGAAAGTATGGGTAGATGTGGCAGGTAGTATGGGCCCATACTACTGAAAGCAGAGGACCCATACTTGATACAGGGAGTATTCTGAAGATTCTAATGAGCGTATTGAGGAGTGATGTTATGGTTCGAGTACCATACATCGGAGCAGATTGAGGAGTGATGTTATGGTTCGAGTACCATACATCGGAGCAGATTGAGGAGTGATGTTATGGTTCGAGTACCATACATTGGAGCGGATTGAGGAGTGATGTTATGGTTAAGTACCATACATCGGAGCAGATTGAGGAGTGATGTTATGGTTCGAGTATCATACATCGGAGCAGATGGAGGAGTGATGCTATGGTTCGGGTACCATACACCGGAGCATATTGAGAAGAGATGTCATGGGATGAGTACCATGGTTCGTAGTGAATGATGCTTGTGATTCTCTTGTTATCCGGTCACGATTGATGAGGTAGAGATTGGACGCTATGGGTTTTAGGCCTGTAGGCCATGATTGAGTTTGGAGAGGCGTCCCTCGAGAGGGAAGTCAAGTGCCTATCAGAGTATTTTGGTAAGGAGTTAGAGGGAGAGGAGAATTTTAGTCTGAGTTGAGCAATCAGTCGATAGAGGAGAGGTCACCTTCTATGTGGGTGGTGCTATTTATGTTCGTGTGCGAAACATGAGAGGCCTGATGTTTTAGTTTTGGGTTTGGGGGTAAACCCTGAAGGTCGTTATTGGTGATGATTTTTCCCAGAGTATCAGGTAGCATGTGTGCCGCGAGGCAGTGATTTATCATGAGCAGATAGTCAGTTGGGACTGAGATAGTCGAGGACCACACTACACCTATATGAGTATAGTAGGATGTATTGTAGTGGTATCAGTGGGGAGTTCAGTCGAGTTTAGCAGTGCAGAGAGTTTTCTATCCATGTTGGGTGTTGAATATGGGAGTGGGTCCTTGTTCTTGGGATGATCCCGGTGTTGGAGCGATGTTTGATGAGTTGAGGTGAGGGGTACGATGATTTTGTGGTTCGGTCTATGAGCCAGGGATGTTATAGAGCAGTTGAGTTGTTTGGTGCTAGATTGGTACGAGATTTGGAACGACTAGAGACAGTCGTGGCGAGAAGTTCTTGAGGAGTTCATCTGAGGATCAGAGTTATGAGATCGATTAATTTCCTTAAAGGAGATTATCGGGTGTTGCATAACACTTTCCAGGGGCAGGTGCGTTATTGCTGGTGGAAATAGTTTGTGAGGTTGTTGATGTGTCAGATAGTGATGGTTCAAACCCTAAGTGGGGGAGAACCAGGTGGTTTATTGAGAGAACCAGAGATTTGTGCAAGAGCGGTTAGGGGTCGGATGCAGAACCTGTGGCTTGAATCCATGAGATCAGGGTCATTGGTGATTAAGGAAAGGTGCAGGGCGAGATAATGCATGTGATATATGTCTAAGAGAAGGATGGGTGTCTCCACGGCGGGTGGTCAATGATCAGGAATCTGATGGTGGTCAGAGTCGTCTCGAGTGGAAGGCTCGTAATGATGGTATGGGCAGTTGAGAACTTCTGGGTTGAGATATGGGTAGCCGATTATCGAGTAGCCAATTCCCGGGCTAGGATGTGTATTCTTGCTTGAATTTTGAGCAGTAGTGGAAAGGGTTTCGGAGGATCATCAGTGTGTTCTGAAGGGTTAGCGCCTTCCTTGTATTCCAATTGAGTGTTTGGATGCACTGAAGTTGCACATCGTGTGATATCAGGAATTAGTATGGGATTCAGAGGAAATGTATTGTCGTAAGTGTATGGTATTGGGAGTAAGGGAATCAGTGGTTGTGGCAGGATCTTGTGATGTTCTGTTGGGATATTCCGAGGTATCCGGGTATGATACCTTATTTCGGAGTTACTCATAAATCTTGAGTTGATCGATTTGTGGTGTATCAGGTATCTACGGATCTAGTGGGAGCCCTTCGAGTATGGGCATCCAGGGAGATTATTAAGAGAGTGGATCTTCGCAATGGTGGGCATTTTGATATGTCGATTGCTTCCAGAGTCTGGAATGTGTATTCGAGTCGAGTATGGGTAGCTGCCTGTGATAGTCTGCGGAGCATGAGCTAGTGGAGTCAGAGGGTGTTGTGATACCGCGGGGAGCCGTAGTACTCACTAGTCAGAGGGTGTTGTGATACTGCGGGGAGCCGTAGTACTCACTAGTCAGAGGGTGTTGTGATACTGCGGGGAGCCGTAGTACTCACTAGTTAGAGGGTGTTGTGATACTGCGGGGAGCCGTAGTACTCACTAGATGGCAAGAGAATGTGATGATGGAATGATCTCCGATCAGTGTATGATGTGGAAGAGTTTTTGGCTTGAGTATCCCTAGTATTGAGTTCTGGAGCATGGGTGTTGAACCGGGGGTGAGACTGGGGTCACCGTCTCTGTCGGGAGATGCGGTGAGATGCGCAAGGGATATGCGTAGCAGAAACTAGAGATCAGAGTTGAGACGATCCTTGGTTGGATTGTATTTTGTTGCATGAGGAAAAGAGAATTTTGTGACTTGCGTGTCCCTGGGCCGGGATAGTGGTCACGGGGAGCAAGTTAGTGGGTTATTTGGATCATGATATGGGTGACCTTTGGAGGCTCAGCTGTGGAGTCAAAAGCTGACCTGGTGCTCATTCTCGAAGAGAGATATGAGAAATGAGCTAGAGCTTATCATGATGATGTCTGAGGACACTTCAGAGCGAGCGAGCGGTTCAGACGCTCGAAGACATGCTTCGGGCATGTGTATTAGGCCTCGGAGGGAGTTGCGGCACATATTTATCTTTGGTTGAGTTATCCTATATCAACAGCCATCTTTAGTGCATTGGTATGCCACCCTTTGAGCTGTTGTGTGGGAGGAGGTGTCGGACCCTCATTTGTTGGGGAGAGGTAGCACATGGACCCGAGGGCCCTTGCGAGCAGATCCAGAGCATGTGTGATACATGAAGTAGTGGAAAGGTTGGCTAGTGGTTTCCCTGGGTAAGGGAAAAGAAAGGTATGTAACCCCCGGGGGGGAGTGTTGGTTCACGGAAGTGAAAGTAGTAGTGAGAGTGGATGATTTGGAGTATGGTGGATGAACACTGTGTCTGTGACAGTGGTGTGGAATGACATCATGTTGGGATGTCTGCTGAGGACGCGAAAGGGGTTCCACGGGTGTAGAGCCAAGAGTCTCAGGATGAATGCAGGGAGGGAGTCTGGGACTCCCAGCTTGATTCTGATCAGGGTATTGGATATGTACTAGTGGTTCATCCTGGGGGGATGTTGGAGGATATCATCAGTGCATCGGGTTTTTCCCAACCCGAGGGTACTGGGCAAGTTCAGCATGCGTATGTGATTGCAAGAGGAGAACTCGTGGGAGTTGCTCTGAGATTGAAGAGTGGGTCTTTCTGTCAGCACAGAATGGATAGAGTGGGATTCGGATCGGGGATCCGATGGTTCATGGCTTTCTAGCCCTTATGGTTCGAGCGATTGTTGAGATTTGGAGTAGTGATACATCTCGGGTAATTCTCGATTGTTGAGTGTGATTATCAGAGGGTACAGCCGGTGCCCGGTTTGAGACGGTGGTCAGGACACCGCAAGGAAAGGGGAAGTGAGTTCGAGTTTGATGGTTATGCTTTGGGGAACCTGGTCCAGTTAGGGCCATGTGGCGCGTCGTGGGAGTATTTTGGAGTCGAGTTGCCATAGGCTTCGAGGACGAAGCCTAATTTAAGTGGGGGAGAATTGTAACATCCCGAAATATCAAGAGTAGAGTTGAAGGGCTAAAAGAGTAAGTTTTGAAAGAATGACTCGGCGAGTCCATGGATGAACTCGGCGAGTAGAGTCGCGACTGGGTCGCGTGCTAAGTAGCCGACTCGGCGAGTCAGTGAGGAGGACTCGGCGAGTAGTCGCTGATTGGAGAAAACCCTAATTCTCGGGGTTGAGCCCTATATAAAGAACATTATGTCTTCCTCCCAGCCTCCTTATCACCCCTTGAGCCCCAGAAAACCCTAAATCGCGGTGAAGCACCATTGTTGAGTGGATTGGAGCTTGGAGAAGTAATTGTTGAAGGAATTTTGGGAGATTGAAGGCTTGGAGCAAGGGGCTTTGCTTGGATTCGAATTACATTGCAGATGGGGCATCTCTTGGAGGTAATATATCGTTCTTGGGTTGTTGTTATGTTGTTTCTTCATTTTGGGGTTTGTGGGAACTTGTCTATGGATGTAATGGGAAGTCTAGAGGTTAGATCTGAGGTTGCTACCTCAGATCTGGAAGGGAGAAGAATCAGAGAGCATGAAATTCCCTGTGTTGGCGTGTTTAGTGAAGCTTTCATGTCCCAAACCCTAGCCCAATGTTCAAATGGCCTAGATCTCTTTGGATTCACGTAAAGTTTGCCACTTTACGTGATGGATGAGTGGTAGGAGGCTAGATCTATGTTTTGGAGCAATTGCATGGCCTGGAATGCTTCTGAATGGATTCAGACCCATGGTACTCGGCGAGTCACATGGGTGTACTCGACGAGTTGCTTGAAGATGAGCTGGGACTCGGCGAGTTGGAAGAACAACTCAGCGAGTTGGATGAAGATGGCCTGGAACTCGGCGAGTTGTATGAACAACTCGGCGAGTAGGTTGATGATAGTCTTAGACTCGGCGAGTCTGTTCTTGGACTCGGCGAGTCTTGTCGAAGAGTCCCGATATTCCCTGGTTGAGTCGAGAATCGGTGAGTCAAGGGATGACTCGGTGAGTTGTGTACGAGTGGACTCAGAGTTGTTGGACTCTGCGAGTCTCGGAGTGACTCGACGAGTTAGGTCGCGGATTGAGTGAAGTTCTGATTATAGGAACTCGGCGAGTCATAGGGTTGACTCGGCAAGTAGGGTCAGTCAGGGGTTGACTTTGACTGAGGACTTTGATTTTGACCAAGGGTTGACCGTTGACTTTTAGGGTTTGGGTCAGCGATGTGGCCTTTGGGCCAAGAGAGGGGTAAAATAGTCTTTTACCCTTAAGAGGGTGCATTGAGAGGGTTGATTCTAGTCTCGAGAGTTATAGTCATGAGAGTTTTGCCTTACGTGTTAGGCGGTGGCGAGTTCGAGATTCAAGTATGGAGATATCTGCTTTCTGCTTGCCAGGTGAGTTTTCTCACTATACTTTACCTTGAGTAGGTAACCAGAGTTATGTGACAGAGTATTTGTATGCTATGTATGTTATGTGTTGTACTGCATTATTTCTATGTGATTTATGTTGTGCATGTTTGCAGAGTTGGAACCGAAAGGTTCCTAGAGTTAGAACCGGAAGGTTCACAGAGTTAGAACCTGAGGGTTCACAGAGTTTGGGTGCACGGACCCATAGAGTTATACCCTCGAGTGGCTTATATGTGTTATGTGTGTGGTATTTTGGGGAACTCACTAAGCTTCGTGCTTACAGTGTTTTGTTTATGTTGTTTTTAGGTTTCTTTCAGTATCACGGGACGGCACCGACTTGATTGTACACACCAGAGAAAGAGTCATATTTTGGAGGATCCTGGTTTTCTATGCAAGTGAAAATGAAGCTATATTTTGTAATTCAATTATGAATGACATTTTAAACAAGTGTTCTAAGAATAAAATGATTATTTTAAATGAAAATTTTGTCTTGAAATTTACGGTGTTACAGCATTACCTTGTAATGGTGTATATGAAACTGTGATGGTTGTAGATAACTTAGGAAATAATGTGTTGCGTATTCATTCGTCTAACGGTTTAGAAATGGCATGCTTGTGGCATTGTCATCTTGGACATGTCAACAAGAAGTGCATAGCCCAAATCCAAAAGCATGGAGTGTTGGAGTCATTTGACCATAGGTTAAATGACATATGCAAGACTTGTTTGCTTGGAAAGATGACTAAATCACCTTTCACTGGTACTTGTGAAAGAGGTGAGGATCTGTTGGATCTCATACACACCGATGTGTGTGGGCCTTTCAGATCCATCACAAGGGATGTAAACCACTTTTATGTGACTTTGACAGATGATTATAGCAGATAGGGATATATCTACTTAATTAAGAAAAAGTCAGAAACTTTTGAAAAGTTCAAAGAGTTTAAGCAAGAAGTGGAGAATCAATTGGGCAGGAAGATAAAGATGATCAGATCCGATAGGGGTAGTGAGTATCTTAGTATCGAGTTCCACAACTATCTTAAGGAATGTGGAATTGTTTCACAATTGACACCTCCTAGGACACCACATCTGAATGGTGTAGCTGAGAGGCGTAATCGAACCTTGTTGGACATGGTACGTTCCATGATGAGTCGAGCTTCACTTCCGATATCGTTTTGGGGGTATGCCTTAGAGACTTTCGTCCATATCCTTAATCTAGTCCAAACAAAGAAGGTTGCTAAAACACCTCACGAGATGTGGACAGGGAAGGTTCCCTCATTGGCACATATTAAGGTTTGGGGTTGTGAAATTGTTTCACAATTGACACCTCCTAGGACACCACATCTGAATGGTGTAGCTGAGAGGCGTAATCAAACCTTGTTGGACATGGTACGTTCCATGATGAGTCGAGCTTCACTTCCGATATCATTTTGGGGGTATGCCTTAGAGACTTTCGCCCATATCCTTAATCTAGTCCAGACAAAGAAGGTTGCCAAAACACCTCACGAGATGTGGACAGGGAAGGTTCCCTCATTGGCACATATTAAGGTTTGGGGTTGTGAAGCTTTCATAAGACGAGAGACTCACGGAAAGCTTGAACCTCAAAGTGAGCGTTGTATTTTAATCGGATACCTACAAAATTCTTTTGGATATTATTTCTACAGACCTAGTGATAACATGGTCTTTTTAGCAAGGAGAGCGATTTTCTGCGATCGGGAACTTAAATGTCAAGAGGATAGTGGGAGGCAAATTGATCTTGAAGAGATTCAAGAATCGAGCGATGAAGGGACTTCTAACACTAGCGCTCAACTTGAGGAAGAAATTCATGTTGAACCAAATGACTAGTCATTTCCTCTTATGTTTTCCACTAGAGTTACCATTCCACCTGTGTTATATGGTTTCCACATAACAATGATAACACACTGATAAATTTGGATGAACCCGCTAACTATAATAACACACTGATAACACACTGATAAATTTGGATGAACCCGCTAACTATAAGGAAGCCATGGCAGGACTTGAGGCTGCCAAATGGAAAGAAGCAATGGACAGCGAGATCCAGTCCATGTGTGACAATCAAGTTTGGAACTTGGTTAACAATGTACCATGTCGAAAGACAGTTGGGTGCAAATGGATCTTCAAGAAGAAGACCGACATGGATGGAAAGGTACAGATGTTCATGGCACAACTAGTTGCGAAGGGCTTTACTCAAACCCTATAGGTTGACTATGATGAAACCTTCTCACCAGTATCCAAGATCAAGTCTATTAGGGTTATGTTGGCTATTGCTGCATTTCATGATTATTAAATTTGGCAGATAGATGTCAAAACCGCTTTTCTTAATAGGAAGCCGGCTTAAGATGTTTACATGTGTCAGCCAGAAGATTTTATGGATGCTAAATACCCCAATAGAGTGTGCAATCTTGAGAAATCCATTTATGGATTGAAACAAGCATCTCGCAGATGGAATCTTTGCTTCGATGAGAAAGTCAAAGAGTTTGGTTTCTTTAGCAGTGAGGATGAGTCTTGTGTGTATGTCAAAGCTAGTGGGAGTATAGTTAGCTTTCTAGTTCCACTATGAAGGATCTAGGGGAAGCTGCTTATATCCTAGGGATAAGGATCTTGAGAAATAGGAGTAAAAGACTAATATTACTTAGTCAAAGTACTTACTTGGACAAGGTGTTAAAACGTTTTAGCATGGATAATTCAAAAAAAGGGGAGTTACCAATACAGAGCAATACCAAGCTGAGTAAGTCTCAAAGTCCGAGTACCGATGCCGAGATAGCGAAAATGAATTGAGTGTCGTATGCTTCCACCGTTGGCTTGATCATGTACGCTATGACATGTACTTGCCCTGATGTGACTTTTGCGTTGAGCATGGTAAGTTGATATCAAGGGAACCCGGGTAAAGCTCACTAGATAGCAGTCAAGAACACTTTTAAGTATCTATGAAGGACTAAGGACTGGGTCCTTCTAC
This sequence comes from Lactuca serriola, assembly GCF_051521515.1. Classification (NCBI taxonomy): domain Eukaryota; kingdom Viridiplantae; phylum Streptophyta; class Magnoliopsida; order Asterales; family Asteraceae; genus Lactuca; species Lactuca serriola. Next base: position 159,652,632 of record NC_136409.1, read on the forward strand.
TTAGTGGATGTGAAGATTTGACAGTGACAGGGTACAGTGAGACCAGTTTTCAGACCGACCGAGAAAACTTCCATTCTCAGTCCGGCTGGGTGTTTACCCTTAATGGACGAGTAGTAACTTGGAAAAGTTCTAAGCAGGAGACCGTGGCTGATTCATTGTGCGAGTAAGGGTACATAGCCGTGAGCGAAGCATCAAAGCACGCTATATTGTTGAAGAACTTCATTAAAGACCTTGGAGTTGTACCAGCCATAAAGGAGCCTATGGAGATTTTCTGTGATAACGAAGGAGCGGTTGTCTTAACCAAGGAACCAAGGGATCATGGAAAATCCAAACATGTCGACATAAAATATCATTTCATCAGACATTATGTAGAAAAAAGACTCCACGTTATCAAGAGGGTATCGTCATATGAGAAATCCTACAGATCCCCTCACAAAGGGTCTGAGTAGGATTAAGCACGTTCAACATGCGAGGAGCATTGGTCTAAAAGACGATATTAGTTTTATTAATTAGATAGATAGTTAGAAACTTGTAACAATATAAATGTAATTGACATTTGATGATTAAGTAATGAAAGATTTATTTATGAGTAAAGTTTACTATCTTTTGTCAATTGCTTATTTTGTGTTTCACTTTGCACGTTTTACTTCTCGAATAATTGGATTGTTCAAATTATCCACAAACGTTCATACTTTGGAAGTAAGTTATGGAGAAAGGATGTCATGAATTGGCTTTTAGATTGTCTAAGTGCTTAGACATAGCAAATGTTTTCTGCAACGTTCATGAGTACTCATGAAATAGGATTTGAGTATTGGATTAAACCCACGCTCATTTGAATCACTTCATGGAATTTATCGCGAGTGATTGTGAGACAATAACATCGTATAATCTTTAAAATGAGATAAATGAGTTGTTTACGAGTTGGTTGTGCATTGATAATGTGTAAATGCATCAGCAATTTGATGTTATAAAACGTATTATTGTGTACGATTTGATGAGTAAATAGTAAAAGCATATAAGTCAAAGTTTATCTGTTCCGTTTATCCTTACAGGGTAAAAGCGATATCTTGGGCCCCTCGATGATTTTGTGTTGACTTATGTGTCGGGCCCGGTCAGGACTGAATTGATGTGTTCAATTAAGTTCTATGTCAAACAAATCATAAATCGGGAAACAGACTGTCGAACATCGAGAATGATTATATCCCATGTCTTTGTCCACACAATATCTTGTAGAACGGAAGATTATATGATCCCTTATCTAAAGGATGCGTCATTGACTAGGTCAGAGTTCAACAACGACTTTTAAGTGCTATGATTGCTTATCAGATTCTGAAGTCATACCTACAATTATAGTTATTAGAATTATCCAAGTGGAAGAATGTTGGATTAGGTGTCTAATCCCATAACTATATTTGGTACGTACTTGATTTGATAGTAGCATGGTCCATTTGGGTTGCCTTCACCATAGCAACTTGACAGGATGAGTTTTGGAGAGAGGTTAATGGTTTGTTAATATATTATAAGTATAATATATTAATTAGAAATCATATTATTCAATTAGTATTTAATTGGAAATTAATTAAGAATTAATTTTGGGATTAGAGGAACTGATTAAAAGAGTGAGGACTAGTATTGCAAATCATTGATAGTTGCAAAGTTGGGCTTATGAACTCTATTAGGAGGAGTGGACAAAATCTATAGGAGGCCCTATAGAGATTTCATCCAAGGCCTTCTAGAAAGGATTTTATGGACTGCTTAAGGCCTAAACAATGATAATTAGGGTTTCCACTTGAAAACCCTTGGAGCCTCAACTATATAAAGACCCTTCTACATGTTGAAATCATGAGTATGCTTCTAAGAGAAACCCTGGGCGATTTCTGGTGCTTTACATCCTCCTTCTACCTCATTCTTTGCTAGTGTTGTTTGTGACGCCATTAAACATGCAACACTTGGGGCACTAGGCTTTCAAAGGTCAAGATCAAGCAATGAATACTTGTTATTACTAGATAACAAGAAAGGTAATTCCTAAACCCTAGTTATTATATGAATATCGATTTTTGTATGCCAGTATTAGGGTTGTTGCTTTGGAAATCTTGTTTACATGTATAACCAGTGAAAACTTTAGATCCAAAACAATTAAGGTTGCATGATGACATAAGAATGTAGATATGCTCAAAAACCATCAAACAGTACATCACACCTAATCATAGTCGTTCATAGCGTTATTATATTTCTCGCTAAAATCACTACAAACATCTCCGATTCGTCATTTGTATCGCCGAACAAAATGTCATAAAAATCCTCGACGACGGGATTTACTTTAGCATTGAAGACATGTTTTGAGCTTTGAAATGTGAAGTAAGAATGTGTATATATAACAGAAAAAAATAAAAAAATATTTTGAAAACTATCTGTTTAAAAATGGTCGCAAAAGAGGTGTGGTTAGGTACTTTGTGAGGTGGCTTTACCTCACCATAGCACTACCGGACGGTGTCTTGTATTCGTGTTCAACATACTACTGTGGTGACACCCACCGTGGTGTGCGGTTTGTGCCACCGACTGGACTTACCGGAGACGCCAAGTATTTGCTATTGCCATCATTTCTTGCAGTTAAAGTGATGTGTTTAGTAGAATTGATTTAGTTTTCTTTGAAATGTATTTATATTTAGAAATTCAGAAATTTGTTGCTTAATAGCCACTAGGAGGATGTTTCTCGGATATTTTTATTTCTCATTGGATTTCCAACGAAATTCGTAATTAATTTTATAAAAATAACTTTTAAGATTACTTTATTGAAATTCTATAAACTATTTTTAACGAATTTTATGACTTTCACTTCTTTTAAACAGTTAGTGGATAACTCATAATTGTTTATTTTGAACACTGCACCTCCAACTTTAATCAGCACATCGGTCAGTATTCGGAAGGAATATGATCAAAACACGTTATCCTTCTGACCTTTTTCAATCACAGTATACGGGGTGCTTTGATTGTTTAAACAAGTTGACTTTAATATTAACCAATTGAACATAAAGTTGGACGCATGCAATGCTAATTTAATGCGCAAAACTTATATATATGCGCCGGCGTCCTCTATCTCTTCTTTCATACTAATCTTTCTTTTTCTTTTATCGAGGTGCCTGATGGCTGTCATTGTTATGTTGGTTGTATTCTTGTTAATCGAGCCCGGAATTTCACAGTTGAATGGCGATGAAAACATTAATGGTAACGCACCCGTAAGATCATTCTGTGGTCCTAATCCTCCAATTATTCTCTCAAGTTTTATCAACAATCGGAACTCAACCCTTACTCAACTCAGAAGCCAATTATCAAGCACTGGGGTATTTTATTCAAGGGCACAGAGTTTAAGTGACGGGGACTCCGTTTTTGGCGACGCCCAGTGCAGGCAATACCTCTCCGAAGCTCAGTGCGTTGCCTGTTTCGATTCTTGTGTATCTCAACTCGTGCCTTGCATAACTGGCAATGGTGCTTATGCTTTCTCTGATAACTGCTTTGTCAGGTAAACTTTTATCTTATTACAATTGAATGATTAAGTAAACAAAGGTAGGCTAATTATATGTGCTGCAACATGATTCGCCATCCATGTCATGAAAAAGAAGTATTCTGTATACTCGTAATTAATTAATTTGTTGTTCGTTATGAAAGTTCAGAATAACAAAATAAAGAACCGGCCACCTTGGGTTTGGGTGGCGCCTTATTGTTTATCCCGATATTTGATTGTTTATAATGATATCCAGTTTACATCTTTATTTATATCTTATATCTAAGCTGAAAAAACAAAGTAGCCCATGCATGGACCTCAAGCTGGAATAAGTTTTTCTTCTCGTTTTCATATCTGAAATACCACATTAAACTAAACGACAACATCATTTGGAGAAAATCTATTGGAAAATTTTAATCCAATAGCAAGTGTGCTATTTTCCTTTTGTCCTATAATGGTAGGGTGAAAAAACATTTATGAAAATTTGAGGGCTATATACTAGGTCCACCGACGGTTTCCTCATTGGTCTCGTTTGTGTGGCTGCGAAAGTAATAGTTCAATACTTTGCTCTATAATAATAATGTTGAGCACGTAATGAGTATAGCCACTTGTTATTTGTTTATAATGTACTAATCCCGTGCATATCTAATTTATATCTTATTTTAATATCTATTCTTAAAAACATTGTAGCCCATTCCTCAACCTAGGATGAACTTTTTTCTTATGGTAATTTTCATATCTGAAATACCATACTTAATGTCATTATCTTTAAATAATAATTTCTTCACGTTTGTAAACGATAATATACTTTATTAGTTTCTCCATGTTATTGAATAATCATTTATATATTATATACATGTTACTACTAATTAATTAAGTTCACAAATGAGATTCTAATTAAAATTATTATATATATTTGTTGTTAAGGTATGAGAACTATCCCAATTACTACAACGACCCATCTGCGGTGGAGCAGATCACCTTCCTTCCACTTGACATATGTGGGAATCAATCGGCATCTCAGACTTCAAGTTTTAGCGAAGCTGTTGATGGGTTGTTATCAGATATTAGAGTTGCTACTCCGAGAGCCCCTAACTGGTATGTAGCATCCACAAGACAAGTCTCAAATGAAAATGCAACAGTGTATGCTGTTGCGCAGTGTGTTGAAAATACAAGCCAGACCATTTGCCAAGACTGCTTGAATAGAGCACATAGTGATCTATATAACTGTCTTCCTAATACAGAAGGAAGGTTTATTGATCAAGGGTGTTTCGCAAGATATTCAATCACCCCATTTTTCAGTGATAATCAGATAACTGATATCACAAATCTACTAAAAGGTGAGGTATCTTCGTTTATTTCCTTTCATTTTGTTATTGCCATTATAATTACCTGAAATTTTAAATTGATACGCTAATGACGAGCTAGCAAATTGTTTCATATATAATTGGTTAGTTTATAACACTTGTATTATTATATATTACAGAAAAAAAGTCAAATAAGGTACCCATAATTGCTGGAGGAGTTGGGGGTGTAAGCTTCTTCTTTCTTGTTATTGCTTTGGGATTATATTATCTTATATGGAAGAAGTCTAAGAGGACTGAAGAAGGTAATTCATATATATATATATATATATATATATATATATATATATATATATATATATATATATATATATATATATATATATATATATATATATATATATATATATATATATATATATATATATATTGACGTATTAGCATTTGACTAATCCCATGGAAAGAATTTAAAATAAATGTAGCTGACAACGCTTGCATCACATACTACTTCCTGAAATATACTATTTATATGAAATATTATGTTGAGTTTCTTATGTTGTTACGTGAATCATGTGATATTTTAGATGCTCCAGTGTTCAAGGGGGCAGTCAACTACAATTATAAACATCTGCAGTTGGCAACGAAAAATTTCAGTGAAGAGAATAGTATAGGGAGAGGTGGATTTGGTGAAGTATTCAAGGTAATGAATTAGAGCCAATTATATCATGTATTGCAAATAATTAACAAGAATAACAATATAAGATAATATGGAAAAACAAAACACATCATCTATTGAATGTTCATTGATACAAAGAAAGGGGACTATACTTTCTGCATTATTCTGTACTTCAAGTAATTAACTGCATTGAAACGTAATGATTACTATGAATAATAGTTCATTGTATGGGTTAATAGGCAACTCATGAGGATAATCAAGTTGTGGCAGTGAAGAAACTAGAAGTTCGTGATGCAAGAGCAAAACAAGAATTTGAAAATGAAATCTTGCTTATAAGTCAAATTCATCATCGAAATCTTCTACGTCTTCTAGGATGGTCAAGTGAAGGATCCAATCTACTACTTGTCCTAGAATACATGCCGAATGGTAGTCTTGACAGATTCCTATGGGGTAAGTTATTAAATATGAGGATTCACATGAAAATATTAATATGCAAAACATATGGTATACTTAAATATGTTTCCATTATATGTAGGTCCAAAAAGAGGGACTTTGAACTGGAAACAACGATATGACATTATAGTAGGGATAGCTAGGGGTCTCGCTCATCTACACAATGAATGTCATGTAAGAATCATTCATAGAGACATAAAATCAAGTAACATTCTCCTTGATGATCATTTTCAAGCGAAAATAGCAGATTTTGGGTTGGCAAAGTTTCAACCCGATGATCAAAGTCATGTTGTCACAAAGTTTGCGGGGACATTGTAAGTATGATTTGCAATACATTTGTGCTACATTCCAATATTATGCATGTAATCTGATTTTTTTATTTTTATTTTTACTATGTATAACAATACTAGGGGCTATACAGCACCAGAATATGCACGTCATGGTCTTTTATCAGATAAAGTTGACACTTTCAGCCTTGGTATCGTGATTCTTGAAATCATTAGTGGCCAAAGGTGTAATGACGTGAACATTGATGGACCTATAACCGATTACCTCATCGAACATGTGAGATCTAAAATTAATACTTTTTCCTTTTTATAGTTCCTTAACATAAAATAGTGCCAAAGAGTTGCCATTTTAGTTTTCACATGGTACCTCAAGATGGTTTTGTGATTAACAATTCTCTCCACACCAACATACACATATATTTTATCTGTTGCTCCGATATTCTCATGAAATATTTTCATGACAAAAACTCATTGGTTGCAATTGGTGGCAGGCATGGAAGTTGTATGAGAATAAGGAACATATGAAGTTAGTTGATGAGACAATGGACGCGAGAAAATATGAAGAAGAACATTTGATGAAAATCATTGAGATTGCATTGTTGTGCACTCAGTCACCAGCTATTAATAGACCAACAATGTCTGAAGTGCTTTTGATGCTTCAAGATGGCCAATCATTGGGGGAGAGACAACTAACTAGACCTACCTACATTGATCACAACCGAAGGATCCATATAGGCTCTATAAAGAATTCCATCGCCACTGGTGATCTTTTCCAAAAGAAAAAGGGAACAGAGACGAATGAACATGTACGCATTAATAAAGCAGATGACCAACAAGATGTAATGGAGAAGGGAACCAAGGTTGCAAATATTTGGTAAATTTTTTTAGTTAATGTGTTCACATTTTTTTTCTGTATATATATCATGCGAGGAATAAAGTGCAATATGTAGGAATAGAATAGACAAGGAAACTTTTGTGGTATGTAAGGCTATTATTGTGTTTGTAATTTTGGTAGTCCCATGATTGACGGAATCCCCGATCATAGCTAAATGATTGCTGTGCTAGTTTGGTTTAATTAATTTGTTCATCTATACCAAGGTAAAAGACAAAAGAATAGTTCGCTTTGTATCGAGGGCCAAGTTTGTTTTGGAAAGACACTTGGTTTGGAGGGTCGACTCTTAAAATAGATTTCCGAGATTGTATATGGTTGAATCGGAAAAAAAAAAATCTCAATTATTGATGATAAATTGTTCGTAACTTGATGACCACATAGCTGTCCTCAAGACTAAAAAATGTTTCTGAAACTTAGAAGATTCATGGGTGTCAATGAATTTTTTTTGGTTCAATCAATTCGAAATATCATTGCACTATTAGAAAACATGGGGTTTTCCTACGAAAAATAGCTACGGAAAATTTCGGTAGCTAATTAACTACGGAATGGCTACGGATCAACGACAGAATGAGACGCCCTAAATTAACAATGGAAGAGCTACAGAATAGCTACGGATGCTAGTTTGTAGCTATTCCGTAGCTCATTAGTTACGGAATAGTTACGGATGTGAATCCGTAGCTATTCCATAGTTCATTAGCTACGGACTAACAACCGTAGCTATTCTTTAGCTAATTAGCTACGGGCTAGCGACGAAAGAAAATAGCTACGAAATAGCGACGGATTTATAATTTCCATTATTTTTATTATTATTCCCATTATTATTATTTTTCATTATTCGACTCTTAAATTTGTTTTTGGATCATTTTGCTTACATATTTAAGACACGAACAATTAAAAATCATACTAATAATACTATTAATAGTAATATTTATAAACATCATAATAACATATAATAATTGTAACAAATGTGTTTAACACACAAACAAACGATTAAACAAAAAAAAAACTACGTTTAACACATCAATAAGGTGAAATAATCTATGTTTAATTTATAAATAATGAAAAATGATTATAATAAAGGGAAATATGTATGTGTATGTGTATTTATGAATTTATGTATGTATGTATGTATATATGTATGTATGTATGTATGTATGTATGTATGTATGTATGCATGTATATATGTATGTATGTGTATGTACGTGAATGTGGGTGTGTATGTAAATGTATATGTGTATGTCTATGTGTGTATGTATATGTATGTGTGTATGTATATGTAGGTGTATGTGTGTATTTGAATGTGTATGTGTATGTTTATGTGTATGTGTATGCATGTATGTGTATTTGAATGTGTATGTGTATGTGTATGTTTATGTTTATCTATGTGTGTATGTGTCTACATGTATGCATATCAAAAATCGCAAATATCAATAAGTATTACAATATTAAAGCATTAAATGAGTAAGAGATCTCAAAGGTGCACACGACTTTATGAACGATGTTAATAGGTATAAGTTGGTGAAAACATAGATAATCATTTATAAATATCTTGTACATGATTATCTATATTTTCACCAACTTATAGCTATTAATATCATTCATAAAGTTGTGTGCACCTTCAGGATCAAGTACTCGTTTCACACTTTAACAATGTATTGACTATACTTTTCACCAACTTGTGATGGATTTATGTTTGTATACATGAATGAGTTGTGGTATATTTGTACCTGTATATGTGTATGTATGCGTGTTTGTGAGTATTTTTATGTGAATGTAGATCATAAGCATTATAGTTTTAAACCATTAAACGAGTAATGGATCTCGTATGTGCGCACGACTTTCTAAATGATATTAATATCTATAAGTTGATGAAAATATAGATAATCGTGTATAATAGAGGTATGAAAAAAACGACGTGGAAGATTTTGTTTCATCACCTCCGTCTTCAAAGCAACATTACCTTCATAGACCAACTTGATGTTTCAAAAAGTCAATTTACCACGAGAGTAAGAATAATCCATCTCAGGAAACATCTTGCTTATGCATCTTCAGCAAAGACTTACGAAATTGATATGCTTCTCATTGATGAGCATGTAATAACAATTTTTTTTCTATGAATTTTCTTACAATTTCATTCTAACCATAATCAACAATATATAAACTGATTTTTTTATGCATTCAGGGAAGGAAGATCGAGGCAGAGGTTACTAATAGATGGGTTAAAAGATTTGAAAGTTTACTTCATGATGATCGTTGTTCCTACATCCAAAATCCACAACTTGGTCTTAATAAAAAAAAATAGTTTTGCTGATATTGAAAACAAAACCAATATTTATATCACAACCAAAGTTACACCATGCAATTCGATCACTTTATAGATTCTCTTTTGCAAACTTCAATGCAATTTTGGATGATGCCTTTGTTGAGAACAAACTTGTTAGTTAATTTATATGTTACAATCTACTGATTTATATAATGATATTATGCTATTTACCATCACTCACCATACCAAAACTTTTATACTAATCTTCCATTTTTTATCTTATATAATATATGTTATTGGAGATGTTGTGAGATACTTTCCAATTCTGAACAAGAAAAATAAATTATCAAAGAGAGTCAATTTGAGCTTGGAAAATCTAGAGTATGTTTACTCTTCAAAATTTTGTGTCAAATTTTACCTTATAATGTCATTTTATATTGTATATTTATTGTTTTTTATGGTTTTTGTACAAGCAAACAAATAAATGTAAGACTCTGCGATGGGTATGCACAACAATTTGCTAACTATTTGGAAAATAAAAAACAAACTCGTATGGTAGTTGTTATTCAATGCAAAAAAATATCTTATTGTAGAGGTTTGTTCATTACTTTGATTAACAATTTATACCTTAAAAAATTTCAAAGTATTATTCTTCCTTTTACTATAAATGAATATACATTTATACTAACTTCATTATGCATCATTTCAGAACGTTTCTCCGTCAAAATCGTTTCACTATGACTAGGATCTTCATCAATGATCCTATTTTAAATCAACAAAAATAACATCTTCTTTATTGTTAAGATTTCTTGCCAAAGTCAATCCATAAAGCACATCTATTAATTGTAGCAACGCTTTGTCCTCCCTCGTGTACTCTGCAAATGACGATTTCCTTTATAAGTTTGAATTTCATTTATTGTTGATCTCTAACAAGTAGATGAGGTTAATGTACTTAACTTTCATTTATGAAATATACATTATGTGAAATAGTGTTTGAATTACTTTTACCCTTATATTTCATTTTACTTTTTTTTATTATATAATTTAAACTGACATCAATATTTCTCAGAAAAAGCATTGACTGTTGTCAGTACGATTAAACATCTGTGTACTCTATATTTCTTTCGTGTCACAACAATAAGGCAGAAAGAGGTGTTAGTAACCATTAAAGATGGAAATGTAAGATTAATTTAAGAATATTATATAAAGTGTAAAATGTAGAGAATGACGAGAATGAGAGAATTAGGGAGGAAGACGAAGAAGTGGAAGATTTTGAAGACGGAGGTGATGAAAACGAGTTTTATTATTCATAAGAAGAATTTGAAGACGAAGATGATTGGGACGAATGTTACGAGCATTGTATTTTGTTGATGTCAGGAACATTGTCATTTTTTGATGTTAGGAGCATTGTATTTGTTGATGCTAAGCATTGTGTTTTTTTTTACTTTAAAATTAAACGTTGTTTTGCTAATGATTTGGATTTGGACATCCCGTTGTTTTAAACATTTGTTTTGTCAAGACTTATCAATCTTATATTATATATTTGACCATTCTTGTTCTATTAAATGTAGCATGTCGGGTAATGGACGCAAGGCTAAAGGCCGCAGTACCAACACTTCTGCTAGCAGTGCGGGGCATAGGAGGGGGGGTTATCCCCTAATTCTACCGACGAGCCACATTTTAGGATGTCACTCATACCGATCGATATGCCGATAGTGGCAAGAGTCACAGGCTCAAACAGTCAGGGTGCCATTAATAAACAAACCGACATGGCTGATCCTTTAGCAAACTTGGCTGGAATTCTTCACCATCAGACTCGAGGGATGGGTCATATGTCCCAGCTCATACATACATATTATAGGCCCTAGCTCCTACATACGTTTTATAGGCCCCAATCCCCACAAATGGGTTATACGCCCCAGTTTCCAAATACAGGTGTTGAGTTGCCGACCCCACAAACGGTTTTGAGGCCGGGTGGTCATGATGGATTTGAGGAGTACTATTTTGAGGGTGCAAATGCACAGGCAGCCTTTCGGTCGCCACAGACCCCGCACACGCCACGGTCACTGAACACGCCACCGACGCCACATGGCTCCACCTCTAGAGGTGTTACAGGCGGTCACGACTCGAATGCGACTGATTTTCAAGACTCTTTGTTGCCCCTAATTAGCCGAAAAGGGAAATAGTTAGCGTTTTCATATTTTAAAACTTTAATCTTTGATGTGAAAATTCTACTTATATAGTTCTTTTCAATGTAGGTTTGGGTCTAGGAAAATCCACAACACGTGTATTAGTCTCTATTGGGAGAATATGGATCATCTGTGGCCCCGGTTCAGTGATATTCTCTATGAGGCTCTTCTGCAGATGTTTTCGCGTTTCAAGGCAATATATTAAATATTAGTTATTGTATCTTATACTCATTTTTTTTAGTTTGTATTTTTAAATTTAGTTTTCACTTTTTTACAGACCATGTACAGGTGGAATTCCCTAGAGAATAGTAACATATTTGATGCCTTCAAGTGCGTCCTCAAGGATAGATATGGGGATCGGATGAAGCGTATCTGGATTAAATCTGGGGACATGTCACGAAATGATGGGAAACCCGTCCCTCCAGGTCATTGTACTACTTCGAAGGGATGCATAACTACCGCCATGGGCGGATACTGGAGAATGTGTGGCTATGTTTGTGTGATGTAATGGATATGATACATTATTATCTATTTTGTTGAGTTTTAATTTCCTATTGTATTAGTATACTTATATTTTTTTTTCTTTTCACAGCATTGGTCTATAGATAAGTGGAGAAAGAATTCAAAAGTTGCTCAGCAGGACCGCAAACTCGCAGATGCTAATGGGTCGACAGCTAGGCACGCCGCGGGTAGTATAGGATTTGACGAGCACCATAGCAACTTAGTAAGTATCATAATTATAAATTTTATTATCTTATTTTTTAACACTAACTACATCAATTATACTTTATATTTTATGTAAGAAAAGATGATGGGTAAACCACCCACACAATTTGATGTTTTCATGAAGACGCATGGCACAACTGAGGCGGAAAAAAAAATATTTTGCGGGAGATCACGAAAACCTCGAATATTGCTCACAAACTGCCAAAGAAGCACAAGTAACTTATCTTTTATCATTTATGTATATTGATTGTCTTAGTATTTTTATAAATGACAATGATATTGTTTTGGTAATTTGTAGGAGGCGTATCTGCAGGGGATGGTCAGAAAAATACGAAGAAGACTCTTCAAACCATAAAGATGATGCGGGGGTATGGGAGGAAACCCAAATTAGGAGAAAAGGAAAGTAAAAGGGTGCTATCTATAGCATATGAGCATCAAATATACATTTTGTGATTTCTGGGACACCATCTTCCCAATCCACCCAATCGGATAGTACACAACAAGAGGTATGTTGTTATGGTTTAAAAGTTATGTAGTATGTTGATAATATTGATTAAGTTGATAATAAAAAAAAGTAAGTTTCTATTATGGTTAAAAGTTAGATAGTTTGTTGATAATATTGATTAAATTGATAATAACAAAAGTACGTTGCTATTATGGTTAAAAGTAAGGTAGTTTGTTGATAATATTGATTAAATTGATAATAAACATAAGTACGTTGTTATTATTGTTAAAAGTTAAGTATATTGCTATAAGTATTATAAACATAAATGCATTGTTATAATAAACTAATGTACATTGCTAATATTGTTTAACTATTGAATTGTGTTGCCATTTTTTTAGGTTGATAGGTTGTGTGCACAAGTTTCTACCATGGAACAACAACAACAACAACAACAAATGAAAGTACAAATGGAAATGGTTATGAGGATGATGAATATGTCTGGAAATCAACCCTGTGCTCCCCACGATAATCCACATGAGGACAATTGATAAGTATTTTGGAACAATTGAATTTGTAAACATTTGGTATTGTTTGTTTTGTGTAAGTAGTGCTTACGTTTGTAAGATATTTTGGATAATGGAATGGAATGTGTCAAACTTGGTATTATGGATGTTTTTTGATGCATTTTATATGGTATTAGGAACAAATGTGAATTGAATGTGGTATTTGACAAAAAATTGGAAAATTTTAAATTAATTTTTTTTAAAATAAAACGAAGTTAGCTATAGAATAGCTACGGATTTCCGTAGCTATTTACTTTCGTACCTATTCCGTAGCTATTTGGGTCTGTAGCTATTTTGTAGCTATTTAGTTCCATAGCTATTCCGTGGCTATTTGGATCTGTAGCTATTCCGTAGCTATTTAGTTCTGTAGCTACTATGTAGCTATCTAGTTCTATAACTATTCCGTAGGAAATCCATAGCTATTTATTTCCATAGCTATTCCGTAGCTCTAGTAACTACGGAAAATCTCGTCGCTATTCTATAGCGATTGTATAGCTAATCCGTAGCTATGATTTAGCCACGGGCCATTATGCTACAACCAAATTTCCATAGCAATTCCGTAGCTATCCGCTTATAGCTACGAAATAGCCACGGATTGTGCGGTAGCTATTGCACCAATTTTCTAGTAGTGTTGAAAAAGCATTCTTTGTTAGCGATCCAATTATTTTTAGTTGGAAAAATTGGCTTCTAATTAAAGTCAATTGTTTCATTTGGAGGCTTTTCCAAAACATGTTCCCATTAACCACAAATCTAGCTGGCAGGGCCGACTCTACCCTTTGCAAAACTAAGCAAGGGTTTAAGGCCCCCACTTCTAAGCCCCCTAATATTAAAGTTTATTTTGTTAATTATATATTTATATATACGTATTTTTTGGATTGCAAAGACAAGTTCACGCTTGTCCTGATGATGGTACACGTGTTGGTTTATCGAACTAGGGGTCTCATGTTCGAATTTTTTTGCTTACATTTCATTCATTTTATTTTGGAAGCTACCTAAACATATCTCACATCACTCATGGATGAAACTCAACTACTTTCCTCTTTTATAGATGCTCTACCATCCTCTTGCTTCATATATCGGTTGGGAGATCAAAACTTCAACAAACTTCATGTTTATATAAGTGATTAGCTGAGATGCATTAAGAAATAGTTTGGGATTTAGTTTAAGTTATAAAACCGAAGGACCTCAATTTTTTTGTTTGCTTAGAGTGTCCAAGTTGGTTGAGCCACCCCTGCTAGCTCGAAGAGGTGTATCAGTGACATCCACCTTATGTCCCTTCTGATACAAGAATGAAGAAGTTGTTGATCATTTTAATCCGAATTGTTTTGTCGCTAACATCAGTGTGGAAGTGGATCATTGGTGGACTTGTTAGCTTTTTTAATTCGAGCGACTCGCAAAATTCGAAGGTCCGACAGAAACCCCACAAACTTTTTCCACCCAACCCCGCGGTAGCCACCTACTCGCAAAATTCGAGCTACTCGCAAACCTTCGTTTTGATATTTGATGTGTTAAGTTTTTATGTGTTTTTCTTGTATGGTGACTTGGAAAACTGCGGGACAATACATGGGACGAGTATGAGTAGGTGTGGATGGTAGTGGATGCCTATATTACCGGAAGCACATGACTCACACTTGGATCAGGGAAAGTCACAAGGTTACCAATAAGCTATTAATTGATTTCATTTTATTCAAGTATGTCATTACCATTGTTTCGGTAATGACTAAGAAAAAAATTGTTGTTATCCCGACCCTAGTGGTCATATCACGTTGAGTCCAACTACGACGAGTAGGTTACGTGGTTCAGAGAACCAAGTTTGATGTAGCGTCCGACTTAAACCAAACAATTGAAATCAAAGCGATCAATGGAAGTATCACACTCGTTGTTAAAGAGGTTGGTAGCTAGAAATGCTACATGTTAAAGTGTGATTATATCACAATAGAACATGAAGGAAGGCATAGTCTGTTTTAGAATTTAACTCTAAGAGACTTGAGTCTAAACGTGCATCACATGATGATAGGTCATAATTTGGAGTCTAATCTGAGGTAGAGAGCAGGTGCACAATCAAGTACTCCTTACAGTCAATAAGTCTAAGAGATAGACTTGAAGGAATATAGAAGTTATAATTAATACCTAGGATGAAGAAATGAAGTATTGAGTCATTATACAAGCCCTGTTTCGTTGATGATTCCGGGATGTAATCATCCTAAGGGGGAGATAATTGTAACGCCCGCAGATTCGGGCTAATCAATTTAGAGGCAATAGGGGTCGAAAACGACTTTCCGACAAAAGATTATTAAGAATAAATAATCTCAACCAAGTTGTAGTATATGTTACAAGGTTTCCGTATATATAAAGAACGTCGAAATCCGAGTTATAACGAAGAAGTTATGACCCGTCGAAGTTTCGCGACGGAACCGGCACGACACAAGGAAGCGTAAATAGTGAATTTATGGTAGAGAGAGTTTTAGCCTTAGAGATATAAACTAAAGTCATATAATACGTTAAACTAAGAACATCGATAAAAAGAACGCCCAAATTTGACTTCGTATGAAGAAGTTATGATTTTTCAAAGTTTCGGATTAGCGGTGTACAGCCCGAAATTCGAATATTAGATCGAGTGAATTTTAGCCGACACCTCCTAAACGAGAATCGAAGATCTCGTTAAGAGTAGCGTAACGAGAAAAAGATGGGCGAAAACGGATGTCGGATGAAGAAGTTATGAGAATTTAACGGACCAATCCTGTGCCGGCCTGTTAATAATATAAAATTTAAAATCGAGTCAAAATTAGTCGACGGAGTCTAAACGAAAGTTGTAGAGTACATTCCCGCCTTCGCGTGGATATAAAGAACGTCGAAACTGAGATGACGTGGCAACATCTGGACCCTCCATCACTTATTAGACCTCGCTTCGGATCATGCCACGTAGCCTTCGCATTACGCCCCGCGTACGAGGTTCGGTACGCCCCGCGTACCTTCGGTCTTATCCGGGTCCTATCCGAGTGCGAGCCAGCTGGAACACGCCTGGCAACCTTATCCAAACTACGCCCAGCGTAGTTGAGTGGTATGCGCAGTATAGGTCCGAAGGTCGGCCCTATAAATAGGCTGCGAAGGGTCTCAGATTTTTCACTCATTTCTTCAACTCTTTCTCTCTCTACTTTCTCTCACTACCCCTCTAACCCCCCTAAACCCTAGGTAAACCCCCTAGCACCCGAGGGAAGCGCCGAGGCTCCCGGAGTCCCGAGAAAAAAGGGTCTTTCGGTTTCGGAAACGCTGCTCCGAGCAAAGCCCGGTTTTCTTTAAAACCCGTTGTAAGTGAGCTACACTTACGCAACTTTTAATATAGCTTTCAAATAACTATTGTAATGTTATTAGGTCCTTAAAATAATTATTTGGGATGTTATTATGAGTTATATTGAGTGTTATTTAACGCTTATATAATAGTAATAATAGCCAGGCTATTAATTTGTCGCGATTATCGTTAGACTAAACCCTAGTGGTATTGGTACTAGGTTTTATCGAAGGAAATTGTTTTTAGAGTATCAAAGCGATGTCTGAGTGCTAAGTCACCACCTTTCAAGTGAGTGCATAGTTACTTTCAGCTTACACATAGATATGAAGTATATTATGTAAATTACATGCTATGTGTGCATATTATCTGAATACTTGCTATCTATGCTGGATGAACATTTTTATACATGTTTTCAATAATTTAA
The DNA here is from genome assembly GCF_051521515.1 of Lactuca serriola. Taxonomy (NCBI): domain Eukaryota; kingdom Viridiplantae; phylum Streptophyta; class Magnoliopsida; order Asterales; family Asteraceae; genus Lactuca; species Lactuca serriola. Next base: position 159,669,645 of record NC_136409.1, read on the forward strand.
ACTGTATATGTATTTTATATCTACGAAAATGTTGTGGTAAAACATGGATAGATGTATTAGTTGTTGTGTGATAAAATAAAATAATGAGAGGTCTCGTTATAGATGTTATTGATGATCCAGTCATCTAGCGGAGTATAGATGATGACCACGGACTATTCTAGACAGTCTAGTGGAACACTAGCAAGCTCTCAACCTGTAGGTGTTTATTTGAACTGTGTGTTTATTTGAACCGTGTGCTCACCAGATGTACTCCATCCCCCACATGGTTGCCTTAAGGACATTTATTGCTGAGGAATCCCCTTAGCAGTAGGGTCCATCCCGATGATAGTCCTTAGACTAGGTCCCTTGTGTTAGATGTTTAGGGATGTAAAGTGAGGATAACGGGAACGGGTTGTTTGGTTTGATAAAGTTAATAATTATATTATTGTGGGTTGAAAACCCTATGTACTCACCTGGTTTCCCAACCTGACCCACTCAGTTTATTTATATCACAGGTGTCGATTTCAAGTCACATTACACTAAGAGATTAAGGAGATATAAATCACTAGTGATAATGAATGTAAGTTCTGTTTATGCTTATGTTTCTGTATTAACGATGACATCCCAATCGTTTTAAAATGAATAAAAATACATTTCTTCAAAAATGCTTTGATAACGTATTTATCATGTTTTACTAGGAACAAATTCCGCAACATTTTTATTAAAAGAAGTACTCTGATTTTTATAAAGCATAAACAAAATCGGTCTTTTCTGGCAGTGAAAAATGGGGATGTCACAGGAGGCCATGGCATCCTTAAGTAAGACCGTGGGGACGATCCCATGACATCCCTATATGTTGTATGCATGGCTTATGTGGTATATGTAGCTATTAAAGAAAATATGATATGTTTTTATGTGGATTGTATGTGGGGTATGCTCTGGGAACTCACTAAGCATTTGCTTACAGTTTCTGGATTTGTTTCAGGTAAATCTGAGCCCAAGGGCAAAGGCAAGGCTTCATGGCGCAACATGCACTCTCTCTCTGCCATTTTTATGGGACACTCTGATGATTGGAATAATATTATTATTCTCAAGAATTTGAAAATAAATGTATTGAGATTATATGGTTTATGGAAAGTGTTTTGACTATTTAAAAATGATAAAAAAAATCCTTTTGAAAATCTAGCTCATTACAAGTTGGTATTAGAGCCTTGGTTTGAGAGATTCAGGCACACTCTCGGGTGTGTCAGGACTCAAACTAAGGAAATGGTAAAATTGTTTTCAAAAATAAAAGTTAAAACTTCTTAAACTGGAAAAGAGGAGAGTGCAATGCGCGTGATCGGCCGACCCAAGTAAGTAGTTTCCCAATATGATAGCCATGTTATACTGATATGTGAGATGTGATAATCGTATTAATCTTGCTATGTGTATGCTTTCAAAATTGTATACGGTCAGGGTCTTATAGCCTCAGAATGATTGATTTGGCCTTATTTCCCGTTCCTTGTCTGGTTGTGGTCTTAGGTTAGAGTCTATTAATCGAAAGTCTATTTGATCTTGTTCTGTGTATAATTTGCATGCATAAGGGCAACCTACTATGATTGAGTTCACATTTGATATAGAGGAAGGAAATCCTAGGTTAGCCTAGGATTTGAGCTATGCGGTGGTTTGTATGATATGATTTTTTTGCGACGAATTGGAGTTATCAGGTAGAACCTTGGGGAAGGTACAGGTTGGTGTGGAAGGTAGTATTAGGCCAGAACTACTAAAAGCACAGGACCTGTACCTGAACCAATGTTAGACCTGGGAGCTCTAAGGAGGATCGGTGTGGAAATATCCCATCTATGGACATCCTGATCATTATGTTTTATAGTATTGCAGTACAGTATGATGGTGACATGATATGGAGGTGGGGGATCAGGATCGGGAACTGGATCTAGGTTGGGCGATGGTACCGAGCCCATTGACGAGAGGCTGCATGAACTCATCGCAACCGAGGTTACACGGGGGCTTCCTTGATGCTACCCCAGTTATGTTTGGGACGATCAAGGAGGGTAGGATGGAGATCATGGAGGAGAGGCTCAAGGAATTCAGAGCTGAGATTGTTGCGGGCCAGTTTGGGGCCTAAACTCCCTCGTTCCAAGATTTCAAGTCGTGTGGGGTGCCAGAGTTTTTCGGGGTCACGAACCTCATTATTAGCCGACACTGGGTGGCAGACATAGAGAACGCCCAACGCACGATTTCATGCCTTGATGCGGAGAAGGTGGGGTTTTCTTCATGTATGCCGAGGGATTGGGCCCGGTATTGGTGGGGGGGGGGGAGGTGACAAGTCTGGTGGGAGCAGCCAGTGTGACTGAGATGACATGGGCGGAGTTTGTTAGGCAATTTGATTTGGTGTTTGCACCACCTATCGAGGTGCAACGGCTGGTGAGGGAGTTTCATGAGCTTCAGCAGACCACCGAGACTATGGCGGAGATCACCGCCAAGTTTCGGGAACGGGCATTGTTGATTCCACAGTATGCTAATGATGAGGACATGAGGAGGACGAGGTATCATTTGACGTTGAGGGATGATATCCACGAGTTTGTGAGCTTTACAGGGTGCAAAACCTTGAACGAGATGGTGGAGAAGGCTCTTGAGCGGGAGATGGAGTTGGACTTCCGCACCAAGCGGAAGCCCGAGCAGGCATAGGAAATAGTAGGTCACGCTAAAAAGCCTAAGACCTCAGATTCTTCCAGTAGGGGCCAGCAGGGCCTTGGCCGGTGTGTCAAGTGCGGTAAATCGCACAATGGGGCTTGTCGAGCGGCAGGCTCACGTTGCTATGCATGTAGCCAGTCGGGCCACATGATCATGGATTACCCCAAGAAGGGCTTGATCTATTTCCACTGCAACCAGAGCGGCCACAAACAGGCCGGTTATCCAAGCTTATAGGGAGGGGGAGGAGAAGTGGCGGCGTCTATGCCCATCACGATGAGGATTACTGATGGCCGCCCTGCTAAGGCGGATGCTCCCGCGGAGAAGTGCCCCAAATTTTAGTTAACTACCAAGGAGCTTGGGCAGCGCCAGACGTCGTGGATGGTATATATTTTATCTTCCTTCTCTATACTTATTATATTGCTTATGTGTATATTGTGAGTATTTATAAGGACCTTCTTGGTCAATGGTATGTATGCCCACGTTTTGTTCGATTTGGGAGCTACTCGATCGTTTGTATCTCTTGCGCTTAGTAAGAAGTTTCGGGATGCGCCGGGGACTCTGGATTCCCCGCTTGAGGTCAAGATTGCGGATGACCGCAATGTGAGTGCTACAAGGGTGTATCGGGACTACATCCTGAATATGCTTGGGGAGAGGTTTCGTGTTAATCTAGTCCCGATACTGCTACGAGGGCTGAAGGTGATTGTCGGGATGGATTGGTTGGGAGCCAACGGGGCCATGATTGACTGCGAGCGCCAGATGGTGAGGGTTCGAACCCTAAGTGGGAGAGAACTGGTTATTCCTAGAGAGAGTGCCTCGCAGGGACCAACCCTATGTTCAACTGCGAGGGCCAGAAGATTTCTATAGCAGAGTTGTACGGGATTTTTGGCATATATCACGGATACGAGGGTTGAGTCCTCAAGGGATTTGGACAGTGTATCTGTTGTATAGGATTTTATGGATGTCTTTCCCAAGGAGTTAACTGGAGTTCCTCTGGAGAGGCAGGTGGATTTTCGCATTGATTTAGTACCAGGTGCCACTCCGATAGCCAAGGCACCGTACCGGCTAGCTCCGCTCGAGATGCAAGAGCTATCTATGCAGCTTCAGGAGCTGCTAGATCGGGGGTTTATCCGTTCGAGCAATTCCTCGTGGGGAGCTCTGATCCTGTTCGAGAAAAAGAAGGACGAGGCATACAGGTTGTGTATCGATTATCGAGAGCTGAACAAACCAACCGTGAAAAACTATAACATCTCAAAAAAATTAGGTATACCTTGCGAACCTTCTTCTTTGAGTAATTGTCATATTAAACCCTTGATAAGAAGATGCTTGGTTGATAGGTACGCGGGGCGTACTGGGGTGTACGCTTAGCGTACTTGTCCGCATTCTGATCGTGAAGGATTGCCAGGTACGCGGGGTGTACCCGGCCTAGAAAAGGAACCCTAATCCTTTGAGCCTCCCTATTTAAAGAACCTTATGGCCCTTTGTTGGCCACCTTTCTCCAGAGCCTTATCTTCTCAAAACCCTAGATCCCGTTCATATAGCAAGGAAGTGCCTTGGAGAGCTTGTTTGTGTGTTCTTAGCCATTGGAGTAAAGTGAAAAGCTTTGGAAGAGGAAGAGTTAGAGCTCAAGCTTGTAGATCCGAGTTTAGCAGTGGGAAAAGCTCCAGTTTGAGGTATAAAGCTTCATGCTTTCCATCTTTTCTGTTTGCTTCACAAGAAGGATGTTTTAGGGTTTTTGTCCCCCAAGTTTATGGCTTTATGAGTTGTTGAGTTCCTGGAAGCTGAGATCTGTCCCATGCTAGCTCATTTAGGGTTGATATGTGATAAAAATCCAGTCTTGGTTGTCAAAAGTTGTTCATGCATGAGATATGGACCTTTAAAGCTTGGAAATGGAGTGGGTTGGGTGTTGGACCTTTAAGTCGTATTAGAGAAGTCAAATCTTGAATTTGGACGCAAGTCTTAACTGATTAAGACCCAAAAATCAAAGAAGACTGAAATTGGGAGTTACGACGGGCGTAATCCCAATACGCGGAGCATAGGGGTCGTGTTCTCCCATTTTTGTGAGGTTGCTGGGTATGCCCAGCGTACATGTCTGGTACGCGCAGCGTAACCCAGAGAGGGTTGACTTTTGTTGACTTTTGGGGCTCGGTTAATATTTGGGTCGTTGAGCCATGAGAGGGGTATAATGGTCTTTTACCTTTCTGAGAGTGCCAAGAGAGAGTTTAGTCTATCCTTTGAGAGTGGTATTGATTAGGGTGTTTATTCCATGTGATTAGGCAGAGGCCAGGCCAGATTTTACCGAGTCAGAGATTTACCGAGACACCCGAGGTGAGTCTTCTCCCTATACTTTGCCTTGAGTGGTAATTAGAGCCATGTGATGGAGTTATTGTATGCTATCTATGTGATGTGTTGCACTGCATTATTTCTATGTGATTTATGCTGTGTGTATATCAGAGTTAGGGCCGGAAGGCCCACAGAGCTAGGACCAGAGGGTCCACAGAGTTAGGGCCCACAGTGTTATAGCCTCGAGTGGCTAATATGTGTTATATGTGGTATTTTGAGAAACTCACTAAGCATTTATGGTTACAGTGTTTTGTGTTATGTGTTCCAGGTACTAGTGACGATCGCGGGAGAGCGCCGACATGATCCGTACACACACGTGGAGTTTTAGATGTTCTTTTGATCTTGGGATATGTTTTATAAGTTGAGATGTGATACATTGAGATTCTTATAATAATTATGAATGAAAATGTGTTTTAGAAATGTGAAAAATTGTTTAAATTTTTACGGTGTTACAAGCTGGTATCAGAGCCTTGGTTTGAGGGATTCGGATGCACCCTCGGGCATTTGAACTCAAACTGAGGATTTGAGGAATTTTCTGAATAAAAACAAAATTTTCAAAAGAAGTAAAAGGTTTTGAAAAGAGCAGAGCAGAGCCGTGTTTACGATCAGCCAGCGCTCGAACGGTGATTTTCCCAAAATACCCTTATTTTATGTGATTATGAGCTATAATGTGGTATATTATGCATGATAGAGTAGACTAGGTATTCTTATTAGGACTAGAGTGGCCTGATTTGTGATGCCTTAGTCTAGGAGATTGCTGCTAGGAGATGCTTGAGAAGGAATAGATAGCGGCGAGGAGCTTATGAAAGGTCTGTTAGAGAGTAGCCTATGCATAGTGAGAGAAGAGTACTTAGAATTTGGGATCCTGGGAGGAGGACTTGGGGTGTATACCGATGCGGTGTGGACGGTAGTATTGGGCCCGTACTACTGAAGACACCGGAGCGGTGCGCAGTCCAGTAAGAATCTTTGGAGTACTAGAGATTAAGTAGGGTTAAGTTATCGAGTGCGAGTATGCTCGAGCGGGTATCTGATATTTTGTTGTGTTGTATTCCAGAGAGACATCATGGTTGGGACACGCCACACACCTGAGAGCAGTGGTACTAGTGATGAGGAGATCCGCAGGATGATTCATGAGGAGGTGGTTGCGGCCATCCGAGCTGAGATACCGGAGATGTTTGGGGCTATCAAGACCACTATGATTGAGACTTTTGACGAGCGTTATGCTGCTCTTTCTGATGCTGTTGTTGCTACGGCCACCGTAGCCGTCACTGCTGCTAGGCAGCAAGGGGGTGACTCGTTGCTATTCCGGGAGTTCAGCAACATAAAGCCACCAGAGTTTGATGGAACGCACGATCCGATTGCTGCGTTGAGATGGGTTTCAGATATTGAGGGGTGTTTCTACACGTGTTCGTGTCCATAGCATTTGAGGGTCAGGTTCACGCTGAACCAGCTTCGCTTGGGAGCGAAGGACTGGTGGAAGTTTGTGACAGCGCATTTTCCATCTACTGAGCTTGCTGCGGTGAACTGGGAGAGGTTCACCGCTATGTTCCGTGAGGAGTACGTTCCCCCGGTGGAGAGGGAGCGTTTTGTTGGAATAGTGTCTAAGGCTGTAACTATATTAGTCAAGTATTTGATCCGGTTGTGCATAGTCCTTTTGGGTTGCCTTCACCATAGCAACTTGATAGGATGATTTAATAAGAGAGAGTAAATATTATTAATATATTATGGGAATAATATAATGAATAATATATTGTTATTTGATTAATATAAGTCATAGAATTAATTAGAATTAATTTGGTGACTTAAAGAGATTAATTAAATAAAAGGGTATAAACTGTCAATTGTTTGATAGTTAAACTTTGGACTGTAAATCCATTTGGATATGCTATGGACGAATTCTATAAGATATAGGATAGCTAAAATCGTCCAAAGGCTTATCTTAGGAATGGATTTGGATAGCCTTAAGAGAAGATTATCTAATAGGGACTTATCTGTAATCCTTAAGGAGTCTACAAGTATAAATAGACCCTATGGCTGATAGAATTCGACACTTAACCTAAAGTAAGGAACCTCTGGTCGAATTCCTCCCCTCTCCTCTCTCCTAAATCATCTTCCTTGCTATTGGTGTTTGTAAGCCATTAGAGGAGTGACATTTGTGACTCTAGAAGCTCCAAGACAACAAGGTCAACAAGGAATTCAAAGGTATGATTCTAGATCTGTTTCAATGTTGTTATTTAGCCTAAATAGTTATTAGAAGTCTTGGACTCAAAGCATGTTTAATTAGTAAGCCTAGATCCGAGCATTAGGGTTTTGCATGCGCACATAGGAAAGTTCTTATGGCTAAAACCCATCAGTGGTATCAGAGCCTAGCTTGGTTTTCTTTAAATTGTTGCTTGATTAACTAAAACAAACCTGCAAAATTCAATTTTTAGGTTTCTGAGTCATGGACTCGGCGAGTTCCAAGGTGGACTCGGCGAGTAGGCCTGACTCGGCGAGTCCCCTTGTGCACTCGGCGAGTCTAGGCGTCAGGAATGGCCAGATTCGGGATTTCTTTGTAATTATCTTATCTAAACTTTCCATAAACTAATTAGATCAATGTTAATCCGATTTTTTGATAAATATAACAATTATCTTGATCTAGTTAAAGGTAATTATCAACTAATTAAATATTTAATTTCCTTATATGATAATTAATTAATTATTTTGATTATTTTGGTAATTATCTTAAAAGAAATCTTGAATAAATCAAATTTAGATAATTAGGATATTAATTGTTAATTGGAGTTATTTGTTATTTGATCCTCCATGTTTTAAATGTTTAAAACTTGCCCTCAAGTTTTGAAATTTATATTTATGATTAAAAGTTTTAATTTAGACAACTTAAATTTCAAAAAAAAAAAAAAACCTAGATTTTAAAAGGTTTAAAATACAACCCTATACTAATATGATATTACTAGTATAATATATATATATATATATATATATATATATATATATATATATATATATATATATATATATATGTATGTATGTATGTATAACTAAATGCTAGTCTTACCGTTAGTAGGCCTCATTCACGAAGCCGATCTATAAGGTGGGTATAAGGTTGCGGCCTATAAAATGGCGCTTAATGGGTGTACACTCACACCCACCGCTTGCTTGATTGGTGGAGGGTCGTTAGCCGAACGGGTAGGATAGGGAAACCTCATCCTCTCATTAAAAGTATAATAAGAAATATAAAGTAACTACACATATTTTAAAATTCCCAATCTTAGTTACTTTAGGAAAAGTGAATTGATGCAATCCCATGAAATTACACTTTGCACCTTGCTAAGAAGTTAGTGGAGCGTGTGTGGTTTACCAGCACACTAATTGGTTTTAAGCGAAGGTGGCAAAGGGTGATTCATTGTATATCATAGTTTGATGGAGCGTGTGTGGTTTACCGGCACATCGAATAGATGATCGTTACAATGAAGGCACCATGTGAATTTGCATGGTTATTCACACCCGCTTTGTGATCCTCGGTATCCCAGTCACAAACAAGAGGGGCATATCGAGATTTAAACATGCCATTGAATAGTTTCAATGAATCTCATCCGAACCTAGGAATTCTCAAAAACACTTAGGACTAATAGTTTAGGTTTTTGTGATGGAGAATTAGTGAATCGTCATTCACTTACCTTCAATTTATTTGCATGTTAGATTACGGCATCCCTTTTCTAATATGTAAATGTCATTGTTGGATCCTAGCCCTAATTTTTCTTATTGGGTGATAATTAGGGATTCATATTCTAATCTATCTTTGTCCTTTTCTAATTATAGATGTCGAACGCAAACAACGCTGCTGCTAGTTCTTTCACGTTGATGAGCCTTTGCCAAAAGGTCACTTTCGATGGAACGAACTTTAGCGAATGGATAAGATACATTCGCACCATTGCTCACTATGAGCACAAGGAGTATGTCCTTGATGAGAAGCTCGAGAAAATCAACACCGAAATCGCTACTCCGGCCGAAATCACTGCTTTTGAAACTCATGAGCGAGATGCAACGAAGGTACATTGCATCATGATTGCTACCATGAACTCCGAATTCCAAAAGTCCTACGAGGACATGTACCCGTACGAGATGCACCAAGACTTATTGGAGAGGTACCACCAAAACGCGAGACAAGAGCGGTATGAGATTTTCACTAACATGATTTCCGCGAAGATGGGTCATGGAGAATCTCTTACCGTGCACTTGCAAAAGATGCAAAGGTATGTCGACCGCCTTCGCAAGTTAAATGTTGACTTCGGGGAAGACTTGGCGATCGACATGGTGCTTCACTCTTTGCCTCCGATGATGTACAACCAGTTCAGGATGACCTACCACATGAACAAAGAGGAGGTCACCCTAAGCAAGCTCCAAGGTCTCTTGAGGGTTGCTGAGAGCAACTTCAAAGACAAGTCTGCTGCACCGACTCCCAATACACCTGCTGCTCCTGTCTTGGCTATTGGTCAAGGAAAGGGAAAGAAGAGGAAGGCTTCATTGAAGAACTATCGCAAGGTCAAAGCCCGAGATAGTGCCTCTTCTAGTGGGACCAAAGTTGATCCCGCTAAGACCTGTCCTAACTCGAAGGAGGCAGAGTGCCACCACTGCCGCAAGATAGGACATTGGAAGAGAAGCTGCCCAGTGTACCTGCAAGCAATCAAAGAAGGAAAGATCAAGCCATCTTTCGCAAGTATATACGCAATTAAATCTAACAATTCTAATCATGCTATTTCTTGGGTCCTTGATACCGGTTGTGGTTATCACATTTGTTCTAATGTGCAGGGACTAAGAAGAAGTAGGGATGTGGAGCAAGGAAGGATCAATCTAATCATGGGGAACATAAGATCGTCGCCTGTAACCAAGATTGGAGTGTACTCTTTAGTGCTTAGGAATAGTTTGGTTTTAGATTTGAACAATTGTTGCTATTCGCCAGAAATGGCAAGAAACATCATTTAATTTCATGGTTTATATAGACAAGGATTTAGATTTTCTTTTAATAATGAGAATGGTTCTATTTTAGCTTATCTAAATGGTGTCTTTTACTTTGAAGCTATACCATGTAATGGAATATATGAAACTGTTATGATTGTTGATAACTTAGGAAATGATGTTTTGAATATTGATTCTTCCACTAGTATGGATAAAGTATCCTTGTGGCATTGTCGTCTTGGACATGTCAACAAGAAACGCATAGCCCAACTCCAAAAGGATGGAGTGTTGGAATCATTCGACCTTAGGGAAGATGACACATGCGAGTCTTGTTTACTTGGGAAGATGACTAAATCACCCTTCACAAGTACATGTGAAAGGGGCGAAGGTCTATTGGACCTAATACATACCGATGTATGTGGATCGTTTAGATCAACCACGAAGGATGGGAACCGCTTCTACGTGTCTTTTACCGATGACTATAGTAGATATGGGTATATCTACTTAATCAAGCAAAAGTCAGAAACCTTTGAAAAGTTCAAAGAGTTCAAGAATGAAGTGGAGAATCAATTGGGCAGGAAAATCAAGATGCTTCGATCCGATCGAGGAGGAGAGTACCTAAGTCTTGAATTCCACGATTATCTCAAGGAGTGTGGAATAGTTTCGCAATTGACGCCTCCTAGGACACCGCAGTTAAATGGTGTGGCAGAAAGGCGTAATCGAACCTTATTGGATATGGTTCGCTCTATGATGAGTCGTGCTTCACTACCTATCTCTTTTTGGGGGTATGCCTTAGAGACTGCCGCCCATATCCTTAACCGAGTCCCTACCAAGAAGGTTGCCAAAACACCTCACGAGATGTGGACAGGGAAAGCTCCCTCGTTGGCACATATCAAGGTTTGGGGTTGCGAGGCTTTCGTAAGACGAGATACTCACGACAAGCTTGAACCTCGAAGTGAGCGATGTATTTTCATCGGCTACCCGCAGACATCCTTTGGATATCTCTTCTATAGACCGAAGTACAATGTGGTCTTCGTTACGAGGAGAGGAGTTTTCCGAGAGCGAGAACTCATAAGCCAAGGAGACAGTGGGAGGCAAATTGAGCTTGAAGAGATTCAAGAGTCGATAGATGAAGGAACCTCTACCGCTGGCACTCAACCCGAGGAGGAAACTCCGGTTGAACCAATTGACAAATCCTTACCTCTTAGACGTTCCGATAGAGTTAGAGTTCATCCCCAGTTTTATGGCCTTCATATTACTACCGAAGGGGACACGTATATTAGTGATGGTACACTAATAAATCTTGATGAATAGAGTGTGTAAGCTTGAGAAGTCCATTTATGGACTTAAGCAAGCATCTCGCAGATGGAATCTTTGCTTCGATGAGAAAGTCAAAGAGTTTGGATTTGTACGAAGCGAAGACGAGTCTTGTGTATATGTCAAAGCCAGTGGGAGTATAGTAAGCTTCCTCGTTCTATATGTCGATGACATATTACTCATAGGAACCGACATCCCGACTCTGCAGGAAGTTAAGTCCTAGCTCGGGAAGTGCTTCGCTATGAAGGACCTCGGAGAGGCTTCTTACATTTTGGGAATAAGGATAGTGAGAGAAAGAAGTAAGAGACTAATTGGACTTAGTCAGAACACTTACTTGGAGAAGGTACTAAAACGTTTTAGTATGGAAAACTCAAAGAAGGGAGAATTACCAATACAAAGTAATGCCAAGTTGAGTAAGACTCAAAGCCCGAGTACCGAAGCTGAGATAGCAGAAATGAGCCGAGTACCATACGCTTCCGCAGTTGGCTCAATCATGTACGCTATGACTTGTACTCGCCCTGATGTAGCTTTCGCTTTGAGCATGGTTAGCAGATATCAAGGGAATCCTGGCAAAGCACATTGGATTGCGGTGAAGAATATCCTTAAGTACCTTCAGAGGACGAAGGAATGGTTCTTAGTCCTCGGAGGGAGTGATGACTTGAAGGTGCGAGGGTATAGTGACGCCAGTTTTCAAACCGACAGGGACAATTACCGTTCACAGTCTGGCTGGGTCTTTACCCTAAATGGAGGAGCAGTGACATGGAAGAGTTCCAAGCAGGAAACCGTAGCTGATTCAACGTGCGAATCAGAGTACATTGCAGCGAGCGAAGCGTCGAAGGAGGCAATATGGCTAAAGAACTTCATCGGTGATCTTGGAGTTGTACCTGCCATAAAGGAGCCCATGGAGATTTTCTGTGATAACGAAGGTACGGTTGCCTTGACCAAGGAACCGAGGGATCATGGTAGATCAAGACATATCGACAGAAAATATCACTTCATTAGACATCGTGTAGAAGAAGGACAACTCGTAGTGAAGAGGATATCATCAGAAGATAACCCAGCAGATCCGCTTACGAAGGGACTGAGTAGGGTTAAGCACTTACAACATGCTAGGAGTATTGGGCTGAAGGATGATATTAGCATAGATTAGATAGTATTAGAAACGTGTAATAGATAAATGTAATTAACATTTGATGATTAAATAAAGGAGTTTTATTTATGAGTAATGTTACTGTCTTATGTTAATTGTTTAACTATTGTTTCACTTTGCATGTTTTGACTTCCAGAATAATTGAAATTATTAGGAATAATAGAATTGTTCAAATTGTCCACAATCGTTCATATGTTGGAAGTAGATATGAATGAAGATTGTCATGAATTGGTGTGTAGATTGTCTAAATGGTGTTAGACATAGCAAAGGGTTGCTACAACGTTCATGAGTGCTTATGAACTAGTTTTGAGCATTGGAACAAACCCGCGCTTGCTGGAATCACCTTATGGAATAAGATATAAAAGGGTGATCGCAAGACGATAATATCATATAGTCTTAAAACCTAGATATATGGTTTGTTATTTGTTAATTGGTTGTACATTGATAATGCGAAAACGCATCAGTAACTCAGTGTTATAAAACGCATTGTTGTGTATAGCTGGTTAATGAATAAGTAAATGCATATAAGTCGAAGTTTATCTGTAACTTTTATCTAAGAAGGTAAAAGCGATATCTCGGCCGCTCGGTGATTTGATTTGACTTATGTGCCGGGCCCGATCAGAACTGAATTGATGTGTTCGATTAAGTTCTATGTCAAATAAATCAGAGATCGAGAAACCTAAATGCTTGACTAACCATTCCATAGGATTGTCAGCATGATATCCAACAGAGGACTGTACGATCCCTTATCTAAAGGACAAGATTGATTAGATCAGAGTTTGACAGCGTCTTTGAGAGCTACGATTGCAAACCGAATTGTACTTGTATAGTTACTAGACTTATCCAAGTGGGAGACTGTTGGAATAGTGTCTAAGGCTGTAACTATATTAGTCAAGTATTTGATCCGGTTGTGCATAGTCCTTTTGGGTTGCCTTCACCATAGCAACTTGATAGGATGATTTAATAAGAGAGAGTAAATATTATTAATATATTATGGGAATAATATAATGAATAATATATTGTTATTTGATTAATATAAGTCATAGAATTAATTAGAATTAATTTGGTGACTTAAAGAGATTAATTAAATAAAGGGGTATAAACTGTCAATTGTTTGATAGTTAAACTTTGGATATGCTATGGACGAATTCTATAAGATATAGGATAGCTAAAATCGTCCAAAGGCTTATCTTAGGAATGGATTTGGATAGCCTTAAGAGAAGATTATCTGATAGGGACTTATTTGTAATCCTTAAGGAGTCTACAAGTATAAATAGACCCTATGGCTGATAGAATTCGACACTTAACCTAAAGTAAGGAACCTCTGGTCGAATTCCTCCCCTCTCCTCTCTCCTAAATCATCTTCCTTGCTATTGGTGTTTGTAAGCCATTAGAGGAGTGACATTTGTGACTCTAGAAGCTCCAAGACAACAAGGTCAACAAGGAATTCAAAGGTATGATTCTAGATCTGTTTCAATGTTGTTATTTAGCCTAAATAGTTATTAGAAGTCTTGGATTCAAAGCATGTTTAATTAGAAAGCCTAGATCCGAGCATTAGGGTTTTGCATGCGCACATAGGAAAGTTCTTATGGCTAAAACCCATCAGTGGTATCAGAGCCTAGCTTGGTTTTCTTTAAATTGTTGGTTGATTAACTGAAACAAACCTGCAAAATTCGATTTTTAGGTTTCTGAGTCATGGACTCGGCGAGTTCCAAGGTGGACTCGGCGAGTAGGCCTGACTCGGCGAGTCCCCTTGTGCACTCGGCGAGTCTAGGCGTCAGGAATGGCGAGGGTACCCATTTTGGGTCGGCGTTTTGTTCATCCACGAGGGCGATCCAGAGTCTACATCAGGGCTGTAGTGGGTATGTGGCTTATGTGGTGGATACGAGGGTAGGTGCAGAGAGACCGAGGTCGGTCGATGAGGTTCCGATAGTGCATGAGTTCCCAGATGTTTTCCCCGAGGAATTGTCGGGTGTGCCTCCCAAGAGGCAGGTGGAATTCCATATCGATTTGGTTCCGAGGGCAGCGCCCTATCCCCTTGCACATCCAAAGATGCAGGAGTTATCCTCGCAGCTCCAGGAGCTGCTGGGAAAGGGGTTTATATGACCGAGTAGCTCGTCGTGGGGATCACCAATCCCTTTTGTCAAGAAAAAGGATGGTTCACATCGGATGTGCATTGATTACCGGGATTTGAACAAGCTGACGGTCAAGAACCGTTACCCCTTACCGAGGATCGACGATTTGTTCGATCAGTTGCAGGGAGCATCTTGGTTCTCCAAGATTGATTTGAGGTCTGGATATCATCAGATGTAGGTGCGTGATGAGGATATCCAGAAGACAACGTTCAGGACTCGTTATGAGCATTACGAGTTCGTGGTGATGCCCTTCGGGCTTACCAATGCACCGGCGGCGTTCATGGTTTTCATGAACAGGGTGTGCAGGCCAATGTTGGATCGTTCGGTGATCGTGTTCATTGTTGATATATTGGTGTATTCAAGGTCCAGAGAGCAGCATGAGGAGCATTTGAGGGAGATCCTTGGAATTCTGTGATCGGAGAGGTTGTACGCCAAATTCTCTAAGTGTGATTTCTGGTTATGGGAAGTCTAGTTTCTAGGGCACCTCGTCAACCTGAATAGGATATTGGTCGATCCTGCCAAGATTGAGGCGATGATGAGCTGGGAAGTACCGAGATCCCCTTCGGAGATCAGGAGTTTCCTGGGGTTAGCCGAATATTATCGGAGATTCATTCAGGATTTCTCTAGGATTGCGGTTCCTCTCACTAGGCTGACCCGGAAGGGTGTGACTTTTAGTTGGGGCCCGGAGCAGCAGGCCTCATTCGAGACACTTCACTAGAGGTTGTGTGAAGCCCCAGTGTTGGCCCTTCCGGAGGGAATGGAGGACTTTGTGGTATATTGTGACACATCGATATCAGGTCTGGTCACGGTGCTGATGCAGCGAGGGCATGTTATCGCATATGCATCGAGGCAACTGAATCCTCATGAGACGAGATATCCTACGCACGATCTGGAGTTAGGGGCTGTGGTGTTTGCCCTCAAGATCTGGCGTCACTATTTGTATGGGGTTCGGTGTACCATTTACACGGACCACAAGAGTTTGAAGTATCTGATGGATCAGCCCAACCTGAACATGCGCTAGAGGAGATAGTTGGATGTGGTTAAGGATTATGAGTGTGAGATCCTGTACCACTCGGGCAAGGCTAACGTTGTAGCCGATGCCCTGAGTCGTAGGGCGGAAAGTGCCCCGATACGAGACATTTGTATGAGATTGACTGTGATGACTCCGGTGTTGGACACCATTCGAGTGGCCCAGGCTGAGGCCGTGAGACCGGAGAACCGCAAGAGAGAGCGGGTTATTGAACAGGTATCAGAGTTCGTCACCAAGAGCCGAGGGCTTATGACCTTTCAGGGTCGGATATGGGTGCCGTATGAGGGTGGGACACGTACCATCTTGATGGAGGAAGCACATAGGTCGAGGTTCTCGATCCACCCGGGGGCCACTAAGATGTATTTAGATCTGAAGAAAGAGTATTGGTGGCCCTATATGAAGAGGGATGTCGCATGGTTCGTAGAGAGGTGCTTAACCTGTCGCAGAGTGAAGGCTGAGCACCAGCGACCACATGGCAAGTTGCAGCAACTTGAGGTTCCGGAAGCAGATTTCCATGGATTTTATCACCAAATTGTCGAGGACGGCGAGGGGCGTCGATGCAATTTGGGTGATTGTTGACCGTTTGACGAAGAGCGCTCACTTTCTTGCCATTAGTGAGAGTTCCTTTGCGGAGAGGCTAGCAGAGTTGTATCTGAGAGAGGTGGTATCGTGGCATAGAGTATCGATCTCAATTGTATCAGATCAAGATGTGCGTTTCACTTCCAGGTTCTGGAAGAAGTTCCATGAGGAGTTGGGTACGAGGCTGCATTTTAGTACCATATACCACCCACAGACGGATGGACAGAGTGAGCGGACGATTCAGATGCTCTAGGACATGCTTCGGGCGTGTGTTTTGGATTTCGGAGGGAGTTGGGACACGTATTTACCTTTGGTTGAGTTTTCTTATAACAACAGCCACCATTCGAGCATTGGTATGCCTCCCTTCGAGTTATTATATGGGAGGAGGTGTCGGTCTCCCATTTGTTGGGGTGAGGTAGGGCAAAGTGTACTGGGTAGCACCGAGATAGTGCTTCAGTCGACTGAACAGATTCAGCAGGTTAGGTAGAGGTTGTTGACGGCTCAAAGCCGCCAGAAGAGTTATGTTGATAGGCGTCGTTCCAAGCTTAAGTTCCAAGTAAGAGATTTCGTTCTCCTGAAGGTATCTCCATGGAAAGGAGTGATCCGATTCAGGAAGAGGGCCAAGTTGGGACCCCGATATACTGGTCCATTCAGGGTGATCGCGAGAGTAGGCAGGTTAGCATACCGGTTGGAGCTACCTGCAGAGTTGGGCCAGATTCATGATACCTTCCATGTGTCTCAGTTGAGAAAATGTATAGCCGACGAGTCGGCGGTGGTCCCATTAAAGGATATTCAGGTGGATACGAGCCTGAATTATGTCGAGAGACCAGTTGTGATAGTGGATCGGAGGATTAAGGTTTCGAGGAACAAGGAGGTGCCGCTAGTTCAGTTTCAGTGGCAGCATTGGAGAGGGTATGAGTTGGCTTGGGAGACAGAGACAGAGATGCGAGAGCAGCATCCTGAATTGTTCAGGGGCGAAGTCTGATTCTAGTGGGGGAGAATTGTAACATCTCAAAAAAATCAGGTATACCTTGCGAACCTTCTTCTTTGAGTAATTGTCATATTCAACCCTTGATAAGAAGATGCTTGGTTGACAGGTACGCGAGGTGTATTGGGTTGTACGCTCAGCGTACTTGTCCGCGTTCTAATCGTGAAGGATTGCCAGGTACGCGGGGCGCATACCAATGTGTACGCGGGGCGTACGCGGCCTAGAAAAGGAACCTAATCCTTTGAGCCTCCCTATTTAAAGAACCTTATGGCCCTTTGTTGGCCACCTTTCTCCAAAGCCTTATCTTCTCAAAACCCTAGATCTCGTTCATATAGCAAGGAAGTGCCTTGGAGAGCTTGTTTGTGTGTTCTTATCCATTGGAGTAAAGTGAAAAGCTTTGGAAGAGGAAGAGTTAGAGCTCAAGCTTGTAGATCCGAGTTTAGCAGTGGGAAAAGCTCCAGTTTGAGGTATAAAGGTTCATGCTTTCCATCTTTTCTGTTTGCTTCACAAGAAGGATGTTTTAGGGTTTTTGTCCCCCAAGTTTATGGCTTTATGAGTTGTTGAGTTCTTGGAAGCCGAGATCTATCCCATGCTAGCTCTTTTAGGGTTGATCTTGGGATATGTTTTATGAATTGAGATGTGATACATTGAGATTCTTATAATAATTATGAATGAAAATGTGTTTTGGAAATGTGAAAAATTGGTTAAATTTTTACGGTGTTACAAAAACCGTTAACCGCTACCGAGGATCCACGATTTGTTCGATCAGTTGCAGGATGCGTCTTGGTTTTCCAAGATTGATCTTTGGTCGGGATACCATCAGATGAGGATTCGAGATGAGGATATACCGAAGATGGCTTTCAGGACTCGGTATGGGCACTACGAGTTTATGGTGATGGCATTTGGGCTTACCAATGCCCCAACAGCGTTCATGGATCTCATGAACAGAGTGTGTAGACCAATGTTGGATCGGTCGGTGATCGTTTTTATTGATGATATCTTGGTCTATTCTAAGACCAAGGAGCAGCATGAGTAGCATCTGAGGGAGGTATTGGAGACACTGAGAACGGAATGGTGCCATGTTCTCAAAGTTTGATTTTTGGCTGCGTGAGGTGCAATTTTTGGGGAACATCATCAACCAGGAGGGCATATCGGTTGATCCCGCCAAGGTTGAGGCTATTCTGCGGTGGGAAGTACCGAATAATGCATCTGAGATTCGTAGCTTCTTGGATTTAGCGGGGTATTATTGAATATGTTGATTAGTGTCTAAGTCCATAACTATATTCAGTATGTACTTGACCCAGTTGTGCATGGTCCTTTTTGGTTGTCTTCACAAAAGCAACTTGACTGGAGGAATAATATAGAAAGAGGTGATTATGGTTTATTAATATATTATAAGACTAATATATTAATAGAGAAATCATATTTGTTTAATTAACATTGGTTAAGAATTAATTTTGTGATCAAAAGAAGTTAATTGAACTTAGGGGACTAAACTGTAATTATGTGATAGTTGCAAAGTTGGGAAAGGAAACCCTAATAGATAGGGTGGACGAATTCTAGGGATAAATCCTTAAGAATTCATCCATGATAGGGATTCTAGAATTATCTTATGGGTTGCTTGGTGGCTAAGTAACCAGATAAGGATAATGACTGGAACCCTAATTCCTACACCTATATAAAGACCCCTTTGGCATGGGAAATTCGGCCACTTGAACCCTAGAAGTCCTAGAACCGAATTACTCCTCTCCCCTCTCTCTCTTGTTTCCTCCAATTGCTCTTGGTGTTTGTGATTCAATAGAGGCAAAACATTTGAGGTGCTAAAGTTCTCAAGGCTTCAAGATCTTCAATCAACAATAAGGTAATCATCTAGATCTGTTTTGTTATGCTAATTTCGAATTATATACACTAGATCTAGGGTTTGCAAGACTTGGATGAATTGCATGTACAATAGAGAAACTTATATCCAAGCATTAGGGTTTGCAAGAGCACAGAGGATGTTCTTTTGGCTCAAACCCATCAGTGGTATCAGAGCTTTGTTTGGTTTCTTTTGTATTGATGCCTTGCTTGTTCATTCTCTCTTGAAAATTGAGTTTTTGTGTTCTCTACTTGACGAACTCGGCGAGTCCCAATGTGGGCTGACGAGTAGGATGAACTCGACGAGTCCATAAGGGGACTCGGCGAGTCGGAGCGTCAGACAGAGGGATTTTCGGGATTTCTTGCTGTTTTACTTAAGGATAATGACCTAAATCGTTTTTGACTAATAAATCTGAATTTTATTACTTTTTTATGATTATCCTTCCCAAATCAAAAGATCATTACCATTTGTTTGAATAATAAATTCCTTATTTGATAATATTTGATTATTTAAATTAATTGTTGAATTATCTTGTAAATAAAATTGATTAGGTCAAATTTAGATAATCATTAAATTTAATGTTAAATTTAAATTATTTGCTATTTGGTCATTTGTGTTTTCAAAAGGTTCAAAACTTGTCCGCAAGTTTTGAAATTTAAATTTTTTTGCTTAAAAGTTTAATTTGAATTATTTAAATTTCAAACCCTAGAATTTTACAAGTTTAAAATTCACCTTATACTATTATATTATTACAAGATTAATATATATATATATATATATATATATATATATATATACATATATATATATATATATATATATATATATATATATATATATATATATATATATATATATATATAACTTAAATGTTAGTCTTACCGTTAGTACGCCTCATTCAAGAAGCCGATATATAAGGGGGGTATAAGGTTATGGCCTATAAAATGACCGTTTAATGGGTGTCCACTCTCACCCACCGCTTCCTTGATTGGTGGAGGATCGTTAGCCGAACGGGGAGGATAAGGAAAACCCTTCCTCATTAATAAGTATAATGAATTATAAAAGTAACTAAATGTTTTTAAAAAAATACGCAATCTTAGTTACTTTAGGTGAAAGTGAAATTGATGCAATTCCATGAAATTACACTTTGTACCCTTTCTAAGACGTTAGTAAAACGTGTGTGGTTAACCGGCACACTAATTGGGCTCTAAGAAAAGGTGGAAAAGGGTGACTCGTTGTTTATCATAGTTCGATGGAGTGTGTGGTTAACCGGCACGTCAAATAGGTGACCGTAACAATGAGGGCACCATGCATATTTGCATGGTTATTCACACCCGCTTTGTGATACTCGGCATCTCAATCACAAACTAGAGGGGCATATCGAGATTTAAACATGTCATTGAAAATGTTCAATGAATCTCAAAAGATCTTGGAGTTTTCAATACATTTAAAACTTAATCTCTTTTTCGTTTTTCATGGTGGACAATTAGTGAATCGTCATTCACTTACCTTCAAATTATTTACTTGTCAGATTATGACATCCCTCTTTTAATTTGTAAATAATGTTGTTAGATCCTAGCCCTATGTTCTCATTTGGGTGTTTAATTGGGGATTCATTTCTAATCAAACTTTGTTCTTTTTCCTTTTCAGATGTCTAACGTCAACAACAATGCTTCCGGCGCGTTCTCACTCATGAACTTGTGTGGGAGAGTGATCTTTGTCGGATCCAATTTCAATGATTGGATCTGCAACATCTGAATGGTCAATCGTTACGAGGACAAAGAGTATGTCCTCGATGAGAAGCTAAAGGAAATCAACCTCAACACTACTTATGCTGAAGATATCGCGGCCTTTGAGGCCCATGAGCGTGATGCTACAAAGGTCCATTGCATCATGCTGGCGACCATGACTGCAGAACTCCAAAAGTCCTATGAGGACATGCATCCCTATGAAATGCATCAAGACTTGATGGATCGGTACCACCAAAGTGAGAGGGAAGAAAGGTATGAGATCATTACTTCGATGATCACTACTAGAATTGGTAATGGAGAGTCTCTTACTGCTCATCTGCAAAAGTTGCAGAGATATGTTGATTGCCTGCTGAAGTTAAGTGTTAACTTCGATGAAGAGCTGGCAATCGACATTATCTTTCACTCCTTACCTCCTTGCTATGACCAGTTCCGCAAGATCTACCACATGAATAAGGAAGAGGTCACTTTAAGCAAGCTTCAAGGCTTGCTAATGACTGCTGAGAGCAATCTCAAGGATAATTTTGTTGCATCAACTCCAACTGCTGCTGCTGCACCTGTTTTGGCTATTAGGCAAGGGAAGGGTAAGAAGAGGAAGGCTCCCTCAAATAGCCACCACAAGGGAAAGTCCCAATATGGTACCTCTTCTAGTGGAACCAAAGTTGGTTCTTCTAAGCCCAACTCTAACCCCAAGGAGGCAGAGTGCCACCACTGCCACAAGATAGGGCATCGGAAAAGAAGCCACCCAGAATATCTGCAAGTTATCAAGGATGGGAAGATCAAGCCGTCCTTCGTAGGTATTTACACTATTAAATTTAATGATTCATTACATGCTATTTCTTGGATTCTTGATACAAGATGTGGTTTTCAAATATGTTCAGGTTTGCAGGTACTAAGAAGAAATAGGGATGTGGAGCGTGGGAAGATAAATCTAATCATGGGAAATAGAAGATCGTCATCTGTCACCAAGATTGGAGTTTATTCCCTAGTGCTTAGTAATGGATTAAGTTTAGATTTAAGTAATTGTTGCTATTCGCCAGATATGGCAAGAAACATCATCTTTTTTCATGGTTTATATAGACAAGGATTTAGATATTCATTTGATAATGAAAATGGTTCTATTTATGCATATCTTAGTAGTGTTTTATATTTTGAAGCATTGCCTTGTAATGGAATATAGGAAACTGTGATGGTTTTAGATAACTTAGGAAATGATGTGTTGTGTATCAATTCTTCCCACAGTTTGGATAAAGCATGCTTGTGGCATTGCTGTCTTGGACATGTCAACAAGAAACACATAGCCCAAATCCAAAAGGATGGAGTGCTGGAGTCATTCGACCTTAGGGACGATGACGTGTGCAAGTATTATTTACCTGGAAAGATGACCAATTCAGACTTTACTGGCACTTGTGAAAGGGGTGAGGGTTTATCGGATCTCATACATACCAATGTGTGTGGGCCCTTTAGATCCACCAGAAGGGATGTGAGCCGCTTCTATATGACTTTTACCGATGCTTATAGCAGATATGGGTATATCTACTTAATCAAGCGCAAGTTAGAAACCTTTAAAAAGTTCAAAGAGTTTAAGCAAGAAGTGGAGAATTAGTTGGTTAGGAAAATCAAGATGCTTCGATCTGATCGTGGTGGAGTGTACCTAAGTCTTGAATTCCACGACCACCTCAAGGAATGCGGAATCGTTTCGTAATTGACGCCACCTAAGACACCGCAGTTGAATGGTGTGGCTAAGAGGCATAATCGAACTTTGCTAGACATGGTTCGTTCCATGATGAGTCCTGCTTCGCTAGCTATCTCATTCTGGGGGTATGCCTTAGAGACTGTCATCCATATCCTTAACTTAGTCCCTACGAAGAAGGTTGCCAAAACACCTCATGAAATGTGGACAGGGAAAGCTCCTTCGTTGGCACATATCAAGGTTTGGGGTTGCGAGGCTTTCGTAAGACGAGAGACTCACGACAAGCTCGAACCTCGTAGTAAGCGGTGTATTTTCATCAGCTACCCGCAGAAGTCCTTTAGATATCTCTTCTATAGACCGAGTGACAACGTTGTCTTCGTTGCGAGGAGGGGGGTTTTCCGTGAGAGAGAACTCATAAGCCAAGGGGACAGTGGGAGGCAAATCGATCTAGAAGAGCTTCAAGAGTCGAGCGATGAAGGAACCTCGAACACCGGCGCTCAACCCAAGGAGGAAACTCCGGTTGAACCAATTGACGAGTCCTTACCTCTTAGACATTCCGATTGAGTTAGGGTTCAACCCCAATTTTATGGTTTTCATATTAGTACCGAACAGGATATGTTCATTAGTGATAGTACACTAGTAAATTTGGAAGAACCTAACAGCTATAAGGAAGCCATGGCAGACCCGGAGTCTGCAAAGTGGAAAGAGACGATGGACAACGAGATTCAGTCTATATATGACAACCAAGTTTGGAATTTAGTTGAAAATATACCAGGTCGTAAGACGGTCGGGTGCAAATGGATCTTCAAGAAGAAGACCGACATGGATGGGAACGTGCACACCTGTAAAGCGCGATTAGTTGTGAAGGGTTTCACTCAAAGTCCCAGAGTTGACTATGATGAAACCTTCTCACTGGTTGCGAAGATAAAGTCTATTAGCGTGATGTTGGCCATTGTTGCATTTCATGACTATGAAATATGATAGATAAATGTCAAAACCGCTTTCCTTAATGGAAAGGTAGCTGAGGATGTTTACACGGCTCAGCCGGAGGGTTTTGTCAGTGCGAAGCATCCCAATATAGTGTGCAGGGCCAGTCCAAGCATAGCTTGGGCCCAGGGCGAAAATAAACACAAGGCCCTCACATCATAAATATCACAAAAAGTCAAAAGCATACCTGCCATTACAAAAATCATTTTATAAAAAACACAAATATACCCACAACATTTAACAAGTACAACTATTTCAAAGTAAAATACTTATTCTGGATTTTTTAGATACATCGATGTCAAGATCAAATTTATGTAACATACATTTCTCTATACATTATATTTGTGAAACCATCAACAAATAAGCAATGCTTTTACAAAATATTGTATGAACACAACTGGTTTCTCCCTAAAATTTTTGGTAGCCTAATATCAAGGAAAGCTGCAAAAAAATCAGTAAAAAAAGTTATAAATGGAATAAATAAAATAAAAAGAAAAATATATGATAACCAAAAATTCCGATCAAGTCATAATGATACTTTGAAGCTCAAACTTGAAGAATCAAGTTAGCAACAGACATCAGAAAATTCAGAATAGTAAAACTTACGATTATACAATCACAAATAATAATAATAATAATAATAATAATAATAATAATAATAATAATAATAATAATAATAAAATACAAACACATTACCTAATTGACTGAAGAATCAGAAACATAGAGCAATGAGTTTCACTATTTCAGGATGAAAATGACTTCAGAAATTTGATATATAAGCAAAAATTAGAAATATAAATTGAAAGCTTTGAAAAACGAAAGCCAAAAACAAGAATCTGATATACAACAACCAGTAATAAAAGTTAGGTGTATGTCAAGATTTGAATTGACTAAGATGTTAGCAATCCATTCAAAAACCAGGAACACAAATTAGATATACAACTCAGAATCTCATATCGTACCCGAATTGTGATATCTCTTAACTGGTCCAGTTTAATAATAAGTACATGGGATGGAGAGATTGCAAGATTCTAGAAGCAAGAAGCAGTGAACGTCTAATGTGAGAAACAGAGAAGGTCTAATGTGAGAAATAGAGAAGACCTAATAGGAATATGAGAATGCAATTCAGTTCGGAAATCATTAGGAAGGCGAGATTAGTCTTCTGATTTGTTTAGGTCTTTAGGAATGGTATTTGCCTTCTGATGAGCAAGAAAGAAACGGCTAAATAAGAATGATGATGACAAGTCTTGAATCAATAATGGAACGGTATGAGATGAATCGTGAACAATATTATCCTTAAATAATTCATCGATTCACGAGGCATTCCCGCATGATGTAGATGACGATTCAGTTATTGAGGATGTCGATTTGATTATCAATTCAGCGCCCTAATTTGCATTTTCTTCAATCCCACTTCAGAGTTCAAACGAGACACGTGATTATGGCAAGCCGGTTTGTTTAATTTGTTGGGCTAATTTTAGGTTGGACTAACTTGGTCCCCAAAAAACATATACATATATACTATATAGCCTAGCAATTTTGGGCCCCTTAGAGGCATGGGCCCTAGGCGGTCACCTGGGTCGCCCACCGTCTGGACCGGCCCTGATAGTGTGCAAGCTTGAAAAGTCCATTTATGGACTGAAACAAGCGTCTCGCAGATGGAATCTTTGTTTCGATGAGAAATTCAAAGAGTTTGGTTTTCTACGAAGCGAGGATGAATCATGTGTATATGTCAAAGCCAGTGGGAGTATAGTAAGCTTCCTCGTATTCTATGTCGATGACATACTACTCATAGGAAACGACATCCCGACACTGCAGGAGGTTAAGTCCTGGCTCGGGAAGTGCTTCGCTATGAAGGACCTCGAAGAGGCTGCCTATCTTCTGGGAATAAGGATAGTGAGAAACAGAAGTAAGAGACTAATAGGAATTAGTCAGAATACTTACTTGGACAAGGTACTAAAGCATTTTAGTATGGAGAATTCAAAGAAGGGAGAGTTACTGATCCAAAGTAATGCCAAGTTGAGTAAGACTCAAAGCTAAGTACCGAAGTCGAGATAGCAGAAATGAGCTGAGTACCATATGCTTCCGCAGTTGGCTCGATTATGTATGCTATGACTTGTACTCGCCCTGATGTGGCCTTCACTTTGAGCATGGTCAGTAGCTATCAAGGGAACCCTGGAAAAGCGCATTGTACCGCAGTCAAGAATATTCTTAAGTACCTTCGGAGGACCAAGGAATGGTTTCTAGTCCTCGGTGGGAGTGATGACTTAAAGGTGCGAGGGTACAGTGACACCAATTTTTAGACCGATAGGGACAACTACCGTTTGCAGTCAGGCTGGATCTTTACCCTAAATGGAGGAGTAGTGACTTGGAAAAGTTCCAAGCAAGAGACCGTAGATGATTCAACGTGCGAATCAGAGTACATTGCGGCGAGCGAAGCATCGAAGGAGGCAATATGGTTGAAGAACTTCATTGAGGACCTTGGAGTTGTACCGACCATACAAGAGCCTATGGAAATTTTATGTGATAATGAAGGAGCGATTGCCTTGACCATGGAACCGAGGGATGGAAGATCTTGACATATCGACAGAAAATATCACTTTATTCGACATCGGGTGTGTAACAGCCCAAAATCTCAAGTATTATTTAATTGCATTTTGGGGGTGTTTTAAAGGGGAGACTCGGCGAGTTGGAGCCAGACTCGCCGAGTGGGGTCGCAGCTTGGGTCGCGGGTTCGCGACTGGACTCGACGAGTCCAGGTATGGACTCGGCGAGTCGACGTTGTTCAGTGGAAAACCCTAGCCGTTCAGTTTGGGACGTATATAAGGGATCTTATGCCGTCATTGTTCGTCTTTGGATCGATTGGGAAGAACCCTAGGCGACTGTGGCATCTAGAGCAAGCTTGAAGGCCATTATTGACTTTGAAGGAATTGTGGTGCAAGAAGAGGAAGGATTTTGGCCAAAGGAAGATCAAGGGGATCGAGTTCTGAGGTTTGGGGACACAGAGAGTACATTTTCAGGTTATGTTTCGGATCATTCCTGTTATTTTGATGTGTACACGAATTTAGGGTTTATGAAACCCATTTGGAGATTAGATGGATTGTGGTGTCGTTATCCAATGTTTATAACCTTGTATTAGGACCCTTAGAGGTCCAGGAGGTCCCATGTTTGTATATTCGGGAATATATGTATCTCAGGAAGCAGTTCGATCGACTGCATGGCGTGGACTCGCCGAGTCGGATGAGCAGACTCGGCGAGTAGCTTGAAGATTCACTGGGACTCGCCGAGTTTGTTCTTCAGACTCGGCGAGTAGAGTCGGGGTGGCCCCGCGATTCTTCCAGGAGTAACTCGTCGAGTCAAAGAGGATACTCGACGAGTAGAAGGGGACTCTTAGAGGATTGAAGGACGACCAGACTCGCCGAGTCGCCAGGGAACTCGCCGAGTCCAGTCGAGCTGACAATGGGCTGTTGACCAGAGTGGACCGGTGTGATTTCTTAGGGTCAGTTATCGTGGAAGATAGAAGTGTTAATAAGGGATATATGATGTTACAGGGAGCTTGTAGCTCGGAGGATCAAGTGCAAGGGACTTTAGGAGTTGCTATCTTCCAGTGTCCGCGAGGTGAGTCTTCTCACTATACTTCACCCGGAAGGGTTTGATTGTGTGACCGGAAGGTCAAGTATGTTATGTGTTATGTTTATATGCTATAAATGGAAAGTTAGCTGCTACGCGTGATATACATGCTTACATATGGGCCGGAAGGCAAAGTATTATGTGACAGAAAGGTCAGGTATGATATATGGTGTATGTGCTTTATGTGTTAGAGTATTTGTATTATGTGTTATATATGTGTATGGGCCGGAAGGCAATTATCTTATGGGCCGGAAGGCAATTATCTTATGGGCCGGAAGGCAATTATCTTATGGGCCGGAAGGCAATTATCTTATGGGCCGGAAGGCAAATATCTTATGGGCCGGAAGGCGAGTATCTCATGGGCCGGAAGGCATTGTACAGTTGACCGGAAGGTCAGGGCCTGGAAAGGCGTATGTGCGTAAGGTATATTGGGGAACTCACTAAGCTTCGTGCTTACGTCGTTTATGTTATGTTGTTTCAGGTTCTTACAGTAACGCGGGATGGCAACGGTTCGATTGTACACACCGAAGAAAGAGTTGTGTTTGGAGGATCCTGGTCTTCTATTATAACGAAAATGTAACTATGTTTTGTAATTCGAATGTGAATAAGATTTTAAACAAGTGTTTTAATATTAAATTGATTAATTAAATGAAAATTTTGTTTTTTGGAAATCACGGTGTTACAATTGGTATCAGAGCCTTGGTTTGAGGGATTCGGACGCGCCTACGGGTGAGTCTGGACTCAAACTGAGGAATTAAGAAAAGGTTTTCAAATAAATAGTTTTCTAAAAGTGAATAAGAGTTCAAAGAGAAAGCAAGAAAGAGCAGTGTGTACAATCAGCCAGAGCCAAACGGTGATTTCCCAAAATACCCTTACTTTTGTATTATGAAATATCTATTATGCACTTTATGAGACATTATTGCATGCTAGAGACAGGCTAGGTATTTCACATCTTAGGACTAGAGTGGCCTGATTTGTGATGCCTTAGTCTAGGGTTTGCTGTTATATGTGCGTTATGTTTTTGTGTGTATGTGATGAGTGAGAGTATCTAGTTAGAACGCGCAAGGGGTAAAGCTACGGGGTATAGAGGTACTTCCGAGGATGAGCCGAGAAGGTGGAGCTACCACAGGTGGGGAGTCCTATGTATGCTTCAATGCTCGAATGCTGCTTGCTTTGTGCTTTGTGGAGTTATCGATGATGGGAGTCAGCTACTAAGTGAGTATGACGATACTCAGGAGGCAGAGGGCTGGCATCATTAGGAACTCTTCAGCAGCTGATAGCAAAGAAGTGGGAGGACAGCGGAAGGGACTAGGGAGTAAACCTAGCCAGATGAGTGCGCTGGTAGAGTAGAGGATTTCGCTGGAAAGCGAGCACGCGCGATGAGATGGGTGAAAGAGCAGGTTTATCAGCTACTTAGGAACTCTGGGATGGTCCGTGTGGAAAGTATGGGTAGATGTGGCAGGTAGTATGGGCCCATACTACTGAAAGCAGAGGACCCATACTTGATACAGGGGGCATCCTAAAGGTTCTAAGGAACCGATTGAGGGGTGGTGTTATGGTTCGGATTCCATACATCGGAGCGGATACAGAGTGATGTTATGGTCCGGGCACCATACATCGGAACAGATTGAGATAGATGTTGTGGTCCGAGTGCTATACGTTGGAGCAGATTGGGGAGTGGTGCTATGGTTCAGGTACCATACACCGAAGCATGTTGAGGAGGGATGTCATGGGATGAGTACCATGGTTCGTAGTGGATGATGCTTGTGGCTATCTTGTTATCCGGTTATGACCGATGAGGTAGAGATTGGATGCTATGGGTTTCAAGCCTGTAGACCATGATTGAGTACGGAGAGGCGTTCCTCGAGGGGAAAGGCGAGTGCCTATCAGAGTATTTTGGGTAAGAGTCAAAGACAGGGGAGAATTTCAGTTGAGTCGAGCAATCAGACGACAGAGGAGAGGTCACCTTTTGGGTGGGTAGTGTCATTGATGCTCGTGTGCAAGACGCGAGAGGTCTGGTGTTTCAGTTCTGGATTTGGGAAGTACACCCTGCAGGTAGTTATCGATAATGACTTCCCTCAGAGCATCAGGTAGCGGGTGTACCGCGAGACAGAGATTTACCGTGAACGGACAGTCAGTTGGGGCTGAGGTAGTCGAGAACCACACCACACCTAATTGAGAATAACGGGTTGTGTTATAGTGGTAGCAGTGAAGAGTTCAGTCGAGTTTTGCAGTGCGGAGAGTTGTCGTCTGTGTTGAGAGTAAGTCCCTGTTCTTGGGACAAATCTGGCGTTGGATACGGATTGATGAGTTGAGATGAGAGGAACGATGATGCTGCGGTGCATTCTACTAATCAGATATGTTATCGAGCAGTGCAGGTGCTTAGTATTAGATCAGTATGGGATTTGGAACGATTAGAGGCAGCCGTGATGAGAAGTTCTTGAAGAGTTAGCTAGAGGTTCAGAGTATAGGGATTGATTGACTTCATAAGGGGAGGGACTATCGGGTGTTGCATAGCACTTTACTGGGGCAGGTACGATTTCGCTGGTGAAAGATAGTCGTGGGTTGATTGTATATTAATTGGTGTTGGTTCGAACCCTAGTGGGGGAGAACCGGGTGCAGTATGTAAGAAAGCAAGAATTGTCAGGAGTAGTAATAAGTGGAGTATAGAGATGCAGTAGGAAAGCATGAGACTATAGGTGTCGATGATCGAGTAAAAAGAGGGTTACATCGGAGCTTGCGGGTCCGGTGGTGCATGCCGCAAGTGCGGAAAGGAGGGGCACTGTGCACGGGATTGTTGGCAGTCAGTGCCAATTCGGGATTTGAGGAGGACAGGATGGAGCGGAGCCCCAGAGGGCTCAGGGTCGTGTTTATCTGCGTGCGACAGAGGGAGACGGAACAGTGCCGGAAGCAGCTGCGGGTATGATGTTTTCATGATGTCTTAATTGTCTTGCATTGATTTGGGTATTGTTTGTGCTGGTATCTTGTATGGATTTCGATGCGGTATTCGTTGTTTCGCGGGTCTGGCATGTTTATGGATTGGTGCTTCAGGTTTTCGCTTTGGCATACGTTATTCCCTGATGGTTGGGTATGGTTATAATTGGTGTTTTAGTGTCAGTAGTCTTGTGCGGTTTTCGATGTGGTGTTCATCCTTTGGGCAGATTGTGAGTTTGGTTATGGGTTATTGTCGAGGATTCCTTTGGTTATCGTTCGTGAGGGTTGTTAGGGGAGATGCGGCACTGGGTTGATCGTCGGGTAGCATCTACAGTCGTGGAGTGGATGATTGAAGGACTAGATTCTTGTGAGTGGGTTGATCAGGGAGGATGTGTGTTTTGCTGAGGGCTGCTTGTGCTTGTGGGAAGCAGTCAGTGTGTAATTGTTCTCTTTGTACAGGATTGTTCTGTAAGGTCGTTAATGACGATCGGTGGCAGTTAGTCAGTGCTTTAGTGGGGGGAGAACTAGAAAATTTTCCGGGAGATCGATGAGTATATGAGGGTGCGTAGCTGCCGGGATTCAGCAGTGTTTGTCAGCGCAGAGTATAGGCCGACGAGAGCGAGTGTCGGGTATGCGGGGCGGGATACAGACCTAGGGCATTCGATTGTGGAGGCCTGAGAGAAGGTCGGGATCAAGCTTGAGTAAGTGACCGGGGTTATGTGATCAGAGTATTGGTATGTTTGAGATACGTGATGGGTTGTACTGCATTAATCCCACGGGATTATGTTGTGCATGTTTCTAGAGCTGGAACTGGAAGGTTCCAGAGTTAGAACCTGAGGGTTCGCAGAGTTGGGTGTACGGACCCACAGAGATATAGCCTCGAGTGGCTAGTATGTGTTATGAGAGTCGGTCCAGTCATGCTGGAGACTCTGTTGGTATTGCTGGGTCAGTTGAGATTACGGATGGTGTATGTGCAGTGTGATTACATTGGAAGGTCGGGCCCCGGGATTGGTGATCTTGTTTAGCTGAGGCAGTGATTTTGATGAGTGGAGAGAGTGCATGAGATTGAGAGCCCCTGCAATGAGAACCAGAGTATGTGAATAGCGGTTACGCAAAAAGGGTGGTGTCGCTTGGGGCGAGCACTGTGGTACCGGTTGGAGTGGCATTATGGCCAAGAGGGCTCCTTGGAAAAAGGAAAAGAGGAAGGTGTGTAACTCCGAAGGGGTGCAAGTTCACGAAAGTGAAAGCTGCAGAGCAGAATTATGGTTAGAGTATTTCAAGTATGGTTTCGAGCATCGTGTTTGCGGCAGTGAAGTAGGAACCCATCCGGGTTGGGATGACTGACGAGACTCAGAAAGGATGCAAGGGAATAGAGAATCTTGAATTCTCAGTGTGATTCTGATCAGGGTATAGGACGGATATTGGTGGTTCGTCTTAGGAGATGTTCGAGGATATCATCAGTGAATCGGGTTTTTTTTTTCAACCTGCGAGTGTTGGGACTAGTTCAGTATGTGTATGTGATGGCAAGAGGGAACTTGTGAGAGTTGATCTGAGAGGGAGAATGGATCTCTCAGTCGGTCCGGAATGGGCAAAGTGGGCTATGGATCGGGGATCCGGTGGTTCAGGGTATCCTAACCCTTATGGGTTGAGTGATCGTTGAGATTTGGAGCAGAGTGCATCTTGGGTGATTTCCGATTACAGAGAGTGATGAGCAGTTCAGAGTTCGTACTTTAGTTGACAGGGCAGACTCAGCAGGTTAAAGAGAGTTAGTGATCGTCTAGAGTTAACAGGAAAGTTATGCAGGCAGACGCCGTTACGAGCATGTGATTCCGGTCGGCGACTTCGTATTTCTGACGGGGTGTTTCGATTTAGGAAGAGGGGTAAATGGGGGGCCCCGGTATGTTGGGTCTTTTCGTGAAGGTACGAAGGTAGGAAGGGTGACCTATCGTTGGAGCTGTCAACGGAATTGGGACGGATCCATGACACTTGTATGTGTCGCAATTGAAGAGGTGTATAGCGGATGAGTCAGCAGTGGTTCTACTAGAGAACGATTAGGTGGATACGAGCCTGTGTTACGTCGAGAGGCCAGTGGCCGTCGGAGATCGGAAGATCAAGGTTCTGAGGAACAAGGAGGTACCTCTGGTATTGGTTCAGTGGCAACCTCGGAAGAGATCGGAAGTGTCTAGGGAAGCCGAAACGTGTGATGCGGGAGCAGCATCCAGAACTATTATCAGAGTGAGACTTCGAGGGCGAAGTCTAATTCTAGTGGGGGAGAATTGTAACAGCCCAAAATCTCAAGTATTATTTAATTGCATTTTGGGGGTGTTTTAAAGGGGAGACTCGGCGAGTTGGAGCCAGACTCGCCGAGTGGGGTCGCAGCTTGGGTCGCGGGTTCGCGACTGGACTCGACGAGTCCAGGTATGGACTCGGCGAGTCGACGCTGTTCAGTGGAAAACCCTAGCCGTTCAGTTTGGGACGTATATAAGGGATCTTATGCCGTCATTGTTCGTCTTTGGATCGATTGGGAAGAACCCTAGGCGACTGTGGCATCTAGAGCAAGCTTGAAGGCCATTATTGACTTTGAAGGAATTGTGGTGCAAGAAGAGGAAGGATTTTGGCCAAAGGAAGATCAAGGGGATCGAGTTCTGAGGTTTGGGGACACAGAGAGTACGTTTTCAGGTTATGTTTCGGATCATTCCTGTTATTTTGATGTGTACACGAATTTAGGGTTTATGAAACCCATTTGGAGATTAGATGGATTGTGGTGTCGTTATCCAATGTTTATAACCTTGTATTAGGACCCTTAGAGGTCCAGGAGGTCCCATGTTTGTATATTCGGGAATATATGTATCTCAGGAAGCAGTTCGATCGACTGCATGGCGTGGACTCGCCGAGTCGGATGAGCAGACTCGGCGAGTAGCTTGAAGATTCACTGGGACTCGCCGAGTTTGTTCTTCAGACTCGGCGAGTAGAGTCGGGGTGGCCCCGCGATTCTTCCAGGAGTAACTCGTCGAGTCAAAGAGGATACTCGACGAGTAGAAGGGGACTCTTAGAGGATTGAAGGACGACCAGACTCGCCGAGTCGCCAGGGAACTCGCCGAGTCCAGTCGAGCTGACAATGGGATGTTGACCAGAGTGGACCGGTGTGATTTCTTAGGGTCAGTTATCGTGGAAGATAGAAGTGTTAATAAGGGATATATGATGTTACAGGGAGCTTGTAGCTCGGAGGATCAAGTGCAAGGGACTTTAGGAGTTGCTATCTTCCAGTGTCCGCGAGGTGAGTCTTCTCACTATACTTCACCCGGAAGGGTTTGATTGTGTGACCGGAAGGTCAAGTATGTTATGTGTTATGTTTATATGCTATAAATGGAAAGTTAGCTGCTACGCGTGATATACATGCTTACATATGGGCCGGAAGGCAAAGTATTATGTGACAGAAAGGTCAGGTATGATATATGGTGTATGTGCTTTATGTGTTAGAGTATTTGTATTATGTGTTATATATGTGTATGGGCCGGAAGGCAATTATCTTATGGGCCGGAAGGCAATTATCTTATGGGCCGGAAGGCAATTATCTTATGGGCCGGAAGGCAATTATCTTATGGGCCGGAAGGCAAATATCTTATGGGCCGGAAGGCGAGTATCTCATGGGCCGGAAGGCATTGTACAGTTGACCGGAAGGTCAGGGCCTGGAAAGGCGTATGTGCGTAAGGTATATTGGGGAACTCACTAAGCTTCGTGCTTACGTCGTTTATGTTATGTTGTTTCAGGTTCTTACAGTAACGCGGGATGGCAACGGTTCGATTGTACACACCGAAGAAAGAGTTGTGTTTGGAGGATCCTGGTCTTCTATTATAACGAAAATGTAACTATGTTTTGTAATTCGAATGTGAATAAGATTTTAAACAAGTGTTTTAATATTAAATTGATTAATTAAATGAAAATTTTGTTTTTTGGAAATCACGGTGTTACAGGGTGGAAGAAGGACTCCTCTTAGTGAAGAGGGTATTATCGGAGGATAACCCAACAGATCCTCTGACGAAGGGACTGAGTAGGGTTAAGCACTTGCAGCACACTAGGAGCATCGGAATGAAGGACGATATTAGTTTAGATTAGATAATTTAAAAACGTGTAATAGATAAATTGTAATTAACATTCGATGATTGAATAAATGGGTATTATTTATGAGTGAAGTTACTGTCTCATGTTAATTGTTTACCTATTGTTTCATTTTGCATGTTCTGACTTCCTGAATAATAAGATTTTTCGAACGGTCCACAGTCGTTCATATGTTGGAAGTAGGTATGAATGAAGACTGTCATGAATTGGTGTGTAGACGGTCTAAAGTGTGTTAGACATAGCAAAAGTTTGCTACAACGTTCATGAGTGATTATGAACTTGATTTGAGCATTGGAATAAACCCACGCTTGCTGGAATCACTTCATGGAATTTATCACGAGTGATTGCATATCATATGGTCTTAAAACCTATATATATATATATATATATATATATATATATATATATATATATATGGTTTATTCTTTGCTAACTGTTTGTGCATTGATAATGCATAAACGCATTAGTAACTTGATGTTATAAAATGCATTGTTGTGTATGATTTGATTAGTTAATGGTAAATGCATATAAGTCGAAGTTTATCTGTTCCTTTTATTCTATGAGGGTGAAAGCGATATCAGGGCCCCTCGATGATTTGGTTTGACTTATGTGTCAGGCCCCGTCAGGACTGAATTGATGTGTTTGATTAAGTTCTATGTCAAACGAATCTGAGATCGAGAAACAAACTGATGGACAATAAGTATGACTATGTTTCATGTACTTGTCCGCATGATATCTAGAACAGAGGATTATACGATCCCTTATCTTAAGGACAGGTTATTGATAAGATCAAGAGTCTTCAGAACTGTGATTGCTAATCGGATCCAGAAGTTGCATTTGCATTTATAGTTATTAGACTTATCCAAGTAGGAGACTATTGGATTAGTGTCTAAGTCCATAACTATATTTAGTATGTACTTGACCCGGTTGTGCATGGTCCTTTTGAGTTGCTTCACCAAAGCAACTTGACTGGAGGAATAATATAGAAAGAGGTGATTATGGTTTATTAATATATTATAAGACTAATATATTAAAAGAGAAATCATATTTGTTTAATTAACATTGGTCAAGAATTAGTTGAGAATTAATTTGTGATCAAAAGCAGTTAATTGAACCTATGGGACTGAACTGTAATTATGTGATAGTTGCAAAGTTAAGCAAGGAAACCCTAATAGATAGGGTGGACAACTTCTAGGGATAAATCCGTAAGAATTCGTCCATGATAGGGATTCTAGAATTATCTTATGGGCTGCTTGGTGGCTAAGTAACCAGATAAGGATAATGATTGAAACCCTAATTCCTACACCTATATAATGACCCCTTGGGCATGGTAAATTCGGCCACTTGAACCCTAGAAGTCCTAGAACTGAATTTCTCATCTCCTCTCTCTCTCTCTCTCTCTCTCTCTCTCTCTCTTCTTTCCTCCAATTGCTCTAGGTATTTGTGATTCATTAGAGGCACCACATTTGAGGTGCTAAAGTTCTAAAGGCTTCAAGATATTCTATCAACAACAAGGTAATCATCTAGATCTGTTTTGTTATGCTAATTTCAAATTGTATACACTAGATCTAGGGTTTGCAAGACTTGGATGAATTGCATGTACAATAGAGAAACCTAGATCCAAGCATTAGGGTTTACATGAGCTCATAGGATGTTCTTTTGGCTCAAACCCATCAGAAGATTAATCCAAGATTTCTCCAAGATCATCGTGCCATTTTACCCTCTTAACCAAGAAGAATGTGACATTTCGATGGGGCACGGATTAACAGTTGGTTTTTGAGACCCTAAGTCAAAGGTTATACGAGGCTCCGATTCTAGTGCTACCTGAGGGGCTGGATGATTTGCTAGTGTGTTGTGATGCATCGATCTTAGGGTTAGGTGCGGTACTTATGTAGAGAGGGCATGTGATCATGTATGCTTGGAGGCAATTGAAGCCTCAAGAGGCGAAATACCCCACTCACGACCTGGTATTGGGGGCAGTGGTGTTTGCCCTCAAGATTTGGAGGTACTATTTGTATGGAGTGTTGTGCACTATATATACTGATCATAAGAGTTTGAAGTATTTGATGGATCAGCAGAACCTCAACATGCGACAGAGGAAGTGGTTGGATGTGTTGAAAGATTATGATTGCGAGATATTATACCATTCGGGGAAGGCTAATGTGGTGACCGATGCTTTGAGCCACAAAATGGAGGGTTCTCCGATTGGGAACGTTTGTATGAGGATGACTGTGCTCTCTCCACTACTAGACATGATCAAGAATGATCAAGTGGAGGGTTTGAAGAAAGAAAACTGGAAGATAGAGCGGATTCGGGGGCAATTTCCCTTTTTTGTCTAGGATGGTTGGGGGCTCTTGACACAGTGTGGTCGGGTCTGGGTATCGGTCACTGGGGGAGTGAGATAGAAGCTATTGGAGGAGGCGCACAAGTCCAAGTTCTCTATACATCCGAGAGCTACAAAAATATATAGGTACTTGAGACTGACTTACTGGTGGCCCTGCATGAAGCGGGAGATCGCTTGGTTTGTGGAGCGATGCTTGACCTGCCGGAAGGTCAAGGCCGAACACCAGTAGTCGTATGGTAAGGTTCAGCTGTTACCCATTCCTATGTGAAAGTCGGAGGAAATCAGCATGGACTTCATCACGGAGTTACCGACGACAGCGAGGGGTGTGGATGCCATATGGGTGATTGTGGACCGGTTGACGAAGAGTGCCCATTTTATTCCAATCTCCAAGAGCATCTCCGCTGAGAAATTGGCGGATATTTATGTGCGAGAGGTGGTGGCTAGACACGGGGTGCCAATGTCAGTAGTCTCTGACAGAGATGTTTTATTTACATTTAGATTCTGGAAGAAGTTCCATTAGGAACTGGGTACTCAGTTACATTTCAGCATAGCATACCACCTCCAGACAGATGGCCAAAGCAAGAGGACGATCCAGACGCTCGAGGATATGCTTCGGGCATGCGTGTTGGATTTTGGAGGTAGTTTGGATACATACCTCCCATTGGCAAAGTTTTCATATAACAATAGTTGACATGCCAGTATCGATCAAACTCCGTTTGAGATGGTGTATGGTAGGAGATGTAGGACCCCAGTTTGTTGGGCTGAGGTAGGGCACCGGGTCATGGGGAGCACCGAAGTGGTGCTCAAGACTACTGAGTTGATTCAGTAGGTGCATGACAGACTACGAGTCACATAGAGCTGTCAGAAAAGCTATGATGACTGGTGTCGATCAGATCTTGAGTTCCAGGTAGGGGACTTTGTGTTACTAAAGGTGTCGCCATGGAAGGGGGTCATCAGGTTTCATAAGAGAGGAAAGTTGGGGCCACGATATATTGGCCCATTCAAGATTTCGACCCGGCTGGGCAAAGTGGCTTACCACTTTGATTTGTCAGACGAGCTTAGCCAGATACACAACACCTTCCATGTGTCACAGCATCGTAAGTGTCACCGACGAGGTCGCGG
The DNA here is from genome assembly GCF_051521515.1 of Lactuca serriola. Classification (NCBI taxonomy): domain Eukaryota; kingdom Viridiplantae; phylum Streptophyta; class Magnoliopsida; order Asterales; family Asteraceae; genus Lactuca; species Lactuca serriola. Next base: position 159,707,251 of record NC_136409.1, read on the forward strand.
TCATTTCACTGGATGATATTCAGGTGGACGAGAGCCTAAACTACATTGAGAGGACTGTTGCAATTTTGGATAGGAAGACCAAGGTTCTTCAGAAAAAGGAAGTAGAGATGGTATAGGTGCAATGGCAGCACTGAAGGGGCTAGGAATGGACATGGGAACCAGAGGATGAGATGCGTGATCACTATCCAGACTTATTCGCATCAGTAGACTTCGAGGACGAAGGCTAGTTCAAGTGGGGGAGATTTGTAACACCTATTTCATGTATCATTTAAGTTATCTAATTTTTAGGGTTTTGTGCTTAGACTCGACGAGTTGGGGAATTCCAACTCATCGAGTAGAGATCATTTATGAGGACGTGGGATTTAGATCCTACTCGACGAGTCGAAAGGACCCGACTCAATGAGTAGGCGCTATAAATAAAAACCCTAATTTTCACCCTATTTAGGGGACTTAATCCGCCTCTTGTGGCCCACCTTACCACTTTACTACCCAGAGAAGAAACCCTAAGTCGTTCTTGTTGTTTCCTTGTGATTGAGAGGCTAAGAGAGAGATTTTGGTGCATTTAGTTGAAGGATGTTGAGCAGGAAGGAGACTATAGATCCAACATCTACATCGTTTGGACACCCATTTGAAGGCATTTGAGTTGGAGCAACATGTGGAATTTATCTGATCTTAGCTTTTCAGTTCAACATTCACGAGAGGTTAGTCTCCTCACCATACCAATGGGTATAAGGCACCAAGTCCGGCCTATTTTATGATATATGGTACACTAGCTGAAGTTATATTATGAGGCATGATAGTTGGTTATGTTCTAGGAAGTATGCTAGTTGTATATGTGGTATGCTTGGATGGAAGACCATGGGAGAGCTCATGGCATCTGGATGTAAGACCATGTGGAGAGCCCGTGGCTTTCCTATCAAAGACCATGGGAGAGCCCATGGCAACCAAATGTAAGACCATGTAGAGAGCCCATGGCTTTCTTATTAAAGACCATGTGACATCCCATGCACTTAGGTGTAAGACCATGTGGGGAGCCCATGGCATCCTGAACTAAGACCCTAGGGATGAGCCCACGACGTCCCTATATGATGTATGTGATGGGTTTTATACATAAGAACATCCTATGTGCTCATACAAACCCTAATGCTTGGATCTAGGTTTCTCTATTGTACATGCAAGTTATCCAAGACTATAAACCCTAATTCTAGCATTCAAGTAATCATATTAACATGAGAATAGGTTTAAGATGTTACCTTGATTGTTATGTAGCAATAACAATCCCAAATCTCCTTGTATTGACTTTGGAAAGCTTAGAGTCACAATTGTCACTCCTCTAATGGTTCACAAACACCATAAGCAAGAGGATGAAGAGGAGAGAGGATGGAGGCTGCCCAAAAACGTCTACAAACCCTAGAGAATTCTTAGCCACGTTTTTGGGTCATAAGGGATCCATATATATAGGAGGCAATTAGGGTTATCTAACAAGGAAACCCTAATTTGGTTGCTTAAGCCCTAAGCAACCCATGGAGCCCTTTCCTTAAGGCCTTGGACGATTTCATATGGGCTTCCCCCATAGAATTCGTCCATCTTATAATAAAAGGCAATCCATGGCCCAAATTGCAATTATCTTATAATTACAATTCCAGCCCCTTAAGTTTAATTAATCTCTTTTAGTCACAAAACTAGTTACCAATTAATTATTGACTAATATTAATTAAACAATATGATTTCTTCTTTAATATATTATTCCCATAATATATTAATAAATCATATTTAATCCTTTCTCTCCATAATTCATCCTATCAAGTTGCTTTGGTGAAGGCATCCCAAAAGGACCATGCACCATCGGGTCAAGTACATACCAAAATAGTTATGGACTTAGACACTAATCCAACAGTCTCCCACTTGGATAAGTCTAATAACTATTATGCGTATGACTTGAGATCCTGATCTGCAATCGTAGCTTTCCAAAGCCGCTGTCAACTCTGATCCTATCAGATACGCGTGTCCTTAGATAAGGGATCATATATTCCTCCATTCTAGATATCATATGAGATATGATTTCAAAGCATTCTGTTTGTACTATATCTTGATTTCCGATTTATGACGACTGACTAATTGAACAAATCAAATTAGCCCTAGCCCGGTCGATCATTTACGTTTGTCATCACTAAATCATCGAGGGGCCCAAAGATATCGCTTTTATCCTACCTTGGATAAAAGGAACGGATAAACTTTGATACAATGCTTGCTTGCACTTACTCACCGAATCACACACAACAATATGTTTTATAACACCAAGTTACTAGTGCGTTTACATATTATCAATGTGCAACCGATTCGCAAGATACAACTCACACATCTCGGTTTCAAGAATATAAGATGTTATCGTCTCACCAATCACTCGTGATACAATTTATGGAGTGATCCAAGTGAGCGTGGGTTTAATCCAATGCTCAAATCATATTCATAAGCACTCATGAACGTTGCAGCAAACATTTGCTTATGTCTAATGCTCTTTAGACAATCCACACACCAATCCACGACAGTCTTCATTCATACCTACTTCCAACATATGAACGACTGTGGCCCGTTCGAATAATTCAATTATTCTTAATAAATTCAATTATTCTGGAAGTCAAAACATGCAAATGTGAAACACAAGAATAATACTAATCCCATATGGCCTCAAACCTTTGAGTATAAATAAAACTCCTTTTATTTATCACCATATCGATTACTCATTATTTGTCGTTTCGGGTAATCAACTTCTTACTTGAATTACAACACTTGTCCCATGCTCCTAGCATGCACACAATGTTTACCTATGGTTCTTACTTTGTGAAATAGACCAAATTGAGCACATTCCCAATCATTCTCATTTCACAACTCAAAATCCTTTGAACATCCTTTCGCATAAAAGTTTCTAATCTAGTCATATATTTTCAATATCCAATTCTCAATATGGACACGTTTCCATATTTTCCATATGAGAACTCATTCTTAATAGAATCTTATCTATTCGTAATGATGTCGATATGGTCCATCCAATATGGAAACATTTCCATAATTTCCATATGACAACTCATTCTTAATAGAATCTTTTCTATTCATAATAATGTCGATATGGTCCATCCAATACCATGCTTCCAACTACTCACAAGCGACAATCCTCGTCAAACTTTGGATTGTCCTTTGATAGTTGTTTAATTATTTTAGTCAAAACAATTCTAGTCCCTTTTCCCTCTAAATGCGCTCGACATTTGGAAAATTTTAGAATGGTCAAACATTAAAGCATTTGCAATCGATCCTATACCCGAAGCGTATGGGACACGACGCATAATGTTTTATTTGCTATGTTCTCAAAATTCGAATTGTAAAGAGGAATGTCGTAATCATAATCGAAATTTTAAGAACAAACTATGTACCCTTGACTAACTTTATTAACATTTCTCAACCTAATCCTTTAGATTTGAAATGAAGCATACTATTCTCTCCCTTAATTATAGTAAAACAACTTTACAACCCTTACGACTTTGCAAGGTATAACTCTTGTTTTTCTATAATTAATATTGCTAACTTGCAATACGTGCCTTAATAATCATACAATCATAACTTTTATGCTCCCACTATCAAGATGATTACTATAAAACCATAACACTTATGCTCCCACTAGCTTCGACATGTATTCATAAACATCTTAACTTTCAGAAAAACAATACCTATTGAATTTCTTAAGTCCATGTTTCTAATTCTTAATGCTTTGATAATCTTTTATCAAGGCTTCTTGAACTTATACACCTTTGCCTTAGATAGTTCATATGTGTGTCTAAACACTTAAGACTAATTGCCAAACCTCACAATTCAAATTATGGAAAGGGATACCGTAACCATAATCGAATTCGAGAATGCAATTTTACAATCACTATCTTCTTAAAATCTTTCTTAGTGAAAGCATTTCCTCACAATCATTTTCATGAAGGAGGAAATCTTATGACACTTAGATTTAAACGGTGTATTTGTTCCTATCCATGTGAATTTGTCAAAACCAAAGTTTACGACAAATTCAAACTCATATGGATTGAACTTTCTTGATCTCGATTTCTTGCCTTTATGGTAGCACAGCTGCCCACCATGTCTTCCAAGTAGTTAAGCAACTCACCTTTTGTTATCAATGTACTTTCCATTGATCAAGGTCCTTGCCTTTTATGCATTCAAATGAGAACTCATAGGACTCACATGCATAATTAACTCGATTGGATTGGCACAAAAACAAAATAATGTCAACATGATAGGTTGTAAACCTCAACTCGTGTGCTAGTGATGATTGATGAGGTTTATTTGATTTGTTCTTGAAACCTTTCAAGACCATTAAGACTCCCACTGACTCCTTGACATATAAGATTCTCTTGTCAATAAACATTTCTTGACAAAAAAATATTCAAGAGTTAGTGTAGTTTTTATCAAAACACTTCATAAATTGGTCCTAGTTGGTCTTTGTCTTATCCAAGACATCACAACTTTCCACATTTGATGAATGTTATAAACCTTCTTAATACTTTTCACTCAATGTCACAATCTTAACTTTAAGACTTGTTATGGAACGAAGTATGATTGACTTCTTGATTTAACCATTTCCTCAATTCTTGATTCCTCTTCTTAGACATACAATTGTACTAAGACTCACTTATAGGATCAATTGAGATATGGTTCTTAATCATTAAGACCATAAAGCTACTATCCCTTCTTTTTAGAATGGAGAAACTTTTATCTTTCTGCCTACTTGATTCTTCTTATTCGTTTTGCTATTGATTTAAATTTTTTCAATCAATTCATAATTACACTTAATCTTGTAAGTATAATCATATTTACTAAACCTTTAGTGAATCATGACGAATATCATTGTTACTCTTATGGTGGACTTGATCAACACGCAACTTTGTGTATTCGATCTCCAAGTCCTTCACTTGACACTTTGTTAACGAATTAGTCTAATTTCCAGATATGAAATTTCTCATTCATCGTGCAACCAAGTTGCATGATTCCAAGTTTCTGTCCAATTGAAACTTGGGCGATGAGAAATTCTCCCTATTTGGTAAATTCTCGACTTTCCATAAATAACATAATAAGAACCAAATCCATTATTGCTAACAATAGAAACATTCAAACATCAATTTTTCATATATGCCATTGCAAGGATAAATAAATAAAATTTAAAATCAACATTTAATTTATTGCGGAAAAATTTGTCCTTACAATGCAATTCATTGAAAAAATATGCTAATACATCTTTCTTAGCAATCTAATTCTAACTCTAAGTAGTAGCTCAAGAATCTAATCTTCGAGAAATGCGATCGAAATCCATTCCTTCACAGTTAGATTATGCTCACTTCTTCCCTTAAGCTTCCTTTCTTTTCTTCGATCCTACAAAACATCAATTGCAATCTTATCACATTATGTATTAAGAATCTAGAATAGAAGCTTAAAAGAGTTAGTTAATGGATTTTACCTATATTAGAGCCATACGTTTCGACTATCCCATCTTTTAGATCTCTTAGGTAAATGGGGCAGCTTCGTCTCCAATGCCCCTTCTCTTGGCAATAAAAGCAAATCGACTCTTTTGGAACAGCACATGGAACTACTTCAGACATTGCCTTTCTCTTATGATCAAACTTTTCGATCATAGCATGTCTTTCGTTGCCATTGTCTATATCCATAGAGGTCTTGAAGGCAGATTCACCAATCAACTTTGCTTTTCTATTGCGCCAAACCATTGCTGATTCAGCAGCAATAAGCATATAGGTGAGATCCATAAGGGTCACGTCGCGATTCATCATATAGTACTCTCTTACGAACTCACTATATGAGTTAGGAAGTGACTGGAGAACCCAATCAACAGCCATTTCCTCACAGACAACGGATCCCAACATTCTTAACCTATCAATGTATGACTTCATCCCTAGGACGTGTGCACACACCGACTTTCCTTCTATATGTTTACTTGCCAAAAGGGCTTGAGTGATCTTGAACTTTTCAAGCCTTTGAAATTGTGGATTAAGGAGAATAATTGAAGGAGGGGGAGGAAGTGAAGTATGATTTCTTGTTCCTCGATCGAATCGTGAAATATCATCTTCATGTGGAAAGCTTGTTCCATGGGATTTGGGAAGACCATAGTTGTCGAACTTTGACATCTACAAAACGGGAGAAAACGAATTCAAGTTTGTTGATTGATTGAGTCCTTAGTAAATCACCCAAATGAGATACTAAGGCTAGGACCCAACACAATATTCTACAACTCGGGAGAGGGATGCCGTAACCCAAATTGCAGAACATTTGAAGGTAAGTGAATGACGATTCACTAATTTCCACCATGAAAAACGAAAAAGAAATTTAAGTTTTAAATCTATGAAAACTCCTAGATCCTTTGAGATTCATTGAACATTTCAATGGCATGTTTAAATCTCGATATGCCCCTCTTGTTTGTGACTGGGATGCCGAGGATCACAAAGCGGGTGTGAATAACCATGCAAACTTACATGGTGCCCTCACATGTTACAGTCACCTATTCGATGTGCCGGTAAACCACACACGCTCCACCGAACTACGACAAACATTGAGTCACCCTTTGCTACCTTTGCTTAGAACCATTTAGTGTGCCGGTAAACCACACATGCTCAACTAACGTCTTCGCAAGGGTACAAAGTGTAATTTCATGGAATTGCATCAATTCACTTTTGCCTAAGTAATTAAGATTGGGAATTTGTAAAACATTTAGTTACTTTTGTACTTCATTATACTTATAATGGAAGGTTTTGTCATATCCTACCCGTTCGGCTAACGACCCTCCATTAGTCAAGAGTGCGGTGGGTAAGAGTGGATACCCATTTAATCGCCATTTTATAGGCAATTTCCTTAAACACCCCTTATAGACCAGCTTCATGAATGAGGCCTACTAACGGTAAGACTGACTTTTACTCATACATATATATAATGTTAGACTTTTAATGTTATATATAGTATAAGGTGTATTTTACACTTTTAAAATATTAGATGGTCAAATTTAACAATTATACTTTTAATTCAATTAAATTTTAAACCTAAACTTTTATGGATTTATTAAACATCTTTTAATTATACACCTTAATTAATTAATAAAACCATAAGGGTGTGATTTGAACTTTTCAAAACAATACTAGGGTTTTAGAATTTAACATTCCTAAATTAAACATTTAATTAACTTTTAAATTCCAAAACTTGAGGGAAAATATTGAAACATTTCAAAACATTAGGGTTTAGAATTTAAATATACATCAAAATTAAACTTTTAATCAAAATTTAAATTCCAAAACTTGAGGGAAAGTTTTGAAACCTTTTTCAAAACATTAGGGTTTCAACTATTTAAATTCTAAACTTTCAAGCTCTAATTTAAACTATAAAACCTAAAGGGATTAATTTGAAACTTTTCCAAACTTTGTCAAGAATATTCTAGATCACATAATTCAAATAAGGCAATTAACTATAATTGGAGGTTATCTAATTAGATCTAGTTCAAATTTTTGCAAGATAATGATCAAATAATTTCCATAACTTAACATTTATCAAATAAGGTAATAATTATCTAATTAGATGACCAAAATCTTTTATTTTGACAAGGATAATCATAAGGAATCAATAAAATTCGAATTTTATTAATTTTAAACAATTATGGCAATTATCCTAAGTCAAAATAGGCAAAAATCCCGAAACAGCCTCCTTCTGACGCTCGAACTTGCCGAGTTCCTCTATGGACTCGCCGAGTTGAAGCTACTCGCCGAGTCCACATTGCAACTCGCCGAGTTCATCAGACAGGGGGCCAAAAATCGATTTAATAGCTTGAACAAACAAACAAGGCATCAATACAATAGAAACCAATCAAGTCTCTGATACCACTGATGGGTTTTATACATAAGAACATCCTATGTGCTCATACAAACCCTAATGCTTGGATCTAGGTTTCTCTATTGTACATGCAAGTTATCCAAGACTATAAACCCTAATTCTAGCATTCAAGTAATCATATTAACATGAGAATAGGTTTAAGATGTTAGCTTGATTGTTATGTACCAATAACAATCCCAAATCTCCTTGTATTGACTTTGGAAAGCTTAGAGTCACAATTGTCACTCCTCTAATGGTTCACAAACACCATAAGCAAGAGGATGAAGAGGAGAGAGGATGGAGGCTGCCCAAAAACGTCTACAAACCCTAGAGAATTCTTAGCCACATTTTTGGGTCATAAGGTATCCATATATATAGGAGGCAATTAGGGTTATCTAACAAGGAAACCCTAATTTGGTTGCTTAAGCCCTAAGCAACCCATGGAGCCCTTTCCTTAAGGCCTTGGACGATTTCATATGGGCTTCCCCCATAGAATTCGTCCACCTTATAATAAAAGGCAATCCATGGCCCAAATTGCAATTATCTTATAATTACAATTCCAGTCCCTTAAGTTTAATTAATCTCTTTTAGTCACAAAACTAATTACCAATTAATTATTGACTAATATTAATTAAACAATATGATTTCTCCTTTAATATATTATTCCCATAATATATTAATAAATCATATTTAATCCTTTCTCTCCATAATTCATCCTATCAAGTTGCTTTGGTGAAGGCAACCCAGAAGGACCATGCACCATCGGGTCAAGTACATACCAAAATAGTTATGGACTTAGACACTAATCCAACAATATGCATGGCTTATGTAGTATATGTGGCTGCTATAGCTAATACGATATGTGTTTATGTGGATTGTATGTGGGGTATGCTATAGGGAACTCACTAAGCATTAGCTTACAGTTTGTAGATTTGTTTTAGGTACATCTGAGTGCAAGGGCAAGGGCAAGGCTTGATGGCGCGACATGTACTGTAACAGCCCAAAATCTCAAGTATTGTTAAGTTGCATTTTGAGGGTGTTTTAAAGGGGAGACTCGGCGAGTTGGAGCCAGACTCGCCGAGTGGGGTCGCAGCTTGGGTCGCGGGTTCGCGACTGGACTCGACGAGTCCAGGTATGGACTCGGCGAGTCGACGCTGTTCAGTGGAAAACCCTAGCCGTCCAGTATGGGGTCGTATATAAGGGTTGTTATGCCGTCATTTCACGACTTTGGATCGATTGGGAAGAACCCTAGACGACTGTGGCATTTAGAGCAAGCTTGAAGGCCATTATTGACTTTGAAGGAATTGTGGTGCAAGAAGAGGAAGGATTTTGGCCAAAGGAAGATCAAGGGGATCGAGTTCTGAGGTTTGGGGACGCAGAGAGTACGTTTTCAGGTTATGTTTCGGATCATTCCTGTTATTTTGATGTGTACACGAATTTAGGGTTTATGAAACCCATTTGGAGATTAGATGGATTGTTGTGTCGTTATCCAATGTTTACAACCTTGTATTAGGACCCTTAGAGGTCCAGAAGGTCCCATGTTTGTATATTCGGGAATATATGTATCTCAGGAAGCAGTTCGATCGACTGCATGGCGTGGACTCGCCGAGTCGGATGAGCAGACTCGGCGAGTAGCTTGAAGATTTACTGGGACTCGCCGAGTTGGTTCTTCAGACTCGGCGAGTAGAGTCGGGGTGGCCCCGCGATTCTTCCACGAGGACCTCGTCGAGTCAAGAGGGATACTCGACGAGTGGAAAGGGATCATGCAGGAATTGGTGAGGACGACTAGACTCGCCGAGTCGCCAGGGAACTCGCCGAGTCCAGTCGAGCTGACAATGGTCTGTTGACCAGAGTTGACCGATGTGATTTCTTAGGGTCAGTTAACGTGGGAGATAGAAGTATTAATAAGGGATATATGATGTTTCAGGGAGCTTGTAGCTCGGAGGATCAAGTGCAAGGGATTTCAGGAGTTGCTATCTTCCAGTGTCCGCGAGGTGAGTCTTCTCACTATACTTTACCCGGAAGGGTTTGATTGAGAGACCGGAAGGTCGTATGTGTTATATTTATGCTATGGCTAGAGAGGTAGATGCTTTATATGTGATGTATGCTTATATGATGTATACTTATACGGGCCGGAAGGCGAGACTTCATGTGATAGGAAGAACGGTATGATGTATGACTTATGTGTTATGTGCGTTATGTTACATGTGTTATGTTTTATACTGTTATGGGCCGGAAGGCGATTATGTTACGGGCCGGAAGGCAATATTATGTGGACCGAAAGGTCCGGGCCGGAAGGCAATGTTATGTGGACCGAAAGGTCCGGGCCGGAAGGCGTAGGTGCGTAAGGTATATTGGGGAACTCACTAAGCTTCGTGCTTACGTTGTGTATGTTATGTTGTTTCAGGTTCTTACAGTAACGCGGGATGGCAACGGTTCGATTGTACACACCGAAGAAAGAGTTGGGTTTTGGAGGATCCTGGTCTTCTATTATAACGAAAAGGAAACTATGTTTTGTAATTCGAATGTGAATAAGATTTTAAACAAGTGTTTCAATATTAAATTGATTATTTAAATGAAAATTTTGTCTTGAAAATCATGGTGTTACAAATTGGTATCAGAGCCTTGGTTTGAGGGATTCGGACGCGCCTACAGGTGAGTCTGGACTCAAACTGAGGAATTAAGAAAAGGTTTTCAAATAAATAGTTTTCTAAAAGTGAATAAGAGTTCAAAGAGAAAGCAAGAAAGAGCAGTGTGTACAATCAGCCAGAGCCAAACGGTGATTTCCCAAAATACCCTTACTTTTGTATTATGAAATATCTATTATGCACTTTATGAGACATTATCGCATGCTAGAGACAGGCTAGGTATTTCACATCTTAGGACTAGGATGACCTGATTTGTGATGCCTTAGTCTAGGGTTTGCTGTTATATGTGCGTTATGCTTTTGTGTGTATGTGATGAGTGAGGGTATCTAGTTAGAACGCACGAGGGGTAGAGCTACGGAGTATAGTGGTACTTCCGAGGAGGAGCCGAGAAGGTGGAGCTATCACAGCTAAGGAGTCCTATGTATGCTTCGATGCTCGAATGCTGCTTGCTTCGTGCTTTGTGGAGTTCTCGATGATGGGAGACAGCTACTAAGTGAGTATGACGATACTCAGGAGGTAGATGTTTGGCATCATCAGGAGCTCTTCAGCAGCTGATAGCAAAGGAGTGGGAGGACGGCGGAATGGGCTAGAGATTAAACCTAGCCAAGATGGGTGCGCGGGTAGAGTAGAGGATTTCGCTGGGGAGCGAGCATGCAAGATGGGATTGGTGAAAAAGAGCAGGTCGATCAGCTATTTAGGAACTCCGGGATGGTCCGTGTGGAAAGTATGGGTAGATGTGGCAGGTAGTATGGGCCCGTACTACTGAAAGCAGAGGACCAATACTTGATACAGGGAGCATCCTAAAGGTCCTAAGGAACAGATTGAGGGGTGATGTTATGGTTCGGATACCATACATCGGAGCGGATACAGAGTGATGTTATGGTCCGGGCACCATACATCGGAACAGATTGAGATAGATGTTGTGGTCCGAGTGCTATACGTTGGAGCAGCTTGGGGAGTGGTGCTATGGTTCAGGTACCATACACCGAAGCATGTTGAGGAGGGATGTCATGGGATGAGTACCATGGTTTGTAGTGGATGATGCTTGTGGCTATCTTGTTACCCGGTTATGACCGATGAGGTAGAGTTTGGACGCTATGGGTTTCAAGCCTGTAGACCATGATTGAGTACGGAGAGGCGTTCCTCGAGGGGAAAAGCGAGTGCCTATCAGAGTATTTTGGTAAGAGTCAAGACAGGGGAAAATTTCAGTTGAGTTGAGCAATCAGACGACAGAGGAGAGGTCACCTTTTGGGTGAGTAGTGTCATTTATGCTCGTGTGCAAGACGCGAGAGGTCGGGTGTTTCAGTTCCGGATTTGGGAGTACACCCTGCAGGTAGTTATCGATAATGACTTTCCTCAGAGCATCAGGTAGCGGGTGTACCGCGAGACAGAGATTTACCGTGAACAGACAGTCAGTTGGGGCTGAGGTAGCCGAGAACCACACCACACCTAATTGAGAATAATAGGTTGGGTTATAGTGGTAGCAGTGAAGAGTTCAGACGAGTTTTGCAGTGCGGAGAGTTGTCGTCTATGTTGAGAGTAAGTCCCTGTTCTTGGGACAAATCCGGCGTTGGATACGGATTGATGAGTTGAGATGAGAGGAACGATGATGCTGCGGTGCATTCTTCTGGCCAGATATGTTATCGAGCAGTGCAGGTGCTTAGTATTAGATCAGTATGGGATTTGGAACGATTAGAGGCAGCCGTGATGAGAAGTTCTTGAAGAATTAGCTAAAGGTTCAGAGTATAGGGATTGATTGACTTTATAAGGGGAGGGACTATCGGGTGTTGCACAGCACTTTACTGGGGCAGGTACGATTTCGCTGGTGAAAGATAGTCGTGGGTTGATTGTATACTAATTAATTGGTGTTGGTCGAACCCTAGTGGGGGAGAACCGGGTGCAGTATGTAAGAAAGCAAGAATTGTCAGGAGTGGTAATAAGTGGAGTATAGAGATGCAGTAGGGAAGCATGAGACCATAGGTGTCGATGATCGAGTAAAAAGGGGTTACATCGGAGCTTGCGGGTCTGGTGGTGCATGCCGCAAGTGCGGAAAGGAGGGGCACTGTGCACGGGATGGTTGGCAGTCAGTGCCAATTCGGGATTTGAGGAGGACAGGATGGAGCAGAGCCCCAGAGGGCTCAGGGTCGTGTTTATCTGCGTGCGACAGAGGGAGACGGAGCAGTGCCGGAGACAGCTGCGGGTATGATGTTTTCAGGATGTCTTAATTGTCTTGCATTGATTTGGCGTATTGTCTGTGCTGGTATCTTGTATGGATTTCGTTGTGGTATTCGTTGTTTCGCGGGTCTGGCATGGTGATGGATTGGTGTTCCAGGTTTTCGCTTTGGCATTCGTTGTTCCCTGATGATTGAGTATGGTTATAATTGGTGTTTTAGTGTCAGTAGTCTTGTGCGGTTTTCGATGTGGTGTTCATCCCTTGGGCAGATTGTGGGTTTGGTTATGGGTTATTGTCGCGGATTCCTTTGGTTATCGTCCGTGGGGGTTGTTAGGGGAGATGCGGCACTGGGTTGATTGTCGGGTAGCATCTACAGTCGTGGAGTGGATGATTGAAGGACTAGATTCTTGTGAGTGGGTTGATCAGGGAGGATGTGTGTTTTGCTGAGGGTTGCTTGTGCTTGTGGGAAGCAGTCAGTGTGTAATCGTTCTCTTTGTACAGGATTGTTCTGTAAGGTCGTTAATGACGATCGGTGGCAGTTAGTCAGTGTTTTAGTGGGGGAGAATTAGAAAATTCTCCGGGAGATCGATGAGTATGTGAGGGTGCTTAGCTGTTGGGATTCAGCAGTGGTTGTCAGCGCAGAGTATAGGCCGACGAGAGTGAGCGTCGGGTATGCGGGGCGGGATACAGACCTAGGGCATTCTATTGTGGAGACCTGAGAGAAGGTCAGGATCAAGCTTGAGTAAGTGACCGGGGCTATGTGATCAGAGTATTGGTATGTTTGAGATACGTGATGGGTTGTACTGCATTAATCCCACGGGATTATGTTGTGCATGTTTCTAGAGCTGGAACTGGAAGGTTCCAGAGTTAGAACCTGAGGGTTCGCAGAGTTGGGTGTACGGACCCACAGAGATATGGCCTCGAGTGGCTAGTATGTGTTATGAGAGTCGGTCCAGTCATGCTGGAGACTCTGTTGGTATTGCTGGATCAGTTGAGATTGCGGATGGTGCATGTGCAGTGTGGTTACATTGGAAGGTCGGGCCCTGGGGTTAGTGATCTTGTTTAGCTGAGGCAGTGATCTTAATGAGTGGAGAGAGTGCATGAGATTGAGAGCCCTGCAATGAGAACCAGAGTATGTGGATAGCGGTTATGCAAAAAGGGTGGTGTCGCTTGGGGCGAGCACCGTGGCACCGGTTGGAGTGGCATTATGGCCAAGAGGGTTCCTTGGAAAAAGGAAAAGAGGAAGGTGTGTAACTCCGAAGGGGTGCAAGTTCACGAAAGTGAAATTTGCAGAGCAAGGTTATGGTTAGAGTATTTCAAGTATGGTTTCGAGCATCATGTATGCGGCAATGAAGTAGGAACCATCCGGGTTGGGATGACTGACGAGACTCAGAAAGGATGCAAGAGAATAGAGAATCTTGAATTCTCAGTGTGATTCTGATCAGAGTATAGGACGGATATTAGTGGTTCTCCTTGGGAGATGTTCGAGGATATCATCAGTGTACCGGGTTTTTCAACCTGCGGGTGTTGGGACTAGTTCAGTATGTGTATGTGATGGCAAGAGGGAACTTGTGAGAGTTGATCTGAGGGGGAGAATGGATCTCTCAGTCGGTCCGGAATGGGCAAAGTGGGCCTTGGATAGGGGATCCGGTGGTTCAGGGTATCCTAACCCTTATGGGTTGAGTGATCGTTGAGATTTGGAGCAGAGTGCATCTTGGGTAATTTCCGATTACAGAGAGTGATGAGCAGTTCAGAGTTCGTGCTTTAGTTGACAGAGCAGACTCAGCAGGTTAAAGAGAGTTAGTGATCGTCTAGAGTTAACAGGAAGGTTATGCAGGCAGACACCGTTACGAGCATGAGATTCCGGTCGGCGACTTCGTAATTCTGACGGGGTGTTTGGATTTAGGAAGAGGAGTAAATGGGGGGCCCCGGTATGTTGGGTCTTTCGTGAAGGTACGAAGGTAGGAAGGGTGACCTATTGTTGGAGCTGTCAACGGAATTGGGACGGATCCATGACGCTTGTATGTATCGCAATTGAAGAGGTGTATAGCGGATGAGTCAGCAGTGGTTCTACTTGAGAACGATTAGGTGGATGCGAGCCTGTGTTACGTCGAGAGGCCAGTGGCCGTCGGAGATCGGAAGATCAAGGTTCTGAGGAACAAGGAGGTACCTCTGGTATTGGTTCAGTAGCGGCCTCGGGAGAGATCGGTTGTGTCTAGGGAAGCCGAAACGTGAGATGCGGGAGCAGCAGCCAGAACTATTTTCAGAGTGAGACTTCGAGGGCGAAGTCTAATTCTAGTGGGGGAGAATTGTAACAGCCCAAAATCTCAAGTATTGTTAAGTTGCATTTTGAGGGTGTTTTAAAGGGGAGACTCGGCGAGTTGGAGCCAGACTCGCCGAGTGGGGTCGCAGCTTGGGTCGCGGGTTCGCGACTGGACTCGACGAGTCCAGGTATGGACTCGGCGAGTCGACGCTGTTCAGTGGAAAACCCTAGCCGTCCAGTATGGGGTCGTATATAAGGGTTGTTATGCCGTCATTTCACGACTTTGGATCGATTGGGAAGAACCCTAGACGACTGTGGCATTTAGAGCAAGCTTGAAGGCCATTATTGACTTTGAAGGAATTGTGGTGCAAGAAGAGGAAGGATTTTGGCCAAAGGAAGATCAAGGGGATCGAGTTCTGAGGTTTGGGGACGCAGAGAGTACGTTTTCAGGTTATGTTTCGGATCATTCCTGTTATTTTGATGTGTACACGAATTTAGGGTTTATGAAACCCATTTGGAGATTAGATGGATTGTTGTGTCGTTATCCAATGTTTACAACCTTGTATTAGGACCCTTAGAGGTCCAGAAGGTCCCATGTTTGTATATTCGGGAATATATGTATCTCAGGAAGCAGTTCGATCGACTGCATGGCGTGGACTCGCCGAGTCGGATGAGCAGACTCGGCGAGTAGCTTGAAGATTTACTGGGACTCGCCGAGTTGGTTCTTCAGACTCGGCGAGTAGAGTCGGGGTGGCCCCGCGATTCTTCCACGAGGACCTCGTCGAGTCAAGAGGGATACTCGACGAGTGGAAAGGGATCATGCAGGAATTGGTGAGGACGACTAGACTCGCCGAGTCGCCAGGGAACTCGCCGAGTCCAGTCGAGCTGACAATGGTCTGTTGACCAGAGTTGACCGATGTGATTTCTTAGGGTCAGTTAACGTGGGAGATAGAAGTATTAATAAGGGATATATGATGTTTCAGGGAGCTTGTAGCTCGGAGGATCAAGTGCAAGGGATTTCAGGAGTTGCTATCTTCCAGTGTCCGCGAGGTGAGTCTTCTCACTATACTTTACCCGGAAGGGTTTGATTGAGAGACCGGAAGGTCGTATGTGTTATATTTATGCTATGGCTAGAGAGGTAGATGCTTTATATGTGATGTATGCTTATATGATGTATACTTATACGGGCCGGAAGGCGAGACTTCATGTGATAGGAAGAACGGTATGATGTATGACTTATGTGTTATGTGCGTTATGTTACATGTGTTATGTTTTATACTGTTATGGGCCGGAAGGCGATTATGTTACGGGCCGGAAGGCAATATTATGTGGACCGAAAGGTCCGGGCCGGAAGGCAATGTTATGTGGACCGAAAGGTCCGGGCCGGAAGGCGTAGGTGCGTAAGGTATATTGGGGAACTCACTAAGCTTCGTGCTTACGTTGTGTATGTTATGTTGTTTCAGGTTCTTACAGTAACGCGGGATGGCAACGGTTCGATTGTACACACCGAAGAAAGAGTTGGGTTTTGGAGGATCCTGGTCTTCCATTATAACGAAAAGGAAACTATGTTTTGTAATTCGAATGTGAATAAGATTTTAAACAAGTGTTTCAATATTAAATTGATTATTTAAATGAAAATTTTGTCTTGAAAATCATGGTGTTACATGTACTCTCTCTTAGGAATTTTTATGGGACACTTTTATGATTGGAATAATGTTGTTATTATCAAGAATTTGAAACCAAATGTATTGAATGGAAAGTGTTTTGACTATTTAAAAATGAAAAAAAAATCCTTTTGAAAATCTGGGTTGTTACATCGACTACCATTGTCAATGTATATTCGATGGACTTTCATGTGACAAATGAATCCAAATTTAGGGCGCGGATCCTAGTTTGATGGTATGGAATCGTTGCTGGAGAAAATAATGTTGAGTAGGTTTCTCGAGAGTTTCTCTATCTCGTCTACCATGTAGTGAGGTACGTTCATCTTACGAGAGTTAGAGATAGTGAGTACCTCTGTGACGACATATGGATTTGTCTGCAACAAATCAAGATGTGGTATCGTCGGCTAAGGTAGTGGCTCTGGAGTACTGGCTCTGCTATTTCTACCATAATCGGTGGTTCCTGTGCCGTTAGCACCTAGATTATGGTCTGTGTGCTACACTCGCGGTGGCAGTCGTTGTTTAACGTTACCGGTGTTCTGAACACATCTTCTACTGCCGTCCTAGATGCCATTGGTTTTAGGTCCCCCTTTTGCAGGGAACCAACATTGTCTATTGGCTGTATCACTCTAAGGATATGTCCGGATGGCGCCAAATGTTGTGACATGCTCTACAGGGGTTTGGATGCTGGATGATGGATCCTTCCTGGAAGCTTTCCTAAGAACACAACACATAATCATTTGAGGACGTCCGGTTGTGCTCCCGGGACGTCACTCCGACGATCAAGTTAGTTTTCTGGGAGAGAGAATTTTAGGGTAAAACTCATGAGGGAGAAGATGGATCCCTTCCTTTTGGCGGAAGAGATCCTTTTATACCTGTTTCTAGCGGATCGTGGGGACCTCGTCCAATGAGTGTGAGACGTGGCCTCCTTTGACTGGGAGAGTCACGCTAACGTTAACTAACTAACTGGTGACATTAGTTCTAGGCGTCACCTAAGCTTCTTGCCACATACTGATTAACCGTGAGTGAATAAGAAGATCACGGGGAATATTCTTTCCTTGTGAAGGAAAGTGAACTGTCACCCTAGTGCTGGCTCACTCAGGCCGAGACCGGGTCTTGGCCAAGGTTCTGGCGCAATAACATCTCTGTTATGTTTTCGATTACATTTAACATGGCCATTTATGGTACTTTTGACGTAAGCTTTTTTTCCCAAAAAAGGGTTTCTTTGTACGTCCCATTCCAGATCAATAAGAAAAAAAAACCTTTGACAGATTACTTGCATAGATTGATTCATGCTTGTTCTTCAGGTTCTGCATTGATTATCTCGTCATTATTTCTAACACCAACTCCAGATCTTGTGTGGGATATCATGTCTCGTGTGGCTTCAGTTGCCACGAAGCATAAGCTATCACCTGTCCTCTCTGCATGAGGACTGCCCCAAACCATTCATGGATGCATCACAAAATACCACAAAATCCTCAACTCCATCTGGAAGGGTCAAAAACAAGATGTCACATAATCTTTGCCGAAGGGTCTCAAATGTTGACTGCTGCTTAGGGCCCCATCGTAAATCCACCCCCTTCATTGCTAGACGAGTGAGGGGTACTACAATCTTGGATAAATCATGAATGAATCTTCGATAGTACCTTGATAATCCTAAGAAATCCTGAAATCCGAGGGATATTTCAAAACCTCCCACTGCATCACAACCATGATGTTGGCTGGATCGACCAATGTCTCATCCTAGTTAACGATGTGTGCAAGGAATTGAACCTCTCGTAACCAAAACTTGCACTTCGAGATTTGCTTAGTGTAAAACCGTTCTCGCCTCAAAACCTCCAGAAGCTTATGAAGATGCTCCTCATGCTACTCCTTGGTCTTGGAATATACCAATATATCATCAATAAACACTATAACAGAGCGATCAAGCATCGACCTGCAAACGCGATTCATCAAGTCCATAAACACCACCGACACAATGGTGAGCCGAAATGGCATCACCATAAACTCGAAATGCCCATAAAGAGTCTCGAACGCGGTCTTCACCACGTCCTCCTCTCTCACCCTGACATGATGATACTCGGACCTCAGATCTATCTTGGAGAACCAATATGTACCCTGCAACTAATCAAAGAGGTCATCAATCTGCGGAAGGGGATAACGGTTCTTCATCGTAAACTTGCTCAACTCCCGGTAATCAATGAACATCCCATGTGAATCATTCGGAATGTGACCACAACAGATATAATCATCATTTTTCCATGAGTAAATTACACGAATGGTCCCTGTGGTTTGGTGTATTTTCCATGTTTGGTCCTAACTTATTTTTTCTTAACTCGGAAGATCCCTATTATTTGTTTTTGTTACGCGCTTGGTTCATACAGTTTGTTTTTGTTATGCGCTTTGTCTATGTCTTACCTAAAAAGACTATTATTTAAATATGAAAAATTATGGGATAGGTTAGGTAAGGTGACGGAGGTGAGGTTGGGGTTGTGTTTATTTAAAAAAATTAAAAAATGAAGGGGAAAATAGTCTTTTTAGTTAAGATAGGGACCAAGCGCATAACAAAAACAAACAATAGGGACCTTCCGAGTAAAAAAATTAGTTAGGGACCAAACGTGCAAATTACCCTAAACCATAGGGACCATTTGTGTAATTTAATTTTTTTCCATTTTCATCTTCTTTTGGTATGTTTAAGGGGTTCATCCTCCATAGGTTCTGGTGTAGGAGTGCTTAAAATGTGAACATCTATCAGTATAGTAAGAAGGAAATGCATCTTCTTTTACCAACGATGAAAATTAATGCCTTCAAACTTATCCAACTTCCCGAATTTGGAAGTCATGTTTTTAACAGATTCTGACATTGATATTCATCACAAATAACAGATTTTGAAAGTTAGAATTTTGGGGTCTTAAGAATATCAATTTACTTGGATATTTCTAAGATTGTGATTGCAATCACTTTCCACAATCTATGATTTCGACCCTATAGCCCGAGGTATCATGAAATCAGATTTGGGATAATCCAAAGAATGACAATTTAGAAGTCAGACAACTTCTAAATCTAAAATATTGAAAAATACTTTGTTGTTTTGTGTTCTTGAAAAGATAGATAGAATCAGATGAATTATTTTCGGGAATATCTATGTTCAAACCTAAGTTTGGAACTTTAACCATCCTTAAATAGATGATAGAATATTGGTTGAAAGTTGGTTGATGGAACTTACATGCATTTGGCGCCAATGAGTTTGTTATTATGACATAACCAATTTATGGTAGCATCATGATGTCACTACTAGTTTTGGCGGGAATTTGCGTGGCTGGACCCTTTCCAGATATGAAAATTTGTTTAGCTTTCGGGGCGCTGCCCCAATCCCCACCACTAGGGGCTCTTCCCTTAGACCCCGCAAGGGGTGCTGCCCCTAGACCCCGACATGGGTGCAACCCTAGACCCGATAGGGGCGTAACCCCTTAGAACCTTGCACCCAGGGGCTCTACCAACGGACTCTTGTATTCCCGAGTTCATATTTATCACTCAGAGTCACTACTAGAAAATTGGTGTAATAGCTACAGCACAATCCGTAGCTATTCCGTAGCTATAACCGGATAGCTACGAAATTGCTACGGAAAAATGTCTGTAGCATAATGGCCTGTGGCTAAATTATAGCTACGGATTAACTACGGAATAGCTACGGAATAGCTACGGAAATAAATAGCTACCGATTTCCTACAAAATAGCTACGGAAGTGAATAGCTACAGAATAGCTACGGATCCAAATAGCTACGGAATAGCTACGGATCCAAATAGCTACGGAAATCCGTAGCTATTCCGTAGTTAACTTCGATTTATTTAAAAAAAAAATCAAAAAATTTCCAAATTTTTTTCAAATACCACATTCAATTCACATTTTCAAATACCATATAAAATACACCAAAAAACATCCCTAATATCAACTTTGACACATTCCTTTCCATTGTTCAAAATATCTTACAAAAGTAAATACTAATTAACAAAACAAACAATATCAAAAGTTTACAAATTCAATTGTTCAAAAACAGCTAGCTTAGCTCCATGGTCCATATATTGAAGTGCTTCAACAGGGGAATCAAGAAAGTGGAAACACACACTAGATTTGGGCTCACCATTTTCAGCTTGTTAGTAAATTGAAAACAGTTTAAACATTATGAAAATAAAGAAACATATTAAAAAACATATACCTAACACAAAAGGTACCTTCTTGTTTTATTGTTGTGACAATGTGTAGGATTGTATCTTTTGAACTGGAATTGAGGTTATATACACAGATCTACGAACTCAAACATTTATGCAACTAGGTCAAGTAAGCAAATATCCATTAAAACCAAAAGATAAATAATTAAATATATAATATAGAATCATCTCTCACCAAACCAAGTTGATTTCCAACTGCTAAACCTGAAGTCAATGAGCAAAAGTTCAATTCTAAAACTTACTGTTGACGGACCTGTCATACACAAGATCAAAAACTCCATTCTCATGTAGAAGCCACAGTAGGATAATCACTGAAACTCATAAAAAAAAGTTGAATATTTACTCAAATTGATTGATTTGATTCTCAATAAACTAAAAAGTCATATTGACCTCCTTACTCGTGGGAAGATTGCAGAATTATGATTACCTGGATCACCAGCTTTCCGAACCTATTGAATTAGAAAATCCCAAACATTACTGTTGAACTTTACCACAAATCTAACATTTTCAACCAAAATTTAACTAAAAATCTCAAATTCGACCTAAAATATAATTTAAAACCTCACATTCAACAAAACAAATCAGAATTATCAATGAATTAAACATCTAAATTGTATACATCAAGTAATTTCAGAAAAGAAAATAAAAAAAACTAGGGTTTTACCTTTTTATGGAAGAAATCGAGCAAAGGTGCAAAGAGAGAGAGGAGGGCAGCTGAGCCATGGAGTAATAACCTTGGTCGCCTCAATAACAGATGGAGCAGAGGAGTTTGAAGAAGGCATCAACAGTTTGAAGAAGGCATCTAACGGAACCCAAAATCAAAACACACCCTACATCAAAACAAAGTCTAAATCAAAATCAATCCTAACCCAAAACGAAAACCTAATTGGAATTAAACCAAAAAAAGCTTACTTGAAACAATGATGACAATGGCGATGGCAAGCCGATGACGGCGACGACAAGCAGACGAGCGGAGCTAAAAAGGGCAAAGATGAATCGGTGATGAACGGAAAGCATTGGCGGTAATATGGAACTCCGACGATGAAAACGAAGACGAGAGGGGGTGTAAGGGGGAGGTGCGAGTAGGAAACAGTGAGAGAGAAGAGGGAAAACGAATCAGGGAGGGAGATAGAGAGAAGCGGGATAATAAAAAATTTCACTGATGGATCCCGCTAAATTAAATGGAGGCGGACAAAAGTTTTGATTTTGTGAAACCCTGAAATCGAAAATGCCAAAAAAAAGGGGGCTGTGGGATTCGAACTCGCGTCTATCATAGATAGAACCAAAGGAACAACCAATCGGCCGGGAATGCCACATCCATACCTTGATTGTCTACAATAGCTTTTAACCACTTACAATTCTATTTTTTATTATTATTATTATTATTATTATTATTATTATTATTATTATTATTATTATTATTATTATTCGAGTCTTAATTTTTTTCTGGATAAATTTTCTTACATATTTAAGACACAAATAGTTAATAGAAGTGCGAAAAAAACGAAGAAAAACGATGTTTGGTCGCCAAAAATTCGAAATTAAAAAACTCTGTAGCTAATTAACTACGGATTAGCTACAAATTATTTTTATTTTCGATTTTTCGGGCACCAACAATCGTTTTATCCGCTTTGTTTTTTTTCACATCTCTATTATACATGATTATCAGGGAAAAAATGGTCAACTTTTTTAAAATTGGATTTTTGAAGCATTTTTTAATATAGCAACATAGTCCGAACATGACATCCCAACCAGGGGCTCTGCCCCTTGGACCCCGCCAGGGGCTGCCGCCCCTGGGACCCCGCTCACAGGGGCGCTGCCCCCGAACCCCCGTTCGTGTAGGGGCTTCTCCTATAAATAACAATGTACTTTTAATCTTGAAAAACTTGAACAAGTGTGCACTCCTACACCATCCTAACTTGTTCAATATTCAACAAGATCACTTTTAGTCAACAATTTTAATCATATTACACTTAAATAATATTGATGATATAAAATCACCAACAACCTCCCCCATTTAAGTGTAATCCTGATTAAACTTAAAACAAAACATAAACAACAACAAACTGATGCATAAATGATGACGATGAGGATGATGATGATCATCATCATGACAATGACAATGACTATCGATAGTGTGATGGTGATGGTGATGTTGGTGGTGGTGGTAATGATGGTGATGATGGTGGTGATGGTGATGGTGATGGTGATGGTGATGGTGATGGTGGTGTGATGGTGATGATGATGATGGTGGTGTGATGGTGATGGTGGTGATGATGATGGTGGTGTGATGGTGATTATGATGATAACGGTTGTGGCGATGATGATGATGGTGGTGGTGGTGATGATGATAAAGATGATGATGATGGTGATGATGATGATGATAATGGTGGTGGTGGTAATGATGATGATGATGATGATGATAGTGGTGTGGTGGTGGTGATGATGATGATGATGATGGTTGTGGTGATGATGATGGTGGTGGTGGTGGTGGTGATGTTGGTGATGGTGATGGTGATGGTGGTGTGATGGTGATGGTGGTGATGATGATGGTGGTGTGATGGTGATGATGATAATGATGGTGGTGGTGGTGATGGTGATGATGGTGATGATGGTGATGATGGTGATGATGATAATGATGGTGGTGGTGATAATGATGATAGTGGTGTGGTGGTGATGATGATGATGGTGGTGGTGATGATGATGATGATGATGGTGATGGTGATGGTGATATTGGTGGTGATGGTGATGTTGG
This sequence comes from Lactuca serriola, assembly GCF_051521515.1. Taxonomy (NCBI): domain Eukaryota; kingdom Viridiplantae; phylum Streptophyta; class Magnoliopsida; order Asterales; family Asteraceae; genus Lactuca; species Lactuca serriola. The sequence continues at coordinate 159,730,898 of NC_136409.1, forward strand.
TGATGATGATGATGATGATGATGATGGTGGTGGTGATGGTGGTGATGATGATGATTATGATGATGATGATGATGATGATGATGATGATGTAGGTATATGTGTTTATGAGATGTATGTGTACGTATTCATAAGCACTATAATGTTAAACCATTAAACGAGCAAATGGATCCCGTATGTGCACACGGCTTTGTTAATGATATTAATAGCTATAAATTGGAGAAATTATAGATAATCATGTATAATAGAGATGTGAAAAAAACGGAGTGAAAAAAACGACGTTTGGTGACCGAAAAATCGAAAATAAAAAAAAATCCGTAGCTAATCCGTAGCTATTTTGCTACGGATTAGCTACGGAATTCTAACGGAAAGCATATTCTATAGCTAATCCGTAGCAAAATAGCTACGGTTTAGCTACGGATTTTTTTTATTTTCGATTTTTCGGGCACCAAACGTCGTTTTTTTCGCTCTGTTTTTTTCACATCTCTATTATACATGATTATCTATAATTTCTCCAATTTATAGCTATTAATATCATTAACAAAGCCGTGTGCACATACGGGATCCATTTGCTCGTTTAATGGTTTAATAATATAATGCTTATGAATACGTACACATACATCTCATAAACATGTATACATGTACACATATACCACAACTCATTCATGTATATACATATACATATACAAACATAATCTATCACAAGGTAGTGAAAAGTATAGGCATTACAGTGTTAAACAGTGAAACGAGTACTTGATCCCGAAGGGGCACACAACTTTATGAACGATATTAATAGATACAAGTAGGTGAAAGTATAGATAATCATGTGTAGTAGAGGTGTGAAAAAAAGGAAGGGAAAAAAACGACGTTTGGTGCCCAAAAAATCGAAAATAAGAAACATCCGTAGCTAATCCGTAGCTAATTAGCTACGGATTAGCTACGGAATTTTCTTATTTTTGATTTTTCGGGCATCAAACTTCGTTTTTTTCGCTCCAATTTTCACACCTCTATTATACATGATTATTTATATTTTCACCAACTTATAGCCATTAATATCATTCATAAAATTGTGTGCACATACGAGATCCTTACCCGTTTAGTGGTTTAACACTATAATGCTTATAAATACGTTCACATACATCTCACAAACACGTATACATACACATATACACGTAAACATATACCACAACTCATTCATGTGTATAAATATACATATACAAACATAATCCATCACAAGTTGGTGAAAAGTACAATGTTAAACTGTGAAACGAGTACTTGATCCCGAAGGGGCACACGACCTTATGAACGATATTAATAACTACAAGTTGGTGAAAATATATATAATTATATATAGTAGAGGTGTGAAAATAACGAAGCGAAAAAAAACGACGTTTGGTGCTCGTAAAATCGAAAATAAGATAAATTCGTAGCCAATCCGTAGCTACTTAGCTACGGAATTCTAACGGAAAACATACTATGTAGCTAATCCGTAGGTAATTAGTATCCGTAGGTATGCCGTAGCCATTCTGTAGCTAATTAGCTACGGAATAGCTACGGATTTTGGATCTGTAGCTATTCCGTAGCTATTCCATAGCTAATTAGCTACGGAATAGCTACGAACGCGGTTCCGTAGCTATTCTGTTACTAAACTAGGGCATCCCATTCTGTAGACGATCCGTAGCAATTCCGTAGCTAATTAGCTACGGAAAATTTCCATAGCTATTTTCTGTAGGAAAATGTCATGTTTTCTAGTAGTGAGTGTACACTCCACACCTTCTGTCTTGGTTAGTAAATGGATCTCAACATATCTCAATATTAATAATAATAACTACACTAAAATATCTTGATAACACTAAAATCACCAAACAATTTAACGATGGGTTTTTCCAACATTATTTAATCCATCCATAAATCCATTAGTGACGGTTACCACCGGCTTGGAAAAAACTGTATGATGTAGTTGTCTTTTGCAAATATGATTTTTAGATTGCTCAGTTTTAATTGTTACAATTTTTTTTAATCATAACTTAACTATTAGATGATTTGATTACTAGAACAAAGTTTATAAATAATTCAGTAATGATGATTCTCTTATAATTATGTCGAAACATGATTTAGTGACACTCCAACTAGAAAATATACGAAGAGAATTATAATTTGTAAATTGTGCATAAAATATGTTCTAGTGATCAAAACACTGTTTTAAATCCAAAGATTTAACTATTAAAAATAAAAGTGACCAGCGAACTTGTGAATCGTAGCTCTGACGTATAAATGATATTCCAAGCAAGAATTAAGAAAAAAAAAACACATTGACATTATCCTCGAAAAATATAAATAACGTCATGGCAATTCAGTTGAATCTTTTAAAAAAGTAAACACCGATGTAATAAAAGAAAGCCGCATCTAATTAGTCAACTTGAAGGATGTATTCACAAGGTCTCAATAGTTTATTCGGAGTTCAACCAATCATTTCAAATAACATTAATGCCCTCCCTAACTGTAGTTTGATACATTTGTCAACAGGGTAAACTAGTAATTTACGTGGCAGCTAAACTTCATATACTTCATATAACTCTTCTGCTAGCGGATAGGAAGGTATTCATATCTTTCTCTTTCTCTTTCTCTCTCTTCCATGGGAAAACGTACTCACACACCCATCGGAGGCTTGGGATTCATGCTATGCTGGCTGGCCGTGATTTTCCTTGTAATCATGGCGGAAAGGGTGACTTCACAGTCCAGTAGGAGGAGCAATACTCTGCTAAGAAGGTATTGCAGTAAATATGGGGTATTGAACGAAGAGTTTTTTTCGAGGAACCTCAACACCACCATTTCTAGCCTCCGGCGGCAGTTGTCCGGTGCCACCGTATATGAAGCTGTTGCACGGACTATAATCAACGGCGACTCAGTTTACGGACTTGCTTTATGTAGGGGGTATCTCTCCACCGCAGAGTGTTTGAAGTGTTTCGATGTAGCTGTGACAGGTGTCAGAGTATGTGGGATTGTCAATGGTGGCCGTGTTATCTACGACGATTGTGAACTGAGGTAATTAATTCCTTTCATGAATTTCTTTTGGTTTACTACTTCATTTTTATACATAAATCATAATTACCAAATTTATGTTATAGTTTGTTATTATATTTTGTCCCACCAACTCCATCGGATGAAAACTAAATCTAGAAATCTACTCTAATATTGTGAGCTTAGGTAACTAGTATTTTTGGTTGCTTGAGAAAACACCAAAACCTTATATGAGTTAATTAAGAACGTTTTGTTTCTTTCGATGACTTGAAGTAAATTTTTGTTGGATTATCCTCAAGGGATGTGATATTTGATCATGAGCAATATTAGATCAAATATTAAGGACACTAAATTTAAACAAACCAAACTTGATGTCAAGTTTTTTTATTATCATATTCCTCATCTCTTCTGCCCAGGTTTATGAAAATTAATCAGCATAATCCATGATAAATACATTTATGGTTTCTATTTTATGTGTTTCATTGCATTGTATTAATTATTGAAGGTACGAGAACTATAACTTCTACACAGAGGCTAATGTTCGGGGAAATGTTGGAGTATGTGGAAACAAAACTTCAACTCAGCCTGCATTTCAAGAAACAGTGAAAGAGTTATTATCAGACCTTCGATTTGCAACACCAAGAACATCAAATTTCTATGCTGCCTCTGAAAGGAGAGTTAAAGGCAACAATGTAGCTGTATATGCAATTGCACAATGTAATGTAAACATAAGCCAAACTGTTTGTGCGGAATGTTTATCAGTAAGAACTACAACCTTATCAGGTTGTCTTCCTAATACATTCGGAAGGGCAATTGATGCAGGATGCTTTATGAGGTACTCTAGTACTGCGTTTTTTAGAAACAACCAGACTATTGATTTAACACCCTTTCTAAAAGATGGTAAGAACTATTTCCTAGACATGACTTTTAATATTGTTTTTACCTAAGATATTTATAGTTAAAGATAGTTCAGCTGAGTAGCTATGTTGTTTGCAATATATTCGTTTATGATTTATGTGATGTACAATATACCAGGACGAATTTCAATCCCTAAAGGAGCTATTATAGGAGGAGTTCTTGGAGGTGTCACCATTATGTTGATTGTACTTGTAGTTGTATATCTCTTGTGGCATGTGTCTAGAAAGTCAAGTGATCACCAACAAGGTACATACTTATGCACATCCACTTCTACAAATGCATGGTATGAAATTTTGGGAAACATTTATACTAAACTTGTACATCAACTTAACATGTTTCTAAAGTGGAATGACTAATTATCTTAATGTATCTTTACTACGTACGTACATGGTTAGTGGTTTGTAATATATTTGAGGTTTCGACTTCACAGATAAGTCGACCGGAGCAACTGAATTGCTGCAAGGCCCCATGGTTTATAACTTCAATGATTTAGTTATCGCAACTAATAATTTTAGTATAGAGCACAAACTTGGAGAAGGAGCTTTCGGAGAGGTTTATAAGGTATTTCTATTAGTTTTTATTATCCTATATAATTATATATATTTTTTTCTTTATAGTCTAAATAGACATGTGCTCTTGTAATTTTTTCGATATATATATATCAGGGGACACTAATAAACGGGGAAGTAGTTGCAATAAAGAAAACATCCATGTCTTCTAGAGGACGAAAAACAGACTTCGATAATGAACTTAAAATCATAAGTAATGTTCATCATCGTCATCTTATGCGCCTTCTTGGATACTGTAACAATGGCCCTCACATGTTTCTTGTTCTAGAATTCATGGAAAACGGAAGCCTTGATAATTTCCTTTACGGTGAGTTGGAAGCATGCCTTTAGCTGACGAATTCATGTAGTTATGATACCTGACATTCGATCTAATTACAAATGGCAGGTGAAAAACGAGGGAGTCTAAATTGGAAACAAAGGTTTGAAATAATCTTTGGAATAGCAAGAGGACTTGCATATCTACATGAACAATACCATGTCACAGTCGTTCATGGAGATATTAAATCGAGCAACATTCTGCTTGATGATGAGTTTCAACCAAAAATTTCAGACTTTTGTTTGGTTAGACTGTTACCAGAAAACAAGACGCATATCAGCACCAAAGTTGCAGGGACATCGTAAGTTCATTCACTTATAATTAGAGTAGTCTCCTTACCAATTTGAACATCTTTTCTAGTTCTCTTTGTGTATGTATTTGATTTCTTCTTTACTAATGTATTTAATTCCTTTTAACTAATCGTGTATGATATAATTTATAGTGGCTATATAGCGCCAGAGTATGCAATCAATGGACATGTATCTGAGAAAGTAGATACGTACAGCTTTGGAGTTGTAGTCCTTGAAATTATTAGTGGGAGGAGTTGCACTGAAGGCATAGGAAATGGATCTGTTGTAAACAACTTAGTTGATTACGTAAGTATCTTAAAGTTATACTATATTTGGCATATATTTTTTACTTGGGTCCATATCTCATGAGTCTTGTCTACAAGTAGATCGATGAAGCCAAAAAAAATATAATCATATAACCATATATTGAATAATTTGAAATATATATTTTATACAATCTTGTTCTTCTTATTGTGTATGATAGGCATGGAATCTATACGAGAATGGAATACTTGAGAATCTATGTGATCTTAAACTAGACCTAACTGAATATCTACAAGATGTAAAGAAAATCATAGAGCTATCCTTGATGTGCACTCAATCACCCGCTTCAACAAGACCATCAATGTCTGAAGTAGTTTTGGTTTTAAGTGACGTCAGATCACCAGAGCAAATATCCCCAATGACGTCTACATATAAGGAACCTCATGTATCTATTTCACTAGACGCTAGTACATATACTACTCCATCAACAACATCAAATGCCACTACATCAACTGTTCAATTTTCAGGTCGGTAGATTTCCATTTTGTATGGTGATTTAGCAACAACAATATGGTGCTAATAACATCACAACTCATTCGAGAAAGTATTACTCATGAATGGTAGCGGTTATTATTGTGTTGATTTTTCCATCCATAATCTTTTTTGTCTGGAAAAGAATGAGTATATGTTATATAAGATCGTATAAGAATCTAAATTATATTACATATGTAGTATGAGATGTATAATGATAAGAACAATTGGGCTTTATAACCGTATATTTCTTTTCTTTTGTTCGAGGGGAATATATTTAAATCATCACCTTTAAGGTCTTGTAAAATATCTACACCATTTTGTGACAATTTTTATTTTCTTTGGAATAATTAAATATGGATGGCCTAAAAAATTGGATTTTAAAATAGGCTTAATATAAACTTCTTCAATCATCCATGTCTATTTTTGCCTCGCAAACGTTTTGTAATCACAAACTCTATCAATATAATCATAAGTTCCAATAAGAAGAAAAGATTACTCAAAATGAATTTAAATGAATGATAAGTACTATAAAATCATAGATTTATTACTGAATACTTTTACAAAACAAAAATCTCGCTACAAAACAACGATCTATCATTCTATCATTCACAAACTTCCTATCAATTTAGGCATATAAGATTAGCTAATATAAATGACCTATTAGAAGTGAATTATATCAATCCCTAACTTGAAAAATACATCTTATATTAACAAGAGAATAGAGAGAATGATTAAACTGATTGATTGACCAAATGACTCTCTACACACTTTAATACACCTGATATGACCAGATGTTAGATGTAGTTCAAGTCATATACAACCTGTCTGTCACTTTTTATCTTCTGGATAATCTAGCTAGCCCCAATCCACATGTGTCAGCTACTTGATAATTTATGACGTCCCTAGCACTTCTTCAACTTTGGCGTCTTCTCAAGCTCAGCGTACAAGCTGCAACAACATACGAATCTACTTTGAGTAAATGTCATTTTCTACTTTCTATTTTATCCTACATTTAGCCACTAAAGTTAGAATCATATTATTATTTTCCATGTTAGCCCCCCAATGTTCACAATTTCACATGCATATCATCAGTTTTTGAACAGGGATCAAATAGTTTCCTTTGTTGCTTAAAAATTCAAGTTGACTAGAAATCAACCGTTTGGCAAGAATGTCAACCCTTTGATTTTCTGATTCATTCTTAACCATTTTTAATACTCCTTTTGACACCTTTTCTCTTATAAAATGAACATCAACTTCAAAAATGTTTGGTTATTTCATAGAAAATAGGATTCAAAGCTAATTTATTAGTAGAACTATTATCACAAAAACATTATATGGAATTAATATTATTATACCTAATCAAAGAAACATTGTAAAACCCACATTAACTCACATGTTACAAAACCATGAGCTATAATCTAATTTCATGGAAGAACAAGAAAGAGCATTGTGCTTCTTACTCGTCCATTAATTCATAGATTGACCAAAAAATAGATAATACCTAGTCACTGACCTACACGTAGATACGCATCTTGTCCTATCAGCATCCACTTTGGAATTTAAACACGTTTTTCCTAATTTAAAAATATGCACACCTTTACTTTGATTTTGTTTTAGAAAATTTAGGACATGTAATGCAAGGTTTAAGTGTGACTTTCTAGGACTGTGCATTATTGACTCAAATTTTGCACAATAAAAGATGTATCAGATCTAGTTATGGTTAGGTAGACTAATTTCCCAATTATTTTTTTATAAACATATATATTTTGAAAGGAATTATCACATTTATCAGCATCAACACTAATCAACACATTAGAATCAAATGGTGTTTTTACTTATTTACATCTTAACATTCCAAATTCAGGTGATAATTTAAGAAAATATTTTCTTTTTGTGAAACAAATACCAACACTTGTATCAAAAGCCTCTATTCCTAAGAAAAATTTCAACTTATCAAAACCGTTAATCGAAATTTTTTATTTCAAAAACTCTTGTACTTTGTTTATTCCACATATACTGCTTACAGTTACCACAATATCATCTACATACACAAGAAGAACAATAATAGCACTTTTATCCATTTTAATAACACTCTTTACCAAAACAACATAAAACAAGGCAAAATAAAGATTTTCATTCTACTTCCTAGGATCTTGGTTAAGACCATATAAAGATTTATGCAATTTACAAACATGTTTATCACCTTTAGGGTGATACCTTATGGCAATATCATAAAAAGTTCCTCATTAAGTTTATTATACAAAAGAACATTATTTACATTAAGTTGGAATAAACCCCGAATTATTGTTAACATAACAAATTGTAGCTACCGTAACCGTCACCATCTTTGCAATATGTGAAATTTTTTCCTCATAAGAGATACATTCCTTTTGATTATACCCTTTGAAAACCAACCTTTCCTTGTATCATTCTACTTCACCGTTTGATTTATATTTAATTTTATAAACCCATCGACACCCAATTGGTTTACTATTTGGATGAAGATATGTTATTACCCATGTTTTATTCCTATACAAAGTTATCACTTCATCATTCATTATAGCAACCTAGTTTAGATCAGAAGAAGACTCATTATAAGTAAGAGGTTCAACAATACTATTAAGATTAGACATAAAGAAAAAAAAAATTCAACATTTAAGAAAAAGTAATTAACAGACTTTTCGATTCCATATTTGTGTTTTCATTCACTAATAAAATCATGGAATCTAGCAGGTAATCTAGATTCCCTTCTTGTAAATGCAGTAGAATCACTCCCAGAAGGCTCAAAGATTTCATGACTAGTTTCCTCCGAAAAAATAGTCCCTCCTGCACAAAAGTCAATTAATCCTGATAACTTACTAAAGTAGAATCTAAAGGATGGACTGTACTAGCACAATCATTATATTTGATCTCACCCGACCTACCTAGTTCAAGTGTATCATTCAAGGGATGATAAATAAGAAAATCATCATAGGAAACAGAGTCTTCGGACTTTGTTTGCCAGATAAATAAAAAAGATAACATATTCATTGAATCAGACTATATATTTATTCTGAATAGAGGTTTGCATTCTAATAGGAAAAATATTTTCATAAAACTTCACGTCCTTGAAAAACAAAACATAGATACCTATACATATGTAAAATTATCAACTTTGGAGTAAATCATTTGAAAATGAGATAATCTATTTAAAATTGAAGAAGGCATCTTGTTTATAAGAAATTTAGAAATCAAAATAACCACCTCCCACCCCTAACGTTCGTGGAAAACATTTTTCCACTACTGAAAAAGTAATAAACGTGCAATATTTAAGGATATCTATGCTTACTCTTCACAAATATGTTCTATTGTGGAGGATAAGCACATAATGTTTTATGAACAATACCCTTAGTTTCATTAAAAAAATACTTATAAGAAATAAAAAACTCTATCCCATTATCAAAACTTGCTATTTTAACCAATATGTTAAATGGTTACTCAAGAAATTATAAAACACATAATATGAATAGAAATCATTATACTTAGATTTGATCAAATAGTGAAACGACCCAAAAATACGACCCAAAAATTTTTGTTTTTAATATAATCAAAACTGTAATCAGAGCATCATATAATAAAACCATACGTGATGTATTCCAAACATAATAAAATACTGTGCGGAAAAACTGTATCATACTACATCAGATCAAAACATCTAAATCAATCCCAGGCTAAAGCTGAGGCGGTGGTGTGTGCGATGCCATCATCCCGAGCTCTTCCCTTTGCTTGCGGAAGTACCTGAAACCCAAACTGAAACTGTAAGCACGAAGCTTAGTGAGCTCCCCCAAATTACCACATACCATACAATAATATATCAAGCACATACGAGGCCTTGCCCCCTCCATCGGACCGAAGTCCGAAGCTGACTGACGGGGACCTTATCCCCTACATCGAACCGAAGTCCGAAGCTGACATCGGACCGGAGTCCGAAGCTAACTGGGACCTTGTCCCCTACATCGGACCGAAGTCCGAAGCTGACATCGGACCGAAGTCCGAAGCTAACTGGGACCTCGTCCCCTACATCGGACCAAAGTCCGAAGCTGACTGATCATAGCATAACATATCACTAACATGAACACACATACCCTTGTTCGAGCCACGAAGGCATCAAACATGCTAACTACTGCATCGGATAACATCCGGATACTACTGCTAGCTAAACGGGTCGGCATTGTGGCCTTAGACCCGTTCCTACTGAAAGGAAACTCACCTCGTAATCTGGCGGCTGAGTGTGTGTCTCTGAAAGCTACCGGCTGCTGCTCCTGAATCTCCTCGGCTACAAGCCCATGAACACACTCAATCAAATACTAAACACTGCACTTGGGGTAAAATGACTCTTTTACCCTTGGCCAAAGTCAACTTACTTTTGGGGCTGACTCGCCGAGTTGGGCCATCCAACTAGCCGAGTCCTACTCTCACTTCTCAGTTCTACATGCTGCTACTCGTCGAGTGTGGCATCGACTCGACGAGTACCCTCTTGATCCAAGAACTCTGACAATCTTCATCCGACTCGCCGAGCCGTATGAACAAACTCGACGAGTTGTTCATGATCCTAAGAAGATTGCCTTGGACTCGCCGAGTTGTATGAACAACTCGCCGAGTTCCTCCATCACTGAGTCTACCCTCAACTCGCTGAGTCCACACTCTAACTCACTGGATTCACTCGACACTGGTCAAAATGAAGGACTCGGGAACTCGCGACCCAACTCGCCGAGTCGTTCTTCCCGACTCGCCGAGTTGCCGCCATGCAACTGATTTTTACTCGATTTTGTTTGAATCCAACACATACAATAGATAGATCTGAGTCCCATAAGCTGCTTTACCACGTAAAGTTTCCAACTTTACATGCACAACCTCATGAATAAGGGAAATAAGGCTAAAAGATGCATAAAATGGGTAGATCTATGATTATTATGCAAAGTAACTCCAAAAAGACAGTAGATCTGGGCTCTACAACACCCCAACACTCAGATCCAAAGGTATTTCGACTTATTAAGACATTCATGCAAACATAAGGCTTTGAACAACAACAAATAACTCTTAGAAGAGCTCTAATGGAAGATTAAAACATATGACAAGAAGGGAACTCCGAAAATACCTCAATAACTCAGATTTGCCCTTGGATCTTTGCAATACAACTCGTTTCCTTGCTTCTTTCTCCTTCTCCTTCTTCACACCTTCACAAAATGGCACCAAATCACTTATAAGCTCTCAAGGGGGATTAGGGTTTCTCACTGAGTTCACAGGGTGAGGGAGGCGAGAATGGGGCTATAGGATGGTTTAAATAGTGGGCAACCCGGGGATTTAGGGTTTCATCCAGACGGATGGACTCGCCGAGTCCAGGATATGGACTCGCCGAGTCCCCGGCTCACGCGTGCTTTCAGCCGCGACCCCACTCGGCGAGTCAGGCTATGAACTCGCCGAGTTCCTCTTGCAAAACTCACAACAATTACCAATAGATTAACATACCGGGAACGGGTCGTTACAATTCTCCCCCACTTGACTCAGACTTCGTCCTCGAAGTCTGCTACGGCTGGATCTGCAAATAACTCTGGGTAGTGCTCTCTCATCTCCTCCTCAGCCTCCCACGTCCACTCAGACCCCTTCCGGTGCTGCCACTGCACCTTTACTAACTGAATTACCTTGTTCCTCAAGGTCTTGGTCTTCCGGTCCAAAATCGCGACCGGTCTCTCAATATAATTCAGGCTACTATCAACCTGAATATCCTCTAGGGGAACGACTGCTGATTCATCCACCAAACACTTCCTCAACTGAGACACATGGAAAGTGTTGTGGATCTGACTAAGCTCTTCAGGAAGATCTAACCGATAAGCAACCCGACCCACCCGGGCCAAAACCCTGAAAGGACCAATAAATCTGGGGCCCAACTTGCCCCTCTTCCGGAACCTGATGACACCCTTCCAAGGTGAGACCTTCAGAAGGACCATATCTCCCACCTGGAACTCCAAGTCCGAACGCCTCCTATCGGCGTAGCTCTTCTGCCGACTCTGAGCCGTTTGCAGTCTACTACGGACCTGCTGGATCAACTCAGTCGTCTTGAGCACCACCTCTGTGCTCCCAATGACTCGCTGACCGACCTCGCCCCAACAAATCGGGGTCCTACACTTCCTCCCATATAGCATCTCGAAGGGAGGTCGGTCAATGCTCGCATGGTAACTGTTGTTATACGAGAACTCCGCTAACGGAAGGTACGTATCCCAACTGCCACCGAAGTCTAGAACGCATGCCCTGAGCATATCCTCTAGAGTCTGAATCGTCCTCTCGCTCTGCCCGTCTGTCTGAGGGTGGAAAGCGGTGCTGAAATGGAGACGAGTACCCATCTCGTCGTGGAATCGCTTCCAAAATCTGGATGTGAAACGGACATCTCGGTCAGACACCACTGATACCGGCACTCCATGACGTGCTACGATCTCACGCACATAGATATCGGCTAACTTCTCCGCCGATATACTCTCCTGGATCGGGATAAAATGAGCACTCTTCGTCAACCGGTCCACTACTACCCATATCGAGTCCACTCCACGTGCGGTCCGGGGAAGCTTGGTGACAAAATCCATGGTAATGTCCTCCCATTTCCACACGGGAATGTCTAACGGCTGCATCCTGCCGTGAGGCCTCTGGTGCTCCGCCTTGACCTTCCGGCAGGTCAGGCATCTCTCGACGTACCAGGCGACGTCCCGCTTCATGCAGGGCCACCAATAATCGTGTCGAAGATCCCGGTACATCTTTGTCGCTCCTGGGTGGATTGAAAATCGAGACTTATGAGCCTCGTCCATCAATACCTGCCGTACCCCACCCCAGTACGGTACCCATACCCTACCATGAAGCGTCAACAAACCCCGACTGTCGTACTCAAATGAAGCTACTCGGCCTACTATCCTTTCACACTTCTGCCTCTCCTCCTTGAGGCCCTCCATCTGAGCCTCCTTGATCCGCTCCAACAGTGGAGTGATCACTGTCATCCTCATACACAGATCCCTGATAGGGGCCGCCGGCACCTTGCGGCTTAGGGCGTCGGCCACCACGTTGGCCTTCCCTGGATGATAAAGGATCTCACAGTCATAGTCCTTCAGCACGTCCAACCACCTCCTTTGCCTCATATTCAAACTCGGCTGATCCATAAGATACCTCAAACTCTTATGATCCGTGTATATAGTACAACGGACCCCATAAAGGTAATGCCTCCAAATCTTGAGGGCAAACACTACTGCCCCCAGCTCCAAATCATGTGTAGGATAATTAGCCTCGTGAGGCTTCAACTGTCTCGAGGCATAAGCTATCACATGGCCTCGCTGCATCAGAACTGCTCCCAAACCTGTGATCGAGGCATCACAATAGACTACAAAGTCCTCTACTCCCTCTGGCAAGGTAAGGATCGGGGCCTCGCACAATCTCTGCCTGAGGGTCTCGAATGCTGTCTGCTGCTCCGGACCCCAACGAAATACCACTGATTTCCTGGTCAGTCGGGTGAGCGGCACTGCTATCTTGGAGAAATCCTGAATAAATCTCCGATAATACCCTGCCAACCCTAGGAAGCTCCGAATCTCAGATGGAGACTTCGGGACCTCCCACTGCATCACGGCCTCTATCTTGGCCGGATCGACCAGAATACCCTTCTGGTTGACGAGGTGACCAAGGAACTGCACCTCGCGCAACCAGAACTCACATTTGGAGAACTTTGCGAAAAGTCTCTCCCTCCTCAAAACCTCTAGCACCTCCCGCAGGTGCTCCTCGTGCTGCTCCTGTGTCTTGGAATACACCAAGATGTCATCTATGAACACTATCACTGACCGATCCAGCATCGGCCTACACACGCGGTTCATGAGATCCATGAACGCGGCTGGGGCATTGGTGAGCCCAAATGGCATCACCACAAACTCATAATGACCATACCTGGTCCTGAAAGCAGTCTTCTGCACATCCTCATCTCTAACCCGCATCTGATGATATCCGGAGCGTAGATCGATCTTGGAGAACCAAGACGCTCCCTGAAGCTGATCAAACAAATCATCTATCCTCGGGAGTGGGTAACGGTTCTTCACCGTTACTTTATTCAGCTCCCGATAATCAATACACATACGATGCGACCCATCCTTCTTTCTCACAAACAGGATTGGCGCTCCCCAAGGCGAACTGCTCGGCCGAATGAAACCCTTGTCTAACAGCTCCTGCAGCTGTGTAGACAACTCCTGCATCTCAGGGGGAGCTAGTCGATACGGTGCCTTGGCTATTGGAGCCGCACCAGGGACGAGGTCGATCCGGAACTCGACCTGTCTCTCAGGAGGTACCCCCGGCAAATCCTCAGGAAACACATCCGGGTAGTCTCGAACAATAGGAACATCATCCACTGTCGACTTGCCCTTCACCCGGGCATCCAAAACGTAGGCTACAAAACCGGCGCAACCCTGCTGAACATAGCGTCTCGCCCTGGCGGCGGAACAAAAGCTCGGTCCTCGCTGTGGCCTTTCGCCCTGAATCACCAACTCTCCCCCACTGGGAGTGCGAACCCTCACTAACTGAAGCTCGCAATCAATCACTGCCCCATTGGGGCTTAGCCAATCCATACCCACAATAACCTTATTCCCTCGCAGGGGAATAGGTACCAAATCCACTGAGAACTGCTCATCAAATAACTGAAGAGAACACCCTCTGTGCACTCTGCCGACCCTCACGGTCCTATCATCCGCTATCTCAACCTCTAATGGACAATCCAGCTCTCCTGGAGCTCTACTGAACCTCTTGCTAAGCGCAAGAGATACGAATGATCGGGTAGCCCCCGAATCGAATAGTACCAAAGCAGAAATGCCGTTCACAGAGAACGACCCTGAATAAAACATACAACCATAAGCAGCATTTAATCAATAATAATAAAGAGATAAAAGGGAAAATACATACCCGACACCACATCAGGAGTCGCTCGCGCCTCCTCTGCTGTCATCTGAAACGCCCTACTCTTCGCCACTGGCGCATCAGCTCGGCCCTGCCGGCCATCTGTAATCCTCAAGGTAGCAGGGGCAGGTGCAGCCACCTTCCCTGCTGAAGCTAAGCTCGGACACTGGGACTTTTTATGTCCCCTCTGATTGCACTGAAAGCAAATCAGATCTGACGCAGCAACGGCAGTAGCAGGAGCCGTACAATCCCTACTCAAATGTCCAACCCGACCGCACTTGAAGCAGCCGGAACTCCCTGCCTTGCACGCTCCCTCGTGCATCTTCCCACACCTACCACATCGACCGTAGCTCGGCTGTCCCCTAGACCTATGATCTGAAACCCTGGGCTTTTTGCCCGAACCTCCCGAACCCGAAACCGCCTCCGGTTTCCTCTTCTTCTCCATCTCGAGATCGATCTCCCTCTCCCGAGCTCTAGCAATCATATCTTCCAGCGTTTTACAGCTGGACCGGCTCACAAACTGGCGGATATCGCTCCGCAACATCTCATGATAACGGGCCTTCTTCATTTCCTCATCAGCTACATACTGAGGAACGAGAAGA
Source organism: Lactuca serriola (assembly GCF_051521515.1). NCBI lineage: Eukaryota > Viridiplantae > Streptophyta > Magnoliopsida > Asterales > Asteraceae > Lactuca > Lactuca serriola. The sequence continues at coordinate 159,746,358 of NC_136409.1, forward strand.
GCCCTCTCCCTGAACTTGGCGGTGATCTCCGCCACTGTCTCTGTAGTCTGGGTGAGGTCCTGAAACTCCCTAGCTAACTGTTGCACCTCAATGACCGGTGCAAACTCCGCTCTGAACCTGGTAGAGAAATCAGCCCAGGTCATAGCGTCCAATGCTGCATCATCACCAATAGCATGCCCGACCTCCTCCCACCAATCTCGTGCCTTGTCCTTCAGAAGACAGGACGCCAATCTGACCTTGTCCCCCTCGGGACATCTGCTAGAACGGAAAGCGTTGGCCACATCTGCCAACCATCTGGTGCTCGCTATGGGGTCCCGCGCCCCATGATAGTCCGGGGCTCCACATGCCCTGAACTCCCTGAAGGTAAGGGTGCGCGACCCCATCATGGCCGCCACCTCGGCACGGAAGGTGCCCAGTCTCTCATCCATCAGCTCTAGAATCCCCTCCTTGATCGAACCGAAGATCACAGGAGTCTGCTCTATAATGATGCGCGTAATCTCCGAAGAAAGAAACTCTCGGGTCTGCTCATCCATACGCTCATCCCCCGAGCCTGAACCTGATCCCTCCCCGGCACCTCCGCTGCCGGCTGCTGGTCTCGAACGCAAAACCACCATTCTGAAACACATCACAATCACATCAGAAAACAGAAATATCTTGAGGGATCATTGATACTACAACTAGCTTCCTGGTCTTGTCTCAGCCTTTCTTGATTCGAGTACGGATCCTCTGCTTCCAGTAGTACGGGCCCATACTACCTTCCACATCTATCCGTACTTTCTTCAAGAACTGCCCCGACTCCACCAAGTCACTTCTACTACTACTGATCTCTGCTACTCTCATCCTAGGCTTGCCCCGGGGAACCTCAGACTTAACTCACTGGTCCTCAGCTGCTGCAGGTCTCCTTATGATGCTAATTAACCATCACCTGAACACCATCACATGTGACGAAGATCAGATAATCCTTCAAGTAAAAGACCCGTCCCTATAACGGTTGGACTCAAACGAGAGCTGCGCAATAGGGTCAGTTCCAGCACTCTGGGATTATTCAACCCTGATCACATGTGGTGTATCGTGTTCACCTAATGGCTAACTTCCATCACTCAGAATTCCCACAAAGCACGAAGCAGGCAGCATTCGGATAAAGGAAACATACTCAAGCAAAACTATTCTCAAAATGAGAAACTGATCTAGCATACAGTGCTAAGCTCATACTATCAGGCATAACCTAAACAGGCTATCCTACTGCTGTTTACTCAATACTAGCATGCAATACTCATAAAGCTGTAACACATAAGGCAGGCACATAAGGCATCCTCCTAGATCCTTAGTCCTATACTAGCATGCTATTCAACTGAAACTGAAACTGAACAAATAACTTGTATGGATAATTTGGGAGTACTTACTTGAGCTCGGCTGATCGCATGCATCACACCTTTATCTTGTTAAAAAAAAATTCTTTCTTTCTAAAAAAAAACATTTTACTTTTAGAAATCTTTTTATTTCCCCTTAGTTTGAGTTCAGATACACCCGGAAGTGTATCTGAATCCCTCAAACCAGGGCTCTGATACCAACTTGAAACGACCCAAAAATACGACCCAAAAATTTTTGTTTTTAATATAATCAAAACTGTAATCAGAGCATCATATAATAAAACCATACGTGATGTATTCCAAACATAATAAAATATTGTGCGGAAAAACTGTATCATACTACATCAGATCAAAACATCTAAATCAATCCCAGGCTAAAGCTGAGGCGGTGGTGTGTGCGATGCCATCATCCCGAGCTCTTCCCTTTGCTTGCGGAAGTACCTGAAACCCAAACTGAAACTGTAAGCACGAAGCTTAGTGAGCTCCCCCAAATTACCACATACCATACAATAATATATCAAGCACATACGAGGCCTTGCCCCCTCCATCGGACCGAAGTCCGAAGCTGACTGACGGGGACCTTATCCCCTACATCGAACCGAAGTCCGAAGCTGACATCGGACCGGAGTCCGAAGCTAACTGGGACCTTGTCCCCTACATCGGACCGAAGTCCGAAGCTGACATCGGACCGAAGTCCGAAGCTAACTGGGACCTCGTCCCCTACATCGGACCAAAGTCCGAAGCTGACTGATCATAGCATAACATATCACTAACATGAACACACATACCCTTGTTTGAGCCACGAAGGCATCAAACATGCTAACTACTGCATCGGATAACATCCGGATACTACTGCTAGCTAAACGGGTCGGCATTGTGGCCTTAGACCCGTTCCTACTGAAAGGAAACTCACCTCGTAATCTGGCGGCTGAGTGTGTGTCTCTGAAAGCTACCGGCTGCTGCTCCTGAATCTCCTCGGCTACAAGCCCATGAACACACTCAATCAAATACTAAACACTGCACTTGGGGTAAAATGACTCTTTTACCCTTGGCCAAAGTCAACTTACTTTTGGGGCTGACTCGCCGAGTTGGGCCATCCAACTCGCCGAGTCCTACTCTCACTTCTCAGTTCTACATGCTGCTACTCGTCGAGTGTGGCATCGACTCGACGAGTACCCTCTTGATCCAAGAACTCTGACAATCTTCATCCGACTCGCCGAGCCGTATGAACAAACTCGACGAGTTGTTCATGATCCTAAGAAGATTGCCTTGGACTCGCCGAGTTGTATGAACAACTCGCCGAGTTCCTCCATCACTGAGTCTACCCTCAACTCGCTGAGTCCACACTCTAACTCACTGGATTCACTCGACACTGGTCAAAATGAAGGACTCGGGAACTCGCGACCCAACTCGCCGAGTCGTTCTTCCCGACTCGCCGAGTTGCCGCCATGCAACTGATTTTTACTCGATTTTGTTTGAATCCAACACATACAATAGATAGATCTGAGTCCCATAAGCTGCTTTACCACGTAAAGTTTCCAACTTTACGTGCACAACCTCATGAATAAGGGAAATAAGGCTAAAAGATGCATAAAATGGGTAGATCTATGATTATTATGCAAAGTAACTCCAAAAAGACAGTAGATCTGGGCTCTACAACACCCCAACACTCAGATCCAAAGGTATTTCGACTTATTAAGACATTCATGCAAACATAAGGCTTTGAACAACAACAAATAACTCTTAGAAGAGCTCTAATGGAAGATTAAAACATATGACAAGAAGGGAACTCCGAAAATACCTCAATAACTCAGATTTGCCCTTGGATCTTTGCAATACAACTCGTTTCCTTGCTTCTTTCTCCTTCTCCTTCTTCACACCTTCACAAAATGGCACCAAATCACTTATAAGCTCTCAAGGGGGATTAGGGTTTCTCACTGAGTTCACAGGGTGAGGGAGGCGAGAATGGGGCTATAGGATGGTTTAAATAGTGGGCAACCCGGGGATTTAGGGTTTCATCTAGACGGATGGACTCGCCGAGTCCAGGATATGGACTCGCCGAGTCCCCGGCTCACGCATGCTTTCAGCCGCGACCCCACTCGGCGAGTCAGGCTATGAACTCGCCGAGTTCCTCTTGCAAAACTCACAACAATTACCAATAGATTAACATACCGGGAACGGGTCGTTACAAATAGACCATGACATCCCTTATGAAATTATCCATAATAGTCAAGAAATACTAAAGCCACCCTTGGTATGGGAGTTATACAAACCCCAGACATCAAGATAGATTAAATCACAAAGTATATATGACTTATGGTGTCTGATATATGGACTTAAAAATTTGTTTATCCTTTTACATGTCAGAAGGTGGAAGATATTCATTACCAAGATTAAGAAAAGGCTTCAACACATTTAAAATATGATCAACTAGATGACCATGTTCCAATACCGTTATTACAAATTTAACTAATTTATCTTAAAACCCATTATTAAATTGTCCTTATATTATATATATGTAACTGATATTTTTCAAATCATAAACCATCCTATGTTATAATAGTGAATAACACAAAATAAATACAGCTATGCCAAATCGTTATTTGAAATAAAAAGTATGAAAAAAAAAACTATTATATGTATTGTATATAAATGAAAGAGCAATAAAATATTATATAGTAATTATAAATTGATATTTTATAAATGAAATACTAGTAAATATTGAATATAATAATATACTTAGTAAAATAAGAAATATTTAACATTTAATTTCATTTATAAGGTAGATTGGAATATTGTTGAATGAGAAAGTTATATATATATATACTAGTAAATATTGAATATAATAATATAATTAGTAAAATAAGAAATATTTAACATTTAATTTCATTTATAAGGTAGATTGGAATATTGTTGAATGAGAAAGTTATATATATATATATATATATATATATATATATATATATATATATATATATATATATATATATATATATATATATATATATATATATATCATTCAACAATATTCCAATCTACCTTTTATATATATATATATATATATATATATATATATATATATATATATATATATATATAACTTCCTCATTCAACAATATTCCAATCTACCTTATAAATGAAATTAAATGTTAAATATTTCTTATTTTACTAATTATATTATTATATTCAATATTTACTAGTATTTCATTTATGAAATATTACATTTATAATATATATATATATATATATAGTAATTATAAATGTAATATTTCATAAATGAAATACTAGTAAATATTGAATATATATATATATATATATATATATATATATATATATATATATATATATATCGGCGCAACGGGAGATGTATTATTCATATGTGAATATAAAATTAAGTATATTCATATATGAACATTAAGTGGTATATTTCTATATAATTATTCATATATCTCTATTTATAAGTAATTATTGACATATAATTATGTTGGTTGGTTGCGGAGATGTAGTGGTGGAGGTGGCGCTTCTAGACGTGGCGGATGTGGTGGTGATGGTAACAGTAGGTGACGGAGGTAGTGGTGGCAGTGGTGATTGTGGTGGTGGGGGATGTAGCGCCTGTTTTTCGTAATAGCCATTAATGTTTAAGGGTAATCAAGATAAAATGGATGAAAACTATAGTTCACTCTCAGATAATTTTGTGGATATAAAGTTTGGAAAAAATAGATTTTGTATGAGAAAGTTATGGTTGTTCGAAGTTTAGATTAAAGTACGTTGCTATTTTGAGAAATTGAACGCAAGTCAAAAGTCAAATGCTCAAGTCTCGGGTAAACGCAATATAGAGGTTAACTTATGCAACGCGAGAGTGAGCAGAGTCATGAGACATGTTTCGACTGCTAAAATACACACGGCTTAAAGATGGAATATGTGGTGAAAAGCAAGAACAACGCATAACTCGGCGCGAAGACCAAGCGGTAGAAATAGTTTTCAATTTTTGTCGTTTTGAGTGTTTCGGAACACACGGTCGGGAGAGTGGCTCGAGAGGTATTCCCAAAGGCTTATAACCAAAGATTTATGCTAGTGTATAGGGGATACGAGGGTTAAGTTACAAGATTAGTTGATGTATCTTTTATCCCATTATTACATAATTACTTTTATGTGATATTTCATAGAGGGTTGTTAGACCCGAGTATGTGTTCGGGATTATGTGATATGGTGTTATCACGAACCCGGTGATTAGTTAAATGTTAATCTAATCAGTAAGAGTTATACACGCTTGTTTACCATGATTTTTCGGTTAGGCTAACGGCTTGCGAGGTTATGTCATTAGATGATTGTTTTTCAAAATTTGACTAGTTTAGTGACAAACGGTTACCGAGCCTGGTTAGTGATTGGGTAATTGGTCATTGTGACTAACATTGTCATGAGATTAGATAAGTTCTAATGAACTTAGTATATTGTCTAAATAGGTTTGGACAAGTTATGCATTGGAAATGGAGGTCAGAATAATAATTAGACTTCACTAACTAACCAAGTGAGTAACATTACCTTTCGCTAGATTAATGATATCCAGATATGTGATAATTATTGTGTATAATCATAATAGAGTATAATATTTAAATTGTAATTTATTAATATCATATGAGTTGAGAATTTGTTATAATCGAGAATTATAGATGTCTAATATTACACAAGTCATTAAAAATAGTAATTGAGAATTATAGTACTTTATTACTATTTGAGTAAACAGATGGGTATAATTAAAATACATAGCGAAGTAATAAATTTTTAACAAGTACAGTCAAAATATAAATAAAAGTACTAAAAGAATCATTAATGAGTGAATATAGTTGATATATATAGTTGTATATTACTAAAAGATTTAAGTAACGAGTATTAATAAGAAATATGTTAGAGTATCGTTAGAAGAATTAATGAGTTAGTATAATTTAGATTTAAAGAAACAGAGATGGTATGAGAGTCAACAGAGTTTATGAGTGTATAGATCATAATGTATAAGTATAGAGTCCAAAGAGAGTATAGAGATAAAGCAAGTGTGAGTGTAGAGAGATAGAAAGAGTATGTGTATATAGAGAGGGTGAGTGTCAGTATAAAGAGAGAAAGAGAGAGAGAGAGAGAGAGAGAGAGAGAGAGAGAGGCAAACAGACAGACAGAGAGATAGGGGAGAGAGAGAGAGAGAGAGAGTATGTGTGTATATGTGTGTGTGAGTTTAGAGGGGGTATATATATATATATATATATATATATATATAGAGAGAGAGAGAGAATGAAATATTGTGACTATAGAGATAGAGAGATATAATATGCGAAAAAGTATATAAAAAAAGTACGAGTATATATATATATATATATATATATATATATATATATATATATATATATATATAAAGAGAGAGAGAGAGAGAGAAAGAGAAATGGAATAAGTACAAAGAGATTAAAGAGAAAAAAAAAGAGAATAAGTATAAACAGAGTACAGAGAGTGGGAGAAAGAAAGAGAGTAAGTTTAGAAAAAGAGTACGATGAGTTGAGTAATGAGCAATTGTGAATCTTAATTGGTAAATGAATTTCAAGTAACTGTACACCTGGGAATGGTGTCTTTATATGTTATTATTATTATCAATTCTACTCAAGTTTAACTAAAGTCAAATTGGTCAAAAATTCAACAGTGAAAGTCAAAGTCAAAATTGCCAATAACAAACCCTCCACATCGTGGCCTTCTTTGGTCATGTCGTGGGCACAAAATGCCAAAACAGTCACTAATCTCCCAGTTTACACATTGTGGAAACCTAAGGCCACGCCGTAAGGACTAGTTTAAACAGCTCAAACGAGCTTAATCTATTTTCTTTTTATTTCAATATTCCCAAAGCTCATATCTGATCTGTTCCAAGGTCTTAATGGATAAATTTTCTAACATTGTCCATTAGGAAGGTCCAAACCACCAAGATCTACATTTTAAGTCTCAAAGGGACCCAAAAGTGCATCTTTCTTCACTTAATCCATTAAGTCCAAGTCTCCAACATTCATATCTGAATCAACATGATGTTTAAATGGATAAAGTTTCCAAATTTATCCATAATAATGTATACTGTGTAACACTTGGTTTTAGATTTGCTTCTTTATTCGAGGTTATGGGCCAATCTTCTGTGGTCATCAGGCTTAAAGCCTACGGAAAGGAAGAACTTGGCCCTTCTCAGGTGTGGATGTTATGGTCTAAGTGATCTAAGTGTTTGATTATGTCTTCGGAGGTCAAAGGTATAACTGTAATTTCATATTTCGGTCTTTTATGGATTTTGAGTTTTGTTCGGGAGCTTTTAATTCTTGGGGGTGTTGTTAGAAGCATAGGGCTTCTCGCCATCTTTCTGTCGATATAAGGTTCGTTGGAAACGGACCTAAGATGAGGAAGTTATGGCATTTTGATGATATTGGTAGAAGTGATGTTTTCAGCAATAGTAGTGATTTGGGATTCTTATTGTGTGGGGTAGTTTGTCGATTGAGAAATGATCAACCTCTTACAGTGGGATTAAATAATCCCAGAATAATTGATTTCACCCTGTTGTGCAGCTCTCGTTTGAGACTAAACGTTGCAGGGATGGATCTTCTACTCAAAGGGTAATCTGAGCCATGTGTGTAATGCTCGTGTTTCTAGGCTAGGCATTAATATTGACATAATGGTCTAGGTTAACCTTGTAACTCATTTAGAAAAAATGAAAAGGAATTATGTGAATTTTATGTGAATTGTGTGTTTTATGCTTAATTATTAGGATTTAATTAATTAAGAATAAAAATAAGCGTCAAAATTAAAGTGTGAGATAAGCCCTATATCTTTACATAAAGTTTTAGTGGTCGAAACAAGGATTTCGGGGATATAAAGAATGCCGAAATCCGAGTTATAACGAAGAAGTTATGACCTGCCGAAGTTTTGCGACAAAACCGGCACGGTACCGAATGTCGTAAAAACTGAGTTTTTGATAAACTACTTTTTAGCCTTAGTAATCTAAACGAAAGTCGTAGTATTCGTTAAACCGAGAAGTTCGATAAAAAGAACGCCCAAATCTGACTTCGTATGAGGAAGTTATGATTTTTCAAAGTTTCAGCTTAGCAGTAGACAGCTAAAAACTCGAATTTTAGATCGAGTGATTTTTAGCCGACACAACCTAAACGAGAATTGAAGGTCTCGTCATTAGTAGCACGACGGTAAAAAGTCTGACGAAAACGGACGTCGGATGAAGAAGTTATAATTTTTAACAGATTTTCTGTCCCGGTCTGTTAAAAATAATAATATAAAAATTAAAGTCAAAATTAGCCGACGAAGTCTAAACGGAAGTTGTAGAGCGTAATTTTAGCTACGCGTGCATATAAAGAACGTCAAAAACGGAGCTCGTATGCGAAAGTTATGGATTTTAGAAGTTTTTGCACAAAAATCGAGAAAATTCGCATAGTCACGCTTTTGCCACGTGTCCTCGCCTCGCATATGCCACGTGGCGAAATCTGCTGAGTCACCCTCGCATGAATAGTAGCCACGTGATCCTCGCATGCAACCCACGTGATCCGACCCGCGTGTCGCTGGCTGATTGGACCGAGGGTGCGGTCCAATGATCTTCCGACGCCTCGATTCTGACTCATCATCCGAGTCTCGCTGGTCCAATCCGAAGGCGCCGCGTGCCCTTCGCGTGTCCGAACCCTCACATACGTGTCTGAAGCTCCTGCTATCGCGTGTCTCGCCTGATGACTCCTCTTCTAAGCCGACTTCGGATCTCACCATATAAATAGAGGGCTTGCGAGATCTTCCGGCTACTTTTGGAAAATGGCCATTTTTCACCACTTTTTCAATATTTTAGCCATTTTCACCTCCCCCGATGCCCCTAGATCATTTCCAACGCCCGGAACACGTCCCGGAATACCCGAAGGCCCGGAAAGTTTATCTTTTCGGTTTCGAAGCCCGACTTTTACAAAGCCCGGTTTCTCAATAAAACTCTCGGTTTTATTAGAAACGACCGTTTTTGGAAACGAATTGCTGCCCGATTATCATCAAATCAAGTGAGTGTATATTCACTTTCAATTACACATAGATATGAAGTATTTACCTTAAAATACGTGTTACGTGTAAATATATTAATTGTTTATTTGAGGTGACTGTTGTGTTGATATTCTATACAAGTTTTAAACTGTATATATATTTTTATCTACAAATATGTTGGGTAGAACATGGGTAGATAGTTGGTGTGTGATAAAATAAAGTGATGAGAGGTATCGATGTTTAAGATGATCTAGTCATCTAACAGAGTATAGACAACGGCCACAGACTATTTTAGATAGTCCAGTGGAACGTTAGTAGACTCGAAATCGGTACGTATGTTTGAACTATATGTTCATAAAGTGTTCTTGAACTATATGTTCCTTAGGTGTTTTTGAACTATGTGTTCATCCGTTAATTCTTCTTTTTGACACTATTACGTGTCGGGGTACAGGAGCGTACGGGAGTACTTTATTAGTATTTTCCCTATGCTTTTATTTTGAAGAGATTTGGAGTCTTCGTTTCTTTTGTGAAGTGATCGGACGAGCTTCATGAGTCAGTGTTTTCCTTTTCGATGTCGGATAGGGGTGAGTCTGGGGGTTCAGACCACAGCCTAGGCATTAGTCAGTGTTTTCCTTTCCGATGCCGGATAGGGGTGAGTCTGGGGGTTATATACCTCACGATATTCAGACCACAACCTAGGCATTAGTTAGTGTTTCCATTGATGGATAGGGTGCGTCTGGGGGTTATATACCTCACGATATTCAGACCACAGCCTAGGCAAAGTTCGATGTTGGATAGGGTGCGTCTGGGGGTTATATACCTCATGATATTCAGACCACAGCCTAGGCATTGATAACTACCCCTGACTTAATTGTCTTGTGGTTCTTTCTTTTACAAACAAAGGGTCGTAGTTAAACTTTGTCCATTCATTCAATATCTTTATCGATCCTTGTTTGCTGCTAGAGGATTTCTGAAGCAGTTTCGTAGTTAGTTGTTTATATCGATCCTTTAGGCTAGATCTAGTAAGATCACTGTATAAGGTTAGTATGTGGGGATCAATGTTGTTAGTTCCTGTTAAGTAAACCTTGGTGATGATGTGACTTCATGCCTATTAGGTAAACCCTGGCGACTATGAGACGTAGTGCCTATTAGATAAATTGTGGCGACGATGTGACTTCGTGCCTATTTGACCTAAATTGTTGTAGGAAAATAATGTCGTCACCCCTAATGAAAATCCTTAGGCTAGGTCCCTTGTGATAGTTGTTTTAGGGACGTAAGGTGAGGATAACGGGAATGGGTAATTGGGGTAATTTGGTTGACTGATTGATGTTTAAACATAATAAATTTATGTATTGTTGGTTAAAAACCCTATATGCTCACCAAGCTTCCAAGTCTGACCCACTCAGCTTTTTATGATTACAGGTAGTGGACCCCGAGCATAGTCGGATGATGATGATGAGTGATTTTCGATTATAGGCCATTAGTTATAAATAACTGTTGTAAGGCTTATAATGTCTTGTTTATGCTTTTGATCTGTATCGGAACATGACATCCCGAGGTTTTATTATGAAATAAAAAAATATATTTCTTAAAGCAAGGTTTTGATAAATTTTTATCATGTTTGGCTTTGGGAACAAATTCTGCAACACTTTCAATCAAATGATTACTATGAAATTATTTTAAAAGCATAAATTAAATCGGTCTTTTCTGGCCGTGAAATTGGGGATGTCACAATGTGTTAAGTATGGGCGTGTTGCATATGGTTATGGTCAGTGAATTCAGCATATTGGTAGCATCGAGATCACCAGGGTTGTAAGTGTTATGTTTGGTCTATTACTCGTTGATAACTTGACATGGAGTTGTAATCAGTGTGGGTGGTCTGTCGGGGACTCAGACCAATGTAGATTCCTTGTTTCAGAAAGGGTAGTAATGGTTTCCTTCGGAGGCTTAGGGTTTATGTTTCTTCGGGATGGAAGTTTGGTTTGGGTCCGGTTGTCTTCGGAAGGTCCTTTTATGCGTAGAATTTTTGGTTACGTTTCTCAACTTGTTTGTTTACATACGAGTGTTAGTAAGGAGCGATTTCGAGGACGAAATCTAATTTAAGTGGGGGAGAGTTGTAACACTCGGTTTCATATTTGCTTCTTTATTCGGGGTTGCAGCCCAATCTTCTGTGGTTATGAGGCTTAGGGCATTAGAAAAGGAAGAATTTGGCCCTTCTCGGGTGTGGGTGTTATGGTCTAATTGATCCAACTGTTCGATTATGTCTTTGGAGGTCAAGAGTATAACCGTAATTTGAAATTTCAGTTTTTTATGGATTTTGGGTTTTTTCCAGGAGATTTAAAGGCTTAGTGGTATTTTTAGAAGCGTAGGCTTCTCGCCACCTTTCCGTGGATATAAGGTTCATTAGAAACAGACCTAAGATGAGGAAGTTATGACATTTTGAAGATATTGGCAGAATTGGCCTCTAATGGAAATAGTTGACAAATCGGTCCCATGGATGCGAGGAAGGAATATGCATGCCTGGGTGAGTATGCCCAGTGCAAGTTGCGGGTACGCCCAATATAAGTTAAAAAAGTGGACGCGGGAGTTTGGATCTGTATGCCTAGCGTACAGATATTACGCCCAACGTAATGAGTTGGATCCTAAAACCCTAAATTTTAGGGTTGGCTCACTATTTAAACACCTTAAGTCCCAAGTTTTAGCCGCTCTTTCATCCTCCATTGTCCGAAAACCCTAATCTTGTACCCTAGCCTCTTCCAAGACTGTTGTGAGCTCTTTATGTGCATCTTTGGTGGGTTTTGGTGAATATTCAACAGTGAAAACTTTGTGCAAGGTGGTGGTTCAAGGGAAGGCTTATGGATCTCGAATCTTTGCTCCATTTCTAGCTCATTAAAGGTAAAAAGTTCTAATCATGCTCATTAGAAGATGAGATCTAGTATTATGTGAGTTTTGGTCCTATTTTGACCTCATGTGTGAGATCTAGTGGTTGGAAACCACTCCAGGAGCTTTGAGTTGCTACTCTTAGTATTTTTGAGGTTATAAGTTCATAAAGTTGCCACATTTAAGGTTAAAAATCATCCATGCATGAGTTGTTGTCCATCCATTGAAAATAGAGTGTTGTTTCTTGAGGTTGGGTCCTTTTTGGGACATGCAAAGTCCCCAAGTTCGTGACTTTATGGTTCCAGATGTTGGTTAAGAGTTGGGCCTAAGATTTGGACTTCTGGTCTTAAGCAATAAGGGCTTAATGGATTTGTTTAGCTGAATAGTGTCGTACGCAAGGCGTACATTATGGTACGCTGAGCGTACGCGCGAGTCAATCTGTTTCCCATCCAGCCAGCCCGGTACGCGGGGCGTACTTGGGTTATGCCAATCGTAAGTCGTTCAGTGCGAATTTAGGCTTCTTTCCAAATTTGGGCTTAAAGGCTTTGTTCATGGGCTGGGCTTATTTATATTTTTGGGCTCATTTATGATTGAGGATTTAATTCAGATCTGGTGTTGTTATTGGACTTGCCTTAATCGATTTAGGATTGTGGTTTTAGGCCTTAGTGGCCCAATGGGCTTGAGTGTCATGGTGTTTTGGGCTTTTTATTACAACCTTTTTGGACCATCCTAGATCAACGGTTGAATTAACGGAATTATTGGGGTTAGGATAATGCCCATATGGGGGGTTGGGCCTAATTTGAAAAATTGTGTAACAGCCCGGAATTTCAAATATTGATATAATTATGATTTTGGGGGTGTTTTAAGAGGGGACTCGGCGAGTTGGAGCCTAGACTCGCCGAGTAGAATCGCAGACCGGGTCACGGGTTCGCGACTGGACTCGACGAGTCCAGATATGGACTCGGCGAGTCTGCGCTGTTTGGCGAAAACCCTAACCGTTCAGGTTTGGGACGTATAAGAGGCACTTATAGGCCGTCATTGTCCGCCTTTAGTCGACTGAGAAGAACCCTAAACGGCTGTGGGCATCTGGAGCAAGATTGAAGGATATTAGGGCCTTGAAGGAATTGTTGTGCAAGGAGGAGAAGAGTTTTGGCTAAAGGAACAGCAAGGGATTCGAGTTCTGCGGGTTGGGGACACAGAGAGTGCGTTATTCAGGTAATATTTCGGATCTTCTTCTGTTATGTAGATGTGTGCATGGATTTAGGGTTTATGGAACCCATTTGGTGATTAGATGGATTAGTACCTTGTTACCCAAACGACTATAACCCTGTATTAGGACCTTAGAGGTCCAGTAGGTCCCATGCTTGTGTATTTCGGGACAATACTTATCTCAGGAAGCAGTTTGATCGACTGCATGGCATGGACTCGACGAGTCCAATGAACAGACTCGGCGAGTAGCTTGAAGAATAACTGGGACTCGTCGAGTTGTTCTTCAGACTCGGCGAGTTGAGTCGGGGTGGCCCCGCGATTCTTCCAGGAGGAACTCGTCGAGTAAAAAGGGGATACTCGACATGTAGAAAGGGAATCTTAAGGAATCGGTGAGTCAAGGGCGAGTAGACTCAGAGTCGTGGAACTCGGCGAGTCTTGGGGTGACTCGGCGAGTTAGGTCGCGGGTTAAGTGAAGTTCTGAGTATGGGGACTCGGCGAGTCACAGGGTTGACTCGACGAGTAGGGTCAGTCAGGGGTTGACTTTGACCTTGTCTTTGATCAAGGATTGACCAGTGGTTCCAGGGGTATTTTGGTAATTGTTGTTTATCGTTTGAGTTCAGTGCATTGGCGGCTATCCAGGAGTGGAGATCGTATCAGTGATCGGAGCAGCTTGAGCTATCTGTTCAGTCGGCAGTTTCGAGGTGAGTTATCCTCACTATATCGCTAGGGTTTATGGCATCAATGCCAACCCTTTTATCGGATGGAAATCCGGGTAGTTGTCAGTTGTTATATGTTATGGGCCGGAAGGCAATATATGTTATGGGCCGGAAGGCATTACTATGTGGACCGGAAGGTCATGGCCTGGAAAGGCGTATGTATGCATTTAGTACGTTGACTGATTCATAGAGTAATGTTATAATAGTAACCGGCTAGACCGGTATCTTGTTAGAGTAATGCTATGATATGTGATCTGTGATCGATTGTTGTTTATGCACTGTTATATGATTGTTTGTTATGATATATATGCATTTTATGCTTATGGGCCGGAAGGCATTATGTTATGGGCCGGAAGGCGATTATGTTGTGTGATGGACCGGAAGGTCGGCGTGGGTAGGACCGGAAGGTTTACCCAGCAGGGACGGAAGTCCCCTGAGACACATGGACCGGAAGGTCAGGGCTTGGAAAGGCGTATATGTGGTTGGTATTCTGGGGGTATCTCACTAAGCTTTCGGGCTTACAGTTGTGGTTTTATGTTTCAGGTTCTCAAGAGTCTGTGGCAAGGCAAAGGCGTGATCGTACCGTTCCACGCGTTGGTGTTTTATGATATGAACCTGGGAAATTACTCTGTTTAATAATGTATTGAAAACCTTTTTGCAACAATGTTAATAAAAAGGGTGATTTTGAAAAGTTTTAATTGTTTTGAAATTTTGGATGTTACAAGTTGGTATCAGAGCCTTGGTTTGAGTGAATTGGGGAAACATTCGTGTGACTCCAGTCTCAAATCGAGGAGGATTTAAAAAAAAAAAGAAATTAAAATGGTTTTCAAATTTTGTAAAAGGAGGACGCGGAGGTACGATCAGCCGGAGCCAGTAAGTAACCCCAAGATACCATACGGGATATTTGTTTTATTGAGCTTGATAGAACAGCATGCTAGAGTTAGGCTAGGGATCTTCAGGAATTCATGATAATGTTGCCTGATATGTGATGCCTGTAGCCTAGGGTCCCTTATGGGATGTTCTCAGTGTTCCTCTAGGGGTGAGGGTTGATAGTTGTTATGCATGTTCCCTAGGGTATTGTGGTAGTACTTCATACAAATATGGGTAGGTGTGGAAGGCAGTATGGGCCCGTACTACTGAAAGCACAGGACCCATACGCGTATCAGGGAAACCATGGTCTCTAGGGTAGGGTTGCGAGAGTTGGATCCCAGGATTTTGGGAAGTGTCTGAGATTGGTAGGGTGTCTTCATTATGGAGATCTCGAGGCATGACGATAATGGATCCGGATCCGGATCGGGAGCTGGAGAGCGAGTTCCGGGTGGATCGGTGCCGTCGGAGGTCATCGATCGGACGAGCACGAGCGAGCGGGATGCGAGGATTCGCGAGATCCTGCGTGATGAGGTTGCTGCATTGTTGCGGGCTGAGTCGCCAGAATTGTTTGGGTCGATTAGGACCGCTATGATTGAGTAGTTTGATGAGCGATATGCGGCTCTCGCAGAGACGGCTGCCGCGGCAGTTACAGCGGCTGTAGCAACGGCAAAGAGAGGAGCTAGTCGGGGTTTTCAGTATCGGGACTTCTATTATGCGAAGCCTCCCACATTCGATGGAGTTCAGGACCCGATTGCTGCTATGAGATGGTTATCAGACGTGGAGGGGTGTTTCTCCACGAGTTTATGCCCTGCTGATCAGAGGGCGAGGTGTGCTCTGGACCTATTGGTGGAGATTGACCATGGGGTCATATTCCAACGCGCAGAGGGCTGCGGTTTCAGGGAGATCAGTTAGAGAGATGTTCAGTACTCGCTATGTTCCGCGAGATGAGAGGGAGAGATTTGCTCGGGAGTTCCTTGAGCTGAAGCAGGATTCGGAGTCGGTGACTGAGATCACCAGGATGTTTATTGAGAGGGCGATGTTTTGCCCTGCGTTCGCTTCGGAGCGGACTCAGATCTGAGTATGCTCAAGAGGGATATCAGACAGTTCGTGTCTGCGCAGAAGTGTGAGACCTTGTTGGAGTTGCAGGAGGCCGCCATGTGGCGTGAGTTAGAGGTTGAGTTGCAGTTGCGTGAGCTGAGGCAGGCCCCGATGCAGTTGCAGTCGGCGCCGAAACGGTCCAGGACCGTAGACGTTAGAATGGGGGATCGGAGCGATCACACTTGTGGAAAGTGTGGGAGGGAGGGCACCGGAGCTTGTTGGTCCGGTGGTGCATACCGCAAGTACGGAAAGGAGGGGCACGGGGCACGGGATTGTCGGCAGTCAGTGCCAATTCGGGATTTGAGGATTTGTTATCAGTGTCGGCAGGTTGAACATTTGAGGGTCAACTGTCCATAGCTTTCTGCAGGACCGGTGCAGGCTCTAGCACCGGCCACCTCGAGGAGTTCAGGAGGAGGACAGGATGGAGCGGAGCCCTAAGGGCTCAGGGTCGTACTTATCGGCTTGCGGCAGAGGGAGACGGAGCAGTGCCGGAGGCAGCTACGGGTATGAGGCTTTCTTGATGTCTTGATTGCCTTGCGTTGATTGTGGTGTATTGTTCGTGCTGGTATCTTGTGTGGATTTCGATGCGGTATTCGTTATTTCGCGGGTTGGGCATGGTTATGGATTGGTGCTTCAGGTTTTCGCTTTGACAATCGTTGTTCCCTGATGGGTTGGTATGGTTATAGTTTGGTGTTTTGGTGCCGGTAGCCTCGTGCGGTTTTCGAGGTGGTATTCATCCTTTGGCAGGTTGTGGGTTTGGTTACGGGTTATTGTTGGGAATTCTCGTTGGTTATCGTTCGTGAGGGTTGTTAGTGGAGATGTGGCACTGGGTTGAATGTCGGGTAGCATCTGCAGTCGTAGAGTGGATAATTGAAAGATCGGATTCTTTTGAGTGGACTGATCAGGGAGGAGATGTGTTTTGTTGAGGGTTGCTTATGCTGGTGGGAAACAGTCAGTGTGTAAATGTTCTCTCTGTGCAGGATTGTTCTGAAAGGTCATTAATGACGATCGGTGGCAGTTAGTCAGTGCTTTAGTGGGGGAGAATTGGAGAATTCTCCAGGAGATCGATGAGTATATGAGGGTGCTTAGCTGTTGGGATTCAGCAGTGCTTGTCAGCTCAGAGTATAGGCCGACGAGAGCGGGTGTCGGGTATGCGGGGCGGGATATAGACCTAGGGAATTTGATTGTGGAGGCCTGAGAGGAGGCCGGGATCAAGCTTGAGTAAGTAATCGGGGTTATGCGATCAGAGTATTGGTATGTTTGAGGTACGTGATGGGTTGTACTGTATTAATCCCACGGGATTATGTTGTGCATGTTTCTAGAGCTGGAACCGGAAGGTTCCCAGAGTTAGAACCTGAGGGTTCGCAGAGTTTGGGTGTACGGACCCACAGAGATATAGCCTCGAGTGGCTAGTATGTGTTATGAGAGTCGGTCCAGTCATGCTGGAGACTCTGTTGGTATTGCTGGATCAGTTTGAGGTTGCGGATTGTGTATGTTGCAATGTGATTGCATTGGAAGGTCTGCCCCTGGGTTAGTAATCTTGTTTAGCTGAGGCAGTGATTTTGATGAGTGGAGAGAGTGCATGGGATTGAGAGCCCCTGCAATGATAACCAGAGTATGTGAATAGCGGTTGCGAAAAAGGGTGGTGTCGCTTGGGGCAAGCACCGTGGCACCGGTGGGAGTGGCATTATGGCCAAGAGGGTCCCTTGGAAGGAAAAGAGAAAGGTGTGTAACTCCGAAGGGGAGTGCAAGTTCACAAGAATGAAAGCTACAGAGCAGAGTTATGGTTAAAGTATTTCGAGTATGGCTTCGAGCATCGTGTTCGCGGCAGCGAAGTAGGAACCCATCCGGTTTGGGGATGTCTGTTGAGGCTCAGAAGGGGTGCAGGGGGAGAGAGAATCTTAAATTCTCAGTGTGATTCTGATCAGAGTGTAGGGCGGATGTAGTGGTTCATTTTGGGAGATGTTCGAGGATATCATCAGTGTATCAGGTCTTCCACCCTGCGGGTGTTGGGGTTAGTTCAGCATGTGTATGTGATGGCAAGAGGAGAACTTATGAGAGTTGCTCTGAGAGTGAGAATGGATCTCTCAGTCGGTCCGGAATGGACAAAGTGGGCTATGGATCGGGGATCCGGTGGTTCATGGTTTCCTAACCCTTATGGGTCGAGTGATCGTTGAGGTTTGGAGTAGAGTTGCATCTTGGGTTACAGAGAGTGATGTGCAGTACAGAGATCGTGCTTCGGTCAACAGAGTAGATCCGACAAAGCCAACAGGAAAGTTATGCGGACAGACGCCGGTCCGAGCTTGAGTTTCAGGTCGGTGACTTCGTACTTCTGAAGGCCTCTCCTTGGAGAGGAGTGATTCGATTCAAGAAGAGGGGCAAGTTGGGGCCCCGGTATATTGGGCTTTTACATGTGATTGCGGGGGTAGGCCTGAGGGTCTACCGGTTGGAGTTGTCCACGGATTTGAGACAAATCCACGATATTTCATATGTCGCAATTGAGGAGGTATATAGCCGATGACTCGGCAGTGGTTCCATTAGAAGACATTCAGGTGGATGCAAGCCTGAATTATGCCGAGAAGCCAGTGGTCATCAGAGAACGGAAGATCGAGGGTCTGAGGAATAAGGAGATACCTCGGGTGTTAGTTCAGTGGCAGCACCGGAGGGGATCGGAAATGAACTGTGATCTGGAACGTGATATGTGGGAGCAGCATTCGGGGCTATTTTCAGAGTGAGACTTCGAGGGCGAAGTCTAGTTCTAGTGGGGGAGAGTTGTAACAGCCCGGAATTTCAAATATTGATATAATTATGATTTTGGGGGTGTTTTAAGAGGGGACTGGACGAGTTGGAGCCTAGACTCGCCGAGTAGAATCGCAGACCGGGTCACGGGTTCGCGACTGGACTCGACGAGTCCAGATATGGACTCGGCGAGTCTGCGCTGTTTGGCGAAAACCCTAACCGTTCAGGTTTGGGACGTATAAGAGGCACTTATAGGCCGTCATTGTCCGCCTTTAGTCGACTGAGAAGAACCCTAAACGGCTGTGGGCATCTGGAGCAAGATTGAAGGATATTAGGGCCTTGAAGGAATTGTTGTGCAAGGAGGAGAAGAGTTTTGGCTAAAGGAACAGCAAGGGATTCGAGTTCTGCGGGTTGGGGACACAGAGAGTGCGTTATTCAGGTAATATTTCGGATCTTCTTCTGTTATGTAGATGTGTGCATGGATTTAGGGTTTATGGAACCCATTTGGTGATTAGATGGATTAGTACCTTGTTACCCAAACGACTATAACCCTGTATTAGGACCTTAGAGGTCCAGTAGGTCCCATGCTTGTGTATTGCGGGACAATACTTATCTCAGGAAGCAGTTTGATCGACTGCATGGCATGGACTCGACGAGTCCAATGAACAGACTCGGCGAGTAGCTTGAAGAATAACTGGGACTCGTCGAGTTGTTCTTCAGACTCGGCGAGTTGAGTCGGGGTGGCCCCGCGATTCTTCCAGGAGGAACTCGTCGAGTAAAAAGGGGATACTCGACGTGTAGAAAGGGAATCTTAAGGAATCGGTGAGTCAAGGGCGAGTAGACTCAGAGTCGTGGAACTCGGCGAGTCTTGGGGTGACTCGGCGAGTTAGGTCGCGGGTTAAGTGAAGTTCTGAGTATGGGGACTCGGCGAGTCACAGGGTTGACTCGACGAGTAGGGTCAGTCAGGGGTTGACTTTGACCTTGTCTTTGATCAAGGATTGACCAGTGGTTCCAGGGGTATTTTGGTAATTGTTGTTTATCGTTTGAGTTCAGTGCATTGGCGGCTATCCAGGAGTGGAGATCGTATCAGTGATCGGAGCAGCTTGAGCTATCTGTTCAGTCGGCAGTTTCGAGGTGAGTTATCCTCACTATATCGCTAGGGTTTATGGCATCAATGCCAACCCTTTTATCGGATGGAAATCCGGGTAGTTGTCAGTTGTTATATGTTATGGGCCGGAAGGCAATATATGTTATGGGCCGGAAGGCATTACTATGTGGACCGGAAGGTCATGGCCTGGAAAGGCGTATGTATGCATTTAGTACGTTGACTGATTCATAGAGTAATGTTATAATAGTAACCGGCTAGACCGGTATCTTGTTAGAGTAATGCTATGATATGTGATCTGTGATCGATTGTTGTTTATGCACTGTTATATGATTGTTTGTTATGATATATATGCATTTTATGCTTATGGGCCGGAAGGCATTATGTTATGGGCCGGAAGGCGATATGTTATGGGCCGGAAGGCGATTATGTTGTGTGATGGACCGGAAGGTCGGCGTGGGTAGGACCGGAAGGTTTACCCAGCAGGGACGGAAGTCCCCTGAGACACATGGACCGGAAGGTCAGGGCTTGGAAAGGCGTATATGTGGTTGGTATTCTGGGGGTATCTCACTAAGCTTTCGGGCTTACAGTTGTGGTTTTATGTTTCAGGTTCTCAAGAGTCTGTGGCAAGGCAAAGGCGTGATCGTACCGTTCCACGCGTTGGTGTTTTATGATATGAACCTGGGAAATTACTCTGTTTAATAATGTATTGAAAACCTTTTTGCAACAATGTTAATAAAAAGGGTGATTTTGAAAAGTTTTAATTGTTTTGAAATTTTGGATGTTACAAGTTGGTATCAGAGCCTTGGTTTGAGTGAATTGGGGAAACATTCGTGTGACTCCAGTCTCAAATCGAGGAGGATTTAAAAAAAAAAAAGAAATTAAAATGGTTTTCAAATTTTGTAAAAGGAGGACGCGGAGGTACGATCAGCCGGAGCCAGTAAGTAACCCCAAGATACCATACGTGATATTTGTTTTATTGAGCTTGATAGAACAGCATGCTAGAGTTAGGCTAGGGATCTTCAGGAATTCATGATAATGTTGCCTGATATGTGATGCCTGTAGCCTAGGGTCCCTTATGGGATGTTCTCAGTGTTCCTCTAGGGGTGAGGGTTGATAGTTGTTATGCATGTTCCCTAGGGTATTGTGGTAGTACTTCATACAAATATGGGTAGGTGTGGAAGGCAGTATGGGCCCGTACTACTGAAAGCACAGGACCCATACGCGTATCAGGGAAACCATGGTCTCTAGGGTAGGGTTGCGAGAGTTGGATCCCAGGATTTTGGGAAGTGTCTGAGATTGGTAGGGTGTCTTCATTATGGAGATCTCGAGGCATGACGATAATGGATCCGGATCCGGATCGGGAGCTGGAGAGCGAGTTCCGGGTGGATCGGTGCCGTCGGAGGTCATCGATCGGACGAGCACGAGCGAGCGGGATGCGAGGATTCGCGAGATCCTGCGTGATGAGGTTGCTGCATTGTTGCGGGCTGAGTCGCCAGAATTGTTTGGGTCGATTAGGACCGCTATGATTGAGTAGTTTGATGAGCGATATGCGGCTCTCGCAGAGACGGCTGCCGCGGCAGTTACAGCGGCTGTAGCAACGGCAAAGAGAGGAGCTAGTCGGGGTTTTCAGTATCGGGACTTCTATTATGCGAAGCCTCCCACATTCGATGGAGTTCAGGACCCGATTGCTGCTATGAGATGGTTATCAGACGTGGAGGGGTGTTTCTCCACGAGTTTATGCCCTGCTGATCAGAGGGCGAGGTGTGCTATGGACCTATTGGTGGAGATTGACCATGGGGTCATATTCCGACGCGCAGAGGGCTGCGGTTTCAGGGAGATCAGTTAGAGAGATGTTCAGTACTCGCTATGTTCCGCGAGATGAGAGGGAGAGATTTGCTCGGGAGTTCCTTGAGCTGAAGCAGGATTCGGAGTCGGTGACTGAGATCACCAGGATGTTTATTGAGAGGGCGATGTTTTGCCCTGCGTTCGCTTCGGAGCGGACTCAGATCTGAGTATGCTCAAGAGGGATATCAGACAGTTCGTGTCTGCGCAGAAGTGTGAGACCTTGTTGGAGTTGCAGGAGGCCGCCATGTGGCGTGAGTTAGAGGTTGAGTTGCAGTTGCGTGAGCTGAGGCAGGCCCCGATGCAGTTGCAGTCGGCGCCGAAACGGTCCAGGACCGTAGACGTTAGAATGGGGGATCGGAGCGATCACACTTGTGGAAAGTGTGGGAGGGAGGGCACCGGAGCTTGTTGGTCCGGTGGTGCATACCGCAAGTACGGAAAGGAGGGGCACGGGGCACGGGATTGTCGGCAGTCAGTGCCAATTCGGGATTTGAGGATTTGTTATCAGTGTCGGCAGGTTGAACATTTGAGGGTCAACTGTCCATAGCTTTCTGCAGGACCGGTGCAGGCTCTAGCACCGGCCACCTCGAGGAGTTCAGGAGGAGGACAGGATGGAGCGGAGCCCTAAGGGCTCAGGGTCGTACTTATCGGCTTGCGGCAGAGGGAGACGGAGCAGTGCCGGAGGCAGCTACGGGTATGAGGCTTTCTTGATGTCTTGATTGCCTTGCGTTGATTGTGGTGTATTGTTCGTGCTGGTATCTTGTGTGGATTTCGATGCGGTATTCGTTATTTCGCGGGTTGGGCATGGTTATGGATTGGTGCTTCAGGTTTTCGCTTTGACAATCGTTGTTCACTGATGGGTTGGTATGGTTATAGTTTGGTGTTTTGGTGCCGGTAGCCTCGTGCGGTTTTCGAGGTGGTATTCATCCTTTGGCAGGTTGTGGGTTTGGTTACGGGTTATTGTTGGGAATTCTCGTTGGTTATCGTTCGTGAGGGTTGTTAGTGGAGATGTGGCACTGGGTTGAATGTCGGGTAGCATCTGCAGTCGTAGAGTGGATAATTGAAAGATCGGATTCTTTTGAGTGGACTGATCAGGGAGGAGATGTGTTTTGTTGAGGGTTGCTTATGCTGGTGGGAAACAGTCAGTGTGTAAATGTTCTCTCTGTGCAGGATTGTTCTGAAAGGTCATTAATGACGATCGGTGGCAGTTAGTCAGTGCTTTAGTGGGGGAGAATTGGAGAATTCTCCAGGAGATCGATGAGTATATGAGGGTGCTTAGCTGTTGGGATTCAGCAGTGCTTGTCAGCTCAGAGTATAGGCTGACGAGAGCGGGTGTCGGGTATGCGGGGCGGGATATAGACCTAGGGAATTTGATTGTGGAGGCCTGAGAGGAGGCCGGGATCAAGCTTGAGTAAGTAATCGGGGTTATGCGATCAGAGTATTGGTATGTTTGAGGTACGTGATGGGTTGTACTGTATTAATCCCACGGGATTATGTTGTGCATGTTTCTAGAGCTGGAACCGGAAGGTTCCCAGAGTTAGAACCTGAGGGTTCGCAAAGTTTGGGTGTACGGACCCACAGAGATATAGCCTCGAGTGGCTAGTATGTGTTATGAGAGTCGGTCCAGTCATGCTGGAGACTCTGTTGGTATTGCTGGATCAGTTTGAGGTTGCGGATTGTGTATGTTGCAATGTGATTGCATTGGAAGGTCTGCCCCCGGGTTAGTAATCTTGTTTAGCTGAGGCAGTGATTTTGATGAGTGGAGAGAGTGCATGGGATTGAGAGCCCCTGCAATGATAACCAGAGTATGTGAATAGCGGTTGCGAAAAAGGGTGGTGTCGCTTGGGGCAAGCACCGTGGCACCGGTGGGAGTGGCATTATGGCCAAGAGGGTCCCTTGGAAGGAAAAGAGAAAGGTGTGTAACTCCGAAGGGGAGTGCAAGTTCACAAGAATGAAAGCTACAGAGCAGAGTTATGGTTAAAGTATTTCGAGTATGGCTTCGAGCATCGTGTTCGCGGCAGCGAAGTAGGAACCCATCTGGTTTGGGGATGTCTGTTGAGGCTCAGAAGGGGTGCAGGGGGAGAGAGAATCTTAAATTCTCAGTGTGATTCTGATCAGAGTGTAGGGCGGATGTAGTGGTTCATTTTGGGAGATGTTCGAGGATATCATCAGTGTATCGGGTCTTCCACCCTGCGGGTGTTGGGGTTAGTTCAGCATGTGTATGTGATGGCAAGAGGAGAACTTATGAGAGTTGCTCTGAGAGTGAGAATGGATCTCTCAGTCGGTCCGGAATGGACAAAGTGGGCTATGGATCGGGGATCCGGTGGTTCATGGTTTCCTAACCCTTATGGGTCGAGTGATCGTTGAGGTTTGGAGCAGAGTTGCATCTTGGGTTACAGAGAGTGATGTGCAGTACAGAGATCGTGCTTCGGTCAACAGAGTAGATCCGACAAAGCCAACAGGAAAGTTATGCGGACAGACGCCGGTCCGAGCTTGAGTTTCAGGTCGGTGACTTCGTACTTCTGAAGGCCTCTCCTTGGAGAGGAGTGATTCGATTCAAGAAGAGGGGCAAGTTGGGGCCCCGGTATATTGGGCTTTTACATGTGATTGCGGGGGTAGGCCTGAGGGTCTACCGGTTGGAGTTGTCCACGGATTTGAGACAAATCCACGATATTTCATATGTCGCAATTGAGGAGGTATATAGCCGATGACTCGGCAGTGGTTCCATTAGAAGACATTCAGGTGGATGCAAGCCTGAATTATGCCGAGAAGCCAGTGGTCATCAGAGAACGGAAGATCGAGGGTCTGAGGAATAAGGAGATACCTCGGGTGTTAGTTCAGTGGCAGCACCGGAGGGGATCGGAAATGAACTGTGATCTGGAACGTGATATGTGGGAGCAGCATTCGGGGCTATTTTCAGAGTGAGACTTCGAGTGCGAAGTCTAGTTCTAGTGGGGGAGAGTTGTAACAGCCCGGAATTTCTAATATTTATATAATTATGATTTTGGGGGTGTTTTAAGAGGGGACTCGGCGAGTTGGAGCCTAGACTCGCCGAGTAGAATCGCAGACCGAGTCACGGGTTCGCGACTGGACACGACGAGTCCAGATATGGACTCGGCGAGTCTGCGCTGTTTGGCGAAAACCCTAACCGTTCAGGTTTGGGACGTATAAGAGGCACTTATAGGCCGTCATTGTCCGCCTTTAGTCGACTGAGAAGAACCCTAAACGGCTGTGGGCATCTGGAGCAAGATTGAAGGATATTAGGGCCTTGAAGGAATTGTTGTGCAAGGAGGAGAAGAGTTTTGGCTAAAGGAACAGCAAGGGATTCGAGTTCTGCGGGTTGGGGACACAGAGAGTGCGTTATTCAGGTAATATTTCGGATCTTCTTCTGTTATGTAGATGTGTGCATGGATTTAGGGTTTATGGAACCCATTTGGTGATTAGATGGATTAGTACCTTGTTACCCAAACGACTATAACCCTGTATTAGGACCTTAGAGGTCCAGTAGGTCCCATGCTTGTGTATTTCGGGACAATACTTATCTCAGGAAGCAGTTTGATCGACTGCATGGCATGGACTCGACGAGTCCAATGAACAGACTCTGCGAGTAGCTTGAAGAATAACTGGGACTCGTCGAGTTGTTCTTCAGACTCGGCGAGTTGAGTCGGGGTGGCCCCGCGATTCTTCCAGAAGGAACTCGTCGAGTGAAAAGGGGATACTCGACGTGTAGAAAGGGAATCTTAAGGAATCGGTGAGTCAAGGGCGAGTGGACTCAGAGTCGTGGAACTCGGCGAGTCTTGGGGTGACTCGGCGAGTTAGGTCGCGGGTTAAGTGAAGTTCTGAGTATGGGGACTCGGCGAGTCACAGGGTTGACTCGACGAGTATGGTCAGTCAGGGGTTGACTTTGACCTTGTCTTTGATCAAGGATTGACCAGTGGTTCCAGGGGTATTTTGGTAATTGTTGTTTATCATTTGAGTTCAGTGCATTGGCGGCTATCCAGGAGTGGAGATCGTATCAGTGATCGGAGCAGCTTGAGCTATCTGTTCTATCGGCAGTTTCGAGGTGAGTTATCCTCACTATATCGCTAGGGTTTATGGCATCAATGCCAACCCTTTTATCGGATGGAAATCCGGGTAGTTGTCAGTTGTTATATGTTATGGGCCGGAAGGTAATATATGTTATGGGCCGGAAGGCATTACTATGTGGACCGGAAGGTCATGGCCTGGAAAGGCGTATGTATGCATTTAGTACGTTGACTGATTCATAGAGTAATGTTATAATAGTAACCGGCTAGACCGGTATCTTGTTAGAGTAATGCTATGATATGTGATATGTGATCGATTGTTGTTTATGCACTGTTATATGATTGTTATGATATATATATATATGCATTTTATGCTTATGGGCCGGAAGGCAAGATGTTATGGGCCGGAAGGCGATATGTTATGGGCCGGAAGGCGATTATGTTGTGTGATGGACCGGAAGGTCGGCGTGGGTAGGACCGGAAGGTTTACCCAGCATGGACGGAAGTCCCCTGAGACACATGGACCGGAAGGTCAGGGCCTGGAAAGGCGTATATGTGGTTGGTATTCTGGGGGTATCTCACTAAGCTTTCGGGCTTACAGTTGTGGTTTTATGTTTCAGGTTCTCAAGAGTCTGTGGCAAGGCAAAGGCGTGATCATACCGTTCCACGCGTTGGTGTTTTATGATATGAACCTGGGAAATTACTCTGTTTAATAATGTATTGAAAACCTTTTTGCAACAATGTTAATAAAAAGTGTGATTTTGAAAAGTTTTAATTGTTTTGAAATTTTGGATGTTACAAATTGGGCCATTAGTGGGCTTTTATGGATCATGTAGTTTTGGGCTTGTTCGGTTTTGGGCTTAGGCCTTAGTTGTGAGTCTAGTTGGTCCAAAGGTAAAATGGTTATTTTACCCCAATTATGGATTATGGATAATAGTTTGGAACCCAATTGCTAATTGGGTGTTATTTTGACATTGATAGGTTGGGAGGTCGTCAAGGCAATAGTTAGGGATTTCTTTCCGTGAGCTTCTGCATTCGAGGTAATTCTCCTCACTGTTCTACGGGTCGAAGGAACCAATGCCGACCCATTTGGTTTATGTATTGTAGGAAGACCCAGGGATAACCGTTGGCAGTTGTATGAAAGACCAGGAGGCGGCTCCTGCCAACTGTATGCAAGACCAGAGTCTGAACTCTGGCAGTTAATTAGTTAAGTATTGTAGATAGTATGCTAGTTGTCTTTGTGATGCTTGCATAGAAGACCCGTAGGTGGCTCTTGGCACTTGTCTGTAAGATCCAGAGTTTTGGCCCCCGCCTTGGCAAGGAAGACCACGCTATGACTGGTGGCATAATGGCAAGACTATGGTTGGCACATAGAACTTTTATTGATTAATTGAATATGTCTGATATGTATGGATCATTTGATATGTTTGGTATGTGGTATTTGGGTAACTCACTAAGGTTTGTGCGTACAGTTTGTGGTTTATAGTTTCAGGTACTTCCGTTTTGAAAGGTAAGGGGCCGACTTGATCGCAGTGCACACACCTATGTTTTTCCGCAACATATGATTTTAGGAATCATTCTGATAGTTGTTTTAATTCGTAATTCCTTAATGTTCGAATAAATGTAAATGGATGTTTGAATCTATATATTAAAAATGAAATTTTTACACTTGATTTTTGGGATGTTACATCATGCTTTAAAAATCTAAATGTTAATACACCAAAAAGGCCTAAATGACCAAAATAACTTGCATGGTTGAAAGGGAAGGAAAAATATCTAAAATTTCCTAGTCCATGAGGTCCAAGAAAACATTCTAAACTGATCAAAAGGTGCTGGAGACCAGATCTGAAACATACAATGTTCTTGGGACGTTGGAGAATAATAAAGTTGCAAACTTTATTCCCAACTCTCACTCAAAACTTATTAAAATGGACTAAAATACCAAATACACTTAGATCCAAAGATGAAATGTAATAAAGTTTGGAACTTTATAACTTACAAAGGTCTAGAAGGTACGTGAAAGCTTAAAGCTTCAATTTCCATGCTTCAAGGATCAGTCTTACATTAAAACATTTCTCCAAAACCACTTAAAATTCAAAAAATGTATGAGATAGGAGAGGGGATGCTCAAATTTTGAAAATGGAGGCGAGGGTTTCTTCCAAGAAGTTCTAGTATGATGGAGGCTAAGAAAATGCCCTAAAACATGAACCTTTACCTTTAAATACCTTGAAAACCCTACAAATATCGTGGGCCTTGGACTGCACTGTTCTTATGTCATGAGTATATATTCTCACCTTGTGAGGACTCTCACGTCATGAGAATTACTTTTCACCTCATGAGAATGGGTTTTCACCTAATTTCACTCCAACTTCAAACAATCATAACTTCTCCGTTTCAACTACATTTTCGGTGTTCTCTATATACATAGAAAGGTATTGACGCGCCCCACAACCTTGTCTAATTACATTTGACTTAAAACACATTAAACTAAATTCCTTAGTTCATAAAAGAAATTTGAAGCATCATTTTTCCCATTTTAACCTTTAACTCCAAGACACAAACCAAGCCTTTAACCAGTTAGTTAACATTATCGTCATTCAATAAGGTCTAAAACCCATTTCCTTGAAGCTCAAGGCCTTTATTTGATCCATTTATTGTCCAAAATCCTGGAATAAGAAACTTCTCGAAATAGGATGTTACAATAGGAGTGTCACGTGTACAGATTACATCAAGGATCAAATTATAAGTGTTTATTTTATCGAGACCTGCTAGGATGGCATTCATGGCATCTTTAGGATCCAATTTCTTCCCAAGAATTGCCAGTTCATCAACAATGGTTTTCATTTGTTGCATATAATTAGTAATGGACTGGTTAGAGCCTTTGTTGCATTGCGTTAGACAATGTTGCAACTATTTGATATGTCCTCTTGATGATGAAGCATAAGTATTACCCAAAATCTTCTAGGCTTCAAAAGATGATGAGAAATTGCTAACAAAAGGAACGATCGGTGGTGATAGGCTTCCAACAAAAGCTCAAAATAACAATTTATCTTGGCAGAACCATAGTGAGAAATCCTTGTGTTATGACAGATCCATTTGTTGTAGTGGTTGATTTGAGGCACAAGATGAGTGTCATCAATGAATTTTTAAAGATCGAAGCCATGAAGACATGAAGATGAGCTTCTACCCATGTTTGTCAACCCAAATAATTGGCAGAGGTAAGGTTCAAGGTAGCAAGAAAAGAAACAAGGGTTATGTTGTTTCCGGCAAGATTAACATTGATCGGAGTAGATGAAGAACAATTTGAGTTTTCTTGTGTGATGGTCATGATTCAAGAGATAGAGAGATGAGTAGATTGGTAAAATAGGGAAGCAAAGATCTTAGAGAGACCGATGATGCTCTGACACGATATGAAAGTATCAAACCTTGTTACTGAAGAGAAAAATGATACAAAATATATACACGAAGGAAGGGAAACAAATAAGGCTAATTAATAGGAATATAATAATAGATCCTAAATAATAGGAAGATTGAAACTATCTACAAAAAATAGAATTATCTTCTAGTAATATCGTTTATACTTGGCATCAATGTTAATTCTCAAATTTTATGAGTCGTGACTAGTCATGTCGTTTGTAAGGCGTGACTTAATTAAGGCGAAAATTTTGTATATAATTAATAATTCTATATATAGTTTTTAACGAACCAAAAATCATGACATAAAATTTTCTTGTTTTTAGATTAATAAATCGTTAATACATATCTTTCCCATAAAACCAAGGTAAACAAGTTCTAACAAAACATCATAAGACAAGAGTAATTCATAGAATGCAGAAACATGTGGTGTGTGCACTGCAATCATCTCGAGCCCTTCCAATTGAAAACCGGAGTACGTGAAACATAAACTGAAAACCATAAGCATAAAGCTTAGTGAGTTCCCCAAAATACCATACAACATACAACCACATATTATCAGGTAACAAACATATATTTTCCATGGGCTCCCCCCGTTGTCTAATATCCAAGTACCACGGGCTACCCCCAAGGTCTTCCATGTAAGTATCACAGAGACAACTAGCATACCACATAAACTGTAATGGGTCAGCATTGGTGCCTTCAACCCATGGATATAGTGAGAATACTCACCTCAACCGCTACGCAAATAATCCTACATTGTTGCTGCTGTTGCCAACCGGCTCCCAAACTGAGCCAAACAACCAACACCATAATCAATAACTAAACAAGGCTAAACCCTAGCACAAGGCCAAAAGATGGCCCAACTAAGCATGCCGAATAATGGCCCAACTAACCATGCCCAATAATGGCCCAAACCCATTGGCCCCACCAAGGCCCAAAATGAAAAGATCCACAAAGGCCCACTAATGGCCCAATTTTCTAAATTGGTCCCAACGCCCATGTGGGCCTTATGCTAAAGCCCAATAATTTTCTTAGTCCCAAAAAGTTGATCTCAGATGGCTCAAAAGGCCCAAAGCAACAAGGTGACCCAAAGATACGAAGCCCAAAGCACAACAAGCCCAATCCCAGCTGAATGTCGTACACTAGGCATACGTTCAGCTACGTTAGGCATACGCGGTGAAACCAGTTCGCGACCAAAACAAGGTACGTTGGACGTACCATTAGTTACGCGGGGCGTAACATGGACTTTTCCAAAACTCAAACCACGAATTTATCCTTTAAGTCCTTGCATCCAAACATTAGAAGATCTTCAACATAAGCTCTTAATGCATAAATTTGGCACCTTTATGCATTTGCATGACTCAGTGGTACCCAACTACCATCTTAATCCATTAGGGTCCATTCTAATCTAACTATAACATGCATGGAGCATTCTTAAACATCAAGCAAGCATTTTTATGAACTAACAGCATCAAAAGAGGCAAGATTTACCACTCCAAGCTCCTGGAGTGGCTCAAACTCAAAAGGAGAACATACTACACTATAAAAACCCTTAATCTGGACATAAACTTAAACTGTCATAAGAAGAAGTCAAGATAAGAACTTTTTACCTCCTGAAGCTTCCCAAGAGTGTGATGATTTTGGATCTATAACCCCAAGGCTACACCAAGCTTGATCACCAAGCTTCACTTCCTTGAAATAACACTAAGGACCTTCAAAATCACTTCCAAGCTCATGAATGCACCGCCAAGGGGATTAGGGTTTGAAATGAGGTTCAAAGACAATGAAGGCTGAGAAATAAAAGAGCCTTGAGCTCATAAAGGTGTTTTAATAGTGCCCAAGTGCTAAAAATTAGGGTTTGGCACTCATCTCTTTACGTGGGCGTACCCCAACTAATGTTGGGCGTACTCACCCAGGCACGTGCCCTCCTTTCCATGCACGCATGAGACTGCTTTGCCACTCTTTTTCCATTATGGGTTGTTATTGCCATAACTTCCTCATTGTAGGTCCGTTTCCAACGAACCTTATATCCACAGAAAGGTGGCGAGAAGCCCTATGCTTCTAACGGCACACCATAGCCTTCAAACTTCCCGAACAAAACCAAAAATCCATAAAAGACCGATTCATCAAATTACAATTATACCATTGACCTCCGAAGGCACTATTGTACACTTTGATCAATTAAACCATAACACCCACATTTGAAAAGAGCCAAATTCTTTTTTCCCTAAGGCCCTAAGCCTCATGACAACTGATGATTGGGCCACAACCCCGAATAAGGAAACAAATCTGGAACCGAGTGTTAGATAGTTCTATTATAATTTAATTTTATATATATACATATTTGACTTAAGGCGGCATTTTATTAAAATGGAGAGCTAGGTGTAAGCCTTGAACACATGTCAAAGCTATACCAAGCTTTTTAGAACCTTGTGTATCACTAGTAAAGAACATATTTAATAATGAGGTGGGTTCTTTTTGGTGTGGTGGAAGCTTAAAACCACACCATTAAGAACACTTTTGCATTAATAAACCAAGGAACCGCACCATTTAAAGCATTTGTTGGTGCGGTTTTCTGATATCCATAGTAAAAAATCTTAGAAAAGCATTAGTTGGTGTATTTTTTCAAAACCCCACTATTAAATACATTTATAATAAGTGAAAACGCATCACAAAAAAATATAGAACCGAATTAATAATTTTTTATCACTTCCTTTTAAAGATTAAGAACACATCAATAAAGTATGTGTGCCCTGTGTGTGTTTTTTCCCCTTTATAGAAAACAGAAGAACATCTCTTTCTTTCTCCTATATTTTCTTTTTCTATAAATGTGTGGTTTCTTTAAAGTGAAATAAGTTGGTGGATTCAAAATATGTAGGAGATGGTGGTATTTGGATGGTTCTCGACAAAGGAACGATATTTGTGGCCGGTTTTCACGGTGGTTAGTGGTAGAGATGACAGGTACACATATAAACTAATTTCTGTTCTTCTTCCTTTTTTTATTTACGTTTGGTTTGCTTAAGGTGGAATAAGGGTGATAGATCAGAAATATATAGGAGATGGTGGTATGCGGATGGTTCCCTGTAAAGTCAGGGGATCTATCGATGGTGTTCTCGGTGGTTCTTGGTGGAGATAGTAGGTAGTATAAGGGTGGTCCGAGGTGGCAAGATGTTTAACTAGAGGTGAAGCAGACTCATGAAGATTTAGGAGTTGTTTCAAGAAGTGAAGATGGTAAGGGGTGTAAAAAACGATGGTAACAGGGGATGTTGGGTGTTCTTTGTGGCTGTAATGGTGGTTTCTGGCTAAGGTAGTGCAGATGGAAATGGTGTCAACTTGTGGTGGTTTATGCTCGGTTGTGAAGGAGGTCAATGTGGAGATTCTCGACGGTGGTTAATGGTGGAAAAAGTGGTTCACTTGGTGATTCTTGTGTTCTCGGCAGCAAATAGGCGATAAAGATGATGGTGGTTTAAGGGTGGTTTCCAGTGGGATGTTTTTTTTTGTGCTGTTTATATTTTTTAGGGCGGTCTTCATCATTTTATAGTCCAATTTGTATTGTTCCTAGACTATTTTTTGGTGCGATTTTTGGTTGTCGAGAGCTTCCATGTAATTATTTTCCTTCCTGTTATAGGATTGTTTCCTTTTCTTTTCCCTATAAATTTGTGTATAAATTGAGCTTTTGCCAAGAAGATGAATATATAGAATATTATAAGTATCGTTCTCTATTTTACATGGTATTAGAGCAATAACATAAGTAGAGATCAGTCGAATTATCTCGTTACTCTCGAAAACCCCTTACCATGAGCGAAAAAGAAACCTTCCTGCCATTGTATAAAATGTACATGATGCATTGCTTCCATCCGGAATCATATTGGATAATAAGAATTACCCGCTGTGGTCTCAACTCATAGAGACGAGAATCAGAGCAAGGAACAAATTAAGGTTCCTCACTGGTTCTAACCCAAAACCAACTGACGAAAAAAAGATGGAAGTTTGGGTTATCGATAAACATCATGTCATGAGTTGGCTCATTGATTCTATGAGTCTACCGTTGATACAACACTTCATCAGACTTCATACGGATAAAGAAATCTAGGAAGCGGTTGCCAAGACGTTTTATGATGGCATGGATGAGACACAATTATTGGAATTGAATCGGAGATCTTTCACCACGCGTTAAAACAGAAGAACTCTACCTACGTACTGCAACGAACTGGTAAATATTTTTCAAGAAAATGACTCTCGTATGTAGACCAAAATCAAAGGACCAAAATCATGTCTTAAATAACAAGTTCGCTTGAGTCATGCTATGCATATGTCTGAAAGGACCAAAATAAAAGACTCACCATGGAAGAACCGAAGGTCTAATCTGATGGCATTGTCCATCTGACTACTCAAAGTTGTTCCACAAAAGGAAAACCCTCTACTAATAAAGGAAATACCCCTAACGGTACTCAATGTGGTGAAGAAGAACACTCAAAGCAATGGTGTTATGACATTATTAGGTATCCGGATTGGTGGGATTTCTAAAAAAAAAACATGGAAGAATATTTGACACGCTAGTGTGGCTGCTACTGGAAAAACATAAGAAACCCATACTCCCATCGCATCTCATCTGGAAAAAAACACCTCTGGTATGTCAGTTCCTGATTACACTACAAAAAAGTTGGGATTATTGATATAGGTGCAACATATCATATGTTAAATGATCCATCTCAACTTATATCAATTAATGTCCAAACGCAATCTGATATTCTTACCGCTAATGAGGGAATAACTCATGTAACATGTGAAGGAACGACAAAAGTATCTCAGTCTATGAATCTTGATACTGTCCTTTTTTCCCTTTTTCATCAAGTCTATTATCTGTTAGTCAGAGTACAAGGATCTTGAACTGCTTTGTAACTTTTTGGCCCGATGAGTGTATGCTCCAGGATATCATGACCCATCAGATTCTTGGCTATGGTATTAGACGAGGAAAGTTATACTATCTTGAGGAGGGAAGAAGAGGTGTGGCTCTCAATATAGAAGTGAAGGAAGGAAATAACAAGTTCGCTTGGTTATGACATATACGATTAGGGAACTTGTCATTCAATTATCTTAGGAAATTAAGACCATATTTTTTTTTGTATGTAAAGGATTCTGATTTTAAGTGTGGTATATGTGATTTGGCAATAAACCATCGAACTTCTTATGCTCCTAGTGATAATAAAACCTCTATTCCCCTTTATGATTATTCATTTAGATGTATGGGGTCTAGACAAAATTGCTACACCAAATGGTGCTTGCTATTTTGTAACATTTATTGATGAATGCACTTGCATGGTCTGGATTTCTCTCCTAAAACATAAAGGATAAGTAACTTATGTGTTTCAAGAAATATATTGAAAGGTGAAATCACAATATAAAAGTGATGTTCAAGTTCTTGAAACTGACAATGGGGGTGAATATATTAATCATGAGATGCAACAATTTTGCAAGATGAACTCCCTTTGAAATCAAACTTCATGTGTTAACGCACCCCAACAGAATAGTCTTGCAGAATGCAAGAATAGAAAAATACTCGAAGTTGTCAGCGCTTCCTTATTTGACATGAACATTCCATGAGAATATTGGGGTGAATCAGTTTGATCTGCATCGTACCTCATGAATAGAACCCCATCTCGGGTTATCGATTTCCAAACAACCCTTAAAAAGGTCCATGAACTCGTATCCGCTCCAACTTATCCGAATTTTGAACCAAGGGTATTTGGGTGTACAACATATGTACACCAAAATACAGGGAAACTAGAACCTTGGGTTGTCAAATACATGTTCATTTGTTATGCAAACCTTGAAAAAGGTTATAAATTTTATGACCCTGAAAAGCAAAAAATGTATATTACCAGAGATGTCGTGTTCCATGAAAATATTCCTTTCATTTGTCATGAGTGCTCCCTTCAAAGGGGAGAAAATAGTAAACACTTATGATTATGAAGAAAACACTCATGACCACTTCGAGCAAGAAAATAACTCGAGTGAAGACGAACCATTTACTGAACCGACCGAGGAATTAGGCACAACAACTTCAGACGATGTTCACGAATCCAGTTTGATTGTGGGAGAAATCAAAGAGCCTCATGAAGATTTAGGGTCACTAAACTCCACCCTACGTGATGATAGCCCGCAAGAGTCTCCTGAGGTAACATCTATTCCTTGTAATGCTCCTGAGCCCTCTATGTTATAATAAAATAAACCCAAATACCTGAAGAGATCGAACAGAGGAATTCTTAGAAAACAGTACCAAGCTGATCTCAACACGAAAGCTAAATATCCTATCAACAACTATGTATCATCACATTGGTTGTCTGAATCTCATGCTCTCACAATAGAACAACTTTCTTTTGCTCCCATACCATCAGATGTTCAAGAAGCATTAACAGACGAAAAGTCGAAGAATGTTATGAATGAAGAAATGAAGGCCTTGCAAAAGAATCAAACTTGGGATCTTGTGACTTTTCCTCGAGGAAAGAAAATTATAGAATGTAGGTAGATATACTCCATCAAACTCGCAGCACAAGGCAACATAGAAAAGTACAAGGCTAGAGTCGTAGCGAAAGGATACACTCAGAAACATGGGATCGATTATGGAGACACCTTTGCCCCCATAGAAAAAATAACCACTATTCGTATTCTCGTCTGTATAACTGCGAATCGAGATTGGCCTTCAAAACAATCTGATGTGAAAAATGCTTTCTTAAATGAGCATTTGGAAGAAGAAGTGTTCATGGATCCCCCAAGACTAGAATGCAATGATCAAGTATGTAAGTCAAAGTAGGCATTGTATGGCCTAAAACAGTCTCCTCGGGCATGGTTCCGAAGATTCTCAACCCTTATGAAAACAAGTGGCTATAAACAAAGTGATGCTGACCACATTTTGTTTGTTAAACACAAAGGTAACAATGTAACTGCCCTTATTATCTATATCAATGATATGGTAGTTACAGGTAACAATCCAGACTAAATAACAAACCTCCAAAAGATCCTTGAAGCAGAACTTGAATTGAAAGATCTTGGATACCTAAAGTATTTTTTAGGTATTGAGGTAGTTGGATCAATACATGGGATTTCTATGTGTCAAGGGAAATATGTTCTAGACCTATTCACATAAACTGGAATGTTGGACTGTCGACCATCAGACACTCTTATAGAAATGAACCACATACTAAATATGTATTCAGACCAAACACCAACAAACAAGCAACGATATCAAAGGTTAGTGGGAAAACTGATATAACTCTCTCACACTCGAGCCGACATTGCTTATGCTGTTAGTGTAGTGAGTCGGTTCATGCATTCTCCAAGCGAAGATCATATGAATGCATTTCTTAGAATATTACGATATCTGAAAGACTTCCCAGGAAAAGGTCTATGATTCAATAAAAATCAATGTCAAGGAATAAGTAGTGGTTATGCTGATGCAGACTAGTTTGAATATAGAGCAGATAGGAAGTCTACATCATGCTACTTCACATTCGTAGAGGGAAATCTAGTCACCTAGAGAATTAGAAAAGTAAAAGTGATTGCCCGATCAAGTGCTGAAGCTGAATACAGAGAGATGGTTCACGAAGTGTGTGAACTACTGTGGATTAAACGAATTTTGAGAGATATTGGAATTGTTCAAAGTGACCGAACTTGATCGCCACTTCATCAAGGATCACCTTGAAAAGAAAACAATTGGTCTCCCTCTTGTTGCGTCAAAAGACCAACTTGCTGACATGCTTACTAAAGTCATATGTGGGAGAGTTTTTCAAAGCTCTCTTAACAAGCTGGGAATGATTGATATTCATTCTCCAGTGGGAATGTTGTCGAGAGCTTCCCTATAAAGATAAATATGAGATTTATTCACATTGATCCTCTCGTATCTTATATTTTCTTGTAATTATTTTTCCTCTTGTTATAGGATTGTTTCCTTTTTTTCACTTTAACTTTGTGTATAAATTGGGTTTTTCGCCAAGAAGATGAATATACAGAATATCAGAAATATTGCTCTCTGTTTTATAGTTTTGGCTATTTTTTGATGCATACTTTTATAAACGCACCGTTAAATGAGAGTATTTTTTTGATGCCATATTTGTTAATGCAATTCAATACTCGTATCAATTAATCATTTTAACCGCAACAACAAATTGTTTTTGTACTAGTGTATTATCAACCTTTTGTCACAATGAATTAACCACATCAATTGGTTTTATGATTATTTTCCATCTTTTTCTTTCACAAATCGTAATTTGGCAGCGCATTTTTGTTAAGTTAAAAACATAAAATGTGATACAGCGGTGTTGACTTAAATATTTCACATTTTCCCTTAAATTGACTATTTATGGAGCTATACCTATCTTCTCTCTGCGGTATTATTCATATAATCTAGCAGACACGATCACAGGAGAGCAAATTAAGAGGGGAGAAACAGGATGCCAGCTTTAGTGGTGGCCGTTCTAATTGTATTAGTAGTGGTTGTGAAGGTAGGAGTTGCACAATCCATCACCAACGACAGCAATACCAACACGCCCGTTAGATTTTACTGTGGCAGCAATGATGCGATGTCTCCTACAAGTTTTTCTAGGAACCTTCACTCTTCGTTTTCTCAACTCAGAAGCCAGTTGTCAAAAGCTGGTGTTTATTACGCCAGAGCCCAGAACTTGGAAAACGGGGATGCTGTGTATGCACTCGCCCAGTGCCGGAACTATCTCTCAGCAGCCCGGTGTTTGGATTGCTTTGATGTATCCGTATCTGTAGTTGAAACATGTGGTTCTGCGAATGGTGCTACTGTCTATCTCGATAACTGCTTTCTCAGGTGAGTACTATTCTTTCAGTTCTTTTTAAATTATTAAATAAAATAAAATTGTTTTTTCTTTACGAGGTTCTGTTTGAGATTTGTTTATCGATAATCATTGTTTTCAGTTGTCATACATAGCGGGTAATGCTAAGTTATTGTACTAAAAAAAGCAATGTTAATCAAATGTGCAAGAAATTTAAAAGGATATAATACAGTTCTTAATTATTATGTCCACGCGTTGTACATACTACACATATTGTTTATTATATAAAAATCTCTAATTGTAAAGTTGACATGCGCACGTATCAATCAGTGTACATGAAATAGACGAATATGGTGAATTATATATTGGTCAACGTTCAAATAGTCATTAAATCCACTAGCAGTCATTATTGATTGTGAGGGGTTTTAAATATAAAATTCTAGTCGTATTATACGTCTGTTTCAACCATTAACTTATGAACAAACATATATAGTAAATTAAGAACCTTTCTCTTGGTGGTGTAATAGCAAGTAAAAGAAGGATGTACTTATAAATTTCCTTATACATAAATGTAAATCTTTTTGGAGATTTAAAATATGTCTTCTCATTTTTTCCATCTTTAAAAATTAAAAACTATTCACGATATATCTATAGACTAGTGTTTTGTTATAAAACAATTTAAAGAAGATTATAGGGAACCGATAGGAAACCGAAGACTAGTGGTTAATTAGTTAAAAAAGTGGGGTCTTGTGATGGCATATTGCAACGCTGGCTAAGGGTAAAGCATTATAGATTTAATTACTATTTTTACCATAACTGAAAAATTGCTCATCAAATGATATAAATACAATACAACAGGCCTTGACCCGACATACATATACAAAGAGATTCGTCCTAACTGTAAATATAATACATATATTAATAGTAAGATTTGTCTTTCATGGAGAGGTAACAAAGTTCAATCTGTTATCAATAAAAATTAATGATATTGTATTTATCGCTAATAAATTCAGAGTTTTATATTTTATCAATTAGTTTGACAGAAGATTCTCAAGTTTTTGTATATTTTTATTGATACATCTTTTATGTTGATTAAGATTTGAGAACTACGACCAATTTTATGATGACCCAGAAGGTAGTTTAGATGCTTCTATCGCCCCACTAGGAATATGTGGTAATGAGTCAACATCTCAGTCAATAACAACCTTCAATCAAGCAGTAGAGGACTTATTATCAGACATTCGAGTTGCTACCCCAAGAAGTTCTGATTTCTACACAGCATCTGAAAGGCAAGTTGGTGACAGTAATACTACACTATATGCAATTGGACAATGTGTTGAGAATGTGAGCCAGGTAATTTGCAAAGACTGCTTGAGTACATCATATAATAGCTTATACAACTGTCTTCCTGCTGCTGAAGGAAGAGCTATTAATGTTGGATGCTTTATGAGGTATTCCGAGTTTCCATTTTTTCAAGATAACCAGACAATCAACCTCATACCTTTACTAGATGAAGGTGAGCACTTTCTTAATTATATGTTAGCTTTGTTTAAAAAACTCCATGTTTACAATCTTTTTAGCTCTATAACAATATTGAGAATTGTATTGGGTCAATTTGTGTCACAGTGAGGTCAAACATATTTGGCATTATCATTGGAGTAAGTAGCAGTGTAGCTCTTCTTCTGATTATAATTGCTTTATCCTTGTGGTATCGGCGATGGAAAAAGTTCAAGGCTTTTAGAGAAGGTAGTATTTTTAACATATATATTAATTCCTATAAAACTTACTATATATGAGTCATTTAGTGAATCTTATAATAGTTTTATGTGACTAGATCTCTAGTTTGAACCTTCACATTAATATCATGGTTCAATTACTATCCTGATGCATTCACATACACATACTCTCTCTCACATCTGGATATGCATGTGTGTCTGTGTGGGAGGATGTTAGGGATAATTTGGTAGATTATTAACCATTTTATTAGATTTTACTGTATGTATAAGGTTTATGCGGCCCTAAAACATCTGTAATCTTGTACATATTTTGATTGATGAGAAGGGATTACTTAGGAGAAATATTATTATTAGCATGGTATATATCAAGTTTCTGACATAGTTATTGGCCTCCCTTTTAACCAATGTGACCTCCTTCTTCCTTTCCTTTGATCCCTTATCTTCTCCTATACTATGTCTACTTACAAAATGTTGGTGATTTTAGTGTCACCATGTCATTTTAAGTAACTGGAACTAACATGTGAGCTAAGGGGCTTCATGATTTGTATTCTAATACATGTACAGGGTTGTGCGGAGTGCACGCATGTATAAGATCGAGTCAGAAGTTGGTTAGACGACTAGTCGGG
Organism: Lactuca serriola; assembly: GCF_051521515.1. Classification (NCBI taxonomy): domain Eukaryota; kingdom Viridiplantae; phylum Streptophyta; class Magnoliopsida; order Asterales; family Asteraceae; genus Lactuca; species Lactuca serriola. Next base: position 159,786,823 of record NC_136409.1, read on the forward strand.
GTTCCGGGGGCAGCGCCCCCGGGTCCGGGGTTTCCAAAGGGGCAGCGCCCCTAGCGGGGTCCAAGGGGCAGAGCCCTTGGCTCGGGTGATTATGGTAAAACTAACGAAACTCGCTAGTTTTTGGTAACTCTAATCCGAAATAATATTACTTGCTTCCAAAGGAAGTAATGACGGCCCAACCCTAATGAAACCCTAATCGTGTTTAGTATATAAACAACTCTTCCTTTCCAGAAGATGTACGTTCTTTAGCTCTCGTTTTTCATCCCACATTCACAGAACCCTTTAGCATAATAGCTTACGTTTTCTGTGCCTAGAAACGTAGGTGTCCGCTTGGATTATCCTAGGCTGAATTTCTTGTAACCCAGGCATAAGGTAGAAATATCAGTTCAGAAAGTGATATCATGATCCAAGCGGGTATCCAGATCTCCACCGCAAACCCTAATTTTCCTAACACAAAACCCTATAGAATTACGAACATTAAATTGTACATTCTTCTCATTCTAGATCAAGATCATCTAAATAGTGATGCATGGTGAGAACGTTATGAAATCCATTGTAATGGATTTGGTGTCTCTGGTCAACCAAGCTCCATAAAACTATGCTAAATCTGAATGGAATCACATTGTTTCTATTGTAAAGATTTGGATCTACAATACTATCTCACATTCTCTCAGTACAACAATAACAGCCTATTGCGACGACACTTATCCCGACGACACGTGTCGTCGCCACAAGTACACCTATACCGACGACTAGTTGTCGCCATAGCTTTTGAAAACTTTGACTAAATTACTTTGACTCGGACCTCTGTTCCGACGACTTGTCATCGGTACAAGTTTGGCGGGAATGACAAAAAAATGCGCGGTATCCTGAAAATCTATGCCAACAACATGTCGTCGGTATAGGTATAAAAACATATATTTTCCATTTATTTTTATTTCATGTGCAAGAAAATCAAAACGACGTAGTTTTTTTATGCTATACCGACGACTAGTCGTCGCTATGACACGTGGCGATCCGCGTGAAAGGGCTATCCCGACGACATGTATACCGAAGACACAATTGACCTATGTTGACACGACTATGTCGACGACTCTATCCCGACGACAGGGACGACCTGTCATCGGCATACCATATACCGACGACTTGTCGTCGGCATAGGGTCCGAATTTGTCATTACCATAGGGTGTTAATGTTATAGTGTCTCCTATAGATGAATCAGAAGAAAAATGTATCTAACGAACAAGATTGTAGAAACCTTGAAACCTTGTTTAGAGACAACTATGCCAGATACCAAATGGCAATGAACTTTGCAACATTGTCACCGAATGCTACAGTAATATCAAGGCTATTACTGACCTACTTGATAATATTGATGCATCCTACCCAAAAACAATATAGTGTCATATACCATCAATGCCCTCTCTCCAAAGTTTGACCAAATCTCCAATCTTATCCACCCCTGTTCACCTCTATCCACGTTCTTGGAAGCTAGTTCAATGATGCTACTTGAAGTGCAAAAGAATGAACAAACTGTATAGTTGAAATCTCCATGCAACTCATTCAGACAACTCACACTCTCCTACTATTCTAGTTGTTGAAAACCAGCATCATATTTTTCATAAAGTGGTGGCGGTAATATATATTAGGACAACGTCCATGGCGACCAATTTCTTTGATAGCAGCCTCTGGTCAACAAATTCAGGGGTACAAATGGTACCCATGTGCTCATCCTCTGCAACCGCTAGTCGCTACTAGGCTAACACATCTTTACCAGGGGGTCTTGCATGTCTACACCAAAACCTCACTATGCCTCGTATGCGACAACAATTCAATGGTAACTGGATTCACCCCCAATGTCAACCATTTTTTGGAACTTTAGCCTTTGAACAACATAATTCAACCCAATCAGCAAGCTCTCAATAACAAGCACATCTCTTGGCCCGATTGACATGATTTCCTCCACCCTGACCTTGGTTTAGTAACTCCCAAGATCAAGCAACTTCTTTCCATCGATGTTTAATGCCATATCCTTAAATGAACAACATAATAGCAATTGATACATGGATTTAGGTGCCTCATCACATCTTCACATAAACTCATGTATAACTGGTTTCTATAAATACCATGGGAGACACTATTCTTTCACATGCCCTATAACATCCCAATAATTTCAGCAAGTTTAAACTTTTCAAAACAACCAATTTATTAACAAAAGTGTTTACAAAAACATTGTCTCCAAATGATGATTTAAAATCAGAGTCTCCCAAGATCCAATCGGTTGAGAAATGAAGGATGTGTACGGCCATGCCTTCGCCTTGCCACAAATAATCCGAAAAGCTTGAAACCATAAACAAAATTGTAAACACAAAGCTTACAGATTTCCCCCAAAGTACCAGCACATAAACAACAACATGTATCGGGTCCACAGCTAAAAGACTGGATTACCCCTGAGCCCACACTATGAGTCTGGCTCACCAATCGGGCCCACAACTCATATATGGCCTGCTCTTGAGCCCACAACATAAGTCTGGCTTGCCCCCGAGGCCCACAACTTATGTCTGGCTTGCTCCCTACCCAATCAGTCATCAGACTGAAAACCAATGTTCATCCCTCAGTACGAATATGGTATACCAATCGGTCCTCAACTCGTATCTGGAATGCTACTGAGCCCTAGGGATGTCAAAAAGTTTCGTGGGACCCCATTCTCGTGGGGCCCCCGTCCAGTTTGGGGGAATTTTTTTTAAAAAAATCGGGGGCGGGGACGGGGGTGGGGGCAAGGTTAAACCCCGTTTTAATTTCGGGGATGGGGCGGGGTAGGCAATCCCGTCCCGAAACCCCCATAAGACCTCGTTAATAAATTACACATATATTTACATATATTAGTTATATAAACATAATAAACAATAGCATGATTTTTAGCTTCCAAAATTCATCAAAAAACATGTTTTTAAGTTGTTAGTATAATGTTTTTAAGATGCTATAACTTTTTTTTAAGATGTAAAATTCTACTATAAATAGTTATTTGTTACTTAAAAATAGTTTCTTTTAGCCTAAATAACTTCTTTTAGCCTAAAAAAAAGGTAGCCCAAAATCAAACGGGGGCGGGGCGAGGGGTAATAAAGGGGATTCGGGGGCGGAGGTAGGAAGGCTGAACATTTCGGGGGCGGAGGCGGGGGATGCACTCCCCGTCCCGTTTGCCCCCGTTAACATACCTATTGAGCCCTTTGTATGAGTCTGACATTCCTTACCTGGCCCTCAGCTCATATCTGGATTGCTCCAATACCGTCATTGCCCACAGTACAAGTCTGGCATACCAAACGCGTCCTCAACTCGTATCTGGAATGCACCTAAGCCCTAGTATGAGTCTGGCATGCCCTACCCGGCCCTCAACTCATATTTGGAATGCTCCAGGGTTTGTTGGCTACATCACGAAGCAGTACAACCTCAACCCAACACAATATGCCAACAAGTAACAAACATATACATGTAATAATGCACACAGAAACATGGGTAGTCCTATTGATCTACCAGACTAGCATATCAAGACTAGCATGCATATTTATTCCACACTCAGCATATCGACAATATTAGGTTATCAAACCAATGGGCCGACCTTGGTGCCTTCGACCCGAAAATATAGTGAGGAAAAATTCACCTCGCACTGCCGAATCATATAGATGATCCCTGGTTGCTGGCTAACAGATCCCCGAACCGCCAATATCAAGACCACACCCCATCAACAGCTAATCCCATGAATAATTTATGACTGAAAATCCGCTAAAATCCACGCGCTATCAGATACCACAATGGCAACCCATCAACATCTAGCCCTTGACTCACATTATGAGTCTAAATTATGGTAAAAGACCTTTTTACTCTTCCTCAAGTTTGGCCCAAATCCAAGGCCCAAACTAGATGACCAAAGGCCCAAATCCAAAATAAACATTTAAGGACCAAATATGGTCAAATTTTTCAAATTCGGCTCAATTCCTTTCGTGGGCCTGCTCTCAAGAAGTTCCAACAAGACACAACAACCTAACCATGAATTCAATTCAGATGGCCCAATATGGTCCAACACAATCAGGTCTAAAATCAAAGCCCAAACGATATATAGAGTCCAAGTCTGCCGAGTACGCGGGGCGTACTCAGCCTGTACGCTCAACGTACATCATGGAAGGCTTGTACGCACAACGTACATACTTGTATGCCAACGTACTCACCAGCCATAGCTTAAGTGAAATTAGTTTATTCGATGTATCCTTAATTTATATCTTGTTTTGTTTCTTTGATTGCACCCACTAATCAGATCTGCTCCTATACATGTGATTCTTTAGATACATTGGAGTTGAAAGGCGCAAGAAGTTATAGTTACCAAGACTTGAAAAAGGCAACTAATAATTTTAGTGAAGAGTGTTTAATAGGAAAAGGTGGTTTTGCCGAAGTATTCAAGGTAACAAAACTCTTAAATTACGCATCAGGCGCTTATAATTTGAGGTGTATTATCTCTTGCACGGGATACATAATTTTTATCTTTCTAATTTATGGACATGAGATAATTAACCTAGTATAATGTGAAAATAATTGTCTCCAGGCCACTGTAGATACCGGGGTGGTAGTGGCTGTCAAGAAACTCCATGTGGGGCAAAGAGCAAAAAAAGAATTTGAAAATGAAGTAAAGCTTATAAGTAATGTTCGTCACCGAAATCTTATTCTACAACTAGGATGGTGTATTGATGGGCCTGAACTACTCCTTGTGCTAGAATACATGCCCCATGGAAGTCTAGATAAGTTCTTATGGGGTACGTTTATTATGTTGACATATGGATATAATTATTAACATGATGATGAAAAAAATGCATCACTTATAAATTATCATGGATAGGTGAAAAAAAGGGATCTCTAAATTGGAAACAACGGTCTGATATTATCTTCGGGATTGCAAGAGGTCTCGCCCATCTACATGGAGAATTCCATGTCAAGATCATTCATAGAGATATAAAGTCAAGCAACATTCTCCTTGACGACGAATTCCAACCAAAAATTGCAGATTTTGGGTTGGCTAGGTTCCAACCAGAGGATGAAACCCATGTTAGCACCCGGTTTGCTGGAACTATGTAAGTTTCTATTTAAGTTCTACTACTATAGATCCAGTTGATTATAATATAATTCATACTAAATTATATCATAGGGGCTACACAGCACCAGAATATGCAACCCGTGGACATTTATCGGAGAAAGTAGACACTTACAGCTTTGGAATTGTGGCCCTTGAAGTCATTAGTGGCTGGAGGTGCTGCGACGTGAACTATAGTGGGCCTCAAATGAAATACCTTCTTGATCATGTAATCTATACTTGGAAATTCAGCATTACTATATACTTACTACTTTGCAAAAGCATATGGATTTTAGTCGAAATAGTGTATGTGATTATATATAGCTACATGCATGGACTTTAATTTAAAGCTTTCCTCTTGAAAAGGAAGAAGCATGATATTTTACAAGTTATTTATATAATAGGTTCATGATAGATATATGCACTCTTCTATTATACACTTGCGTAAATGTCAAGTAGTAATCGCCTTCATACGTTTGCTATTTTCTTTAGTTGTGACTTACCACTTTTTTTCTTCATGGTCTTCTGGATGACAGGCTTGGAAGTTATACGAGGAAGGCTTACATATCAAATTGATTGATGAAGCCTTATATCCAAATGAATATGATGAAGAAAATGTTATGAAGATTGTGGAGATAGCTCTAATGTGCACTCAGTCACCAGCTTCTTTAAGACCCACCATGTCTGAAGTTGTTTTAATGTTGTCCAGTGGGCCAACTTTGGGGCAAAGACAAATTTTTCGGCCTACCTTCATTGATTTCGATAGAAGAATTCACATAGGTGGATTTTCAGAATGCCCATGATAGAAACGGCAACTTACCAACGTAGACAAATACAGTTAAAAGGCAACAGAAGTAAATTACGCAATGGAAGGACAGTACTCTAGTACTCTGAGTCTGAAATTTTCTTCTTCAATCGTGAACTTGATAATATTCAAATACTAAAATTATATGAAATATTTGACATATTCGATTAATAACTGACTATTTAACTTGAATAAATATTTCTTTTTAATTAGTAACCATTGTATAAAGTAAATGAAAGGCGCAAAAAGAAGAGTTTTTTTTTTGAACAACATTTTTTTATTAAAAAAAGGAGGGCCCAATAGGAGCGGGGCAAAGAGAGTAGAAAGCCTAAATGAAAAAGACCAAATATGATCGCTACATAGGGTTTTTATTATAAAAGCCCTTAATTTTATACAAAATATCTGACTATGTCATAAGCCCGTTTTTTGATGTGTTAAAACCAAAAAATACCGGAAAGTAGGTTCATTTTTGCCCCAATCCCGGCTACAACCGGTTACAGAACATAGGAGGCGCTAAGTAACACAACATAGGAGGCGCTAAGTAGATGTTTGTAACAACGTAAATTTCAAAACAAATTTTTCACTTTTAAAATTTATAATTTCGTTCATAAACATTCTCATATCTCATTGTAACACATATCAAATCCATAAAATATATATATATATATATATATATATATATATATATATATATATATATATATCCCAAGATCAATGTATAAAAACTTCAATAGTGTGTACGGATCATGTCGGCGTCTTCCTGCGACCCTCACTGGTACCTGAAACACATAACACAAAACACTGTAAGCATAAATGCTTAGTGAGTTCCCCAAAATACCACATACAACACATATTAGCCACTCGAGACTATAACTCTGTGGGCCCTCTGGCCCTAACTCTGTGGACCCTCTGGTCCTAACTCTGTCGACCTTCTGGTCCTAGCTCTATAAACTCTGGAATACACACAGCATAATCACATAGTAATAATGCAGTGCAACATATCACATAGCATACAAGATACACAATCACATAACTCTGGCTACCACTAAAGGTAAAGTATACTGAGAAGACTCACCTCGGATACTCGGTAAACCTCGAACTCTGAAAGACTGCACTAGCCTCCGCCTAATCACATAAATAATTACTCTAATTAATACAGCTCCTAAAGGTCAGGCTAACCCCCCTCTATAAGTTCTCTAAGAAGGGTAAAAGACCATTCTACCCCTCTAATGGCTCATAAGTCCAAACATTGACTAAACCCTAAAAGTCAACAAAGTCAACTTCGGTCAACGGTCAAATTTTGACCAGACCCACATGCAACGTGTACAAGGCTATTTTTGGCAAAAAGGCTTCTATAATGGCAATCTAGACTCTTTTCTTCCTTAACCCAACATAAAGCAGGTTGGGGAAAGCTCTCTGGACCTCTTTCGGTCCAGATCCGCAGTCCAACACCACAAGGGACCATGAAATCAACATAACAAGCTCAAAAAGGGGGTATAGAAAACCCTAGATCATAGCTCTTAACCCAAAACAGAAGGGAACTCGATTTGATACATCAATAGTGTAGATTTGGGCTTGAAAACTCTGGATCCACAGCTCCCTTGACCTCCTCTTGCTTGGAACAACTTCTCCTTAGCTAGAACACACCAAAATCGATCAATATGGCCTTATCTCTCTATCAACTCGCTCAATCTCTTAGGGGGCACTCTCTCTGGACAGGTAGCCGCACAAGAGAGGTATAAGGTCCTTTAAATAGGGCTCATGCCCGGCGAATTAGGGTTTCATCTTACAGCGCGGACTCGCCTAGTCCCCTCCTTCCGACTCTTTAAGTCCCTTCATTAATCCAGTCATCAAACACGACCCTACTCAACGAGTCTATGCGTCGACTCGTCGAGTCCACCCTTTAAACTCAAAAATAAAATATAAAATATAATACGTGGATATCCAGATGTTACAATGCGATAGACAATACTTTTAAAAGAAAAAAGAGGAGACGGAGTAGCGAGATTTAAACTCGGGTCTCCTGCCTACAAAGAAAACAATAATATTAACCACTAGACTAGCTGGAGCTATATGACAGTTTACGTACCAAACAATATTTATTCACGAACACTGCTATTATTATTATTATTATTATTTATAAATACGGTTTTAATATGTATAATATGAATTTTTTAAATATATTTATATTTTCAAAATATATATTGATATATTTAAGAAATTGTACACATACAAATATTAAAATATCTAACAAATACATATAAAAACATATAAAATTCTTTTCAAAATAATTTTTCATTTTTAAAAACATTCATTCATTCATAAATAATGTCAAACACAATGTATCAAATGTTATTATCACAAAATATTTCCCCAGAATCTCTACAAAAACTCCAATGCGTATGTGTACGAATCATGCCGGCGCCTTCCCGCGCTCATCACTAGTACCTGAAACACATAACACAACAACTGTAAGCATAAATGTTTAGTGAGTTCCTCAAAATACCACATACAGCACATACGCCACTCAAGGCTATAATATGACCCTCCGGTCAATGTGTCTCAGTGGGACCCTCTAGTCCCGTAGCTCGTTGGACCCTTAGGTCCGGTCATAGCTCGTTGGACCCTCCGGTCCGGTCTATATCATCATACAACATACAAATATCATATAGCACATAATCTCATACATAACACATAAGACCCTCTGGTCATCACATAGTACCACTCTAGGTAACGTATAGTGAGAAGACTCACCTTGATGTCTCGGAAAATATCTGACTCGGAAGAAGTATGATCTAGCCTCCGCCTAATCACATAAAGTAATACTATCATAAATACAACTATACTCAACCCTAAAAGTCAACAAGGTCAACGGTCAAACTTGACCTGACTCGGCGAGTGTACAAGGGCGACTCGGCGAGTCTACACGTGTCCACTGACTCTCTTAGACCCTCTCTTGGCACGTCGAGCACTTCCCTGGACTCGACGAGTTCCACCTGGCATGAATCGCGGGGCTACCCCGACTCAACTCGCCGAGTCCCAAGAAGAACTCGACGAGTTCCACCTTGAACTCAGACCTCTGACTCTCCCTGACTCACCGAGTCATTCCCCCAACTCGTCAAGTCCACTCACTGAGTGATTAACGGGCAACCTTCATACTACTCACCGAGTCTGTTCTTGGGACTCGGCGAGTTCATGCCATGCACAAACTCAAAACGACTTTTGAGGTCAGATATGTTCCATACAATCATAGATCTGGCCTCCCCAAGCATGATAATCACGTAAAGTTCGGACCTTGACACACAAATGACATAGAAATGGTCCAAAATGGTGATTTAGCCCCAAAAATGACATTCCAAGCTCATGACTTCCAAAATGACTCATAAAGCTTCAAAGGTTAAGGTCTCTGGACCTCTTTGGGTCCAGATCCAAAACACAAACTCGAGAAGGGACCAAATATACCACTTAATCAATCTCTAAAAGGGTTAGGAAAACCCTAACTCAATACCAAAACTGAAGAAGGTTCGAGAATAATACCTCAATGCAATCTCTATGAGCTCAAAACCACCAAAAATCGCACCTCCTTCAGCCTCCTGTTGCCTTAAACACTTCCTTCTTGCTAAAACACCCACCAAAGTTCAAGATTAGCCTCTCCTTCCTCACAAACGCTCTAGATCTCTTTAGGGTTTCTCTCTGGGGTTGGTGGCCGCAAATGACGGCCATAAGGCCCTTTAAATAGGTCTCAAACCCTAGAAATTAGGGTTTCATTAAACAGCGTGGACTCGCCGAGTCCACTCATGAACTCGCCGAGTCCAGCTGTGAACTCGCGTACAAATCCGCGACCATACTCGGCGAGTCTAGATGCCAACTCGCTGAGTTCCCCCATAAAACCCAAAAATAAAGGAACAAAATATCATACCTGGGAATCCGGGTGTTACAATTCTCCCCCACTAGAATCAGACTTCGCCCTCGAAGTCTCACTCTGCAAACAACTCCGGATGCTGCTCCCGCATCTCACGCTCCGGTTCCCAAGTCAACTCTGACCCTTTCCGATGTTGCCACTGGACCTGCACCAGCGGCACGTCCTTGTTTCTCAAAACCTTGATCTTCCGATCCCTGATCGCCATCGGTCTCTCGGCATAATTCAGGCTCGCATCCACCTGAATATCTTCTAATGGCACCACTGCCGACTCGTCGACTATACACTTTCGCAACTGCGACACGTGGAAAGTGTCATAAATCTGACCCAACTCGGCTGGTAACTCCAAACGATAGGCTACCCTGCCTACCCTCGTGATCACCCTGAAAGGACCAATATATCGGGGCCCCAACTTGCCCCTCTTCCTGAATCGGATCACTCCTTTCCAAGGAGAGACCTTTACGAGCACGAAGTCGCCGACCTGAAACTCGAGCTCGGACCGGCGTCTGTCCGCATAACTCTTCTGACGACTCTGAGCGGTCAACAACCTCTGTCTGACCTGCTGGATCTGCTCTGTCGTCTGAAGCACAATCTCGGTGCTGCCCATCACACGCTGCCCTACTTCTCCCCAGCAAATAGGGGTTCGACACCTCCTCCCATACAACAACTCAAATGGTGGCATGCCAATGCTCGAATGATGGTTGTTGTTATAAGAAAACTTTGCCAAGGGTAAATACGTGTCCCAAATCCCGCCGAAATCCAACACATATGCCCGGAGCATGTCCTCGAGCGTCTGAATCGTCTGCTCACTCTGCCCGTCAGTCTGTGGGTGGTATGCGGTACTAAAATGCAGTTTCGTACCCAATTCCTCGTGAAACTTCTTCTAGAATCTGGAAGTGAAACGTACATCTCGATCTGAGACAATTGAGATCGGCACTCCATGCCGCGATACCACCTCTCTCACGTACATCTCTGCCAACTTCTTCGCGGAAGAGCTCTCACTGATGGCCAGGAAGTGAGCACTCTTCGTCAATCTGTCCACAATCACCCAAATTGCATCGACACCCCTCGCGGTTCTTGGCAATTTGGTGATGAAATCCATGGTAATCTGTTCCCATTTCCATTCAGGAATCTCTAATGGTTGCAGCTTACCATGTGGACGCTGGTGCTCGGCCTTCACCCTGCGACAGGTCAAGCACCTCTCTACAAACCATGCGACATCCCTCTTCATACAGGGCCACCAATAATCCTTCTTCAGGTCCAAAAACATCTTAGTGGCCCTGGGATGGATCGAGAATTTCGATCGATGAGCCTCTTCCAACAAAATGGTACGCGTCCTACCCACAGACGATACCCAAATCCGGCCCTGAAATGTCATAAGCCCCCGGCTGTCGGTAACAAATTCTGATACCAGCCCGACAACTCGCTCCCTCTTCTGACTCTCTGGCTTCACAGCCTCAGCCTGGGCCCCACGAATAGCATCCAACACCAGGTTCATCACTGACAATCTCAAACAAACGTCTCGAATTGGAGCGCCCTCTGCCCTACGGTTCAATGCATCGACTACCATATTAGCCTTGCCCGGGTAGTACAGGATCTCACAATCATAATCCTTGACCACGTCCAACCACCTCCTCTGGCGCATATTCAGGTTGGGCTGATCCATCAAATACTTCAAGCTCTTGTGGTCTGTGTATATCATACACCGGACCCCATCCAGATAATGTCGCCAGATCTTGAGAGCGAACACTACCGCTCTCAACTCCAAATCATGAGTGGGATATTTCGACTCATGAGGCTTAAGGTGCCTCGATGCATAAGCAATCACATGCCCCCTCTGCATAAGCACCCCTCCCAATCCGGATATCGATGCATCACAATAAACCACAAAATCTTCCATCCCTTCCGGAAGAGAGCTAACACTAGTGTTTCGCATAATTTCTGGCGAAGTGTCTCGAACGAGGTCTGCTGCTCCGAACCCCAAGAAAACGCAACACCCTTCCGGGTCAACTTGGTGAGTGGCACAGCGATCTTAGAGAAATCCTTAATAAATCTCCGATAATAGCCGGCCAAACCCAGAAAACTCCTGATCTCGGTGGGTGACCTCGGCACCTCCCATCTCATGACCGCCTCAATCTTGGCTGGATCGAGCAATATCCCATTCTGGTTAACAAGGTGTCCCAGAAACTGAACCTCTCGTAGCCAGAACTCACATTTGGAGAACTTGGCATAAAGCCTCTCCGATCTCAGAACTCCGAGGATCTCCCTCAAATGCTCCTCATGCTGCTCTCTGGATCTCGAATACACCAAAATGTCGTCGATGAACACGATCACTAAGCGATCCAACATCAGTCTGCACACCCTGTTCATGAGATCCATGAACACCGCCGGTACGTTGGTGAGTCCGAAAGGCATCACCACGAACTCGTAATGCCCATAACGAGTCTGGAATGCCGTCTTCTGGACTTCCTCTTCCCGCACCTTCACCTGAAGATACCCAGACCTCAAATCGATCTTGGAGAACCAAGATGCTCCCTGCAACTGATCAAACAAATCATCGATCCTTGGCAATGGGTAACGGTTCTTGACCGTTAGCTTATTCAGCTCACGATAATCAATGTACATCCGGAGCGAGCCATCCTTCTTCTTGACAAAAAGGATCGGCGCCCCCTATGGCGAACTGCTCGGCCTGATAAACCCCTTCCCCAGCAGCTCCTAAAGTTACGAGGATAACTCCTGCATCTCCGGAGGCGCAAGGCGATACGACGCCTTAGCAATAGGCGCAACTTCTGGAACCAACTCAATACCGAACTCTACCTGCCTCTCCGGAGGCACACCCGGCAATTCGTCTGGAAACACATCTGGAAAACTCTCACACTATCGGAACCTCATCCACCAACTTCGGTCTCTCTGTAACAACCCTCCCATCCATCACATATGCCACAAATCCTCTACAGCCCTGCTGTAGACTCTGTCTCGCTTTGGCGGCCGAACAAAATGTTGATCCCGCACGTGTACCCTCGTCGTGCACTGTAAGAACTCCCCGACTAGGGTCTCGCATCGTCACTAACTGATGCTCGCAGTCTATCACAGCTCCATATCAGCTCAACCAATCCATACCCACTATAACACACACGTCCCCCATCGTGATCGGAATCAGATCTATCGGGAACTCCACACCGAAGATCTCAATGACACATCCTCGAATCACATCCGAAGCATACACTGCTCGCTCATCAGCTATGGAAACTCGCAGAGGCCGATCCAACGCCTCTCGACGGACACTAATATGCTGACTAAATGCTATGGAAACAAACGATCGACTCGCACCCGAGTCAAATAATACCAACGCAGGCACAGAACTCACAAGAAAAGTACCTACGCATATCATCATATAAGCATAAAAACTCAACTCAAATAAAAGATGAAAAAAGAATACATACCAGCCACAACATCGGGCGCCGCGCAGACCTCCTCTGCGGTCAACTGAAATGCCCTCCCACGAGCCTTCGGGGCCTCGACCTTCACCGGCTGAACCTCGGTAGTCCTAGCAGCAGGCACAGATCCCTGTGCTGATCCCTGAAGAAGCTACGGACATTCGGCCTTCCGATGGCCGTTCTGGTTGCAATGAAAGCAAACCGAGAATCCCTTGGGGAAATCCCTCGCGATATGCCCCTCCTTCCCACACTTTTAGCATACCCCAGCCCTGCACGACCCCTCGTGACTCTTACCGCACTTCCCACAAGTACGGACCTTCGCGCCTCCAGACCTCGAATCAACGGGTTTAACCTGCTTGGCTGCCGGCTGAGACTGAGCTGGCCGTCGATCCATCCTCTGAGACTCGGCCTCCTCCCTGGCCTGAGTCTCCAACTCGATCTCCCTCTTCCAGGCATTTGCCTGGAGCTCAGCAAATGTCTGGTAAGTCGAGTTCACCACGAACTCCCGAATATCTCTCCTCAGCACACTCAGATAACGGCTCATACGAGCCTGCTCAGACGACACCTGCTCAGGGAAAAACATCACCCTCCCATGAAACTTTCTGGTGATGACTGCCACAGAATCAGTACCCTGCTTGAGGGTCAAGAACTCCTGAATCAACCGTTCCCTCTCCACCGGGGGAACATAATCCTCTCTGAACATAGCGGTGAAACTCTCCCAGGTCACCTCGGAAATCTCAGCCAAAGTGAAGTTCGCCGCCACGAACTTCCGCCAATCCTTCGCTCCCAGGCGGAGCTGGTTCAAGGCGAAGCGAACCCTCAAGTGCTCTGGACAAGAGCACGTATAGAAACATCCCTCGATGTCAGAGATCCACCTCATAGCTGCAATCGAGTCATGCGTCCCGTCGAACTCTGGTGGCTTCGTGTTGCTGAACTCCCGGAACAACAACGAGTCACCTCCCTGAGGTCTGGCAGCAGCAACAGCAGCAGTAGCTACAGCTGCAGCAGCCTCAGTCAATGCTGTGTACCGCTCATCAAAAGTCTCAATCAACGTGTTCTTGATGTCCCCAAACATCTCGGGAATCTCAGCTCGAATGGCAACAGCAACCTCCTCATGAATCAATCGACGGGTCTCCTCGTCGCTGACACCACTGCTCTCAGGTGTGTGTCGAGTCCCAACCATGATGCTTCTGAAATACAACAAAAATTATCAGAGACTCGATTGAGCATACACATACTCGATGCCGCAACCCTACTTGTCCTCCGTTTTCCAAAAGATTCTTACTTGGAATGCCCACTGATCCAGTGTCTACAGTAGTACGGGCCCAATCCTACTGACCACACCGCATCAATATTCACTCCAAGTCTTCCTCCTTGGATCTTGGATTACAAGTACTCTACTCTCAAAGCATCTCAGAAGCAGAAATCTCCTAGGCTAAGGCATCACAAATCAGGCCACTCTAGTCCTAATATGTATACCTAGCCTACTCTAGCATGCATAACATAACATATCTCATAACACATAATGTAAGGGTATTTTTGGGGATTCACCGTTCGGGCGTTGGCTGATCGTACACACGGCTCTGCTCTGTTTGTCTCGAAACTATTTTTACTCTTTTCAAAATTTTTACTTCATTAACAAAATTTTTCTCAATTCCTCAGTTTGAGTTCAGATACGCCTGAAGATGCATCCAAATCCCTCAAACCAAGGCTCTGATACCAACTTGTAACAACGTAAATTTTCAAAATAATTTTTCATTTTTAAAAACATTCATTCATTCATAAATAATGTCAAACACATTGTATCAAATGTTATTATCACAAAACATTTCCCCAGAATATCTACAAAAACTCCAATGTGTGTGTACGAATCATGTCGGCGCCTTCCCGCGCTCACCACTAGTATCTGAAACACATAACACAACAACTGTAAGCATAAATGCTTAGTGAGTTCCCCAAAATACCACATACAGCACATACGCCACTCAAGGCTATAATACGACCCTCCGGTCAATGTGTCTCAGCGGGACCCTCCAGTCCCATAGCTCGTTGGACCCTTAGATCCGGTCATAGCTCGTTGGACCCTCCGGTCCGGTCAATATCACCATACAACATACAAATATCACATAGCACATAATCTCATACATAACACATAAGACCCTCTGGTCATCACATAGTAGCACTCTAGGTAACGTATAATGAGAAGACTCACCTCGATGTCTCGGAAAATATCTGACTCGGAAGAAGTATGATCTAGCCTCCACCTAATCACATAAAGTAATACTCTCATAAATACAATTGTACTCAACCCTAAAAGTCAACAAGGTCAACGGTCAAACTTGACCCGACTCGGCGAGTGTACAAGGGCGACTCGGCGAGTCTACACGTGTCCACTGACTCTCTTAGTCCCTCTCTTGGCACGTCGAGCACTTCCCTGGACTTGACGAGTTCCACCTGGCATGAATCGCGAGGATACCCCGACTCAACTCGCCGAGTCCCAAGAACAACTCAGCGAGTTCCAACTTAAACTCAGACCTCAGACTCTCCCTGACTCACCGAGTCATTCCTCCAACTCGGCAAGTCCACTCACTGAGTGATTAACGGGAAACCTTCATACTACTCGCCGAGTCTGTTCTTGGGACTCGGCGAGTTCATGCCATGCACAAACTCAAAACGAGTTCTGAGGTCAGATATGTTCCATACAATCATAGATCTGGCCTCCCCAAGCATGATAATCACGTAAAGTTCGGACCTTGACACACAAATAACATAGAAATGGTCCAAAATGGTGATTTAGCCCCAAAAATGACATTCCAAGCTCATGACTTCCAAAATGATTTATAAAGCTTCAAGGTTTAAGGTCTCTGGACCTCTTTGGGTCCAGATCCAAAACACAAACTCGAGAAAGGACCAAATACACCACTTAATCCATCTCTAAAAGGGTTAGGAAAACCCTAACACTAAGAATCAACACCAAAACTGAAGAAGGTCCGAGAATAATACCTCAATGCAATCTCTATGAGCTCAAAACCACCAAAAATCGCACCTCCTTCAGCCTCCTCTTGCCTTAAACACTTCCTTCTTGCAAAAACACCCACCAAAGTTCAAGATTAGCCTCTCCTTACTCACAAACGCTCTATATCTCTTTAGGGTTTCTCTCTGGGGTTGGTGGCCGCAAATGACGGCCATAAGGCCCTTTAAATAGGTCTCAAACCCTGGAAATTAGGGTTTCATTAAACAGCGTGGACTCGCCGAGTCCACTCATGAACTCGCGTACAAATCCGCGACCATACTCAGCGAGTCTAGACGCCAACTCGCCGAGTTCCCCCACAAAACCCAAAAATAAAGGAACAAAATATCATACCTAGGAATCCGGGTGTTACAACTTTTTTATACAGATAAAACTATTTTATATGTGTAAAAAGTTTTTTATACATATAAATACATATAAAATGGTATTTTAAACATATAAAAACTTTTTTATACATATACAGTGTTATTTTTATGTATAAAAACGTTTTTAATAATAATAATAATAATTATTATTATTATTATTATTATTATTATTATTATTATTATTATTATTATTATTATTAATATTATTATTATTTATTATTTATTATTTATTACTATTATACATATTATTATTAATAATATGTATAATAGTAATAAATAATAATAATAATAATAATAATAATAATAATAATAATAAATAACCTGCGTGACATCTAATAAGTACAATGTTTCAGGAAAGGTTTCCAACAAAGCTACTTGGTCTAGTGGTAAAGATCTTTGCTTTATATGGAGCAGATTTGGTTTTGAATCCCCCAGCTCCAATTTTCCTTCCATGCATGTTTTTTCCTAACAATTCCAACAACGCTCAAGCCATGTAAAATCCCGTTATGGGGTAAAGATGAACCAATTTTCCAGTATTCTAGGGTTTTATCGCACCAAAAAACCCACTTAGAACATAATCAAACATTTTGTGTAAAATTGGGGGTTGTTATGACAAAAACTCTGCTACATAAGAAGACTATCGCCTAAAACCCATATGAACACTTAAAAAAATTGATCATTACCGATGACAAATAGCAGCGACAAATCGCCGCTATTGTTATGTCGTTATTGACCAAAACAAACGCCGCTAATAGTCACCATCTCTGCTAATACTCATGTTGTTGCAAATACTTAACGTTGCAACACAAAATTTCCTTTTTTTGGTTTTTTGTTCTTCTTCATATCAGTGTTAATATATTACCAGACCTCCCACACATCTTATAGTGAATCAACTTACTATCTTCCATTGATACATCACGTTTTCTACTAGGAATATCTAACGTATCAAAACACCTTTGTACACTGGTGAAGCCAAACCACCCATAAAAAAGATATAACCATACATAGAAATCTAACAACACTCTTTTTAGCATACCATTAAAGATACAACCATGCACATAAATCTAACAACACTCTTTTTAGCATACAATTTATGTATGCTAGACAATTAAGATATAATAAATGATAATTGTTATAGCTTGAGCCTTCGAATAAGGAGATCGCTTGTCTTGCACGTTGCATAATACATATTATAAGTCATTTAAGGAATTTATCATTATGCGATAAAAGTGACATTTTGATGGAAAATTATTCGGGATAAATAATTTAAACCAAAGTTATGGTATATGCGACAAGAATTGCATAAATATAAAGAACTCTGAAATCCGACTTCGTTTGAACAAGTTATGCTTCTTCGAAGTTTCGCAATTAAACCAACAACTATGTGTGTCGTAAATAGTGAACCGGAGATAGGTTGATTATTATCCTAAACAGTCAAGACAAAAGTCATCGTAATCGTAAAACCAAAAGCGTTCTTGTAGAGAACGTCCAAACCTAACTTCATATAAAAAAGTTATGATTTTTTGAATTTTCAGCGCAACTTTGTTACCACAAAAATCAAAATTCAAATCAGATGATCGTTAGGAAAAAACAATCTAAATGATATTTGGGGATCTCGTGATTAGGATTTCGTCGATTTAAAGACAGACAATAACTGATGTCGTATGAGAGAGTTATGATTTTTATAAGGAATTTAATAGTCTTAGTCTGCTAAAAATATAACTTTAAAAATAAAATGAGAATTAGCTGATGGAGTCTAAATGTAAGTTG
The DNA here is from genome assembly GCF_051521515.1 of Lactuca serriola. Lineage (NCBI taxonomy): Eukaryota > Viridiplantae > Streptophyta > Magnoliopsida > Asterales > Asteraceae > Lactuca > Lactuca serriola. Next base: position 159,805,266 of record NC_136409.1, read on the forward strand.
TAGATCTCGTCGATATCTACGTGTGGATATAAAGAATGCCAAAAAATGAGTTCGTATGAATAAGATACACTTTTTCAAAGTTTTAAATTCGAGTGCGCATCAACACGCGCGGTGCGCCATGACAAGGGGGTGTGGACCAGCAGAAAGACGACGTGTGTCACTAAGCAGGAGGATACAAAGACATCAACACTAACACCCCTGGATAAAGACTAAAACCTAAACCAAAGATATAAAATTTTGACATTAAGAGGTAAAAGGTGGCCTCAGATACAAAATTCAAAAGCAGCCACTTAGAATTCCATTAATGCCCCTAAGCTTGAGAAAATCTCCAACTGTAAGCATCCCTAAAAAGATATGAGTAGCACCCCAACCAGTCATTGAAAAGATACAAAATTGACATAATTAAAGTCATTTTGATTATTTTGAGACCTTGAAACATAGACAAACAGCCTCTCAAGGTGAATAAACCATTAGAGCCATTCATTGACTTGTATCAAAACATCTTAAATTGAAAACTTTTAGAACTTTCTTCCAATTACAACAACGTACTTCTGTCTATGAAGCATTAAATAACAACTAACTCTCATGATCATCATTATTTCAGACCCACCTTGAATTTTGTACACATTAGAATAGGCATACTAGAGCCATCTTTTCGCCAATATCCCTCACTATAAGTATGTTGCTCTAATTGAAATATAAAACACCAATCCAAAATATAAGTATAGTGTTCCAAGTACTGAATTTGTGACTAATGGCTAATTTGGTATAAAATGCAATTAAATTTTGTAGGCATGTTGTTAGTTTGATAAGTTGATTCTTTTTGATAAATGGCTAATTATTGTTTGATAAATTGCTTTTTTGATTAAGTAGGAGTTCCATTGCTAAACTTGAATAACCATTGATTGATATTATATCATTCTTTAGGTATCTATTAATTATAGCTTTCATACTTTGGTTTTGTAGAAAAAGTTCTTGCGAAAGTGGGTACATCATATGTTACCAAAACTTGTGTACAGTTTTGTTGGCCCATTTCCTGCTCCTTCTCTTCTTATGGTATAAACTTACTTTCATATATTTCTCTATTCTAAAACACATAAATTTCAAAGATGGTGATAAATTCCAAAACTTGTATATACAAGGATGTTGAACCGGTTTACTACTCATCTAAGAAAGTTCCCAAATATGTTCTATCTTTGGTATTTAACGAGGTTTCTTCTCATTTCTTGTATTGACAATCCTTAACCAATCTTTATCCTATTTCACCGTTATTTACTCTAATGATTTTTTTGATGCGTAATTACCACCAACATGCCAAAAGGGCAGCTATAATGTCATCTTTCGGCATGCACAAACCTTATGAAATATCACATTTCACCAAAGCTGATTATAAGTAGTAAGCAAATCTTTACTACTATATAAAAAAAATATTATTTCTCGTATAATCACCTAAATATTAAAATATTATTTTCCTTACTTTATTTTTCAGCTAAAAAGCGTAGAATGGATTATGCAGATCCTCATCATAGCACAGAAGAGGAAAAAGAAAACATTGAACATATAGTAAGACTCTAAAAACTATCTTTGATCCAAGGGCACAGTAGTCATTTTTTAAAGGTTAACAGCTAGTTCCTTAACTTAGACTCACAGTAACCAAAATCGGTAGGGAACATCAAAATAAGGACAAATTTTGCAAAAGTGAACTTTTTAGTACCAATACTAAAAAATTCAGCTAAATACAGGGACCAAAAATGTAATTGACTCCAAGTATTACAATACATAACCGTTTTACATGTTAGTGTTTTTGTAAAACCCTATAAAGAATAAATTGACATTCTGAAAACCAGCATAAGTGACGAAGAAACAAATGCAAAAGTATGGCTTGGAATTATGATGATTTTGTTTTATATTCATGTTTTTTTTTTGAATTAAAGGTTTTAATTTTAAATGAAAGTCTTCATTTAGTGCAATGATAGTTTGATCAACTGACAACCGTACACTTTCAAGAAGCTATGCCAATAGTTCAAAACAAGATTTAAATGTTGAAACTTGTGCTCTTCAAGTATTTGCAAACTACATGTTTAGTTCTCTTGCTTATCAAAATTACAAATTTGGTCCCTAACTTGAGAACTTTTAATCTTTTTTATCACAATATTTATACGTATTGTTAAACTTTGCAAAATAATCATACTACCCTTATAAGTGGAGTTATCGAGACTTCTTGATGTTGCACGTTACACTAAAACAAAGATGGTAGAGATGTCAACAACTCAACATTGAATCATCTAATGTCAACACATGTTTTGCGACAAGCTCAACAAATTGTGTGTTTGTATGATCAGGTGAGAAATAGCAATGTACTTTACTCTTTGTACCAATATAGGCAATATACTCTGTTTTTTTTTTCGCTTATTTACCATAATAATAACATACGTACATTTATTTACCTATAGTTAATAGCAATATGTAGTGAATAAAGTAGAATGTTATATTTAGTAGCATTTGATTGAGTGGTTTTATTTATTTATTATCATAGGTGATTGAAGCAACAAAGAATGTTGAGATAGGTGATAAGGAACTAAATCAAGCCATGTAGAGGAGCAACAAGAGGAACAACAATAGCAGAATTTTTCTCTTACTTTTCATTGTTTTTACTTTTACTATTCTTTTTTTTGACCTGTATAATTAATTAATACTTAAATCGATGGACTCATCATTTAACTTACAAAGTATGTTATTTACTTATTTCTTTTATTTTATTTGCAATTTTAAAAGCTCAAAATGTAAATTGACCCCACCTAGATAGTTTTAGGTTTGAGGATGCAAAAAATTGGAACTTACATTTATTGATTTGTTTATTCTATCATTACAACTGAACTCATTGACCACTTTTTTGGTCACTAGATGAGTGACGATTTTTTATGGTCACTAATTGGATTAAATAGTGACGACTTTTTGCGGTTACTAATGGATGAAATAGTTAAGTGACTACTGAGTGGTCATGGATATAGTGACGACTATATTTTTAGTCACTATATAGTTTGGTCACTATATCAGCTTAGTGACGAAAAGTAACGATTACAATTTTGGTCACTAAATCACTTAGTGACGATTCTTTCTATTGTTAGTGACCATTTCGTTTTCGTCACTAATTGACAATTTTTTTGTAGTGAAAATACATGGAAGACTTGGTTTTTAGGTTAAAAAATGGGTTTCTTACAAGAAAATAAAATCAGATTTTCAATGGTTAAATCGAAAAGAAAATTTTCTATGAACCGTTACACAAAAAATTCTAAACTGTAATGGTTTTTATAAAATTCAAAGTTTTATCTAAAGATTTTTCTGAAAATTTTTTTAAAAAACTCATAATGGTATAACTATAAACAGGAAAAATAAATTATTTGTTAAAACTAAAATTAAATTAAATTAAAAATAAAAAATATATATAAGAAATCTAGATATAATGGTTTTGAATCACAAATATTAACCACTTTTCAATTGTTATAAATGTTTGTTGGAAAACATATAGTTGGTAACTTAATTGGTGTAAGACCATACGTGTTAGATACGTAATACTACTGATAAAACAAAAAAAATAAAATAAATAAATAAAAATAAAAAGCCACCCCACTTTGTATAATGACCATAACGACCTCTACAAAACAGCCGATTCTTCGATTTTTAAATTGGATTCTTCCTACCATTTTGACTATGATATATCATTTAACTTAGCTGAGCCTCCACACACGATTAATCTCTTGCTCTTGCTCTTGCTCTTCCTCTTCATCTCTTAATTAAGCTTCAACGCTTTTCTTCAAGAGCGGAGGAATTTTCTGATCCAAAAAAAAAAAAACATCTTTCGAGGTATTTCAATGGGAAAAAAAACCCCACACCAAATCATATGCCATAGGTTGCCATGGTGGATGTCCACCATGGTCATCATGATCTTTATAACCATGGATAAGCATGTGATTTCACAGTCAAGTGATAGAAATAATACTCTTCTGAGAAAGTATTGTAGATCATACAACAGTGTCTACGGAGAGTTTTACCTAAGCAATCTCAATACCACCCTTTCTAGCCTCCGGAGGCAGTTATCCGATCCACAGGTATACTATGCGTTTGCACAGGCTGCAAATAATGACGCATTTGTGTACAGCTTCGCTTTGTGTAGGGAGTATCTGTCCACTTCGCAGTGTCTGGCATGTTTTGACTCCGCAGTTAATGAGACAAAAGCATGTGGGATAGCTGATGGGGCTAACGTGATTTATGATGATTGCAGTATCAGGTTAGAACATTAAAATTCCCATCTCTTTTACTCTATATTAGCTTCTTCAAATAATTGCCAAATTTTAATGATACCTAAACTAGATGTTCTATGTTCCAATCCAACGTTTATACTTAATACATGAACCAAATTCAATAGTTTTATCCTACCATGCTTAATTAAAAGTCATGTATGTCCAATTTGACGGAGCTGGAAAAATAAAATGGTAGAAATTTTTTTTTATCAACCAAGGCATTATAATATCATCTAAGACAACTATAAAATTGACTTTAATCCTAAATATCAAACGTGCTTTAAAAAATACTAGTAATTCTTACAATTATTCATAAATGAGTTTTCATATTTTAAAAACTAGTTACAAGTTGTCTTGTGTTTTTTAATATCATGTGATCCGGAACTTGTTACGCCTGTCTTATATATTTAACAAATTAAAAAAAAAATCAAATACAAATCATGATATCAATAAAACAAAGATTTTATTTGTTAGAAACCTCCAAAAGTAGAGGTATATGTTAATGTACAAAAAAAATTCCAAAGCTATGTTGTCTTGCTCACACGTCACAGGTGTCCATCTATAGTATGTGTCCATAAACGTTTTTCCAGTATAAAAACAGATCCTAAACCAAGAGTGTGTATGGATACCCTTAAGATGTATCTGCGTTGGCTCTTAACTAAAAGAAATTATATGGTTGCGGTTAAAGAAGTGTAGAAGAATAGATGTTGATGGTTTGAAAATTATAGATGAAGAATCAAAACTCCTACTATTGAGTATTGAAAGATTTTAGGATTACTTTGAAAATACTGGTTGTGTATTTGTATGTAACTGACTAATTAATGCGTAATGTTGATAAATAATCTGAATTACAATATAGCTATATATTGTTGTAGGGTAATTCGTCTTTGGTTTGAAGCTGGAAATCAAAATTAAGATTGAGTATATGATAGTAGATTTGAGTAGAAATTAATGAGTAGCTGATCATTTAAATTGTTTTATTTATACATTCGGTAATTGGGGCTTGTTTGAGACAAAGCTTTTGAAATTTTTTGGATCTTTTAGTTTATTTATTTTTATTTTTTTTATTTTTTATTTTTTTTTTTAAATACAAATAAAAAACTTTGTTTAACAACTTGAACATTTATCTATAATTTCAAAGAAAAAGTTTCGAGTCCAAAAACTAGTTCAAAGCTTTTAAATTAATTAATTTTAAATTTTAATTAATTTTATACACATAAAAACTAATAACTATTTTTGTTCTATTCTGTATAAATAAAAGCTAAACATTTCACTATTAGCTACAAGCTAGCACCTTTTGCTAGCATCTATAAACTTCCAACTATTAGTTACTTTTCCAAGCATGTCCTAAATATTATTTCTAAAAACTAATATTTGATTTTTTGTATTTTGGCATAATAATATATTAGAATGTCGTTCTCATCGTGACTGTTAGGACTAACAAAGTAACAACGTTTCTTATTTTTATCCCAAATTAAAATAAGATAAGCATAGTACATCGTTATAATATTTACCATGCATGTCAATATCATTAATAAAATAACCTATCAATACTCGTGTGAGTCGTATGAGTGGTGCTGTGGTCGTGATTGCCGGTTATAATAATAATAGTATTATTAATAACCATGAGGGTATGGGGTATAATAAAATTTTTACCTATGGACATATAAGCTAATAGTGATATTTTTATTATTTTTATCAATAACAAAAATAATTAAGGTGTGATGTTTGAACATTACCACAGGTGAATGTGGACGGTAAAATATGTCATGCTGATTTAGCGGTGGAAAAAAAAACACCATAACTTTTAACTTAACAATACTAACAAATAGTTTACTATTATAATAATAAAATAATAATAATAATATTAATAATAATAAATAACAATACTATTATTATTGAATAAATTATAATATAATTTAATATAATATAAATAATAATAATATATTTAATAAAAATAAATATATAATGATAATAATAATAATAATAATAATAATCATTATATATTTTTATGGTTATATGGTTGTTAATGATTATATATTTTTATGGTTATATGGTTGTTAATGATTGTTATTATGATCATAATTATAGATAACAATGATATTTATGATAGCATTATAACGACTAATAATAATAGTTTTGCTGTTTAACAACAACAATAATAATAATAATAATAATAATAATAATAATAATAATAATAAGGTTTTTGGCATAAGAATATGATGGATTGTTTTCTATTTACCATATTATAGTTTAAATCACATTTAAGATATATTTGAGATATATGTGGTCTTTAGGTGTAAATAGAAACAGATTAGATTAGATTGTTGTTTAAATAATAATTATGATAATACCTTTAATGGTATTGTTAATAATAATATAATTCATTAGAAACTATATCAACATCCACCAGAAATAGTAGTTTAATGAATGTTTTTAAATAATCTTTTGTCTCCATCTAAATCTAATCTAATTAATAATAGTTCCAACATTTAAAAGCAGCGGCCCACCTCTTGCCCACTTGTCATATTCGTCCACTAAAATATTAGAGTCAACGTTTGTGTAAAGTAAGTACATATTAGTTAATAAACATTATTTTGATTTTAAGCCAAACTAAAATAAAATACTAAACTATAAAAAAATTATTATAGCAAATTAAGAACCTTTAGGTGAATTATTTTGAATTTAAGCAGACAACTTTATCGCCATTCGACAAAAAGAAATTCCTACAACAAAGACTGCATCTTATTAAACAATATAATGAATTCAAGATATTTACATTTTAATTCATTATAACAACATATTCATTTTAAGATGCATAATAGGAATGTATTTTATTTTGGAGTAAATTATAAAATTGGTCCTTATATTTTATAAAAAAGTACGGTTTGAATAAAAAAAAGTTATGGTATGGTTAGTCCAAAATTAAAAATGTCATGCAGATTGTTCCTTGAAAATTTAAATGCATTTGAAAAGACTATTTTGGCCTTGTTATTTTTCCCATTTTATTTTTATTTTTTTATTTAAAAAAAGTAAAATAAGTACCCTAATAACCCCACCCAACCCTTTATCTTTTAGTATAGACATTAGTTAATAATTATTATTTTTATTTGCAGCCAAAACTAAAATAATATACTAAACTATAAAAAAATTATTATAGCAAATTATGAACCTTTAGGTGAATTATTTTATTTTAAACAATGGGGAAATCTAGAGAAAACTCCAAGACTTTTGAGAAAAGTTTCAAGGTTTTTTTTAAACAAAAAAGTTCAGATTATTTAATATTTTACGAAAAAATCATTTTTCATATTTGAACAAAAAATGACAGATTATATGATATTCTCAAAATAATGAAATTTTTTTGTTAAAAAAAACAAAAAAAATAAATAAATTAGGACTTTATTAGAACTTTTTCTAAAAGTTTAAGACTTTTCTGTAAATTTTCCTAACCAATATAAATGAATACACAATGTATTTTTATTTATTTATCTATTTATTTAAAACTTTAATACATTATAACAACATATTCATTTTAGGATGTATAATAGCAATGTATTTTATTTTGGAGTAAATTACAAAATTTGTCCCTATGTTTTATCAAAAAGTGCAGTTTGAGTAAAAAATTTATCGCATGGTTAGTCTAAAATTAGAAATATCGAACGGATTTTTTGTCCCTCCAAAATTTAAATGCATTTGAAAAGACTATCTTGCCCCTGTGAATTTTATCATTTTCTTTTATTTTTAATATTAAATAAATGAAAAGTAAAATAAATCCCCTAAGAACCTCACCTAAGAACCACCGCCACCGGCTATCGTCGACCATCACCAGTCACCTTCTGCATCTACTATCTCGTCGGAAACCACCATCATACTTGCTGGGAACCACTACCACCGACGGAGGATGTGGATGGTTGTGGATCTTGATGGATATATATAGAGGTAAGTGATGATCGATCTGGACGGATGTGACCAGGGTGGACGACAGTGGATCTCTGGATAAAGGGGATTAACGATAGTCTTCTTAAGCGCATTCTTATTACATTTTGATAGCACTCACATTTTTCTCTTCTCCTTTAGCAAATTTGTTTATCAACGGGCATAACTGTATGTAAAAGAGTTCTATCTAGTGTACCTATTGCTTTAAGAAATATGTCTTTTAGCCGTCTATTTCATTTTGAGGTATTTCCTGGTGGATTAGAACATATTGGTACTATAAGTTTAGTTAATAGCATAAGAGCAGTGGTGTATTTTGAAAGAAATTCTCTCTACTCCAAGCCTTCCAACTTTTTCATACATTCTTCAATCTCCTTGTGAAGATTATTTGCTTACGCGACCACATGTGCAACCTTAACAATTTCCTTACCAACTTATCTTATCGCATCATCTAGTGTGCCCTTGGGTGCATTTCATTTTCCTCCTTTATGTTTTTGACCAAGTAGAGGAATCTTTAGGAACTTGTAGGGGGAGGGTAATAATGATATTGATGTTGGGATATTCGTATAAGGTGTTGGGTCTACCATCTTAATAACCTTAAAATGTTGTGTAGTAAACACTTTGGTGGGATGAGGGGTATCGACGGTCGATGTCACCCCATCAAATAATTCGGTGCATAGATCTGGGAAAAGGGAGGGGGATACTTCTTAATTTATCAACCATCTTGTTTAACTATTTGAAAACTTCGACTGTCATATGAAACGTGTTTGTTTTAGAATTATAAAGTTTCTTAGTTCTGTTTTTAAATTTCAACAAACTAAATATTTGCTTTTCTAGTCATAATGATATTTCATTTATTTTTTGTTAACTACAAAGTCAAGCTCGTTTTTTAGTATTTCGACTATTACATTCCATGAGGTTCTTTTGAGACCACTACCCTCCTAACTATTACTTGTTAATTCATGTATTCATGCTTTAAGAAAACTTTTGTTCACAATATTTGAAGACCAACTAGCTCTATCTCTCTTTTTCTATCATGTCTAACGAATAAATGAATGATAAAAATGTTACATTTTAGAGCAAGATTAAGAAAAAAAACATATGTACACATAAGGGTTAAACCAATATACACACATACACACAAATATACACTCATACATATAATATAGACACTAATATACAGACAAATATACACATACAAATACACACATACACACTAACAACTTTTTAACTAATTTAACAAGACACCTATAATTTAACTCATTTTTACACATTTAACATAAAATTTGGACCATACATTTGTGTAACAAAATCACATCACATTAACAACAACAAAATAAGAGCACATCAACAACAACAAAAGAAATCACACCACATAAACAACAACAAAAAAAAAATCAGAGCAAATAAAAAATCTCAACAGCAATGGAAATATCAAGAATAGAAAACTCAGAAACGCACCTGGTTGAAAGAAGGTTGGTCTTCGGTTGTGTTTTCAAAGGAAGACGTTGGAGTCCAAGGATGGTCGTTGATTAGCAGGGAAGCAGGGGAGATTGCTTTGATTGTATTTCTTTTTGTGGATGCGTGTATAGAAGAAGAGGGAAAAACGGGAAATCAAGTTTTTTTTGTTAATTTTTGTCCTTGTCTTGCATTGTTAGAGTGCGGACCAAATGAGTTGCACATGTTCGACCGTGTCCACACCTTGGATCAAGTCCATGAGTTTAAAAATCATATAAAACAAGCTAAATTGCATTTGTTGGACCCAGACTATCTTTGGACCCAATTAGAAGCTATATCACCCTTATACAAGTGTACACTCCGTACCATGTTATTTGTACATGTTCATAGTCTTAGTCCAATTTAACACTCTCATAAATTCCAGTTATCCAATATGACATATAATGACACTTAAATCGCCAACACATGTATGCATGTATGCATACTAAAGTGTACCTCTTTTGTGAAAAGGTATGAGAATTACGGTGCGAACTTTAATGACGGTAATGTTATATCGGATGATAATGCCACTCCAACTAGAATATGCGGCATGGAATCTATATCTCAGCCGATAACTACTTTCAACCAAATGGTAGAGGCATTGTTATCTGATATTCAAGTCGCTACTCCAAGAACATCTACTTTCTATGTAGCATCCACAAGGCAAGTCTCAACTAGAAACACGACAATGTATGCAATTGCACAGTGTGTCAGAAACGTAAGCCAAGCCATTTGTCAAAGTTGCTTGAATACAGCATATGACAATTTACATGGTTGTCTCCCCAATACGGAAGGAAGGGCAATTGACTTTTTTTGCTTTATGAGGTATTCCGAGACTCCATTCTTTCGAAACAACCAGACAACAAATATCTTGTCTTTCTTAAGTACAGGTGAAGGATCTTATACATCAATAATCTAATTAGCTTTAATTTTCAGTTGCAGTTATTGGATACGTTTCAATACATTATTATACATTTGTTATGTTCTTTGTACTAGGAAGTTCAAGCAAGTCTGGCATGATAGCTGGAGTATGTAGTGGTGTGGGTTTCTTTTTGTTTATACTTGTTTTGTGGTTATGGTATCGACAAATGAAGAAGTCAAAGAATGTTGAACAAGGTAACCATAGATATTACACCTTTGACGTTGAATAAAGGTTTAATTAATTAAGAAATATTTATATACGAAGCACATGATATACATCAGGTATACCTATATGGGCTTTGTGAGGGGTAAGTCAAATATAATAAGGATATATAACCAAGGTTGATGATTTTGTTCTTCAAAAAAAAAATTATCCCAAAGTTTTGTCCACATCTTTATGGTTAAGCATTGTAGATAGCCCTTATTAAATTCGTACCTACAGTTTTGTAAGTTCTTAAAATTTTCTGTTCATTTAACAGATTTTCAAAATTATAGTATGTTCCATCTCAACGTATACGTCTTAGATTACAACTACTAATCGCTTAAATTTTGCAACTTGTGATACTTGTAGAGGAACCTGGACTACAAGGGGAAAAAGGTTACAGTTACCAAGATTTGCGATTAGCAACACACAATTTTGGTGATGAGTATAGAATAGGGAAAGGAGGTTTTGGTGAAGTATTCAAGGTAATTAACAATTTAAATTGTTGTCTAACTATCTGTCCGTAGTCTAAATAAAGGCCTTCGAATTTTGGAACAACTACATATAAATGTTTAGCACAAATTAAACTTTATCACGAGAAAGTTTCCGAAGTGAATTAAAACTCCTGTTTTATTCATGAACTGGTAAAGGATTGCAAAACATTTAATTAATATGTGCCCTTACAATTTTATTACTATTTTATGGAATTGCTTTACGACTTTACTTAGTGATAACAGGCAATTATAGATGATGAGAAGGTAGTGGCAGTGAAGAAACTTCATGTTGGTTATGGTAGTGCAAAATTAGAATTTGACAATGAAGTGAAGCTTATAAGTAATATTCAACATCGGAATCTTGTACGACAACTAGGATGGTGTAGTGAAGGACCTGAGCTACTTCTTGTCCTAGAATACATGCCACATGGAAGCCTTGACAACTTCTTATGGGGTAAGTTAGTTTTGCACATGTATCGTTTATAATTAAGTTATAACTAACCAGAAGAAAGTTTTAATCAAATGTGTAATTAATAATTTCATTCATCATGTACAGGTGACAAAAAGGGCACTCTAAATTGGGAAAAACGATTTGACATTATCTTTGGCATTGCTAGGGGTCTTTCCCATCTTCACAATGAATGCCATGTCAAAATAATTCACAGAGATATAAAATCAAATAACATCCTCCTTGATGAGGATTTTCAACCCAAAATCGCAGATTTTGGATTGGCAAGATTTCAACCGGAGGATCAAACCCATATTAGCACAAAGCTTGCTGGCACCCTGTATGTTTCTTTATATTGTTTACGTATTTATTTCTACTTCATTCAACTTCCTTTCTTTTCAAATGATCACTATGTTTTATGACGTAATCAATATAGAGGATACATGGCACCAGAATATGCAACCACTGGACAATTATCAGAGAAGGTTGACACATATAGCTTCGGTATCGTGGCCCTTGAAATCATTAGCGGTCGAATATGTACTGATCAAAACTTCAGTGGACCTGACACAGCTCACCTCCTTGAACATGTAACATACGATCGATTAACCTCATTTTTTTTCTTCTTTTTCATGACACATAAATTATTGCAAATGTGTGACAATTCTCTTTTGGTCGATAGGCATGGCAGTTATATGAAAAACGCATGCACATAGAGTTGATTGATGAAGCATTAGGTAAAGAAGAATACAATGAAGCTAATGTCATGAAGACCATAGAGATTGCTCTCATGTGCACTCAGTCACCAGCTTCCTTAAGACCAACAATGTCTGAAGTTGTGCTATTGTTGTCAAGGGGACAATCTTTGGGACTAGGACAGCTAATCAAACCTACATTCATTAATGCACGTAGGGTGATGCACAGAGATGGAAATGGGTTACAAAATAAATAAGTAGATATATTGAGGACAAATGTTCTTCTTTTTGCATTGTAAATCACAAATCTAGATTTGGGGTGTTGGCGTGTTGTTTTAAGGTCTGAACATAAGCACTAGAGCCTTCACTTGTTGTAAAATTGGAATTGATCGATGATATCGTTATAAGGAACTTGTACAAACACAACAATTGATATTTATAGGTATATATATTACTCATTATTTCAAACAGTAGCTATCATTTCTTAACAAAAATCCTCATTTATTTTGAAAGTGAGCGATCAAATATATACAGCCTTAAAACCACCATCCATAGATGCTTTTGCAGCATCCATAACAACTTGACATGCTCTGCTGATGCCACTCCACCTTGTATCCGGTCTAATCTTTGATTCTTTTATTCCTTTAACCAACCTCGAAAACTCTTTAACCATCAAAGCCTCTTGTGGAAGCTCATTGTGTACTCGGACCTCTTTCTCTTTTTCATTCCACCCAATATGAAGATCAGCAAAACGCGCACCTGATGTTAACTTAAACGAAGCAGAAATCTCTTCATAAGGAATGATCAAATCTTCAACATGAAATGACCCTTTGGATCCCAAAACCGAGATGTCCATTGTCTCATGTGATAGAAACGAACAGTAAAAGATTGCAGTGGTTTCCTCTTCTTCCCAATGAAGGAAAACAGTTGTGGACATGATGACTCCATTGGAATTTAAATTTGTTGCAGGTAAGGTTGTAACAGTGGTTGGTAGTTTATAGCTCATTGCCCATAGAATAGCTCCAATGCAATACCATCCTGCATCTCCTAAAGCTCCCAAGCCATCTAAATCTGCTTTTGTTCTGACGTTGGTCTCAAAAAATTGTGGGGGTGGTAAATATGACGAGGAACTGTAGATCTTCATATAAGATAAAATCTTGTTAACAAATGTAACTAACTAGTCAATTGGTTAACAAAATTTATAACTAGTATAATTAAATTAATTTATGTTGAGAAGTTCAAGAAATCTAGAATGTTATTTACCGTTTTAACTTGACCGAAGAGATTAGGATCCAAAAGGAACTCTTTCATCCACGAGGTTCTGGGGTGATGATACCACATACTTCCATCCATGAACTGCACACCATTAGATTCACAAGCTTCAAGTATCTGATCAAGCTCTTCGACATTTAGAGCAGTGGGTTTTTCCAATAGCACATGCTTCTTCTTCTCTGCAGCCAACACAGCCCATTTCAGGTGAAGGCTTGTTGGCAATGGAATATAAACGGCATCCACTGATGGATCATCCAACACTGCCTCGTAATTGCCATATACCTTCACTAACTCCGACAAGTTGTTTTTTATGGCAAATTGTTTTGCTTTTTCAGTTGAACGGCTGGAGATGGATTGTATAATTGAATTGGGAGAGAGATTTATGGCTCTGCATATTTTCCTGGCAATCTCAGCGCAGCCTAGTATCCCAAAACGTACTATGTTTTCCTCGTGAGCCATGTTTTTTTATGCACCGTTTTTGCTTTGTTGCTGAGGGAAGGAAAGATAGGATATCAAGAAGTGAAAACCAATGTGAGCCAACGAATTTTGATCACTGCAAATGATACATTTCTTTGAGAATATGGCAATGAATAGGGGCATAAGAGTCCATTCTCATACTAAGTTTACTTCACCACTCATTTTACCAATTAAATTTTTATTGCAACGAGTATCTCATTAAATTACATAAATGGTCCTTTCGGTTTGGTGACATATATAATTTCTTCCTTTTTTTCTAGCTCTCGACATTTTTTTGGGTGTTTTCCTTATTCATGTTTTTTTTCCACTTCTCTCCCTTAGACTACACGGTGCACAGTTTACCGCATGCCGCGGTAAGGTGTGGTATGTGGTAAACACCCTACCGAGCCCAAATAAAAAATGTGGTGAGCCTTGGTCGTTGATTTAAACGAAGTGGATGAGCTCTAGGTGCTTCGACCGATGGGGCGAGAGATGGAAAAAAAAAAAAAAGGAGGATCGTCGTCGAATACATCGGTAACGGGAAGAGGAGATGAAATACATAAAGTTGCTACTAGTTTGGAAGCTTATAATTTGAATTTTCGGAGTAGTTTTAGTTTTGAAAATCAGAAGTTGGGGGAGAAAAGAGATCGAGAGAGGAAAAGAAACCAGCTCGAGAGGAGAAGCAAAAGAATCGGGATATGAAATTTTAAGAAAACCTTACGATCAACTCATCGGAGATGGGCTCGATATAGTTTTCAGGGCTACAACGGAAATCATGAAAACAATATTACAAGTAGTACTTTTTTTTGTCGATTTTAAGAATTAATCATTTTTATGTTTTTTTTTCGTTTTTAGGTTTGTAATCGTTTTTATGATTTTTTTTTGGATTGTAATCGTGTTTATGTATTTTTTTTTCTTATCGTTTTTAGGAATGTAATTGTTTCGATTAAATTAATGAAGTTCTTTTAGTTAATTACATGTTATTCAACTAAAAAAAGAAAAAAAAAACAAAAAGTTTTTTATTTATTACATTTTATTCAATTAAAAAAAGAAAAAATAATGTGGTAAGGTGTGGTATGACCCCCACCAGTTTTGTGGGGTGCAGCAAAAAATGACGTGACATTAAAAAAGTGTGGTGAGTATAGTATGACACCCACCAGCCTTATCCCTCAAAGTAAAACTCGTATACATACACCTTCTTCGTCATACGGATGGTGGCATGGGGTGTAATGGTGGGTGTAAACTTGTGTTTTGTGGTTCTGAGAAAAGCCTAAAATAAAGTGTCAACCTTTGAAGGCTTCAATTAAGGCTGCAAAACCAATATATTACAGTGATGTAACCCATAATTTGTCACAAGGCTGATTGAGTTAGGATCTCGAATGTGTTCTTCGTTGCCGCTTGTAAGCCCCGATTTGATTCCTGATACATTCATAAATGAGATCTTTAGATTCACCCCAAGAATTGCGTCCCGAGAGCGGCCTACGACAATCAAGTTAGTATTGATACGAAATGGGTCAGAACCTTCAAGCGGAAGGAAACCAATTGTATGTATGTAGAGAGAGAGAGAGAGAGAGAGAGCGAGAGAGAGAGAGAGAGAGAGAGAGAGAGAAAGAGTGCTTTAAACTTACTTTAGGATGTGGGATGAGAGGAGTATATATATAGTCGCGTGGGATGTACCTTTTTCTTGGAGAGGAAGTTCAACAGCTGGTCATGAGAAGGTTAAGGTGACTGGTGTACTTTTCACCTTGGGAAGTAATAGTCAAGAACTACCGATAATCGAACCATCAAAATCACTGAACCATGGTAAATCTACCGAACCATCATAAAACGACCGAACCATGGTAAAACGACCGAATCATGGGAAAAAGGTTGAACCATAGGAAAATGGTCGAACCAACTCTAAAAGGCCGATGAAATATATATATATATATATATATATATATATATATATATATATATATATATATATATATATATAGTCTGAAGTAGGAGTGAGTCGGTCATGCTTCGGACTTATAGTAACACGCATATGCAACCAATAGTCTTCTTCTAACTAGCTTAGGAGAAATAATGTCATGATTAGGGGTGGTAAATCGGGTCATCGTGTCGTGTTTCTGTCTAACACGACACGACACGACATGACAAGGTTTTAAGTAACACAAATACGACACCACACGATGCCCTGATTTTTTTAACTAACAAGAAAACGAACCAACTGAAAAACGGCAAACACAACACGACACGAAGAAGATAAAATAAAATCAAATTTAATTTATTTGATTAATACTTAATCATATATAACACGACAAACAAATGCTAAATCGTGTCAATTTTGTTTCGAATTTCGAACACGAACACGACACGACATGACGTCGTGTTTTTTACACTTGACACGAACACGAATTCAAATTTTAGTTTCGTCCAAATTTCGTTTCGTGTCGTGTCATCAATTTCCACCCCTAGGCGTATGTGAACGAGATTAGAGTTGTAATATAATTTGTTCAAGTTTGTAATCTTTGAAATGATTTTGTATGTTCGTGAAGTTTTAGTAAATCAAAGGTGTCGTATATAACCAATTTGTCGAGAAAACTAACGTTGATCGAATTTTCTTAAAAACAAAACCGTCCAATAAGTCCCCGAAGTCTAAAGTAGGAGTATGCTCATGCCTGGTCCTGCTTTGGACTTATAGTATGCTGAATTACAACACAAATAGTGTATGAACCACAGTGACCCATATTTAGCAGTCCTATGGAATGAAGACCACGGTGGTCTGTATTTGGTCAAATCATGGTATAAGGACCATGACGACCTACACTTAGCTGAATCATGGTGTGGAAGCCATGGTGGCTTTATCGTGTCATACCATGGTGGCTTTATTATGTCGAACCATGGCACTGAACAAATAGTGACACTTAATGATGCCAGACCATGTTGATGAACCATGGTGGTTTTATTATGTCGTACCATGGCATTGAGCCGATGGTGGCACTTAATGATGTCGGACCATGGTGATGAACCATAGTGGCTTTATTATGTCGAAACATGGAGTTGATCCGATGGTGTGAAATCTAATGAAAGTCCTCGATCTTTCAATGTTTGTACTTAAATAAGAATGAAAAACTCCAAATTGTAGAGGGTCACGACCTATGAAATGATGTCTCACGACGTGACATTCAGCTGAATCGCGTGACCAATTTTGAGGCTCATGATGTGACACATAGGTGTTCAGATCTTGAGATCAGGCTAACCATTATCCCTTGTTTTGCGCCTTATTTAAGGGAAGTGTGAGGTGAGGGTTTGTAAACCGTTAGGCTCCATCACCTCCTTCCTGTCCAAATCGATTTTAGCCTCCATTGGTGACCTTGAAGATCTTTTTAGTGGTTTTGGCTCTTAGAAGAAGAAGAAGACTCCTTGGGTGCATCATTTTTTTGGCAAGCAAGTTCCTTCCTCATCATTTTGCTGTGTTTTTGGACCTTTGTAAGTCCCAAATCTCTTGCCTTTATCTCTTATGCATGCTAGATCTAAGATTTATGCATCTCTTTTCATGGTTGGGTTGGGTAGCATGCATGTGATCCATAAATTTTGCAACTTTATAGATCATTGATGCATTTTCTTTGGTATAAGTTTTAGATCTAAGGTTTGGTGTTGGTTTTAGACTCCAAGAATGAGTCTTAATCCCATTTTCCTCTTATTGACCTAACTAGTGTTCAAGTCATGCATTAGACATGCATGACTGAAAAGCTATGATTTTTATGGCCCTTAGGGTTAGAGAAGACCCTCTGGAAAGTCTCAAGGAGTAGCTTAAGGGTTTAAGAGCTTAATGCTCAAATCTATCAAGAATGGATCTCACAGCGTGAGGAATGACATGTCACATTGTGAGAATAAATTATTCATGATTATTTTGTCGTGGTTTAGCCACGATGTGACCTATGGGTGGTCACGACATGTCCGTTGGCTGAAGTTGAACATGATTGACTTTTAACCATGGTTGACTTTTTTTACCATGGTTGAATTTTTGGGTCAAACAAGGGTTTTAAGGATGTAGGCTAATAGGGTATAACATTACTGTTGTTAGGTATCTTGTTGCTCCTATCTACCCTATGTGAGAGTTGTTGTATTTCTAGTTGTTATTCACAAGGCGAGTCTTCTCACTACTTATATATGTGTGGTATTTATGTATGTGACCAACTAGGTCTTTATTGTTGAGTGTTGTTATATCTAAATTGAATTGCTGACAACTTTGGGAATTGCTGAGAATCCTTAGGGTTGTTGATAACCCCTGAAACTTGTTGTTAATCCACATGGCATGCTATTAGCCTACTAGGATTACTAATACCCCATATTTGTTTATTATGTTGTGTTGTATGGATATTTTGGGTGGGACTTACTAAGCTTTATGCTTAAAGTTGTGGATTTAATGTGTTTCATGTACCACGAATGATCACAGGAAGGCGAATGCATGACTGTGCACTCCAGCTTGCGGATCTTTTTATGATTTCCACATTTTGATAGTCTAATTTGGGATGACTGTATTAATTCACCTGAAATTTCTTGACTTGGTTTTTATGATACTTGAGGTTTTTGCTAAAATAAAAATGAAAAATGTTTTGTAAAAATTTGGGTTGTTACCAGTTGGTATCAAAGCCATGGTTTGAGAGAATTGGATGAAAACTCGTAGGATTACAGACTCAAACTAAGGATCCAAAAGTTTTTTTTAAAAAAAAAACCTTCTACGAAAAGAATGAATTTCAAGGAAAGAAGCAGAGGAAGCAAGGTGTACAGTCAGTTGGAGCTCGAAGCAGTGATCTCCCAAAATATGCATATATGTGTTATATGTCGTATTATAGTTGATGTAGAAATGCGTGATAGTTAGTATGCTAAGGATCCCTTTGGAATTCCAGGATAGAGTTGCCATATCTATGTGATGCCTCATAGCCTAGGAGATTTCTTATGGATGCCTTGCTAGGATTGAAACTATGATTACTGATTGTTTTGTATATACTGCATGGTTGTACATAATTAGGATTTTATAGCCTTAGAATACAAAGTTTAGTCTTACTTCCTGCTCCTTGTCTGGTTGTCGATTTAGGGTCGAATCTCTTATTCAAATGTCTATCGAATCTATGTTATGTACAATTGGTATACAGAGGCCAATGGTGAGATTAGCAGAGACTCCAACGAAGAATAGATGTGGCTGGGAGGAGCCTAGGAGCTGAGATGTAGCATTTTATAGCACTTTAGTGTGAGTGCATAGATGCAAGAAAAGTAGAGTATATTTTGGTATTTAGGACCTCGGAATGAATTCTATGTCAATTATGGATACATGTGGAAAGTAGTATGGGCCCGTACTACGAAAATCATAGGATTCATATGCGATTCAGAAAGAATCTAGAGTGTTCTAGGAGATTTTTTTATGACATCCATAATGTTTGTATGCGTTGTAGCGGCTTTATTTTCCTTTTTCCTTATGTATTTCAGTATGGTGTTCACTCGAGGTTCATGCTCTAGGGGTCTAGAGAGGCAGGGTAGCAGTGATGATGAGATTCGTAGGATCATTAGCGTAGGGGTGGTTGTGACAGTTCCGGAGGCCATCCCGGAGGTGTTTGGGTCTATCAAGACCATGATGATTGAAATGTTTGATGAGCGCTATGTCGTTGTCATTGAGGTTGTTGTTGCCGCAACCACCGCAACTGTTGTCGCTGCGAGACCACACAGGGTGATTCAATGTAGTACCAGGAGTTCAAAAACACGAAACCCCAGAGTTCAATGTTGTCCAGGACCCAATTGCAGCCATGAGGTGGATTGCTGATGTTAAGGGATGCTTTTATACTTGCTCCAGTCCGGATGATCTAAGGGTTCAGTTTACGCTCAACCTACTTCGCTTGGTAGTGAAGCACTGGGGGGAAGTTTGTGACCACCATCTTGACACCTGCGGAGCGAGCTGCGGTGACGTGGGAGCGATTTTTGGAGATGTTTCGAGAGGAGTATGTTCCCTTGGTGGAAAGGGAATGGATGGCTCAAGAGTACATGTCGCTCCGACAAACGACCAAGACGGTGACTGAGATTAACAAGTTGTTTCACGAGAGAGCTTTATTTTGCCCTAATTATGCATCCATTGATTAGGCACAAATGACTTGAAACTTGAGTATGCTTAAGAAGGATATCATAGAGTTCGTGACGAACTCCCAATACCGGACATTGGCTAAGCTGCAATCCAAAGCCAGGAGGAGGGAAATTGAGATGGAGAAGCAGGTGAGGGAGACCGAGGTGGATACTCATAAAAGGGATAAGAGACTAGTCTAGTCGTAGTCAACGGCTAAGTGGGCAAATACCGCAGATTCTAGATCAGGAGGTCAGAGGAGCCGCACATGCCCAAGTGCGGTAAGGGTCATGAGGGTCTATGTCGATCGGGGAAGTTATGCTACTTGTATTGCTAGGAGGGTCACTTCAGGAAGGAGTGTCCGAAGGATTTGCGAGTATCTTTTAGTTGCAACCAGGTGGGCCATGTAAAGGCTGAATCTCCACTTCTTGCGGTAAAGTCGGTTCAGAATCTTGCTCTTGTGACCCTACACATCACTGATGGGCGTCAGGGGAAGGTCGAGACCCCAAAGGCCCAAGGTCGACCTTTTTAGTTAACTGCAGAGGAGGCCAGAGCAGCACCTAATATCGCCGCTGGTACATTCCTTGTGAACTCTATACATTCCTTGGTGTTGTTTGACATGGGAGCGGGTCATTCGTTTGAGTCTATATCTTTCTGTAGAGGTTTCAGTGTTGCTCATGAGGCTCTATATCAACCTTTGAAGGTCGCTATAGTTGATGATCGTACGATTTCGGTTTCGGAGATATACTGGGATTGCATATTGGAGATTTTCGGTGTGAGATTTTCGATTCATCTCACTATATTGTGATGAGAGATGTTTTCATGATTTATGGCATGGATTAGTTGAACCGGTGCAGGGCATTGATTGATAGAAAAAAGCAGTTAGTGACGGTTCGTGATCATAGTGGGGGAGTACTGACTATCTATATTGAGGGTACTAGGGTTGGATCTGCCTTTTGTTCAGCCACCAAGGCAAGGTAGTGTCTTCAGCATGGATACATGGGGTATCTTGCTTATATGGTCGATATGCAGGTTGAGAAGAAGCAGTCAGTTTCCAATTTCCCTTCAGTCTGGCATGCCTCTTGATGTTCAAAATATATACCTATCAACTTTTAAATTTATAACCTAATGAAACTTAACTATGCCCTTATAGGAAGTGCATGTAGTCGAATTATTGAATAATAGAGTAAGTCGGGTGTCGATCATAGGGAACAATATTTAATTAATGAAATAATTACTAAAAGTTAAACTAAAAAAAACAACTAAAATAAGGGGTTTTATCTGATTTTACAAGTTTAGAAAAACTAAAATTAAAATACCTAATTAATAACTAGAAAGACGATTTAAAACCAAGAATAATAGATACTTTCGTTTAGCTTCAGATCCCTCCTGTTTCCTATGGTTGATTTCAAGACAATAGTTTAATTACGTTAGTTACAAAATAAAAGTAACTAGTCATCACGGTCAAACTAACTAGCATAAGTCAATTCAATAATTTTAATGCCAATGATCATGAAAATTAAATACACTAAATTGCTTTAAAAGATAATTTGAACTCTGAATGATAAAATATATAGACTATTATTCTACTGTAAAGCCTAGTAATCAAGCAAGTATTATGATCAAGTACTGCTCTTTAACACAGATAAGCAACTAACTTATCACCCATAAAGATAAAGATAGAAACTTTAACAAGATAGGAACTACACAATCTTGATGCAATTAATTGCAGTTTAACTACACAATCTTGACACATGACAATAAAGATAGAAACTTTAACAAGATAGGTTTAGATTTATCAAACAATATTTAAAGCTAAAACAAACTTTATAGATCCATTAATTATGAAATGAACACATAATATTTAGGAGCTCATCTAATATAAACATATGTAAGGGTTATTAGCCAATGATTAAGGCAGAGAAACACATGAACACAAGGAAATCTAAGCTAAACATGAATAAGACTAAAGCAAAACAAATGATTTATGTGAATTCTTGCTCCAAACTTGTAATTTATTGAACTCCAATCTTCTCTTGCCTTCCAAGGTTTCTTGGAAGGGTTATTTTTCATAAATAGCCGCAACCATCTTCCCTCTAACTTCTTCTTTCGACCTAATGATCGGAATATGTATACTTTCCAAATTTTGATTTCCACGGCGTGTGAAATAGGTGCCACATCGTGGAGCTGGGATTCCTTGTCGCACACGAAATTGTAGACCAAAACGGGGAGTTTTCAGATATTTTTAATTCGTCACGTCGTGAGGTAATGGGGCTCATGTTGTGAGAAATGGAAATTCACATTTCGCACAAAAACTAAAGTCGTCCGAAAATTTGTCTGGTTTTCGGAAGTTTTTGATTCTCGTCAATCGGAGTTACAATTCATGAGATATGGCAAAAATACTGAAGACGTGTCAAGCTATCCAACAACATCCGTTTTGTGTCTTTTTCAGCTCCATTCCTCCAAGAAACCAACTATTGTCAGTTTCAGTCCTTTTTCTTCCAAAATGTCCATTTTGGCTGTAGAATGTAATTTAACATAATAAGTACAAAATATCTTAGCTCTTAAGCAAACTATAGATTAAAATGTATTAAAGTAATGCCTAGTAATATGTATAAATACGTCAATATCAAAATTCCCGCATTTGTTTTTTTTTTCTTGCTCTCAAGCAAAACATATCTTTTAATACATCACACAAACCCATTCCTACCAATATCACACAAGAGAATCATAGTTGAACCCACTAATTACGCCTTACCTCAATGCAAGTATTTTTGTCTAAATCCTAATTACCTTACTGCCCTAAATACTCCTAATCTTTATAAATGTTTCCCACTTATTTTGAGCAACATTTATTTTATGCATCCCTCCGAATCAATCCCCATAAAACTTTCCTACCCTCAATGCATTTTTGGTTAAGCTCCCAAACATACATATGGTAAAATAACCTAGAAAGAAAAATTATAATAAAAATAACTTTGACTTTTGGCAATTTTGCCTTATTCTTTAACTTGAGTCTTCAGTATCGTGAACTTTTTGAATCTTTTCTTCATATTTCTTTAATCTTCATATATTGTAGACTCTTATTCACTCAAACTTTTTTTTTCTTTTTTTCTTTTCTCACTTTTTCTTTCAAAACTAAAAACCTAAAAGAAAAACATATGCTTAAGCAAATGAACTTAACTTCAACCTTTATTGGTTAAAAGTAACAGTCGAAAGTGTAATAACTACATAAGCTCTCCTGGACATATTCTGGTACACAATGTTAAACATATTATATCCCTCAAACTAATCAGAGTTCTGTTTTTGTCTCATAATTTCACTAAGAGTATGAAGCCACAAATACACTGTAACATATTGGCTCAACTAAATCTTAGGGCTCGTGTCGAATCATCCTACATAATACTAGCAAACTAGCTCAAATGCAAGAATATTAAAATTTTAAAATAACTAGATTTTTTAGACTATTTTTGCAAGCCTGGTAACTTTTTTTTAATTTCTGGCATTTTTCTAATTTTTTATGCCTGATTATCTTTTTTCAACCTCCTTCCCCACACTTATTTCATACAATACCCTCATTGTATGCATAAAACAATTAAAGAACATAAAAAAAAAAAAATAAAAAAATAAAAAAAGAGGGGGGAGAACAGACCCCCGGGGTAGTAGTGACGAGATTGAATCTGATCTGTGGTGGGAAAGCTTGAACATCAGGAAGATAAATTGGAACTGGAGTTTTGTTGCTACTTGTAAATGTGGCAAATAAAATATGAACCAAAGACTTGCATCTTCGAAGAGTGTGGTGCAAGAAACTTCAAAATAATAATGTGGAAAAGCATACGCCATGTTGTAAGGTCGAATCAAAGAGCAGAAATTTTGACATTCAAACCTTGGAGGCTAGATCTAGAATTTGGAGTGGTAGATCTGCCTTAAAACGTCTGAATAAGAATTTGACTTAAGAGACTCGGCTATTCAATGAGCTGACTCGATGAGTCGGCTAGGGTTTTCTCCGATAAGTCTGGACAAGGGTGACTCGGCGAGTTGATGAGAAAACTCGACGAGTTAAGTTGGGTTTTTGCGACGTTCTGAGGAACAATGGGGACTCGACGAGTCACATAGATGCACTTGGCGAGTTGGGTCAACATCGACTGTTGACTCGAGTTTGACTTCTGTTGACTTTAGGGTTTTGTCAATCATGAGTTATGGTGACCATGGAGGGGTAAAATGGTCTTTTTCCTAATCGAAGAGTTAGAGAGGGAAAATAACTTAGTTTGTTAGAATTTTTTATTTAAGTGTTATTTGGAGATAATTATCAAATGTGACTAGGCGGAGGCTAGGTTCCGTGATTCGTGTTCGAGGAGTACACATTTCCTTAGCTTTCGTACGAGGTGAGTCTTCTCACTATACTTACCATGAGTGGTATCTTTGTGCGATCGGAGGATCCTATGTGTTTACTTGAGTTATATGATAGTATGCATTTTGTCTGTGTGATATATATGCTATATTATGTGTTTACTGAGATAGGACCGGAGGGTCCAAACCGAGTTGTGGGACCGGAGGGTTTTCACTATGATACTGGACTGGAGGGTCCAAACCAAGCAGTAAGACCGGAGGGTCCTCACTAAGACACAGACCGGAGGGTACGCACCGAGACGCATGAGACCGGAGGGTCCATCCCGAGTCATAGCCATGAGAGACTTATTATTTGTGTATGTGGTATTTTGTGGAACTCGCTAAGCTTCGTGCTTACCGTGTTATATGTATGTATTTCAGGTACATCTCAGGATCGTGGGAAGGTACCGGCATGATTGTACACACCTGCCCGAGACTATGTTGAGGATTCTGGGATTTGACTTTTGTTGTGGATTTATGTTGACATTTGAGACACTTGTGGTTTTATGAAATATTATAAAAGTTTATGTGTTTTAAAAATGAAAATTTTGGTTTGAAAATTTACGGTGTTACACTATGGCCACTATGAGTTTCTAGTTATGCCTTTAGGTCTAACTAATGCCCCAACAGTCTTCATAGATCTAATGAACCGTGTCTGTAAACACTGTCTGGATAAATTCGTGATTGTATTCATTGATGATATATTGATAGACTCACAAATAGAAAAAGAGCATAGTCAACATCGTTTACTTCGCTTCTATCGACAATAGGATTTATTCAAGGATGTCTTGGTAAAGGGATACCATTGCATGAAAAACTTCATCTTGGTGGCACATGCAGCGTTGTTACTCATAGTTAAAACCAGTTATTGCATATTTGGACCTTCCATAGTGGGCGTTTGATTGACTAACTTGGATGGCTTTCCTAAAATTCCCATGAGTCATTACTTCTAACAATAACACTTGTTATTTATGTGATAACACCTATGAGATGTGAGATCACAATTTTCAACTTAGACCAGGAACAACACTTGGATAGCTATGCTCACAATGATCTAAAACAAAATCAGTTGATTAAAAAATAGTTAACATTAGACTAAAACAATAACAACCTAGGAAAAAAGAAAAAAGGTACATTTTTGTCTTGTATTCATACCCATAAACTTTTTCTTTTAGGGATCTTTATTCTTCTTTGCACTTAAGTTCTTGCCTTTTTATAGCTTAGACCCTTTAGTGACTCAAATGTGTACTACAGTTTGTGTTTCACGATAAAGAATTCTTAATGGCTAGAGTGAGTGTTAAGAGTAATTAAAACACAAGAAAATTTAACCATGCTTGGATGAACCTCTCTAAAGTTTAAATCTCATGTCTGGTAGGAAATGTTTCTTCTCTTACTCTTTCATGTGTTATGCGTCTGTTATTGTTCATGTTTGAAGATATTGTGTTTGAAATATGTACTGATAATAAAGGTTATGCTAGGGTTATGTCTACATTTGTAAAGTTTTTATTATGCAAACCACCTCGACCACTCCAAGGTCCATGTGTAATTTGTATTTTGTAAAATCTTTCCGAAACTTATTTAGTAATTTTGTTATCAATTTTTGTCTTATTAAGACATCATAATTTATATTAGATGACATTTTATTTTGTATTTGTATGGCACTGTTATAACAGGTAGATTTTTAAAAGTATAATTTGCTAATTGTGTCCAATAATGACATTGTACATTGAAAATCTACCAATTTGTAACTTGGTAATTTGTATAAGGACATCATACTTTGGAAAAGCTACCAAATTATCATTTTGTAGTTTTGCTTTAAGACACTTCTTTTTAGGATGTTGTACTATTTATTATTTGGACAACATTTGCTATACTTTAGTAGATTTTTCAAAATATAATTTACTAATTTTCCCCGCTTATAATGATGTGCTATATATTAGGATACTATAGTTTATATTTGAACATTGTTCTTGAGCCGCAGGAAAGAACTATCCCTACTAAATCCTACTTATCTAGTAGTGGGTTATAGTTTGTTAATATTTATCATGGTTTAGCAGGCTGATCCGTTAATTTTGAAAGCGTACGTAGATTACAAATGAGTCCCCTAAATACAATTTTTTCTATATATAAGCATAATAAAAAATTTAAGGAGGTGAACTGTTGCGAGTGTAAACTAAAAAGTAAATTAAATTATCAAAAAAAAAACAAATATAATTCATAAATGTTGAGGATCTAAATATGTGAGTTTTGGAAACTTATTTAGTAAAAGAAGTTGGGAGGTATAGATATGTGAAGCATGTAACATAAATTAGTGGCTTACAGTAAAAACATAATACGATGATGTGAACGAGCTGGTTGGAAATAGAATATTTGTCTAAGCGAGTTGAATTCCCTAACTATATATATATATATATATATATATATATATATATATATATATATATAGAGAGAGAGAGAGAGAGAGAGAGAGAAAGAGAGGAGGGTTCAATTGAGAAAAAAAAAAAGATTGAGAATGGGAGAATCATTCTCAGCCAATCATTTAATTATCATCTTAACATAAAATACACGGTGGCAAAATTGTAAATATGATATGATATCCTTCAATCACAGATACATAATTGTGGATAATTTGATAACAATTCAAATTCACTACTACTCGATCGTTCATCATCCAAATTTCTTCTCCAACCTTCAACGATCATCCAGATTTCTTCAATTAAGTCCTCGATCAACATCATCCAGTGTTAATCAATCATCCATCTTCGTCAAAAACACGTTCATCAACATCATTCAACAGTAGACAAAAAAAAAATCGTTTTTGGTTCTTTCAATCCAACCTTCAATTATGTTCGAATTCGAGCATATCTTCAACATCTACGATTAATTATACTCTGAGTGTCATTAGACCAACATCATCGATAATCAACAACAATTTCACTTCATATCATTCATTCAACATCGATCATCAGACAAAACTTCTGAATTAAGGTTAGAAAAACATCAAATCATTTTTTTTTTTGAAAAATTTCATATAATTATCTATCAATCTACTATTTTGTAAGTTTTAAATAGTCAAAGTATCATGTTTTTAGCATTTTTAAAAAATCTTACTTGTATACACTCCAAGTGTTTTGATGAAATGCATAAACTAAATTATCACGTTATATTCACATATGAATATGTTTTCGCACCTTAATCAGTATATGATTATTAAAACACAAAACAAATATACAATTTTATATGTTATTCATATGTGAATAACATATAAAAATTATACATATTTGTGAATATACCTTGTAATATTCATATGTTAATATCCTGTGTAATATTCATATGTGAATAAACTGTGTAATATTCACATATGAATATACCATCTAATATTCATAAGTGAATATATCATCTAATACTTACAATTGAAAATAGTATGTAATATTCACAAATGAATGCATCATTTAATATTTAAATATGAATATATTGTATCATATTCACAAGTGTATATACTATATATTATTCATATGTGAATATACTTTGTAATATTCATAAATGAATATACCATGTAATATTTAGATTTGACTAGAATGTGTAATATTCACAAGTAAATATATCATATACTATTCACATGTGAATCTACCATATAATATTCATATGTGAATATACTATGTAATATTTATTTGTGAATATACCATGTAATATCACATGTAAATATACAATATAAACAACATATATCATATAATATTCACATATGATTATACATTCATGTGTGAATATACCATATGATAATTAGAATGTGATAAATCGCTATTATTATGAACTAAAAGTATATTTTTAACATTTTTATGTGTATTCACATGTTTTTCAGGCATCGTTATCAGTCAATAAAAGAATAACATTTCAATCAATGGTTGGTTCATATCCCGGTGGTTAACGATTGGTTGACATAATTGAGAATATATCATTGACGAAGACAATATGTTTTTATATTCACATGTAAATGTTATACAATTTAATATATTCTTCATTTTGATCGTGTAAAATTCAAATGCAAATGATATTCATTAACCAATACAATGTTGTTTGTCTTAGTATAATGTTGATTTTACATGTAAAATAATATTGTTACAATATACAAAAAAAACTATTCATAAACCAATTCTTATAGTGTATTATTTATTTTTATATATAAAGGTTGTATTCACAAAATAAATAAATCAACATGTATAGCTTATTTGCATAAATAAAAATAACAGATTACAATGATGTTTTTACTAGTGTGATTGAAGTTAGTATCATCATCAGTAAATATGTCGTAATGATTTCTAAACTTTATTCATATATGAATAAATAGCATGTCATGATGATGTCATCACTAGTAGGAATGAAATTTTAGTGACATCATCAAAACAATTTGCCGCAATGAAGTTAATCTCGGAATTGGACGAAATTCGTATATTTGATGTAAAATGGTGCGATTTACAAAACTCATAGCTTCGCCGTGACGTACGGTGTTTTTCAGTCATTCGGGACTGTTTAGGGCCTTAAAATGAGGTTTTTCTATTTTTATAATTTTCCGAAAAAAAAATTATCATTTATTCACAAATGAATCTAACGTTAATAAAAATATATATGCTTATATAATTATTTTATTAACCTAAAAAGATTAGTTGTATGTGAATAAATATATATTCTTATCAAATACTTTTTTTATCTTTAATTGTATATATTTTGTAGTCGTCGGTTTTATTGACAGTTTTATTCATTTGTGAATAATACATATATATTCACATTTGATTATTACATATATATATATATATATATATATATATATATATATATATATATATATATATATATTCATTTGTGAATAATACATATGTTCACATGCGGATATAATTTTTATATGTTATTCACATATGAATTACAAACTTACTTAGGACCTCAAAACAATGTTTTTTTTCTGAAAAAAATACATTATCACTTATGAATAAAAAATATGATTAATTTTTTTATAATTTAAATATCATTCATATATGAATATAGCATATAATAAACATAGTATATTCATATTTAAATATTAGACGATGCATTCAATTGTGAATATTACATAGTATATTCACTTGTGAATATTAGATGGTATATTCACTTATGAATATTATATGATATTTTCATATGTGAATATTACATAGTATTACATGGTATATCACATGTGAATTTTACATAATATATTCACTTGTGAATATAATACGATATATTCACTTATGAATATTACACAGCATATTCACATATGAATATTACAATGTGTTTTCACAAATATATATATAATTTTTATACTTTATTCACATATGAATAACATACAGACTTGCATATTTGTTTTTTTTAATAATCATATACTGATTCAGGTCGGAAAACATATTCATATGTGAATATAACGTGGTAATTTAGTTTATGCATTTCATCAAACAGTTATAGGGCATACAAGTTAACTTTTTTAAAAATGTTAAAAACATGATACTTCCGATTCAGGTTATCAATTCCAAATCATTATATACTTCCGATTTCGACTTTGAAGCGTGCAATTCCAATTTTCATTTCATTCCAAAAAAAAATCCGATTTCAATTTTGAAACCTTGAAATCCCGATTCCAGATTTCTTTGTAATACTAATAATCAAGACGCAAACTGTTTCGATTAGAATATATGTTCCAATTTCAAAAGCTTCCGACTTTAGATGCGACATCCTATGTCTGATCGATTTCACATGTTGATTTTGATTTCCGAAAATCCGATTAGGAACCTGTGAGTACCGATTCCGAGTCCTTCAATGTCGACTGTGACTGCGAGTCCGGAACTCCAATTCCAATTTCATGAACAACAAAGAAATTCTGATTCCAACTGAGTTCGTTTGCGAATCTGGGAAATTCAAATTCGGAGTATTCAACAAATAAATCGATGTTACATATTTGAGATTGAAGGTTATTATCATATTTACAAGTTTGCCACCGTGTCTTTTATGCTTAGATTAAATGAGTGGCTGAGAATGATTCCCCCATTCTCAACCTTTTTTATTTTCTCAATTGAACTTACCTCTCTCTCTCTCTCTCTCTATATATATATATATATATATATATATATATATATATATATATATATATATATATATCTTCTATCTTATTAAAAGAAATCTTTTCTCCACATGCCTCTTCCACATTCATTTTCAGCCAAAAGTGTTTTTACCCTTATACCCTTCATGCTTTTAATTAATATTTTGAAAATCATTAATCATTAATGTATATGTATATAACTTATTTCGGAATTGTAGTACACTTTAAATTCACAAGGCAGTAAATAAGGAACAAGATAATAACTCTCATCCATAAATCTCGCAAAATTTAGTTCCTACTTTCCATAAATCTTGACAAAATTATTAATACCTTTGTCCTTTGTTTCCTCTCTTAAATACCTATTAGTTTGATATTTTTCTTCCTCTTATTTTGGTTATCACATTGCTTTTTATAGCTTTTTGATTCATATACTTCAAAAAAAACATCAAGGATGAAATTCTTTTTGAATTTAATGTAATAATCTCTCTCTCTCTCTCTCTCAATATTAATCCCCACTCCATCTCTCTTATGGTCACACAGACACCCTAATAATCTTTATTAGCTTCAATTGGAAAGTGCTCAAAGTTTGGAACGGTCGACACAAATGATGTTGCAACGATAGT
This sequence comes from Lactuca serriola, assembly GCF_051521515.1. Classification (NCBI taxonomy): domain Eukaryota; kingdom Viridiplantae; phylum Streptophyta; class Magnoliopsida; order Asterales; family Asteraceae; genus Lactuca; species Lactuca serriola. The sequence continues at coordinate 159,836,694 of NC_136409.1, forward strand.
GCCCTCTCATCCCCTTTGCATTATTCAAATCTTGTAGATTTGAGCCTCTCACTCTTAGGTTCGTATATATCGAAAGGTAACATTTTGATTTTGTAATGCAAACAAGTGTTCATTTACGTTTTTCTTTGTTATTCTTATATATGTTTTCTGTCAGCACTGCAGAGGATTTTTCCTTCCAGATTTAAGGCAAAATTTTTCACCGCTGGTATGTTCTGATATAACCTTCTAAACCTATGACATTGTTTGGCTAGGAAAAGCGGTCATCTTCATCCTATCTGGTATGGATGTGTTTCTAAATGTTAAGGATCATCTTATTCATATTTACTGTGACATTTCTTGTAAATATGTTGTTCTGCTGATATTGTTTTGTTCTGGTTAGTTTGCCTTCCCTTATTTTAAATTTATATACCCAAATTTGTCTTGAAATTGAAGTTGCTATGTATTATGGATGCTTTTAATCATTTGTGTTCATGATACAAGTATAATATAAGGAAAACTTTGGGTTGTTGCAATAACCTGCTATGTATTTGAAATAATGTTCACACTGCTTATAGGGAAAGGCAAGAAAAAACACTACACTTCAATATCCTTTTTTATAATATCACATATTTCACTATTCATGTTAATAGAAGGTAAAAATTAGATCAAAATCGTGCATATCTCAATGAGGTATATTAATATATCTTACTCAACACTTCTGATCTATTTAACTTAGTTTTTATTTTATAATTCTTGTAAATTGAATGCTTAACAAGTTCAAAGAACAAGTTGGAAATTGGCAGGTTTGAAAATACATACCAAGTGCTTGATGAAATGCTTGAAAGAATTGATATGATTAGTAAGGAACAAGTTGAATCTATAACTGTTTTGTCTAATCAGAATGACTTTGATTCATTTTTTGGAACATTTTTGATTCATTTAGCATGATTAGAGTGCAAATCGCTTTTGACCTACTTCGATTTGCCATCTCCTTTTCATCTCAATCATCATAAAAGTCATCTTTTTCACTGATTTTTTCTTTTCTACAACGTTTAAGGATTTAGTTACTACTTTCTATTGTGATATCTTAATCCTTTATAGGAAAACAGTCTTTATTCATTTAACCTCATGATTGAAGTTTGTAAGTTTCAATATTTCATCCCTGTAGATCACATGTTCATCATTCCTCATCGGTTCCTCTATTTACATTTGAAGTCCATCAACAAGAACATGAGATGTATCAAGGTTGACGAATGCCTCAACCCCATTTCTAACTTACATCAGATCTATTTTTGCATTTAATGATATCTAGAAAGCTTTGAGAAGGGATTCGATTACATACTTATTGTTTTTTTTTCAATTTGGTTTTTCTTTGTTCAAGTAATTGATGTCATAAAATTACTTATTAATTTATGACATTATCATTTAAGTTACTACATTTTTTTGTAACAAATACAATATTATTTCTATTTCTGAAATGAAATAATGATTATAGAGGATTCTTTATAAGTTCGGACAAATTGATGGATGCTTCTAATCTTGTATCAGTATTTGCAATTATTGGGAAAGACGAGACAACCCAGTAAAGATGGGACCTGGTTTCTCATCTTTGGACCATAAATTTAACTACTTAAAGGAACCGGTAAGGGGAATAGTTTTTGATCTGTAAGAAAGAGATTTTAATAAATAAGAGTACCATGATCGGTAATTATATTGTTGATGAGAGTTTGATCTCAAGGTCTACATTAGTTAATTTAGTAAACCAATTTAAGAAAAATATTAGTGAATTTATGTATTGTTTCATATATGTTAGCCAAGTTTTCGTTTCAAGGGTATTATGGTCATTTACTTATTGTTTTGTTTGTTTTTACAGGTTTGAAACTAATCAAGGGAAGCTCAAGTTTTAGCATAACCGGCATAATCTCGTAATTCAACAATTAATATCATTTTTAGACAATATGTGTTAAATGAAAATACAAGTGTAATCATATCTTATTAATCTAATAAAATTTTATAAATCTTTGATTTTTCATTACCATTTTTAATTATCAATATTGTTTTTCTTTATTACATGTGGTTTCCACGGGTTGTAACCTAGCATATATATATATATATATATATATATATATATATATATATATATATATAAAAACTCAATAATTTGGCTAAAAGTTAGGCCAAATTTTTCATTTCGAATCATGTACAACTACATACCATGCACCATGTTATGTAAAGCTATGCTTGGCATACCGGATGAAAAGCTAGCTGGAAAAAATTAGAGAAATTTACACGGATGGTCCCTGTGGTTAGGGGTTACTTGCACGCTTGGTCCCTAGAAAGTATTTTTAACTCGGACCGTCCCTAAAACTTAGATTTGTTACCCGCCCAGTCCCTAAACTAACTTGACGTTTATTTTGCTGTTAAACCATGGTGAAAAGACATATCTACCCTTACTTTTATATTTAATATACTATTATTCTTGAGAATGAAACATATCCCACCCAAAAATATACCCCACATGCCCACACTCCATAACCTACAATCGGCGTCGTATCCCCGTCTCAGCACCTCCTTTCCACCGACCGGACTCTTCGTTATCATCACCACCAAAACCCACTCCTACTGCCCTATACCCAATCTCGTCACCATCTTCTTCCTTCCGAGTTCTAGAAACACCCTAATCACCTCCACGCTCTTGTTTCTCTCTCAAGTTCTTGTTTTTTGTTTCTCTCTCTTGTTCTCATTTTCGCGATTGCTCTATGTGAAGCATCAGATCACAATGTTCCAAATACATAAAGTGGGTATTTCAATTTGGTCAAATACCCAAAAAGTTCTTTGCAAATTACTTGGCTGAGGAGACTAGGATTGAGGATAAAGTGGGTCTTTCAATACAATCAAATCGAGCGTGAATCATTCTAACAATAACACTAATGTAACCCTATTTCATAGGTGTTAGATTCACATAGCTCTTCTTCACTTCGATTCAAGAACTGTAAATTAATCTTTCCACATAACTTTCATACTCGAGTGAAGCTTTCTAACAATAGCACTAATTTCATTGATGTAAATCGCTCCATGATCAGAGCAAAATATGAATTTCCCAAATGGTAAAAATGAAGAACAAGTTGTCATCACTTCCGTCGATCTAGCGACAGATTCAAAATAACACTGTATAAATGGAATCACTTGGATTTCTAATGTTCTTTGAGTTACGTACCTAAATCCCAGGTGAAAACGGTGAATTCATGGTTAAGTGCCATGATTTCAGGAGGCTGTGGAGGTAGGTTGTGATTGGAGATAATGGTGCGAAGAACAGCCATGGGAGGAGATCGAATTTTAAAACTAGTTTACAGAAGTTAAGACCCAATCGTTGTTTTTGGATGGATTTGGAAAGGGGTTTGTTTCCGATCACATGGGAGCCGAAGGTGAAGTAAATCAAAGAGGGAAGGGAAGAGATTGAATGGAGATATGAGAGGAGCCAAATTGAAGACATGTCGGTGATGGCGCGTCCAAGGGAGTGTCCTTTCTAGGTTATAGAATATGAAGGTATATTTTGGGGTGGGATATGATTTATTTGGTTTTTATCCTTTTAAAAATAATTATATATTAAATATAAAAAGTAAGGGTAAATATGTCTTTTCATTATAGTTTAACAGCAAAATAGACGGCAAGTCAGTTTAGGGACCGGGCGGGTAACAAATCTAAGTTTTAGGGACGGTCCGAGTTAAAAATTCTTTCTAGGGACCAAGCGTGCAAATAACCCCTAACCATAGGGACCATCCGTGTAATTTTCTCAAAAAATTACATTGGGTAAAAAAACTAGCAGATAAGCTAGTTGAAATATATACAATAACATAAAAAGACATATAATAATGGGTTTTCTATAAATTATTATAGATATATTTGGAATATTTTAAAAAAATCTCTTGCGAAGCTAGTCTAAGTAACTTATTAAAAGGTTAACTTATAAATTAGTAGTGACGAGCTAAACACAAGCTAATGAATAAAGACACAAATGAGTGAATCAAACAATATAACAATCACACATGTACTCTACAACTACAAATTAAGGTCTTGTAGGCAGTGGCGGATCCAGAACCAAATCTAACCGGGGTCCAAAAAATACAAAAAATTATAAAATTCTGAAAAATGTAATGTATTTTTGGGTTTTTGAAGTAAAAAAATGTCAATGGGGTATTTAATGTAACAGTGGGTGCCAAAAAGAGGATTTTTTTGTAAAACTTGGATTTTTGGAGGGCTATTTAGTAGTAAAAATTGTGGGGCCCAACTCCAAGTGGGGTCCATGCACCCCACTTAAAGGGGCTAGATCCGCTGCTAGTAGGTACAAAATAAATTGCACATTTCTCTTTCATACAAAACTATTTTAGTAATATATATAAAGGCACACATTATTGAACAGGAAATGACAATTCTTAATCCAAAAGAAGCAAATGTATTATGTATGCTAGAGTTTATGCAGAATCAAATGAGCACCATGTTGGGGTTGAAGGGTGATAACCATATGAGGAGCATGGACATAGGATGGTGAAAGTTCGAAAGAGAACCTTTGTAAGATCATTGCGAGGGCAATTTTAGCTTCCATCAATGCAAAATTTTGTCCAACACATATTCGAGGTCCCCAACCAAAGGGAAAGTAAATGACTTGATTTTTTGTTGCTTTTGAGATTCCTTCAGAAAACCTATCGGGCTTGAATTTCTTGGCATCACCACCCCAAAATTCCTCATCATAGTGAATATTCATGACTGGTATTCCAATCTGAGTTCCAGATGGTAGTAAAAATCCTCCCAATGTGAGATCTTTTTCAACTTTACGGGCTAGCCCAACAATAGGAGGATATAGCCTCAATACTTCATGGAAAATCATATTTACCTATATGGAAAGAAAAAAACTGATGATTTAAAAGACTAGTTTAAATTTTGAGAAATAACTAATACCTAACAACCGAAAGCCAACAAGTTGTTTAGAGATTTCAATAAAAGGGTCAACCATAATCAACACGTTTAATAAACTAGGTTGACTACAGATTAAAAATTTTAACCAATAACAATCTGTTGTCGGACCATTTAAATATATATTTATTTATATGTTATGTTTAATCTTGTAAACTTGGGATGTTATTTAGGAAAAGAAGATGTTAGTCTAATGTCGAATCATTTATATCTAAGATGTTGGATCCATGGGTTAGGAAAATTAAATGGGCCAACCTTCGGCCTATCCACTTTTCTAAAGGTCATCCATTTTTGTAATAAGTGAGGTTGGGTTAAAAATCCTTAACTCGTTTAATCAATCTGACTGAGTAAAATTTAAAACCTCAACCGGTTTTATCATTTTCTGATAGAGAATTAACCAAATGATATAAACACTTACAACTTTGAGGTGATTTATCCCATCTACATCGATATTTTTGTTCCCAAGAACATTCAAAACCTCTTCCCTCGCACGTGACTGCCATTCTTGATGCTTACTTAATAAGATCATCGTCCATACAAGCAAGCATGCTGTTGTCTCTTGTCCAGCAAAATAGAAAAGCTTACACTCTTCAATAACTTCGTCAATAGTCATTCCATGATGCTTGTTTTGGTGCTCCTCAACCTCTTTGCTATTAGATTCAAGCATTATTCCTAACAAATCGTCATTGTTACCTTCTCTAGTCTCCATTGCTTTAAGCCTGTTGTTAATGATACCTCTTATAGAACGTTTTACTTTTCTGTCAATAGCCATCATCCTTATGTTCCTCTTTGTTGGAAAAAACCTAAGCACAATCATAGTAGAAACAATTAGCTTTACATATATTTATTTATTTGGGTTAATTACAAAAACGACCAAATTAAGTAGGTGGGATGAGATAACCACATGACCACCTTTTAAATAAATAAGACAACATAACCATCCATTTTATAATGTGTAACAACAAATTTAAAAACTTTCAACAAGATATCCAAACATTTTTATATAACTTAATTAAAATTATAAAGTACAAATAACCTAAAACTGAATTAAATATAAAAAAATCATAATTTTTTATTCTTCATTCGTTAAAAAGTGAAAAAAAAAATGTTCTCGATCCAATCGTCAATATTGTATATTTATTCTTCTTCACTAATGTGGGTTTGAGTAAGCGGCATTGATTCCCTCTTCATTGAGATAATGAGATTTGTTAGTATTAGATGTAGAAATGTATCCGTTTTATATTGTTGATAATCAATTGCAAAATTGCAAGACAATAACCCTTATTAAATATATTTATTATTGGTAAACAATTGCAAGAACGTTATACAAATGGAAGTGGAATTGTTAGATCATTAGAAGAAAATATAGTTATATAATTTGCAAAACAACACCACTTTAAGATCGTTTATTAAATTAAACTAATCACTACATGATTCACTTGTGAATATAATTGGAAAATATTTATCAAATGGTTAAATCAATTACAATAGCATCAAAAAGTGAGAAAGTGAGAAACATGCATTATATTGGCTTTGATGGGTAAGGAATGCATTAGTTATGTTTAGCAATGTTTTTTTCTTGAGAAATGAGAAATAAGAGAAAGACGATATGAATGCATTTAATGTATAATATTAATAAATCGATTAGGTTCATTTTGGTTTTAAACCAGTTTTAGTCTTTAACTGATTTAGGACTAAAACTGATCTCACTACTAGAAATAGAAATAGAGCGACAGACAGTCAACAATCCGTCACTAAATGCGGTTGCAATGAATCAACAACGTTAGTGAAAGTAAAAGTTTATGCCAATTTCAGTTAGGGTGTATGAGATACTCTTATGGAAGACACATACAACTATCAACGACATGCATATCTGCAAGCGAAAATTTTGATAGATTTCGCTTGATGCATTTAAAGATTTTGATGCAGTTCCCTCGCTATATTTACTACTTCGCTAAAACCATGTTTCTTTGTTTTTTAGATCCGCAAGTTAGTATATGATTTGTATCGAGCCGATGACCTCTTTCTTAGAAACACTTTATTAGACACTTTGTTAACCAAAGATGTTAGCCCCAACTTATTGAAAACCCTATTTTTAATAGTGTATACTAAGGCAAAATATGACTGTTTAAAATGAGTGCTATTATATATATTCTCTATATATTCTCATTGTCAAATTATTAGGAGTAAACATTCACTAACTCACGTATATAAATTGTCAAATTATGAGAAGTAAACATTCACCAAGTCACATAGAGGTACACATAATTTGCAAATAATGACATTTTGCAAAAAAAAATAATAAAAATGACGTCATTCCACAAACAAATCGAATTTCCCAAGAAAATTTATTTCCAAATTCTAGTTCAGGAAATACGTGTATTTCTGATATTTGTTCCAAAAGCCAGTCATTCACCTTGCCATATTAGTAACTAGTTTATAACTCGTGGAAACCACGGTTATAAAATTAATTAAACTTTTATAATAAAAAATTATAATTATTAATCAATTATTTTAAATAATTCATTTTAAATAAATTATTAATTAAAAGATATCTCAAAATTTTAAAGTTATTATAACTTCAAATTTAACATATAATTAGAAAATGTAAATTTGAATTTTGAAATGAATTACCTAATATATCTACATGACACGTGACATAATATTAATGAGGTGTTATGTTAGAGTGACATTTGGCAAAAAAAGATTAAAACTATTCATTTATTAGAATAGAGATTTCTGTGATTAAACCTAAATTTTTTTATTAATTCATAATCTCTTTGGACCTTATTAACAAAGCATATCATTTTTTTTTTTGTAGAAATGCCTGGGACTTACCTAAATCCGGGGATGTAAAGTGATGTTAGTGCCTCCTGTACGAGTACACTTTGTTCTCTTATGAGTTCAAATATATGAAGACCTTCTTCATAATTACTTCCAAATGCGGTTCTTGATATCACATCACCCGTTAAAGATTGAAGATCAGGCCATATATCGAGCTCACATGACCCCTTTGAAGAAACTAAATTCTCCCACTTCCCTAGCATTTCATTACCACTTAAATGGAAAGCGGGTACCATATTCTGGGAACAAAATAATGAAAAAATTGTTACCATTTAAAAAAAACAATACTAGGCAGGTGTTTTATGGTTTGTCAAAATAGAAATGGTAACGGGTAAGGACAACTATAAGAGCTCGTATGTGATGTTAATGTGGTTTTATTATTTATTAGGTGTAAAACCCGTGTATTACACGAGTTTATAAAAAAAAGTTTAATATAAAATTATAATCATTACATAATTTTTAAATTAATAATTTTACATAAATACACAGAATATAATAAATAAGGTAAATAATTTCATATCTACTGTAAGATATTTGAAAGGTTATAGAAAAATTATTATGAAATTTAATAGAATGATCTACTTTACATATATAAATCTTACTAAAATGTGGATTTTAAATTTAAGAAAATGAAAAATACAAAAAAAAAAATGACAAGTGAAAAAAAAAATAATTCAAAAACTCTTAAAAAATGACATGTGTCAAATTCAATGATAACATAATATTTGGCAAAATTGATTTTCATTTATTATGTTAGACTAGTTTATAACCTATGAGAACCATGGTTACAAAATTAATTAAATTTTCATAGTAAAATTTTATAAGTATTAATCAATTATTTTAAAGATATATGTATAAAAAATTTATTAATTAAGGAATATACCAAAATTTTAAAATTAGTTATAACTTCAAATTTATATATAATTACAAAAAGTAAATGCTTCGATAAAAAATATAAATCTATTATTTAAAACCTTAAAGTCATTAATTGTTATTGTGATTTGCCTAATATATCTTCTTAACATGTGACATAATATTAATGAGGTGTTGTATTAGAATGACACATTACAAAAAAAAAAGTTAAAACTATTTTTTTATTAGTATAGAGATGTGGTTAGTTTTTTGCGCATACAAAATGACCAAAATATCCTTTTTAATTGATTTTAAACATTTTCCTAATTTTATTTAACTAATTAAATTAAAAAAAAAAAATTACATCCACACCCTACCACAATAAGGTTAAGGGGTATAGTCACTACATACCCCCAAAAAAAAAGTGTTGTCACATGTGTGTCACGTCATCTCCACTACATTTCACTACACTTTAAAAGTGGTTACCTCCACTACATTTCATATTAAAGTCTTATGTGTGTTTTCCTTCATCAAGTACGAATTTAAAATTTGATTTTAGATTTTGAATATGAATCTTGGGACGAGCACGAGCTTTCGAATGGGAATATAGGGATAAAAATATGAATATGAAAGTCGGGCTTCAAAACCCTCAATTGAGCTTCTAGATTTTGGTGGTGGTTGTTGCTTCTTTGAGTGGTGACTAAGATTAAGGGCGGGGGTGGCAATGGGTAGTTCTTTGAGCGACAACCATAGGTGGTTACGTCGATGGTGGCTGAAGGTGGTGGTGATGTTGTTTGCTTCTTGAGAGAGAAAGATCAAGGAGAAATTTGTTTTAGCCTAGGTGGGTAAGGTTTGTTTATTATTATTTTTAATTGAATTTGTTTTAAAAATGTTAAATAATTATGAATATAAAAATAAAAATTAATTAAGAAATAAAAAGAGTAAAATAGTATTTTTTACCAAACAAAATGAAACCAAAAGAACCAATCTTATAAAAATTAAAACAATAAAAAGACGATAATCAATATATTAAATACTTTGATAGTTGTTCTTAACCAATTAGTTTTAACAAAAGACTTAAACGATAGTGTAATTTTATTTTTAAAAAAGCATTACATTCACAAAAATATTAATAAAATATTTTATAATTTCACGAACTATTCTAGAATTTCTATTTTGTTTAACCGAAATAAAAAGCTAGGAGTGGTTTTGTCTTCTACCAACATGTCATGTAATAGCAAGTTTTAGATTGAGATGTCGACTATCACTTCCTTCCATTTTTTTTTCTTGCCAACTGATTCCCTTACTCTCCATTTACTCCTTTCGTCGATAGAAAACAATGATCGCTGCTCCCTTACTTTTTTTAATATACAAATATAAATATTTTATTTTATTTATAGAGAAATAGTTTAATTTATAGAAAAATAAAAACTATGATTTTTTATATACTCCCTCCGTCTCAAAATTATAATCCATCTTTTCTTTTTGGTTTGTTCCAAAATAATAGTCCACTTCTAAAAATAAATAACATTTTTACCAAAATACCCTATCATTATTATTTAACTAGCTAAGATTTTAATGAAACATTAAATGTAAAATAAGGACAAAACTGGCATTTTATTATATAAATTTAATGGTAATTAATGTTTTCTTAATCTGTGTGTTTTTTGTTTGTGCACAATAATATTGGGACGGAAGAGGATGTTTTATTTTATATATATATATATATATATATATATATATATATATATATATATATATATATATATATATATTTCAAATATTTATTTATAAATATTTAATTAAAAATTGTTGAAAAGAAGCAAGTTTATCCTAGGTTTTGACCGGTAAAACCTTCTACGAGTATAAGGGCCATAAATATATGTACAAATAATTAGCCGTTGACTTTATTAGAAAAACTTAAAATGGTTAATCAATCATTAGTGACCGATAAAAACTAACCAAAACTAGCTAAGAAGAGAACAATTTACATAGGTGATAAAGCCAAATAATAGGTACAATTTTAATAACACGATTTAGATAAATAAATTATAGTTATCAAAGTACCTTTAGCTTCTCCATATGGAAGGCTGGGTTGATTATTTTCCTATGTTTAGCCCATTGATCTCCTTCGTAGTTCACTAATCCTGATGCTATTAACTGAGCAATTGGATTAGATTGCGGCTTTTGAAAATCATTTAACTTTGCAAATACATCTTTGATGACATCAGGGTCCATAATAGTCACTCTTGGTTTCCATCCCAACCACATAATGTAATTTTTACCTACAAAAAAAAAAATAAAATAAATAATCCCGATTATGTCCATGTCCCATTTCTTATTATTCACCTTTTTGTTATCAACATGTAAAATATAATCTTGACTTGGGAAAACTCCAGAAATCGATGTCACAATGCCAAATATTGTTTAACCTTTTCTTAATTCTTATTCTTTTTAACGAATGGAGTTGGAAAACGACATGGAGAAAAGAAGAAACTAACCATGTTTTTGCAAATAGTGATGGGTGAAAGCCACAACTCGTGGAAGAACTCCATCATCGTCATCCAAGCTTAAAGGCTTAGATTTGGATTCTTGGAACATCGAAGAAAACTCTTTCATATCCCCAAAAACCAATCTGTATTTGTTTCCATTGAAACCTTGATTCTTCAGGTACTTCTCCAGCTTCTTTGGTCTCACCCACAAAATATTTATCAAGTGCCATGCACATAGTAGAGCTGCTATAGCACATGAGATTGCCACTGTGTTTGTCACTGAATCGATCATGTTTGTTAACTTTTCAGAATATGGTGAAAGAAGACTCAAGTTATTGTTTGGTCTATCGTTTTTATATATAGGTAAACTTTAAGTTTACATCTTCTAATAAAGTTAAAATTTTGACAAACTTTTAAAAAAGGTTATGAGTATTAATCAAATATTTAATTATGATTTGTAATAAATACAAAATAAATAAATTGAACGTGTATATTGGAATCAAATATGTTTGAATTTTCTATGGCAATTATTGAAAGGGGAGTTGCACACACGGACCTTATCCACACATTGACCACTATACGATGAGTTTTTTCCTTGCTCAAAACGTAATAGAAGAAGTGACATATGCAGTGACATTTAATGGACATTATCATTTTTCTTTTTTCTTAGACTATCTTCAATACAAAGGTTTTTTGAAAAAAAAAATAGTTTTTGAATATGTCATTTAATTTTTTTTTTTTACTTTCTAGCAAAATGTGTTTTAAGTAAAAGAATTTTATTTTTAAGTCATTCTCTTAAATAAAAGCTTTTTATTCTATAAGTCATTCTTAAAAGATAAAAAGATTTTATACATATTTACATGCACTAGGGTATTTTTTTTTCTTTTTTTGTTAATTTTTTAGTGGAAATGTAGTTGACAAATACAATAAGGTCTCTCTTGTCCGTGCCGCATAAACCATGCGGAAAAATTAGAGCATAAACCATACGGAAAAATTAACATTTTATAGACTGTTTGTTTTTTAGAAGATGACTGACCTAAAAATATATGTGTCATCTTTTTAGTGTAGATATAGACTAGAGTCGTCTAACTTTTTCGAACATCTTCTAACCTAAAAAACATCATTCTCATTTTAGTCATTATATATTATTAGCTTAATTATACTTGCATTTGAGTTATATTATGTTGTGCACTTAAAATCAAATTACTCAATCATAAAGCATAGTTTAAACAAATTTAAACAATATAGTCCACATTAATATTAACTTTCTTCCTCACTTAACAATACACATCATCTATTTGTTTAAAACTAGTACATGTCTAACATTCATGAAATTTCATTCAACCATATTGTCTCATGAGAGGTCAATATCACCAATTCCTCCATAGTTCAAGTCTAGAATCCTACATTCCAAGACCTAGTTTACTTGAACAATTGCTCTACAGCTTGTAACACCCAAATTTTCACATCAAAATACCCCCAAACTTTTTCACTTTTAAAGTATTAAACATTAGTTATTTTAATACGTATTAAAAAATCGAGTTACAAAAGTTTGAAACATAGAAAAAGAAAGTCCATGGATCGTACATGGTTGTTACATAATATTTTAAGAATAAGTAAGTAAGATTTTTTAAATTAACAAAAGGAAGTACAAATAATCAAGACGTGTTATATTTGATCTAACTCATACGTAGAAAATATATGTAAAAATAAGTACACAGAAACATAAAAAAAAATTGCATCGCAGCATAGACAAACTTGAATTTATATCGATACGTAAATAAAAAAACAAGTAACTTTAAATAAAAAAAAACAAACTAACGAAAAAAAAAATTTAAATGTACGTCCAAATGTTAATCATCTTGAGTTTATATCCATACATATATAAAAATAAGACAAAATTACAAAAATGGTCCCTATGGTTTGCCAAAAGTCACAAAGTCAGTCTCTGCTAATTTTTTCTGATGCAAAAGGTCATTGTGGTTTGCAAAACTTGTACTGATGGCCCTTTTTACTAACTCCGTTACTATTCAGCCGTTAGGGACTGAATCTGTAAGGGTATTTTCGTCTTTTCAAGTATAAAGGGACTGAATTCGCAACATTTAGTAAACCACAAGGACAATTTTTGAAATTTGTTTGAAAAATATAATTAAATGGAAAATGTTAATCATCTTGAGTTTATACCCATACATATATAAAAATAAGACAAAATTACAAAAATGGTCATTGTGGTTTGCCAAAAGTCACAAAGTCAGTCCCTGCTAATTTTTTTTGATGCAAAAGGTCTTGTGGTTTGCAAAACTTGTACTGATGGCCTTTTTTACTAACTCCGTTAGTATTCAGCCGTTAGGGAAGTATAAAGGGACTGAATTCGCAACATTTAGTAAACCACAAGGACAATTTTTGAAATTTGTTTGAAAAATATAATTAAATGGAAAAGGGAGGGGTCGAACTCGAGACCTAGTCCTTAATGAACGAAATCGTTAAAATATAAAAAAAATATATAAATTACAAAAAAACATTTTTTTCCTAATTTTTTTTTAAATAAAACAAAATGTACATTAGTTTAGCTGTATTATATAATAAAAAAAATTACAAACAATTTGTATGTATTTTTATTTATTTATTTTACGTCAAAAATATTTTTTTTGTTTTTAAAAAATACGATTTTGTAAAATGCATGTTTTCTTTGTCTTTGAAATAATAATAATTAACACTGCTCATGACATAAAAAAATATATAAATTCTTTTGGGTCGCTAGTTCTAAAATGACTATATGTATTAAAAACAACTTAATAACGATTTTGTTGTATATCTACATAATTTATACGGTTTTTTTGTATCAAAAGTAGTGTTAATAATTGAAAAGATATATATCACTATATCTTTCTATTTTCATTTTAACCATACGATTTAGAACTTTCGATTAAGACGAAATACGTATTTTAAATAAGATATATAACCGAATAGATTTTTTTATGTTTTTTAAAATACATATAACCAAATACGTATTTAAAAAAACGGTTTTCAAAAAGCCGATTAGACCAAACCAAAACATATTTGGCCGATTTTGCTTTTCAATATAGTGTAATAACATTTTTTTAATATATATAATCGAAAAAATGGTTTTAATACTAGCGACCCAAAAGAATTTATACATTTTTTTATGTCATGAGCAGTGTTAATTATTATTATTTCAAAGACATAAAAAAAATATATTTTACAAAAACGTATTTTTTAAAAACAAAAAAATATATTTTACGTAAAATAAATATATAAAAATACATACAAATTGTTTGTAAAAAAATATTTTTTTATATAATACAACTAAGCTAATCTACATTTTGTTTTATTTAAAAAAAATTAGGAACAAAAGTTATTTGTAATTTATATATTTTTTATATTTTAACAATTTGTTATTATATAACTTAGTTTTAGGAATGAAAAATCCAAAGAGCATGCAGTTCAAGTGGTGAAGGCTTTGGTACACTAAGGTGTTGTAGGTCTCAAGTTCAGCCCTCCCCTTTGCATTTAATTGTCTTTTTCAAACAAATTTCAAAAATGGTCCATGTGGTTTACTAAATGTTGTAAATTCAGTACATTTATACTTGAAAAGACGAAAATACCCTTACAAACTCAGCACAATGATCATTTGCATCAGAAAAAATTAGTAGGGACTAATTTTGTGATTTTTGGCAAACCACAGGACCATTTTTGTAATTTTGTCTAAAAATAAACAAGTAGAAAAATTAAAAAAATGAAAGTGACATCTTATAAATTTCACAGCAAAAATTTAAAAATTAAAGAGATAATTTTACAAAATAGAAGGGAAAAAATAGTCCATGTAGTTTAACAAAAAAAAGTATATATATATATATATATATATATATATATATATATATATATATATATATATATATATATATATATATATATATATATAGTCTTTATGGTTTTACTCATTGTCACAAATTTAATATAAACTACAGATCAAATTATCCTCACATGTAAAGTATCTATAGGGCTTAACAACCGAAAAGCAATAGTGTGTGCAAAAATGACTATTCCCTTAAGTTTTTGGAAACCAACGTTACTAAGTGTGACAAAATCTATTATAAACTGCATGGATCATTTGTGTAATTTTGGCTCAATAAATTAAAATCTATATTGGAATCTAAGGGAAGTCGACTCATGGACTGTATCCACGCATTGACTACTACGATGAGTTTTTTCCTTAATCAAAACGCAATAGAAGAAGTGACATATGCAATGATATATATTTTCTCATATTATATATATATATATATATATATATATATATATATATATATATATATATATATATATACTAATTTTGAAGTGCCAAGTGAACAGTTATTGCATCTGATTGGTTGTAATGATGGATTTTTTTTATACTTTTCGTTTTTTTTTTCTCTGTGGTGTTCTTCAAGATAATGGGTTACACGTGCAATCATGTCCACATCTATCATATACGTGTTTTCCCTGTGATCTTCTATAGCAGATAACACCGTTCATCATCGTTTATAGATGTTCGTTACCGCCTCTATCGACCAATACCTATCTTGCATTTGTTCCTCCACCTCTTCACCGCTTCATTATATGGATTTCTTCGTCTCTTTCATCATGCCGTTACTTCAGATATTAATTATAAAAGAAGAAATATGATTTTATTTTTATATAAGTAACAAGAAGAAAATATGATTTTATTTTGTATTATATATCCTTTCATATAGGACTCTCAAATATATATAACAATGAAAATCAACCAACATACTACCAACCTAACCAAGAAGTTCGTAGACAATATATATGGTAGTCAATATGTAAGGTTCATAGTATCGTAACAGGTTGATAATCATGGTACAACAATGTTACAAGCTTTTAAATATAACTAGATGAAGGTCACCCATACCATTTACACGGAAAAAGTTACAAAAAAATAATTATTACGGTAGAATTTGAAGAAAATCCAGTCAATATTTCCATTACCATATAAAATTATCTGATTTGTTGAGGCATGTGACCATCTATCACCTGCAGATAAAACTAAGTTTCAACACTCCATTCATATATATATATATATATATATATATATATATATATATATATATATATATATATATATATATATATACTAGGTGTGAAACATGTATACTAAACGGGTTAATTAAAAAAAATTATATATATGAAGATATAAACTTTAAATATTTTTTTTAAAGAAAACATTAAATATAAAAGTGTAAACATTAAGTATTTTTTAAAATAAAATTTCAAAATATATATACAAACAAAATGATGAAAAAATAAATAATTCAATTTATATTAATAAAACAAACTACAGAAAAATAATTATAGTTTGACCATATAACATTTTTTTTAGTTTGTCAATAAAAAACAACAAAGTTTGATTATTTTTTTTATATAGACCATTTTGCCTAAAATGACAATAAACTTAAAAAAAACATCTCAATTTTAAATTATATATATTAAAGGAAACATATTAAAATTTGAAATATAAGGAAGCAAATTAATGATATATTAATTACTTTCTATAACCTTAAAATTAGATAGTTAATTAAGAAAATCAAAAACTACCACATGACAAGTGAAAATTAATTTTTAGGAATTAACCACAAAATTACATGTGTCCAAATGCATAAAAATTTAACAAGGGGCAAAAAAATCTTTATTTATTATGGAGGATATATATATATATATATATATATATATATATATATATATATATATATATATATATATATATATATACTAGGTGTGAGCCCATGTATTACATGGGTGTATTTAAAACAATTAAATATGTATAAACATTTGAGAAATTTGAATTTATAAGAAAAATGAGAAAAATATTGAATTACTAAAATTAAAGTGTTTTTTTTTCTCTTTTAAATTTAAACAAATCATTTAGATAAAATAATCAAAGCAAATTAATGAGATTTTATTTTAAAATTTTGAAATTATAAGTAAAGTCCATTAATGAAATTGATATGCATTTATTATTAAATTTAAATACAATATGGAATTTAATAAAATAGGAAAACCACAAAATTACATATGGAATAAAAATTAATTCAAAATAACAACAAAATGACAAGTGGCAAAATGAATGAGAGTGTAACAAGTGGCAAAAAAACCTTCATTTATTAGAGAAGATATATATATATATATATATATATATATATATATATATATATATATATATATATATATATATATATATAAGATGACCACCTTTTGCAATAGTGAACCTGTGTACTTTTTGGCAAGAATAGCCCTTGAATTTGTTGTTTCCATTTTGTTTTTGTACCTGGACATTTTATGGAAATATTTATATTCTTTTATACACGTGTTGATCATCGTTTGGGTTTATCCGCATCCGGATCCTTCCCACCGCATCCTTATCCAATATCTTCCGATTCCAACTCCATCCCCTATCCCCTTTGATTTCTTAGAAATTTCAGATGAGCATCAGACACCTTACCTCCATGGTAACCGCCTCATCATTGTTCCCTCTCCCAATCACATATGCTTGCTTCCACGGCTTTCTATTTGTTTTAGTCTTTTGGAGACGATCAATCTCCAGTTCCACCGCCTCT
Source organism: Lactuca serriola (assembly GCF_051521515.1). Classification (NCBI taxonomy): domain Eukaryota; kingdom Viridiplantae; phylum Streptophyta; class Magnoliopsida; order Asterales; family Asteraceae; genus Lactuca; species Lactuca serriola. Next base: position 159,854,467 of record NC_136409.1, read on the forward strand.
CACCGATTATGTTCCCCTCCTCTTCTCCTGTCTTTCTCTCTCTCTCACCCTAAATCCGGATGGTGACCCAGTTTCTCCTATATCCACAATCACATGCTTTCTCTAATATCCACCTCCGACCTGTCATGAACACAAATGACAAATATCTGCATCGATTTTCCGATTCCACCCCTTTAAGTCACCGTCTTATAAGTCGTACCCGACAGTTGATCTATTGGAAGCCGAACCTGTAACGCCCGTAGATCCAGGCTAGTCAACTTAGAGATAATAGGGGTCGAAAACGACTTTTCGACAAAAGATTTTTTAGAGTAAATATTCTTAACCAAGTTGTAGAATATGTCTCAAGGGTTCCGTACATATAAAAAGCGTCAAAATTCAAGTTATAACGAAGAAGTTATGACCCGTCGAAGTTTTGCGACGGAACCGGCACGACACCGGGGAGACGTAAATAGTGAATTTATGGTAGAGCGACTTCTAGCCTTAGTGATCTAAATGAAAGTCATAGGATATGTTAACCTGAGAGCGTCCTTAAAAAGAACACCCAAATCTGACTTCGTACGAGGAAGTTATGATTTTTCTAAGATTTGGCTTAGCAATGCATGACCCGAAACTCGAATTTTAGTTCTAGCCGTTTTTGGCTTACGCGACCTAAATGAGAGTTGAAGATCTCATTAATAGGAACACAACGGTAAAAAGACAGACGAAAACGGAGTCTGTATGAAGGAGTTACGATTTTTTCGCAGACATTTAACAGTCTAATCTTCCCGTAATGTTAAATTTAAGATCGGTCGAGAATTAGCCGACGAAGTAAAAATCAAAGTTGTAGATCGTATTTTTACCTACGCGTGGATATAAAGAACATCAAAAACAGAGTTTGTATGTGAATGTTACGGATTTTAGAAGTCGGAAGTGTGCTGTGCGAAAATGGGTGACGTGGCACAATCTTGGCCATTGCTTTCTCCCCAAGTCTTGCCACCAGATGGTGACATGTGGCACTAAGTTCAGCCATATTTCACCCTATAAATAGAACCTCTCCCACCCTCATTTTCTTCACACCTTTCCCATTCTTTCTTCTCTTTACTCTCTCTCTCTAGAACCTCTCTCTAGCCCTGAACCCCCCCCCCCCCCCGAAAAGCCTAGGGAACCTCCCTAGCACGAGGCGGAAGCCCCGGAGTGCTTGACGGCTCCAAGAAGAAGAGCTTTTCGGCTCGGGAACGCTGCTCCAAGCAAAGCCTGGTTTTCTATAAAAACCCGTTGGAAGTGAGCTACGCCTACGCTATTTTTAATATAACTTTTATTTAATTATAGTAATGTTATTAGGAACTTACAATAAGTATTTGGGCTATTATTATGGGTTATATAAGTATTGTTTAACGATTATATAATAGTAATAATAGCTAGACTATTAATTAGTCTCGGTGAATGATAGACTAAACTCTAGTGGTAATAATATTAGGTTTCGTCAAAGCTAGGAAACTATTTTTAAGAAGCGAAGCACTGTTTGAGTTTGGAATCACTACCTTTTCAAGTAAGTGCATAGTTACTTTCATCTTACACATAGATATGAATTATTTAATATAAACTACGTGTTATGTGTGCATATTGTCTGAATACTTGCTGTCTATGCTGATGAAAGATTTTTATACACGTTTTAAATGATTTAAACTGTATATATGTATTTTATATCTACAAAAATGTTGGGGTAAAACATGGGTAGATGTAATAGATGATGTGTGATAAAATGATGAGAGGCCTCGATGTTGTTGTTGTTGATTCTGTCATCTAGCAGAGTATGGATGACGACCACAGACTCTTCTAGATAGTCCAGTGGAACGCTAGCAGGCTCGCAACATGTAGGTGTTTGTGAATGATGTGTTCACCGGTGTACTCCATCCCCCTTATGGTTGCCTTAAGGACATTTATTGCTGAGGAATCCCCTTAGCATTAGTGTCTATCCCGATGTTGATCCTTAGTCTAGGTCCCTTATGATAGGTGTTTTGGGGACGTAATGTGAGGATAATGGGAACGGGTAATCGGGTTATTGTTGGTTGATGAAATTAATAAACTTATTTATAATGGGTTGAAAACCCTATTTTCTCACCAGGATCCGAAGCCTGACCCACTTAGTTTCATGTATTACAGGTAGTGGCGTTCGAGCATAGATGTGATGTTTTGGATGAGGGATTACGGATATAGGCCTGTAGATATGAAATAATGAAATAAGGCTTATATTGTACTATTTATGCTTTTGATCTGTATCGAACATGACATCCCGAGTCTTTTTAATGAAATACATTTCTACGGAAATGATTTGATAAATCTTTATCATATTTTATTTTGAGAACAAATTCTGCAACATTTTAATGAAAAGTATTACTCTGATTTTCAAACAAGCATAAACAAAACCGGTCTTTTCTGGCCGTGAAAAATGGGGTTGTCACAGAACCAGACGGTTGATGTTGGTGAAACGCAGGAGGTTTCTAATTGGAGGTAAGTTGGTGGGTGTGAGCGGAACTCACCGGTCCGCAATGGAGGCTGCGGTCGTGGTCGTCTACCGTCTCCAAAGACGATCCGGATATAAGTGGCCTTCCCAAAACCCTACATAACTGTAATCAACGGACACCGCCATCACCAAACGCCTATTTCCCCCATCTATCAAAGTCATTTCCTTTAAAGTCGTTCTCTCTTATTTACTGCACTCTTTTGAAGATTTTCGATATAAGTTGGATACGTTCCCTCTGCGGGTCCGAATTCCATCAATGATTGTTCCCTGTTCCCGTTGGTGCACAAGTTTGTTTCATGCTAACCCAAATACTTGTGTGTATGTGATATGCTGTTTGCTTCTTTTATTACACCATTTTCTTAAAGATTCCTGGAAGTGTATGCAAACTATTGTATGTTTAATATGCAAATTGTACAAATGACAGCATTTGGTGATTCATCAAGCAATCACCATCGGACCCCATCATCAACCGGATCCTTTGCCAACTTCCATTAACAATCTAAACACCGGTAGTATCTGGTAAGTTCTATTTCAGTTGATATGTATAAGTTTCTTTTTATGCTTTCAGCTCTTACTGGATAAATTTGTGTCATGAGTGTTTGAATTCAAATTTGTGAGTTTGATGTCAACTGTATATTGAATTAATGCATCTTTTATATCTTTCGACTGATGTTGTGTATATATAGGGTTCTAATTTACCGATTATGCATAGTTATTTCTCATGTTAAAGTATTTGCTGCTTAGTTTAAGTTCATACTTATCTGTAATTCATGTCATGAATTTGATCAACCAGGTACTGTTCTTTCTGAATCAAAAGAATTTGAACTTATACTACGAAATTATAGTCCCTCTGAGTGTGTTGTCTGCTAATCAACAAGATATCATAGTATAAAGACTTCAAAATCTGAGTAATTTGAACAGTTTGTGTATGATTTAGTGGCTCTGATGATAGTCAATTGAGTTAGGATGAACAGCTTGCAAGAGCATTCCAGGAAAGTTTGAAAGTTGGGTTACCTCCTAGAAAGCGTCGGTTTGATTTCTTTAGAATGATTTGATCTATCAAGTTCACCTATTTCTATTTTATGTTCACGAGAAGGTATCTGCAGGTTGTTCTACCATGATAATAGAGACGAAACGGGTTCGTTGCTTGCTTTACAATCAATGGTACAATCTTTTTTGATCCCCATTTTGCCCTTACATTGTTTTATACATTATATGGCATTAAATTGGACTCTTTAATTGTATTTTGAGTTTCAGGTGTCAAGAGTCTTTCTTTGATGATGTGTTCCAGACAAAAAGGTGAATTATTTCTAAGCAAACCCAATTTAAAAAACCTCAACAAATATAGAAATTGGTTTGCTGATGTCGAAGCAGGTATGTGTAGGGGTGTTCGCGGTTCTGTTTGAAACCGTGAAACCGGCCAAACCGGTCATTGGTTTGGTTTTACGGTTTGTATTTTTCTTTACGGTTTGGCTTGCGGTTTCGAACTTTTCAAACCATATTGAACAGTTTGGCTTACGGTTTTTAAGATTTCAAACCGTATAAAAACTGGACCGGACCGTAGGATTTGTATATATATGAATTAATTTTTTTTATATATAATTGTATTTTATTGTATTATATATTAGTTTTTATATACAAATAATAAACTTTAAAACCCACAATATTTAATTATTTCAACCCAATTATAGTTCTTTTGTGATCTGGTAATTAGTAAATGAAGCTTAAATTCATAGTCCTGAATCCTGATAGTCCAGTAGTCCACCTCCAGCTCCAAGCAATCGTGAATTCGTGATTCATTGATCCGTTTCAGCTTGCCCTAATTGAGTAATTGCAATTTGCAAAGACGCAAAGGCTCGGTTTCTTTCGTTTTCTCTATCGTTTCCAGTTGCCACACCACTCGTTTTCCTTATGACTACAGCTCGTCGCCTCCCCTGCAACAGCTCCGATTCTAGCTCCGTTTGGCGTTTGCAGGTTCGAGTGTCTGACCACACCTCTCGTTTCTCTATCGTTGGTCTATTCCTCCGATAAGGTATGCTGATATGTTCTGAATCAACTGAACTGATTTGTTTACCATCCATCTACACCTGATTTCTATTCATTATTCTCATTCTAATTCTTTCTAAACTTGTTGCTACACTCAATCGATAATCTTATAATATTATGTGTAAGTTGGATTTTGATTTCCCATCACCTCTCGTATTATTTTGAGTTTGATTTTTTTTTAACAGAAGAAAACATCGGATGAAACAAAAGTAGAAATGAGTTGTTGACTTTTTATTTCTTTCTAAACCTGTTGCTAACTGCTAAGAATCATCACCTCTTAATCTGATTTCAGTGAGTCCATAATTCTGAATTCTGATTGCACTTTTTTCTTTCAGGTCCTTACATGGATAAAGATAACAACAATATTCCTATGCATCTGACTTGAAAAAGAAGTTAAAAGCAACTTTGACTAGACTTTATGACTTTTATATGGCAAAAGATCCTATGCAAGCCAAAAGTTCTTCAAACAAGAATCATAAAAAAAAAGGAAAGTTAATGAGATTCTTAGCATACAAGAGAAGCGTATGCTAAAATATAAGGTACATTTGGAAGATGAAAAAACAGGGGAAGTGAGTGAGCTTGAAAGATATTTGTCAGATAACCAAGAGCCAAGCTATGAGTCATTTGACTTGTTGGATTGGTGGAAGACAAATGAAGCAAAATATAAGATTTTGGGAAAAATTGCACGGGATGTCTTGGTTGTTCCAGTTTCCACAGTTGCTTTGAAATCCGCATTTAGCACAGGGGGTAGAGTTTTGGATTCATTTAGGAGCAGTCTTTTTCCTAAAAAAAGTGCAAGCGCTTATATGCACACAAAATTGGATTCGGGGTGTGTTTAACAAAAATGCAAAAGTTGGTTATGAAAATGTGTTGAAATAAATTGAAGACCTTGATGAAATTGAAAATGGTAAGTCTTAAGTTTTCAAAAGTTATATATTTTCTCATACTTATTATTTCTAATTCTAACAAAATATAACTTGTATTTCAGATTTTGTAAGCAAACTTAATATTTACACCGACAATATCGACTGAAAGGTACATTTCTTCCCACGGTTTTATATTGAATATTTGGTGTGATGTTTTAATATTGAATTTTTTGGACAACAAAAGCTTATGAATTGGATAGCATTTTGGAAGTGAGCGTGCTGATAATGCTTTTTGGACAACATTTTTGTTGTTTTGGACAACTTAGTAGGTTGTGTGTATTAGTATAATATTTGATGTAATGGAACAATATTTGATGTTTTCATTAACTGCTTTTTATTTGCTGTTTTGGACAACTTTTTTGATAATTGTTTTTTGCTATTTTGACAACCTTAATATTGCAGTTTTTTTTAACAATATCAGGCAGAATTTTTGTTGTTTTGACAACTTTAATATTGCAGTATTTTTTAAAACTGTTAATAGTGCGGGTTTTTACTAAATTAGGCAGAATTTTGTCTGTTTTAATACCTTTAATAGTGCAGTTTTTTTATTGTTTTAATACCTTTAATAGTGCAGTTTTTTACTGTTTTAATACCTCTAATATTGCAGATTTAATATTAGGTAGAATTTTTTGTAACACCCCGAGTTCAAAAGAGCAAAGTTCAGGGTGCTTAGTGTAGATATTGAAGACCGGCTCGGCGAGTCAATGGATAGACTCGATGAGTCGGGTCGCGAATTTGGTCATGTGTCAAGTGACTAACTCGGCGAGTCGGAGGCTGGACTCAGCGAGTTGGTGCTGAAGAGAGAAAAACCCTAATCTTTGGGGTTGCACCCTATTTAAAGGACTTAATGCCCTCCCCTCAGTCTCCTTAGCCTCTTTTGAAGTCCAGAAACCCTAAATCCGCTTGTGAGTGCATTTGGAACCTTGATAAGTGCTTGGTAAAGAGATCCTTGAAGATTAAGAGGCTTGGAGCAAGGGGCTTTACAAGGTTTTGGCTTATTCTTCTGTTGGAGTCTTCTCTTGAGGTAATGATTCATTGCTTAAGCTGTTATCCATCTAGATCTATGATTTGTGGGATTTTTGGGAATATATCTAGTGCTATCTTGAGTTTGGAGGTTGGATCTGAGGTTGCTACCTCAGATCTAGAGTAGTGATGATCCAAGAGAGAATAAAGTTCCTATCTTTGAATTATTGGTGAAGCCTTCTTGTCCCAAGCCCTAGCTCAAGAGTGTTTTATGCTTAGATCTCTTTGGATTCACATAAAGTTTGCAACTTTACGTGAGGAATAACTTGTAGAAGAGTAGATCTATGGATTGGAGCCCTTGCATGGCTTGGAAAGCCACTGTATGGATTAAGAACTAGTTGTACTCGGCGAGTCGCATGGGTGTACTCGGCGAGTTGAATAAAGATAGGCAGGAACTCGACGAGTTGGAAGAACAACTCGACGAGTCTGTTGAAGATTGCCTTGGACTCGACGAGTCTGTTCTTGGACTCGTCGAGTCTAGTCGCGAAGTCCTAACCGTTTTGGTTGAGCTGTGTATCGATGAGTCGAGGGACGACTCGGTGAGTTGGGCAGGAGGTGACTCAGAGTGCGTGGAACTCGGCGAGTCTTGGGGCGACTCGACGAGTTGGGTCGCGATATGGGAGTTTTCAGAGCATAGGGACTCGACAAGTCAGCGGGCTGACTCGGCAAGTAGAGTCAGTCAGGAAGTTTGACTTCGACTGAGGACTTTGACTTTGACCAAGAGTTGACCAGTTGACTTCCAGGGGTAATTTGGTAATTATTGGTATTTATTGAGTTCAGTCTTTTGGTATAATCAGTGGTAGAGTTCGTGTCGGAGGTTGGAGCAGAGTGATCTTATCTCTTAAGTCAGCAATTATGAGGTGAGTTATCCTCACTATATCGACATGGTCTAAGGCACCAAGGCCAGCCCTTTTTCGGATTGTATCCGGGTATTGTTGTTATGTTATTTTCTTTGCTATGTTTGCATCCTGGTAGTTAGGGTGATATATGTTAGAGACCTGGTTGAGGTCGGTATCCTGGTACATAGGATGATGCTATATTAGTGACCGTTTAGGTCGGTATCTTGTTTAGAGTATGCTATGTATGTGATCTGCTAGATCGGTTGATTGATGATTAATTGTTACGTGGTTATATGTTTATGTGCACATGGTTGGTTGACTGGGGTTGGGTTGAGGTGGGTCCTGCTTTGTGCTGTAGGCCAACATACGCAGGGCGAACCGGATATTCCGAAGACCCAGCGAGCGGTCCGGATAGGCTAAAGGCCCCACGAGGGCGGGCCAGACGTGCCAAGGCTCGGAGAGTGGACCAGGCCGACTGAAGGCCCAGTGCGGGCGGACCAGTCATACTGTAGATTCAGAGAGTGGACCAGGTGAGTTGAAGGCCTGGTGCGGGCGGACCAACCACACTACAGACTCGATGGATATGGCTAGACTCGGAGGGTGGACCAGGTGGACTGAAGGCCCGGAGCGGCGGACCAGTCACACAGTAGACCCGAAGTGCATGGTTGTTCTGTTCTGTTGTGATATGTTATGTGTATGGTATATGTGGTTGGTATTGTGGGGGTATCTCACTAAGCTTTCGGGCTTACAGTTGTGGTTTAAATGTTTCAGGTACTTCAGGAGACCGTGGCAAGGAAAAGGCATGATCGTACCGCTCCTCATGTTTATGTTTTATGATATGGTTCTGGGAAAACTCTGATAATAATTGTATTGAAACCTTTTTGTAATGACTTAATGAAACTGGGTTGTTTTTGAAAAGTTTAAATTGGCTTGAATTTTTAGAGTGTCACATTTTTACTGTTTTAATACATGTAACAGTGCTTTTTTTTGCTAAATTAATTTAATGGACTCGACTAAAATGGGCCTAAAAAGCCCAAACCGTGAAACCAAACCGGAGCCAAATCGTTAGTAACGGTTTGGTTTGATTCGGTTTTAAATTTTCAACAGTTCGGCTTTGGTTTTTGCTTGACAAAAAACGTTAGTAACGGTTTGGCTTCGGTTTGACCTAAAAACCGAAAAAAACAGACTGTAAACACCCCTAGGTATGTGTGTGGATAATTAGGTCCTTTAAAATTGAATTTGTAATTTATAGAGCTTCATATAGTGATTTTGATACTTTTCATTATGTATTGGTTTTGGATTATGTTTGGGTCTTTCGCTTCTCAAGAATTTATGCTTAGGGCACCATATTTGTTCTTATGTCGACTTTTTTTTGGGTTGTTTGTATCTCAGATTGTAATTGACTTGATTTCAAGGTCACCGAGCTTAGGATTGCAGTTTGTTGATATGGCGATACAGGTATTGGAACAATTTGGGATGGTATTCTAACTTTGATTACATGTTGAAACATTTGCCCACCAACTGTTTCTTAAAAGTTTTTCCTGAATTCTCATATTTTTTTGTGGTCTCTAACTAATATTAATCATCTATTTGTTTATGAGATTTTCTCAAACAAAAAAATCAAAGAATGAAACATTAGTTTTTGTTTTTGAGTCACATGTACACTTCAACACTCTATGGGAAATACTCTTCAACATTACGGGCGAATTTGTCCAACAAATACTCTTCAAACATTGGTTTTACACTACAAGGTATGGAATTATAGATAGCTGACATTTGCATTTGTTTTAATATTAAGTGTGAATTTAATTTCTTTTAGTTAGGTTAATCAGAATTTAGGAAATGAAGCCTTTTAGAATGGTAAGCGTACAGAAGCAGTAGATCATTATAGTGCTGTAATATCAAATAGTATAGAATAACACCCATATATCAGGGCTAGTCAATTAGAGACGGTAAACATCAAAAATGACTTTTTGATGGAAGATTATTTAGAAGGATTAATCTTAACTAAGTTGCAGTATATGTCACAAGGTTTCCGAGCATATAAACAACGCCGAAATCTGAGTTATAACGAAGAAGTTATGACCTGTTGAAGTTTCGCGACAAAACCAGCATGACACTAAATAGTAAATTTACATTAGAGCGATATTTGGCCTTAGCGATCTAAATAAAAGTCGTATAATACGTTAAACCAAAAGCGTGCATAAAAAGAACGCCCAAATCTGACTTCGTATGAGGAAGTTATGATTTTTCTAAGTTTCGACTTAGCGGTATGCAGCCCGAATACTCGATTTGAGATCGAGCAGTTTTTAGCCGAAACAATCTTAACGAGAATCAAAGATCTCGTCAATGGTAGTGCAACGATAAAAATAAAGACAAAAACGAAGTTCAGATGAAGGAGTTATGAATTTTAAACGGAGTTTTCCTGTCCTGACCTACTAAAAATAATATATTAATAATATATTAAAAGGAAAGTCAAAATTAGCCGACGAAGTCTAAATGAAAGTTGTAGATCTTATTTTTACCTACGCGTGGATATAAAGAATGTAAAAAACGGAGCTCATATGCGAAAGATATGAATTTCTAAAGTTCGGGGCACGAATTTCCACCCCTATCAGAGCTCACGAGGTGAGCATTAAGTGGCTCACGAGGTGAGCAGATGATGGACGTCTTCCAGGGCAAGTGGCCATGACGAACGCAATGACGTATCGAGCTCACGAGGTGAATATTAGAAACTCACGAGGTGAGAATTAAAAACTCACGAGGTGAGTTTAGCATTTTTTCCCTATAAATAGAATTCAAGGGTCAGCCAATTTAGGTTGCTCATCTCTTACTCTCCCACTCCCGATACTCTCTCTAAGCCCTATTTTAACCCCCCAAAGCCCCGGTATCATTCCCGAGACCCGAAGCTAGTCCCGAAACCCGAAGATCCCGAGAAGAAAGATTCTCGAGCCGAAGCTCTACCCGCGTGAAGCCCGATTTTGGAGGAAAACATCCCGGTTTCATCGCAAAAGATTATTTTAAGAGACGAGGCACTGCCCGATCATCTTCTGATCAAGTGAGTGTGTGGTTACTTTCTTCTAACACATAAATATGAAGTATTTGTTATAAAATACGTGCTATGTGTTTATATATTGTTGTTTATTTGAGATGAGTGTGGAATGGATGTTTTATATAGTTTTTAAATGAGTTAAATTGTATATGTATTTTATATCTACAAATATGTTGGGTAGAACATGGGTCGATGAGATAGTTTGTGTGTGATAAAAGGATGAGTTGGATAATGAGATCAAGAGGTTAGTTTTAGATTCGTGAGTAGGGATCAGATCAAGAGGCTAGTTTTAGATCCGAGAGTATGGATTAGACCAAGAGGTTAGTTTTAGGTCCAGGAGTATGGATCAGGTAAAGAGATAAAACTTGCTGTTAGTCCGGGAGTATGGATTAAGACTAAGTTAATTGTCCCTAGTCCGGGAGTATGGATTGGGCACAGTTATTGATCCGGGAGTATGGATCAGATCGGGATTAAGGTATAGTTAATTGTCCCTATTCCGGGAGTATGGATTGGGTACAATTATTGATCCGGTAGTATGGATCAGATTAAGAGGTCAGTTTGAGATTCGTGAGTATGGATCAGGTAGTTTTAGATCCGTGAGTATGGATCAGGGGAAAAGGTTAGTTTTAGATCCGTGAGTATGGATCAGGTGAAAAGGTTAGTTTTAGATCCGTGAGTATGGATCAGGTGAAAATGTTAGTTTTAGATCCGTGAGTATAGATCGGGTGAAGAGGATAGTTTTAGATCCGTGAGTAGGGATCGGGTAAAGAGGAAAATTTTAGATACGAGAGTTTAGATCGTGTCATTGTGAGGATCGATGGGGTGGGATAAGAGTTGCCTTTATATGGTGAAATTGTACAAGTTTGACTGTTCTATATTTATAAATATATGATATAACATTGTGGGATGAAAACCTTATATGCTCACCAGACTCCCAAGCCTGACCCACTCAGTTTCCTTTGTATCACAGGTATCGATACGAAGATATATTTCATAGAGATATTAAAGTGTTGGATTAGTTTCTAAGTCCATAACTATTTTGGTATGTACTTGACCCGATTATGCATGGTCCTTTTGGGTTGCCTTCACACTGGTGACTAGACAGGATGATTGTTGAGGAGAGAGGCTGGTTTATTGTTAAGAATAATAAATTAGGGTATAAATATGATTTGTTAATATATTATATGAATAATATATTAATTTGGAATCATATTATTGATTAGTATTTAATCAGAAATTAATTTAGAATTAATTTTGGGATTAAAGGAACTGACTGAAAGTGCAGGGGCTATTTTGTAATTATTTAATAGTTGAGGCTTTGGGCCATTGGATCACCTTTATTAAGGCTTGAACGAAAATCCTAGAAGGATCTAGTAGTTTTCGTCCAAGGGCTTAAGGAAAGGAGTCCATGGACTTGCTTAGGCCCTAAGCTAAGGGATTAGGGTTTACACCTTGAAACCCTAGTTAGCCTTAAGTATAAATAGAACCCTAAGGCACTAAGATTTCATCCAAGCCTTGGGAAACCCTAAAAGGGACAAAATCTAGGGCAAGATACCCTTCTCTCCTCTCTCCCATATTCATCCTTTCACCTAGTGTGTTTGTGAGCCATTAGAGGTACTACACTTGTGGTACTTGCTTTCAAGAGCTAAGGAAATTCAAGGAACTAGTTGTTATTGCTATATAACAACAAAACGTATGTATTCTATTTTATATATGAATTTTGAAAATAATAGTAGCAGGCCAGGTTTCCTTTTGCGTTCATAAAGTTGTATAACTAATAGTAAAAACATAGATCCAACTCTAGGGTTGCATGCACACATATCATTGTTTGTATAAACCCATCAGTGGTATCGGAGCCATTGGTTTTTGTTTTCAATTAACATTATTCAAATGTATGAACTTGACAAATTATGGTTTATTGCTAGTAAACCCTAGGGCTTGGTAATTTTCGCAATTAGGGTTGCAAAACCCTAGTTGGCGATTTTTTGATAGGGTTTTAAACCCTTTTCCTTAGCCTCCAAGATTTTGAAATTTAGGGTTATCCAACCCTTGGATTTCGAAGTTGCCTCATTCCCCAAAATTAGATCTTAAATTTTAGGGATTTGGATAATGCCATATCTTGTAATTATCCTTTAAATGTTTAAATTTGGTAATTAAATATTTTGATTTATCCCATCCCATAATTTCGAAATCTAAGGGATTTAAGGGATTAGATTAAATTAATTGTTTAATTTAGAAGATATCCTTACCAAAATAAAAGATAATTGTCAAATTAATTAGATAATCATTTCCTTATGTGATAAACTTGATTTATTTGAATTATTTGATAGATTATCTTGCAAGAAATTGAATTAGGTCATATTTAGATAATTACTAATTAATTGGTTAATTATTATTATTTGTAATTTGGTCTAGAATGTTCTTGCTTATGTTTTGAAAAGTTTCAAAACTTGCCCTCAAGTTTTGGGATTTAAATTGTTTGATTAAAAGGTTTAATTTTGAAAAAGTCTAAATTCTAAAACCCTAATTTTGAAAAGTTCAAATTACACCCTTATGGTTTTACTAAATTAACTAAATATATAATTAAAAGAGAGTTAATAAATCCATAATGATATGGTTTATATTTAATTAAATTAAAAGTGTAATTTATAAAATTAAACCACCTAATATTTTAAAAGTGTAAAATACACTCTTATACTATGTATAACATTAAAAGTCTAATATTGTATATATATATAACTTAAATGCTAGTCTTACCGTTAGTAGGCCTCATTCACGAAGCCGATCTATAAGGGGGTATAAGGTTATGGCCTATAAAATGGCCATTTAATGGGTGTCCACTCTCACCCACCGCTTCCTTGATTGGTGGAGGGTCGTTAGTCGAACGGGTAGGATAGGGCAAACCCTTTCCATTAAAAGTATAATGAAGTATAAAGTAACTAAATGTTTTTACAAAATTCCCAATCTTAGTTACTTTAGGCAAAAGTGAATTGATGTAATTCCATGAAAGTACACTTTGTGCCCTTGTGAAGACGTTAGTAGAGCGCATGTGGTTAACCGGCACACTAAATGGTTCTAAGCAAAGGTAGCAAAGGGTGACTCAATGTTTGTCATAGTTCGGTGGAGCGTGTGTGGTTAACCGACACATCGAATAGGTGACTGTAACATTGGGGACACCATGTAAGTTTTCATGGTTATTCACACCCTATTTTGTGATCCTCGGCATCCCAGTCACAAATCGAGGGGCATATCGAGATTTAAACATGCCATTGAAAAGTTCAATGAATCTCAAAAGATCTAGGAATTTTCAATAGATTTAAAACTTAAATTTCTTTTTCGTTTTTCATGGTGGAAATTATTGGTAAATCATCATTTACCTACCTTCAAATATTCTGCAACTGGATTACGACATCCCTCTTCTAGGTTGTAGAGTATTGTGTTGGATCCTAGCCTCGATGTTTCATTTGGGTGTCTGATAGTTAGTTTTGTTTACTTCTTTTTATAGTTTATTTTAGCATATTTCATTCATAATTTAGATAATTTCCATGCATATTTTCCTTTTTGTTATTTTTATGACCATTTCGGGGTACTTTCTAGTTTCTTGAGCATTATTGCAGATTTTCTTGGAAACTAGCGGGGCGGCACTCTTGCGAGGCGATTGGGCTTGAAGGGAATTGGAGATTTCATGCTTGATGGCTATGAAGGTGATTGATGGGGTGGACTTGTCAACTGCTTGAAGGCTTGGAAGAATTGAGCTTTAAATTTGAAAGATGCGGGGGAACATTCAAGCGTATGAAAATTATTAATCGGGCGAGTTCACGAGCTTTGGAGGATTTAGAGAGGTCAAATTGGGCTTTAAATGAAGAAAAACTTGAAGAAAATGGGCTAGGAGGTGATTGGATTCGATCTGGGCTAGTGGGATATGCTTTAGAGGCCCAAAATCTCAAAGGAGCCCATGTCAGGTACCACCCGCGCAACCCACCCGCGCAGCAGCACGCGGGTCGCGCAAGGCCCTGCAGGGGCAATTTCGGAAATCCTTCTTTTGAGCTATTTGAGGAAGGTTGGTGCCCATCTTTTGCATACTCTTGGACATCCGATTTTTGAAGATTCTCTCTGGAGTTTTGGAGACTTTTGAAGGCCAAGAACCCTTGAAGAACATCATATTTTTACCTCTTGATTCTTGCTTAATGTTTGGTACAAATTTCTCTAACTTTGTTTCTTTGTGTTTAGCCATGCTTGGCTAAGCTAATCTTGGTTGACTTTTGGTTAATCCTTTGAACTTTTGTTGAATGTTGAAGAATCCATGAACATGTTCTTAAATCTTTATGGGAATGTTTTGTGTTTTAACATCTTATCACTACTTGTATGTTTTAGTTCATGAGTTTAAATGTGTTTGTGGTGATTAGTTGGCTAATTTCTTGATTAAGTAAAGGATCCTCAAATTAGCAAGCAACAAATGATTTTTGTGTTGTTTTTGCTTCACACAATCATAAAAACATTTCCTCCAACATGGTGGTGAAAGCATTTGACCCCTCTTGGATTTGGTGACTTTTTGGTTCTTAATGCTAGTTGACTTTCACTAATTACATGCTATTTGGAATTAGTGACTTTGACTAAGGAAATTGTTGTGAGCTTCTCTAGCCATTTCAACAATTAAGAAAAGTCTAGGTAATCTCAAGCTCCTTGGATTACTATAGCCAAATTAAGGATTTAAATCAAAGTATTGCACCATTGGATTCTAATGATATATTCATCAAAAGTCAAAGTGAGGAAACTTTAAGTCAACCATCTCCCCCTTATTGATTTTACATCAAACTTTTATTTTTGTTGCATTTGTCTATTTAAATCATAGTTAATTCTAGTTTGTTTCAAGTATTTCAAAACACCAAAACCCCCCATTTTATTTTTATTGTCATTTTATAAGTATTTTTACAAAGAGATTTTTCATAGAGTTATAAATTGAACCAATCTCCGTGGATTCGATCCCTTTACCACTATACACTATTTTAGTGTGTAATATTTAGGGTTATTATTTGTGTTGGCCTCGACAACCACCAGTGTCACATCGAGGATCCTAATCAACTTAACTTGAATTTTCTCCCATTTTGTATATGTCAAAGTGTGACAACTATGGTCTTCCCAAATCCCATGGAACAAGCTTCCCACATGAAGATGATATTCCACGATTCGATCGGGGAACAAGAAATCATGCTTCACTTCCTCCACCTCCTCCAATTATTCTCCTTAACCCACAAGTTCGAAGGCTTGAAAATTTCAAGATCACTCAAGCCCTTTTGGCAAGTAAACACGAAGATGGGAAACCTGTGTGTGCACACGTCTTAGAGATGAAGTCACACACTGATAGGTTAAGGATGTTGGGTGTCGAGATTTCAGGTAAGTTGGCTGTTGACTGGGTTCTTCAGTTGCTTCCTGAATCATATAGTGAGTTCGTTAGAGAGTACTATATGATAGATCACGACGTGACCCTCATTGATCTCACCTATTTGCTTATAGCTGTTGAATCAACAATGATTTGGCGTGCTGGTAAAGTAAATTTGTATGGTGAATCAAACTCCCAAACTGTAATGGACACTGGCAACATCGGAAGTCTAGAAAGAACTAAGTCTATGATTGTCCAATGTGTTGTGCCAAAGGAGTCCATTTGCTTTTATTGCCAAGAGAAGTGGCATTGGAGACGAAGCTGCCCTAACTACCTAAGAGATCTACGAGATGGGAGAGTCAAGACGTATGGCTCTACTTCAGGTAAAATCCATTAACTAACTCTTTTAAGTTCCTATTCTAGATTCTTAATACATGATGTGATAAGATTTCATTTTGATGTTTTGTAGGATCGAAGAAAAGAGAGGAAGCTTAAGGGAAGAAGTAAGCTGAATCTAATCGTGAAGAAATGGATTTCGATCGCGTTGCTTGAAGATTAGATTCTTAAGCTACTACTTGGAGTTAGAATAGATTACTAAGAAATATGTAATAACATAGTTTTTCATTGCATCGTAAGGACAAATTTTTCCGCAATAAAATAAATTTTGATTTTATATTATTTATTTATCCTTGCAATGGCGTGTATGAGAAATTGATGTTTGAAGGTTTCTATTATTAGCAATGATGGATTTGATAATTAATTAGGTTATTTGTGGAAATGTCGAGAATTTACCAAATAGGGAGAGTTTCTCATCGCCCAAGTTTCAATTGGACAGAAACTTTGAATCATACAACTTGGTTGCGTGATGAATGAGAGACTCCGTATTTTGGAAATTAGACTAATTCTTTGACAAAGTATCAAGTGAAGGACTAGGAGATCGAGCACACTAGGTTGTGTGTTGATCAAGTCCACCACAAGAGTGACAAAGATATTCGTCATGATTTACTAAAGTTTAGTAAATATGATTATCCTTATAAGATTAAGTGTAATTCTGAGTTGATTGAAAGAGTTTCAATGAATAGCAGAACGAATAAAAAGAATCAAGAAGGCAGAAAGATAAAAGCTTATCCATTCTAAGAAGAAGGGAGAGTATCTTTTATTATGTTTTATGATAAGTCTTAATGATTAAGAACCATATCTCAATTGATCCTCTAAGTGAGTCTTAGTGCAATTATATGTCTGAGACGAGGAATCGAGAATTGAAGAAATGGTTAAATCAAGAAGTCAATCATACTTCGTTCCAAAAACAAGTCTTAGAGTTAAGATTGTGACATTGAGTGACAAGTCTTAAGAAAGTTTATAACATTCATCAAATGTGGAAAGTTGTGATGTTTTGGATAAGACAAAGACCAACTAGGACCAATTTTGTGAAGTGTTTTGTCTTGATAAAAGCTACACTAACTCTTGAATATTTGTTTGTCGAGAAATGTTTATTGACAAGAGAATCTTATATGTCAAGGAGTCAGTGGGAGTCTTAATGATCTTGAAAAAGGTTTCAAGAACTAATCAAGAATAAACCTTATCGATCATCACTAGCACACGACTTGAGTTTTACAACCTATCATGTTGACATTATTTTGTTTATGTGCCATTCCAATTGAGTTAATTATGTATGTGAGTTCTATGAGTTCTCATTTAAATGCATAAAGACAAAGCACCTTGATCGATCGAAAGTACATTGATATGTAAGGATGAGCTACTTAACTACTTGGAAGACATGGTGGGCACTCGTGTTACCATAAGGCAAGAAATCAAGATTCAGAAAGTTCGGTCCATATAAGTTTGGATTTGTTGCAAACTTTGGTTTTGACAAATTCACATGGATAGGAACACATACACCACTAAAATCTAAGTGTCATAAGATTCCCTCCTTCATGAAAATGACTGTGAGGAAATGCTTTCACTAAGAGAGATTTTAAGAAGATAGTGATTGTGAAAATTGTATTCTCGAATTCGATTATGGTTACGACATCCCTTTCCATGATTCGAATTGTGAGATTTGGCAATTAGTCTGAATTGTTTAGACACACATATGAGCTATCTAAGGCAAAGGTTTATAAGTTTGAGAAGCTTAGATAAAGGATTATCAGAGCATTAGGTATTAGAAACATGAACTTAAGAAATTCAATAGGTATTGTTTTCTGGAAGTTAAGTTGTTTTCTGAATACATGTCAAAGCTAGTGGGAGCATAAGTGTTATGCTTATATGATAATAAGCATCATGATAGTGGGAGCATAAATGTTATGCTTGTATGATTATTATGGCAAGTATTGCAAGTTAGCAATATTAATTATAGAAAACAAGAGTTATACTTTGCAAAGTCGTAAGGGTTGAAAAGTTGTTTTGCCATAATTAAGGGAGAGAATATTATGCTTCATTTCAAATCTAAAGGCTTAGGTTGTGGAATGTTAACAAATTTAGTCAAGGATACATAGTGCGTTCTCAAAATTTCGATTATGATTATGGCATCCCTCTTCATAATTCAAATTATTAGAACGTGACACATAAGATATTATGGCAGAAGATTGATAAAGTATCGTATCTTTATGTAAGACATTATGCATCATGTCCCATACGCTTTGGGTATAGGATCGATTGCAAATGCTATAATATTTGACCATTCTAAAATTCTCTAAATGTCTAGCGCATTAAGAGGGAAAAAGGACAAGAATCGGTTTTGACTAAGATAATTAAACAACTATCAAAGGACGATCCAAAGCTCGCTGATGATTGGTCGCTTGTGAGTAGTTGGAAGTATGGTATTGGATGGACCATATCGACATTATTATGAATAGATAAGATTCTATTAAGAATGAGTTGTGGTATGGCAAATATGGAAATGTTTCCATATTAGGAGTTGGATATTGAGAATCTATGTCTAGATTAGAAACTTTTATGCAAGAAGGATGTTCAAAGGAATGTACTTTGAGTGAGAGACATCATATCTATAGAATTGTTTCTGATAGAGATTGGCCAAGTCTTGATGATTTTAAGCTATGACTTTATGAAAGGATCATTGCATAAAATTTTAGAATCTAGCATATTCTATAAGTGGCAAGAACTTGATATTCTTACACTTGTGATAAGGATTGGGAGTTGTGAAATGAGTATGATTGGAAATGTGTTCATTTGATCTGTTTCAAAAAGTAAGGACCATAAGTAAACATTGTATGCATGCTGAGAGCATGGGACAAGTGTAGTAATAATTCAAGAAAGAGGTTGATTACTCGAAACAACAAATAATGAGTAATGAATATGGTGATTAAATAAAATGTTTTATTTATACCCAGAGTTTGGGGCCATACGGGATTAGTATTATTCTTGTGTTTCACTTTGCATGTTCTGACTTCCTGAATAATTAAATTGGTTTAGAACAATCAAATTATTCGAACAGACCACAGTCGTTCATATGTTGGAAGTAAGTATGAATGAAGACTATCGTGAATTGGTGTGTGGATTGTCTAAAGTGTATTAGACATAAGCAAATGTTTGCTGCAACGTTCATGAGTGCTTATGAATATGATTTGAGCATTGGATTAAACCCACGCTTACTTGGATCACTTCATGGATCTTATCACGAGTGATTGGTGAGACGATAATATCTTATATTCTTGAAACCAAGATGTGTGAGTTGTATCTTGCGAGTTGGTTACACATTGATAATATGTAAACGCACCAGTAACTTGGTGTTATAAAACATATTGTTGTGTGTGATTCGGTGAGTGAGTGCAAGCAAGCATTGAATCAAAGTTTATTTGTTCCTTTTATCCAAAGTGGTATGAAAGCGATATATGTGGGCCCTCGATGATTTAGTGATGACACCCTAAGCGCTTGGCCAAGCCGGGACTAATTTGATGTGTTCAATTGTAGTCTGTTGTCAGTCGTCGTAAATCGGAAATCGGGAAACAACACATAGACTAAGAGAATGATCAAAATCCATGTCTCAAGTCTATACGATATCAAGAATGGAGGAATATATGATCCCTTATCTAAAGGACACGCTTCTGATAAGATCAGAGTTGACAGCGGCTTTTGAAAGCTACGATTGCTAATCAGGATCTGAGGTTATACGCAAAATAGTTATTAGACTTATCCAAGTGGGAGACTATTGGATTAATGTCTAAGTCCATAACTATTTTGGTATGTACTTGACCCGATTGTGCATGGTCCTTTTGGGTTGCCTTCACACTGGTGACTAGACATGATGATTGTTGAGGAGAGAGGCTGGTTTATTGTTAAGAATAATAAATTAGGGTATAAATATGATTTGTTATTATATTATATGAATAATATATTAATTTGGAATCATATTATTGATTAGTATTTAATCAGAAATTAATTTAGAATTAATTTTGGGATTAAAGGAACTGACTGAAAGTGCAAGGGCTATTTTGTAATTATTTAATAGTTGAGGCTTTGGGCCATTGGATCACCTTTATTAAGGCTTGAACGAAAATCCTAGAAGGATCTAGGAGTTTTCGTCCAAGGGCTTAAGGAAAGGAGTTCATGGACTTGCTTAGGCCCTAAGCTAAGGGATTAGGGTTTACACCTTGAAACCCAAGTTAGCCTTAAGTATAAATAGCACCCTAAGGCACTAAGATTTCGTCTAAGCCTTGGGAAACCCTAAAAGGGAAAAAATCTAGGGCAAGATACCCTTCTCTCCTCTCTCCCATATTCATCCTTTCACCTAGTGTGTTTGTGAGCCATTAGAGGTACTACACTTGTGGTACTTGCTTTCAAGAGCTAAGGAAATTCAAGGAACTAGTTATTACTATTATATAACAACAAAACGTATCTATTCTATTTTATATATGAATTTTGAAAAATAATAGTAACATGCCAGGTTTCCTTTTGTGTTCATAAAGTTGTATAACTAATAGTGAAAACATAGATCCAACTTTAGGGTTGCATGCACACATAAGATTGTTTGTATAAATCCATCATAAAGGAGCTGTAAATCTCTAGTGTAAATAATGTATGTTCTGTTTATGCTTATGTTTCTGTATCAGAACATGACATCCCGAGATTTTGTTATATAATGAAAATACATTTCTTTAAAGAAATGCTTTGATAAATCTTTATCATATTTTGGGAACAAATTCTGCAACTGTTTTCTTTAAAAGATTACTCTGATTTTAAAAACAAGCATAAACAAATCGGTCTTTTCTGGCCGAGAAATTGGGGATGTCACAACACTCATTTGCAGTTGTTTGTTTCTGCAATTATGCCGCTACAAACCAATATTTTGGTGAAGTCATTGATGCAATTGGAAATTGTAGTATACTATAGCTTTTGACACAAGTTACCCAAAAGTACAAATTTTTCATAAATTTAATTTTTCTATATATAATAATGTAAAAAGTTCATAAAGTTTATTGTTATTTCAGTTTTTGATATGGCCAGGCTCTTTTGAGAAGGGTTACTTTACTTCAAATGATTTGACACTATAAACACGCATTTGATGATCTTCAAGGACTCATCTCCATTCTTGAAACACGGCCACAGAATTGACAGAATTCACATAAGTTTGGTAGTAATGGGAGTGTGAATGATCTAAGAAGAGCTCGACGCCGCGTTTTGAGTCTATAATAAAATGGGGAACATGAAAAATCATTAGACCTCTGTAAGATTGTATTTTTTTTTAAATTAAATTAAAGTTTTCGTTATTTTTATGTCTTATTATTATTCTGTATGCGCATAGAGGATTAGACCTTAAGATGGAGCATCATATGTTAAAAAGGCTTATCAATTAGCAGCTTTAACACATCATCTAGACAAAGTCAACCAATAATGGAAAGCTCACTTCCTTAAGGTGCATTTTGTTTTATTTAAAACAAATATATAAAAAAACAGACTTTTTACATCCTATAGTGAAAATGAATATGTAAAAAATAGAAAATTATTTTTTAAAAAAAAATCATGCATACATATAGGAAAATATTATAATACAAGTAAGTTGAGTACAGTAATCGAAAAGATTATAAAAAAAATGATTGTTTGGCTACAATACTTTCTGCAGCTTACTGCACTCAATTATGTTTTCAGTCACATACGTTCGAGCATCAATAAAAAAGATTATAAATTCATTGATTTAGTTGTCATCTTTACTTATGCATTACTCTGTCATCATAGTTGCCAGAATGGATTCCAATTATTAATTACAATGTAGATTTGGGAGAATTTACTTGAAACATGAAATGTTACATATTATAAAAAGGGGATTTTTAGTAACAGATGAACAAAGTCTAAATTGTAAATAACATGATTTGGAGTCTTTTGAAAACAAATTCTTATTCATAAATGATTAAGGAGACAATCACCTAGGTATTAAAGTTTATTTACCCCTATAGGGCTTTCAAAAAGTCAACAAATCATAATTTTAACTTTGCAATAATATGTACAAAATCAAGTTATTAGCTTTCTTTGATTCATAAATTCACATTTACTTGTGCGGGGCGAAACGATAGTTGAAAAAGCTAAAATGAGTGGAAAAAAGTACATTTGGTTACTCGGACTTCCTGTTGTCGGTTGTGTGTTCGATTTCTCTAACTCCGACTTAGGTCGGTGTTCACAATTGGCGATTTTGTGTCAGAATAAAAAACCTTCCTCTCTTTCTTTACACGAATACAAACATGAAGAAACCAGATGGTCCTGAAGCAGATGTTTGGAGTGTAGGGGTGATTGTTTACATCTTATTAAGTGGGGTTCCTCTTTTTTGGGCTGGTGAGTGATTAATATTTAAAGGGGTGCATTAAGTTTTGTATGGGTAAAGTCTTTTTTATGTTGCACTTCAAATTCATTGGTAGATTCATAATATATCATTCACTTTTTGTAGAATTTTTTTAGATCGAGTCACATGCAATTAAAAATGTGAGAGCAAATGGCATATTGACATGTATTTATTTATATAGAGGGTCACTCACTGGGTTTGACTATGTAAAGTTGAAATTTAACCAACAGATTTGGGGTTTGTGAATTTTATTATTTAAAACATTCCTTTGTAGTCATAGATTAAATTGGTTGACTTTAGTTTAGTGGATACTTCCGACTCAAATCATATGCTCTCGATCGTATCTGTTTAGCTTGATCCCCGCAACGCGTGGCTCCTCATCTAGTTTATTATAACATATGAGGGCAGTTTTGTAATTATGAGAGCAAAGATATAAATTTCAGATTTAGACGTTACCAAGTGTAGGGGCTAAATGGAATGAAGCATCTAAATACTTAATGTTCACTTGATTTGATACAACAAGCTGCTCAAACAAAATACAAAAGGGCATTTTTGTAAAAAGTTTGAAATGAAACATCTTCGTTACTTTCTTTGTTAAGGGGTTGTTCCTTCTATTTTTATCATATGTGTAAATTGGTTGAATGGGTAGTAATGCTATCCAAAACAATTTTCATAAACAAAAACATGTTTATTACCGATTTAAATTATTTCTACTAACACTTTCCTTGTTCTTCTATTCGTAATTGTAAGTTTCTTTAGATCTGAAAATTATAGACAAAAAAAAAAAAAAAAAAAAAAAACTTTCAGCCAATTGATCACTTTCGGTATTAAATTTTGAGGGAAAATATATATATATATATATATATATATATATATATATATATATATATATATATATATATATATATATATATATATATATTGGATATTATTTGATTGGCATACCTTGAGCTAGGGATGTCAAAAACCCTCGTGGGACCTTGCTTCCGATGGACCCCGATCCCGTACGAGACTAAATTTTTAGAAAAACCGGGAGCGGGAGCGGGGGCAAAATTAAACCCCGCTTATTTTTGGGACCGTGGTCGGGAGTTAGTATTACCGTCTCGTACTCCCGCGGGGGCCCCGGTTGTACATTTATGTAAAAAATATATATTTAATATAAAATACATATACAAAATAGATTTTTTTAAATTTAGGTTTAGGTTAGGTTTTACTTTCCGGTTTCCAATTAATGGATATTGAAGAGGTAGCGAATTGATCATATACTTTTGGAAATATATGTATTTTATATTTGTAATATTGGACTTGTTCGTATTTTATATTTATAAGATTGTTAGAATTGTCATTTTGTAATGTTGGATTCGTAATGTTGGATTTTTAATTTTTTAGTTTCTAAAAGATTAGGTTTTAAGCTTTTAAAGTTGTTAAAAATAGTCTTTTTAGCCTAAACCAAAGTGGTTGTTTAGCAAAAAAAATCGAATTTTAAGCCTATAAATCGGGGGAACCGGGGGAACGAGGGCAGGACCGGGAGCGATGGAGGTAACCAGGGGCAGGACCGGGGGCTATGTAAACGGGGGAGCTGGGGGCGGGACCAGGAGCGGGGGCACCAACTGATTTCGGGGGCGGGGGCGGGAGCGGGGGCAGCTATTTACGCTCCTGTTTGGTCCCGTTGACATCCCTACCTTGAGCTGCTCATGTACTTGCTTTTGAATTTCCATCTATAGTTTTAATGCATCAGTGAATCCTAATCCCAAGCTCTTGTCCCATCAAAACCAGATAACAAATGTAATTTTGTAAAGACATCAGAGACGATATAAAGGATATAAGACTAGTTATATATATAAAAGTTATAAGACTAGTTATATATAGTGTGGGGAGAACTTACAAATGGATCATTTGGGCATCAAGGTCATCAAAATTCTTTATATACCAACTGAATTATCTAGAAAAGATAAAAAAGGGATTAGTAGATTACCTCCACATCAATGCCCTTCCTCTTCAACATAAGCCTATAAAATTTACTAAATCGTTTAAGAGTAAAATGGTCATTTACAGTTTATTCAGTACGAATAACAAAAGAAAAAGAGAAAAGAAAAAAACTTAAAAGACAAAAATACATGATTTCCATTTGCCGAAAGCAATTTCATTTTGATCATTTCTAACTTATAATATGAATTTCATGTAGTTTCCAGGAACACCTCATAAGTAAAGGACATATCGAATAAAATCATATAAAACTATAATAATCGTCAACTAAAATTGAAGAGAAGAAACAAATGCTAATAAAGTCATTTTGCTTGGAATAGGTATCAGCCCACTCATCCAACAAAATTTCCATTTTCTATACAGGTTAAAACATACAAAAATAAGTTCAAGAACAATGTACAACTAAATAATACTTTTTAGGTCTCAAAACATTGTTTAAATTTTACTCACCTCACCTCGTCGGTTGCTTGAATGGTCTTCTTACTTCATTAGATGTATATTTTCAAAGTTTATTAACATGTTTTCCGAACAGTGAATGAGGAAGAACAGAAAAAGTCAAAAGTAAGGAGAAGCGCAATTCATTTAGCTCCTAAAATCAAAGACCCACTATCTTTGAATGACTACCGCCCTATAAGCCTAATTGGGTCTTTGAGCAAGATCATAAGTAAGATACTTTCCAATCAGATGAAGTCGGTTATTGGGAGATTAATAGGAAATGTACAGTCGGCTTATGTGGACGGACGTTGCATACTTGATGGTCCTCTCATGATTAATGATGTTTATTCATGTGCAAAGAGAGCTCTAAAAAAATCCTACTCTTCGAAGTCGACTTTCATAAAGCATTTGATTCGGTGAATTGGCAATACCTTGATTCGGTTCTTGAACAAATGGGCTTTGGGAACAAATGGCGGATGTGGATTTGGGGCTGCCTGAACTCGTCTAGGGCTTCAGTGATCATTTACGGAGCTCCAAAGAGAGAATTTCCAATATCAAGGGGGGGTTCATCAAGGTGATCCCCTTTCTCCATATCTATTCATTATCGCTATGGAGGGTTTGAGTGTGGCTCTCAAATCGGCTTGTGATAAAGGGCTCTTCAATGGCGTTCAAATCCTGGGTAATGGACCGATTATATCTCACATATTCTATGCTGACGACGCGTTGTTCATTGGTGAATGATCGCGGTCTAACCTCAAGAACCTTGCACGTATACTGCAGTGCTTTCATATCTCTTCGGGTCTCAAAGTAAATTTCCATAAGTCAAAGGTTTTCGGTATTGGTGTTACCTCGACAAAAACAGCGAATTGGGCTAACCTATTGGGGTGTGCAGCGGGTGTTCTTCCATTCTAGTATCTTGGCGTTCCTGTTGGCGCCAATATGAATCTAACTAAAAATTGGAAGCCTATTATCAAGAAATTTCACTCCAAAATCTCCTTATGGAAGGCTAAAACCTTATCTTTTGGGGGTAGGCTAACCTTAATAAAGTCAGTCCTGGGTAACCTACCTACCTATTGCTTATCATTATTCAAAGCTCCAATGGATGTATTAGAAGAATTGGAGAAGATAAGGTGAACATTCTTACGGGGTGGATATGATAAAAGGAAGAAAATTCACTGGGTTAGTTGGGAGAAAGTTTTAGCAGCCAAAGGTGATGGGGGATTGGGAGTGGTCTACATAAAAGCCTTAAACATTGGATTAGTGGTGAAATGGTGGTGGAGACTAAAGAACGAAAATCATTCTCTGTGGGCTCGGGTGATACATGGGATCCATAACTTATAAAATAAGCCTTTTGAATATCTATCTAGACAGAAGTACAGTGGAGTTTGGAACACCATTGTAGGAATTAAAAGGGCATTGTTAGAACATAATCTTGATGTTCAAGACATTTTCAAAGTAAAAATCGAATCAGGGAACAAAACTCTATTCTGGTATGATACTTGGTTAGGCTCTGGGAGCCTAAAAGCAAAATATCCCTCCTTATTTGAATTGGAATCCAGGAAAAGATGCATTGTATTTGATAGAATTGTCGGCTCAAATCAAGTTTGAAATTGGAAGTCTATTCCTAATGTTCTTGGGCTTGAATATGATGTCCATGCCCTCACTAGTGAAGTATTTGGTATTCCCTTAGGGTCGGGAGCGGATCATTGGAGCTGTAAGCTATCGGTCGACGACACATTCTCAGTTGGATCCCTTAGACAGGTTATTGATAAGTTGCATGTTAGCATCCCTGGTACTTCTGTAATTGTATGGAGTAAGGCGGTTCCAATCAAGGTGTTATTCTTTATTTGGAGAGATGCGCAAGATCAAATTCCATCAGTTGTAGCATTGGAGAAGAGGGGTATTTTGGTTAACTCAACGTTGTGTAGTTTGTGCATTGGGAGGACTAAATATGTTGATCACGTTCTGATTGATTGTCCGTTTGCTACCCTAATAAGGAACAACATCTTGAGCTGGTGCGGTGTAATAAGTGATCAGATCTCAATAAAAACTATTGGTGATCTTCTTCTCTTCATTGCTACCTGGGGGAACAGTCATTTGAAAAGAGAAAGGTTTATTGTCATTTGTTACGTATTGCTATGGAATTTATGGAGGTTTAGAAACAAACGATTATTTCAAATGGTAGGTACTTCGATACATCAAGGGACTGAATGCATTATGTCCATGGTCTTTTATTGGTTAAAACACAGGGGTAAGAATATAATTTGTAACTGGGATGAGTGGTTGGTATCTCCATTTTATGGTTTGTAATTTCTGAACTCTTATGTAAATTTCCTGGATCACGTGGTTAGTTCGGAGGGAATACACGTGGACCCTTCCAAAATCAAGGCAATTGAGAGCTGGTCAGCACCCAAAACACCTACATAAATCCGACAATTCTTAGGTCTTGTTGGCTACTATCGCAGATTCATCCAAAATTTCTCCCGAATGGCTAAACCGGTTACCACCTTGTGACATCCCCAATTTCACGGCCCGAAAAGACCGATTTGTTTATGCTTTGTTTTATAAATCAGAGTGATTGTTTAAAGAAAACGGTTGCGGAATTTGTTCCCAAAATAAAATATGATAACCATTTTATGAAAACATTTCTTGAAAAGAATGTATTTTCATTAAATAATAAAACCTCGGGATGTCATGTTCGTTACAGACCAAAAGCATAAACAATATAAAATAGACCTTACAATAGTTATTCAACTACTGATCTATAATCCAAAATCTCTCGTCAAGTCCGCCGACTTATACTCTTGTGTCATTACCTGTAATGAAAAGAAAACTGAGTGGGTCAGGCTTGGGAGCCTGGTGAGCATATAGGGTTTTCAACCCACAATAATACATTTATTATATTCACTTATCAAACAATCAACCCAAATACCCATCCCCATTATCTTCTTAAGGTTTTACCCTAAGAATCCACTATCCTTCATTCATTCATTCCTAAGGATTTACCTAAGGAATTGGCACGAAGTCCATTGCTGCCAAAGTTTATAGATCAGGTACTAAATCCATAGTTATCAGACGCTAACTCCATAGTCGTCGGGGTTTACTCAAGCGACGATAACTCCATAGTCACCAAGGTTCACTTAACAGGCACGAAGTCACATCGTCACCAAGGTTTACTCAATAGGTGCTAACTCCATAGTCACCAAGGTTCACTTAACAATAGGCGCTAACTCCATAGTCACCAAGGTTTACTCTACAATAGGCGCTAACTCCATAGTCACCAAGGTTTATACAATAGGCGCTAACTCCATAGTCACCAAGGTTTATCTAACAGCAGGCGCTAACTCCATAGTCACCAAGGTTTATCTAACAGCAGGCGCTAACTCCATAGTCACCAAGGTTTATCTAACAGCAGGCGCTAACTCCATAGTCACCAAGGTTTATCTAACAACGGGCGCTAACTCCATAGTCACCAACTATCCCATCTACCCATGTTTTACCCAACAATTTTTGTAGATATAAACAGTTACACAGTTTAAATCATTTAACACCTGTATAAAACTCCAAATTCCATGCCCATCTCAAATAGACAAATAACATATAAACACATAGCACGTATTTCATAGCAAATACTTCATATTTATGTGTTAGAAGAAAGTAACTACACACTCGCGCATATAAACAACAATATACTTAATACACTCAAACCATACTTGTATTATTATCGTGTTTATGAAAGGTAGTATACACTCACTTGATCAGAAGATGATCGGACAGCACTACGACTTGCAGAAGTAGAAATCCTCAACAGATCTGGAAGATCTCTACAAAAATCGAACTTCTCACGGGCAGAGCTTCGACTCGGGAACCGCACTTCTCGGGATCTTCGGGATCTCGGGACTTGCCTCGGGGCTAGAGAATAATACCGGGGCTTCGGGGTATTTCTGGCACGCAAAACGATGAAAAACGGGAGAGAGAAGAGAGAAAATAGCAACCCTAAACGGCTGGCCCTTCAAATCTATTTATAGGGCAAATTTGGCCCTTGCCACGTCGTGGCAACCTTGTTCCACGTCGTGGGCTTGGTCGTCACTGCATGCGTCATCCCAAGTTGCATCTGGGGGCCTTCCGGAGGTGTCAGGACACTTGCCACGTCGTGGCAACCTTGTTCCACGTCGTGGGCTCTGACAGTTTTGGGGTTTCGCGCCCCGAACTTCAGAAATTCATAACTTTCGCATACGAACTCCGTTTTCGACGTTCTTTATATCGCCGCGAAGGTGAGATTATGATCTACAACTCTCGTTTAGACTCCATTGGCTAATTTTGAATTGATTTTTAATATATTATAAGTATATTACTTATATAGCATTTTTAGTAGGCCGGGACAGGAAAACTCCGTTATAAACTCATAACTCCTTCATCTGAACTCCGATTCCGTCCGTCTTTCCTTCGTTGCACTACTATCGATGAGATCTTCAGTTCTCATTTATATCACTAAGGATAGATATCTATCTACCTTAAATTCACTATCTGGGTCGCGCTGGGTCGTGCCGGTTCTGTCGTGAAACTTCGACAGGTCATAACTTCTTCGTTATAACTCGGATTTCGGCATTCCTTATATGCACGGAAACCTTGTGACATATACTACAACTTGGTTAAGATTAATCCTTCTAAATAATCTTCCATCAAAAAGTCATTTTGATGCTTATCGTCTCTAAATTGACTAGCCCTGATCTACGGGTGTTACACACCTTGACACAAAAGGGTGTAACTTTTAATTAGGGAGAAAAGCAAGTTTATATCCTACAAAAATCCGACAAAGTCCTCTGTCCCTTAGGTATTGTTGGCTACTATCGCAGATTCACATACTGCAAATACTGGCCCACGCCCGCTACTTAGGGACTCACCCACTACCGCGGGCCTCGCCCGCTACAACGGCCCCGCCTGGCTTCGAGCCCCGCTCGGATACAAATATGTTTCTATAAGGCCCCACTTGTCTCTGGGCCCCGCCCACTAACATATACTAACACATAAACATACCATAAGACATAACTAAACATATACTACTGAATTCTATTCTAAGGCCCCGCCTATCTTGGGGCTCGCCCTTATCCTGCTACTGATGTGTGACATCCCCATTTTCTCGGCCAGAAAAGACGAATTTTATTTATGCTTTATAAAAATCAGAGTACTTCTTTTCATAAAAATGTTGTGGAATTTGTTCCCAAAAAAATACGAGAAATACGTTATCAAAACATTTTCGAAGAAATGTATTTTATTCATTTTAAAACGTTTAGGATGTCATCGTCAATACAAGAACAAAAGCATAAACGAAACTTACATTTATTTACACTAGTGTTCTACATCTCTTTAATCTCTCAGTGTAATGTCACTTCATATCGACACCTGTGATATAAATAAACTGAGTGGGTCAGGTTGGGAAACTTGGTGAGTACATAGGGTTTTCAACCCACAATAATATAATTATTATGTTCAATAACCAAACAATTAACCCAATTACCCATCCCCATTATCTTCTTTATTCCTAGGTACCCTCCCTAAGGATTTATCCTAAGGGTCGTCTCCTACATCATATTTTACCTCTCATCTCCTTACATCGCATCTCCTTTTATGTTTGTTCCTAAGGACTTTCCCTAAGGATCATCGCCTACATCGCCTAGGCAGTATTGATTCAGGGATTACTCCCTCAATACTTGCCCACCAAGGGTTAGGGTATCATCGCATGAATACGTAGTTACAACATCGCCTGAACTCGTAATTCATAGTAAGAGGGTTATAGTATCATCGCATGAATACGTAGTTACAACATCGCCTGAACTCGTAATTCATCACCTACAGGTTATTAGCCTGTTGGTGTTTCCACGGGGTTGTCTATAATAGTCTATGGTCGCCATCTATACTCAGGTAGATGACTACATCTCCAAATTGTCGGACAAGGTTGTAGTATCCTACATCACCGATTCATCATTACCTATCTATCCTCACCTAATTATCATCACCTTCCTATCATCACCTATCTCTCATTATTTTATTTCATCACATACCAACTATTTCATCTACCCATGTTTTATCCCAACATATTTGTAGATATAAAATAAATATACAGTTTAAATCATTTAAAACATGTATAAAATCATTCATCCAGCATAGACAACAAGTATTCAGATAATATGCACACATAGCACGTAATTTATGTAAAATACTTCATATCTATGTGTAAGATGAAAGTAACTATGCACTCACTTGATAAGGTGGTGAGTCGGCACTCGGACAGCACTTCGTTAATATTAAAACAATTATCCCTTGACGAAACCTAGTATCATTACCACTAAAGTTTACTCTAACGCTTGACGAGACTAATTTAATAGTCTAGCTATTATTACTATTATATAAGCGTTAAACAATACTTATATAACCCATAATAATAGCTCAAATACTCCTTATAAGGTCCTAATCACAATACTATATTGAAACATAAGCTATACTAAAGATAGGATATGTACAACTCACTTACAGCGGGTTTGCAGCGTTCCCGAGCCGAAAGGCTCTTTTCATAGGACTCCGGGAGCCTCGGGGCTTCCTTCGGGTGCTAGGGGGTTTACCTAGACTTTAGGGGGCTTAAGGGGAGCTAGAGAGAGAGAGAGTTTAGAGAGAGAAAGTGGAAAAGGAAAGGTGTGAGAATGAATGGAACCCAACACATCTATTTATAGTGTGAAATCCTGATGGACTCGCCGAGTCGGTTCACGGACTCGCCAAGTCAGTGCCACATGTCGTCACCTAATGGCTTTTCTTGGGGAGAAAGCCTTGGCCCATATTCGGCCACGTCACCCCTTTTGCAGCAGCACCCTGCCGACTTCTAAACCCCATAACTTTCACATACGAGCTCCATTTTCAACGTTCTTTTTTTTCCACGCGTAGGTAAAATCAAGATCTACAACTTTCGTTTAGACTCCGTCGGCTAATTCTCGACCAATCTTAAATTTAACAGTAGGAGGCGTTTAGACTGTTACATGACTGCGAAGAATTCGTAACTCCTTCATACGGACTCCGTTTTCGTCTATATTTTTACTATTGAGTTCCTATTAATGAGATCTTCAACTCTCATTTAGGTCGCGTAAGCCAAAAACCGCTCGAACTAAAATTCGAGTTTCTGGCCGTGCACTTCTAAGCCGAATCTTAGAAAAATCATAACTTCCTCATACAAAGTCAGATTTGGGAGTTCTTTTTTTTGTATGTTCTCAGTTTAACATATACTACAACTTTCGTTTAGATTGCTAAGGCTAAAAGTCGCTCCATCATAAATTTACTATTTATGCTTCCCGGTGTCGTGCCGATTTTGTCGTAAAACTTCGATGGGCCATAACTTCTTCGTTATAACTCGGATTTCGGCGTTCTTTATATGTACGGAAACCTTGGGGCATATTCTACAACTTGGTTAAGATTATTTATTCTAAATAATCTTTTGTCGAAAGGTCGTTTTCGACCCCTATTGCCTCTAAATTGACTAGCCCGGATCTGCGGGCGTTACATGATGAGTCATGGACCCCGTTGTAACACCGTAAAAAATTTGAAACAATTTTTCACTTTTGAAAACCAAAAAACATCATTCTCATTCATTAAAACATTGTATCATCATTGTATCGGTACAAAACCCAAGATCAGATTATATATATAAACTCCCATGTGCGTGTGTGTACGAGTCATGTCGGCGCCTTCCCGCGCTCATCGCTAGTACCTGAAACACATAACACAACAACTGTAAGCATAAATGCTTAGTGAGTTCCCCAAAATACCACTTACACACATACACCTTTCCAGGCCATACTCCATACGACCTTCCGGTCCATGTGTCTCAGGGGACTTCCGTCCCAACTCGGTAAACCTTCCGGCCTTACCCGTGTCGAACTTCCGGTCCATAACTCCCTGACCTTCCGGTCCATATCATAATGCCTTCCGGCCCATATCATAATGCCTTCCGGACCATATCATACATAGCATACATATCGCATACATAACGCATACCGAACATGCAACGCATATCGTACAAAACATGCATCTCATAACATACAAGACCTTCCGGTCACACTTAGGTACCCTTCCAGGTACAGTATAGTGAGAAGACTCACCTCGTATGATGTCTAGAATCTCACGTGCTCGATATCTCTGAATCTCGAAACAACAACCTAGTCCCACCTATTCACAGCAAATAATTATTCTAATTATTATCGGCTTCCAAGGCTATGCTACGTCCTTTTTCACTATCCCACAGAAGGGTAAAAGACCATTTCACCCCTCCCTGACTCGAAAGTCCACATGTTGACCAAAACCCTAAAAGTCAACAAAAGTCAACAGCAAGCAGTACGCGGGGCGTACTCTTGCTTTCCAGAAACGGGGGACGAGACCCAGTAAGCGGCGCGTACTGGGATTACGCCCAGCGTACATCCCAGTTTCTTACTTTCTCATTCTAAGGTCTTAAACGGTTAAGACATAACCCCATATTCCAGATCTGGCTGTTTTAATACATCTTAACCCATAAAGTCGAAACCTTTAAGCCTTTGCAAGGCTATAAAGGTTCCCCACACCTTCTAACCCTTTCCTTTCTCCTCCAAAAGTCTAGATCTCATGCATGGCTCAACATTCACATCCAAGATTGCATTTTTATGAACATAAAACTCATATAGTTCTGGAATATGATAGATCTAGGCTAATGGAGACTACTTGCTCATAAAGTCTCCATCTTGGGACCAAAAACCCTAGAAATTGGTCCAAGGAGTACATCATATAAACTATAAGGCAAGATCTGAACTTTTTACCTCAGGAAGAAGCTCCAACCTTTATAGTCCTCAGATCCACACTTTTCCACCAACTTCTAGCCTCCACAATGGTCTCCTCTTCTCTTTCACCACCTTGAAATGCCACTTTGGAGCTTAGAACACTCACACCCAAGCTAAAAACGAAGGAAATGCTCTCTTAGGGTTTCTTTCTGAAAGATGGTGGCTGAGGGACAAGACCATCTCATTCCTTTTATAGCCCTTAAGTCATATTAGGGTTTTGAATCTGGGCCGGTTACGCCCGACGTAACCTTAGGTACGCCCAGCGTACCCGGATGAAATCCGTGTACAAGATAAGCGCGCGAGTACGCACAGCGTACTCCTTATACGCCCAGCGTACTCACCAACTTAACACTCAACACCAAGGACCCAATATGACAACTTGGAAAAGATGAAAGGTTAAATGGTAGAACATGAATTTCGGGCTGTTACAATTCTCCCCCACTAGAACCAGACTTTGTCCCCGAAGTCTTACTCCGAAAACAACTCCGGATGCTGCTCCCGCATCTCCGATTCAGACTACCACGTTAGCTCGGACCCCTTCCGATGCTGCCACTAAACCTGCACCAATGGCACCTCCTTGTTCCTTAGAACCTTGATCTTCCGATTTTGAATCGCGATTGGTTTTTCGGAATAATTCAGGCCCGTATCCACCTCAATATCTTCTAAAGGCACCACTACCGACTCGTCGGCTATGCACTTTCGCAACTGCGATACGTGAAAAGTGTCATGAATCTGACCCAACTCTGCTGGCAACTCCAAACGATAGGCTACCCTGCCTACCCTCGTGATCACCCTGAAAGGTCCAATATATCGGGGCCCCAACTTGCCCCTCTTCCTGAATCGGATCACTCCCTTCCAAGGAGAGACCTTCAGGAGCACGAAGTCGCCGACCTGAAACTTGAGCTCGGACCAACGTCTATCCACATAACTCTTCTGACGACTCTGAGCGGTCAATAACCTCTTCCTAACCTGTTGGATTTGCTCCGTCGTCTGAAGCACAATCTCGGTGCTGCCCATCACACGCTGCCCTACCTCTCCCTAGCAAATGGGGGATCGACACCTTCTCCCATACAACAGCTCAAAGGGCGGCATGCCAATGCTCGAATGATGGTTGTTGTTATAAGAAAACTCCGCCAAGGGAAAATACGTGTCCCAACTCCCTCCGAAATCCAATACACATGCCCGAAGCATATCCTCGAGCGTCTGAATCGTCCGCTCACTATGCCCGTTCGTCTGTGGGTGGTATGCGGTACTGAAATGCAGCCTCGTCCTCAACTCCTCGTGAAACTTCTTCCAAAATCTGGAAGTAAAGCGCACATCTCGATCTGAAACAATCGAGATCGGAACTCCATGGCGCGATACCACCTCCCTCACATATAACTCTGCCAGCCTCTCCGCGGAGGAGCTCTCACTGATGGCAAGGAAGTGAGCGCTCTTCGTCAACCTGTCCACAATCACCCAAATTGCATCGACACCCCTCGCGGTCCTTGGCAAATTGGTGATAAAATCCATGGTAATCTGTTCCAATTTCCACTCGGGAACCTCTAATGGCTGCAGCTTACCATGTGGACACTGGTGTTCGACCTTAACCCTGCGACAGGTCAAGCATCTCTCAAGAAACCATGTGACATCCCTCTTCATACAGGGCCACCAATAATCCTTTTTCAGGTCCAAATACATCTTAGTGGCCTCGGGATGGATCGAGAATTGCGATCGATGAGCCTCTTCCATCAAGATGGTGCGCGTTCCGCCCACGGACGGTACCCATATCCGACCCTGAAAAGTCATAAGCCCCCGACTATCGGTAACGAATTTCGATACCAGCCCAACAACTCGCTCTCTCTTCTGACTTTCTAACCTCACAACTTCAGCCTGGGCCCCACAGATAGCATCCAACACCGGGGTCATCACTGTCAATCTCAAACAAACATCCCGCAATGAGGCACCCTCCGCCCTTCGGCTCAGAGCATCGGCTACAACATTAGCCTTGCCCGGGTGGTACAGGATCTCACAATCATAATCCTTGACCACGTCCAACCACCTCCTCTGGCGCATATTCAAGTTCGGCTGATCCATCAAATACTTCAAGCACTTGTGGTCCGTGTATATCGTACACCGAACCCCATACAAATAATGTCGCCACATCTTGAGGGCGAACACTACCTCTCCCAGTTCCAAATCATGAGTGGGATATCTCGACTCATGAGGCTTAAGCTGCCTCGATGCATACGCTATCACATGCCCCCTCTACATAAGCACCGCTCCCAATCCGGATATCGATGCATCACAATAT
This sequence comes from Lactuca serriola, assembly GCF_051521515.1. Lineage (NCBI taxonomy): Eukaryota > Viridiplantae > Streptophyta > Magnoliopsida > Asterales > Asteraceae > Lactuca > Lactuca serriola. Next base: position 159,890,592 of record NC_136409.1, read on the forward strand.
ACCACAAAATCCTCCATCCCTTCTGGAAGGGCTAAAACTGGGGCCTCGCATAGCTTCTGGCGAAGTGTCTCAAATGAGGTCTGCTGGTCCAGACCCCACGAAAATGCAACACCCTTCCGGGTCATCTTGGTGAGTGGCACAGCGATCTTGGAGAAATCCTTAATAAATCTCTGATAATAACCGGCCAGTCCCAGAAAGCTCCTGATCTCGATGGATGATCTCGGCACCTCCCACCTCATGACGGCCTCAATCTTGGCCGGATCGACCAATAGGCCATTCTGGTTGACGAGATGTCCCAAGAACTGAACCTCTCGTAACCAAAACTCACACTTGGAGAATTTGGCATACAGCCTCTCCGATCTCAGAACTCCAAGGATCTCCCTCAAATGCTCCTCATGTTGTTCTCTGGACCTCGAATATACCAAAATATCATCAATGAATACGATCAATGACCGATCCAACATCGGCCTGCACACCCTGTTCATGAGATCCATGAACGCAGCTGGTCCATTGGTGAGCCCAAAAGGCATCACCACAAACTCGTAATGCCCATAACGAGTTCTGAATGCTGTCTTCTGGATATCTTCATCCCGAACCCTCATCTGATGATAACCCGACCTCAAGTCTATCCTTGTAGCTGATCGAACAAATCATCGATCCTCGGCAACGGATACTGGTTCTTGACCGTCAACTTGTTCAACTCCCGGTAATCAATACACATCCGGTGTGAACCATCCTTCTTCTTGACAAAAAGGATTGGCGCTCCCTAAGGTGAGCTACTCGGTCGAATAAACCCCTTGCCCAACAGCTCCTGAACCTGCGAAGATAACTCCTACATCTCTGGTGGCGCGAGGCGATAAGGTGCCTTGGCGATAGGTGCTGCTCCCGGAACCAAATCGATACGGAACTCCACTTGCCTCTTCGGAGGCACGCCCGGTAGTTCCTCGGGAAAAACATACAGAAACTCGAACACTATCGGAACTTCCTCAATCGAACTTGGCCTTCCCGCGGCCACGCGTGTGTCTAGCACATAGGCTACGAACCCACTGCAGCCCTGCTGCAGACTCTGCCTCGCCCTGGCAGCCAAACAAAATGCTGACCCGCACCGGGTCCCCTCGCCATACACTGTAAGCACCCCCCACTAGGGTCTCGGATCGTCACCAACTGATGCTCGCAATCTATAACAGCTCCAAATCGGCTCAACCAATCCATGCCCACTATCACACACACGTCCCCCATCGCAATCGGGACCGGATCTATCGGGAACTCCACCCTGAAGATCTCAAGGATACATCCTCGAATCACTTCCGTAGCATACACTGCTCGCTCATCACCTATGGAAACTCCCAGAGGTCGATTCAACGCCTCTCGACGGATACTAATGTGCTGACTAAATGCCAAGGAAACAAAGGACCGACTCGCACCCGAATCAAATAATACCAAAGCAGGTACAGAACTCACAAGAAAAGTACCTACACATATCATCATATAAGCACAATATCATAAACAAAAGATCAAATACGGGATACATACCAGCCACAACATCGGGCGCCGTGCGGACCTCCTCCGCAGTCAACTGAAAAGCTCTCCCACGAGTCTTCAGAGCCTCGGCCTTCGCCGGTCGGACCTCAGTAACCCTAGCAGCCGGCACAGATCCTTGCGTTGATCCCTAGTGTAGCTGAGGGCACTCGGCCTTCCGATGGCCGGTCTGGTTGCAATGGAAGCAAATCATAAATCCCTTGGGGAAATCCCTGGCGATATGCCCCTCCTTGCCACATTTGTAGCAAGCACCCGATCGACAGGCCCCCTCATGACCCTTGCCGCACTTCCCGCAAGTGCGGCCCGTCTGGCCTCCAGTCCTCGGATCAGCGGACTTGGTCCGCTTGGTTGCCGGCTGAGACTGAGCCGACCGCCGATCCATCCTCTGAGACTCGGCCTCCTCCCTGGCCTGAGTCTCCAACTCAATCTCCCTCTTCCTGGCATTTTCCTGAATCTCAGAAAATGTATGGTATGTCGAGTTTAACACGAACTCCCGAATGTCCCTCCTTAGAATACCCAGATACCGGCTCATCCGAGCCTGCTCAGTAGACACCTGCTCAGGGCAGAACATCGCCCTCTCATGAAACTTCCGGGTGACTACAATAACCGAATCATTACGCTGCTTGAGGGTCAAGAACTCCTGAACCAGCCGTTCCCTCTCCACCGGGGGAACATACTCGTCTCTGAACATGGTGGTGAACCTCTCCCAGGTCACCGCTGAAATCTCTGCAAGAGTGAAGTTCACTGTCACGAACTTCCACCAATCCTTCGCTCCCAAGCGAAGCTGGTTCAAAGCGAACTGTACCCTCAGATGCTCCGGACATGAACACATAAAGAAACATCCCTCAAAGTCAGCAATCCATCTCATCGCAGCGATCGGATCCTGTGTCCCATCAAACTCGGGTGGCTTCGTGTTGCTGAACTCCCGGAACAGCAACGAGTCACCTCCCTGAGGCCTAGCAGCAGCCACAGCTGCAGCAGCTACAGCCTCAGTCACCACGGCATACCGCTCATCAAAAGTCTCCAACAGCGTGGTCTTGATAGAACCAAACATCTCCGGAATCTCGGCCCTGATCGCCATAGCCACCTCATCGTGGATCATCTGACGAAGCTCCTCGTCACTCACACCGCCTGCCTCAGGCCTGTGGCGTGTCCCAACCATGATGCCTCTGAAATACAACAAAATTATCAGAGACTCGATCGAGCATACTCATACTCGATGACGCAACCTACTCGTCCTCCGTTGTCTAAAAGATTCTTACTTGGGGTGTCCACTGATCCGGTGTCTTCAGTAGTATGGGCCCAATACTATTGACCACACTGCATCAGCATTCACTCCAAGTCCTCCTCCTTGGATCCTGGATTACGAGTACTCTACTCTCATGAGCTCCTGAGTGCTATCTACTCACTTTCAAAGCATCTCAGCACCAGAAATCTCCTAGGCTAAGGCATCACAAATCAGGCCACTCTAGTCCTAATATGTATACCTAGCCTACTCTAGCATGGATAATGTAACATAATACACCTCATAACATATAATGTAAGGGTACTTTTGGGGATTCACCATTCGGGCGCTCGCTGATCATACACACGGCTCTGCTCTATTTGTCTAAAAACTGTTTTTTTTACTCTTTTCAAAAAATTTTCTTCCTTATCAAAAATTTTCCTCAAATCCTCAGTTTGAGTTCAGATATGCCCGAAGACGCATCCGAATCCCTCAAACCAAGGCTCTGATACCAACTTGTAACACCGTAAAAAATTTGAAACAATTTTTCACTTTTGAAAACCATAAAACATCATTCTCATTCATTAAAACATTGTATCATCATTGTATCGGTACAAAACCCAAGATCAGATTATATATAAACTCCCATGTGCGTGTGTGTACGAGTCATGTCGGCGCCTTCCCGCGCTCATCGCTAGTACCTAAAACACATAACACAACAACTGTAAGCTTAAATTCTTAGTGAGTTCCCCAAAATACCACTTACACACATACGCCTTTGCAAGCCATACTCCATACGACCTTCCGGTCCATGTTTCTCAGGGGACTTCCGTCCCAACTCGGTAAACCTTCCGGCCTTACCCGTGTCGACCTTCTAGTCCATAACTCCCTGACCTTCCGGTCCATATCATAATGCCTTCCGGCCCATATCATAATGCCTTCCGACCCATATCATACATAACATACATATCACATACATAACGCATACCGAACATGCAACGCATATCGTACAAAACATGCATCTCATAACATACAAGACCTTCCGGTCACACTTAGGTACCCTTCCAGGTACAGTATAGTGAGAAGACTCACCTCGTATGATGTCTAGAATCTCACGTGCTCGATATCTCTGAATCTCGAAACAACGACCTAGTCCCGCCTATTCATAGCAAATAATTATTCTAATTATTATCGGCTTCCAAGGCTATGCTACGTCCTTTTTCACTATCCCACAGAAGGGTAAAAGACCATTTCACCCCTCCCTGACTCGAAAGTCCACATGTTGACCAAAACCCTAAAAGTCAACAAAAGTCAACAGCAAGCAGTACGCGGGGCGCACCAGCTCCTGTACGCGGGGCGTACTCTTGCTTTCCAGAAACAGGGGACGCGACCCAGTACGCGGCGCGTACTGGGATTACTTTCTCATTCTAAGGTCTTAAACGGTTAAGACATAACCCCATATTCCAGATCTGGCTGTTTTAATACATCTTAATCCATAAAGTCGAAACCTTTAAGCCTTTGCAAGGCTATAAAGGTTCCCCACACCTTCTAACCCTTTCCTTTCTCCTCCAAAAGTCTAGATCTCATGCATGGCTCAACATTCACATCCAAGATTGCATTTTTATGAACATAAAACTCATATAGTTCTGGAATATGATAGATCTAGGCTAATGGAGACTACTTGCTCATAAAGTCTCCATCTTGGGACCAAAAACCCTAGAAATTGGTCCAAGGAGTACATCATATAAACTATAAGGCAAGATCTGAACTTTTTACCTCAGGAAGAAGCTCCAACCTTTATAGTCCTCAGATCCACACTTTTCCACCAACTTCTAGCCTCCACAATGGTCTCCTCTTCTCTTTCACCACCTTGAAATGCCACTTTGGAGCTTAGAACACTCACACCCAAGCTAAAAACGAAGGAAATGCTCTCTTAGGGTTTCTTTCTGAAAGATGGTGGCTGAGGGACAAGACCATCTCATTCCTTTTATAGCCCTTAAGTCATATTAGGGTTTTGAATCTGGGCCGGTTACGCCCGACGTAACCTTAGGTACGCCCAGCGTACCCGGATGAAATCCGCGTACAAGATAAGCGCGTGAGTACGCGCAACGTACTCCTTGTACACCCAGCGTACTCACCAACTTAACACTCAACACCAAGGACCCAACATGACAACTTGGAAAAGATGAAGGGTTAAATGGTAGAACCTGAATTTCGAGCTATTACACCCGTCCACACTCCTCTTAATAGTGAGATACGACCCAACCCATACTCACTCCTTTCCTAACTTGGGCCTCACCCCTGCTCTGTTGCTAATGAGATATGGAACACCGTCTATACTCTGCTATTGGTGAGATACAGGACCTCGCCCACACTCACCTCCCTACCAGGCACATACATGTATCACACAGACAAGTATAAACTATCGTATAAACCATTCCTTGGGCACCCGCCCGCTAACATTGGACTTTGGTCCTGAATACTATACTAGCATATTGTGCCTAGGGCTAACCCTCGGGACTTCCTACTCATAACTACATGGGCCGGCATTATGGCCGTAGACCCATTCACACAAAGGGAAACTCACCTGCACTGTTGAACCTTGCTGATAACCCCCTGGCTGCTGCCGGCAATTCTCTGAACCGTTGCTCCAATATCTCCCCGAGCTACTAATATCAATATAACACTTAGTCCCAAACTGAACTTCTAGAAGTCGAACTAAGTCAACTCTAGTCAAAGTCGAAGTCCTGGTCAAAGTCAACTTCCAGTTGACTCTACTCGTCGAGTCAACCCGTAGACTCGCCGAGTTCTTGGACTCAGAAACTCTCATAATATGACTCAACTCGCCGAGTCGCCCTAAGACTCGCCAAGTCCAACGATCTTTGAGTCCCATCCTGCCCAGATGACTGAGTCACCACTCAACCCACTGATCTAAGTCTTAACCAGAAGAGGTTGGGGGTTCTACGACCTAACTCGTCGAGTCCAAGAACAGACTCGCCGAGTCCACGACAATCTTCAACAGACTCGCCGATTTGTTCTTCCAACTCATCGAGTTCCTGCCCATCTTCTTACAACTCGCCGAGTCCACCCATGTGACTTGCCGAGTTGCTTCAGTTCTTAATCCTTACAGTGGCTTTTCGAGCCATGCAGGGGCTCCAAATTGTAGATCCACCCTTCTAAGGCACACCCTTCACGTAAAGTTGCAAACTTTACGTGAAACCAAGGAGCTATAGGCTTAAAACACTCTAGGGGTAGGGCTTAAGACAAACATGCTTCACCAACACACCAAGGACTGATACTTTATGGGTTTTTGGACCAAGAGAAGCCTAGATCTGAAGTAGCAACCTCAGATCTGGACTTCTAACTCGAAATGGCTCCTGAACATGCCAAAATGGCCCCAAAGCATCATCCAAGAAAAGATCTAGAAGCAACAAAGGCAAAGTGACAGATTGTTACCTTCAAACTGATGCTCACAACCAAAGAGTTGAATCCTCCAGCTCCTTAGTGGTAAAATCCTCCAAATCTTCCTCTTGCAAAAGTCCCAAGCTCACTTTCCTCCTCCTCTTACTCAAATTAGCGTTTGGAATCGCTTAAAGAAGCTTCTGGCCGACAAGGGGGTTGAGGAGAGGACATAAGGTCCTTTAAATAGGGTGCAAACCCTAAGATTAGGGCTTTTCTCGTCCAGACCAGACTTGCCGAGTCCACTCGCTGACTCATCGAGTCGGTCACTTATTCTATAACCCGGTTCCCGCTCCGACTCGTCGAGTTCTTCCTTGGACTCGACGAGTTGACTCCTTGAATTAGAGCTTTTCCTTTCTTTTCTTGGTCTTTCTGATTCTAGGTGTTACAGATGGATTCTATTGTTTCATGAACCAGATTTGGACGCCAAAGTTCGGTGGTTATAGAGACATGGTTACGAATGAAGCACACAAAACCCGATACTCCATTCATCCGGGTTCAGACAAGATGTATCTGGACCGTAAGAAACTTTACTGGTGGCCTAACATGAAGGCCGAGATTGCTAGCTTTGTGGGCAAGCGCCTTACTTGTGCCAAAGTCAAGGTAGAATACCAAAAACCTTCAGGTTTATTGCAACAACCTGAAATCTCTGAGTGGAAGTGGGAGCGGATTATGATGGATTTCATAACTAAGTTACCCAAGACAACGGGTGGTTATGATACTATTTGGGTAGTCGTCGATAGATTGACACAATCCGCACTCTTTTTGCCCATAAAAGAAACCGACAATATGGAGAAGCTAACACAAACTTACATCAGAGAAATAATTAGACTGCAAGGTGTGCCAATATCTATTATTTCTGACCGTGATAGCAGATTCACTTCTCGTTTCTGGCAATCTTTACAAAATTCTCTGGGAACTTGGTTGGACATAAGTACAACCTACCATCCACAAACGGACGGACAAAGTGAAAGGACGATTCAAACTCTAGAAGACATGTTGCGAGCTTGCGTGATAGACTTTGGGAAGGCATGGGATATTCATTTACCCCTTGTTGATTTCTCTTATAATAACAGCTATCACACTAGCATAAAGACTGCTCCATTTGAAGCACTCTATGGCCGCAAGTGCATATCACCTCTGTGTTGGGCTGAAGTGGGTGATACGTAGTTAGCTAGAGATCAAATTCTTGACAGTACTCTCACTGGTCTAGAAATCATTCGTGAAACTACGGAGAAAATCGTACAAATTCAGGAGCAACTTAAAGCTTCCAGAGATAGACAGAAAAGCTACGGTGACAAAAGAAGACCTTTGGAATTCCAAGTGGGTGACCGCGTCTTGTTAAAGGTCTCACCCTGGAAGGGCATGATACGCTTTGGAAAGCGTGACAAACTGAATACAACATACATAGGACTATTCGAGATTCTTGCCAGAATCGGTCCTGTAGCTTACAAACTTCGACTACCCCAAGAACTAAGTAACATTCATCCTACCTTCCATGTTTCGAACTTGAAAAAGTGTCTATCTGACGAGACTCTTGTGATCCCAGTCGAGGAAATCGAGTTAAACGAGAGCCTCAACTTTATGGAAGAACCCATAGAGATTCTAGACAGGGAAGTTAAGAAAACCAAACAAATCTGTAACTCGATCGTGAATTCACTTGGGAATGGGAGGACCAAATGCAATAGAAATATCTACATCTTTTTCCCTAGTCTTTCTGTAATGCTATAGTCCTAATTTCGGGACGAAATTCTCTCTAACGAGGGGATAATGTAACAAACCGTTATTTCAAATCTATGTAACAGTATAGATAAATTTATAGTTCTTTTTAAATTACTAAATATAAATTTTTGTATACTATGTACATTTACATAATCGACCCTCAAAAATGAAGTATTAAATAATCTCGATTGGGATGAAACAAGTGGTAGATATTGTAACAAGGTTTCCAAAAATACTAAGAACACTAAAATCCCAGTTATAACGAAAAAGTTATGACCAATCAAAGATCCGCGACAAAACCGACAAAACACTGTTCAGTGTAAAAAGTGAGTTTTCAATAAAATGCGTTTTAGCCTTAACAATCTAAATGAAAGTTATAGAATAAGTTAAACCGAGAAATTTCATAAAAAGAACGTTAAAATATGACTTCGTATGAGGAAGTTATGATTTTTCTAAGATTCAATATAAAAGTATACAACTAAAAACTCGAAATAAAGATCGAGTGATTTTTAGCCGACACAACCTAAACGAGAATCTAAGGTCTCGTCAATAGTAGTACAATGGTAAAAAGACAGACAAAAACGGACGTCGGATGAAGAAGTTATGAATTTTTAACGGACGTTTCATGTCCCTACCTATTAAAAACATAACTTTAAAAATAAAGTCAAAAGTAGCCGATGGAGTCTAAACGAAAGTTGCAGAGCATAGTCTCACCTGCGCGGGGATATAATGAACGTAAAAAACGGAGCTCGTATGCAAACGTTATGAATTTTTGAAGTTGAATAAATGTGAGTACGCCAGCGTACAAGAGTACGCCCAGGTTACTCGGAAACAAGGTCCTGGACCGGCCACGTTGACGCTCCGTTACCCTCTCATTGTATGCGAGCCATGCATGCATACTAGCTCCGACGCGTAAAGAATAGGCTAGACACGTACGCTACGCCCAACGTACGACCCGCGTACGAGGAGGCTTCAGCCTCCTATAAATAGGAACCGAGACCTCCGGTTTTAAATGCTAATTTCCAACCTCTCTCCTATATCCACTCACTTTGAAGCCTCTCAAGACTACCCCGACGCCCCGGTGACATATCCAAGCTCTGACGAAAGTCTGAAGCCCTGAAATTCTCGAGAAGCTAACATCTTTCCAGTCGAAGTGCTGTCCGCGTAAAGCCCAATTTTTCATCAAATCGTCACTCTTACCAAGTGAGTTCATACCCCCGTATTTTCATAAGTTTTTATAGTTTTAAGAGGGGGGGGGGGGGAATACAAGTTTAACACATGGTTTTTGTGTTACACACAAATAGTTTCAAAATGTGTTAAAATGACATCAAGTCATCAAAAATATTTGCAAATATTAAACTCTTAAAATGATTTTATAAACTAATGTTTTTCCACCAAAAATCATATATATATATATATATATATATATATATATATATATATATATATATATATATATATATATATATAAAAGATTTATAGTATCGGTTATTTGTCCGAATGTCATTTAAATTTTACTTATATATAAATATAAAAGTTATTTCATTCAGTTTAGTTACCCTTTGTAATATGTTGAGCAAGGGGTTAAATTCATAGATAGTTAGTACTAATTCAGAAAGTACATATAAATTAGAATAGGTATAATTTATGATACATAAAATATTAATTCACGATTCAAGTATACTAGAATACACCGTTTTACAAGAAATAAGGGTTTGATTCAAAACTAATCAAGGGTATACAACTTTCAAAAACATGTTAAGAATTAATACTAATTCAAGAATATACAATTAATCATTATTTCAGGATGATTGGGTTTTCATAACTATTATACATGTAATGTCTATATGCTTTTTATGAGTAATTGGGTTCTGGTTGTTTAGTTCATTTAAACAACATAGTTAAAGTCTTGACATTATAACTAGAATCTCCAGTCGGGGATCGAAACAATGTGTGTATAAATCTATATTGGGATTGACAACCCCGCACTCAGACTGATAGCTACAGTCAGGAATACACGCCTATTAGTGTATAATTAACTAAACATGAGTACATTTTCAAAGTACTAGTTTACCAAAATACAGTTTACAGTATTACATCTCAGTATTCAATAACAGCTGGTGAAGCCAGGCACACTCACTTTTACAGTTTATACAAAAGGATACAAAAACAGAACACTGGTTTACAAATAGAACGGTTTTATGTGATTAAAAATACTTTTCATATACAACATAAAATATAGGATTTTCTGGAACAATTTACTTATTCAAGAAACCGAAAACATACTTTAAACATATAAATTTATGTTCTCACTCAACATTATGTTGATACTCTCTTTTCAAATTACTTGTGTTCTTAGGGAAACAATAATCAGGTACTCCCCAAGCTTTTGAGAAGATGGAGCTATTTTGAGTCATATCTTCTATCTTTTGTTATAGCTATTTTGGTGTCAATATATAGTGATTGAACACACGTAATTATTTATATTATTTAAATACAATGGTGGTTTGTACTTTGATTACTTTAATGCATGTTTTGTGATACTACAAATGAAGTCCTCCACCCTCGGACGTTTCCGCCGTCTGGTTTGGGGGTTTGACAGATTGGTATCAGAGCATTGTTTATAGTGAACTCTGTATATTAATCCATAAAAGATATATAAACTATAAATACATTTGCGGCTAAGAGCTCCGACTACAAGTATACTTTTAAAATATAAGTATTTATTAAGAAGTATACTAACATTTATATATATAGGAACAATATCACAGTCATAACAACTCAAAAGTATTTGGATATTGGACACTGTAGTCAAACCTGGGCAGTTATGTAATCATATCTGGGATCAATATAGCCTGATCAACTATATTGGTTTATGATATGACCAACATGTGTTTGGGAGTGAAAGTAGTGTTACAACAAGTCTAAAATTTACCTACTACATATATACAGAAGAAACTCTAGAACAGAACATAAATTTAAAATATTATAGGAGTATTTTATGATACTATAGATACAATAGTTTAACATCAATGTTTAATATTATGTGCTCTAGTTTTTCATACACTTCTCATGTCCTTATTCTCGCACATACAGAATGGCTAGGTTTCATTTACCAGGGGACCCTTATTTTCCAAACCACGGTAAGAAAGGATGGATAGTAGATGATCCGGAAGAGGATCCGGAAAAAAGATCCAAAAGAAGAGGAAGAAGAAGATGAAAATGAAGATTTAGAGGGTACCGACATAAAACCCACGGTATACAATCCCCCACCAGCCATGCCACCTCCAACAGTCAAGCAAGGATTTCAAGGGCCAACGCCGATTTGGGGAGATCACATATACCACTGGAGCCGACAGTGGGGCCAACACCCACCCTATGGAATGTGCCGAGATTTCTACGACCTTAGTAACGGAGGATCAGCCGACATGGCTCTTCCTGTCATTGTTCATCGTATAGCTCGCCAAACCGATCAAGTGAGGGTTTCGATAAACCGGATCCTAGAAGTCAATGCAACGGCACAAATCAACGCTGCGAATATTCGTCGTCTGGACGAAATTCAAGATAAATCCTAAACCCACACCGAGGCACTGCAAAATAAAATGAATGTTGCCCTAACAGAAATAAAAGAATTAAGGGAACATCAAACTACCTTGGAAAGACAGCTAATGTAAACCAAACACTAGGAAGCAGAGTCTAGTACTCGTCGCAGTACGCGATACAAGTAGTGTTTATTCTACTTCCAATTTTGTTATAGATTAGGACTTCAGCTCAATGTTTTATTTTCAGTAAATTGGTGTACTGTAGGCCTTTAGATAGGCCTAACTTTCGAAACAACATATTTTATTTCATAAGTTTTGGTTATAGTCTAAATCTATGAATATGTTCTAGTGTTATTTTTCATGTTTTTTAGTACGACCGCAAAAATTTCATTTTCGGTAGGTCGGTTTGATGTTGATGTTTCCCCCGTTTGGTTTTGGGGTGTGACATGAGACCTTTTCACCAGTTGCTAATATTAAGTCAATTAGGGTAATGCTTGCCATAACTGCTCATTATGCTTACAAAGTATGGAAAATAGATGTTATAACTGCTTTCCTTAATGGGAAACTAGTTGAGGATATATACACGGCTCAAGCAGAAGGTTTAAAAAGTTGTGCAAGATTGAGAAGTCCATCTATGGACTGAAACAAGCACCTCATAGATGGAATCTTTGCTTCCATGAAATGGTCAAAGAGTTTGGATTTTATAGAAGTGAAGATGAGTCTTGCATGCATGTTAAAGATAGTGGGAGTGTATTGACCTTCTTAGTCTTATATGTAGATGACATACTCCTAATAGGAAATGATGTTCCAACTTTGCAAGAAGTCAAGTCTTAGCTAGAGAAATATTTTGCTATGAAGGATCTGGGAGAGGCTATATATATATTCTTTAGAGAAACAAGTAGAGACATTTACTAAGAGTTAGCCAGAGTACATACTTGGATAAAATACTAAAGCGGATCAGAATGGAGAATTCCATGAAATGGGACTTACCCATCACTACTAGAAAACAGACCTTTAATGACACGCTTTTTACGACACGCACTGATTAATGATACGCAAAAGGGCGTGCCCTAAAAATAATGTCAGATCTTTAGAAATTTAAAGAATTTTGGATGCGCATTCTTGCGTGCCCTAGAATTAGTGTCTCACAAAAAAAACACGGAGGGTACTTAATTTTAAAGGTGTGTCATCTAGAAATGTCGCTTTATAATTTTACAAACACGCTCTTCAGCAACTAGCAGTGGGAAAAAGGAAATAAAAAAAAAATTAGAAAACCCGCCTTCCTTTCTTGTTTCCCCTCTTTAGCTCTGGGTGTGTTCTTTGACCACAAAAATCTTCTCCGGTCTTCCTCCGCCTCCCTACATCGAGTGTTGCTTGATTCTTTCCCTTGCACTCCGACCGCCGCCTCCTATTCTTCCTCGTTCGTTGACATCGATCAAGGCTCATTTACTTCTACCCACTGGAACCACCATATCTCCCACTCGATGTTGAAATTGTCAGAAAAAGCCCTAATTCAGTATTATACTCTCAAGTCTTAATATTAATGCAAATCTTGATTATCGTTTGTTTTTTATTCCCTACAGATAAATCGAAAAAGGGGAATTAGAATGACGAAGGTAGTGGGAGTTTTGGTCCGGTGGTCGTGGCTCATCTATCGAGCAAGGAAGATGGGAACGCAAGTAGCCATGGTGGCTCGATGATGACAATCAATCGAGAAAGGGGAAGCACCTCTGGTGCGGGACCGATTTGACGAAAGGAGAACGGAGAAGCGCGTCAATGAGTCCCAAAGCACAAAATCAAGACTAGGGCTTTTTTCAAAGATCTCTCTCTCTCTCTCTCTTAGGTTCCAGATAGTGGCTTTAGGGAAGGAAGAAGACAGCGAGGGTGGCTTAGAAGAAGGAAGACACCACGATGGTTATAGGTAAAACTAGGAATTTTTTGATCGGAGACCTTACAACCCAGTTGCTTCACTCTCGATTGCAGCGTCGTTCGGCAACTAAGACTCCTCCATCGTACTGGTTCTGCGACTTCTCAGGCTACGACATCGGTTACTACACACCTGTCTATTAATCACTCTCATACTCATCACATAAGAATGAAAAGCTATCTATCACCATCGTTACATCAGTATCGACTCCTCAGGCTCACTGGTCCACCTCCCCTCCATCCTACTCCATCTACTAAGACTCCTCAGGTTTGCAAGCCCTAGGTCTAATTGCACTAAGGTATGAAAAAGGATGCTTCTACCTTGCCCTATTTCTTCATCCATTCAACAAATAAGAGGAAACGTAATTTCTCATTCATCTATCGACTTCATCTTCTCAATCAAGCAAAACGGATTATGAGTTTTTCCTGCATCTACGATTTCACCTGGTATTTTCGATTTCTCCTTTATGCCTCCATTTTTTTCCTGCATCTATGTAACGTCCAAAATTTCAAAACAATTAAAACTTTTCAAAAACCACTCATTTTAATAACGTTGTTACAAAAGGTTTTCAATACATTATTTAACAGAGTATTTTTCCCAGGTTCATATCATAAAACATCAACGCGAGGAACGATACGATCACGCCTTTGCCTTGCCACAGACTCCTGAGAACCTGAAACATAAAACCACAACTGTAAGCCCGAAAGCTTAGTGAGATACCCCCAAAATACCAACCACATATACGCCCTTCCAGGCCACGACCTTCCGGTCCATGTGTCTCAGGGGACTTCCGTCCCTGCTGGGTAAACCTTCCGGTCCTACCCATGCCGACCTTGCGGCCCACAACACAACATATTGCCTTCCGGCCCATAACATATTGCCTTCCGGCCCATAGCATAAAATGCATACATAACATAACAAATCATATCACATAATCATATAGCAGTTCACAGACAACAATCGATCAACAGATCACATGTCATAGCATTACTCTAAACAAGATACCGGTCTAGCCGGTCACTAGCATAACATTACCCTACGAATCAGTCAACATACTAAATGCATACATACGCCTTTCCAGGCCATGACCTTCCGGTCCACATAGCAATGCCTTCCGGCCCATAACATGTAATGACAACTACCCGGATTTCCATCCGATAAAAGGGTCGGCCTTGGTGCCATAAACCCTAGCGATATAGTGAGGATAACTCACCTCGAAACTGCCGACTGAACAGGTAGCTCAAGCTGCTCCGATCACTGATACGATCTTTACCTCTGGACAGCCACCAATGCACTGAACTCAAACAATAAACAACAATTATCAAAATACCCCTGGAACCACTGGTCAATCCTTGGTCAAAGACAAGGTCAACGTCAACCCCTAACTGACCCTACTCGCCGAGTCAACCCTATGACTCGCCGAGTCCCCATACTCAGAACTTCACTCAATCCGCGATCTAACTCGCCGAGTCACCCCAAGACTCGCCGAGTTCAACAACCCTGAGTCCACTCGCCCTTGACTCACCGATTCTCTAAGATTCACTTTCTACACGTCGAGTATCCCCCTTGACTCGACGAGTTCCTCCTGGACGAATCGCGGGGCCACCCCAACTCAACTCGCCGAGTCTGAAGAACA
This sequence comes from Lactuca serriola, assembly GCF_051521515.1. Taxonomy (NCBI): domain Eukaryota; kingdom Viridiplantae; phylum Streptophyta; class Magnoliopsida; order Asterales; family Asteraceae; genus Lactuca; species Lactuca serriola. Next base: position 159,905,642 of record NC_136409.1, read on the forward strand.
ACTCGACGAGTCTCAGTTAATCTTCAAGCTACTCGCCGAGTCTGTTCATCGGACTCGGCGAGTCCATGCCATGCAACCACTCAACTGCTTTCTAAGATCAGAACTACTCCGACCATTCATAGGTCTGGCCTTCCTAGACTGATTCATCTCGTAAGATCCTCATTTCGGTGCTCATAATACACCCCATGACTCATAATTTACATTTTGACCTAAGGCATAAGGATTCCAATCCAAAACCTCCATTGACTCCCGAAATGCTCAGGCATGGGACATTCTGGACTTCCAAAGGTCCCAATACAGAGTTCCAACCGCTTGGGGGACTAAGGTAACACTCAATCTAGCCACAAAAGGGTTCAATAAACCCTAAATCCATAAACACATCAACATAGAAGGATGCAACTTGAAATATTACCTGAATAACGTGCTCTCTGTGTCCCCAATCCTCAGAATGTGGCTTCTGTTGTTGTTCCCTTAACCAAGCCTCCTCTTCCTTGCAAAGCAACACTTCCAAAATCAACAATGGTCTTCTACCTTGCTCGAGATGCTCACAATCGAATTAGGGCTTCACTCACAGGACTAGGGTGAACAATGACGGCCATAAGGCCCCTTATATATGTCCCCAAACCTGGACGGTTAGGGTTTCGCTAACCAGCGTGGACTCGCCGACTCCATATCCGGACTCGTCGAGTCCAGTCGCGAACCCGCGACCAGATCTGCGATCCTACTCGGCGAGTCTGAGCTCCAACTCGTCGAGTCCCCTCTTAAAACACCCAAAATCATAATTATAGCAATATCTGGAATTCCGGGCTGTTACAACTCTCCCCCACTAGGACTAGACTTCGCCCTCGAAGTCTCACTCTGAAAATAGCTCCGGATGCTGCTGCCACATCTCACGCTCCAGCCCACAGGTCATTTTCGATCCCCTCCGGTGCTGCCACTGAACTAACACCAGAGGTATCTCCTTATACCTCAGAACCTCGATCTTCCGATTTCTGATGACCACTGGTCTCTCGGCATAATTCAGGCTCGCATCCACCTGAATGTCTTCTAATGGGATCACTGCCGACTCATCGGCTATATACTTTCTCAATTGCGATACATGAAAAATGTCGTGGATTTGTCTCAAATCCATGGGCAACTCCAAACGGTAGGCCACCTGGCCTACCCCTACAATCACATGAAAAGGCCCAATATACCGGGGCCCCAACTTGCCCTCTTCCTGAATCGAATCACTCCTTTCCAAGGAGAGACCTTCAGGAGTACGAAGTCGCCAACCTGAAACTCAAGCTCGGACCGGCGTCTGTCTGCATAACTTTCCTGTCGGCCCTGGGCGGTCAATAACCTCTGTCTAATCTGTTGAATCTGCTCTGTCGACTGAAGCACGATCTCTGCACTGCTCATCACTCTCTGGAACCGAGAATTACCCAAGATGCAACTCTGATCTAATTCTCAACGATCACTTGACCCCTAAGGGTTAGGAAACCATGAACCACCGGATCCCCGATCCAAAGCCCACTTTGTCCATTCCGGACCGACTGAGAGACCCATTCTTACTCTCAGAGCAACTCTCACGAGGTCTCCTCTTGCAATCACATACACATGCTGAACTAGCCCCAACACCCGCAGGTTGGAAGACCCGATACACTGATGATATCCTCGAACATCTCCCAGGATGAACCACTAATATCCACCCTATACCCTGATCAGAATCACACTGAGAATTCAAGATTCTCTCTCCCCCTGCATCCCTTCTGAGCCTCAACAGACATCCCAAACCGGATGGGTTCCTACTTCACTGCCGCGCACACGATGCCCAAAACCATACTCGAAATACTCTAACCATAACTCTGCTCTGCAGCTTTCACTTTCGTGAACTTGCACTCCCCTTCGGAGTTACACACCTTTCTCTTTTCCTTTTCCAAGGAACCCTCTTGGCCATAATGCCACTCCAACCAGTGCCACGGTGCTCGCCCCAAGCGACACCACCCTTTTTGCGTAACCACTATTCACATACTCTGGTTCTCATTGCAGGGGCTCTCAAGCCCATGCACTCTCTCCATTCCACAAAATCACTACCTCAACTAAACAAAATCACTAACCCGGGGCCAGACCTTCCAATGTAATCACACTGCAACATACAAAATCCGAAATCTCAAACTGATCCAACAATACTATCAGAGTCCCCAGCATGACTGGACCGACTCTCATAACACACACCAGCCACTCGAGGCTATATCTCGGTGGGTCCGTACACCCAAACTCTATGAACCCTCAGGTTCTAACTCTGGGAACCTTCCGGTTCCAGCCCTAGCAACATGCACCACATAAATCCCGTGGGATTAATGCAGTACAACCCATCACGTACATCAAGCATACAAATACTATGATCACATAACCCCGGTTACTTACTCAAACTTGATCCCGGCCTGCTCCCAGGCCTCCACAATCAATTGCCCTAGGTCTGTATCCCGCCCCGCATACCCGACACTCGCTCTTGTCAGCCCATACTCTGAGCTGACAGAACACTGCTGAATCCCAACAGCTAAGCACCCTCACATACTCATCGATCTCCCCGAGAATTCTCCAATTCTCCCCCACTTAAAGCACTGACTAACAGCCACCGATCGCCATTAACGACCTTCCAGAACAACCCCGCACAAAGAGAACACTTACACACTGACTGCTTCCCACAAGCATAAGCAACCCTCAGCAAAACACATCTCCTCCCTGATCAATCCGCTCAAAAGAATCCGGCCTTTCAATTATCCACTCCACGACTGCAGATGCTACCCGACATTCAGCCCAGTGCCACATCTCCGCTATCAACCCTCACGAATGATAACCAACGGAATTCCCAAACAATAACTCATAACCAAACCCACAACCTGCAAAAGGATGGATACCGCATCGAAAACCGCACAATAATATCGGCACGAAAACACCAGACTATAACCATACCAAACCATTAGGGAACAACGAATGCCAAAGCGAAAACCTGAAACACTAATCCATAACCATGCCAAACCCGCGAAACAACGAATACCGCATCGAAATCCACCCAAGAGACCAGCACAAACAATACGCCACAATCAACGCAAGATAATCAAGACATCAAGAAAGCATCATACCCGCAGCTGCCTCCGGCAATGCTCCGTCTCCCTCTGCCGCAAGCCGATAAGCACGACCCTGAGCCCTTGGGGCTCTGCTCCATCCTGCCCTCCTCCTGAACTCCTCAAGGTGGCCGGTGCTAGAGCCTGCACCGGTCCTGCAGAAAGCTGTGGACAGTTGACCCCCAAATGTCCAACCTGCCGACAATGATAACAAATCCTCAAATCCCGAATCGGCACTGACTGCCGACAATCCCGCACATAGTACCCCTCCTTTCCGCACTTGCGGCATGCACCACCGGACCAGCAAACTCCGGTGTAATCCCTCCCACACTTCCCACAAGTGTGGCCGCTCCGATCCCCCATTCTAACATCAACGGTACTGGACCGTTTCGGCGCTAGCTGCGACTACATCGGAGCCTGCCTCAGCTCACGCAACTGCAAATCAACCTCTAACTCACGCCGCATGGCGGCCTCCTGTAACACCAACAAGGTCTCGCACCTCTGTGCAGACACGAACAGTCTGATATCCCCCTTGAGCATACTCAGATATCGGGACATCTGAGCCTGCTCCGAAGCGAACTCAGGGCATAACATCGCCCTCTCAATAAACATCCTGGTGCTCTCAGTCACCGACTCCGAATCCTACTTCAGCTCAAGGAACTCCCGAGCCAATCTCTCCCTCTCATCTCGCGGAACATAGCGAGTACTGAACATCTCTCTCTGAACTGATCCCCTGAAACCGCAGCCCTCTGCGCGTCGGAATATGACACCGTGGTCAATCTCCACCAATAGGTCCAGAGCACACCTCACCCTCTGATCAGCAGGGCATAAACTCGTGGAGAAACACCCCTCCACGTCCGATAACCATCTCATGGCAACAATCGCGTCCTGAACTCCATCGAATGTGGGAGGCTTCGTATAATAGAAGTCCCGATACTGAAAACTCCGACTAGCTCATCCCCTTGCCGATGTAGCCACCGCGGCAGCCGTCTCTGCGAGAGCCGCATATCGCTCATCAAAATACTCAATCATGGCGGTCTTGATCGACCCAAACAATTCCGGCAACTCAACCCGGAACAATGCAGCAACCCCATCACGCAGGATCTCGTGAATCCTCGCATCCCGCTCACTCGTGCTCGTCTGATCGATAACCTCCGACAGCACCGATCCACCCGGAACTCGCTCTCCAGCTCCCGATCCTGATCCGGATCCACTATCATCATGCCTCGAAATCTCCATACCGAAGACACCATACCAATCTCAGACACTTCCCACAATTCTGGGATCCAACTCTCGCAGTCCTACCCTAGAGATCATGGTTTCCCTGATACGCGTATGGGTCCTGTGCTTTCAGCAGTACGGGCCCATACTACCTTCCACACCTACCCATATTTGTATGAAGTACTACCACAATACCCTAGAGAACATGCATAACAACTATCAACCCTCACCAATAGAGGAACACTGAGAATATCCCATAAGGGACCCTAGGCTACAGGCATCACAAATCAGGCAACATTATCATGAATTCCTGAAGATCCCTAGCCTAACTCTAGCATGCTGTTCTATCAAGCTCAATAAAACAAATATCATGTATGGTATCTTGGGGTTACTTACTAGCTCCGGCTGATTGTACCTCCGCGTCCTCCTTTTACTAAATTTGAAAACCATTTTAATTTCTCTTTTTAAAATCCTCCTCGATTTGAGACTGGAGTCACACGAATGTTTCCCCCAATTCACTCAAACCAAGGCTCTGATACCAACTTGTAACGTCCAAAATTTCAAAACAATTAAAACTTTTCAAAAACCACTCATTTTAATAACGTTGTTACAAAAGGTTTTCAATACATTATTTAACAGAGTATTTTTCCCAGGTTCATATCATAAAACATCAACGCGAGGAACGGTACAATCACGCCTTTGCCTTGCCACAGACTCCTGAGAACCTGAAACATAAAACCACAACTGTAAGCCCGAAAGCTTAGTGAGATACCCCCAAAATACCAACCACATATACGCCCTTCCAGGCCACGACCTTCCGGTCCATGTGTCTCAGGGGACTTCCGTCCCTGCTGGGTAAACCTTCCGGTCCTACCCACGCCGACCTTGCGGCCCACAACACAACATATTGCCTTCCGGCCCATAACATATTGCCTTCCGGCCCATAGCATAAAATGCATACATAACATAACAAATCATATCACATAATCATATAGCAGTTCACAGACAACAATCGATCAACAGATCACATGTCATAGCATTACTCTAAACAAGATACCGGTCTAGCCGGTCACTAGCATAACATTACCCTACGAATCAGTCAACATACTAAATGCATACATACGCCTTTCCAGGCCATGACCTTCCGGTCCACATAGCAATGCCTTCCGGCCCATAACATGTAATGACAACTACCCGGATTTCCATCCGATAAAAGGGTCGGCCTTGGTGCCATAAACCCTAGCGATATAGTGAGGATAACTCACCTCGAAACTGCCGACTGAACAGGTAGCTCAAGCTGCTCCGATCACTGATACGATCTTTACCTCTGGACAGCCACCAATGCACTGAACTCAAACAATAAACAACAATTATCAAAATACCCCTGGAACCACTGGTCAATCCTTGGTCAAAGACAAGGTCAACGTCAACCCCTAACTGACCCTACTCGCCGAGTCAACCCTATGACTCGCCGAGTCCCCATACTCAGGACTTCACTCAATCCGCGATCTAACTCGCCGAGTTCAACAACCCTGAGTCCACTCGCCCTTGACTCACCGATTCTCTAAGATTCCCTTTCTACACGTCGAGTATCCCCCTTGACTCGACGAGTTCCTCCTGGACGAATCGCGGGGCCACCCCGACTCAACTCGCCGAGTCTGAAGAACAACTCGACGAGTCTCAGTTAATCTTCAAGCTACTCGCCGAGTCTGTTCATCGGACTCGGCGAGTCCATGCCATGCAACCGCTCAACTGCTTTCTAAGATCAGAACTACTCCGACCATTCATAGGTCTGGCCTTCCTAGACTGATTCATCTCGTAAGATCCTCATTTCGGTGCTCATAATACACCCCATGACTCATAATTTACATTTTGACCTAAGGCATAAGGATTCCAATCCAAAACCTCCATTGACTCCCGAAATGCTCAGGCATGGGACATTCTGGACTTCCAAAGGTCCCAATACAGAGTTCCAACCGCTTGGGGGACTAAGGTAACACTCAATCTAGCCACAAAAGGGTTCAATAAACCCTAAATCCATAAACACATCAACATAGAAGGATGCAACTTGAAATATTACCTGAATAGCGTGCTCTCTGTGTCCCCAATCCTCAGAATGTAGCTTCTCTTGTTGTTCCCTTAACCAAGCCTCCTCTTCCTTTCAAAGCAACACTTCCAAAATCAACAATGGTCTTCTACCTTGCTCCAGATGCTCACAATCGAATTAGGGCTTCACTCACAGGACTAGGGTGAACAATGACGGCCATAAGGCCCCTTATATATGTCCCCAAACCTGGACGGTTAGGGTTTCGCTAACCAGCGTGGACTCGCCGAGTCCATATCCGGACTCGTCGAGTCCAGTCGCGAACCCGTGACCAGATCTGCGATCCTACTCGGTGAGTCTGAGCTCCAACTCGCCGAGTCCCCTCTTAAAACACCCAAAATCATAATTATAGCAATATCTGGAATTCCGGGCTGTTACAATCTACTTCTCATCTCTGAAAAAACTTGATTTCACCATTTCAGCTTACAGCTATTGGTTTAGAACTTTAGATCCTTCAAGGAACTTGGGAAAAGAAATGTCATACCTATGGGCACATCTTCTTAAGTTAAATGAGCACATTTTTTTCACATAAACAAGTTTCATATTTCCTTTTTTTTGTTTTTGTCAAAATTTTAAATTATGAGTTTTTTCTTGGCAGGTTATATGGAAGTAACGTATGTAGTGAAGGGGGAGCTGAATTTCTTGCAAGTCCTTTTAACTTCTCATCTATACAAGAAAGTGTAAACATAATGTACCTCACTGATAGAGACAAGGGAAGTGGTTGGTTCATGGATAGAATATGATAACATTGTCTCTCTGTTACCGTTGCTTTTAGTTTCATTCTCTGAACAAGTTGTTGTTGTTTGGGAAGCTACCTGTCAAGTGCAGGCAACAGGTATCCAATTATTAGTATACAACTAGGCTACAAGAATAACTTCTTATAATCAAGAACCAACTAGTCAAACTAATGTTATATTCTCTAATATGTGATGTATTTAAGTACAACTAGTTTTTTTCTAATATTTTTTTATGATTTAATGGAGTGATGGTCATCTTTTTTTTATTGTTTTTCTTGTTCCTAGGTTTTTTTTAGGACCTGGTAGACAAGGAAATGAGTTATATACTCTCTTATATGCCATGTTTTCTTGAAATTGTAGTGATTATTATAACTTCTTTTCATGATACAGTAGGAGGTAGTCAAAAACAAAATGAAGGTCTGCAATACGAAAGTGGAAGGTGAATCGCTTAAGTTTTAGTGAGAAGCATATCATAACCTTTTCTCCTTTAACATGACTGAACTTCAACTCAAACAAGTAAAAAGTTAATGAATTTTATTTGGTCAATTTCTTGCAGATAAATTTTATAAGTTTTAAATATTTCTCATGTGATCTCAAGGTAAATCTCCCTTTTTCATTGTGCTTTTTTCATGTTTAATAACAGTAAGTTTGATTTCATGTGTAGGATGGAGAAGCTAATGCTTACCTGCTAAATGTTCTTGCACCAAAACATTGCAGCCCAACCACATTGAATATCAAGGGTCTGGTATCCTCTTTATTTGAGTTGTTCATCATGGAAGTAGGTGGATGTTGTTGAGTTGCAATATTTGGATTAAAAATATCTGGAACAGCTACTGAGTCATACCCCCACCCCCACTCCCCACTTAACTTCCAGAAGCATTTCCTACACAGAAATTATGAGCATGCATCTGTTGCAGGTAAAATTGTTGTTAAGCTAAAATGCTACTCATAGCAGCATAACTTACAGGTTGAGATCCAAATGTTGTAGGATTAAACATAAATCTTGAAGAGTGTATTCTTTAACAGGTATATATTTATTTTTGTAGAGTGTATTCTTTTGTGATTTGAATATAAAATATGATTCTGGGCCTTTGGGCTTTTTTTATTTTTTTATAAAATGCAGTCTACTTTTGAGATGTGAGTGTTGTTCGTTTAGCAATGGTGAGTATGTGAAAGCGGGATTGGCTGAACTAGACCACTGGTGTTTTAACGCAACTTATAAGGTAACTCTGGAGTGATATTTTCTTTCATTGGAATGGAATTAACGATTCCATTCCTTCCTCAATTCCGTCATGCCAAACACTATTTTCTATTCTTATTTGCTAAACAAAAGGACTGCAGTATTCAGGTTCTACTTGGGATGAACTGAAGCATATACGGCAGGCTATAGCATTTCTGGTAAAGTTTCTTTTATTATATAAAAATTTATTTTTTCTGGTTTTAAAGATTTTATTTTAATCAGTTTTAATCCCATTCAGGTTATACATCAAAAGCCAAAGAAAACACTGGACGAAATAAGTCATGACCTCTGCCTAGTGATGACAAGTATGGGACACAAAGCGTCTCCCCAGATGTAAGTTTCATAATAAGATCAGGTGCTTTTCCAACAAGTAAAAATCTACCTTTTAGTGAGAATTCCACTTTTAGTTTAGATTTAATGAACTTTTTTCTGATTATTGAAAGGCTACTACTAGAAAAAAATTGTTATCTGTTATTGAAATTCATCAAATGTCCCACCACACCTAAAAATGATAAAATTGTATATGCAGGTATTCTGAATTATTGACCTGCTTTCTTATGTAGGTTGTGATCCTCATAATTTTTGTGGTGAATCCTATTTTATATGAACGGACTGGTTCAGCTCTACTGGAAAAGCCATGTTTTAGGGTAGTTATCTTTATCTTGAACATCAGCTATGTCATGAATACATTCAAAACCCTCTAATATGATAAAATGCTGATGTATTTTCATTGTTGGTGAGGCTAATTTCCGTGACATAAATCTGACAACTCAGATACAATTCGCCTCCTGGCTGATAAAGTCAATCTGACCAGTCAAGTACTATTGTAATGTTCAGTCAACATAATGGCAGTTCAAATGAAACAAATAAAACCTGATAAATCTAGTGCATCATCTGTCCCCATAAATAGATAAGTTCTTATGTCTTCTTAGCTTTCCTCCTTCTCCTTTCCATTGTAGCCTTTGTTCCTAGCTTTAGAAATTGTGCATAATCATTTATTTTTGTGACACTCCATGTTTATTTCAGGCCCTTAAGCCCATGAACAGAAACTTAATAAATGGATAAATCACATTTTTCATCCCTATATTTGTTGATTTTTGTGGTTATGCTCCAGTAGTTTTACTTTTAACTTTTTTTTCCTTAAAAAGTATTATTGTCACACTTTCAGTCCCTAATGGACCATGTTTATTTTAACCTGTTAAGCCCATGTAAATGACTATTTTACCCTTTCCTTTATATATATTATTATTATCATAGTTGTGATTATTATTGGTTTTTATTATGATTAACATATGGAACTTAATAAACAAGTAAATACATTCCCCCCCAAGGTTTATCGATTTTTACTGATATTGTAGGACAATGGTGACACAAATCTAGAAACAGTTTTAAAGGAAGCTTCCATGGAAAACAAAACGGTTATTCTAACAACTCTAAATAAAGCATGGGCAGATCCAGAAAACTCAATTTTGGATCTATTTTTGGAAAGTTTTAGAATTTGTTACAAAACCAGTAAACTTTTAAATCATTTGGTGATTATTGCCCTTGATCAGAAAGCATTTATAAGATGTAAACATGTACACCCTCATTGCTTTGCACTTGTTACTGAAGGATATGATCTCTCACAGGAAGCCTATATTATGACCCTTGATTATTTGAAGATGATGTGGCTTTGACTTTCTTCGTTCTGCTCTTGAGTTGGGATACAACTTTCTCTTCACGGTACTCTCTCTCTCTCTCTCTCACTCTCTCTCTCTCTCTCTCACACACACACACACACTCTCTCTCTCTCTCTCTACATAGGAAAAAATGGATTTTTGTGTTGTTATGTACTTAAGTCTAGGTTTAGAAGTTAGAAGTTTGAACAACTCAAAACGACTTAGTTTTAAGTTAAAAACAGAACCCCTTGTGAACGGTGTTCTTATTTCTTAATTCTATTTTTTTTCTTTTTAGTTATATAATAATGATATTGCTGACTCTGCCTTTGGTTATTTTGACCAGGTTGTCCTCATGCTTGAAGGGATGGGTTCATCAGCACAAATCTTGAAACATTACTTATCATTCACAACTATAAAATTTGTCCCTGATTTTTCAGTGCATGCATCTTTGCAGGTTTATTCTTGTTTCTTGTCATTTGTATTGCATTTAATGATAAGGATCAGGAGGGATTTATGTCTTTTTTTTTATCCTTCAAAGTTTTGGAGCAGGGAGTTGATTCAGCAAGCAAGAGTATGATATTATTCTCATTTTTTATAAAAAAAGATTATGTCTTAATAAGTAAAATCTTGGAAAGATTGAAAAGAAAGTCAAAGTATGTTAATATGTCCAAGTAGTGATATCGTATGATGTTGGTGCAGGAACTTGATCATATTGTGGAAGAACTTGAAAATATTGCTAAAGTGAATCTCCTTTAACACATATCCATTATTTCAATAATTGAATAGGTTTATTTATTATTACATCATAGAAAATTTGTTATCCTGGAGTTCCATAGATAGCACATTTGACCAGTGTCAAATTGTTCTTGCATATGCTAAACTTAAATGCGATCTTACTTAATTTACCAATGTTTTTAGATTAACTTACCAATGTTTTTATATTTATGATAGACTGGTCCTTTAAAATGTTGGCGAGGGGGGTTATGCCTTTCAAGATCTATTGGAGATAGAGATGTTGGGGTGTTCATTATTCCAGTTCCTCATGTCAAACAAGTGAATGTTAGTTTAGTAATTAAACTCAATTTATTCCTCTTTTTATTAACAACTTTTATTTATTCATGAGCTTCATCTATCTTCTGCTGGTGGGCAGCTTGTAATTTCAAGTGATGGAGTCGCGGATTGGCTCCGAAATCAGCAGCAACACAAATTGTCAAAGTACGGAAACAAAAAAAATGTCAAATTTGTAATAAAATATTATGCAATGGATTCTATTTTTTGTATATGATATTTTGTATGACATTAAATTTTATTTTCTATTATGAGACATTAAATGCAAATTTAATTTGAAGATTAGTAAATCTATAAAAAAAATTATTTTTTTAAACATTTAAAATTATGATACGCAAAAATGTGAGTCATCCTCATTTATGTCATGGCCTTTCTTGACAGGGGATTTCTTGATACGCATTGCGTGTCATTAACACGCGCGTCGTAAGGTTACGACACGCGAATGTGTGTCGTCTTCCTTTATGACAGGGTCTTCCTTGATACGCATTGCGTGTCGTAAACGCGCATCGTAACTGCGCGTCGTAAATGAGCGTCGTAAATGCGCGTCGTCTCTCTTTATGACAGGGACTTCCTTGACGTGCATTTGCGCGTCGTCTGAGCCTTTTACGACGCACAATGAGCGTCGTAAAAGGTTGTTTTTCTAGTAGTGCATGCATCATATTGTTAACTTGAGCAAGGCTCAATGTCCCAATAGTGATAAAGAAATAGATGTGATGAGTCGAATCCCATATGCTTCTGTTATAAGATCGATCATGTATGTTATGACATGTACTCGACATGTTCTGTTATAGGATCGATCATGTATGTTATGACATGTACTCGACATGATGTGGCTTATGCTTTGATCATGGTTAGTGTAACATCTTGTTTCAGATCGTTCTATGATTTAAAGCTCGTGGGCCATAATTCAGGTATGAGAAGGTTTTGAGGCTTTAAAAAAAGAAAGGTTTAGACCCTTTTAGATGTGGGTAAGGTAGGTTGTGTGATAAAAGAGTTCGATTTGGGCTTTAGATCCTAAGGGTATCGGTAAAGGCATTGGTTCAGGATTTTCATGAATTTTGGATCTGAGTTCGAGTGGGTTTTAGGAAAAATAAAGTTGATAAAAGTGTAGGGCTTCTCATTACCTTTCCATGGATATAAAGAACGTCAAAAACGGAGTTATAACGAAGAAGTTATGACCATTTGAAGTTATGAGGTTTTGGGCCGAACAAGGTATACAGGGAATACCAGATGGGAACACATGGCGTTCAAGGGAAAAGTGATGCGGGCCAAGATGGGAACGTTATGCATTTCCCAAGGGAATGTTGGGCATTCGCTGAGCTGTTTCAAAGACTTGTTTTTAGGGTTTGACCCTTTTATAAGCATCATTATGGACCCAAACCTCTTCCATTCTCCAGCCTCCGTCCTCTCTAACCCTAAGAATGAAACCGTAGCCTCCATTTGAGTGATTCTTGAGCTTTTTGGTGATTTAGTGAGTTTTTGGTGCTTATTGTGGAAGAAGGGTTTCTTGAGGAAGCATTGCTTGGATAATGTAATATAATATAATTAAAGATATGATCAAGGTGACAAGTTAGGATAAATGAACTTGCCTACAAAGTTTGTAACTGGTGGGCATCACATCCAAAAAAAGCCTTCCAGTACTTGAATTGTTTGTATCCATTTTCAACATCTTCCTTATATCTCTCTAACTTCCTGAAATCATTCAACAAACATTCAATTTGTAATAAGAAAAAAACTCCCACTATAATGTAAACCTGACATGAACCAATTAAATACTCCATAAGAAAGAAACAAAGATAAAACTACGGAAGTCCATAAATCTCCTGCTTCTTTTAGAGTCAAACATCTATCATAGAAAAATATAAATTTCAATAATTAGTCATCACCATGTAGAAGTATCAACACACAGTACCCCAAATAATTATAAAATAAATCCCCAAAATTCCCCAGAAATTTAGATTTAAACTCACTGGTGATAATGTAAAACAACGATAGCTTGAACGAAGGTCGTGATTATAGAACTAAATGTTTCACCAATGACATCATGATTTCAAGGATTAGGTTTTCCATTTCCCTAATTGGACTGAGAGTTTTGTAGATTAACTTTTCTCCTGAAATCACATCAAATTGTAAAAGTAATCAACGATGTTGGGGGTGGTGGCGGTGGAAATCAGGGACGTTGGACTAGGGGTGGCCAGAATCAACAATGTTGGGGGTAGGGGTGGCGGGTTGGATTTAGGGTAAGAGAATGACAGACTGAAATTAGGGTAAGGGAGGCATCGAGGCGAACAAAAATATTGAGAGGAAAATCAAAATCAAGAAAAATATGGGAGCAAACTGGAAATTAACGACGCGTCTAGCAATATTTACCAAGTTGTATTTTGGGTTAACGAAGGCTCACAATTTTCGTCGTTGACCCTTAGGAAATTTGTGATTGATTCGCTATAGATATTTTCTGTCGTTGATATCTCATTTTCTAGTAGTGATAATGATCATACGAAAACACTTCCACTAAATTTGTTGTCTACATGTATACAAAAAATACTCAATGTGAATGAAACGAAATGATAATTACCCTAACTAGTCAACTTCCCTTCATGCAATGTTGCTATATGATTTTTAATGTTGCTATTGTCTTTTTCATTTTTACGGTTGTTAGCCAACCAACGGATTTTATGAAACCATTGTTAGAGAATATGCTAAAAACCGTTTCTAGAGAACCATTTTACATCTTTATTTTTGGTTAAAATAATAAGAAAACAAAGTATTTACCATATTTTAGTTTGTAACTTTTATTCATTTTATAGATTTATTTCACTTACATGTTACTGACTTTTTGGTCTTTGTGATAAAATTTTTTTGGTTAAACATGGACTTTCCCAATGATTGGTCCCAGTGTAATAAGATGGAAAACGGAGGTATTCTTTTATTTAAATGTATATTACTTCGGTTCCTCAAATTCATTTTCTATCTAAATACATTTCTTTGGTTGAAGCTCTTACAAAAATGAGCGTATTTTCTATGTATTTTGTGCTAAAATGATCAAATCCTTGAGGAATGGAAGAAACATTTAGATAGTGTTTGTTTTTTGTCTGCAGATCTGTGTGGTCTCTTCTGTCTGTGCCGCACAGACCACGCGCAAACATTAGCCTCCACAGACTGTTTGTTTTTTTGAAGACTGTAGACCTAAAAATGTCTGTGCACCCTCTTCTTGGCGCAGATGTAGACCAGAGTCTTCTAACATCTTCAGACATTTTCTAGTCTAAAAAAACATATATATATATATATATATATATATATATATATATATATATATATATATATATATATCTTTATTGTTTTTAAGTTTTTTTTTTAATTTATATTTTTTCCAAATTTATTAATAATAAACAATTTGAAAAAAAATTACAAAACTTAAAAAAAACCGTTCGACGATACAAACATTAGATTTTTGACAAATTTATAAATAAAGATTTATTAAAATAATAGTCGTTGAAGTTGTTTATATAAATATGAAAAAAAAAATCATAATATATTCTTATATTTTTTTTGCCAAATTTTGTAAAATATTATTTAATACAGTATCGTCAATTTCTCGAGAAAATATTTATGGTACGTTTTTAATGGATTTAATTGAAAAAATCGAAGTTTATTTTCATCCATTTATGTATCAATTTTTTTGATCATTAATTATAATGTTTAGTTATAACTTTGCAACTAAAGTTTTGGTTTTTATCAAATATATACGTTAATTCATACCATTTTTATTTTTACTTTTTTATACAATAATACATAAAAGTTGATCTAGATTCGTTAATTATTTAAAACAAAGTCATAAAAATATTAAAAAATCACTTTGAAGTTTAAAAAAATCAGTTTATTTAGATTTTAGTTTATTTTAGTAGCCCGCAGATGTTAAAAAAACAAATAGTCTTCTTTTTTCAGACTGCAGACGTTTGGTCCACCTCTTCTACTGCAGAGGTCTACAGATGCGGTCCACAAACTGCAGACATTTTGCCTCAGAAAAAACAAACAGCACCTTAATGTATTTTCATCTTTACAGTTACGTCACTGTACTTTGAAAACTCTTCTTATTTGGACTGTTGTTTCAAAGTATATTGTCTTAGCTTGGTAACAAAGTGACTCTAAACATCCTCTCTAATAAATGAAGGTTTTTTTTATCACTTGTGATACTCTCATTCAATTTGACAAATCTCATTTTATAGTTATTTAGAAATTTTTTTCCACATGTCATTTTATGAGTTTTTTCTATTTTATTAAAATCCACATAATATTTTAATGTAATAATTGCAATAAATGTAGTAATAAATGGATATCAATTTCATTAATGAATTTACCTTTTAATTTCGAAATTCCTAAAATTAATGCTCATTGGTTTCTTTCTTTATTTAATTTTTTTTAAATTTAAAAGAAAAAAAACATTTTCATTATAATAATTCATTATTTTTTCTTATAAATTCAAAGTTTCTAAATATTTTAACATTTATATTTAATTTTTTTTTTTAAATTAACGTATGTAATACATGAGCCTCACAACTAGTAAGTTATATGGAAAGCTAATCGTTAGGGAGGATATAGAAGTGTTTGTTGTGGTATAGAAATGTGGTGAAAGAAACTATGCAAACATCCAGAAAATATATTTTATGAGTGATCAAAATTGCTTCGGGTATGTCTTTGGTTTATTTTCTTTTAACTTAAAAAGAATCATAGTCTTATCCATGTAAAAAATACTAATGTACTTTTATTTATTGGATATTTTAGGATTCCATATTATAAAAATATATCACAAATTAGAGGAGCTTTCACTTCAAAGGAAAATATTATTTCAAAAGAAGTATTGCTGAAACTCCTGCCAACGTGCGGCTTAAAACTCTCATATGCAACCTAAAAGGCTTAAAAATGGCATAGTTAACAATGATTATGTGAAGTTAGTTAAAGTCAAGGATATTTCTGTCTTTTCTTATTGTGGTAGTTAGATTAGCTGGCATAGTTTGGTAGAAGATCTTATGTATTCTATCTGTATATTTATATGTTTTGTATTTGGTTCAGTGATGTATTCAGACAACCAATACAATGAGTTCATTCATTTCTTCTCTTTCGAACTTAAACATTAACAGATTATCCACATACCATTCATGATAGAAGATCATGTAACATAATCATGATAACAACATATTAGCAAGAAATTCTAGAGACGAATTTTTCACTTCAATCCACCATTGAAGCGTACTTTTGTAGTAGTATGTTCTGTCTCTTCATTATTCTTTATTGCGAAGTGGAAAAATACAGACACAATTGGAGCAATGTATACATTCACAATATAAAAATAGATACATCATACATGTAAATTGGAACCATAATTACTTTAACATAAAATATATATTGCAAATATCGTGCCCCTCCATACAAAATTATTTGAATAATACAATATAGGCATTCAATCAAAATAACAATATTGAAGGCAAAATAATGGAAAGAATGCTAGAGTTTATGTATAATCAAATGCGCACCATACTGGGGTTGAAGGGTGAGAAGCTTATGAGGAGCATGGATATATGATGGTGAAAGTTCGAAAGAGAACTTCTGTAAGATCATGGCGAGGGCAATTTTAGCTTCAATCAAAGCAAAGTTTTGTCCAACACATATTCGAGGTCCCCAACCAAAGGGAAAGTAAATGACTTGGTTTTTTGTTGCCTTTGATATTCCTTCAGAAAATCTATCGGGATTAAATTTCTTGGCATCAGTACCCCACATTTTCTCATCGTAGTGAATATTCATGATGGGTAATTCAATATGTGTTCCAGATGGTAGTGAAAATCCTCCTAGTGTGATGTCTTTGTCAACTCTACGAAATAGCCCAACGATTGGTGGATATAGCCTCAATACTTCATAGAAAATCATACTTATCTATATAGAAAGAAAAAAAACTGATCATTTAAGAACATAAGATTACATAATTATGAGAATTAATTACATGCTCAAAAAAATCGACCCAACCTGGATCCAATGGACAAGTTGAGATTTTCAATAAATGGGTCAACTTATCAACTTTAATTAAACTGGTTAGACCAGGTTGAAAATTTTGACCTCATACTAAAACCGTTTACTTTTTATATTATATTTAACCTTATACAAATTTAGAATGTTATTAAAGTAATTAAGTTGTACTTGTACTTGTGCTTCTTTTTAACTTGGAACAATGAATTGGGTTTGTAACTTATTCAACTATGTTTAAACGTTCAATACAATGTAAATTTTAAAATAAAACGTGTCAACCTTTGTCCAACCCGTTTATTAATTTAAGATGTTAGGAAAAACAAATGGGACAACCCAAGGACAACCCGGTTTTTAATAGATCAAAATTGGTTTGAAAGTTTTACCTTTGTTTTTTAAATAAGTTGAGTTGGATTCAAAATCTAAACCCATTTAACTTAACTCTTGCTAGATCTAGAATTAACAAAGTGATATAAGAACTTACAACTTTTAGGTGATTTAGCCGTTCTAAATCCACATTTTTGTCCCCAAGAACATTCAGAACCTCTTCCCTAGCACGCGACTGCCATTCTTGATGCTTACTTAATAAAATCATCGTCCATACAAGCAAGCCCGATGTTGTCTCTTGTCCAGCAAAGTAAAAAAGCTTACACTCTTCAATAACTTCATCAATAGTCATTCCATGATTCTTGTTTTGGTGTTCATTAACCTCTCTGATATTAGATTCAAGCATTATTCCTAACAAATCACTATTGTTACCTTCTCCAGCCTCCATTGCCTTGAGCTTGTTGTTTATGATACCTCTTATAGAATGTTTTACTTTTCTGTCTATAGAATTCATCCTTCTGTTCCTCTTTGTTGGTAAAAACCTACATAGAAATCATAGAGAGAAACATTTAGCTTTGCATGGATTTATTTATTTGGGTCAATAAAAAAATGGCGAAAACTAATTTGGGATTTTTATCGAAAATGTTCCAATGTGAATATACCAACAGCATTTTTATTTGTGAAATGAAATCATGATTTAGTAAAACAATGATGTCATTTCTAAAAAATGATTGTACTCCCTCAAAAAAATGAATTTTGCAAACCATTTTGCCAAACATTTGATTATTTTAGGATATTTGTTCAAACTATATATGGTCATTTTGGTCAATGCAAAATCTTTTTGTTTCTTATTGATAAAGCATATCCTTTTTTTGGAAATGTAACTTACCTAGATCCAGGAATGTAAACTGACATCACTGCCTCCTGTACAAGTACACTTTGTTCTCTTATGAGTTCAAATATCTGAAGACCTTCTTCATAATTACTTCCAAATGCGGTTCTTGATATCACATCACTTGTTAAAGCTTGAAGGTCAGGCCAAATATCGAGCTCACATGACCCCTTTGATGAAATCAACTTCTCCCACTTCCCAATCATTTCGCTGCTACTTAACTGGAAAGCTGGTACCATATTCTGGTTACAAAACATTTGTATCATTAGATTTTTTATTAAACAGGAAACCAGATATTAATAAAAACATCAAGAAGTTAGCAAATAAGATAAACAATTTACATTAGTGACAAAGCCAAATAAGAGGTAATAATTTAATAAGACAATTTAGAAAATAAATTGTAGTTATCAAAGTACCTTTAGCTTCTCCATATGGAAGGCTGGGTTGATTAATTTCCTATGTTTAGTCCATTGGTCCCCTTCGTATGTTACTAATCCTGTTGCTATAAACTTTGTCATTGGAGAAGGTTCCAGCTTATGAAAGTCATTTAACTTCACAAATACTTCTTTGATGAGATCAGGGTCCATAATAGTCACTCTTGGTTTCCATCCTGTCCATGTGATGAAATTTTTACCTACAAAAAAAAGACAATTTCGATTATCCACTTATATGTAAATTTAAAGATCGATTTATTATTATATTTATTATAATTATTACATTTAAATATCATGTATAATTTAATATAATGAAAAAAAACCCATAAAATGACATATGAAAAAAAAATTAATTTAAAATAAAATGAATGAAACATTTGAAAAAAATGATTTTTTTCTACTATATGGTAGAGTATGATTTATTGAGAAAAGATCGGCAGGAAATTATTCCAATTACACTTATACACCTTTCTCATAGAAGAAATTTGTTTTGCATAGAGAGCTCAATTATCGACCATTCATGGCAAGAATATCATTTTTAATTAATCTTTTTTACATAAATATACCCTAAGTTATTACATCGTTGCCCAACCAAAAAGAGGACCACACCCCCTTTTGGCTTTTCTAATAACAGGGATTTTTTTTAAAACCCTAAATTACGCATGTGATCCTATATTGTCATGAAGATCCATATTTTGATATTTATTGGTGAAATTAAATCCCAGAACCTTTAACAAATAATTACAAAACCAATGCCAATTGATGTGAAAGTGTCACAAAAAATAAGCTAAATTGCCTTTAAATTTAACCTTGACTTAGGAAAACCACTTAAAATGAACTGCTAAATCGATGTCAAAAGCCAATAAATTCGGGATTGTTACATCGATCTTTAAACCACTGTCACTTTCCCTCTATGAATATAAATCCAAATGTCACCGATAACATGAACAGATTGAAAAAGTTTGACCATTGTACGGGGTTAATTTCTTGGTCTTTCTAAAGAATTATGTAAGAAGACGACATAAAGAAAAGACGAAACTAACCATGTTTTTGCAAAGAATGATGGGTGAATGCCACAACGCGTTTTAGAACTCCATCATCGTCATCCAGACTTAAAGGCTTAGATTTGGATTCTTTGACCATCAAAGAAAACTCTTTCATGTCCCCATACAAAAATCTGTATTTGTTTCCATTGAAACCTTGATTCCGCAGGTGCTTTTCGAGCTTTTTTGGTCTCACCCACAAAATGTTTACCAAATGCCATGCGCATAGTATAACTGCTATAGCACATGAGATTGCCACTGTGTTTGTCACTGCATCCATTATGTTTATTCACTTCCAATTAGTTCCCAGAATATGATCAATGAAGACTCTTTATAATTTTATATTGAAATCAAACATGTTTGCCTTGCATTTATCGGTGGACAAGTTGAAAGGGAAATTGACTCAAGATCCGTACACAAACATTGACCACTTCTATGACTTTGTATCCTGCCCAAGAACGTAACTTTTAATATCTGGATGGAGTGACATACGCAATGACATAATATAATAGATAATATAGAGGACATGATCGTTTTCCTCTTTTCTTGTTGAATCTTCCATGTTGACTTCCTTTTTTTGTCCATTACACTCTTTTTTTTGTCCATTACACTCTGTTATTTACACGTGTCATTTAATATTTACATATACAAAAATAAACTACAATCATTAAAAAATAAAAAATAAAAAACAAAAGAAAAAAGAGAGATAGAGAAAATTGAATAAATAGATTTTCGAGATTTATGTGTGTATGACTTGATACATAGATTGTTTGTTGATTTTGAAGGTCGTATTCAAAAATTAAAAACAACCAATAAAATTTCGGATTAACAACAAATATGACATTAGCAATGGATAGTGAGAAAAATAGTGATGGCTTAGAGTTTAGACGGAGAAACAACATATTAGTGATGAATTAAGGACAGGATAGTGACCGAACAACGACATATTAAAATTTGGGCCACCTGACAACATGGGCCCTACGTGGTCACACTCCTTGCATGTGCTCGGGCCCTGTCTTGATTTATGGTAGATACATAAACAATAGAGTAAATTACTGAAATCGTCTGTAACAGCCCGGAATTTCAAGTATTGTAATAATTATGTTTTTGGGGTGTTTTAAGAGGGGACTCGGCGAGTTGGAGCCTAGACTCGCCGAGTAGAATCGCAGACCTGGTCGCGGGTTCGCGACTGGACTCGACGAGTCCATATATGGACTCGGCGAGTCTGCGCTGTTTAGCGAAAACCCTAACCGTTCAGGTTTGGGACGTATAAGAGGCACTTATTGGCCGTCATTGTTCATTTTAGCCTTCTGAGAAGAACCCTAAATCGATTGTGTGCATCTGGAGCAAGGATTATAGACCATTGTTGGTTATAGAAGAGTGGTTGTGCAAGGAAGAGAAGGGATTGGCTAAAGGAGCAGCAAGGGAGTCACCTTCTGAGGATTGGGGACACAGAGAATACATCATCCAGGTAAGAATTCGAGTATACTCTGTTATGTTGATGTGTTTATGGAATTAGGGTTTGTGGAACCCTTTTGTGATTAGATTGAATGCTACCCTAGTCCCCCAAACGATTGTGACTCTGTATTAGGACCTTTGGAGGTCCAGAATGTCCCATGCCTGTGCATTTCGGGAATTGATGAAGGCTTGGGATTGGAATCCTTATGCCTTAGGTCAAAATGTGAATTATGAATCATGGGGTGTATCGTGAGCACTGAAATGAGGACCCTACGTGATGGATCAGTCTAGGAAGGCCAGACCTATGAATGGTCGGAGCAGTTCTGACCTTAGGAAGCAGTTTGAGCGGTTGCATGGCATGGACTCGCCGAGTCCGATGAACAGACTCGGCGAGTAGCTTGAAGATTTACTGGGACTCGTCGAGTTGTTCTTCAGACTCGGGGAGTTGAGTCGGGTGGCCCCGCGATTCTTCCAGGAGGAACTCGTCGAGTAAAAAGGGGATACTCGACGTGTAGAAAGGGTGTCTTAAGGAATCGGTGAGTTAAGGGCGAGTGGACTCAGAGTCGTTGAACTCGGCGAGTCTTGGGGTGACTCGGCGAGTTAGATTGCGGGTTGAGTGAAGTTCTGAGTATGGGGACTCGGCGAGTCATAGGGTTGACTCGGCGAGTAGGGTCAGTCAGGGGTTGACTTTGACCTTGTCTTTGACCAAGGATTTACCAGTGGTTCCAGGGGTATTTTGGTAATTGTTGTTATTGTTTGAGTTCAGTGCATTGGTGACTGTCCAGAGGTGGAGATCGTATCAGTGATCGGAGCAGCTTGAGCTATCTGTTCAGTCGGCAGTTTCGAGGTGAGTTATCCTCACTATATCGCTAGGGTTTATGGCACCAATGCCAACCCTTTTATCGGATGGAAATCCGGGTAGTTGTCAGTTGTTATATGTTATGGGCCGGAAGGCAATACATGTTATGGGCCGGAAGGCATTACTATGTGGACCGGAAGGTCATGGCCTGGAAAGGCGTATGTATGCATTTAGTATGTTGACTGATTCATAGGGTAATGTTATGCTAGTGACCGGCCAGACCGGTATCTTGTTAGAGTAATGCTATGATATGTGATCTGTTGATCGATTGTTGTCTATGAACTGCTATATGATTGTTGTTATTTTATATATGCATTTTATGCTTATGGGCCGGAAGGCAATATGTTATGGGCCGGAAGGCGATATGTTATGGGCCGGAAGACAATATGTTATGGGCCGGAAGGCGATTATGTTGTGTGATGGACCGGAAGGTCGGCGTGGGTAGGACCGGAAGGTTTACCCAGCAGGGACGGAAGTCCCCTGAGACACATGGACCGGAAGGTCAGGGCCTGGAAAGGCGTATATGTGGTTGGTATTCTGGGGGTATCTCACTAAGCTTTCGGGCTTACAGTTGTGGTTTTATGTTTCAGGTTCTCAAGAGTCTGTGGCAAGGCAAAGGCGTGATCGTACCGTTCCTCGCGTTGGTGTTTTATGATATGAACCTGGGGAAAATACTCTGTTAAATAATGTATTGAAACCTTTTTGTAACAACGTTATTAAAATGAGTGGTTTTGAAAAGTTTTAATTGTTTTGAAATTTTGGATGTTACAAGTTGGTATCAGAGCCTTGGTTTGAGTGAATTGGGGAAACATTCGTGTGACTCCAGTCTCAAATCGAGGAGGATTTTAAAAAGAGAAATTAAAATGAGAAATTAAAATGGTTTTCAAATTTGGTAAAAGGAGGACGCGGAGGTACGATCAGCCGGAGCCAGTAAGTAACCCCAAGATACCATACATGATATTTGTTTATTTGAGCTTGATAGAACAGCATGCTAGAGTTAGGCTAGGGATCTTCAGGAATTCATGATAATGTTGCCTGATATGTGATGCCTGTAGCCTAGGGTCCCTTATGGGATGTTCTCAGTGTTCCTCTAGTGGTATGCATGTTCCCTAGGGTATTGTGGTAGTACTTCATACAAATATGGGTAGGTGTGGAAGGTAGTATGGGCCCGTACTACTGAAAGCACAGGACCCATACACGTATCAGGGAAACCATGGTCTCTAGGGTAGGGTTGCGAGAGTTGGATCCCAGGATTTTGGGAAGTGTCTGAGATTGGTAGGGTGTCTTCATTATGGAGATTTCGAGGCATGATGATAGTGGATCCGGATCAGGATCGGGAGCGGGAGAGCGAGTTTCGGGTGAACCGGTGCCGTCGGAGGTTATCGATCGGACGAGCACGAGCGAGCGGGATGCGAGGATTCGCGAGATCCTACGTGATGAGGTTGCTGCATTGTTACGGGCTGAGTTGCCAGAATGGTTGGGTCGATCAGGACCGCCATGGTTGAGTAGTTTGATGAGCGATATGCGGCTCTCGCAGAGACGGCTGCCGCGGCGGTTACAGCGGCTGTAGCAGCGGCAAAGGGAAGACCTAGTCGGGGTTTCAGTATCGGAACTTCTATTATACGAAGCCTCCCACATTCGATGGAGTTCAGGACCCGATTGTTGCTATGAGATGGTTATCAGACATGGAGGGGTGTTTCTCCACGAGTTTATGCCCTGCTGATCAGAGGGTGAGGTGTGCTCTGAACCTGTTGAGGCTAGGAGCGAAGGATTGATGGAGATTGACTACGAGGTCATTTTTCGACGCGCAGAGGGCTGCGGTTTCAGGGGATCAGTTCAGAGAGATGTTCAGTACTCGCTATGTTCCGCGAGATGAGAGGGAGAGATTGGCTCGGGAGTTCCTTGAGCTGAAGCAGGATTTGGAGTCGGTGACTGAGAGCACCGGGATGTTTATTGAGAGGGCGATGTTTTGCCCTGAGTTCGCTTCGGAGCAGGCTCAGATGTCCCGATATCTGAGTATGCTCAAGGGGGATATCAGACAGTTCGTGTCTGCGCAGAGGTGCGAGACCTTGTTGGTGTTGCAGGAGGCCGCCATGCGGCGTGAGTTAGAGGTTGAGTTACAGTTGCGTGAGCTAAGGCAGGCTCCGATGCAGTCGCAGCCAATGCCGAAACGGTCCAGTACCGTTGATGTTAGAGTGGGGGATCGGAGCCGCCACACTTGTGGGAAGTGTGGGAGGGGTCACACCAGAGTTGCCGGTCCGGTGGTGCATGCCGCAAGTGCGGAAAAGAGGGGCACTATGCGCGGGACTGTCGGCAGTCAGTGCAGATTCGGAATTCGAGGATTTGCTATCATTGACAGCAGGTTGGACATTTGAGGGTCAACTGTCCACAGCTTCCTGCAGGACCGGTGCAGGCTCTAGCACCGGCCACCTTGAGGAGTTCAGGAGGAGGACAGGATGGAGCGGAGCCCCAAGGGCTCAGGGTCATGCTTATCGGCTTGCGGCAGAGGGAGACGGAGCAGTGCCGGAGGCAGCTGCGGGTATGATGCTTTCTTGATGTCTTGATTGCCTTGCGTTGATTGTGGCGTATTGTTTGTGCTGGTATCTTGTGTGGATTTCGATGCGGTATTCGTTGTTTCGCGGGTTTGGCATGGTTATGGATTGGTGCTTCAGGTTTTCGCTTTGGCATTCGTTGTTCCCTGATGGTTTGGTATGGTTATAGTTTGGTGTTTTGGTGCCGGTAGCCTTGTGCGGTTTTCGATGCGGTATTCATCCTTTGGCAGGTTGTGGGTTTGGTTACGGGTTATTGTTGGGAATTCCGTTGGTTATCGTTCGTAAGGGTTGTTAGTGGAGATGAGGCACTGGGTTGAATGTCGGGTAGCATCTGCAGTCGTAGAGTGGATAATTGAAAGACCAGATTCTTTTGAGCGGATTGATCAGGGAGGAGATGTACTTGGCTGAGGGTTGCTTATGCTTGTGGGAAGCAGTCAGTGTGTAAATGTTCTCTTTGTGCAGGATTGTTCTGAAAGGTCGTTAATGACAATCGGTGGCAGTTAGTCAGTGCTTTAGTGGGGGAGAATTGGAGAATTCTCCGGGAGATCGATGAGTATGTGAGGGTGCTTAGCTGTTGGGATTCAGCAGTGTTTGTCAGCTCAGAGTATAGGCCGACGAGAGCGAGTTTCGGGTATGCGGGGCGGGATACAGACCTAGGGCATTTGATTGTGGAGGCCTGAGAGAAGGCCGGGATCAAGCTTGAGTAAGTAACCGGGGTTATACGATCAGAGTATTTGTATGTTTGAGGTACATGATGGGTTGTACTGCATTAATCCCACGGGATTATGTTGTGCATGTTTCTAGAGCTGGAACCGGAAGGTTCCCAGAGTTAGAACCTGAGGGTTCGCAGAGTTTGGGTGTACGGACCCACAGAGACATAGCCTCGAGTGGCTAGTATGTGTTATGAGAGTCGGTCCAGTCATGCTGGAGACTCTGTTGGTATTGCTGGATCAGTTTGAGATTGCGGATCGTGTATGTTGCAGTGTGATTGCATTAGAAGGTCTGGCCCCGGGTAGTGATCTTGTTTAGCTGAGGCAGTGATTTTGATGAGTGGAGAGAGTGCATGGGATTGAGAGCCCCTGCAATGAGAACCAGAGTATGTGAATAGCAGTTACGCAAAAAGGGTGGTGTCGATTGGGGCAAGCACCGTAGCACCGGTTGGAGTGGCATTATGGCCAAGAGGGTCCCTTGGAAGGAAAAGAGAAAGGTGTGTAACTCCGAAAGGGAGTGCAAGTTCACGAGAATGAAAGCTGCAGAGCAGAGTTATGGTTAGAGTATTTCGAGTATGCCTTCCAGCATCGTGTTCGCAGCAGCGAAGTAGGAACCCATCCGGTTTGGGGATGTCTGTTGAGGCTCAGAAGGGATGCAGGGGGAGAGAGAATCTTAAATTCTCAGTGTGATTCTGATCAGAGTGTAAGGTGGATGTAGTGGTTCATCTTGGGAGATGTTCGAGGATATCATCAGTGTATCGGGTTTTCCAACCTGTGGGTGTTGGGACTAGTTCAGTATGTGTATGTGATGGCAAGAGGAGAACTTGTGAGAGTTGCTCTGAGAGTGAGAATGGATCTCTCAGTCGGTCCGGAATGGACAAAGTGGGCTTTGGATCGGGGATCCGGTGGTTCATGGTTTCCTAACCCTTATGGGTCGAGTGATCGTTGAGATTTAGAGTAGAGTTGCATCTTGGGTAATTTTCGGTTACAGAGAGCGATGGACAGTACAGAGATCGGGCTTCAGTCGACAGAGCAGATTCAGCAGATGAGACAGAGGTTATTGACCGCCTAGAGCCGACAGGAAAAGTTATGTAGACAGCCACCGATCCGAGCTTGAGTTTCAGGTCGGCGACTTCGTACTCCTGAAGGCCTCTCTTTGGAGAGGAGTGATTCGATTCAAGAAGAGGGGCAAGTTGGGTCCCCGGTACATTGGGCCATATCGGGTGATTGCAAGGATAGGCCGGGTAGCCTATCGATTGGAGTTGCCAGCGGAGTGGGGACAGATCCACGACACCTTTCATGTGTCGCAATTGAGGAAGTGCTTAGCCGATGAGTCGGCAGTGGTCCCATTAGAAGACATTCAGGTGGATGCGGGCCTGAATTATGCTGAGAGACCCGTGGTCATCAGAAATCGGAAGATCGAGGCTATGAGGTATAAGGAGATACCTCTAGTGTTAGTTCGGTGGCAGCACCGGAGGGGATCGGAAATGACCTGTGAGCTGGAACGTGAGATGCGGGAGCAGCATCCGGAGCTATTTTCAGAGTGAGACTTCGAGGGCGAAGTCTAGTTCTAGTGGGGGAGAGTTGTAACAGCCCGGAATTTCAAGTATTGTAATAATTATGTTTTTGGGGTGTTTTAAGAGGGGACTCGGCGAGTTGGAGCCTAGACTCGCCGAGTAGAATCGCAGACCTGGTCGCGGGTTCGCGACTGGACTCGATGAGTCCAGATATGGACTCCGCGAGTCTGCGCTGTTTAGCGAAAACCCTAACCGTTCAGGTTTGGGACGTATAAGAGGCACTTATTGGCCGTCATTGTTCATTTTAGCCTTCTGAGAAGAACCCTAAATCGATTGTGTGCATCTGGAGCAAGGATTATAGACCATTGTTGGTTATAGAAGAGTGGTTGTGCAAGGAAGAGAAGGGATTGGCTAAAGGAGCAGCAAGGGAGTCACCTTCTGAGGATTGGGGACACAGAGAATACATCATCCAGGTAAGAATTCGAGTATACTCTGTTATGTTGATGTGTTTATGGAATTAGGGTTTGTGGAACCCTTTTGTGATTAGATTGAATGCTACCCTAGTCCCCCAAACGATTGTGACTCTGTATTAGGACCTTTGGAGGTCCAGAATGTCCCATGCCTGTGCATTTCGGGAATTGATGAAGGCTTGGGATTGGAATCCTTATGCCTTAGGTCAAAATGTGAATTATGAATCATGGGGTGTATCGTGAGCACTGAAATGAGGACCCTACGTGATGGATCAGTCTAGGAAGGCCAGACGTATGAATGGTCGGAGCAGTTCTGACCTTAGGAAGCAGTTTGAGCGGTTGCATGGCATGGACTCGCCAAGTCCGATGAACAGACTCGGCGAGTAGCTTGAAGATTTACTGGGACTCGTCGAGTTGTTCTTCAGACTCGGCGAGTTGAGTCGGGGTGGCCCCGCGATTCTTCCAGGAGGAACTCGTCGAGTAAAAAGGGGATACTCGACGTGTAGAAAGGGTGTCTTAAGGAATCGGTGAGTTAAGGGCGAGTGGACTCAGAGTCGTTGAACTCGGCGAGTCTTGGGGTGACTCGGCGAGTTAGATCGCGGGTTGAGTGAAGTTCTGAGTATGGGGACTCAGCGAGTCATAGGGTTGACTCGGCGAGTAGGGTCAGTCAGGGGTTGACTTTGACCTTGTCTTTGACCAAGGATTTACCAGTGGTTCCAGGGGTATTTTGGTAATTGTTGTTATTGTTTGAGTTCAGTGCATTGGTGACTGTCCAGAGGTGGAGATCGTATCAGTGATCGGAGCAGCTTGAGCTATCTGTTCAGTCGGCAGTTTCGAGGTGAGTTATCCTCACTATATCGCTAGGGTTTATGGCACCAATGCCAACCCTTTTATCGGATGGAAATCCGGGTAGTTGTCAGTTGTTATATGTTATGGGCCGGAAGGCAATACATGTTATGGGCCGGAAGGCATTACTATGTGGACCGGAAGGTCATGGCCTGGAAAGGCGTATGTATGCATTTAGTATGTTGATTGATTCATAGGGTAATGTTATGCTAGTGACCGGCCAGACCGGTATCTTGTTAGAGTAATGCTATGATATGTGATCTGTTGATCGATTGTTGTCTATGAACTGCTATATGATTGTTGTTATTTTATATATG
Organism: Lactuca serriola; assembly: GCF_051521515.1. Taxonomy (NCBI): domain Eukaryota; kingdom Viridiplantae; phylum Streptophyta; class Magnoliopsida; order Asterales; family Asteraceae; genus Lactuca; species Lactuca serriola. The sequence continues at coordinate 159,934,220 of NC_136409.1, forward strand.
CATTTTATGCTTATGGGCCGGAAGGCAATATGTTATGGGCCGGAAGGCGATATGTTATGGGCCGGAAGACAATATGTTATGGGCCGGAAGGCGATTATGTTGTGTGATGGACCGGAAGGTCGGCGTGGGTAGGACCGGAAGGTTTACCCAGCAAGGACGGAAGTCCCCTGAGACACATGGACCGGAAGGTCAGGGCCTGGAAAGGCGTATATGTGGTTGGTATTCTGGGGGTATCTCACTAAGCTTTCGGGCTTACAGTTGTGGTTTTATGTTTCAGGTTCTCAAGAGTCTGTGGCAAGGCAAAGGCGTGATCGTACCGTTCCTCGCGTTGGTGTTTTATGATATGAACCTGGGGAAAATACTCTGTTAAATAATGTATTGAAAACCTTTTTGTAACAACGTTATTAAAATGAGTGGTTTTGAAAAGTTTTAATTGTTTTGAAATTTTGAATGTTACATCGTCCCTATGGTTTGGTCAAAATTACACGTTTGGTCCCTAACTTTTCTTTTGCACTCGGATCGTCCCTATTGTTTGATTTTGTTGCGTTTTTCGTCCCTTTTATACATAAAATTAGGGACCAAAAGTGCAATTTTGACCAAACCATAGGGACGAAAAACGTAACAAAATCAAACCATAGGGACGATCCGAATGCAAAATAAAAGTTAATAACCAAACGTGTAATTTTAATCAAACAATAGGGACGATTTCAGTAATTTACTCTAAACAATATTATCAAGGTCTCATACAAATGAGGCAAAAGAAATGTAAGATGGTGAGCATTCCCAATATTAGGTTGAGAGACTCTGTAGGATATTCTTGCATTATAGAAAACTAATTGGAAATATTTTTTAATTTTAGAATTAAAAAGAAAAGTTAAACTAGCAAAGGGATTATAGAGTGGAGTCATTTATAAACTCAAATCCGTCTTTACTAAATGCTCTAAATACTCTTCTCGCTAAACTATCCTTTTCTATTCTATTGCAAAAGTTGTGCACTAAATATCAGTCGCCAATCTGTTACAATCCACCCCTCTTTGGTTGTTTAAATTTTTATTTCAAAAGTTGATGGAGAGAAAAATGTATTAGACGGATATTTCCATTGTTTCTAATTGCTAAAATTTGGCAGGTGCGTATTAGCCCAATGTCGTTACACTGTTTCAGCAGCAGATCAGTCCACTGGTATGATCGTTTCTGAAAACCTCGGTTATTTTATACTGATTATTGCTTATTGAAAAAGATACATGCGATTGGATTAATGCATACTTCCGCCGTATATATAACAATACATAGATGTACTTTGCGACTATATATAATAGTTTTTTAATATACAATATGTTGCACATATATCTCTTTCATACAATATTATACGGTGTAATAATACATAGGCGAACAGTTTTGAACTCAAAATCACAATCTTCTATTGTTAAAGCTTATGCAGAATCAAATGAGCGCCATGTTGGGGTTGAAGGGTGAGAACAGTATGAGGAGCATGGACATAGGATGGTGAAAGTTCGAAAGAGAACTTTTGTAAGATCATTGCGAGGGCAATTTTAGCTTCCAACAATGCAAAGTTTTGTCCAACACAAATTCTAGGTCCCCAACCAAAGGGAAGGAAAATGACTTGATTTTTTGTTGCCTTTGAGATTCCTTCAGAAAACCTATCTGGATTAAATTTCTTGGCATCACTACCCCAACATTCCTCATCATAGTGAATAAGCATGATGGGTAATCCGATTAGAATCCCAGATGGTAGCGAAAATTCTCCCAATGTGATCTCTTTGTCAACTCTACGGGCTAGTCCAACAACAGGAGGGTATAGCCTCAATACTTCATGGAAAATCATATTTACCTACGCGGAAAAAAAACATGATACTTTAGAGACACAAAACTACCATATACAATTATGAGAAACAACTATAGTTGTTAGCGGATTGGATTTAAATTTTCAATCATTTTAACTAAACATGTTCATCTTTAATAAATTAGGTTGTTGAGTAAGGGCCAAAACTTTTTATATATACCAAGTCATCAAATTGTTTGGTTATATATTATTTTAATTTTATATTATGCTAATCTTATAAACAAAAACACTACAAAAACAAGCTAAAAAATAAAATGAGGCTGCTTAAAAGTTGCAAATTTAGAAGGGTTTTTGACATAAAAGTCCTTAAGTTTATCAGATTTTATTGATTTTGTCCCTGTTATGATTTTTTGTTTGTTAATATCCAATATTTGCCATGTTTTTATTAATTTTGTCCTTTCTACAAATCTTTTATGTTTTCATCCTAAGTATGTTTTTCAAATTTACAAAAAAATCCTATAAGTTTACAAATCTTATATGTTTTTATCCTAACGATATTTTCCAAATTTGACATGAAAGACCATAATTTTGTTAAATTTTGTCGGTTTTGTCCCTGGACATCTCCTATTATAGGTAGCAAGGGCAAAAATGAAAAAAACTTGGCAAATTTTGGACATTAACAAACAAAAAATCGTCACAGGGACAAAACCAAAAAAAACCTGACAAACGTAAGGACTTTTATGTCAAAAGTTCAATTTAGAATGTTATCTAAAATATTAAGTTGTAATTTTCGTTGGAACACTTATTTGAGCTTGTAATTTATTCAGTTATTTTTAAACTATATTTATTTTATGGAATAAACTATATTTATTTTATGGAATCTTTGAAATTCAAATAGGTCAACCTATATTTAACAATTTTAATTAAATAGATTGGGTTATGTTGGAAATATTAACAAGTTTAAAATAAACATGTCAAGCCAACCATCGAAAATTCTAGAAGTAACCAAGGGATAAAAGTACTTACAACTTTGAGGTGATTTAGCCCATCTAAATCCATATTTTTGTCCCCAAAGACATTTAAAACCTCTTCTCTAGCACGTGACTGCCATTCTTGATGCTTACTTAATAAGATCATCGTCCATACAAGCAAGCTTGATGTTGTCTCTTGTCCAGCAAAGTAAAAAAGCTTACACTCTTCAATAACTTCATCAATAGTCATTCCATGATTCTTGTTTTGGTGTTGCTCAACCTCTTTAATATTAGATTCAAGCATAATTCCTAACAAATCACCATTGTTACCTTCTCCAGCCTTCATCGCCTTGAGCTTGTTGTTAATGATACCTCTTATAGAATGCTTTACTTTTATATCAATAACATTCATCTGTATGTTCCTCTTTGTTGGAAAAAACCTATGCATAAATCGTAGTATAAACAATTAAGTTTACTTATATTTACTTTTCTATTTTGGGTAATCTCAAAAATAACCAGAATAGGAGGTATATAATAAAAAATTGTCCACATTTTCAACATATAACACAAAATACCCTCTCATTTCTCACTATGGAATTAGCATATTGCCAAATTCTTTCATTATTAAATATCCCAATCACAAAAAGCCTTAAAGGAATTTGCTTTTTTTTTTTTTTTTTTTTTGTAAAAAGACATCATCATTTCACAAAGCATGTCATTTTGCAAATATGATAGTAATTTCCCAAAACACACACACACCAATTTTTTAGGTATTTTGTCATGGTCGCCACTCATAAAAGCATAATTTATAAACAGCTAGCTTTACCTAGATCCGGGGATGTAAAGTGATTGTAGTGCCTCCATTGTAAGTACACCTTGTTCTTTTATGAGCTCAAATATCTTAATTCCTTCTTCATAATTACTCCCAAATGCGGTTCTTGATATAACGTCACTTGTTAAAGCTTGAAGGTCAGGCCAAATATCAATCTCACATGATCCCTTTGATGAAATCAACTTCTCCCATTTTCCAAGCATTTCACCACCACTTAACTGGAAAGCTGGTACCATATTCTGGATACATAATATAGGTAACATTGATAAGGCGTATAAATTTAATAACACAACTTAAAAAAGGGTTTATCACTAAATTGAAATGACCAAAATGGATTAAGCATAATGTCTTTTTTTCCAAACGTCTTTATGAATGGTCCCTACTAGAAAAACTAATAAAGATTGTGATTATTTTTCAGAATGAGATCATCATTTGGCAAAAAAATGAGTTTGATCCATTTTGAGAAATGACTAATCGTATTGTGATATTTGCTAAAAAAGTGATCATTGTAAGATCGGGTCTCACCCAATTTGGTCATCTTAGTAATTATCCATTAGAAAAATAAACTGTAGTTACCAAAGTACCTTTAGCTTCTCCATATGAAAAGCGGGATTGATTAGTTTCCTATGTTTAGTCCACTGATCGCCTTCGTATGTCACTAATCCGGTTGCTATTAACCTAGCCATTGGATTGGATCTCGGCTTTTTAAAGTCATTTAATTTTACAAATACATCTTTAATGAGCTCAGGGTCCATAATAGTCACTCTTGGTTTCCATCCCATCCATGTGATGTAATTTTTACCTGCACAAGGAATAATTCCAATTATAACTTATATACAAACTAATATATCTTATTACTGCAACTGCTAAAAAGAAGCTAAATTTATGCCCAAAATTAATTACCAATTCCGTTTTTATATTAAATGTTTTAATGTTTGATTGGAATGACAACCTTAAAGTCAAGGGGTGTCCAGAGTAAAATTTTAATATTTTTATATCATTTAATTTATATACAAGATTTAGATTGGATATTCATGCCAAGTGTGCTCCATGCACCCCTCTTGGAGCCATGTAAATCTGCCATTGTTCATCCCTCATAAAATCCGACGTCACAAGATTGTTTATTTTGTTAGGCCAATTAGAGCATCCACAATTGACTATGATTTGATACAAATTAGGTGGTAGGGATTGTGCACTTATATTAGGGAAGGTGGATCCTCTACACGATGAATGACATGTTACAATCATGAGACCACACCTCCTTGTGGGGTCAAGGGGTAGATAACATTTCGATCAAGTTGAAAGGAAGACCATGAACCAAAATGCAGTGTAGAAAAGCAAAAAATCTTTCCTACTTCATAGCTATTTAGAGCTAACAGGATAGAATAGTATAATGGGATGAATTCGAATGTCTCTGAAGATCCTTATGATTTTTTTCACTAAGTCTAAGATTACAAAGACTAGATGTAAAGACTAGATGTAAGACCCATATTTTATATGGGTTAATTAAAAATAATTTAATATGAAAAGAAAAAAAAATGTATTTATTGCAATTTATTTTCACATTCATTACACTTAATACACTATATGTATAGATAGAAAAAGTATGTGGCTTTTTAGTTTTAAAATTTGAAAAAAAAAAAAAAAAAACCATTCATATGTGGATATTATTTATTTGAAAAATACTACCAAAAAAAATAATCATAAGAAAGAAAAAAGAAAAAAATGTGGCTTTTTGGTTGGTTGTTAACAAAAATAAATAAATAAATAAAAGAAATAAAACTTGCTTATTTATTTACCTATTTTATACAACATTTGTCAATATTTTACAATTATCTAACCAATTAAAAAGAAAAAACAAAATTAAGTTACCAAAAAAAAATACGGTTTGCACATAACTTTTTCTTTAAGGGATTAAAAAAGTGCATGGTCTTCATCATGTTGTTCGACTTACAACTTACAAGTTATGAACTGTAAAGGGCTCACATTCATAAGTGTGAGAAATTTAAAAGTCATAAAAGTATTCACGCTTGTAGCTATTAAAAGAGAACTGTTCACGCTCAGGGCCGGTCCTGACGGTGGGCAACCCGGGCGACCGCCCAGGGCCCACGACTCTAAGGGGCCCAAAATTTCTCAAATATATAATATTTATACATACATAAAAAATAAATTTTGTGTATATGTCTTCTAAAGGCCCAATTACAAAATTAACATAACTTTAGCCCAATGAAATAACCTCTTTTTGTCTAGACTTTGGAACTCTTTTTGAAGTAACGTTAAGCAAACACTACCGTTTAGGGCGTCTTACAAGAATCTTTATCAAGCGGGAACCAATTAATCTAATTGACACCTCGTGAATCCTAATTATTGCCTCGTGAATCAACATCAGAATAATGATTCATAATCAGTTATGTCGTGTGACTTCTTCCCTTCTCGTAGTCTCTTACCAGCCTTCAGATTATAATCACTTATGTCGATTGAATGCAAAATTGCAAAGCACCCGACGAATGAGATAAAAACCATAAGGTTAGCTATAGATTTTTTTGTTTGTTTTTTTTCCTCTGATTCTTTTGTTTCTCATTCTGATTTGATTTCTTATTCATGCTCCTTATAGTTTTTATTTATTTTTTTATTTATTTTTTTTGTGTATCTGTGTCTCAGATTGCTAGATTGCTGGAAACTAGACTATCAATTCTTTATAGATTCTACCTACTTTTCATATTTTTTTACTTAACAAGATAATTTCTTTGTAGATATCTGATTCAGAACTCAAAATTTTAATCCCAATCCTAATTAATCTGATTTTTAGTGTTGTTTCTAATTTTACTTTGTATTCACATTCCTGATTCCTGGTCCTGGTATCTAATCAAATATTAAAAGCTTATACTTTTTTTTTCTCAGATTTCTTGAGACTTAACTTTATATCTTCTATCTACTTTTTAGATTTTTTTACTTAAGAAGGTAATATATTTATTGATATATGATTCAGAATTCAAAACTTTAAATCCAGTTTTAAATTCAGATGTTTGATTGTTTGTATTTGATTTTATTTTGCAGTTGCACCTTGATTTAAATTAAATATGATATTAGGCTTCTACAACTTTAAGACAGAAATCATATATCAAAAATCAGATGTAATCTTTTCCCATAAGTAGATAGTGTTTACCTATTGACAATCTACAATGTTTTCTAAAAAACAATTATTTAGAAGCCAAAAAAGGAAGAAACGAAATATTTATGATGCCTTCAATCAAACTTATAAAGGATCTATACATAATTTTTTTAAACCATTGAGTTCATCTAGTTTGAATGAAAATGATACTAATTTGAATGCAGAAAAACTAATTTGAATTAAAATGATAGTAATTTCTCTTTTAGGTAATGTTGTGGTTATATTTATGTTTCTAATATTAATAGTGATTTTGTGGACTTTGTAACGACATGTTTATTTTTAAATTAAATTAAATTTTATTTATTATTCTGAGGGTCCATTTTTTCTTTTTGCCCTGAGCCCACAATACATTTGGACCGGCCCTGTTCACGCTTAATTATGCATGCAAAAATACAAAATTTTATCTAAACTAATTGATGGTCTATGTAAATTGTGAAGCCAGCTAGTTTAATTCGAGGTTTAAATTTTAATATTATCATGATTTTTAAATCTATAAGTTCCAAAATTAGTGAAGAAATGGTGATGTGGACTCTTTATTTGTAACATTATTAATTTGGGCGGTGTAACATCCGTCATCACTCATCAACATATAATCGTGCCACTTGTTATCCTTATTGACTTATTGTGTTAGATATATAGACCATACATAGTTCTGTAGTATAAAGAATTGATAACGACCCATAACAAGAACTAGAGATATATTTCACGAAAAAAAAAATATGGTCTTAATTAAAAATAAAACACTTTAATTATCTATCAAATCTTAATATTATGTTTAATTATCAGCACCATATAGGTAGGATAACCAAAACAAAATAAAATATCTTACACATTAATTCCCCTAAAGCTTCAAAGTACCAACCTATGAACAGACAAAGAAAACCCATGACTATCACTAGTTTGGTTTATATAAGATAATTGACACTCCCACTATACTCAAAAGATCATGAACATCAATCCAATTTTCATTTATAACATGAACAAATTGCAAAAGTTTCATCTTTTTGTTTCATACTCTATTTAATGAATTGAAGAAACTAACCATGTTTTTGCAGAGAATGAAGGGAGAAAGCCGTAACACGTGCGAGAACACCATCATCGTCATCCAAACTTATAGGCTTAGATCTTGATTCTTGGAACATCATAGAAAGCTCTTTCATGTCCCCATACAAAAATCTGTATTTGTTTCCATTGAAACCTTGATTCCGCAGGTGCTTTTCAAGCTTTTTTGGTCTCAACCACAAAATATTTACCAACTTCCATGCGCATAGTACAACTGCTATAACACATGAGATTGCCACTGTGTTTGTTACTGCGTCCATATTGTTTCTTCACTTTCCAAAAGTATGATAGAGGAAGGAAGCCTCTAGCTATTACAGGGGTGTGGGGGTATATATATATATATATATATATATATATATATATATATATATATATATATATATATATATTTTGATGAACAACAAATGTATCAATAAATAAATAAAAAATAATATGATTCAGAAACCAATTTCCTAAAAAACATCTGGATGATTCATTTTTACGATAAAATTGTTGATATTTAAAATTGTCTTTTTATGAGCATTTTTAATTTGTTTAAAAATAAATCATAAAAATGTTCTTTTGAGAAAAATTTTATTGTGAATTATTATTTATTTTGTTTGTTTGCTAAAAAAATATGTATTTAAATACCTTTTTATTTTTCTATCAAAATTTATATTTTTTGTTTGAATAATTTTTCGAAATCTACAAAAAGAATCTATATATTTTGGTTTTATTAAAAAAAAAGTATTGATTGATTATTTTTCCTATTAAACCATTGAAATTGGTAAATTTTGTAAAAGAACCATTGAAACCAGTTAGTGCCGGTTTAAGGATAAAATTATAAATTAGAAAAAAAATCATATTTTAATTTTTTATTAATAAGATTAAAATTTAAAAATTTCTAGAAATTTTATTTTATACATATACGAAATTTATTCAAAAGAAAACTTATATTTATTCATTAAAAAACATAAAATAAAATAAAGTTCCCACAAAAATTAAGGGAGATGATTTGTACACAACAATTTTTTTTCATACACAACAATTGATGCTTTAAATTGTTGTACTGTGCAACTCTATAATGCATAAATTGTTATATATGGTAAGAAATTATTGTATACGAATCACTTCCTAAAAATTAAACCGTCCCACAAAAATTTGTTTAATTGCGAAAAGATTATTGATCAAATACTCATGCACGTACATGACTTGCCAAAAACACATTTCGAAGGAGTGACGTAAGCAGTGACATAATATAAAGGATTTTATTTATTTCTTCTTGGTAACCCCTCCCTTGTCCTGCTGTTTTTGTCGACAAATCTTTGTTGATTACACGTGTCATCTAACTCGTAAATATATCAAAAACATAGTATAATCAAGTCAAAGTAAACATTGATATTTTCAGTTGATAATAATAGATTAGAAAATAATCATTTTTTTTTGTGAAAACCGGCAAAAGGTATTTATTTTCAAAAATTGTTTTATACCTTTTTCGTAAAATGGTGTAAGTTTTTTCACTGTAAACATCAAATTATAATATTGTCATATTTCTTTTTTTCATTTATTTTTCATCTTTAATATTGAGTTTTATTTAATTTTTATTCTTCTATTTAAATGAATATGATATATTATTACTTTAACAATAATTTATCTTCTCTATTTCTTTTTCAATAACATCCCAACGACTATGGACATCTCACCACCACTGCCATCGGAAACAACTGTTTATTGCCACCGAAAACTAGGAATGAGCAGTTTATATCAAATCTCGACCCGCACCGGATACTCTGTACTCCAAAATCATGAAATTCGGAATTCGGTATCGTCGGTATTGGTACGTACTATTATTGAAAATCGATATCATTCTCAGTACAAGTAACGGTAACATTAATTTGGTATGGTACTCGGGATTGACTTCCAATCAAATTTGATATTTGGGAAATCGGAAATGGTACCGGTCGGTACCAATTCCATTCTACGCTCATCCCTACCGAAGACAACTGTCTTTTATATCAGAAACAACTGACACTACTTCTCTCCTTCTCTCTCTCCCTCCTACATACGATCAATACCATCACCAAATCTATTGAAACACCCAGCTCCACCACCGACATCTCACCAGTTCCGTCGACCATTTTGGATGTTGGGTTGTACACTAACAAAGACGGGTTCAGATGAAGAAGATGAAGCAATCCCCCTTGTCCTCTTTCTCAGCTCCAACAAGCACCTGCTTCACATCCGGCATCCCCTTTCACCTTCAACAACCACCACTAAGAGTGTAGATCTACGAACGGTTGATGATGACGTCGTACAGGTGGCGATGGCAACTCCATCTCCGGCAACCCACACAACCTCAAAACCCTATCCTACAAGTAGATCTCAAAACCCTAACGTATAGGTGGCGATGACGCATCCCATTTTCCCTCTCTTTGTATCATGTCAACACACAAACACAAAAAGTGTGTGTATTTTGTATTTATCTTATTTGATTGGTGTTTGTACAAGAGGGTGGCGATGGTGAAGGACGTGGTGGTTTATGGCTTGATGACTGCTAAGAACAAGAACGGGTGATGAAAGGGTCATTGATGGTGTTTCTGATAGAAAAATAGGTGGTGGTCAATGGTGGTGGATGGGTGGTCCGGTTGTGGTGATGGTCTAGTTATGTTGATGTTTTTGTTTGTCAAAGAATTTATGGGAAATGGGGTTTAGAAGCGAAAGGGTTAGTATAAGATGGACATGTGGTTTTTTTGTATACTATAGATTATTGTAAGAAAAATAAAATAAATCAAAAAAGAATAAAAATCATACAATAATCATTTCACGTCTCGCAAGGGATGAAAAATGCAAATTTAAACTAACGAGAGATGATACTTACAACTTTTAATCAAAAAATGGACGACCCGAGTTAACTCTTAAAAATAAAGACTAAACATGGCTTTTAACGCCTACACGAAACACGAGTAATGTAATTTACTCTTTTTGTTGTTTTTATTATTTGTGATCAGTCATTAATTATTTCTTTTCCACTAGTATAAATTTGGTGAATATATCGAACAATCGAGTACAATAATGCCAATTATTAATTTTGGTTTACATGAACAAGTTAAGTCATCCTTGATGTTATCTTTTTATAGGAAAAAGAAAAGATTAGAATATTTAAGGAAGGAAGAATTGAGGATTTATCATAACTTGCAACCACAATATCATCGTAGATAAGGTCGGCTCGTGTACCGCAAGAAAGGTAGGTGGTGGGCTCGTGTACCGCAAGAAAGGTCGGTGGTGATCGGAACTGCACCTAGGAACATCACCATTTGGATGTGGTTTAAGGTGCACGGTAGGGAAGTGTGGTGATCCATTGTCACCATCTCTCTCTGTTGTGATTGGCTCGCAACGATTTATTGTATTTTTCTTTAATTGAATCCAACAATATAATATATGGTGTTTTAATTAATTATTGTGTGGACGTAGAAATAATTGTGAGTCAGTCATTTTAGTCATTTCAGAAAAGTAATTAATAAACATTATTGAATTGAAAATAATTGAAAAATATCATCTAATTTAATTTTAAGGATATTTTAGTCAATTAACATAAATTTAAAAAAAGGAAAATTGCAAATTTTAAGAAATAATTAATTCTCTTAACTTTAAAAATCTGACTTTTTATAATAACTATATTAATTTCGAACATTCTAAAAGAATGTGATCATGATTATCTTGAAAAAAACATTATATTATGACAGAATACTTGTAACATCCCAAAATTCAAGAACAAAATTTTCATTTTTAAATAAGTTAATATAAAACAATAGTATAAGAAAACATTCGTAATAACATCTCATGTCAAAACCAAAGTGTCAGTACTCAAAACATATTATTATAAAACCATATCAGAGTAGAATCTTAAAGATCTCATGTGCGGAAAAACCATAGTGTGATGCGCTGCGATCAAGCCGACTCCTTTCCTTTGAAAACGAGTACTTGAAACCAAAACTGTAAACCATAAGCACGAAGCTTAGTGAGTTCCCCCATCATACCATACACCATATAATAACATGCTGTTAGGAAATTCTAGGGCGCATGACTTACCCAGGTCAAGCCATTCTGGGGTGCTTAACTTACCCAGGTCAAGGCATTCTGGGGTGCTTGACTTACCCGTCGATCTGTCTCACCCGGCTATCGGGGACTATTTCACCCCCTACCACTACCACGTAATAATATAACACACATGTATTGCCAGGCAGTTCTGGGGTGCCTGTCCTACCAAGGTCAAGCCGTCCTGGGGTACTTGACTTACCCATCGGTCCTTCGAACGACATACGAGGACTATTTCACCTCCTACCACTACTATAACATATAACATATCATGCTAGCACATAAACATATCAGGTAATAGCAAACCTAGATGAACATCACAAAGACAATCATCTATCATACAACTCCTAATGGTGGGTCGGCATTGTGGCCGTAGACCCACCACTACTGGAAGATAACTCACCTCACACTGCTGAAGTCTCGCAGACTCAACCCCACACTGCTGAAGTCTCGTAGACTCTACCCCAGCTGCTGGATGATAGATTCCCGAACTGTCAACACCAAAATAACACCCAATTAATAATTGGGTTCCAATATATAACCATAAGTCCATGCTTGGGGGTAAAAGACTACTCTACCCCTAACTTGGCTCAATTCAAGCCCGAGGCCCAATCTAAAGGCCCAAAAGTCCAACTATGTCTCAAAACCCAACATATGGTCCAATTTTCCAAATTGGGCCCCAACCTTTATAAGGTTTTACCATAAGGCCCAACCATTTAGTCCTAATTTTCCAAATTGGGCCCAAACCCTCACATATGGGCCTCACCTCAAAGCCTATTAATTATTCTAGTCCATTTGCTTGATCTTGGATGGCCCATTAATAACCCAATCATCAAGACCCAAGTGGAATTAGGGTTTCCACATAAAATGATGATTAGGGTTAGGTTTTCCTACTTAACCCATTAAGGACTTAACCATTAAGTCCAATATTGGCTTAGGTTGATTGAAAATGATTATTAATTAACATATTAAGTTTAGTGAATAATTCAAGTGCGGTCCTCATCAATTTCCCAAAACTAGGGTCTCACATAAAATGACTATTAAGGTTAAGTGTTTCTCACTTAACCCATTAAGGACTTAATCCATTAAGTCCATCACTCTACTAGATAAGTCATATGGTGTGATTAGGCTTAATACACAATTCCATGCCAATGGCCCAAATGTGGGTTCCGATAAGTTCAAACCCATAAATCCAATATTAGGGTTTTCTAAACCCTAATTAGGGTTTCCAACCCCATCTTAGCCTAATAGGCCCAATAGCTAGGTCTTTTGATCAATTAAGGTTCATTAGGCCCATTAGGGTTTCACTATGCCTATTAGGCTTCATTGGTCCCACTAGGGTTTATTAGGCCCATTTGGCTTCATTGGGCCCATTAGGGTTTATTAGGCCCATTTGGCTTCATTGGGCCCATTAGGGTTTTAGTCCCTTTGTCCGAACATCTAAAGAGTCACAATCCAAACATGGTCTTATGTATTGCATAATAATAAATAATTATTAGAAAAAATAATAAGAATATCAAACTCATAAGCTAGAACAAATGGAAAAAAGAAAACATCTTATGTTGAGTAAGAGCACCAAACCAAAACATAGAAAATATGTTTCATTTTTCACAACTTCATAACATCAAGTACCTATCTGAAATTGAATACATAATATAGTAAAATCCAGAGAAACAACTGAAACCTAATTACCAGTTGTACAATGTAACAAGATCATGAATGATCAAATACCCATATAAATTGAATTGAAAATTAGTGCTTCAAAATGGGGTAATTGCATAAAGAAAACAGTTGAAAGTTTGAATTAAATAGGGTAGCCACATTGATTAGAACACTGGTGATAAAAAGAAAAAAATTATTATTGAGATACCTGTTACTTGTTAGTGACTAGAAATCAGAAACCTTAATTTTTTAGAGAAAAAAAAAGAAGGCTAAAGGCGTAGAGATGGATGTTCATTTTGTTGGTGATTTTAGAGAAAAAGGGGAGGAAGAAATGATGGAGACGAGGAATAAGTGGAGGCGGACACAGGCAGGAAGGCAGTAGAAAACCACGACCGACCGATTACAGAACAAAATGAAAAGAAAAAAAAAAGCTTACTAATTGATTCGAGAAGGATAATCATCATTTGGCCATGTGTTTTGAATGTTGACAATCGATTGTAGAAGAAGAAGAATCGGTAGATCAGAAACGATGGTAACTTTGATTTAGATCTTGATGATCGGTTGAATGTTCAATTTAGGATCAGAAACGATAGTGGCTTCAATTTAGGGTTTTGAATCTTGATGATCGATTGAATGTTATAAATTTATCTGTGCTTCTTGCGATTTATTAGTAATGCAACTAATATATGTGCTTCCAGGGTGACACTTTTAGGAGGACCATATCGCCCACCTGAAACTCCAAGTCCGAACGCCTCCTGGCGGCGTAACTCATCTGTCGACTCTGAGCGGTCTAAAGCCAGCTGCGGACCTGCAGTATCAATTTCGTGGTCTTGAGTACTACCTCCGTACTCCCCATAACTCTCTGACCGACCTCACCCCAACAGATTGGGGTCCTACACTTCCTCCCATAGAGCATCTTGAAGGGAGGCCGGTCAATATTGGCGTGGTAAATGTTGTTATACAAAAATTCCGCTAATGGAAGATACGTATCCCAACTGTCACCGAAATCTAGGACACATGCCCGAAGCATGTCCTCGAGAGTCTGAATTTTCCTCTCGCTCTGCCCGTCCGTCTGAGGGTGGTATGAAATGCGCACTCTTGGTCAACCGATCCACGATGACCCAAATCGAATCAACCCTACATGTGGTCTTGGGAAGCTTAGTAATGAAATCCATGGTGATATCCTCCCATTTCCACACGGGAATATCTAACTGCTGCGTTTTGTCGTGGGGCCTCTGGTGCTCTACCTTGACCTTCCTGCAAGTCAGGAATCTCTCCACGTACCAAGCTACGTCCCGCTTCATGCGGGGTCACCAGTAATCGGGTCGAAGATCTCTGTACATCTTCGTCGCCCCTGGATGGATGGAGAACCGTGACTTGTGGGCCTCATCCATCAACACATGCCATACTCCGCCCCAGTACAATACCCAGACCCTCCCATGCAGGGTCAACAATCCTTGACTATCATAATAAAAAAAAGCCACCCAGCCCACTATTCTCTCGCACTTCTGGCGCTCCTCCTTTAGTCCCTTAACCTGTACCTCTCTAATCTGCTCTAAAAATGGAGTCATAACTGTCATCCTCAGACAGATATCTCGGATCGGAGCCACTACCGCCTTCCGGCTCAGAGCGTCGGCCACTACGTTGGCCTTGTCTGAGTGGTAAAGGATCTCATAGTCGTAATCCTTTACCACATCTAACCACCGATGTTGCCTCATGTTCAGATTCGACTGATCCATGAGGTACCTCAAACTCTTGTGGTTCGTATAGATAGTACATCGAACCCTGTAGAGGTAATGCTGCCAAATCTTGAGGGAAAACACCACTGCCCCTAGCTCTAAATCATGCGCTGGGTAGTTAGCCTCGTGAGGCTTCAACTGTCTAGAGGCAAACGCTATCACATGCCCTCGCTGCATCAACACTGCTCCCATACATGCGATCGAAGCGTCACGGTAGACTACGAAGTCATCTACTCCCTCTGGCAGGGTAAGAATCGGTGCCTCACACAGTCGCTGCCTGAGCGTCTCAAAGGTTGTATGTTGCTCAGGACCCCAGCGAAATGCCACCGACTTCTTCATCAGTCGAGTGAGCAGAACTGCTATCTTAGAAGAATCCTGGATAAATCTCCTATAATACCCTACCAAACCCAGGAAGCTCCGAATCTCAGATGGAGATTTCGGGACCTCCCACCGCATCATGGCCTTTATCTTGGCCGGATCTACTAATATACCTTTCTGGTTGACAAGGTGCTCCAGAAATTGCACCTCGCGCAACCAGAACTCGCACTTGGAGAACTTTGCGAAAAGTCTCTCCCTCCTCAAGGTCTCTAGCACCTCCCTCAGGTGCCCCTCATGCTGCTCCTGAATCGTGGAATACACCAAGATGTCATCAATGAATACTATCATAGACCTGTCCAGCATCGGCCCGCACACGCGGTTCATGAGATCCATGAGCGCGGCTAGAGCGTTGGTAAGCCCAAACGGCATCACCACGAACTCATAATGACCATAGCGGGTCCTGAAAGCGGTCTTCTGCACACATCCTCATCTCGGACTCGCATCTGGTGAAATCCAGACCGCAAATCAATCTTGGAAAACCAAGATGCTCCCTGAAGTTGGTCTAACAAATCATCTATCCTCGAGAGTGGGTAACGCTTCTTCACCGTTACCTTATTTAGATCCTGGTAATCTATGCACATACGATGCGACCTGTCCTTCTTTTTCACGAACAGGATCGGGGCTCCCCATGGCAAACTGCTCAGCCTGATAAAACCCTTGTCTAGCAACTCTTGCAGCTGCATAGACAACTCTTGCATCTCGGGACGAGCCAACCAATACGGTGTCTTGGCTATCGGAGCCACACCAGGAACCAGGTCAATCCGAACCTCAACCTATCTCTCAAGACGTATCCCAGGAAAATCCTCCGAGAATACATCCGGGTACTCCCGTACCACCTGTACATCATCAATTGTCGCCTTGCCCTTATTCCGAGTATCCATAACATAGAAGACGTACCCCGCACAACCCTGCTGAAAGTAGCGCCTCGCTCTCGCTGCTGAACAAAGAATCGGTCTGCGTTGTGGCCTCTCTCCCTGAATCACTAACTCTCCCCCACTAGGAGTGCAAACCCTCACTAACTGCAACTCGCAATCTACCACTGCCCCATTGGGGCTCAACCAATCCATACCTACTATAACTTTATTCCCTCGCAGGGGAATAGGAACCAAATCCACTGAGAACTGCTCATCAAATAACCGCAATGTACATCCTCTATGAACTCCCATGACCCTGACGATCCTGTCATGAGCTATCTCAACGTCGAGTGGGCAATCCAACTCCCCTGGAGCTCTGCTAAATCGCTTGCTAAGTGCAAATGACACAAATGATCGGGTCGCCCCCGAATCAAACAATACCATAGCTGAAATGTTGTTCACTAAGAACGACCCTATACACAAACACATAACCATGAGAAACAAAAAATATCAAATACATAGATAAGAGGAAAATACATAGCCGCCACCACGTCAGGAGCTACTCGTGCCTCCTCTGCAGTAAGCTGAAAATCCCTGTTTCGCGACGTAGGCACCTCAGCCCAGCCCTAGCAGGACGAGGTGCTACCACCTTCTGTGCTGCTGCTAAGATCGGGCACTGGGAACGATTGTGTCCCCTCTGATTGCACTAAAAGAAAATCAAATCTAATGCTAATGTGGTGGTGGTAGTAGTTGTACAATCTCGGTTCATGTGACCAGTTCGACCACACTTATAGCAGCCCGAACTCCCTGCCTTGCACGCTCCCTCGTGTATCCTGCCACACTTGCTACAACGACCGTGACCCTGCTGGCTCCGAGATCTGTAATCTGTTACCTTGGGCTTCTTGCCCAAACTCCCCGTCTGATCTCCCTCTGGCTTCCTCTTCCTCTCCATCTCTAAATCCAACTCCCTCTCTCGAGCCCTTACTATCATATCATCCAGCGTCTTGCAGCTGGATCGGCTCACAAACTGGCGGATATCACTCTGTAACGTCCCGAAATTCAGGTAAAGATAATTAACCCTTCTATTTTGATAAGTTGTCAAGATTGGTCCCGTGAAAGATTTTGTGTCAAATGAGTACGCTGGGCATACTGGGGAGTACGCTGCGCATACTCACGCACTTATTTTGGACGCGGACTCGCCTGGGTACGCTGGGCGTACCCAAGGTTACGCTAGGCGTAATGTGCCCAGATGTAAACCCTAATTTGGGGCTTGAGAACTATAAAAGGAATGTTATGGCTTCGATCCCAGCCTCCATTCCAGAGAGAACAACCCCTAAAAGAGATTCCCCTTCGTGTCTAGCAAGTGTGTTGGTGTTCTAAGCTTCTAAGTGTCATTTCAAGGTGGTTAAAGGAAAGAAGAGGTCATTTTGGAGGTTAGAAGCTTGTGGAAAGAGTAGATCTAAGCTTTTCAAAGGTTGGAGGTTCTTCCTGAGGTAAAAAGCTCCAACCTTGCTTGTTTATTCATGTGATGTGCTTCTTGGACCAATTTCCAGGGCTTTTGGTACCAAGATGAAGACTTTATGAGCAAGTGGTCTCCATTGGCCTAGATCTATCATATTTCATAACTAAAAGTGTTATATGTTCATAAAAATGCAATATTTGATGTAAATAGTGAGCCATGCATGAGATCTAGACCATTAGAGGAGAAAGGAAAGAGATTTGAGGGTGTAAGGACCTTTACAGCCATGCAAAGGCTTAAGGGTTCCGACTTTATGGAATAAGAGGTTGTGAGGGAGTCAGATCTGGAAGTTGAAGGAGTGGCTTAACCATTTAAGACCAAAATCCACAAAGTGGCTAAAATGGGACTTACGTTGGGCGTAATCCCAGTACGCGCAGCGTAAGGGGTCACGCACCCCGATTTTGTGAAGGCACCGGGTACGTCCAACACACAGGTTTGGTATGTGCAGCGTAACCTGGAGGGTTGACTTTTGTTGACTTTTAGGTTTTGGTCAACTTTAGGGTATTTGAGCCATGAGAGGGGTAAAATGGTCTTTTACCCTCCTGAGAATGAAAGGAAAGGAAAGAGTCTAGCCTTGGGGAAATGTATTAATGTGAAGTGTTTATTATGATTAGGCGGAGGCTAGACCTGATTTCACAGAGTTCGAGATTATCCGATATACCGAGGTGAGTCTTCTCACTATACTGTACCTGGAAGGGTACTTACGTGTGACCGGAAGGTCTTGTATGATAGGATGTATGTGCTATAAGCGGTTATGTGATATGTATGTTATGTATGATAAGGACCGGAAGGTTAAGATGATATTTATGTGCTATGTATGTTATGTATGCTAAGGACCGAAAGGTCAAGACAATATGGACCGGAAGGTCAAGAGGGTACGGACCGGAAGGTCGATACGGGTAGAACCGAAAGGTCTACCGGAGTTCGGGACGGAAGTCCCCTAAGACACTTGGATCGGAAGATCCCATAGAGTATGGCCTGGAAAGGCGTATGTGTGGTATGTGGTATTTTGGGGAACTCACTAAGCATTTATGCTTACAGTGTTATGTTATGTGTTTCAGGAACTACTGACGATCGCGGGAAGGTGTCGGCATGATCAGTACACACGCATGAGGAGTTTTATATGTTATGATCTTGGGATGTAATGTTATGGATTGATATGTGATACAAACGACATTTTTATAAGTAATATGACCGAAAGTGTGTTTTTAAATGTGAAAAATTGTTTTGAAAATTTACGTCGTTACAAGTTGGTATCAAAGCCTTGGTTTGAGGGATTCGGGCGCATCTTCGGATGAATCTGAATTCAAACTAAGGAATTGAGAAAGTTTTTCATAAAATAAACAATTTTTCTAAAAGAGTAAAAGGTTTTGAAGAAGACAGAGCGGAGCAGTGTGTACGATCCGCCAGCGCCCGAACGGTGATTTCCCAAAATACCCTTACATTATGTGTTATGAGATATGTTATGATATGATATGCATGTTAGAGTTGGCTAGGTATTCATATTAGGACTAGAGTGGCCTGATTTTGTGATGCCTTAGCCTAGGAAGGATTTTGCTGCTATGTAATGCTTGAGAGCGATTAGGTAGCAGTGAGGAGCTTATGAGAGATCTACCGAAGGGTAGACTATGCTAATGAGATGTAGAGTACTTGTGATATGGGATCCAAGGAGGAGGACTTGGGATGAATACTGACGCGGTGTGAGCGGTAGTATAAGGGCCCGTACTACCAAAGACATCGTATCAGTGCGTAGTCCAAGTAAGAATCCTTAGGGTACTGGGGAACAAGTAGGGATGTGTTATCGAGTGCGAGTATGCTCGAGCGGGTCTCTGATATTTTATGTTGTATTTCAGAAAGACATCATGGTTAGAACACGCCACACACCTGAGAGCAGTGGTATTAGCGAGGAGGAGATCCGCAGGCTGATTCATGAGGAGGTGGCTGCTGCCATCTGAGCCGAGATTCCAGAGATGTTCGGGTCTATCAAGACCACATTGATTGAGACCTTTGACGAGCGGTATGCAGCAGTGACTAAGGCTGCGACTGATGCAGCTACTGCTGTTGTTGCTACTGCCAGGCCTCCGGGAGGTGACTCGTTATTGTTTCGGGAGTTCAGCAACACGAAGCCACCAGAGTTTGATGGGACATAGGACTCGATCGCTACGATGAGGTATATTTATGATATCGAGGGATGTTTCTATACGTGTTCTTGTCCAGAGAATTTGAGGGTACGGTTCGCGCTGAACCAGCTCCGTTTGGGAGCGAAGGATTGGTGGAAGTTCGTGACGGAGAGCTTCACTCTAGCCTAGATTTCTGAGGTGACCTGGGAGAGGTTCACCGCCATGTCCAGAGACGAGTATGTTCCCACGATGGAGAGGGAATGGTTGATTCAGGAGTTCTTGACCCTCAAGCAGGGTACTGATTCTGTTACTGTGGTTACCAAGAAGTTTCATGAGAGGGCGATGTTTTGCCCTGAGCAGGTGTCTACCGAGCAGGCACACATGAGTCGGTATTTGGGCATTTTGAGGAGGGATATCCGGGAGTTCGTATCGAACTCGACTTACTGGACATTTGCTGAGCTCCAGGAAAATGCCCGGAAGAGAGAGATTGAGTTGGAGACCCAGGCCAGGGAGGAGGACGAGTATCAGAGGATGGATCGGCGGCCGACATAGTCTCAGCCATCAGCCAAGCGGGCCAAGCCCGCCGATATGAGATCTGGAAGCCAGAAGGACCGCACTTATGGGAAGTGCGGCAAGGGACATGACGGAGTCTGTCGATCGGGTGCTTGCTACAAATGTGGCAAGGAGAGGCATATCGCCAAGGATTGCCCCAAGGGATTTATGGTTTGCTTTCATTGCAACCAGACGGGTCACTGAAAGGCCGAGTGCCCGCAGTTGTATCAGGGATCGGCACAGGGATCTGCACCTGCTGCTAAGGTTACTGAAGTTCGGCCGGCGAAGGTCGAGGCACCAAAGGCTCGCGGGAGAGCCTTCCAATTGACAACGGAGGAGGTCCATGCAACGCCCGATGTCGTGGCTGGTATGTATTCTTTCTTTTATTTATGTTGATTTTGAAGTGTTGTGCTCATATTATGATATGTATAGGTACTTTTCTTGTAAACTCTGTGCCTGCTTTGGTATTATTCAACTCGGGTGTGAGTCGGTCATTTGTTTCCTTGGCATTTAGTCGGTACATTAGTATCCGGCGAGAGGCGATGAGTCGACCTCTGCGAGTTTCTATAGCTAACGAGCGTGCGGTGTATGCTACAAGTGTGATTCGAGGATGTATACTTGAGATCTTTGGTGTGGAGTTCCCGATTGATCTATTCCCGATTTCGATGGGGGACGTATGTGTCATAGTGGACATGGATTGGTTGAGTCGGTTTGGAGCGGTGATAGACTACGAGCGTCAGTTGGTGACGATACGAGACCCTAGTGGGGGAGTAATTATGGTGTACGGCGAGGGTACCCGTCCTGAGTCAGCATTTTGTTCGGCTGCTAGAGCGAGGCAGAGTATATAGCAGGGCTGTAGTGGGTTTGTGGCCTACGTGATGGACACAAGAGTGGCCGTTGGGAGGCCAAGTTCAATTGATGAGGTCCCGATAGGTTTCGAGTTCCCGGATGTTTTTCCCGAGGAATTTCCAGGTGTGCCTCCCGAGAGACAAGTAGAGTTCCGTATCGATTTGGTTCCAGGGGGCAGCACCTATCACCAAGGCGCCCTACCACCTTGCGCCACCAGAGATGCAAGAGTTATCCTCGCAACTTCAGGAGCTTTTGGGGAAGCGGTTTCTTAGACCGAGTAGCTCACCTTGGGGAGCGTCGATCTTTTTTGTCAAGAAAAAGGATGGTTCACACCGGATGTGCATTGATTACCGGGAGTTGAACTAGTTGACGGTCAAGAACCGTTATCCGTTGTCGAGAATCGACGATCTGTTCGATCAGTTGCAGGGAGCGTCTTGGTTCTCCAAGATAGACTTGAGGTCGGGATATCACCAGATGAGGGTTCGGATGAAGATATCCAGAAGACGACGTTCATAACTCGTTATGGGCATTACGAGTTCGTGGTGATGCCTTTTGGGCTCTCCAATGCACCGGCAGCGTTCATGGATCTCATGAACAGGGTCTGCAGGCCGATGCTGGATCGGTCGGTGATCGTGTTCATTGATGATATTTTGGTGTACTCGAGATCTAAAGAGCAGCACGAGGAGCATCTAAGGGAGATTCTCGGGGTATTAAGATCGGAGAGGCTTTTCGCCAAATTCGACAAGTGTGATTTTTGGTTACGAGAGGTCCAGTTCTTGGGACACCTCGTTAACCAGGATCGGATATTGGTCGATCCGGCCAAGGTTGAGGCAGTTATGAGATGGGAGGTGCCGAGATCACCCACCGAGATTAGAAGTTTCCTAGGTTTGGCCGACTATTATCAGAGATTTATCAGGGATTTCTCCAAGATCATCGTGCCTCTCACGTGACCCGGAAGGGTGTTGCTATTTCATTGGGTCCGGAGAAGCAGACCTCGTTTGAGACACTTCGTCAGAGATTGTGCGAAGCCCCGGTGCTAGCACTCCTGGAAGGGATGGAGGATTTTGTGGTGTATTGTGACGCATCGATATCAGGGATGGGTGCAGTACTTATGCAGAGGGGTCATGTGATAGCATATGCGTCGAGGTAGCTAAAGCCTCACGAGACGAGATATCCCACTCACGATTTGGAGTTGGGGGCGGTGGTGTTCGCCCTCAAGATCTGGCGTCACTATTTGTATGGGGTTTGGTGTACCATCTTCACGGACCACAAGAGCTTGAAGTATTTGATGGATCAGCCCAATATGAACATGCGCCAGCGGAGATGGTTGGATCTGGTAAAGGATTATGATTGTGAAATCTTGTACCACCCGGGCAAGGCTAACGTCGTAGCTGATGCCCTGAGCCGTAGGGCGAAGAGCGCCCCGATTCGGGATATTTGTATGCGGTTGACAGTGATGACACCGGTGTTGGACACCATTCGAGAGGCCCATGCAGAGGTTGTGAGACCAGAGAACTGCAAGAGGGAGAGGGTGATTGGGCAGGTGTCGGAGTTCATTATCGATGGTCGCGGGTTGATGACCCTTCAGGGTCGGATTTGGGTGCCGTATGCAGGAAGAGCGCACACCACCTTGATGGAGGAGGCGCACAAATCGAGATTTTCGATCCATCCCGGGGCCACTAAAATGTATTTGGATTTGAAGAATGATTATTGATGGCCATGTATGAAAAATGATGTAGCATGGTTTGTTGAGAGGTGCTTAACCTGTCATAGGGTTAAGGCTGAGCAGCAGCAACCGCATGGCTTGTTGCAGCCACTTGAGGTTCGCCAATGGTTGTGGGAACAGATTTCTATGGATTTCATCACCAAGTTGTCGAGGACCGCGAGGAGTGTCGATGCAATTTGGGTGATCGTCGACTGGTTGACGAAGAGCGCTCACTTTCTTGCTATCAGTGAGAGCTCTTCTGTTGAGAGGCTAGTAGAGTTGTATGTGAGGGAGGTGGTATCACGGCATGGAGTGCCGAATTTGATTGTATCATACTGGGATGTACGTTTTACTTCCAGGTTTTGGAAGAAGTTCCACGAGGAGTTGGGCACGAGGCTGCATTTCAGTACCGCTTACCATCCTCAGACGAACGGACAGAGTGATCGGACGATTTAGACGCTCGAAGACATGCTTCGGGCATGTGTGTTGGACTTCGGAGGGAGTTGGCACATGTATCTGCCTTTGGCTGAGTTTTCCTATAACAACAGCCACCATTCGAGCATTAGTATGCCTCCCTTTGAGCTGTTATATGGGAGGAGGTGTCGGACTCCCATTTGTTGGGGAGAGGTAGGACAACAAGTGATGGGCAGCATTTAGATAGTGCTTCAGACGACAGAGTAGATATAGCAGGTTAGACAGAGACTGCTGACGTCCCAGAGTCGTCAAAAGAGTTACGCGGATAGGCGTCGATCAGAGCTCGAGTTTCAGGTTGGGGATCTTGTACTCCTGAAAGTGTCTCCTTGGAAAGCAGTGATTCGTTTCAGGAAGAGGGGAAAGTTGGGGCCCCGGTATATTGGGCCGTTTAGGTTCATCGCGAGGGTGGGCAGAGTAGCGTATCGTTTGGAGCTACCTACGGAGTTGGACCAGATTCATGATACCTTCCACGTGTCGCAGCTGAGGAAGTGTATAGCTGACGAGTCGACAGTGGTACCATTGGGGGATATCCAGGTGGACGCGAGTCCGAATTATGTTGAGAGGCCGATCACAATATTGGATCGGAAGATCAAGGTTCTGAGGAACAAGGAGGTGCCTCTGGTTCAAGTCAGTGGCAGCATCGGAGGAGGTCCGAGCTAACTTGGGAGCCGGAGTCAGAGATGCGGGAGCAGCATCCGAAATTGTTTACGGCATGAGACTTCGAGGGCGAAGTCTGGTTCTTGTGGGGGAGAATTGTAACATCCCGAAATTCAGGTAAAGATAATTAACCCTTCTATTTTGATAAGTTGTCAAGATTGGTCCCTTGAAAGATTTTGTGGCAAATGAGTACGCTGGGCGTACTGGGGAGTACGTTGCGCGTACTCACGCGCTTATTTTAGACACGGACTCACCTGGGTATGCTGGGCGTACCCAGGGTTACGCTGGGTGTAATGTGCCCATATGTAAATCCTAATTTGGGGCTTAAGCACTATAAAAGGAATGTTATGGCTTCGACCCAAGCCTCCATTCCAGAGAGAACAACCCCTAAAAGAGAGTCCCCTTCGTTTCTAGCAAGTGTGTTGGTGTTCTAAGCTTCTAAGTGTCATTTCAAGGTGGTGAAAGGAAAGAAGAGGTCATTTTGGAGGTTAGAAGCTTGTGGAAAGAGTAGATCTGAGCTTTTTTGAGGTTGGAGGTTCTTCCTGAGGTAAAAAGCTCCAACCTTGCTTGTTTATTCATGTGATGTGCTTCTTGGACCAATTTCTAGGGCTTTTGGTACCAAGATGAAGACTTTATGGGCAAGTGGTCTCCATTGGCCTAGATCTATCATATTTCAGAACTAAAAGTGTTATATGTTCATAAAAATGCAATATTGGACGTAAATAGTGAGCCATGCATGAGATCTAGACCATTAGAGGATAAAGGAAAGAGATTTGAGGGTGTAAGGACCTTTACAGCCATGCAAAGGCTTAAGGGTTTTGACTTTATGGAATAAGAGGTTGTGAGGGAGTCAGATCTGGAAGTTGAAGGAGTGGCTTAACCATTTAAGACCAAACTCCACAAAGTGGCTAAAATGGGACTTACGTTGGGTGTAATCCCAGTACGCGCAGCGTAAGGGGTCACGCACCCCGATTTTGTGAAGGCACCAGGTACGTCCAGCGTACAGGTTTGGTATGCGCAGCGTAACCCGGAGGGTTGACTTTTGTTGACTTTTAGGTTTTGGTCAACTTTAGGGTATTTGTGCCATGAGAGGGGTAAAATGGTCTTTTACCCTCCTAAGAATGAAAGGAAAGGAAAGAGTCTAGCCTTGGGGAAATGTATTAATGTGAAGTGTTTATTATGATTAGGCGGAGGCTAGACCCGATTTCACAGAGTTCGAGATTATCCGAGATACCGAGGTGAGTCTTCTCACTATACTGTACCTGGAAGGGTACTTACGTGTGACCGGAAGGTCTTGTATGATAGGATGTATGTGCTATATGTGGTTATGTGATATGTATGTGCTATGTATGGTATGTACGATAAGGACCGGAAGGTTAAGATGATATTTATGTGCTATGTATGTTATGTATGCTAAGGACCGGAAGGTCAAGACGATATGGACCGGAAGGTCAAGAGGGTACGGACCGGAAGGTCGATATGGATAGGACCGAAAGGTCTACCGGAGTTCGGGACGGAATTCCCCTGAGACACTAGGATCGGAAGATCCCATAAAGTATGGCCTGGAAAGGTGTATGTGTGGTATGTGGTATTTTGGGGAACTCACTAGGCATTTATGCTTACAGTTTTGTGTTATGTGTTTCAGGTACTAGTGACGATCGCGGGAAGGCGCCAGCATGATCAATACACACGCACGAGGAGTTTTATTTGTTATGATCTTGGGATGTAATGTTATGGATTGATATGTGATACAAACGAGATTTTTATAAGTAATATGAATGAAAGTGTGTTTTTAAATGTAAAAAATTGTTTTGAAAATTTACGTCATTACACACTCCGCAACATCTCATGATATCAGGCCTTTTTCATCTCCTTGTCCGCCGCGTACTACGGAACAAGGAGGGCCCTCTCCCTAAACTTGGCGGTAATCTCTGCCACAGTCTCTGTCATCTGCTGGAGATCCTGGAACTCCTTAGCAAGTTGTTGCACCTCTATAATAGGTGTGAACTCAGCTCTGAACCTGGTCATAAAATCACTCCAGGTCATGGTATCCAACACAGTGTCTTCTCCAATGGCTCTTCCAACCTCCTCCCACTAATCACGTGCCCGACCCTTTAGAAGACAGGACGCGACCCTAACCTCGTCCTCCCCGGGACATTTGCTGGTGCGGAATGCATTGGCGACATCTGCCAACCATTGGGTACTAGCAATGGGGTCTCGAGCCCCCTCATAATCAGGAGCTCCACATGCTCTGAACTCTTTGAAAGTGAGTGTGCGCGACCCCATCATGGTCGCCACCTTAGTGCGAAACACAGCCAACCTCTCATCCATAAGCTCCATAATACCCTCCTTGATCGAACCGAAGATCACAGGAGTCCGCTCAAGTATGCTACACGTGATCTCTGAGGAGATAAACTCCCTAATCTGCTCATCCAAGTGCTCAACTCTAGAGCCTAAACCTGATCCCTCCCTAGCACCTAAACTACTGACTACTGGTCTCGGGCGTAAAACCACTATTCTGAAAACACATAATGACAAACTTCAGAATACAATTATAACTCGAGGGATCATATTTACTACGAGTTCCCTGGTCTTGTCTCAGCCTTCCTTGATTCGAGTACGGATCCTCTGCTTTCAGTAGTATGGGCCCATACTACCTTCCACATCTATCTGTACTCTCCTCAAGAACTACCTTGACTCTACCAAGTCCCTTTTACTGCTACTGCTCTCTGCTACTATCATCCTAGGCCTGCCCTAAGGTAATCGCCAACCCACTCTCCGCTATCAGTTGCACAAGAAGTCCCGGCTACCTCCCCCTAACTAGCTCGTGAACATTATTACATATCACTAAGACTAGATAATTCTTCGAATGAAAGATCCTACCCTACAACGGTTGGACTCAAACAAGAGTTGCGCAATAGAGTTGGAACTAACCTTCTAAAATTATTTAATCCTCACAATATGTAACATAACATATTCATTTACTGGTTAGTAAGAAGTAACTAAGACTCCTAAAAGCACAAAGCAAGCAGCCTTCGAGCATCGAGTACACATAATCAAACATATACTATTCTAGCTATCATACTGACAATTTTGTACTAGCCTGCAGTTCTCATAGAGCTGGAACACATATAACAAGCACATAAGGCATCATTCCTAGATCCTTAGTCCTAATTTAGCATGTTGTTCTAAATAAGATGATAATCATAACATAGCATAAACTTGTATGGGTAATTTGGGAGTACTTACTTGAGCTCGCCTGATTGCATGCACCACACCCTTTTTCTCTTTTCAAAGTTCTTTTCTTTCTAAAATTCTTTTCGCTTTTTCTAAAACTCTTTTCTTTTCTCAAAACTCCTTTTTACAAAAATTGATTTTCCTTTTGAAAAGTTTTATACCAATTCCTTAGTTTGAGTTCAGACACACCCGAAGGTGTGCTCGAATCCCTCAAACCAAGGCTCCGATACCAACTTGAAACGACCCAAAAATTTCTTTTGAAATCATATCAAGAAACGGTAAACACAGGTAATCAAATAAAAAGACCAAATATCATGTATCTCAAAATCTCAATTTCAAATATTGTATCAACAAAGTAAGAAAAATATCAAAGTCTCAAACGCTCCAGGCTAAAAACTATGGTGTATGCCATGCCATCATCCTGAGCCCTTCCCTTTGCTACCTGAAGTACTTGAAACCAAAACTGAAACTGTAAGCACGAAGCTCAGTGAGCTCCCCCAAACTACCACATACCATACAAAACACATGTAACAAATAACATAACTCTGGGACTCTTCCCAACTGCATTGGGACGAATCCTGACATCGGCTTAACTGGCATTATACTCCTGTCTGGCATCGGGCTCACCCCGATATCCGACCGCATCGGGCACCGAGCTTGCCCCGGTATCGGGCTTACCCCGGAACATACACAGCATAACATATATCATAAACACAATTAACATAATCAAATAATTTGCATCAGGATTACCCTGAAACACATAACATATAACATATCTCATATACTGCATCGGGCTTGCCCGACATCGGACTGGAGTCCGGAACACGTAACACATAACACATAAACATGCATGAATCACAAAGACATCAAGCATAGATAACTACTTCTCGGGACCGCCCCAGCATCGGACCGAAGTTTGGAAACATATAAAGTGCATCGGGCTAACCCTGACATCGGGCTTACCCCGACATACTCTACTACTTAAACGGGCCGACATTGGCGCCTTAGACCCGTTCCTACTGGAGGAAAACTCACCTCGTATGTCTAACTACTGTAACTCTCAGTGAGAAATCTCTACCTGCTGCTCCAGTGACTCTCCGGCTATAATTTCCATGAAGACACTTAGTCAAAAACTGATAACTCTTCATGGGGTAAATGACCAATTTACCCCTGGTCAAAGTCAAACTTCCAGGTCAACTCTACTCGCCGAGTTAGTACATTGACTCCTCGAGTCCTATAGCTCGAAATCCTTACTTCTCACGACTCGACTCGCCGAGTCATTCCTATGACCCGTCGAATTCCTAAACCTCCGATTCCTAATCTTGGGCAACCCACTGAGTTACCTCCTTTACTACGGATTCGACACACAACTCACTTATCAGGGAACTATGGTCCGCGACCCAACTCGCCGAGTCTTCTTCGTGACATAACCATTCAAACCATCTTAAACCATTCTGATGCCTCCAATTCTTGGATCTGGACTCCTGAGGCTGGTTTTACACGTAAAGTTGCTAACTTTACGTGCACGCATAGAGTAATGAAGCTATAACACCATAACAAAGCTAATAATGGAGGTAATTGCTCAATATGAAATATGGTTGCCTAAAGGTAATCTGTTGGGGATCCTGAAGTCCAAAGATGTCTAGATCTAAGATATGAAGCATCAAGATGTCCTACAATCCACGAATTTAAGGTTTTGGGCCAAAACCTTCATATTTTGGGGACAAAATAGATCTAGGAGTAAAAGACTCAAAATGAGAGCTTGATTACCAGAAAGAATGACAAAAGAGGAGTAGGTTCTTAATCTACTTCTTCTTCCTTGAGTCTTCTATCTTCTCCTTCCTCCTCTTACTTCAAAATGCACCAAAAATCACTTCAAATGGTAAGAATAACTCACAATCACTTATGGGGGTTAGGGTTTCGGGATTTAGTCTTTGAGGGGTGATGAAGGCTGGTATGGGGCACTAAAAGTTGATTAAATACGGTGCAAATTCTAAAAATTAGTGTTTTCTCCAGCCTCGCAGACTCACCGAGTTGGGAATATTAGACTCGTCGAGTCGCCCCGCTAAATCCATGTGCTGATCCGCATCTACTCGACGAGTTAGGGCTACTGACTCGTCGAGTAGCTTCTAAAATAAAAGAATTATTCATTCGAAATACGTACCAGGAATGGGGCGTTACAATTCTCCACCACTTATCTTAGACTTCGTCCTCGAAGTCTGTTGTCTCTGTAAACAACTCTGGCTAGTGTTCCCTCATCTCCTCCTCGGGATCCCATGTCCACTCCGACCCCTCCCATGGCCGCAGCAAGCTGCTGTTCTCAAGTCTTATGGACGAAAACCCAGTTGATGGACTACGGATACAGAATGTTGTGGATACTGATTTATTGTGATTCATAGAGTGCTATAGCGATTTCTCATAATCATATTCACCATTCGAAGACGAAGCACAATGAACTTAGGTACCATTTCATCAAGGACCATATACCCAAAGGTAACATTGAACTAATTTTTTTCCCATCTTACGAAGAGATTGCAGATGTGTTTACAAAGCCACTTAATGCAACAAAACTCAATAGTTTTCTACAAATGTTAGGGATGATGAATCCAGATCCTCAATTCTTTTTGAATTGATAGGTACCGCAGACCACTTCAGGTCTCCGTTGCGGTCCTAATTAAATATATCTATCATGCATGGTTTCAGTATACCTCGTATACTGCAACCATATATCATACTTATATTTTTTGGGTCCTTATTGTTTTTTTATTTCTGACTCTTTTGTCAAGTGTTCCTCAGTTTCTACTACCGCAGTCGCACTACCATCCACTGCAGTGAAGAATCAATCTGCATTGATGAATCAATCCGCAATCACATTTAATGAATTCTCAACAACAACTTCATAAATTCCCTGGAACATTGTGTGTTATTTAATGTTTCTCATTAAATAAAAATTCTTTCATATTAGATTCAAACATCCGTTTTATAGCATACAACGTTTCAGTTACTTTTCAAATAAACTTTTGGTGTCATACCTATTTTAGGTGTGATGACAAATAAACCAATTTCCCATAAAAGAAATCTTTTAAGAAATACTTTTCCTTAAACTGTCAAATCCCCGTTACCCCTAAAACGTCAAATCCGTTCCAAATTCCACCTTTATTCAATGGGTTATAGCCCCTCACCACACGTTCTCCAAACGTGCGATAATGGGCTTGATATTTCATTAAATGTCCTGTTTTTTAAAAACAAAAATATAATAATTTCTTTTAGTTTATTTTATTTGTGGCTGATAATGGTTAAAACCCAAGGGTTTTTACCATTAACAGGTGTAGATAGGGTAAATACAATAAAGGTTTGAGATACATAACTATATAAATACCCCCCCCCCCCAAGAAAGCTTTACGCTTTCTGAACTCTTAGACGATCTTCATCTTATTCATCTTCTTGCACTCAAAAACTTTCTACAAGTTCTACAACCTTTTCAAAATAGTGAAGTCTGGTGTATCAAAGAAGCATAGTGAAGTCTAGTGTATCGAAGAAGCAATCCAAAGCATCAGGGTCAGTGCAACCCACTGGTTCTGAATCCACTACTAGAAATCAATCACAATCAATTGCTTCAAGCTATTTTAGGGCAGTTTTTGAAGATCATCCATCCTACAACGAATCCATTAGACTAATAATCAAGTTCACATCTTCTTAGCCCCAGTTTGGAGCTTTTGATTTGTTCACTAATGTTGTTCCACTCTCAACCCTCTTCAAATGTGAATTCTCGGCGTTTCTCCCAATCAACAATCTGCAGGAAGTTCATTTGAACTTGGTTGATGATTATTTTCTCATCTTGACTGAAGAAAATTTCCTAAACGCAATAAATCTTCATGTTCCTCCCTCCACAAGATTTTACACTCCAAGCATGAACGACATCATCTCTACTCTCTACCAAATGGGCTATCAGAAGAAATTCAAAGGCATTGGGGAATTCAAGAAAAACCAACTACCTGCGGTCTAGCAATTTGTCTATCACTTCATCATGTGGAGTCTTTCTGGCAGAACCGGAGGCACGGACAACATGGGTCTTAAGCTACTTGAACTGGTGTGGAGCATCTTTACAGGGAATGATGTTAACTATGGGTAGATCTTATGGGATAACTTTTTTCAGTACATTCTAAAGGAGAATCCAAGGGCAACCACAACAGAACTCACCTGCGCACGCTTCTGGTCTTTGTGCATCTCAGACCTCCACTGTGATGCAAGAATCAGCATGGGGAATGACATCAATCTCTTCCTCACCCGTGATCTTAAAAGGTACACACCCTCAAAAGACCAATCTATCTTTGGACCACTGAGAAGATTACCCATATACATCTTGATGTCTGTTGGACTTGAAACCAAAGAAGAAACATATCATATAGAGGATACAGATGGTATTGACCCATACCTTTCTACCCCGCCTCTACCCAGCCAATCCATATTAGCCTCCACAGAACCACATGGTCTAGTGAGTACCATAGTCCCAACTACTACTACACAGTCAAGTCAACCACTAGCCAGAAGGCTAAAGAAGCTGGTATCATCAAAGAAAGCCCCCTGCAGCAAATCAAAGAAAGGTGAATCCTCCAAGAAACACAAAGTTGTTGTGTTGTCGGATGAAGCCCCTGCTCATCCGCAAAGCTCCCCTGTCAATATTGAAGAAGAGTCATAGAATGACTCTGAACCAACACTTTTTCACAAGAGACAAAGGACCAACCCAAGCCCTAGCCAAATGTCTGACCAGAAAAATATCAAAGTCTCTCAAAAGACTTCGGTAGTCCTTAGGGTCCCTGCAGACCCATTTGCTACAACCCTCTCCAGCTACTCAGACACAAAAGGAGTGTCTGTTTCATCTGATAATGGAGACTCAGCCCCAGTTGAATCCTAAGAGGATCTAATCGGCTCAAAACGCTCTAAGGTCTCCAAGGCTTCCCATCTTCACTACTTTGAACCACAGGAGTTACGCTCTATACTTCTTGCCATTACACAAACACTTGATACACCTACCTAACCGCAGGGCACTTCTTCAGCCCTAGCCAGAACTGACCTGAGGCCACACTTGACTACGGGTCAAAGAGACATAGGAAGCTTAGGAAATCCTACTCTGCTTACCTTACAATCAGTTGGTTTAGGCATGGTAAGCACAAATGTGCAAGGATCCATGAACCCGGGGGACACCTTGGTGCGACATCAAGGATTTGATGGATATGATTCTGATGACTCTTGGATTCGGTATCAACCAAATACTGAATCTGAAGTCAAAAAGTATGAAGCTTTTCGAAGGGCATTTCAGGCCTGCA
Source organism: Lactuca serriola (assembly GCF_051521515.1). Classification (NCBI taxonomy): domain Eukaryota; kingdom Viridiplantae; phylum Streptophyta; class Magnoliopsida; order Asterales; family Asteraceae; genus Lactuca; species Lactuca serriola. The sequence goes on from NC_136409.1 coordinate 159,967,205, forward strand.
AGGATCAACAAACCAAACAACAACAGCAGAAGGAGCAAAAAATTCAAACTATTGCCAAGTACTGGGTGGATGCAATCAATAACGCCAACACTGTAGCCACCATCCTCAAAGTTCGAGACAGGATGACCACCATGGCCGAAACAATCCAGAAAGCTCAAGATCTTCAAGGTGGTGCAGGTCCTTCCGAGCCTCCTCCAACTACTGATATCCATGGATCCAATGAAGACGGTACAACAATAAAAGTTAGCTTCGTACAAAGCTTTCGTCTGGATGATCTGTATATGACTGAAGTTAATCAACCAACTCAATCAGATGAATTTATGATGGTTTTTGATGATGAAGACTCCAACGGTTCTCAACACTCCACTTCCAAGCCAAAGGAAGAAGAAAAAGAAGAAAATGGTTGTCACTCGCAAGGAATTTTTGAGTCTTCAGGAGAAAGTTGATAAGATCTTAGTCGCAGTTACAACCCACAACCAACGGAAGTTGCTGGTCTACAGTTTATTGATGAGAGACTTGAACGATTAGAGACAAGGGAATATCTGGCTGCTGAAAGGATATCACTCAAAGTTGAAATGGGTATTCTAGCCTTGGACAACAATAGAACCGCAGACCACAAAGAGTTCCTAACAACCGTTGAACGTCTCATTCAGGAGGTCACCGCAATCAAAACCGAACTTCAATCATTGATTGCGGATCAGGCTATTCAACCCAAGAAGCTTGTTGAGGAAACTTACAATGCTTATGAATCAACCATTGCAGTGCTTCAATCAACGATCAACAACCTCCAATGCTCCCTGACCGCAAGCTTTCATGGTCAAGAACTTCTAAAGCTCACAAAAGACATCCATCAACTGTTGTTCAACACAAAGATCCCCAACAATCAGCAACTATCTGATCTCCTCAAGTCTCAATTCAGCAACGTTTTCATCAAGATTTATGGTCTCCATCAATGGTTTGAGGAGAAACAAGTTACTTCCTCAAAAAGGGGAAGTGAACGTTCTGAACCATAGCTCCATCAATCTCAATCAGCAATCCCCATACCAAACTATGGTCCATCTCATTTTGCATCTACTCAGCCAAGTATTGCAGCTCATCAATCTCCAATCTTAACTTTGGATCCAACAAAAACTCCCACTCTGGTGCCTTCTCCTCAAAAAGGAAAAAGTCCCACTCTGGTGCCTTCTACTCAAAAATAAAAAAATCCCACTCTGGTGCGTTCTCCTCCGAAATCTCCTCCGCAACAACAACAAATTCAAGATGAACAACATGACTCTTCTCATCAAGAAACCCCTCCTCAACTTCAAAACCTAGATCCAACAATGTCATCTGAACATTTCGAAGACTCCCCCGCAACAAAACAAAGAAAAATCGACTGGAATGCAGCTAAGTTTGTTGAATAATTTTGGAGAGACCATGGGTTAGACACCATCATGGATGAAATCATGAAACCCTAATCAATTCATGGGTTAATCCAACCCGCAGGCTTCTTGATGAAGACTACAGGCTTGTGTTATCATATGTTGAACCTCCAGAAGACGGCTACTGGGATATTCCCATTTCTCCAAATGCCATGTTCTTCGTCGTTTTTGAACCATTCGACCAAAGCCTCCCTGATGATCAAAGGCTACCTCTGGAATTCGAACGTCTTAACAAGTTACATGGAAAGCATGGATCCAAGTTCGAGGATATTTGGTCAAGCGATAGGCCTTCTGGAGTGAAGAACTACAAGGTCAGAAAGTTCATGAAATTCGAGTTCGTTCAGTACACTCTGACAAGAAGAGACTGTGATTATGTCCGAACTCAGGCTGACTTTCCGTGTATGAATCCGGAAGAGGTGTTCTTAATCGCAAGGGTATTTCAACTCAAATCGGACAAACATTCCAAAATGAAGATAGCTTATGAAAAAGCTTGTGAGTACCCGAGATGTGCGGTGTGCGATTTTGCCAAAATAGATGTTGATATTCATACGACACTTGCTCAAAAATTCAACCTTCCTCCACTTGATCCTGCACCTGTTTATACGGAAGGGTATCAAGAGCGATCCTTGAGTGCAACCAACTTTCTAGAACTGGGAGTTGTGTTCAAAAGAGTAAACATCGATGTTAAGTACTTTGTTCCCATCACTGCCATGAACTGCCTAACCCGAAGGCAACTAGAAGTCACTCTGACTTCAGTGCAGAGATCAAAGCACACAACTGACGAAGTCAAATTCGAGATCACCCGAATGATCAAATGGCTGGGAGAAGTTAGAAAATTTTGGTGGTTGCTGATCAAGTTTTTGAAACTCAACAAGTGAGAAGGTTAAAGAGGTCACTTAGGGGGGAAATTATTGAATCAAGAAAGTGACCCTCTTGAACCTCAATCTGAAGTCCTCCTCAATACCACAATGTTGCTTCTGTTACCGCAACGAGAAGGGGCGACGCCATCTGCAACCTTCATATCAAAACAAAGACTTAGTGTTTTTAACTTATGTATTTACTATGTATTATCCAATGTGCCTTGCATGGACACTTATTTTAAATTATAGTATTTGTTTATTCTCCTGTAATGTTCTCGGAACTCTATAAATATAGTCTTCCACTTCAATTGCAATACACATCTCTCTTTCACCTTATATCTTACATCTTATCTCATTACTCTCTTATTCTCAAGATCTTACTGAACTTAAACTCTAATCTTAAGATCTTAATCTCTCCTACGGGGCAAGTCACTCTTAACTTAATCACTTTAGGTTGATCACACTTACTAACTTGGTTTGAATGCAATCCTTGTTAAGAATCAGCTTAGTGTTTACTTGATATAATACTTGTTGTCATTTATATTTCCTTACATTTTCGCATCTAATTATCTAACTTTCTAACTTTAACTTCTTATTATTGTTGAGCTTTATGATCCTTTAAGTTAAACTTATTTTGCATTATAACTTGTTCTAACGTTTGTTGAAGTGTGTTTCTTAAAAATTTTTCTCTCAACAATCCCAAAACTTCTATTAAGCTCTTAATATAAAAGGCCAAACTCTCAAACTCTTGGATCTAATCTTAATGGATAAAGTCTTTGAATTTATCCTTTTGCATGGCCAAGATGAACACACAACCAAACTTTAAGCCTAATATGACACCTTTTGCTCAACAACTCATGCAGGGATGGATGAGAGTGCCAGAGCTCTCATTTTTATGACTCTAAGACCTCAAAAACATCAAATAGGGGCATTCAAATGGTCTGGAGTAACCCATACTCACAAGGACCAAGGTTAAGGAACAAAAAACATAAAAACCCCATGAGCTAATTAGATCTAACAAAAATGAACATCAAGATGCAAGCTTCATACCTTCTAGAGATAGGTGATGAAGTGCAAAGTCTGAATCTACAAATCTTGGAGCTCACCCTTGCTTCTCCAATGGACCCCTTCTTCAATAATGCACAAAAAAATCACACTAATGCTTCCAAAATTCACAATTGGTGGCTAGAGTTTCAAAGGAACGATATGAGGTGATGGAGGCTGGATATGGGAAGGTTTCCAATAATTTAGAGCCCTTAAATGGGGCTTAAAACCTTAGGGTTAGGGTTTTGGTCAGCAACGGCTACGTTATGCATAGATCATTAAAATCATGATATGATTTCATCATCTACACCATCCGTAGCTATCCTACACCCTACGTAAGGCAAAATCCCCAATTACCAATTCAACTTCAAACAACAATAATTTCTCCGTTTCAACTCCATTTTCGGCGGTCTTTATATGTACGTAGGGGTATTGAAGATCCCCATAATTCTATCTAGTTACTTTTGGCTTAATACATGTCAAACTTAAACCATAATCCATGCAAGAAGCACAACATATAACTTTTCCTATTTTACCATTTGGTTCTAGCACACGAACCAAGGGCTTAGATCTCATAACCAATATTATCAACCTTGAATAAGGTCCAAACTTTACTTCCTCAAAGCCCAAAGCCTTTACATGATCGAATTATGGTCCTCAAACCCTAAATTAAGGAATGTCCTGGAACAGGGTGTTACATGGTACATCATCGTTCAATTTCTTATACAATTTAATCATTTTTTCTATAATATATTAAACTATACAAAATTTCATTGAAATATATTTTGTTAAAAACAATTATTTGGTTTGTAATCATTTAATATTAAAAAAATTATATTGAACATATGAGTTGGCGATTGAGTTTCTTATCCATTGAATGTCAATATGTTATCAGACTACGGTCGATTTTAGTTGACTGAATGTCAATCAAACATTCTGCAACATTTAATCATTTGATTAAACTATGTGGTTTATCATTTTCTTATGTTCCTCGTATTATATGCTATGCGATAGGAATGCTTTCTGTTTGGCTTGTGACTTTGTTATGTTAGGGTTCTAAGTGTTGTTAATTTGAGTTTATTTTCCATGTAATAATTGTTTCAGCTAGTTCCTTGATCGTTTAAAAAAGTATTTGTTTTTAAACTATTATTATTATTATTATTATTACTGTTATTATTATTATTATTATTATTATTATTATTATTATTATTATTATTATTGTACTAGAAAAAACTTTTAATGACACATGAAAAGTGACACACACTATATTTATGACAGTAATAAAACGTTTTTCATAGAATTTATGTCATCTTTTGTTAAATTATAATGATTTAGGACACATATAAATATCATTTGTAAAAAGATGTCCTTTTATGTCAAAATTCATGACATTCGGCAATGTACGTCTACGTTTACTGTCGTAAAATGAAACTAAAAAACACGAGATACATCTTTTTTTTGTGGAAAATCTATGAAATCTCCAAATTTATGGGTTGGATTTGCAGTTGAGTTCTTCAAATGAGGAGAAATGTTTATCTTTTCGGTTTCCATATAATTCTAAAAATGTGGTATGTATCATATTAACTATATGCTTTCTGGCATGATTCTTTTTTAGTTTTAATTATCTTATTTAATAATTCGAGTTCCTACTGGATATGATGTCATTTTATGGTTACCAATGAGTATATTGCAACAAGCACCGGTGATAATTTATACATAATAGTTTGGGACAAAGGATATATTGCCTTATGACTTGTATTCATACAACAATATTCCTAACAATTTGATGCCTCATGTTATAAGGTAGTTAATTTTTTGCATTTCATTTCTCTTTTCTTATCTACCTCATGTATGTTTTCATGTTCCTTGAAATCTTTTTTTTTGTTTCAACATTACTATTTAGCATGCTTTAGTTGTCAGTCTAAGGATTGGAAATGTGCAAGAATGTTGGAAGTTAGATGCACATAAGTGACTACTTTGGAGAGAAAGTATTATTAAGAGTTAGATGTAGAAAATGTGAGTTTTTATCTCTATTTTTTAATTATTTTTGGATGCTTTACCCATTCAGATCTCCCTAATTCCCGAAATACTCATGTCTTTTTTTGAAAGAGCACCAAATTCTCATGTCTTTAGTGGGCAGCTCTTTGTTTTTTTAGCACGGACTAGACTTAATCCGAACAGATCATAAGTGTGTTTCCTTTTTTCTTAATAAAAATAGAACAAATTTATATTCTAAGTGAAAGGAGGGTGGGTTTATCTAATCATTTATATATTAAGTTTTAATTTCAACTGGATTTAGCTAATATATTAATGTTTTTTACTTATCTGTTATCATGTACTTGCATAGTGCCCCCTTCAATCAGGTTACACGGAATGTGTGACATTCTCAAATTTATTGTCATTTTAAAATTTTTATTTATGCTTATTTTAAAACAAAGTATTTTTTTTGTTGTGGAATTGGTCCCAAAAATATTATTTCAATGTGAGATAATATGAACATTAAACATTTCCGAAGAAACGTTCGATATTGATATTCTTTCAAAACTTTGGATGTCATAATTGATATAGAGCATAAGCATAAATAGACCTTACATTAATGTATACTAATGATCTACATTTTCATTAATCTCTCAGTGTAATGTATTTTGCATCGATACCTGTGATACAAATAACTGAGTGGGTCGGATTGGGAAACCTGGTGAGTACATAGGGTTTTCAACCTACGATAGTATAATTAATATGTTTAATTATCAAACAATTAACCCAATTACCTATCCTCGTTTTATTATTTATTCTTTCCTATGGATTTATCCTAAGGGTCATCTCATACATCGCATTTACCTATCATCACCAACATTGCATTTCTTATTTGTTTGTTGCTAAGGATTTTTCCTAAGGATCGTCACCTACATCACATAGACAGTAGTATTTCGGGGATTACTCCCCCAATATGTTTCCAGTAAGGGTTAGAGTATCATCGCATGAATATGTAGTTACTACATCGTTTGAACTCATAATTCATCACCAACAAGTTATGAGCATGTCGGTGTTTCCACATCACTTGTTTAGATTAGTTAGTGATCGACATCTATACTATGGTAGATGACTACATCACAACATTACAAGTCAAGGTCAGGGCATCTCCTATTCATCTCCTATTTATCATTATCTATCTATCATCACCTATCTGTCATCTCATATCTACGATCACCTATTACTACCTAAGACAGATTTACAAGCGTATAATTTATAAATATTATTAAAAGAGAACCCTTAATTCACCAATGAAACAATCATGACCCTTAATTGTATTTCAATCATATGATTTTCACCTTTAGATCAAATTGATGACATCATCTTCTCCAAATAGAATTCAAACATTTAATTATAACATCTTTAAATTTAGCAATTATATTTCAAACACGATTACATTTAATTATAGAATCTTTAATTATAGAATCTATTCATACTTTCTAAAATATAATTCACAATTCGAACGTAATTACATTTAATTATAGAATCTTTAAAATTAGCAATTATGTTATCAATTAAAGCATATCATTTTATTTATACATGAGGTATCAATTTCTCCATAAATCTGGCCAAAAACATGAACAGTCTCCCATCTTTCTCCTCTATTGTTTTTCTCTTAAACCATAATTCCTTAATCCTCTTTGTCCTCATGTCAATGGTTGTGCTTCAGTTGATGTTTTGTGTGTTCATAACATAATGTAACACCATAAAGTGGTTCCTTTTTGCTCATGTATTCATACAATTTGCGTATTGCCTCTTCCTTGCATCTCCAATTATCACACATCTGTTTTGGCTTCGCACAAATCTCTACAAAATGAAGCAAACATCACCTTAAAGACATCTTTTGAAAATCTATGCCATCATTAATCCTAATTAATATTGTTCATAGTTTAACTCCCTTATTTATAGTTTTTAGCTTCAAAATTCAAACTTGTTTAGTTTTTTCTTTTAAAAAAAACTCATTAAATAAGCATATCAATAATTATGTTTTCTTTAATATATATATTAAAACAAAAATCGTATGATATCATCTTAAACAATTTGGGTCATTGATTGTATTTCAATCTTATGTTTTCCACGCTTAGATCAAATTGCTGACATCATCTTCCACAAATGGAATGTATTTAATTTCAATAAAAGTTTTCCAATTGTCAAACATAATTAACTTAAATCCATTGAAATGGAATGTATTTAATCCTAATAAAAACTTCCCATGTTTTAAATCTTGAATTTCCGTTTATAAAGATTTTAAAATGGTCAACTTTAAAAACATATTCCTAAAACCATTTCAATTAAGGCATTAAATATCAATCATTAATATAAATATGTTTATATTAGCAAACCATTAATATAAAATCCATTTTTATTAAAAAACCATTATTACCAAAAAATCAGATTCAAATTATCATATACATATACGATTCATCCTTGAATCCGCTGCTCACACTTATTTTCAATCGTTGCTTTTTTTTTTGCAGACCTTCTCCTACAACATCATTCTTATTGCTTATAACTTTGATCATCATTCTCCGTTTCAAAACTTCATTGTTGTACACAAGAATGTCAGTACATTCTTTCGCTTTTTTATATTTTTTTCGATTATATTTTTGTTCCTGTATCAAATATATGTATTAATATATTTCGATTTTCCTTGTCATAACTTACAAGAAATCGATTAACAACTTTTCTGAAACTTTTCAAATAAATAGGAAAAGATATTACGTACCTTTAATCCAGAAAAAAAAATGTACTTTGATGGAAACCAACTAAAACACAACATAGCAAAGTACTTTGATAGAATGACAAATGCACCCTACCCATTTTCCTATTCATGGTAATGAATTTTTTTGTGTATTCGTTTAGCATGATACTTCTATTTTTATCCGAATGGTAAATCATTAATTTAGTATATATAATGTTCATCAGAAGTGTAATTCAGTAATTTAATTTAAATGTTGATCAGATCGTGAGCCGCTACTATTTTTGTTTGTTTGATTATCTCAACCTGGTTACTGTTTATGATTGTATATAATATCTTAAATTGTTGGTTGAATAACAGGGGTTTTTTAAACTAATACCCTCATCTAACTTTAAAGGATCTTTTTCAACTTTGATGGCAAGTAACAGAGTTTTGGCTAAAATTTTCAATTTTGTCGACATATAATAGGTTATGACTTAAATAATGATATCAGATATTTGGGCAATCAGGTTTTCTTCGGTTCTTAAATTATTTTGCAGAAAACGGTCCAATTTGGTATTATTAATCTCACAAAAGGAAAGTCTCGTGTCTCTTTTAGCGTATGCATTGAATTTAATACTAACACAATAGTTTATTGTCTATATTTGTTTTTAAAAAAAATCTTAAATCTTGATTTAAGGAATGCAAGTCATTAAAGGTGCAAGAAGTGCAAAGTATTAGATATGGGATGATCATAGCTATGTCAAGCCAAAATAAAATTGTAATGCCCCGATGCTGGTATGTTATTTAATATTTTTATTTCTTCAAGTTTCAAAAGGGATTCGACGAGTCAGAGGCCCGACTCGTCGAGTAGAGGCGGGATTTCGAGCACGTTTAAGTTGGCGACTCGGGGAGTCCATATCCTGGACTTGGCGAGTCCATCAGTCTGAATGAAACCCTAAATCCCCGTGTTTTGCACCCTATTTAAGCCATGTTATGAGCCCCCAACCTCGTCCCATTCACCCTCAGAGCATCATTTAACAAACCATAACCTTTCCTTGAGCATTTTGAGCATTACTTGTGTGACTCTTAAAGTTTTGAAGAGAAAAAGGAAGCTAGATCCAAGGGAGTAGAAGGAGATCCAAGACCTTGCATCTATTGTAGAGTTATTGAGGTAATAATCGGATTTCCTCTATTTCTATGATTGATTCTCCTTGTTGAATCACATTTAGACCATTTTATCCATTTCTTAGCTTATTTATGGTAGAGAAATCGTATTGGGGTGATTGGCCTTCGGGTCTAGCCATGTTTCAGTCCCAAAGTCGTGGATCTAACACCTTTATGGAGCCATTTTGCTTGGAAGCCCTAGATCTACTCCTTTAAGTGCCTTTTTAGCCTTTAAATCCCTTTTCATGCTTATGTACACATAAAGTTAGAAACTTTACGTGGTAACTAAGCTTTATGAACCCAGATCTATAAGTTGTATGCACTAGATTTGAGCAGAATCATCGGAGTAGTGTTGCATGCAACCGACTCGGCGAGTTGTTCTTCAGACTCGGCGAGTCAAGTCGCGAGTCCCCGATTTCTTCCCCTTTTATGTGTCATCCCGAGTGGAACCAGTGATTTATAGGTGGACTCAGTGAGTTGGAGATCGGACTCATTCATGGAGGGACTCGGCGAGTCAATGCCCTGACTTGGCGAGTCCAAGGCAATCTTCATGCCTCAAGAACAGACTCGACGAGTTGTTCATACAACTCGGCGAGTCACAGCCAGAGTGTTCGTGTGTTGAAGGAGGACTCGACGAGTTGTTCATACAACTCGGCGAGTTGGATGCAGATTGATTGAGTGTTAGTATCGAAGAGGAACTCGTGGAGTCTATGCCAAACTCGACGAGTAGTAGCGAGCAGAAGCAAGAAAGTGAGAGTAAGGACTCGACGAGTTGGTGACCCAACTCGACGAGTCAGGTCAACTGTATGTTGACTTTGACCAATAGGTTGACTTTGACCAGGGGTAAAATAGTCATTTTACCCTTAGTATGATTATCAGTATTTGATTGAGTGTACTTATGGGAATTGTAGCCGGGGTGAAATCGGAGCCGCAGCAGACAGATTCCGGAGCAGTTCGTTCAGCAGCTAGACTACGACGTGAGTTTCCTTCCAGTAAGAACGGGTCTACGGCCACAATGCCGGCCCGATTAGCTAGCAGTAGTTTCCGGACTTCGGTCCAATGTAGTAGATAGTGTGTTTGATGCCTTCGTGGCTCAGACAGGATTTATGTGCTATGTGTTCCGAGCTACGGCCTGATGCAGTATGCAGTATATGTGTTTATTCTAGATGATACGTGTTATGCTAGTTGATATGTGTTTATGCTATGCTATGATCACTCAGTTACGGACTTTGGTCCGATGCAGTTAGTTCCAGAATTCGATGCAGTCAGTTCCGGACTTCGGTCTGATGCAGCTATTTCCGGACTCCAGTCCGATGCAGAGGACAAGGTCCCAGCCAGTTCCGGACTTTGGTCCAATGCAGTTTCCAGACTTCGGTCCGATGCAGTGGGCAAGGCCCAATATGTAATTTATATGTATTGTATGGTGTGTGGTAGTTTGGGGGAACTCACTAAGCTTCGTGCTTACAGTTTCAGTTTTGGTTTCAGGTTCTTCCGCAAGTAAAGGGAAAAGCTCGGGATGATGGTATCGCACATACCACAGCTTTAGTTTTTCTCCTGGGAGTTTGTTTTGATACTTAGTTTGATTTGATACAGTTGTATCACAATATTTTATTATGGTTTGAGATATTTGACGTATGGTTTTATGATATGACATTCAGTATATGATTTTTATTATTATTAAAACGAAAACTTTTGGGCCGTATTTCGAGATGTTACAAAAATTCTAAAGTAACAAATCTTAAGTTCAATAGATAAGCACTTGTAATGTAGAATACATATTATACCTCCCAAATAAATAACCAAAAGTAACATTATCCCCAAATAAATTACATTTTAACTAACATCAATACATTATGATTATAATGTCTTGATTTTTAATTATACATTATAGAGAGTCGGTTAATATATAGTCAGTATTTTTATATTTGTATTGGTTTTGAACTACAAAAAACTATATTCAAATAATAAAAATGAAATGGAGCATATACAATGTTAATAATGCAAAAATAACCTTCAGATTTGGTCTGATACAAAAAAATAGTCTAAAACTTATTTCTAAAAGCAACAAGAAATTACAACGAACTTTCAAAAAGAAATAAGAAATTGCAGCGAACTTTTCAAAACTATCAAGAATGTATAATATATGATGATAATAATGCTAAAAGAACACCGACTTTGGTCTAATGCGAAAACAATAGTTTTATATGAAAATAGGATTGCAGTAATACTAAAAGAACCTATATGTTTTTTATTTTATGCAAAAATGGTCGAAACATACTTCTAAATCGGCAAGAAATAGCAATGAACTTTTAATTCATATTGAATAACCATTTAATAGTTATATGTAAAAGATATAAATACCCAGCAGTTAAGACCATAAACCTTACTCAAACGTCCGCAAACGTCTTGAAGTAATCATTCATTTTTCCATTATTTTATCATTATCATAAAATAAAAAAAGACATCATCATGTGTTTAAATTGTTTAGTTTGTCTCATAATAACAAGTAAGTTGTGTGTCAATTATGTATTTTTGACATTTTCAATGAGTCATGGGCAATATCTAAATCGAGCAAACATAACTACTTTTTTTATTTATTTGTAAGAGTTTCTTTGTATTTAATATTGTAGGGGTTAATTTGGTTCATTTAGAATAAACATAAATAAGTTGCTATTTTTTGAAATAAACAATTCTATTTTGCAATATAACCATGAAATAACAATGTATATTGAAAGTACATAGTCAAATGTTGGATTATATTTGCGTGACCTGTTTTCACCCATGGTTAGCTATATGTAGCTATTTCCCATGTCACAAGTAAAAAAGGTTTAAAGGTACTTTGTGATGAGCAAGGTTTCAACTAATAAAACAAAAAATATTGTCTATGAAGAGGTCCTTCAACGACTATATATATTACCAACTTCAATATATTTTCTACACATTTCAATAATACCAATAACCCTGATTTTCTTATAATTATTCTGCAATATCTATATACATTTATATTTTATTTATTCGTTCCCCCACGTTTAACGCTGGTCATAATCTAGTAATACTTATATAATTAAATCAGTTAAATATCATCTCATAATATCTTATCTAACACATAATATTCTCAGCACCGATTTTAAGCACATAAGCATGTAATTATCTAGATACTTCACATATATATATATATATATATGTGTGTGTGTGTGTGTGTGTGTGTAAGATGAAAGTAACTATACACTCACTTGACAAAAATGGATGACTGACGGTTTCAGCAGAGCTTCGCTTCATACTTTGAAAAGACCTGGACGCATAAAGTACTAAGCCTTAGTTTAGTTTTGTAATCCTTGTGACAATAATAATTATAGTCCAGATTCCTCACTAATATCAATGTCTACATCAAGATCTATCAAGTAAGGATCAACCAGGCATGATAGTTGGGTGGTAGGACCATTTCGGCATAATAGCTTTTCTGAAATAAAACAACCAAGCCAACGTGACCATTCTAGACACATCTCCCGTAAGTAGATAAATCAGTATAATGACATGGAATTACTAATAAATCTTATTTATAGGTTCATAATAACGACTATGAATTATAAATATAAATTACACTAAGATAAAGTCGAGTGTAATTTAACTTACAAAGATTCCCTAAAAAAAGTCTGAAAGTTGTGATGGCAGAACTTCTACTTGCTAGCTACTACTACTTTAGGGATCGTGTAACATCCCAAAAATTATAAGGTAAAATTTTCATGTTTAATTCAACCAGAAACACCAATAATCCTTTTTCCAATCATTCAAAAGTATTTCAGAATAAAAACAATTATCAGAGTACAATCCCAAAATCATAGAGTTGCGGAAACATAGGTAGATGTGCTACGATCAAGTCGGGCCCTTCCCTTTCGAACCAGAAGTACCTAAAACCATAACTATAAAATTGTAAGTACAAAGCTTAGTGAGTTCCTCAAAATACCACATACCATACATATCATTGGGCCTAGCCCTCATACAATGGGCCCAACCCGACATTACCATGCAAGAGTCACATAGACAACTAGCATCCTATATAACATACATTGGGCCTAGCCCTTCCTGGTATGTGGGCCCAGCATAGCTTAAAATAGGCTTAGCTTGTCATAAAATGGGCCTACACCAACATACCATGCAAGAGTCACAAAGAAAACTAGCATAACAGATCCTAGTGGGCCCGTATTGGTGACATCGACCCACGTGTATAGTGAGAAGACTCACCTCAATCCAAGATGACTGAAACACACACGTTGCTGCTACCAGGATCCTCACACTGAACATCAAATTATCCCTAATCAATACTTAAGATAATTTCCCAAAATCCAAGGTCCAATTAATATTCTATCCTTCCAGTGGGTAAAAGACCATTTTACCCTTCCTATATCTGGCCCAACAGCTCATGGCCCACGTCCTAAAAGACCCAAGGCTCAAAAGGCCCAAATGGAGCACTCCAGGAGTACGCCCTGGATACCAGATTTGTACGCTCCGCGTACTGCCTGCCGTTGCACAATGTACAACCCGCCAAAGCTGAAAACGGGGAATCTATGAATTACATTGAGCGTACACATACGTACGCCCACATACTCAATTTAGGATCCAAAACTCTCAATAAGCACTTAATTCTTAAGACCTAAATGTCCAAACTCTGATCTAACCTCTAAATAAGGTCTTATTCCATAAAGTTACCAACTTTACTCCTTTGCATGTCATAATGGGACCCAAAACCCATTTTTAGCCATCTAAACCCATAATATGACCACCAAATTAAGCATGATTCATCAAAACCCATCAAGATGACATTTCTATGCACCAACAACCTCAGAAATGCTAAGATCTAACATTCTAAGCTCTTGTAGTAGCTCATACTCACAAGGATGATTCAAGGGACCATAATAAACCCAAAACAAGCCCTTCACTATATCTAACACAAAGAGTCATCAAGTTAGAAGCTTTATACCTCCTGGAAGTTGATGAAGATGATTAGAGCTTGGATCCGTAATCTTCAAGCCAAGCAACGCTGCTTACAAGATCTCCTTCTTCTCCAAGGCAAACCAAAAATCACACCAAGACTTGAAATTCACACAAGAGAGGATAGGGTTTCGAATTTAGGGTTAAATAGGATGGAGGCTGAAGATAATAGGGTTTGAACCTAACTTGAGTACGCCAAGCATACTCCATAATGCACCTACGATCACTTAGTCCAATACGCCCAATGTACTCGACTAACCCATAATTCTTCTAACTTCCGAAAGCCAAAACTTCTTCTTTCTAACTCCGATTTCGATGATCCTTATATCCACCGAAAGGTGATGAGAAGCTCTACAATCCTATCAACTCTCCTTTGCCTTAAAACTTTTCGAACATATATCCAAAATTAATGAAAGGCCCAAACCATCACTTTACTATTATACCCTTGGGTTCCAAAGCACAAACCAAATTCTTGGTACCCACAACCTACATTATCCACAACCAAATGGTCCTAAACATCTCTTTCCGCAAGACCCAAATCCTTATGATAATTGATCATCGGGTTAGGGCCCTAAATTATGAAACAATTTGAAACAAGGTGTTATAAATCCTAGGGGTTCGCCAAAGACTAAAACTAAGGAAAAAAGGGCTAAAATTTGAAGGAACTCGAGAGGAATGAATTGAAGAGGTTTGAATGTCGAATGGGGGGCTGAAGCTCTATTTATAGCCAAATTCGGGGTGCACGACGTGCAAATGGGGTGCATGTCATGCATTTTAAGGTTACATCTCCCCATCTATTTTTGTACCACATGTCAGGCTCTCCATGGTTTGGGTTTTCACCTTCTAAAATCGCACGTCGGGCATCGCATACAGCGAAAAACACCAATTTTGTAAATTCCATAACTTCTTCATACAGACTCCGTGTTTGACCTTCTTTTTTCCACGCATAGCTCTCAACAAGTACTACAACTTTCATTTAGGCTCCATTGGCTAATTCTGAATTTATTTTTAGCCTTTATTTTTATATGATTTAATGATTTTGCAAAAATCATAACTTTCTCGTTCGGACTCCGATTTTGATGTGTCATTTACCAAAATTCATATCTTAAAGAGTATTATGACTTTTGTTTTGGTGCTTTACCCAAAAGCTAACCATTCTCTTCGTACCTTTTGACATTAATAATTTTTAATTATTTGGTTGATTTTTATATCTTATAAAACTCATATCTCCTTCATATAAACTTGGATTTCTACGAAATTTATATTTTCAGGATCATGTCGACGTATACTTTATATATATATATATATATATATATATATATATATATATATATATATATATATATATATATATGAGCACTTATTTTTACGATTTACGGACGATTCGGTTGATTTTTCATATTTTTCTTTAATACGAAACTTGTATTATATAGTCTACAGCGTGCATGACTATAGATTATCCTATTTAAGGATTTTATTTTAATAACTATTACTTATTATGTGTAGCTTGAATTTATGGGTGTTATAGAATACGAGTATTATGTTCTAAAATTAACGAAAATGATTGTTAACGAAGGACTTGAAGTGTTTAATAACAATGTAAGTAAATATATTAGGTATATGATGAAGGACTTGAAGTGTGGTATAATTTTCATATATAATTGTTTAATTATTATTTTTTGTGGCTAATATATTAATTTTTCTCAGTTTTGGGTGAAGAATGAATATATGACCGATGAGCTCGACAAGGTGCATGAAGACTAGACCTATTTATGTCATATCCTTTATTTACTATTGATATGTATTTGACAATTACTTTTTGATAAATTTGGGACATGGTTTGTATCGGACATTATAAATGGTTTGTGCAATTTGTTGTCTTTTTGTACATGTATGATATTTTATTTTTCATTATAACATATTAAATGTTTAATATATTGGTATAAACTTAGAAAAAAATATAGATTTTATAAAAACATAAAATTATGACATAGAAATTTAAGTCATAAAATTATGTCAAAAAATCAGGGCGAACAAAATATGCCTCTAATTTTAAGTCATAAAATGTTCGTTAAGAATTACAAAAATGTTATAACATGCATATGAAAGTCAATCGTAAATGAATGTGGTATATGTTTGTTATAATTGTAGGTTATAAATGTATGTGGTAAATTTATGGCAAACAAAATGTTTGTCATCTTCCGTTATGGAATAGTTCTCAATGAAAAATATTTGTCTATAATGAACTAGACAAATGTCCGTGCGTGGTGCAGAAACACCTATATAGTTGAAGTTTTTATAAATATATGCTTTTTTAAATATAACAATAAACTGTTGTTAAATTTGATATAATAATTCGAATACTAAATTGATATAATATATTGATTATTTTGAATTATATGATAATATATACATCTATTATAACTGCATAATCTTAATCGTTTGAATGACTTCTACCTACGAGTTACACATGAATAAAGTAAATATAATAGATGGTTTAATGTTATCTATAGTTTTTGTTATTGTTAATTAATTTTTTAAAATTTATTTGCTTAATATTTTAATTTCTATCATTATATTTATTTAAAACATCAAACATTGTTTTTTTATTTTAAAGATAAAAATATAATTATTTATATAAAGTTATTTTTAAGTATTATAATTTTAAGTTATTTTAAGATACCTATCTGAAATTTTTTAACGGTTATAAAAATATCTTTAGGAAATATTTTATTTAAATTGAGATTACAATTTAGTTTTTACATTTAGCACTACGATTTATCACTTTTAACTATTTACAAAATATTCTATGGTTTTTTAAGTGGAACTGAAATTTATATTTAAGTTGACATTGTAATGTTATATTTAAATTAACAATTTAAGTATTTTGTCCAAACTGTTCAAAAGTTGTAGCTTTAAACTGATAATTGTTTAAATACAACAACATATTAAATCTAATAAATAAAGTATAATATGTGAAAAGTTAAATACATAACTTTATAAGTAGAAGTAAAGATATTATTTTAAAATTAAAATTTAGTTTATTTATTATTACACTTTAGGTTTGATATTTATTTAACCTTATTAACCAAATTATAATTATTATTAGAAGACACCACAATTAATCACTTTTAACTATTTACAAAATATTATTTGGGTTTTTTAAGTTAAACTAAAATTTATATTTAAGTTGAACCTGTAATGCTATATTTAAATTAATAATTGAAGCATTTTATACAAATTGTTCCAAAATTATATCTTTAAAATGATAACGATTTACATCCAACAATATATGAAAACTACTAAATTAAGTATAATATGTTAAAAGTTGAAACATAACTTTATTAAGTAGAAGTAAAGATATTATTTGAATATTGAAATTTAGTTTATATATGATTACACTTTAGGTTTAATATTTACTTAACCTTATTAACCAACTTATAATTATTATTAGAAAGAAATTGAAACATCATGGGAGTTTCAAATGAATGTGTTGAAAGGAAAAATGTTTCTTTTATAAGTATATATAGATATAAATATAGATATAGATATAGATATAGAAATAGATAGATAGATAGATAGATATAGATATAGATATAGATAGATATAGATATAGATATAGATGAGAAATATTTAGACGTTGTACATATCAAAAGCCTTTTTCTAGTAATGAAATTTTATTGTTATAACAATTATTATTATTGTTTGTCATTATTATAACCAGAGAATATCAATTCTTAACACATGAAAACCTAAAAAAAATGAAGCAAGGTACTCACCACTAGTATACGTTAGGGTATAACAACTTCCGATTGCAACGGTAAAACCATTCGAAACCTCCAACCTTATATAAAATATATAAACACGTAGACATTGTACATTGAACTTAGTCATTCAATTGAAATGAAGAGGAAAGTCAAAACTAACCTCTTAAAAGAACTTGTTGGTGCCACAGGCTTTAAAAAAGTTAGGTAAGATACCTTTGAAGATATCACTATATTTTGTGTAGGATTCTCTAGAGTAAAAGATATATCATCACCTTGGTGCCAAAGGCTTTAACCAAATAATATGTCACATAGAATACAGAAAGAAACAATTAAGCATTATTTAGTTCATGAATGATGGTTTCCATACTGAATGGTAAAGATAATGTTGTTAATTTATAAAAAAAATATATTGTTTCAATATAACAATCAATAATCTAAAAAAAACAACCCCCTTTAACTACTATTTATCAAATATAATCAAAAGCTTCGACATCTAAAGCACTTACAGCCCAAAATATATTGAAATAATTGAAAGTATTAATGAATTGAAAACAATCTCTAACTCTTACAATTCCAGACACCTGAAAATCATAAATTTAGATTAAATAAAATATTATGACATATTTAATAAGCATAATCAAAATGTAGTAATTATGGTGTAGACATAGAAGGTAATAAACAATAAAATAAACAATTTATATTAAAAGGACCATTATACTCTTGCCTCTTTCATAAGTAACCAAAAGTAAAATATATCCGTTTGTACTCTTTAATAAAGTGTAATATTTATAGAGTTACCAAATTACCATTGATCCTAGACAAGGGTAACCACACCTTGTAGCCATCACCTATGCAACATTTAAAAAATAAATACAAGAAACGTTATAAAAATTAAACTATTGTTCTAATATCTCTTCTAGGATACATATGATTATTGAAATTAATGTCAACAAAAATTTTCATTATTCAAGTGGGTCTAAATATAACTACCCTTCAGTTTTAAGGACCTTGACTTCACTCCACTCCTAAGCAGAAACGATCCATCAAATACTCTAAAAAGCCTGAAAGATTAAAATATACACACAAAAAGATGAAAATGGGAAAATAAACTTTCATATATAACAACAATATTTTATAGACAATAGTACAAACAAGCTACAAATATGCAAATAGAAATGATAGAACATGTAATGGATTCTTTTTTGTGATGGATTTCTGAATTACTTTTTTGAGATATGTGAGGTTGCAAAGAATTGAACAACAAAGAAATGGAATGGATAGGTAATCGTAAAAGCAAGATAATAGAATGAATAATTTCATTCTAAAAACATGTTTGTGAGGCATGGAATGGAATATAATAAAATTTTCATTGGATTTTTATGTTATATATTGCAATTTAAATTGTATAGATAATCTTTCACATATCTTTGTTTAGTTATTATTATGTAATTACAAATGGTTTATATTGCAACTTTTATACTAATATCTTCTCTTATTGTTCAGAAAACTTTGATACTCACAATGTTCCCAACCTTATTTTCAAGAGTGTAAGGTGTAGCCATTTATCCTTGAGAAAGTAAGCTCAATAATAAGATCCAAACCAGTTAAACAAAAGAATATGGTTGTGCAAGGTTCTTACTATACTTCTCGGCATGCCCAGATAATGCAAGTACTTGCATAGCATCAAGTTCAAAACTAAAATGTATTATAAAAGCAAAAAAAATAGCAATATGAGTTCTATGTATGCTTCCTTGAAGAAACAGAATAATATGTAACATAAAAATTAGTATACATTTTTCATAAAGTATTCAATCCCAAACATTTTCCAATATGGTTTATCGATGTAATCTATTACATTGTATACTAAAACTTTGTTTTTTCTTTGTTATTGAGTCTAAAAGATGTTTTTCTTATAATATTAAAAATGGATTGGTGAATAACTTCTTTCTGAGAGCCCAATTTGTGTTTTTATATATATATATATATATATATATATATATATATATATATATATATATATATATATATATATATGTTTTTTACAATAAATCAAAACACATATCATCTCTGGGTTTTGCTAAGTTGTAGGATATGTGGATCACTCACTGGTATAAGGGTTTGAATTTCATCTCCAAATCCAGGAATGGATCGAATGGTGAAAGCATTATAGACATTGACTCAAGTATATCTTCTCATTCACGACTTGGTAAGCTACAAACAAAATCATTGACTAAATGCATATACAAAAATGTAAAAATAAAAAATAAAATTGGCATATACAAATTCACTACCTAGTGGACATATCTTACAAATCAAAACAATGGATGAGAGGTAGTGGTGCTGATGTGTCCATCATTTTGCTCTCCAGATACCTATAACTTAAAAAATCAAAATCAACAATACAGATCATAAGAACAAAATCGAAGCAGATTCAAAAAAAACATAACCATTATCGATTTAAACTTAAATTGGAAGGTTTTATAGATTGGAACTTCATAGTTGAAACATAATAAAAGAAGCATAAGCTAAAACGTAGCCAAAATCGAACTAAACTATGATCTAATTAAAGTAGAATCCAAAAAAAAATTATATCTATATCATTCCTCCTTCTATGATGATCAAACACAAGACTGATTCACACAAATCAAAGCCCACAGGTATTATATTTCTTCTTTCCCCCATTTTCTTCTCCAGTATAAAACTTAGGTTAGATAGATTATGTAAATAAAAAGGAAGATAGCGTAGGGGTACTGATAATGAGGGGTGGGGCGGGGTAATTTTTTTCATTTTATTTTTGGGTGAGATTTAATTGTTATTAATAGAATTCCTAATTTAATCAATTTTATTTTTGGTGGGATTTAATTGTCATTAATAGAATTCTTAATTTAAAACGTCATATACATTTTACAAAATTGATGGACAAAAATAAAATGTTGACAAAGATGACGCAGTAAATAATCAAAATGTGGAAAATATATGATTGAAATGCAATCAATGTTCTTGATTTCTTCAATTTAGAATTAAAGAATATATGTGTATATGTGTATTTGTTTCTTTCGTGAATAAAAGCAACTTCCTCGAATATGTTTTTCCCCTGCTATTAGCTGACAAATTGATGCTCTATGGGAAGACGAATATAGCAATATTAATATCCATATAGATAAGATTTTTTTCATTTTATATAATGCACCTCGTCCTAATCATAATAATACGAAGGATGGGTTTCATCAGAAAGTTTGGTGCAAGAAAGCATGCAACTTTCCCAATAAGCTGATGATGTTCCAACATCCACCGAAACTCAGATGGCTACAAATCTCCAACCCCTACTCCCATATATAACACACACTATACACACTCTTCACTTCACTTCACTTCAACTTTAACTTCTTTTAAGTTATTTACACTCATTATGGAAACCCCTAGAATAAAAACTTCTCACAAGGTCAATATCATCATGCATTAATTCGCTTTCTTTATGTTTTCTTCACCATCTACTAATTCTCTTCCAGGTTTAAGACATTCTAACATGTTTCCCTTCGTGTTGTTGGTTTAAGTATGTGAAGAATACTTCTTACAGCAGTGATGCTGTTCGTTCACCAACAAGACCTGTGAAATCCGACCCCTCTTCGCTTCCCATCAAAACAAAAACTTCGGTATGACTTTTTGATTGAGTAGCTGTAATAAAGTTGGATTTATTTATTATATGTAAATGTTGATCACAAGAACTAATTAAGAGCCATTAAAACAAAGAGCTTCACTTCCAATGTGATCGTATCTAATATTTATTGCGACTAGAAGTAAAAGAATTTATCTTAGTTCAGGTTATCACAACAAAGACATCAATAAAAGAAAATATGAAGCCTGAGTATGTCAAGTTCCAAACACTAGCGAAAGAAAACACCAAATCCATGGAAGTCAAACTCCAAACGAAGGAAAGAGCAGTCAAACGTGCTTTCTTTAACTACTCGGTGAGTTTTGCTCAAGTAAACCTACTGAAAAGGTCCTTTTCGGTTTCAAATTAATGACATTTGGTGACATTTATGACCACATTTTGGTTACAAATGGGTATCGCCTGTATCCATTTACTAAAGTTTAAGACTGTTTGCATACAGATTGCAACCAAGCTCTATCTTATGGAGCAACAAAAGAGGCAAATAGAGAAGATACAGAAGGCAAGTATAGTCGTGTGAAATTTAACATAAATCCCTTTCTTTATTTTGTCGTTAAGCATACACAGATGCACAACAACATATAGATAGAACTACCATAAATAGAACAGGAAAAACATATACGATCTCATTTGAACATTTACATTGATTGAAAACCTGAAACCAGATGATCGAGGAAGAAGAGGTTCGAATGTTAAGAAAGGAGATGATCCCTCGAGCTCAGTTGATGCCTCTATTTGATAGGCCTTTCTTTCCACGAAGGTTACCAGTAAATACTAACAAATCTCTTACTGATCTTCTCGCAATCTTCTTCGACTACTTAATTTCTTTCCTTTTTACAGATCTACAACTCCTACAAAAGCTGCGAAAAAGTCAAGTTCTCAAGAAACGCATAGAAACAGCTTCTCTTGTGCGCAAGAATTCTACAATTTCAGAGAAAATGAAGCGCGTTGATCACCACCATCAATCATTGATCGTGTAGGATAGTACAACTCCAGCCCATGTCTGTTGAGCTGCTTGCAATTGATGAGATGTTTTGACTTTATTGAAGAGTGGTATTTTAATTTGTGAACAAAAGAAAGTAGATAAAGATGGATTTTGTCGAATAAGATCTGAAGTGGCAACTAGAATAAAGTGTTAGTTTGTGGGCTGATTTTTTTCCGAACAGCAATTCATCCAAGGTTGAAGCTGGTGAGGTTCGAACTTGGGCAACTTTTTTTTTTTTTTTTGAATGCTTAAATCCCAAACGATCACTGTTAGGTCACCTCGATGATTGCTATTGGTTTGGTTTCTTTTATGTTATCATGTACTGATTGATCTTGAATGGAAAGTTATGGATTTTTATTTCTCATCTCCCTTTGTTTCAGCATACACTGCGTACCAAACATTTTTTACAAACTTGTGAAAAGTGATAGGACCATGTGGACTTGGCTATAATAGTACTACAAGGATACAAATTGTAGAATAGGAGTGGAATACAATAAATTTCAATGGTTAATAATATTTCTTGTTAAACACTTTTTGGTTTAAAAGCTCAAGGACTTGTGGAAGAAAACTTTGAAAGACAAGGTTGAAACAATTCACCTCATACAACACCTTAACACTTATTTCATAGAGATAACGTGAATGACTTCAAGCACAAGTGACAATTAAGTTTGCTTCGAAATGCAAGTAGAAATATCATAAATACAACGCTTGTGATCAAGGTATATTTTCTAGAATTCTGATGGTATGAGGGAAGTAATTCGATTTTATTGATTGCTTAATCAAAAAGCAATAGAAGAAGAATTTAAATAAGGGAGCAAAACAAACATCCTAAACAATAGGAAAAGATAATAACGAGAATACATTATCAATATCTATGCTATCACTATCCAATACATCCCTTCAAGATGGAGCATTCAAATTAATAATGCACATCTTGCCAAGTAGAAACTAAAGTTGGTTGGCACCAAGAGCTTTGGTGAGCAAATCTACAACTTGCATCTTACGATCAATCTTCATTAGCGTGAATTCCTGAGAAGCAACTCGCTATCGAACAAAGAAACAATCCATTTTCACGTGCTTAATCGAAAACTGGATTGTTCGCAATATGATGGGCCGACTGGTTGTCGCAAAACAAATTGGTGGACGTGTCTAGGAAAACTTGTAAGTCCTTGAGGAGCCATCTAACCCACAAAACTTCACAAACAATCGGGGCCATAGCACGATACTCAGCTTCAGTGGAAGAGTGAGAAATGATGGATTGGTTTTTAGTTTTCCATGAAATTGGAGCACCACCAAGCAGAAGTAAGTAACATGTTCGATAACGTCTTGTTTATGGACAACCGAGCCAATCAGAGTCACAGAAAGCAGTGAAAATTGGTTCTCCAGTCTATGGTAAAAGAATATCTTGACCCGATGTCCCCTTTAGGTATCTTAGCACTCTAGTCATACCTTGCATATGACTTTGACTAGGGTCAGAAACAAACAATCTGACTCGACAAATTAACGGCATATGTAACGTTAGGACGTGTAGCTTGAAGATAGAGAAGCCAACCAATAAGCCTTCGATATGACTAGCATCAACCAGAGCTTCCGCTTCTCGTCGATCTAACTTCAAGTTATGTTCAATAGGAAATGAGCTCGATTTGCAACCCAACATTCCACTATCTTGGAGAATGTCTAAGATGTACTTTTGCTAACTCGAAACTAAGCCATCTGAAGTTTTTGCCACTTCTATACCAATGAAATATTTTAATTGTCCAAGATTTTTAATACTAAACGCTTCATCATGTTGCCTTTTTGTTTGTTGAATCCGATCAAAATTATCACCAACTATAATGACATCATCCACATAAATCAAGATGGCAGTGTAAATTCAGTCTCGATTTTGCAAAAAAAATGAGTCACCGGCCTTTGACTGACAAAAGCTTATGCTCAAAACAAATTTTGTCAATTTATGGTACCAGTTCCAAGAATCTTGCTTTAGACCATAGAGAGATTTTTACACGCGAAAAAACACGAGTATCATTCTTTTTGGAAAAACCTTGGGGAACTTTCATATACACTTCTTCATCCATGTCATCATGCAAAAAGGCATTGTTGACATCGAGCTATTGTATGAACCAGTTCTTCTTGGCAGTAACTCCTAATAGAGTACGCATGGTGACAAATTTTACAACTGGGGCAAAAGTATCGTGATAGTCTACGCCTTCCATCTGAGTGAAACCCTTTGCGACTAGTCGGGCTTTAAACCGTTTGACCTCGCCGGTTGGTTTATATTTGATTTTGTAAAACCATTTTGAGTCAATAGCCCGTTTTCCCTTTGGAAGATCAGTGAGAGTCCGTGTTCCATTATTCACAAGAGCTAGAATTTCTTGTTGCATAGCTTATCGCCAACGTTCATCCTGAGAAGCTTGTTTCAAAGCTTTTAGCTCATTATTCGAGGTAATGACCGTTAGGTAAGCTTTATGATTTTCAGAAAAATCTTGTATCCTTTGGTTTCTTGTGGATAACCTAAGAACACACTAGGCATCCCTTTCTTCTCAAATTTGTCTCTCTTTGTATCGGTATTTTTGTAATACACAAGACAGCGGAAAACTTTCATATGGTCATATTGGGGTTTTTGGTTCCAAATGATTTCGTAAGGGGTCTTATTTTTAATGACTTTAGAAGGAAGGTGATTGATAATGTAGGCAGTCGTTAGAATGCATTTTCCCCAAAAAAAAAATTTGGAAGGTTTTCTTTAAAACAAATTGCTCGAGCTGTCTCAAGCAAATGTCTATGTTTTCCTTCTACCACACCGTTTTGCTGAGGTGTATGCGGACAAGTTGTTTCTAATCAAATCTTTTCTTTGTTATAAAACTGAATCATAAGATTGGAGGTGAATTTCCGATTTTCCGTCATTGTCGCATCTAATTCTTTTTATATGTTTCTCAAATAAGACTTTTATCACTTTGTGACAATCAACAAAACACTTGCTAGCATCACTTTTATGTTTGATAAAAAAAAATGTCACACAGCTCTACTAAAATCATCAACTATACTAAGGAAATTATTAGCCTTCATATAAGATGGTATACAATACCCACCCCATATATCATAACATATCAAATCAAAAATTTCTTTGGTTTTAATAGAGTTAATAGTTAAAGGCTTTCGGGTAAGTTTTGCTTTAGCATAAGAGTCACAAACTTCATTAATAAAACTAATGGAATTATTTTTAACTTACTCAATTCTAGAAAGCTTCTCCTTTGAGCTATAACCCGATCTTTTGTGATAAGTACCCGCGACAGTCACCATAGCATTCCTTTCCTTGGTTATCCTCATTCGTTACAATCCACCATTACATCTACCCACACCAGTCAAGTTCCTCGTTAGTAACCTCTACATCATAGAAAACTTAGGAAAGAATGTTACTACACATTGGAGATCTTTACTTATACGACTAACAGAAAGTAAATCGCATTGGAAATTTAGAACACATAAAACCCCGTTCACTTTTACTCCCCCCGGGAGAGTACAATCACATTTCCCTTTGATAGGAATGGATTCACCATTGGTTATAACAACTGGGGACTCAAAAAAGTTCTTTTCTTGTTCTACCAATAAGCTAGGTAAATAAGTTATGTGTTTGATGCAACCTGAGTCAATAATCCAATCACCTTTATTGCTTGCTTTACATGCCATGTTGGAAACACGCCCCTTTACCTCGTCAATGTTGGGGCTAGAAAAGTGTTTCACAAACAATTGATATTACTCGTTAGTTAGTTCTTGTATGGGACTAGAATTGTGTTCAGTGTAGGCTGCCGCCTTCGGTTTCGCTTTCTCCTTTCTCCTGGACTGGGTATCCTACTAGCTTGAAACAACCTTCCTTCTTGTGGCCATTCCTCCCATAAAATGTGCAATTCTCGTTCTCTCTTTTTCTCTATTGTCTTTAACGTTCTTTGAAAATCATCTTTCTTTATGCACATTAAGGTTTCCATATCTTCTTTGAAATGCCTTGAACGCAAGGGAGTCAAGTTGAGCTCTCTTGTCACTTGAGATCGACCTCTATCTTTCATCTTTTGCCACTAGGTGATAAGCAGTGCCCAAATTTGGAGTGGGTTTGGTTGCTAAAATTTGTGTTTTGATGACATTGAAATCCGAATCTAAACCCATGAGGAACTGATACAATAGTTCCTTTTCTTGAAAATCGTCTATCCTTTTTTCCAATTTCACAAGAACAATTTTCACTCGAACAACGAGGGAAGAGCTAGACAGATGAACTTTCATCCCATAGTGATCGGAGTTTTTTGAAATACGTTGATAGGAGGCTCCATCTTGCCAAGTTGCTGCAATTTTCGGTTTCGGTTTGTATGCTCTAGGAGAGCTTTCCTTGTTGAATCTCTTAAGCAGATCTGACTACATCTGTGATGCATTGCTTGCGTACTTCACACTATTGTGAATGCTCTTCTCCACGGCGGTGTTAAGCCACCCTTTTAGCATTTCATTGCATCGTATCATGTGACATCCTCTAATTTTCAGAACCAATTAAAACTTTTCTTTACGCTTTTAGAATCATCTGTGTATATTTGCGGAAAATCCTAGTACAAAAGATCATTTTGATTACAATTGTTTGTTTCCAAAATGTTAAAAACCTAAGGATGTCATAATCAATACAGATACATAAGTTATAGCGTAAAGACATGATGGTCCTGAATACTATTGCAAGTTGTCTCTTAATCACTCAGCATCCAACCAATTTCCAGTAGCTTAGTGCATGTAACCAACTTTTAATACCAACTCTATTATTAGGTGACACTAACCTATCTTAGTGTATATCTATTCCATAAGAGTATTAGGTATTATTAATCATTTATCTTCTCAACAATTCTAGTTTTAATATCTTTATATAATACTATCCAATTATCCTGACATAAAATAAAACCATATCTGGTTCGCACATAGGCACGTTATGTGTGTGTGTGTGTGTATATATATATATATATATGTATATATATATATATATATATATTCCAGGCAATAAGCACATAATTCACGTACGACTTTCAGCAAATATTTAATATTTTAATTAATACTTATATTAAATCATATTCATAAAAGTGACTATGCACTCACCAGACAAAGTGTCTAGTGATTGGTGAATTAGGCAGAGCTTCGCCTTACACATTTTTTCCAAAAGACCTAGATGTACATAACGCTAAGTCTTAGTATAATTTCATACTTTATGGAACTATTATCTTAAGGGTTTAGATTCCTCAACAATCCCAAAGTCTACTTCAAGATCCAAATAAGGAATAACCAGGTAGGATCATATTGAAGGTAGGGTCTGTTTGGTATACATAATATATTATTTGTAAATTCCACTTTAAACACCTCACTAAATTCAGCATCGACATCACCCCCATGAGTAGAGCAACCAATATAATAACTTGGAATTACTGATAAACCTTAATTGTAGATTCATGATAACGACTATGACTATATTTAAAAGTTACACTTAACATGAACTAAGTGTAGCTTAACTTACAGAGGTTCTTGATGAAAATTGGAATCTAAGCAGGCAGAATGCTGACTCGGGATTTCCTACTCGAAGGCCATTACTCAGATGAGTGCTCAGGGGTGTCACAGGGCTTCGCTATAGGTCAAAAACGAGAGAAAAATGGCTTAAAAGGTAAGATCGCTCGAGAGAGAAAGTGTGTAGGGGTGTGGAGGTGAAAGCATATACAAAGTCGGCTATTTATAAGCAAGAAAAACCTTGCGTTCCGTGCACTCTAGTTATGTGCGCCGCGCACTAGGGCCTGAGTGGCTCTATTGGGCTTCTGCCACGTGTTGTGTCGTCGTTCGCCCACCTCGCCTCCTTCTAGAAGGTGACACGTGTCACACTCTTACGAAACCACATGTTGCATTATTAAGGGTACGTCGACGTGACTCACAAAGGAAGCGGCTCCTGACCATACCACTTGGCGCCCTCTCGTGGTGCCATGTCATTGGCGTGTGCCGTGCACTTTGCGCGCGCGATTTTCCAGATTTTTAAAAATGGCGTAACTTCTTCCTACGAGCTTCGTTTTCGACGTTCTTTATACCCCCGAAAAGCGCTCGACGAGATCTAAAATTCCATTTAGACTCCGTCGGCTAGATTTAACTTTATTTTTAAAGCTATATTTTTAACAGGCTTAGACTGTTAAAGTCCATTAAAAATTTATAATTTTCACATATGATATTCGTTCTCGACTATCTTTATAACGACGGAACCATATGGATGAGATCTTCAACTCTCGTTTAGTTTGTTTTTCCTAACAATCAACTGATCTCTACTGGTTTCTGAGTCGTATACTGCTGCACTGGAACTTCAAAAAATCATAACTTCCTCTTACGAAGTCATATTTGGGCGTTCTATATGTGCACGCTCAGTTTAACGACTATTACGACTTTCATTTAGATCACTTAAGCTAAAAGTAATCTATCAAAAATTCACTTTTTACGATACGTAAAAACTTCGAAAAAATCATAACTTCTTCATACGACATCGGATTTTAGCGTTTTTTACATGTATGGAACCCTTGTCACATATACTATAACTTTGGTTAAGGTTATTTATCCTAAATAACTTTCTATAAAAAATAATTTTTATAGCTTATTCTATTTAATTGACTAGCACGTATCTACGGGCGTTGCACATCACATCCATGGCATGTAGTTCGAAGATCCCTTCCCATGTTTCTTGATGGTCCCGTCCATGAACTCAAATTTGTTCTTGGCGAAGAGAAATTTTTCAATCTCTTGTGACCAATCGACATAATTGGTGACTGTGAGAACTTCGTTAACATGGAGTTTGTTTAGGGAAATCGAAAGGAAGGAGATAGTAGGGGGGAACTATGATCGTCTATTGTGTTGGAACCTTCCCTTGCATCGCCTTTGTATTTTGGTTCACTGCTTCCTTTCATTCTTCAAGTTCAATGAAGGAAGGTCTTGAATCAAAGTTCTAAAACATGCTCTGATACCATCTAGAATTCCGATTGTATCATGGAAGTAATTCGATTTTATTGATTGCTTAATCAAAAAGCAATAAAACAAGAGTTTAAATAAGGAAGCAAAACAAACATCCTAAACAATAAGAAAAGATAATAACGAGAATACGTTATCAATATCTATGTTATCACTATTTAATATGTTTAGCAAGTTTTATACCAATAATACCGATCTTCAAGTACTATGCAAGATCTATAAAATAGTTTTACTTGAATGTAAAGTCTAAACCATTTTAGACATAATAGGTGATGTTTATCCTTAGCAAAAAAAAAAAACAATATCCTTATGTTTATAGTTAGACTTGTTAGATTCGACACTTCTATGATAAGGAAGCATCGGCAAAGAGGTGAGAAACAACTCACCAACACTCCTTTGGACGTCCCATTTTTTCTTTTAACTTGCTTAAGCTAAAAGGATTAGGTCTTCTAGAATTCAGCTAAGCTTTAGCAAATTCTCATATCAATTTTGGGTATGTATGCTCTTCGGCTAGATCCATCATTGTTGAGAGCAGTTTTTATCCTTAATTGATCTTTAGTCAAATTCCTTTAGTTTGTTATCTTAGTCTGTTGTCTTCAAGGGACTATATATCTTCAACTTAACTGGATTCATTTTTTAGTTTATGGTCGGATATCTTAAAACATCCCTCTCATGGGTGATTTTAAAATAGTTTAGTAAATTCAATTAAAATTTCCAATCTTCTGAAATAGTTGATAGTTTGCATAAATAAGTTGGTCTAAATATTACAAGTTCAACAATGTTTTGAACACCGAAAAAGTAACAACCAATAGCAAAACATAAGTGTAAATGTATCATTACACAATGGAGGGTTGTGCTCCTCTAATTCCCAAAGTCAAACCCCCATAATAGCTTCAAAAATACAATCAAGGTCCTTATGACCAACCCTTTTGAGAAAGATATTTCAAATTTGCAACAATCTACAATATCATAATATAAATGTTTAGACAAAAGGAAGTATGCAATGCACATAGCATAACTATACACTTTTAACATATATATAAGAAACAAGGTACTATAATCTTTGGGTTATAACCCGCTCATACACGTGAGTTGCTACTCACAATCCTTGTTTAGGGTATTCTAACAAGTTTAGGGGTCTCAAGTTCAAGTGGTTACACAAGTCATATGAATATGTATGGTAACCAGGGCTTGGGTAGAGATCCGGGAGTGGAACGAGAAATCACAACACCAACAACATCGTATGAAGTTGGTAAGTTAATCATATTAATAAATTTTAGTAATTTGTTTTTACTTTTACATAAACTACATTAAATATGTTGTGTCTTCGTACGCTAAGGCAATGGTGCATAAGCCCACATGGACAAAAGTTGATATAGATACTCACGTCAAAAAGAGTTCAGAAGGTTGAGAATCGATTAGGCTATACGGAGTGGTCCGTGAGTTGCTCCTATGAGATGATGTGCCAACCACATCACAAGTGGAGCACCATTTCCTATACCTAGTGAGATGCAAGTGTAGTGACTTGGCTTGAGTTGGGCAATGTACAGTCACAAGGGAGAGAGAAACTCCCTCTTTCTACACTCTTCTTCCCCCTCTATCTCTCTCGCTCCCGGTGAGTATGTAGCGAACACTATTTCCTAACCCCGATAAAAGAGTGATTGGTTGATGTGGCGTCTAGCTCCTACGCGTTGAGCACTCTGATTAACCTTAGGGTCGATGTCATGTAAAAGAGTGATTGGCCGATGTGGCTAGCTCCTATGTGTTGAGCACTCCAGTTAGCCTTAGGATCAATTGGGAGCTAGTGAGTGGAGAGTCATTGTTAGCCTTAGGGTCAATTGGGAGCTAGTTGGTGGAGAGTCGATTGGGAGTCAGTCTGAGGAGTGGATTACCAACACGTATATGATGATATGTGTAAGTTATCTTTCTTCTTTTGGATATTTTGTTTGATGTATTTATTTATTTTCTCAGGTTTTAATATAATAATAGTCATGTTATTTAATAAATTGTAGGAATCGAATGTGAAAGTTGTGAAAGTTCTGGAGGCGATAGAAAGGAAGGCCAAGTTTTTGGGGTATTGTAGGAATCCAATGTGTAAGTTGTGAAAGTTATGGCGGCAATAGAAAGGAAGGCCAAGTTTTTGGGGTAGGATTCTTGAATCTCAATGTCGAAGACACTTTGAGGGCATGACCCTATCCCAGTTGAAGGTATACTTATTTAGTTATTGTGTTCTATGAATAAGAAATAAGCATAAAAATAACAATAACAAATCCTTAAGCCTCACAAGAATGAGATAATGGATAACGTCGGCAATAAAAATTGTTTCCAAATAAGACTTCCGACATGCAAAAGGAAAGAGAGAAAAATACAAGAGACTGTTGAATAAAGGGAAGAGACATTAAGGGCATTTGTGATCCAAGTTTAATGAAATTTGAATAGAGGCAAGAGATTGTTGCGGTAGGAGTTGAATGCATTGTAAGTTGATTATAAGAAGGTTGAATCAATGGAAAGTTAAATGTTCATTAAAGGGTTGACCCAAAAAAAAAATAGTCCTTCATTTCTGATTGTATGATAAAAAATAGTAGTATGTTGATTAGCAATCCATAGCCCACTTCTATTTAGCCAAGTTCTTTTAATTTTTCATTCTCTCGCTATTGATTTCATAGTCAAGGTAACACCTCACTTACAGAATCTCACATTTTTACAGTTAGGACAAACATACAGGAACGATCTTTTACATCTTCAAACGGGAAAAGGTCTATATAATATATATCTCAAAAATTTAGTCGGTATAGTTTTCATACTAGCTTCCTATCTTCAACCCAAAAAAAAACAACATTAAAACTAAGAAAATAAACATCAATTTATCTTATTAACCTAATCAACATAATTGGAAGGAGGACAACTTGAACAACCTTTTTGTTACCTTTTCTATTCACACTTAATTGAGCGGTAAATGTGGCGAACAAAGAAAAGGGCGGCACGGAAACCGATCATGCCGAGCATGAGAAAGAAGCCGTAACAAATGCAAGCCATGTAACCGAAGAAGAAAGAGGTCTGCATGAATCCAGACATGTCTGATCTTTCATAGTAGTAATACAAGCAATACCCGTATATGAAAACACCCGTTGACCCTCCACATAGGAAAGACCTGAAAAAAATTCACAAATAGAGTCAAAGGTGTAAATAAATGATAGAGTAAGTTACATTTTTGGTCCCTGAGTTTTTTTCAGTTTTGGTCGCAAAAAGATTTCTATGGCAATTTTGTCTCATTTGAGACTGTTTTTGATCCCTAAGTATCTCTCGTTTTTGTGATATTGGTTGCAAGGTTAAATTACATTTTTGGTCCTTGAGTAATGAGTATAGCTGACTTTTTCATTTTGGTCCCTAAAAGTTTTCTATTGCAGTTTTGGCCTTATTTTACGTTCTTGCAACCTTTTTGGTCCTTATTCCAAGAAAAATATTGATTTTTGTACCTGAGTGGCTGATTTTTGCAATTTTGGTCCCAACGAGTTGCATTTTATTCACAAAGTATAGTTTATTATTGCAATTTTGGTCCAAAAATGTTCTCTCTTGCAAATTTCGTCCTAATTTGAGATTCATGTGATGTTTTTGGTCCCTGCTCAAAGTAAAATGACTATTTTTGCTCCACGAGTATACTTGTTATTGCAATTTTGGTCCCTAAAATAGTCATTTTACTTGGAACAAGGACCAAAAGTCCAAAACCACTATATAAACCTCAAATAAGGACCAAAACTACAAGAGAAAACATTTTTAGGCCAAAACTGAAAAAACTAACTATACTAAGGGACCTAAAATGTAATTTACTCTGTTCATTTTTCATAGAACAGCAACCAAAAATCCCAAATAAGGACACCATAGCTGGAAAAGAAAAAAACATTTTTGGACCAAAAGTGCAAGAAAAAAATCAGCACCACTCAAGGACCAAAAACGTAATTTACTTGAAATATAGTCAATCTTGGAACAAACAAAAAAGGGGCCAAAACTGCAAGATAAGTTTTTGGGACAATAATCTGCAACAATCAGGGACCAAAAATGTAAATATATTTGAGAAAGTACAGATTCAAAAGGTAAAAACTCGACATACCTCCACCACCATTCATGATCCTCAGCAGCAAGTTGGAAGTAAGTCAAAGCAACGGTGATGAAGGCAGTGACGATCAAGAGAATGATGAAAACAATAAATAAGATGCTGTAAATGGTGTAAATTCTGTGGCCCCACACACTGGCGAAGATGTAGTAAAGCTCAATGTAGATAGCACTGAAAGGGAGAAAGCCAGCCATGGCCATTTGAGGGATGGTTTTTCTGTACCATGGGAGAGGTGGAATCTCTCTGGGATACTTTGTGGTGCGAACAGGAGCTTGGAACTCAGCTTTGCTGTTTTTTCCAGCAATGCCCCCGAGAACAAGTAATGGTGATGTCACCAAACTCCATATTAAAACAATCACTACAATTGTCCCAAAGGGTAGTGCAGCTGTGGCTGTGTATGCGATTGCAACCGTGTTTAGGAAGCAGAAGGTTAGAAAGAGGGGCCCACAGAAGAGGCATCCGGTTAACAGTAGGTTCCTTACCTGTTGATGCGAGATGTTAGATTTTAAATTAAATGAAGAAAAGGGTATATTGGTAAATTTGTATCGTACCCAGTTGCTTCCTTCTAGCTGGTGGTAGAAAGAGGATGCAGTGTAGCCTGCGATTCCAGATGTAAGCGCGTATATGACAACGAGTGCAGTGAAAAGAGCTCCTCGATTGTATGGATAAAATACACCAACAAGTGCGAGTATGAAGATAAAAAGTGCTCTGATTAAAAAAAAAAAAAAAGTTATCAATATTGAGAATTAAATATTGCACTAAAAATGTGGAATAATTACTTTACTTACAGAGCAAATAGCTGGGTTCCAGAACCAAGGGCAGCAGCAAACAAAGACTTGTACTTTGGGTACCTAAACACATCACCATGAATGTACTTCCACCCAGTCTCCTCTTGATCATCAGCTGCCTCTTCATCATGAGCATACCTTTTTTCACAAATAATTTGATTAACAAGGGGTAAAAAAAGGAATTGTATGTAAAATAAATGAATGATATAATTCCTTACTTAACAAAGTCATTCTTGAGGACACGCATTAGAATAGTGGCAAGAAAACCGGTTAAGAGGAGAACTGTGACACATGAATTGATAATTGAAAACCAATGAATCTCCAAATGATGTGGTTGTGAAGAAGATTGAGAGTATTTCTCCATTCTATTCTCAAAAGGAATATTTGTTTCTTTCCATCTGACTGTATACATAAACTCCACCTCAACTTCTTTGTCTTCAGTGAGATCCACCACAGCATTAGGATCAGCTTTCGCGTTTATTTCTATGACACGATCTTTGTTGTAGAGGATCTCAAAGTGAAGATGTTTAAAAAGGTAAAATCTTTCCTCGCTAGGGTCATTTTTGTCTTTTTCAACTTTCCCTAGAAAGCCCCAGAAAGGCAAGTCGTCATAGTACATTTGGAAATAATAGTCCTTGGCAACAGCACTTCGGAATTTCAATACTTCCTGTTTTGTTAGTTTTTTTCTGCAAACAGTTTCTGACTCTTTTTCAACCATAAATGGAAGCTTATAAGGGGCACTGACTAATCTGTCTCCATTCAGTACTTCACCAAGAGCTTCTGGCTTCTCCTTTAAATGATCTGTAATCATCATTTGCATCAGTTATGTATAATGGCAAGAACAGTAAGTCAAAGAAACAAAAAACAAAAGAATGATACAATAAGAAATAAGCACCTGGTAAACAGAAGGGTAGATCAAAATAGCGGTATGTTTCACTGTAGAAGAAGACAAAGTGAGGAAATGAGGTTTAAGAAGCACGCATATAGATTGAATATGCTGAATAAGTTGAAGGTTCTTCAAATTTGAAGAAATCAAATGCATTTCATAGAATACACACAAATGAGTAATCCTAAACCTACACATTCTCTAACTAAGAGTTATAGGGCCTATTCTTTCTGTATGTCATGTCAATTTTACTTTGTAGACACTCAATAACATGAGAAAGTTCATCAAGGACCATTTCTAGTTTTCTGCATACAGATTTCTGAAATTTCCCTTACGAATAGTGCAGTCCTATCTCTCATTTCAGTTTGGCTAACGAATTAACTACCCAACTCTTTTCCTCCCCTTAATTTGTGCATTATAAGCTGCTCATAACTTTGTGTATTTTCTTACAATGCAAACACGAATTAGCTGAACGATCATCGACCAATCTAAAGTTCAGCCGATAAAACTTTGAACTAAGCAAATAAAACCCTGATTATCATAATTGAAACTGAGATCCAGCAAACTACAGACACAGAAACCCTAATTATCAAAATAGATCCACTAAGTCAGTGCAAGCAGTAGCAAGAAACATAATGTGAAGAAGAAAACGCATAAGACAGAGATCCAATCTACATATAGAGGATAATGCCTACCTAGGGTTATGGAAAGGACCGACTTTATTGGCGTAAATTGGGACTTCATCACCAGATTTGTATTTGTGATCTGAGGCATCCGATTGAACTTCTTCAATGCTAAAAGCCACTAGTAGCGCCACCAGCAACCACCGTACCACCGACATTTTCTTCCCCATCTTAGACGTCTGATACAGTGGACACCAGTAGATGCGATCTTTTACATGTATGTCAACATATATCAGGTACCTTATATACTCCGGCAATGTTTGTTGAAGGGGGTTATCGTGTACTTTTCGAAAAATTAAATTTTACATAAATGGTCCCTCACGTTTTGTTTCTATACTTTAATGACCAGCATCTTTAATCATGCGTTTTAATCGATCTCATGCATTCTTTCATAAACAACTTCATAGTTTTTTGGTACGAATTGCAATAAGATGGATCATTTTAGAGAGAAACTTGATTTACAAAATGAATTTGGTATATTCATCAAACAACATAATAATAACTAAAAGCGTATTTGTATTTTAATCTTATTTTTTTCACCCTTAGATCAAATTGCTGACATCATCTTCCTCATATGGAATGTATTTAATTCCAATAAATGTTTTCCAATCATCAATCAATAACTTACATTCGTTGAAATGGAATGTATTTAATTCCAATAAAAACTTTCCATATTTTACATCTTGAATTTTCAGTTATGAAGATTTTAATATGGTCAATTTTAAAAACATATTACTAACAAATTATTTCAATCAAGGCCTTAATATCAACCATTAATATAAATCCGTTTATATTAGTAAACCATTAATATAAAATCTTTTTTTATTAGGAAATCATTAATACCGAAAAATCATATTCAAATTATCACATACATATACGATTCATCATTGAATCCGCGACTTACATTTATTTTCAATCGTTTCTTTTCTTCAAACTTTCTCCTACAACATCTTTAATATTGCTTATAACTTCCATCATCATTATCTGCTATAAACATTCGCT
The DNA here is from genome assembly GCF_051521515.1 of Lactuca serriola. Taxonomy (NCBI): domain Eukaryota; kingdom Viridiplantae; phylum Streptophyta; class Magnoliopsida; order Asterales; family Asteraceae; genus Lactuca; species Lactuca serriola. Next base: position 160,004,294 of record NC_136409.1, read on the forward strand.
CTTGTGCGCTAGAAGGTCAGTACTGTCTTTCGCTTTTTATATTTTTTTTGATTATTTTTTGTTCATATATCAAATGTATGTATTCATATATTTCGATTTTTTTTGTCACAAATTACAATCAGTTTACTACTTTTCTGAAACTTTTCAAATAAATATGAAAAGATATTCAGTACCTTTAACAAAACAAAAATTAACTATCTTCGGAACTGACATTAATTACAAAAATGTTACTTTTATATATTAAAGATGATTATGATTTTTTTTTTAATTTTTATATATAAGAATTTGGTTAATTTTGGCATGATTTTAAAATATCATTGAAATTATTATGTTTTTGTATATCATATCAAACTACTTTTTTATCTTTGTATAGTAACAATAAAATTTATTAATTTACACAACAAATATAGATATTTCAAATTTTGTAATATTATTATACCTTACAAAATACAACTCCCTCCAAAATAAATTTTTGCCAGTAATTTCATCCATAATTTCAACAAATTTAAATTTGTATTTTCTTTATATAAATTTTTTTAATGATCCTGATTTTTTTTTCTCCAAAAGTATATCAAACATTTACATTTTAGATAATGCTACCCTATTATAATTATTATTTTCCAAAAGTATATCCGTTTAATGAAGAATTTGATATAATAAAGGAAGTGAATGTTAATTAAAATGAGATATATATTCCATAATTATTACATGAGTTTATTAAAAAAATCAATATCAAGGTGTAAACATTAAATATTTTTAAAGTGAAATTTTAGAATACATACAAACGATGATGTTGTACAATGAAATATAAAATTGAATAGACTAAAAAAAAAACACTATTAAAGCAGTCAATCTTGAATAACATAGTTATGAAAATTATAAAGTAAGATAAAAATTATAAGATATTAGGAGATTTGTAAAAAGTACATTTAATAAAAGCGTTACGGTTATTAGAAAAAATAAGACCGTTAAGATTAGTGAAAATACAATATATAAACTAAATTATCACAATAGTAATGAAATTTTATTATTTGATATTTCATATAATTGAAAGATATATCAAATTACATTGACCCATTGATTGTCATTCATTTATAATTTTCCACAGTTGGATCAACGATGAATCAAACTATGATGTCATCCTAAAAAAAATCATATGCCTTTTCTTTTGAAAAATTAGTACGCCATTTTGTTATGCCTAACAGCAACCACCGTCGAACCACAACTAATATGTCTTTCTTTATGCTTCGTCCTAATCAATTCACAAGATTCAGTTTTCTCAAAAACCCTAATCCACATTAAAATTTCAAACCCTCGATTAATCATCAATTGATTAATCAGGAAGCAAATCATCTCCGATTGTTTTGGTTTTCAATTTTTTAGGTCTTCGATTGTTTTTGTTACTTTCCATGGTGGATTAGAGAATTCATGTCTCACATGAAATGCTTGATTAGGTATTTTGATGTTCTCTCTCCTTCGTTATCTACCTTAATCTTTTACCCGCTCCATCTCTCTCGCTTTCAAATCCTAGGTATGTTCCTATTTTTCATTTTTTTATCTAGGGTTTTTATTGATTCTGAGTGGTTTTCAGATTGTACAATGAGGAAATATTGATTGATTTTCCTTCCCCTTCTTCTACTTTTCTTTTTGTTTTTTAGATACTTAGATTGAAGTACCGATTATCATCAAGATCGATAGAGCTTGAGGATATTGGACACCAAGAACAAAGTGAAACAAGAAGAAGATTGCATGGGCTAAGAATGACTGGTATGTTGGAGTATTATTGACATTTTCGATTTCCAACATGTTTGATTTGTCTTTCATTTTCATTTTTGATTATTTACTTATTTATTTTGTTTTTTTATTGTTTTTATTAGAGCCTCAACATATATGGTTTGGAGCTTAAATATTAACTTCGTTGATTTAGAAGATTTCACAACGGAGTCTCAAGCAAGGAAGCAATTAGTCCATAAGTCCTTTATCATACTATTCCATCAAGTTATCACCAACCAACGCCATCCACATCTCCACAGATCAATCAACAAACGATTGCCAACATTTTCCTGAAGTTGACCATTACGCGCTCTGTTTTCTTTTCTACATAATACCTTTATTATTACTCCATAAATTTGACAAAATTTGGTGTTTCTCTATATCTAATGACCACCACCAACAAGTGTTAAAGAATTAAAATAAAAAAATGAAAAAGTTCTAAAATTACGAGAAGTGTCTTATAACAAAATAAAATATAAAATAAAATGAATTCTTTATAAAGAAGAAAAAGAAATACGAAACCTATTATAAATAAAAAAAAAATCATATAAAATAACCATTAATATTTATTAAGTCCTCATTATTAATTGGATATTTTAAACGTTACAATATAAATAAACAATTAATAGAAATTAACTATTATAAACTATAAATATGAGAGGGTAAATGGTTAATATTGACACGAATTGGTAGACGTAGAGTCCTAATTCGCAAAATTTGACCAACTATTTCTCTATTTTCTCTATTTTAAATGCATGTTCTATTATTAATAAAAACATATGACAACAAACATTTCTAAAAAAACTAACGTCATGTTACTTCTTTATGTTCTTCTTACAAATGCATATCGACCTAAAAATAATTATGTTCCTCTTTTATCAAATACATATTGATCCAAAAATATTTATCTTTGGTTAATCTTTTTATGTGAAATTATCTGGTTTATCAAATTACCACTAAATGACTAAAGCCTAAAGTTTTCATATAAATTTGAGGTTTAAAATCAGTGTCTTTGACTTCATGTGAAAAACGATTAAAGAAAGATGTCAAAATCTCATAAAAATAGTTCTTAAACATTTTGGTGGTTTGTGGTTGCTGCTGTCATTTTTATTAAGAGATATTCAACAATTTTACAAAGAGTTTCTTCAACGATTATATATATTTAGACATTTCTTTATATTTTTTAGACATTTCAATATTACCAATAACACTAAGTCTGTTTATGTTACTTTATGTTTTTTTATTATTATGATTATTATTATTGTGCCAACTTTTTATACCTTGATATGTGTTTTTTATATGTTCTTCCGCGTTTTACGCGGGTTATAATCTAGTAATAACTAAGAAAGTAAACAATGTCATGGTTTGGAACAATGAAAAGGAAGAAAGTAAAAATGCAATAAGATAACAATAAACAAAACTTGTTCTAAGTATTATATATCATAGGATTAACAAAAGGGTTACAATATCATAGTGTTTAGCCTTTTGAAAAGGCAGATAATATCTAAAAGATTAACAAAATGGGCTATCAACATAATTTCCAATTTCTAGTACTATTCAAAAGGTTACACTGTGACAACTAAAAGACATGAAATAAAACCCCCTACTCTAAAACATGAGCTTTTTTCTATATTGGTGCTAGTTCCATACTTGTCAACCACATTCTTGGCTAGCTTATTCTTGGTGATTCTTTAGATGGCCTCCTTAACCTCCATAAGACCACGATCTGCATATGCATTCTCCAATTGCTCAAGGACTAGAAATTAGGTTTCATTTATAACCTCCACTAGAAATCGAGTTTCATCTATACCCTCCTCATCACTTTGAACTTCATCATCTTCATCTTGTCTTACCCAAGTATTTGGACCAATTTCTTTAGTATGAAAACCATAATCCTAATGACACATGATGAGAGTATGTAAACGGATAAAGACTTAACATGATGAGAGTCTATATATGGATAAACACTTACCATGGACATATCAAACTCCATAGGAATCTCTTTGATATTAAGGATTACAGAAAATTCGGTATGTGTTAAACCTAAACATTTCATTATTTCATCATCAGCGTAGTTGGGCTCCTTCAAATTTTGCAATTATATCTTTCACTTGGAATAAGAACATATTCTCTACACAATCTAGTACTTGTGTTTCCTACACCTTAACTTCATTGTTTTTCCATGTTGTTGTGATCATAAACCTTCATCCCTTTGACCACTTTGACATCCATCCATCTTACCCTCATCCCTAGCACCTCTTCACATCTGACCTCTACCCTTAGCACCTCTTCTTAGGCCCTATGACCTCCCCTTGTCTAGTAACTACAGTTGGATCCAACTTAGGTCTCTGTCTTTTTTTAGGGTTTGGTTTTGGGGCAACTATTGGATTTTTACATGAAACCTTGTTATGACCCTTATGTTGGCAATTTGTACATTGGATTCTTCTAGACCTTCCTATATGGTAGTACTTGTCATTATTTTCAAAAATATGCATTCTTCTCTTGATACTTGGTCGACTTGGCATCCTTCTAGCTATTAGGGGAGTGGTTTGGTATATGGAGTAGCTACTCGTAAATTACTTCCATTCATATGTTGCAAGTTCCTAGAGTAGGTATCTTTACACCTCTTCTTACTAAACCAAAGGCTAATAAACTTAGTCGGATCTTTATGAGTGTAATAGATATTAGTTTGTGCATGAACACAAGGTATCCACAGATGACCCACAACTTACATGAACACGCATGTAACCCCAAATCCACACAATAAAGTTCATAGCCATTCCTAGTTCCATAAGCATCCATCTTTGGGGAAAATAATCCAATTCCTGCAGATTAGTATGTAAAACAAATTTAGTAAGATAAACTCAGCCTTTAAAAGGAAAAGGGATAAAAAGTGCATACCTCATATCTTCACCAAAATTTCTCATCTTTTTAATATCAGCAGGGCATACATCACCTTCCCATCTACCAACCTTTTAAAGCATTCTAAAAAACTTATCCATCATGTATAATTTGATTTCTTCAAGCATAGTTATGAGTGGTTTCTTCCTAGCCTCCAAGATGATGAAATTGAACATTCAACAATGCCATCTTCCACTGCCTCACAAGCTATTCCACTACCAAAATAAGTCATGCACAATGTAATGGGGTTCCTTTAATTCAGATGTTCGTAAGCAATTCAATATACCTTCCTGAAATTGGAATATATGTGTTTAGCACATTGCATGTGCTCCACATAAGGAAGGATATCATTTGTTGATTCAAGTAGACCATATAATTAGGATATACAACATTAAGAAAGTATAACCAAATTGCATAAGCAAGTGTAATCAAGTCTTTCAAAATTGGGATATGATACAAAGGAAATTAACCCCTAAACCATCTTTGTCCTTAGACTATGGCCTGTTTACATGGTGTCGTCTTCAAAATCAAAACCATAATCATCCTCATTCTCGACCTCCGCATCATGGATGTAAGCATCAGATGCTCCACAAAGTGTGTTCATGACTGTTGCCCCAGAAGGCGGTCTATTTTTGAATTTGTTTTTCTCTCCAACGTCTATGTTCGTGATACTCAATTTCTCATCTTGGTCTGCACCAACAAAATTAGTGCCTCAAGCATCAATGTTTAGCTTCATTACAAGGAAGGAGCTCTATAAAAACACTCTTCAAACATGGATCGTTTGGGTCCTCACTTAAGCTCTCAATGAATGAAAATGTTGACCATAGAAACCCTAACTTTAAGAGGGTATGTGTAAATGAAGGGCCATGTCAACGATTGTAACCAGTTATGTAAGTGGTAACGGGGTGTTGGAGACAATATGCAAACAAAAGCCAATACCTAGGCTTAATCGTTAAAAAAAATCATGAGTGACTATTCAAGTTAATAGAACCAAAGTTCAGTGACTTTTCCTAACATAAAAAGCCAAAAGCTCTAAAAAAATACTACTTGAACTAGCTTTTGGAGGAATTAAAATTTCATACACAAAGTCATATCACAATATGAAAAGCAGGTGGAAAAGATGTAGAGGGCTTGTAAATAAGTAAGAACTAATACAAACATTAATTACAAGCTACAGAAGTACAGATTTAAAAATGAAAAAGACAAGTATGTATGCCCAAAGCCAAAATTGAGTAGCTACTTTTCAATTCCCTTCCTCTCGTCAAACTTTAAAAATATATATTAAAAAAAAAAAACAACATAAACTATCAAAACATCCATCAAACATCTAACTCGGACACTTTGTTCTCATAGCTTTCATCTTTTTCTTTTCCCCTGGTTGAAACAGCCCCTGAACATTGAGATTTGAGCTTCTATTCACACTTAATTGAGCGGTAGATGTGGCGAACAAAGAAAAGGGCGGCACGGAAACCGATCATGCCGAGCATGAGAAAGAAGCCGTAACAAATGCAAGCCATGTAACCGAAGAAGAAAGAGGTCTGCATGAATCCAGACATGTCTGATCTTTCATAGTAGTAATACAAGCAATACCCGTATATGAAAACACCCGTTGACCCTCCACATAGGAAAGACCTGAAAATAAAATAATAATTCAAAAATAAATTATATTGAAAAAAGTACAGATTCGAAAGGTAAAAAAAAGAGTAAACTACACAAATGGTCCCTATGGTTTAGGGTAATTTGCACGTTTAGTCCCTAACTTACTTTTTTAACTCGGAAGGTCCCTAATGTTTGTTTTTGTTACGCGTTTTGTCCCTATTTTACCTAAAAATTCTATTTTGCACTTGTTTTTTTAATATATTTAAATAAACACAACACCAACCTCATCCCACTCACCTTACCTTACCTACCCCACCATTTTTTTCTCTTTAAATAATAGTATTTTTACGTAAGATAAGGACCAAGCGTGTAACAAAAACAAATAGTAGGGACCAATGGCGTAAAAAAAACAAACAGTAGGGACTTTCCGAGTTAAAACACTAAGTTAGGGACCAAACGCGCAAATTACCCCAAACCATAGGGACCATTCGTGTAATTTACTCTAAAAACAACAAGACATACCTCCACCACCATTCATGATCCTCAGCAGCAAGTTGGAAGTATGTCAAAGCAACAGTGATGAAGGCAGTGACAATCAAGAGAATGATGAAAACAATAAATAAGATGCTGTAAATGGTGTAAATCCTGTGGCCCCACACACTGGCGAAGATGTAGTAAAGCTCAATGTAGATAGCACTGAAAGGGAGAAAGCCAGCCATGGCCATTTGAGGGATGGTTTTTCTGTACCATGGGAGAGGTGGAATCTCTCTGGGATACTTTGTGGTGCGAACAGGAGCTTGGAACTCAGCTTTGCTGTTTTTTCCAGCAATGCCCCCGAGAACAAGTAATGGTGATGTCACCAAACTCCATATTAAAACAATCACTACAATTGTCCCAAAGGGTAGTGCAGCTGTGGCTGTGTATGCGATTGCAACCGTGTTTAGGAAGCAGAAGGTTAGAAAGAGGGGCCCACAGAAGAGGCATCCGGTTAACAGTAGGTTTCTCACCTGTATATCAAAATTGAAAAGATCTTATTAGTATGTTTTTAGAAATGATGCTGATATTGAATATTATTGTTACTAATATGTTTTTGTTTTTATGTAGAAAGTGACATGTTTTTTGATTTGTTATATGAGATAATTAAAGTTGATGATTTCACATGTTTAGACTTTCGGATTTTTTTCACAAACTAGTTAAATGTAGCTTTTTAGTTATTGTAGTTTTTAGTTAACAAAACTTTTAGATAACATAAGGGAGAACTCCATAAAAGTCCTTATGTTTTGGCCTCAAAACCGATTTAGTCCTTGTATGTTTTTTTTTTATTCAATTATGTCCCACAAACAAGGAATTATATTCAACTTGACCCTTTTACCCAGTCAACAGGTAATCCAACGTTCAAAAATTACACTTTCGGCCAAGATTTTAAATTTTATTACAAATTTGTCCAAAATTTACACTTTTGGCCAAGATTTCAAAATTTTGTTACGATTTCATCCTAAATTTAGTTTTTTACATATTTTTTTCAAATAAAAATTCGAATATGTTTTTTTTGTTGTATAATATCATATTTATACAAAAAAAAACATATTTTTCACAGAAAAACATTATTTTTTTATATATTTAAAAAAAAAAACATTTTTATATGCAAAATACGTATTTACAAAAACATTATTTTATTTTAAATACCTATTTATAAAAACGTAGTTATGTGAAAATGCATGAAATACACTTATGTAAAATATGTTATTATACCCCTATATACCTTTAAAAACTTTTATAAAATAGGTATTTCCTTAAAAAATTATATAGAAAAAAGAAGGTTTTTTATGTGAAAAATATGTTTTTTTTTTGTAAAAATATGATTTCATACAACAAACAAAGTATATTTGAATTTTTTTTTTTTTTTTGAAAAAAAAATGTAAAAAACTTAATTTAGGATGAAATCATAACAAAATTATGAAATCTTGGCCAAAAAGAGTAAATTTTGGACCAAACTTGTAATAAAATTTAAAATTTGGGCCAAAAGTGTAACTTTTGAAAGTGGGATGACCTGTTGACCGGGTAAAAGGGTCAAATTGAATACAATTCCCTGTTTTTGGGACTTAATTGGATAAAAAAAAACATATAAGGACTAAATCGATTATGAGGCCAAAATATAAGAACTTTTATGAAGTGCTTATGTATATGTGTTGCTGATGTGGCAAGTATTTAGGACTCTAAATGAGGTCAAACATTGTGGATGCTTAATAAAATGTAAAGAGAATATGAAAGCAATAATCCTTATAATTTGTAGAGTAACATTACATATCTACATACCCAGTTTGTTCCTTCTAATTGGTGATAGAAGGAGGCTGCAGTGTAGCCTGCAATCCCAGAAGTAAGAGCATATATAACAACCAATGCAGTGAACAGAGCTCCTCTATTATATGGATAAAACACACCAACAAGTGCCAATCCAAAGATAAAAAGTGCACTGAATAAAATCAACAAGTCAAAGTAAACACAATTCAGAAACTAATCCATTGAACATGAAAAGTATTCAAGGGCTAAATGCAAGATTCAAGAAATCAAGCATCCTACTTTCAATTTACTTGCAACAATTGCTGAAATGAAAGTAAATTACCAAATTACCATTTCTCGCATTTATCCTATAATTCAAAAATATTCTACTTACAGAGAAAATAGCTGGGTCCCAGAACCAAGGGCAGCAGCAAACAAAGACTTGTACTTTGGATACCTAAACACATCACCATGAATGTACTTCCACCCAGTCTCCTCTTGATCATCAGCTGCCTCTTCATCATGAGCATACCTTTTTTCAAAAATAAACAAAGGGTAAAAAAGGAATTGTAAATGTGTACATAAAATAAATGATTTCATTTCTTACTTAACAAAGTCGTTCTTGAGGACACGCATAAGAATGGTGGCAAGAAAACCGGTTAAGAGAAGAACAGTGACACATGAGTTGATAATTGAAAACCAGTGAATCTCCAAATGATGTGGTTGGGAAGAAGATTGAGAGTATTTCTCCATTCTATTCTCAAAAGGAATATTTGTTTCTTTCCATCTGACTGTATACATAAACTCCACCTCAACTTCTTTGTCTTCAGTGAGATCCACCACAGCATTAGGATCAGCTTTCGCGTTTATTTCTATGACACGATCTTTGTTGTAGAGGATCTCAAAGTGAAGATGTTTAAAAAGGTAAAATCTTTCCTCGCTAGGGTCATTTTTGTCTTTTTCAACTTTCCCTAGAAAGCCCCAGAAAGGCAAGTCATCATAGTACATTTGGAAATAATAGTCCTTGGCAACAGCACTTCGGAATTTTAATACTTCCTGTTTTGTTAGTTTTTTTCTGCAAACAGTTTCTGACTCTTTTTCAACCATAAATGGAAGCTTATAAGGGGCACTGACTAATCTGTCTCCATTCAGTACTTCACCAAGAGCTTCTGGCTTCTCCTTTAAATGATCTGTAATCATCATTTTCATCAATGAGGAATTACAGATTCAAGAAATAAAATAATGAAAGGTAATATGTAATAAGATAACAAGTATACACACCTGGTAAACAGAAGGGTAGATCAAAAAAGCGGTATGTTTCACTGTAGAAGAAATCAGACATATAAAATGAGTGTATAAGAAGGCATGTAAGTATATATGCTGTAAACTATGAGTTTAAGGTTCTTAAATTTTAAAGAGTGTATAAATATGAAGAAACAAAATGCACTTCAAAGAACATATACAGATTCGAAGCATGATGTAGGCAACGGTTCCTCATTACTGAAAAGCCTATCTAGATGGAAGAGCATGATAAGCTTTCTAAGGACTTTAGGAATATTTTTTAGTTAAGATCTCAAAAAGTTACATAATCATCAACACAAAAGAACTGAAGTAAATTTCTTGTGTAAGCATGATATTCCCATTTTTTGTAGTACTTCATAATCTTTTACTAGCCAATTGAATGTCTTTTAAACCTGATTTAGGTTTCATAAATGATTGACATTATAAACTACATAATCTGTTCAAACTTCAAACTCAGGTCTTTATGTTTGGGTTGGTGACATAAAAGATCTATATACGTGTGTATAACAAATTATATGGTGAGGTACAATTAGCAACTGGAAACTAATCAGTAAAAAGAGCTCCTTTATTTAGGATGTGGGAGCATTTAAGTCCAAACCTTTAGTGCTTCCGATCTTATACCATCATTCTTTTCATAACCTTCTGTTCAACATAGACTCATCCAGTTTCGCTCAAACAAATTTCAAATGATCATTTGAAGTTCTAGACTTCTAGTCCCACAGACATGAATTGTATCTCAATTTAGGTATACACTTTATCCATATTAAAAGCTGCACATAATTGGGCAGCTTTCTTGCTATGCCGACGGAAGTTACAGAGTCACCACATCCGATCGATACTTACAACTACAGAAACATAAAACCCTAAATAACATAACTGAAGCTGAGATCCAACAAATAACAAAACAGATCCACTAAACTGTAGCAAAAGCATGAAAACGGAAGAAATGGAGTAGAGAACAAGCATCATGATGCACAAGATCAAACGCATGAAACAGCGATCTAGTCAAAGAATCCATAAGAGATACCTAGGGTTATGGAAGGGGCCGACTTTGTTGGCGTATATGGGAACTTCCTCTTTTTCTTTGTACTTGTGATCGGCACCTGAACGAACTTCTTGGATGCGAAAAACCAGCAGTAACGCCACCACTAACCACCGGATCACGGCCATTTTCTTCAGCATCTTTGGTGTCTGCTACAGATAAAATGTGTGTAAAATAGATGTAATTCACTTTGTAGACTCCATCGAAGTTTGTTGAGGGCTTTCCGGGCATTTCACCCCGATAGGAAACGATGACTTCTCACGTTTTTTGGGTCCCACGATATAAAAAAAGAAAAATGGAAAACGAAAAGAGAATGAGCTTAGCAAGTCCTAAAACGGCAAATCGGGCAACATTCACGTTTAGGGGTATGGATCTTTGTACTGAATGGGTTAAACCCGCTTAAATTTAACAAGTAACACTAAAAGAAAAAAAAAATACAATTATTTTTTTTTTGGAAAATGATTTAAACACAACAAATTTTTTTCATACATAACAATTGATATTTTAAAATATTATATTCTACAATTTTATAATGCATAAATTGTTATGTATAAATTGTTATGTATGACAAAAAACTATTATATACGAATCATTTAACATTTTTTATACAGTAAAATCTAACATAATATGACAACCCCTACAAAATCAATGAGTTTGCGTAACAGATTTCAACATGTTTATGTAAACGGGTTAACATGTTTAGGATGAAATAAGTTGAATCAGATTACGAAAACGAAAACTCAAAAAGTCTAAAAGTTTTTCAAACTTTCAAAATAACATAATTGTACTCCTCTTCACCACCTACCAACTTTTTTCATTTTGCTTTGTAAACTTATTATGAATTTTGTCATACCACCTCCCAACCCAATGTTTTATTTTTTCCTTCCTCGTCGTCTCCTACTTTCCAACTTGTAAGATGTTTCAACCCGACATGACATAATATATTTACAAGGTCTAAACTTTAACCGAAAATTAATACGAAATCGACACGGAAATAAACGACTTGACACGACACGATAATTAAACCGATTGGGTTAGGGTCAAACTCTCTCAACCAATTTAATGTGTTGACACGACACGACATGTTTGTCGTTTCTAATCTTTGGCCTGAATACAAAAAATATCATTGATTTTTCTTTGTACAAAATATATCATTAATTTGTGTTGTATGTACATATTTCACCAATTTATTTTTTACAGTGTATATATTATACCATAGGCAACTTAATACAAAAGGTTTATCAGGTATTTTTCATAATTAAAATTTTTGAATGAGTGATGTAGAAATTATGTGTGGCTATTACATCCATCTCCCCCGATTAAACGACTTTACCCTAATAAAATGACAGGAAACACTCTTAAACAAAACACGTAGTGGAAGTTAGGTTTTCCTGACAAAAATTGGGCAACATAACAACTGCGTTTTGACCAAAACCAGATTTCAACCAATGTGAAATCAACCAAATATAAAGCAATTTTAACATATATAAACAAAGCAAATATTATACCGAACAAATATAACATTTCTTTTTATGTTCCTTCTATTATATATATATATATATATATATATATATATATATATATATATATATATATATATATATATAGGAGTAGGATCAAATAAGAACACCAAAAAGGTTGAGAACGCGAGAACAAAGTATATTCATTTGTGATTTTATGTATTCATTTTGTGGAGCTATGATAAATTATTACACCTTTAATTTCAATTGATGAGAAAAAGCATATTCATGTTGATTGTGCGTAAAAATTTATCATTTCTCCACAAATGAATAAATGGAATCACAAATGAATATACTTGTTCTCGCGTTCTCAACATTTTAGGTGTTCTAGTCATTTGATCATTTCCTTATATATATATATATATATATATATATATATATATATATATATATATATATATATATATACTATCATCGTTTTATATCGTGAACCATATAATATTATAATACGTTTATATCGTGGAATTTATATATACATATATTATAACAATATTATGTTATAAACATAAAAATATCAGTGTTGTAAAAATCCGGACTAGGTTCCGATTAATCTCTAGGCGCTACTTGACCGATTAGAAGACGTCTAGTGATTAATCCCTACATACATAATGAGTGAAGTTGTAGAAAACGACGAAATTTTAACATTTTGAAGAAACTTTATCTTAATAGAAACTATTTGATGAATGATTAGTGTTGTATTAATCATATCAACGTATTTTGTTAGCATATTCGTGGCATTTACAATCTTTTGTTATGTTATTAGTATATTTTATTTTTTAAATTCAAAAAAATTGTAATTAATGGTACCCGATAAATCCCCCGATTAATCCCCGCCTTATTGATTAATCCCTTAACCCTTGTCCACCGATTAGCTAATGTCTAGCGTTTTTTACAACCTTGAAAACTATATGTATACTATAATCATTTTATGTAACAAAACATAAATATGGATATATATAACATCTTTTGTGTAACAATATATATATATATATATATATATATATATATATATATATATTTGTGTATTTTCATAAACATATATGTTAATTTCATGTATAAAATACATACATACCTATAATGTCTTACTCCAAAGGTAGCGTTTCACTTTTTTGTGTTCAAGACTTACCATTCTCGGGTATAGAAGAGCAAGGTCGTTAAACCTAGTTGTGTAAGCTTTAATGTCTGGCCCATTCATTTTCAAGTTCCATAACTCATGTTCCAAATTTTGCACCTTATCCCGAGGACATTACTCTTCTACCAAAAGTACTTTCATATCATCCCACGTCATGGAGTTTGCAGCAACCACGCCCATTGTTTTCACATGGTCGTTCCACCATGTACGAGTTGCATCCATTAAGGTAAAAGCAGCAAATTGAACTTTGATGCCTTCAAAACAATAGCTTATTTCGAAAACACCTTCCATTTTCTCTATCCACATGGTCAGACCCACCAATCCTTCGTTTCCATAAAAGTTTCTCGGATTACAATTCATGAAGTTATTGAATGAACAAGTTCTTCGGGGCTCTCTGTGATCTACGTTAGAACTGTTGCCATGGCCATTTCTAAATCTATTGTTTCCTCCTACGGGTGTTCCACCATGAAAATTATTATGTTTGCCAATGCATTGTAAGGCGTTACACTAAAGCCACCATGGTTTGGCATAATGAGTCACCATCGAGTCAACGCCATGGTTCGATATAATAAAGCTACCATGGTCCTACATCATTAAGTGTCACCATCGACCCAACATCATGGTTTGACATAATAAAACCACCATGGTATGGCATCATTAAGTGTCACCATCGGCTCAACGCCATGGTTCGACATAATAAAGCCACCATGGCTCATCACCATGGTTTGGCATAACGAGTCACCATCGGTTCAGCGCCATGGTTCGACGTAATAAAGACACCATGGTCTTACATCATTAAGTGTCACCATAGGTCGAAGCCATGGTTCGACCTATAAAGCCACTATGGATCATCACCATGGTTTAGCATAACGAGTCACCATCGGCTCAGCATCATGGTTCAACATAATAAAGCCACCATGCTTTAGCACTCTAAAACATGTGTTCCAGATTGGTTAAGACTTTTTTCTTCAAGGAATAAAGATGGAGTTTTGAAGAAAACTTTGTGCCATGACATGGTGCATGGATGCCCATGACGTGGCCATGTTAGAAAGGAACACACGTTTTATGGAGCCACCATGGCATGATATAAGACTGCTACAACGTGACAGATGTTCAAGCTCAAGCCCATGTATTTTTAGGGTTTGTCTCATATTTAAGCATCTTAACCCCATTCTAGTTCATCTTCTTCAACCTCCATCCCTTCATTTCGAAACCCTAGCTTCTCTTCCATGGAAATGAGCTTGGTGGCTTGATCTTGAGGTTAATGTCTTATTTTGGTGAAACTTGAAGAAGAAAGAAGTTCATCTTTGTGCAACGAAGCAATGAGCAAGCTTGGATCCAACATCTTCTCCACATTTATGAGTTGTACCAGCCATAAAGGATCCCATGAAAATTTTCTATGATAATGAAGGAGAGTGTGCCTTAACCAAGGAACCAAAGAGATCATGGTAGATCAAGACATATCGACAGAAAATACCACTTCATCAGACATCGGGTAGAAGAAGGACTCCTCGTCGTCAAGAGGGTATCCTTTGAAGAGAATCCTGCAGATCCCTTCACAAAGGGTCTGAGTAGGATTAAGCACGTTCAACATGCAAGGAGCATTGACCGGAAGGGTGATATTAGTTCTAGTGATTAGATAGACCTTTAGAAACTTGTAACAATGTAAATGTAATTGACATTTGATGATTAAATAATGGAGATTTGTTTAAAAGTATTGTTTACTGTCTCTTGTCAATTGTTTATTTTATGTTTCACTTTTGCATGTTTTACTTCCGAATAATTGGATTATTCAAAACATCCACAGTCGATCATACTTTGGAAGTAAGTAATGAAGTAAGACTGTCATTAATTGGCTTGTAGATTGTCTAAGTGTTTAGACATATCAATGGTTTGTTGCAACGTACATGAATACTTTTGAAATGGGGATTTGAGTATTGGATTAATGCCACGCTCATTGAATTACTTCATGGAATTTATCACAGGTAATTATGAGACGATAATATCATATAGTATTTAAACCGAGATATATGAGTTGTTGTTTACAAGTTGGTTGTGCATTGATAATGCGTAAACGCATCAGTAACTTGATGTTAAAAAACATATTGTCGTGTGCGATTTAATGAGTAAATGGTACAAGCATATAGGTCAAAGTTTATATGTTCCTTTTATACCAAGGGGTAAAAGCGATATCTTGGGCCCCTCTATGGTTTTGTGTTGACTTATGTGTCGGGCCCGGTCAAGACTGAATTGATGTGTTCAATTAAGTTTGTTGTCAAATAAATCAGAAATTAGGAAACAAATTGTTAGACAATGAGAATGATTTTGTTCCATATCTTTGTCCACATGATATCTTGCAAAACAGATGATTATATGATCCCTTATCTTAAGGACTTGTAACTAACTAGGTCAGAGTTCGACAACGGCTTTTGAGAGCTACGAATGCTAGTCAAATTTTGGAGTCATACTTGCAATTATAGTTATTAGACATATCCAAGTGGGAGACTGTTAGATTAGGTGTCTAAGACCATAACTATAATTGGTATGTACTTGATTTGATGGTAGCATGATCTTTTTCGGTTGCCTTCACACTGGCAACTAGACAGGATAACTATTGGAGAGAGAGAGAGAGGCTGAGTTTATTATTTGGAATAATAAATTGGTGCATAAAAATAATTTATTAATATATTATAAGAATAATATATTAATTAGAAATTATATTATTAATTAGTATTTAATCAGAAAATAATTTGGAATTAATTTCATGATTAAAGGAATTGAATAAAAGTGTAGGGACTGTTTTGTAATTATTTGATAGTTGTGGTTTTGGGCCATTAGATCACCCTTATTAGGGAGGGACGAAAATCCCTAGAAGGTTCTAGAGATTTTTGTCCAAGCCTTAAGATAAGGGAGTCCATGGACTTGCTTAGGCTCTAAGCTAAGGGATTAGGGTTTCTATCTCAAAATCCTAGCTAGCCTCAAGTATAAATAAAGTCCTTGGCCTCTTGAATTCGGGCACCTCATTGAAACCCTAAAATAGCCGAAATTTTGAGCAAGTGACTCCTCTTTCCTCTCTCTCATTTTCACCCTCTTGCCCTAGTGTGTTTGTGAGTCATTAGAGGTACTACGCTTGTGGTAGTTGTTCTCAAAAGCAAGGATCGTCAAGAATTGGTTGTTATTACTATATAACAACAAATGTATGTGTTCTAATCTTTCTTATGTAGATTTCGAAATATTAGATGCATATTAGGGTTTTCTATTTTGTGTTCAATGCTTGTATGTCTAATAGAGAAAACGTAGATCCAATATAGGGTTACATGCACACTTAGGATTGTTTGTATAAACTCATCAATAGGAGCTACTCTTATGTGGGCTATTTGCTCCTGTCAGAATAAGCAACTATTTAGACATAAGAAGCCTTTGAGGGCGGTCTTATGAGATTTTATAGTTTCTCAATCGTTTTTCTGGATTACTGCTAGGAACCAAATCTTTGTGTTAGTTGGATAGGTTGGTTGCAAAATCCCAGATTAACAATTTCCTCTTTGTAATTCTCTAGCTTTTGCTAGTTTTTAATTTTATGCCGCTGCTAAAAAACACACATCCATTGCCTATATACTAACAAACGAAATGCAAAATGGTATTTTAGGCAAAAAAAAAAAACAACTATACTGCCAGTTGGTGAAAATAAGAAAAAGACGTTTGGTTTTTAAACCGGTTTTTCCAAACCCGTTCGACTCAAACCGAGTTGAACGAATCGATGGTGAATCCTATACTAACCACCCGTTCAACTTGAAATCGGACTGGTTTAACTCAAATTGTTGGTTTTTTTCGCCTCTTTCCATTAGTTAGGTAGCTTTCATTCTTTTATGACGTTAACTTTTCTTTATTATCTTACTTATTATCGGTTTATCTTTTATTTTAATCTTCAAAAATTGTATGTTATAAACAGGGTCGGTCCATTAGTTTTTATTGCCCTGGGCAAGATAAAAAATTTATGCCCCTATGTTGTATCTGAAGACAAAGGTGATAAATCCTCACCAAGGTTTGGGGTTTTTTTTTTATCTTCAACATTTTGATTTTGATCATTTTTTTCTTCAAAAATTTCATCATTTTTATCTTTATAACATAACTAACATTGATTCAAAATTAAAGTAAGTGATAAAAATCAAATCCTGACATGTTGATAAATGTCATAAAACCCAAAAATGAGGTCTTGAAATTGATTTTCTTTATTCTTAAGGTTATTATCAGAATTATGAGGAGGTGGCCATAACATGATGATTTTCCCAAAATCAACTTCCCCAAACACAAAAATCTCGTACACGACAGAGGTTGTGAGGTAAGAAGTTCAAATGTGGCTCACGTTGTTTTTTATGGTGATAGATAACCCATTGGTATTAATGTGTTCTTGGTTTTGGGTGTGTGTTTATCATATCCAAAAGAACCCACTCTGTCTTGTTCTTGAACTTCTTACATCAAGACCTTTGTATTGGGTTTGGATGAGTGTTTATGTGTTGATTATGAGGATTAAATTTATCTGATCAAATGAATCAGAATCTAATTTTCAAAAACTAATATCAATATTGCAAAGTTAAACTTTCTGAATCAACACACAAAAATGATGTCCTCAACCCCTAGAAAAAAAATCTAAATCAAAATATACTCAGATAGAAAAGTAAATATGCATAAGAAAACAAATATGATGTGAAAGGCAAGAACATATGAACTCAAAAACTCTATAAAAATTAGAAATCAAAACACATAAAAATAACTCCATCCTCCAAACCAAATCCAAACTTTATAAAACCAGAAATCAAAAATATAAAAATAACTCAGACTTATTAGAGAGAAGATCATAAAGATAAAATACAACTTCTATAGATATCGAGAAATTAGAGCAGACTGAAACAAACTTTGAACTCTAATTCTGAAGTCTCGAATTATCGTCTTCATTTTTCACTCTTCAAGTGAAAAAGTCAACGATAGCATTGTAACAGAACGTAAAAAAAATTGGGATATATTGCCACATTGTATCTAGAAATCGATTAAATGGGAGAAAATATCAACAATTAAGGTGTCAAATAGGTAAATATTCACAAAACAGATTAAATAGGGGAGGGCATCATCTATCGTCGACGGTGGTATAAAGATAGGATACACAAATCGCCAAATTGAGACCAAAAAAAGAGAGACAATCAAAGAGAGATTGAAGCTAAAATACCAAATACGATTATAATGAGGGAGACGAGGGTTTATAGTCGTATTTAAGAATCGGATGTTAGAGACATAAATCGATAGGAAACTCATCGTCTTCTACATCGTGATTATTGCATCATCGTTTTTCAATGCATTGGTGATTTCAGTTTTCGCGTTTGTCAATGCATCGATTGGTGATTTCAGTTTTCGCATTTGTCAATGCATCGATTGGTGATTGAAGAATCGCCAATTCGGAACTTTGTTTATTTGAACCAAATTAAGCACCTATACTATAAAAGATTGGGCTAAAATTATGCCCTACTTTTCTTGCTGCTTGGACCTTAGCCCAAGCCGCCCATATATTAGGTCGGCCCAAGCCGCCCATGTATTGGGTCGGCCCTGGTTATAAGCAATTGTCCGAAAGAAAAATTAATCTACAAAAATTGTAGTTTATAAGCAATTGTCCGAAACAATATTTAAGAAATTGTGATTTGTGATCGAGCTGATCTCACAGCTTGTTTGCTTGGAAGTTTGAGAAGTCCTACCATATAGGCATGTATTCTTTTTCCTTCGACAAGTTCTTGGCATCTTTTTTTATGAATATTTTCTGCATAGTAATATTCTTATTTAAAAAAAAAAACATTATAACAAAATGTTGACCGTTTCTATACGTATTCTTGAATCTTGAGAGTTCAATGTTTTAATTGCTTAACCACATATTCATATCTTCTTACATTTTTGAAAAATCAAGTTGTCTTTTTTTTTTTTTTTTTTTTTTTTTTTTTTTTTTAATTGTTCTTATATAAAAAAAATTGTAAATAATATTAACCCAAATGTCTCCAATCTCCATGGATCAACAAATTTACATTATAGTGTCATTGTAAGTTCGTAATAGAAAAACCAGACTTGAACCTCAAACCTCACATATTAAAATCATCACATTTTTACTGTTAAAACAAACATACAGAAACTTATTAACCAAAAATTACAATATCTGAAATCCACACAATAAAACAATACTTTATTAAAATTTTCAACACAAGAGAATACTACGAACCAAAACCCTAACACACACCTTGAGTTTTCTTCTTATCCAAGACGAACTTCCTCCACGCGTCAGTAATCTTCCTTGTCACCTCGTGTTCAGCATCGACTGCTGCCACCGACATTCCATTTTCTTCTGACACTGTCTTCTTGGCACTCAACCTGGCTGGCAACGTATCAAGCTCATGAAGCACCTTCGATATGTCCACCACAAGTCTATCTGCTAATGTCCTTGAAAAATCTTCTCTAACCACCACCCTGAGAACCGTGACATGTTGGGCATCTGGTGGCATCGTGTAAGCTGGCACGATCCACCCGAACCGCCTCAACATATCTGATATCTCAAACTCGGTGTGTTGACTGTGATCCTTTAGTGAAAATGCTACGAGTGGGACACCGTTGTCTTTTGAGATGATGTTGAAGCGTCCGGTTTTTTCAAGTCCTTCCTTTAGGACCATTGCATTTTCTTGACAATTTTCCATAATGCTCTTGTATCCCTAGTAAGAATTCATACAAATAAATCGGTTAAGTAACAGGTCAAGAAGTTGGATGAAATAAAGTTGAGATCAAATTCTATAAAGCCATTGTACTTTTCTTTTAGTCTATTTAACCATTCGGAATTTTTTATTCTGAAAGTTTGTTTTTTTACAAAAAAATAAAAATAAAAATAAACTCTACATGTAGCTTTGAATTCTATATAAACCACTATAGTTTGAAATTTGTTCATAGCCACCAGAAAAAAGTTTTTTTTTTTATTATATAACCATTAAAATTTTGAATTTCTTACAAAAAAAAATTAACCCAAAAAAAGATTTTTGCAATTCACTAGTGATGGTTTTTTTTTTTCCTTAACGAAGTCTGAAAACTAGAAGAGAAAACACTGTAGCCTCCGGTGTAGAAAAAAGTTGTGACATGATGAGATGGATAAAAAATGTGCTGCCATTTAGTAATATTGACCTAAGAATTTCTAGGCAATTAAGGAGTATGTGAAGCGGTTTAAAGATGAAAACTAACCTCAAAACCCAAGCGAATGAGTTGATAGTATTGAGCAATGATTTGACTAGAACCTGAAAAATAAATTCATAAAACTTGTTGGTTTATATGGTTGAAGACAAAGAATCCACTATTAAATTCTGTTAAAGTCGGTTGAAAATTGTTGTAACCGATTGATTTATAAGTTTACCTTTGGAGAAATTGAGGGTGAAAGTGGGTTGATCAGCACCAAGATAATTAATATGAAAGATAAGCTCATCGGGTAAGTCTTCTTTGTTCCTCCAAATCACCCACCCGATTCCAGCATACACAAGACCATACTTGTGACCACTAACATTTATACTCTTAACCAATGGCAATCGGAAATCCCATTCCAATTCCGGGTAGATAAATGGTGCAATAAATCCCCCACTTGCAGCATCCACATGAATCGGAGTATCCCACCTACATACATTCATTCCCATAAGATAATAAAAATACATAAACATAATTTCAAATTATATTGTATTTTTTATTTTTCAAACGTACCCAGTCTCTGCATTTTTCTCAACTAAGAGATCATTCAAACGCTTAACATCTTCAAATTCACCGTTGAGGGTTGAACCCAAAATAGCAGCGACACAAATTGTGTTTTCGTCAACCATCTCCACAGCCTTTTCAGGGTCCATAACATAGTAATCATCCCTCAACTTTACTTCTTTCAACTCCACTTCAAAGTACCTTGCGAATTTCTCCCAACATACCTTGAAAAAACAAACAAATTGTATTTTTAATTTTCTTTTTTACTTTTTATCAACTTTTTAATGTATTGATCATTAATGAAGTGAAATATTGGTTACTTACTTGAACATTGGCACCAGTGACAATGTTGGGTTTATCGAATGGTTTTCCTTGTTCTCTCATCTTGTTTTGCCATCTCCTTTTGAAGGCTAATCCGGCTAACATGATTGCCTCAGATGAACCTACGGTCCCCACTCCGACTGCAGTCTCGGTTTCACCAAGTGGCGCGTTGAACAGATGTGCTATCATGTTCACGCAACGATTCTGTATTTATTTTAATTTACAATAATATGAATAAGAACTTTTAATATATTCTCAATCAAAAACATCTACATGTTATTAACTAAAATAACCATATTTTAGTGTTACTCATTGAATAAAAAAAGTCCTTGAATTCGTGAGGGGGAAAATTTGCGAATTTTATTCATATATTCATGAGGTTGGAAAAAAATGTTAAGATCTATGTTTCAAAAAAATGTAAAAAGTAAAGTGAATTTTTTATGATAGAAAACTTTGTTGAGTTTTGAACCCACAACATAAACCTTAAACGCTTTAACCATTTTTGCTACATTTTATAATTTTTATATTTTTAAGAAATATTCATGATTTTGAGAATTTTCAACCTTACGAAAATCTATTAAACTCACGGATACACAAAAAAATTCACGATTTCATGTATCTTTACAAATTCACGAACATTAACAAGATTTTGTTAGAAAAAGTGTTTTCGTGTGAAAAAAAGTAACCATGTGAGAGATACGCGTTAAAAATATGGTTATGTTGATAAAATGATCTTTGAATAATGGTGTGAATTCGGTGGATATCTCGTATTTTTTTAATCGTAATATGGATTAGAATAGAATTTGTTGAGGATTTGATTCTTAGGGGATGATCTTTCTTTCTAAATATAACAATCGGATGATAGTGCTTTAATTAATTTAAATAATTTACTCTTGTTAGTTTAACTTTATTGACAATGGGGTTGGCACTATTATTGCTCTCATGATTTAAAATGACGTTCGACCCCACCACTTCTTATACACGACTATCTGTGATATGTCTCTTTAATCAGAAATATTAAATTATGAAACGTTATAAAATTTTCAATGGCAACATGTTAAATGATAATCCCAAAATAGGAAGTTACACTTTTCCTAATACCATGATGCATCACATGTCGATAATTTGACTAATGATCTTAAAGTACACTCTTAAAGCGATTGAATATTTCTAAAAATAAAAACACTTTATTGTGATATACTTTATTTTTTTTAAAGCCGTTGAAGATACCAATGAAGGTGCACGTTAGTAAGATGGTATACGTGGCATCTGGGGATTGGGACAATTGGATATGACAGTGGATTGGGGTGAAATGGGCGTAATTCATGACAATAATTGGGTATACCAGCATGGCAAATGACATGGGATATATTTATATTTACGTCAAATCGGATTTGATCTATTTATATCTTTTTAAAATTAAAATATCAGTTTAAATGATGATATTTTTGAAATTATTGCAAGGGGAGAAAAGGAGACAGGAAAATCATTTAAAATCTAAAAGTTTTGTTGAAGACAAAGAAAAAAAACAGAAAATCAGGACAAATCCTAAAGATTTTTATTAAATACTTCTCAAAGACAAATTGCATTTAATTTTTTATCATATTTACTTTATGATACATATTTTAAAATATGTATATTAATGTTGTAAATAAAAAGGTGATTAAATTATCAGTTGAAACACAAAACTCAAAATCAGTTTGCACAAACGTTTTAAACGTCCTAGTCACGTTTTTTTTTTTTTTTTTTTTTTTTTTTTTTTTTTTTTGCTGGAGAGTTTTTTTAGGCATCAAGATCAAGATCAGGATTAATATTAATAATAATGCTAATAATGATGATAATAATAATAATAATAATAATAATAACAATAATGAAGAGAATTATAGTTTTATGATTTTATGTAAATCGCATATATATTTTCAATAAGCGTTTATTTTATTTTTATGTTTTCTGTAAACAACACGTTTATAATTTGAAGCGTTAAAAAAAGTTTATTATCATCACTTTTTGTATAAAATAGTTTTATATTATAGTATTTTTATGCATTCTAAGAAAATCAATTAATCAATTACTTCTACTGTTTATCTCGATATCTTCAAATAGAAGTCTTCATTTGTCGAAACGCGTTAGTAAAAGTAATCCATATATATTTGATTCTGTTATTTTTAAATCTTTTTTTTTTTCACATGAGTGTACAAGAAAGTAAAAAGTTAAAACGCTATAGAATAATCCAAAAAATTGTTATCTTATTGTTATTTATTTATGTTTACAAGAATTCCAAAAAATACTGTATGTAAACAGTAATTCCATTTTAAAGATTGGGTTATTTTATAGTGGAACTAGTATAGTTGTATGGACAGATCTATGTTTATAGTGCCCCTATAGTCTACTCTTAAGCAAATAGTTAATTGTTGACTAATAACTTTCATTTTCAAAATATATATCAATTGATATTTCATTTTCAACATAAACATCATCTGAACTTTGAATCGATCCACTATAAAATTGATGAGAATAAAAGTTTTTGAATTGCAATAACAAATTCTGAAAAAGAATTTTGATCCTTAAACCTTTTGTTTTGATGATTTGTAAAAGAAACCCAATCTTTTAAAAAAAGTAAAAAAAAAAAATTTAAGAAAAAAAATTATGATGAATATCTTTACCTTTTTTAAACACGGAACTAGCCCTCCTTTAGAATATTTGATCAAGTAAATTTTTTTGATATAATTAGGAAATATCTCTATAATAATAATTTCATTAATTTAATCGAAAAGAATGGAATCAGTTAAATAACAGGGGAACCCGTCGACAATACATATTTGCCTTTGGTTTAATGAATAATCAAAATAAGAATATCAGAATAAGGACAAATACTATTTTTCTTTTTAAAATAACCAAAATGGCATGGAATGTGAAGGACCAATATAATTGGTCAAATTTACATCAAACCTTTTAATGCGGGATGCCCTATTTCGTGAATGTAAGGTGTATATTTTTCTATAACCATCATAATCCTTATTTCTGCCCAGATAGTGATACATATTGCTGAATATTTTTTATTTTAAAATTGATCAACAATTAGGTTTATAAGTTTTAAGTTTGTAATTACATGTATCTGAATCGATTCATAACTTTGGTAACAAATATTTATATCAACATGTAACACTCGGATATGGAGTATCAACTGTTCTAACATTTTTATATCATCATCATTGACTACATTCAAACATATATTTATCAAAATCGTGTGATCATTTAAATTTTAAATTAGTTCAGATTTAGACGATGACTTTTGATTAATTTCACGCTTTTGTTTATCGTCGATCGACGTCATCTATGATCTAGTCAAGGTATCTGGTGTATTAAAAAACTTAGGGCATATGATCGGAGGAAGAAGAAGAGAGGAAATGAGGATACCTGGAGTTCAGTAGTGACAGGATACTCATCCATGTCAACGTAATTCTTATTAATGGAAGACATGATTAGCTTATCACATTCCGGTTCCATCCATGTCGTGACGAACGACGCTAGATTCAGCCTCGGATTTCCGTCCAACATCAGTTCATCGTTTATTATCTGATACGCAGCCTCCTTCGGAATCGAATTGTCAGGCATCTTAAACCTGCAATCATCAAAATTAATCTCGAAATCAAATTTCAATACAAAAGTTTTTCAGAATCTGTAAGATCTGGTCGATCGGAGGAGCTTGCACCTTGGTAGACATGTGCGGACGTATCGTGAAGCAAACGTCGAGTGCAAGGAGGCATCGGACTCCGACACGGCCTTCGATAACACCATGCTTGTTGTTTCACTGTGTTTCTGTGCGTGTTTTTTGTGTGTTTTTGTGTGTGTGTGAGAGAGAGAGAGAGAGGGGTAGATGGGGAGCAGTTGAATGTGGAAGAAGGAGATCGTGGGACGAGCAATTATATAGCCACACAATTCGGGAGGAAGACACAGAAAAATGGCTGGGGACAAAAATATAAAATGTAGAGGTCCTTAATAGAGTACTTTAATATT
The DNA here is from genome assembly GCF_051521515.1 of Lactuca serriola. NCBI lineage: Eukaryota > Viridiplantae > Streptophyta > Magnoliopsida > Asterales > Asteraceae > Lactuca > Lactuca serriola. The sequence goes on from NC_136409.1 coordinate 160,029,933, forward strand.
ACAGGGGCTTTAGTGCAAATTTATGTCGGTATGGAAAGTGGGAACATCTGCTGATGGAATTGGTCGACTTTTTTACACTTAACTAATAAATTTCTTTCATCCCTTTAATTGTGCATTTAATTGTGCTGTTTAATCTTTACAAGTTTGATACTCTGAAACATATTTAACTTAAAAGTCGAAGGACAACTCATGTGCCTTCTTGATTGTGCTTTTATAAATCAATTATATTATGATATAATAACATTAAACTCTTTTTTGATCTTGATTGATAAATTGCTATTCATAGTTGATACAATAAACAATCAATTTAAAATAATAAATTATATTTGAATCATAAGATTTTAAGAATATGTGTTTTGCACAAAAATTAACATCGTTTTGAAAATAGATCGCTACAAAGTAAATTATAATAAAATCACAAGATTTTAAGAATATGTGTTTTGCACAAAAATTAACATCGTTTTGAAAATTGATCACTATAAAGTTGAAGTTTGTAAGATTCGAACTTTAAACTGTTTATTCTGAAATACTTAATTTTCAAAGGGTCTTGACTTTTTCATCTATATTTTTCATTCCTTCACTAAAAACATTATATATTGACATTTTTACCCTTTAGTTTAATTAATAAATAATGAAGATAGAGAAACATAATTTCCAAACGATGCTGATTATTTCTCCTTCCTCCTTTGTGATGCTTCTTTAGCCTTCTCTATACAACATGCTTCTTTCTCCCTCACAAAAGGTAATTGAATATGAATACATTTGTGTTGCTTCTTCCTCCCACTCCAACACCACTCCTTGATCTAGAATTCCCATCAGTATGATTCAAAAATTGACGCTCTCATTGTGTCGTTCATCCAAAAATCGATTGGTGTATATGTGGATGTTCCTATTGGTATGCTCGGATCGATCGATTTATGTGTGTGTTCATATGTAATTCCCATCGATATGCATAATCGAAGGACCATCTTGGCCTAGAATACTTGTTTGTGTGTCTACAATTCCCGTCAATATGTGTTCATCTATAATTACTAATTACTAATTAATATATGTGTGTGTTTGTGTGTTAATCTGGCGGATAGGTGAGTTGTTCTTTGATCATCATAAGTTCTTTATTTAGCATCTATTTTGTATTCTATTCGATTTATTTATGTTTCAACCATCTCGAATGGTTCTTACAAATATTGCTTTCTTTTTCAATGTTGTGGATGTAGATTGAATCATTTGTTATAGTTACAAAGCGGGGAAGACCAACACTATAGTAGCAGAAGCAAGAAAAGTTAATAGATATGATGTTCCAGGCTAAAGACTTTGCAAATGAGAGTAGAGTTTCTCATTCACTCTTCACTTGCAGATGCGGGGACCTTAAAGAGTGAGATAGTTTGGATAGGGGAAAGTGACGGGGAGAGGCTACATATTCTCTTATGTGGCAACATTAAGGGGCTTTTTTTTGTGAAGATCTGCGCAACCACTTTTGTTTGCACCGCACAGACAACGCGCAGACATATGCCCTCACAAAGTGTTTGTTTTTGAAAGTGCGCAGATCAAAAAATGTCTGCGCGAGGTCTTCCTGCTGCAAACATGAGCCACTGTCTTCAAAGGTCTTCAAACCTCATTTTTGTTGGATTAGGTGTCTAAGCCCATAACTATAATTGGTATGTACTTGAATTGATAGCAACACAGTCCTTTTGGGTTGCCCTCAAACCTAACAACTGGACAAGGAAATTATAAAAGGAGAGATATTAATTTATTATGAGATTAATAAATTAATAAAAATGATTTATTAATATGTTATGAAAATAATATATTGATTAGAAATCATAAGATTTAATTAATAGTTAGCCAGAAATTAATTAGAATTAATTTTGGGGTTAAAAGTATTAATTATAAAGTGCAGGGACTGATTTGCAATTATCTAATAGTTGAGTGGAAGGCTCCAGAACCTCCTTGGAAGGAGGTGGATGAAATCTATAGGGGAAACCCTAAGGATTTCGTCCAAGGGGGCTTGGATAAGGCCCTTGGGTTTGCTTAGGCCCTAAGTAAGGAGCATTAGGGTTTTTCCCTAAACCCTAGATCCTTCAGCTATTTAAGGAGCCTTCTGGCTCACTTTTTAGGTCACTGATTTCTTTGGAAGAAACCCTGGCCAAATTGCATACTCCCTCCCCGCTCTCTTCTATTTTCTTTCTTGCTAGTTTGGGTGTGATTCCATTAGAGGCATTACACTTGTGGTGCTAAGCTTCCAAGAAGATCAAGATCAAGATCAAGGGAATTATCAATTGTTTACTATAACAATTGAAAGGTATGTAATTACTAAACCTAGTTTGTAAATTTCGAAAATAGCCTCTCTCCTCTAGGGTTCTTGTTTTGCAATTCAAAGTTGTATGTTCAATAGTTAAAACATAGATCCAAAGTAGGTTGCATGTGAACTTAGGAATTGTTTTCTAGTTTATTTGTTTTACCTAAAACCCATCAGTGGTATCAGAGCCATTGTTGTTTTAAATTGAATTGCTATAATAGTTGAATTGTAAATTAGGGTTTATAGCTATTAAACCCTAAAAGGCCAAATTTTCGATTTCTAGGGTTTTTGGTTCAAAGGGTTTTCGAAAACCCTAGCCTCCATGAACCCTAGTCGAAATTAGGGTTAGGGTTTCCAAAACCCTAGCCTCCTCCCCTTGAAATTTCGAAATATGCTACCCCTTTTAGGGTTTCTTTGTTTTGGATAATAGTTGCCTTATTGGATAATTGAGAAAAATAAGGAAATTATCCTATCCCCATATTTTTAAAATCTAGAAGGGATAGGGATTAGGATTAAATTAATTGTTTAATTTAATTAGATAATCCTTATTAGATTTAATTAATTAATTAAAAGTTAATTAATAAATAAATATTAAATCTAGTTATTTGGTTGAGAAAAATAAGGAAATTATCCTATCCCCATATTTTTGAAATCTAGAAGGGATATGGATCAGGATTAAGTTAATTGTTTAATTTAATTAGACAATCCTTACAAGATTTAATAAATTAATTAAAAGTTAATTAAAAGATAAATATTAAATCTAATTAATTGGTTTATTTAAATTTAAAATTTAATAGTTTAAATTTCGAAAATTTATATAAACCCTTAAAGTTTTAAAAAGTTTAAAACACACATTATATATATATATATATATATATATATATATATATATATATATATTATAATTAAAAGTTAAATATTATATATGTATAAGACTATGGTCAGTCAAATCGCTAGTATGCCTCATTCACGAAGCTAATCAATAAGGGGGTATAAGGAAACTGCCTATAAAATGGTAGTTGAATGGGTGTCCACTCTCACTCACCGCTTCCTTGATTAGTGGAGGGTCGTTAGCAGAACGGATTTGATAGGACAACTACATCTCATTAAAAGTATAATGTTATTAAAGAAAGTACTATAACATTATTTTACAAAATCCCAACTCTAGTTGCTTTGGAAAAAAATGTGAAAAGTATGCTAATCCATGAAATTGCACATTATGCTTTATTGGTCGTTAGTGGAGCGTGTGTGGTTAACCGGCACACTAAAAGGCACTAATAAAGAGTAGTAATGGGTATCTCATAATTGCCATTTTGATGGAACGTGTGTGGTTTACCGACACATCAATAGTTAATGATAAAGACAATGAGGTTACCAAGCACATTTGCATGGTTATTCACATCTTGTTTGTGATCCTCGGCATCCCAGTCACAAATAGAAGAGCATAATTTGAGACTAAAACATGCCATTGAATAGTTTCAATGTATCTCAAAGGATCTAGGAGTTTCCAATACATTTAAAACTTAACCTTCTTTTTCGTTTTTCATGGTGGAAATTAGTAAATCGTCATTTACCTACCTTCAAATATTCTGCAAATTGGATTACGACATCCCTCTTCCAATTTGTGGAATGTTGTGTTGGATCCTAGCCTCGATGTTTCATTTGGGTGTCACATCAAGGATTCTTATCAACTAACTTGAATTTTCTCCCGTTTTGTAGATGTCTGAATCTAACCATGGTCTTCCCGAATCTAAAGGAAAATGATTCCTGCTCAAAGTCTGTTCCACTATGAAGGTGAAAGATCAATCCCTGCCATGTGGACTAACTTGATTCCACTTCCTCCACCTCCTCCCGTTGTTCTCCCAAACCCACAAGACCGAAGGATTGAAAAGTTCAATATCACTAAAGCCCTATTGGCAATGAAACATGAAGATGGTAAAACCGTGTGTGCTCACGTCATAGGGGTGAAATCACACATCGATAGGTTGATAATGTTGGGTGCGACCTTTCCCAAGAAGTTGGCTACGGACTGGGTTCTTCAGTCACTCCCTGAATCATATAATAAGTTTAAAAGATAGTATTATGTGATGGATCTTGACGCCACCCTCATTGACCTAACTTACATGCTTATTGCTGCTAAATCATAAATGATTTGGCAAAGCAATGGAGCATATTTGTTTGGTGAATCAACCAACCATGCTTTCAAGGACATTCCAAAAGAACCCACCTGTTTCTGCTGCCAAGAGAAGGCGTTGGATACAAATCTGCCCTGAGAACCTAAAGAGTCCAAGAGATGGGAGAGTCAAGAAATATGGCTCTGCTTTAGGTAAAATCCACTATCTAACTCCATTAAGTTCCTATTCATTGATTCTTAATACATAATGTGATAAGATTACATTTGAATGTTTTACAGGATCAGAGAAAAGAGAGGAAGCTTGATGGAAAAGCAAGATGAGTCTGATCACGAAGAAATGGATCACCGTCGCATGGATTCAAAGATTATATTTTGAGCTTAGAAAGTTATGATAGATTTGTTAGGAATAAATACATAGTTTTTCAGTTGATTTTGAGATTAGAAAGTTATGATATATTTGTTGGAAGCTACAATTTGCTGGTCAAATTTAGAAGTCATACTAGCAATTATAGTTATAGACTTATCCAAGTGGGAGACTGTTGGATTAGGTGTCTAAGCCCATAACTATAATTGGTATGTACTTGAATTGATAGCAGCACAGTCCTTTTGGGTTGCCCACAAACCTAGCAACTGGACAAGGAAATTATAAAAGGAGAGATACTAATTTATTATGAGATTAATAAATTAATATAAATGATTTATTAATATGTTATGAAAATAATATATTGATTAGAAATCATGAGATTTAATTAATAGTTAGCCAGAAATTAATTAGAATTAATTTCGGGGTTAAAAATATTAATTATAAAGTGCAGGGACTGATTTGCAATTATCTAATAGTTGAGTGGAAGGCTCCAGAACCTCCTTGGAAGGAGGTGGACGAAATCTATAAGGGAAACCCTAAGGATTTCGTCCAAGGGGGCTTGGATAAGGCCCTTGGGTTTGCTTAGGCCCTAAGCAAGGAGCATTAGGGTTTTTCCCTAAACCCTAGATCCTTCAGCTATTTAAGGAGCCTCATGGCTCACTTTTTAGGTCACTGATTTCTTTTGAAGAAACCCTGGCCGAACTGCATACTCCCTCCCCTCTCTCTTCAATTTTCCTTCTTGCTAGTTTGGGTGTGATTCCATTAGAGGCATTACACTTGTGGTGCTAAGCTTCCAAGAAGATCAAGATCAAGATCAAGGGAATTATCAATTGTTTACTATAACAATTGAAAGGTATGTAATTACTAAACCCTATTTTGTAAATTTCGAAAATAGCCTCTCTCCTCTAGGGTTCTTGTTTTGCAATTCAAAGTTGTATGTTCAATAGTTAAAACATAGATCCAAAGTAGGTTGCATGTGAACTTAGGAATTGTTTTCTAGTTTATTTGTTTTACTTAAAACCCATCAATTTCAACCTAAACAAAAAAAAACATAGGACACCAGTTTTTATTTTATTTATTTATTTATTTTGGGTAAAAATGCATTTTTAATGTTTATGACATGAAATCAAGTTTGAAAAATAAATTTATTTCAGCAGCTGCAGACGTTAACACAAATAGTTTTCTTATTGCAGACTGCATACATTTGGTCCACCTCTTCTGCCGCAGAGACTTACAGATGTCGTCCGCATATTGCAGACATTCTGGCTTCGAAAAAACAAACCACACCTAAGCTTCAATTGATTTCTTCCATATCTGACACCATCCATTAGTCTTTCAAGTTTTAATATGTCTTTAACACTAGTGAATCGCTTGAACTTGAAACCAAATTTTGTACTATTAACATTCTTTTTCTTATTCGTATATACAACCACCTTTACCGAATGTTTGAAAACCCCCTTAAATATCGATTCTATCTATGTCATCTAGTATGTTAATCACCTGGAATGTCCTGACCCCGTTCTGCTCATATCTTTGATCTAGTGTTCTTTGTCGTCCGACTTCTGTTCATCCTTAGTCACATGCGAATCTTCCTCAATATCTTTGGGTTGAAGCTGTTTCAACGACTTGTTTTAATCAAAGTCAGTCTTTTATTCATTGTCGATTAGATATCGCCCCATATGAAATCATTAACAACAGGAAACCAAATGTTACTTTTTTTCCTGTTTTTGGTTGCAGATGCTTCATTATGAATCTTAAGGATAATGTTTTGAAAATTCCAGTCCAAAGCTGATGAAGGAATATTCTTAGGTTATTCTCATAATTCGGCGACATACAAGGTGCTCAACTAGCGAACCCGGAAAATTGAAGAAACTTATAATCTCACATTGGATGATCACCATGTCAAAAGATTCGAAAAATGTTTTGAACAAAAACCAATTATTAATGTATCAAATGATGAATCTGAAAGTATAAATTTGTTAGATTTTGATTATGATATAATTTTTGGTATTCCTGACAGGGCTATTGATGCAGAAATTCATGTTGAGGACAATCAGATTCCTGAGGCGTCGAAATATTTTGATGATTCAACTGTTATACAAAAAAATGTTGATTTAAACTACACAACAAATTCTCCAATTCATGTCGAAAGTATGCCAGTAATAAACAATGCACAAGTGGAGGGCGAACACTTGAATTCGATGCATGCAGTTGAGGGGGGAAAACTTTCGAGAACGTTTAACATCAAGGGATTGCAAATGTTGAGGGGGAGAAAAATATTAATGATCCAATTGTTGAGGGGGAGTAACATGAATCTTTGCCTAATCATTCAAAGGATTCACTTGAAGTTTTTCATGACATGAATGAATCTATGTCGAATGTAAGTGAAGGATCGGAAAATGAAGAAATGCTTGAAGATGCACCATTGGATTTTGATCTGGCGTATCCTCCGATGGATAGATGAACTCGAAGTCATCCACAAGAACAAATTCTTGGTGATCCACATGCCGGCATATTAACTAAAGCTTAGATTCGTGCGAAGAATGAGGTACTCAATACTCATCAGGAATTTTGTATGTTCAATGTCTTTATTTCGAAAATTGAACCAAAGTCAGTAAAGATTGATATGGAAGATCCTGATTGGATTGTTTCTATGCAATCTGAATTGGCTGAATTGTAACACCACGACTCTCAGGTATAAACTTAAACTTTACAATCTTATATTTCCATTTTGAAAGGTAGACTCGATGAGCTGGATGCCCTGACTCGTCGAGTAGGAACGGATTTGGTCTCGTATTTTAAGTGACCAGCGGGTGCGTGAGTTCATCTCGTCGGAGATCACCCATGGTATTTTGGAGTAAACTCCTGTGATATTTGTTATGATCAAGGATAGGATCATGGAGATTAAGTACGAGCATCAGGATGCGTATTGTGTTGGGATTATAGAGTTTCTGGATGAGCAATTCAGAGCCTTTTAGGAATAGAGTTATGATCAAGGATAGGATCATGGCAGGACAGTTGGGAACCTAGACTCCCTTATTTTGGGGGAGGGCTTTGTTGGTTCCCTAGTGTGTGGAAGATAAGGAGATGAAGAAGGAGAGGTATCATGATATGTTTAGGGACGGCATCAGTGATTTTATGAGCTTGTCATGGTGCAAGACCTTGAATGATATGATTGCTAGAGCCCGAGACCAGAAGATTGATTTGGAGGACCCATGAGAGACACTATCAGGAGAAAAGGAAGGGATGTTTAACTTATGGTCAAATGTGTCATTTCAGTAGGGATTGCCATTGAGGATCGTTTCTGTTGTGGTTTCACTACAACCAGGCGGGCCACAAGAAGGCCAATTGTCTGAGGCTGATGATTTAAGCAGTGAAGGCACATGATCTAACTACTTTGAGGATCACTGACGATCATGAGGGCAGGGTGGAAGCCATAATAGTGAGGAGCCGAGCATTGCAACTTCAGTCAGGAGAGGCCAAAGTTTCATCTGATGCTATCTTGGGTATGTTATCTTTTGTTATTCTAGTGCCCTAATGCTGTATTTATATGGTTTGGAGTCATGCGCTTGCATGTGTAAGATATTACCTTCGATGTACTTTCCTTATAATTTCCTGGTTAGTGGTATCAAGGGTCATTATATTCCATTCTGCATGCCATGAGTTATGAGTGGGGCACGTCTTGTTGAGTTGGGTATAGATTGTTAGGTATTTTGTTTTGGGCCATTGGTGGATGCAAATTAGGGGTACGCTTGGAAGACCAGTAGTCGGATCAACATGTTAGTTCAGCAATAGGGTAAAGGAAGTTGTAGTGCAAGTTTGTTTGACTGTTGGAATTCAAGATAGATGTGGAGTGCAAGGGGTTGATCAGGATTTGAGTGCGGGAAAGTTACCACAGGGTCAATATTCTCAGGATGTGTGGGTGGTACTTGCATTTAAAGCTTGAGGAAAAGATCTCATGGAAGTTAGTTGTCCTGTCTTGGGAATACTAAGTCAGGATCCAGAAGTACTTGTTTCACTTAGTATGGATAACAATTGTTTATAGAAGGACTCTTGGGTCAGATCGTTATCATTACTAGGGAAGGAGCAGTGGCGAGTGGGTGATGATGGTAGGCGCATGGGTTTGTTCAGACACTAGAATTGGAAAAGGAATTTCAAATTTTATTTGTTGATGATGTTTAGAATGCATAAATCCTTTCGGTAAGTGGAATTTTGGTTGGTGATCCATCAGTTTCGGTAAAGGGTTTCGTTATTCGTTATCTTTAGTAAGGTTGGCAAAGTGTAGTTAAATCCAAATGGGAGAGAACCGTTTGGATTCCAGGGATAGAATCAATTGCGGAACCAGGAGGAGTTCCACATCCTAGTCGAGAGGGAAGCCAGTGCAAGTGGAAATCTGGATGATGGTTGCACATGGTTGGGGGTTCAAAAATTTACAATGATAGGGTGGCGCATTCATAGTGATGCATAGGAGATATGTGGTTGGATCCAGGTTGAGGGTTGTGCTAGAGGCTTTCTAACTATTCTTTTCTAATGAAGGCTTTTAGGTTTGAAACATGACCCGAACACCTGATTGTGATGCATTTAGTGTGTTTTGAACCATTTTTTTTATTGTAGATTGGTATGGTTAGTGGAGAGCAAGCCCATGAGTCGGGCTCATTCCCTACTATCCTCAAATAGGGTATATCCTTGTCCTTGATCATCTCAGTCACCACTGATGATCCTCTCTTACTATGATACTACGTCTCTGTAGACATCCTGCCCAGATACTCTAGTGAAAGATCGCAACCAATGCTACTCCACAAGGTTTACCCCCAAGCTCGGAAATCGGAACTCATTATCTCTTCTACTTCTTAAAAGAAACGAAAATAGCGCAACTCTAGTCACAGAAAGTGACATCTCCTCTATCGGCCGATTGCTTAATTTAGACTGTAATCTTCCATAAATCACCGTCTTCTACTCATCCTTGAGTCTTGCGACTCCAACTGGAATCTCACCAAAAATCACTCGGAAACTAACTCGATTTCCCTCTCAAGGTACACTCTGTTGAAACTCATTCAACATGGCCCTTTAGCCCCATACTCCTTTACATCTGATCTCAGTCTAACCAATCACAATGGAATAACTGGTAAAACCAGAAGCACTAACCGCCACAAGTCTTGGTACTCGAACCATGTGGCCACCTCTCGATCTGCTATGAATCATCGTACTCGAACCATGTTCTCTCTTCTCAACCCACTACGAATCATGGTACTCAAAGCATGTTCTCTCTTCTCAATCCACTATGAATCATGGTACTTGAACCATTTTCTCTCTTCTCAATCCGCTACGAATCATGGTACTCGAACCATGTTCTCTTTTCTCAATCCGCTACGAATCATGGTACTCGAACCATGTTCTCTTTTCTCCATCTGCTACTTAGAACTTTTGGAATTTTCCGTGTTTCAAGTATGGGTCCTCTACTTTCAGTAGTACGGGCCCATACTACCTGCCACATCTACCCATACTTTCCACACGTATCGTCCCAAATTTCCTAAGTAGCTGTTCAACCTCCTCAATCACCAATCTCGTTACGCAAGTTCGCTCCCCAACGAATACTCTCCTCTGTCAGCTTACTCATCTGAGTAAATTCACTCTCTAGGCTCTTCCTAAGTTCTCACAGTCCTCTGCCATCAGCTGCTGAAGAACTCCTCATGATGCCAGCCATCTACCTCCTGAATATCGTCATATTCACTTAGTAGCTGTCTCCCATCATCAAGAGTTCCACAAATAATGAAGCAAGCATCATTCGAGCATAAGGTAATCTCCACTAGCACATAAAACCCCTCTAGGGTATTACTCCTCTTGCTCTCCTTATACTCGAAGGATATCACCGAACTCAAGCAACTTTACCCCACACGAGCATCTGACTACTCTGTCAGTAGACTCCTCGAATGCTCATCTAGGTATCTCTCCTAGATTACTCCTATACTCAAATCCCCCTCTAAAAAGGATTCCTGCTGGATACTCTTACTCCGTACATACTTAAAGCAAATCATAGATAGCAACAACTCCTAGGCTAAGGCATCACAAATCAGGCCACTCTAGTCCTGAAATATGAAATACCTTGCCTATCTCTAGCATGCATAATATCTCATAAAATCTCTCATAAATATCTCATAACACAAAAGTAAGGGTATTTTGGGAAATCACCGTTCGGGCCCTGGCTGATTGTATACATTGCTCCAACTCATTTTCTCGTAAACTTTTTCTTATTTTTAGAAAAAATTATCTCTTTTAAAAATCTTTTGCAAATCCTTAGTTTGAGTTCAAACACACCCGGAGGTGCATCCGAATCCCTCAAACCAAGGCCCCGATACGAACTTGTAACACCGTAAATTTTCAAACACATTTTTCATTTTAAAACACAAGAAAATATGTGTCACATTCCCAAAATCACAAGTATCAAGCCAGCGCCTTCCTACGATCCTGATAAGAACCTGAAACACATAGCACATAACACGGTAAGCACGAAGCTTAGTGAGTTTGCCAAAATACCACGGACAAATAATTAGCCACTAGAGGCTATAACTCTACAAGACCCTCCGGTCTATGTGTCTCAATGGGACCCTCCAGTCCCACAGCTCGTTCGACCCTCTGGTCCGGTGTAAGTGAAGACCCTTCGGTTTCACAGCTCGTTGCACACTCTGGTCCGGTCTAAGTGAGAATCCTCCGGTCTCACGGCTTATAGGACCCTCCAGTCTAGTCTAAGTGACGACCCTCCGGTCTCCAATTTCGTTGGACCCTCCGGTCCGGTCTAAGTATCACATAATATAGCACACAACACATATCACACATAAATGCATAACTCAAGCAAGCACTGGTCACACATAATTACCACTCTAGCTAAAGTATAATGAGAAGACTCACATTGGATGATGAACAGCTCCTATAGACGCTGCAGCTACGCATCGGTCACTAACTCTGTGCCAAACCCATAATTATCCCAATCAGGAACCAAGTCCGATCTCTCACTCATTAGGTCTAAAGGTAGTCCACTAACCATCCCATCAATGGCCTAAAACACATTAGGCCCAACACAACCCAATAATAGATGGGCTCTCCCAAGCCCAATTCTTAATGTAAATGACAAGCCCAACTCAAAGGCAAGAGGCATAATATAATATTTCTCTGCTCAAAGTCACTAATACACAAGCCCAAAGGTCCAAGCCCAACCCTTAAGGCCCATTAATAAATTCACCCCAAAAAGCTCACAGAGAGATTATGCGAGGCGTACCTTCCCTTGGTATGCTCAACGTACACTAGCATGCAGAAATACAATCGGGGACCCCAACCCAGTGCGTGGGGGGTATTGGAATTACACTGGGCGTACGCCCAATTTTGCCTAGTCCATTCTCTTGGTCTTAACCCTTTAAGACCTTAGCTCATTTCTCACATCTGGACTCCCTAATAGCTCTTACTCCATAAATTGAGTGACTTTAAGCCTTTGCATGGCTGATGAGGTCACAAACACACAAAACTCCTACTCTTTTAACTAAAAATGCTCATATCTCATGCATGGACTGATTTTCATGTTAAAGACCTCATTTTTATGGATCCTTTCCACTAGAAACACTTAAATGGGCGGATATTAAGCTCTGGAGTGCAACAACTCATAAAGCCTCAAGCTTTGGGACCAAAAACCCTAAAATGGACCATATCAGGTACAAAGCACAAAGGATGGGAAAGCTTTGAGTTGTATACCTTCAAATGATGCTCCAACTACGGAAAAGCTCAGATCCAAAGCGTGGACTCCAACTTTATTCTCTTCCATGCTCCTTCTTCACTCCAATAATCCCACAAGAACACATAAAAGCTCACCATGGTCACACACAAGCTTAAGAACGAGGATTAGGGTTTGAGAGGGTTTATTGACTGAGGACGGTGGCAAGGAATGAGGCCATCTCATTCTTTATATAGGGACACAACCAAATTAGGTTTTATCCATTTTGTGCCTAGTATGCCCAGCGTACTAGGTGGCTCTGCTTAAAACCGATGCACATGAGTACGCTAAGCGTACACACAGCGTACTCCGCTGCCATTTTTTTCAATTAAAGGGCTTATCCTGCCATAACTTCAAACTTCCATTGCTTCCTCGATATAACTCCGATTCTAATGAAACTCATACCCACAGAAAGGTGTCGAGATACCCAACGCTCCTAGAAACTCGTCGCAACCCTGAGACTTCCCCTATCCCGGGTTGCAGCCCACAACCCTAATCTCAGACGATCTGAAACAGGATGTTAAAATTCTCCCCCACTTGAATTAGATTTCGCCCTCGAAATCGCTCCTTGTCAACACATCGATCGAACCCAATAACCCGAGAAGCCCACTGAAGGACCTCATATCATATAACCATCTCTTCCAAAGACACCTGATCCCAACCGAGATTCCTGATTCGAAGAAATACAAACCCATCTGCCGCTGTGGTAATCGATCTGAATCTCCAGAACTTGAACACCCTAGTGGTCTGTCTCCCTGTCAGTCCACCCTCGAAAAATATCGTGTTAATCGCACATCAATTAGCAGACTCTAAGAATACTCTACTAACTTAGATTTTCTTATCGATCCCGATCAGACTTAATAGAAATGGAAAGGTCATAGCTTATTAGGGACCCACCGCCTGAACAACTATCAGAACTCCGCTGAAGGAATGATCCTCAAAACTTTGTCCTTAGGCACCAGAAATGGGTCAAAACTCTGCCTTCCTTACTTATAAGCCCCAGTTTATCTCAATTGTCCCTTCCAACACTGAACACCAGGTCAATCCAACCCAACAGTTGAACCTCTAAGGGTTACCCACTGCACACCTAGTAAAATGACTTACCGGCTCCCTTCTCAGTTCTTACGATAGCTTCCTTGACTTATTATGACTCACTAGTCACAAAGTTCGCTTTACTCCAAGCGAATACTCACCTTCGACCTCTGTCGTCTACCACCTACTGGTTCAATGCGTCTCGCAGTCCTTCCCATACAAACGAAACTGACCCACACTAGGCTAAGGCTTCATATGGAGATCAATACCCGTCAAAATGAAACCCATCTACGAGTATGAAACCTCATCTCACCTACTCAATACATGAACAGATCCAAAACCAATTTCAAAAGCCTGGTCCGACACCGAATTGGAACCACTCGTCCCAACGAAACACTCAACTCACGACCCATGACCCGCAACCCACGTGTGCTTCATTCCAATTTCTCTCTCCACAACCAATTCAGAATATAAAGATTCCTGACCATTATGGAGACCTCCGTCTCTTTCCCAGTCTGGCCATCAGGTTCCCGAAGACTCAATCCAATAAGGCTACTCAAGTCTATGAACTCTCATGTGTCATGCTCTGGCTGACGAATAACACAGCTCCTCGCAGCACCACGACACTCTCTCATTGGCTAGCGAGTACTACGGCTCCCCGTAGTATCATAACACCCTATCGCTGACTAGTGAGTACTATGGCTCACTGCAGTATCACAACACCCTCTCTCTGACTAGTGAGTACTACGACTCCCCGCAATATCACAACACCCTCTCTTTGACTAGTGAGTACTACGGTTCCCCACAGTATCACCTCACCCTCTCGTTGACTAGTGAGTACTATGGCTCCCCGTAGTATCACAACACCTTCTCGTTGACTAGTGAGTGCTACAGCTCCCTGCAGTATCACATATCCCTCTCGCTGACTAGTGAGTACTATGGCTTCCCGCAGTATCACAACACCACCTCGTTGACTAGTGAGTACTGATGGGTTTTGGTCCTAAGAACATCCTATGTGCTCATACAACCCCTAATGCTTGGATCTAGGTTTCTCTATTGTACATGCAAGTTATCCAAGACTATAAACCCTAATTCTAGTATTCAAATAATCATATTAACATGAGAATAGGTTTATAATGTTACCGGGAAAGAATTCATTGCACCCCTAGGCACAAGTCATCCTCGTACCGGGCTTGGACCATGTCTCCCGAACAATCTCAGTACATATAGCGCAAGACGATTCCACATATCGAGGTCGGAATGGGATCGGGTGTTTTCACGTCTCACCGTAGTGCCCGGTTTGTCTTGATTTCCGATTGATGAACAAGAAGGAAAATGGAATTCTTGGATTTTCTGACTCGCCCCCGGCGAAGGGTCCAAAGAGTGTAGCGGGGGTAAGGTAAGGAGGCCGCCAGAGAGGAAGGCAAACCGCTCTGCTGGCCTCGCGCTCCAAACTGATGGCGTCTCGACGTTCTCCTTGAAGCTGTCCTGTCGCTCTCCCCCTTTAAGAAGTTTGTAAAAAGGCTCAAGTTTTTTGGCTTCCTATAATAGAAACCCCTCCTAGGTTGTGGCAACTTTCTACTCCTCCTGAGCTGTCTTGTCGTAAACCGCTTCCAGTCGAGTTTTATAGATTCCGATAGAGTCACCGCTCGCTTTTGCTTTTGACAAGATGCCCTAGTCTTTTTGGTAAGCGTAAGCATTTCGTAAGCAGAAAAAATAGTACGCAGGGAAGTACCTATCTGAAAGGAAGGTAACGGCTGGCACATAGGGACATCGGTTTAAGCTCCCTCAATGGGTAGCTTTATCATATGGAATAGGTCTCTGGCTTGCTCCTGTCTGCTCTTTGGTTCTCTATCGGAAAGAGTCGTAATCTTTCCTTTCTGTCTACTCTACTATTGATTCCCTTTGGCTCGCTCTGTCCTAGTAAGTCATCTCACTCCTTGATTGTTATGTAGCAATAACAATCCCAAATCTCCTTGTATTGACTTTGGAAGGCTTAGAGGCACAAGTGTCATTCCTCTAATGGCTTACAAACACCATAAGCAAGAGGATGAAGAGGAGAGAGGATAGAGGCTGCCCAAAACCGTCTACAAACCCTAGAGAAGTCTTAGCCACATTTTTGGGTCATAAGGGATCCATATATATAGGAGGCAATTAGGGTTATCTAACAAGGAAACCCTAATTTGGATGCTTAAGCCCTAAGCAACCCATGGAGCCCTTTTCTCAAGGCCTTGGATGATTTCATATGGGCTTCCCCCATAGAATTCGTCCACCTTATGATATAAGGCAATCCATGGCCCGAATTGCAATTATCTTATAATTACAATTCCAGTCCCTTAAGTTTAATTAATTTCTTTTAGTCACAAAACTAATTACCAATTAATTATTGACTAATATTAATTAAACAATATGATTTCTCCTTTAATATATTATTCCCATAATATATTAATAAATCATATTTAATCCTTTCTCTCCATAATTCATCCTATCAAGTTGCTTTGGTGAAGGCAACCCAAAAGGACCATGCACCATCGGGTCAAGTACATACCAAAATAGTTATGGACTTAGACACTAATCCAACAGTCTCCCACTTGGATAAGTCTAATAACTATTATGCGTATGACTTTAGATCCTGATCTGCAATCGTAGCTTTCCAAAGCCGCTGTCAACTCTGATCCTATCAGATACGCGTGTCCTTAAGATAAGGGATCATATATTCCTCCATTCTAGATATCATATTGAGATATGATTTCAAATCATTCTCTTTGTACTATATCTTGATTTTTGATCTTTGACGAATGACTAATTGAACAAATCAAATTAGCCCTAGCCCGACCGAGCATTTACATTTGTCATCACTAAATCATCGAAGGGCCCAAAGATATCGCTTTTATTCTACTTTGAACAAAAGGAACGGATAAACTTTGATTCAATGCTCGCTTGCACTCACTCACCGAATCACACACAATAATATGTTTTATAACACCAAGTTACTAGTGCGTTTACATATTATCAATGTGCAACCAATTTGCAAGATACAACTCACACATCTCGGTTTCAAGAATATAAGATGTTATCGTCTCACTAATCACTCGTGATACAATTCATGGAGTTATCCAAGTGAGCGTGGGTTTAATCCAATGCTCAAATCATATTCATAAGCACTCATGAATGTTGCAGCAAACATTTGCTTATGTCTAATACTTTGTTAGACAATCCACATACCAATTCACGACAATCTTCATTCATATCTACTTCCAACATATAAACGACTGTGGCCCGTTCGCATAATTCGATTATTCTTAATAAACTCAATTATTCTGGAAGTCAAAACATGCAAAGTGAAACACAAGAATAATACTAATCCCATATGGCCTCAAACCTTTGAGCATAAATAAAACACCTTTTATTTATCACCATATCGATTACTCATTATTTGTTGTTTCGGTTAATCAACTCCTTACTTGAATCACAACACTTGTCCCATGATCCTAGCATGCACACAATGTTTACCTATGGTTCTTACTTTGTGAAATAGATCACATTGAACACATTTCCAATCATTCTCATTTCACAACTCCAAATCCTTCTTCAAAGTGAAAGAATATCAAATTCTTGTTACTTATAGAATATGCTAGATTCTAACATTTTATGCAATGATCCTTTCGTAATATCACTGCACCAAAGTCACAAAGACTATTGACAATGAGATTACAAAGTCCTCTATCGGAGATTGTTACAAGACAATTCCTTAGATATGATGTCTCTCACTCAAAGTACATTCCTTTGAACATCCTTTTGCATAAAAGTTCCTAATCTTAGACATAGATTTTTCAATATTCAATTCCCAATATGGACACGCTTCCATATTTTCCATATGACAACTTATTCTTAATAGAATCTTATCTATTCGTAATGATGTCGATATGGTTCATCCAATATGGAAACATTTCCATAATTTCCATATGACAACTTATTCTTAATAGAATCTTTTCTATTCATAATAATGTCGATATGGTCCATTCAATACCATGCTTCCAACTACTCACAAGCAACCAATCCTCATCGAACTTTGGATTGTCCTTTGATAGTGGTTTAATTATTTCAGTCAAAACCGATTCTAGTCCCTTTTCCCTCTAAATGCGCTAGACATTTGGAAAATTTTAGAATGGTCAAATATTAAAGCATTTGCAATCGATCCTATACTCGAAGCGTATGGGACACGACACATAATGTTTTATTTGCTATGTTCTCAAAAATTCGAATTGTAAAGAGGAATGGCGTAATCATAATCGAAATTTTAAGAACACACTATGTACCTTTGACTAAATTTATTAACATTTCTCAACCTAAGCCTTTAGATTTGAAATGAAGCATAATATTCTCTCCCTTAATTATAGCAAAATTGCTTTATAACACTTACTACTTTGCAAGGTATAACTCTTGTTTTCTATAATTAATATTGCCAACTTGCAATACGTGCCTTAATAATCATACAATCATAACATTTATGCTCCCACTATCATGATGATTATTATAAAGCGTAACACTTATGCTCCCATTAGCTTCGACATGTATTCATAAACATCTTAACTTCCAGAAAGACAATACTTATTGAATTTCTTAAGTCCATGTTTCTAATACTTAGTGCTTTGATAATCTTTTATCAAGGCTTCTTGAAATTATACACCTTTGCCTTCGATAGTTCATATGTGTGTCTAAACACTTAAGACTAATTTCCAAACCTCACAATTCAAATTATGGAAAGGGATACCGTAACCATAGTCGAATTCGAGAATGCAATTTTACAATCACTATCTTCTTAAAATCTTTCTTAGTGAAAGCATTTCCTCACAATCATTTTCATGAAGGAGGAAATCTTATTACACTTAGATTTTAAACGGTGTATGTGTTCCTATCCATGTGAATTTGTTAAAACCAAAGTTTATGACAAATTCAAACTCATATGGACCGAACTTTCTTAATCTTGATTTCTTGCCTTATGGTAGCACAGCTGCCCACCATGTCTTCCAAGTAGTTAAGCAGCTCACCCTTTCCTATCAATGTACCTTTCATTGATTAAGGTGCTTTGCCTTTTATGCGTTCAAAATGAGAACTCATAGAACTCACATGCATAATTAACTCGATTGGATTGGCACAGAAACAAAATAATGTCATCACGATAGGTTGTAAACCTCAACTCGTGTGCTAGTGATGATCGTTAAGGTTTATTTGATCCTCAGGTCATTACTTAACCGCATTTACCAATTCTCTTGCTGACCAGTGAGTACTACGGCTCCCTGTAGTATCACAACACCTTCTCTTATCACCCCAAAATCTCATCCTCAGGTCATTACTTAACCGCATTTACTAACTCACGCTTCGCGGCCCAATCGTAGATAGGTACACCCACCCACCCATGCAAAGCATCACTAATCCTGACGACCACCGTCGGGACAGAACACTTTTTCTCTCTGCAATTCACATTCTCAGATAATCCCGCTTGATGTCAATTAGCTAAAAGGGCTCCCTCTAGAACCGTAGACACCTGATACGCCACTCCTCATCTCATAACTCAAGTCTCCAAATAATATGAGATTTAGAACATCGTACTCGGATACCATGGTACTTCATCACATAACCGTTTCTCTAATCCGCACTTGAACGGATCGCTAATCCCCTTAATAGAATACACAATTCTCCCTCACTCAGGGTTCGAACCATCACCGATTGGCGTGCCAACAATCTATTCCATAGGCTGATTCACCAGGCATGTCACACTTGACTCTTGAAACGTATTACGCAATCACTCAAGGACCTTCCCAATAGAACCAATCAACTCCAAATATCCTCTCTCTGACAAAAATCTCGAAATCCTTCCAACGCGGGAATAATAAAAAAAGCAAGAGAACCACCCTCTCATAGAAGATACACAACTTAGACTACTAAGGCCACCGTCCCAAAATGCTTCTCTTGGTTACCTGACACCGCTGCTAATACATGCCCTATCATACTCAAATAGGGTATATCCTTGTCCTTGATCATCTCAGTCACCGCTAATGATCCTCTCTTACTTTGATACTACCTCGCGATAGACATACTACCCATATACTCTCGTGAAAGATCACAACCAATGCTACCCCACAAGGTTTACCCCCAAGCTTGGTAATAGGAACTCATTATCTATTCTACTTATCAAAAGAAATGAAAATAACAGAACTTTGGTCACAGAAACTAACATCTCCTCTATCGGCCGATTGCTCAATTTAGACCTTAATCTTCCATAAATCACCGTCTTCTACTCATCCATGAGTCTTGCGACTCCAACTGTCATCTCACCAAAAATCCCTCGGAAAATAACTCGATTTCCTTCTCAAGGTATGCTTCGTTGAAACTCATTCAACATAGCCCTCTAGTGCCATACTCCTTCACATCTGATCTCAGTCTAACCAATCACAATGGAATAACTGGTAAAAACAGAAGCACTAACCGCCACAAGTCTTGGTACTCGAACCATGTGGCCACCTCTCGATCTGCTATGAATCATCGTACTCGAACCATGTTCTCTCTTCTCAACCCACTACGAATCATGGTGCTCAAAGCATGTTCTCTCTTCTCAATCCACTATGAATCATGGTACTTGAACCATTTTCTCTCTTCTCAATCCGCTACGAATCATGGTACTCGAACCATGTTCTCTTTTCTCAATCCGCTACGAATCATGGTACTCGAACCATGTTCTCTTTTCTCCATCTGCTACTTAGAACTTTTGGAATTTTCCGTGTTTCAAGTATGGGTCCTCTACTTTCAGTAGTACGGGCCCATACTACCTGCCACATCTACCCATACTTTCCACACGTATCGTCCCAAATTTCCTAAGTAGCTGTTCAACCTCCTCGATCACCAATCTCGTTATGCAAGTTCGCTCCCCAACGAATACTCTCCTCTGTCAGCGTACTCATCTAAGTAAATTCACTCTCTAGGCTCTTCCTAAGTTCTCACAGTCCTCTGCCATCAACTGCTGAAGAACTCCTCGTGATGCCAACCATCTACCTCCTGAATATCGTCATATTCACTTAGTAGCTGTCTCCCATCATCAAGAGTTCCACAAATAATGAAGCAAGCATCATTCGAGCATAAGGTAATTTCCACTAGCACATAAAACCCCTCTAGGGTATTACTCCTCTTGCTCTCCTTATACTCAAAGGATATCACCGAACTCAAGCAACTTTACCCCACACGAGCATCTGACTACTCTGTCAGTAGACTCCTCATATGCTCATCTAGGTATCTCTCCTAGATTACTCCTCTACTCAAATCCCTCTCTAAAAAGGATTCCTGCTGGATACTCTTATTCCCTACATACTCAAAAGAAAATCACAGATAACAACAACTCATAGGCTAAGGCTTCACAAATCAGGCCACTCTAGTCCTAAAATATGAAATACCTAGCCTATCTATAGCATGCATAATATCTCATAAAATATCTCATAACACAAAAGTAAGGGTATTTTGGGAAATTACCGTTCGGGCCCTGGCTGATTGTACACACTCTCCAACTCGTTTTCTTGTAAACTCTTTCACATTTTTAGAAAAAATTATTTCTTTTGAAAATCTTTCTCAAATCCTTATTTTGAGTTCAAACACACCTGGAGGTGCATCCGAATCCCTCAAACCAAGGCTCTGATACGAACTTGTAACACCGTAAATTTTCAAACACATTTTTCATTTTAAAACATAACAAAATACGTGTCACATTCCAAAAATCACAGGTATCAAATTGCCAACACATTTAAAAGTTGTTCATCGCAAAATCCAGGATCCTCAAACGTAACTCTTTTCTCTTGTGTGTATAATCAAGTCGGCGCCTTCCCGCGATTCTTATAAGAACCTGAAACACATAACACATAACACAGTAAGCACGAAGCTTAGTGAGTTCCCCAAAATACCACATAAAAATAATTAGCCACTCGAGGCTATAGCTCTGTAAGACCCTCCGGTCAATGTGTCTCAATGGGACCTTCCAGTCCCACAGCTCGTTCGACCCTCTGGTCTGGTCTAAGTGAAGACCCTCCGGTTTCACAGCTCGTTGCACCCTCTGGTCTGGTCTAAGTGAGAATCCTCTGGTCTCACTGCTTGTAGGACCCTCCAGTCTAGTCTAAGTGACGACCCTCCGGTCTCCTATTTCGTTGGACCCTCCGGTCCGGTCTAAGTATCACATAATATAGCACACAACACATATCACACATAAATGCATAACTCAAGCAAGTACCTAAGACCCACTGGTCACACATAATTACCGCTCTAGCTAAAGTATAATGAGAAGACTCACATTGGATGATGAACAACTCCTATAGACGCTACAGCTACGCATCGGTCACTAACTTTGTGCTAAACCCACAATTATCCTAATTAGAAACCAAGTCCAATCTCTCACTCATTAGGTCTAATGGTAGTCCACTAACCAGCCCATCAATGGCCTAAAACCCATTGGGCTCAGCACAACCCAATAATAGATGGGCTCTCCCAAGCCCAATTCTTAATCTAAATGACAAGCCCAACTCAAAGGCCAGAGGCATAATATAATATTTCTCTTCTCAAAGTCACTAATACACAAGCCCAAAGGTCCAAGCCCAACCCTTAAGGCCCATTAATAAATTCAACCCAAAAAGCTCATAGAGAGATTACACGGGGTGTGCCTCCCCTTGGTATGCTCAACGTACACTAGCATGCACGAATATGATTGGGGAACCCAACCCAGTACTCGGGGGTATTGGAATTACACTGGGCGTATGCCCAGTTTTGCTTAGTCCATTCTCCTGGTCTTAACCCGTTAAGACCTTAGCTCATTTCTCATATCTGGACTCCCTAATATCTCTTACTCCATAAAGTTAGTGACTTTAAGCCTTTGCATGGCTGATGAGGTCACAAACACACAAAACTCCTACTCTTTTAACTAAAAATGCTCATATCTCATGCATGGGCTGATTTTCACGTTAAAGACCTCATTTTTATGGATCCTTTCCACTAGAAACACTTAAATGGGCGGATATTAAGCTCTAGAGTGCAACAGCTCATAAAGCCTCAAGCTTTGGGACCAAAAACCCTAAAATGGACCATATCAGGCACAAAGCAAAAAGGATGGGAAAGCTTTGAGCTGTATACCTTTAAATGATGCTCCAACTACGGAAAAGCTCAGATCCAAAGCTTGGACTCCAGCTTTATTCTCTTCCATTCTCCTTCTTCACTCCAATAATCCCACAAGAACACATAAAAGCTCACCATGGTCACACACAAGCTTAAGAATGAGGATTAGGGTTTGAGAGGGTTTATTGACTGAGGATGGTGGCAAGGAATGAGGCCATCTCATTCTTTATATAGGGACACACACAAATTAGGTTTTATCCATTTTGTGCCTAGTATGCCCAGCGTACCCTCTGGTACGCCCAACGTACTAGGTGGCTTTGGTTAGAACCCATGCACATGAGTACGCTAAACGGACACACACGTACGCCCAGTGTACTCCGCTGCCATTTTTTTCAACTAAAGGGCTTATCCTGCCATAACTTTAAGCTTCCATTACTTCCTTGATATAACTTCGATTCTAAAGAAACTCATTCTCACGGAAAGGTGTCGAGACGCCCAACACTCCTAGCAAATCGTCGCATCCCCGAGACTTCCCTTATCCTAGGTTGCAGCCCACAACCATAATCTCATACGAGTTGAAATAGGATGTTACGGTTTTACTCAAAATCGGTCTTTTATTCATCGTCGATTCGATATCACCCCATATGAAATCATTAACAACAGGAAACCAAATGTTATTTTTTTCCATGTTTTGGGTTGCAGATGCTTCATTATGAATTTTAAGGATAATCTTTCGAAATTCCAGTCCAAAGCTGATGATGGAATATTCTTAGGTTATTCTTGTTGGATTAGTGTCTAAGTCCGTAACTATTTTGGTATGTACTTGACCCGATTGTGCATGGTCCTTTTGGGTTGCCTTCACCAAAGAAACTTGATAGGATGGTTTATGGAGAAAGAGGATTAATTATGATTTATTAATATATTATATGAATAATATATTAAAAGAGAAATCATACTGTTTAATTAATAATAGTCAAGAATTTATAAGAATTAATTTTGTGGCTAAAAAACATTAATTAAATAAAAAGGGACTAGAATTGTCAATTGTCTGATAGTTGAATATTGGGCTAATTGACTCAATAGTAGAGGGGTGGACGAATTTAATGGGGAAATCCATTAGAAATCGTCCAAGGCCTCTAAGGAGGGAGTCCATGGGCTGCTTAGGGCCTAAGAAGTCAAATCAGAGTTTCCTTGTTTGATAACCCTAATAGCCTCTCTATTTAAGGACCCTTAGAGCACCAAAAACGTGGCCATGAGTTTCCTTAGGGTTTCTAGACGTTTTTTGGTGCCTCTCCTCTTCTCCTGTGTCATCCTCTTTCTCTTGGTGTTTGTGAGCCATTAGAGGTACTACACTTGTGGTACTTGCTTTCAAAGCTAAGGAGATTCAAGGAACTAGTTGTTATTACTGTATAATAACAAAAGGTATGTATTCTATTCTTCTTTGTGGATTTCGAAAATAGTAGTAGCATGCCAGGTTTCTTTTTGTGTTCATAAAGTTGTATAACTAATAGTGAAAACATAGATCCGACTCTAAAGTTGCATGCACACATAGGATTGTTTGTATAAAACCTATCAGTGGTATCAGAGCCTTTGGTTTTTGTTTTCAATTAGTATTCTATACAAAAGTATGAATTTGACATATTAGGGTTTATAGCCAATAAACCCTAAAGGAATGATTTTCGAAATTAGGGTTCATAAACCCTAAATTTCGAAATTTGGTTAGGGATTCCCAAATCCTTTCCTTAGCCTCCAAGATTTCGAATTCTAGAGTTATCCAACCCTAGGATTTTGAAATTGCCTCCTTCCCCAAGATAAGATCCTAAATTTTAGGGATTTGGATGATGCCATATCCTATAATTATCTCTTAATTGTTTAAATATGGTAATTAAAGATTTTTGGATTATCCCATCCCAAATTTTCAAATTTTTGGGGATAAAGGGATTAGGTTAAATTAATTGTTTAATTTAAATAGATAATCCTCCAAGATTTAATAATTCAAATTAATTGTTTTATTTTGGATAATTATTAAATCAATGTTTTAATATTTAAAATTTTAAAATTAAAAGGTTTTAATTTTCGAAAATTTTAAATATGATTAAAACCATAGTGTTTTTGAAATTTGAATAGTTGAACCTAAAGTTTTGAAAAGTTTCAAAACTTGTCCTCAAGTTTTGGAATTTAAATTGTTTGATTAAAAGGTTTAATTTTGAAATTTTAAATTCTAAAACCCTAGTTTTTGAAAAATGTTCAAATTTACACCATTGTGGTTTATTTATTTAATTACAAGTTTAATTAAAAGAAAGAATTAATAAGCCATAAATTAAAAGGTTTAAGACTAATTAAATTAAAGGTAGAACTAATAGTTTAAACCACCTAGTATTTTAAAAGTATAAAATACACCTTATACTATATATAACATTAAAAGTCTAATATCATATATTTATAACTTAAACTGCTAGTCTTACCATTAGTAGGCCTCATTCACGAAGCCGATCTATAAGGGGGGTATAAGGTTATGGCCTATAAAATGGCCATTTAATGGGTGTCCACTTTCGCCCACCGCTTCCTTGATTGGTGGATGGTCATTAGCCGGACGGGTAGGATAGGGCAAACCCTCTCCTCATTAAAAGTATAATGAATAATAAAGTAACTAAATGTTTACAAAATTCCTAATCTTAGTTACTTTAGGAAAAAAGTGAATTGATGCAATTCCATGAAATTACACTTTGTACCCTTGCTAAAACATTAGTGGAGCTTGTGTGGTTAACCGGCACACTAATTGAGTTCTAAGCAAAGGTGGCAAAGGGTGACTCGATGTTTGTCATAGTTCGGTGGAGGGTGTGTGGTTAACCGGCACATCGAATAGGCGACTGTAACATTGGGGTCACCATGTACATTTGCATGGTTATTAACACCCTATTTTGTGATCCTCGGCATCCCAGTCACAAATCAAGGGGCATATCGAGATTTAAACATGCCATTGAAAAGTTCAATGAATCTCAAAAGATCTAGGAGTTTTCAATACATTTAAAACTTAAATTTCCTTTTCGTTTTTCATGGTGTTAATTGGTAAATCGTCATTTACCTACCTTCAAATATTCTGCAACTAGATTATGGCATCCCTCTTCTAGGTTGTAGAGTATTGTGTTGGATCCTAGCCTCGATGTTTCATTTTGGTGTCACATCATGGATTCTAATCAAATTAACTTGAATTTTCTCCCGTTTTGTAGATGTCTAGTTATGACAATCATGGTCTTCCCAAATTCCATGAAACAAGCTTTCCAAATGAAGATGATGTTCCACGATATGATCGAGGAACAAGAGATCATGCTTCACTTCCTCCACCTCCTCCAATTATTCTCCCTAACCCACAAGTTCGAAGGCTTCAAAAGTTCAAGATCAGTCAAGCCCTTTTGGCATGTAAACACGAAGATGGGAAACCTGTGTGTGCACACGTCTTAGAGATGAAGTCACACATTGATAGGTTATGGATGTTGGGTGTCGAGATTTCAGGTGAGTTGGTTGTTGACTGGCTTCAGTCGCTTCCTAAATCATATAGTGAGTTCGTTAGAAAGTACTATATGATGGATCATGACACGACCCTCTTTGATCTCACCTATTTGCTTATAGTTGTTGAATCAGCGATGATTTGGCGTGCTGGTCAAGCAATTTTGTCTGGTGAATCAAACTCCCAAACCTCAATGGACATTGAAAATGGTGACATTGGAAATCCAGAAAAGGTAAACTCTGAGATATTTCCTTGTGCCATTCCAAAAGAGTCCATTTGCTTTTATTGCCAAAAGAAGGGGCATTGGAGACGAAGCTGCCCTATTTTCCTGAGAGATCTAAGAGATGGGAGAGTCAAGACGTATGACTCTACTTCAGGTAAAATCCATTAACAAACTCTTTTAAGTTCTTATTCTAGATTCTTAATACATGATGTGATAAGATTACATTTTTATGTTTTGTAGGATTGAAGAAAAGAGAGGAAGCTTAAGGGAAGAAGTGAATTGAATCTGATCGTCAAGAAATGGATTTCGATCGCATTGCTTGAAGATTAGATTCTTGAGCTACTACTTGGAGTTAGAATAGAGTGCTAAGAAATATGTAATAACATAGTTTTTCAATTGAATTGCATTGTAAGGACAAATTTTTCTGCAATAAAATAAAATTTGATTTTATCTTATTTATTTATCCTTGCAATGGCGTGTATGAAAAATTAATGTTTGAAGGTTTCTATTATTAGCAATAATGTATTTGATTCTTAATTATGTTATTTGTGGAGATGTCAAGAATTTACCAAATAGGGAGAGTTTCTCATCGCCCAAGTTCAATTGGAACTTGTAATCATACAACTTGGTTGCGTGATGAATGAAAACTTTTATATTTGGAAATTAGACTAATTCTTTGACAAAGTGTCAAGTAAAGGACTAGGAGATCGAGTACACTAGGTTGTGCGTTGATCAAATCCAACCCAAAGAGAGATAAGATATTCGTCATGATTTACTAAAAGTTTAGTGAATATGATTATACTTATAAGATTAAGTGTAATTCTGAGTACATTGATATGTAAGGATAAGCTGCTAAGCTACTTGGAAGACATGGTGGGCACTCGTGTTACCATAAGGCAAGAAATCTAGATTAAGAAAGTTCAGTCCATATGAGTTTGGATTTGTCGCAAACTTGGTTTTGGCAAATTCACTTGGATAGGAACACATACACCATAAAATCTAAGTGTCATAAGATTCCCTCCTTCATGAAAATGAATGTGAGGAAATGCTTTCACTGAGAGAGATTTTAAGAAGATAGCAATAGTGAAAATTGTATTATCAAATTCGATTATGGTTACGGCATCCCTTTCCATAGTTCGAATTGTGAGATTTGGCAATTAGTCTAACATTTGGGACTTATTGATATAAGTTCTGAATTGTTTAGACACACATATGAGCTATCTAAGGCAAAGATGTATAAGTTTAAGAAGCTTAGATAAAGGCTTATCGAAGCATCTGGTATTAGAAATATGAACTTCAAAAATTCAATAGGCAATGTTTTCTGGAAGTTCAGCTTTTTTCTAAATACATGTCAAAGCTAGTGGGAGCATAAGTGTTATGCTTATATGATAATAATTATCATGATAGTGGGAGCCTAAGTGTTATGCTTGTATGACTATTATGGAAAGTATTTCAAGTTAGCAATATTAATTATAGAAAAACAAAGATTCAATTTGCAAAGTTGCATGGGTTGAAAAGGTTGTTTTGCTATAATTAAGGGAGAGAATATTATATTTCGTTTCAAAATCTAAAGCTTAGATTGAGAAATTTTAATAAATATAGTCAAAGGATACATAGTGTGTTCTCAAATTTCGATTATGATTACGACATCCCTCTTCATAGTTCGAATTGTGAGAACGTGACACATAAAATATTATGGTAGAAGATTGATAAACTATCATATCTTTATGTAAGACATTATGCATCATGTCCCATACACTTCGGCTATAGGATCGATTGCAAATGTTATAATATTTGACCATTCTAAAATTTTCCAAATGTTTAGCGCATTAAGAGGGAAAAAGGACTAGAATCGGTTTTAACTAAAATAATTAAACAACTATTAATGGACGATCCAAAGTTCGCTGAGGATTGGTCGCTTGTGAGTAGTTGGAAGTATGGTATTGGATGGACCATATCGACATTATTATGAATAGATAAGATTCTATTAAGAATGAGTTGCCATATGGCAAATATGGAAATATTTCCATATTGGGAGTTGGATATTGAGAGTCTATGTCTAGATTAGAAAATTTTATGCTAGAAGGATGTTCAAAGGAATGTACTTTGAATTGTCTTGCAATAATTTCCGATAGAGTACTTTGTAATTTCATTGGCCAAGTCTTGGTGACTTTTGTGCTATGACTTTGCGAAAGGATCGTTGCATAAAATGTTAGAATCTAGCATATTCTAGTATGGCAAGAACATTGTGTTCTAACACTAATGATAAGGATTTGGAATTGTGAAATGAGCATCATTGGAAAAGTTTTCAATTGATCTATTTCACAAAGTAAGGACCATAGGAAACATAGTGTGCATGCTTTGTGCATGGGATAGCTATTGTTGTAATTTGAGTAATAAGTTGATTTTCTAAAACAGTAAACAATGAATAATGAGTAATCAATATGGTGTTTAAACAAAAGTGTTTTATTTACTCCCACAAATTTGGGGCCATATAGGATTAAGTATTATTGTTGTGTTTCAGTTTGCATGTTTTGACTTCCAGAATAACTAGGTTATTCGAACCTCCACAGTCAGTCATACGTTGGAAGTAGGTATGAAGGAAGACTGTCATGAAGAGTCTGTAGATTGTCTGAAGAGTTTAGACATAGCACAAGTTTGCTGCAGAGTTCATGAGTGCTTTAATAAGATTAGAGTATTAGGTTAAATCCACGCTCACAAGAATCACTTCATGGATTTTATCACGAGTGATTGTGAGTCGATAATATTGTATATTCTTGAAACCGAGACGTGTGAGTTGTTATTTGCTGGTTGGTTGCATATTGATGATAAGTAAACGCACTAGTAACTTGGTGTTATAAAACTTATTATTGTGTGTGATTCGATGAGTGAATGCAAGCGAGCATATGAGTCGAATTTTATCCATTCCTTTTACCCAAAGTGGGATAAAAGCGATATCTGTTGGCCCCGTCGATGATTTAGTGATGACACCTAAAGTGCTTGGCCAAGCTGGGACTAAATTGATGTGTTTAATTGTAGTCTATTGTCAGTCGTCATAAATCGGAAATCGGGACACAACACATAGACTGAGAGAATGATTAAATCCATGTCTCAAGTCTATACAATATCTAGAACGGAGGATTATATGATCCCTTATCTAAAGGACACACTTCTGATAAGATCAAATGTGACAACGACTTTTGAAAGCTACGATTGTTAATCAGGATCTGAATTCATACACAAAATAGTTATTAGACTTATCCAAGTGGGAGACTGTTGGATTAGTGTCTAAGTCTATAACTATTTTGGTATGTACTTAACCTGATTGTGCATGGTCCTTTTGGGTTGCCTTCACCAAAGCAACTTGATAGGATGGTTTATAGAGAAAGAGGATAAATTATGATTTATTAATATATTATATGAATAATATATTAAAAGAGAAATCATATTGTTTAATTAATAATAGTTAAGAATTAATAAGAATTAATTTTGTGGCTAAAAGACATTAATTAAATAAAGGGGACTAGAATTGTCAATTGTGTAATAGTTGAATATTAGGCTAATGGACTCCATATTAGAGGGGTGGACAAATTTTATGAGAAAACCCATTAGAAATCGTCCAAGGCCTCTAAGGAGGGAGTCCATGGTCTGCTTAGGGCCTAAGCAGTCAAATTAGGGTTTCCTTGTTTGATAACCCTAATAGCCTCACTATTTAAGGACCCTTAGAGCACCAAAAACGTGGCCAAGAGTTTCCTTAGGGTTTCTAGACGTTTTTGGGTGCCTCTCCTATTCTCCTAATTCATCCTCTTGCTCTTGGTGTTTGTGAGCCATTAGAGGTACTACACTTGTGGTACTTGCTTTCAAAGCTAAGGAGATTCAAGTAACTAGTTGTTATTACTATATAATAACAAAAGGTATGTATTCTATTCTTCTATGTGGATTCAAAAATAGTAGTAGCATGCCAGGTTTCTTTTTGTGTTCATAAAGTTGTATAACTAATAGTGAAAACATAGATCCAACTCTAGGGTTGCATGCACACATATGATTGTTTGTATAAAACCTATCAATTCTCATAATTCGGCGGCATACAAGGTGCTCAACAAGCGAACCAGGAAAATTGAAGAAAATTTTAATCTCACTAAGCTTCGTGCTTACCGTGTGGTATGATATGTGTTTCAGGTAATTTTCAGGATCGCGGGAAGGCATCGACTTGATTGTACACACGGGACGGAGTTATGATTAAGGATCTTGGATTTGTTAAACAATTTATGAATATGTGTTTTGATAAATTGTCATTTTGGGATTTGTGAATTGAGTTATGATAATTTGATGGTTTTTAAAAACAAAAAATTTATTTGAAAATTTGCTGTGACATCCCCAAATTTCTCGGACAGAAAAGACCGATCTAGTGTTTGCTTTTAAAATAAAATCATAGAAACCTTCCAAAAGGTGTTGTGGAATTTGTTCCCAAAACGAAATAAAATAAAAATTTATCAAAAAATTTCTTAAAGAAATGTATTTTCATTATATAACAGAACCTCAGGATGTCATGTTCCGATACAGACCAAAAGCATAAACAATATAATATAGGCCTTACAACAATTATTTACATCTACTGGCTTATAATCCAAAATCTCTCGTAATCGTCTAACTATGCTTTTGTTCCATTACCTGTAATATAGAAAACTGAGTGAGTCAGGATTTGGAGCCTAGTGAGCATGTATGGTTTTCAACCCACAATAAATGAATTTATTAAGTTGAATCATCAAACAATCAACCCAATTAGCCACACCCATTATCTTATTTATTCTTAAAGATCTTAAGGATAATTTGTCCTTCATTCATTCATTCCTTAGGATTATCCTAAGGAATAGGCATGCAGTCCATCGCTACCACGGTTCTTAAATTTCAACTGGTGAACACGTATTTTAAAACATCTGGTAAACACGTAGTTCAAAAATACTTAATGAACACCTAGTTAAAAACACCTAGTGAACACTCAGTTCAAAATACCTCATGAACACAATCACCTAGTGAACACTCAGTTCAAAATACCTAGTGAATGCAATCACCTAATAAACACATAGTTCAAAAACACCTGATAAACACATAGTTCAAAGCATATGGTAAACACGTAGTTCAAAAATACCTGATGAACACATAAGTTCAAAAACACCTACAGGTTACGAGCCTATTAACGTTCCACTGGATTGTCTTGAAAAGTCTGTGGTTGTCATCTATATTCTGCTAGATGACTGGAACATCGTTAACATCGAGACCTCTCATAATTTTATTCCCTCACACGTCAACTACTTCATCTGCCCATGTTATATCCAACATATTTGTAGATAAAAATACATATACAGTTTAAATCATCCTAAACATGTATAAAAGATTTATTTAACATCCATCTCAAATAAACAAACAATATATATATATATATATAAACACACATATCATGTATTTTATATAAAATACTTCATATCTATGTGTAAGATGAAAGTGACTATACACTCACTTGTTAAGACGATAATTGGGTAGCACCTCGTCTCTTAAAATAATCTTCTTCGATGAAACCATGATGTTTTTCCCAAAAACCGGGCTTCACATGGGCAGAGTTTCGACTTAAAATTTCTTTTTCTCGGGATCTTCGGGGCTTGCTTATGATGCTAGGATGAAATAATAGGCTTGGGGGTAATTTTTGCAATATTGAAGAAAGTATATGGGTGAGAGGATGAAATTTGTAACCTAAAATCGGATGGCATCGTGATCATTTATAGGGGCTGAATACTGGAGTTATGCTGAGCGTAACTCTTTGGTACGTGGGGCGTACTCCTTCTTCACATAGTACAGTGGGTGTACATTGATTACGTTGGGCGTATGAGGGGATCATATCAGATGCTTTAAGGCTACAACACATGTCCATCATGCGAAAGAGTAGGGCTACATGGGTAATCTCGGACCGTGAACACAAGTACGCTGGGCGTACTTCGGATTTTCAAACTTCACAAAGTCGTAACTTTCGCATATGAGCTCCGTTTTTGACGTTATTTATATCCACGCATAGGTGAGACTATGCTCTACAACTTTTGTTTAGACTACGTTGGCTAATTTTGACTTTATTTTTAAAGTTATATTTTTAATAGGCCGGGACATGAAAAGTCTGTTAAAAATTCATAACTTCTTCATCCGACGTCCATTTTCGTCTGTCTTTTTACCGTTGAACTAATATCAAAAAGATCTTCGATTCTTGTTTAGGTTGTTTCGGCTAATACTGAATCATTATCGTTCAGTCCAGCCCGCTTATTCCTCAACAGGCTACTCGACTTCTGATAGCTCGAGGTTCCTGCTATTAAAACAGGGTCACAGTCCCAATTATCCATGCAGATCACTTATACTTGGCCAAGGCTCAACTAATCCCGCTGTGAGTAACTTGTCACTACCTAATCAACCAACTATTTCGTCCGTACTTGCAACCTAAAACACAAATACTAACACTTCCCAAACGTTGAAACTTCCCAAACACTGAACTGCCTGAAGCAGTATGCTGCCACATGGCTGCTTTCCAAAATCTACCGAGGCTACCTAGTGTCAATTTTTTCGCCAATCATCTGAAATATTGGGTTTCAACCTGATTATGGAGCCAAAAGACTCATATACAGTCACTCTATGCGACTTCTGAGCGAAATTCTTGTCTACCAATAGTTGACAATAGTTATCTTACCACTATGGCTCTAACAACCTCCTGATCTAACCAATTGGCTTCATATGTCGAATCATGACGTCACCAAATCCAAGGATAAAAGTGATTGCTACCCGACCAATAGTAGCCTTATATCACAACGACCTTAAACAATTCCTTGCTCCTTGACCTCCTAGCTGTAGTGATATTCCTACAGTCTTATCACTAGCTCAACCAGATCTAATCCGTCTAGGTAATCCCGAAATCCAATTTGTGGATTTCCATATCCTTACTGCTACACCCGAACTGGTGGGTACTACTATTCCTTCCACATCCTAGCAACGCGCTCATGCTATCTACCAACCTAGTGAATGCTACGACTACATCCGCAGACTTATAACACTCTATCACTATTTGGTTGCTAGTGAATGCTACGGCTACACCCACAGACTTACAACACTCTAATACTATTTGACGGCTAGTGAATGCTATGGCTATACCCGCAGACTTACAACACTCTAACACTATCTGGCTGCTAGTGAATGCTACAACTACCCCCGTAGTCTCACAACACTTTCCATACCAGTCGAGCACGCACTCGACCTAACATACAACTGAACTTGAGTCCTAACTGGAGCTCTACTCTGGTTCCCGAAACCTGCGGTCTTAGAGTCTTGAAGGCTGTTTGCTGCTCAGGCCCCCAATGAAAGGCCACCGACTTCTTGGTCAGTCGGGTCAAAGAAACCACAATCTCAAAGAAGTCTCGTATAAATCTCCGGTAGTAACCCGCTAGACCCAGGATACTCTAAATCTCAGTTGGAGACCTGGGAATCTCCCACTGCATCACGATCTCTATCTTGGCCGGATTGACCGAAATACCCTTCTGGTTGACAAGGTGCCCAAGAAATTACACCTCATGCAACCATAACTCGCATTTGGAGAACTTTATAAAAAATTATCTCTCATACTTAGATTCGACTAAGTCTTCACAGTACGCGGGAATTGAAGGATTCCTAATCCTTCTTACTTCCTAATAGTCCACTGCCGACAATCTGAGCTTACCAATGCTAGCGATTAATCACCGGCTAAACCTTAAGATCACCCATACTCGGAAATCTTGATGAGTACTCTTGAAATATGGTCCAGTCTGATACATCAGTGCATCTCCCATGCCGTCAACAGAAGCTCTTAATCTTCACTCTGACTGACGAATTCTTATTCCTACTTTCATTCTTGCAGTATCACTGAACTCTAACCGAACACAACCCATGCGAGAGATGCAATTCTCTTGAACATCCAAGGACCAACTTCTTCTGCATCTAACACCAGCAACTGACATCACCGTGTTCCTGCTACTAAGCCTGTCTTAGCAACAATAGTGCCTTGAACTCGAAAGTTCACCCATAGAAAATTGTCTATTATGCCTGAACCATGATAGAACCACTAAACGCTAACGTCACTGAAGATCTATCACTCTAACCCTGACCGATTATCCTTTAGATAATACTCCTGCACAGATCCCGACAAAGATCCAGAATGATAACGGTCCACACGGAACCCACTCCGCAAGATGTCTCCCCCTGTGGGTTCATCAAGGACTTTTCAGCATGCAGGATGACATATATGATCCTTGATAACCCAGCCACTAGCAGAAAACCGACCCGAGATCTGACTTATCCAAACTCACTCATAATTCAAAAGCGATACATATTCCCTACATCCATCTAGCAGCAGTAGAAGATGACATACCCGCAACATCTAGAGGAGTACTAATTACCTTCAGCTGACATAATCAACCCTGCCACACATGTAGTAGCCTAAACCCTTGGAGTGAAAAACTCCCTTGTGAACTTTCCCATACGTTCTGCACTGACTCCGACCCTGCTAGCCTTCCACCCGATGATCAGTAGTCATGGGTCTCTTTCCGAAATTCTCTGCTATACACACCTGACACGAACCCCTTTTCTCAAAGTGCTCCAAATCGATCTCACATCTGCAACCTCTTAGAAATTGTATCCTTCACGGTCTATCACCTTGTCACGTTCACTAGCTCGCTTGCCAATGGCTAAACTGTAACAACTGAAACATCCTCTATCCCCAAACCAGGTCACAAACTTCTACCCAAAGCTTCTTACATTCTCTAATACTTTCACCGATTCGAGTATGGATCTTGTGCTTTCAGTAGAACGGGCCTAATACTACCTTCCACAACTATCCATACTTTCCTCAGCAATCCTCCTGAATCCTCCAAGTCACTTGCTCAAACTGGTACACCCAAGTCTCATTGAGCCTCACTACTAACCCACTGAAACATATCTTAGGATTCCCTAGCTTCCCTTACCCACCCAGTCCTCAGCTTCTGAAAGATTCCCCATAATGTCAACTAAATACCTCATGAATATAGCCACATACAACATAGATCAGATAATCCTTCGAGTAATAGACCCATCCCTAGAACGGTTGGACTTAGACAAGAGATGCGTAATAGGGTCAAATCTATCACTATGAGATTATCCAGCCTGTACCATATGTGACTTAGCATATTCACTTAATAGCTAGCTCACATTACTAAGAGTCCCACAAAGCACAAAGCAAGCAACATTTAGACAATGGAAAATCTAACCATAATATTCCAATCTAACCATCCTATCCTCTAATCAGGAATCTGTACATGCAATTTAACCTAAATAAGCTATTCTATTACTGACTGATCAGTACTAGCATGCAAGTCTACAAGCACATACAATAGGCATATAAGGCGTCCTCCTAGATCCTCAGCCCTAATCTAGCATGCAGTTCTCATAATCATATCATATCATAACATAACATAACATATCATAACATGTATGGGTATCTTGGGGAAAACTTACATGAGCTCGATTGATTGCATGCATCACACACCTTGTTCTTTTCAAAGTTCTTTTCTCTAGGGATGAGAAAAAGTGGGTACGTGGCCAAATTGCTAGGAACCGGAACCACAACCGAAACCGCGGTTCCTAATATATTAGAACGCGAAGCAGAACTGCCAACAACAGTTCTTTGGATTTTGGAACCGGTCCCGGAACCGGTGGAACCGGTTCCGAACCGGTTACCCGGTTTAAAAACACTTTTAAATTTTCTTACTATAAATCAAGGTTTTACTACTTGGAATTTTCAGCCAAAAAATGGTTTGAAAGTTTTAGCTAAGAAACACTTTGTACACAATAAAGTAACAAAGTTGGTTTAAACCAAACCAACTTAAACCCTGGGCAAAGCATGCACGCCAATAAAAGGCTGCGAGGCTTTTCCCTATTGTTTGGTTTACAAGCCTTCCCTTTTTATAGGGAGAGGCCTTCCTCTTTTTTCCTTCAAACCACCGATGTGGGATATGAAGATTAAAACCAAATTCTCATTATTACTTCATCACATGAATTTATTCTTATTCACGCTATATAATTTTGCTTAAAACTTTTAGTGACTAACTTACTATTAATTCTTTATTAATATTGAATGTGTTTCATACAAACAAACATAAGTCGCAACATATGCAATATTTTATATCAAATGTGTTTCATGTCCACGATGTGAAGATTTATATTTTGAGATTTTATAATTAGATTTAATATAAAAAGTTCCATCCTTCCTAATAAATGAAAATAGTTTTGCCACATGTCACTCTCTCATTAACTTTGACACATGTCATTTTTTGGTATTTTTGAATAAATGTTTTTTCCATGTGTCATTTTCTCATTGTTTATCTTTTTTTAATTAACACATCATATTTACACCTCAATTAATAATTGTCTTATTTAAAACTAACCATTAAATTATAATATTACAACTCATATACTATTAAATATGTTTCCTTTTAAATTCAAATTTTTAATTTTTAATTTCAAATTTCAAATTTAAATAAATTTTTGTTTAAACCTTCATATTTAATTTTTTTTTGTTTTATCCAACCCGTATAACATATGGGTCACACAACTAGTTATGAGAATAAGTAACTAAAATGATGAATTTAATTTAAGCATTCGAATTCAACCCATATTATCAGATCTCAAGTTTTCAAGGGTAATGTATAGCTTATTTTATATATATATATATATATATATATATATATGTATATATATATATATAAACACAAATCGGTTCTGGTGGGTACCCAGCGGGTAGCCGTTCCGAAAAAATAAGAACCGGAACCGGAACCGGAACCGCTAAAGGCGGTTTCAAAACTTTAGAACCGGAACCGGAACCAGCTAAGGCGGTTCCGGTCCTGAAACCGGCAGTTCCGAGGTGGTTCCGGTTCCGAAAGTGGGTACCCTGTTCCGCTGCTCACCCTTACTTTTATCTTTTCAAAATTCTCTTTATAAAAGAGTTTTACTTTTGAAAATTTTCATACCAAGTCCTTAGTTTGAGTTCAGACACACCCGGGAGTGAGACCGAATCCCTCAAACTAAGGGTCTGATACCAACTTGTAACATCCCAAAAATACAGGCCAAAAATTTCATTTTTAAATAAGTTATTATAAAACCTTAATAAAACATCCATAATAACATCTCATGTCAAAAACCAAAGTATAAATATAATCAAAACATGTTATCATAAAACAATATCAGAGTGTAATCCCCAAGATCTCTTGTGCCGAAACCATAGTGTGATGCGCTGTGATCAAGCCGGCTCCTTTCCTTTAAAAATGAGTACCTGAAACGAAAACTGTAAATTGTAAGCATGAAGCTTAGGAGTTCCCCAAATACCACATACCATACATATCAATATACTGCCTAGCAAATCTGGGTGTTGGCCTACCCCTTCGGTCTCTTTCAACCGGATATTATCTAGCATATAAACACGTACTCGCATACTGTCATACATAACCACGAGCCATACATATATCATAATCATTAAAGATGCTATGTGCCAAACATAGTCTTGCCATTATGCCATGGGCCGCCACGTGGTCTATCTTGCCAAGCTAGGGGCCACCCCCTCGATCTCACAAACAAGTGCCAAGAACCACCTACTGGTCTTCCATGCAAGCATCACAAAGACAACTAGCATACATACTACTCTACTTACCTAATCAGCATATGGTGTGCCAGGATCCACCTCTTGGTCTTTCATACATAAAGCATACAGTGCGTCAGGAGCCACCTCCTGGGCATTCAAAGATATTACCTAGGGCTAACCCCCAGGTCTTCCTACCATACATAATAACATATTGTGTGCCAGGAGCCGCCTCCTGGTCTTTCATGCATAATTCCTAGGGCTAACCCCCAGGTCTTCCTTGTCACACCCCCAAACCTGAACGGCGGAAACGTTCAGGGGCGGATGACTTCATGTGGTAACATAACAAATGAATACATAGTAAAGAAAAAATACAACCATCATATATATAATTGAAAGTTTACGTTTGTCAAAAGTTACATGTTCAAAACCAATTACAATATGATGTCAAAATATGAGATTAAACTGGCGCCGCAACATCCCTTCTTCAAAAGCATATTGATACCTAAAATTACTGAATCCCTGGGACATACAAGTAATTTTGAAAGAGTAGATCAGCATTTAAGCTGGTGAGTTTCATAAGTATTAAATGACAATGTTTGTAAGAAATGAAATGTTTTGTCCTTGTTTGTTTGTTTCTTAGAAAATCCTATATTTTCTACTAGTATAAAAGTAGCCTTCTCTCAAGACTAATGTTTGTTTCTAAAAATGTATGTAAGTGTAAAATAACCAATATGTTTGAAAACCTCGTAAATCAATGCATTTTTAATACCCCATGTGAGTTTTATAACCATACTATTGACTCGGAATGCCTATACACAACGTTCTTCAGGCGTTGGAATGTTATGACGTTTGTCACCCCAAATGGTGGACTGTAGCTAACAGTCAAGGCGCGGGTTGTCAAGCCCGTATAGATCTATACAAAAACACCATGCTCCCCCTCCAAGGGATTCTGGTATACTATACATGACTTGAAATGTGTACTCGAACGTACGTGAATGTCTCACAAACCATGGTATAAAAACAGATTTACGTGTTAAAATGTTCGTTTGTTCTTGTATATGAAAGTGACTTCTTGAAAATCGTGATTCTAGTATGTAAAAGTTAGCAATATCCTCATAAAACTATACCTATTATAGTTTTCTAAAAGTGTGACTCATTTGTTTAGAAATACCTAGAAAAGGAATCACTTGTTATGAACGTATAGATTTTTGTAGAGCCTAAGTTAGACAAGTATACATATAATCTAAGAAAATGTTTAGTTTATACATGCGTTACAACAATTTATATTTCAAAAGATAGAATGTTATTGTAACATATTTTATATACGAGAGTTCCCTATAAAGTTTATAAATCACATATGATTTGGTTATATAAAAGCATATAAAATAATTCTTTATATAACACACGAGGATACTCGTGTGTTTTACTTGTATTCCCCCCTTGAAAGCATATAAAAGTATTTATAGAACATTTAAAAGGTTAATTAAGGGGTATGAACTCACTTG
The DNA here is from genome assembly GCF_051521515.1 of Lactuca serriola. Lineage (NCBI taxonomy): Eukaryota > Viridiplantae > Streptophyta > Magnoliopsida > Asterales > Asteraceae > Lactuca > Lactuca serriola. The sequence goes on from NC_136409.1 coordinate 160,069,572, forward strand.
AAAGTTTGAAGAAAGCGAGATGGAAACCGGGCAGAGTTTCGTCTCGAGAAACGGATTTTTCTCGGGATTCTCGGAAGTAAAATCGACCTTCGGGACTTGAGCAAAATGACCAAGGGTTCGGCTTAGAACGGGCACAGAAAACGAGGCAAGAACGCAAAAGAAAGGAGAGAAGTGGAGCCCTTTCTTCGGAACCCTCGCATCCCTTTCATAGGGGCTGGAACCGCCTTGGTACGCGGGGCGTACGCGTACGTCATGCATGACCGAGTCCTCGACTGCCACGGACTTCGGATGGGACAAGGGGTAGCTTCACATAGGTTGGGACGTGGACGATCCGAGGCCTAGGCCTTGAGTACGCGGGGCGTACGAGGGTATGCGGGGCGTACTTCGGCCCTATCTGCTGACTCCTTCGGATAATACCAAGAGTTTATAATTAAATTTATATATAATTTAATTAATAAACTTCTAAAATTCATATCTTCTTCATACGAATTCTGTTTTTGATGGTCTTTATATCCACGCGTAGGTGAGACTACGCTCTACAACTTTCGTTTAGACTCCGTCGGTAAATTTATAAATTATTTTTATTATTTATTTTTAAAAGTGTCGTGATTAAGGAATTTCTCTAAAAATTCATCACTTTTTTATTTAACGTCGGTTTTTGCCTGACTTTTTACCGCTGAATTACCATTGTCGAGACCTTCGATTTTTGTTTAGGTCATTCCGGCCAAAAGTCGCTCGATCTCCGATTCGAGTTTTTAGCTGTCTGTTGCTAAGTCGAACTTGGAAAAATCATAACTTCAATATACGAAGTCGGATTTGGGCGTTCTTTTTACGTATGATCACGGTTTAATTACATTAAACATAGAAGGAATTTAAATAGAAACTTTTTGGACATTTTATTATCAAAGTTAATTTTATTAACTCAAAAGTGGTTACAATACTTGACTTTTTAGGTCATTACAAAGAGTTGAAATATCGGGTTGTCACATCATCCCCCCGTTAGAGGGAATTTCATCCCGAAATTTAAAGTAGTAAAGATACTAGTGGATCTGAGAAAAAGATGAGGGTACTTTTGTTTCATTTGATCTTCGTGTTCCCGCGTGAATTCAGGTCCCCGCTTGGCGTTCTAGCGAACCTTCACGATGGGTATGCGACTTTGTTTTGTTTGTTTGACCTCTCGGTCCATGATTTCTACCGGTTCTTCCACAAAGTTGAGGCTCTCGTTGATCTCGATCTCGTCGAGTGGAATAACAAGAGTCTCATCGGACAGACACTTTTTCAAGTTCGAGACATGGAAGGTTGGATGTATGTTACTAAGTTCACGCGGTAGGTTAATTTTGTAAGCCACAGGGCCGATTCTAGCAAGAATCTCGAAAGGCCCTATGTATCTTGGATTTAGTTTCCCACACTTCCCAAAGCGTATTAAACCCTTCCACGGTGAGACCTTCAAAAAAACGTGGCCTCCTACCTGGAATTCCAAAGGTTTCCTCCTTTGGTCAGCATAGCTTTTCTGTCGGTCTCTGGAGGCTTTCAACCGTTCATGAATTTGAACGATCTTCTCTGTCGTTTCTCGTATGATTTCTGGACCGGTGAGAGTGCTTTCAGGAACTCGTCCTCTAGCTAACTGGGTATCGCCAACTTCAGTCTAGCACAGAGGGGATCTGCACTTTCGACCATAGAGGGCTTCAAACGGAGCAGCCTTTATGCTTGTATGATAACTATTGTTGTATGAAAATTCGACAAGGGGTAAATGGATATCCCATGCCTTTCCAAAGTCAATCACACAGGCTCTCAGCATATCTTCCAAAGTTTGTATCGTTCTCTCACTTTGCCCGTCTGTTTGTGGGTGGTAGGCTGTACTCATATCTAGCCTAGTCCCCAGGGAACTTTGTAGTGACTGCCAGAATCTTGAAGTGAATCTACTATCTCTATCGGAGATAATGGATATCGGAACACCATGCAGTCGCACTACTTCTTTTATGTAAGTTCTTGTAAGCTTTTCCATTTTGTCAGTTTCTTTGATTGGTAGGAAATGTGCGGATTTGGTCAATCTGTCGACGATGACCCATATAGTATCAAGTCCACCCGTCGTCTTGGGCAACTTGGTTATGAAGTCCATAGTAATCCGTTCCCATTTCTATTCTGGTATCTCCGGTTGTTGTAGTAATCCTGACGGTTTTTGATACTCGACTTTAACCTTTGCGCAAGTAAGGCATTTACTTACGAATGTAGCAATTTCTGCTTTCATCTTAGGCCACCAGTACAGTTTCTTAAGAACCAAATACATTTTATCTGAACCTGGGTGAACGGAATATCTTGAGTTGTGTGCTTCGGTCATGACTACGTCTCTGAAACCACCATGTTTTTGTGTCCAGATTCGGTCCATTAGATAATATGCTCCGCCACCCTTGACTTCTAGATTCTTTTCCATTCCTCGCAGGGATTCACCCGCCACATTTTCAGGTTACAAAGCTTCCATTTGTGCCTCCTTAATTTGTGTGGATAAGTGGGAATGGATAGTCATAGTCATAGATTTGACCCTCCGACCAGTGTATTCCTTTCGACTGAGGGCGTCAGCTACCACGTTGGCCTTGCTAGGATGATAACGAATTTCACATTCGTAGTCATTGAGTAACTCAACCCATTGTCGTTGTATCATTGTGAGTTCCTTCTGATTAAAAATGTGTTGAAGGCTCTTGTGATCGGTGAAAATACTACTCTTTGTTCCGTATAAGTAGTGTCTCCATATCTTCAGAGCAAATACTACTGCTCCTAACTCAAGATCGTGGGTCGTATAGTTCACTTTGTGTGTCTTAAGCTGTCGGGAGGCATAAGCAATAACCTTCCCTCTCTGCATAAGAACACAACCTAGTCCTTGGTTTGATGCATCGCAATATACTACGAAATCTTCTATCCCTTCGGAGAGGGATAGTATCAGTGCAGTGCACAAGGCCTGTTTCAGCGTTTGGAACGCCTTCTCTTGTTTTGCTTCCCAGTCAAAGGACACGCCTTTCTGGGTTAATGTAGTAAGAGGTTTCGCAATGCTAGAGAAGTTCTTTATGAATCTGCGATAGTAGCCGGCGAGACCTAGAAATTGACGAATTTTTGTAGGTGTCTTTGGTGCCGACCAGTTCTCAATGGCCTTAATTTTGGAGGGGTCCACGTGTATCCCTTTCTCGCTAACAACGTGGCCCAAAAATTCGACTCTTCGAATCCAAAATTCGCATTTAGAGAACTTCGCATAGAGTTTGTCCGATCGCAGTGTTTCTAGGACTTTTCGTAGGTGCTGACTATGCTCTTCCTTACTTCGGGAGTAGATAAGTATATCATTGATAAAGACGATGACAAACTGATCCAAGTAAGGACGGCACACCCTATTCATTAGGTCCAAAAATACTGCTGGTGTGTTGGTTAATCCGAATGGCATCACTACAAATTCGTAGTGTCCATAACGAGTTTGGAAAGCTGTCTTAGGAATATCCCCCTCTAGTACTCGTAATTCGTGATATCCGGATCGTAGATCTATCTTTGAGAAGTAGTTTGCTCCTTGAAGTTGATCAAATAGGTCGTCAATACGGGGTAAGGGATAACGGTTTTTGACGGTAAGTTTGTTCAGTTCTCTGTAGTCAATGCACATACGGAACGATCCGTCTTTCTTCTTTACGAACAAGACTGGTGCTCCCCAAAGTGAGAAACTTGGTCTTATGAATCCTTTTTGAAGGAGTTCGTTAACTTGACTGGAAAGTTCTTGCATCTCTGCTGGTGCGAGACGATAAGGCGATTTCGCTACTGGGGTAGCCCCTGGAACTAAGTCGATTCTGAACTCGACTTGGCGTTGTGGTGGTAATCCCGGTAGTTCTTCTGGAAAGATATCGGGAAAGTCGCGTACTTCTGGAATGTTCTTGATGTCCTTCAGTTCCTGACTTGTATCGATGATGTGTGCTAGGAATGCTCGACAATCCTTCCGTAAACACTTTCGAGCTTGGATGCACGAAATGATGCAAAGGTTTGTACTTGATTTGTCGCCGTAAATCACTAATGTTTCGTTGTTAGGGAGATTAAGACGAACTGCTTTCTCAAAGCACATGATGTCGGTGCGAAGAAGACTCAACCAATCCATGCCGACTATGACGTCGAAACTTTTAATTTGGACCGGCATGAGATTGATTGGGAAAGAATGGCCGTCTAAAGTTAACGTACAGTCCATGTATATGCAGTTAGTGTTTTTGGTTTTTCCATTGGCCATCTCTACAGTGAATGATTTTTCTAACTTGCTAGGTTTAGGTTTTAGTAAGTGAATAAAGTTTTGACTCACGAAGCTTCTCTCTGCTCCACTATCGAATAATATGCATGCATATGAACTATCTAGAAGGAACGTACCAGCAACTACAGTCGGATCAGCTACAGCTTCATCGTGGCCTATCGCCAAAACTCGTCCCACCCCGCCGGTATTTGCTGCCTTTGGGCAGTTCCTCTTGTAGTGGCCCACCTCGCCACAACCGTAGCAAGTTTGGCCTATACCCGCGCTAGGGACTTGAGTGATCGGCTTTGCGGGATCCTTGCAGAAACGGACAACGTGTCCCTTTCTGTTGCAGTTGGAGCACTGCATTTCCTGACAAGGTCCATGATGGTGGTAAGTGCATTTGGTGCACTTTGGAAGATTACCCCCATAAGTCTTTGTTGGGTAGGGATTTGTAGGGACTGTAGTAGGTACAGTGGCATCATTCACTGAAACCAGTTGTTTCTTTGCGGATTCTTGGGAAGACCCACCCTTCCCTTTATTCCATACTCTCTTCTTGCTATTGTTGTTGTTGTTGTTGTTGTTGTTGTTGCTTCCCCTTTGTGGTTCTGGTGTAGCAACCATTGAGTTCTGATGACCTCCATAATCAACAAGAGATTGTGCCAGTTCCTTGGCACTTTCAAAGGTGTCAGGTTTTGAAGCTAACACGCTTGACCTAATTTGGGGCGACAACCCCCAAATGTATCTCTCTATTTTCTTGCTCTCAGGAGTAGTCATATCTGGGCAAAGGATTGCCAGATCGCAGAACCTGTTGGTATAAGTCGCGATGTCGTTACCAACCATTCCAAGAGTCCAGAGTTCGTGCTCGAGTTTTTGAATCTCTCCTCTTGGACAGTATTCTCTCATCAGCATGACTTTTAAGCTCTCCCAGCTTATGGAGTTTGCCACTATCAGGGTAAGTACCTTAACGTGGCCATTCCACCAAGTTAAAGCTCTATCAATAAGGGTGAAAGTTGCAAACTTGACTTTGCTGTGCTCGGGACAGGAGCAGATTTCAAAGACTGACTCCGTCCTTTCAATCCACTGCCTCAGGGCTATCACACCACCAGTTCCATAAAACATCCGGGGTTTGGCATTAGTAAAGTCCTTATAGGTGCATTCACGGGGTTGCCCATGACTCTCGCCATGGTTGGTTAGGTGTGTGCCAGTTCCCGAGCCAGTAGTACCCGAGTTATTGATTTGTGACATGGCAGCTGCTACCGCTGCGGTGACTGCTGCTTGGAACATGACAACATCAAATTGAGGTGGTGGTGGTACAGGTGATTCCCCACCGTTGTCTCGCCTTGGGTTCCTACGCGGAAGCATCCTTCAACTAAAGGTTGAAAAGATAACGATAAGAATTACTTAGTATAGAAACTGAATGTGTCGTATGAACCAAATTTGCTATAGTTCGACAACAGATGATAGTATGAGTCTTAAAATAGAAGAATGAAAGTTATTTGTAAGACTGAAAATATAAAACAAGCATTTGGTTTCTCGATGACTTTTCAAGGATTTAATGAAATACTCAACGTAGTAATAATAGTGCCACTTATATTAATATAAAAGTTGATACAACGATCACGGAAATTTGACCCCTATAAGGGTCTCCGGTTACAAAGTTTGAGAAATTTAAAGACTTTTAGCCGATGTCCTAATCTTATAAAAAAATTTGAGATTTTTGCAAGAACTACTTGCGACATAGGTTGCGCTTGGAGCTTGACTCCGCATCCGATTGCTTTGACTCCATCAGACGCCTATCAAAAGCAGCTTGTTGTTCCCTCAATTCGGCGAGGGCTGCAATCATTTGCGCTTGGAATGCCTCGGTTTGGAGTTGAGCATTGTCTTGCATCATGTCCAGCCTACGGATGTCGGAAGTGTGAACCTGTACTTCCACGTTGACATCCCGGAGCCAGCTAGCTTGAACTCCGGATTGATAGGACTGATTGGCAAGCTTGCCCACCATTACTGGGAGTGCCTGATCAGCCGAACCTCTGCCGCGGACATCATAGAAGTCCCGGCACATGCCGTAGGGAGGGCGCAAGTTTTGTTGTTGGCTCCAATGATGGAGGTGACTTCCCCAGACGGGAGTCGGTCCTTGAAAGTTCCTTACGAAGACGGGAGGTTGTACGGGTGGTGGATTGATCACTTCCGGCTCTGAGTCGGTACCAGAGTCATCATCCACTTCTATGGGTTCCTCGTCCTCTTCAGGATCATCTTCGACCCATCCTCCGTTGCCTTGGTTGGGAAAGTAGGGGTCGTCAGGGTGGTGAAATCCGGCCATTTGACTGTACGAGAAAGAGGGTTATGCAAGATTAAACATGTAAGTTAAACTAGTTTATGTAGCAAATACTCCTATAGTATTTAAATTCTTGTGTTTGATTCTTGTGACGGTTTGGTAAGTTTTTGTTGGATTAGTGTCTAAGTCCATAACTATTTTGGTATGTACTTGACCCGATGGTGCATGGTCCTTTTGGGTTGCCTTCACCAAAGCAACTTGATTGGAGAAATAAATAAAGAGAGAGGTTATTATGATTTATTAATATGTTATAAGAATAATATATTAAAGGAGAAATCATATTTGTTTAATTAATATTGGTCAATAATTAATTAAGAATTAATTTTGTGATCAAATGTAATTAATTAAACTAGAGGGGCTGAATTGTAATTATGTGATAGTTGCAAAATAGGGCAATGGTTATCCATGTTAAAGGATGGACGAATTCAAGGATAAGGATATTCTTAAAATCGTCCAAAGGTCCAAGAGATAGGGATTTCCAAGGCTTATCTTATGGTTGCTTGATGGGCAAGTAACTAGATAAGGATAAGGACTGAAACCCTAATCCCAACCCTATATAAAGACCCCTAAGGCCTTAGGATTTCATACACTTGATCCCTAGAAGTCCTAAGGACAAAATCTTATACCCTTCCTCTCTCTTTATACCTTCTCCACTTGCTTATGGTGTTTGTAAGCCATTAGAGGAGTGACACTTGTGACTCTCAGCTTTCCAAGGTCAATTCAAGGAGGAATTGGATTGTTATTGCTATATAACAATCAAGGTATGTTCTTAAACCTAATTACATGTGAATTCTGATTTCCATATGCATGAATTAGGGTTCAAAGTCTTGGATTCAAAGTATGTACAATAGAGAAACCTAGATCCAAGCTTTAGGGTTTGAATGAGCACATAGGATGTCTTATGACCAAAACCCATCAGTGGTATCAGAGCCATGATTGGTTTCTATTGTATTGATGCTTGATGTAACTGAAAATCGTGTTTTGGCCTCACTGTTCGACCTGACTCGGCGAGTCACTCTTGGACTCGGCGAGTCAGCCCTACTCGGCGAGTTCCAGAGGGTGACTCGGCGAGTCGGTGCGTCAGATAGTGCTTATCTCGGGATTTCTTGCTGTTTTTGCATTGGGATAATTACCTTATCATGTTAGATTAATATTAATCCGATTATATGATATATTTGACTATATTTTTAATCTAATTGAAGATATTTATCAATTAATAAGATAATTGTTTCCTTATAAGATAATTGATTAATTATTTTAAGTAAATTGATAAATTATTTTGCAAGAAATCATCAAATATGGATAATTATGTGATTAAATGTTAATTTGAATTATTTGTTATTTGATCCTTGTTGTTGTGAAAAGTTTCATATTTGGCCCTTTAGGTTTGATAGTTTAAATTTGAACCCCAAAAGTTTTTGTTGTTTTGAAATTTAAATAGTTGAAACCCTAATGTTTTGAAAAAGGTTTCAAAACTTGCCCTCAAGTTTTGGAATTTAAATTTTGATTAAATAGTTTAATTTTGATGCATATTTAAATTCTAAACCCTAATGTGTTGAAATGTTTCAAAACTTGCCCTCAAGTTTTGGAATTTAAAAGTTGATTAAAAGTTTAATTAGGAATGTTAAATTCTAAAACTCTAGTATTGTTTTGAAAAAGTTCACATCACACCCTTATGGTTTTATTAACTAATTAAGGTGTATAATTAAAAGAGGTTTAGTAAATCCATAAAAGTTTAGGTTTACAATTTAATTGAATTAAAAGTATAATTGTTAAATTAGACCACCTAGTATTTTAAAAGTATAAAATACACTCTATACTATATATAACATTAAAAGTCTAACATTATATATATGTATGAGTAAAAGTCAGTCTTACCGTTAGTAGGCCTCATTCACGAAGCTGGTCTATAAGGGGTGTTTAAGGAAATTGCCTATAAAATGGCGATTGAATGGGTATCCACTCTTACCCACCGCACTCTTGACTAGTGGAGGGTCGTTAGCCGAACGGGTAGGATAGGACGAAACCTTCCATTATAAGTATAATGAATTATTAAAGTAACTAAATGTTTCATAAAATTCCCAATCTTAGTTACTTAGGCAAAAGTGAATTGATGCAATTCCATGAAATTACACTTTGTGCCCTTGCAAAGACGTTAGTGGAGTGTGTGTGGTTTACCGGCACACTAAATGGTTCTAAGCAATGGTAGCAAAGGGTGACTCAATGTTTGTCATAGTTCGGTGGAGCGTGTGTGGTTTACCGGCACATGGAATAGGTGACTGTAACATGTGAGGGCACCATGTTAGTTTGCATGGTTATTCACACCCGCTTTGTGATCCTCGGCATCCCAGTCAAAAACTAGAGGGGCATATCGAGATTTAAACATGCCATTGAAAGTTCAATGAATCTAAAAGGATCTAGGAGTTTTCATAGATTTAAAACTTAAATTTCTTTTCGTTTTTCATGGTGGAAATTAGTGAATCGTCATTCACTTACCTTCAAATGTTCTGCAATTTGGGTTACAACATCCCTCTCCCGAGTTGTAGAATATTGTGTTGGGTCCTAGCCTTAGTATTTCATTTGGGTGATTTACTAAGGACTCAATCAATCAACTAACTTGAATTTGTTTTTTCTCCCGTTTTGTAGATGTCAAAGTTCGACAGCTATGGTCTTCCCAAATCCCGTGGAACAAGCATTCCACATGAAGATGATATTCCACGATTCAATCGAGGAACGAGAAATCATGCTTCACTCCCTCCTCCTCCTCCTCCTATTGTTCTCCCCAACCCACAAGATCGAAGAATTGAAAGGTTAAATATCACTAAAGCCCTATTGGAAATGAAACATGAAGATGGTAAACCTGTGTGTGCCCACGTTCTAGGAATGAAATCACACATTGATAGGTTGATAATGTTGGGTGTGTCATTCCCGAATGAGTTGGCTGTGAATTGGGTTTTGCAGTCACTTCCAGAATCATATAATGAGTTCAAAAGAAAGTATTATATGATGGATCATGACGACAACCTCATTGACCTAACTTACATGCTCATTGCTGCTGAATCAGAAATGATTTGGCGAAGCAATGGAGCGTATTTGTTGGGAGAGTCAACCGGCCATACTTCCAAGGACGTTCTAGGAGAACCGACCTGCGTTTGCTACCAAAAGAAAGGGCGTTGGATACAAGTCTGCCCAAAGAGCCTGAAGAGTCCAGAAGATGGGAGAGTCAAAGAGTATGGCTGCGCTTCAGGTAAAATCTACTATCTAACTCCATTAAGTTCCTATTCATTAATTCTTAATACATAATGTAATAAGATTGCATTTGAATGTTTTACAGGATCGGTGAAAAGAAAGGAAGCTTGGTGAAAGAGCAAGATGAATCTAATCACAAGGAATGGATCTTGATCGCATGGACTTGAAGATTAGATTTTGATCTTAGATAGTTATGATAGAGTTGTTAGAAAATTTTCTTTTGAAATACATAGTTTTCAATGGATTTTGCATTGTAAGGACATATGTTTTCCGCTGCTTTTATAAATAAAATAAATTTTCGTTTGACTTATTTATTTATTTGTTTATTTCCTTGCAATGAAATCGTTATGAAAATTGGTGTTTGCATATTTCTACAACAAAATGATATGATTCTTATTTATGGTGTTTATGGAAAAGTCGAGAATTTACCAAATAGGGAGAGTTTTCTCATCGCCCAAGTTTCAATTGGACATAAATTTGGAATCATGCAACTTGGTTGCACGATGAATGAGAAATTTCATATATGGAAATTAGACTAATTCGTTGACAAGGTGTCAAGTGAAGGACTAAGAGATCGAGCACACAATGTTGCGTGTTGATCAAGTCCACCATAAGAGTAAAAAAAATGATATTCGTCATGATTTACTAAAGGTTTAGTAAATATGATTATACTTACATGATTAGGTGTAATTCTGAATTGATTAAAGGGTTTAAATCAATAGCAGAACGAATAAGAAGAATCAAGTAGGCAGAAAGATAAAAGTTACTCCATTCTAAGATGAATGGAGAGTACCTTTTATGCTTTATGATAGGTCTTAATGATTAAGAACCATATCTCAATTGATCCTCTAAGTGAGTCTTAGTACAATTGTATGTCTAAGAAGAGGAATCAAGAATTGAAGAAATGGTTAAATCAATAAGTCAATCATACTTCGTTCCAATAACAAATCTTAAAGTTAAGATTGTGACATTGAGTGAAAGGTATTAAGAAGTTTTGTAACTTTCATTAAATGTGGAAAGTTGTGATGTCTTGGATAAGAAAAAGAGCAACTAGGACCAATTTGTGAAGTGTTTTGATAAAAACTACACTAACTCTTGAATATTTGTTTGTCAAGAAATGTTTATTGACAAGAGAATCTTATATGTCAAGGAGTCAGTGGGAGTCTTAATGGTCTTGAAAGGTTTCAAGAACAAATCAAATAAACCTTATCGATCATCACTAGCACACGAGTTGAGGTTTACAACCTATCGTGTTGACATTATTTTGATTCTGTGCCAATCCAATCGAGTTAATTATGCATGTGAGTTCTATGAGTTCTCATTTTGAACGCATAAAAGGCAAAGCACCTTAATCAATGAAAGGTACATTGATAGGAAAATGTGAGCTGTTTAACTACTTGGAAGACATGGTGGGCAGCTGTGCTACCATAAAGGCAAGAAATCGAGATCAAGAAAGTTCAGTCCATATGAGTTTGAATTTGTCGTAAACCTTTGGTTTTGACAAATTCACATGGATAGGAACACATACACCGCTCAAATCTAAGTGTCATAAGATTTCCTCCTTCATGAAAATGATTGTAAGGAAATGCTTTCACTAAGAAAGATTTAAGAAGATAGTGATTGTAAAATTGCATTCTCGAATTCGATTATGGTTACGGTATCCCTTTCCATAATTTGAATTGTGAGGTTTGGCAATTAGTCTTAATTGTTTAGACACACATATGAACTATCGAAGGCAAATGTGTGTAAGTTCAAGAAACCTTGATAAAAGATTATCAAAGCACTAAGTATTAAAAACATGAACTTAAGAAATTCAATAAGTATTGTTTTCTGAAAGTTAAGATGTTTATGAATACATGTCGAAGCTAGTGGGAGCATAAGTTTTATGTTTTATAATAATCATCATGATAGTGGGAGCATAAATGTTATGATTGTATGATTATTAAGGAAAGTATTGCAAGGTTAGCAATATTAATTATAGAAAACATGAGTCATACTTTGCAAAGTCACAATAGTTGAAGAGTTGTTTTGCTATAATTAAGGGAGAGAATATTATGCTTCATTTCAAATCTAAAGGTTTAGGTTGAGAAATGTTAATAAAATTAGTCAAAGGTACAAAGTGTGTTCTTAAAATTTCGATTATGATTACGGCATCCCTCTTCACTATTCAAATTTTAAGAACATAGCAAATAAAACATTATGCGTCGTGTCCCTTACGCTTCGGGTATAGGATCGATTGTAAATGGTTTAATGTTTGACCATTCTAAAATTTTCCAAATGTCGAGCACATTTAGAGGGAAAAAGGACTAGAATCAGTTTAGACTAAAATAATTAAACAAGTGTCAAAGGATAATCCAAGTTCGACGAGGATTGGTCGCTTGTGAGTAGTTGGAAGTATAGTATTGGAAAATATGGAAATGTTTCCATATTGGATGGACCATATCGATATCATTACGAATAGATAAGATTCTATTAAGAATGAGTTGTCATATGGAACATATGGAAGTGTGTCCATATTGGGAATTGAATATTGAGAAATCTATGATTAGATTAGAAACTTCTATGCAAAAGGATGTTTAAAGAATGTACTTTGAGTGAGAGACATCACGTCTATGGAATTGTCTTGTAACAATCTCCGATAGAGGACTTTGTAATATCATTGGCAATAGTCTTTGTGACTTTGGTGCAGTGACATTACGAAAGGATAAGTTGCATAGAATGTTAGAATCTAGCATATTCTATAAGTAGCAAGAATTTGATATTCTTTAACTTATGGAAAAAGGATTTGGAGTTGAGAAATGAGAATGATTGGAAATGTGTTCAATATGATCTATTTCACAAAGTAAGAACCATAGGTAAACATTGTGTGCATGCTAGGAGCATGGGACAAGTGTTGTAATTCAAGTAAGAAGTTGATTACCCGAAACGACAAATAATGAGTAATCAATATGGTGATAAATAAAAGGCAATTTATTTATACTCAAAGGTTTGAGGCCATATGGGATTAGTATTATTCTTGTGATTCACATTTGCATGTTTTGACTTCCAGAATAATTGAGTTTATTAAGAATAATCGAATTATTCGAACGGGCCACAGTTGTTCATATGTTGGAAGTAGATATGAATGAAGACTGTCGTGAATTGGTGTGTGGATTGTCTAAAAGAGTATTAGACATAGCAAATGTTTGCTGCAACGTTCATGAGTGCTTATGAATATGAATTTGAGCATTGGACTAAACCCACGCTTACTTGGATCACTCCATGAAACTGTATCACGAGTGATTAGTGACACGATAACATCTTATATTCTTGAAACCGAGATGTGTGAGTTGTATCTTGCGAATCGGTTGCACATTGATAATATGTAAACGCACTAGTAACTTGGTGTTATAAAACATATTGTTGTGTGTGATTCGTTGAGTGAGTGCAAGCAAACATTGTATCAAAGTTTATCCGTTCCTTTTATTCAAAGTAGGATAAAAGCGATATCTTTGGGCCCCTCGATGATTTAGTGATCACAAACATAAATGCTCGGCCGGGCTAGGGCTAATTTGATTTGTTCAATTAGTCAGTCGTCATAAATCGGAATCGAGATATAGTACAAAGAGAATGATTTGAAATCATATCTCATATGATATCTAGAATGGAGGAATATATGATCCCTTATCTAAGGACACGCGTATTTGATATGATCAGAGTTGACAACGGCTTTGGAAAGCTACGATTGCAAATCGGGATCCAAAGTCATATGCATAATAGTTGTTAGAATTATTCAAGTGGGAGACTGTTGGATTAGTGTCTAAGTCCATAACTATTTTGGTATGTACTTGACCCGATGGTGCATGGTCCTTTTGGGTTGCCTTCACCAAAGCAACTTGATTGGAGAAATAAATAAAGAGAGAGGTTATTATGATTTATTAATATGTTATAAGAATAATATATTAAAGGAGAAATCATATTTGTTTAATTAATATTGGTCAGTAATTAATTAAGAATTAATTTTGTGATCAAATGTAATTAATTAAACTAGAGGGGCTGAATTGTAATTATGTGATAGTTGCAAAATAGGGCAATGGTTATCCTTGTTAAAGGATGGACGAATTGAAGGATAAGGATATCCTTAAAATCGTCCAAAGGTCCAAGAGATAGGGATTTCCAAGGCTTATCTTATGGTTGCTTGATGGGCAAGTAACTAGATAAGGATAAAGACTGAAACCCTAATCCCAACCCTATATAAAGACCCCTAAGGCCTTAGGATTTTGTACACTTGATCCCTAGAAGTCCTAAGGACAAAATCTTATACCCCTCCTCTCTCTTTATACCTTCTCTACTTGCTTATGGTGTTTGTAAGCCATTAGAGGAGTGACACTTGTGACTCTCAGCTTTCCAAGGTCAATTCAAGGAGGAATTGGATTGTTATTGCTATATAACAATCAAGGTATGTTCTTAAACCTAATTACATGTGAATTCTGATTTCCATATGCATGAATTAGGGTTCAAAGTCTTGGATTCAAAGTATGTACAATAGAGAAACCTAGATCCAAGCTTTAGGGTTTGTATGAGCACATAGGATGTCTTATGACCAAAACCCATCAGTTTTGACTTGTTGCTTACTAGGATCATTCCTCGATATACGTTGGTCCAATCTCAGGCAAATATAGTTGATCACGCTATATTTGTCCAAAATCTGATTACATATATCGAGTCTTAATCGTAGTGTCAACTGTTGGATTAGTGTCTAAGTCCATAACTATTTTGGTATGTACTTGACCCGATGGTGCATGGTCCTTTTGGGTTGCCTTCACCAAGGCAACTTGATAGGATGAATTATGGAGAGAAAGGATTAAATATGATTTATTAATATATTATGGGAATAATATATTAAAGGAGAAATCATATTGTTTAATTAATATTAGTCAATAATTAATTGGTAATTAGTTTTGTGACTAAAAGAGATTAATTAAACTTAAGGGACTGGAATTGTAATTATAGGATAATTGCAATTTGGGCCATGGATTGCCTTGAATCAAGAGGTGGACGAATTCTATGGGGAAACCCATAAGGAAATCGTCCATGGGCTTGATTAAAGGAGTCTATGGGTTGCTTAGGGCTTAAGCAACCAAATTAGGGTTTCCTTGTTAGATAACCCTAATAGCCTCACTATATAAAGAACCCTTAAGGCTCAAAAACGTGGGGAACTTCTTTTCTAGGGTTAGAACACGTTTTGGGCAGCCTCCATCCTCTCTCCTCTTCATCCTCTTGCTTATGGTGTTTGTGAACCATTAGAGGAGTGACACTTGTGACTCTAAGCCTTCCAAAGTCAATTCAAAGGAGGAATTGGGATTGTTATTGCTACATAACAATCAAGGTAATATCTTAAACCTAATTATATGTTAATATTGATTTCCATATGCTAGAATTAGAGTTTATAGTCTTGGATTCAAAGCATGTACAATAGAGAAACCTAGATCCAAGCATTATGGTTTGTATGAGCACATAGGATGTCTTATGACCAAAACCCATCAGTGGTATCAGAGCCTAGCTTGGTTTCAATTGTATTGATGCATTAGATATCTGGAAAATTCGTTTTTTGGGTTTCTGGAGGCTAGACTCACCAAGTCCATAGCTGAACTCGCCGAGTCCAAGGTGACTCGACGAGTCCAAGCCTGACTCGACGAGTCAGCTTGTCAGATGGAGGGTACTTCGGGATTTCTTGCTGTTTTTGCTTATGGATAGTTACCTTATCATGTTAGATCAATATTAATCCGATTATATGATATATTTGACTATATTTTTGATCTAATTGAAGATATTTATCAACTAATAAGATAATTGTTTCCTTATAAGATAATTGATTAATTATTTTGAGTAATTTGATAAATTGTTTTGTAAGAAATCGTTAAATAAATCAAATATGGATAATTATGTGATTAAATGTTAATTTGAATTATTTGTTATTTGATCCTTGTAGTTATGAAAAGTTTCATATTTTGCCCTTTAGGTTTTATAGTTTAAATTTGAACCAAAAAGTTTTGGTGTTTTGAAATTTAAATAGTTGAAATCCTAATGTTTAAAAAAAAAGGTTTCAAAACTTGCCCTCAAGTTTTGGAATTTAAATTTTGATTAAATAGTTTAATTTTGATGCATATTTAAATTCTAAACCCTAATAGTTTGAAATGTTTCAAAACTTGACCTCAAGTTTTGGAATTTAAAAGTTGATTAAAAGTTTAATTAGGAATGTTAAATTCTAAAACTCTAGTATAGTTTTGAAAAAGTTCAAATCACACCCTTATGGTTTTGTTAATTAATTAAGGTGTATAATTAAAAGAAGTTTAATAAATCCATAAAAGTTTTGGTTTAGAATTTAATTGAATTAAAAGTATAATTGTTAAATTAGACCACCTAGTATTTTAAAAGTATAAAATACACCCTATACTATATATAACATTAAAAGTCTAACATTATATATATGTATAACTAAAAGTCAGTCTTACCGTTAGTAGGCCTCATTCACGAAGCTGGTCTATAAGGGGTGTTTAAGGAAATTGCCTGTAAAATGGCGATTGAATGGGTATCCACTCTTACCCACCGCACTCTTGACTAGTGGAGGGTCGTTAGCCGAACGGGTAGGATAGGACGAAACCTTCCATTATAAGTATAATGAATTACTAAAGTAACTAAATGTTTTCATAAAATTCCCAATCTTAGTTACTTAGGCAAAAGTGAATTAATGCAATTCCATGAAATTACACTTTGTGCCCTTGCGAAGACGTTATTGGAGCGTGTGTGGTTAACCGGCACACTAAATGGGTCTAAGCAAAGGTAGCAAAGGGTGACTCAATGTTTGTCATAGTTCGGTGGAGCGTGTGTGGTTTACCGGCACATTGAATAGGTGACTGTAACATGTGAGGGCACCATGTAAGTTTGCATGGTTATTCACACCCGCTTTGTGATCCTTGGCATCCCAGTCACAAACAAGAGGGGCATATCGAGATATAAACATGCCATTGAAAGTTCAATGTATCTCAAAGGATCTAGGAGTTTTCATAAATTTAAAACTTAAATTTCTTTTTCGTTTTTCATGGTGGAAATTAGTGAATCGTCATTCACTTACCTTCAAATATTCTGCAACTAGATTACGGCATCCCTTTACTAGGTTGTAGCGTATTGTGTTGGGTCCTAGCCTTGGAATTTCATTTGGGTGATCTACCAAGGACTCAATCTATCTACTAACTTGAATTCATTTTTCTCCCGTTTTGTAGATGTCAAAGTTCGACAACTATGGTCTTCTCAAATCCCGTGGAACAAGCATTCCACATGAAGATGATATTCCACAATTCGATCGAGGAACAAGAGATCATGCTTCACTTCCTCCTCCTCATCCAATTATTCTCCCTAACCCACAAGTTTAAAGGCTTGAAAAGTTCAAGATCACTCAAGCCCTTTTGGCAAGTAAACATAAAGAAGGAAAGTCCGTGTGTGCACACGTCCTAGGGATGAAGTCACACATTGATAAGTTAAGAATGTTGGGATCTGTTGTCTGTGAGGGAATGGCTGTTGATTGGGTTCTTCAGTCACTTCCCAACTCATATAGTGAGTTCGTAAGAGAGTACTATATGATGAACTACGACGTGACCCTTATAGATCTCACCTATATGCTTATTGCTGCTGAATCTGCAATGATTTGGCGCAATAGAAAAGCAAAGTTGATTGGTGAATCTGCCTTCGAAACCTCTATGGATATAGACAATGGCAACGAAAGACATGCTATGATCGAAAAGTTTGATCATAAGAGAAAGGCGATGTCTGAAGTAGTTGCATGTCCTGTTCCAAAAGAGTCGATTTGCTTTTATTGCCAAGAGAAGGGGCATTGGAGACGAAGCTGCCCCATTTACCTAAGAGATCTAAGAGATGGGAGAGTCGAAATGTATGGCTCTAATATAGGTAAAATCCATTTACTAACTCTTTTAAGCTTTTATTCTAGATTCTTAATACATAATGTAATAAGATTACAATTGATGTTTTATAGGATCGAAGAAAAGAAAGGGAGCTTAAGGGAAGAAGTGAGCAAAATCTAACCGTAAAGAAATGGATTTCGATCGCATTTCTCGAAGATTAGATTCTTGAGCTACCACTTAGAGTTAGAATTAGATTGCTAAGAAAGATGTATTAGCATAAGTTTTCAAATGAGTTGTATTGTAAGGACAAAATTTTTCCGCGATAAAATAAATTTTGATTTTAAATTTTATTTATTTATCCTTACAATGGCATGTATGAAAAATTGATGTTAAAATGTTTCTATTATTAGCAATAATGAATTTGGTTCTTATTATGTTATTTATGGAAAGTCGAGAATTTACCAAATAGGGAGAGTTTCTCATCGCCCAAGTTTCAATTGGACAGAAACTTGGAATCATGCATCTTGGTTGCACGATGAATGAGAAATTTCATATTTGGAAATTAGACTAGTTCGTTGACAAGGTGTCAAGTGAAGGACTAAGAGATCGAGCACACAATGTTGCGTGTTGATCAAGTCCACCATAAGAGTAACAATGATATTCGTCATGATTTACTAAAGGTTTAGTAAATATGATTATACTTACATGATTAGGTGTAATTCTGAATTGATTAAAGGGTTTAAATCAATAGCAGAACGAATAAGAAGAATCAAGTAGGCAGAAAGATAAAAGTTTCTCCATTCTAAGATGAAGGGAGAGTACCTTTTATGCTTTATGATAGGTCTTAATGATTAAGAACCATATCTCAATTGATCCTCTAAGTAAGTCTTAGTACAATTATATGTCTAAGAAGAGGAATCAAGAATTGAAGAAATGGTTAAATCAATAAGTCAATCATACTTCGTTCCAATATCAAATCTTAAAGTTAAGATTGTGACATTGAGTGAAAGGTATTAAGAAGGTTTGTAACTTTCATTAAATGTGGAAAGTTGTGATGTCTTGGATAAGACAAAGACCAACTAGGACCAATTTATGAAGTGTTTTGATAAAAACTACACTAACTCTTGAATATTTGTTTGTCAAGAAATGTTTATTGACAAGAGACTCTTATATGTCAAGGAGTCAGTGGGAGTCTTAATGGTCTTGAAAGGTTTCAAGAACAAATCAAATAAACCTTATCGATCATCACTAGCACACGAGTTGAGGTTTACAACCTATCGTGTTGACATTATTTTGATTCTGTGCCAATCCAATCGAGTTAATTATGCATGTGAGTTCTATGAGTTCTCATTTTGAACGCATAAAAGGCAAAGCACCTTAATCAATGAAAGGTACATTGATAGGAAAATGTGAGCTGCTTAACTACTTGGAAGACATGGTGGGCAGCTGTGCTACCATAAAGGCAAGAAATCGAGATCAAGAAAGTTCGATCCATAAGAGTTTGAATTTGTCGTAAACTTTGGTTTTGACAAATTCACATGGATAGGAACACATACACCGCTCAAATCTAAGTGTCATAAGATTTCCTCCTTCATGAAAATGATTGTGAGGAAATGCTTTCACTAAGAAAGATTTAAGAAGATAGTGATTGTAAAATTGCATTCTCGAATTCGATTATGGTTACGGTATCCCTTTCCATAATTTGAATTGTGAGGTTTGGCAATTAGTCTTAATTGTTTAGACACACATATGAACTATCGAAGGCAAATGTGTGTAAGTTCAAGAAACCTTGATAAAAGATTATCAAAGCACTAAGTATTAAAAACATGAACTTAAGAAATTCAATAAGTATTGTTTTCTGAAAGTTAAGATGTTTATGAATACATGTCGAAGCTAGTGGGAGCATAAGTTTTATGTTTTATAATAATCATCATGATAGTGGGAGCATAAATGTTATGATTGTATGATTATTAAGGAAAGTATTGCAAGGTTAGCAATATTAATTATAGAAAACATGAGTCATACTTTGCAAAGTTGCAATAGTTGAAGAGTTGTTTTGCTATAATTAAGGGAGAGAATATTATGCTTCATTTCAAATCTAAAGGTTTAGGTTGAGAAATGTTAATAAAATTTAGTCAAAGGTACAAAGTGTGTTCTTAAGATTTCGATTATGATTACGGCATCCCTCTTCACAATTCGAATTTTGAGAACATAGCAAATAAAACATTATGCGTCGTGTCCCATACGCTTCGGGTATAGGATCGATTGCAAATGCTTTAATGTTTGACCATTCTAAAATTTTCCAAATGTCGAGCGCATTTAGAGGGAAAAGGGACTAGAATTGGTTTTGACTAAAATAATTAAACAACTATCAAAGGACAATCCAAGTTCGACGAGGATTGGTCGCTTGCGAGTAGTTGGAAGTATAGTATTGGAAAATATGGAAATGTTTCCATACTGGATGGACCGTATCGACATCATTACGAATAGATAAGATTTTATTAAGAATGAGTTGTCATATGGAACATATGGAAGTGTGTCCATATTGGGAATTGAATATTGAAAATCTATGACTAGATTAGAAACTTCTATGCAAAAGGATGTTCAAAGAATGTACTTTGAGTGAGAGACATCACGTCTATGGAATTGTCTTGTAACAATCTCCTATAGAGGACTTTGTAATATCATTGGCAATAGTCTTTGTGACTTTGGTGCAGTGACATTACGAAAGGATAGTTGCATAGAATGTTAGAATCTAGCATATTCTATAAGTAGCAAGAATTGATATTCTTACACTTATGGAAAAAGGATTTGGAGTTGTAAAATGAGAAAGATTGGAAATGTGTTCAATTTGATCTATTTCACAAAGTAAGAACCATAGGTAAACATTGTGTGCATGCTGGGAGCATGAGACAAGTGTTGGAATTCAAGTAAGAAGTTGATTAACCGAAACGAAAAATAATGAGTAATCAATATGGTGATAAATAAAAGGTGTTTTATTTATACTCAAAGGTTTGAGGCCATATGGGATTAGTATTATTCTTGTGATTCACATTCGCATGTTTTGACTTCCAGAATAATTGAGTTTATTAAGAATAATCGAATTATTCAAACGGGCCACAGTCGTTCATATGTTGGAAGTAGATTTGAATGAAGACTGTCGTGAATTGGTGTGTGGATTGTCTAAAAGAGTATTAGACATAGAAAATGTTTGCTGCAACGTTCATGAGTGCTTATGAATATGAATTTGAGCATTGGACTAAACCCACGCTCACTTGGATCACTCCATGAAACTGTATCACGAGTGATTAGTGACACGATAACATCTTATATTCTTGAAACCGAGATGTGTGAGTTGTATCTTGCGAATCGGTTGCACATTGATAATATGTAAACGCACTAGTAACTTGGTGTTATAAAACATATTGTTGTGTGTGATTCGTTGAGTGAGTGCAAGCAAACATTTTATCAAAGTTTATCCGTTCCTTTTATTCAAAGTAGGATAAAAGCGATATCTTTGGGCCCCTCGATGATTTAGTGATCACAAACGTAAATGCTCGGCCGGGCTAGGGCTAATTTGATTTGTTCAATTAGTCAGTCGTCATAAATCGGGAATCGAGATACAGTACAAAGAGAATGATTTGAAATCATATCTCATATGATATCTAGAATGGAGGAATATATGATCCCTTATCTAAGGACACGCGTATTTGATATGATCAGAGTTGACAACGGCTTTGGAAAGCTACGATTGCAGATCAGGATCTGAAGTCATACGCATAATAGTTATCAGACTTATCCAAGTGGGAGACTGTTGGATTAGTGTCTAAGTCCATAACTATTTTGGTATGTACTTGACCCGATGGTGCATGGTCCTTTTGGGTTGCCTTCACCAAAGCAACTTGATAGGATGAATTATGGAGAGAAAAGATTAAATATGATTTATTAATATATTATGGGAATAATATATTAAAGGAGAAATCATATTGTTTAATTAATATTAGTCAATAATTAATTGGTAATTAATTTTGTGACTAAAAGAGATTAATTAAACTTAAGGGACTGGAATTGTAATTATAGGATAATTGCAATTTGGGCCATGGATTGCCTTGAATCAAGAGGTGGACGAATTCTATGGGGAAACCCATAAGGAAATCGTCCATGGGCTTAATTAAAGGAGTCTATGGGTTGCTTAGGGCTTAAGCAACCAAATTAGGGTTTCCTTGTTAGATAACCCTAATAGCCCCACTATATAAAGAACCCTTAAGGCTCAAAAACGTGGGGAACTTCTTTTCTAGGGTAAGAACACGTTTTGGGCAGCCTCCATCCTCTCTCCTCTTCATCCTCTTGCTTATGGTGTTTGTGAACCATTAGAGGAGTGACACTTGTGACTCTAAGCCTTCCAAAGTCAATTCAAAGGAGGAATTGGGATTGTTATTGCTACATAACAATCAAGGTAATATCTTAAACCTAATTATATGTTAATATTGATTTCCATATGCTAGAATTAGAGTTTATAGTCTTGGATTCAAAGCATGTACAATAGAGAAACCTAGATCCAAGCATTAGGGTTTGTATGAGCACATACGATGTCTTATGACCAAAACCTAAATATTTGTTGTATAGTTAGATATCATGAAAATAATTTGTTGTATGCATGTATTTGTACTTAAATGATCTAACAATTTAAGTTAAACGCAACGCTGCTTAAGCGTAAAAATAAAAATGTTTTGTCAGAGAGTATTAGTCCCTTAAGCATTTATAGTTTGTATATCTTATGTGGTTCGATATACTTAGTTCACTATAAACATTGCTCTGATACCAATCTGTCACACCCCCAAACCTGAACGGCGGAAACGTTCGGGGGCGGATGACTTCATGTGGTAACGTAACAAATGAATACATAGTAAAGAAAGAAATACAACCATCATATATATAATTGAAAGTTTACATTTGTCAAAAGTTACATGTTCAAAGCCAATTACAATATGATGTCAAAATATGAGATTAAACTGGCGCCGCAGCATCCCTTCTTCAAAAGCATATTGATACCTGAAATTACTGAATCCCTGGGACATACAAGTAATTTTGAAAGAGTAGATCAACATTTAAGCTGGTGAGTTTCATAAGTATTAAATGACAATGTTTGTAAGAAATGAAATGTTTTGTCCTTGTTTGTTTGTTTCTTAGAAAATCCTATATTTTCTACTAGTATAAAAGTAGCCTTCTCTCAAGACTAATGTTTGTTTCTAAAAATGTATGTAAGTGTAAAATAACCAATATGTTTGAAAACCTCGTAAATCAATGCATTTTTAATACCCCATGTGAGTTTTATAACCATACTATTGACTCGGAATGCCTATACACAACGTTCTTTAGGCGTTGGAATGTTATGACGTTTGTCACCCCAAATGGTGGACTGTAGCTAACAGTCAAGGCGCGGGTTGTCAAGCCCGTATAGATCTATACACAAACACCATGCTCCCCCTCCAAGGGATTCTGGTATATAATACAGGACTTGAAATGTGTACTCGAACGTACGTGAAGTTAATGTCTCACAAACCGTGGTATAAAAACAGGTTTACGTGTTAAAATGTTCGTTTGTTCTTGTATATGAAAGTGACTTCTTGAAAATCGTGATTCTAGTATGTAAAAGTTAGCAATATCCTCATAAAACTATACCTATTATAGTTTTCTAAAAGTATGACTCGTTTGTTTAGAAATACCTAGAAAAGGAATCACTTGTTATGAACGTATAGATTTTTGTAGAGCCTAAGTTAGACAAGTATACATATAATCTAAGAAAATGTTTAGTTTATACATGCATTACAACAATTTATATTTCAAAAGATAGAATGTTATTATAACATATTTTATATACGAGAGTTCCCTATAAAGTTTATAAATCACATATGATTTGGTTATATAAAAGCATATAAAATAATTCTTTATATAACACACGAGGATACTCGTGTGTTTTACTTGTATCCCCCCCCCCCCCCCTTGAAAGCACATAAAACTATTTATAGAACATTTAAAAGGTTAATTAAGGGGTATGAACTCACTTGAAAGTTTGAAGAAAGCGAGATGGAAACCGGACAGAGTTTTCTCTCGGGAAACGGATTTTTCTCGGTATTCTCGGAAATCTCGGGAGTAAAATCGACCTTTGGGACTTGAGCAAAATGACCAGGGCTTCGGGTTAGAACGGGCATGGAAAATGAGGCAAGAACGCAAAAGAAAGTAGAGAAATGGAGCCCTTTCTTTGGAACCCTCGCATCCCTTTTATTGGGGCTGGAACCGCCTCGGTACGCAGGGCGTACGAGGGTACGCGGGCGTACGCGTACGTCATGCATGACCGAGTCCTCGACTGCCTCGGACTTCGGATGGGACAAAGGGTAGCTTCGCATAGGTTGGGACGTGGACGATCCGAGGCCTAGGCCTTGAGTACGCGGGGCGTACTTCAGCCCTATCTACTGACTCCTTCGGATAATACCAAGAGTTTATAATTAAATTTATATATAATTTAATTAATAAACTTCTAAAATTCATATCTTCTTCATACGAATTCCGTTTTTGATGGTCTTTATATCCACGCGTAGGTGAGACTACGCTCTACAACTTTCGTTTAGACTCAATCGGCAAATTTATAAATTGTTTTTATTATTTATTTTTAAAAGTGTCGTGATTAAGGAATTTCTCTAAAAATTCATAACTTCTTTATCTGACGTCGGTTTTTGCCAGACTTTTTACCACTGAATTACCATTGTCGAGACCTTCGATTCTCGTTTAGGTCATTCCGGCCAAAAGTCACTCGATCTCCGATTCGAGTTTTTAGCTGTCTGTTGCTAAGCCGAACTTGGAAAAATCATAACTTCAATATACAAAGTCGGATTTGGGCGTTCTTTTTACGTACGATCATGGTTTAATGACATTAACCATATAAGGAATTTAAATAGAAACTTTTTGGACATTTTATTATCAAAGTTAATTTTATTAACTCAAAAGTGGTTACAATACTTGACTTTTTAGGTCATTACAAAGAGTTGAAATATCGGGTTGTCACATTCCTATCATACATAAACTAAATGGGCCGACATTGGTGCCTTAGACACATACAAACAGTGAGGAGACTCACCTCACACTATTGAAGTCTCGCGGATAAAGTTGCGACTGCTGGCTGACGGATTCCCGAATCTATCAACATCAAAATAACACCTAAT
The DNA here is from genome assembly GCF_051521515.1 of Lactuca serriola. Taxonomy (NCBI): domain Eukaryota; kingdom Viridiplantae; phylum Streptophyta; class Magnoliopsida; order Asterales; family Asteraceae; genus Lactuca; species Lactuca serriola. The sequence continues at coordinate 160,094,517 of NC_136409.1, forward strand.
TAATAATTGGGTTCTAACACATAACCATAAGTCCATGTTGGGGTAAATGTTTGCCTTACCCCTATCTTGGCTTGATTCAAGCCCAAGGCCCATCCAAAGGCTCAAAAGTTAACTATGAGTCAAAGCCCAACATATGGCCCAAATTTTCTAATATGGGCCCAAACCTTTACATGGTCTTATTCAAAGGCCCAATCATTATATAATCGTTAAGGTCCAATCTATGGCCTGATTTTCCAAATTATGCCCAACTCCTGATATGGGCCTTACATCAATGCCCATTAATTATTCTAGTCCATTTGCTTGATCTTGGATGGCCCATTAATAACCTAATCATCAAGTCCCAAAAATAAACCCAAGTGAAATTACGGTTTTCACATGAAATGATGATTAGGGTTAAGTATCCCTACTTAACCCGTTAAGGACTTAATCTATTAAGTCCTTCCTGGCCTTAGGTTAATTGCAATTGGATATTAATTAATATTTTAAGTTCATTAAATAATTTTGATGCGGTCCCGATAAGTCCCAAATTAGGGTTTCATGGCATTAGGGTTTTCCAAACCCAAATTAGGGTTTTCAACCCTTATTAGCCTAATAGGCCCAATAGCTAGGTCCTTTGACTAAACATCCAAAAAGCAATCCCAACACAACTAAGCATTCCGCCACTTTACACGGCAGCCGGCGGCGGCAGCCACCACCCTAAGGTGGTGGTTTTCAGTTTCTTTCCATTATTCCATTTTTTACCATTTACAATGGAAATGCCAAAATAAACGCACACACACACTACACTAAATAAACACACACACGCAACCACCCTTGTGGTGGTCGGTGGTGGTACACGGTGGCAGCCACCACCTCACGGTGGTGGTGGTGGTTGTTCTTGGTATTCCGATTAGACAAAACACACACACATACACTTCAGTTTGCATCCAACACTCCAGCCACCCACCTGGTGGCTCAAGGCGGCGGTAACAACACCAAAACGACAGTAGCATCAACGGTTGCGACGATAGCCACCACCTCATGGTGGTGGCGGTGGTTTTGCTTTGTCCCCAGCCGAGCAAACATACACATACAATCGTAAACAGGAGCTGGACACCGAATTACTCCCAACCCAACCACTACGGTGGCAGGTGCCGATCGGAAACACAAAAATAGTGATCCAAAGCCACCGGCAGCCCCTGTCGACGTAAACTACTCCAAATCATAGAAAAACAAGGAGAAAGGAATAGATGGGTGGTTGTGATCCTTACCGAGAACTTCATGTTCGCACACGACTTGCACAGTTGCGAACATAGATCGTATCACCGGAGGAGGGTAGCGATAGCCGACTGCTGGCATGTTTGCGCTGCTGTTCGTTGCTGGTAGCGGCTTCGCCAGCGATCTTTGGTGTGGTGGATTCCAGCTTCAATGGTAAGGAGGCAATGGTCGGACTCGACACCAGCGATGGCGGCTGGGGTAGTTTCTTGTGGTGGCGGCTGCATCAATTAGGGTTAGGGGTTTTGAACATGGAGAAGGTAACGGGTTTACTATTGTGTCCCATACAAACTTCATGAGGATTGACACTTCCAGCCCTCCCATCTCTAATCTTATCAATTATAGCCCAATATTTACACTGTAGCCCCCTGACTCTAAAATTCCTTTCAACACAAGTCCAAAGAAGTTGCCAATTAGCCCCTAGCATCAGAATTCTATTCATAATTGGTCCGGAATTTACATTTTAACCCCCATTTCCAGATTGTAATACATTTGAGTCTCGATAACAAACACTCATATCAACATACTATCACCTTAGAGCTAAATTAAAATAATAGAAAATACATCTCGGGGTTTTACGACCATTAATATTCATTTATTTCGTTTATTCATTTAATAAATAAACAAGGTGTTACAAAGTTGGTATCAGAGCCTTGGTTTGAGGGATTCATATGTACTCTCGGGTATGTCCGGACTCAAACTGAGGATTTGAGAAAATTTTTCAAAAAAAATGATTTTTTTTTAAAAGCAGGAGTTTTAAGAGGAAAATGAGTTGGAGTAGTGTGTACAATCAGCCAGAGTCCGAGTGGTGATTTCCCAAAATACCATTATTTGTTTATGTTATGAGATATTTATGGGATAATAGAGCTGCATACTAGAGGACAGGCTAGGTGTTTCAGCAATTAGGGCTAGAGTTTCCTGATTCATGATGAATTAGCCTAGGGAATGCTATTGATTGATATTTTCTTCTATTTGCTTTGTGTATGTGCTGAGTAAGAGTACCTAGCAAAAATCTTTTAGAGAGAGCTTTGAGTAGAGGAATAATCTAAGAGTGATATCTAGACGTGCATTTGAGGAATCTACTGAGAGCAGTTAGATACCCACGAGAGGTAGGGTTGACTGAGTTCGATAATGCCTTTTAGAGTTACAGATAGAGCGAGTGGAGCTATATGCTAGAGTGGTTTTATGTGCTGGTGGAGGTGATTCGATGCCTGAATGCTGCTTTCTGTGTGTTTTGTGGAACTCTTGATGATAGGAGACAACTACTAAGTGAATATGAGGAAATTCAGGAGGTAGATGGCTAGAATCATGAGGAGTTCTTCAGCAACTGATGGTAGAGAATTATGAGAACCTTGGAAGAGCCTAGGGTGTGACCTTAGTCAGATGAGTAGGCTGATAAAGGTGAGTATTCGCTGGAGAGCGAACATGTGTAACAGGATTGGTGAACAAGAAGGTTGAGTAGCTTAATAGGAAATCTGTAACGATCTGTGTGGAAAGGATGGGATGATGTGGCAGGTAGTATGGGCCCGTACTACTAAAAGCAGAGGACCCAAAATCAAAACAGGGAGAATTACAGAGGTTCTAAATAGCAGGTCGAGGGGAGATAACACGGTTCAAGTACCATGATTTGTAGCAGAGTGTATTGCCATCTTTAGCAGCTATCCGGCGATGAGTGTTCAGACTGAGAATGGATAGGGTAAGTAGTGGGCCAGAGGGCCAAATTGGTTGAGCTTCGATAAAGCGTAACCTATGAGGAATATTGAGTTAGATCTCGAGGAGTTTAACTGGTGAGCTGCCAATTGGAATTGCAGGACTTGAGGAAAAGTAGAGATGATACGCTGAGGAGGACTACAGTCTGGGTTGAGTGATCGGCCAATGGTTGAGATGTCACTTCCAGTGATGAGAATTATAGTGTTTCCGCTTCTCGGGTGGAACAAAAGATATAACGAGCTTCCGGTTTCATAGTTGAAGGTAAACCCCATGGAGTAGTATTTAGTGTGATATTTCCACCAGAGTGATTGTGGTATGTGTGCTGTGAGGTATTTATTATACCGGGAGAGAGTCATCAGTAGGGACTGAGATGGACGAGGACAAGGAGATGCCTTAGTTGAGTAAGGCATACTTCTTAGAAGCAGTTCCAAGTGATCAAGAGGAGTATACCGGGGCGGCGATCCTTGTTGCGTACGTTGTGTATCGGTTGTGAGAGTGAGACCTCTAGCTCTTATGATAATTCCAACGATGGAATGTAGGTTGAGGAATCGGAGAAGAGGTGGGTGATAGTGCGTTGCTTCCATATTGAGAGTTGTGACTAACTCAGGACAGTTGGGATATTCGTTGGAGTGTCAGTATGATATTTTGAGATGACTAGAGGTAGTCATGTTGGGAGGATACCGAGGTTTTCGTCTGAGATATGGGATACTTGGAGTTATTGGGTCATTATCTAGAAGATCATCGAGTGCTGCATAGTACATTTCATGAGTCAGAAATGGTACACCTGGTGAGCCAGTTTGTAGTGTGGTCTGTATGGCGTGTTAATGGACCATGAATCGAGCCTTAAGTGGGGGAGAACTGGGTATTCTGTGGGGAGGATGCTCAATCTGATGTGGGACAGAAGTTTGGGTTATGGGGATATGTGGTACGAGTATATGAGACCGGAGTCAAGTGACAGTGGAGACAATGTACAACACGGGATGATGCATGTCGCATAATTCCAGGAGAAAATGAGTAACTTCACGGCAGGTGGATGGCAGACAATAATCTGATTATGGTTTGTGTTTCTTCGGGTATGTTAATGTTGAGTTTCGAGATGGTTAGGTTGCCAAGGTCAAGATTCGATTTTGGAGAGACAAACATTTCGACGCATGAATTGATATTTATACTCTGGGAAGGGCAGCAGTTGATTCTTCAATCAACCACATGGTCGATATGAATAGTTTGCATGGGTTTCTAGCAGCAGAGGATGGGGTTTCAGATTGTCATCAACATGTTCTTAGTCATTGACGATCCCTCCGTGTCTCAAATTGTGAGTTGGAGTATTTCAAGTTTACAAGTTGTACGAGTGGAATATTAGTGGTTGAGGCAAAACATTGTGAGATTCTGAAAGGGTGTATTGTGGTGTCCGAGTATGATGCAGTGAGCGAAAGATCAGTGGTCAAGGAAAGACATTGTAAGATTCTGAGATGGTGTACTACGCTATCCGAATATGATGCCTTGAGTGGAAGATTAGTGGTTGAGGCAAGATATCGTGAGGTTCTGTGATGGTGTACCGAGGTGTCTGAGTATGATACCGTAAAATTTGGATTATTTTGAGACTTGAGTTTGTGTGATGGTAAGTGGAGTACCAAGTGAATATTGTTCCAGTGGGATCCCTTCAGCTAATTTTCATCAAACAAGTTTATCTAAAATGTGAATTGTTGTAGGAGAAATTGTTTGTTGCGAAAATTGTCGTCTAGATTAGTGATGCTTAATCTGGGTGGGTGTGTGTACCTATCTATGATTGGACCATGGATCATGAGTTAGTGAACTTAGTGGGATGATTACTCTAGGATGACATTGTGGGTTGATCGGAGAGCAAGTGGATCCGAGTGGAAGTAATCACTTGGGACCGTCAGGGAGAAACCTTGGGGTGAGCCCACAGAGAGTGAGAGAGAATTGTGAAACTACGGGGAGCCGTAGCTTTTACAAGTTAGAGAGAGAGAGAGAGAGAGAAAGAAAGAGAGAGTATCGTATGACTACGGGGAGCCATAGCATATGTGAGTCAGAGAGAGAGAGAGAGTATTGTGTGACGGCGGGGAGTCGTAGCATACATAAGTCACAGAGAGGGTATCGTGTGACTGCCGAGAGTCGTAGCATACGTGAGTCAGAGAGAGAGAGAGAGAGATAGAGAGAGAGAGTATCGTAAGACTGCAGGGAGCTATAGCATTTGTGAGTAAGCGAAAAGGAGAGAGTATAGTAAGACTACGGGGAGCCGTAGCACCTGTTGGTTAGTGAGAGAGTGTTTTATAACTGCGAGGAGCCGTAGCCTTTACTAGTCAGGGTGTGACATAGAGAGGGGCTCTCAGGTCTGGGTAGCATTGCCAAATGAGTCTGTGGGAATCTGGTGGCCGAACCAGGGGCGAGACTAGGATCTCAACGAGGGTTGAAAACCGTGGTGTTTTGAGTTAGAGAAGATTTGTCGCAAATCGGAAGGATCGAGGTGTAACACATGCGTAGGTTCGTGGGACATGGGTCACGAGTTGAGTACTAGGTTGGGACTAGTGGTTTCAATTCTGTGTCAGACTAGACTCTTTTGAGCGAGTTTGGCTCTATATGTGTAGAGGACGAGTAGGTTGGGATTTCAGAGTTTTTAGATGGATTTCATTCTGAGTGGGATGTGCTTCCCAAATGATGTTTTAGACTTGGGTGAATCGGTTTGTTGGTTCGAGGAGGACCACGATGCGCATAAGGTAGTAAGTAGTAGACGACCCAGGTCGTACGTGGGGTGAGATTTCAAAACGGTTGTGGTATTCGCTTGAGCTAAAGCAAACTTCATGATTTGGTGTGTCATGAAAAGTTGAGATAGCTCTGGTTAGAAGAAAGTACGCACATCGTTTTGTTGAGTATACAAAGGCTTGCCTTGGAGATTCAATTGTCGGCTCAGGAGCTGACCTGATACTCCGTGTTGAATGGAGCATTTGAGAGTGAGTCGGGGGTTTTTATGAGTATAGATATCAGAGGATAGTTCCGAGCGGGAAATATCATTTTATTGTGTCCGAGGATAGAGTAATGAGGTTCATTTTTTATATGGGTTTTGATATCAGTACAGGTGGTGGGTCCCTGGTGAGATGTGACCCTTGCGTTCCTTTTGAGCTACGATCTGGATCGATTGGTGTATCTGACATGAGTGATCGGTAGCCAATGATTGGTCAACGACTAGTTTCCATCAGTCAAAACAAGAAGATTAGAGTTAGCAGTGTACTATCGGGATCTAGTATTTGACGAGCGAGTAACATAATTATATCTTGCATGGGCAGTCTAGCAGAGAGACATGCCACTAGAATTCGCAGATCCAAGAGAGTCAGAACGGGTACTGCAGCGGAAGAGGGGTCCATCCTGCATCGGGATTGGGAGTTCCAAATCAGGTTCGGGGGTCTTGGAAGGGATATTGTGAAGGGTTTGAGCATTCTAACAGCCCTAAAGTGTGCATGAAACCCTAGATACCTTGGATCTATGTTTTACTAAGATACATGCAAATTTGATTTTCCAAGGTTCTTAACCTAACTAGCATGGCATTGGGAACTTTAAACATAAATGCTAGTAGAAGAACATACCTTTTAGTTGTTTGGATTCCTTGAAAACCTTGTGAGCCTAGCACCTCAAGTGTGATACCTCAAATGTCTCACACAACACCACAACACTTAGAATAACTTTGAGAGAAGTTCACTAACTCACAAAATTCGGCTAGCCCTCTCTTATTTCTTGTAGTGGCCGATTTTGCTAGACAAGGGGTGGTTATATAGTTATGACACAAGTAGGGTTACACCATGTAAACCCTAACTGTCATGGCTTTCCATATTCGATGATCCATGGGTTTCTAGCCTCCATGGACTATCCATGGAGTATCTTAATGGGTTTTAACACAATCCATACAAACCATGGATCATTAGACCAACTATAAAAGAATAGATGATTTACACAATCAACCCCATTTATTTAATTAGTATCATTTTGATCACTTAATTAATTCTAAATTAATTCTTTGATCAATACTAATTAAATAATATTATTAATATATTAGAACTTATAATATATTAATAAACCTTAAGTGTCCTTTTTCTCATTTAGTCTATCCAAGTGTTTCAATGCCATGCAATTCAAATGGACCATGCTAACCGGGTCAAGTACATTCCAGAAATAGTTATGAACTTGGACACCTAATCCAACAGTCTCCCACTTGGATAAGTCTAATAACTATAACTGCAAGAATGACTTCAGGAACCGATCAACAATCGTAGCTCTTTCAAGGTCTTGCGGAACTGAGATGATGATGATATGTCATTTAAGATAAGTGATCATATAATCCTCTGTTCTAGATATTAGCTGGACAAATACATGTAACAATGTATTACTTTTGTCCTGCAGTTGTTTCCCGATTTCCGATTTGTTTGACAAAGAACTTAATCGAACACATCAATTTAGTTCTGACCGGGCCCGGTACACAGGTCAAAACACAATCGTCGAGGGGCCCAAATATCGCTTCTAATCCAAGAAGGAACAGATAAACATTGACTCATATGCTGGTCCTACTACTCATTGAATTATACAAAAAGGCACATTTTATAACATCGAGTTACCAATGTGTTTTCGTATAATCAATGTATAACCAACTCATAGTTAACAACTCATATCTCTAGGTTTGAAGACTTATATGATATTACTATCTCACGATCAATCGAGATAAATTCCATGAAGTGATACAAGTGAGCGTGGTTGAACCTAATTCTCAGAACTTATGAGCACTCATGAGTGTTATAGTACCTCTTTGCTATGTCTAACAACTTAGACATCTACAAGCTAACTCATGACAGTCTTGATTCAAATCTACTTCCAACATATGACTGACTGTGGAGAATTTGAATAATATGATATACCATAACATAATTATTCTGGAAGTCAAAACATGCAAAATGAAATTATAGTAAACGATTGACAAAAGATAGCAACACTTTACTCATAAATAAACAACAACATTTATTCATCATCAAATGTCAATTACACTTTACAAATTTCAAAAGCTATCTAACTACTAAAACTAATATCATCCTTTAGCCTTATGCGCCTCGCATGCTGGAGATGCTTAGCCCTACCCAGTCCCTTCGTGAGGGGATCTGTTGGGTTCTTATCCGATGATACCCTCTTTTCCACGAGGAGTCCTTCTATTCGATGTTTGATGAAATGATATTTTCGCGTCGATGTGTCTGGATCTTCCGTGATCCCTTTGTTCCTTGGCTAAGGCAACTGCACTTTCATTATCACTGAAAATTTTCATAGGCTCCTTTATAGGTGGTACAAATCCAAGGTCTCTAATGAAGTTCTTTAGCCACATAGCCTCCTTTGTTGCCTCTCTTGCTACTATATACTCTGATTCACATGTTGAATCAGCCACTGTCTCCTGCTTGGAACTTTTCCAAGTTATTGCTCCTCCATTTAAGGTAAAGACCTAGCCCAACTGAGAGAGGAAACTATCCCTAGCAGTCTGGAAGCTAGCATCAATATATCCTACTACTCTCAAGTCATCACTCCTATTGAGGGTAAGGAACCAATCCTTAGTCCTCTGCAGGTACTTGAGAATGCTCTTTACCACAGTCCAGTGAGCCTTGTCAGGGTTCCCCTGATATCTTTTGACTATGCTCAAGGCGAAGGCCACATCAGGACGAGTACAAGTCATAGCATACATGATCAAGTCTACAACGGAAGCATACAAAACTCAACTCATCTCAGCTATCTCAGCCTCTGTACTCGGTCTCTGAGTCTTACTCATTCTGGCGTTACTGTGGATCGGTAGCTCTCTTTTCTTGGAATTCTGCATGCTGAACCTATTCAACTCCTTATCCAAGTAGGTACTCTGACTAAGTCCAATTAGTCTTTTACTCCTGTCTCTCAAAATTCTTATCCCTAGAATATAGGTAGCTTCTCCAAGGTCCTTCATAGCAAAACACTTCCCAAGCCAGAACTTAACCTCCTGCAAATTTGGGATGTCATTTCCCATGAGTAGTATGTCATCCACATACAATACTAAAAAGCTAACTATACTCCCTCTATCCTTGACAAACACATAAGATTCATTTTCACTCCTCGAAAAGCCAAACTCTTTGACTTTTTCATTGAAACAAAGATTCCATCTGCGAGGTGCTTGTTTCAATCCATAGATGGATTTCTCAAGCTTACACACTCTATTAGGGTGCTCCGTGCTGACAAAACCCTCTGGCCGACTCATGTAAACATCCTCAACCAACTTTCCATTAAGGAAAGCGGTTTTGACATCCATTTTCCACATTTCATAATCATGAAATGCAGCTATGGCTAACATAACCCTAATAGTCTTAATCTTCGCTACTGGTGAAAAGGTCTCGTCATAAATAACTCCTGGAGTTTGAGAAAAAACCTTTGCAACCAGTCGCGCTTTATAAGTGTGTACTTTACCATCCATGTTGGTCTTCTTCTTGAAGATCCATTTGCACCCAACTGTCTTATGACCTGGTACATTGTCAACAAGTTGCAAAATCGATTGTCATACATGGACTGTATCTCACTGTCCATAGCCTCTTTCCATTTAGTAGCTTCAGGGCCTTCCATGGATTCCGTGTAGCTGTTAGGTTCACCCATACCTATTAGTGTATAATCACTGTTAAGTGTATCACCTTCCGTAGTAATAAGGAAACCATAGTAATGCTCAGGTGGATTCCTAACTCTTGTCGAATGCCTCAGAGGTACAGACTCGTCTGTCGGATCAACATGAGTTTCCTGCTCAGGTTGATTGCTAGGGTTTGAGGTTCCTTCACCACTTGACTCTTGAATTTCTTTAAGGTCAATTGGCCTCCCACTGTTTCCTTGGCTTATGAACTCTCTCTTGCGAAAGACTCCCCTTCTTACTATCAAGACCAATTATCACTGGGTCTGTAGAAGATGTAACCAAAGGACTTCTGTGAGTAGCCGATGAATATACACCTCTCACTTCGAGGTTTGAGCTTATCGTGAGTCTCGCGCCTCACGAAAGCCTCACAACCCCAAATATTGATGTGGTCTAGATTGGGAACTTTTCTAGTCCACATCTCTTGAGGTGTTTTGGCAACCGTCTTTGTAGGGACTAGATTAAGAATATGGGCGGCAGTTTCTAAGGCATACCCCCAAAATGAGATTGGTAGCGAAGCTCGACTCATCATGCAATGAACCATGTCCAACAAGGTTTGATTACGCCTCTCAGCCACACAATTAAGCTATAGTGTCTTGGGAGGTGTCAATTGTTTAACAATCCCACATTCCTTAAGATAGTCAAGGAACTCTGTACTGAGATACTCACCTCCTCGATCGGATCGAAGCATCTTAATGTTCCTGCCCAATTGATTCTCCACTTCTTGCTTAAACTCTTTGAGCTTTTCAAAGGTTTCTGACTTATGCTTGATTAAATAGACATATGCATATCTATTACAATCATCAGTAAAAGTCACATAGAAGTGGTTAGCATCCCTTATGGCGTTTCTGAAGGGTCGACATACATTCGTGCGTACCAGATCCAACAAACCTTCGCCTCTAGCACAAGAACCAATGAAGGGTGATTTTCTCATTTTTTCAAGTAGACAAGATTCACAACTATCATCCGACTTTAGGTCAAATGACTCCAAGAATCCATCCTTTTAGAGTTAGCCTAGGTGTTTCTTACTTACAAGTCCAAGACGACAATGCCACAATGATGCTTTATCCAAGTTAGTGGAAGAATCAATACACAACACATTATTTCCTAGGTTATCTACAACAGACAAAACTTCATACACACCATCACAAGGTAATGTTTTAAAATAAAGAACATTACTAAAGAAAGCATTAATACTACCATATTCATTATCAAAAGAAAAGGAAAACTCTTGTTTGTACAAAGTATGGAAGGAAATAATATTTCTCGCCATTTCAGATGAGTAACAAAACTTATTCAAATCTAATATTAACCCACTACTTAGCAACAAAGTATAAACTCCAATCTTGGTGACATGTGATGCTTTCCTATTCCCCATGATTAAGCTTATCTTCCCATGCTCCACATCATCACTTCTTCTTAGTCCCTGCAAATCAGAACAAATATGAATACCACAACCAGTATCAAGGACCTAAGAATTAGAATGGGGTGAGTTATTAGACAATATAATGTAAATACCTGCATGGTTGGGTTTCACTTTCCCATCCTTCACTTATTGTAGATACTTTGGGAAGTTTCACTTCCAGTGCGACTTTTCGTGACAATAGAAGCATTCAACCTATTTAGGGTTAGCAGAAGGAGTGACGAAACCTTTCTTGGTTCCACTTGAAGAGGAGCCTTCAAGGGACTTTCCCTTGGTACCCTTCATGGGACACTTCCTCTTCTTCCCTTTGCCTTGCCCGATTTCCAGGACAGGGGCCACGGTAGGAGGAAGAGTGGTAACAACTGACTTACCCTTAAGACCACTTTCGGCGGTCTTCAAGAGTCCTTGAATTTTGCTAAGTGTAACGTCGTCTTTGTTCACGTGGTATGTCATTCGGAACTAATCAAAACAAGAAGGTAAGGAGTGAAAAATGATGTCAATTGCCAACTCCTCAGGGAAGTTCACATTTAGCTTCAACAACCGGTCCACATACCTTTGCATTTTCTGCAAGTGGCCGGATATGGATTCACATTCATTCATCTGGGTTGTTATCATGGAGCAGATGCTGTCATACCTCTCTTGGCGAGCACTTTGATGGTAGCGGTCCATCAAGTCCTGGTGCATCTCAAAAGGGTAATAGTCCTCATAGGACTTTTGGAGCTCGGCTGTCATGGTTGGTAACATGACACATGCCACTTTCATGGCATCTCTCTCATGTGTCTGAAATTCAGCGATCTCCTCAGGAGTAGCATACGACTCATCATGTTCCTTCAGCTCCTTGTTGAGGACATATTCCTTGTCCTCATAACGAGTGAGCATCCTGATGTTCCGGATCCAATCCATAAAGTTGGAACCATGGCAGATGACTCTCCCACAAAGATTCATGAGAGAAGGAGTCGGTAGGGTTTGAACCAGACGCAACATTGTTTGAAGACATGTGAGAAAGAAGAAATATAATTTTAGATTAGATATAAAGATAGTCCTTAATAAAACACCCAAATGTAATATTAAGGCTAGGACCCAATACAATATTTTATAACTTATAAGAGGTATGTCGTAATCCAAGCTATAAAATATTTAAAGGTAGGTGAATGACGATTCACCAATTTCCACCATGAAAAACTAAATAAAGTATTATGCTTTAATTGGTTTTGAAACTCCTAGATTCTTTGAGATTCATTGAACTTTTCAATAGCATGTTTCAATCTCGAGGGTGCCCTTCAAGTTTTGTGATTGGGATGCCGAGGATCACAAAACAAGGTGTGAAGTGACCATGCAAATTACTTGGTACCCTTAATGTTTACCACTCAATCGATGTGCCGGTTAACCACACACGCTCCATCGACCTATGATAAACCATAAGTCACCCTTTTCCTACCTTGTAAAGTCCAAGTTAGTGTGCTGGTTAACCACACACGCTCCACTAACAAGTTTAGACAAAGTGCAAAGTCTACTTTCATGGGTTAGCACCTTATTCACATTTTCCTAAAGTAATTAAGATTGGGAATTTATAAAAAATTTAGTTACTTTACGTTCATCATACTTTTAATAAGTATTTAAAGTCATTCTCCTACCCGTTCGGCTAACGACCCTCCACCAGTCAAGGAAGCGGTGGGTGAGAGTGGACACCCATTAAGCTGCCATTTTATAGGCAACAACCTTATACCCCCTTATAGACCAACTTTATGAATAAGGCCTACTAACGGTTAAACGACTTTTGTTCTTATATATATATATATATATATATATATATATATATATATATATATATATATATATATATATATATATATATATATATAATATTATAAAGTATAAGGGTTGAATTTTAACTATTAAAATTCTAGAGGTTGGAACTAAAGTTTTTTTTAAAGTGACTTTACACTTTCCGAAACTTGAGGGCAAGTTTTGTAAGTTTCAAAACTTTTCATCTTTCATAACTTATGAGTTAACGGTTTATAAAAGTGAACACTCTTCATTTTTATGTAACTTATGTGTTTTATATGGACATTAAAAGAAAGTTTCCTTTGGTTATCCATAACTTGAGGACAAATTATGGATCCCATTAAACACATAATTGATTAAGAATTAATCATTAAACAATTTAGCAAGTAATTCCTATGATCTAACAATAACTCTTAAGAACATGAATATGCATATCAAAACTTCAAGAATCATATGAACACATATAAACATGGAATTTTGATATTAGCCATTGTAAATGGATTAGCATAACCATTACACCATCTAAAGCAATCTTTAAAACACCAAAACAATTTAGGGTAACGTTTCTAGCTCATTTCCAGCAACAAAAGTCAGAAAACTGCAGTTAGAGCCTCCTACTCGTCGAGTGCAAGAACCTAATCGACGAGTAGAATGAATTTGGTCTTGTACTCGTTGAGTCCCCCCATGGACTCGATGATTCCACTATCCAGACAACAATTTTTTCAGCTTTTTCAACAAGTTTGCATCAAATATCAAGAAAACAAGCCTAGGCTTTGATACCACTGAAGGGTTTTGAGCATTCTAACACTCCTAAGGTGTGCATGCAACCCTAGAAACCTTGGATCTCTGTTTTACTAATATACATGCAAATTTGATTTTCCAAGGTTCTTAACCTAACTAGCATGGCATGGGGAGCTTTAAACATAAATGCTAGTAGAAGAACATACCTTTTAGTTGTTTGGATTCCTTGAAAACCTTATGAGCCTAACACCTCAAGTGTGATGCCTCAAATATCCTACACAACACCACCACACTTAGAATAACTTTTAGAGAAGTTCACTCACTCACAAAAAAAATTCGGCTAGCCCTCTTTTCTTGCTTGTAGTGGCCGATTTTGCTAGACAATGTTTATATAGTTGTGACACAAGTAGGGTTACACCATGTAAACCCTAATTGTCATGGCTTTCCATATTCCATGATCCATGTGTTTGTAACCACCATGGACTATCCATGGAGCATCTTAATGGGTTTTAACCTAATCCATACAAACCATGGATCATTAGCCCAACTATACAAGAATAGATTATTTACACAATCAACCCCATTTATTTAATTAGTCTCATTTTGATCACTTAATTAATTCTTTGATCAATACTAATTAAATAATATTATTAATATATTAGAACTTCTAATATATTAATAAACCTTAAGTGTCCATTCTCTCATTTAGTCTATCCAAGTGTTGCAATGCCATGCAACCCAAATGGACCATGCTAACCAGGTCAAGTACATTCCAGAAATAGTTATGAACTTAGATACCTAATCCAACATATTGCTGTATGATATGAGATTTTTAGTGGTGCTTCTTGGATTGTTGGGTTAGATCTATGTGCTGTTAAGGAGTGATTTCGAGGGAAAAATATAATTCGGGCGAGGGAGTATTGTAACACCCCGAATCATGGGTGAGAAATTTAAGAGTTTTAATACACTTTGGAGGACCTAATCAATGAGTTGGTTGGTCCTGACTTGTCGTGTAGGGGCTGAGCTGGCTATGTGAATTATAAATCCTACTCGTTGAGTCGAAGGACTGGACTCGACGAGTTGATTTTGTATTGAGAAAACCCTAATTTTAGGGCTTGCACACTATTTAAAGGCTCTTAAGCCCTCACTTATGCCTCCCTGACCATTTACACCTATTAAGAGAAACACTAGACGAGTTGTAATCGTTGTGAGAGAGAGATAGAGAGAGGCTAAAGATCTTGTGTTCAAGTGCATTTTTAGAAGAGGATTGAAGAGCAAGAAGGTTTGGAACGAGAAGAAGCTTTGGGATCTAGTGTTCTTTCGGTGATAGATGTCAGTTGGAGGTAAAAAGCTATCTCCTTGATCATGCCTTTTGTTAGATATCTTTCTAGAGATTTTTAGGGGTTTATTTCATCCATCTTTTTGTTTTGAGTTGTTAACCTGGTCATGGAAGTTGAGACTATAGATTTGAGTTATATGAGTCCATATGAGCCCAATGATTTGAGCTTTATCAAGCTTTGGGCAAGTCTTTGAGCATAAAGACCTTCATGGAGCTTGTTTTGACATCTTGAGCCCTATATTCCATGCATGAACGTAAAGCTTGCAGCTTTACGTGATGATTTAGCCTTAGGAGGCTAGATCCAAAGTATGAGACCTTATTTCTATCCAAAATCGTCTAAATGAGAAAATAGACTTAAGGGACTCGACAAGTTGGTGAGCTGACTCAGCAAGTCGGTTGGGGTTTACCTAATTTTTTAGACGCGTGATAGACTCGACGAGTTAGTGAGACAACTCGACGAGTTGAGAGGGTTTTACCCATCTTTGGATTCAGAGTGGACTCGACGAGTTGATGAGACGACTTGATGAGTAGGTAGGGTTTTCTTGGTCTTCTGGACGCTGCATGGATTCGAAGAGTTGGCTAGCAACTCAACGAGTAAAATTGGGTTTTTGCGATTTACTGAGATCTGAGGGACTCAACAAGCTCATGAGCTGTACTCGGCGAGTTGAAGGAAACATGGACTATTGACTTGGGTGTGGACTTCGGTTGACTTTTAGAGACGAGTCAGTTTTGACTGTTGACTTCCGTTGACTTTAGGGTTTTGGTCAATTGGAGATTTTGAGGCCATGGAGGGGCTGAGATTGGACTAGCAACTCGAGTGTGGGATACATTTCTTACTCTGCAAGGTGAGTCTTCTCACTATACATACCTGAGTGGTACTACTGAGTGACCGGAGGGTCTTATTTGAGTTATGGGATATTATGCATTTTGTCTTTTTGATATATGTTGTATTATTCTGTGCTTTACTGAGTAGGACTAGAGGGTCCAAACCAAGTTGTGAGACCGGAGGGTCTTCAATGAGACAAATGACCAGAGGGTCCATACCAAGCTGTGAGACCGGAGGGCTTCACCAAGACACATGACTGGAGGGTCGATGCTGAGTTATATCCATGAGAGGCTTATTATATGTTTATGTGGTATTTTAGGGAAATCACTAAGCTTCTCGCTTACCATGTGGTGTGATATGTGTTTCAGGTACTTTTCATGATCGTTGGAAGGCGCTGACTTGATTGTACACACAAGACAGAGTTATGATTGAGGATTTTGGATTTGTTAAACAATTTATGAATATGTGTTTTGATAATTGTCATTTTGGGATTTGTGAATTGAGTTATGAGAATTTTATGGTTTTTAAAAATGAAAAAAATTTGTTTGAAAATTTACGGTGTTACAATGGTTTGGGCCTTTCAAGAGTTAAGGATTTTAGTTTGAGGTGTTTTAAGTCAAAAGTAATTAGATACGGTTGTAGAGCTCTTATGTGGATATAAAGAACTTCAAAAATGGAGTTGTAACGAAGAAGTTGCAACCATTTAAAGTTAGGACGATTTTGGGTTAAGCAACGTATGTTGGGCGTACAGGGAGTACGCTGGGCATACTAAGGCTAGGCATATTGTAGAGGATGAACCTGGTATGTTAGGAATACCAGGACTACGTTGGTGGTACACGATCAAATCCCAAACCCTAATTTGAGGGTTTTGAACCCTGGTTAAACTCCTTATAAATTCCCCCAAACCCTTTCTATTCTCATCCTCCACCCCTTCAACGTCCTCCCTTGAAACCCTAACCCTAGTTTGAGCCCTGTGAGCAAAAAAGAAAGGTGTTTTTAAGTTCTTGGAGTGTTCTTGGTGTATCTTAGAGAATAAGTAGCTCATTGAAGAAGTGTTGGTTACGTTGGAGCTTGTAGATCCAGACCTTGTTCACCTTGATCTTTATGCTAGAGGTATAAAGTTTGAATCTTGGTGAGGCATAATTTGAGATATAGCTAGTTTTGGGTGTTATGAGATTTTTGTCACTTTAAGTGCATAATGTTTAAATATTGAATTTTTATGACCTTGTCATGCATAAAGTTGGAAACTTTATCCATCTAAACATTATATTGATTAAGATCTAAACGTTGGAGACTTGGACTTAATGGATTAATTTGCAAAAGATGCACTTTTGGTTCCTTGGAGACTTAAAGAACAAATCTTGGTTGTTTAGACCATTCTAATGGATAAATTTGGAAAATTTATCCATCATGGAGTTATTAGGAACCACAAAACTATGATATTTGACCTCCTATCGATTCCATGGAAGACTTAAAATATCTTAATGGAAAAATACATTAGGGTTATGACTTTTGGACCTTTTTCTGTCCATGAAAAGTCATAAAGGCGGAAACGTTATGAATTATGTCAATGTTTGTAAATTAGATCTGAGTTTGGACATTTTGGTCTTAAGCATTAAGGGGATGTTTGGTAGCCTCTTAATTGAAAAATTAAGAGGCAACCTCTTAAAATTCAGATTTAGAGTGTTTGGATGTATCTTATTTTTTAGCCTCTTAATCTTTAAATGCCGTTTAATTTTTTAGAAATCAGATTATATCTGAAAAGAAAAATTAGACGTGCGTTGCTATTTTACCCAAAACATGTTCCTCCTCTCTTTTCTATTTCACGATACTACTTCTCCCCCAAGCCATCTATGACGACCTGCACCATATTGCTCTAGCCACTGGCCGGTCATTGCCTCCACTAACACCTCCGCCTCCTCCAGCGTCGCCGTATGCGCCTCCCTACCGCCCCGTCAAACTTCTCGACAGGTAATGGTTTTCAAATATTGATTTTCTTAATCAACTTTCCATGGACAACAACCCGTCAAACTCCGCCAGCGAATTCGCCACCGTCGGCCCTGCCAGCGACACCGCCTCACCATCCCTGCCAACTTCCCATGTTTCTCTGAATGATGCTTCAATGTCTTTTGTTATACATTCATTTGCTCCATGTGTGTGTGTGTGCGTATGTGCTCAATTGTGCAATAGTGAAATTCTATGTGGGGTAATTTTGATCGTACTTAGATTCTAGAGAAATCAAAACAATGACCTGGGGTAGTTTGTATATGATTTCTGTTGTTTAGGGGTTAGAAACCAGAATTGTTGTTACCGATTTTGTGGAGATTATATGTGATAATTAGGGAATGACTAGTTTGCTTTGTTTGAGACATTATTTCTCTCCACTTTTTTCAGAATTGTTAATCTTATCAATAAGTCACCTTTACTTAATCCTTTTATCTACAGGTAAATATCTACGTATATAATGTTGGTTGTTGTTCAATTATGTTAGAGATGATTACAATTTATGTAATATTCATAGGAATCAAAGCATGGTTTGCTATTTTTTTCAACAGCTTAAGCATGGAGCTACCCAGGTATTCAATGATTAAACATATCATTTGGTATTAGTTTTAGTTCTTGAATACCAATCGAGATTTAGTTTTAAATGCCAAAATATATGGAGCACGTCTTGTGTTTGTTTCACTTTTTTGTGTAGGAAAGAGTTGGTTGCTATTATTGAGAATGCTTGCTAAAGTTGGTTGCTATTATGTGGATAATCGATCACAAAATATAGTGGATTCCTATTATTCACTCTTGGATCTAGATCTCATGGTATTTCCTGTGTAATGTTGTGAATATTTTTTTGAGAGTCGTTATTAAGTTGGATGTTGTATTGGTTTTTTACACATAGTGGTTGCTATTTTGCTTAATCATGTATTTGTTGTTTTACAAAAAAACATAGATTCGAGTGTTTATGATTTCTAGGTTATTATTTCATTTGTTTATTGATTATTGATTCAGTTTGTATAGTTTCTTGTTTATTATTTATGGTTCGATTGTTTATTGCTTGTTGTTTGATTTTTTTTTATGTTTAATTTGTATTTTTTATGATGTTTATATTATTTTATAATTATTCAACAAGTTGGTTTAGTTATTTATAAAACATAAATTTTGAATGTAATACATAAGGGTAAAATGGTCATGTTCATCATTCAGCATAGTAATTGAGATGTTCCAACCAAACAACATGTTAAAATTTCAGATCTTAAAAATTCAGACCCTCTTAGAAATTTAGACCACTTAAAAATTTAGATCCTTCCAAACAACCCCTATGTCCTAAAGTGATTAATGGTCACCAAGGCGGTACGATGGACGTACATATGTGTACGCTCAACGTAATGCATGACTGCCCAATTTAATGTTGTGGCGAGTTGTACCTTAAGAGCAGTACGTGGGGCATACGAGTTTGGTATGCAGGGCGTACTCACAAGGTTCTCTTTTTAGGCCTTTTGGACCTCGGGTATTTTAGGAGATGGGCCATGAGATGTTGGTCAGATATGGGAAGGATAAAATGGTCTCTTACTAGTTGTATTGATTGAAATGAATTGGACCTTGGATTCCGGGGAACTATCTTAATTGTTGACTAGGGATAATTTGGTTGTGTTCAGTGTGAGTCAGTTGATAACAGCAACACATGTGTTTCAGTTATCTTGAATTGGAGTGACTCTCCTCACTATGTTTGGCTGGTCGAAGGCACTAATGTCGACCCATGGGTTATTGTTACTAGAATGCTAGTGTTCTGTAGGACTCTTGCATGTATTGTATATGTTTGTATGTATGTCGGGCAGGGCCTGATGAGTGTGTTGGGTGGGGCCAATCGCATGTTACTGATAGTTATGTATCGGGCTGGGCCCGATGAATATCGGACAAGACCCGATGCCAGACGGGGCTTGATGGATTCTATAAGGGGCCCGATGTATGTATAGGTATTTATGTATGGTATGTGGTATTTTGGAGAACTCACTAAGCTTTGTGCTTACAACTTTATGGTTATGGCTCCAGGTACTTTCGGTTCGAAAGGGAAGGGTCCGACTTGATCGTAACGTATCCATCCATGTTTCCACATTTTATGATTTTAGGATTGTACTCTGATAACTATTTTTACTTTGATTTGATTTTGAATGATTAAAAAGGATATATGGTGTTTATTGTTGAATTAAGAATAAAATTATTTCCTTATAATTTTTGTGATGTCACAGGAGAAGTTGAGGTAATAGGTCCATGAAACTTTTTCATTCACGTATCCATACTTTGCATCAAACTGTGGAGTTGCAACAATGTGGTTTTTGTGTTGTTAAAATGATAAGTCAAAATGTATTGATCATAATAACTAGGCAACGAGTTAAGGACCATGTTATGGGTAACTCACTATTAAAGTTTATATTTAACTTCATAAGTCTCTTAGTGTGTCTTTGCGTCTTTTGAAAACGAGTACTCTTAAACTCTCCTTCCTTTAACTTACATGCTATAAGGGATTTTACAACCTCAAAGCATTCTTGCCTTGCCTTATGAAATATTTCCGCAAAATTCAATTTCATTTCAAATGTCCAATAGTCCTTAAAAGACTTTTGTAGATATGGGGCCACAGTTGCAATCATAATGCAAAAGACTTTTGTGGTGTCATCAATATTTTTGTTATGAGAAACAATTTCTTCAAGAATACTAGTTTCCATGTAAATATCGGGATTTGGGTTATCAAGAACATACTCCTTGTTCTCATAATGAAACATCATCTTTAGATTATGCATGTAGTCCATGTAGTTTGGACCAATAAGCTTTTCCCTTGACAGGATGGATAGAAGAGTGAACTTTGAATTTGGAGCAGTTGAAAGTGGAGGAGGAGGAGGAAGATCATTATTTCCAGACATCTGTTTGAGAGAAAAAGTTTTAGTTATTTGATATATATCCTTAATATAAATTTATAACCATTTTATTCTTAATGTTGGGATAAATGATGTTGCGTCAATTGTTTTTGTACTAGAATAGTGCATAATGTAACGGGTTGGGTCTGTCCACCCAAGTTTTAATGAAATTAGGGTTAGACTATTTATAGTGCATGCATGGACCATTTTAGGGTTAACATTTCCCATTGCCCTATGTAGTCTTTACAGAGAAATTCTTGTTGAACTCTTCTAAGGCTACCGAATCTAATCATTTAGTACCATTTTGATCTTCATTGTTCTTATTGTTTTGTTGATTGCACTTTTTAGAATCTATCGATCTATTATTTATTGTTTCAACAATTGGTATCGGAGCGTGAGGCCGTTCACAACCCATGGTCTCGGAGCCCATGAAGGTATCATCTCCAATTTCCACTTCCATTCCCTTGGTAGATGATTTCTTACATGTTCCTTCTCCTAAATATTCTCCAATTACTTCTTCTACACAAATATCTACACCACTACTCTTGATGAAAATTCACGTAGACAATGCACTTTTCCCCAGTACAATTTTCACCCGTATACAATCCCTGACTACAAAAATTTACTAATGGTCTCATATCTGAAAATACAGTCGCTTGGTGTTCCACTTGCCTTCTGACAAAGCCAAGTCTCATAGTAATCCAACAATTTAGGGCATCGTACTCGGATGCCTCGATACACCATCACAGAATCTCATGATGTCTTGCCACGACCACTGATCTTCCACTCACACAACTCGAAGCCTTGAAGTAATCCAACTCACGATTTGAAATATGGAGGAATTGTCAATGAATGAGAACTCGTTGACGACATTTCAAAGCCCCATCCTCTACTGCTCAAGTCCATGCGAAAACTACTTATACTGACTCTGAGGTTGATTGACAATTCAACCGCTGCCCCTCCTAGTGTGTAGATATCAATCTATACCTCAAACTAGAAAATATCTTAACAATCGGAACTCGGCCTCAATGATCCAATCGTCTCGAAAATCGAATATCGGCAAACCCGGAAAGAACAGTGATCACAAAAGATTCCCGAACATTGGCTGCCTGCCGTGAGAATACTCATTAATCCCTGAGCACATACAACATGCATCATCTCACTCTGCACCTTGCCTTGATTACCTCAAGTCCTAAATCCCATATATCCAGACTGCAAATCCCTATAACTCAATCCTCGGAACTACAACTTCAATAGATTAATAATCATTCTAACGTAAATACCCAATTCTCCCCCACTTAGGGTTTAAACCATCACCACTTGACATGTCAAACAAACCTCACTATGAACTAGATCACCAGTTACACCATCCCCACCTCTTGGGAAGTACCACACAACACTCGATGACGTCCAGGATAATGACTAATTAACTCCAAGTATCCCAAATCTTGGATGAAGACTTCCGAATCCTCTCAATGTGACTGACTCTGGTCACCCCAAAATCTCATACCGACACTTCACCGAACATCTCGATTGTCCCGAATTTATTACGAATCTCTTCCAAAAAACAATGAACTATCACACATCACATCTCCTGACTCCTTAACCGACATACCAACGCGTGATTTATCATAAAATAAAGGGACATCACTCTCATAGTCGATATAAAATGTAAACAACGAGGGCCACCGCCCCGATATACTCCTCTTGACTACTTTGAACTGCTGCTAAAATATGTCTTACCATACTCTACTAAGGCGTACCCTTGTCCTCATAAATCTTAGTCCACACTGATGATTCTCTCATGGTATAAGAAATATCTCGCAGCAAAATACTCTGGTGAGAATATCACAACTATAGGCTACCCGCTGGGTTTAACTTTAAACATTGGAACCGGAAGCTCGTTATCTCTTTCACTCCACACGAGAAGCGGAAATAGTGAAATTCTTGTCACAAAAGGTGACATCTCAATCATCGTCCGATTACTCAACCCATACTGCAATTCTCTACAAAACATCATCTCCACTATTCCTTGAGCCCCTGTGACTCCAACTGGCACCTCACCAGTCAAATCCCTCAGGATCTAAAGTCAATTTTCCTCACAAGGTACACTCCGTTGAAGCTTGACTGACATGGACCTCTGGCCCCACAATTTACCATATCCATTTTTAGTCTGAACAACCACAACATGATAACTCGTAAGGGCGGGAACACACTCTACTACAAATCATGGTACCCGAACCATGTTTTCTCCCATCAATATGCTATTTAGAATCTCTAGAATTCTCCCTGTTTTGAGTATCGGTCATCTGCTTTCAGTAGTACGGGCGCATACTATCTACCACATCTACCCATACTTCCCATACAGATCGTTCTAGATTTCCTAAGTAACTACTCAACCTTCTCGATCACCAATCCCATTACACATGTTCGCTATCCAGAAAATACTCTCCTCTATCAGCATACTTATCTGACCAAAGTCACTCCCTAGGCTCTTTCTAGGTTCTCACATTTCTTTGCCATTAGCTACAGAAGAACTCCTCATGATGTCAGCCATTTACCTCTTTAATATTTTCCTATTCACTTAGTAGTTGTCTCCCATCATCAAGAGTCCCACAAAGCACAATGCAAGCAGCATTCGGACATCGAATAACCTCCACCCACACATAACCCACTCTAACATACAACCACACTTGCTCCATCCACAACTCAAACGACATCACCGAACTCAGGCAATCCTACCCCTTGTGGGTATCCAACTACTCTCAATAGATTCCTCAAATGCACATCTAGGTATCTCTCCTAGATTTCTTCTCTACTTAAATCTCTCTCTAAAATTTTCCTGCTATGTACTCCTACTCAGCACATACATAGAGCAGATAGCAGATAATATCAATTAATAGCATCTCTTAGGCTAAGGCATCACAAATCAGGCAACTCTAGCCCTAAATTATGATATACCTAGCCGATCCTCTAGCATGCATCCCTAATATCCCATAAATATCTCATAATAATAACAAATAAGGGTATTTTGGGAAATCACCGTTCAGGCTCTGGCTGATTGTACACACTGCTCTGTCTTGTTTTCTCTTTAAAACTCTTAATCGTTTTAAAAAAATCATTTCTCTTTATAAAATTTTCTCAATTCCTCAGTTTGAGTCCAAACATACCCAAGAGTACATCCGAATCCCTCAAACCAAGGCTCTGATACCAACTTATAACACCCTAAATTTTTGAATAAAATTTTCATTTTTAAATCATATAATCCCATCATCACACTTCTCCAAAAACTGCAAATGTTTAAATTATCAAAACACAAGTCAACGATGTTTTGTAATATCCCAGAATCCTTAAAAACAAAATCTCCAACTCGTGTGTACAATCAAACCTACGCCTTCCTGCGATCCTGAGAAGTACCTGAAACACATATCACACAACACGATAAGCACAAAGCTTAGTGAGTTCCCTAAAATACCGCACACATATCGATATCCTTTCATCGCTATATCTCGATAAAGACCCTCCGGTCAATGAGTCTTAGTGAAGACCCTTCGGTCCTAACTCAATAAAGCATAGAATAATATACAACGTAAATCACAAAGACATAATGCATGATATCACATAACTCATTATAAGCATACAATACCATCCGGTCGATAACTCAAATAGGACCCTCCGGCAACACAGTATTACCACTCAGGTAAGTATAGTGAGAAGACTCACCTCGGAAGTAAGCGAGTAGATCTAGCACCCCACGAACAGTCTAAACTCCGCCTACATAATATAATTATCTCTAATAAGAAAATTTTAATAACCACTTGATATGCTAAGCTAACTCCTCCACTAAATCTCAAAGAGTGAAAAGACCATTTTACCCCTCCATGGTCTCTAAGGTCCATTGTTGACCAAACCCTAAAAGTCACCGAAAGTCAATGCTCCAGTCAACAGTCCATGTTTACTAAACTCGTTGAGTGCACCAATGCAACTCATTGAGTTCCTTTGTTTTCTCTGGAATAGCGGGAAAATCCATCTCAAGTCGTCGAGTTGTCTTATTAACTCACCGAGTTGTAGCACGTACAATCCATCGGGGGAAAAACCCAAGCCGACTCGTCGAGTTGGCTCATGTACTCGCCGAGTCCCCTTAACCAACTTCTCATTCAGATGATTCTAAGCAGAATTAAGGTCCTAAACTCTAGATCTAGCCTCCCAAGGATGAAATACCACCTAAATCTACAAGCCCTACATCCATGCATGACATCTAGGGCTCGAAATGCCAACATAAGTTTTATATAAGGTTAGATGCATAAAAGCTTGCCTCTAGATTAATAAAACTTGGATTTTTGGGCTCATAAGACCTCCTACCGTCCAGATCTGAGGTTTCAATCTCATGACATGCTCAAGAGAATCAATAACCAAAAGATGGATGAGAGAAAACCCTAAAACTCCCTAGAATGAGATCTAACAAAAGAAATGGTCAAGATGGTAGCTTTTTACCTGCAAACAGAAGCTAATCGCTGAAGAACACTGGATCCAACAGATCCTCCTCGATCCAATCTGTGTTGCTCTCCAATTCTCCTTCCAAATATGCACAAGAACACTCAAATTAGTCTCTCTCTCTCTCTCTCTCACACACACACAGACACACACACACACAACAAGTGGAACTGGTATAAGGTTTCTCATAAAGCTCTAAGGTGAGAAGGAAGGCGAATATAAAGGTTTAAGGTCATTTAAATAGGACACAAACCCTAAAAATTAGGATTTTCTCACTCAACACCTACTCATCGAGTTTGGGTCCTAACTCGTCGAGTAGACTCTAGAAATCCCACAACTATCTCCATCTCTACTCGGCGATTTAGGACCTTAAACTCGTCCCTAATTTATTTAAATTTAGATCATCTATACTTTGTTTTGTTTTGGTTTTGGTATATAACCGACTTAAATTAACTATTCTTCCGTTGGTATTTTTTTTTAAATATTTTTAATGTTTTTCCATTATTTACATTATTATTACAGAGAGTAAAGTAGTAAACCATTTAGGGGCCATCCCACATCCACTTAAAGAACACTTACATTCTTTCTAAGATCTCCCTTAACAATCGACAAACCAAATAATTACAACAATCAGCTCGTCTTATCGGAGAAGACAGAGGCAATGTAGGAACGCAATGCGATATCTAATATCCATTCGCCCTTCGTCATCATTGAAGCTTAGACTAAGATGTAAGAGGTGGTAGACAACAGTTGAGTTTTTTAACAGAGAATACATGACATTGTAGGGATGATAATAGTGTACTTTCGTGTTGGACAAAGGTAAGCAGCGGTGTACCTGTGTAAACACTAATTAAGGATTCAATTTTACTATTTTTGAATACAATAGAATACATTGGTATAAATACAGAGATGAATGAGAAATATACGGCACTACCCAACTACATACAGAAGACTAGGAAAGTAGAAAAGACTAGTTTAATAGAGTTCCTGCAATCCCGGAAGTATTTTACACGTTGTTATCCCCCCGCAAGCTCAAGGACGGGTCGAACTTGAAGCTTGGAACGAAGAAGACAGATTCGATCCTTTCGAAGTGGTTTAGTAAAGATATCAGCCAATTGGTCCACATAAGAAACATGACAGATTTTTAGCGCTCCAGATTCAATCTGTTCATGAATAAAGTGAAAATCCAATGTTATGTGCTTGGACCGGGTGCTGATTACCGGGTTCTTGCCCATGAAGATTGCTCCGATGTTGTCACAAAGTAACATTGGAGGCTGAGTGATAAGAGCATGTAGATCAATGATGAATTGTTTCAACCACAAGAGTTCAGCTGTTGTGTATGCCGGAGACTGGTATTCGGCTTCAGTACTTGAACGGGCAACCACTCTTTGTTTTCTGGAGGTCCAACTAATGAGATTATTACCATGGAAGATAGCTTAACCGTATTGAGATCGACAATCTTCCTTATCAGAAATCCAACCAGCATCAGAGTAAGCGAGTAAACAAGTTGCGGTGGTTGGAGTGAATCGCAAGCTATGATGATTAGTGCCTTTTAGATATCTTAGTATCCGTTTTGTAGCTTGCGAATGAAGATTGGTTGGTGAGTGCATAAATTGGCATACATGATTAACTGCATATGCTATGTCGGGACGAGTAATTGTAGCATATTGCAGTGAACCGACCACTTGTCGGAACATCTTAGGATCATGAAAGAGATGACCTTGGCTATGAAGAGAAGATTGTGGATCAGCAGGTGTTGTGACCGGGGATGCTTCAGTCATATTTGTGCGATACAAGATATCAACAATGTATCTTGCTTGAGACAAGTTGATGCCCTTCGAGTCTCTAGAAATTTGTATCCCCAGTAAGAAATTTAGATCACCTAGATCTTTAAGTGTGAACACCTGATGAAGTTGAGTGATGAAGCGCTGAACCTGATCGGCTTTTGACCCTGTGATTATTAAATCATCCACATACACAAGAATATAAATCACAGATGTGGGAGAACAATGAACGAACAAGGATGTGTCGGATTGGCAAGCCCTAAACCCATGAGTCACCAAATAATTTTTGAGTTTAGTGAACCAAGCCCGTGGGGCTTGATTTAACCCATAAAGAGCCTTGTGTAATCGACATACATGATTGGGTTTGGATGGATCTTCAAACCCCCTTGGCTGTTTCATATAAACTTGTTCCTTTAAGTCACCGTTAAGAAACGCATTGTTGATGTCGAGTTGACGGAGACACCAGCCGTTTGATAAAGCTAGGGATAGAACTAAACGAATTGTTGTTGGCTTAATAACTGGACTGAAGGTCTCGAAATAGTCAACATTCGCTTCTTGATTGAAGCCTTGAGCTACCAAACGGGCTTTATGTCTTTCAATTTTGCCATCCGATCTTCTCTTGATCCTGTAGATCCACTTACAACCAATAAGATTTACATTAGTAGGACAAGGGACTAAAGACCATGTTTTATTTCGCATAAGGGCATCATGTTCAAGTTTCATGGCTTGATGCCACCAAGGATGCTTGACAGCTTGAGTAAAAGATTTGGGTTCAAATTCAGGATCGGAGGATATGAGGGATGTGATGAAGGTTTTTGGTTTTAGTGAGTTTGTGCGAGCTCTGGTTTGCATTGGGTGAGTATTGTGATCAGCTGCACGATAATGAGATGTGGAGGGTCGGTTTTGTTTAGATCGAGAGCTGATGGTAGGTTGTTGGTGGGAGGGTGTAGAGATAGTTGGAGTGGAAGATGACGAAGGTGGAGGTGAGGGTGGTAGTGGGGAAGTAGGTGGAGGTGTTGTTGGAAGAGAGGTTGTATGTGCTAAAAGGTCAATGGAAGTGGAGGAAGGTGGTGTAAGAGGAATAGAAGGTGAGACAATGGGATGGTTTTATATGGAAAAACCTCTTCATTGAAGACTACATGTCGTGAGACATAGACACGAGAAGTAGGTTGATGAAAACATATGTACCCTTTATGAGACGTATTGTACCTGAGAAAAATACAAGGTAAAGTTCGGTAATTGAGCTTATTCTTGTTGTAGGGTCGAAGGAAAGGATAGCACAAGCAGCCAAATGTTTTGAGAAAATCATATTGGGGTGTTTTGTGATACAATTTCTGATAGGGAGAGTGAAACTGAAGAAGCGGTGTAATGGTGCGATTATGGAGATAAGTAGCAGTTTTGAAGGCATGTTCCCAAAAAACATGAGGGAGAGAAGATTAGGCTAATAGGGAAAGGCCTTTTTCAACAATTATACGGTTGCATCTCTCGACTGCACCATTTTGTTCTTGAGTGTATGGGCAGGAGATTCGATGGTCTATGCCATGGTGTTGGAGAAAAGTAGAAGCATTTCTAAATTCACTATCCCAATCAGATTGCACACTCTTGATGTCACTGTGAAATTGATTTTTAACAATAGTTTTGAAGTGCAAAAAAGTAGAGAACACTTGAGACTTATGAGATAAAAAATAAATCCATACGAATTTTGTGTAGTCATCGATAAACAAAACAAAAAAACGATTTCCATTCATAGACAAGAGGGGTGATGGTCCCCAAACATCAGAATAAATTTGTTTGTGATGCAATGTGAGAAGTGGGGAGAGGGAAGCGATGGCTCTTTGTTAATTGACATGATTCACAAACATTTGGGAATTTATTTGACACAACAGGAAGCTTAAACAAAGAAACTAAATGACGTAAAAGCTGTTCATGTGGGTGAGCAAGTCTTTGATGCCAGCCATGAAGAGATGTCCGAACACCAGAGAGAGCCATGACAGAAGGCTGCTTATTGTTGCTTGAGTGAGGAATGCGATATAAGCCATGCTTAGTGTCCCCTCGGAGCATGGTTTGACCCTGAAAATTCTTAACTGCACAGTAAGTAGGCCAAAATTCCACAAAAGCATTATTGTCAAGAGTTAATTTAGAGATACTAAGAAGGCTTTTGGTAAGCTTTGGAACAACAAGAACATTAGGAAGTTTAAGTTGATGCAAGTTACATGAGCCCATATGAGAAATAAAAAGGTTTTTACCATTGCCAACTTGGAGTTTGTCATCTCCTGTATATTCAGTAGCACCATGAAGTTTGTTCACATCCGGAGTGACATGATCAGTTGCTCCTGTATCGAAGTACCAGGAGGGATCCAAAACAATAGAAGATGAACCAAATTGAACAATGTGAGCCTGGCGAGACTGATCACGTGGGTTAGCCTTGCGGGAAGGGTAGTTAGCTTGATTATTCCGCTGCCAGCAGTCAATGGCTTCATTGCCTGGTTTGCTACAAAGGTGACACATTGGTCGGCGTTTGTGATTGTCATTGTTGCAATTAGGAGAGGAGGCATGTCCGGTATTGGAGGAAGTAACCTTTCTTGGAGATGAACGATTTGCATAGTAAGCAGATGCAACAGAGCTAGAAGATAGCGATTGTGTATTTGGTTGGGGTAGAAGAGCACCTTGACGAGTGATTTCTTGTTCCAAACGAGCCTCCTCTTGAAGTAGAAGTCCAGCAAGTTCATTAACAGAGATAGGATCAGGTCGCAACATGACAGCAATGTAGAATGGCCCATAAGAGGAGTCGAGGCCAGACAAGATGTGACCAACAAGGTCCTCTTTAGATATTGGATAGAGATTTTCTGCAAGGGAGTCAGCTATGGATCGTTTCTGTTGAAGATAGTCCATCATGGACAGAGAGCCTTTGACAAGAGATTGCAATTGAACCCGCATTGCCATTCTCCGTGCCCTAGTGTGTGCCTGGAAGGTCTTTTCGATGGCTTGCCAGGCCATACGAGAAGAGGTAGCACGAACCACAACAGCTAGGGCACTCTTAGATAAGGTAGATTTAAGCCAGAGGAGGACAAAACGGTCCCGTTTCTCCTACATAGTGAATTCTGCATTGGGTTCTGTGGTGGTAGTACCTTTATCATCAGTAATAGATGTGGTTGCTGGTGGAGGACAAGGATCAAGAACAGAATCCTCAGGATCAAATGTCTCTAGGGATTGAATGATAGTGGACCGCCAAAGGGAGTAATTGTCACGATCCAGTTTGATGCTGATAGAAGGAATTTGAAGATTGAGATTTGAAGAATTTGCGATTGCAAAATTCAGCAGTGAGGAATTTGGGTGAGCCATTGAACTGAGACGACCGGGAGAAGATAAGGAACGAGAAAGAGAGTAAAAAACTATGCGGCTCTTGATACCATGTAAACACTAATTAAGGATTCAATTTTATTGTTTTTGAATACAATAGAATACATTGGTATAAATACAGAGATGAATGAGAAATATACGGCACTACCCAACTACATACAGAAGACTAGGAAAGTAGAAAAGACTAGTTCAATAGAGCTCCTGCAATCCCGGAAGTATTTTACACGTTGTTAACCTGAAACCCTAGACGAACCCCTTTCAATTCCTGTTTCACATCTCTGTCGTTGGAAACCTCACCTAACCTCTCATTCCTTTCTTATCTCTCCTTAAACATCATTTTCTTTGTGTAAAGCATGAAATATGACAAGAAAATCATCATATCTCTAACTTGTAACCACTTTCTCCCTTCGTCTTACCATCAAGCCCCCACGCCGTCGAACGCTTCTAGGTGGTGGTTTACCGCGAGTCTCTCCCCCTTCCATGATTCTACCTATGCGAAACTAATTTGGTACAAAGTATTATAAAAAATGTATTGAATTTTAGTATTTTGCTATAGAGCTCATTTGTTTAATTAACTTAAGAATTCAAGAAACATACCATGTTAATTTATACTATGGTTTGAATTTAGAGCTTATAAATTTATTATAATGAGATTTTTTTGTGTATGTTTTGGATATAAACAGGAAAGGTTGCGATCTGCTGGGATATTGTTGTCGTTAGAAGTGGTTGTAGGGATGGTAGGAGGTAGTGACGAGCTTTCTAGTGAGGATAGGTGGTGTCAATGATTTTTCGGTAAGAATATGAGAAATGAAAGAAATATAAAAGATGGATAAAGGGAAAAAATAAAACGAATTTTATTTTATAACTTACTCTATATAATAATAATTTAGATTATAAAAAGAATTACAAATATTTAAAAAACACTAACGGGCAAAATAGTTGATTACCATAACCAAAACAAAACAAAAACACATGGAAAAAAGGGTGGTCTAAGTTGAAAAAAAAAAGAATTAAAGAATAAATGGTAGATTACCTCAAACTACATGGACCGTTCGTGTAAATTACTCTAAATTACTCCAAACTTAATTGGTATACCAACTTTTGGTGCATGTGAATGTAGAGGTTAAAGAAATATAAAAGAAAGAATGATGATGAAATCTAAATAAAAATTAAATAAAAAGAAGATGATCGAGTACAGATGAAAAGGATTGGCATCATGATGTCGATTCTTTGTTACGTGGGGTTATACTTATTATGTATAGTATTGTCCAAGAAATGGGCTATTCATTCTTTTAAATGGTATTTAAGTTGGTTGAAAATTCATTCGAAAATTAAATCAATAATTGATATAGGTATTTTAGCATTAAGAGGACTATTTCGTGAACAAGGAATGCAATTTAATTTAAAAGATCGATGATTGTGAATGTATTGAATTGTTAATAGACTATATTTAAACTTAATTAAGTTCAAAAGAAAGAATAAATGACAAAAACGAATACTTTATATTGAAAAATATTTGATAAAAGTTTCTTTTTTATCTTTTGACATTTGCTAATATTACCACCTTAAAAGTTAAACCCAAAGCTCTATTGAAAGGCAAGTCCAATACCATCTGTGCTCGTTGGAAAATTGAAACCGTGTAGAGAAAAACTATTTATGTTTGTCAAAGACAAAAATTGGTTTACGAAGAGTCAAATATCTTTTCTACCTTTTAGTATGTAACTAGGTGTAAGATCCGTATATTATACGGATTGTTTAAAAAAATTAAATATTAAAATTTAAATAGTAAGTATTTTTTTAAAATAAAATTTTGAAATAAGGACGGAACAAATATTAATTGCAATTTACTATTATATTTATAACATTTAATACTTTACATATATAAGTAAAAGTATTATGTGACTTTTTAATTTTAAAAATTGAAAAAACTCATAAATTGATATGTGGATATTATTTATTTAAAAAAATATCACAAAATAACAAGTGTCCAAATTTACGAGAGATTGACATGTTGCAAAATTGATCTTCATTTATTATAGTAGATCTTAAAATGAAGGTTGTAATTAGAGCTCTCCAATTATCAAATGATAAATCTACGTAATCATATATATATATATATATATATATATATATATATATATATATATATATATATATATATATATATATATATATATATATATATATATATAACCGATCCTATCTTAAATGTTCAATAAAATCCTTTACTTTGGTTAGTGTTATATAAACGTTTGTAACATTTAATAAAAATAAATATATATTAAAGAAATAAAAACACTTAAAACTAAAATAAAATTAAGGGATAAATTAAAATATTATATAAGAGAAATGGTTAGATAAACAAACCAATCAGTATATTGAGTTATCAATAAAAAACAAAACTCTCTTAACTTCGATGATATTGAATAGACAACCAAATAGTAAAAACTAATATATATATATATATATATATATATATATATATATATATATATATATATATATATATATATAATAGTTGTGAGACCCGTATATTATACGGGTTGATTAAAACAAAATGTGAAGTACGAACGATTAAATAAAAAATTTATTTGAATTTGAAATTGAAATAAGTGAAAATTATCAGGAAAAAAATATACAAAAAATAAATTAATTAAAATTATGTGTTTAGTGTGTACTAAACGGGTCAATTATAACAAAATGTTAAACATAAAGGTTTAAATTGTAAATTTATTTGAAATTGAATTTGAAATTTAAAATTTGAAATTAATAGTCATTATGTAGGTTTAATTTATGGAAACTAAATTAATGATATATTGAAAATGAAAATTAAAGTAATGAAAAGTGGAAAATAAATATATCTCAAATTATGACAAAATGACATGTGGCTAATTTTATGAGAGAATGACATGTGGCAAAGTCATTTTCATTTATTACGGTATATATATATATATATATATATATATATATATATATATATATATATATATATATATATATATAATTCTATTAACTTCAATGGTATTGAATAGACAACCAACTCAAATAGTAAAAACTAATATAGAATTCTATTCAATACCATTGAAGTTAATAGAATTATATATATATATATATATATATATATATATATATATATATATATATATATATATATATATATAGAAAATCGATTATAATTTATAAGTATAGCTGACCATATTGTATAAGGAGAATTTTATATATGCTCTTCTTAAACATCAAAATATCATATTTACCCTTCATAAAAACTTTAAATATCATATTTACCCTTCATAAAATTTCAAAATATCATATATATCCTTTTTAAAACTCAAAATATCATATATGCCCTTTTTAAATATCAAAATATCGTATATGTACTTTTTAAACATCAAAGTATCAATGGTAATATCTGAAATATCCTCAATCTACAACATGATAATAATCAACAACAACAAAAACTAAACAATCAAATTATAAATTCCATAGAGAGGGTTGAAGATTTATCTTTTTGTATGTCAAGAGGGTGACATTCCAATAATTTAGAAGTTCACATTCCATTATCATAGACGTAAGGATAATATGGTTAAATTTTTTAATTATTATAATAATTCTAAGGTATAAATAATGATTATAAAATATTAAAAACATTATTAAAAAGGATTTGGCCAAATATGATATTTTGAAGGTTTATAAAGGTAAATATGATATTGAGAAATTAAGTTGGAAAAATATGATATTTTAAAGTTTAAGATATATATATATATATATATATATATATATATATATATATATATATATATATATATATATATATATATATATATATATATATATATATATGAAATTTTCTCTATTGTATAAACTAGAATATCCATGTTGTTTGTTAGTTGTTTATCATATATATTGAAATATAAAATTATAATTTTGTTTGTAATTTTTATTGTGTGGATATTTACTTGATTATCATTTTTTTTTGTATATGTTCGCAATAACTATTTGCCATCTTAATCAAAACATTTGAAGGGAATTTAAGGACTATGGATTGTTTGACGCATAGGCTTGACAAGGACTTTGATTCCTAATATAATAATAATAATAATAATAATAATAATAATATTAATATTATTATTATTATTATTATTATTATTATTATTATTATTATTTTGCAAATCTGTTCGAGTTTTTTGATTATGACAAACAAGCGTCTGGCCGCGGATTTAAAATCAAAAATTTAGCCAGCGTCCTATATAAAATTCAAATGTTAAAGAGTCATTTTTGCTAATTGTATATAACAATAATGATGCTTAAATGGGTTGAATGTTTCATTATAGGGTTGCTACACGTGAGATTATTTTTTTACCAAATGTTGAAATATCCTTAGTAAGTGAAACTGGTAAACAAAACCTGAATATATTCGATGGATTTATATGAATATTCTAAAGAATTATCTAGTGCATCTTCCTTCTACATTTTAACATCTGTTCATAGTTCGTTTTTCAATTAATTTTGGATTGCTCTAAACAACTAAACTTGTTCATAAGATCGTAAATGATTAATTAAACACTAAATAAAAACGTGTAGTTTGTTAAATTTAATATTAAAGGGCTTAAAGATTAAGTTTATCGGTATGAAAGAAACCCAATTATTGGTATAGCCAATAATTATTCAACCGACTACTCCCCTTAGGCTATGTGGTGTGGGTGTGTTAGCACCCACGGTTTGCCACGTAGACCACGGCTAACACCGCTTCTAGCCTATGGTTTCAAGTGCGGTTCTTCTCCTTATCAAGGATCTACCATGCTTCCCTTCCCCCCCCCCCCCCCCCCCCCCCTTTCTCTCTCTCTCTCTCTCTCTCTCTCTCTCTCACTAAATGTGTAGTATGCTTAAGAACCATATTAAATGATATTGTTAATTAACATATGATAGTAACATGTCAGAATACTAACACTTGATATAATTGATTGTTTATTGGAAATTGAATACAATAAATATTCAATAAACTCTTATAATTAAATTCAAAATTATTTATTTACAGGAAATAATAATTTTCAATAACAAGTAACATTACATAATTCATACGATATGAATTAATAAGTCATGCACAACATTTTGGACTAGATAAATTGTTTTTTCTTTTACCAAAACATTAAAGTTTATATTTTATAAACTTAGTTTATAAAATATAAAAATTTTGTCTTTTTTTTTTAGCCTTATGTCTGAAAATAATATAGAAGATAAGAGGCATGGTGCTTTCAGTTGTTTAAACGAAAGTATGTAAAGACTTACAAGCATGGGGGCAAATCTGGCTAGTAGAAGCATGAGTGTTTAATGGTTAAAGACTCATGTATATTACGCATGCTATATAAATGAAAAAAGGGCTTTCACTTTGTGTTGTTCCACACACCATGCAAAATGGTAACATCCTCTTGGATGTTAGATTTGTCTCATTTGTTTATACTATGGAGAGTTTAGTTGCTTGTTGATGCTCTCTTTATGTTTTTTATTTTGATAAGAACATAAAGCTTAAGAGTATTAATAATTTTATACAAAAGAACTAGCATTCTACATCAAGTTGGCTTCCTGTTGGCATCTCTTAAGTTCATCATTCTTCTTCCATTTCCAAGCTTCCCAAAAGAATCCAAAGAACTACAAAGCTTGTTATTTGTTCTTCTTATTCTTTGGTTGTGTTTGTTTTATTTCCAAACTTTGCACGATGATCATTGGTAGGTTTAACTTGTTTGTATTATCAAAATATTATAAGTCTTCCATTGCTAAAAATCATGTTTTTGAATAAAAACCCAACAATTTGTATCAGAGCCACATTGCAATTTGGTTAGTTTATATATATATATATATATATATATATATATATATATATATATATATATATATATATATATATATATATATGTGGAAATCTTCGTTTTTGGAGAATATGAATAACTTGGTTTTGTATAAAAACAAGTTCATTAACTTTATAATTGTTATTTTATGTGACAAACGTTTTATGCATCTTTTGTCATTTTAATGTTATCTTAGAAAAACAAAGGTTGTTTTATATGTATATTGATATGTATGATGTGCGTAAAGTAGCCAATGACCATCGTGTTTGTTGTGTTGGTTTTTTTTTATTATAAAATGGTTGTAATAATTTATTTATTCACATGGTATGTAATAAATTAAATATATTAGTTTTCTGGGTTTACTTTTGTAAGTAATAGATTAGTAGTTAGAAATAATTTATTTGTACAAAAATTAACAACGAAATGAAGTTGGAGTCATTTTGAAGACCAAAGAGCAATTTTCGAGTTTAACAACATGCTGAAGATTAGTGACGCTTTCGAAAAGTGTCACTAATGCTGTTTACAAAGGGTTGTTGGATTTTTAACGACAATTGCTGAAATATTGCTTTCAAGAAGCTTTTCCAATCTTTTGAAAGCAAATGGTGTTTTCTCAAGTGGGAGCTTCTACAACAAAATTACAAGAAGAATTTTGGTCCCTTAAAATGTCCCTTTAAGAATGGACATAACATTTTTTGTGTTGGTTCACAAAAATATTATTAGTTGGGTATATTTATGCACATATAACTTTATGTAAGTTTGGGTTGTTTATTTTATGAAATTATTATGAGTGGTTAATAAATTAGTATTTCACAAGCTAAAATAATTTTTGGACAAAATAAACATCACAAGGAGTTTGGTTTTCAAGATTTATAATGTGAACATAAGATGTAACAAGTTATAGTTTTAAAATAAAGTCTGGTTTTATAAAAACGTTAATAACGTCAAAATTTGAAATACTAAAATATAAGTTCTAAAATGATGATTTTTATAACTTATACAAATTCCAAATATATAAGTAATAAAATGAAGTTTTATTAAAGATATAAAAGGGTCATATACACTCAAACTTAATACCACTTATTAAAATTGAATCACGTTAAATTATATAAAATCTAGCCTTTTATATAGAACCTTTAAAAATGATTTTCTTTTGAAAATTTGTACCATGATTTATGATTTTCATGTAATAACCATGATATCATATGTTTTTTAAAACTAGAATTCTAGAACATATAAAAGACCCTTTTACAAACATCAAATATATGCAATCCTTTTTGAAGAGCACTCGCACATCTCTTGTATACACTAGTGGGATAAAGGATACCTAACCAAGTTGTAGGCCGATTACACAAGTTTTTGAAATTGGATGATTGGATCGAAAATCTTTTGTGATAAAGGATACCTAAGCAAGAGAGTTCTGATGCATAGATGGGATCAAACATCTCTTTTTGAATTTGTTATTAGCGATACCATAAATTTAGGAATTATATAGGAAGATATAATTGATAATTAATATCTACCGAGTTGAATTAAAACGGATTGAATAAAGGATACCTAACCATTTTTTTTTGCAACTTGGATCCTAGACTTTGATAATTAATGTTTTTGAAAACTAACACTACAAGAAAAAGACCCTTTTACGACGCGCAAACAACGACACTCGGAGATTTATGTTACGCAAAAGAGAGTGACGTTAAAAAAGTGTCATCTCTTCAAAAAATTTAACGATTTAGGTCACGCATTATTGCGTGCCCTTGAATTAGTGTCTGAAGAAAAAAAATTAAAAACACGGAGGGTGCTTTATCTTAAACGTGCGTCGTCTGTGGCTGTCGCTTTATAATTTTAATGAAACGCGCGTTTTAATAGCTAAGGGGGGAAATGGAATCCATAAAAATCAAAACCAGGGGGGAAATGGAATCCATAAAAATCAAAACCCCCGCCTGTTTGATCCTTTCTCAGCCATCAACCCTAATCTTTGAATTATCAAGAAAAAAGCCTTAGGGATCGACTTCATCTTCACCCACCTCCAACGCCTCCAACCCTAGTCCTTCATCCAACACAACTCAGGATTTCTCTGGATGAAAACCTCCAACTACATCCTCCACATGAAAAAAAAACCCTAATTGGCGGCCACGTTTTGACATCAGGTATCCTTTGGATGAAAGCCTTCTGTTGAAACCAGGGTCCCTTTGAGATCTTCTATTAGAGACGACTGCTCATATTTAGTTCATACATCCCCTCTAACCAAACCACTAGCATCGCAAAACAACCCTAATCTTCTATTCGTTCGTCTTGGCGGCTAGAGAGGGAATTGTTCAAGGTTTTTGTGTGGGTCTGTCGGATTTATGAGTCACCGTCGAGGGAAGAGGGGGAAGAGGACTTCGAGACAAAATTTTCTCCAACCTAAGCTATCGATTCCTATTATTTTCTTCTCATTCTTTTCTGTTTTCCCCGCCAAGCACCATCTACCGCCATGGTCGGTAGCCTAGGCTGTCAGTGTGTTTCTATGTCACCACCCTCCACAATTAGACAGTTGGAGGGTGAACGACTTTCTCCATCAGTTCGATTCTTGCATAGAAGTTGCAATCCAAAAACAAAAGGAACAGCTGTCTGTCGAGGTTAGTTACATTTATAAAAAGATTTTGTTTTTTACATTAAAAAAGGATTACAATCTTTTTCTTTCCTACTTCATCTCACTTTCTCAGAAATGCAGCTTAGCAAAATGATGCTTCTGAAGTATTGGGAGTGACATTTGACTGTTTACACCAATCGTTCAAATCATCTGGTTCTGGTTGTGGTGGAGAGAACCTAGAGTGGAGGGCTTCAGCAACAATATCTCCTTGCCATGTCACAGTATTTTATTCCTTTATATTACAAATAACTATAATCTTTTTAATGGTACAATTTATTCAGTTTTCTTAGTATAAGTATAATTTATTGATGGCTTGTTATTGTCTTGAACATTATTTTATTCCTTTATATTGCAAATAACTATAATCCTTTTAATGCTTCGACGATATTTGGGTGAATATGTCCATGGATTTTCATCAGGGGCCTTAAGAATCGGTTTCTGGAAAGGTTTGTTAATAATTTCTGCACATTTTCTTAATAATCTCTAAGGATGGAGGATGAGGTTGCCTAAAAATCAGCTTCTCAGTCCATATTTCTTCATTTGCCTGATTTGAACAATGTTTTTTTTGTTCAGCAATCCAGGACATCCTTTTGCTATTGGTCTTACTCTGGCAAAGCTTGCTGCTTTTACAGTGGATGAAAAGGGGAATGAAACATTTGACACCAGTGGTGCACTAGATAAATTACGAAAGGTCAGTCCCATTTTCCATCTTTTGTATCCTGCTTTTCCATTTAAATATTTAGTCATTGACACCTCTTTAGGTCTTAGAAACAGGAAATGAATTCTTAACAAAGTTCAGTTCTTTATGTCCTAGTCATGATATATGTCTTCTACTTTTTCATCATTTACCAAAAAATATTAAGTTTATGTCTTTTTGATATCTCACATGTTTTTTTTTCCAGTCATTGCAACTTGAAAGGCTTGCTATGTATCACGATTCCAGCCAACCTCCTTGGATGGTGGATAAGAAATGGGAAGATCTCAGTCCTAAGGATTGGGTTGAGGTATGATCCTTGTTCCTTGCATATTTAAATAGTTGTAATGGAAGTAGTAAGTACCCTTTGATGTGCAAGATTTCTAAGCTTCAATTTTCACAAATGATAGATATTTGAAGATGGAATAAATGAACCTGCCAAGGGTCATGCAGTTTCTGCATGGGCTCGAGATCGCCACTACTTAGTTTCACTATAGGTTATCTTGGAGCCAAATTTAGCACTTCTGTCATCTTCGTAGGTGACATATTAAGTTATATGCTGGTATACTCCAACAAACGATGGATTCTGATGACCCAGAAGCTAGAAGTATTGAGAGAGATCTTGATCCAAAAGTTATTCTTCTATGGAGGTTTGTGTTCTGGTTACACAAGCACGTGTTACTGTTTTTTTTTTTTTTGGTTTAATAATTACTTGTATCTTTTGTAATATCTGATTGTGACCTTTTAGAGATTTTGCGTTCATCTTTCAGGTTCTTTGCACATGCAAAAGTTGAATATGTAAAATCAATGGAAGAAGCCAAGTAGAGTATGAAAAAAAGGATAGTTGGTTTTCATTTGGATGGTCTATTACTGACTTGTCTCCTTTTCTTCTGGTTTATGTAGCCATTTTTATATTTTTTTCACGATCATTTATTATTATTATTATTATTATTATTATTATTATTATTATTATTATTATTATATTTTTTGAAGTGATTTTTTAGAGTTTTAGAAATGCAAAAACTGAAAAACTTAGTTGTGTTTGATAAGAGTTGCCTAGGTTCGATTTGGTTTATGATATCTAATGGAATCAGTGAGTGATTTGATGTGTTTTTTTTTTTTTCTGAAGAAACAAAATGATCAAAGCATTAATGGATGCAGCAGGTTCTGCATTGATTTAATAACAGAAGAAGTGAGGGTAGTAGTAATTTAAAGTTTTCATCTCAAGGGGAGACATTGACTACAAGATCTCCCAGGTATGGTTAAGCTATCTTTCTGAATTCCTTAAGACTTTTCATTTGTATTCATAGCATGAGTGCATGACCAATGGAGTTCAACATTCGATATTGGAAACAAACAATTCTTTCTTTGCTTGATCTACTTAAGGAGTCATGTAATGATAAAACATATGATATCATTGCCATTGAGAAACTTATCCAATCTGGTATGTTTCCATTGATATATAACATATTCTCCTTTAATTTATGCCTTTTTCTATATTAGTTTTTTTTAAGTTGAAGTTCATGTTTTACTTTTTGCTTACAGAAGACATTTCGGTTGATGAATTAACCAATCAGATCTCATGCCTTTCCATTTTTGCTTAAAAAGCTTCACAACTTAATGTAGCTAAGAACATTTCTTTAATGGTTCCAACTTCAACAACATAGCTGGAGGCAGAGAATAATGTGGATGTGGACAGAGTAAGATCATCTTCTATTTCTATAGAAAAGCCTCTAAAACTTTGGTATACTCTGTTCCCTGTTCAGATTACCAAAACTGCATATATTCCAGTTTTGCCCTTCCCTGTCATTACCATATTTTGTGCCCTGTGAACTTTACTTTCCTGTCCCAGTTTCTTATTTTGGTGTAAAGTCTTTATTACTGCTGCTGAAGTCGAACAACCTACTATGTTATTCTACTTAGAATTGTTTTGGATATATTTGCTCGAGGATGCAACGTAAATTTTCAATTTCTTTTTCTATTTATCATTTTATATTTTAATATATATATATTTCTTTAATTGAAAATTAATAATGTATTGATATTGGTTTGGTGTAGTTTTGGTACTATACTTAAGTCGAGGCCGATTAGAGCTGCTCATTGTTTAACATCTATTCAGGTAAGTAGGTTTATTTATTATATCTAATATGAAGAAATTTACGTTCTGTTTGAATGTAATTTAATTAATTTAAAAATGTTTGCAGTTTTCGCCAACCTCTGAACACATATTGCTTGCTTATGGTCGACATCACAGTTCCCCTCTTAAAAGCATTGTTATTAATGGGGAG
Source organism: Lactuca serriola (assembly GCF_051521515.1). Taxonomy (NCBI): domain Eukaryota; kingdom Viridiplantae; phylum Streptophyta; class Magnoliopsida; order Asterales; family Asteraceae; genus Lactuca; species Lactuca serriola. The sequence goes on from NC_136409.1 coordinate 160,136,273, forward strand.
ACCTCATTATCCATTTACACAGTTTTAGAGGTTACTATTTTTTTTCTAATTTTCTATCCACATTTGTCGATTGATGGTTGTTTATTATTTGAACATATGGTTTTGGGTTTCAGGTGTATAGAGTTTCAGATATGGAACTTGTCAGTGCGCTTCCGAGTGCAGAAGATGAGGTCAATGTAGCTTGCTTTCATCCTCTTGCTGGAGGTGGTCTTGTTTATGGAACCAAGGTTTGTACTTTATCTAATAAAAAAAACTTTAGTCTATATTTTTATTTTTATTATTTATTTTTGGTTGTTGGAAGGCAAAATTAGAATCCTTCAGCATAATGGTGGTCATGCGCCCAAACCTGATCACTTTTTTGAAGCAAGAGCAGTTGAGGTACAACAACTATTGTATTTGTAATACATTTGCTAAAACTGGGTAGATTTGCTAAAGGTGTTTTTCTATTTTATTCTTTTTCATGAATAAACTTAATAAGTCCATGCATATGTTAAATAGGTCCAATAATAATACCATTTTTCATAGTTGATTAATACTTGTGCATAAGTCCTTAGCACATGTCAAAACCTTTATTCTTTTAGCAATCAGTGTTAGTTTAATGTGCAAACAATAATAGATGTGATTATGACTTATGCGCTTGTATTCATTGATATTTATTTTATGCAGCTTCAAGACGAAGTCATACTTTCAAATTCAAAGAGATTGCAGATCACTCAAACCAATGTGAACAATTTACCCTCGACATTTTCCTTGATAGTAAATCCTCCCCTGAATACTTAATCCATACCATAGGTGTAGTATGTAAACTATTTATTAACAAATAAATAAATCAATATGAAAACCTCTCAAATATAAGTAAAATGTTGGTTGATAGTTTTTTTTCTTGTTTCCAGGGAGTGGGTCAGCTGGAATGAGGCAAAGGGAGTGGGTTGACCTTTTGTTTTTTTGTTAAATGTTAATCGTTACTGAAAGCAAAAAAAAAAATCAAAATTTAATTTTGATTTATTTGATGTCTCGTGTCTTGCAGGTTCATGGTGGTCGGCAGTCCATGTAAGTTTCTTGATTTGTAACATCTTGTATTCAATAAATAGCAATGTACTTTCCATAAAAATTATAAATTATATTCTTTGAAAAATTTGTAGATTGGTAGGTTTAAAAGCAGAATGTCCTGATAAGAATTAATTTTAAAAGTAGAATGAAAATGACAAGTGATTTTGTGTTGTGTTTATAGGGTTGATGAAAGCGAATAGCTTTGGAGTTAGAAGAGGAAAAGAAAGCTCAAGCCGAAAGAGATAAGATGCTGGAAATGCAAGTGTTGCATTCTTCATTTCAATTGTTAGTATGAAACACAGAGTAGATGGGCCAATGTACAACTTCTTACCCATATAACATCTGTTTGGAGCATTAGTCTTAAAGAATTATGAAAGACAAGATGCAACTTTACTTAGTTGAAATTTGATGTAGAGAGTAGATTACATGCAAATTTAGATATTGTAAAAAATAGAATTGTATGACATTAAATTTTATGCAATGGATTGTATTTTTTTGTATATGATATTTTATTTCTATTATGAGACATTAAATGCAAATTTAATTTAAAAATTAATAAATATATAAATATTTTTTTTAGAACATTTAAAATTATGATACGCAAAAATGTGTGTCATCTTCATTTATGACATGGCCTTTCTTGACAGGGGCTTCCTTGATACGCATTGCGTGTCATAAACATGCGCGTCGTAAGGTTACGACACGCAAATGCGTGTCGTCTTCCTTTATGACAGGGCCTTCCTTGATACGCATTGCGTGTCATAACCGCACGTCGTAAATGCGCGTCGTAAATGCGCGTCATAAATGCGCGTCGTCTCTCTTTATGACAGGGCCTTCCTTGACACGCATTTGCGCGTCGTCTGAGCGTTTTACGACGCGCAATGAGCGTCGTAAAAGGCCTTTTTTCTAGTAGTGTAAAAGGGTATTAATTATTAAAGTGCTTAATATTGAAAATACTAAATAAATTTTGTTAACATTTTGTAGTTAAATAATTCATTCTCATTATCGTAAAATTGTTGTTTTCTTTAATGACTTAATGAATCAATAACATTCACTAGATACAAATTCAATAAATGGGTTCATGTCTTAAGAGACAATCTTGTGAGAGATATGAAATTGTATACACTTAAAGGTCCACATCTTAATCTATTTGCTTTGAGCAATAAGCTTGAACATGATACCTAGTAAATGCATCACTGTGATGCTAAAGATGTTTCTAACATCAAACTAGGATTAATAGTTCAAAGCCCAAAAGAATCACATTATGTGATCCAGGAGGCCCATGTTTTATGGACTGAACACCTCTAAGCCTAAGAAATCCAGTAAAGCCCACATAGATGGATCTTGTTTCTTTCGTGGAGAAACTGAACACTGGAAAAGGATATACTCCTCTTATCTAGAAAGAAATTATGGAATAGACTAGTATTACATGTATCTATTAGATAGAACTCATACTTTTCATATAACACTTAGGTACTTGGTACTTAAATGTAATCCAATATTTGTAAATGGCTTGTAGATATTTACAAAAAGAGTAACCAGCTGAGCACAATCAAGTTGGAACTACACTCTTTGAGTCTTGTTTATTATGCTTGGAATATAATGTACTTGTAATATAAAAATATGTTTGTTTTGGAACAATGTATGTTTTAATTTAGCTTGCCTAAATATATGCCTCAGTTTAATTTATGAATGATTGACTATTTACTTAAATCGTTTTTTCATAATGATCACCCTCATATTTGGAAATGATTAAATTCTTTTTATGAGACCAGATCTCTTAGTAAGAATTATAAAGTAAATATCAATGTTTTATAAATAACAAGTTCTATATGCAAAATAGTTTTGACTTAAACTTGTTTTAAATCAAACTCATCTTTGACATTGTTATCTTTATTATATAAATGACATTCACATATTCCAGCTTCAAGAAAGGGATCCTTAAATTAAGGCAAATAATATAGTTTATTTGACATATGTAAATCTTATTTATATAGAAAAGATTCCTAATGATGTTTTCATTAAGTAGTAGAGAAAATAATTATTAAGGAACTATATCTAACACCTGTGTTTCTAGGCTAAGCATTAATATAATGATGTAATAGTTGGAGTCAACAATTGTAACCTATTTTGAAGTAATAAAGAGGAATTACTTGAGTATTATGTGATTTATGTGATTTTGAATCTTTTTGTTATCTGTTTTATCAAAAGTAGAGACAAAAGGAAGAAGTTAATAAAATCTTTTTGTAGTTTTCTCTTGTGTAAAGTAACAATGAAAGTAAAATCTTTGTGGATTTTTTTAAAAAAATAAAGCAAATATAAAATCTTTTTGGAGTTTTCTTAGGAAACAAAGAACATTTTTTTGTAAGTTTTAAAATACAAAACTTCAAATGCCTAGAGAATATGGATTTAGCATGCCAAGTCGTCCTAGAAAGTATAAGAACTTGGATTCATCTAGAGCTTTGGTGAACATATTTGTAGTCTGATCATATGTAAGAACAAAATGAAACAATATATGACATTTCTGAATATTATCTTTTAGGAAGTGATATCTGATATCAATGTGCTTGGTCATTAAGTGGTTGACTGGATTGTGAGAGATTGCAATTCCACTCTTAGAGTAACAATACATAGGGATCTATTGCATTTTGAATCCATAATCTCTCAGTTGTGTTTGCATCCAGAGCACTTGAGAACAACAACTGGCTGCAGCAACGTATTCAGCCTCAGAACTAGAGGTTGAAAAACATGTTTGCTTCTTTGAAGTCCAACTGACCAATCTGCCTCCTAAGAATTGATAGCTACCAGAAGTGATCCTTATATCAAGCTTGCATCCTCCATAATCTGAGTCAATAAAGGCTTGGAAATAGAAGTTTCCTTTAGCAGGATAGAATAGACCCATAGAAGTAGTTCATTTCAGATATTTGAAAATTCTTTTGACTGCCATGAGGTGAGATTCCTCGGGATTAGCTTTAAAGCATGCACAAAGACATGTTAAAAACATGATGTTTGGTCAACTAGAAGTAAGGTACAGTAATGAGCCAATCATTCCTCTGTAGTGACTGTGATCTATAGTTTTCCTATCAAGGTCTGAATCAATCTTGTAGGATGTACAAATTGGTGTCATTACAAGTGATGAATTCTTGATGAAGTATCTCTTCAATAGGTTTTTTATATTCTTCTCTTGAAAAATGAATATTCCTTTAGGATATTGACGAATTGGTAGACCTAGGAAGTAGTTGAGTTCACCCATCATACTCATCCTAAGGTTTAACGCCCCGCAGATTCGGGCTAGTCAATTTAGAGACAAGAAGCGTCAAAAATGACTTTTTGATAGAAGATTATTTAGAATAATTACTCTTAATGAAGTTATAGTATATGTCACAAGGGTTCCATACACATAAATAACGTTGAAATCCGAGTTATAACAAAGAAGTTATGACATGTCGAAGTTCTGTGGTAAAACCAACACGACACAGAGTATCGTCAAAAGTGAGTTTGCGATCAAAATACTTTTTAGACTTAGCGATCTAAATGAAAGTTGTAGTATACGTTAAACCGAGAGCGCATGTAAAAAGAACATCCAAATCTTACTTCGTTTGAGGAAGTTATGATTTTCTAAGATTTTGCATAGTAGTGCACAACTAAGAATTTGAATGTTAGATCGATCAAATTTTAGCCGACATAATATAAACGAGAATTGAAGATCTCATTAATAGAAGTTCAACAACATAAAGACAGACGAAAACGGACGTCGGTTGAAAAAGTTTTGAATTTCTAATGGACTTTACCTTTCTAAGCCCATTAAAATATAACTTTAAAAATAAAGTCAAAATTAGCCGATGGAGTATAAACGAAATTTGTAGATTACGTCGCCACCTATGTGTGGATATAAAGAATGTCATAAACAGAGCTCGTATGCAAAAGTTACAAAATTTAGAAGTCGGAAATAGGCTGATGCGAAGGAGGGTGACATGGCTTACTCTCGACCCTTTCTTCTTCCCTACGGCCTCGCTTCAGACGACCAAAACATGTCCCTTGTATGTGCAGCGTTGGCCCTCATAAACGGAGCATACTGAGTACACGCAGCGTACTCCGAGGGTATGCCCAGCGTACTGTGCAACTCCAACCTATAAATAATATGTGAGGTTCTTCATAATTCTGTACACCTTAACCTTTACTTCTCTCTCAAACATCTCTCTAAACCCCTCCCAATCCCTAATACTTCCCAAGTGCTAAGAAGCAAGTCCCAGAGCGCCAAAAGGCTCCAAGAAGAAGAGCTTTCGACTCGGAAGTTCTACCCCCGTAGAGCCTAGTTCCTAGCCAAACCTCCTAGTAAGTGAGTTATGCTTACCCTACTTTAGGTATAGCTTATGTTTAAGTTCAATATCGTGATTATGAACCTATAAACAATCTATGTATTATAAAATATAATATACAAAGTGTTATTATAATATCTTTTAACTAATCGCGGTATGGGGATTCTGGTTTGAAGGACCGCATAAGGTTGTTGGATTTAAAAATTGCTTAAAAGAAAAAATGGTTATGCCCTCCAGTGTTTCATGTCTTGCCCCTGTATGTACATAGTAGTTGAAAAGTATTGTTTAACACTTATAAAACAATACCGCTCGTGAATAGTCGCGATAAATATTAGACTAAAATGTAGCGGTAATCATACTAGGTTTCGTCAAAGGTACTAGAAGCGAAGCGCTGCCTGAGTTTGGAATCATCACTTTAACAAGTGAGTGCATGGTCCCTTTCATGAACATGATTCTAATACAAGTCTAGATTAAAGTATTAAATAGATATTGCCTGAAATACGTGTTAAGAGCATATATGATAATATATGATGATTTAGGATACATAGTAACCCTAAATTAATTAAGAGGAATATTGGGTAGTATCTCCTTATGAGCACGAGTGAGATATACACGGAGGGTAGAACTTTAAAATTTATCATTGAACCAAGAGCATGGATTAGACTTAGTCATTTTTTCTTAGTCCAAGACTATGGAGAGGACATAGTTATTTTTCATTAATCTGGTAGCATGGAGTAGACATAGTCAATTGTCCCTAGTCCAAGAGTATGCAATGGGCGTAGTTATTAATCCGAGAGAATGAATTAGACATACCCGATCCGGGAGTATGGATTAGGTAAAGAGGTTAATTATATCCAAGAGTATAGACTGTGTCGTGGTGAGGATCGACAGGGTGGGGTAAAATTGCTTATATGAGGTGAAATTGTATATGTTGTAAGTTCTAAAACACACACACACACACACACACACATATATATATATATATATGTAAGTATATATATATATATATATATATATATATATATGATATAACATTGTGGGATTGAAATCCCTATGTACTCACCATGTTTCCCAACCTAACCCACTTATTTTATTTGTATCACAGGTGTCGATATGAAGATACATTAGACTAAGATATTAAAGGAGATATAAATCACTAGTGTAAATGAATGTAAGGTCTGTTTATGCTTTTGTTTCTGTATTGACGATGACATCCCAAAGTTTTTATATAAAAAAAATAATTTCTTCGGAAATGCTTTGATAATATATTTATCATGTTTTTCTGGGAACAAATTCCACATTATTATTCTTTAAAATGAATACTATGATTTTCAAATAAACATAAATAAAAATTTTTAAATAACCACAAATTTGGGGATGTTATATAATGTCCTTTCTGGTTGAACCAAATATGATGTCATCGATATAGATTTGCACGACGATCAGAGGGTTGTTGTGGATTTTCCTAAAGAAAGTGGGATTGATAGACCCTCTTTGAAATTTAGTATCTTCCAAGAACTTGGAAAATGTTCCGTACCATGCTCTTGGAGCTTGTTTCAATACATATACAACCTTTTGAAGCTTATAGCAAATTTAGAGAACTTTGGATCTTCGAATCCTGGAGATTTTTGAACATAGACATCCCTATCGACTTCACCATTCAAGAATGCCCACTGCACATCCATTTGGTAAACCTTAAAGTTCTGGTGTGCAACAAATGCCAAGAAAATCCTAATGGATTCTATTCTTGCAACAAGTACAAAGGTTTCATCGTAGTCCATGCCTTCTTGTTGCAAGTAGCCTTTGAGAACTAGTCTAGATTTTTCCTTGATGATGACTCCATCTCCAGTACTCTTTTTTCTATAGACCCATCTTGAACGAACAACTGATACTCCTTTTGGTGTTGGCACTAAGTCCCAAATATTGTTGCGTTCAAGTTCAGCTAACTCTTCTTGCATTTCTTTTACCCAATATGTATATTGTAGAGCTTATTTGATTCCTTTAGGCTCTATCATGGATAGTTTTCTTAAGCATTTGAGGAGTGCAAACTGTCACATATTATTCTTTTAGATAAGGTGGGTATTCAGAAGTGAATGTTCCTTCAAAAAGATCATCTTGAAATAGTCCAGAACTACCTGAAATAGGTCGTTGCCCATTAACTATTTAATGATTGAATTCATCAAATGGAGTGGATGTGAAGGAACTTGAAGGACTGGAACCAGTCGATTCGGGTTCTTCTTAAGCCATGGATTGGATGGGTGGGAGGAATGTAAAGTACCTTTAAGAATGGAACCATTCAAAGGTGGTCCCACCTCAAAAGATGCAGTGGCTGGTGTTATGATTGGTCCAAATTGATGATGGATGTTAGGGTAGATAGGTTGGATGATTCTAAAGAACTTTTAGGAATAGAATCATTTGAAGATGGTTCCCCATCCACATGAGTTTTGGTGGAACTAGTATTTCGATGTTGATGAGGTTGAGAGATATCATATAGTGAGCTTTTTGGATTATAAGGCAGAGGGTTGATCTGGAAAAAGGAATTTGAAATCTACTTCAATAGCATGGACTGGAGTAGAAGTATTAGCAGGTGATGATTGCTTCATTATATCAAAAGGTACTACCATTTGAGGAACAAAGTGGTTTGGATCTAATACCGTAGATTTCATCAAATGTGACACCATTGCTTTCATCTATCACTTTGGACTGTCTATTCAGAACTCTATATGTTGTAGCGTGAAGGCAATATCTAACAAAGATACCTTCATCGCTTATTCAAAACTCTATAGATTTCGTCAAATGTGAAGGAATTTGACGTTGGGCTTGCTTTTGTCCATTGTTCCATAAGGAGTGACTTCAAGCCTGTTATTGATCATAGATCCTTTTTGAGTGAAACATGCGTCTACAATGGCTTCGACCCAGAAGTATTGCAGTTGGTTTGTGAATATCAACATGGATCAAGCAACTTCACATAGTTTCCGATTCTTCCTTTCAACTACACAATTCTGTTGTGGAGTGTAGGATGCAGAAAAGTTATGCTCGATTCCTTTGGATACATGAAAAGTATCTAAGATATTGTTCATGAATTTACCACCATTGTCACCTCTCAACCTTCTAAGTGGCTTGCCAACCCTAACTTCTATTTAGCAAATGAAATTAATTAGCTCATTGGTAGTTTCAGATTTGTTTCGCAAAAAATAAACCCAAGTGAATTTGGTGTGATCATCAAAAATCAAAAGGATGTATTTCTCACCACTTAAGCTAGGAACTGTAGTGGGAGCACACAGATTGATATGTATAAGGTAAAGATGTTCAGATAAACTATGTTCTATTATACATTTGGGTGGTGATTTGGAAAATTTTCCTTGTTTACAGGCAACACAAAACATATCATTGTCATGTTTTAACAATGGTAGTCCTCTCATAAGGTCCTTTCCAATGATTTTGTTGATATAACCAAAGTTGAGGTGAAAGAGTCTTCTATGCCATAACCAACTAATATTAGAAGTAGCTTTAGAAAAAAGACAAATACATGGGGTCCCCTCAATTAGTTCAATATCAAGAGATACATGTTCCCATTTCATGGGGGAATCAACGAGGATTCTCTTATTGGTATCCATAATCAAACTCTTTGTTTTGGTGAAGAAAAAAAATCATGATTATTGTCACACAGTTCCGCAACATTGATAAGGTTATGCTTAAGACCATCTACGTAGTCTACAAGTTTAACTATAATGTTCCCGTTCGATGTGTTTCCATGTCCTATAACTTCTCCATTCATGTTGTTTCTGAAAGCAACATAGTTACCTGGCATTGTGATATTGAAATCTATGAGGTAACCTTTGTTGGATTAGGCGTCTAAGCCCATAAATATTTTGGTATGTACTTGACCCGATAATGAGCATGGTCCTTTTGGGTTGACTTCACCATAGCAACTGATAGGATGAACTAAGGAGAAAGAGGATTAATTATGATTTATTAATATATTATAAGAATAATATATTAAAGGAGAAATCATATTATTTAATTAATATTAGTCAAGAGTTAATTAAGAATTAGTTTTGTGACTAAAAGAGATTAATTAAATAAAAGGGACTAATATTGCCATTATATGATAGTTGCAATTAGGCTATGGATTCCTAATAGAAAGGGGTTGGACAAAATCTATGGGAAGCCCATATGGATTTCGTCCAAGAAATTTCTGGAAGGACTCCATGAGTTGCTTAAGGCCTAAGCATAGAATTAGGGTTTCACCTTAAACACTAGCAACCCTCACAAGTATACAAAGACTCCTAAGGCTCCCAAAAACATGGCTAACCTTCTAAGAGAACCCTAGGACGTTTTTGGAGCTTCTTCCCTCTTTCTTTGTTCATCTTGTTGCTCATGGTGTTTGTGCTTCCATTAGAGGTGCAACATTTGAGTCACTAAGCTTTCAAGAGTCAAGATCAAGGAGATTTGTGATTGTTATTGCTACATAACAATCAAGATAAGATCTAAACGCTTTTATTATGATATATCGATTATTGTATGCTAGATCTAGGGTTTATGAGCTTTGGATGTTTATTGCATGTTCATTAGACAACTAGATCCAAAGCTTTAGGGTTTTCATGTACACCATAGAATTGATGTTTTGCTCAAAACCCATCAGTGGTATCAGAGCATTGGATGTTTGTTTGATTTATTTGATGCTTGTTTAATCATTCATTGCCTGAAAATCGAAGTTTTTGGTCCTCTACCTAACTGACTCGGCGAGTCAGTTGATGGATTCGGCGAGTCAGGTTGACTCGACAATTCCAGTCCCTGACTTGGCGAGTCCAAGGGTCAGACAGAGGAAATTTCAGGATTTTTACTGTTTTAGCTGTGGGATAATTACCATAAACATTTTTTATTGATAAAATCTGATTTCTATTGATATTATGTGATATCCTTTCCAAAATAGAAGATAATTGTCATTTAATTGAATAATTATTTCCTTATATGATAAAATTTGATTATTTGAATTATTTGATGAATTATCTTGGAAGAAATTGAATTAGGTCATATTTAGATAATCACCAATTATTTGATTAATTGAATTATTTGTAATTTGATATAGATAGTTTTGAAAAGTTTCAAAACTTGTCTTCAAGTTTTGGAATTAAATTTTTTTGATTAATAGTTAATTTTGAAGTATTTAAATTCTAAACTCTTATATTTTGGAAAAGTTTCTAAACTTGTCCTTAAGTTTTGGAATTTAAAATTGTGATTAGAAGTTTAATTTTGAAATATTAAATTCTAAAACCCTAGTTTTGAAAAGTTCAAACTATACCCTTATGGTTTTATTAAGTTTATTAAATGTATAATTAAAAGAGAATTAATAAATCCATAATGATATGGTTTATATTTAATTAAATTAAAAGTATAATTTATTAAATTAGACCACCTAGTATTTTAAATGTGTAAAATACACCCTTATACTATATAGAGTTAAAAGTTTAATATTATATATGTATAAGTAAATGTCAGTCTTACCGTTAGTAGGCCTCATTCACGAAGCTGGTCTAGAAGGGGTGTTTAAGGAAATTGGCTATAAAATGATGATTGAATGAGTATCTACTCTTACCCACCGCACTCTTGACTAGTGGAAGGTTGTTAGCCGAATGGGTAGCATAGGACACAACCTTCCATTATAAGTATAATAAAATACGAAGTAACCAAACACTTTTATAAATTCCCAAATCTTAGTTACTTTAGGAAAAATGTTGAGTTGGTGCTAATCCATGAAATTGCACATTGCACCTTGTTGGTCGTTAGTGGAGCGTGTGTGGTTAACCGACACACTAATATGGAACCAATGAAGGGTGGCAATGGGTAGCTTGATGTTTATCAAAGATCAATGGAGCGTGTGTGGTTAACCGGCACATTTATTAGGTAATTTGTAACATCGAGAGTACCAAGCTAATTTGCATGGTTATCCACACCTTGCTTGTGATCCTCACCATCCCGGTCACAAACTTTAAGGGAACAATCGAGATTTAAACATGCCATTGAAAAGTTCAATGAATCTGAAAAGATCTAGGAGTTTTAATTCATTTAAAACATAAATTTCCTTTTCGTTTTTCATGGTGGAAATTGGTAAATCATCATTTACCTACATTCAAATGCTCTACAATTTGGATTACGGCATCCCTCTTCCATATTGTAGAACATTGTGTTGGGTCCTAGCCTTGGTATCTCATTTGGGTGTTTTATTAAGGACTCAATCAACCAAGTTGAATTTTCTCCCATTTTGTAGATGTCAAAGTCTAACATCTATGGTCTTCCTGAATCCGTTGGAAAAAGTTTTCCACTTGCAGATGGTGTTCTACGATTGGATTATGGAAATGGAAATCACTCTTCACTTCCTCCACCTCCTTCAATAATTCTCCCTGACCCACGTGTTCGAAGATTTGAAAAGCTAAAGGTCACTTAAGCCCTATTGGCAAAAAGACACGAAGATGGAAGCTCAGTATGCGCTCATGTCTTGGATATGAAGTTGCATATTGATAGATTGGGAATGTTGGGCGTTGAAGTCTCAGAGAAGTTGGGTGTTGACTTGGTTCTTCACTCACTTCCCGATTCATATGGTAAGTTCGTAAGAGAGTACCATATGATGGAACACAACGTGTCCCTCATTGATTTGACTTATTTTTTTTATTGCTGCTGAATCAGAAATGATTTGGTGCACTGGTTGGACAAAATTTTCTTGTAAATCAATATCCCAACCTTCTGTTGGCAATGACAACATTGGAAGTCCACACAAGTTTTCTATACGCAAGAGAAAGGCTGAGTATGAGATAGTCCCGTGTACCATTCCAGAAGAATCCATATGTTTCTACTGCCAAAAGAGGGGGCATTGGTTACGAAGCTGCCCCAACTACCTGAGAGATCTAAGAGATGGGAGAGTTAAGATGTATGACTCTGCTTCAGGTAAAATCCACTATCTAACTCTATTAAGTTTTCTGTTTTAGATTCTAAATACATGATGTGATAAGATTACATTTGGTGTTTTGTAGTATCGAAGAAAAGAAAGGAAGCTTAAAGGAAGAAGCGTGCTGAGTCTAATCACGGAGAAATGGATTTCGACCGCATGATTCGATGATCAGATTTTTGGAGCTGCTACTAAGAGAGTTATGATAGATTTATTAGGAATATGTAATACCATAGTTTTCATTTGAATTGCATTGTAAGGACAAGTTTTTCCACTCCATTTATAAATAAAATAAATTTTGGTTTTTTGTCTTATTTATATGTTTCCTTGCAATGGCATGTGTGAAAATTGATGTTTGTGTATTTCTATTTTTAGCAATGTTGAAATGGATGTGATTCTTAGTTATGTTATTTGTGGTAATTTACCAAATAAGGAAAAATTCTTGTCACCCGAGTTTCAATTGGACAGAAACTTGGAATCATACAACTTGTATTTTATGATGAATGAGAACCTTCATATTTGGAAAATTAAGACTAATTCCTTGACAAAGAGTCAAGTGAAGGACTAGGAGAACTGGTACACAATGTTGTGCATTAGTCAAGTCCACCACAAAGAAAAATAAGATTATTCGTCATGATTTACTAAAAGTCTAGTAAATGTGGTTATGCTTATAGGATTAAGTATAATTCTAAATCATTGAAAAGTTTCAACGAATGGAAGAAAGAATAAGAAGAATCAAATAGGTAGAAAGATAAAAGTTTCTCCAATCTGAAAAGATGGGAGAGTACTTTAGTATCATGTTTTATGATCGTCTTGTTGATTATGAAACCATATCACAATTGATCCTATAATGACACCTTAGTGCACTAGTTTGGCTAAGAAGAGGAATCGAAAATTGTTGAAATGGTTAAATCAAAAGGACGAGTCATACTTCGTTCCAATATCAAGTTTTAGAGTCATACTCTAAGATTGTCACTTGAGTGACACATCTCAAGAAGTTTTAACAGACTCATCAAATGTGGAGTATAATTTTTTTTCTTACTCTTGCACGTTTCAAATTTTGTAAGTTGTGATGTCTTGGATAAGACAAAGACGAACTAAGACCAATTATGTATAGTTTTTATCTTGATAAGAATCCGCACGAACTCTTGAATATTTGATTGTCAAGAAATGTTTCTTGACAAGAGAATCTTAAATGTCAAGAGGTCAGTGGGAGTCTAAATGATCTTGAAAAGTTTCAAGAGCTAATCAAGAGTAAACCTATTATTAAACACTAGCACACGACTTGAGGTTTGTAACCTATCGTGTTGACATATTCTTGTTTCTATACCATTCCAGTTTGGTCAACTATGCATGTGAGTTCTATGAGTTCTAAATTGATTGCATAGAAGCAAGGCACCTTGTTCAATGAAAGTACATTGACTAGTATAAGTGAGCTACTAAATAACTTGGAAGCAATGGTGGGACCCTTGATGGCAGGAAATTAAGAATGGACAAGTTCTGTCCATAAGAGTTTGGATTTGTCTTAAACATTATCTTATGATTATGGTTATAACAAATTCACATGGATAGGAACACATACACCATAAAAATCTAAGTGTCATAAGGTTTCTCTCTTTCATGAAAATGATTGTGAGGAAACGCTTTCACTAGGATGATTTTAAGGAGATAGAAATTGTGTAAATTGCATTCTCAAATTCGATTATGATTATGACATCCCTCTTCATAGTTCGAATTATGAGGTTTGGCAGTTAGTTTGAACATTCGAGACTTATTGCTGTAAGTTCTAGAATTGTTTAGACACACATGTGAGTTATCTAAGGGAAAGTTTATGAGTTTAAGAAGCTTGGATAAAGGCTTATCGAAGCATATCATATTAGAAATATGAACTTTGGAAGTTAAAAAGTATTGCTTTCTAGAAAGTCTAACTGTTTTCTGAATACGTGTCAAAGCCTGTGGGAGCATAAATGTTATGATGGTATGGATATAATCATCATGTTAGTGGGAGCATGATTATTATTTTAAGTGTTGCAAGTTAGGAATATTAATTATAGAAAACAAAAGTTTCACTTTGCAAAGTTGTATGGGTTGAAAAGTTGTTTTGCTATAATTAAGGGATAGAATATTATACTTCGTTTCAAAATCTAAAAGCTTGGATCGAGAAATTTTAATCGAACTTAGTCAAAGAACATATATGGATGTTATGTTGAAAAGAGTCGACATAAAGGAATTCTATATATGGCAATATTATAGCAAGGAACTGGTAAAGTATCACATTTTTCACTATGAATCGTGTCCCATATGCTTCGGGTATAGGATCGATTGCATATGTTGTAATATTCGAACGTTCTAAAATTTTCAAATGCCTAGAGCATTAAGAGGGAAAAAGGACTAGAATCAGATTTGACTAAATTAATTAAACAACTGTCAAGGACAATCTAAGGATCGCCAAGGATTGGTCGCTTGTGAGTAGTTGGGAGTATAGTAATGGATGAACCATATTGGCATTATTATGAATAGATAGGAATCTATTTAGAATGAGTTATCATATGGCAAGTATGGAAATGTTTCCATATTGGAAGTTGGACGTAAAAAATCTATGTCTAGATTAGAAACTTTTATGCAAGAAGGATGTTCAAAGGAATGTACTTTGAATGTGAGACTTCATATCTATGGAATTGTCTTGTAACAATCTCCAATAAAGGATTTTGTAATTTCATTGGCAAAGTCTTTGTGATTTTGGTGGTGTGACATTACGAAAGGATCGTTGCATAAAATATTAGAATCTAACATATTCTAATAGTGGCAAGAATTTGTATTCTTACACTAACGATAAGGATTAGGAGTTGTGAAATGAGAATCATTGGAAATGTTGTTATAATTCAAGTAATAAGTTGATTACCCGAAACAACGAATAATGAGTAATCAACATGGTGATTAAATAAAGGTGCCTTATTTATACTCAAAAGTTTGGGGCCATATAGGATTAGTATTATTCTTGTGTTTCACTTTTCATGTTTTGACTTCCAGAATAACTAGGTTATTCAAACCATCCACAGTCGATCATACTTTGGAAGTAGGTATGAAAGAAGACTGTCATGAATCTGATTGTAGATTGTCTAAAGCATTTTAGACATAGCAAAAGTTTGCTGTAGGGTTCATGAGTGTTCCTATAAGATTAGAGTATTGAATTAAACCCATGCTCACTTGGATCACTTCATGGATTTTATCACGAGTGATTGGTGAGACGATAATATCGTATATTCTTGAAATCGAGACGTGTGAGTTTTATTCTACAAGTCGGTTGCACATTGACAATATGTGAACACACAAGTAACTTGGTGTTATAAAACATATTGTTGTGTGCGGTTTGATGAGTAGGTACAAGCGAGCATTTGAGTCGAAGTTTATCCATTTCTTTTACCCAAAGTGGAATAAAAGCGATATCTGTGGGCCCCTCGATGATTTAGTGATGACACCCTAAGCGCTTGGCCAAGTTGGGACTAAGTTGATGTGTTCAATTGTAGTCTTTTGTCGGTCGTCATAAATCGGAAATCGGGAAACAACACATGAACAGAGAATATGATTAAAATCCATGTCGATATCTAGAATGGAGGAATATATGATCCCTTATCTAAAGGATGCGTTACTGATAAGCTCAGATTTGACAACGGCTTTTTAAAGCTACGATTGTTGATCAGGTTCTGTAGTCATATGCAAAATAGTTATTAGACTTATCCAAGTGGGAGGCTATTGGTCTAGGTGTCTCAGCCCATAACTATTTTGGTATGTACTTGACCCGAGTACGAGCATAGTCCTTTTGGGTTGCTTTCACCATAACAACTGATAGGATGAACTAAGGAGAAAGAGGATTAATTATGATTTATTAATATATTATAGGAATAATATATTAAAGGAGAAATCATATTGTTTAATTAATATTAGTCAAGAATTAATTAAGAATTAGTTTTGTGACTAAAAGAGATTAATTAAATAAAGGGGACTAATATTGCAATTATATGATAGTTGCAGTTTTGCTATGGATTCCTAATGGAAAGGGGATTGGAAGAAATCTATGGGAAGCCCATATGGATTTCGTCCAAGGGCTTTCTGGAAGGAATCCATGAGTTTCTTAAGGCCTAATTAGAGAATTAGGGTTTCACTTGAAACCCTAGCAGCCCTCACAAGTATATAAAGACCCCTAAGGTTCCCAAAAACGTGGCTAACCTTCTAAGATAAGCCTAGGATGTTTTTGGAGCTTCTTCCTTTTCTCTTTGTTCATCTTGTTGCTCATGGTGTTTGTGATTCCATTAGAGGTGCAACATTTGAGTCACTAAGCTTTCAAGAGTCAAGATCAAGGAGATTTGTGATTGTTATTGCTACATAACAATCAATGTAAGATCTAAACCCTTTTATTACGATAATATCGATTATTGTATGCTAGATCTAGGGTTTATGAGCTTTGGATGTTTATTGCATGTTCATTAGACAACTAGATGCAAAGCTTTATGGTTTGCATGTACACCATAGGATTGATGTTTTGCTCAAAACCCATCAACCTTTATGCCCGATCATGTTGCTAGAGCATTCAATGTTAATGTAGTATGTATCTACATGTGGTACCCCGACATAATAAGCTTGCATTTAGAGAGAAGGTTTAGGCACGCATGTTTGTTTGGTTCTTGAGTGTTAGATTTCTTCAGACTTGTTTGAGTTGATACAATCGTTTCTTGTTTTGCATCAACCACTTTGGGTTTTTCTTGTTTTTTAGAGTCCATGGTTTTGGCTTTCTTAGAAGTCTTCTTTTGAGTTTTGGTCTAGGAGTAAGATGGGAAGTTAGTAAACTGAGTAGGAATCCTTAAAGATGGAAATCCTTAGTTTATAAGATTTCTGAATTGATCAAACATGGGAAACTGGGTATTTCCCCCGAAATGATTGATCATTGGAAACCTATAATTTTCCCCAAACTTGTGGTTCCCTCCCATTAATGGATTAAAACCACAATTTAGACGAAGAATAGAATTCATAGGGTAATTACTTTTCTGATAGATGAATAATTTGGTTGGAATAGGTCTTGGTCTCGTAGGGCAATTACTATTATGATAGTGGATTCCAATTTGGTTTGGAAATTCAAATTTTAAGAAAACACGATTTGAAGGAGAGGTTCTTTGAGCATTTGATGTTTTGGGAGGACTAGTGTGGCTTGTCTTCCCTTGGCTTGGCTTAGCCTTTGGTACTCTCTTGGTCTTTGTTTCCTTGTCATTATTTGTATTTTTTTAACCACTTTGGGTTTTTGAAGGATGGATTGTAGTTGGACCTTGTTCTTTAAGAAATTAAATTTCTCTTTTCCTTTATATTCAGGGACATTAGTATACTTTATTGTTGTCTCCTATTTTTGGGACTGTGTGAAGTCGTTTTTATTGGAACAAAAGGTCTTTTGAGTATTTAAATAATGTTTTTCTCGTCACTCACAGTCTTCAAGGTTTCATCCTTGCTGACTTGAATTGGAGATTTCCTAGTCTGTTGTTTCTTAGAATATTTATGTCCTAAGTCCTTTAAGTAACATGTAACTTTGTAAACATAGTCCGTTTGTTCCATAAACTATACTTGTAATAGTTTATAAGTTTGTTTCCATATTCTAATCTTAACTTTGTAAAATAGTACCTTTGTTCCATAAACTATAAATGTAATAGTTTATAATTTCGTTTCCGTGTTGTAATCTGAACTTTGTAAAATAGTACCTTTGTTCCATAAACTATACTTGTAATAGTTTATAATTTCATTTCCGTGTTGTAATCTGAACTTTGTAAAATAGTACATTTGTTCCAGAAACTATAGCTTTTATAGTTTATAAATTTGTTTCCGTATTAATGTGAAAACCCTTACGTCTTGACAAGTTCTGTATGTGTGTATATATATATATATATATATATATATATATATATATATATATATATATATATTCATGTAACAGCTATAAAAATTATAAGAAAATAATAACGATGTTTTGTATTTTAACACAAGTATTCCTATATTTTTACTTGTATTCCCCCACTTAAAACAATTAAAAATCATAAAAACATAGGTGTATGAACTCACCTTAAGTTTGATTGCAGGTAGAATCTAGCTAGAAACTGATAGCGGTTAGCGATCGTCAGCTCGGGAATGGCTCGAATTCAGCAACACGAGAGAGTGTGAGTGTATTTTTGGTGTAACAAGACCAAGAGGACGAACTTGCTATTTATAGGTTGATCAAGTCATGTCCAAATCGTGGGCTTAATGTCCACATCGTGGAACTAAGCTACGTCGCCTCGTAGACTTGCCATCTGCGTTGTAGCTTCAAATGGTGTCCGGATGACATTTCCACGTCGTGGAATACATATGGCCATGCGTGGACTTCCATGAGTCACCCTGTAGCATTAACATGTTTTTTCTAGCCCCGATTAGTCCCTGACAAGTTCCACGTTGTGGAGCATGGCTGGGTAGGGTTACTGCCACGTGTCGTCCTGTTAGACTGCTACATCTTCGAAAGCTCATAAATTTTGCATACGAACTCCGTTTTTGCATACGAACTCCATTTGTGGATTTGTTTCGGGTACTCTTACTGTTTGCTTAGGGATGGCAAGATGTACTTAAGACGAGTTGGGTTTTTAAAAGACTCCTATAACGACTGTCAGGGTGCAAGGCGAATCGATTGTCCTTTATTTGTGATAACTGATAGCGGTATACTATTCACTCTCACGACTTCCTTGTGATCTGTTCCTGTCAGCTCTCCTATTTCATCTGCTGCTTTGATCGGTAGGAAGTGTGTGAGTTTGGTTTATTTGCCTATGTTCACCCAAATGCTCGCATGTCCACTAGTGGACCTAGGCAGCTTTGTTCTGAAGTTCGTGGTAGGACTCACACCTGGCTCATCTATCATCGCTTTGTGTATATAAGTCGTATATATTTAACAATGATAGGTTTGCCGCATGGGTCCTTAGTCACTATCCTTGAACCTGACTTTCTGTATGAGTGGCATTCCCGAATGATCTATTGGGATACTTCAGGAAGGTTTCAGAAGGTATGATACTCCTCGCATGAGTACTTCTGAGTTTTTGTAGCGAGAGACGATTCGGAGGTTCGTTTTGGATTTATCTGTATTGATTGAAAAGGGTTTCGCTAGTTGGTTGGCTAAGGCGAAGGGTCTTTTCATAGCACATGAAATTGGTATGGTGAGGCCCAAGCCAATCCATGTCGAGTGACGACGTCAGAATTTGTTTAGAACGAAGGTGCATTCTATGTATATATCTTTAGTGCTTCCCTTTTTATCTTTGTTATTACTACTACGAATATTTTTGTACCGTGTTTAGCGAGTACTAGTAGTATGATGAGTGACTCTACCCTAAATCCACAACCAGACAATGAACAGGAAATAAGGCGAAATCACACACTCTAAGCCTACAAATCCTAATTATAAATGACCCTAATGTATACACTAAGCCATCATAGCTCACCTTCAAGGGTCCTTAGTTTTTATATAAATGCTCTGATTTTGTTCGGGCGAGAGAGTAATTTATAATTATTTTTTAATTGGCACCAGTTTTAGTAAAAATTTAAGCTCTAATTTTTTTGGGAAAAACATACGCTGTTCACAGGGGTTCCAGGACAGTTTCTCCTGCGATGATCATCAGTATTCTTCCATCTTCGTCAGAGTTTCTTGTTATTAGACGATCCCTCATGAAGTGTCCAGTTTCACCACACTTATAACAAGTCGGGTTTACTCCATTACTAGGGAGTCGGTTGAGGGGTTGTGCCGGTGGCTTGTAGAAATGGGTAGTGTGCCTCTTTCTGTTGCAATTTTTGCAGCATAACTCTCGTCAGGCTCCATAGTGATGGAAGTTTCACTTGTTACATTTTGGGCGGATACGTGCATATTGTCGCACAGGTGTTGTGACAACATGAATAGCAACAATCTGTTGTTTCTTCGAGGGCTCTTGAGTCGGCTGTCCCTTTTTCTTACTCCCAGACTTTCGCTTACAGTCACCCCCATTTGTCGGCTCTGGAGTGAGAGTCATCAAGCCTTGATGGAATCCATGGTTTACCAGTGTTTGAGCCAGACGCTTGGCACTGTCGAACGTGAGGGGTTTCGCAGCTATCATGTTTCCTTGGATTGGAGGAGATAGTCCCCAAATGTACCTTTCTATCTTATTGCTCTCCGGAATAACCATCCCATGGCATAGTGCTGCTAGATCATTGAATCTATTAGTGTAGGCTACTATATCCGAACCTGCCATGGTAAGGGTCCACAGGTCTTGCCCCAGCTTTTGTATTTCGACTCTCGGGCAGTACTCTTCCATCATCTTTGCTTTTAGATTCTCCCAGCCCATTGAATTTTCCACTATGAGAGCTAGTGACTTGACATGGCTATTCCACCATGTAAGGGCCCTGTCATAGTAGGTACAGGTAGCAAACGTTATTTTGCTCCCTTCTGGGCAAGAGCAAATCTCGACAATTGACTCTGTTTTCTCGAACCATTGCATTAAGGAATTGACTCCTCTGCTTCCACTAAAGGATTTGGGTTTGCAATTTTTAAAGACTTTATATGTTCACTCCCTAGGGTATCCGTGGTTGGTTCCGTGGTTAAAGTTGTTAGCACCACCTCCCGTCCCGCTGGCGTTACTTGCATTGATCTGAGTAATGGCTACCACTACAACAATAGTTACTGTAGCCTGGAACATAGCGGCGTCATATTGTGGAGGTGGTGGTGGATTTGTTGACGTGTTGTTGTTACGTCTGTTACATCTACTAGGTGGAATCTTTCTGTCATAAGGTTTGAAAATCAAGGGTTAGTAAGATATCGATAGTGGTTATAAATCGAATGTCATAAGAACTAGGTTATCTTAGCTTTGTATGTATCATGTTCCAAAAATGTTTTGTAAGCAATTCTTGATAGGAGTGTATGTAAAATAAAATTATGAATCTTTAATGGTGATCATCCCCAAATGAAGTTTCGGAACTTGATTTACAGTTACTAGTTGAGATGAAAGACATGATAAAGCTAACATATAGTGTGAGTAGTGTATTCACTAACGCACTAGGTTATATTAGTTTCATAGTTATCAATGTGAGTGCTTCTCTTTGTTTGATCCCGTCTTGAAATCTTCCTTAGGTACTCCTTTTGTTTCTTTCTCGACTCTTAAGTTGGCGGTTGTAGTCGAGTTGCGACATTTGCGCGAGAATAGGGGTGTATAAAGAATCTATGAAAATTATAAAACATTTTTTTATTGAAATTTTTATGGTGATCCTCATCGGGTCCTCCTATAATCACGTAATGTATACAGATTATATATAACCAAGATCAAATAGACCTTCGAATAAGTGATCCTACTCTAAGACCACAACAAAACAAGGAACATGAAATAGAGCGAAGATCACGAATTCTATGTCTATAAAATCTCAATTATATATAAGTCAGGGAGTATACACTCCACAATTATAGACCTGCCAGTAAGGGTCTTTTAGTTTTCACATAAGTTAGTTATAGTGCCTAAAATACTCCAATAGTATTTTAGTTATATCTCTAATTCTAGAGCTTCTTGGTATATGAAGTTGATAAGTTTTTAGACTTGTTGTTATTGTATAGTATCATAAAATACTTTTATAGTATTTTAAACTTTATGTTTGGTTCTAGTATTCCTTTGTGTATAGAGTTGGTAAGTTTTAGACTTGTTGCAACACCACTATCACTCCCAAACACATGTTGGTCATATCTCAAATAAATATAGTTGATCATGTTATATTTATCCCAGATATGATTACATAACTGCCTAGGTTTGACTGTAATGTCCAACATCTAAATATTTCTATTTTGTTCCTCTTGTAATAATTGTTCTAGTATAAATATATATATATATATATATATATATATATATATATATATATATATATATATATATATATATATATATATATATATGCATGTACGTATACTTTTATAAAAATATTGTTATATTTAAAAGTATACTCTTGGTCAAAGTGTTTTTAGTCCCATTGTATTTATAGTTGTATATCTTTTATGGGTTGATATACTTAGTTCACTATAAACAATGCTCTGATACCAATGTGTCACACCCCAAAACCAGAACTGCAGAAACGTTTCGGGGTGCAGGACGTCATGTACAATATCATAACAATGAATAATAGTAAATAAGTGAAAAAAACCATTTTATTAATAATATAGTATTTACATTTTATTCGAATCGAAGTTGATTGACTCCAAAAGTAAATAACAAAAATAAAGTCTTGAAGTTACTGTGCTCCAACTTCTCGGGCTTTGTGCGTGTACCTGTCTACTAGTTTCCTGAGAATACAAGTAGTTTTGAAAGTGTATCAACATTTAAGTTGGTGAGTTCATAAGTATTTTGTTTTAGAAATTATGTTCTTTGTTCTCTGAAAATATTCTTGTGTTTCTCAAGAAAATCCTATATTTTCTTATTAAGTAACGACCATACTAGTTCCTTCTACGATTATCTAGTGTATACAGGTTATATATAATTCAGATCGGATGGACAGTCGAATGGGTGGATCTACCCTAAGTCCACAACCAAATAAGGAACAGGAAATGAGGCGGAAGTCACATATTCCACTGTCTATCGGATCCTTATTATATATAGCCCTAACGTATCCACTAGGTAATCGTAGAGTTAATAATAAAGGTCGTTTTAAACATGATGAGTATGTTACTTTAGAAATTCCTATATTTTCTTAGTAAAATGGAATGTATTCTTATGCTTAAAGAATGATATACCATGATTATTAGTGTATACAAATTGTATATAAACAAAGATCGAACGGACAATCAAATGTGTGCATCATCCCTAAACCCACAACCAAACAAGGAACATGAAGTAAGGCGGAAATCACACATTTCACTGCCTATCAAATCTTCATTGTATATATCCCAAATGTATTCACTAAGTAATCACACCAAAAAGTAAGTAATCATTTTTGTTTCCAGAAAGTTAAATGGTACACTATTTGTTTGTAAAAGAATGATGTTTAGCCCAGAAAATCCTATATTTTCCATTAAAGTGAGTTGTAATATTTAATGTTCTAAGACCGAAAATACAAGTATTTTACCATACTTATATTAATAACATGTAGTTTTATCATTAAGTAAAACTAACTGAAGACATCTTTGCTCTGTAAACTGGATGAAATATTAATACCCTATCATGATTACTTAGTTTACACGAGTTATATATAATCGAGATTAAACAGACAGTCGATTGGATGATTCTTCCCTAAGCCCATAGCCAAAAAAGGAATAGGAAGTAAAGCGGAAATCACACATTGGACTGTCTACTGGATCTCCATTGTATATAACCCTGATGTATATACTGAGTATTTATATAGTTACTAGCCCCTTTAGACTATTTGAAAATATACCATTTCGTAAATATTTAGTTAACACTTATTGTGAGTGTTGTTATAACCATGCTTACAACAACACGATGTTTTTCAGACATCGGAATATAATGACATTTGTCACCCTTTAACTTTCATTCTGACTGTAGCTAACAGTCAGGACGCATGATTGTTAGTCCCGTATAGATCTATACACAAACGCACACTCTCCATTCATGAGACTCTGGTTATAACGTTTTAACGGATACCTTTGTTGGTACAATGAAATAAGTGGCTCACAATCCTATATTAACTCGATATTTATAGAGAAGCGAAATAACCTTTTATTAAATAACATGTAACTTTGTAAAGATAGTCTGTTTGTTCCATAAACTATACTTGTAATAGTTTATAAGTTTGTTTCTGTATTGTAATCTGAACTTTGTAAAATAGTACCTTTGTTCCATAAACTATACTTGTAATAGTTTATAATTTCGTTTCCGTGTTGTAATATGAATTTTGTAAAATAGTACCTTTGTTCCATAAACTATAGCTATTATAGTTTATAAGTTTGTTTCCATATTAATGTGAAAACTGTTACATCTTGACAAGTTCTGTATGTCTATATATATATATATATATATATATATATATATATATATATATATATATATATATATATATATATATATATATATATAAACTATAAGAAAACAATAACGATGTTTTGTATTTTAACGCAAGTATTCCTTTATTTTTTTACTTGTATTCCCCCTTAAAACAATTAAAATCGTGAAAAATAAGGGTATAAACTCACTTTAATTTTGATTGCAGGTATAATCTAGCTAGAAACTGACAACGGTTAGCAATCGTCGCCTTAGGAATGGCTCGAATTCAGCAACACAAGAGAGTGTGAGTGTATTTTTGGTGTAACAAGACTAGGAGGCCGAACTTACTATTTATAGGTTCATCAAGTCAAGTACATATCGTGGGATTAATGTCCACGTCGTGGAACTGAGCTATGTCACCTCGTATTTTTCATTTGCGTTGTAGCTTCAAAAGGTGTTCAGATGACATTTCCACGTCGTGGAATACATATGGCCACGTCGTGGACTTCCATGAGTCACCCCATAGCTTTAACACATGTTTTCGAGACCCGATTAGTGTCCCTGATAAGTTCCACATTGTGGATCTTATTTCCACGTCGTGGATCATGGCTGATTAGGGTTTCTGTCATGTATCATGCTATTAGACTGCTACATCTTCGAAAGGTCATAACTTTTGCATACGAACTCCGTTTTTGACGTTCTTTATATCCACGCGTAGGTGGAGACGTGCTCTACAACTTTATTTTATATTAATAAGGCTAAAAAGTAATTTATCTTAAAATCACTTTTTACCAAGGTTCTAAATGGCGTGAGGCGTGGCGTGGCGGCAAGGCCAAGCCTCAAGCTTAACGAGCCATGGCGAGCCACGTCGTTTTTCAAGGCGTGATGTAAGGCAGCGATTTTGTATTAATTTAAAATTATATTACCACATAAATATAAATTTATATTAAATATAACTACTTTTTAGAAGTGTTAAATCAATAACAAATAACAAAAAGTTAACAAAAACCAGAATACTTGTATCTCCGGTTTGAAAAGACATAACAAAGAGAAAAAAACTATGTCTCAAACGAAAAAACACGCACCATAACACGCCATAACGCGCCATATCACGCCTTGCCATGCGTTACGCCTAACAACAACGTTATGAAGCTTTTCGTAACGGCGAAGCCACGCCTCACGCCATGGCGCGCCTTTTAGAACACTGCTTTTTACTATTCACGGTGTTGTGCCGGTTTTGTCGTGAAACTTCGACAGGTCATAACTTCTTCGTTATAACTCGGATTTTAGTGTTCTTTATATGTACGAAAACCTTGTGACATATACTAAAATTAAGTTAAGATTATTTATTCCAAATTATACTCTATAAAAAAACTCATTTTTGACACTTATCATCACTGAATTTCCTAGGCCGAATCTGCAGGCGTTACAGTTCCTGACAATCATAGTTCTATTGCATCAAGTTACATTGTGAGTTCACTGGTACATGGTTGATGTTTAGACATAGTTTTCTCTAGAAATTCTCAAGTTGTGACAAGTACCATTAGATTAAAAATGTATGCTTAGACTAGTATAATCTTTTCGTATATTGATTGATAGTTGTTAAAAATGTTCTTATGACTGGTGCACAATGATGGTTGTGTTAGATATATATGCTCAATAATCACTTTGGAATAATTTTGGCAACTCCCACATGATCCTATAGCATCACAGATTTATCAAGTAGTCACTTATTGAGTATTTATTAGAATTTCATTAATAATGAATATTATCAATTCTTGTATTTTAACTAGTGAAAATTATTATTTTATGAAAATGATATTTTTCATATAGTGAAACTAAGTATTTAATCATACAGTATGAGTTAATATGTCATTTATAATCTTTTGGACCTCTTCGAGTTCATTTAATTAAGTCATGTAAAACATATAAGATACGTTTTGAAGTGTTAAATGATCCACCACCCTCGTCTCTCTTGGATTTTGTTGAATCCACCAAGGGATGGGGTGTGGTTTCTTGTTTGACTTACTCTTACATGCACCATACCACTAAGATGACTTATTATAGTCATGAATGAAAGTATGTCCTTTAGATCTTATGCGTGAGTACATAAGAGAGACAAGAATTTCATTTTGATGTAAGTTTTTGTTCACTTTCTCTCATAGTTGGAGTATACATACTCTCCATCGCTTTCTCTCTTAAGAAGACTAGTGAAAGTGTTGGTGTTGTAAGTGTTTGAAGGTTTCTATTGATCGGATAAACTTCAAGTATAAATGCTAAAAAGAAACTTAAACAACAAAAAATAAAGAACATATTTAAAAGACACAGAGAGTTCTCAAAATTGTTTCTTTCACAAAGAAAAAGGTTTTGTCTTCCTCAAGATGATGAGTTTTTCACAAATATGATTGACACAAAGCCACGATCGCAACATTAGGGTTTTCCCTAATGTTGTATATACACTAATTTATACATGTGAATCCCTTGATTGAAGGGATTATGTCTAATCAATACTAATAACCGATCTTATCACAAGATATCGAATTTGTGATGTAGTCTATATTTATCTATATCATTACCTAATATAAAAAAAAGATCACAATCAGATAACTATACAATAAGCTGAAACCGATAAGCTTGGTACACTAGTATTGTTGATGTAATAGACATTGGTGCTGATCTATCAGCATGTCATGTGTTTGACTCATCAGAACCTAAGGTGTGACCTTAAAATCTAACCCTATCTGGTGATGACAAAACTAAACTTCTTCTTTAGAGTCATTGCAAGATCCATTGTAGAACTTTTTGTGTTATATTTAGATTTCAGGCTTGAGCCATCTAATTTGATCAAGATTAAGTTCATGTAGTCTTCCAATAAGCTATAGTGGTATCAACAGACGATATCCTCTTTCCAATTCATAGTAACCTTGTCCTTCCAACCAAAGTTGAAACAAATGTTGAGTGGGAGTATAAGAAAGGCCATCAGTGCATTAAAAGCACATATGAATCTGATTGTCAAGATATAATATCCCATGTCGTGGTTCTAAAAGGAACATATATTGGACTGGTTCAACACCCACTGGTAATTCATTGTTGAATTACTGAGTTTTATAAGGAAGAATAAACTTGGTACTTTTAGATTGTCTGGGAGCACCAATTTTGCTCGAGGAGGATGCTCATGATTGACCAGCTGATGATAAACCAACTGATGGCACATGATTCAGCTTCTTGACGTTGTTGAGTAGCTGTTATATTGCCAACTTCACTTCTTAAGCATGAACACCCTTATGTTTGTTGATATTTCCTTGAATTTGTATCCACTTGCTATATCCAAAATTGACTAGCTCATGAGCATAAGCAACTTTAGTATATTCATATTCTGATTTCTTTCTAACCTAGTGAAGCTTTAGTGACTCATTCGTCAGTTTGGTGCATCTCACTTTGATGATAGGATCAGGATTTGACCTGTGAGAAAGAACATCTCCAAAATTATGCCTATCAATTCGATCATTCAGGTTTGAAACCAAGTGCCATTTCTCTACGTTATTATTGAATATTTTCTTGACCTGATTATCAACGCTTTGAATATTACCATTTTCACCAGCGGATGCTAGACCTTGAGCAAGTTTGGTAGAAAAATGTTCTGCTTTTCTTTCTTCTTTCTTTTGAAGAAAAACAGCATTATGATCTACCATTATTTCTCTAATTTACTTAATGGGTAAATTCCATGTTTCTGCTAATTCATTTAGATCAAAGATGAGTCTGATTTTCTTTTTAGGTGGACATATTAAAGAATTACCAACAGTAGCGGAAGAAGAGCTTCCAACTTCAGCATTATGAGCTCCCCCTAAGAATGAGGACTTCCTCTTTAGAGGATTGAGCTAATCATTTTTAGAGTCAATATCACTATCAGTTCCTTGAGGAACCTCTTGAGAAATCTCCCCCCTCAAAAAAAAGAACTAGGATAGACAACATTTAATGGAAAAATAGGAACAAAAACTTGTGGCATAAAGCCAAGATCAAGAAACCCTTCACAGTCTTCGGTCTCTAATTAATCACCAGAGTTAGGGATGGGAAGATTATCTACTATTACATCAACATCAGCATTTGAAATATCATTAACAATAATCTGCTTTTGAGTATCAGCTTCAGCTTCAACACTTCTTGTCATATTAGGCTTAGATGCAATCATCATCTGCATTTGCCTTGGCTGAGGACCCTCTAATTATTCTCCCCTTTTTTGGCATCATCAGATTGGGGAGGAGAGTTAGGAGGAGTGCTTGGAGGGGCATATGATGGTGGAGGAAGATTTATTGATGAAGGTGGAGGTGGCGGAGGTTGATCACCTGTAGAGCATGGCAGGGTGTCATCAATTACAATATAATCATCATTACCCAAAGTTGTACGTCGCTTAATTATAGCCACATACTTTTCAACTTTTGTTAACCTTCTATCCATTGAATGAGTAATATGCAAAATTAGAGAGAGTTGGGAAAGCATAACATTTTGAAATTTGGAGCTGGATGCTTCCTGATCACCGTGATAAAGAGCAACAATAATAATGGGTGTTTCCATAGGGTGAACTATCTCAACTTGAGGAATAGTAACAACCGAAGGAGAAGGAGATGTTTTTGGAGAAAGTTCATCTTGGATCATTGGATCGGTAGTATCTCCAACAGGAGGGGTTGATCCGTGAGGTATAGTGTCATCAATAGAGGAAGAGGATGAAGAAGTAGTTGAAAAATGAAAGTGTTTGTTCAACCTTGGAGGAGAGTTCATATTCTAAATGAAGTCTTCTCCCATGTCATCTATTGATTCTTCTTCATCTTTATAAGTATCTTCTTCCTTATGAGCCCCTTCTTTATTACCAGCTTCTGAATCATCATCATTCTCATCATCATTATCTTTTACAACAATAATATGATCATTATCATCGTCCTCATCATCACTATCTTCTTCATTACTAGCATCATAATTATCATTATCCTCATTAGAGTCTGAGGATTCAACCATATAGAGTTTTTCAATCCACTTTTGCATCCATGCAGTAATAGGCAAATTACCCTAAGATGGAGCGACATTGATAATTTTTAAGGAGAGGGAAGGAATTGGAATAATATTTCCATGACTTTCAACATAGCCTTCTTCTCAAGAAAAGATCAGGCCAAGATAGCGAGGATAAGGAACATTTAATTGCTTTTTGTTTCCAGTAATACAATCAATCATTTGACCAAGAAAAATTTGAGCAAATTCTATTCTTTTGTTGTAAACAATGGAGTATAAAATCCTTTGCTCAACGAGATTCATTTGATGAAATCTCCTAGTCTTGTGTCCAAGACATTTGCTAATTATACCTGTTAAGTACTTCCATCCTAGATTAAAACACTAACGAAGAGTGTTCTTGTATGGATCACGAGTGCAGCCTAGAATATTAAATTTATACCTTAATTTTTCACGAACATATTTGCAACTTTCGTCAGAGGGAGTTTCAAAGTATCGTTCAAATTGAGGATTACGAAGAGTAGTTCGAACGTATTCCACATTAATGGTAACCCTATATTGACCACTCCAATGGTTCCCGTAATGGCTCGAGCTTTAGAATGAATAGATCATGAATAGTATAAATTAGATACTTGTTTAGGGTAGAACAGATCGGGAAATTCACAGAATACGTATCTAAGAGGGGATCTTTTGTCAAAGTTGATGAAATCTTTAATTCCTAAGTTTGCTAAATGCTTTGGAATTTCATCCATGAACACTAGATTTTTGGATTGAATGATGATGGTAGAGTCAGAAGCATGAGGACCTTTGAGGACATTAGCACTGGGTAAAAATTCTTACAGAGACTTTGACATGGTGAAAGCTTTGAAGAAGATGATGATTTGGAGTCTTTTTGAGAGAGAGAGAGAGAGAGAGAGAGACAAAAAGAGAGAGAGAGAGAGAGAGAGAGAGAGAGAGTGTGTGTGTGTGTGTGTGTGAGTGAGTGAGAGCTTAATTGCTTGTAAAAGTGACCTAGGATGAAGAATTCCCAATTTATATCCAAAAGTTTCTTCCTTTTTACATAATCATGAGTGACGATATATGCTTTGTAAAGATCTCGCTTCCTAAGAGAATGAAGAATCTTTTTAGAAGTTATCCATAAAGTTACCGTTGAGACAAGGAAATTACATCAGTGAGACAACTCATCAGAAGCAATGAACATTATCTTAAATGATCAACGAATGAATTTGTGATGGTCATATAGTCAGTTTATGAATTATCCTAATAGTTTGGCCTAACACTACCATTTACTGACATAGTATTGCGAGATCTCATCAGCGTTTGGTTTCATACGCTGAATCATAAATCTATTTTATTAGAAAATAAAAGGCAAGAGTTGATAGGTGCATGTAATATATCACCAACAATGATATACCCATCGACACAAATTTGTGAAGCTCTCATCAATGTATGGTACATTACACTGATTCATAAAGTTATAAAGAAGCATATAAGGGAAATAATGGATTTGTGAGTATGATAGCCTACAGTACATAGACTAACCATCGACACAGACTTTAGAACTTTTATCGGTATGTGGTTTTACATAGTTAATCATCAAGTTCTATTTTAGAAGACATGTGGAGAGAATGGATTGTTTTAGTCACGTTGAGGTGAAATCAGGGTGACTCATTAACAATTTGAATCATCAACAAGAAGTGATTTAAGTTCCGTATCATGGAGTAAGTTGCAATCTAGAATTAAAGATTCGCCATTAAATCATAATGCTACCACGTCATACCTCAGACTAAGAGGTTAGGGACATGAACAACCCTTTGTAATTTAAGGACCAAACAAGTAACTCTTACGCTGATGACTATGCAATCAGGGTAAGCTATTAGGTTATGCTCAATGTTTCAGGAGAACATGAGACTTGATGCATACGGAAAGCATGCTTCCATTGACAGGGTCTGGCGAAGATGATTAAATTAAAAATAAACACCCCATAATTTCTATCAATATTTTTTCATTTAGACCAGACAATCTCATTTTGAGAATTTAGAAAATGCTAGACAATCAGCGAGAGAGGGTGATTCAATGTTCTCAGCTGATGGTCTCACGATGAGAAACTTAGAGATATATTGTCACATACACTAGCATGCTTCTAAGGAAAATGAAGTGTCAAATAGTTGCATACTAGGCTTAGAGTTTCCACTGTTGGATTCCTTTTGAAAATGGTAGAAAAGAATACACAATATAAGAATACAAACACAAGAATTAGTAAAAAAAAATAGTTTAAACAGGTAAATATATGCAGCTTTTTTAGAAAGGTGATAAAGACTCAATCCATTAAATCTTTAGAATTGCATGGTCATTAATGCATTTCCATTTTCCAAGATATCTACCCCTTGAATTTTTTTTCTACAAAAGAGAACAAACAAGATCAACCATATCACACAAAAGCAACACAATTCATAGTAAACAAGGAGAGATAATGCCTTTAATCATTGAGGTTCTGTAGATTGATTCCAAGCTTCATGTTCACCAAGAACAAAAATGGAACATGAATCGGTCTTTGTAACCAATAACTTAGAGGGATCTAATATTTCTAGCGTTTGAGTTATGAGAGTCACCAAGACAGTATTCGAAGGTTCCATTCATTGAGATCCATGAAGGAGGAGAAGGTGGGAGCACTATCTTGTTTAAGAAGCCTTTGGATCTTTGAGGTGATGAAGTTGTTGTGATAGCGTCTCTAGAAATTAGTCATGTCAGGTCACCTAACTTCATCTCATCCTATAGAAACCAAAATAGGTTGTTCTAGATAGAAGATATATGTGCCTAGAAGAAGATCTGGTGGCACAGTTATCCCCCATATGGTCTCATCAACAAAAAGCAACATGTAAATTAGCGTGTGCATCAATGTCAGTGAGAGGGCAGTTTTTGCTGAAGAAAATATGCAGAGTAATCATGACCTAGCTCCACAAGGAGAGTGATGGACTCAAGGAATGACATACTGATCCCTTCAAAGTAGATTAGTCAGATAAGGTCACTATTGATAGAAATGATCATGTAGTAAATGTTTGATGAAAAATGTACAATGTATACTCCTTTGGTAAAATAAAAAAATAAAAAGAAAATTTTAAAGCAGAAACTTATAGCTAGTAAAAAAACTTATGTTGATTAGTTTATAAGAAGCGAAGCGTAAAGTAAAACTAAAGTAGAAAAGTCTTAAACCAACAAAATCAAACCAATACATATTGTTATCTCTGATTGCAATCAACACAATTTTCTTTTCAGAATCGAACACCTTTCCCTCATGGCGACCAAAAAGAACTTTATAACCAGCGTCACAAAGTTTACCGATGGAGATAAGATTGTTTTTTAAACCTTTGACAAAAGACACCTCTTTCAGCTTGAATACCCTACACTCAAGGTTGTAACTTTTGTGATGACTTCTTCATTATTGTAACCAAAAACCACCTTCGCACCATCTCTTTTTACAAAATTTTCTAACAGGGACTTGTGACCGGTCATATGTCTAGAGCATCCACTGTCCAAGTACCAAGTGTGTTCTAGATTCATACTTGATTCGATGTCAGCGTGAGAACTATCAACACCACATATTCCATCAGGGGTATGATATAAAATAGCTATAAGTCCCTTGACATTTAACCCCTCATCTTTAGAAGTCTCCTATTCTTCTACCTATTCTTCATGATCCTCTTATCTTGCAATGAAGGATTTCGGAAGAGAAATGTTTTCTTTCTTCATATGAGCCACCAGCTTCTTGTACAAGACTTCATATTTCTCAAGGCTCTGGACTTCTTTCTTCTTCTCGCAGTCCCTGGCATAACGATTAGGTCTTCCAAAATTAAAGGAACTACCTCATTTTTTCTTCTTACAAGTGCATCTCTTTGTTGAACTGATTCCCTTGAGCTGAGCTCTTCTAACCCCGTTTGTTCTGATTTCTTCATAGCGCTTGACGATAAGTGTAGAACTGGCAACCAGCTCATCGATGGGATTTTCATCACTTTCATCACCCCGATCTGAATTATCTTAGTGGTTGATGTGCTTCATTGATTTCTTTTAAGACAACAGTGCAACAAACTTTTCGTTGTTCGAATCCTTCATGATTTCTTTACAAATAGCTTTGGTCACTTCATAATTTTGCAGATTACTGAACAAAGAATACACATCCATGGTATCGATATTTTCACCATTCTTGAGAACATCAGCGCGATGTTCCTAGCTTTTTCTAATAGAATCAAGAAATTTCAGAACCAATTAAGATGAATGCCTGACGATTCTCAGCCTGCGCATATCATTAACCAAGCAGTTAAACCTACTGAAGGTTTAGGTAAGAGACTCACCATATTGAGCAAAGAAATGCATGTATCTCTGATTAAGATTGTTGATGATGGTAGCCTTCATTTCCATAGTGACTTCATAATCCATTGTCATCGTATCCATCATCTCTTGGGGTGGTTCACAATTCTGTACGAGATCATACACGAGGTACGGAACCGAGTTTCCGATAATAGCCCTCGCTTTTACGTCAAGACTGAGTGGTCTCTTTTCATCATCATCGTAACTTGTTTCTGGATTCTACTTCAAGCGTTGTTTACCATGGGTTGGTATAGGAACATGGGGACCTTTTTCAACAATTTTTCTCATCTCATAGTCCATGGTTTCAAGAAACATCATGTCCTTGGTTTTCCACATGGTGATGTTGTGTTCATCAAAGGGATGAATTTTTTTGAGACCAAAGGATTTGGAATTGCTTGAAGTCGACATGATTACTTGAGTCTATCAAAAACCTGCTCTGATACCAATTGAAGGTTTGTATCGATCGGATACACTTCAAGTATAAAGAATAAAAAGAAACCTAAATAATAAAAAATGAAGAATAGAATTTTAAAAGACATAAAGGGTTCTCCAAATTGATTATTTCAACAATAAATAGGTTTTGTTGTCACCAAGAAGACAGGTTTGTCATGAAGACAATTAACACAAATCCACAATCATTACATTAGGGTATTCCCTAATGTTGTATATATACTAATCTATACATGTGAATCCCTTGATTGAAGGGATGCCGTCTAATCTATACTAAGAAACAATCTTATCACAAATATACCAGATTTGTGATCTATTCTATACATATCTATATCATTACCTAATATACCAAAGATTACAATCGGATAACTGTACTATAAGCTGAAGATGATAAGCTTGATATGTTGGCGATGTAGATGTAGTAGACGCTGATGTTGATCTATCAACGTGTCGTATGTTTGACTCATTAGTTCATAAGGTGTGACCTTAAAGTTTTTCTTCTTTAAGATTAATTTGAGATTTGTTCCTAAAGGCTTAAGAAGTTCTTAAATACATAAGAGAACTAGCATTGTTGGCGACTTTGACTTGTTGGTGGATACCTTTAGGGAATACCATCCTCTTTATCTTTGTTGTCTTCATGAACCCTCTTATTCCAAGTGTGATCAATTGCTATAAAGTTTGTTATTCTTAAACACCGTATGGTTGTTTCAATATCTTTATAAACTATGTAATTGGATCTTTGATGGTTTTTTTTTTAAAAATGTCTTAATATAATTATTATTTTAATAATTCTTCATTGTCTTTATTTTAAAGTATCATTTTTTGCTATCAAAAGTCATCATTTTGATCGGCAAAAGGTTGTGCATATATGATTGACAGATTGGTTAAAGGTTGTGAGTCTACAACTGATAATGTCTTTGCGATAGGCTATAAGTCTACAACTGATAATGTCTTTGCGATAGGCTGTAAGTCTACATGTGATGACAGATTGGTGATAGGTTGTGAGTCTGGTAAATCAACAAAAGGTTGTGATCCATTAGGTTGTATGTATTATATGTGTAATTTAATATATGGTATATTGGGGAACTCATTAAGTTTTGTGCTTATGTTTGAAATTTAAGTGTTTTTTAGTTTGTTCTACTGACAAAATATAAAGCACGCCTAGACTGTAACAATGAGATTGATATGTTCTGGATTTATGCAAACTTTGATTTGAAGTGTTGCCTATGCATCTTTACACTAATATTAGGCAACATAAGTATTCAAAATAATCCTAAGTGTACATGCATCCTAGATCTAGGTTTTACTATTATAACAACCTATTTTTAAAACTACAAATATAAAACTGATAAGAGGGGTAGCATTACTAACCTTTCAAGTATAATCATATATACTTGTGATTCCTTTGAAGATCTTAAACTCTTAGAAGCTCTTGGAAGGAGTAGCACCCACAATACGAATTCCTATAAAGGCTCACACCCAAAAGTCTAAAACCATAGAAAATTGAGAGAGGACACTTGAGAAATCAGATTCTCTAAGCATATGGAAGCTTACAAATGAAAATATGAAGGTACCAAGGGTCTATTTGTTGGGTTTTGAGCATTCTAACACTCCTAAGTGTACATGCAACCCTAAATACCTTGGATCTATGTTTTCTCTATTATACATGCAAATATGAACATCCAAGGTATTATCCTAATCTAGCATATAAAACAATGAATATAACTAGATAGAATACATACCTCTTTGGTGTAGAATGTCATCATGAAGCTTGAGTGCCTAGTGCCCCAAGTGTGACACCTCAAATGGTTCACACAACACCAAATACACTTGGAATAACTTGAGAGAAACTTGAACACTTCTAAAATCGGCTAGCCCTTCTCTATTCACACATTGTGGCTGATTTTTGCCAAAGAATATGATCTTATATAGTTGTTACAATTAGGGTAAACCCTAATTGTCATGGCTTTCCATTTCCTTGGATCCATGGGTTCAAATACACCATGGAGCATCCATGGAGCATCATATGGGTTTTAGCCTAACTTGATAATCCATAGAGCATTAGCCCACTATACAAGTATGGATGATTTACACAATCAACCCATATATTTAATTAGTCTTATTTTGACCACTTAATTAATTCTTGATCAATACTAATTAAATAATATTATTAATATATATTATAACTTATAATATATTAACAAACCTTAAGTGTTATTTCTCTCATTATAGGCTATCCAAATGCATGATGCCATGCAACCCAAATGGACCATGCCGGGTCGGGTCAAGTCTTACCAATTATAGTTATGGACTTAGACATTAATCCAACAGTCTCCCACTTAGATAAGTCTAAAAGTATTATTGCATATGACTTCAAGAACCAACTGGAAATCATAGCTCTCAAAAGCTTCCGTCGAACTCTGACCTTGCCAATGATCTCTGACCTTTGTCAATGACTTGTCCATTAGATAAGGGATCATATATTCCTCCATTCTAGATGTCATATGGATTGAGACATGGATTCTAAATCATTCTCTCTGTCCATTTGTTGTTTCCCGATTTCTGATTTACGACGACTGACTGATTGAACAAATCAAATCAGTCCTGGCTTGGCCAAGCACTCACATGTGTCATCGTTAAATCATCGAGGGGCCCACAGATATCGCTTTTATCCCAAAGGTAAAAGGAATGGATAAACTTCGACTCATATGGCTTGTTCTACTACTTGTTGAATCACACACAAAGGCACGTTTTATAACATTGAGTTACCAATGCGGTTTCGTGCAATCAATGTACAACAAACTCATAGTAACAACTCATATCTCTAGGTTTGAAGAATATAAGATATTATTGTCTCATGATCACTCGTGATAAAATCCATGAAGTGATTCAAATGAGCACGGGTTGAATCCAATACTCAGAATTTTTGAGCACTCATGAGCGTTGTAGCACAACTTTGTCCACCAACTTGGACCTCTACAAGCCAACCCATGACAATCTTGATTCATATCAACTTCCAACATATGACTGACTGTGGATGGTTTAAATAACTTAGTCATTCCGGAAGAATAACCTAGTTATTATGGAAGTCAAAACATGCAAAGTGAAATACAAGAATAAATGAATCAAATATGTTATCAAACCCTATGAATATAAATAGACCACTTTTATTTATCACCATACTGATTACTCATTATTCATTGTTTCGGTTTTATCAACTTTATACTTGAATTAAAACACTAGGTATCCCAGGCTCCAAGCATGTACACTATATTTTCCTAAATAATAGCTTTGCCATACACCAAATATGCACTCTATGTTTATCTCTGATCCTTACTTTGTGAAATAAATTAATTGACCAAACTTTCAATGATTCTAATTTCACACTCCCAAATGGAAATCTTGTTAGGATTTAAACTTAAATGCACTACCCTCTTGCAATGAATGTGTACAAAGTCATAAATACTTGTCAACAACCATTACAGGGTATTCCAATGAAGACCTACTCCATGGACACAAAGCCTTATGTTCAATGTATGCATTGCTTTGAGCATGCTTCTTGCACTAAGTTCTTTCTAATCTTACACATATTTCTTCTATCTATAGAGACAACTCTATTTCCCATTTTGACTACTACTTCTGAACAAAAGTTGCCTTTTTTCAGACTATGTTAATATCGCCCTTCCAAAATTCGCACTATACTTCCAACTGTCCTTGAGCAAACACTCTTTGGTAAACCTTAGATTGTCCTCGACAATTGCTTAATCACTTTAGTCATATCCAATTCTAGACATTTTCCTCCTTAATGCCCTAAGGCATTTGGAAAATTCAGAAAGAATAAATATTATAGCACAAGTAATCGATCTTGTACCCAAAGTAAATGGGACACGATTCATGATGTTTCACATAAAGACATGGTTCTAGACTAGTCTTTTGCCATAATAATTTTTTGTTTGCCATATTCTCAAAATTTTACTATGAAAAGGGATGTCGTAATCATAATCGAATTTTGAGGACGCAATATATAGAATTTTCTTAAGTTGAACCAATCCAACATGAAATTCATATATATATATATATATATATATATATATATATATATATATATATATATATATATATATATATATATATATATATATATATATATATATATTCTTGATTAAAAGTGATTAAAATCTCAATATAAGCTCTTTAGAATGATTATAAACTCAATCTAAGCTTTTCATAATTGAAATGAAGTATAATTTCATCTCCCTTAATTATAGCAAAACAACTTTTTCAGCCCCTGCAACCTCACAAATTGAAACTTTTGTTTTCTGTAATTAACATTGCTAACTTGCAATACTTATCATAATTATCATGCTCCCACTAACATGATGATTATTAGCATAACACTTATGCTCCCACTAGCTTTGACATGTACTCAGAAATCAGCTATTGACTTTTTTTTTACCAAAGTTCAGATTTCTGATACTAGATTGCTTTGATAAGACTTTATCAAAATCATACACCTTATCTTAGATAGCTCACAGGTGTGTCTAAACAATTTTAGAACTATGAAAAGGGATTCCATAATCATAGTCTTAATTGTTTAGACCTTTGCTATTTCTCATAAGTCCATGTTAGTGTGCCTACTAACAACTTTGAGAATGCAAAGATTACTATCTACTTACAAATCTACTTAGTGGAAGTGTTTCCTCACCATCATTTTCATGAATCGGAGAGAAACCTTATGACACTTAGATTTTTATGGTGTATGAGTTCCTACCCATATGAATTTGTCAAAACCTTAGTCACAAGACACGGATAATGACAAATCCAAACACATATGGATTTAACTTATGCAATTTTAACTTCTTGCCACCTGGCAGTACATGGCCTGCCATTGCTTCCAAGTTGTTATGCAACCAATTGAGAACTTTAAGAACTCTTATGCAGAGCCAACTTTAACCGGAATGGGCACAGAACATGTTAACATGATAGGTTATAAACCTCAAGTCGTGTGCTAGTGAAGAACCTCAGGTTTTATTCTTGATTAGTTCTTGAGACTTTCAAGACCTTTAAGACTTCCACTGTCCTCTTGACATATAAGACTATCTCTTGTCAAATATTCAAGGGATAGTGCCGATTCTTTATCAAGACAAACACTTCACACAATTGGCTTAAGTTGGTCTTTGTTTTATCCAAAACATCACATCTTACCAACTTCAAATGTACAAGAGTAGGACACTTTTACTCTTACATTTGCCATGTGTTTTTAAGCCTTTCTTTAAGATATGTCACTCAAGTTACAGTCTTAGAGTATAACTCTAAGGATTGTTTTGGAACGAAGTATGACTCATCTTCTTGATTTAATC
Source organism: Lactuca serriola (assembly GCF_051521515.1). Lineage (NCBI taxonomy): Eukaryota > Viridiplantae > Streptophyta > Magnoliopsida > Asterales > Asteraceae > Lactuca > Lactuca serriola. The sequence goes on from NC_136409.1 coordinate 160,175,757, forward strand.
ACTTCAACAATTTATAACTCATCTTCTTAGCTATCAGAATGCACTTAGAGGATGAATTGTGATAAGGTCTCTTAATCATTAAAATGGTCATATATCATAAAATACTCTCCCATCTTTTCAGATTTGAGAAACTTTTATCCTTCTGCCTAATTTAATTCTTCTTATTCGTTCTGCCATACATCGAAATTTTTACAATGTATCAGAATTACACTTAAGCCTGTAAGTATAACCATATTTACTAAACTTTAGTAAATCATGACGAATAGTCTTATCGATTATTTGTGGTGGGCTTGATCAGTGAACATGACTGTGTACTCGATCCCTTAGTCCTTTACTCGACTCACACATCCATGTGAACAAGTAATTAGTCTTAAATTTCCAATGCTTGAAAGTTCTCATTCATCATAGTATACAACTTGCATGATTCCAAGTTCCGGTCCAATTGAAACTTGGGTGATGATAATCTTTCCTTATTTGGTAAATTTAGACATTACCACAAATGAAAGAATCATTTTCATATTTCCAGTCTTGCTATTAATGGAATCTTATAAGCAACAAAACTTTTCACAGATGCCATTGTAAGGATATTTTAAAATAAATAAAGTCAGAAATTTTCCTTTTATTTTAAAAACTTTGCAGAAAAACTAATCCTTACAATGCAAATGTATATGAAAACTTGTTGTTATGTATTCCTAAGCAATTTATCATAACTCTTAAGCACCTGCTCAAAATTCTGATCATTAACCATGCGATCGAAATCCATCTTCGCGATCAGTATTAGCATATACTTCTTTCTCCACTTTTTCTTTGATTCTTAAAACATCACTATATGCCCAGTCACATCATGTAATAAGAATATCAGAGTAGAAACTTAACAGAGTTAGACAATGGACTTTACCTAAAATAAAGTCAAACCCATTGACTTTACCATCCTTAGGTAAGTTTGGCAGCTTCGTAACCAATGCCCCTTCCTTTGGCAATTTAACATATAGGCTCTTTGATAATGGTACATGGGACTATCACAGACTTAGCATTTCTCTTTACCATTTGGTCAACCGAGTTGACTATGGCCGATCCCTTTCTATTGGGAAGAGAATGTTTCTTTTTCTGGATTTCCAGTGTCATCATTGTCATTGTCCATAAAGTTTTGGGAAGTTGATCTTCTAATCAAATTAGCTTTACTAGCCTTCCAAATCATTGCTGATTTAGCAGTACCAAGCAAATAGATAACATTATTAAGGGTCGTGTCATAGTCTGTTTCATAGGAGTCCCAAAGGAACTCACTATGTGACTTAGAAAGTGATTGAACCACCAACGTTCTCAAGACTTTGACACCCAACTCTCCCGGCTTGTCATTATGTGACTTCATCTCCAAGATGTGATCACACATAGACCTTGCATTGCCAATAGGGCTTGAGTGACCTAGAACTTGTGGGTTAGGGAGAATAATTGGAGGAGGTGGAGGAAGTGAAGGTCCAAGAGATTTGGAAAGATCATAGATGTCTGAACTAGACATCTTTTGGGAGATATTCAAGTTTAGTTGATTTCAAAGTCCTTAATATAACAGCCAATATGAAATATTAAGGCTAGGACCCAACAACCTATTTATAATTGGAAGAGGGATGCCATAATCCAAGTTATAAAATAGTTGAAGGTAGGTAAATGACGATTTACCAATTTCCACCATGAAAAAAGAAATATAATTAAGTTTTAATTGGATTTGAAACTCCTAGATCTTTTGAGTTTCATTGAACTTTTCAATGGCATGTTTCAATCTCGAGTGTGCCCTTCAGGTTTTGTGACTGGGATGCCGAGAATCACAAAACAAGGTGTGTAGTAACCATGCAAATTACTTGGTACTCTTAAATGTTTATCACCCAACCGATGTGCCGGTAAACCACACACGCTCCACCGGCCTATGATTAAAATTTAAGAAACCCTTTGCCTACCTTGTTAAATCAAGCTAGTGTGCCGGTAAACCACACACGCTCCACCAACCGACTTAAGCAAAGTGCCAAGCGTAATTTCATGGGTTAGCACCTTATTCACATTTTCCTAAGTAACTAAGATTGGGAATTTATAAAAGATTTAGCTACTTAGTATTTATCATTAATACTTTTAATGAAGGGAGAACTTATAGTCTTTGTCCTACCCGTTCGGCTAACGAACCTCCACCAGTCAAGGAAGCGGTGAGTGAGAGTGGACACCCATTAAACTGCCATTTTATAGGCAGTAACCTTATACCCCCCTTATAGACCGACTTCGTGAATGAGGCCTACTAACGGTAAGACTGACTTTTACTCTTATACATATATATAAATATTATTAACTTATAATATTATAAAGTATAAGGATTGAATTTTAACTTTTAAAATCCCAAGGGCTTAACTTGGAATTAAAGTATTCATAAGAGAAAACTTTTCAAATTCCAAAACTTGATGGCAACTTTTGAAACTATTCAAAACTAATTAATTCCATAACTTATGTGTTTAAAGTAGTTTTAATTAAAAACTCTTCAAGTTCTATAACTTGAGGACAAGTTATGGAATACTTTAAACTATTAAAGAATGTAACTTTTCATTATTTCGTAACTTATGGAACTAATTAAGGTTACATTTTTTTTATTTATTATTTAATCAAGAGACTCTTGAACCTCCACAACTTGAGGACAAGTTATGGAGTCATAAAACCATTTAATTAGAACTAGACTCTTCATTTTGTAACCTTTGCCAACTTTTATGAGTTTTATGATTCTTAAATGTGACTTTTCATATAACTTGAGGACAAGTTACAAAAACACACTTTGGAATCAACTCTTAGATTAAAATGGATTGAAAACAACTATTTCACACAACTTTTCTATTAATCTAAGCAACTCATATGAACATGATAATTGGAATCATACTTTTTCATGTAATTAGCATAACACTTAAACTAATACAAAACATGAATATATTAACAATTGTCTTTGAAATTGGATTAGTATGAACATTACCACATCAAAAATAAGTTTATAAGTCCAAAAGAAGCTTAGGGTAATGTTCCTAGTCCATTTCTAGCCAAAAAAGTCGAATATATGCTGTCTGGGGCTCCTACTCGTCGAGTGCATGAACCTACTCGACGAGTAGGATGATTTTACTCATGGACTCGACGAGTTCATCAGTGGACTCGGCAAGCCCAGTGCCCAAAATGCCCGAAATTCGACTTTTTCAGCATTTTCAACAATTTGCATCAAGTATAATTAAAAACAAGCCTAGGCTCTGATACCACTGTTGGGTTTTGAGCATTCTAACACTCCTAAGTGTACATGCAACCCTAAATACCTTGGATCTATGTTTTCTCTATTATACATGCAAATATGAACATCCAAGGTATTATCCTAATCTAGCATATAAAACAATGAATATAACAAGATAGAATACATACCTCTTTGGTGTAGAATGTCATCATGAAGCTTGAGTGCCTAGTGCCCCAAGTGTGACACCTCAAATGGTTCACACAACACCAAATACACTTGGAATAACTTGAGAGAAACTTGAACACTTCTAAAATCGGCTAGCCCTTCTTTATTCGCACATTGTGGCCGATTTTTGCCAAAGAATATGATCTTATATAGTTGTTACAATTAGGGTAAACCCTAATTGTCATGGCTTTCCATTTCCTTGGATCCCTGGGTTCAAATACACCATGGAGCATCCATGGAGCATCATATGGGTTTTAGCCCAACTTGATAATCCATAGAGCATTAGCCTACTATACAAGTATAGATGATGTACACAATCAAGCCATATATTTAATTAGTCTTCTTTTGATCACTTAATTATTTCTAGATTAATTCTTGATCAATACTAATTAAATAATATTATTAATATATATTATAACTTATAATATATTAACAAACCTTAGGTGTTATTTCTCTTATTATAGTCTATCCAAATGCATGATGCCATGCAACCCAAATGGACCATACCGGGTCGGGTCAAGTCTTACCAATTATAGTTATGGACATAGACATTAAGTCAACACTATTTATAGTTGAGGTAGCTTGTAGATAATGATGATTTGAATCAATTAAATAATCAGATCAAGATTCAAATCCTTTCCTTATCTGTTACCAAGAACAATTCTACAAGCCTTCTATGCCTCCCAAAACCTTCCATTCCCTTTAGGGATTCCAAAATATTATTCTTGCTCAACTTTTGAACAATTAACATTTTGTCCATGTACCTTTAATCGATTCTTGATTAATTCTAATTAATTCCAAAATAATTCAAATTAATTTCAAAAAATTTCTAATTAATTTATCACGCTATGATAAATTAATAAACTATTTATCTTAATCTCTTAAATCTTTTTCAAGATATTTTAGCTCTTGAGGGAGCCTTAAAAAGGGACTTTGTTCTAGTCTCATACTATTGATCAAATAATATTCGAGTAACTAACAAAGCATGCCTTCCACGGCTACTACGAAATTCCAATCTTTTCAAATACCATTCCTAGGATAAGTGATCAATTATTCCTATGTTTCTACAAGATATAACAATAAACTGAGTCATGAATTATGGATCCACCTAGCAGTTCCACATTATGTTTCTCGATTTTCGATCTATTATGAGCTTATCAGACTACAAGATTGAACATGTCAATCTAGTCTAGGATAGGCCCAACACTATGACATCAACATTAAATCGTTGAGGGGCCCAATGATATTACATCTCCTATTAAGGTAGAAGGAACATATAAACTCTGCCTACACAATTTTTTTGTGTGCTTGCAAATCACGAATGGACTTACTGGTTATGACCACCAGTTATGGATAGAGTTAGAGTAAGACCAATACATAACAAACTTGTATGCAAAGAACTTAATGTATATATGTTTTAAGAATAAAAGATATTATCATCTCATAATTACCCATGATAGAAAACATGAAGTAATCTCTCTGAGTGCAGGTTGTTCCAATACTTAAAATCTCTCTTTCAAGTACTAATGAGTGTTAGTAAAATCTCCAATGTATGCCTAATGTAACATCCCAAAAACACAGTTTGAAAATTTCGTTTAATTTAATAATAAAAACCATAGTCAATAAACCTCATATAAAAATCATAAGCAATGTATCTCAAAATATTATAACAACTGTCAAGTATATCAGAGTATAAACATCCCAAGCTGAAAAAATGGTGTGTGCACTGCAATCTTCCCGAGCTCCTCTTTTGAAAACTGAGTACCTGAAACGAAAACTGAAACTGTAAGCACGAAGCTTAGTGAGCTCCCCCAAACTACCACATACCATACAATAACATATAAATACATATTGGGCCTTGCCCACTGAATTGGACCGAAGTCCGGAAACTACATCGGACTGAAGTCCAGAACTGACTGGGACCTTGTCCCCTGCATCAGACTGAAGTCCGGAACTAACTGCATCGGACCGAAGTCCGGAACTGACTGGGACCCCGTCCCTTGCATCGGACCGAAGTCCGGAACTAACTACATCGGACCAAAGTCCGGAACTGACTGGGACCCGGTCCCCTACATCGGACCGAAGTCCGGAGACTGACTGAACATAGCATAGCATAAACATATCAACTAGCATGAATACATATATTGCATACTGCATCAGACCGGAGTCCGGAACACAAAACACAAAACATGCTTGAATCACAAAGACATCAAGCACTCTAACTACTACATCGGACCGAGGTCCGGAACTACTGCTAACTAAACAGACCGGCATTGTGGTCGTAGACCCGTTCATACTGGAAGGAAACTCACCTCACACTGCTGAAGTCCCACAGACTCAATCCCACACTACTGAAGTCCCACTGACTCGACCCCAACTGCTAGATGACAGATTCCCGATTTGTCAACATCAAAATAACACCCAATTAATAATTGGGTTCCACTAAATAACTATAATTACATACTTTGGATAATTACTACATTACCCTAAGCCCAAGGTCCAATCCATAGGCCCAAATTCAACTAGGGATCAAAGCCCAACATATGGCCCAATTTTCTAAATTGGGCCGAAACCTCTACATGGGCTTCCCTTAAGGCCCAATTGTCTAGTCCAGTCCAACAGGTCCCATTCTAAGGGCCCAATATCATACAACTCTCTAGGCCCAAACTATGGCCCAATTTTCCAAATTGGGCCCAATCTTCCATTTGGGCCTTACCCTAAAGCCCAATTAATTACCCTAGTCCATTTGATTATTCTTGGATGGCCACCCATTAATAACCCAATCATTAAGGCCCAATAATATACCCAAGTGAAATTACAGTTTCTCATAAAATGACGACTAGGGTTAAGTGTTTCTCACTTAACCCATTAAGGGCTTAACCTACTAAGCACTTAATCCATTAAGTTCATTATTGCTTAGATTAATTTATGTCAATGATTATTATTTATTATTTCACTTATTAAATAATTCTCGTGTGTGTCCTGACAAATTCTTAAATATTAGGATTTTCTCAATTAGCCCATTAAGGACTTGATCCATTAATTCCTTTACTCTACTGGATAAATGGCATGAAATAATTTGGGCTGAATTCACAATCCAATCCCAATGGCTCATAAATGGGCCCAATAAGTCTAAGGCGCAATACTCATAATTCGGGTTTTCCACCCAAACATGGCCCAATAGGCCCAAACCCAATCTCTAAGCCCATTAGGGTTTGCTAGCTGGACACCACCCACTACCACCTCGGGTATTGGTGGTTGATAGCGGCTCACGGCGGCGGCCACCACCTTACGATGGTGGTTATTCTTATTATTATTATTAACCAAAGCTAATTACAATTACAATGTAAATCTCCAAAATAAACACACACACTAGCTACTCTAACACACACATACACAACCACCCTAGTGGTGGCCAACGGTGACTCGTGGCGGCAGCCACCACCACACGGTGGTGGCGGTGGCCTGTCTTGCTTTTCTGGCTAGACTAACACACATTAACAAGAATGGATGCACACACACACACACCTGCTATGAGGTCACAAAGCTACTCCAGCCACCCCTTGGTGGCCTACGGCGGCGGTAATGGAACCGAAAAACGGCAACAACGGTGTTGACGGCGACAACCACTATGGTTGGCCGCCATGGTGGCTCTTCACGGGTTTTCACTAGCCAAAAGATCCCTCACAATCGAACATCAACCACAGCCCACACCCCATGCTTTCGACCCACGAGCACACCAAAACAACCACTTCGGGTTGGTGGATGACGACTGGAACGGGGGGAGAAGAACTAAGCGATGGCGGGGGCAGCAAGACGAACGTCCGATAGCTACAACCGGAGAAGAATGGAGAAGAACAACGAGCGGGTACAACAACATAGAGATTCACCGCGCCCAGCGCTATTCCGGTTGTTCACAGCTTAAAAATCTGGTCTCGATGGTCCTTGCCGCTCACAGCGTTGCCGACAGTGGATGACAACCTGGTCGGATCGGAAAAGAACGAGGAGAAGGTAGATGGTAGCTAGGGAGTCACAAGGTGGTGGCAGTTACTTCACTCATGGCGGATGGAGAGTTATGTTTTTAGGGTTAAGGATAAGCTAGGGTCTTTGCAATGAAACGATGGGATAAAGACGTTGCCGGGTATAACCCGTGCTCCTCCAAACTTTGATCCAAATGTTCAACTTTAGCCCCTCCTCATACTTTTATTTTTCAAATAAACCCAATATGTTACCTTTTAAACCGTGGCTTTCAAAATTCTTTACAATGGAGTCTATAATTACCATTTAGCCCTTGCTTCTCATAATATATCCATCTTAAGTCCCGATAATTTACCACGTGGTCCTTAACTTCATAAATACTTACAAGGCTAATCCAGAACTGACACTTTTAATCCCCGACTTCTAAAATTCTTTACAAATTAGTCCGAGACTTATATTTATTAATTTATTTAAATAACCGGGACGTTACACCTAATTTCTATAGACAACCCACCAACCTCATGAAAGTCTTAATTACTATACTCACTCCCATGATCATGTTTGACTGTGTAGTTTTGAATAAATTAACATTCAGGAAGTGGGTTCTAAACATGCAAAATGAGAAAACAGTGATAAACTAATTGAAATGACCGATCATCATCATATATTAAGATCTCTGCTTAATAATTGCCAAATTAGACTATGAATTTATAATGATTAAGTTCTTAAATTAAAAACAAACTATTTTATGTGGCGTCTAGACAAATAATTTGCAAATGAAATGCCTCATGATTAAGTTTCACTACCAGACTTGCTGGCTTAGCGAATGGATCGACAAGTTTTTCTTTTTCTTTTTCGATATGACTTTATTGACAATGATGTCTTGACATTTGAATAACTATAAGATGTGCTGGTACTTATTGATTATATGCAATGTAAGCTTGCACGAATTTGTGATCCATACTCGAGGTAAGTTCATCCTTTTAATCACAAGAACCTTTAAAAGGATCATCAATGAAACACATTTAGTCATATACTTTCCTTTTCAATATAACTAATTTCAATATACTCTTAGTATATTGTTTAATCCACTATGGTGTATTACTTGGTACTCTTACAGAAAAATACTTCACCATCTAGTAAAAGAAAAAAAATTCCGACTACAAACAGAATTGTCTTTATTAGTATAGAACTTAGCATCAGTGTAACATTCACATTGATCTCTTCCATACTATGATCTTATCCATTGTCCTACTAGGACACTAAGGAACAAACTTGATTTTGATTCAATGAATTTCACCAATTTTATATGATTCGACTTGTCATCCTTTAGGCATATGAGTCATCGAATCTGGTATACGTCATGGCATACATGATCCATCCTATAAGCAAAAGCGTGTGGGAGCAATATTCATTTCTTCTAGCTCAATACTAGAACTAGGGCATTAGCTCAATGTTATGCCATACATTATGAACTATTTCTAGTTTATTCGAGATTTCATGTACATTTCGCTTATCCAAATTAATTATAAAATCCATCTCCATAGATCAACACATTCAATATATGTGCTATTTCTACCATTTGTCTCAAGGTGAAACAAAATTTTCAAATAAAATCAAGATTTTACATGTTCTGTGTTAGACATTTTTTTCCTGTGAATTATATATTATGAAAATATATTACAAGGGTGACAACAGTACTTCTACTAGCATTCACATCTACATGGCTCATCTTTGTTTTGTTGAAATTCAAACTCCCTAAACTTTCTTATTGACACAAAGATGCCAATTACTCACACTTTCATTAACACCTACAGAAACATATATATATATATATATATATATATATATATATATATATATATATATATGTGTGTGTGTGTGTGTGTGTGTGTGCGTGTGTGTGGCTCATTTCCATTCCTCAAAATTCAAACTCTGTGAACTTTCTCATTGAAATAAAAACCCCAATTACTCCTAATGTCTTCGACATGCCGTATGGCCCATCTTCATTTCCTAGAATTCAAACTCCTTGAATAATTTATGTTGGTCGCAAACCCGTTGTAGTTTCGCAGATGAAATATAAACATGAAATAATAATGAAAGTACAAAAGTATCACACAAATATCTATCACCAAGAAAGGATTGTTCTCACCAAGAGAAGGAGGTCACAAAGACTAATGGCACAAAGCCATCACAAAGACACACTTAGGATTTTTCCCTAATACATGAATATATACTAATATATAATAGTGAATCCTTTCAATAAATGGGTTGTATCTAATATACAAATAAAATTATTTGTTATATATGGAATGGATCAGATCAGATCTGCTGTAGATTTGGATATCAACACCAGCATATCAGTGTGACATGCTGATCAGCTTCAGCTTTAGCATCTACATTAGGGCGACACACTAATCAACTTCATCTTTAGCATCAAAGTCAGGGAGATCAGTTTCAATTTCAACATCATCTTCAATAAATATTACAATCAATGTATGAGTGTTTAGCATATTACCTAACCAGTGTGTCATCAGTGTATGACCAGCAGCGTCTGGACATAATGATTAGTCTTCACTAGATGGTGTCTTCGTGCCTTTGGTGTTGACAATGTATTTAGGGTATTTCAGTCATCAGGGAATGTTCTTCAGTCTTCGACATATGAACTTCTATCATCATATCTTCAAATTAACTAACTAAGTATAATGTGTATGTATTGCATCATCAAATCTATACAAATATGTGACACAACAATCCCCCCTTATTTAATGATTTCAAAACCAAACTAATAAAGAATGAAATAATAAATGAACTAACAACGACTAATTTATAATGATGATATCTGCTCCCCCTTAGATTTATAGCTTCCCCTTAGATTTATAGCCTTCTAATTTCAAGAGTGTCTGCTATGAGTGATCAAGTAACAATGTAGCAAAACTAGACATTTCTCTCCTTTTGACAACATCAATAAAAACTGCCTTTTTTTAATCTTTTTTTATTATTTTTATTTTTTAAGAAGACAACAAGTAACCTGAAATCAAAAGAAAACATCAAATAAAGTTAGAGGAGAAGATAGGTGTATCACACTAATGTATTGCTGAAATAGTAGATCATTTACACAGAATTCCAATGTTTCATTAGCGTATAGTTTGAAATGCTGAATCATTAACTACATTTGATAGAAGATAGAAAGGGTGAGACTGGAATGATGTGTGTAATACATTCCGATATGAAATGTACCTATAGACATAGATTTTTCAAGTTCTCATTGGTGTTTGGCATTTGACACTGAATCATAAAGCTATTAAGAAGAGTTTATGGGCAGGAATGGGTTGGTGCGTGTGATAAACTACTGTACATATTCTAACTATCGACATAGAATTTCGAACTTTTATCAGTGTCTTGTATGACACGGTGAATCATTAAGTTCTTATAAAGAAGACTTGTAGAATAGGAGTAGTTAAGATCTTGGAGTATATCCACCGTCAATTCATAATGGTACCATGTCATACCACAGTCTAGAAGGTCATGGACATGAGAAAAATATCGGCTAAAAGAGGGGATAACATCCTTGCCTTATAAATATTTTTATTTGTGACTAGGAAATATGTCTTAATTGAAGAGTATACCTTGCTATTAGATTCAATACAAGAGATGGATGGCTCATTTAGTCTTAACATATAAGATTATGACCTATTGGGTTAAAGAGTTCTGAAGTGAAATCTCATTATGTCATTAACTACTAGAAGGCACGGGACTTAAAGCATATACGAAAGCATTTGTTCCAGGGACAATGATTTGTCAATAGTTACATACTTGGCTAATGAAATACCACCGTCAAATCATGAAAGGCATAATGATTTTAGCACAAGAGACCAAACTAGATGAAGCATAGGTCTCAACCTAAAAAAAACATTTTTACCTGCTTCTTAATTTCAACTCATTTGCCTTTGTCAACATTGATTGCTCCCCTTAATCTTGTGATTCATCAACAACTTCAGTTTCGGCTCATAAATCATTACATCTTAGAACACATAGTTCACTTTCAAAGAGTTCTAACATGGTGTAATGAAATTGCAAATCTTGAACCAAATGTTTATCGACACATTATATAGATCGTCGCCAAGACCCATTAGAACCTATCAATTCTTTGGAAAAAGAACCTTCATGCAATCTAACATCAATGCTATCACTTGTTCAACTGTAGATCAGTGTCTAAAACCAAAGAACTTTAAACACACATAAAGATATGACAGTTAGACACTTTAGGGGTTAAATAAGTTCTAATATTCATAGATAATTTGGATATCTGATACATCGTTAAATTTGTCCCCCAGATTGAAGATTAGACACCACTTTTCATTATTAGAGTTCATTCTCCCACTTGTATTTCTATTAAAGTATACCATTGAAATACTTTCCGAAGAAGACATGCACTACACTTGTTTTTGATTTTTAGATTTAAAGTATTACAAGAGAAACAAAATAAATGTAAAAGATACACAAAGGAAAATTTGTCTTAAAAGAAACTGAATTAAAACTATTAGATAATAGAATAAAATAAACATAAAAGACCAAATTTAAACGAACTAATAAACTCAAGTAAAAAGAGTTTAAACAAGACAAAAACGATTAAAACTTTGAAAGAATGATATTTTTTTATTTAACTAAAAGGAAATTAATTAAAACTTTAGAAAATAATTATTTATTTACTTATTTTTTTTCAGTTAACTAAAAATGAGTTTATAAAAGAATATCTTCTTTTTATCATTCGAAGTAGCTCTACATTTTATCTTTATACATTGGACCAAGAAGTTTCTGATAAATTTTAACGGAAAACCTTTAGGCCCATGTACTATTGAAGGTCCTTTTATCAACCGATTAAAATGACCAAAAAGGACAGTTGATAACTTGCATGTGCTGCTAAACCATGAACACAATCGACATCCCATAGCACATGGATCCTTCACCCAACAATGTTTCCGTATTGAAGCCCTAATATCAGTCGATTTCAATGGCGGTGGAGCTCCTGCGACAACTCTTCAAGAGCAATCGTTTGCTCTTCAGTTTTATGAATGACATCTACCATCTCTCATTCTGCTCTCATGCACATTCTTGTTCTCAACGATCCTCATTTTCTGCAGCACCAACAAAATCCTCTTCGTCTGCCATGTTTCCTTCCTCGGGACATTTCTCTTCATCTGCCACAGCTTCTGCATCCACTTCTTGGACATCAACCTGACACTCTGTGATTGCTTCATGTCCTAAAACAATTTCGTCACCATCACTCTTAACATCCGCCATCACTTCCTCTCTTTCACCTGTTTCATTTCATTGTCACTTCTTTCTTTATCTTTCTTAATCATGAACGAACCATTTATATTGGTATCCTCCTCGCTATTATAGACATTTTCCTCTACTACATCTAAACCATTATCTCGCATAAGTACAACTGCCTCACACTCTCCAACTTCAACTTTGGTTGAATTTTCTAACTCGCTACCACCACGCTCAGCAGTAGAAACATCAGAGGTAGAAATTCCATCAGTTGAAGCATCCTCAGCTCCATTATTCATGTCTTATAACAAACTCATAGGCTCAATTACCACTGAGTTCCAACGTCCACCTATTTGCTTTGAGTTTTCACATTCAACACTAACCTCCTTCCAACTTTGTTTATTTCATATGCTAATGAGAACTAGAGAGCAACAAAATAAACCCACTTTTACATCTATGCCCTTGACAAGGTTTTGTTTTATCTAGCCTTTTTTTAAGTAAACGAAAGTCAGAATATGTGATTTACGCTAATCTTTCCTTTTGACAAGAGTAGCTTCTGAGTTTGACTATCCTACTAGACAGAGACTATTCTCTTTGATGGAGACAACACTTTTGCTTGACATTGTTTGGATACTTCTTTTGCAACTCGACCAAACTGCCCTTGCTTTTTCCTGCATCTAACATTGATCAAACTTGCTTCTGCGTTCTTTTCCTTTCCATATTTCCTTTTCTATGCGTGAAAGACAGTTGTCAAAAGCATCCCATGCACATGTCATGCATTAAAAGAAACATTTTCGCTATACATTTTCTTTAACATACAAGAAAATCTGTATGACTTTTACTTTTCATTTTTCTTCTTTATTTCAAACAACAATAAGATAAGCTTACCGGCCATCTTTTCATTTTTTCTATCTTCATTTTTCCATGTAAACCAAAAACTTGATATTTTAATTTCAAGAAGATTATCATGAAAATAGGATTTATTTTAACCTTAAGCAATATAACCGTGCATCTTGGAAGCAACTGTGAGAGTCAACGTGAAATTACCCACATAATTATAATAGAAATTACCCTTCCGATACTTGATTCACGTGAAACTTCAGTGTGCGTGTTTTCCATTAATAGAACCCACATGACAAACTTGAGAACTTATAATCCATAACCTATGAGTTTTAACTGTCATAACAGTCTAATAGTGCATGAGTACAATGCATTTTCTATTTCTTCAAACCTCAAGCATTTTTCTTTGGACTTTAATACCCTTGACAACCTTCGTTTTATACAGCTTTTGAATAAGACATTTGACATATGAGAGTTTTGATTTTTCATTTTCTTTTGCACTTCCAGATAATGTTTGATCCACAGAAGGAAACAAAATTCGTGGCGGCTTTATAGAAAGCTTGTTCCAAATAACCTCATTTAATAGACATTAACCTTCTTTTAAATGAATTTATTTATTGTTAAAGTATATCCGGAAAAATAAACATATTAAACGAACTAAATCAAACTAAATTCAACTAGAAATTAGAAACAAAAACAAAAAAATTAACATACATTATCATGTCTTTTGCTTAATGAGAGACATCAAAATATAATCTTTGAGAATTTTAAAGTCTCTCAACTTATTAGATTTATCAAAAACACTTAGGAACCCATTTGATAATGGGTTTTGAAACATACCTTACTCCTGAAAATTTCTGATAAGAGGTAGAACAACCAACTTGAGCTTTCAGAACCATTTTCTTCTTTTTTGGACACTTTTTATTCTAGTGGTTCTTCCAAACTCCATTGGTTGGTTTTGTTTCAAATGTTGGAGATGTGTTCTTGGGAACCCAAAGTTGTTTTATGTTCCTTGCCTCCTTGGTTCTAGAGATGACTTCTTTGGAACCTAAGTCTTCTATGTTTGTGGTCTCTACTTTCATTTTTTGTTTGTTTAGCCCTGATAGAAGAGTTATTGAACCAAGAACATACATTAAAGAATTTACAAGCATTAGATCTCTAGATAGTGTATTCAATGTATAACCATCAGCATCTGGATACACCAATCAATCTTCAGTAGATAGTGTATTCATGCCTTTGGTGCTGATAATGTCTTCAGGGTCTTTCAATCATCAGGTGATGTTCTTCAGTCTTCGACATATGAAGTTCCATCAACATATCTTCAGATTATGTAACTAACTATCATGTATATGTTTTGCATCATCAAATATATACAAATATGTGACCGAACACTTTCAATGAAGAAAATATCCCATTTTGCGAGATAGCCGTTCACTTCATAATTAAACTTCATAAGCTCACATTCTTCACAAAGGCTATGTGTTAGTAACCATCCATGTTTGTCATTCTTCTTGAAGATTCACTAACATTTATGGTTTTAATACGAAGTGTATGGTAAACTAAGTTTTCAAACTTCCATAGACTGAATCTCGCTCTCCATCTTCATCATCCTTCTTGCATCCTTATAGGGCTTTCCAAAGCTTCCGATAGCTAGCATACTCTGAATATTGTCTACCAATGACTCATATAACCTTAATCTACATGACAAGGTATATGATGTCCTCTATCAGGACTATTATGAATATTTAGAGGTATGTTAGTTTCCTCAATGGCTTTGTCAATATCAAATTAAATATTAGGACCAACTTTAGGTTCTTTGTTGGTTGTCTTTTAACTCTTATCAATATCAGTGTCTCTCTTACAAACTCTTTTGGATATCAACTCCCTCTCTCGTAAGACTACTATTTGAGTAACAAACATTTTGTTCTCAAATGCTTTGTAAAACAATCATCCAAAATGCTTGTTAGGATGTCCAATGACACAACACAACTCTAATTTAAGTCCTAGATTTTAAAGCACTTCATGAAGAACATAAACCTCATAATCTTGGACTTTGAAATGTACTTTGTGAGGGGTTAACCCTTAATCCACATTTCAGAGCGTACTCCATGACCTTCTAAATTGGTACACGTAACACCTATATAATTAGTCTAGTTAATTAAGATAAAATAAGTGCTTAAAACAACATATATAAGGTTATTTATCATAAATTATCATATCCAAAGGTATATATGTTACAAGGAGCCATACCTATACAGAACTTTGAAGCCCAACTTCGTATGAAAAAGTTATGTTTCTTCGAATTTTGACGATTAAAACAACGTGACTATGTTTGTCGTAAAAGGTGAATTTTAGATAGGTTGCTTATTATCCAGATCAATCTAAACAAAAGTCTTAGTAACCGTAAAACTGAGAGCATGCGTACAAAGAACGCCTAAATCCGACTTCATGTGAGGAAGTTATGATTTTCGAAGTTTCAGCGCAACTGTGTTAGCACAAAAATCGAAATTTAGATTGGTTGATTTTTAACCAAAAGAATCTAAACGAGAGTCAAAGATCTCGTTAATAGGAATCTGTTGATATAAAGAAAGTCAAGAACGAATGTCATATGAAAAAAGATATGAATCTTGCATAGACTTTAACTATCTAAGAGTATTGATGACATGGCACATTCTAGAGGTGACACGTGGCCTCGTTGGTGACCGATTCTCCATCAATGACATGGTGACAAGGCACCTTGAAAATTTAACAGTTGGCATTATAAGAGTAGGCAATGTGGCGGTCTTCTAGAAGGGGTGAGGTGGCAAGATCTGATAGTGACATGTGGAAAACAGTCAATGGAGTAGCATTAACAGCAGGGCATGGCACACCTTTCTTCAGTGTGCGACGCACGCCCCTGATCCTATATATATATATATATATATATATATATATATATATATATATCCTCTGAATTTCTTGGTTTTTCCTCACAAAATCACTTTAGTTCTCTCTCAAACCTCTCCAACATTAGAATCCGGCTGTTTTTTAGTTTTCGAGTAATTTAGCGAGACTCTAGTATATCTAGGAGTCTGACAAGCAGGAATATTCGGATCGGGATTCTATCACTGTTTTCCCTTTTTTTTTTTTTTTTTTTTTTTTTTTTTTTTTTATAAAACCTATGTAAGTTAAGCAATACTCTTTTGCTTTCAATGTAACTTATATTTATAGTTATAAGTCGTTATTATGAACCTATAAATAAAATTTATCAGTAATTCCAAGTAATTATACTGATAAATATACTTACAGGGACGATGTCTAGGCTAGATTTAGTGAGGTTTTATAAAGTGGATTTCCGAATAGTATACTCTATATACCAAACTTACCATACCTCCGATATGATCCTACCAGGTTGTTCCTTACTTGATATATATTGATGTTGACATTGGGAGTAGTGTGGAATCTAGACTATTAGTAGTTGTCAGGAATCTAAGAATAAGACATAGTAATGTGAACCCATGTCACGTCATAGGAAAAGCTAAAGTACCAAGGAGAAGTTTTGGCTAAATTTTGAGGCACCGGCTTTTATAAATTATGAGTGCGTACGTAGTTACTTTCAGCTTACACATAGATATCAAGTATTTAATTTGCCTAGATGCTCTATGTTCTTATTATCTGTGTTCCTGATAATTATGCTAAATGTGATTATGATTTTACTTGTAATAAATTGTATATGTATTTTATTAATCTTATATTTATAGGGTAAAATAGGTGGAGAGGGGAAAAAGATAGTATAAGTGTAAGAGACCATGTCAGATATAAAATAGTCGTGAGAGACCATGCTGGAGATAGAATAATGGTGAAAGACCATTCCAGAGATAACGGTGAGAGACCATGCCTAACTAAAAGCAGCCATCTAGCAAAGTGTTGATGACAACTACAAACTCTTCTAGATAGTCCAGTTGGACAATAGCAGACTTGCAATCTGTAGGTGTTAATGAATCATATTATCCAGGAGTATGGGTTGTGTTTTCATTCGAGTACTCAATCCCCCTCATGGTTGCCTTACTGACATGTATTGCTAAGGAATCCTTGAGGTAGTGTTTTCTACTCGTTGTTACTGTAACATCCCCCTCTGGCACGTATCACAATATTGTCCGTTTTGGGCCACTCGGCACGAGGACTTCCCAGGGGGTCACCCATCCTGGTACTACTCCCGCCCAAGCACGCTTAACTGCAGAGTTCTTATGGGATCTGCTGCCCTCATGGCTTTAAAACGCGTTGTGACAAGGAAGGTATCCACACCCCTTATAAGGAGTGTTTAGTTCTCCTTCCAAGCCGATGTGGGATCAGATCTAACCCACTTTCACCCCCCCATTATAGGGTTCGACGTCCCCGTCGAACACATCGACCCGTGCCCTGGCTCTGATACCATTTGTAACATCCCCCTCTGGCACGTATCACAATATTGTCCGTTTTGGGCCACTCGGCACGAGGACTTCCCAGGGGGTCACCCATCCTGGTACTACTCCCGCCCGAGCACGCTTAACTGCAGAGTTCTTATGGGATCTGCTGCCCTCACGGCTTTAAAACGCGTTGTGACAAGGAAGGTATCCACACCCCTTATAAGGAGTGTTTAGTTCTCCTTCCAAGCCGATGTGGGATCAGATCTAACCCACTTAAAGATATAGTTGTCTGTCAGACAACCATGCGACCATGCCAGGATAATGTTTCTTGTTTGATGTAAAAGTGTGTAATTTCCCAAGTGTAACTATATTTTAACAAAATATAGTTTGTACATTAAAGTTTAAGTGAGGTTATCACTAAAAATGTAATGGGTAAATCATTGTAGTACTGTAGTTTTGTATTATAGGAAAAGTGGGTTAGATCTGATCCCACATCGGCTTGGAAGGAGAACTAAACACTCCTTATAAGGGGTGTGGATGCCTTCCTTGTCACAACGCGTTTTAAAGCCGTGAGGGCAGCAGATCCCATAAGAACTCTGCAGTTAAGCGTGCTCGGGCGGGAGTAGTACCAGGATGTGTGACCCCCTGGGAAGTCCTCGTGCCGAGTGGCCCAAAACGGACAATATTGTGATACGTGCCAGAGGGGGATGTTACAAATGGTATCAGAGCCAGGGCACGGGTCGATGTGTTCGACGGGGACGTCGAACCCTATAATGGGGGGTGAAAGTGGGTTAGATCTGATCCCACATCGGCTTGGAAGGAGAACTAAACACTCCTTATAAGGGGTGTGGATACCTTCCTTGTCACAACGCGTTTTAAAGCCGTGAGGGCAGCAGATCCCATAAGAACTCTGCAGTTAAGCGTGCTTGGGCGGGAGTAGTACCAGGATGGGTGACCCCCTGGGAAGTCCTCGTGCCGAGTGGCCCAAAACGGACAATATTGTGATACGTGCCAGAGGGGGATGTTACAGTTACAAAGATCCTCTAGGATAGTTCCTTCGAGATTATCATTTTAGGATCTGAGAATAAGAATAACAGGAATGGGTAATCGGATAAATTTTTTGGTGTGTTATATATACTTAAAACAATATAATAATAATATCATGGGTTGGAAACCTTATGTCCTCACTAGGCTCCTAAGCATGACCCATTTAGTTTCATTGCATCATAACTATCAGTACGAATGTACAATCCACTAAGCGATTAAAGGAGTATTGGCCATTAGTGCAACGAAATATTAAAAGGCCTATAGTAATTACATTTATTTTTACGTTTCTTGTATCATTTATGACATCCCAAAGTTTATAATAATTAATGAAAAATATTTCTTGATAAATACTTTTGATGGGACAAAATTTTCCTTTACACTAAACTCTGCTTTAAAATAAAGTATAAATTCAACGATATTTTTTGGCCGAGACAATTGGGGATGTCATAATTAGTATCAGAGCATAAATTTAAGCGAGGTAGGAATTTTGAGGATTTCTAGACATAAACTGAGAATGCTAAGCGATGATCGTGAGTTGAGCGTCTATTATAATTTAGGTAATACCCCTAAATTGACACAAGCACTAGCTTAGTTTAGGATAAGATGCCTAATTTGATTTTATGTTCTAAAGTATTTGTATTATAGCAAGCCTTAGGTTACCTAACTAAATTGATATTATTAGGTTTAAGGTACGTTGCCAACCTAGAATTAGGAAATTATATGTGTTCAGGTTTCTAAATGTTTAATTACGGTACTACAGCTAGCATGAAACTTTTCAGAGTGATAACAAGAATTATGTGTCTAAACCTTCCTTATCTCTATTCTCATCCCGGTACACTGAACGCTTGCTTTAGTGTACTGAATGTCATGAGAAGAACGCAGAGTAGACTAGGAAATGATAACAAAAACCAACAGCCTGAGCCTCGTATAGTCGAGCATGCGCTAGAGGCAATGCTTGCACCCGAACCTATCCGGATGGCAATAATTAGGGCTCTCTTAGTCGAACAGATGGAGGAGATGCAACGTCTTATCCAAAAAAACGGAAGAGAACCCACTGTGCCTGTCATGCAACCTAAGCTTAATGAGGAGAAATCTGAGGAAGGAAATTATAGTAGGACAATGAGTCATATGGAACCCCAAGTGGTTAGGAGAAATAACCCTGAACTCGAGATTAAAAAGAGGAGATGCAAGTATTGGGACTTCACGATTTGCAAATCGTCAACTTTTAGTAGAAAGGAATGTGATGGGGGTTATGGATTAGATTTAAGAGATGTAATTGGCTTTCATAACTTGTGGATGAATGGGCAAGTTACATGCAACTTAGACTGTAGTTTTGTTTAGAGGCGAGGTTGTTCACTAGTGGAATACGTTAGGAATGATTTTAATCTGTAACAAGACACTACAATTAACATGGGCAAAGTCCTTGGTTCACTTCAAGCACAAATGTTGCTCTACCCAAAACATGCTAGAGCTGGGAACTAGTTTCTAACATTAAAGGAGGGCAACATGTCAGTTAAGGAATACACCAACGCCTTCACAAACAAGATGGAGTTTTCTTTGTGCATTGTGCCTGATGGACTTACAAAAATCAATAGGTACTCTAAGGAAATACCTTAGGAGTGCATTGTTCCAGTTTAGCATTCCCCTATATTTGAAGCAACCATTTGGGTTGGATGGTCTGTGGAAAGTATGATCTAGGCAAGCAATGCCGACAAAGTTGAAGTTAGCAAGAACAGGATGAGTAAAGGATTCTCAAAGTCCAATAAGAAGAGTAGAATCTCGAAGTCAAAGGATAAGAAGACTAAGGGCAGCAAGGAAAATTGGTGTGACAAGTGCAAAATGAAGCACATTGGAAATGCACTAAAGAAGTTACTAGTGTCAAATGTCAAAAGACTGGTCACTATGCTAACGAATGCACGACCAATAAAGAAGTCTACTTTAAGTGTGGTGAAGAAGGACATTTCAAGAAAGACTGCCTAAAGAAGTAAGGAGCTACAAAGCCAAATATATCGCCAAATCGAAATGCGAGGGCATACCATATGATACTTAGCATGGAAAGCAGAGGACGGGAATTTAGAGAAGCTTGTCGAGAGTACTTGAGAGAATGATTCATGTAATTTTTCTAGCAATATCTTATGTAGCATAATGTAAAAGGAATAATATATGATAAGTGGAATGAAAATGTAATCATCTAAGAAACAATATAATTTCCTAAATTATGTTATTCCATGTGTTAAGTTTTGTGTTGCTTTCTTTTATGATAACTTAGTGAATTGCAAGACAATACTTAGGACAAGTATGAGTAAGTGTGAAAGGTAGTAGAGACATGTACTACCCAAAGCACATGACTCACACTTGGATCAGGGAAAGGCGTAAAGTTATTAAGTCTCTAAGTAGTTGAGCTATTTTGTTCATTACCATCATTACCTTTGTTTCGGTAATAACAACTAATATGAATATTATTCCTACCCTAGTGGTCATGTCGAATGGAGTCTAATGTACCTACAAATCAAGGTTGATGTATTTAGATGGAAGGAAAGGATAATCGAAGCGATCAATAGAAGTATCATGAACGCCATTAATTGAAACTTAGAAGTATGTAGCTAGATACGATGCCAATTATGATGGGATTACATCGCATGAGAACATGACCCATCAGTCTTTTATGAAAATTGAAGTAAAGAGCTTATCTTAGGTTAATTCACTTCTAGAAAGAATTGGTGCCACCAATGGAGATCAAATTCAAAACGAAGGGCAGGTGCAATATTCAGCATTATCATCAGTCAAGAAGTCTAAGAGTTACAAACACAATAGAAAAGACACAAGATTTACGATTATTACCTAGGAAGGAAAGGTAACATGAGGAGTCATTATACAAGCCCTATTTTGTTGATGATTTTGGGACGTAATCAACCTAAGTGGGAAACAAATATAACACCCATTGATTCAGGATAGTTAATTAAAATATAATAAGTGTTAAAAACAAAAATTTTATAGATGGTTATTTATAATAAATAATCTTACCAAAGTTATAGTATATATATGAGAAGGATTTCGTACATATAAAGAACTTTGAAATCTAACTTCGTATGAGGAAGTTATACTTCTTCGAAGTTTCGTAATTAAAGCAGCATGGTTATGCGTGTTGTAAAAAGTGAATTTTAGATAGGTTTATTATTAAACTATGAAAACTAAATGAAATTCATAGTAATCGTAAAACGGAGAGAATTCATATAAATAACGCCAAAATATGACATCATATAAGGAAGTTACGATTTTACGAAGTTTAAGCGCACTTGTGTTAGCACAAAAACCGAATTTTAGATAATTTAATTTTTAGCCAAAACAATCTAATTGACAGTCAAAGATATTGTTAATAGGAATCTGTCGATATAAAGACAGTCAAGAACAAATGTCGTATAAAAATATATAATTTCACATAGACTTTAACCGCCTAAACTGCTCTAAAAATGAATTTTAGTTAGAGTGAGAATTAGCGGTTGGGTCCTTGATGAAAGTTGTAGATCCCGTTGAGACGATTCTGGGGATATAAACAACATCGAAAATGGAGCTCTTATGCTAAAGTTGTGGCTATCTGAAGATCTGTGAAAATTACACTATGCTGATGACGTGGCAGATTCTAGAGGCGACCGACTCTCCATCAACGACATGGTGACGTGGAACTATGAAAATTTGACACAAAGGGACCATAACTGTAGGCAACATGGTGGTCATCTAGAAGGTGTGAGGTGGCAAGATTTAACGGTGACACGTGGCGAACACTCAAAGGAGTAGTGTCAGCCGCAGGGCATGACTCGTCGTTGGTCCCTGTGCGACACACTCCCTTGATCCTATATATCCTCCGATTTTCTTGGTTTTTCGTCAAAAAATCACATCAGTTCTCTCTCAAACCTCTCCAGTCGTAAAATCTAACATTTTTGAGTTTCAGAGTAGTTTAGCGAGACTATAGTATATCTAGGAGTCCAGCAAGTAGGCGTATATCGATCAGGATTGTATCGGTGTTTTCTTGGTTTTCACTAAAACCTTTGTAAGTTAAGTGGCAATCTTTTTCTCTCAGTGTAACTTATATTTAAAGCCATAAGTCATAATTATGAAACTATAAATAAGATTTATCAGTAATTCCAAGTTATTATACTAATAGATCTATTTTTGGGGATGATACCTAGGCTAGATTTAATGAGGTGTTTAAAGTGAGATTTCCAAAGAGTATACTCTATATACCAAACAAATCCTACCTCCGATATGATCCTATCTGGTCGTTTCTTACTTGATAGATCTTGATGTAGACATTGGGATTAGTGATAAATCTAGACTATCAGTGGTCGCCATGAATATAAGGATATGAATTAGAGATGTGAACCTAGGTCACGTTAGAGAAAAAGATAAAGTACCATGCCGAAGTTTTACCCAAATTCCATGGCATCTACTTTTAACAAATGTGACTGGATAGTTACTTTCAACTTACACAGAGACATCAAGTATTCAATTTGCTTTGATGCTCTATGTGCTTATTATCTGCGTTCCTAATAATTGTGCTAAATAAGATAATGATTTTACTCGCAGTAAATTATATATGTATTTTACTACACTGATATTGTATTGGGTAAAAAGCGTATAGAGAAAAGAGATAGTATAATGGTGGGAGACCATGCTAGAGATATAATAGTGTTGAGAGACCATACTAGTGAAAATAATGATGGGATACCATGACAAAGATAAGTGACTGATGAGAGACCATAATAGAGATAATGGTGAGAGACCATTCCCAACTACAAGAAGTCATCTACCATAGTATTTATGACAACCATGGACTCTTCTAGAAAGTCTAGTGAAACACTAGCCGACTCGCAATATGTAGGTGTTAATAAGTCATACTATCTGGGAGTACATATTGTGTGTTTATTCAAGTACTCTATCCTTCTCAAAGTTGTCTTATTGACATGTATTGCTAACGAATCCCTGAGGAAATGATATTTACTCGTTGTTATAGAGAACTGATGTGTGTGAAACCAACTAGTTTTAATCCTACTTATAAGATGTAAATTAATCACACAAAGGGCAGTGAACTTGTCTATTGGGGTTAATTAAGACTTGTAATGGTCAACTAAATTGTTCCTTTAGTTAACCTCTTGTTGATGGTCATCGCACAAGCTCACACGGGGATTTACCTATTTTTCTATTAATTCTAGTTTCACATTCGCTAATCCTAGTCATATAATAAAGTTGTCACATAAATTATATGAGGTAACAATTAAGAGATGTTCATGCAACTTAATTCTCTTCCTATTAACAGAAAAATAGTTATCATTCACACATAAGGTTCTTTAACAAGCTTAAATTAACAAAATTACCAATATAAAACTAATCCTACCAAAAACCAAAGCATAATATCAATATTGTCTCCCCAAACAGAAGTTATGAGGTTTTTAGCTCATGATTGAGGTAATTGAAATCACAAAAACGAAATCTATATGTCTATGCATGATGGAAACAATAGATTAAATTGCAAGTGATGGAAATTGCCTCTAATCTCCTTTGGAATCGGATTTAGGGTTGGATCTTCGTTCTCTAGGTCTTCTCTGGCTTCTATTCGCAGCTTTTCTCCCCAAGGATTCTCCAAAAAATCTTGTATTGATTTGAAAAGTCATTTTTATAGATTCGACCCGACTCGCTGAGTCCATGACCGACTCATCGAGTCCATCCCTTAATTCCTATGCACGGTAAGTTAAGCAGTCTTTATCTTCTCGAATCTTCGTATCGACTCGTCGAGTCGACGACACGACTCGCGGAGTTCCTTCCATTTTGTGGACTTTTCTTCTTTTGATCATTCCAAAGCTTCCCAATGAGTACTCCTGCTTCTTTTTGCTCCCAAGCATTCCTTTTGGACTGGAAACACGATTCACACACTTTTAAGTATCTTTTGTCCATAATATGCAAATAAATAGCTAATAAATGATAAGAATTAATATTAAATAAAGGCTATATATGCACATATCAAAATACCCCACACTTGACTTTTGTTTGCCCGCAAGCAAAACTGAATTTTAGCACATTAAAATCACATTGGACAACTCCAATAGAACCCAGCCATTATGCCAAGACCGCAACGCATGCATTTGTGTCTAAAATTTTCCTAAGAAACCCCACAAAATCTAAATACTCACAATCCTCATAAACATTCACCCACTTTTTCCGAACAATTCTCATTTTATGCATCCCTCCGAATCCATCCACAGAAAACCTCTTAACCTCAAGGTATTTTTGTTTGAGCAACCCAAGCATACATAATCTAGACAATTACAATTTATGATACCACTATGGAGCTCTTTTGGAATTCTTTACTTCTTTGACATTTGATCTTTAAT
The DNA here is from genome assembly GCF_051521515.1 of Lactuca serriola. Classification (NCBI taxonomy): domain Eukaryota; kingdom Viridiplantae; phylum Streptophyta; class Magnoliopsida; order Asterales; family Asteraceae; genus Lactuca; species Lactuca serriola. Next base: position 160,201,133 of record NC_136409.1, read on the forward strand.
TTCTTTGAATTCACCACTTTGTTGTTTGATTTTTGGTATCTTCAACTTTTGAATTTCTTCAGAATTTTTGATCTTTTAACTTCATACTTGAATGCTCCAAAAATTCATCAAACTTTTTCTTGTAATTCTCTCTCTCTCTCTCTCTCTCTCTCTCTCTCTTAACATGTAACTCACTTCTTTCACTCAAAACCCTACATGCTTAAGCAGGGGCGCTCAATTTCAACCTTTATTGGTTAACGATAATAATCTTCCTGGATACGTTTCTGGTACACGATGCTAAACATATTGCATCCTTCAAACTAAGCAAGGTCGTGTTTTTTTCCCATGATTTCACTAGAGTAAGGAAGCCACAAATGCACTTGAACGTATATAGGATCAAATAAACATTTGGGCTTTCATGCAATCATCAACATAATTTTAACATGGAATCCTAATTACTTTTTACCAAAATTTTCTAAATTAAGTCCTAAGTAACATTTTTGGTATGCAAGAGTTGTAATTTTTTTAAAATAGACCTAAATTAGGATATTAGGATTCTAAATTTACTAAGATGTAACCAACCCCCTACCCCACACTTAATTCATGCAATGTTCCCATTGCATGGTATGCATGGAGAATACAAATATGAAATATAGAGAGAATTGGAACAAACTCCCTTGGGGTAGTAGTTGCGAAGTTGATATTCTTCATGTAAAGCTCCAACTTTGAATGAATTTAGACGTGGCAACAACTCATCCATGTCTCGGGTGTCATGACGCATGTGGTCGCTCCAAATGTGCAGGAGAGATACTGGAAAATCTTCAGGAAATAATTGTAAAGATAGGGTAGCCAAGTGATGTAACGAATAACATGTAATCATCAACCTTTTAGGTTGAATAATGATAGACTCGTCGAGTCTGGTGAATGACTCGCCGAGTAATAAAGCGAAATGCATGAAATCGTGAAAAATATACTGGGACTCGTTGAGTCGGGTAACTGCACTCGGTGAATCCATGCTGGGTGAAAAAACTGAATTCTGATTCGTATCCAGCTTTTGGTGTACTTCAAAAATTTCCCATTGCTTCAGTAACAATCACTCATGAACCCTTTTATAATCGGACTCAACACCTAGACTTAATACGTCTCCCTTTCTTGACTCTTTCCACTTTTCCTCACATTCTCTAGACTCCTTATGCTAGTATCCCTAATTCAAATTCTGAAAGGAACCAAAGGCATTAGAACATCAAGCACATAATTCAAATCCTAATTTAAAGTTTAAAACACACCAAAGAAATAAAACAAAATAAAAATAAATTGTTCAACAAAACACAAATAAAAAGAACTAGTCATCATCTTTTTCCTCATCATCGTCCCCTCCATGCGTAGCTCCACTTCCTCCAGCTCCACTCCGCCTTGCGTTAATGAGCTCATCCCAAGATGGAATATAGGGGAAGTTACCCCCATCAATGTGTGGAATATGAAAATGATCAAAAAGCCGAACGTGGGATTCGTTGCTAAAATTTATACCCTCGCCATTTGGTCTTGTAGCCGCCTCATCACGAGATTGTACCAATCCATTGGTACTTCGTCATTGTCCACCGGAATCACCGACGGTTCCTCTTCCACTTCCCGCTCACGTCTTGATTGAACCCTCCATCCCGGTGCCTCGCACCGGATCGTTGGATCGTCATTGGGGATAGCATAATGTCCCCCGCCATAATCCTCAATAATTCTCGCCCTCCGAAAAAGAATAGGATTAAAAGGAGGGGTTGGGATCATCGTCATGAAATTCGAAGCACCATGTGTCATCAACCCATAAGAGTGGGCTAAACATGTCACGAACATACCCCCAAGTACCACGGTATGTTGTAAAAAGTGTTGGGCGTAAAGATGCTCCAAAGATAAAATACATCAAGGTTAGAAACCTTGTCATCATCCTTTCGTTGGTTGATAGTGCTAGAAATAAGATGGTGAATAAGGCGGTGAGTGGGTGATCGTATGCTTCCCTCTTGATCGGATTTGGGAATGTAAAGTTTGTTGGCAATAGTATTCCACCAATTTGTGCTTGTGACACCATCCGGGAATACCTTATGGAAATGCTCCAAAAAAGTACCAAATGCAGTCGTGTGAGTCAAGTTTTGGTCATAAATTCCCAGCCTCCAAGCTAATTCCACCATAGAACATTTGCGAACCTCACCCCAAGGCAAAAAGTGATGTTCTCGGGGCTATAATAATCATCCCCACCCCGAAAATGTATTGTGGAGAAAAATTCCCAACACAATTCTCGATAGACCGGCTCTAGGATACGAAACAAACGACTCCAACCGTCGCACGTGATTGACACCCCATCATGATTAAATTCCTTAACAAGGTATGGTGCCAACTCCTCTTTGTATCGGACGCTTTGTAGCCATTCCCAGTTAATCGTATTGGGAACACAAATCTCCTTTTTCCGGATATCTGCAAGTTTCTTCTTCCACCTAGTCATCGTGGATTGGGACTCGATTCGTGGAAAGTTCAACTAAGGGAAATCTTCTTGCCTTCCTCGTGAGCTCTGACCCCGTGAAAACATGGTTCCTGCAAAACAAATAACAAAAAAATCCAGAAAACACAGAAACACATTAAAACAAATAAATATGGGTTTCACGACTGGACTCGTCGAGTCCATGAACAGACTCAGCGAGTCCGATGAACTGCGCGAGTCAGTCGGCGGGTCTTGTAAAACTCAACCATAAAAACTCAAAATTAGTTCAAGGGTTTGTCCAGGAATGTGTATAAGGCATATTAGTGCATGAACATTATTCCAATACACCATAATTAAGTCAAAATCAAAACCCTAAAATTTCTAAGATTTCAAAAATGGGTGTTCTATAAAATTGATACCTTCAAACATCTAAAAATCTTGGCTTTAATAGAAATAAAGAAGAAATTAAGTACCTTGCTTGATGAAATTTGAAAAACTGGAATAAAATTGAACAAGATTGATGAATGCTTGAGAGGGAAAGAGGCGCACGACGAGTATGTGGCTGATACTATGTTTCAAATTAGGGTTAAAACTCTAGTTTAACTGGATGTAAAAAAAATGTTTTTATTTTTCAGTAAATATGGTCGACTCGTCGAGTCGGGGTCAGACTCGTCGAGTGTTGTCGCAAGTGAAAGGTACCCGGACTTGAATAGACTCGTCGAGTTAGTATCCTAACTTGCCGAGTCACTTGCAATCTAAAAAAAATCATATGATTTTGTCACTCTTTTTGCAAAAATAATCAATCCACCCCACACTCATACCATGCTTACCCTCTAGCAATAATTTTTGATAATTTAGAAGATGAAAACAGAAAAATCCTAAGAAAATCAAACAAAAACTAAAACGGAAATGATAAAGGAAAAAGAAAGCAGACTCTCATAACGGGTTGCCTCCTGCCAAGTGCTTCTTTTTGAGGAGTCTTTAGCTGGACTCCCTCCCACTCTATGTGTCTTCGTTGTCCTGCATCGTGAATTTACGCTTAATCCTTTGCGGTTTATACTTTGTTTTGTAAGCGTGTAGCTTCCTCTTATATGCCTGTCGCAATTCTTCTTTATTTTTCCTTGTAGCATCTTCTTTAATTGCATGCTTGATCCGTTTCCCAGCCTTCATTTTCTTTACCCCATTCTCTGGCCCCATCTCTTGTACTTCTCCTTCTTTAAATTAATTAATTCATAATTGGAAAAAACTCGGGCTCGGGGTTTGACTAACTTGATTTTTCGATTAGTCGTATGTGAATCAATGGATGAGTTATTAGCATCATCATTCCAAGCCCTTGGATTCTCCTTCTCCCCCAAGCTTGCCTCCTTATCAAGTCGAAATTCTTTATCTCCTTGTATCATCGTATCAAGGTAAGCTACTTGAATATTTTGGAAGTCACGATAATTTTTAACAATTTCGCCTTTTTCTGCTAGACCTTCTAAAGAATCTGGAAAAATCTGCATAGGAAAAGAACTTGTTAATAGCAGGTCAAGGTTGTCCTCATGTCTGGGCTTTTCGACTGGACTCGTCGAGTCTGTTAATGCGACTCGGCGAGTGTGTGAGTATTCCGTAAACCCCATTGTTTCTTCTTTTCTTGTCGTCTTTTGTGTAGCCTTGAACACCGCGGATTCATCTCCTACCCTTAGTGTTAGTGTGGACTCGCATACATCTATCAATGCACTTGTGGTATTCAAAAATGGTCTCCCCAAAATAATTGGAATTTTTGGGTCTTCTTCCATGTCAAGCACTACAAAATCCACGGGCAATAAAAATTTGTCAACCTTGATGAGAAGATCTTCACAAACACCTCTTGGACGAATGACTGTCTTATCTGCTAGATGGATCTTCATACTAATCGGCTTTGGCTCCGGTAAATTCAACTTCTTAAAGAAAGAATATGGTATTAGATTAATACTCGCACCCGAATCGGTCAATACCTGATTAGCAATTTCGTTTCCAAATTGGCAAGGAATCGAGATGCTTCCCGGGTCGCCTTTCTTTCCTGGTAGCTCATTTAACACTATCTCAGCGACTTCAACCATATCTTTTCTAGCGGAAAAGAGACCCTTACGCAAGTTTACATATTTAGGCGTTTGAAGAATTGTTTCAACAAATGGAATGTTGACTTGAAGGGCTTTAACATGTTCCATGAAAGTTTTGTATTCTTTAGCCTTTTCTTCAGGTATGGCTCGAATTGGATATGGCAGAGGCGGCCTATAAGGCATTAAAGAAGTAGTTGTTTTGTCATCAGACCTTGGACTCTTCGAGTCCATTAGAGGGACTCAGCGAGTCGTGACGGGTTTTGCTGATCTCGAATCTTCTATCTTTTCTGCATGCTCCTTAGTTGAGACCTTTTGTGCAGGGGTCAGAGGAGTGAAATTTTCTCCAAAACTAGATGTTATAGCATTCACGTTCTCCATTCTTGGATTATTCTGGGTTTTACTTGGAAGTTCACCCGGTCTTCTTTGATTGATTTGTTGAGCAAGTTGCTCCAGCTGTGTCTTAATGTTGTGGATGGATGCTTGTTGGTTTCTAAGCTTTGTTTTTGTTTCTTGGATTGCAGCATCATGATCATTATGTCTCTTTTCTGAAGCAGCTACAAACTTGGTAAGCATCTCTTCCAAACTTGGTTTTCTTTCTTGTGCTGGCTCCTCCTTTTGGTAAAAATGTAACACCCGGGAATTTGGAGTTATTTTTAACCCTTCTTCTTCTCCTGCTAAATTGTCAAATTTGACCCATGAATGAGAATTGGCACAGATGAGTACGTTGGGCGTACAAAGGAGTAGGTTGCGCGTACTCATGTGATTAAGTTGGACGCAGAAGCCACACGATACGTTGGGCGTACCTTAAACTATGCTGGGCGTAGTGAGCCCAGACTCAAAAACCCTAATTAAGAGATGTGCCTATATATAGAATGAGAGGGTCTCATTTCCAGCCACATTCTTCAGTCAAAAACCCTCTCAAACCCTTATATACCCGTTCTTGAGCTTGTTATGGCCTTGTTGAGCTTATATGTGTTCATGTGGACTCTTCGGAGTTAAGAAGGAGCATGGAAGAGAATGGAGTTGAAGTCTAGGCTTTGGATCTGAGCTTTCCTAGGGCTAGAGCACTATTTGAAGGTATAAAGTTCCAAGCTTTCCTTTTCTTTTATTTTGTGCGTATTAGGATCCATTTTAGGGTTTTTGGTCCAAAAGTTTGAAGCTTTGTGAGTTGTTAAACTCTAGAGCCCTTTAGCCGTCCTTTTGAGTGTTTTTGATGGAGTAGTTTCATAAAAATGAGATCTTGAAGGTTAAGATCAAGTCATGCATGAATGGAGAGCTTAATAAGTAAAGAGAAGGAGTATTGTGTGTGTTGCGATCACATCAACCATGCAAAGGCTAAAAGTTTCTGACTTTATGGAATAAGGATTGTTAGGAAGCCTAGATCCAAGAGATGAGCTAAGGTCTTAACGGGTTAAGACCCATAAAATGGATTTAGCAAAACCAAGGTTACGCGCCGTGTAATTCCACTACGCCCTACGTACTGGGTTGAAGTCCCCGATCAGTCCTTGGGTGTTTGTGTGTACGTTGAGCGTAACAAGGAGGTACGCCCCGCGTAACCCCTCTATGGGCTTTTGGACTAGATTTGATATTTGGGCTTTAAGTATTGGGCTTGAATCCTTGGGTCTGCGTAGTTGAGCATATGAGCAGAGAATTTATTTATGTCTTGCGCCTCATGTTGGGCTTATCTTGTAGGGTGAGGTTGGGCCTTGGGGAAGCCCATTTATTATTGGGCCTTAGTGGGCCCAATGGATTTAGGGCAAGAATGGGCCAGTAGATGGTCTATATTTAGACCTAGTAAGTGAAAGGTTGGACTTAGTTCCTAATTGGGTTAATTGTGGGATTTGACACACAGTTAGAGATCGGTGTTTAGCAGCAGCGTGACTAGAGGTTGATTCTTCATGCAAGGTGAGTCTTCTAATTATACTGTACCTGGAAGGGTAGCTATGTGATACCGGAAGGTCTGGTATGCTATAATATACATGCATTGTATGTGATTAGTTGCCTGTTTTGTATGTGTTACGTATGCTATGCTTCATATGGGCCGGAAGGCATTATGTTATGGGCCGGAAGCAATTATGATGTAGACCGGAAGGTCAGGGAGTTATGGACCGGAAGGTCGACACGAGTAGGACCGGAAGGTTTAGCGGGTGGGGACAGAAGTTCCCTGAGACACATGGACCGGAAGTTCATGGCCTGGAAGGGCGTATATGTGTAAGTGGTATATTGGGGAACTCACTAAGCATTTATGCTTACAGTTGTTATGTATGTGTTTCAGGTACCTATGATGATCGTGGGAAGGCGCCGGTTTGACTCATACACACACACCGAGGGATTTGATATGTTTTGTTCTTTGGAGTTGATATATTTGTTATGACGATATTGATACATTGAATTTTATGGTTTTGTCATGAATGAAATTACGTTTTTAAAATGAAAATTTGTTTTGAAAAATTACGTTGTTACAAAAAACCTCTTCCTTTTTGTTTGTACTTCTCCTTCTTAGCCTTCTTTTACTCATCATAGGGGATCCACTCTTTCTTTGGTTTTCGCCAAACTTCATCATATCGGTCTCTGCTTGAGTAGCACACTTGCACCTTTTTATTGCCATTCTCATCCAAGTCACTGTCTCTAGTAAGATGAGGCCCATTGCAGTTCTCACAACCCACCCGAATAGCATGTATCGTTTGATCCATTTTATCCATCCTCTTATCCATGGTTTTCAACATAGCCATGACCGCTGACAAATATTCTGAAGCTGCATAGGCAGCCCCCCTTGTCACATCATTTCTTGGATTATGGTATTCTTTATAGTGCTTAGAGAATTCTTCAATTAGTTGCTTTATCACTGGACGTGCCTTCTTCGTGAGTGGACCTTGCGAGTCAAGTAATTGCCTTGTTGTAACATTTACTCCATCGTAAAACATGGAGACTTCTTGTTGACTATTAAGGTCATGATGTGGGCAATTCCTTAGTAGGCTCTTGTACCTCTCCCAAGTTTCATAAAGTGACTCTCCAGCTTCTTGTTCAAAGTTGGCTATGGCTTTCTTTAGCTTAGATATCTTGGATGGTGGGCAGAATTGATCAATGAACTCTTCTTTCCTCTGGGCCCATGTAGTGATGGATCCAGGGGCAGTGACTTGAGCCAATCCCTTGCAGCACCCTCCAATGTAACCAATAGCATGCGAAGTAGCTGAGTTTCCCAAGGCACATTTGTAACATTGAAATAATCAGCTACATCATTTACTTCATCCAAGTGTTTGTAAGCATCTTTGTGGTCTTAACCGGTGAAGGGAATCTCCTTAAATTGAGCAAGGATGTGACCCTTAAGCTCAAAAGTAGCAGTTGTGGGATTTGTGGGTTGCACAAGTCCCGTGCCAGTGTCATCGCATATCCTCTTCTTCCATTCCCGCATGGGGATTTCATCGATGTTAGCCATGGTAAGAGCTGACTCGTCGCTGGAATCGGAGTTGTGCCCGTATGTAGGTTCTTCTTCTTCTTCGGTTTCGTACTCGGTGTCTTCTGTGATCGGGTCTTCGCTTGCTAAAGAGGTGTTGGATTCTCCGACTTTCTTTCCTTTCTTCTTGCTGAAAACGGATTTCAAATTTCTTAGTGGTGAGTTTTTCAGTTTTTCGGGATCTCCAATTGTTATGCCTTTGTTTCTTTTAAGTGTTGCTTTCGGATCGTCCAAAGGTGGGATCAGTGGTGTGCCTCCTCCCCTGGTCATAAATGTTCTGTAAAAAAGGAAAATAAACACGTGTAAAAAGGAACAAAAGAAAATAATAAATAAAAACGAAAATTTTCTGTTCAGCTATGGACTCGTCGAGTCTGTTCGAAGGGACTTGGCGAGTCTAAGGCAAAACAGGAAAAAAAAATTAAACGAAATATTCTAAAAACTACTAACTAAACTTTAATCCTAATGCTAAATTTAATAAAAGCAGTAACTTTGTGTAAGAAAAATCTCACACAAAGGATCGATAACAATAGTAATCAATTTAAAGTTGGAACCGTTCCCCGGCAACGGCGTCAAAAACTTGATGTGTGTGAAACCAACTAGTTTTAATCCTACTTATAAGATGTAAATTAATCACACAAAAGGCAGTGAACCTGTCTATTGGGGTATAGTTTTAGTAAGCCGGGTATCAAACTCAGGAAACATCAATTTAAACTAATTACTAAAATGATCTAATATTAACTAACAAATAATAAAAGAGGTGGTTTTCTCTAGTTTTGCAAGACTAGAAACTTACTAACTAATAATAAAACTAATTAACTAGAAACTAAGGAAGCAAAGATTCAACTAAATTCAATAAGGAAGGAAACTTATGTTTAGGTTCAGCTCAATTGATCCTATGGTTGATTTTATGGTAATAGTGCAATGGATTAGTTGTTCTATTGGCTACCGATTCAAGTAATTAGGTTCACATTCGCTACACTAATCCTTAGAAAACAAACTAATTCATACGCTAGCCAGTTGTCTAATTTACTTTAATTTCCTAGATTATTTATTTGGGTTAATTAAGACTTGTAATGGTCAACTAAATTGGTCCTTTAGTTAACCTCTTGTTGATGGTCATCGCACAAGCTCACACGGGGATTTACCTATTTTTCTATTAATTCTAGTTTCACATTCGCTAATCCTAGTCGTATAATAAAGTGGTCACATAAATTATATGAGGTAACAATTAAGAGATGTTCATGCAACTTAATTCTCTTCCTATTAACAGAAAAATAGTTATCATTCACACATAAGGTTCTTTAACAAGCTTAGATTAACAAAATTACCAATATAAACTAATCCTACCATAAATCAAACCATAATATCAATATTGTCTCCCCAAATAGAATTTAAGAGGTTTTTAGCTCATGATTGAGGTAATTGAAAGCACAAAAACGAAATCTATATGTCTATGCATGATGGAAACAATAGATTGAATTGCAAGTAATGGAAATTGCCTCTAATCTCCTTCGAAATCAGATTTAGGGTTGGATCTTCGTTCTCTAGGTCTTCTCTGGCTTCTATTCGCAGCTTTTCTCCCTAAGGGTTCTCCAGAAAATCTTGTGTCGATCTGAAAAGTTGTTTTTATAGATTCGACCCAACTCACCGAGTCCATGACCGACTCGTCGAGTTCATGCCTTAATTCCCGTGCACGGTAAGTTAAGGAGTCTTTATCTTCTCGAATCTTCGTACCGACTCGTCGAGTCGATGACACGACTCGCTGAGTTCCTTCCATTTTGTGGACTTTTCTTCTTTTGATCATTCCAAAGCTTCCCAATGAGTACTCCTGCTTCTTTTTGCTCCCAAGCATTCCTTTTGGACTGAAAACACAATTCACACACTTTTAAGTATCTTTTGTCCATAATATGCAAATAAATATCTAATAAATGAGAAGAATTAATATTAAAGAAAGGCTATATATGCACATATGAAGAACCTCTAGGATAGGCCCCTTGAGATCATCATTTTAGGATGAAAAGGTGAGAATAACAGGAATAGGTAATCGGGCTTAATATGTTTTGTTTGTTATATATACTGAAAATGATATAATAATAATATTATGGATTGGAAACCCTATATGCATAATAGGCTCCCAAGCATAACCCACTCAGTTTCTTTATATCACACGTATCGGTACGAATGTACAATACACTAAGAGATTAAAGGAGCATAGGCCAATAGTTACATAAGTTATTATAAGGCTTGTAATAAATACGTTTATGCTTATGTTTCTTGTGTCAGTTATGACATTCCTAGGTTTATAATAATCAATAAAAAAACATTTTTTGCTAAATAATTTTTATGGGACACATTATGCATTTACAGTAAACAATGTTTTAAAATAAACATAAATAAAACGGTCTTTTCTTGCCGGCAAAGTTGGGCATGTCTATGACATTCCCTTTTTTATGGCCTTTTAAAAAAAATATATTTATGCTTATTCAAAACCAAAGTTTATTTATTAATTCAAAATTTGTCCCATAAAAGTTTTTTCGAATAAAAGTTTTTCAGTGATTTATAAAAAGCTTGGGTTGTCACAATTGATACAAAACATAAGCATAAACACACCTTACACTATCTTACACTAACAATCTATATCTCCTTGAATCTCTTATTATGCGTATAACCTTGTACAGCTACCTATGATGCAAATAAGTTGAGTGGGTCAGGTTGGGAAATCTGGTGTGTACATAGGGTTTTCAACCCACAGTAATATAGGTAATATGTTTAATTATCAAACAATTAACCCTATTACCCACCCCCATTTTCTTATTTATTATTCCGTAAGGATCTATCCTACGGGTGATATTTGTCATCGTTGCTAACAATATTGTTATAGGGATTTTTCCTCAATACATGTCAGTAGCTTTTCTTTTTGTATTCACTCTTAAGGGGTTTTCCTAAGGAATAGGCATGAAGTCCATCACTTCCTATGTTCCACCGGATTGTCGAATAGGTATGAAGTCCATCGTTACATATGTTCGTCAAATTATCACCAAATCCATCGCTGTCTGAGTCTATCTATTAGGCATGAAGTCAATCGTTGCCAGAGTCTATCCAATAGCCACAGAGTCCATCGATGTCATAGTCTATCTAATAGGCACGATGTCCATCACTGGTAGAGTTCCATGGGACAGTCATGAATAGTTTGGCGGTTGTCATCTTACTTTGTTAGGTGACTACATTAATGGTACGCTAGTACCATTCCAACATCATTGGCACACAAGTACAATTTCTCTAGTTTTGAAATTCAATCACTTCCTACATCTTTCATTATACTATTATATGCATTACTACCCTTCGTTACCCAATGCATTATATTTATAAAATACATATATGGTGTAAACCATATAACTTATCTTTGTAACATCTCATTTAACACATCTCCTCTTTGCACATAAGCACATAAATTAGATACTTCATATATATATATATATATATATATATATATATATATATATATATATATATATATATATATATATATATATATATATATATGTGTGTGTGTGTGTGTGGGGGGGTGTGTATGTGTGTGTAATATGAAAGAAACTATGCACTCAGTTGATAAAAGTAGACGACTGGAAATTTTAGCAGATCTTTACTTCGTACATTGAAAAGACCTAGATGCATAAATTACTAAGATAGGACATTTGGGTGGCAGGACAACTTCAGCATATATCCTTTCTGAAATACAACAACTAAGCCAAAATGACCATTCTAGATACGTCTCTAGTAAGTTGATCAATCAGTGTTATAACTTAGAGTCATTGATAATCTTATTTATTGGTAACTATAAAAAAATGTTACACTAAAAAGACTAGAGTGTAGCTTAACTTATAATGTTATTTATAGGTTCATAATAATGATTTATGACTATAAATAAAAAGTAACACTGAAAAGACTAGTGTGTAGCTTAACTTATAGAGGTTCTTCCTGACAGAATTTAGGAAGTTGCTCTGACAAAGCTTCTACTCGCTAACTAATAGTACTTCATTAATCACATTGCTTCCCGAAGACTAAAACTAAGTGAAAATGAGCTAGAATTGAAAGAAATTTAGAGAGAGTGTTTGTGAAGTTGTGGGAGAAAGAATGAGACTTGGCCTCCTATATATTTATAGCTGAATTTTGGGGTCACAATGTGAAAATAGGGTGCACGTCGTGCATTTTAAGGCGATGTCTCCTCATCCATTTTGTGCCACATGTCGACTACTATGTGGTCCACATTTTTACTTTCTAGATGAGCAGATCGCGCAGCCGATGGGTACTACGTGCCGCACAAAACACAGATTTTTTAAATTTTGTATGTTTTTGATGTTCTTTATATCCCCGGAAAGTTCTCGATGAGTTCTACAACTTTCCTTTAGAATCTGTCAACTAATTTTGAAATTATTGTTCTTCCCTCTTTTTATATAATTAAATGATTTTTGTTAAAATCATAACTCTCTCGTACACACTCCTCGTTTGGCATTTTTATTCTCAAAATTTCCTATCTTAATGATTACTACGATTTTCCTTTTGGTGACCTTAGCTTAATGTCAACCATTTTTCTTTGTAGCTTTTTACGTCACACGCTCTTTGTGTGCGGCTCACTTTTATATTTTATAAAATCATATCTAATTCCTAAGGAATCAAATTTCTGCGAAATTTATATTTTTGGGATCGGGACAATATGTACAATTTGTATTCTATATATATATATATATATATATATATATATATATATATATATATATATATATTGGTACACTTATTTTTAGGATTTACGGATGATTCAATTTATTTTTCATGTTTTACAAATCTTATATTATATAGTCTTCAATGAACATGACTATAGATTATCCTATTTAAGGAATTTAATTTTAATAATTATTACTTATTATGTGTAGTCCGATTTTATGGGTGCTACAATGTCACAGTACAAGCCCAATGACTTGTAACACTATTCACGGTAATATCCATGAACTGTTCTACTAAGCATAATACAACCTATCAAGCAAAAAACCAAACAATGATTTGTTTCTCTTCTCAAACAACACTCATTGTGATGCTATTTTTGGTAAAGACATCTTATGAAAACTTTTCATAAATCCTTAGATGTTCGATATGGTTTTGACTACAATGCTCACCAATCTTATTAGATTTGAGTATGTTATCTTTTTTCCTAGCTGATTCTTAATTTCATTTTATGAAACTCTGAATAACTAGATGGTTTTAGTCTCAATGTTTATTCAGATAAACATGTTCACATGATGTTAGTCTTAGTATGTATAATGGTTTATCTTAACGGTTCATTAATGTATACTAATTCCTACAGACATTTATATTACCAAGTAATATATTAACCATATATCATGATTAACATGATTTCCATTTATTATAAGACATGTAATCAAATGATATCCAAGATCTGATCCAACTACATACTTGAAAATACATTTCTTGTTTACATGTTCAAGGCAACGATTACACAAATACATTTTGTACAAACTTTTGGATGTATTAGAATTAGTATGTATTGTGGATAGTGTGAATGGATCGTTTGTAACAACCCAATATTCCAAGCCGATGTAATAATCTAAGTCAAACTGTAATTCCTTTTAAAGTAATAAAGAAAATAAACCTCAAAAATAAATTGTTAAATAAACTTTATTGGTATGAATAAAATGATAGATATAGTAATAAGGTTTCCGAAAATATAAAGAACACTAAAATCTGTGTTATAACGAAGAAGTTATGACCAATCGAAGATCAGCGTCAAAACTGACAAAACACTGTTTAGCATAAAAAGTGATATTTCAATAACATGATTTTTTTAGTCTTAACTCTCTAAATGAATGTGGTAGTATTCGTTAAATCGAGAGCGTTCATAAAAAGAACGTCGAAATCTGACTTCGTATGATGAAATTATGAGTTTTCTAATACTTGAAATAGCAGTACATAGCCTGGAATTCGAAATAAAGATCGGACGATTTTTAACCGACAAAACCTAAACGAGAAGCGAACGTTTCGTCAATAGCAGTACAATGGTAAAAAGACAGACGAAAACGGATGTTGGATAAAAAAAGTTATGAATTTTTAACGGGCTTTTCCTGTCCCAGCCTCTTAAAAATATAAAATTACAAATAAAGTTAAAATTAGCCGATAGAGTTAAAACAAAAGTTGTGAACATGGTTTCACCTACACGTGGATATAAAGAACGTTAGAAACGGAGCTCGTATGTGAAAGTTACGTATTTTTGAAGTTTAAAAAATTAATGTATGCCCCGTGTACAAGAAGTACGCCCAACGTACTCGAAGACAAGACCTTGGATTGCCCACGTCGCACTTACCCTCGCATGCAACATGTGTCAGACACGTCCAAGACTTCAGATAGTGATTAAAGGGACTACGCCCCACGTAAGAAGATATATGCCCAACGTACTGCTGCTCACACTAGTACGCTCGACATACAAGAAGATTACGCCGATCGTAAACACACTAGCCTTGACGCGTATCTCGTAGCCTTGCCACATCCGAAGTTTTGATAAGTCTCACATTAGTACACCCAACGTACTGAGGTTTTCAGTTATACGCCCAACATACATGAATATTACGCCTAACATAATATAGGACCTCAGCCTCCTATAAATAGGATGCGAGGCTTCCGAGTTTGGTTTACAAATTTCAAAACCTATCTCCTTTTAAACACTCATTTAAGCCTCTCTAAACCCTCCGAAGTCCCGAGAACCTCCCTACCACCTGAAGCAAGCCCCGAAGTCCTCAATCTTTTAGCTGAAACTCTGCCCGCGTGAAACCGACTTTCATCAAAAACTCTCAGTTTCGTCAAGTAAACTTAATTCTAGAAACGAAACGCTGCCCGAATCACCACCTATCAAGTGAGTTCATACCCCTACACTTTTTATAATTTTTTTCCGTGTTTTAAAGGGGGAAAATACAAGTAAAACACTAGGATACTGGTGTTAAAATACAAATCATTGTTTATGTTTTCTTTCAGTTTATATAACAATTACGTGAAAACATATACATATGGAACATCTTATGACACAACAATTATCAATTCAAATGGAACATATATTTTAAACTATAATAGATATAGTTTGGGTTACATTCTCATTATATTTTACTCTTTAGGGACAAACAAAACAATTATATAAACATATGATTATTTTTATATGTCATAAACATTACGAAAAGAGTACCAATTTCATATACGAATATTCTCATACAAAAACATGTGTATCATTGGAAAGTTGTGAGATATTCTCCTTCATTATACCTACCAAAGGTATCCATGGAATTTCTGTTTCATAACCCGAGTTTCCTCCAGGAGAGTGTGATACTTATGTATAGATCTATACGAGACTGATGATCCCGCACCCTGACTACTAGTTATAGTCGTACCGACAGGTTATGGGTGACAAATATTATAACATTTCGACGCCTGAAGAACAGCAAGACATGTAATTCTTTAATAGCATGGTTATGAAAACTCACATGGTAAACAATAATACGTAATTTTTACGTGAAATTAATATTATATTTATTTTACGTAATTCCTCAGCTCTTCAAATGGTTTTATTTTCGAATAAAACTTTAGGGTTGGCAAGTCTCAACACGACCTGCAACACGACCCGCAACACGACACGAATTAAATGGATTTGGGTTGAGTTTTTCAACCCGCCAACCCACCAACCAGTTTATTAAACGGGTCATATATAGGTTTCTCAAAAAATAAACAGGTTAAAAATTATTTTGAGTTTTAAATGAATTTATGTATCAAGTATTAATATTTAATAAGTATTATATAATATATACCATGGATTCATAGACCATTTGACTATTTCGACATTTTGACTCGTGGTGGATAGTCTAAGGTCGTAAGTCGCAACCTATAAGGCTAAGTCTGTAACATGTTTCTATGAATATTTTTAATTTTCATTTGGATGCTTAAAACTTAAATGTCTAAAATTCAGACCCACGAACACAAATTTGACCCACGAAACCCGCCAACCCGTGTCCCGCCAAGTCGCAACTTGTAAACCTGTATAAATAAATGGGTCGGCGGGTCATATAGGTTTATGTTCCAAACCCACCAACTCGTGTCCCGCCAACCCGTGACCTGTATATTTAAAAGGGTCGTGTTTGGGTTGACATATTTTGACCCACCAACCTGCTAGCCTGCGACACGTCAACCCGAACACGACTCGATTGCCAGGCGTAAATAAAAGTACATGTTACAAAAGCAAGTATGACATTTATACTTGCACTTTTTGGTCTTGGAATATATAAGATTAGAGTTATGTTTTATGGTAAATATAGGATTTTCCTGAATAAATACGATTATTTTTCTAACAAAGAGTTACAACTCATTTTATAGATACTATCGGATTTTCTGGAAATAAACGGGATTGCAACTCATTGAAGGGAATACATTTTCATACAAATGTTTATGAACTCACCAACTTAAATGTTGACACTTTTTCTCAAATAACTTGTATTCTCAGGAAACCGGTAAAATAGGTACAACCACGAGTTTTTGAGAAGACGGAGCATTAGAGACTCTTGTATTGTAACTTTATATATATATATATATATATATATATATATATATATATATATATATATATATATATGTATATTGGTGTCAATATACAATGTTTTGATCACATATGCAAA
Organism: Lactuca serriola; assembly: GCF_051521515.1. NCBI lineage: Eukaryota > Viridiplantae > Streptophyta > Magnoliopsida > Asterales > Asteraceae > Lactuca > Lactuca serriola. The sequence continues at coordinate 160,217,831 of NC_136409.1, forward strand.
AACTTATACATTATCAAATGCATGCTTGTTGTACTTTGATTACTATTATACAATTGTTGTGATATTGTACAGGACGTCCTCCGCCCCTGAATGTTTTCGACGTTCAGGTTTGGGGTGTGACAAATTGGTACTAGAGCATTATTTATAGTGAACTAAGTATATCTAACCACATAAGGTATACAAACTATAAATACATTGGGGTTAATGAACTCTGACTACAAGGATATTTTTAAAATATAAGTATTTTATATGAAATATACTAACGCTCACACATACAGAAGTAGTATAACAGTAATAACTACATAAAAGTATCTGAATGTTGAACACTACAGTTAAACCTGGATAGTTATGTAATCATATCTAGGATAAGTATAGCCTGATCAACTATATTTATTTGAGATATGATCAACATGTGTTTGGGAGTGATGGTAGTATTGCGACAAGTCTTAAGCTTACCAAACTTTACTCATACAGAAGAACTCTAGAACAAAACATAAATTTAAAATACTATAGGAGTATTTTGTAATACAATAAAACTACATTCTTTCTATGTATCTTACCTTTAATTTCACATATAGACTTCATGGCAGGATATCCTCCACCTGGAGATCCTTACTTCCCTAGTCAAGGGAATTATGGCTGGAGTGAAGAAGATCGGAAGGATGATCTAGATGAAATAGTAAAAGTAGAAGAGGAAGAAGAAAAAGAAGAAGAAGAAGAAGAAGAAGAAGAAGAAGAAGAAGATGAAGAAGATGAAGATTCTGATGGCATTGACACAGAACCAGAAGTATACAATCTCCCACCAATCATCCAACACCCTACAATAGGACATGATTTTCAAGGACCAACACCAGCATGGGTCGCACACTTATACCACTGGAGTCGACAGCAAGGCTAACGCCCTCCTTATGGAATGGCAAGAGGCTTTTATGACCTCTCTAGAGGAGGTGTAGCGGAAAAGGCTCTCCCTGTCATAGTACACCACATTGCTCGCCAAACTGATCGGGCATGAATTTCAATGAACTGAATCCTTGAAGTAAATGCAACTACCGAGATTAACACTGCTGATATTCGTTGTCTAGATGAGTTCATGACCAAACCCGAACTCATACCGAAGTACTACAAGGACAAGTGAATGCTGACCAAGATGAAATAAGAACACTAAGGGAGCATCAGATTTCCCTGGAAAGTTAATGGAAACAGAACACCTGGGAGTAGAGTCTAGTGTTCGGCGTAGGACTCACCGCAAGTAGTATTTACACTACTTCTAATTTTGATATAAACTATGACTTCGGATATATATGGTAATACAAATCTCATCTATGTATAAGCAAACCGTGTTATTAGACTTCTAAAGTAATTAGGGAAATGTAATGTTGTCAAGCTCTCTTTAACATTTTAATGTACTCTAGACCAGTAACATTATGTATCAATATATATCTAAGTAATTGACTAGCATTTTACTTCAGTGGTTACCACCATCGAAATTAATATATATATATATATATATATATATTGATAAACTACTATTATGAATTGAATTTAAAACGCATTAAAAGCCAATCATAATGCATATAATAAACTAAAATTTTAGTTATTAACACCCAGCTTACAATCACTATAAAAACTTATCATCGTTTCCTTATAAAATCTTGTAGAAAAAGAAGCCGCAAAGAAAGAATCCCAGACCTTCCAACAATAATCCGCCAACACCACCACCGCCTCAATTCGATATTGTTATGTTTCAAGTAGCATTAACAACCGCTGTAGTAGCAGCTATGGAACAAATTAACACAAATGATAAAGACATAGCAAGAGATGGTATCAATCCTCCTAAGCATGGACACCCTAAAGAGTGTTCATACAAAGACTTTACCAATAGGAAACCTATCACCTTCAACGGAAGTGGAGGAGTAATCACATTGATGCAGTGGTTTGAAAAGACTGAAAGAGTCTTCAAAATATGTACCTACCCCAAAACAAGTAAGTTAAATATGCGGCATGTACCTTCTCTAGTAGAGCTCTTACCTGGTGCAAGAGCCAGGTCAAAGATGGAACCCTTTCAGTGGAAAATTCTGTGAACTGGGAAGACCTAAAAATGTTGATGTTAGAAGAGTATTGTCCAAGGGATGAAGTAGAAAAATTAGAGCATGAACTATGGACCCTCATAATGAATGGATCTAATCTCGCTGCTTACACGACTAAATTATGTGATCTCTCTGTATTGTGTCCCGGAATGATAACCCTAGAAACAAAAAAGAGGAAAGATACCTATGGGGATTGTCAACCCAAATTCTAGGGTATGTATTGTCTTCCAATCCTGCTACTCTCGACAACAAAAAACATTTGGCGCAAAAACTCATTGACCATGGAGTTGGTCAGGGATCAATAATAGCCGTCTTTGAACAACCGAAGGAAAGTGGCAATCGAAAAAGGCCTTGGAACAAAAGGAAGAACAAAGCAACAGGATAAAACCCCAAAAGACAAAAAGTGGTGTCAGCTCACACCATCACTGCCCCAGCAGCCCCAACACCCGCTAAGCAATATGTTAGGAATTTTCCAAAGTGCAATAAGTGTAACTACCACCATGTTGGTGCGAGTTGAGAAATGTATTGCACAAATTACAATAAAAATGACATATTGCCCGTTTCTGCAAAGAACCAACTCAACAAACTACCCAAATCGTGAATATAGTAGCAAGCTGTACTTGCTACGAATGTGGAGAAAAAGGGCATATTAAGAAGGATTGCCCAAAATCAAGGAATTCAGGGGAAGTAAGAAGGGTACTAGAGATGGGACATGAGGAGGCAGTAGGAAACCTGACCATGATTACGGGTACGTTTCTCCTCAATGACTCTTATGCATGCATATTGTTTGATATTGGAGCAGAGAGGAGTTTTGTGAGCCACCAATTTAAACAATTACTCAATAAAACACCAAAACCATTACACGAACCATTCACCATCGAAATGGAAAATGCAAAGATAGAAAACACTAACGATGTATACGTAGATTGTACCCTCTAACTAAACAATCGTTCTTTTCAAATCAACCTCATACCAGTCTCAATAAATAGTTTTTATGTCATAATCGGCATGGATTGGATATGTCCCCATTGTGCTGATATTTTAAGCTACGAAAAGCCCATTCGCCTTAATATGCCAAATAGCAAAACCCTCATTATCTATGACGATAAACCCAATACGAGTATTTGCCTCATTTCTTGTATTAAAGCTTGGAAATATCTACGCAAACAATACCAAGTATTCTTGGCTCATGTCGTGAATGAAAAGCAAGAAGTGAAAGGCCTGAAGAGCATTCCTCAGGTTTGTAATTTTCCTGACGTATTTCCTGAGGATCTTTCAAGAGCACCTCCTACATGACAAGCCGAATTTATAATAGATCTTATTCATGGAGCTAGCAGCTGAGATGCAAGAATTATCCAGTCAACTAAATGAACTACTTAGTAAGGGATTTATTTGACCGAGTTTCTCACCTTGGGGAGCAACGGTCTTGTTTGTAAAGAAGAAGGATGTATCATTCCATATGTGCATCGATTATCGTGAACTAAAGAAACTCACCATTAAGAACCGAGACCCACTACAACGAATAGACGATTTGTTCGATCAACTCCAAGGAGAAAACTACTTTTCAAAGATTGACCTGAGATTGGGGTATCACCAATTATGAGTCCAAGAAAGCGATGTTTTTAAAACAACAATCCGAACATGTTATAGTCACTACGAATTTGTAGTGATGCCTTCAGACTAATCAACGCATCTGCAATATTCATGGACTTGATGAATAGGGTATGCCGTCCTTTCCTAGACAAATTCGTGATTTTGTTCATAAACGATATAGTCATCTACTCGTGAGACAAGGAGGAGCATAGTCAACACCTTCGACAAGTCTTGGGAACATTGCAAGTAGAAAAGCTTTATTAAAAAATTCTCAAAGTACCAATTTTGGAATCAGAAACTAGATTTCTTAGGTCACGTGGTCAGTGAAGATGGAATATACATGGACCCCTCCAAAATTAAAGCGATCAAGAACTGGTCAGAACCAAAAACACCAACGGAAATTCGCCAATTCTTAGGCCTTGCAGGCTATTACCACAAATTCATACATAACTTCTCAAGGATCGCGAACCCAGTTACTACCCTGACTCGAAAGGGTGTAACTTTTAACTGGGGAGAGAAACAAGAAGTTGCATTCCAATCTCTAAAACAAGCTCTATGTAGCGAGCCTATTCTATCTCTACCTGAAGGAACAGAAGACTTTGTTGTATAATGTGATGCATCCAATCAAGGGTTGGAGTGTTTGCTTATGTAGCGAGGAAAAGTTGCCGCCTATGCCTCACGACAACTAAAAATTCATGAGTTCAACTACATTACTCATGACCTTGAGTTGAGAGTAGTAGTATATGCTATAATGATCTGGAGACACTACCTCTACGGCACAAAGTACACCATCTTTACAGACCACAAAACTCTTCAGCACATATTCGATCAGAAAGAGCTACAGATGAGAAAATGATGATGGGTTGAACTACTTAATGATTACTAATGTGAAATTCGTTATCATCTTGGAAAAGCCAAATCTTGTAGCAGATGCCCTCAGTCAGAAAGAGTACTCGCACCATCGAGTAAAGTCTCTAACCATGACCATCCACTCTCACCTATCCATATTAATCAAGGAGGCTCAGCTAGAAGCTTGGAAACTGGAGAACATGACAAGTGAAAACTTAAGGGGAATGGAAAAGAATTTAAAAATCAAGGGTGACAAAGTTCATTATTTCATGGATCGAATCTGGACACCGAAGTTTGGTGGATTTAGAGAAGTCGTCATGAATGAAGCACATATGACTCGATACTTTGTTCATCCAGGTTCAGACAAGATGTATTTGGACCTTAAGAAAGTGTATTGATGGCCAAACATGAAAGAAGAAATTGATACCTATGAGGGCAAGTGTCTGAATTATGCCAAGGTAAAGGTAGAACACCAAAAACCCTCAAGTTTACTACAACAACCAGAGATACCTGAGTGGAAGTGGGAGCAGATTACAATGGCCTTCATAACCAGATTGCCCAAGACAACAGGTGGTCTTGATACAATCTGGGTGATCATCGATCAGTTAACCAAGTCTGCACACTTCCTAGCAATCAAAGAAGCAGAAAAGATGGAAAAACTGACCAGAACATACACAGAGAAATAGTACAATTACATGAAGTACCAATATCAAATATCTATGATGGAGATAGTCGATTTACCTTTTGATTCTGGCAATCACTTCAAAAATGTCACACCCCCAAACCGGAATGCAGGAAATGTTCGGGGATGGATGACTTAATGTGTAGTATCACAACAATGTACAATAGTAATCAAAGTACAACATCCATTACATTGGTAAAATATAACTTTACATTCGTGTTCAAATCATTGTATATTTGACACCAAAAAATATAATTAAAAGACATAATTATATGAAACTCTGTCTTCCTCAAAACTTGTGGGTACCTATTTATCAATTTCCTGAAAATACAAGTAGTTTTGAAAAGAGTATCAACAATTAAGTTGGTGAGTTCATAAGCTTGTTTGTAATTGAAATTTGTTCTTTGTTCCTTTGAAAAATGTAAGTACATTTTTCCCAGAAAATCCTATATTTTCTATTGTCTATGTATTTGTGTTCTGAAATAGTATGATATACTTTTAAATTCCCATAAAATTATGAAAAGTATGTTTAATCTGTAACAGAATAGTATTCTGCATTTGTACATGTATGAAAATTGTGAAATTGTAAATATCTAGATTTACCAATTATAGTATTATTTATATAAAAATATGTGAAGTTGTTTACTTATTCTTACACTAAACACATTATTCAATACCAAATTGTGAGTTATTATAACCATGCTTGATGACCAAAGTCTCGCCTGAAAGACGACGTTCTTCAGGTGTCAAGATATGATACGACAATTGTCATTACATGTCTGCTGACCTAGCTGTTGCGAGCAGCTCTGGTACGGGATTGTTAGTCCCGTATAGATCTATACACAAGTGTCCCGCTCGACCTCTAGGAGACTCTGGTTATAATTTTTAGGACTTTTATTTTATACTTAAATAAGTACTTGAAGCATGTCTCACAAATGCTATATTGATAGTTACATGTAAAATAATGAAAAATATCTTTGTAATAGATAAATTGTCAATATCTCATAAATTATATTTAATATAATTTATATGGTTATTTTGGTAAGTTAATTTGAATATGTAAAGAAATATGTAGTTCCATAAACTATATTGATAAGTATGCATGACTCATAAACTATACTTATTATAGTTTATATGCTTGTTTTTGTATGAAATCCCAAGCTGGTAAAATAGTATGTTTATTTTAGTAAAAATAACAATCATAAATTATTTGAACAATTGTGTAATTTATGCAAGATTTCTTGTATTTTACCTGTATTTTCTCCTAAAATATTTATAAAGATAGTAAAAATAAAAGGGTATAAACTCACGTGATGATTCGTGATTCTGGCGACGTTTTGTTTCTAGGACGGATTTTTCTTGACGAAACTGAGAGTGTTTGATGAGAAGCCGGTCTCATGCAAGCAGAGTTTCAGCTAAAAGATTCTGGACTTCGGGGCTTTGGGGATTGCTTTAGGTGGTAGGGAGGTTCCCGGGACTTCAGAGGGTTTAGAGAGGCTTAAATGCATGTTTTAGAGGATAGGGGTTTTGAAATTTTTAAACAAAACTCGGATGCCTCAGATGCTATTTATAGGAGGTTGAGGCCTCGAATTACACCGGACGTACTTCAATGTACGATTAGAATACTGCGATATACTCTAGTATGTTGGGCGTACTACCTCGTACGTTGGGCGTAAAGGCTACGTGTATGTTGTTCGGTTCCCGTTCCTCGGACGTGCCAAGTCTACTGATACGCGTCGAGGCTAGCCCGTGTACGTTGTGATGGGTTTTAGCCATAAGAACTTTCCTATGTGCGCATGCAAAACCCTAATGCTTCGATCTAGGCTTTCTAATTAAACATGCTTTGAATCCAAGACTTCTAATGACTAATTAGGAACAATAACAACATTGAAACAGATCTAGAACCATACCTTTGAATTCCTTGTTGATCTTGTTGTCTTGGAGCTTCTAGAGTCACAATTGTCACTCTTCTAATGGCTTACAAACACCAATAGCAAGGAAGATGATTTAGGAGAGAGGAGAGGGGAGGAAATCGGCCAGGGTTCTCTTACTTTAGGTGAAGTGCCGATTTCCCTTAGCCATGGGGTCTATTTATACTTGTAGACTTCTTAAGGGTTACAACCTAAACCCTAATTGGATAATCTTCTCTTAAGGCTATCCAAATCCATTCCATAGATAACCCATTGGACGATTTTGAAGCTATCCTAGCTTCTAGAATCCGTCCCTTGTATATCTATATGGATTTACAGTCTAAAGCTTAACTATCAAACAATTGACAGTTTATACCCTCTTATTTAATAAATCTCTTTAAGTCACCAAATTAATTCCAATTAATTCTATGACTTATATTAATCAAATAACAATATTATTATTATATATATTATTCTCATAATATATTAATAATATTTACTCTCTCTTAATAAATCATCCTATCAGGTTGCTATGGTGAAGGCAACCCAAAAGGACCATGCATAACTGGGTCAAATACTTGCCTAATATAGTTGCAGCCTTAGACACTATTCCAACAGTCTCCCACTTGGATAAGTCTAGTAACTATATGCACAAGTACAATTCGGTTTGCAATCGTAGCTCTCAAAGACGCTGTCAAAATCTGATCTAATAAATCTTGTCCTTTAGATAAGGGATCGTACAGTCCTCTGTTAGATATCATGCTGACAATCCTATGGAATGGTTAGTCAAGCATTTAGTTTTCTCGATCTCTGACTTATTTGACATAGAACTTAATCGAACACATCAATTCAGTTCTGACCGGGCCCGACACATAAGTCAAATCAAATCATCGAGCGGCCGAGATATCGCTTTTACCTTCTTAGATAAAAGTTACAGATAAACTTCGACTTATATGCATTTACTTATTTATTAACCAACTATACACAACAATGCGTTTTATAACACCGAGTTACTGATGCGTTTTCGCATTATCAATGTACAATCAATTAACAAATAACAAACCATATATCTAGGTTTTAAGACTATATGATAGTATCGTCTTGCGATCACCCTTTTTGTAACGCCTGTGTTTCCGGGCTTACCATTTTTAGCAATGTAATAGTCTAGGTTAACCTTTGTAACCCAATTTGAAATAATAATAATGTATTATTTGAGTATTATGTGTTTTGTGCTTAATTGCTTAATTATGTGGTTTGATTAATTAAGAATAAAAATAAGCGTCGAAATTTAAGTTTAAAATAAACTTGATACCATTGGATAAAGTTGTAGTGGTCGAAACAAGGATTCCGAAGATATAAAGAATGCCGAAATCCGAGTCATAACGAAGAAGTTATGACCTGTCAAAGTTTTACGGCAAAACCGGCACGACACCGGGAAGCGTAAATAGTGAATTTACGATAGAGCGAGATTTAGCCTTATCAATCTAAACAAAAGTTGTAGAATATGTGAAGATAAGAGCGTCAATAAAAAGAACGCCCAAATCTGACTTCGTATGGGGAAGTTATGATTTTTCTAAGATTCGGCTTAGTAGTGCACGACCCGAAACTCGAATTTTAGTTCGAGCGGTTTTTGGCTTACGCGACCTAAATGAGAGTTGAAGGTCTCATTAATAGGAACTCAACGGTAAAAATATGGACGAAAACGGAGTTCGTATGAAGGAGTTACGAATTCTTCGCGGTCATTTAACAGTCTAAACGCCTCCTACTGTTAAATTTGAGATCGGTCAAGATTTAGCCGACGGAGTCTAAACGAAAGTTGTAGATCTTGATTTTACGTACGCGTGGATATAAAGAACGTCAAAAACGGAGCTCGTATGCGAGAGTTATGATTTTTCTAAGTTCGAAGGCTAATACGTGATAGGGGTGACGTGGCACCACCCAGAATTTGACACGTGGCACCACCAGAAAGCCACCACATGGACCAACTCGGCGAGTAGGTCCCCCCTACTCGGCGAGTCCATCAGATATTTTCACTATAAATAGGATGCGAGGGTTCCGGGTTTATTTGCTCATTTCTTCTCATCTTTGTGCCGAAGCTTTGCATTTTTACCCCCGAAGCCCCGGTATCGTACTCTGGCCCCGAGGCAAGTCCCGAGATCCCGAAGATCCCGAGAAGTGCGGTTCCCGAGCCGAAGCTCTGCCCGCGAGAAGTTCGATTTTTGAGGAGATCTTCCAGATCTGCTGTGGATTACTACTTCTGCAAGTCGTAGTGCTGTCCGATCATCTTCTGATCAAGTGAGTGTATACTACCTTTCATAAACACGATAATAATACAAGTGCGGTTTGAGTGTATTAAGTAAATTGTGGTTTATAGGTGTGAGGGTATAGCTACTTTCTTCTAACGAGTAACTATGAAGTATTTTATATGATATACTTGTTATGTGTATATTTTGTGATTGTATGCGTGAATGGATATTCACTTTATTCTATCTCATAGATCTGAATTGTTTTCTATGGAATACGTGTTATGTGGTATGCCTCATCTGTTATGTGGAATATATATTGAATGAAAATGATATACAGGTTTTAAACTTCGTATGAAAATATATATTTTTATCTACTAATATGTTGGGTAGAACATGGGTAGATAGTTGGTGTGTAATAAACAGATGAGAGGCCTCGATGTTGTTGTTGTTGTTGATCTAGTTATTCAGCGGAGTATGGATAACGACCACGGACTCTTTCTAGACAGTCCAGTGGAACGCTAGCAGGTTCATAACCTGTAGGTGTTGTGAACGATGTGTTCACCGGTGTACTCTATCCCCCTCATGGTTGCCTTTAGGATATCTATTGTTGAGGAAACCCCTTCGCAGTGATGTCCGTCCCGATGAAAATCCTAGATTAGGTCCCTTGAGATAGATGTTGTTTTAGGGACATAAAGTGAGGATAACGGGAATGGGTAATCGGGATAGTGATTGGTTGGTGAAATTAAATATAACTTATTTATTGTGGGTTGAAAACCCTATATGCTCACCAGGCTCCCAAGCCTAACCCACTCAGTTTTATTTGCATTACAGGAAGTGACACAAGGGCGTAAGATGGATGGATCATCTTGTTGTTTTGTTTACAAATCTGTATATGTATATATTTGTTGAATGACTTGTAATGTTATCGTTTATGCTTTATGGTCTGTATCGGAACATGACATCCCGAGTTTTGATTATATAATGAAAATGCATCTCTTGATGAAATGCTTTGATAAATGTTATTTTATCATGTTTTGTTTTGGGAACAAATTCCGCAACTCTTTCAAATCAAAAGGATTTACTCTGAAATTATTTAAAAGCATAAATGAAAATCGGTCTTTTCTGGCCGAGATTTTGGGGATGTCACACTTTTATATCATATTCCATAAGGTGATTCCAGCAAGCACGGGTTTGTTCCAATGCTCAAAACTAGTTCATAAGCACTCATGAACGTTGCAGCAACCCTTTGCTATGTCTAACACCATTTAGACAATCTACAAAACAATTCATAACAATCTTCATTCATATCTACTTCCAACATATGAACGATTGTGGACAATTTGAACAATTCGATTATTCCTAATAAACTCAATTATTCTGGAAGTCAAAACATGCAAAGTGAAACAATAGTTAAACAATTAACATAAGACAGTAACATTACTCATAAATAAAACTCCTTTATTTAATCATCAAATGTTAATTACATTTACTTATTACACGTTTCTAATACTATCTAATCTACGCTAATATCATCCTTCAGCCCAATACTCCTAGCATGCTGCAAGTGCTTAACCCTACTTAGTCCCTTCGTAAGCGGATCTGCTGGGTTATCTTCTGATGATATCCTCTTCTCTACGAGTTGTCCTTCTTCTACACGATGTCTAATGAAGTGATATTTTCTGTCGATATGTCTTGATCTACCATGATCCCTCGGTTCCTTGGTCAAGGCAACCGCTCCTTCGTTATCACAAAAAATCTCCATGGGCTCCTTTATGGCAGATACAACTCCAAGATCACCGATGAAGTTCTTTAGCCATATTGCCTCCTTCGACGCTTCGCTCGCTGCAATGTACTCTGATTCGCACGTTGAATCAGCTACGGTCTCCTGCTTGGAACTCTTCCATGTTACTGCTCCTCCATTTAGGGTAAAGAACCAGCCCGACTGCGAACGGTAGTTGTCCCTGTCGGTCTGAAAACTGGCGTCACTATACCCTCGCACCTTCAAGTCATCACTCCCTCCGAGGACTAAGAACCATTCCTTCGTCCTCCGAAGGTACTTAAGGATATTCTTCACCGCAATCCAATGTGCTCTGCCAGGATTCCCTTGATATCTGCTAACCATGCTCAAAGCGAAGGCTACATCAGGGCGAGTACAAGTCATAGCGTACATGATTGAGCCAACTGCGGAAGCGTATGGTACTCGGCTCATTTATGCTATCTCAGCTTCGGTAATCGGACTTTGAGGCTTACTCAACTTGGCATTACTTTGTATTGGTAATTCTCCATTCTTTGAGTTTTCCATACTAAAACATTTTAGTACCTTCTTTAAGTAAGTATTTTGACTAAGTCCAATTAGTCTCTTACTTCTTTCTCTTACTATCCTTATTCACAAAATGTAAGAAGCCTCTCTGAGGTCCTTCATAGCGAAGCATTTCCCGAGCCAGGACTTAACCTCCTACAGAGTTGGGATGTCGTTTCCTATGAGTAATATGTCATCGACATATAGAACGAGGAAGCTTACTATACTCCCACTGGCTTTGACATATACACATGATTCGTCTTCGCTTCGTACAAATCCAAACTCTTTGACTTTCTCATCGAAGCAAAGATTCCATCTGCGAGACGCTTGCTTAAGTCCATAAATGGACTTCTCAAGCTTACACACTCTATTCGGATGCTTCGGATCCACAAACCCCTCTGGCTGAGCCATGTAAACATCCTCAGCCAACTTTCCATTAAGGAAAGCGGTCTTGACATCCATTTGCCAAAATATCATAATCATGAAATGCAGCAATAGCTAGTATCAATCTAATAGATTTTATCTTCGCAACTGGTGAGAAGGGCTCATCATAGTCAACTCCGACAGTTTGAGTAAAGCCATTCGCAACCAATCACGCTTTATATGTGTGTACGTTTCCATCCACGTCGGTCTTCTTCTTGAAGATCCATTTGCACCCAACGGTCTTACGTCCGGGCACATAATCAACCAAATTCCAAACTTGGTTATCATACATGGATTGGATCTCGCTATCCATTGCCTCTTTCCATTTCACAGACTCCAGGCCTGCCATGGCTTCCTTATAGCTATTAGGTTCATCAAGATTTACTAGTGTACCGTCACTAATATACGTGCCCCTTCGGTAGTAATATGAAAACCATAAAACTAGCCATGAACTCTAACTCTATCGGAACGTCTAAGAGGTAAGGACTTGTCAATCGGTTCAACTGGAGTTTCCTCCTTGGGTTGAGTGCCAGCGGTAGAGGTTCCGTCATCTATCGACTCTTGAATCTCTTCAAGTTCGATTTGCCTCCCACTGTCACCTTGGCTTATGAGTTCTCGCTCTCGGAAAACTCCTCTCCTCGCAACAAAGACAACATTGTCCTTCGGTCTATAGAAGAGATATCCAAAGGATGTCTGCGGGTATCTGATGAAAATACATCGCTCACTTCGAGGTTCGAGCTTGTCGTGAGTATCTCGTCTTACGAAAGCCTCGCAACCCCAAACCTTGATATGTGCCAACGAGGGAGCTTTCCCTGTCCACATCTCGTGAGGTGTTTTGGCAACCTTCTTAGTAGGTACTCGGTTAAGGATATGGGCGGCAGTCTCTAAGGCATACCTCCAAAAAGAGATAGGTAGTGAAGCACGACTCATCATAGAGCAAACCATATCCAATAAGGTTCGATTACACCTTTCTGCCACACCATTCAACTGCGGTGTCCTAGGAGGCGTTAATTGCAAAACTATTCCACACTCCTTGAGATAATTGTGGAATTCAAGACTTAGGTACTCTCCTCCTCGATCGGATCGAAGCATCTTGATTTTCCTGCCCAATTGATTCTCCACTTCATTCTTGAACTCTTTGAACTTTTCAAAGGTTTCTGACTTTTGCTTGATTAAATAGATATACCCATATCTACTATAATCATCTGTAAAAGTCACGTAGAAGCGGTTCCCATCCTTCGTGGTTGATCTAAACGGTCCACATACATTGGTATGTATTAAGTCCAATAGACCCTCACCCCTTTCACACGTACTCGTGAAGGGTGACTTAGTCATCTTTCCAAGTAAACAAGACTCGCATGTGTCATCTTCCCTAAGGTCGAATGACTCCAACACTCCATCCTTTTGGAGTTGGGCTATGCGTTTCTTGTTGACATGTCCAAGACGACAATGCCACAAGGATGCTTTATCCATACTAGTGGAAGAATCTATGTTCAAAACATCATTTCCTAAGTTATCAACAATCATAACAGTTTCATATATTCCATTACATGGTATAGCTTCAAAGTAAAAGACACCATTTAGATAAGCCAAAATAGAACCATTCTCATTATTAAAAGAAAATCTCAAACCTTGTCTATATAAACCATGAAATGAAATGATGTTTCTAGCCATTTCTGGCGAATAGCAACAATTGTTCAAATCTAAACATAAATTATTCCTAAGCACTAAAGAATACACTCCAATCTTGGTCACAGGCGACGATCTTTTGTTCCCCATGATTAGATTGATCCTTCCTTGCTCCACATCCCTACTTCTTCTTAGTCCGTGCACATTAGAACAAATGTGGTAACCACAACCAGTATCAAGAACCCAAGAAATAGCATGATTAGAATCATTAGATTTAATTGTGTATATACCTGCGAAAGATGGATTGATCTTTCCTTCTTTGATTGCTTGCAGGTACTCTGGGCAGCTTCTCTTCCAATGTCCTATCTTGTGGAAGTGGTGGCACTCTGCCTCCTTCGGGTTAGGACAGGGCTTAGCGGGATCAACTTTGGTCCCACTAGAAGAGGCACCATCTCGGACTTTGACCTTGCGATAGTTCTTCGATGAAGCCTTCCTCTTCTTTCCCTTTCCTTGACCAATAGCCAAGACAGGAGCAGCAGACGGATTGGGAGTTGGTGCAACAGACTTGTCTTTGAAGTTGCTCTCAGCGACCCTCAAAAAACCTTGGAGTTTGCTTAGGGTGACCTCTTCTTTGTTCATGTGGTAGGTCATCCTAAATTGATAGTACATCGGAGGTAAAGAGTGAAGCACCATGTCGATCGCCAAGTCTTCCCCAAAGTCAACATTTAACTTGCGAAGGCGGTCGACATACCTTTGCATCTTTTGCAGGTGCATGGTAAGAGATTCTCCATGACCCATCTTAGCGGAAATCATGTTGGTGAAAATCTCATAACGCTCTTGTCTCGAGTTCTGGTGGTATCTCTCCAATAAGTCTTGATGCATCTCGTACGGGTACATGTCCGCGTAGGACTTTTGGAATTCAGAGTTCATGGTGGCAATCATGATGCAATGTACCTTCGTTGCATCTCGCTCATGAGTCTCAAAAGCGGTGATTTCAGCCGGAGTAGCGATTTCAGGGTTGATTTTCTCGAGCTTCTCATCGAGGACATACTCCTTATCCTCACAGCGAGCAATAGTGTGAATGATCTTATCCATTCGCTAAAGTTCGTTCCATTGAAGGTGACCTTTTGGCAAAGGCTCATCAACGTGAAAGAACTAGCACTAGCGTTGTTTGCGTTCGACATCTACAAAAGAAAAAGGACAAAGATAGATTAGAATAAGAATCCCTAATTATCACCCAATAAGAAAATTAGGGCTAGGATCCAACAAGAACATTTACATACTAGAAAAGGGATGCCGTAATCTAACATGCAAATAAATTGAAGGTAAGTGAATGACGATTCACTAATTCTCCATCACAAAACTTAACTATTAGTCCTAAGTGTATTGAGAATTCCTAGGTTCGGATGAGATTCATTGAAACTATTCAATGGCATGTTTAAATCTCGATATGCCCCTCTTGTTTGTGACTAGGATACCGAGGATCACAAAGCGGGTGTGAATTACCATGCAAATTCACATGGTGCCTTCATTGTAACGATCACCTATTCGATGTGCCGGTAAACCACACACGCTCCATCGAACTATGATAAACAATGAATCACCCTTTGCCACCTTTGCTTAGAACCAATTAGTGTGTCGGTAAACCACACACGCTCCACTAATTTCTTAGCAAGGGTGCAAAGTGTAATTTCATGGGATTGTATCAATTCACTTTTCCTAAAGTAACTAAGATTGGGAAATTTTTAAAAAAATGTGTAGTTACTTTGTATTACTTATTATACTTTTAATGAGAGGATGAGGTTGCCCTATCCTACCCGTTCGGCAAACGACCCTCCACCAATCAAGCAAGCGGTGGGTGTGAGTGTACACCCATTAAGCGCCATTTTATAGGCCGCAACCTTATACCCACCTTATAGATCGGCTTCGTGAATGAGGCCTACTAACGGTAAGACTAGCATTTAGTTATACATATATATATATATATATATATATATATATATATATATATATATATATATTATTCTAGTAATATCATATGAGTATAGGGTTGTATTTTAAATCTTTTAAAATCTAGGGTTTGAAATTTAAGTTGTCTAAATTAAAACTTTTAATCAAAAAATATAAATTTCAAAACTTGAGGGCAAGTTTTAAACATTTAAAACACGGAGGATCAAATAACAAATAATTCCAATTAACAATTAATATCCTAATTATCTACATTTGATTTTATTCAAGATTTCCTTTTAAGATAATTACCAAAATAATTAAAATAATTAATTAATTATCATATAAGGAAATTAAATATTTTATTAGTTGATAAATACCTTTAATTAGATCAAGATAATAGTCATATATATCAAAAAATCGGATTAGGGTTGATCTAATATGATTAAGGTAAGTTTCTAGAAGATAATTATGAAAAAATCCCGAATTTGGCCATTCCTGACGCTTGGACTCGCCGAGTGCACAAAGGGACTCGCCGAGTCAGGCCAACTCGCCGAGTCCACTTTGGAACTTACCGAGTCCATGACTCAGAAACACAAAAATCGAATTTTGTAGTTTAGTTTCAGTTAATCAAGCAACAATTTAATGAAAACCAAGCTAGGCTCTGATACCACTGATGGGTTTTAGCCATAAGAACTTTCCTATGTGCGCATGCAAAACCCTATTGCTTCGATCTAGGCTTTCTAATTAAATATGCTTTGAATCCAATACTTCTAATGACTAATTAGGAACAATAACAACATTGAAATAGATCTAGAACCATACCTTTCAATTCCTTGTTGATCTTGTTGTCTTGGAGCTTCTAGAGTCACAATTGTCACTCCTCTAATGGCTTACAAACACCAATAGCAAGGAAGATGATTTAGGAGAGAGGAGAGGGGAGGAAATCGGCCAGGGTTCTCTTACTTTAGGTGAAGTGCCGATTTCCCTTAGCCATGGGGTCTATTTATACTTGTAGACTTCTTAAGGGTTACAACCTAAACCCTAATTGGATAATCTTCTCTTAAGGCTATCCAAATCCATTCCATAGATAACCCATTGGACGATTTTGAAGCTATCATAGCTTCTAGAATCCGTCCCTTGTATATCTATATGGATTTACAGTCTAAAGCTTAACTATCAAACAATTAACAGTTTATACCCTCTTATTTAATTAATCTCTTTAAGTCACCAAATTAATTCCAATTAATTCTATGACTTATATTAATCAAATAACAATATTATTATTCTATATATTATTCTCATAATATATTAATAATATTTACTCTCTCTTAATAAATCATCCTATCAAGTTGCTATGGTGAAGGCAACCCAAAAGGACCATGCACAACCGGGTCAAATACTTGCCTAATATAGTAGCAGCTTTAGACACTATTCCAACACGTTGGCATACTTCGTACGAGATACGTGTCCTCTAATTGGGTTTCGAGCCTCTGAAGTGTCAAGGCTACTTACACGCTGTAACACTAGTGAAAATAGGTCAATAGACAATCACATGTGATTATACCAATCATGTAATGTGATTATGTTAAACTAGTAATGTGGTAAGAGTGTTATGTAATTCATGATAAATTCTACTATAAATATGAACTTTCCTTATGATACAACTCAAATATACATCCATACGATTCCAAAAATATAGAGAACGTCTGAATCTGACTTCACATGAAGAAGTTATGATAAACCGAACACTATAAATCTCTATAATAAGAGGAATTTAAAATAGACTTAGAATTAGCTATTTAAGTCTAAAAGAGAGTTGTATTACTCGTAAATACCTACGTGTGCATATAAATAACGTCAAAATCGGAGATCGTATGCAAACGTTATGGCATTCCGAAGATTTATCTTTTAAAAACCCTAAACTAGCTAATTAACGACGTGAGTTTTATGACGCTCACGATATTCTGTCATAATTCGAAATCTTGACGCTGCTAGAGGAGAGGATTCAGATTCATGACGTGAGTTTTATGACACTCATGACATGAGGAGTCATTTATCCATATCTCGGAATCTAGAAGGTATGACGAGGCTGCGAGGGGATAGAATCCAAACCCACGACGTGGACATTAAATTTACGACGTGAAACTGGAATTGTGACACCTTCCGAAGCTAGGAACACAAATGCCAAGTCTACGAGGATAAGATCCAAAGTCACGACGTGGGGGTCCAAAACCCACGACGTAGGGGTCCAAAATCCCTACTATAAATAGCAGGTCCGAATTCAGCCATTCTTACACCAAACCCTTTTCCCTTTCTCTCCTTTGCTGAGGCCATCTTGCATCCCGAGCCCCGACGATCTCGCACGCTGACCGTTTCGTTTAGATATCATAAAATCACGCTACTAGGGTGAGTTTCACGGCCCCACTTTCTAATATTTTCGGGGGAAAACGCATGCTAAATATTGCGTACACGTTATTATTATGTCTATATGATAGTATATTAGTATCAATATAGATAGTTATAATAACCGGAATATAGTTACTTCGTATCTTAAAATATACAACTATCATAACGTTGTTAACATATTATTGTTATAGTAGTATATTAATGTAGATCTTGAGTTATATTTAGGATTCTATATATATGTTGTGTGCGATATAGTTCTGATGTTATATTCGGATGTTGATATATATATATATATATATATATATATATATATATATATATATATATATATATATATATATATATATATTGTAACGCCTGTGTTTCCGGGCTTGCCATTTTTAGCAATGTAATAGTCTAGGTTAACCTTTGTAACCCGTTTTGAAATAATAAGACTGTATTATTTGAGTATTATGTGTTTTGTGCTTAATTGCTTAATTATGTGGTTTGATTAATTAAGAATAAAAATAAGCGTCAAAATTTAAGTGTAAAATAAACTTGATATCTTTGGGCAATGTTTTAGTAATTGAAACGAGGTTTCCGAATATATATAGAGCGCCCAAATCTGACTTCGTATGAGGAAGTTATGATTTATTGAAGTTTCGACTTAGCGGTATGCAGCCTGAAAAACTCGATTTGAGATCGAGTGGTTTTTAGCCGAAACAATCTAAATGAGAATCGAAGATCTCATTGTTGGTATCGAAGCGATGAAAAGTTAGGCGAGAACGGACGTCAAACAAAGAAGTTATGAATTTATAACGAAGTTTTTCTGTCCCGGCCTATTAAAAATAAATAATAAAAATAAAATCAAAATTAGCCAACGGAGTCTAAAGGAAAGTTGTAGAGCGTAGTCTCACCTTCAAGTGGATATAAAGAACGTCGAAAACGGATTTCGTATGAAGAAGATATGAATTTCCGAAGTTTATTAAATAATTTGTATTTAAATTTAATTATAAAAGCCGGCATTATCCGAAGAGGAGTCACCGATCTGATCCGAGGTGTGCCCCACGTACTCGCGTACGCCCAGCGTACCCCGATGCATGCACCGCCTCGCACTCAAGCGACTTCGGATACGTAAGCCATGACGACCGAGGCAGTACGCCCCGCGTAGCTGAGTACGCCCTGCGTACTCCGAGGCTCCAGCCTCCTATAAATAGGATGCGAGGGCAGCCGTTTTGCATCGTTTTGCATGCCAGAAGTATCCCGAAGCCCCGGTACTATTCCCGAGTCCCGAAGCAAGTCCCGAGGACCCGATGATCCCGAGAAGTGCGATTCCCGAGCCGAAGCTCTGCCCGCGAGAAGTTCGATTTTTGTGAAGATCTTCCAAATCTGTTGAAGAATACTACTTCTGCAAGTCGTAGTGTTGTCCGATCAACTTCTGATCAAGTGAGTGTGTAGTTACTTTCTTCTAACGCATAATTATGAAGTATTTTATACGAAATACGTGTTATGTGTATAATTTCGTGGTTATGTGTGTGAATATGTATTCACTTTCTTCTATCTCATAGATATGATTTATTCTCTATGAAATACGTGTTATGTGTGTGTGCCTCATCTGTTATGTGGAATATGTATTGATTAAAGCATGCTATACAGGTTTTTAAACTATGTATAAAAATGTATATTTTTACCTACTAATATGTTGGGTAGAACATGGGTAGATAGTTGGTGTGTAATAAGCAAATGAGAGGCCTCGTTGTTGTTTGATTTAGTCATCTAGCGGAGTTTAGATGACGACCACTGACTTTTCTAGATAGTCTTGTGGAACACTAGCAGGCTCGCCACCTGTAGGTGTTAATGAACTCAGGTGTTCATTCGTTGTACTCCATCTCCCTCATGGTTGCCTTATTTGACTTATATTGCTGAGGAACCCCCGAAGCATGTGTTGTCGCCCCGATGAAATATTCTTAGACTAGGTCCCTTGTGTTAGTTATTTCAGGGACATAAAGTGAGAATAACGGGAATGGGTAATTGGCTTATTGTTGGTTGGTGGAAATTAAACATAATTATTTATTGTGGGTTGAAAACCCTATATGCTTACTAGGCTCCCAAGCCTGACCCACTCAGTTTTATTTGTATTACAGGAAGTGGCGCAAGGGCATAAGATGGATGAACCATCAAGTTGTTTTGTTTACAAGTCTGTATATATATATATATATATATATATATATATATATATATATATATATATATATATTTGTTGAATGACTTGTAATGTTAGCGTTTATGCTTTATGGTCTGTATCGGAACATGACATCCCGAGTTTTGATTATATAATGAAAATACATTTCTTTTATGAAATGCTTTGGTAAACATTGTTTTATCACGTTTTGTTTTTGGGAACAAATTCCGCAACTCTTTCAAATCAAAAGGATTTACTCTGAAATTATTTTAAAAGCATAAATGAAAATCGGTATTTTCTGGCCGAGATTTTGGGGATGTCACAGTTGGTATTAAAGCATTAGTTTAAGAGAACTAGGAATTTGTAGGATTTCTAGACTTAAACTTAGAATGCTAAGTGGAATCTTGAGATGTGTGTCTGTTATGTTTTAGACACGAGCACGAGTTTATTTTAGGGAAGTTGCCTAAAATGCTTTTATGTGCTAAATGTTATATGTTGCCATATATGATATTATTTGTTCGGATCTATGGTCTATTGCCGACCGGATCTAGAAACTTTATGTGTGTAGGATTCTAAGCGTACGTCTACGATATTAGAACTAGCATGTAAAGGTTTCGGAGTGATAAGGATGATTTGAATATCTATCTTGAATGAGGATCTAATTTCACCTTATTCGGTGTGTAGATCAAAAATGGTGAGAACAAGAAGTGGAGTTGGAAATGCTGATGAAAACAGGAATCAACCACCAGTGATTGAACAAATACCTGTCGTAGCAGCAGCACCTGAGCCAATAACCATGGCTGGTATGCAAATGATGATTCAAACAATGTTGGATCGTCAGATGGATGAAACTAGGTGGTTGCTTCAACAAAATTGTGAAGAACTGTCAATTCGTGTGGAAGAGCCCGAATTAAATGAAGGGCACTCGGAAGGTGGAAACTTCAGTGGGTCTGTTGGTCAAGCCAACCCACCGATAGTTAGGCAAGACAACCATGATGGAAGGAATGATGGAATGGGATGCAAGTACAAAGACTTTCTAACTTGCAAACCATCGACCATCAATGGGAAGGAGGATCCGATTGGAGTTATGGATTGGATGTCCGAAATGGAGTTAGCCTTCATGACTTGTGGCTGTAGAAGCAAAGTTGCAGACTATCTATGCAGTGCGTCAATTCCAAGGTGGAGCCGTTCGTTGGTGGAACACTCTAGGGAAGACTTTAAGCCCTAATGAGCCACTGCAATTGACATGGGCAGAATTCTTGGTGCAGTTCAAACGCAAGTTCTGCTCGACTCAAAATCTGTTGGAACTAGAGAACAAGTTTCTGACATTGATGAAAGGCAGCATGTCAGTTGATGAATACACTAATAACTTTACAGATAAGATGGAGTTTGCTTTGCGCATCGTGCTAGATGAGCTGACAAAGGTTGACCGATAACCAAAAGGACTCCCATGGGTGTACGAGGTGCCAGTACGTCAGGCACATACTCTAGAGGCAGCTATCTGGGCTGCCAAGTCTGTTGAGAACATGATTAAGGGGAGAACCACCGACAAGGTTGAGGTTGGTGAGAAGAGAAAGTTTGAGGGAACATCTGGTTCCGGTAAAAAAAACAAATTTTCAAAATCTGATTTGAAGAAGTTTGGAGGAAGAGGAGGCGAAGTGAAGTGGTGTGATAAGTGTAAGAAAAAGCACTTTGGGAAATGTAGCGAGGATGTAACCTGCTACAAGTGTGGAAAGGTTGGGCATTTTGCCAATGAGTGTCCGAACAACAAAAGGATGTGTTTTGGTTGTAATGAAGAGAGGCACATTTTGAGAGACTGTCCGAAGAAGAAGGAGGCAGCTAAGCCCAACATTCCACCAAAGCCGAAGGCGAGAGCCTTCCAGATGACACTTGAGGCTGCGAAAGATGAAGCTGATGTCGCTTCAGGTACCTTTCTCGTAAACGAATTACCTGCTCAAATTTTGTTTAATTCTGGAGCCAACTACTCCTTTATTTCGCATGAGTTTGGTAGATAGCTAGCTTTGCCTATTGATAGACTAGATAATGCTTTATTAGTCGAAGTTGCTAGTGGCAAGTTTGTACCTGTTAGCCATTGTATGAAAAACATCTTAATCGACCTCAATGGGAATAAGTTTCACGAGGAATTATTGCCTATCGAACTTAATGGTTTTGACATCGTGTTGGGAATGGATTGGCTTAGCACTAATGATGCCGAGATACTGTGCAAGAAGAAGATAGTTAAAGTAAACCCGCCTGGTAAAGATTCGTTTATGGTGTATGGGGACAAACACAGAGTGAATTCTGGAATCATTTCCCTAATGAAAGCCAGGAAGTGTTTGACCAAGGGATGTACATCATACTTAGCATTCGTGATTGATGCTGTTGAGTTGAAGACTCGTTTGAAGATTGCGTCATTGGGCTCGGCTGTTAGTCCATTAGTTTTGTACTCCGGTTTTGGGCCTGTCCAACCGTGAGTTTGCTAGGTTTACTATATAAAGATATGCTTGGATGCATATTAGGTTAACAATTCAGAAGTAACGATTACGATAGTATTTCAGATCTTTTTATCGTTCTTGTAAACCTCCAACCCTCTACAGTTGATGTTCTTGATCGAGCTCTTCTGAGGGTTTTATTTATAATCATTCGACTCGTTTGATTCATCGTTGAGTTGTTCATAATTTTGCTTTCGTTCTTACTGTTTAATATTTGTTTACCTGTTTAAGATCTAATCGATCTTCCAGATTAAGTTTTAATCTCATCAATTGGTATCAGAGCAGGAGGCTGTGTAATCGATACACTTCTTTTCTGTGAAAAGGTTTCAATTAGGGTTTTTCCGCAATTACTGATATTTATTGAGCCGTCATCTCATTATTGACGTATCTTGATATTTATTATTTTGCCCTAATCTGAGTTATTACAAGTCTGATCTTTGAACAGGTTTTTCGATCATAATGGACGAGTCGCAATCAAATCCCATCAATATTTCCAACAGCATCGGTTCAACCACGAAGATTCCCATCCTATATACCCATGATTATGAAGTCTGGGCGCATCACTTCGAAGACTACGTTATAGGTTCTGAGGATAATGGATACCTCATATGAGAAGCAATCATTAATGGACCTTTTTCTCACTCTGCAACGTCTAGGATTATTAAAACTCAAAAGGAGTATAATGATCTGCTGAAGGATGTTAAAGATATTGCACAAGATGAAAAGGACAAATTCCAGTGCAATATCAAGGCGCTAAGGTTGATCAGATTCACCCTTCAGTCCGACACCTTTAGGTTGGTAAGTTCATGCACGACGGCAAAGGAAGTTTGGGATAGACTTCGTGAACTGTACTCTACAGACGAGGATCTTGAACACTCTATACAAACCTTGCTCTTATCTGAGTTTGGAGAATTCAGGCAAGGAGCCAAAGAAACTGTGACCTAGACGTTCGATCGTTTCAATCATCTTCTCAGCAAGATGATTAAACATGACATCGAAAGGAAGCTTATCGAGCAGAAGGTTACGTTTCTAAATGGTCTAAGGTCAGAGTGGAGAGCAGTGGTGTCTACAGTTAAAGCCCATGAACAGTTTAAATCATATTCTTTGGCGAAACTGGTGGGTATTCTCAAGTCCCAGGAGAAGATTGTGCTGCAGGAAAAGAACGTTGTTTCAAGCCTAGGTTCGCTGGCCCTCCTGTCAAAAAGTAAAGCTGTGATGGAGGATGAAGACTTCAACCTGGAGGAGTATGACCTCACGTCTGAGGATTATGCTATGATGGTGTCTAACCCCAAGAGGTTCGTTAAGAAGAGATTCCCCAGCAACAAAAACCGAAACTGGCAGGGGAGTTATAGTTCAGAAAAGGTTAACAATGAACCGAAGGTTGAAGAGCCCAAGAAGGAACCGAAGGCAGATGGTGATTCTGGAGTAAGATGTTACTACTGTGGTGGGAAAAACCACTATGCTAAGGATTGTGTCCTCAAAAAGATGGCTGAAAAAGATGAGGAAAAGGATGAGGAAGCTTTGCTGTAGAAGAAGCTTGATGAGATGAGAAAGAAGAAATCTACCGCTAACCCTTCCATGAATGCTCTAATTGTGCAGGGTTCGGTTGCTCATGACGAGTTCGATGGAGTGGAAGTTTGGTCAACTGACTCCGAAGATGATGAAGTGAGGAAGCCTTCGCATGGAAAGGCGTATGTGGCTAAAGAGGAGAGCAATGGAGGCAGGTGCTTGATGGTGTCTGAAGTATCCCAGATGAGGGGATACAACACTGATGGTGGAAGCAATGAACCAAAGGAGCAGCAGAATATGTGCTTTACGGCCAAACCGCTCAGCGTGCAGTTCAACGAACTCGATGAACTGATCAAGAAGGTACAATCGGTTTTTCTTTCATTTAAAGTACCACAAAGCTCCTATGAAAAAGAACTAAAAAGTGTTAATTCACGAATCTCACATCTAGATAGTAGTTTAACTCAAACTCGAGTCACCAATTCTAACCTAACTGATCAATTAAGCAAGGTGTCTTCGAAGAGTGAGGAGCGGCACATGTGGATCGAGTTGAAGGAGTCTGAATTAGTTAAAATAAAAGACGAAAACATTTATTTACAGAGAGACAATTTAAAGTTGTTAAAACAACGTAATGTTTTTTGTTTGATTGCAAAACGTCTTTATACTAATATTACTCAGCTTCACTTGGATTGTGAGATAGGACAAAAGATCCATCGCATGATTTTGCCCTTCCTTGAGTTTAAGGAGGATGAAATTGATGCTGAAGCTTATAATTGTGAGAGTGTGATATCATCTGATGACGTCAATCCGACCTATATGTATGGACTGGACAAAATTGAATCTTTTATTAAATCCAAGGACCACAAGGACATGCTCAAAAACCTTTTGGATGAAAATGATAGACTTAAACTGAGAACCGAAACCATACAAAAATTTGACTCTTTAAACGCCAACTTAAGCTCAGAAAACAAAATTGATGTTGAAAATGCATCTGAGCTTAATGAGGATGACAACATGAGTGAAATTTCTGTAGAGGACACGGTTGACTGCTCAGAATTTGTAAAAAGCGAACCTGAAAACCACAAGAATCTAATTTCTGAAAATTCAGTGGAGTTCGCTCGATTGTCCCAACAAAAGTCCCCAATCTTAGCAGAGAAAGCGGTTGTATATCAAAAGGTCAGGACCACTCCAAATCAAGTGTACAAGGTCACTGGAGTAACCTAACATCAGACTGCTGAACTCACAGCTATTGTAAACGAAGATAATGCTGATGGCTGCGATGAGTTCTTTTGGTCAGCTCCAATCGATAATGCAGATGAAACTATAGGCTTGTCAGAAAGGACTTCATGGATCAGTAAAGGTAGATACATACCAGAACCCTTGAACAAGCCAGACAATTTCGATGTGCCAAGTACCAGTGGTACGAAAGACATTCCTCAAGAGAATGGAAGCTCAGCCAAAGAAGAAGTTCCCTCTAGTTCGTCAGTTCAAAGTGAAACTCCCACAGTCCAAAGTGAACCAGCCAAGGAGAAACCGAAAATGAAAGCCAATATCCATCATCAACTGAAGCAGATGAGGAATAAGAAACGTGAAAGGAACCAGAGATACAGGAAGAACCTCTCTGAAAGGAAACAATTCTGGCAATCCCAGAATGCTTATTTCTCACATCAAGACAAGAATCTGAAGTTTGAGAACAATCCTGTCAAAAAGCATGAGAGCCAGTCCAACCGAAAGCCAAGGTTCGGTTCGGAAAAGAATACCAACCGAAAGCAAAGGTTCGGTTCTGAGGATGACTCCAACCGAAAGCCAAGGTTCGGTTCACAGAACGACTTCAACCGAAAGCAAAGGTTCGGTTCTGTAATTAAAGGAAATCAAAACTCTAAGGTCAGTCCCACCAATGATCAAAAGCAAAAGGGTTACCTGGAGTCTCCAGCCAAGAAGTCATCTCAATCTAAGCCCACTCCTTCTCATTCATCTAATTCTTCTAATTCCTCCAATTCATCTCCATCTTGCTCTCAAGCTCATTCTGTTAGTTCTCAAAAATCTCATTCGTCAGCTGAACAAAAGGGCAAACAGAAGGTTTCTTCATCTAAACCAGAGTCTAAACCGAACACACCTAATCCTAATAAAATAAAAGTCTTTACCATTAAAAAGAAAGATGAAACAACACTCATAAAACGAACATATCTTGATGACATCTCTCTTACTATTCCTGTTTCTGTGAAAGGCTCATGTGGACCCAAGAAACTTTTGGTTCCTAAATCTGCTTAATTTTTGCAGGTTATAAGTGACGAGCAGTTTGACGAAGAATGGTACATCGATAGTGGCTGCTCGCGTCACATGACAGGGAGGAAAGAAGAGCTTAAGGAATATAGGTCTCTTACAAATGGTGGCAACGTCAAGTTTGGGAACAACTCTTTCGGCACCATAAAGGGATACGGAATGTTTACCAATGGTGATTTTACTATAAGGAAGGTGACTTATGTGGAAGGACTGCAACACAACCTCATCAGTGTATCTCATCTTGTTGGAGGTACCGGTCTCAAAGTCTCATTCGACGATGAAGGTTCTGAAATTATTGAGAAGAAGACGAAGAAAGTAATTCTCAAATCGGAGCGTAAGGGTGAAATGTTTCCTCTAAACCTTAAACCCATCAAAGGAAACCCAGCTATATGCCTGTTATCAAAAGCACAATCTGACGAAAGCTGGTTGTGGCACCGAAGACTCTCTCATCTCAACTTTAAAGATATCAACAAACTTGTCACTGGAGGTCATGTTCGAGGTCTTCCATTGCTCAAGTTCGACAGAGATCATTTGTGTGCTGCATGCGAAATGGGGAAGCAGAGTCGTCAAAGTCATCCATCTATAATTAACACTAAAGTTGTTGAACCACTTGAATTACTTCATATTGATTTGTGTGGTCCATCATCTATCGAAAGCATCGGTGGTAGCAAGTATATTCTTGTTATTGTTGTTGATTTTTCACGATTTACATGGGTGTTCTTTCTAAAGCTCAAATCTGAAGAGACTCACAAGCTGAAAGTGTTCATCAAGCAAATTGAAGTACAGCTCAAGAAGGTCGTTCGCAACATCAGGAGCGACAATGGTCTGGAATTCAAGAACAGGGAATTTGAAGAATTTCTAGCAGAAAAGGGGATAAGCCACAACTTCTCAGCTCCCTACAAACCTCAACAGAACGGAATTGTCGAAAGACGAAACCGATCTTTGTGTGAAGCTGCCCGAACTATGCTAAGTTTCGCTTCCTTACCTCTTTATTTTTGGGCTGATGTTATTTCTGTTGCTTGTTTTACACAGAACAGGTCATATCTCAACAAGCGCTTCACGCTCACACCTTACGAGATTTTCAACAACAGAAAGCCCAATGTGAAATTTTTCCACGTGTTCGGCTCATGGTGTTTCATCTTTAACTCTAGAGAACACCGCAACAAGTTCGATGTCAAAGCCGACGAGGGAATCTTTCTGGGCTACTCTCTCAATTCCAAAGCATACAGAGTCCTAAACAAGCGTTCGAGGAAAATCGAAGAGACCTATTACGTGACTTTTGATGATAGCTATGTCAAAATGCTACAGGCCAAAGAAGACACATCTGGGGAAATCTTTCCTCAAACTGGCCAAGTCACAGTCTCGATCGCTAATCTATACGAGAAGTTTATGGAGCTCTTTGACGAACCAGAGAAAGCTACTCTCTCAGAAGCAGGTGCAGCAGACAACAAGGTAGACCATATGAAACAAATTGTCGAAGAAGCTGCCAGGAGAATGAACGAAGGAGGATCGAATTCTGATGAACCTCCATCCAACGATGCTTCGGTTGAGGGGGAGCCAAGCTCACAAGTTGAGGGGGAGCCAAGCTCTCCAACTGCTCCAGAAAGTCCAACTCCAACCGAAATTACTTCTCCAACCGAAAGGGCTTCACCAACCGAAGGTGCATCAACGCCTGAAAGCCCAGCACCACAAGAAACCTCTGAACCTCAAGTTTCTCAAAGCATTCCAGAAAGCTCATCTATCGAGGGGGAGCATGCTGATATGTCACTTAACTACGAAAGCCAATCCGAGCCAGAAGAAATGATCAATGCTGAACTAGACCCAACCTTTGATCCAAACTATCCTCCTCTCACCAAATGGACCAGAGATCATCCTATCTCTCAAGTGGTTGGTGATTTCTCTGAAAAGGTTCTGACCCGATCACAACTGAAGGCAAAACAGACATCCTTATTTTCCAAAGTTGAGTTTTGTATGTTTAACTCTTTCGTATCCAAAGTTGAACCGAAGACAGTTAACATTGCTCTCGATCACTCCGATTGGGTTCAAGCAATGCAAGACGAACTGAACGAATTTGAAAGGAAAAAAGTCTGGCGCCTCATTCCAACTCCTCCAGATGCCTTGGTTGTTGGTCTCAAATGGGTCTTTAGGAATAAAATGGACAAGGAAGGGAACGTGATAAGGAACAAAGCTCGTCTGGTAGTGAAAGGATATTGTCAGGAGGAAGGGATTGATTATGAAGAGACTTTCGCTCCGGTAGCTAGGCTCGAATCTATGAGAATCTTTCTTGCTTATGCTGCTCACAAAAACTTCGAAGTTTTCCAAATGGACATCAAGTGTGCATTTCTCAATGGAGAACTAGAAGAAACAGTGTACGTGGAGCAACCTCCTGGGTTCGTGAACGAAAAGTATCCAAATCATTGCTACATTCTGGATAAAGTTGTGTATGGACTCAAACAAGCTCCGAGAGCCTGGTATGAAACGCTTACTAAATTCTTAAAGATGTCCAAATTCAAACAAGGTTCGGTTGACCCAACCTTCTTTCGCAAAAAGGAAGGTAACCACCTTATGATAGTTCAAATTTATGTCGATGACATCATCTTTGGCTCAACGAATCCCAGCCTAACAGCTGAATTCAGAAAGCTGATGGAGACTAAATTTGAAATGAGCTCAATGGGTCCTATTAACCTTTTCCTTGGTTTAAATATTAGACAGGGACCCGAAGGCATCTTTATCAATCAGGAAGCTTACACGAAGACTCTCCTAGCAAAGTTTGGTATGATGGGAGACTCCAAAGTCAAAGTCCCAATGGCATTCGGCACCAAGCTAACTCCATCTCTAGACAAACCGGCTGTTGATGTCACGCTCTATCGTCAAATGATAGGCTCACTAATGTATCTTACTGCTAGCAGGCCTGATATCATGTTTTCTGTGTGCTACTGTGCTAGATTTCAGGCAAACCCACGCGAACCTCACATGCTTGCAGTCAAGAATATTCTACGCTATCTCAAGCGAACTACCTCCTTAGGTCTATGGTATCCATCCAACTCAGGCTTCTTCATTCAAGCCTACTCAGATGCAGACCTTGGAGGATGTGGACTCGACAGAAAAAGCACCAATGGCGGCTGTGAATTCCTTGACGGGAAGTTGGTTAGCTGGCAATCCAAGAAACAAACGTGCGTGTCGTTGTCTACTGCTGAAGCGGAATACATAGCCGCTGCATCTTGCACCTCCCAAGTGATTTGGATCCAGAGTCAACTTCGAGACTATGGACTCAATATGAAGAAGATCCCACTATGTTGTGACTCTGAAAGTGCAATTAGGATCTGTCATAATCCAGTGCAACACTCTAAAACCAAACACATAGCACTGAGGTATCACTTCATCAAAGATCATGTGGAAGATGGAAACGACGAAGTACACTTTGTAAGAACCACTGATTAACTGGCTGACGTCTTTACCAAAGCTCTTCCTGAAGCATCATTCAACAGAATTTTACAAGGGCTAGGTATGATGGAATCAGAGTCAGTACCTCAAACTACCTCTCAA
Source organism: Lactuca serriola (assembly GCF_051521515.1). Classification (NCBI taxonomy): domain Eukaryota; kingdom Viridiplantae; phylum Streptophyta; class Magnoliopsida; order Asterales; family Asteraceae; genus Lactuca; species Lactuca serriola. Next base: position 160,247,893 of record NC_136409.1, read on the forward strand.
CCTCAAACGTAAGAAGCGAAATTGACCGAACGTTCAGGTTCGGTTAAATAATCTGGCTCGCTCATCACCACAAAGGTAGTTTTCTTGGTTGTATATTTCATGTACAAAGTTGTTTATCTTATTGCTAAAAGTATTTTCTGTTTACATGTCTAAATTCCTTGGTTTTCTAAAATTTTCCAAAACCGAAACCTACCGAAGGTTCGGGTTCGGTTTTTCAAAATTTTCTTGAACCGAAACCAACGGAACGCTCGGGTTTGGTTTTTCAAAATTTTCTAGAACCGAAACCAACCGAACGCTCGGGTTCGGTTTTCCAAAATTTTCTTGACCCAAAACCAACCGAACGCTCGGGTTCGGTTTTTCAAAATTTTCTTCAACCGAAACCAGCCGAACGCTCGGGTTCGTTTTTTCAAAATTTTCCCCAACCGAACGTTCGGGTTCGGTTTTTCAAATTTTTCCAAAGTTTTTTTTCTTACTCTTTCCAAGTCTTATTTTTTTCTTACTTATTTTTTTTATTATTATTACTTTTTTATTTTTATTTTTTTTTAATATATATCAAAAACACCAAAAATATTTTTCTCTTTTAATTTTGTTTGTGTGTTCGTTCGTTTATGGGGATATAATTGTTGGATTACTTAAGTGTCCCTAGAAGCATGCTGCTGTATGTGTCCCAAGCCTCATAAGATTTTGAATAAAAGCCTTAATGACTTGGTATAAACAAACCTTGTCTTCCCAATTAGGCTATCATATTTATTCTGATCGTGAGCTACCTCACTCTCTTCTCACATGAGATAAGAGTTTTCTGCTTGGTCCTTATTTTCGCAGCAGAGGTACTTTAATTTCATACGCCATCTACATTACATTTCTCTATTACATTCGTTTCATCAACGTAACCCTTGAGACTCTCAGAACTTACCACTGAGGTTTATGGTTACACAACAACTGTGTTTATGATCTCAGTTTCGTGCCACTACGAGCTGAGTGAAACCCAAAATTCAACACCAAATATGAATTGACGGTGAACAATAAATTTGCTCAAGTTTTCACCAACGAATTGACGGATGTATCCTACTGAAATCTCAACTTTTTATTTTTGTGTGATTCCTATGAAATTGTTAAACACTATAACATTTCTTCCCTTGGGATCCAGTTTTCAATTTTTTTCTGAGATTTTATATTTTCCAAGCCAATTTAAAATTAATTCCTACCTACTTGTTCAACAGACTACACCGGTCTCACAAGTACTTTGTTCACTTTCTTTCTTATTTCAAGATTAGAATTGCTGAATCAAAGCGAAAGCCACCCTTAAGTAGCCTTATTAAAAGAAACCTTTCAACATTTATTAATAAATGTTTGATCGTCATTCAACGGGAAACCACATTAACACTTTGCGATCTCTCTTAATCTTGAAGGAAGAGATTCGTGCCCGGGATCATTTGTTTCGTGTCATTATTGACATCACAGTCATTCCTAAAAAGAGTTGCTTTATTTCTTTTCTTTTTACACTCTTTGCACGAAAATCTTTGATTTTCCAATATTCCGTTACTAATAATTACAGGCTGTATTATTGCTTTGGTGGTTAATTTTCAAGCTGTGGTCAAAAATCATCCACGTGGGTATTTAATTCAAAAGATGCCATTTAAAGGATAAGACAAAAGGTTGCTGACTCAGGCGGGAGTTAAACGGATTGAATTTCAAACGACGGTAAAACGGGAACGCGTGTGAATTTGGAACGTCCATACTTTTACTGACATCATGGACGCGTGTGCGAATTTCAAGCGACGCCTCTCTGGCACTTAAAGGCGCGTGAGGATTTGAACCGGTTTGTTCTGAAACGGCGCTTGTTGGGCGGCGTGATCCTAGGAATCTGACACTCTCTCTCCTACGTGATCATCGCATGCCTTAACTGTCATGCATCTGTCATTCCGGAAACCTTTTCGTATTTCCATAGAAGATTTGAAACGATTTTTCTCTCTCCTTTCCCCACTATAAAAGGCAGTCTCTACTCTCATTTACCTCTTCACTGCATCCGGAATTTCCAAGAGAGCAAACACTCCCAAAAGCTTCACTGTTCATCTTCTTCTTCTACCTTCAACAATGGCAGAATCATCCTCAGTCCATGCTACCTCACACATCCTTCTCATACGTCCACAACAATGCTTGGTGATCGACCTCACTCCTTCGTTGTATGATTCTTATATGACGCCGATCATCGAATGCTTGAAATACTCCCAGATCACTCCTGCACTCACTAGGGTTGAATCTGTGCCCATGGAGATTCTTTCGCAGGTGTATGCGACCGCTCATTACGACAAAGCAGTCGAGCGGGTGTTCTTCGAGGTTGCTGATCACAAGACCTCCATTTCTCGACAATGATTTGGTACACTGCTAGGGTTGGCTGCTGACCCATCGAGAGTTAATCCAGAGACGATTCCGATTAGGCATCTCTACAACATGTTTTACAACATGGGGTACACGGAGGCGCTCCCCTCCGTCGCAAAGTTCAAGAAATCCTGCTTGCCGCAACAATGGAACGGCATGTTTACAGTCCTCATCAAGGGCTTATCTGAACGGAGCTCAGGATCCGATGGTTCAAGTCAACTATTTCTGTCGGTTATGTATGCAATTTACAACGGAGTCAATCTAGACTTTGGGTTGGTCCTCTGGCAACAGCTCATCCAGAGCCTTTCTTCCTCTTCACGACACTCTGAGGTGTCGTACGCCCGGTTCTGGACAATTCTCACAAAATGGGCGATGGACAAATTCGACATTCCCACTGCTGCAGGTGCATCAATGTCTTCGATCGGTACTTTTCATACCACGAAGATCATCGTCTCTGATGCATCCAAGTTCTCGTTCATTGGCTCTATTCCGGAGACAATGCACGGCGATGTTCCGTCCGACAGCAGGATCATCCAGACGATAAAGGAATTCAAGGCGTCTGGTCCTAGGGTTCTAACACAGGAAATGCTCAAGTCAATCCATGACGCTGACAAACCTGTCAACAGGGGCAAAAAGGCGGAAAAAGGGATGCAAGTGACCAAGGCTCCTAAAGGTCCTTCTCCCAGGAAGAGGAAACAAACAAAACCGGCATAGTCCCCGCAACCGAAGAGAAGGAAGACTCAACCGAAGCGAAAGCTTATAATCGCTTCCTCTTCGAGTGACTCAGAAAACGAGAGTTCGGGTTCGGACGGCTCTCAAAGAGGTGACACCCCTCCCAGAGGCAACACCCCACCCCAATCGCCTACCCCAAACATGGAACTTCATGTCTCACCAGTTCCTTCACCTCCTCAAACCATCCCTACTTCCATTCCCACCATAAACCCCTCCACCACCCTACCTAAAACCTCTTTCCCTATACCACCACCCATTTTCACAGATACCACTACCACAACTGCAAAGGTTACAACCAACGTATCTGATACGGGGGTTCATACCAGTGCAACCGAAACACCACCCGTAACCGAACCACCTCAAACCGAAACCCAGCATACAACCGAACCTACCCATACTCAACCACCACCCGAAACCCCACCCACAAACACTCAACCTGAACCTACCCAAATCACAACACCCCCCGCTTCACCACCCCCACCATCTCCAGATCATGCCTCTGATGGAGATGACCCATTCCTTGGCGGTGCCAACATGACCTTCTATTCGGTCTACTTTAGTCCGTTTCAGGTTCTTAGTGACGATGAGGACGATGCTCCAGTAACGAAGAAACATCTAAAGGAGCTCAACAAGAAGGTTGATTTGCTTCTTGCGTCATCCACCAACACTCAGTCCTCTCTCTCTGAAGCCGCTCTTCAGAAGATTGTTTACGCCTTCTCCAGGGCTCAGCATGATTCTGTTGCTTCAGCCACTGCTGCCATTGACGCCTCCACAAAAGCCTGTGAGGCTGCGACCGCAAAAGTGGATAAACTATTCTCAGACACCTCTTTCCTATTAAAGTCCTTACAGGAGAGCGCTGATGCCACCAAGACAACTTTGGAACCAATCGTTCAGCAATTGGCCAAGTTCGTCTCAACGGAGTTACAGTCATTCACTACATTACGCCAATCCATCAGCGATGACAACTCGGCCCTTCATGCCTCCATTGACGAGCGCCTTGCTAAGCTTCAAGAGGATCTCGCAGCTGAAAATTCGTTAATGGACGTTTTAGCAAGCAAAACCACCGCCCTCAAGGTCAAGAGCACTCAGCTTTCAAACTCTCAACAACAGATTGAAGCTCTTCGATCCGAACGGGAGGTGATCAAAACTTGTGTTTCGGATGTACACGCTGCCCTATCTAACATCCTGGAAGCACACGATCCCATTCTCAATCACTCGGTGAGGCGAACCCTTGCTGAAAAACTTACTCCTGCCATGGACCTTCTTAGCAAAATCGAAGGCTTACCCAGTTTCGTGTCCAATTCGAAACAAGGGGGAGAAGGGAAGAAGTCTGGATCGAAACCACCTCCTTCCTCAACAGCTACTCACACAACCGAACCACCTCCGACTGGTCAAGCTTCGGGTTCGGGTGTGAAAGACAAAGGAAAGAATATAGCTGAGGAAGAAGATGAAGATGACAAGGAAACCATTGTTGACTTGCTTAAACGCAAAAACAGTCGCAATGTGGAAGACGACAATATTCGTGTGGCGCGAGAGGCTGAAGAAGCCGAACGCAAGCAGAAGGAAGCCCACGATCTCCTTGAGAGCAGGAAGACTCTCTTCCCTGCCTGGACTCGGGAGAGAATGATCAAGGAGGCCATAGATACTCCTAGCATCCTATGGCTCGAACCGGTGATATCGTTCGACTGCAATAACTCTGTCGATTCGCAGTTCGATATGTCGTTGACTCGAAAGGCGTTTATCTTCCACGCCTTCTCCAATATTTATGAAGTCCCTCATCCGAACTCTGAGGTCGATAGAGAGCTTATCGAGTTCTATCTGAAGGCCGCTCAACCACAATACCAGACATGGAGCGCTCAGAAGATCGTGAACGTTCGGGTCTTAAAGCCTTATACCAAAGGGAGATTCATCAACGTTCGGTTCAGGGTGATAAGAGGATCTGCTAGAACCGAACATCTTATATCTTTGGCAGATCTACCGAACTTAAACCCTCATGATTGGATTGTTTTGCACAACATCCTTTTGACGAATGAAGCAGAATATGGTCCTATTATAGACTATCTCAAGAGGATGATTGTTTGCTACATCATGGAGGTAGCCCTTATGGATCAGGAGATTGCCACAGTCTTCAAGAAGAAACCGAAGATAGCTCCTGTGGGATCGGCCAGTGATCTCAATCAAATGAATATGGGCAAGATCGATCCGAGACGTAATTCGGTCATGTTCACTAGAGCAGAAGGACAGAAATGTCTATTTGCTTTGGCGGATAAACATCTTTACACCAATACTTGCCTTGATCATGTTTTGTCGATCATCCGAAGGTGTAAGGAGAATGCAGCAGACGATGTCAAGTACTTCAACGACATGATCCAATGGTACATCAGATTCAGGCAAACGATACTTGCTCTGATATTTCGTCTGTTTGAGACTGTGAAGAAGAAGGTACCTGGTGCTGCTGCTGGCCCAAGTAAAAAGTGAAGATCTCGCTCCAATTGACGCAAAGGGGGAGATTGTTGAGTTGAAGACTCGTTTGAAGATTGCGTCATTGGGCTCGGCTGTTAGTCCAGTAGTTTTGTACTCCGGTTTTGGGTCTGTCCAACCGTGAGTTTGCTAGGTTTACTATATAAAGATATGCTTGCATGCATATTAGGTTAACAATTCAGAAGTAACGATTACGATAGTATTTCAGATCTTTTTATCGTTCTTGTAAACCTCCAACCCTCTACAGTTGATGTTCTTGATCGAGCTCTTCTGAGGGTTTTATTTATAATCGTTCGACTCATTTGATTCATCGTTGAGTTGTTCATAATTTTTCTTTCGTTCTTACTGTTTAATATTTGTTTACCTGTTTAAGATCTAATCGATCTTCCAGATTAAGTTTTAATCTCATCAGATGCTAAGAAGGAAAAGAAGGTGATGCAGAGTATTCCAGTGGTGTGTGATTATTCGGAAGTATTTCCCGAAGATCTTCCTGGATTACCACTTGATAGACAAGTGGAGTTCAAAATTGACTTGTTACCAGGAACCACGCCAATAGCAAAAGCACCTTATCGATTAGCACCGACGGACCTAGTTCATCGCCCTGGGGAGCTCCGGTGTTATTCGTGAAGAAGAAAGATGGAAGTATGAGAATGTGCATTGATTACGGAGAGCTGAACAAGGCAACAATAAAGAATAGATATCCGTTACCAAGGATTGATGAGCTATTTGATCAATTGCAAGGTTCAAGCTATTTCTCGAAGATCGATCTAAGGTCAGGATATCATCAGCTAAAAGTAAGAGAGCAAGATATCGAGAAGACTGCATTCAGAACTAGATATGGACACTACGAGTTCTTGGTTATGTCGTTTGGACTAACCAATGCTCTGGCAACATTCATGGATTTAATGAATAGGGTTTGTAATCCTTTCCTTGATAAATCCGTGATAGTGTTCATAGACGACATTCTGATTTACTCGAAAAGCCAGGAGGAGCATGGCAGACACTTGCAAGAAGTGTTAGAAGTTTTGAAGCAGGAGAAGCTGTATGCAAAGTTCTCCAAACGTGATTTTTGGATTCGTGAAGTCCAATTCTTGGGTCACGTGGTCAACCAAGAAGGGATAATGGTTGATCCAGCAAAGATTGAAGCTGTAATGAAGTGGGAACAACCGAAAAGTCCCACGGAGATCCGAAGCTTTTTAGGATTAGCCGAATATTACCGAAGGTTTATCCAAGGCTTTTCTTCGATTGCTACTCCATTAACAGCTTTGACCCACAAAGGAGCTACTTATGCTTGGAGTGATAAACATAAAGAAGCATTTGAGAAGCTAAAGAAGAAGCTATGCGAGGCACTGATACTTTCTCTACCCGATGGAGTTGAAGACTTCGCTGTTTATAACGATGCGTCTGGTGTTGGATTGGGTTGTATTTTGACCCAAAGAGAAAAGGTGATAGCATATGCGTCTCGACAACTAAAGGAGCATGAAAAGAATTACCCGACTCATGATTAGGAGTTGGCAGTGGTAGTTTTCACTCTGAAAATATGGAGGCATTACCTCTATGGCACGAAGTGCAAACTTTTTACTGATCATAAGAGTCTCCAATATCTCTTTAATCAGAAGGAATTGAATATGAGGCAAATACGCTGGCTAGAATTACTTAAAGACTACGACTGCAAGATACTTTACCACCCCGGTAAAGCTAATGTTGTTGCTGATGCTGTCAGTCGGAAAGTCAATCTTGAAAGGAAAAGGCCAAGAGCGTTGAGAATTGAAGTTGTCTCGACCATTGTGGAATGTATAAAGAAAGCTCAAGAGGAAGCTTCTGAAAAGAATGACCGAAAGGAGGAACGTTTGGGTAAAACGTTGGTGTTCGGTGTAAACAGTCATGGACTAAAGGTGTTCCAAGATCGGATTTGGATACCTACGACAGGAGGAATCAGTGATCTTCTGATGGAAGAAGCTCACAAGACCATGTACTCGATTCATCTCGGTAGCACTAAAATGTATAGGGACCTGAAACCCTACTACTGGTGGCCGACTATGAAGCTTGATGTTGCAAAGTATGTGGCTGAGTGTGTAACTTGTGCAAGAGTAAAGACACAACATCAGAAACTGTACGGGAGTTTAGAACCATTGCCTGTGCCGATGGGTAAGTGGGAAGACATTGCTATGGATTTTGTCACTAAACTGCCCAGAACAAAGAATGGTCACGACATGATTTGGGTGGTCGTTGATCGATTTACTAAGAGTGCGCATTTCATAGCAGCCAATGAGAAATGGTCTATGGAAAAGCTTGCGAATTCTTATGTGAAGGAAATTGTGAGGCTTCACGGTGTTCCGTTAACGATTGTGTCGGATCGTGATAGCCGTTTCACCTCAAGGTTTTGGAAAAGTCTACAAGAGGAAATGGGTACCAAGTTATGTTTAAGTACAGCTTACCATCCGCAGACTGATGGTCAGAATGAAAGAACAATACAAACACTTGAAGATATGCTAATAGCATGTACCTTGGAATTCCTAGGTAATTGGGATGAACATTTACGATTGGTAGAATTTTGCTACAATAATAGTTTCCACTCGAGCATTAAGATGGCACCTTATCAAGCTTTGTATGGAAAGAAGTGTCGTACACCGTCTTGTTGGCTTGAGGCTGGGGAAAAACAGTTTATGGGACCGGAGATGGTTCATCAAACTGCTGAAAAGTTGAAAATAATTAGAGAAAGAATGTTAGCAGCTCAAGATCGTTAAAAGAGCTATGCTGACAAAAAGCGAAGACCGGTGACTTTTGAGGTTGGAGATTCGGTTTTTGCTTAAAGTCTCGCCGTGGAAGGGACTTATAAGATTTGGTAAAAGGGGAAAGTTAAGTCCAAGGTTTATTGGACCATTTAAAGTTCTTCAGAGGGTTGGGAACCAAGCTTACAAGCTCGAATTACCCGAAGAACTGAATGGAATTCACAACACTTTTCATGTGTGTTATTTGAGGAAGTTCACGGGAGAAGTTCCCGACATGATTCCACTTTCGGAGTTGAGAATCGATGAGAACAAAAGGTTGATTGATGAACCAGAGGCAATTGTTGACCAAAAGACTAAGAAGTTGCGACGCAAGATGGTTGGGTTAGTGCTTGTCCGATGGAAACACACGAATGGGCCGAATCTCACCTGGGAGACGGAGAGTGACATGTTGAGTCGCTATCCGCATTTTTTTGTTGATGTGTGATTCCGGGGACGAAATCATTCTAAGGTGGAGAGAATTGTAACGCCTGTGTTTCCGGGCTTGCCATTTTTAGCAATGTAATAGTCTAGGTTAACCTTTGTAACCCGTTTTGAAATAACAAGAGTGTATTATTTGAGTATTATGTGTTTTGTGCTTAATTTCTTAATTATGTGGTTTGATTAATTAAGAATATAAATAAGTGTCAAAATTTAAGTGTAAAATAAACTTGATATCTTTGGCCAATGTTGTAGTAATTGAAACGAGGTTTTCGAATATATATAGAGCGCCCATATCTGACTTCGTATGAGGAAGTTATGATTTATTGAAGTTTCGACTTAGCGGTATGCAGCCTGAAATACTCGATTTGAGATCGAGCGGTTTTTAGCCGAAACAATCTAAACGAGAATCGAAGACCTCGTTGTTGGTATGGAAGCGATGACAAGTTAGGCGAGAACGGACGTCAAACGCAGAAGTTATGAATTTATAACGAAGTTTTTCTGTCCACGCCTATTAAAAATAAATTCAAAAGTAGCTGACAGAGTCTAAACGAAAGTTGTAGAGCGTAGTCTCACCTTCGCGTGGATATAAAGAACGTCGAAAACGGAGTTCGTATGAAGAAGATATGAATTTCCGAAGTTTATTTAATAATTTGTATTTAAATTTAATAATAAAAGTCGGCATTATCCGAAGAGGAGTCACCGATCTGATCCGAGGTACGCCCGCGTACTCGCGTATGCCCAGCGTACCCCGATGCATGCACCGCCTCTCACTCAAGTGACTTCGGATACGTAACCATGACGATCGAGGCAGTACGCCCCACGTAGCTGAGTACGCCTCGCGTACTCCGAGGCTCCAGCCTCCTATAAATAGGATGCGAGGGTAGCCGACTCATTTTCTCTTTTTCTCTCTTCTCTCTCTCTCTCCCGTTTTGCATCGTTTTGCATGCCAGAAGTACCCCGAATCCCCGGTAATATTCCCGAGTCCTGAAGCAAGTCCCGAGGTCCCGAAGATCCCGAGAAGTGCGATTCCCGAGCCGAAGCTCTGCCCGCGAGAAGTTCGATTTTTGTGAAGATCTTCCAGATCTGCTGAAGAATACTACTTCTGCAAGTCGTAGTGATGTCCGATCATCGTCTGATCAAGTGAGTGTGTAGTTACTTTCTTCTAACGCATAATTATGATGTATTTTATACGAAATACGTGTTATGTGTATAATTTCGTGGTTATGTGTGTGAATATGTATTCACTTTCTTCTATCTCATAGATATGATTTATTCTCTATGAAATACGTGTTATGTGTGTGTGCCTCATCTGTTATGTGGAATATGTATTGATTAAAGCATGCTATACCAGTTTTTAAACTATGTATAAAAATGTATATTTTTATCTACTAATATGTTGGGTAGAACATGGGTAGATAGTTGGTGTGTAATAAGCAGATGAGAGGCCTCGTTGTTGTTTGATTTAGTCATCTAGCGGAGTTTAGATGACGACCACTGACTTTTCTAGATAGTCTTGTGGAACACTAGCAGGCTCGCCACCTGTAGGTGTTAATGAACTCAGGTGTTCATTCGTTGTACTCCATCCCCCTCATGGTTGCCTTATTTGACTTAAATTGCTGAGGAACCCCCGAAGCATGTGTTGTCGCCCCGATGAAATATTCTTAGACTAGGTTCCTTGTGTTAGTTATTTTAGGGACATAAAGTGAGAATAACATGAATGGGTAATTGGGTTATTCTTGGTTGGTGGAAATTAAATATAATTACTTATTGTGGGTTGAAAATCCTATATGCTCACCAGGCTCCCAAGCCTGACCCACTCAGTTTTATTTGTATTACAGGAAGTGGCACAAGGGCATAAGATGGATGAACCATCAACTTGTTTTGTTTACAAGTTTGTATGTGTATATATTTTTTGAATGACTTGTAATGTTATCGTTTATGCTTTATGGTCTGTATCGGAACATGACATCCCGATTTTTGATTATATAATGAAACTACATTTCTTTTATAAAATGCTTTGGTAAACGTTGTTTTATCACGTTTTGTTTTGGGTAACAAATTCCGCAGCTCTTTCAAATCAAAAGGATTTACTCTGAAATTATTTTAAAAGCATAAATGAAAATCGGTCTTTTCTGGCCGAGATTTTGGGGATGTCACACACACACACACACACACACACACACATATATATATATATATATATATATATATGTTGTGTGCGATATAGTTCTATATGTTAAGTTATAAAGTATGTTGCTATTAATAGTTTTATCTCAAGATAAAACTGGATATGTTATATATTGTTATTGTTAGTTTTATGTCAAGATAAAACTCGATATTGTTATTGATAGTTTTATGTCAAGATAAAAATAGAAACATTATATGTTGTTATGATTGGTTTTAGGTCAAGATAAAACCTGGCTTTTACTTCAAGATATAGTTATTATACTGCCTAAATATTATGAAGTTAGGAGTAATGTTTAAAAGCATAGTCTAGTAACTTAAGGTTTTAGACATGAAAATGCTTTTGTTGTTAGAGCTATAGGAAGCCGTCAAAGTCTACATGAGTAATTGTATTCATCAACTAAGATTGGGGATCTTAGCGGAAATCCTCTGAACTGTAACCGTTAATCCCGTGTGAGCGAGGAAGTCGTGTATAATTAGTATACGGGCTGACCACCCCACTTGTGACTGTTAGCTACAATCAACCAAAAACAAGTGATGAACTATCCTTTTATTTCATATTATTCCGGCGTCGATGAAGCGTACGGTGTCGTTTCTCATGTTAAATCATGAGTGTATTTGTTCTCATGGTAATTCATGAGTGTATTGTTCTATCAGAGGTATTATGTCATAGCAGCGGTTACAGGATCATGGTAGCAAATTGTAGAAACATTATACCTTGTCGTATACAAGTATTAATATTTAGTATAAGTTTTCCCCTACTTATACCTTAAGATTATGAAATGTTTAGGTATAACACTTAAATGATAAGTATACTATTATACCTAATGTTGGAGAGTCAAAATGATACTTTCAAAACTATACTTTTGAATGTGTAAAAATGTATTATTTTATGGAGTCAAAACCTATGGACTCACCAACTTTATGTTGATGTATTTTAAAATGCATGTGTTTTCAGGAACTTGAAAAGCTAGTATGTATTCGAACATGAGAAGTTTTACTAGTATCTTTCTGTTCATTAAGAAGTATGTCATAGTCGGATATTATGTAATAAATACTAGGAAAACAATAATGTAACTTTCAATCATCAATAAAGGTATGTATTTTCTTTAAGTATTGTTCAATGTATGTTATGTAACTGTGATACGAAAAATGACGTTACACTACCCGGTGTTTCCGCCGACGGCCGGGGTGTGACAGATTGTTTCCGCCGACGGTCGGGTTCTTTATCGAGCTCTGCTGAGGATTGATTCAATTGAATCATTCGACATATTTTGATTCATTCTTGTGTCTTTTATATTGTTGTTTTCGCTTTTGTGATTAACCTGTTAAAAGATCTAAACGATCAAAGAGTTTCTTAACTCTTCAAAAAAGATTAAGAAGAATCAGAAGGCGACGTCTTCAAAAAGTCATAGAGTTCAAGATGAACCTGCACGGATCACAGAGACAGTTGATAGATGGGTGGCAGAAGAAAAAGTTGTCAAGATGTATGAGACTGGTCAGTCATCTCGACCACATCTCCCACATTCTTCTGAAGATAACACTTTATCTCAATTGTTTGAGAAAAGTGTGAAAATTGAAAATAAGATGGAAATTGTCGAAGGAAGGGCTACTCATCTCTCTGAAAGAGTGAGAAGGCTAGAAGGACAAAGGACACGAGATCAGGAATCGGTGATGGATGTCCATCATCGTATAAATTTTGCTTATAATGACATGATTACTCACGATGCCAGGATTGCAGAGTTAGAGCTCTACAATAAAACCTCAAGAAATGAAGAACGCACGGGAAGTCTTGAGCAGAGAACTCAAGCACTTGAAGAGCAAGTGGTTAAGGTTACTGACGTGCTGGGTCATCACTTAGGTTTTTAGTAGATAAGCTACAACTAGTGGTTGTGTAAATATAGAAAATCAGACTAGTTAAGGCAAGAAGAGTAAAAGTTTATAGCAAGGATGTAGAAAACCTTGCAAATTTTATAATGTTTATAGAAACTTTTCTCTTATAAACCAAAATAAACTGATGTAACCACTGGTAATAATATGAAGCATACGTTATAGTAATCATTATGTTGTCTATTATGTTTTACGCTGTGAATAATAACTAGAGTATTTAGTAATCATATATTAAATGATCAATAAAACTCATAAAAATTCTTATTATTTATAATAGGAACTAAAACAAAATGCCTAGAAGGAGTAATCGGCTAAACCCTAACCGACCATCAGCACGACAACAACAACCACCGCCAAAAATAAACCCCTCAATGAGTACAGTGCAACTGGAAGAAATCATAGCTCAAAGAATTGTTGTGGCTCTATCTAATGTCACAAGAGATGGAGTTAGAAATGAAGGCCATGTAGGGACCGCTAGAACATGTACCTACAAAGATTTTATGAATTGTAAGCCAAAAATATTTCATGGAAATGAAGGGGTAGTTAATTTGACGAGGTGGATAGAAAAGACAGAGTCCGTCTTTCAAATAAGCTTTTTGTCCAGGCAATTGTAAAGTACAATTTGCAGCATGTACTTTCGCTGATGCAGCACTTACATGGTGGAATAGCCATGTGAATACAATGGGGATTGATACTGCAAATTCCATGAAATGGGAAGAGCTAAAAATAATGCTAGTAGAGGAGTATTGTCCTAGGGAGGAAATACATAAGCTGGAACAAGAATTGTGGACCCTAACCATGAAGGGTTCAGAGATAAAAGCTTATACTGCTAGGTTCAATGACCTTGCAGTAAAGTGTCCAACACTTGTAACTCCTGAATATAAGAAGAAAGTGTTATGAGTGTTATGAGTGTGGAGAAAGAAAGTGTTATGAGTGTGGAGAAGTTGGACATATCAAGAACGAATGTGCAAAGTTAAGGATTCAAGGAGGCATAGGACGTGGTAGGGCGTTTGTGATCGGAAGCAAAGAGGCTATCCAGGACCCTTCGGCCGTATCTGGTACGTTTCTCATAGATAATTTATATGCTAGCATACTCTTCGACTCTAGAGCAGATCGAAGTTTTATAACTCCGACATTTAGAAAATTGTTAAGTCATAAGTCTAGCAAATTAAAAGAAATCTACGAAGTATAAATCGCTTACGGACAATTTGAGAAAACATATGAAATCCTAGAAAATTGTTTGTTAACTCTTAATAACTACCTTTGTCACGTCAACCTCATGCCAATGCCTATCGGTAGTTTTGATGTCATAATTGGCATGGATTAGTTATCTTCACACCGCGCCGAAATTTTATGTCATGAGAAAGCCATACGACTACCCTTACCAAACGGTGAAGCCCTGATTATCTATGTTGATAAGTCTGGGAAAAACCTCAAAGTCATTTCAAAGTCATTTCTTGTACCAAGACACATAAATATCTACATAAGAAATGTAGTGCATTCTTAGCCCACATTGTAGATAAGAGAAGAAAGATAAAAGAAATCAAGGACATACCTCAAGTATGTGATTTCCCTGACGTATTTCCTGAAGATCTACCTGGAATACCTCTCGTCCGACAAGTCAAGTTTCAAATCGACTTAATTCCAGGAGCAGAACCAGTAGCGAAATCTCCTTATCGGTTGGCTCCATCTGAAATGCAAGAATTTTCTAGCCAACTACAAGAACTTCTTGACAAAGGCTTTATCCGACCAAGTTTTTCACCTTGGGGAGCACCAATCTTGTTTGTCAAGAAGAAGGATGGATCCTTTTGAATGTGTATTGATTTTCGGGAGCTGAACAAGCTAACGATCAAGAACCGTTATTCGCTTCCAAGAATTGATGATCTATTCGATCAACTGCAAGGATCTAGCTACTACTCAAAGATAGATCTTAGATCAGGATACCATCAACTCAAAGTACAAGAAGACGACATTCCAAAAACAGCATTTAGAACTCGTTATGGTCATTATGAGTTCTTAGTTACGTCTTTTGGATTGACGAACGCCCCAGTAGTGTTTATGGATCTCATGAATCGTGTTTGCAAACCATACTTGGATAAATTCATGATTGTATTTATCGATGATATATTGATATATTCATGAACCAAGGAAGAACATGTTCAACACCTGCAAATAATCCTAGAACTACTAAGAAAAGAAAAGTTGTACGCTAAATTCTCCAAATGTGAGTTTTGGATTAGAGAAGTACAATTTTTAGGTCATGTAGTTAGCAACAAAGGAATTCATGTTGACCCATCCAAAGTTGAAGCAATCAGGAATTGGGAAGCACCAAAGACGCCAACAGAGGTGTGTCAATTCCTAGGACTTGCTGGCTATTACCACAGATTCATAGAGAATTTCTCCAAAATAGCCAAGCCGCTTACAACACTAACCTAGAAGGATACGAAGTTCAATTGGGAAGAAAAACATTAAGATGCATTTCAGAATATAAAGCAAATGTTGTGTAGTGCACCAATCCTATCCCTTCCAGAGGGGACAGAAGATTTCGTTGTATACTGTGATGCATCAAATCAAGATTGGGATGTGTGTTGATGCAAAGAGGAAAAGTTATCGCCTATGCATCACGACAACTTAAGGTGCATGAGAATAATTACACTACCCATGATCTTGAATTGGGAGCTGTAGTTTTTGCACTAAAAATCTGGAGACATTACCTATACGGTACTAAGTGTACTATTTTTACCGACCACAAGAGTCTCCAGCACATCTTCGACCAAAAAGATCTTAATATGAGACAACGAAGATGGGTCGAATTGTTGAATGATTACGAATGTGAGATTCGTTATCATCCCGGAAAGGCAAATGTGGGAGCAGGTGCCTTGATCCGGAAAGAATATATTAAACCCTGATGGGTACGAGCATTAACTCTAACTATCCATTCTAACTTTACCGCACAAATTAGAGAAGCTCAACTTGAGGCTCTAAAAGAAGAAAACATCAAGAACGAAGCTTTGCGAGGAATGGAAAACAAACTTATACAAAAAGATGACGGAATGCGACACTTTATGAACCGAATTTCGACGCTTAAGTTCGGTGGAATCAGGGACTTGGTCTTAGAAGAATCCCACAAGTCCAGATATTCTATGCATCCAAGTTCTGACAAAATGTACTTAGATTTAAAAGTACATTATTGGTGGCCAAGCACGAAGGCAGAAATTGCTACTTATGTGAGCAGATATTTGACTTGTTCTAGAGTGAAGGCAGAACATCAAAAGCCTTCAGGTTTACTTCAACAATCGGAAATACCTGAATGGAAATGGGAGCAGATTTCAATGGACTTCATCACTAAGTTACCCAAAATTTGACACTATTTGGCTAATAGTCGATAGATTGACTAAGTCTGCTCATTTCTTACCAATTAAGGAGAACGACAAGATGGAGAAACTGACTAGAGTTTATCTTAAGGAAATTGTTAGATTGCATAGAGTTCGAAGTTCTGTTAATTCTGACCAAGATAGTAGATTCACTTCACGATTTTTGCAATCTCTACAAAAATCCTTAGGAACACGTCTAGACATGAGTGCAGCTTACCATCCACAGACTGATAGTCAGAGTGAGAGAACCATTCAGACTTTAGAAGATATTCTCCAAGCCTGTGTAATAGACTTTGGAAATGCGTGGGATACTCATTTACCGTTAATTGACTTTTCCTACAACAATAGTCATTACACCAGCATCAAGGTTGCACCGTTTGAGGCTCTTTATGGATGAAAATATTGTTCCCCAATATGTTGGGCAGAAGTTGGAGATACGCAGATGGCCAAAGAACGTACAGGGGATACCTTACGTACTGGACCAGAAATAATCCACAAGACAACTAAAAAGATCGTGCAAATTAAGGATCGATTAAAGGCTACACGTGATCGTCAAAAGAGCTATGCTGACGTAAGACGTACGCCTTTAGAATTCCAAGTTGGAGATAAAGTAATGTTGAAGGTCTCTCCTTCGAAAGGTGTAATTCGATTCGGTAAGCGAGGCAAACGAAACCCACGGTATATAGGACCTTTTGAAATTCTAGCTAGAATTGGTTCTGTCGCATACCAACTCAAGTCGCCTCAAGAGCTAAGTAATGTACACGATGTTTTTCACGTATCAAATCTCAAAATATGTCTATCCGATGACACTCTTGTGGTACCTCTCGACGAGATACAAGTCAATACCAAACTCAACTTTTTAGAAGAACCTGTCGAGATCATGGATCGAGAAGTCAAAAGATTAAAGCAAAGTCGTATTCCCATAGTGAAATTTCAATGGAACTCTT
The DNA here is from genome assembly GCF_051521515.1 of Lactuca serriola. Lineage (NCBI taxonomy): Eukaryota > Viridiplantae > Streptophyta > Magnoliopsida > Asterales > Asteraceae > Lactuca > Lactuca serriola. The sequence continues at coordinate 160,265,092 of NC_136409.1, forward strand.
TGTGAGGACCTGAATTTACTTAGGAACGTGAAGATCAGATGAAAGAAAAATACCCCCAACTGTTTGACAAAAGCCTATCCACAAGATAAATTTCGGGACGAAATTGTTCTAACGGGGGGAGAATGTAACACTAGTCAAAATAGGTCAATAGACAATCACATGTGATTATGCCAATCATGTAATGTGATTATGTTAACCTAGTAATGTGGTAAGAGTATTATGTAGTTCATGATAAATTCTAATACAAATATGAACTTTCTTTATGATACAACTCAAAGTATACGTCCATACGATTCCAAAAATATAGAGAACGCCTGAATCTGACTTCACATGAAGAAGTTATGATAAACCGAACACTATAAATCTCTATAATAAGAGGAATTTAAAATACACGTAGAATTAGCTATTTAAGTCTAAAAGTGTCACACCCCAAAACCGAAAATGGCGGAATACGTTTCGGGGTGGAGGACGTCATGTACAGTATCATCATAATTGCATAATGGTAAAAGCAAGAAACATACAACCATTTCATTTACATAGTGAAATTAATTACAAGCGTGTTTTGTATTGTTCAACAAACACCAAAGTAAATCAAAAATAAGAGATGGGTCTTGTATGCTCCACCTTCTCCAAAAATGTTGCATCTGTACCTGTCTATCTTTGACATGAGGATACAAGTTATTTTGAAAACGAGTATCAGCATAAAGCTGGTGAGTTCATAAGAATTTAGTGTGAGTTTTTGTATAAAATGCATTAGGGCTAATAGTATGAAAAACTGCAATTTACGTTCATAAGTAGTAGAAAACCCTAGAAAATCCTATATTTTTCCAGGAAATACATTGTAAGTGAAAATCAGTGAAAAAGTATGTATTCTTCATCTTGGAAAACCGTTCATTGTAAAAGTATATTGGTAAACCTCCAATAAGTAATGAGATATATTATGTTCAACCTGTGGTTAGTGATAGATACTTATTACTTCGGGATACAACTTAGCCTTTAGTTTAGTATTTTAGCGTAGCTATAGTGTATTCCTTGTACATTACCAATAGTGAGAATAATAGAGTACCCCATGACTTTCCCGGTCATGTACCGTGTAGTTAAGTAGTGGCATCCCTGGGCCTGTACGGCGCGGACTGGAGTTGACAGTCGGGATGATATAGCGTTTTCCCTATATAGATCTATACATGTAGTGTTGTCTTCCTGTCGGAAAACTCCGGGCGTAGTGGGTAGCGAATAGAGTATCTCGTAGTGGATTAGTGTGTTATCATCTGTTTAGTACTTTCTCTTTTGTTATAGTGTAGTAGTCATTTAGTATAGTTCATAGTGTGTTCCCTTACTAGTGTATTGTCAGGTAATAGTGTATATTATAGTGTAGAGAGTAGTGGCTATAGTGAGTAGTGGTAGTAGTAGCATTAACTATACCTATTATAGCTAACTTAGTGTGTATGGTTCTTGTCATTTTAGTGATTTAGGCAGCTAATGAAATGAGCAATACTCGTATCCCATACTAATATACAAGATATATAACTAAGAAATCAACGATAGTCGGACGGATAACCACAACCCTAAGCCCACAATCAAACAAGAACAGGAAATAAGGCGAGCTATCGGTCCTAAGTCCTTCGAGTCTTACTTATATAAATATATCAGCGTGGTTACATTTTATAAGAAGATTTGTTTAAATAAAAGTATTGTCCAAAAGAAACATTTAAAAACTTGTTTGTTTATCCAAAATAGTTTTGAAAACGTAGAATTTATTTATAAGGCATAGTGATAAATCACATGTCATTTGAACTACGGATAGTGAATCACATGTGATTAATTTCCGTAACATGAATAATTGTCTTGTATAAATTTCCATAAACATGTATAATCAACTTGTATCCCCCCCCCCTAAAACATATAAAACGTTTGAAAGGTTCATTAAAGGGGTATGAACTCACCTGAAGTCGCGTAAATCGGGTGAACCGGGTAAATCGGGTAAAAGTGTCGGTTGAGCGTTTTGTACCAAATAACAACTTGTGCGCCTTTTAGGACCCTAAGGTCATATGAAATATGTATTTTACAAGAAATTAATCATTTTATGCTTTTCATTAAAGTATTTAGGCATTCTAGCATCAATTCGGGGTTTTAAGGCCTAGAAGGGGTTCCCGGGAGTGGTACAAGGCCAAGAGGGGTTTGAGGGGAAGTCCATGAGTTCACTCCCTTGGAGTTTATGGCCTAAAGGCCACTCCTTGGGAGTTTACGGCCGTAAGCCCCCTAGGCTTGGCCTTAAACTCATGTAGTACTCCAAAATTGCAAGTTAAGGCCTTATTTCACTTCTCTAATTTTCTAGCAAGTGTCTTGGACTAATTTGGAGGGTTTAAACGCTCATTTTGGGGAGTTTACGGTCCAGTCATGTGCTTGGGCCGTAAACTCCATTTAATCCTTCAAAATGGATGTTTAAATGGTCCAAAACACTTCCCTACACCTTAGATAAATTTTTGAAGGCCTTAGGTGGAGTTTTAGGGACTTTTTGGCATAATTACTAGGTGTTTACGGCCCAAGCTTAGACTTGGCCGTAAACTCCTCTTTTTGTCTCTAAATGGTGTTGTTTAACGGCCTTAAACATTTCCTAGGGTCATAGCTAAATTACTACATGCCCTAGATGAGTTTTTGGAGCAAATGGCATGGAAAATTTGGTGTTTACGGCCTAAGCACAAGCTTGGGCCGTAAACTCCTTTTTAGATCATAAAAGCTTATGTTTTCATGTCCAACTCATCTAGGCTATATCACTAATTATTGTACAAGCTTATGGGAAAGAAAAATGGGTTATTTGGCCAAGTTTTGGGTGTTTACGGCCTAAGGGGCTTCCTAGGCCGTAAACTCCCTTTAATCTACTAAATCCTTTGATTTTTGGCCTCTTAATGCTATGGACTATGATTAGAGCAAGATAGGGAAGAAACCCCTACGTTTGTAAGCCGGGATTTGCGGTTTTGGAGTCGGGTTCGGGTCTAGAGAGAGAAAGTAGTGAGGGAGAGTGAATGAGTGGTAAAAGAGCTTAAAAGTGGTGTTCATTTGCTTATATATGTCTCGGGTATTGCACCCGGTACATGGCTACCCGATGCTAAAGTTTAACGGGGTTAAAACTTCTTACCCGGGTGAAGTGATTGAAAAGTAATATAACTCTATTTAGTTAAACGGGGTTAACACTTACAAGTTATAATTGTTGGGTTTTGAGCATTCTAACACTCCTAAGTGTACATGCAACCCTAAATACCTTGGACCTACGTTTTCTCTATTATACATGCAAATAAGAACTTCCAAGGTATTATCCTAATCTAGCATACAAAACAATGAGTGTAACAAGATAGAATACATACCTCTTTGATGTAGAAAGTCTTCATGAAGCTTGAGTGCCTAGCCCCAATAGTGTGGAAGCCTCAAATGGAATCACAATCACCAAAACACTTAGAATAACTTGAGAGAATTCTACAACTCATGAAATCGGCTAGCCCTTTCACTTCATACACTAGTGGCCGATTTTGGTCAAGAATAAGATGCTTATATAGTTAGGGTTACACCATGTAAACCCTAATTGACATGGCTTTTCATTTCCATGATCCATGGGTACAAATACACCATGGAGCATCCATGGACCATCCTATGGGTTTTAGCCCAACTTGATTATCCATGGAGCATTAGCCCACTATACAAGTATGGATGATTTACACAATCAACCCATATATTTAATTAGTCTTCTTTTGATCACTTAATTAATCCTAGATTAATTCTTGATCAATACTAATTAAATAATCTTATTATTCTTATTATTAATAGACTAGAACTTATAATATATTAATAACCATAAGTGTCTTATTTCTCTCATTATAGTCTATCCAAGTGCATGATGGTATGCAACCCAAATGGACCATGTCGGGTCGGGTCAAGTCTTACCAATTATAGTTATGGACTTAGACATTAATCCAACAGTCTCCCACTTGGATAAGTCTAAAACTATTATTGCGTATGACTTCAGGAACCAACTGGCAATCGCAGCTCTCAAAAGCTTCTGTCGAACTCTGACCTTGTAGATGAACTCTGACCTTTGTCAGTGACTTGTCCATTAGATAAGGGATCATATATTCCTCCATTCTAGATATCGTATGGACTGAGACATGGATTATAATCATTCTCTCTGTCCATTTGTTGTTTCCCGATTTCCGATTTATGACGACTGACTAATTGAACAAATCAAATCAGTCCTGGCCCGGCCGAGCACTTCCATTTGTCATCATCAAATCATCGAGGGGCCCACATATATCGCTTTTATCCCGAAGGTAAAAGGAACAGATAAACTTCGACTCATATGGCTTGTTCTACTACTTGTTGAATCATACACAAAGGCACGTTTTATAGCACCGAGTTACCAAATGCGTTTTCGTGCAATCAATGTACTATCAACTCATAGTAACAACTCATATCTCTAGGTTTGAAGAATATAAGATATTATCGTCTCATGATCACTCGTGATAAAATCCATGAAGTGATTCCAATGAGCGCGGGTTGAATCCAATACTCAGAACTTATGAGCACTCATGAGTGTTGTAGCCCTTTGTCCAACACCTTAGACCTCTACAAGCCAACTCATGACAGTCTTAATTCGTATCTACTTCCAACATATGACCGACTGTGGATGGTTTGAATAACTTAGTCATTCTGGAAGAATAACCCAGTTTATTCGGGAAGTCAAAACATGCAAAATGAAACACAATAATAATTGAATCCAATATGGTATCAACCCTTTGAACATAAATAAAACACCTTTTATTTATCACCATATGATTACACATTATTCATTGTATACTGTTTCAGCTATCAACTTTATTCTTGAATTTAAAACAATAGTTGTCCCATGCTCCAAGCATGTACACTATGTTTTCTAAACACTAGTCATGCCACACACCAAGTATGCATACTATGTTTGTCTATGATTTTTACTTTGTGAACTAGATCAATTGAACATAACTTCAATGATTCTCTTTTCACACTCCCAAATCCTTACTGCAAATGCAAGAATTCCAAATTCATGCCATTTACTGAAATCTGTTAGATTCTAAACTTATATGCATTGATCCTCTTGTAACGATTATGCACAAACTCACAAAGACTTGGCAACAATCATTACAGAGTATTCCAAAGGAGATCAACTCCTTGGAAATATCCTTCTTGCATTAAGTTTCCTTAATCTTACACAGATTGAAAATTCTAACTTTGAAACATTTCCAGATTCCATTTTGACTATCACTTCTGAACAAGAGTTGCCTCCTTACAGATTATGTCAATATGGTCCTTCTAGAATTATCACTATACTTCCAATTGTCCTTGAGTAACCAATCTTTGGTAAACCTTAGATTGTCCTCGACAATTGTTTAATCCTTTTAGTCATATCCAGTTCTAAACCTTTTCCCTTCTTAATGCCCCAGGCATTTGGAAAATTTTAGAAAGGATGAATATAGCACATGTAATCGATCCTATATCCGAAGCATATGGGACACGATTCATGATGTCTCACATAAAGACTAATCCAGTCTTTTGCTATAATATTTCCATTTCAATTTGCCAAGTTCTCATAATTCAAATTATGAAAAGGGATGCCGTAATCATAATCGAATTTAAGAACGCAAATAATGGACTCATATACAAAATTTCCTTATGTTGAGCCATTCCAACATGAAATTCATATATATCCTTGACTAAATGATTAAAACCTCACGATCTAAGCTTATAGATTTGAGATGAAGTATAATTTCCTCTCCCTTAATTATAGCAAAACAACTCTTTCCCAATTGAAACTTTTGTTTTCTATAATTAACATTGCTAACTTGCAATACTTATCATAATTATCATGCTCCCACTAACATGATGATTATTAGCATATCACTTATGCTCCCACTAGCTTTGACATGTACTCAGAAATTAGCTGGACTTCTAGAAATCAATACTTCATTGACTTTCTTACCAAAGTTCAGATTTCTAATGCTAGATTGTTTTGATAAAACTTTATCAAAATCATACACCTTCCCTTAGATAGCACACTTGTGTGTCTAAACAATTATGAAGAGGTATGCTGTAATCATAATGGTTAGACCTTTTTGCCATTTCTCACAAGTCCAGGTTAGTGTGCCGGTAAACCACACACGCTCCACTAACGACTTTGAGAATGCAAATATCACAATTGCTATCTAGCTAAAATCTACTTAGTGAAAGTGTTTCCTCACCATCATTTTCGTGAATCGGAGAGAAACCTTATGACACTTAGATTTAATGGTGTATGTGTTCTTATCCATGTGAATTATCAAAACCATAGTCACAAGACAAGGATAATGACAAATCCTAACTCATATGGATTGAACTCAATCTTAATTTCTTGCCACCTGGCAGCTCAAGGGCCTGCCATTGCTTCCAAGTTGTTGAGCAACACATTGAGAACTCTAAGAACTCATATGCAAAGCCAACTTTAACTGGAATAGGCACAGAATATGTCAACACGATAGATTATAAACCTCAAGTCGTGTGCTAGTGAAGAACTTCAGGTTCTATTCTTGATTAGTTCTTGAGACTTTCAAGACCTTTAAGACTCCCACTGTCCTCTTGATCTATAAGACTCCCTTGTCAAACATCCAAGAGATAGTGTGAATTCTAATCAAGACAAACACTTCACACAATTGGCCTAAGTTGGTCTTTGTTTTATCCAAAACATCACAACTTACCAATTTCAAATGTACAAGAGTAGAAAACCTTTACTCTTACATTTGACAAGTGTTTTAAACCTTCTTTTGATACATGTCACTCAAGTTACAATCTTGGAGTATGACTCTAAGACTTGTATTGGAACGAAGTATGACCCATCTTCTTGATTTAACCATTTCAACAATTCAAGATCCCTTTTCTTAGTCATAAGAATGCACTAAGATTTCCTTAGAGAACTAATTGTGATATGGTTTCTTAATCATTAAGATGATCACAAAAACTGATACTAAAGTACTCTCCCATCTTTTCAGATTTGAGAAACTTTTATCCTTCTGCCTAATTTGATTCTTCTTATTCGCTCTGCCATACATTGGAACCTTTTTCCAATGTCTCAGAATTACACTTAAGCTTGTAAGTATAATCATATTTACTGAGCGTTAGTAAACTATGACGAATAGTCTTATCAATCTTTTGTGGTGGACTTAATCAGTGCACAAGACTATGCAATCGATCCCTTAGTCCATTACTTGACTCACACATCCATGTGAATAAGTAATTAGTCTTAATTTTCCAAAACTTGAAAGTTCTCATTCATCATGCTATACAACTTGCATGATTCCAAGTTTCGGTCCAATTGAAACTTGGGTGATGAGAATCTTTCCTTATTTGGTAAATTTAGACATTACCACAAATGAAAGAATCAATTTCATATTTCCACTCTTGCTATTATTGGAATCATATAAGCAACAATTTTTTCTCAAATGCCATTGTAAGGATATTTTAAAATAAATAAAATCAAAAATTTTTCTTTTATTTTAAAACTTTGCGGAAAAACTTATCCTTACAGTGCATAAGCACATGAAAACTTGTTGTTATCTATTCCTAAGCAATATATCATAACTCCTAAGAAGTAGCTCAAGAATCCGATCTTCAAACTATGCGATAGAAATCCATCTACGCCATCAGATTTAGCATATTCTTACTTTAAGTTTCTTCACTTTTCTTTGATTCTTAAAACATCACCATGTGACCCAGTCACATCATGTATCAAGAATCTCAGAATAGAAACTTAGCAGAGTTAGATAGTGGACTTTACCTGAAGTAGAGTCAAACTTATTGACTTTAACATCCTTAGGTAAATTTGGCAGCTTCGCAACCAGTGCCCCTTCCTTTGGCAATATAAACATATGGACCCTTTGATAATGGTACACGAGACTATCATAGACTTAGCTTTTCTCTTTACCATTTGGTCAACCGAGTTGACTATGGCCGATCCCTTTCCACTGGGAAGAGAGAGCTTTACTAGATATCATTGTCAATGTCCATGAAGTTTAGCAAGTTGATCTTAGCAAATAGATAAGATCATTAAGGGTCTTGTCATAGTCTGTTTCATAGGTGTCCCAAAGGAACTCACTATGTGACTTAGAAAGTGATTGAACCACCAACTTTCTCAAGACTTTGACACCCAACTCTCCCGGCTTGTCAATATGTGACTACATCTCCAAGATGTGTTCACACCTAGACCTTGCCTTGCCAATAGGGCTTGAGTGACCTTAAACCTTTCAAGAGCTTGTGGGTTAGGGAGAATAATTAGAGGAGGTGAAAGAAGTATGATTTCCAAGGGACATCATCTTCATTTAGGAAAGCTTGTTTCAAGAGATTTGGGAAGATCATAAATGTCTAAACCAGACATGTTTTGGGAGATATTCAAGATAGTTGATTTAAAGTCCTTAATATGACACCCAATATGAAATATTAAGGCTAGGACCCAACAAACTATTTTATAACTTAGAAGAGGTATGCCGTAATCCAAGCTATAAAATATTTGAAGGTAGGTGAATGACGATTCACCAATTTCACCAAGATAAACGAAATGTATTATTAGGTTTTAATTGGTTTTGAAACTCCTAGATCTTTAAGATTCATTGAACTGTTCAAAGGCATGTTTCAATCTCGAGTGTGCCCTTCAGGTTTTGTGACTGGGATGCCGAGGATCACAAAACAAGGTGTGAAGTAACCATGCAAATTACTTGGTACCCTTAAGTGTTTACCTCTCAATCGATGTGCCGGTTAACCACACACGCTCCATCGATACTATGATAAACATTAAGTTACCCTTTGCCTACCTTGTTAAATACGAGTTAGTGTGTCGGTTAACCACACACGCTCCACTAACCGACTTAAACAAAGTGCAAAGTGTAATTTCATGGATTAGCACCTTATTCACATTTTCCTAAGTAACTAAGATTGGGTATTTATAAGAGTTTAGTTACTTAGTATTTATCATTATTACTTTTAATGAAGGGAGAATTTATAAGTCCTTGTCTTACCCGTTCGGCTAACGACCCTCCACCAGTCAAGCAAGCGGTGGGTGAGAGTGGACACCCATTAAGTTGCCATTTTATAGGCAACAACCTTGTACCCACCTTATAGACCAGCTTCGTGAATGAGGCATATTAGCGGTAAGACTGACTTTACTCTTATACATATATATATTATTAACTTATAATATTATAAAGTATAAGGGTTGAATTTTAACTTTTAAAATTCTAAGGGCTAACTTGGAATTAAAGTATTCATAAGGAAAACTTTTCAAATTCCAAAACTTGAGGGCAAGTTTTGAAACTATTCAAAACTAATTAATTCCATAACTTATGTGTTTAAAGTAGTTTTAATCCAAAAACTCTTCAAGTTCCATAACTTGAGGACAAGTTATGGAAGACTTTAAACTAATAAAAGAACTAACTTTTTCTTTATTTTATAACTTATGGATTTAATTATGGTTACATATTTTTCTTTAATGAAGTGACTCTTGAACTTCCATAACTTGAGGACAAGTTATGGAGTCATAAAAAATTATTCAATGACACAAGACTCTTCATTTTTGTAACCATTGCCAACTTTTATGAATCTTATGAGTCTTTAATGTGACTCTTCATGTAACTTGAGGACAAGTTACACAAACACATTTTATACTCAAACTCTTAGATTAAAATGGATTGAAAACAACTATTTCAATTAACTTTTCTATTAATCTAAGCAACTCATAAGAACAAGATAATTCAAATCAAACTTTTTCATGTAATTAGTCTAAACCTTAAACTAATACAAAACATGAATCTATTGACAAATATCTTTGAAAATGGATTAGCATGAACATTACCACATTCAAAAAAACAAGTTTATAAGTTCAAAAACAACTTAGGGTAATGTTCCTAGTCCATTTCTAGCCAAAAAAAACTCGAAAATATGCTGTCTGGGGGTCCAACTCGGCGAGTTGGATCGAATTGATCACATTTTAGCCATGGACTTGCCGAGTCCTCTGATGGACTCGCCGAGTCTGATGATCAGACAGCACCAAATTCGTTTTTTCAGCTTCTATTGCAGGTATAACAAGAAAACAAGCCTAGGCTCTGATACCACTGTTGGGTTTTGAGCATTCTAACACTCCTAAGTGTACATGCAACCCTAAATACCTTGGATCTATGTTTTCTCTATTATACATGCAAATAAGAACTTCCAAGGTATTATCCTAATCTAGCATACAAAACAATGAGTGTAACAAGATAGAATACATACCTCTTTGATGTAGAAAGTCTTCATGAAGCTTGAGTGCCTAGCCCCAATAGTGTGGAAGCCTCAAATGGAATCACAATCACCAAAACATTTAGAATAACTTGAGAGAATTCTACAACTCATGAAATCGGCTAGCCCTTTCACTTCATACACTAGTGGCCGATTTTGGTCAAGAATAAGATGCTTATATAGTTAGGGTTACACCATGTAAACCCTAATTGACATGGCTTTTCATTTCCATGATCCATGGGTACAAATACACCATGGAGCATCCATGGACCATCCTATGGGTTTTAGCCCAACTTGATTATCCATGGATCATTAGCCCACTATACAAGTATGAATGATTTACACAATCAACCCATATATTTAATTAGTCTTCTTTTGATCACTTAATTAATCCTAGATTAATTCTTGATCAATACTAATTAAATAATCTTATTATTCTTATTATTAATATACTAGAACTTATAATATATTAATAACAATAAGTGTCTTATTTCTCTCATTATAGTCTATCCAAGTGCATGATGGTATGCAACCCAAATGGACCATGCCAGGTCGGGTCAAGTCTTACCAATTATAGTTATGGACTTAGACATTAATCCAACAATAATTACTTATGATAATATTAGGACATATAAATAACTAGATATTTGTTGACTGGCGACTCCAAACATTACTGAAAAATAACATATAGCGACGCATTCCGTTAGTGAAGATGGGATTTGTAACAGCAATAGATTTGGGGTTGTCACAAAAAGAGAGTTGTAGTAATCGTAAATACCTACGCGTGCATGTAAAGAACGTCAAAAACGAAATTCGTATGCAAACGTTATGGCATTCCGAAGATTTAGCTTTTTAAAACCCTAAACTAGCTAATTCACGACGTGAGTTTTATGACGCTCACGACATTCTGTCATAATTCGGAATCTAGATGCTGCGAGAGGATAGGATTCAAATTCACGACGTGAGTTTTATGACACTCACGACGTGAGGAGTCATTTATCCATATCTCGGAATCTAGAAGGTATGACGAGGCTGCGAGGGGATAAAATCCAAACCCACAACGTGGACATCAAATTCATGACGTGAAACTGGAATTGTGACACCTTCCGAAGCTAGGAATGCAAATAGCAAGTCTACGAGGATAAGATCCTAAGTCATGATGTGGGGGTCCAAAACCCACGACGTGGGGGTCCAAAATCCCTACTATAAATAGCAGGTACCACTTCAGCCATTCTTACACCAAAACTTCTTCCCTTTCTCTCCTTTGCTGAGGCCATCTTGCATCCCGAGCCCCGACGATCTCACACGCTGACCATTTCGCTTAGATATCATAAAATCACGCTACTAGGGTGAGTTTCACGGCCCTACTTTCTAATATTTTCGGGGGAAAACGCATGCTAAATATTGTATATACGTTATTATTATGTCTATACGATAGTATATTAGTATCAATATATATAGTTATAATAACCGAAATATAGTTATTTCGTATCTGAAAATATACAACTATCGTAACATTGTTAACATATTATTGTTATAGTAGTATATTAATGTAGATCTTGAGTTATACTTAGGATTCTATATATATGTTGTGTGCCATATAGTTCTGATGTTATATTCGGAAGTTCTATATGTTAAGTTATAAAGTATGTTGCTATTAATAGTTTTATGTCAAGATAAAACTGGATATGTTATATATTGTTATTGTTAGTTTTATGTTAAGATAAAACTTGGTATTGTTATTGATAGTTTTATGTCAAGATAAAACTAGAAACATTATATGTTGTTATGATTGGTTTTAGGTCAAGATAAAACATGGCTTTTACTTCAAGATATAACTGTTATACTGCCTAAATATTATGAAGTTAGGAGTAATGTTTAAAAACATAGTCTAGTAACTTAAGGTTTTAGACATGAAAATGCTTTTGTTGTTAGAGCTATAGGAAGCCGTCAAAGTCTACATGAGTAATTGTATTCATCAACTAAGATTGGGGATCTTAGCGGAAATCCTCTGAACTGTAACCGTTAATCCCGTGTGAGCGAGGAAGTCGTGTATAATTAGTATACGGGCTGACCTGTTAGCTACAATCAACCAAAAACAAGTGATGAACTATCCTTTTATTTCATATTATTTCGGCGTCGATGAAGCGTACGGTGTCGTTTCTCATGTTAAATCATGAGTGTATTTGTTCTCATGGTAATTCATGAGTGTATTGTTCTATCAGAGGTATTATGTCATAGCAGCGGTTACAGGATCATGGTAGCAAATTGTAGAAACATTATACCTTTTCGTATACAAGTATTAATATTTAGTATAAGTTTTCCCCTACTTATACCTTAAGATTATGAAATGTTTAGGTATAACACTTAAATGATAAGTATACTATTATACCTAATGTTGGAGAGTCAAAATGATGCTTTCAAAACTATACTTTTGAATGTGTAAAAATGTATTATTTTATGGAGTCAAAACCTGTGGACTCGCCAACTTTATGTTGACGTATTTTAAAATGCATGTGTTTTCAGGAACTTGAAAAGCTAGTATGTATTCGAACATGAGAAGTTTTACTAGTATCTTTCTGTTCATTAAGAAGTATGTCATAGTCGGATATTATGTAATAAATACTAGGAAAACAATAATGTAACTTTCAATCATCAATAAAGGTATGTATTTTCTTTAAGCATTGTTCAATGTATGTTATATAACTATGATATGAAAAATGACGTTACACTACCCGGTCTTTCCGTCGACGGTCGGGGTGTGACACACGCATCGCAGATAGCCCGAGTACACTGGGCATACTCTTTTGTATGTTGGGCATACTCCACGCGTAGGTAAGACCATGCTCTACAACTTTTGTTTAGACTCCGTTGGCTAATTTTGATTTCATGTTTGAAGTTATATTTTTTAATAGGCCGGGACAGTAAAGTCCGTTAAAAATTCAAAACTTCTTTATCTGGCATCCATTTCCGTCTATCTTTTTACCATTGTACTACTATTGACGACACCTTCTATTTTCGTTTAGGTTGTGTTGGCTAAAAATCATCCGATCTTTATTTCTAATTTCGGGCTATGTGTCGAGGGTTAGAAAAATCATAACTTAATCATACGAAGTAAGATTTGGACGTTCTTTTTATGAACACTCTTGGTTTAATGAATACTACAACTTTCATTTAGAGATTTAAGGCAAAAAAGAATTTTATTGAAAAGTCACTTTTTATGCTAAACAGTGTTTTGCCGGTTTTGTCGCGGATCTTCGGTTGGTCATAACTTCTTCGTTATAACTCGGATTTCAGTGTTCTTTATATTTTTGGAAACCTTGTTATGATCTCTACCACTTTATTCATACCAATTAAGATTACTGAACAATTTATTTTTGACGCTTATTTTCGTCTCAATAAACTTCTATTTTTATTATTTCAAAATAAGTTATAATTTGACCTAGACTATTACATTGGCTTGAAATATCGGATTGTCACATTATCCCCGCATTAGAGGTAATTTCCCTACCGAAATTATTTTTAAGGCGGTACACATGGACAAGGGAAAAGATGTGGGTATTTTTGTTTCATCTGATCTTCCGGTTCCCAAATGAATTCATGTCCTCGTTTGTCATTCTAGCGAACCTTCACTATTGGTATACAACTTTGTTTTGTTGTTTTGATTTCCCTATCCATAATTTCCACTTGTTCTTCTATGAAGTGTAGATTATCGTTTAATTCGATTTCATCAAGTGGAATTACAAGAGTCTTATCAGTCAGACACTTCTTGAGATTTGAGACGTGAAAAGTGGGATGAATGTTACAGAGTTCATGCGGTGGTTTGAGTTTATAAGCAACCAGACCAATTATAGCAAGAATCTTGAATGGTCCGATGTACCTTGGACTTAGTTTTCCACTTTTTCAAAAGCGTATCATTCGTGTCCAGGGAGAGACTTTTAACAAGACACGGTCACCAACCTGGAATTCCACGGTTTTCCATTGTTTGTCTGCATAACTCTTCTGTCTATCTCTAGAAGCTTTCAATCATTCCCGGATTTATATAATCTTTTCTGTGGTTTCTCAAATGATCTTTGGCCCAGTTAGAGTATTGTCGGATACTTGGTTCTTTGCTAGTTGCGTATCACCCACTTCAGCCCATCACAGAGGAGATCTGCACTTACGGCTATAGAGAGCTTCAAAGGGTGCAACTTTGATGCGAGTGTGATAGCTATTGTCGTATGAGAATTAAACTAGTGGTAAATTGGTGTCCCAAGCATTACCAAAATCTATCACACAAACCTAAAACATGTCTTCCAGCGTTTGTATGATTCTCTCACTTTGCCCATCGGTCTGAGGATGGTATGATGTAATCATGTCATGATTGGTTCCTAAAGACTTTTGCAATGATTATCAAAATCAGGAGGTAAATCTACTATCTCGGTCATATATAATAGATATTGGCACACCATGTAATCGTACTATCTCTTTAAGGTACGTCCTTGCTAACTTCTCCATTTTATCAGTTTCTTTTATTGGAAGGAAGTAAGCTGATTTTGCTAATCTATCAAAAATAACCCAAATGGTGTCATCACCACCCGTTGTCATGGGTAACTTGGTTATGAAATCCATTGTAATCCGCTCCCACTTTCACTCAGGTATTTCTGGCAGTTGAAGTAAACCTGAGGGCTTTTGAAATTCTACTTTGACTTTGGCATAAGTTAAACAGTTACCAACATAAGTAGCAATTTTAGCTTTCATACTTGGCCACCAATAGAGTTTCTTAAGGTCCAGATACATCTTGTCAGAACCCCGGTGAATGGAGTATTGAATTTTATGGGCTCCATTTATGACAACATATCTGTAACCACCAAACTTTGGTGTCCAGATCCGATTCATGAGATAACGAACTCCGTCACCTTGATTTCCAGGTTCTTTTCCATTCCCATTAAGGCTTCACCCATCATGTTCTCAGGTTTCAAGGCTTACAGCTGAGCCTCCTTGATCTGTGGGGATAGATGGAAATGGATGGTTATGGTCAGAGACTTTACTTGACGGCCTGAGTACTCTTTGTGACTAAAGGCATCAGCAACCACATTGGCCTTGCTGGGGTGATAGCGAATCTCACGTTCGTAATCATTTAGTAGCTCTACCCATTTTCGCTGTCTCATGTTAAGTTCTTTATGATCAAAGATGTGTTGGAGGCTTTTATGATCAGTAAAGACTGTGCATTTCGTACCATACAGGTAATGCCTCCAGATCTTTAGAGAAAAAACCATAGCTCCCAGTTCAAGGTCGTGTATGGTATAGTTGACTTCATGGTGCTTACGTTGACTCGAGGCATATGATATAACCTCTCCTCGCTGCATAAGAACGCACCCCAGCCCATGTTTGAACGCATCGTAGTAAACTACAAAATCTTCTGCCCTTCTGGGAGGGATAAGATCGGTGCGCTGCAAAGGGCTTGCTTTAGTGTCTGGAAAGCAGTTTCTTGTGTCTCCTTCCAGCTGAATGCCACACTTTTCTAGGTCAATATGGTGAGTGGCTTAGAAATCTTTGAAAAGTTTTGAATGAATCTCCTTTAGTAGCCAGCGAGACCTAGAAATTGACGAATCTCTGTTGGGGTTCGTGGGGTCGTTCAATTTTCAATAGCTTTGACCTTGGAGGGATCAACATGTTGTTGGATTAGTGTCTAAGTCCATAACTATTTTGGTATGTACTTGACCCGATGGTGCATGGTCCTTTTGGGTTTCCTTCACCAAAGCAACTTGATAGGATGAATTATGGAGAGAAATTATTAATTATGATTTATTAATGTATTATGAGAATAATATATTAAAGGAGAAATCATATTGTTTAATTAATATTTGTCAAGAATTAATAAGAATTAAGTTTGTGACTAAAAGAGATTAATTAAACTTAAGGGACTGGAATTGTAATTATAAGATAATTGCAATCGGGCTATGGATCACCTTATAATATAAGGTTGGACGAATTCTATGGGGAAACCCATTAGAAATCGTCCAAGGCTTATTAAAGAAGGGTCCATGGGTTGCTTAGGGCCTAAGCATCTAAATTAGGGTTTCCTAGTTGAAAACCCTAATAGCCTACATGTATAAATAGCACCCTTAAGCCCCAAAAACATAGAGTTCCTCTAGGGTTTTCACACGTTTTGGGCAGCCTCCTTCTCTTCTCCTCTTCATCCTCTTGCTCTTGGTGTTTGTGAACCATTAGAGGAGTGACATTTGTGACTCTAAGCTTTCTAAAGTCATTACAAGGAGGATTTGAGATTGTTATTGCTACATAACAATCAAGGTAATATCTTAAACTCATTCTTATGTTAATATTGATTATCACATGCTAGAACTAGGGTTTAAATTCTTGGATGAATTGCATGTACAATAGAGAAACCAAGATCCAATCATTAGGGTTTGTATGAGCACATAGTATGTTCTTATGGCTAAAACCCATCAGTAGTATCAGAGCCTTGATTGGTTTCTATTGTATTGATGCCTTGTTTGTTTGTTCAAGCTTCAAAATCGATTTTTGGCTCCCTGGTTGATGAACTCGGCGAGTTCCAATGTGGACTCGGCTAGTAGGCCTCAACTCAGCAAGTCCATAGAGGAACTCGGTGAGTTCGAGTGTCAGAAAGAGGGGATTTCGGGATTTCTTGCTGTTTTGCTCATGGATACTTGCCTTAACTGTTTTGGGTCATTAAAATCCGATTTTTATCATATTTTTGAGTATATCCTTGATTAAACAAAAGATAATTACCAATTGATTAGATAATAACTTCCTTATATGATTAAAGTTTGATTATCTGTATTAATTGGGTAACTTATCTTGCAAGAAATTGATTTTAGGTCAAATTTAGATAATCATTAAATTAATTGTTAATTTAAATTATTTGCTATTTGATCCTTTGAGTTTTGAAAGGTTTCAAACTTGCCCTTAAGTTTTGGAATTTGAATATTTTGATTAAAAGGTTTGATTTTGAAATATTTAAATTCTAAACCCTAATGATTTGAAAAGTTTCAAAACTTGCCCTCAAGTTTTGGAATTTAAAAGTTGATTAAAAGATTAATTTAGAAATGTTAAATTCTAAAACCCTAGTATAGTTTTGAAAAGTTCAATCACACCCTTATGGTTTTATTAATTAATTAAGGTGTATAATAAAAGGAGATTTAATAAATCCATAAAGTTAAGGTTCAAATTTAGTTAAATTAAAAGTGTAATTTATTAAATTAGACCACCTAGTATTTTAAAAGTGTAAAATACACCCTATACTATATATATCATTAAAAGTCTAATATTATATATATGTATGAGTAAAATTCAGTCTTACCGTTAGCAGGCCTCATTCATGAAGCTGGTCTATAAGGGGTGTTTAAGGAAATTGCCTATAAAATGGCGATTGAATGGGTATCCACTCTTACCCACCGCACACTTGACTAGTGGAGGGTCATTAGCCGAACGGGTAGGATAGGACAGAAACCTTCCATTATAAGTATAATGAAGTACAAAAGTAACTAAACGTTTTCATAAAATTCCCAATCTTAGTTACTTTAGGCAAAAGTGAATTGATTCAATTCCATGAAATTACAATTTGAGCCCTTGCGAAGACGTTAGTGGAGCATGTGTGGTTAACCGGCACACTAAATGGTTCTGAGCATAGGTAGCAAAGGGTGACTCAATGTTTGTCATAGTTCGGTGGAGCGTGTGTGGTTAACCGGCACATCGAATATGTGATTGTAACATGTGGGGGCACCATGTAGGTTTGCATGGTTATTCACACCCGCTTTGTGATCCTCGGCATCCCAGTCACAAACTAGAGGGGCACATCGAGATTTAAACATGCCATTGAAAAGTTCAATGAATCTCATAGGATCTAGGAGTTTTCAATACATTTAAAACTTAATCTGTTTTTCGTTTTTCATGGTCGAAAATTAGTGAATCGTCGTTCACTTACCTTCAAATGTTCTGCAATTTGGGTTACGGCATCCCTCTCCCGAGTTGTGGAATATTGTGTTGGGTCCTAGCCCTAGTATATCATTTGAATGATTTACTAAGGACTCAATAAATCAACTAACTTGAATTCGTTTTCTCCCGTTTTGTAGATGTCAAAGTATGACAATCATGGTATTCCTAAATTTCAAGGAAAAGGTGTTCCTGCTGAAAATAAGTTGTTCCGCTATTCAAGTGAAGAATCTAGGTGGACTAGTTTGATTTCACTTCCTCCTCCTCCCGTTGTTCTCCCTAACCCACAAGATCGAAGAATTGAAAGGTTCAATGTAACTAAAGCCCTATTGGAAATGAAACATGAAGATGGTAAACCCGTGTGTGCCCACGTTATAGGAATGAAATCACACGTCGATAGGTTGAAAATGTTGGGTGCATCATTCCCTGATAAGTTGGTTGTAGACTGGGTTCTGTAGTTACTCCCAGAATCGTATAATGAGTTCAAAAGAAAGTATCATATGATGGAGCATGACACAAGCCTCATTGACCTAACTTACATGCTCATTGCTACTGAATCAGAAATGATTTGCCAAAGAAATGGAGCATATTTGTTGGGAAAGTCAACCAACCATGCTTCCGAGGATGTTATAGGATAACCGACCTGCATTTGCAGCCAAGAGAAAGGGCGTTGGATACAAGTCTGCCCTAAGAGCCTAAAGAGTCCAGAAGATGGGAGAGTCAAAGAGTATGGCTGTGCTTCAGGTAAAATCCACTATCTAACTCCATTAAGTTCCTATTCGTTGATTCTTAATACATGATGTGATAAGATTGCATTTGAATGTTTTACAGGATCAGTGAGAAGAGAGGAAGCTTGATGAAAGAGCAAGACGAGTCTAATTACGAAGAAATGGATCTCGATCGCATGGATTCGAATATTAGATTTTGAGCTTAGAAAGTTATGATAGAGTTGCTAGGAATATTTGATTATATAGTTTTCAGTTGATTTTGCATTGTAAGGACAAATGTTTTCCGCTGCTTTTATGAATAAAATAAATTTTGGTTTGACTCATTTATTTATTTATTTATTTCCTTGCAATGAAATCGTTATGAAAAATTGATGTTTGCATATTTCTACAACGAATGGATGTGATTATTTGTAGAAAGGTCAAGAATTTACCAAATAGGGAGAGTTTCTCATCATCCAAGTTTCAAGTGGATAGAGACTTGGAATCATACAACAAGTATTGCATGATGAATGATAAGTTTCATATTTGAAAAATTAGACTAATTCGTTGACAAAGTGTCAAGTGAAGGACTAGGAGATCGAGTACACAAGGTTATGTGTTGATCAAGTCCACCACAAGAGTAACAAAGATATTTGTCATGATTTACTAAGGTTAAGTAAATATGATTACACTTATGAGATAAAGTGTAATTCTTAGTTGATTGAAAAAGTTTAAATCAATAGCAGAACGAATAAGAAGAATCAAGTAGGCAGTAGGATAAAAGTTTCTCTATTCTAAGAAGAAGGGAGAGTACCTTTTATTATGTTTTATGATAGATCTTAATGATTAAGAACCATATCTCAATTGATCCTCTAAGTGAGTCTTTGTACAATTGTATTTCTAAGAAGAGGAATCGAGAATTGAAGAAATGGTTGAATCAATAAGTTAATCATACTTTGTTCCAAAACCAAATCTTAGAGTTAAGATTGTGACATTGAGTGACAAGTATTAGGAAGGTTGATAGTATTCATCAAATGTTGAAAGTTGTGATGTCTTGGATAAGACAAAGACCAACTAGGACCAATTTTATGAAGTGTTTTGTCTTGATAAAAGCTACACTAACTCTTGAATATTCTTTTGTCAAGAAATGTTCATTGACAAAAGAATCTTATATGTCAAGGAATCAGTGGGAGTCTTAATGATCTCGAAAGGTTTCAAGAACTAATCAAGAATAAACCTTATCGATCATCACTAGTACACGACTTGAGGTTTACAACCTATCGTGTTGACACAATCTTGTTTCTATGCCGTTCCAATTGAGTTAATTATGCATGTAAGTTCTATGAGTTCTCATTTGAATGCATAAAAGGCAAGGACCTTGATCAATGAAAAGTACATTGATAAGAAAAGGGTGAGCTTCTTAACTACTTGGAATACATGGTGGGCACTCGTGTTACCATAAGGAAAGAAATCAAGATTAAGAAAGTTTGGTCCATAAGAGTTTGGATTTGTCCCAAACTTTGGTTTTGACAAATTCGCATGGATAGGAACACATACACCATTAAAATCTAAGTGTCATAAGATTTTCTCCTTCATGAAAATGACTGTGAGAAAATGCTTTCACTAAGAGAGATTTTAAGAAGATAGCGATTGTAAAATTGTATTCTCGAATTCGATTATGGTTACGGTATCCCATTCCATGATCCGAATTGTGAGATTTGGCAATTAGTCTGAATTTTTTAAGACATACATATGAGCTATCTAAGGCAAAGGTGTATAAGTTTAAGAACCTTAGATAAAGGACTATCAAAGCATTAGGTATTAGAAATATGAACTTTAGAAATTCAATAAGCATTGTTTTTTGGAAGTTCAGTTGTTTTCTAAAACATGTCAAAGCTAGTGGGAGCATAAGTGTTATGCTTATATGATAATAATCATCATGATAGTGGGAGCATAAAATTTGTGCTGGTATGATTATTAAGGCAAGTATTGCAAGTTAGCAATATTAATTATAAAAAAAACAAGAGTTATACTTTGCAAAGTAGTAAGGGTTGAATAGTTGTTTTACTATAATTAAGGGAGAGAATATTGTACTTCGTTTTAATATCTAAAGCATAGATTAAGAAATTTTAATAAATTTAGTCAAAGGATACATAGTGTGTTCTTAAATTTCGATTATGATTACGGTATCCCTCATCATAGTTCGAATTGTAAGAACGAGACACACTAAATATTATGGCAGAAGATTGATAAAGTATCAAATCTTTATGTAAAACATTATGCATCGTGTCCCATACACTTCGGGTATAGGATCGATTGCAAATGCTATAATATTTGACCATTCTAAAATTTTCCAAATGTCTAGCGCATTTAAGAGGGAAAAAGGACTAGAATCGGTTTTGACTAAGATAATTAAACAACTATCAAAGGACGATCCAAAGCTCGATGAGGATTGGTCGCTTGTGAGTAGTTGGAAGTATGATATTGGATGGAGCATATCGACATTATTATGAATAGATAAGATTCTATTGAGAATGAGTTGTCATATGGTAAGTATGGAAAGGTTTCCATATTAGGAGTTGGATATTGAGAATCTATGTCTAGATTAGAAACTTTTATGCAAAGGATGTTCAAAGGAATGTACTTTGAGTGAGAGACATCACATCTATGGAATTGTGTTGTAACAATTTCCAATAGAGAGCTTTCTAATTCATTGGCAATAGTCATTGTGACCTAAGTGCAGTGACATTACAAAAGGATCATTGCATAAAAAGTTAGAATCTAACATATTCTATAAGTGGCAAGAATTTGATATTCTTACACTTGTGATAGGAATTGGGAGTTGTGAAATGAGTATGATTGGAAATGTTTTCATTTGATCTATTTCACAAAGTAAGGACCATAGGAAAACATTGTGTGCATGCTAAGAGCATGGGACAAGTATAGTTATAATTCAAGTAAGAAGTTGATTATCCGGAACAACAAATAATGAGTAATCAATATGGTGATAGATAAAAGGTGTTTTATTTATACTCAAAGGTTTAAGGCCATATGGGATTAGTATTATTCTTGTGTTTCACTTTGCAAGTTTTGACTTCCTGAATATTTTAATAGGTTTAGAACAGTCAAATTATTCGAACGGACCACAGTCGTTCATATGATGGAAGTAGGTATGAATGAAGACTGTCATGAATTGATGTGTGGATTGTC
This sequence comes from Lactuca serriola, assembly GCF_051521515.1. Classification (NCBI taxonomy): domain Eukaryota; kingdom Viridiplantae; phylum Streptophyta; class Magnoliopsida; order Asterales; family Asteraceae; genus Lactuca; species Lactuca serriola. The sequence goes on from NC_136409.1 coordinate 160,287,282, forward strand.
TAAAGGGTATTAGACATAAGCAAATATTTGCTGCAATGTTCATGAGTGCTTATGAATATGATTTGAGCATTGGATCAAACCCACGCTCACTTGGGTCACTTCGTGGATTTCATCATGAGTGATTGGTGAGACGATAACATCTTATATTCTTGAAAACGAGATGTGTGAGTTGTATCTTGAGAATCGGTTGCACATTGATAATATGTAAACACACCAGTAACTTGGTGTTATAAAACATATTGTTGTGTGTAATTCGGTAAGTGAGTGCAAGCAAGCATTGAGTCAAAGTTTATCCGTTCCTTTTATCCAAAGTAGGATGAAAGTGATATCTTTGGGCCCCTCGATGATTTAGTGATGGCACCTAAGCACTTGGCCAAGCCGGGACTAAATTGATGTGTTCAATTGTAGTTTGTTATCAGTCGTCATAAATTGGAAGTCGGGAAATAGTATAGAGGGAATGATTAAGTTCATGTCTCACATCTATACGATATCTAGAATGGAGGAATATATGATCCCTTATCTAAAGGACACGCGTATCAGATAAGATCAGAGTTGACAGCGGCTTTGGAAAGCTACGATTGAAGATCAGGATCTGAAGTCATACGCATAATAGTTATTAGACTTATCCAAGTGGGAGACTGTTGGATTAGTGTCTAAGTCCATAACTATTTTGGTATGTACTTGACCCGATGGTGCATGGTCCTTTTGGGTTGCCTTCACCAAAGCAACTTGATAGGATGAATTATGGAGAGAAAGGATTAGTTATGATTTATTAATATATTATTAGAATAATATATTAAAGGATAAATCATATTGTTTAATTAATATTAGTCAAAAATTAACAGTAATTAAGTTTGTGACTAAAACAGATTAATTAAACTTAAGGGACTGGAATTGTAATTATATGATAATTGCAATCGGGCTATGGATCACCTTATAATATAAGGTTAGATGAATTCTATGGGGAAACCCATTAGAAATCGTCCAAGGCTTATTAAAGAAGGGTCCATGGGTTGCTTAGGGCCTAAGCATCTAAATTAGGGTTTCCTAGTTGAAAACCTTAATAGCCTACATGTATATATAGTACCCTTAAGCCTCAAAAACGTGGAGAACAGAATCCTTAGGGTTTCCACACGTTTTGGGCAGCCTCCTCTCTCCTCATTCTTCATCCTCTTGCTCTTGGTGTTTGTGAGCCATAAGAGGAGTGACATTTGTGACTCTAAGCTTTCTAAAGTCATTACAAGGAGGAATTGAGATTGTTATTGCTACATAACAATCAAGGTAATATCTTAAACCCATTCTTATGTTAATATTGATTATTATATGCTAGATCTAGGGTTTAAAGTCTTGGATGAATTGCATGTACAATAGAGAAACCTAGATCCAAGCATTAGGGTTTGTATGAGCACATAGGATGTTCTTATGGCTAAAACGCATCACATGTATCCCTTCCTTTCTAACTACATGACCTAGGAAATCCACCCTTTGAATCCAGAATTCACATTTTGAGAACTTCGCGTATAATTTTTCTTCCATTAAGGTTTCCAAGATTTGTCGCAAATGTTGGCTGTGTTCTTCCTTACTTTGGGAATAGACTAGTATATTATCAATGAAAACTATAACATACCTATCTAAGTAAGGTCAACAGACATGATTCATTTGGTCCATGAATACTACAGCCGCATTCATTAGACCAAAGGTCATTACTATGAACTCATAGTAACCGTAGCGAGTTCTAAAAGCAGTCTTTAGAATACTATCCTCCTGGACTTGTAGCTGATGGTATCCTTATCTCAGATCAATCTTGGAGAAGAAACTTGCCCCTTGAAGTTGATCAAAAAGGTCGTCAATTCGTGTTAAAGGGTATATGTTTTTAATAGTAAGTTTATTCAATTCCCTGTAGTCTATACACATGCGAAACGATCCATCCTTCTTTTTAATGAACAAGATCGGTGCTCCCCAGGGTGAGACGCTTGGTCTGATAAAACCTTTATTGAGAAGTTCGTTCAATTGACTGTATAGTTCCTGCATCTCTGAAGGTGCAAGACGATATGGGTATTTAGCTACGGGGGTAGCTCCAGGAATCAAGTTGATTCAGAATTCGATTTGGCGTTTAGGAGGAACTCTTGAGAGATCTTCAGGGAATACATAAGGGAAATCACAGACTTCAGTAATATCCTTGATGTTTTTCACAACTTGTGTTTTATCAACTATGTGAGCTAAGAAGGCACAATAATCTTTGCGAAGATACTTTTTGGCCTTGATGCAAGAAATGATTTGAAGATTTGCACCAGGTTTGTCGCCATAGATAACAAGCGATTCACCATTTGCTAAATTGAGGCGAAAGGCTTTTTCATAACATAAAATATTGGGAAAATGAGGACTTAACCAGTCCATGCCGATGATGATGTCAAAGCTTTTTATGGAGACCGGCATAAGGTCTATTCGGAAGGAATAACTATTTAAAGCAAGTGTACACCATATGCATATGTTGTTTGTGCTCTCGGTCTTGCAATTAGCCATATCTACAGTGAACGTGTCTTTTAGGAATTGGAGATTTGTTTTAGTAGATGTTTGAATTTATGGCTTACGAAACTTTTCTCCGCACCACTGTCTAAAAGAATGCATATGAAATAATTGTTGAGAAGAAACGTACCGGTGACCACGGTAGGATATGTCATCGCTTCTTTGTGACTAATTGCTAAAAATATCCTATACCCCCAACATTATTCGTCTTTGGATAGTTTCTCTTGTAATGCCTGATTTCGACACACTTATAACAAGCTTAACAAACTCCCGCGGTGGGGACTTGGGATATGGGTTGTGTTGGTGCTTTACAGAAGCGGGAAATATGCCCCTTCTTGTTGCAGTTTGTACATTGCATTTCCCTTTAAACTCCCGTGTGATGGAAGTTTCACCTATCGCACTTCGGCAAAGTTCCAACATATCGACTCGGAGTTGCTGGAGTAGCAAAAATAGTTGTAGATGTAGGAGTAGGAATGGCAGCAGGAATAATAGCAATGTGTAATGCTACAGTTTATTGCTTCTTAGAAGGCTCTTGTGATGATTGCCCCTTTCGTTTATTCCAGAACTTCTTTTTGCTACTTCCTTCTTTAGGTTTCTCAGGAACGGCTGGTATGGAATCTTGAATAAATCCATGATCCACTAATGTTTGTTCCATACATTTGGCACTATCAAAAGTAAGTGGATTGGCGGCAATATCATTTCCTTGAGTCAGGGGAGCAAATCCCCATAAATATCTTTCCCCCTTTTTACTCTCTAGGTTGACCATCCCGGAACATAGTAAAGCCAGGTCACCGAACCTAGCAGTGTAAGCAATGATATCAGAGCCCTTCATCTTTAGACTCCAGATTTCATGTTCTAGTTTTTTGCATTTTGCCTCTCCGGAAGTATTCAGCTAGCATTAGTTCTTTCAAATCATTCCAACCCATACTGTTGGCTATCGGGAGTGTTAAGGACTTGACTTGGCTATTCCACAAAGTGAGTGCTCTGTCTATAAAGGTGCATGTTGCAAGGTTTAATTTGCTAGACTCAGGGAATGCGCAGATTTCGAATATTGATTCGATTTTCTCGAACCAACTAGTTAGAGTAATCACACCTCCCATACCATCAAAGGATGAACATTCCTTGTATGAACATTCCTTCGGATGATCATGACTATCCCCATGATTAGAAGGATGGTCACTATTACATGACCTACTGATGCGACTGTCATTGATCTATGTTATTGCCACTACCACGACGGTAGCTACTGCTGCTTGAAAGACAACATCATATTATGGAGGTGGCGGCGGCGGTTGATTTGGTGGATTGTTGTTTTTTCTATTGGACTTTCTTGTAGGCATCTTTCTACCAAGGAATTAACAATGAATAGGTGATAAGTTTTTTATAATAATTGTACGTTGGGTGTTAATAACTAAAAATTTTAGTTTGTTATATGCATACTGACCGACTTTAAATGTGTTTTGCATTCAATTCATAATAGTAGTTTATATATAAAAAGATAAACTTATAAATTTTGATAATGATTACCAATGAAGTAAAATGCTAGTCAATTACTTTGATATATAATGATACATAATGTTACTGGAAAGTTTGACCTTGATACTACTCTAAAGTACATAAAAGTTTATAAAAAAAACTTGACAGCATTACAATTCCCGGATTAGAATAGAAGTCTAATAACAGGGTTGGGTTATACATAGATGAGATTTGTATTAACATATATATCCAAGGTCCTAACTTATATCAAAATTGGAAGTAGTGTAAATACAACTTGCGGCGAGTCCTACGCCGAACACTGGACTCTGCTTCCTAGTTTTCTATTTCCATTAAACGCCTTTCCAGGGAAAACCGATGCTCCCTTAGTTTTCTTATTTCATGTTAGGCAGCATCCACTTATCCTTATAGTACTTTGTTGTGCGTTCGGGTTTGGTCATGAACTTCATCTAGACGATGAATATCAGCAGTGTTAATCTAGGCCGTTGCATTTTCTTCAAGGATTCGGTATATTGAAATTTGCGCCTGGTCAGATGGGCAAGCAATACGGTGTAATATGACAAGGAGATCCCTATCGGCTGAACCTCCTTTATAGAGGTAATAAAAGCCTCTTGCCATCCCGTAAGGAGGGAGTTGGACTTGTTGTCGACTCTAGTGATGCAAGTATGCGACTCATGCTGGTGTTTGTTCTTGAAAATCTTGTCCTATTGCGGGGTGTTGGACAGCTGGTGGGGGTTGTAAACTTCAGGTTATGTGTCAATGCAATCAAAATCTTCTTCTTCTTCCTCTTCTACTATCTCTTCTGAATCCTCCTACAGATCTTCTTCAATCCAACCGTAATTCCCAGCCGTCATTCCCTTGACCAGGGAAGTAGGGATCTCCAAGTGGAGGATATCCTGCCATAAAGTCTATATGAGAACTTAAAGGTAAGACACATAGAAAGAATGTAGTTTTATAGTATTACAAAATACTCCTATATTCTTTTAAATTTGTGTTCTGTTCTAGAGTCCCTCTATATGAATAGAGTTTGGTAAGTTCTAGAATTGTCGCAACACTACCATCACTCCTAAACACATGTTGATCATATCTCAATATAGTTGATCAGGCTATATCTATCCTAAATATGATTACATAACTGTCCAAGTTTAACTCAAGTGACATACATCCAAATACTTTTATATAGTTATTACTATGTTACTATTTATGTATGTGTGAGTGTTAATATACTTCTTGTAAAATACTTATATTTTAAAAGTATACTTGTACTCATAGCACTCTGGCCCCAATGTATTTATAGTTGTATATCTTTAATGAATTGATATATTGAGTTCACTATAAACAATGCTCTGATACTAATCTGTCACACCCCCAAACCGGAACAGCGGAAATGTTAAGGGATGGATGACTTCATGTGTAGTATCACAACAATGCTCAATAGTAATCAAAGTACAACATCCATTACATTGATCAAATATAACTTTACATTCGTGTTCAAATCATTGTATATTTGACACCAAAAAGTATAATTAAAAGATATAATTCTATGAAACTGTGTCTTCCTCAAAACTTATGGGTACCTGTTTATCAATTTCCTGAAAATACAAGTGGTTTTGAAAAGAGTATCAACAATTAAGTTGGTGAGTTCGTAAGCTTGTTTGTAATTGACATTTGTTCTTTGTTCCTTTGAAAAATGTAAGTACATTTTTCCCAGAAAATCCTATATTTTCTGGTGTATATGTATTTGTGTTCTGAAATAGTATGACATAGTTTTAAATTCCCATAAAACTATGAAAGTGATGTTTTCTCTGTAATAGAATAGCATTATGCATTTGTACTTGTATGAAAACATGTGAAATTGTAAATATCTAGATTTACCAATTATAGTATTATTTATATAAAAATATGTGAAGTTGTTTACTTATTCTTACACTAAACACATTATTCAATACCAAATTGTGAGTTATCATAACCATGCTTGATGACCTAAGTCTCGCCTGAAACACGACGTTCTTCAGGTGTCAAGATATGATACAACAATTGTCACCATAGGTCTGCCGACCTAGCTGTTTTGAGCAGCTCTGGTGCGGGATTGTCAATCCTGTATAGATCTATACACAAGTGTTCCGCTCTGCTTCCAGGTTATAATTTTTAGGACTTTTTTTTATACTTAAATAAGTACGTGAAGCATGTCTCAGAAATGCTATATTGATAGTTACATGTAGAATAATGAAAATTATCTTTGTAATAGATAAATTGTTAACATATCATAAATTATATTTAATATAATTTATATGGTTATTTTCGTAAGTTACTCTGAATATGTAAAGAAATATGTAGTTCCATAAACTCTATTGATAAGTATGCATGTCTCATAAACTATACTTATTATAGTTTGATAAGTATGCATGTCTCATAAACTATACTTATTATAGTTTATATGCTTGTTTTTGTATGAAATCCCGAACTGGTAAAATAGTATGTTTATTTTAGTAAAAATAACAATTATAAACCATATGAATAATTGTGTAATTTATAGAAGATTTCTTGTATTTTACCTGTATTTTCCCTAAAAATATTTATAAAGATAGTTAAAATAAAGGGGTATAAACTGACTAGATGATTGGTGATTCAGGCAACGTTTCGTGTCTAAGAAGGACTTTTCATGAGGAAACTTAGCATATTTGATGAAAAGTCGGCTTCATGCGGGCAGAGTTTCAGCTAAAAAATTGAGGACTTCAGGGCTTCGGGGCTTGCTTTAGGTGGTAGGGAGGTTCGCGGGACTTCAGAGGGTTTAGAGAGGATTAAATGAGTGTTTAAGAGGAGAGAGGTTTTGAAAATTATAAACAAAGCTCGGAAGCTTCACATGCTATTTATAGGAGGCTGAGGCCTCGAATTACACTAGGCATACCTCTTTATACACTTAGCGTACTACGATATACTCTAGTACGTTGGGCTTACTAACTCGTACGTTGGGTGTAAAGGCTATGTGCCTCCAGTTCGGTTCCCGTTCCTCAGACATACCAAGCCTACTGATACACGTCGAGGCTACCCCGAGTACCCTAGGGGTACTCTAATCGGGTTCCAAGCCTCAAATATTTCAATGCTACTTACACATATCGCAGATAGCCCAAGTAGACTGGGCGTACTCTTTTGTATGTTGGGCATACTTCTTCGCGAATTTTTTATTTAAACTTCAAAAATTCATAACTTTCACATACGAGCTCCATTTTTGACGTTCTTTATATGCATGCGTAGATGAGACCATGCTCTACAACGTTTGTTTAGACTCCGTCTGCTAATTCTGAATTTATGTTTAAAGTTATAATTTTTAACAAGCCGTGACATGAAAAGTCCGTTAAAAATTCATAACTTCTTTATCCAACATCTGTTCTCGTCTGTCTTTTTACCACTGTACTACTATTAACGAGACCTTGGATTCTCATTTAGTTTGTGTCGGCTAAAAGCCGCCCGATCTTAATTTCAAATTTCGGGCTATGTACTACTATGTTGAGTCTTAGAAAAATCATAACTTCATCATACAAGTCGGATTTGGACGTTCGTTTTATGAACACTCTCGGTTTAACGAATACTACAACTTTCATTTAGAGAGTTATGGCTAAAAACCCTTTTATTGAAAAGTCACTTTTTACGCTAAACAATGTTTTGTCGGTTTTCTCGCGGATCTTCGATTGATTATAACTTCTTCGTTATAACTTGGATTTCATTGTTCTTTATATTTTCGGGAACCTTGTTATGATCTCTACCACTTTATTCATCCCAATTAAGATTACTGAAAATTTATTTTTGACGCTTATTTTCGTCTCAAAAACTTCTATTTTTATAATTTCAAAATAAGTTACAATTTGACCTAGACTATTACATTGACTTGAAATATCGGGTTGTCACAAAAAATCCCTGGGAACTAGGTTGGACATGAGTACAACCTATCGCTGACAAACCGACGGACAAAGTGAGAGAACTATCTAGACACTAGAAGACATGCTGAGAGCATATGTGATCGACTTTGGTAAAGCATGGGATACCTATTTACCACTAGTCAAGTTCTCGTATAATAACAAAATACCATACTAGCATCAAGGTTGCTCCATTTGAAGCCCTCTATGGTCTCAAGTGCTGATCACGTCTGGGCTGAAGTGGTTTATACGCAACTAGCTAGAGGTTAAGTTCTAGACATCGCTCTCATTGGTCCAGAAAATCATCAGGGAAACAACCGAGAAGATTGTTCGAATTCGTCAACATCTAAAAACCTCTCGAGATCGACAAAAGAGCTATGCAGACAAAAGACGAAAACCTTAGGAATTTTTGGTTGGTGATTGTGTTCTATTAAAGGTCTAACCCTAGAAGGGTATGATAGGCTTCGAAAAGCGTGGAAAAGTAAATCCAAGGTACATTGGACCATTTGAAATCCTCGCAAGGATTGGTCATGTATCTTACAAATTACAACTACCTTAGGAACTAAATAACATACACCCTATCTTCCACATATCTAAGCTAAAGAGGTGCCTATCTGACGAGACTCTTGTGATTCCAGTTGATGAAATTGTGTTGAATGAGAGCCTACATTTCATGGCGGAACCAATATAAATCATGGACAGGGAAATCAAACGAGCAAAACAAAGACGTATACTAATAGTGAAGGTACACTGGAATGTTAAATAGGGACCTGAGTTCACTTGGGAATGGGAAGATTAGATGAAACAAAAGTATCCACACCTTTTCCCTAGGCCTTGAGTTTTACTTTAGAAATAATTTCGGGATGAAATTCCCTCTAATGGGAGGGGGGGGGGGATAATGTAACAACCCGATACTTCAAACTAATGTAATAGTCTAAGTCAAATTGTAATTCATTTTAAAGTAATAAAGAACATAAACCTCAAAAATAAATTGTTAAATAAACTTCATTGGTATGAATAAAATGGTAGATATCATAACAAGGTTTTCGAAAATATAAAGAACACTGAATTCTGAGTAATAACGAAAAAGTTATCACCAATCGAAGATCCGCGTCAAAACCAGCAAAAACTGTTTAGTGAAAAAGTGAGTTTTCAATAACATGCCTTTTTTAGCCTTAACTCTCGAAATGAAAGTTGTAGTATTCGTTAAACTGAGAGTGCTCATAAAAAGAACGTCCAAATCTAACTTTGTATGATGAAGTTATGATTTTTCTAAGACTCGACATAGTAGTACATAACCCAGAATTTGAAATAAAGATCGGACGATTTTCAGCCGACACAATCTAAACGAGAATCAAAGGTCTCCTCAATAGTAGTACAATGGTAAAAATACAGACGAAAATGGATGTCGGACAAAGAAGTTATGAATTTTTAACGGACTTTTCCTGCCCCAGCCTGTTAAAAATATAACTTTAAAAATAAAGTCAAAATTAGCCTACAGAGCCTAAACAAAAGTTGTAGATTATGGTTTCACCAACGCTTGAATATAAAGAACGTCAAAAACGAAGCTCGTATGCGAAAATTACGAATTTTTGATGTTTCAAAAATTAAAGTATGCCCCACGTACAAGGAGTACGCTCAGCGTACCCGAAGACTAGGCCTCGGATTGCCTACGTCGCCCTTACCCTCGCATGCAACACGTGTCAGACACGTCCACGAATTCAGTTATTAATCAGAGGGAGTACGCCCATCGTAAGAAGACGTACGCCCAGCGTACTACTGGTCAGACTAGTGTGCCCAACGTACAAGAAGATTACGCCCAGCGTAAACACACTAGCCTTGACGCGTATCTAGTAGCCTTGCCACATCCGAAGTTCGGATAAGTCTCACAGTAGTACGCCCCGCGTACGATAAATACGCCCAAGGTACTAAGGTTTTCAGTTGTATGCCCAACATACATGAATATTATGCCAAACGTAATACTAGACCTCAGCCTCCTATAAATAGGATGCGAGTCTTCCGAGTTTGTTTTACAAATTTCAAAACACTCTCCTGTTAATCACTCATTTAAAACTCTCTAAACCCTCCGAAGTCCCGAGAACCTCCCTACCACCTGAAGCAAGCCCCGAAGACCTCAATCTTTTTGTTGAAACTCTGCCCGCGTGAAGCCGGCTTTTCATCAAAAAATCTCACTTTCGTCAAGTAAACTCTTTTCTAGAAACGAAACACTGCTCGAATCACCACCTATCAAGTGAGTTCAAACCCCTACACTTTTTAGAATTTTTTTTCATGTTTTAAAGGGGGAAAATACAAGTAAAACACTAGGATACTAGTCTTAAAATACAAATCATTATTTATGTATTCTTTCAGTTTATATAACTGTTACGTGAAAAAATATACATATGGAACATCTTATGACACATCAATTATCAGTTCAAATGAAGCATATATTATAAACTATAATAGATATAGTTAAGGTTATGAGCCTGCTAGTGTTCCACAGGACAGTCTAGAATAGTCTGTGGTCATCATCCATACTCTGCTGAATGACTAGAATAACACCAACAACATCGAGGCCTCTAATCTGTTTATTACACACCAACTATCTACCCATGTTCTACCCAAAATATTAGTAGATAAAAAAATATACATTTTTATACATAATTTAAAAACATGTATAGCATGCTTTAATCAATACTATTCCACATAACAGATGAGGCAGACACACATAACATGTATTTCATAGAGAATAAATCAGATCTATGAGATAGAAGAAAGTGAATATACATTCACACATATAACAACAAAATATATACACGTAGCACGTATTTTATATAAAATACTTCATAATATTGCGTTGGAATGAAAATAACTACACACTCACTTGATCAGAAGATGATCGCGCAGCACTACGGCTTGTAGAAGTAGTGTTTCTCCGTAGATCTGGAAGATCTTCACAAAAACCGGGCTCCTCGCGGGCAGGGCTTCGGCTTGAAAATTTAACTTCTTGGGATCCTCGGGACTTTGGAATTTGCTTTGGGGCTCCGGAATAATACCGGGGCATCGGGATATGATTGGCATGCAAAACGAGGCAAAAACTAGAGAGAAGAAAGAGTTTGAAGAAGAGAAAATGGTTGATCTCGGTTTCTATTTATAAGCTGCTGGGTCTGGGATTACGCTGGGCGTAATTTCAATTTATGTTGGGCGTACTCAGTACGCTGGGCGTAATTAGGTTACGCTGGGCGTACTTTGACGTCACTGCATGCGTCAATTAGTGGCACTCAAGTATTGGCCAAACAAGTTGCACCCCTCTGAGTACGCTCGGCATACTCAAATTACGCTGGGAGTAATTTGACTCGCCAAACTTCTAAATTGTGTAACTTTCGCATACGAGCTCTGTTTTCGACGTTCTTTATATCCACGCGTAGGTCAGACCATACTCTACAACTTTCATTTAGACTCCGTCGGCTAATTTTGAATTTTATTTTTATTATTTATTTTTAGAAGGCCGGGACAAAAAAACTTCGTTATAAATTCATAACTTCTTCGTCCGACGTCCGTTCTCGCCTAACTTTTCATCGTTTCGCTACTAACAACGAGATCTTCGATTCTCGTTTAGATTGTTTCGGCTAAAAACCGCTCGATCTCAAATAGAGTATTCGGGTTGCATACTGCCAAGTCGAAACTTTAGAAAATCATAACTTCCTCATATGAAGTCAGATTTGGGCGTTCTATATATATTCGGAAACCTCGTTTCAACTACTACAACATTATTCAAAGACATCAAGTTTATTTTAAACTTAAATGTTGACGATTATTTTATTCTTAATTCAATTAAATTATAATAATTAAGAAAACACACGTAAATCACATAATTCACAAATAATACATTTTTATTATTTCAAATTTGGGTTACAAGGGTTAACCTAGACTATTACATTCCTAAAAATGGCAAGCCCAAAAACACGGGCGTTACAATTCTCCTACCTTGGAATGATTCCGTCCCCGGAATCACACATCAGCAAACAAATGCGGATAGCGACTCATCATGTCACTCTCCGTCTCCCAGATGAGATTCGGCCCATTCGTGTGTTTCCATCGAACAAGCACTAACTCAACCGTCTTACGTCGCAATTTCTTAGTCTTTCAGTCAACGATTCCCTCCGGTTCTTCAATCAACCTTTTGTTTTCATCAATTCTTAACTCCGAAAGTGGAATTACATCGGGAACTTCTCCCGTGAACTTCCTCAAGTAACACACATGAAAAGTGTTATGAATTCCATTTAGTTCTTCGGGTAATTCGAGCTTGTAAGCTTGGTTCCCAATTCTCTGAAGAATTTTAAACGGTACAGGTACAGGTTCTAAACTCCCGTACAGTTTCTGATGTTGTGTCTTGACTCTCGCACAAGTCACACACTCTGCCACATACTTTGCAATGTCGAGCTTCATCGTCGGCCACCAATAATAGGGTTTCAGGGCCCTATATATTTTTGTGCTACCGGGATGAATTGAGTACATGGTTTTGTGAGCTTCTTCCATTAGAAGATCTCTGACTCCTCCTGTCTTAGGTATCCAAATCCGATCTTGGAACACCTTCAGTCCATGACTGTTTACACCGAACACCAACGTTTTGCCCAAACGTTCCTCCTTTCGGTCATTCTTCTCAGAAGCTTCGCTTTGAGCTTTCTTTATACTTTCCAAAAAAGTCGAGACAACTTCAATTCTCAACGCTCTTGGCCTTCTCTTTTCAAGAATGACTTTCCGACTGAGAGCATCAGCAACAACATTAGCCTTACCCGGGTGGTAAAGTATCTCACAGTCGTAGTCCTTAAGTAGTTCCAGCCAGCATCGTTGCCTCATATTCAATTCTTTCTGACTAAAGAGGTATTAGAGACTCTTATGATCAGTAAAAGGTTTGCACTTCGTGCCATAGAGGTAATGCCTCCATATTTTCAGTGCGAAAACTACCGCTGCCAACTCCAAATCATGAGTCGGGTATTTCTTTTCATGCTCTTTTAACTGTCGAGATGCATACGCGATAACCTTATCTCTTTGGGTCAAAACACAACCCAATCCAACACCAGACGCATCGCTATAAACAGTGAACGCTTCAACTCCATCGGGTAGAGAAGTAATTGGTGCCTCGAATAGTTTCTTCTTTAGCGTCTCGAATGCTTCTTTATGTTTATCACTCCAAGCATAAGTAGCTCCTTTGTGGGTCAAAGTTGTTAATGGAGTAGCGATCGAAGAAAAGCCTTGGATAAATCTTCGGTAATATCTGGCTAATCCTAAAAAGCTTCGGATCTCTGTGGGACTTTTCGGTTGTTCCCACTTCATCAAGCTTCGATCTTCGCTGGATCAACCATTATCCCTTCTTGGTTGACCACGTGACCCAAGAATTGGACTTCTCGAATCCAAAAATCACATTTGGAGAACTCCGCATACAGCTTCTCCTTCTTCAAGACTTCCAACACTTCTCGTAAGTGTCTGCCATGCTCCTCTTGGCTTTTTGAATAAATCAGAATGTCATCTATGAACACTATCACAGATTTATCTAGGAATGGATTACAAACCCTGTTCATTAAATCCATGAATGATGCTGGAGCATTGGTTAGTCCAAACGACATAACCAAGAACTCGTAGTGTCCACATTGTGTTCTGAATGCAGTCTTCTCTATATCCTGCTCTCTTACTTTTAGCTGATGATATCCTGACCTAAGGTCGATCTTTGAAAAATAACTTGAAGCTTGCAGTTGATCGAATAGGTCATCAATCCTCGGCAACGGATATTTATTCTTTATTGTTGCCTTATTCAACTCTCGGTAATCAATGCACATCCTCATGCTTCCATCTTTCTTCTTCACGAATAACTCCGGAGCTCCCCATGGTGATGAACTAGGTCTAATGAAACCTTTGTCCAATAACTCCTGAAGTTGCATCATCAGCTCCTTCATCTCCGTCGGTGCTAGTCGATAAGGTGCTTTTGCAATTGGCGTTGTTCCGGGCAACAAGTCAATACGGAATTCTACTTGCCGATCGGGTGGTAATCCAGGAACATCTTCGGGAAATACTTCCGGATAATCACATACGACAGGAATATTCTGCATCACCTTCTTTTCCTTCTTAGCATCGATCACGAATGCTAAATATGATGTACACCCCTTGGTCAAACATTTTCTAGCTTTCATTAGAGAATGATTCCAGAATTTACTCTGCGTTTATCTCCATACACCAAAAACGATTCCTCCCCAGGCGAGTTCACTTTCACTATTTTCTTCTTGCATAAAATTTCGGCATCATTGGCGCTAAGCCAATCCATTCCCAAAACGATGTCGAAACCATTAAGTCCTATAGGCAATAGTTCCTCGTGGAACTTATTCCCATTCAGATCAATTAAGATGTTTTTTATACAATAGCTAACAAGTACAAACTTGCCACTAGCAACTTCGACTAATAAAGCATTACCTAGTCTATCAACAGGCAAAGCTAGTTTTCTACCAAATTCATGCGATATAAAGGAGTAGTTGGCTCCAGAATCAAATAAAATTTGGGCAGGCAATTCGTTAACGAGAAAGGTACTTGAAGCGACATCAGCTTCATCTTTAGCAGCTTGCAGTGTCATCTGGAATGCTCTCGCCTTCGGCTTTGGCGGAATGTTGGGTTTTGCTGCCTCCTTCTTCTTCGGACAATCCCTTGAGATGTGCCCTTCCTCACCACAACCATAACAAACCTTCTTGGTGAGTGTGCAGTCGTTGGCATAATGCCCTGCCTTACCACATTTGAAGCATGTGGTTTCCCCGCCACACTTCCCATGATGCTTCTTCTTGCACTTGTCGCACCATTTCGCCTATACCTTTCCTCCACTTCCTCTCGAACCAGATTTCGAGAATTTACTTTTCTTGCTAGACCCTGAAAATCCATTGATTTTCCTCTTCTCACCCACCTCTGACCTTTCCAGAACTTTTTCCCTGATCTGGGTCTCAACATTTCTAGCAGCCCAGATGGCGGCTTTCAATGTGGTTGCTTGCTTAACCATTGGACCATAGTCCGCTGGTAGTCCAAGGGGAAACTTGTTGACCTTAGAGAGTTCTGTAGGCACCAAATATGGGATAAACTTCATCTTTTCTGTGAAACTTGTAGCGTATTCAGTAACGCTCAATTTCCCCTTCTTCAAATTCTGAAACTCATTACTGATTTCTAGAAGGTCCTGCTCGGAGCAGTATTGCAGTTTTAGTTGTTCCACAAAGTCTTCCCAAGACATTTTGCTTGCTTCTCCCTTGGGCATAGAGTTGGTTAATAGCTTCCACCAACTCAACATGCCTGACTTTAGCAGAGGGATCGCAAGAGCGGTCTTCTGCCTGTTGCTGCATTCGCAACTTTCAAACATAGCCTCCATTTTGGAGATCCGGTCCATAACTTGCACCGGCGTCGGGCTTCCGGACAAACATGGTGGTTTGGATGCCATGAAATCCTTATACTTGCACCCACGACCATCATTTCCTCCATACTGGTTATTGCGTCTAACCACTAGTGGGTTGTCTTGACCAATGATCCCACTAAAGTTTTCTCCTTCAAACTGCCCTCCATTCTCCTCGAGCACTTCTACTTGAATTGACGGTTCTTCACGATTCTGCCTAAGCAGGCGTCTTGTTTCTTCCATCTGACGATCCAACATCGTTTGAATCATCATTTGTACACCAGCCATTGTTATCGGCTCAGCTGCTGCTGCTATTATAGGTACTCGCTCATTTGCTGGTGGTTGATTCCTGTTTTCTTCAGCATTTCCAACACCGCTTCTTGTTCTCACCATTTTTTATTTATACACCGAATAAGGTGAAATTAGATCTTCATTCACGATAGATATTCAAATCATCCTTATTACTCCAAACGATTACATGCTAGTTCTAATAACGTAGACATACGCTTAGAATCCTAAACACATAAACCTTCAGATCCGGTTGGCAACAAACCGTAGATCCGAACAAATAATATCATGTATGGCAACATATAACATTTAGCACAAAAAAGCATTTTAGGCAAATTTCCTAAAATAAACTAGTGCTCGTACCGAAAACTTATCAGACACACATCTTACAATCTCCACTTAGCACACTAAGGTCAAGTCTAGAAATCCTACAAATTCCTAGTTCGCTTAAAGTAATGCTCTGATACCAACTATGACATCCCCAAAATGTCGGCCAGAAAAGACCGGTTTCATTTATGTTTTTTAAACATTTTCAGAGTAAATTCTTTTTATTCTTAAAAGAGGTGCGGAATTTGTTCCCAAAAACAAAACATGATAAAATAGATATTTATCAAAAGATTTCATAAAGAAATATGATTTCATTTCATAATCAAAAGTTGGGATGTCATGTTCTGATACAGATCAGAAAGCATAAACGATAGCATTACAAGTCGTTCAACAAATATATACATATACAGACTTGTAAACAAAAACGACTTGATGATTCATCCATCTTAAGCTCTTGCGCCACTTCCTGTAATACAAATAAACTGAGTGGGTCAGGCTTGGGAGCCTGGTGAGAATATAGGGTTTTCAACCCACAATAAATAATATTTAATTTCAGCAATGAACAATAAACCCGATTGCCTATTCCCGTTATCCTCAATTTACGTCCCTAAAACAACATCTATTATAAGGGACCTAATCTAGGATTTTCATCGGGACGGACATTACTGCAAAGGGGCTTCCTTAGCAATAAATATCCTAAAGGCAACCATGAGGGGGATAGAGTACACCGGTGAACACGTCGTTCACAACACCTACAGGTTATGAGCCTGCTTGTGTTCCACAAGACAGTCTAGAATAGTCCGTGGTCGTCATCCATACTCTGTTGAATGACTAGAATAACACCAACAACATCGAGGCCTCTCATCTGTTTATTACACACCAACTATCTACCCATGTTCTACCCAACATATTAGTAGATAAAAAAATATACATTTTTATACATAATTTAAAAACCTGTATAGCATGATTTAATCAATACATATTCCACATAACAGATGAGGCAGACACACATAACATGTATTTCATAGAGAATAAATCAGATCTATGAGATAGAAGAAAGTGAATATACATTCACACATATAACAACAAAATATATACACGTAGCACGTATTTTATATAAAATACTTCATAATATTGCGTTGGAATGAAAATAACTACACACTCACTTGATCAGAAGATGATCGGGCAGCACTACGACTTGCAGAAGTTGTGTTTCTCCGTAGATCTGGAAGATCTTCACAAAAACCGGGCTCCTTGCGGGCAGGGCTTCGACTCGAAAATATCACTTCTCGGGATCCTTGGGACTTTGGAACTTGCTTCGGGGCTCGGGAATAATACCGGGGCTTCGGGATATGATTGGCACGCAAAACGAGGCAAAAACTAGAGAGAAAAAAGAGTTTGAAGAAGAGAAAATGGTTGATCTCGGTTTCTATTTATAAGCTATTGGGTCTGGGATTACGCTGGGCGTAATTTCAATTTACGCAGGGCGTACTCAGTGCGTTGGGCGTCATTAGGTTACACTGGGCGTACTTTAACATCACTTCATGCGTCAATTAGTGGCACTCGGGTATTGGCCAGACAAGTTGCACCCCTCTGAGTACGCTGGGCATACTCAAATTACGCTGGGAGTAATTTGACTCGCCAAGCTTCTAAATTGCGTAACTTTCGCATACGAGCTCCGTTTTCGACGTTCTTTATATCCACGCGTAGGTCAGACCATACTCTACAACTTTCATTTAGACTCCGTCGGCTAATTTTGAATTTTATTTTTATTATTTATTTTTAGAAGGCCAGGACAGAAAAACTTCGTTATAAATTCATAATTTCTTTGTCCGACGTCCGTTCTCGCCTAACTTTTCATCGTTTCGCTACTAACAACGAGATCTTCGATTCTCGTTTAGATTGTTTCGGCTAAAAACCGCTCGATCTCAAATAGAGTATTCGGGCTGCATATACTGCCAAGTCGAAACTTCAGAAAATCATAACTTCCTCATACGAAGTCAGATTTGGGCGTTCAATATATATTCGGAAACCTCGTTTCAACTACTACAACATTATTCAAAGATATCAAGTTTATTTTATACTTAAATGTTGACGCTTATTTTATTCTTAATTCAATTAAATTATAATAATTAAGAAAACACACGTAAATCACATAATTCACAAATAATCAAGGTTCTAAATGGCGTGAGGCGTGGCGTGGCGGCAAGGTCAAGCCTCAAGCTTAACGAGCCATGGCGAGCCATGGCGTTTTTCAAGGCGTGATGTAAGGCGGCGATTTTGTATTAATTTAAAATTATATTACCACATAAATATAAATTTATATTAAATATAACTACTTTTTATAAATGTTAGATCAATAACTAGTAACAAAAATTTAACGAAAACCACTATACTTGTATCTCCGATTAGAAAAAACATAACAAAGAGCAAAAATGTGTGTCTCAAATGAAAAAACACGCGCCATAACACGCCATGGCGCGCCATATCACGCCTTTCCACGCGCCACGCCTAACAGCAACGTTATGAGGCTTTTCGTAACGGCGGAGCCACGCCTCACGCCATGGCGCGCCTTTTAGAACACTGCAAATAATACATTTTTATTATTTCAAATTTGGGTTACAAGGGTTAACCTAGACTATTACATTGCTAAAAATGGCAAGCCCAAAAACACAGGCGTTATAATTCTCCCCACCTTGGAATGATTCTGTCCCCGGAATCACACATCAGCAAACAAATGCGGATAGCGACTCATCATGTCACTCTCCGTCTCCCAGGTGAGATTCGGCCCATTCGTGTGTTTCCATCGGACAAGCACTAACTCAACCATCTTACGTCGCAATTTCTTAGTCTTTCGGTCAACGATTGCCTCCGGTTCTTCAATCAACCTTTTGTTTTCGTCAATTCTTAACTCCTAAAGTGGAATTATGTCGGGAACTTCTCCCGTGAACTTCCTCAAGTAACACATATAAAAAGTGTTATGAATTCCATTCAGTTCTTCGGGTAATTCGAGCTTGTAAGCTTGGTTCCCAATTCTTTGAAGAATTTTAAACGGTCCAATAAACCTTGGACTTAGCTTTCCCCTTTTACCAAATCTTATAAGTCCCTTCCATGGCGAGACTTTAAGCAAAACCGAATCTCTAACTTCAAAAGTCATCGGTCTTCGCTTTTTGTCAGCATATCTCTTTTGACGGTCCGAAGCGGCTAACATTCTCTTCCTAATTATTTTCAACTTTTTAGCAGTTTGATGGACTATCTCCGGCCCCATAAACTGCTTTTCCCCAGCCTCAAGCCAACAAGACGGCGTACGACACTTCTGTCCGTACAATGCTTGATAAGGTGCCATCTTTATGCTTGAGTGAAAACTATTATTGTAGGAAAATTCTACCAATGGTAAATGTTCGTCCCAATTACCTAGGATTTCCAAGGTACACGCTCTCAGCATATCTTCAAGTGTTTGTATCGTTCGTTCGCTCTGACCATCAGTCTGCGGATGGTAAGCTGTACTTAAACACAACTTGGTACCCAATTCCTCTTGTAGACTTTTCCAAAATCGTGAAGTGAAACGGCTATCACAATCCGACACAATCGTTAGCGGAACACCATGAAGCCTCACAATTTCCTTCATGTAAGAATTCGCAAGCTTTTCCATAGACCATTTGTCATTGGCTGCTATGAAATGCGCCCTCTTAGTGAATCGATCAACGACCACCCAAATCATGTCGTGACCAATTTTTGTTCTGGGAAGTTTAGTGACAAAATCCATAGCAATGTCTTCCCACTTACCCATAGGTATAGGTAAAGGTTCTAAACTCCCGTACAGTTTCTGATGTTGTGTCTTGACTCTCGCACAAGTCACACACTCCGCCACATACTTCACAATGTCGAGCTTTATCGTCGGCCACCAATAATAGGGTTTCAGGGCCCTATACATTTTTGTGCTACCGGGATGAATTGAGTACATGGTTTTGTGAGCTTCTTCCATCAGAAGATCTCTGACTCCTCCTGTCTTAGGTATCCAAATCCGATCTTGGAACACCTTCAGTCCATGACTGTTTACACCGAACACCAACGTTTTGCCCAAACAATCCTCCTTTCGGTCATTCTTCTCAGAAGCTTCGCTTTGAGCTTTCTTTATACTTTCCAAAAAAGTCGAGACAACTTCAATTCTCAACGCTCTTGGCCTTCTCTTTTCAAGAATGACTTTCCGACTGAGAGCATCAGCAACAACATTAGCCTTACCCGGGTGGTAAAGTATCTCACAGTCGTAGTCCTTAAGTAGTTCCAGCCAGCATCGTTGCCTCATATTCAATTCTTTCTGACTAAAGAGGTATTAGAGACTCTTATGATCAGTAAAAGGTTTGCACTTCGTGCCATAAAGGTAATGCCTCCATATTTTCAGTGCGAAAACTATCTCTTTGGGTCAAAACACAACCCAATCCAACACCAGACGCATCGCTATAAACAGCGAACGCTTCAACTCCATCGGGTAGAGAAGTAATTGGTGCCTCGAATAGTTTCTTCTTTAGCTTCTCGAATGCTTCTTTATGTTTATCACTCCAAGCATAAGTAGCTCCTTTGTGGGTCAAAGCTGTTAATGGAGTAGCGATCGAAGAAAAGCCTTGGATAAATCTTCGGTAATATCTGGCTAATCCTAAAAAGCTTCGGATCTCTGTGGGACTTTTCGGTTGTTCCCACTTCATCAAGCTTTGATCTTCGCTGGATCAACCATTATCCCTTCTTGGTTGACCACATGACCCAAGAATTAGACTTCTCGAACCAAAAATCACATTTGGAGAACTTCGCATACAGCTTCTCCTTCTTCAAGACTTCCAACACTTCTCGCAAGTGTCTGCCATGCTCCTCTTGGCTTTTTGAATAAATCAGAATGTAATCTATGAACACTATCACAGATTTATCTAGGAATGGATTACAAACCCTGTTCATTAAATCCATGAATGATGTTGGAGCATTGGTTAGTCCAAACGACATAACCAAGAAC
The DNA here is from genome assembly GCF_051521515.1 of Lactuca serriola. NCBI lineage: Eukaryota > Viridiplantae > Streptophyta > Magnoliopsida > Asterales > Asteraceae > Lactuca > Lactuca serriola. The sequence continues at coordinate 160,308,250 of NC_136409.1, forward strand.
TCGTAGTGTCTACATCGGGTTCTGAATGCAGTCTTATCTATATCATGCTCTCTTACTTTTAGCTGATGATATCCTGACCTTAGGTCGATCTTTGAAAAATAAGTTGAAGCTTGCAGTTGATCGAATAGATCATCAATCCTCAGCAACGGATATCTATTCTTTATTGTTTCCTTATTCAGCTCTCGGTAATCAATGCACATCCTCATGCTTCCATCTTTCTTCTTCACGAATAACACCGGAGCTCCCCAGGGTGATGAACTAGGTCTAATGAAACCTTTGTCCAATAACTCCTGAAGTTGCATCATCAGCTCCTTCATCCCTGTCGGTGCTAGTCGATAAGGTGCTTTTGCAATTGGCGTTGTTCCAGGCAACAAGTCAATACAGAATTCTACTTGCCGATCGGGCGGTAATCCAGGAAGATCTTCGGGAAATACTTCCGGATAATAACATACGACAGGAATATTCTGCATCACCTTCTTTTCCTTCTTAGCATTGATCACGAATGCTAAATATGATGTGCACCCCTTGGTCAAACATTTTCTGGCTTTGATTAGAGAATGATTCCAGAATTTACTGTGCGTTTATCTCCATACACCATAAACGATTCCTTCCCAGGCGGGTTCACTTTCACTATTTTCTTCTTGCATAAAATTTCGGCATCATTGGCGCTAAGCCAATCCATTCCCAAAACGATGTCGAAACCATTAAGTCCTATAGGCAATAATTCCTCGTGGAACTTATTCCCATTCAGATCAATTAAGATGTTTTTCATACGATAGCTAACAGGTACAAACTTGCCACTAGCAACTTCGACTAATAAAGCATTACCTAGTCTATCAACAGGCAAAGCTAGTTTTCTACCAAATTCATGCGATATAAAGGAGTAGTTGGCTCCAGAATAAAATAAAATTTGGGCAGGCAATTTGTTAACGAGAAAGGTACCTGAAGCGACATCAACTTCATCTTTAGCAGCTTCCAGTGTCATCTGGAATGCTCTCGCCTTCGGCTTTGGCGGAATGTTGGGTTTTGTTCCCTCCTTCTTCTTCGGACAATCCCTTGAGATGTGCCCTTCCTCACCACAACCATAACAAACATTCTTGGTGAGGGTGCAGTCGTTGGCATAATGCCCTGCCTTACCACATTTGAAGCATGTGGTTTCCCCGCCACACTTCCCATGATGCTTCTTCTTGCACTTGTCGCACCATTTCGCCTCTACCTTTCCTCCACTTCCTCTCGAACCAGATTTCGAGAATTTACTTTTCTTGCTGGACCCTGAAAATCCAATGATTTTCCTCTTCTCACCCACCTCTGACCTTTCCAGACCTTTTTCCCTGATCTGGGTCTCAAAATTTCTAGCAGCCCAGATGGCGGCTTTCAATGTGGTTGCTTGCTTAACCATTGGACCATAGTCCGCTGGTAGTCCAAGGGGAAACTTGTTGACCTTAGAGAGTTCTGTAGGCACCAAATATGGGATAAACTTCATCTTTTCTGTGAAACTTGCAGCGTATTCAGTAACGCTCAATTTCCCCTTCTTCAAATTTTGAAACTCATTACTGATTTCCCGAAGGTCCTGCTCGGAGCAGTATTGCAGTTTTAGTTGTTCCACAAAGTCTTCCCAAGACATTTTGCTTGCTTCTCCCTTGGGCATAGAGTTGAATAATAGCTTCCACCAACTCAACATGCCTGACTTTAGCAGAGGGATCGCAAGAGCGGTCTTCTTCCTGTTGCTGCATTTGCAACTTTCAAACATAGTCTCCATTTCGGAGATCCAGTCCATAACTTGCACCGGCGTTGGGCTTCCAGACAAACATGGTGGTTTGGATGCCATGAAATCCTTATACTTGCACCCACGACCATCATTTCCTCCATACTGGTTATTGTGTCTAACCACTGGTGTGTTGTCTTGACCAATGATCCCACTAAAGTTTTCTCCTTCAGACTGCCCTCCATTCTCCTCGAGCTCTTCTACTTGAATTGATGGTTCTTCATGATTCTGCCTAAGCAGGCGTCTTGTTTCATCCATCTGACGATCCAACATCGTTTGAATCATCATTTGTACACCAACCATTGTTATCGGCTCAGGTGCTGCTGCTATTATAGGTACTCGCTTATTTGCTGGTGGTTGATTCCTGTTTTCTTCTGCATTTCCAACTCCACTTCTTGTTCTCACCATTTTTGATTTATACACCGAATAAGGTGAAATTAGATCTTCATTCATGATAGATATTCAAATCATCCTTATTACTCCAAACGATTACATGCTAGTTCTAATAACGTAGACATACGCTTAGAATCCTAAACACATAAACCTTCAGATCCGGTTGGCAACCGACTGTAGATCCGAACAAATAATATCATGTATGGCAACATATAACATTTAGCACAAAAAAGAATTTTAGGCAACTTTCCTAAAATAAACTAGTGCTCATGTCTAAAATTTATCAGACACACATCTTACAATCTCCACTTAGCATACTAAGTTTAAGTCTAGAAATCCTTTAAATTCCTAGTTCGCTTAAACTAATGCTCTGATACAAACTATGACATCCCCAAAATCTCGGCCAGAAAAGACTGGTTTCATTTATGATTTTTAAACATTTTTAGAGTAAATCCTTTTGATTTTTAAAAGAGATGCGGAATTTGTTCCCAAAAACAAAACATGATAAAATAGATATTTATCAAAACATTTCATAAGGAAATATGATTTCATTTCATAATCAAAAGTTGGGATGTCATGTTCTGATACAGATCAAAAAGCATAAACGATAGCATTACAAGTCGTTCAACAAATATATACATATACAGACTTGTAAACGAAAACAACTTGATGATTCATCCATCTTAAGCTCTTGCGCCACTTCCTGTAATACAAATAAACTTAGCAGGTCAGGCTTGGGAGCCTGGTGAGCATATAGGGTTTTTAAACCACAATAAATAATATTTAATTTCAGCAATCAACAATAAACCAGATTGCCCATTCCCGTTATCCTCACTTTACGTCCCTAAAACAACATCTATTATATGGGACCTAATCTAGGATTTTCATCGGGACGGACATTATTGCAAAGGGGCTTCCTTAGCAATAACTATCCTAAAGGCAACCATGAGGGGGATAGAGTACACCGGTGAACACGTCGTTCATAACACCTACAGATTATGAGCCTGCTAGTGTTCCATAGGACAGTCTAGAATAGTCCATGGTCATCATCCATACTCTGCTGAATGACTAGAATAACACCAACAACATCGAGGCCTCTAATCTGTTTATTACACACCAACTATCTACCCATGTTCTACCCAACATATTAGTAGATAAAAAAAATATACATTTTTATACATAATTTAAAAACCTGTATAGCATACTTTAATCAATACATATTCCACATAACAGATGAGGCACACACACATTACATGTATTTCATAGAGAATAAATCAGATCTATGAGATAGAAAAAAGTGAATATACATTCACACATATAACAACAAAATATATACACGTAGCATGTATTTTATATAAAATACTTCATAATATTGCGTTGGAATGAAAATGACTACACACTCACTGATCAGAAGACGATCGGGCAGCACTACGGCTTGTAGAAGTAGTGTTTCTCCGTAGATCTGGAAGATCTTCACAAAAACCGAGCTCCTCGCGGGCAGGGCTTCGGCTCGAAAATCTCACTTCTCGGGATCCTCGGGACTTTGGAACATGCTTCGGGGCTCGGGAATAATACCGGGGCTTCGGGATATGATTGACACGCAAAACGAGGCAAAAACTAGAGAGAAGAAAGAGTTTGAAGAAGAGAAAATGGTTGATCTCGGTTTCTATTTATAGGCTGCTGGGTCTGGGATTACGCTGGGCGTAATTTCAATTTACACTGGGCGTAATTAGGTTACGTTGGGCGTACTTTGACGTCACTACATGGGTCAATTGGTGGCACTCGAGTATTGGTCAGACATGTTGCACCCCTCTGAGTACGCTGGGCGTACTCAAATTACGTTGGGCGTAATTTGACTCTCCAAACTTCTAAATTGCGTAACTTTCGCATACGAGCTCCGTTTTCGACGTTCTTTATATCCACGCGTAGGTCAGACCATACTCTACAACTTTCATTTAGACTCCGTCGGCTAATTTTGAATTTTATTTTTATTATTTATTTTTAGAAGGCCGGGACAGAAAAACTTCGTTATAAATTCATAACTTCTTCGTCCGACGTCCGTTCTCGCCTAACATTTCATCGTTTCGCTACTAACAACGAGATCTTCGATTCTCGTTTAGATTGTTTCGGCTAAAAACCGCTCGATCTCAAATAGAGTATTCGGGCTGCATACTGCCAAGTCGAAACTTCAGAAAATCATAACTTCCTCATACGAAGTCAGATTTGGGCGTTCTATATATATTCGGAAACCTCGTTTCAACTACTACAACATTAATCAAAGATATCAAGTTTATTTTACACTTCAATTTTGACGCTTATTTTATTCTTAATTCAATTATATTATAATAATTAAGTAAACACACGTAAATCACATCATTCACAAATAATACATTTTTATTATTTCAAATTTGGGTTACAAGGGTTAACCTAGACTATTACATTGCTAAAAATGGCAAGCCCAGAAACACGGGCGTTACAACTTGTGTATAGATCTATACAGGATTCATGATCCCATACCTTGACTACTAGCTATATATATATATATATATATATATATATATATATATATATATATATATATATATATATGGGTGTCAATATACATTATTTTGAACACATATGTAAAAACGTATACATTATCAAATGCATGGTTGTTGTACTTTGATTACTATTATATAATTGTTGTGGTACGGTGCATGATGTGCTCCACCCCCGAATGTTTCTGCCGTTCAGGTTTTTGGGGTGTGACATCGTTAGTCAAAAAAATTCCATCAAATATTCACACTATCATAGAGTGCCTCATTATTTGTCCTAACTAATAAGTCTTGAATTTATCATAAGACTTATGGTCAAATGAATTCAAAAGTCCTATCCAACCGGATCTTTGGCAATGCAATTCCTATTTTCTAGAATATGATTCCACAACATTACAACTCATTTAAAATTTTTAATCCATATTTCGAATTGTTCCTAACACACCAGTTTCATAGATTTCATGATTTTTCTATTTAAGTAAAACATATCAAATTTTCTACATTTAAATGTGTCAAAATAATCTCATGAAAATTTATAAACATTTTTTGAATCATAACACCATAGACTAAACATTTGGGAAGAGCAAGATGTTTGTTGATCCTATGAATAACAACATGAGCCTGTTTCCATCATTAAATCTGATTCCCTTTGTTTCTATCCTTTTATTTTCGCTTTTTACATTACTACACATATCAATACTTTTTCATTTATTAAAATGCTAAAGGTTTAGAAGTGATGTTCCAATAGTGTTAGAAATTTAAATCTATCTGATTATGGACGAAACATTCATGAGCTCATAATCCATGATCTAATTAGTTTCAGTCTCACCTATCATACACATTGGAATTTAATGCTTTCTTATTCCTTTACTAATTTAGGATAAAATTATTTTATCATAACTAGTCTTAGAACAAGCCTTCCTATTGTCCTTGGTGTTTTAAGCTAGCTTATATAGATTACAACAAATCATTTGGGCAACTGTCTTTGTTTTGACACTTCTATTCATGATAGTGATACGGGAGTATTTTAAGTTAGAGTTTCTATGATTCGATATGGTAGTCATAAAGGATCTCTACATCCAGTCAACTCATTAATGGACATTTCTAAGTTGTTCTTATCAAAACTAGGGTGAAGTGATTATATGTACATGGTTAGCTTAGTTGATAACCATAGTCAACTCCTAACTAATTGAAATTCTATCTTACTTCAATATGTTTAGTTGATAACTTTCTTAATAGTTTTGGAATGTAGTGGCTAGAGAAACCTTTGGAAGAGCTTTAACTAAGGCATGATCTTTCTATTCATAAATGAGAACTATTCCAAAATACGAATTTGATCATCTTTCCCACTAATTTTTTTTAGAGGGTTTTATTGTAGTACATTTTAGTGGATTATCTTATAGACATTATTCAATTTTAATTTAATTATAGAGTGTTTTATTGATCCTTTAAATAATTTTTTCTACCCTAATTTATTATTTACCAAGGCTAGTATCTATATTTGACTTTGATATGTGTAGATGGATGCCTTCAATACACTACAAAGTCATTTAGGTAGGAAATGCACTTTTCCAGTTTAAGTCACCATGAAACTCCTACATCTTTTGAGATTCATTAAGACTTTTTAATGACATGTTAATCTTGGATTTGCACATCCTCTATTTTTCTGGGAAACTGTGGTCTCACAAGTAAGATAGTGAACCAACCAAGAAAAAACGTCTAACCATTTGATTATGTTACGATTCTCTAATTGACATGTCGGTTAACCATGCACTCTGGAATGCCTGCAAATATGGGCTAGACATTTAAGGGATAATGGTTATGATTATCCATCTTATTTAATAATTATAATCCTCGAACAGGATAAATTGTTCTTTGTACGAGTTATGTATTATATAAATACTTATTTATTTTATACATGTTATGTGGACAAATATTATGGGTATATAATATTTGTATAAAATCTTATTATTGTTAAACGATAAAATAACATCACAACAACATGGAGCGATAAAATAACACAACATTGAATGATAAAATAACACTTTAAATAGAAGATTCTTTAGGAAAAATAATCTTAACGAGAGTTGTAGTAATCATAGTTACGAACCCGTGAGTCTGAAGAATGGCCAAATTTGACTTCGTATGAGGAAGCTATAATTTTTTTGATGTTTCATGTTCGGCACATTACACCGACGTGTAAGAAAATATGAAATGAAAATAGTTTTCTCATTAGCTAAAAGAATCTAACTGAAAGTTGAGTTCCTCAAAGATACGAAAATTTCAATATAAAGAACTTTGAGAACGAAGCTCGTATAAAGGAGATATGAATTTCACAAAGTATTTAACAATGTAATCTTTATACACTGTATTGGGAGTTGATTATAGATACTGTAATTTTGTCTAGTTATAACTAAGGCTTATAAGGGATGCTTAGTTCAAATAAGTTGGATATTGAGTAGTCTCATTCTAGAATAAGATGTGAGATTTAAAGTAGAGTGTAGTAGTCCTACTCTTTTTAGACAACCAAAAATGGTAAGTCTATATCAAACAACCAGAGGGTATGTCTAGTCATTTATAAGAGTAAGATGACAACACTTGATGACTTGTAATTACATTTCTAGTGTGGAATTATAACACATAAACATAGATAAAAAGAGATACCAAAATTTTCAAATACTTTGAGGATTGGATTGCCTTTGTGACTTATACCGACCAAGGAATCCCCTAGCAGCGTAGTCGTATCATTTTTCTAAATGATTCATCAGGTACAGTGATTCCTCCAGATGATTATGGATTAGGATTTATGAGAATCGTTTGGGTTGGGTATGTGTGGATGTAATGTTTTTATAGATATCTTCGTTTGATTATGTACCTTTATTATTTGGTAAAATTTGATTTTTAAGGATTATTATTTATAGATTTTTATCATAATAATATCATAGGATTGATAACCCTACGTGTCTCACCAGGTTTTCCCAAACCTGAACCTCTCAATCTATATGCATCACTAGAAATAGAGCTAAAGTTGTTGGAACTTGGATAGGATGTAGAGTAATTAAGAGGCAACGTATAATAATGTTCAGGATTGTTAGGTCTTCACGTTGTTACTCATATCGTGTCTTGATTTTGACATCCTTAGGCTTTTTGTATTTTAAAACAACATCTTTACTCAAGATAATTTAATAAAACAAGACAGTTTCAGCAAAATGTTTTATTATAATAGGATTTTCCTCAAAAAAAATATAATAGGGTTTTGAAAGCATAAATAAAAGTATTTTTCTGTTCTGGAATATAAGAGATCTTAGATTTGGTATCAAACCATTAGTTTCAGCGAACTGGGAATAGTGATTATTTCTAGACTTAACTTAGATACTAAGTAATGATGGTGAGAGACGTGCCTAGTATATTTTAGGTTGTATACCTAAATTGCTATTATATATACACACACACTAGAAGGCTTTTGGGTATATGTCATGTAACGCTCTGTTCCGAATTGACTCCTAGTCTGCGATGGTGGCTCGAAGGTCGGTCATTATAAGGATTATGGCTCTTGGGAAGGTAAGATCTAGCCCCTTTTGGGTGCGGGTGATGAATTAGAAGTGATCCGGGTCTTCAGTTCATGTTTTGGAGCCTAGGGGTATTTCGGTAAAATGGCAGTTCAGGTTTTTGTTGAAAATGTACTTTTGTTCGGAAGGTATTTAGGAATATATATGAGTTGATAGAAGTGTAAGGCTTCTCGTTACCTTTCCGTGGATATAAGGATCATCGAAAACGAATTTATAATGAATATGTTATGGCCTTCGGAAGTTTAGTAGTTTCAGGCTTAGCCGAGTACGCTGGGCGTACACAAGGAGCACGCTGGGCGTACTAGTGAAGAAGGCAGTATGTTGGGCGTACTTTTGGAGTACGATGGGTGTATTGACCAGGATGGTCGCGAATGTTCTTCGGAGTATGTTGGGCTTACCATATGAACGCTAGGCGTACGCCAATCAGACCTGAACCATTTAAAGGGTCTTGGACCCTATTTAAACTTCTTATCTCATAACCTAACCTTAATATCTTCAGCCTCCACCCCTCTAAACCCTAGAATTCGTCATATATCATCCATGGTGGCATTTAGAGCTTATGGAGTCCATTTTTCGGGTGTTTGACCCATTTTCAAGAAGATGAAGTTTGATGCAAATATGGGAATCAAGGAGGAGCTTATGGATCTGGCTTTTAGGACTCATTCTTAGCTTGATAAAGGTATAAGTCTTTGAACTTGAACATTGAATGCTTAGATCTATTATGTTTAGTTTTTGGATCTTTTGGTCCCAAGAATGGAGCTTTATGGTTCCAAATCCGTTTTTAGGCTTGGGGTTGCCATCGTTGATGCTATTTGAGTCCCTAAGGCAGTAAGTTGCCATCTTGATGGTCTTAATGGGTTCATGCTTGAGTTAGGGTCATTTTATGGAAGTAGAATGCCATTTTTGGAGTTTAGGTTTGTTTGGGGCATGCAAAGTCACCAAGTTAGTGAATTTATGGGTTTAGATGTTAAGTATAGCTCAGATCTGTGATTTGGACTTATTGGATCAAGTATTAAGCACTTAATGGATGTTGTGCATGAGCTGTTTGTACGTGGGGCGTACTATGTAGTACGTTGGGCGTAATATGAAGTACGCTGCGCGTACAATCCATTTGCTAAGTACGCTAAGTGTACAGAAGAGGTACGTTGGGCGTATGCTCTCAGGAGGACTTGGGCCTTTATGGACTTTGGACCTTTAGGCCCTAATGGTTTTGGGCCTAGATTTGGTGATAGTTGGGCCCGAATGCATCTTTGGGCCAATAATGGAATAGTTGTGCCTATTGGGCCTTGTGGACCAGTATAGAAATGAACTTCGCATTATGGGCCTCGGTTTGGGCCAATTCTTGGACTAGGTTGTTGTCGGCCTTTGTGGGCCATTTGGGTCAGGATTATTCACTAAGGAGAATATTGGGTTTATTATAAGGTCCATTAGAAAGGTCTGGGCCCAATTTGGAAAATTGGGCCATTGATGGTTTTATGGACATTATAATGTTGGGCTTTTGGTTTAGGTTTGGGTCTTAGTTGTGGATCATATTGGGCCAAGGGTAAAATGGTCATTTTACCCCAAGCATGGATTAAGGATTATTGTATGGGACCCAATTGCTAATTGGGTATATTGATTGGTAGTGACAGCTCGGGTAGCTGGCGGGGCAACAACTAAGGAATTCTTGCGGGAAGCTTCTGTAATGCGAGGTTAGTCTGCTCACCATACAAATGGGTCTAAGGCACCAAGGTTAGACCATTATTCATTATGTGATATGCTAGTTGATTTCGTGCTATGTGGTATGCTAGTTGATTATGTGTTATGTTATATGCTAGTTGTCTTTGTTATGCTTGCATGGAAGACCTCGAGGGGTTCCCGAAGCACTAGCTGGTAGACCTTGGATGGTTTCCATGGCATCCTTACTCAAGACCGTGTGAGGGTTTCCATGGCATTGGGCTAAGACGATGTGGGGGTTCCCATGGCACCCAGAGTAAGACGCTGGAGGGTTTCCACCCGGCATCCTTATATGTATGGTTGGTATGAAAGTGGGCAAAGACCAGGGAATCCTTATATGTTTGTATGCATGGCTTGTGTGATTGTTAAGGTTTATATAGTTGTTATAGTTGATATGGATTATGTGATTATTTGGATTATGTGGGGTATGCTCTGAGAAACTCACTAAGCTTCGTGCTTACAGCTTTGTTTATGGTTTCAGGAATCTTTGTTTTGTAAAGGAAGGGCTCAGCTTGATCGCAGCGCACACACCTATGTTTTCTGCAAAGAATGATTTTGGGATGAGCTCTGATTAACATTTTTAATTAGCAATGTTTTGGAATGATTGGAATAAATGATATCTATGTTGGGTTATATTAAAAAATGAAAACTATATCCCTGATTTTTGGGTCATTACAAGTTGGTATCAAAGCCTTGGTTTGAGGGATTCGGGGATACCTTCGGGTGTGTCTGAACTCAAACTAAGGATCTGTAAGAATTTCAAAAAATTTCAAAGGAAAATGTTTTATGTAAAGAATTTTTAAGACAATAAAGGGTGTGGTGCATGCAATCAACCGAGCTCAAGTAAGTTTCCTAGAATACCCACAATTGTTATTTGTTATGATTTCATTTATGAATCTGAGAATCGCATGCTAGTTAGGGCTACGAGAGATGCCTTTACATGTTGTATGAGCTGGTAGACTGGCATGCTAGTGTTGAGTAGTCAGCAATAGTTTGGCCTAATATGTGATGCTTGTAGCCGCGAGAATATTGGATGCCATGCTAGAATGAGTATGATAATTGGTATTAGTAACTGCAATATGTATGTTTTGAAAATTGTATACGGTTAGGATCTTATAGCCTTAGAATAGCTGATTTGACCTTATTTCCTGTGGTCTTAGGGTAAGGTCTATTATTGGACAGTCTATTAGATCCTGTTCTATGTATAATTTTCATGCATAAGGCAGTCGGCAGCAAGGATGGATTTGGACATCATGGGTTGTGGTATATGGGCCGAATGTTCTATGATAGTTTGCGGGTCGGAGATTACCCTAGGGTAAGCCTAGGATGTGGTTAGCGAAAAATGTTACCTGCTTGCAAGATGTGTGTGCGGATAAACTGATTTGTCTTGTGTATGCTGGTTAGACTTTCCATTGTCTGAATGTTGCTTGCTTTTTGCTTTGTGGGACTCTTAGTAATATGAGCTAGCTATTAAGTGAACATGCTAAGTCACATGTAGCACAAGTTGGATAATCTCAGATTGATAGATTTGACCGTGTTGCTAGATAGGATCATGAACCTTGGAAATCAATTTTTCATGAATCTTAGACAAACATAGATCCAAGGTTTATTAGGGTTGCATGTACATTTAGGAAGTGTTAGAATGCTCAAAAACCATCAAAACTTACTTCTGCTCTTTACCGGGACTTCATCATAGGGATGTAGGTTGGAACATATGGAACCATATAACAAAACGAAAAATTTATAATGTGTATATATAAATACTTCAAGAGAAAAACATCGTCGCTTACGAGCATGTTTTCTCTTCGTGCAGCATAATCATGCCTCCAAAGATACATAACCAACCCACCAGTAAAACACCAATCCATTAGATAGACACGACTACATTTCAAGCTGCAGTCACAGCAGCCGTAGCAGCTGTCATGGCGCATCCTAACGCTAACAATGCAAATGTTAGTGAAAATATTATCGACAATCCCGATCATGGTGATAACCAATTTCAACAACGAGTGCCTACTTGTAAAGACACTCCAGATCTCAAACCTAATATCCTTAAACGAAAGTTCGAGAAAGAGAAAGGGAGTAGTTCCACTCAAGGACCTAACGAAGGGCAACAAACTGGAGCATCCAGCAACCCCATCAGCCTTGCTATCCCAACATCAACCACACCATACTTAAGAAACCTCCCACAATGCAGCAAGTGAAACTACCATCATCACGGAGTCTGCCGAGTGCTGCATTGCAATAAATGCAACTTGAAGGGGCACACCGCCCGCATCTGTAGGACTCCGGCCGACTTCATCACTTCAACCACTAATATCGGAGTTAGTCCAATATGTCATCTATGTGGCGAAATAGGAAATTTCAAGAGGGACTGTCCAACTGAGAAGATTTATGAGGAAGTAGGAGGAGTTTGACCCTAGAGAACAGGGATGCATCAATAAACCCTGATATAATTTTGGTACACTCCCAAACCCCAATAATTAATTATAATTACTCTCTCATTCGAACCAAATCACAGTACTCGTATAAAACTGAAAACCCGAGCAGGTAAGTTATGATGGCTTAGTGTATACATTAGGGTCATTTATAATTAAGATTTGTAGAATTAAAGTTAGTGACCCCGCATTATTTCCTATTCCTTTTTTGGTTGTGGATTTAGGGCAGGGTCGCTCAGTCAACTCTCTTACCAATGTTAATTATACATGACTTGTGTACACCAAGTGATTATAATGAGACCTAGTAGGGATCATTTCATGAAAGTTCATTATTTAAAATATCAACACCCTCGTATTGTTAGTACTCGCCAATTTCAAATCAATAAGGAGTTCGTAGCAATAATAACAGAATAAAATTGCAAGCTGAAAACTTATGTACATAGGATAGCTCATCATCGTAGTAATCATTTCTTCCAGATCAACTTAATATCTATTTTTTCGAGGAGTTCCGACATCATCATCTAACATGGTTTGGCTTGGTCCTTACCATGCAAAATCCTTAAGCTGTGTAAAAGAACTTTTTCCTTAATCATCTGTCAGATGAAATTCTTCAAATCCATAACGCAAAACTTTATATCATCTCTCACTTCAAAACATCATAAGTACCCAGGCAAGGGTTACCATACCCTTCTAGCCTACTTATTAGATAGGAAACTTAAATCAAAAAGCACCAAAGAAGTCTCAGAAGTCAGTAACCACCTGAATTATCCCCAATAGATCTCACAAGAAGACCACTTGTACCGTAAGTGAAGTTCGAGAATAGAGACTAAAAACTCATGAAGTTAATCTATTTTTGCTAAGTGTTTACGCAAGAGTGGTATATAATTTCGACTCAAAAAGATTTCGGATGTGTGATTCCTAATGGGTTTTAGCCATAAGAACATCATATGTGCTCATACAAACCCTAATGCTTGGATCTAGGTTTCTCTATTGTACATGCAATTCATCCAAGACTTTAAACCCTAGTTCTAGCATGTGATAATCAATATTAACATAAGAATGAGTTTAAGATATTACCTTGATTGTTACGTAGCAATAACAATCTCAAATCCTCCTTGTAATGACTTTAGAAAGCTTAGAGTCACAAATGTCACTCCTCTAATGGTTCACTAACACCAAGAGCAAGAGGATGAAGAGGAGAAGAGAAGGAGGCTACCCAAAACGTGTGAAAACCCTAGAGGAAGTCTTCTCTACGTTTTTGGGGCTTATGGGTGCTATTTATACATGTAGGCTATTAGGGTTTTAAACTAGGAAACCCTAATCTGACTGCTTAAGCCCTAAGCAGCCCATGGATTCCTTAGTACATCCCTTGGACGATTTCTAATGGACTTCCCCGTACAATTCGTCCAACTTATATATCATTAAGTAATCCATAGCCCAAATGCAATTATCTTATAATTACAGTTCCAGTCCCTTAAGTTTAATTAATCTTTTTTAGTCACAAAATTAATTATCAATTAATTCTTGACTAATATTAATTAAACAATATGATTTCTCCTTTAATATATTGGTCTCATAATATATTAATAAATCATAATTAATCCTTTCTCTCCATAATTCATCTTATCAAGTTGCTTTGGTGAAGGCAACCTAAAAGGACCATGCACCATCCGGTCAAGTACATACCAAAATAGTTATGGACTTAGACACTAATCCAACAGTCTCCCACTTGGATAAGTCTAATAACTATTTTGCATATGACTTCAGATCCTGATCTGCAATCGTAGCTTTCTAAATCCGCTGTCAACTCTGATCTTATCAGATACTCGTGTCCTTTAGATAAGGGATCATATATTCCTCCATTCTAGATATCGTATAGATATAAGACAGGAATTCTAATCATTCTCTCTATACTATTTCCCGACTTCCGATTTATGAAGACTGACTAATTGAACAAATCAAATTAGCCCTAGCCCGGCCGAGCATTTACGTTTGTCATCACTAAATCATCGAGGGGCCCAAAGATATCATTTTTATCCTACTTTGGATAAAATGAACAGATAAACTTTGATTCAATGCTCGCTTGCACTCGCTCACCAAATCACACACAACAATATGTTTTATAACACCAAGTTACTGGTGCGTTTACATATTATCAATGTGCAACCAATTTGTAAGATACAACTCACACATCTCGGTTTCAAGAATATAAGATGTTATCGTCTCATCAATCTCTCGTGATACAATTCATGAAGTGATCCAAGTGAGCGTGGGTTTAATCCAATGCTCAAATCATATTCATAAGCACTCATGAACGTTGCAACAAACATTTGCTTATGTCTAATAATCTTTAGACAATCCACACACCAATTCACGACAGTCTTCATTCATACCTACTTCCAACATATGAACGACTGTGGCCCGTTCGAATAATTTGATTGTTCTAAACCAATTAAATTATTCAGGAAGTCAAAACATGCAAAGTGAAACACAAGAAAATACTAATCCCATATGGCCTCAATCCTTTGAGTATAAATAAAACACCTATTATTTATCACCATATCGATTACTCAGTATTTGTTGTTTCAGGTAATCAACTTCTTACTTGAATTATTACAACACTTTTCCCATGCTCTTAGCATGCACACAATGTTTACCTATGGTTCTTACTTTGTGAAATAGATCAAATGAACACATTTCCAATCATACTCATTTCACAACTCCTAATCCTTTATCACAAGTGAAAGAATATCAAATTCTTGCCACTTATAGAATATGCTAGATTCTAACATTTTATGCAATGATCCTTTCGTAATGTCATAGCACAAAAGTCACAATGACTATTGCCAATTACAAAATCCTCTATTGGATATTGTTACAAGACAATTCCTTAGATGTGATGTTTCTCACTCAAAGTACATTCCTTTAAACATCCTTTTGCATAAAAGTTTCTAATCTAGACATTGATTCTCAATATCCAACTCCCAATATGGAAACCTTTCCATACTTACCATATGACAACTCATTCTCAATAGAATCTTATCTATTCATAATAATGTCGATATGGTCCATCCAATATCATGCTTCCAACTACTCACAAGCGACCAATCCTCGGCAAACTTTGGATTGTCCTTTGATAGTTGTTTAATTATCTTACTCAAAACCGATTCTTGTCCTTTTTCCCTCTAAATGCGCTAGACATTTGGAAAATTTTAGAATGGTTAAATATTATACCATTTGCAATTGATCCTTTACCCGAATCGTATAGGAAACGATGCATAATGTCTTACATAAAGATTTGATACTTTATCAATCTTTTGCCATAATATTTTATGTGTCACATTCTCACAATTCGATTTATAAAGAGGGATGCCATAATCATAATCAAAATTTGAGAACGCACTAGGTATATTTGACTAAATTTATTAACATTCCACAACCTAAGCCTTTAGATTTGAAATGAAGCATAATATTCTCTCCCTTAATTATATTAAAACAACTTTACAACCCTTACAGCTTTGCAAG
This sequence comes from Lactuca serriola, assembly GCF_051521515.1. Taxonomy (NCBI): domain Eukaryota; kingdom Viridiplantae; phylum Streptophyta; class Magnoliopsida; order Asterales; family Asteraceae; genus Lactuca; species Lactuca serriola. The sequence continues at coordinate 160,324,190 of NC_136409.1, forward strand.
GTATAACTCTTGTTTTTCTATAATTAATATTTCTAACTTGCAATACTTGCCTTAATAATCATACAATCATAACATTTATGCTCCCACTATGATGATTATTATAAACATAACACTTATACTCCCACTAGCTTTGACATGTATTCAGAAACAGCTTAACTTTCAGAAAAACAATACCTATTGAATTTCTTAAGTCCATGTTTCTAATAACTAATGCTTTGATAATCCTTTATCTAAGCTTATACACCTTTGTCTTAGATATCTCATATGTGTGTCTAAACAATTCAGACTAATTGCCAAACCTCATAATTCAAATCATGGAAAGGGATACCGTAACCATAATCGAATTCGAGAATCCAATTTTCACAATCAATATCTTCTTAAAATCTTTCTTAGTGAAAGCATTTTCTCATAGTCATTTTCATGAAGGAGGGAATCTCATGACACTTAGATTTTAATGGTGTATGTGTTCCTATCCATGTGAATTTGTCAAAACTAAAGTTTACGACAAATTCAAACTCATATGGACCGAGCTTTCTCAATCTTGATTTCTTGCCATATGGTAGCACCAATGCCCATCATGTCTTCCAAGTAATTAAGTGGCTCACCCTTTCCTATCAATGTACTTTCGATTGATCAAGGTGCTTACCTTTTATGCATTCAAATGAGAAGTCATAGAACTCACATGCATAATTAACTCAGTTGGAACGACACAGAAACAAAATAGTGTCAACACGATAGGTTGTAAACCTCAACTCGTGTGCTAGTGATGATCGATAAGGTTTATTTTGATTTGTTCTTGAAACCTTTCAAGACCATTAAGACTCCCACTGACTCCTTGACATATAAGATTCTCTTGTCAATAAACATTTCTTGACAAACAAATATTCAAGAGTTAGTGTAGCTTTTATCAAAACACTTCATAAATTGGTCCTAGTTGGTCTTTGTCTTATCCAAGACATCACAACTTTCCACATTTGATGAATGTTATAAACATTCCTAATACTTGTCACTCAATGTCACAATCTTAACTCTAAGACTTGTTTTTGAACGAAGTATGATTGACTTTCTGATTTAACCATTTCTTCAATTCTTGATTCCTCTTCTCAGACATACAATTGCGCTAAGACTCACTTAGAGGATTAATTGAGATATGGTTCTTAATCATTAAGACATATCATAAAACATAATAAAAGGTACTCTCTGTTATTCTTAGAATAGAGAAACTTTTATCCTTCTGCCTACTTGATTCTTCTTATTCGTTCTGCTAGTGATTGAAACTCTTTTAATTAATTCAGAATTACATTTAATCTTATAAGTATAATCACATTTACTAAACTTTTAGTAAATCATGACGAATTTCTTTTTTACTCTTGTGGTGGACTTAGTCAACACACAACTTTGTGTACTCGATCTCTTAGTCCTTCACTTGACACTTGGTCAATGAATTAGTCTAATTTCCAAATATGAAATTTCTCATTCATCATGCAACCAAATTGCATGATTCCAAGTTTCTGTCTAATTGAAACTTGGGTGATGAGAAACTCTCCCTATTTGGTAAATTCTCGACATTTCCACAAATAACATAATTGAGAATCAAATCCATTATTGCTAATAATAGAAACATTCAAACTTCAACTTTTTTTTCATACACACCATTGCAAGGATAAATAATATAAAATCAAAATTTATTTTATTGCGGAAAAATTTTGTCCTTACAATGCAATTCATTGAAAAACTATGCTAATAAATATTTCTTAGCACTCTTATTCTAACTCCAAGTAGTAGCTCAAAATTCTAATCTTCAAGCAATGCGATCGAAATCCATTTCTTCATCATATTCAGCTCACTTCTTCCCTTAAACTTCCTTTCTTTTCTTCGATCCTACAAAACATCAATTGTAATCTTATCACATCATGTATTAAGAATCTAGAATAAGAGCTTAAAAGAGTTAGTTAATGGATTTTACCTAAAGCAGAGCCATACATTTTGACTCTCCCATCTCTTAGATCTCTTAGGTAAATAGGGCAGCTTCGTCTCCAATGCCCCTTCTCTTGGCAATAAAAGCAAATTGACTCTTTTGGAACAGCACATGGAACTATTTCAGACATTGCCTTTCTCTTATGATCAAACTCTTTGATAATGGCATGTCTTTCGTTGCCATTGCCTATATCCATAGAGTTCTGGAAGGCAGATTCACCAATCAACTTTGCTTTTCCAGTGCGCCAAACCATTGCTGATTCAGCAGCAATAAGCATATAGGTGAGATCGATGAGGGTCACATTGTGGTTCGTCATATAGTACTCTCCCACAAACTCACTATATGATTTAGAAAGTGACTGAAGAACCTAGTCAACAACCATCTCCTCACAGACAACGGATCCCAACATTCTTAACCTATCAATGTGTGACTTCATCCGTAGGACGTGTGCACACACCGACTTTCCTTCTTTATGTTTACTTGCCAAAAGGGCTTGAGTGAGTTTGAACTTTTCAAGCCTTCGAACTTGTGGGTTAGGGAGAATAATTGGAGGAGGTGGAGGAAGTGAAGCATGATCTCTTGTTCCTCCATCGAATCGTGGAATATCATCTTCATGTGGAATTCTTGTTCCATGGGATTTGGGAAGACCATAGTTGTCGTACTTTGACATCTACAAAACGGGAGAAAATAAATTCAAGTTAGTTGATGATTGAGTCCTTAATAAATCACCCAATGAGATATTAAGGCTAGGACCTAACACAATATTCCTCGGGAGAGGGATGTCGTAACCCAAATTGCAGAACATTTGAAGGTAAGTGATTGACGATTCACTAATTTTCCACCATGAAAAACGAAAAATCGATTAAGTTTTAAATGCTATGAAAACTCCTAGATCCTTTGAGATTCATTGAACTTTTTAATGGCATGTTTAAATCTCGATATGCCCCTCTTGTTTGTGACTGGGATACCGAGGATCACAAAGCGGGTGTGAATAACCATGCAGACTTACATGGTGCACCCACATGTCACAGTCACCTATTTGATGTGCCGGTTAACCACACACGCTCCACCGAACTATGACAAACATTGAGTCACCCTTTGCTACCTTTGCTTAGAACCATTTAGTGTGTCGGTAAACCACATACGCTCCACTAACGTCTTTGCAAGGGTACAAAGTGTAATTTCATGGAATTGCATCAATTCACTTTTGCCTAAAGTATCTAAGATTGGCAATTTGTAAAACATTTAGTTACTTTTGTACTTCATTATACTTATAATGGAAGGTTCTTGTCCTATCCTACCCGTTCGGCTAACAACCCTCCACTAGTCAAGAGTATGGTGGGTAAGAGTGGATACCCATTCAATCGCCATTTTATAGGCAATTTCCTTAAACACCCCTTATAGACCAGCTTCGTGAATGAGGCCTACTAACGGTAAGACTGACTTTTACTCATACATATATATAATGTTAGACTTTTAATGTTATATATAGTATTGGGTGTACTTTACACTTTTAAAATACTAGTTGGTTTAATTTAAAGATTATACCTTTAACTTAATTAAATATAAACCAAAAACTATATGGATTTATTAAATCTCTTTTAATTATACACCTTAATTAATTAATAAAACCATAAGGGTGTGATTTTACTTTTCAAAATAATATTAGGGTTTTAGAATTTAACATTCCTTAATTAAACTTTTAATCAACTTTTAAATTCCAAAACTTGAGGGCAAGTTTGAAACTTTTCAAAACATTAGGGTGTCAACTATTTAAATTTCAAAACAAAAACTTTTTAGTTCAAATTTAAACTATAAAACCTAAATGGAGAAAATTGAAACTTTTTCATCACACAAGGATCAAATAACAAATAATATAAATTAAACATTTAATTTTATCATTATCTATATTTGACCTAATTTCAATTTCTTGCAAAATAAGTTACCCAATTAATACAAATAATCAAACTTTAATCAAATAAGGAAGTTATTATCTAATCAATTCGTAATTATCTTTTGTTTGATCAAGGATACACTCAAAATATGATTAAAATTCGAATTTTAATGACCCATAACAGTTAATGCAAGTATCTTTGAGTAAAACAGCAAGAAATCCCGAAACTACCTCTTTCTGACGCTCGAACTCGCCGAGTTCCTCTATGGACTCGCCGAGTAAGAGCCAACTCGCCGAGTCCACATTGGAACTCGTCGAGTTCAACATGCAAGGAGGCCAAAATCGATTTTACTGCTTGAACAAACATACAAGGCATCAATACAATAGAAACCAATCAAGGCTCTGATACCACTGATGGGTTTTAGCCATAAGAACATCCTATGTGCTCATACAAACCCTAATGCTTGGATCTAGGTTTCTCTATTGTACATGCAATTCATCCAATACTTTAAACCCTAGTTCTAGCATGTGATAATTAATATTAACATAAGAATGAGTTTAAGATATTACCTTGATTGTTATGTAGCAATAACAATCTCAAATCCTCCTTGTAATGACTTTAGAAAGCTTAGAGTCACAAATGTCACTCCTCTAATGGTTCACAAACACCAAGAGCAAGAGGATGAAGAGGAGAAGAGAAGGAGGCTGCCCAAAACGTGTGAAAACCCTAGAGGAACTCTTCTCTACGTTTTTGGGGCTTAAGGGTGCTATTTATACATGTAGGCTATTAGGGTTTTAAACTAGGAAACCCTAATCTGACTGCTTAAGCCCTAAGCAGCCCATGGATTCCTTTGGTACATCCCTTGGACGATTTCTAATGGACTTCCCCGTAGAATTCATCCAACTTATATATCATTAAGTAATCCATAGCCCAAATGGAATTATCTTATAATTACAGTTCCAGTCGCTTAAGTTTAATTAATCTCTTTTAGTCACAAAATTAATTATCAATTAATTCTTGACTAATGTTAATTAAACAATATGATTTCTCCTTTAATATATTATTCTCATAATATATTAATAAATCATAATTAATCCTTTCTCTCCATAATTCATCCTATCAAGCTGCTTTGGTGAAGGCAACCCAAAAGGACCATGCACCATCGGGTCAAGTACATACCAAAATAGTTATGGACTTAGACACTAATCCAAAAATTCCACCCTATCTCATGTTCCGTGTCTGGTTGTGGACTTGGGGCCGAGCCACCCATCTGAACATTTTGTCAATCTAAACTATATAGGACTTGTATACACGAGGTGATGGTGGATGAGCCAATTATGAGTCTTATCATGAACCTCAGAGCAAAAGTCTGTAGGCTTACTACAACAATCGGAGATACCTAAGTGGAAGTTGTAGCGGATTGCAATGGGCTTCATAATCAAGTTACCTAAGGGAACAGGTGGACTTGATACCATTTATGGGTGATCCTCGACAAATTAACCAAGTCTGCACACTTCCTACAAACTGAAAGAAACAAGCAAAATAAAGAAGCCAAGAAGAACATGTGTCCTGGAGATTACTTAGGCTGCACGGTGTTTCAATATCTGTTATCTCCGTTCGAGATAGTAAAATCTTCTCCCCATTTCTGACAGTCACTTCAGAAATCTTTGGGAACTAGGCTAGTCATTAGCATAACCTACCATCTACAAACCGACAAGCAGGATGAGGGAACGATTCAAGCATTAGAAGTCATATAGAGAGCATATGTGATCGACTTTGATAAAGCATGGAATACCCAGTTACCAACTAGTCAAGTCCTTTACCATACTAGCTTTTAAAGTTGCTCCATTCGAAACTTTCTGTGGTCGCAAGTGCAGGTCCTCTTTGTACTGGACTAAAGTAGGTGACACACCACTAGCTAGAAGTCAAATTCCCGACAGCACCTTCACTGGCCCAAAAATCTTCCGCGAGACTACCAAGAAGAGAGTACGAATACGGGAGCGACGTAAAGCTTCCAGAGTCAGACAGAAAAGTTACGCCTTCAATAGGAGAAAAACCCTTGGAATTATAGGTTGGTGACCAAGTCATGTGAAGGTCTCACCCTGGAAGGGCAGGATACGCTCCGAAATAAGAGGGATACTAAATCCAAGGTACATAAGACCATTCGAGATTTTTACAACATTTGATCCAGTAGCTTATAGACCCCGAATGCCTCGAGAATTCAATAACATACACCCTACTTTCCACGTCTTTATCTTCAAAACTGGTTGTCCGACGAGACTCTTGTTATCCCACTCGATTAGATCGATGTAAACGAGAACCTCAACTTTGTGGAAGAATCCATAGAAATCCTAAACAACGAAGTCATTAGGACTAATCAGATCCCTATCCCGAAGGTGAGAGTCCGCTTAAAGTGCATAGCGAGGACCCGAATTCACTTAGGGTTGTGAGGATCGCTAGAAACGTAAGTATCCCCATCTTTTCCCTTCGTCCAAGTGTATCCTTTAGAATTAATTTCGGTACGAAAATCCCTCTAACGGGGGGATGATGTGACAATCTGAAATCTCTATCTTGTAAGCCAATATAATCAATCAAAAGTCATACTTGTTTATGTTTCCTTTTTACTGTGTTAAGTGTCTGTTTGAGAGTTTCTAAGCCTAGTACACTCAACGGTTGAGTGTTAGGAAGTGTTAGCTTCAGATCTGTGAGTTGTAATGGAGCTAGCAACACCTTCAAAAGTAGTTTATGGCCACAAACTAGGTTCAAGGATGTGAACCCATCGTAGGGTCATGAACTCTCTTACTCGTGATCTCCTCCCAATAAGTAGGTGTTTGCTTCATTTTTCATTCATGTCTACTTCTTCCAGCAGCGAACTTGAGTTCTCTCTCAAGTATCATCCAAAAAAGGCCTTCTTTCACCTCAAAAACGTAAGTAACTCACCCTCTTCTTGTTTTTTCTTGAAAGCCTTTTACCTTCCATCTTGATTCATCGTCTTTTCATCTTGAAATTCAAGATCTTCAAGCTTTAGGCCGTGGACCATTCGTATTGGGCAATGAACCCTTCATATTGGGCCATAAACCTTCAAGTGGGCGGTGAACACTTCATGTGTTCTTAGGCGGTGATCACACCTTAGGGCCGTGAACCCTCGTTCAACCTCCTAACTTGCTTCCAACCCTTCATTGGTGAGTTGTTCTTGCATCTTAGGTTGATTCCCTCACACCTTTGTGGTTATAATCACTAATATCATGCATATATGTATCTTATATGCCATGATAACTTAAAGTCATGTAAAGTCTTTAAAAGTCACATAAGCTCTTTTTAGAATATCATTAAACTCTTTTAAATGTTTTTATAATTCTTTAAACTTATACTTGTCAAAATCATGTTTGCATACGCATATATATATATATATATATATATATATATATATATATATATATATATATATATATATATATATGTATATAAGACTTAAAGGACTTAGGACTAATGAATTGCCTTATTTCCTTTTCCTTGTTTCAATGTAGGCTTAAGGTGGTGTTATTTGTCCGAAGGTCGTTTCCTTCTTAATTATATATATTATACATACATGAATATAAATGGTTACATCAGTCGGTGTCATTACCTTTGTCTCACGCTGAGCAATGGGGTACTCTCATGAGAGATCTTGCTAATCAGATAGAACGTATAAATTATAATATGTATAATTTATGAAACAAACGAGAAACCTATTTTCTAGATTAGTATACGAGGTCTAAACTACTTTGTCAAGAAAAAGGGAATAATTCGATCGTTATTCAAACTAAATTGTGATGGTCTTCGTGACATAGCAATATGCATGATATGTTACATTCTTATAACCATAGTCTCCTGCAGAGAGAGAGCGGGCATTGTGTGTATATATCTATATAGGACCAACAATCCCACATCCCGACTGTTAGCTACAGTTTGGCCGGCAGGCCAAGGAGTGACAAATGTTACATATTCAGTTTTGACACCAGAAGGTTGTCGTGTTTATTATAGTCTATCAGCATGGTTACAAGTTTATGACATTTTAACCCTAATTAACCAGTTTAATAATAGGGTAGTTATTCACCAGTAGTTTATTTTTAAGAAATACCACTACATTAATTGCTTTCCAAAATCAAAACAGAATGGTTTTATGGGATTAAAACTACTTTACGGAACGTAATCAGTCACTTTCTTAAAACTAGTATATCATAAAGGACCTTTAGTGGTTAATTCCATAGTTCCATTGTTTATACATCAAAGTTATATATAAATAATATCTGATAGGCAATGGAATGTGTGCTTCTGCCTTACTTCCTATTCCGTGTTTGGTTGTGGTCTTAGGGCTTATTCACAAATTTAACTATCCGTTTGATATTAGGTTATATATGACTAGTATAAACTAAGTGATTGTAGAAAGAACTATTTTGGTTATCATTTTTATCATATCAAAAAACATAGGATGTTCTGGACGAACAGGCGAACTTTTCCATAGAACTGAGAGTATTCTCTTTATACAAAAATACTTGTGAACTCACCAGATTAAATGGTTCTCTCTTTCAATATAACTTGTATTCTTAGGAATCCAGTAGATAGGTACACTCCCAGAGCTTTTGAGAAGACAACCTAGTGTCGTGTTGTGTCTTTTTTGTTTTACAATATCTTACTTCTGTTGTCAAGTATCTAATATTTGAATACTTATGTAAAAAATTATACATTATTAATGAAATGGTTGTTGTACTTTGATTACTATAATGCATGTGTTGTGATACTTGACATGACGTCCTCCGCCCCCAAACGTTTCCGTCGTTCTGGTTTGGGGGTGTGACATCAGCCTTGTCGTGGTGGAACAACAATGTTAAAATTTTGACTCTGGTCGTGGCCAACGCAATGAGTTGGGACGACTTGAAAGCGATGATGCTCGTGGAATACTGTCCAAGAAACGAGATGCAAAAGCTTCAATAGGAACTGTCAGAATACTCCATGAAGGGCTCCGACATTGCCACTTGTACTTCTCGATTCAAAAAATTGGCGACTCTATGCCTGGGAATGGTTACTCCGGATGCGAAGAAAATGGAGTGTTACATTTGGGGGCTATCCCCTTAGATCTAGGGGTGGTCATATCTACCAACCCGAGCACCCTCGATAGTGCCAACTGCCTGACACAAACTTTGGTCAACTAGGGAGTTCGTCAAGGAATTATAACCCCCATACCCGAGCAACCAAAAGAAGGTAATAATAAGAGAATGTTTTCGAACAAGAAGAAAGGGAAACCCACTCAAGACCCAGCAAAGAAGCAACAAACTATGGGTGTCCGTGCCATCATCTCCCCTAATGCTCCTGCTGCCCCTGCTCAACCCAAGAAATATGTCAGAACTCTTCTGAAATAGACAAGTGCAGTTTCCACCACCATGGCGCCAACCGAGAATTACAATGTAATAACTGCAACAAGAAGGGGCACATGGCCCATTTCTGCAAGACACCGGCACAACAAACCACCGATGCCGCAAATGTTGGGGTGAGTCGTGCCTGCTATGGTTGCCGTGAAACCGGGCATTTCAAGAGGGATTGGTTGAAGGCACAAAACAGGAATGGTGGATGTATGGGAAGGGTTCTAACAATGGTTCATGAAGAGGCAGTAAGGGATCCCACCATGGTTATTGGTACATGCCTCCTAAACAACTCATATGCATGTAAACTATTTGATAGTGGTGCAGAGAAAAGCTTCGTGAGCCACCAGTTCAAACACTTACTCTAATAGGAACCCCAAACACTAAATGAAACATTCACTTTAGAAATGTCTAATGGAAAGATAGAAAATTACTAAAGATGTATTCGTAGGATGCAGACTAACTCTAAACAACCATTCTTTCCAAATCGACCTGATGCTGGTCACGCTCAATAGCTTTGATGTCATCATTAGCATGGATTGGTTAAGCCCCCATCATGCCAAAATTCTGTGTTACGAAAAGGCCGTTTGCCATAACCTACCCAACAATGAAACCCTTGTCATTTATGCCGATAAACCTGGAAAGAATCTACAAATCATCTCTTGCATCAAGGCCTAGAAATATCTACGTAAAGAATACCAAGCCTTCTTAGCCCAGGTCGTCGATAAGAAACAAGAAGTGAATGACATCAAGGATATTCCCAAGTTCTGTGACCTTCATGATGTATTTCCAGAAGACCTTCTGGGAATCCCACCAATACGCCAAGTGAAATTCAGAATCGACTTAATTACTAGAGCCACTCCAATAGCCAAATCGCTACCGCTTAGCATCGGCTGAAATGCAGGACCTATCCAGCCAATTAAACGAAATGTTTATTAAGGGATTCATCCGACCAAGCTTCTTACCTTCGGGAGCACCGATTTTCTTCATGAAAAAAGAAGGATGGATCTTTCCGCATGTGCATAGACCACCGAGAACTGAACAAGCTCGCTATTAAGAATCATTATCCCCTACCTCGAACCGACGACTTATTCGATCAAATTCAAGGCTCAAGCTACTTCTCAAAGATTGATATATGGTTGGGGTACCATCAATTACGAATTCAAGAGGAATATATTCCTAGGATGGCATTCAGAACTTGCTACGGTCACTACGAGTTTGTAGTGATGACCTTCGGCCTGACTAATGCACCAGCGGTGTTCATGGACTTATTGAACCACGTATTCCGACCTTATCTTAATAAATTTGTGATAGTATTCATCGACGATATACTAATCTACTCATGAAGCAAGGAGGAACATATTTTGCATCTACAACAAGTTTTAGAGACGCTGAGGCCAAAGAGGCTATACACAAAATTTTCAAAGTGCAAGTTCTAGACTCGAAAGGTAGACTTCTTGGGGTATCCAGTCAGCAAAGAAGGGATACATGTGGAACTTCTAAGGTCAATGTGATTGCGAACTGGGCAACACCAAGTACACCGACAACGATAGTTTTGGGCCTGAATGGCTACTACTGAAGATTCATATAGAGTTCCTCTAAGATCGCAAAGCCGCTCACTAGCCTAACACAAAAGGGAGTAACTTTCAGCTAGGGGAAAGAACAAGAAGTTGCCTTCCAAACACTTCAGCAAGCTTTGTGCAGTGCTCCAATCTTGTCCCTCTCGGAAGGGACCAAAGACTCCGTGGTCCATTGTCATGTATACAGACAGGGCCTGGGATGTGTGCTCATGCAACGAGGTCAATTACACCATGAACGGCCTCGAATTAGGGGCAGTGATGTTTATTTTGGATATAGTGTCTAAGCCCATAACTATATTTGGTATATACTTGACCCGACCCGGCATGGTCCATTTGGGTTGCACTTCACCTGAACAATTTATGGATAATATTTGAGAATAGTACAAGTTATGATTTATTAATATATTATAAGTTCTAATATATTAATATAAGATCATATTATTTAATTAGTAGTGATCTATAATTAATCTAGGATTAATTTAGTGATCAAAGATATTACTAATTAAATATGGGCTTCTATATTTATATAGTGTGGGCTTATGCTTATTTGGAATGGGCTAGGCTTGGATGGAGAAGTCCATGGATACTCCATGGAGCTTTAACCCATGGATCTCATGGAAATGAAGAGACATGGGTATTAGGGTTTACATGGATGTAACCCTAATCCACCACACTATATAAAGGAGGCTTTGGCTCTTGAAATCAAGCTAGTGAACACTAGTTGACACATGTTGAGGTGAGGGCCGATTTCAAGAGAAGTGTGACTATTCTCTCAAAGTTCCAAGTTTGTGGTGATTTGTGACTTTCATTTGAGGCATCCACATTATTGGTGCTAGGCTCTAAAACTCCAAGGAATCAACTACAACTACAAGGTAAGTGTTTCTACTAGCTTTATTTGATTCAAGTTCCCCATGCCATGCTAGTTAGGATATAAGCCTTGGAAAAATAATTATTTGCATGTATCTTAGACAAACATAGATCCAAGGTTTATTAGGGTTGCATGTACACTTAGGAAGTGTTAGAATGCTCAAAACCCTTCAGTGGTATCAGAGCCTAGGCTTGTTTGTTTGATACTTGTTGCAATATGCTTGAAAAAGTCGAAATCTTGCTGTCTGACTGATGGACTCGCCGATTCCATGGGGGGACTCGCCGAATCCACTTGTATCTTCAACCTACTCGTCGAGTAGGTTCATGCACTCGACGAGTAGGGTCGACAGAGTGCAGTTTTTCGACTTTTGTTGCTGGAAATGGATTAGAAACATTACCCTAAACTGTTTTGGTACTTGAAAACTTGTTTTAGAAGGTTTAATGTCTTTTCTAACTCATTTACAACAACTAGTTATCAAAATTACAAAGATTAAGTGTGATTTTGATATATGAAAGTGTTCATGTTCATGATCTTGTTCTTATGATGTTTAGATGATCATAGGAATTATTTGTAACCTATGTGGTAGATTAATTCTTGATCATAATGTTTTTTCATGGAGTCCATAACTTGTCCTCAAGTTATGGAAAACCAAAAGTCTCTTGGATTGAAAACCATTAAAAGAACACAAGAGTTAGAAAAATGAAGAGTCTTCATTTTATTACTCTATTAAACTCATAAGTTACAAGATATGAAAAGTTTTGAAAGTTTACAAAAATTGCCCTCAAGTTTTGGAACAAGTAAAGTCAAGTTAAAACTTTAGTTCCAACCCTTAGAATTTTAAAAGTTAAAATTCAACCCTTATACTTATATTATTATGATTTAATAATTATATATATATATATATATATATATATATATATATATATATATATATATATATATATATATGTATGTATAAGAACAAAGTCGTCTTACCGCTAGTACGCCTCATTCACGAAGTCGGTCTATAAGGTGGGTATAAGGTTGTTGCCTATAAAATGGTGACTTAATGGGTGTCCACTCTCACCCACCGCTTGCTTGACTGGTGGAGGGTCGTTAGCCGAATGGGTAAGACAAGGACTTATAAATTCTCATTCAAAGTATGATGAATATTATAGAGTAACTAAATGTTTTATTAAATTCCCAATCTTAGTTACTTTAGGAAAAATGTGAATAAGGTGCTAATCCATGAAATTACACTTTACACTTTGTTTAAGTCGTTGGTGGACCGTGTGTGGTTAACCGGCACACTAACTTGGACTTAACAAGGTAGGTAAAGGGTGACTTAAAGGTTTATTATAGTATCGATGGAGCGTGTGTGGTTTACCGGCACATCGATTGAGTGATAAACTTTAAAGGGTACCAAGTGATTTGCATGGTTACTTCACACCTCGTTTTGTGATCCTCGGCATCCCAGTCACAAAACTTGGAGGGCACACTCGAGATTGAAACATGCCTTTGAAAAGTTCATTGAATCTCAAAGAATCTAGGAATTTCTAAGAACCAATCAAAGCCTAATACTTAAATATTTCGGTTTTCGTGGTGGAAATTGGTGAATCGTCATTCACCTACCTTTCAAATATGGTATAGCTTAGATTACGGCATACCTCTTCTAAGTTATATTATATTGTGATTGGATCCTAGCCTTAATATTACATTTGGGTGTTTTATTAAGGACTCTCGTATATCTAAACTAATCTTGTTCTCTTCTTTTTAGATGTCTTCAAACAATGCTGCTTCTGGCTCTAATCCTAATGGCTCCTTTACCCTTACGAACTTGTGTGGGAAAGTCACCTTTGATGGATCCAACTTTAATGAGTGGATCAGAAACATCAGGATGATTACCCGCTACGAGGACAAAGAATATGTCCTTGACAAGGAGCTTAAGGAGATTGATGAGACCACTGCAACTCCTCAGGAGATCGCTGAATTTCAGGCACATGAAAGGGATGTTATGAAAGTGGCTTGCATCATGATGGCCACGATGACAGCGGAACTCCAAAAGTCATATGAGGATTTCTACCCTTATGAAATGCACCAAGATTTGATGGAAAGATACCATCAAAGTGCAAGACAAGAGAGGTATGAAATCATCTGCTCCATGATAACAACCATGATGAAGGACGAGGAATCCGTCACGAGCCACATGCAGAAAATGCAAAGGTATGTGGATCGTTTGCTGAAGCTTAATGTGAACTTCCCTGAGGATCTTGCAATAGATATCATTTTGCACTCCTTACCATCGTGCTATGATCAATTCCGCATGACATATCACATGAATAAGGAAGAGGTCACACTCAGCAAACTTCAGGGACTTCTCAAGACCGCAGAATCAGGTCTTAAGGGGAAGTCGGTTGCTATCACTCCTACTCCAAACTCAACTCCGGTTTTGGCAATTGGGAAAAATCGATGGAGGAAGAGAAAGAGATCCTCGAAGGGTACCAAGGCTCGGATCCTTGATGGCTCTTCTTCAAGTGGAACCAAGAAAGGTTTCGTCACTCCTTCTTTTGACCCAAAAGAGGCTGAATGCTTCTATTGTCATGAAAAATCTCATTGGAAGCGGAACTGCCCAAAGTACCAGCAGGATGTGAAGGATGGGAAAGTCAAACCCAACCATGTAGGTACTTACACTATCATTTCTAATAACTCACCCCATTCTAAGTCTTGGGTCCTTGATACCGGTTGTGGTATTCATATTTGTTGTGACTTGCAGGGACTAAGAAGAAGTGAGAATGTGGAGCAAGGAAGAATAAACTTGATCATGGGGAATAGGAAAGCTTTACCTGTTACCAAGATTGGAGTTTATACTTTATCGCTAAGTAGTGGGTTTAATTTAGATTTGAATAAGTGTTGTTATTCGCCAGGAATGGCAAGAAATATTATTTCCTTTCATGCTTTGTACAAACAAGGGTTTACCTTTTCATTTAATAATGAAGTTGGTTCTATAGATGTTTTCTATAATAATGTTTTTTATTTTAAAGCATTACCTTGTGATGGTGTGTATGAAGCTGTATCTGTTGTAGATAACTTGGGAAATAATGTTTTGTGTATTGATTCTACTAATAATAATAACTTGGATAAAGCATCATTATGGCATTGTCGTCTTGGACATATAAGCAAGAAACGCATAGGCCAACTCCAAAAGGATGGAGTCTTGGAGTCGTTTGACCTAAAGTCAGATGATAGTTGCGAATCATGCTTACTTGGAAAAATGACAAAGTCACCCTTCACAGGCTCGTGTGAGAGGGGTGAAGGTTTGTTGGACCTTATACACACGGATGTGTGTGGACCATTCAAACATGCCACAAGGGATGCTAATCGTTATTATTTGACTTTTACTGATGATTACAGTAGATATGGATATGTCTACTTAATCAAGCATAAGTCGAAGACTTTCGAGAGGTTTAAGGAATTTAAACAGGAAGTCGAGAATCAATTGGGCAGGAACATTAAGATGCTTCGATCCGATCGAGGAGGTGAGTATCTTAGTTCAGAGTTCCTCGACTATCTTAGGGAATGTGGGATTGTCTCACAATTGACACCTCCCAGGACACCACAGTTGAATGGTGTAGCTGAGAGGCGTAATCGAACCTTGTTGGATATGGTTCGTTCCATGATGAGTCGAGTTACGCTACCAATCTCATTCTGGGGGTATGCCTTAGAGACTGCCGCCCATATTCTTAATCTTGTCCCTACAAAGAAAGTTGCCAAAACTCCTCACGAGATATGGACTGGCAAAGTACCTAAGCTAGACCACATCAAGATTTGGGGTTGTGAGGCTTTCGTGAGACGCGAGACTCATGATAAGCTCGAACCTCGAAGCGAGAGGTGTATTTTCATCGGCTACCCACAGCAATCCTTTGGTTACCTCTTCTACAGACCTAGTGACAATGTGGTCTTTGTAGCAAGAAGAGGAGTCTTTCGAGAGAGAGAATTTATAAGTCAAGGAGACAGTGGGAGGCAAATTGATCTTGAAGAAATTCAAGAATCAAGCGGTGAAGGAACTTCAAACACTAGCCCTCAACTTGAGGAGGAAACTCCTGTTGAGCCAGTTGATGAGCCTGTACCTCTGAGGCGTTCCACGAGAGTTAGGAATGCACCTGAGCATTACTATGGTTTCCATATTACTGCGGAAGGTGACACACTTATTAGTGATGAGACACTAGTAGGTCTGGATGAACCTAACAGCTACATGGAAGCCATGGCAGGCCCTGAGGCTGCTAAATGGAAAGAGGCCATGGATAGCGAGATACAATCCATGTATGACAATCAAGTTTGAAACTTGGTTGAGAATGTACCTGGTCGTAAGACTGTAGGGTGCAAGTGGGTCTTCAAGAAGAAGACCGACATGGATGGTAAAGTACACACTTATAAGGCGAGACTGGTTACAAAGGGCTTCTCTCAAATTCCTGGAGTGGACTATGATGAGACCTTTTCTCCAGTAGCCAAGATTAAGTCTATTCGGGTTCTGTTAGCCATAGCTGCATTTCATGACTATGAAATATGGCAAATGGATGTCAAAACCGCTTTCCTTAATGGAAAGTTGGCTGAAGATGTTTACATGAGTCAGCCAGAGGGTTTTGTCAGCAACGAGTACCCTAATAGAGTGTGTAAACTCGAGAAATCCATTTATGGATTGAAACAGGCACCTCGCACGTGGAATCTTTGCTTTGATGAGAAATTCAAGGAATTTGGCTTTTCGAGGAGTGAAGATGAAGCTTGCGTCTATATCAAGGCTAGTGGGAGCATAGTCAGTTTTTTGGTACTGTATGTGGATGACATACTACTCATAGGAAATGACATCCCAACCCTGCAGGAAGTAAAGTCCTGGCTTGGGAAGTGTTTCGCTATGAAGGACCTTGGTGAAGCTGCCTATATCCTAGGGATAAAGATTTTGAGAAACAGGAGTAAAAGACTAATTGGACTTAGTCAAAGTACATACTTGGACAAAGTGTTGAAAAGATTCAACATGCATAACTCCAAGAAAGGTGAGTTACCCATTTAGTGTAACGCTAGATTGAGTAAGACACAAAGCCCTAGTACTGAGGCTGAGATAGCATAAATGAGTCGATTTCCTTATGCTTCAGCTGTAGGATCAATCATGTATGCTATGACGTGTACTCGACCTGATGTAGCCTTTGCTTTGAGCATGGTTAGCAGGTATCAGGCGAACCCTGGAAAGGAACACTGGATTGCGGTAAAGAATATCCTCAAGTACCTGCGAAGGACTAAGGACTGGGTCCTTACCTTCGGTGGGAGTGATGACTTGAGAGTTGTAGGTTATAGTGATGCTAGTTTCCAGACTAATAGGGATAATTTCCGCTCTCAGTCAGGCTGGGTCTTTACCCTAAACGGAGGAGCAATTTCTTGGAAGAGTTCCAAGCAGGAGACAGTGGCTGATTCCACTTGTGAATCAGAGTATATAGCAGCAAGCGAGGCAGCAAAGGAGGCGATATGGCTAAAGAACTTCATCGGAGACCTTGGAGTTGTTCCACCTATAAAAGAGCCAATGGAGATTTTCTGTGACAGCAATAGTGCGGTTGCCTTAGCCAAGGAACCAAGGGATCACGGGAGATCCAGACACATCGACAGAAAATACCATTTTATCAGACATCGAATTGAAGAAGGACTCCTCATGGCGAAGAAGGTATCATCAGATGAGAACCCGGCAGATCCCCTCACGAAGGGACTGAGTAGGGTTAAGCATCTCCAGCATGCTCGGAGCATAGGGCTGAAGGATGATATAAGTTTTAGTAGTTAGATAACCCAGAAATTTGTAAAGTGTAATTGACATTTGATGATGAATAAAAGGTGTTTTATTTATGAGTAAAGTGTTGCTATCTCTTGTCGATCTTCTACTATATTTCTTTTGCATGTTTTGACTTCCAGAACAATTATGTTTGGTATATCATATTATTCAAACCTCCACAGTCGGTCATATGTCGGAAGTATGTATGAATCAAGACTGTCATGATTGGTTGCAGAGGTCTAAGGTGTTGGACATGGCTACAACAATCATGAGTGCTCATAAGTTCTAAGCATTGGACTCAACCCACGCTCACTGGAATCACTTCATGGAATTTTATCTCGAGTGATCGTGAGACGGTAATATCATATAAGTCTTCAAACCTAGAGATATGATTTGTTACTTACGAGTTGGTTATGCATTGATTGTACGTAAACACATTGGTAACTCGATGTTATAAAACGTGCCTTTATGTGTAATTCAATGAGTGGTAGAACAAACATATGAGTCGAAGTTTATATGTTCCTTCTTGGATTAGAAGCTGATATCTAGGCCCCTCGATGATTTTGTTTTGACCTATGTACCGGGCCCGGTCAGAACTAAATTGATGTGTTCAGTTGAGTTCTATGTCAAACAAATCGGAAATCGGGAAACAAATGCTGGACAATAAGCAAGACAATGTTCCATGTGTTTGTCCGGCTGATATCTAGAACAGAGGATTATATGATCACTTATCTAAATGGCGCGTTCTAGTTCAACAGAGTTTAAAGAGCTACGATTGCGAATCGGTTCCTGAAGTTATACTTGCAAATATAGTTACTAGACTTATCCAAGTGGGAGACTATTGGATATAGTGTCTAAGCCCATAACTATATTTGGTATATACTTGACCCGACCCGGCATGGTCCATTTGGGTTGCACTTCACCCAAACAATTTATGGATAATATCTGAGAATAGTACAAGTTATGATTTATTAATATATTATAAGTTCTAATATATTAATATAAGATCATATTATTTAATTAGTAGTGATCTATAATTAATCTAGGATTAATTTAGTGATCAAAGATATTACTAATTAAATATGGGCTTCTATATTTATATAGTGTGGGCTTATGCTTATTTGGAATGGGCTAGGCTTGGATGGAGAAGTCCATGGATACTCCATGGAGCTTTAACCCATGGATCTCATGGAAATGAAGAGACATGGGTATTAGGGTTTACATGGATGTAACCCTAATCCACCACACTATATAAAGGAGGCTTTGGCTCTTGAAATCAAGCTAGTGAACACTAGTTGACACATGTTGAGGTGAGGGCCGATTTCAAGAGAAGTGTGACTATTCTCTCAAAGTTCCAAGTTTGTGGTGATTTGTAACTTTCATTTGAGGCATCCACATTATTGGTGCTAGGCTCTAAAACTCCAAGGAATCAACTACAACTACAAGGTAAGTGTTTCTACTAGCTTTATTTGATTCAAGTTCCCCATGCCATGCTAGTTAGGATATAAGCCTTGGAAAAATAATTATTTGCATGTATCTTAGACAAACATAGATCCAAGGTTTATTAGGGTTGCATGTACACTTAGGAAGTGTTAGAATGCTCAAAACCCTTCAGTTTACCCTAAAGATTTGATGACATTGCCTATACAACACTAAATGCACCATCTTTATAGATCATAAGAGTATTTAACACATTCTATACCAAAAGTAGCTCAATATGGGGCAACGACAATGGGTTCAACTACTAAATGACTTCCAGTGTGAAAGTCGTTATCACTCGGGTAAAGCCAACGTAGTAGCAGATGCCCTTAGTTGGAAGGAATACTCGGGCCACCAGGTAAAGTCATTGACTATCACCATCCATTCCCACTTATCCACACAGATCAAGGAGGCACAACTAGAAGCCTTGAAACCCGAAAACGTCGCAGAAGAAGCATTGCGGGGAATGGATAAGAACTTTGAAGTTAGGGATGAGGGAACTCGGTACTTCATGAATCGAATTTAGACACCAAAATTCAGTGGGTACAAATATGTTGTCATGAATGAGGCTCATAAGACAAAATACTCTATTCATCCCGGTTCAGACAAGATCTATCTGGACCCCAAGAAACTTTATTGGTGGCTGAACATGAAAGCAGAGATCACTACTGATGGGTTTTAGGCATAAGAACAATCCTATGTGCTCATACAAACCCTAATGCATGGATCTAGGTTTCTCTATTGTACATCCTTTGAATCCAAGACTAACAACCTTAGATCTAACATATTATAAACTGAATTAGGGTTTATAGAATTACCTTTGATTGTTATATAGTAATAACAATCAATTCCTTCCTTGGATTGGCTTCAAAAGCTTAGTGCCTCAATTGTTGCACCTCTAATGGAGTCACAAACACCACTAAGCAACTTGGATGAAGAGGGAAGAGAGGGGAGGCACCAAAAACGGCTGGAAACCCTAGAGAATCAGTTGTCCACGTTTTTGGAGCCTAAGGGGTCGTTTATATACTTGTGTGGGCTGCTAGGGTTTCAGTCAAAACCCTAATGGACAGCTTAAACTCTAAGCAGCCCATGGAACCTTCTGGATAAGGCCATGGACGAAAATATGATGGGCTTCCATCATAATTTCGTTCACCCCTTACTCCATTAGCATTCCTTAGCCCAATAACTCAATTATCCAATAATTGCAATCCAGTCCCCTAAATTTAATTAATCTCTTTTAGCCACAAAATTAATTATCAATTAATTATTGACTAATATTAATTAAACAATATGATTTGTCCTTTAATATATTATTCTCATAATATATTAATAAATCATATTTAAACCTCTCTCTCCTTAATTCATCCTACATATTGCTATGGTGAAGGCAACCCAAAAGGACCATGCTCACAATCGGGTCAAGTACATACCAAAATAGTTATGGACTTAGACACTAATCCAACAGTCTCCCACGTGGATAAGTCTAATAACTATTTTCCGTATGACTTCAGAACCTGATCAGCAATCGTAGCTTTCAAAAGCCGCTGTAAACTTTGATCTTATCAGATAACGTGTCCTTTAGATAAGGGATTATATATTCCTCCATTCTCAAGATATCGTATAGACAAAAGACATGAATTTCAATCATTCTCTCTATATTGTTTCCCGACTTCCGATTTATGACGACTGATAACAGACTACAATTGAACACATCAACTTAGTCCCGACTTGGCCAAGCGCTTAGGTGTCATCACTAAATCATCGAGAGGCCCATAGATATCACTTTTATCCCACTTTGGGTAAAAGGAATGGATAAACTTCAACTCAAATGCTCGCTTGCATTTACTGATCGAATCATACACAACAATAAGTTTTATAACACCAAGTTACTGGTACGTTTACTTATTATCAATGTGCAACCGACCAACAAATAACAACTCACACATCTCGGTTTCAAGAATATACAATATTATCGTCTCACTAATCACTTGTGATAAAACCATGAAGTGATCCAAGTGAGCGTGGGTTTAATCCAATACTCTAATCTTATCAAAGCACTCATGAACTCTGCAGCAAACTTGTGCTATGTCTAAACACTTCAGAGAATCTACAGACAGATTCATGACAATCTTTATTCATACCTACTCCCAACGTATGACCGACTGTGGATGTTTGAATAACCTAGTTATTCTGGAAGTCAAAACATGCAAACTGAGACATAACAATAATACTCAATCCTTTATGGCCTCAAACTTGTGAGAGTAAATAAAACACTTCTATTTATCCACCATATTGATTACTCATTATTTATCATTTAATGTTTCGGATAATCAACTTATTACTTGAATTTCAATCAACAATTGCCCCATACTCTAAGCATGCACACTTTGTTTCCTATGGTCCGTGCTTTGTGAAATAGAACAATTGAAAAACTTTTCCAATGATTCTCATTTCACAATTCCTCAATCCCCATTGTTAGTGTAAGAACACAAGGTTCTTGCCACTATTAGAATATGCTAGATTCTAACATTTTAAGCAACGATCCTTTCGTAAAGTCATAGCACAAAAGTCATCAAGATTTGGCTAATGAAATTACAAAGTACTTTCTTAGAAATTGTTACAAGACAGTTCCATAGACGTGCAGTCTCACATTCAAAGTACATTCCTTTGAACATCCTTCTTGCATAATGTTTTCTAATCTAGACACAAAATCTTAATATCCATCTCCCAATATGGAAACATTTCCACATTTGCCATATGACAACTCATTCTTAATAGAATCTTATCTATTCATAATAATGTCGATATGGTCCATCCAATACCATACTTCCAACTACTCACAAGTGACCAATCATCAGCGAACTTCGGATCGTCCTTTGATAGTTGTTTAATTATTTTAGTTAAAACCAATTCTAGTCCTTTTTCCCTCTTAATGCGCTAGACATTTGGAAAATTTTAGAATGGTAAATATTATAGAATTTGCAATCGATCCTATACCCGAATCGTATGAGACACGATGCATAATGTCTTACATGAAGATATGATACTTTACCAATCTTTTGCCATAAAATTTTATGTGTTATGTTCTCACAATTCGAACTATGAAGAGGGATGCCGTAATCATAATCGAATTTTAAGAACACACAATGTATCCTTTGACTGAAAATGTTAAAATTTCTCAATCTAAGCTTTAGATTTTGAAATGAAGTATAATATTATCTCCCTTAATTATAGCAAAACAACTTTTCAACCCATGCAACTTTGCAAATGGAATCTTTGTTTTTCTATAATTAATATTGCTAACTTGCAATACTCGCCATAATAATCATACAAGCATAACACTTATGCTCCCACTATCACGATGATTATTATCATATAAGCATAACACTTATGCTCCCACTAGCTTCGACATGTATTTAGAAAACAAATGAACTTCCAGAAAACAATGCCTATTGAATTTTCTAAAATTCATATTTCTAATTAGAAGCTTAGATAAAGGCCTATCGAAGCTTCTTAAACTTATACACATTTGCCTTAGATAGCTCATATGTGTGTTTAAACAATCTAGAACTTATGTTACTAAGTTCCAAATATTCAAACTAATAGCCAAATCTCACAGTTCGAACTATGGAAAGGGATGCCATAACCATAATCGAATTTGAGAATACAATTTTCACAATTGCTATCTTCTTAAGAGCTCTCTTAGTGAAAGCATTTCCTCACAGTCATTTTCATGAAGGAGGGAATCTTATGACACTTAGATTTTATGGTGTATTAGTTCCTATCCATGTGAATTTTTTCAAAACCAAGGTTTGCGACAAATCCAAACTCATATGGACTTAACTTCCTTAATCTTGATTTCTTGCCCTATGGTAACACGAGTGCTCACCATGTCTTCCAAGTAGTTTAGAAACTTGTCCTTACATATCAATGTACTTTCCATCGACTAAGGCTTTAATATGCATTCAAATGAGAACTCATAGAACTCACATACACAATTAATTCAATTGGAATGGCACAGAAACAAAATAATGTCAGCACGATAGGTTGTAAACCTCAAGTCGTGTGCTAGTGATGATCGACAAGGTTTATTCTTGATTTGTTTTCAAAACCTTTTCAAAAACATTAAAACTCCCACTGACTCCTTGACATATTAGATTCTCTTGTCAAGAAACATTTCTTGACAAAGCAAATGTTCAAGAGTTAGTGTAGTTCTTATCAAGACAAAACACTTCACGTAATTGGTCCTAGTTGGTCTTTGTCTTATCCAAGACAACACAACTTACCAATTTCAAATGTGCAAGAATAAGGAAACCTTTTCCAAATTCCACATTTTATGAGTGTTATAAACCTACTTAAGACTTTTCACTCAATGTCACAATCTTGACTCTAAGACTTGATATTGGAACGAAGTATAATTGACTTCTTGATTTAACCATTTCTACAATTCTCGATTCCTCTTCTTAGACATGCAATTGCACTAAGACTCACTTAGAGGATCAATAGAGACATGGTTCTTAATCATTAAGACTTATCATAAAACACAATAAAAGGTACTCTCCCTTCTTCTTAGAAAAGAGAAACTTTTATCTTTCTGCCTACCTGATTCTTCTTTATTCGTTCTACCATTCATTGAAACTCTTTCAATCAACTCAGAATTACACTTAATCTTATAAGTATAATCATATTTACTAAACTTTAGTAAATCATGACGAATATCTTTGTCACTCTTATGGTGGACTTGATCAACGCACAACCTTGTGTACTTGATCTCCTTGTCCTTCAATTGACACTTTGCCAAAGAATTAGTCTAAGTTTCCCAAATGTGAAAGTTTTTCATTCATCATACAACACACATTGCATGATTCCAAGTTTCTGTCCAATTGAAACATGGGCGATGAGAAACTCTCCTCATTTGGTAAAATTTTGACATTTCCACAAATAACATAATTAAGAATCAAATCCATTTTGCTAATAATTGGAGTACACGAACATCAATTTTTCATATATTTCATTGCAAGGATAAATAAATAAGATAAAACCAAAATCTATTTATTCATAAAAACAGCGGAAAACATGTCCTTACAATGCAAAATTGAAATGAAAAACTATGCAATCATATACTCCTAACAAATCTATCATAACTTCCTAAGCTCAAAGTCTGATCTTCGAATTCATGCGACCGAAATCCATTTTTTCGTAATCAGACTCATCTTGCTCTTCCATCAAACTTCCTCTCTTTTCTCTAATCCTGCAAAACATGCAAATGTAATCTTATCACATTATGAATAAAGAATAGGAATTTAAATGGGGTTAGATAGTGGATTGTATACCTGAAGTAGAGTCATACTTATCGACTCTCCCATCTCTTAGATTCTTCAGGTCCTTCGGGCAGCTTCGTATCCATTTCCCCTTTCCTTGGCAGCAGGAACAGGTGGATTCTCCTAGATTGTCCACGGAAGCATGGTTGGTTGAATTATCAGACAAATATGCTCCATTACTTTGCCAAATCATTTCTGATTCAGCAGCAATAAGCATGTAAGTCAAGTCAATGAGGGATGCATTAAGCTTCATCATATAATACTCTCTTACGAACTCATCATATGATTCAGGGAGTGACTGAAGAATCCAGTCCACAGCCAACTTATTTGAGATAGACGCACCCAACATAATCAACCTATCAATGTGCGATTTCATCCCTAGGATGTGAGCACACACGGGTTTACCATCTTGATGTTCCATTGCCAATAGGGATTCGGTGATCTTGAACTTTTCAAATCTTCGATCATCTGGGTTAGGGAGAACAACGGGAGGAAGAGGAGGAAGTGAAATCAAGCTACTCCACATTGATCTCTCACTTTGAATCAAGCTTTCACTTTCATTAGGAACACTTTTTCCTTGGGATTCGGGAATACCACGGTTAGAGTAAGACATCTACAAACGGGAGAAAATTCAAGTTAAGTTGATTGAGTCCTTAATAAAACACCCAAATGAGTTATTAAGGCTAGGATCCAACACAATATTCTACAACCTAGAAAAGGGATGCCGTAATCCAGTTACAAAATATTTGAAGGTAGGTAAATGACGATTTACCAATTTCCACCATGAAAAATGAAAAAGGAAGATTAGGTTTTAAATGAATTGAAACTCCTAGATCTTTTGAGATTCATTGAACTTTTCAATGGCATGTTTTAATCTCGATTATGCCCTACTATTTGTGACTGGGATGCCGAGGATCACAAACAAGGTGTGAATAACCATACAAATCATGTGGTGCACCCAATGCTACTATCACCTAATCAATGTGCCGGTTAGCCACACACGCTCCATTGATCTATGATAAGCATCGAGCCACCCTTCGCCACCAGTGTCATCCCCAAATTAGTGTGCCGGTTAACCACACACGCTCCACTAACGTTTGACAAGGGTACTAAGTGTAATTCTATGGATTAGCATACAATTTCACATTTTCCCTAAAGTAACTATGATTTGGGAATTTGAAAAAGCATTTAGTTACTTTGTTCTTCATTATACTTATAATGGAAGGTTTCTGTCCTATCCTACCCGTTCGGCTAACGACCCTCCACTAGTCAAGAATGCGGTGGGTAAGAGTGGATACCCATTCAATCGCCATTTTATAGGCAATTTCCTTAAACACCCCTTATAGACCAGCTTCGTGAATGAGGCCTACTAACGGTAAGACTGACTGTTTACTCATACATATATAATATTAGACTTTTAATGTTATATATAGTATAGGGTGTATTTTACACTTTTAAAATACTAGGTGGTTTAATTTAGTAAAATTATACTTTTAATTTAATTAAATGTAAACCAAAACTTTATGGGTTTATTAAATCACTTTTAATTATACACTTTAATTAATTAATAAAACCATAAGGGTGTGATTTGAACTTTTCAAAATACTAGGGTTTTAGAATTTAACATTTCAAAATTAAACTTTTAATTAAATTTTAAATTCCAAAAACTTGAGGGCAAGTTTTGAAACATTTCAAAACATTAGGGTTTAGAATTTAAACATTTCAAAATTAACTTTTTAATCAAAAATTTTAAATTCCAAAACTTGAGGGCAAGTTTTGAAACTTTTCAAAACATAAGGGATCAAATAACAAATAACATAAATTAAACAATTAATTTGGTGATTATCTATATTTGACCTAATCTTATTTTAGACATAAGTTAATTACCAAATAGTTTAAATAATCCATATTTATCATACAAACAACCAATATTTAAAAGATTTGAAATTATCTATTGTTTTGGCAAGGATAATCACTAATTTAAGATAAAAATTGGATTTTAACTTCAAAAAACGAATTAGGCATCAAATCCAAGTCAAAACAGCAGCTAAATCCCGAAATACCCTCTACCTGACGCATAGACTCGCCGAGTCAGACCTGGACTCGCCGAGTAGGGCCAACTCGCCGAGTCCAGATACTGACTCGCCGAGTTGAGTCGGGCAGAGGCAAATAATTCGTTTTTTCAATAAACAAAACAGTTAAGAATCACATACAACTGAAACCAATCAAGGCTCTGATACCACTGATGGGTTTTAGGCATAAGAATAATCCTGTGTGCTCATACAAACCCTAATTCTTGGATCTAGGTTTCTCTATTGTACATGCTTTGAATCCAAGACTAACAACCTTAGATCTATCATATTATAAACTGAATTAGGGTTTATAGAATTACCTTTGATTGTTATATAGTAATAACAATCAATTCCTTGCTTGGATTGGCTTCAAAAGCTTAGTGCCTCAATTGCTGCACCTCTAATGGAGTCACAAACACCACTAAGCAACTTGGATGAAGAGGGAAGAGAGGGGAGGCACCAAAAACGGCTGGAAACCCTAGAGAATCAGTTGTCCACGTTTTTGGAGCCTAAGGGGTCGTTTATATACTTGTGTGGGCTGCTAGGGTTTCAGTCAAAACCCTAATGGACAGCTTAAACTCTAAGCAGCCCATGGAACCTTCTGGATAAGGCCATGGACGAAAATATGATGGGCTTCCATCATAATTTCGTTCACCCCTTACTCCATTAGCATTCCTTAGCCCAATAACTCAATTATCCAATAATTGCAATCCAGTCCCCTAAATTTAATTAATCTCTTTTAGCCACAAAATTAATTATCAATTAATTCTTGACTAATATTAATTAAATAATATGATTTCTCTTTTAATATATTATTCTCATAATATAT
Organism: Lactuca serriola; assembly: GCF_051521515.1. Classification (NCBI taxonomy): domain Eukaryota; kingdom Viridiplantae; phylum Streptophyta; class Magnoliopsida; order Asterales; family Asteraceae; genus Lactuca; species Lactuca serriola. Next base: position 160,351,399 of record NC_136409.1, read on the forward strand.
CAATAAATCATATTTAAACCTCTCTCTCCTTAATTCATCCTACATATTGCTATGGTGAAGGCAACCCAAAAGGACCATGCTCACAATCGGGTCAAGTACATACCAAAATAGTTATCAACTTAGACACTAATCCAACAACTACCTATGTGGGTAAGTGCCTAACTTCCGTCAAAGCCAAGGTAGAATATCAAAAGCCCTCAGGTTTTCTCCAACAACTAGACATACTTGAGTAGAAGTGGGAGCGGATGACCATGGACTTCATAACCAAGTTGCCTAAGATGACGAGTGCACTCGACACTATCTGGGTGATTGTTGATAGGTTAACCAAGTCTGCACACTTCCTACCAATCAACGAGAACGACAAAATGGAAAAGCTCACACGACATACATCAGAGAAATCGTGTGACTACATTGGGTGCCAATATATATATCATCTCTGACATAGATAGTAGGTTCACCTCATGGTTCTGGCAGTCACTACAAAATTCCTTGGGTACCAAACTCAACATGAGTATAGCCTATCACCCTCAAACAGACGGTCAAAGTAACAGGCCCATCCAGACGCTAGAAGACATGTTGAGAGCATGGGTGATAGACTATGGTAAGGTTTGGGATACCCACATACCACTCATCGAATTCCCATACAATAACAACTATCACACTAGCATCAAGGTCGCGCCAATCAAAGCGCTCTACGGACGCAAGTGAATATCACCTCTATGCTAGGCTAAGGTGGGCGACACTCAGCTAGCCTGAGGACAACTACATAATAGCACCCTCACTGACCCAAAGATCATACGGGAAACTATAGAGAAGATCATTCGGATCTGCGAAGGATTAAAGGCATCCCGGGATCGGACAAGAGCTATGTTGATAAGCGACGAAAACTATTGGAATTCTAGGTAGGTGACCGCGTTCTATTGAAGGTCTCGCCATGGAAGGGAATTATACGTTTTAGCAAACGTGGAAAGCTAAATCCAAGGTACATCGGCTCATTCAAAATCCTTGCTAGAATCAGCCCGGTGGCTTACAAGCTTCGACTACCACAAGAACTCAACAACGTACATCCTGTGTTCCATGTGTCCAATCTATAGAAGTGTCTATCTGACGTAACCCTTGTGGTCCCACTCGACGAAATCGAGATAAACGAGAGTCTACAATTTATCGAGGAACCTGTGGAAATAATGGACAGGGAGATTAAAAGAACGAAACAAATCCATATACTAATAGTGAAGGTCCGCTGGAACGCCAAGCAATGACCCGAATTCACATGGGAACGGAAACACCAGATGAAATAGAAATACACACATTTTTTCCTCTAAGTTGCAAGAACCCATATAAGATGCTAATTTCGGGATGAAATTCCCTCTAACGGGGGGATGATATTACAATTGGAAAAATTTGATTAAGCAAGGTTTAACATGTAGCTTTGTGTAAGTAAAATCACAATGTAACCTTGTTGCAATAAAACACTTGAAAGGTAAAAGGGCATTATTAGTATATGTATAAGTGTATGTATATATGCGTACTTTGAAATTTATGTTTATAGTAAACACTGAAAAGGAAAGTAAAACCAAATGATTGGAACATAAATCATGGAATTAAAACATTGTTTTATAATTTTTGGCCGAAGTACCCCACCCCTTGAGATTTCGGTTTTCTTAGGACCATACAAGGCCAAAATCTCCCACCTAGAACACCCTAGGCCGAAAACACCACACTATAACCCTCAATAAGGCTAAAAACACTATAAGGGAATAACCTAGGACCAAAATCAACTCAAACCAAAAGCCACTAGGCTGAAATCTCCCCCTAGGCCAAAATCACATGTGATTTCGATCATACTAGGGAGTTTCAAGGGGGTTTTCGGCTAAATAAAGTAGATAAGGGGGTTTGATTTTATGAAATGATGTTCCAAAATTTTCCCATGCAAGTATTACCCAATAGAAACCCATGTATTACCCAACAGATCACAATGTAAATGTCCTTTCAATTTCCTACCTTATCATGGACGACACCACACCTCCAGAATCCTCACTCTTCTATTTTCACTAAAAATATTACTCCATATCCACTCAAATAGCCAAGTCCAAATTTCCAAGTTCAACATTCTCCAAGCATTATCCTTAGATTTTTGGTAAGTATATTCCAGAATTCCTAGCATTCTATAAATTTTATCTTAGTTTCAACCTATTTACACACATTAAAATGTGGTAAAACCCTTAGGCTAACATTACTTTCAAGGAAGTTCATCAACCTCATTCAAGTGGTTATGCTTTAAGATCTTCATTTTATTACTTCCAACAACCCACAAATCCACTCAAGGTGAGTTCATACCCCCATATTTTCAAGTTTTTTTCATGTGTTAGGGAGGGGGGAATACAAGTCAAAAAAAATTATCATACAAACATTTGCATGTTTCATCTTTATGTTAAAATATAAGATATTGTTTGCATAAGATGTGGTTATCACTGACTTTCCCCAAATATTTGTGGTATATTAATTTTAAAATACAAAACTAACAAAAACAACATAATCTATGTCATGAGATCGTAAGAAAACTTATGATTTGCAGAACTCGTTGGTTTATGAAGCTTTTTACGAAAATATAATTTTTATAACAAAAAGGAGTACATTTTAGTGTTTCACTATTTTGTGGGTTACAACCCAAAAACTATGATTTAACTTTAGAATTTGAAACTAGACAAAATATTCACTATGTGTTTATATAAATGTTTACATAAATGTTCATGACAAACAGACATGATAAACTATAATTTGTATAGTTAGAGAGTTACTAAAACTACACTATCATTTCATCATAAATAAACAATTATTAAAGGTATGATTATTTTACTTACAACATAACGAATTTTCAACACTACAGACGTAAACCATTTGATATAGACTTGTGAGACACTACTTCATTGTACCTACCAGAGTACCTACTAAAGTCTTGAATTATAACCATAGTTTATTGTAGGGAGAGCATGACACTTTTGTATAGATCTATACGGGATTGACAACCCCGCACGTAAACTGTTAGTTGCAGTTAGACTGGAAGGTTTGGGGTGACAAATGTCGGAATAGTTCCAAAGTCTGAAGAACGTCATTCAGGCCACTAGTCATATTAGTATGGTTATAATAACTCACATAGAGTGTCGACGATACATTGGATTTACAAGTCAACATACGCTCAAGTAGTTTTATATAATGATAAAATTACATAACACTACCTTTCAGTACAACATTACGTATATTTTTAGTCTTTAGATTGAGACTTACGTTTCATTTAAAAGAAAATATTGGATTTTCTGGAAGTGTACACTATATTTCTACACGAAACAGTTAAAATCTTCCTTGTATACAAAAACGCTGATGAACTCACCAACTTAGTTGTTGACGCTTTTCAAAATCACTTGTATTCTCAGGAAACCAGTAAACAGGTAACCACAAGAGTTTTTGGAGGATGGGACATCTTCACATCATTTCATTCATTTTTGTCGACACATGCATATGGTGTCATGTAAACAACATTTGAGTACAATGTAAATCTATTTACTATTCAATCTAATGGTTGTGATGCTTGTTTCATTTATATTCAATTGTTATGATACTGTCCAATGAAGTCCTCTTCCCCCAGATGTTTCCATCGTTCCGTTTCAGGGGTGTGACATTTTGGGTCATTAAGTCGCGCTCACATCGTGGGACCTTATGTCTCATAATACGGGTCAACTAGTCAATGAGTCAATGGCCACTCACGAAATGACCACTAAGATCTCGCTTCGTGAGGGCCCTCAAAATGAAATAAATGAAGAATATGAGTACCTTAGGGTTTAGGATGTTACATTAAATCAAACTTTAATGATTTGTTGACTTTTATGTTTGTTATTAAAGCGTAACTTTTTTTTGACCATAGGTGGATAGTAAATAAATATATTTTAATATTATGTGCATTAATGAAAAAGTAACACTCGTCAAATCCTCATTGGTAACTTTAGGCTATAAAACGAAGAAAACTATACTCTCAATTCCATATCATCAATCTATCTTTGATCCCATTAATCTTAAACCCATGAACACCAGAGGCATGTTTCCTTTTCTTGTTGCAATGGTGGTTCTCGTAACACCGTCTACTACTAAACGAGTATATCCGTCAATGCCTCCGCCACCACCACCACCACCACCACCGCCACCACCACCGACACCTCCAATGCCAGTTCATGAGAATCTCATTTCACCATCAAATGCACCAAAAACTACTCATGTCCTAGAACCTGTAGATGAGCACAAACACAAACATATGCTTCATCACAAGCATGAGCATAGTGATCATGATAACAAATAAAATGTATTATAATAATCATTTTAAAATTTATGAATAATAAAACAATATTTTGCTTTTAACAATATGTTTTAAATTAATAGATTAATTATATTAAGTTGAAAATTGAAAGGTAATAGATGTTTCAAACGCAAATGTTGATATGATAAATTTCTTCTTTATAGTACATCATGTCTTAATTCTTTCAACATGCATATGCAAAAAAAAATAACTATATAGTTTTATTTTGCACAACACGCGAATATTCGACTAGTTATATTTAAAAGAAGGTCATGAGGGTGTTGCAGACCAATAACTAGGGTTGTGAATGTGTTGCAGATTAATTATCTGAAGAAGTGTGTTGCACATCAATGATTAATGGTAGAAAGTGAAGTACATGTCAAAAGTGATTAAACTTCTTTAGATGGAAAATTGGGACATAAGACCCATATGGTATAGAAAACTATATCTACTTCTTAATTCGATAAAAATTTATGTGAAAGTGTGTTGAAGACTAACTTTATGTGTGGGTTGCTATTATTCAAAAATCAATTACCATTATTTTAGATCTTAAGGATCTTATATCCCAATTTTTCGATATAAACAACGTCAATCATACTTGAATTGTTATTATATGTGTAAATTCATTATTTGATAAAAATAATGGTTTATTCATTATTCAATATTAATGGAATATATAGGAAAATGGTTTAAATATGTTTTTTGTTGTTGAATATTCGAGTCAAAATAATGTTATAAAATATTAGGAAATCTCCAATAAAGTCCTAATAGTTTAGGTCAGTTTACATTTTAGTCCCAAATTACATTTTGTTTACAAACAAGGACAAAATATTGGCTACAACTTCAGAATAATCTCGTGTGGCCGGTTTCGCAGATTTAGCCGGTATTCCAGCTTTTTTCGTTAATTCGTCAAAATATTGAGACTTTTTTAGTTAATTCAGCTAAAACTTCGGAATATCCGTTTTATCAACATATTAAAAATTCTTTGTTTTTTAAATGAGTGTATTTTTTTCATTTCTTTTTATACAATGTTATATATTTAGTTTTAAAGTCACGAAAGTTATAAAAAGAAGTATCTATACAATCCACAAAACTAAAAAACTTCATAAATTTGTTTGAAAACCTTTACTAAAGATAAAGTGCACCATGATTGCAAGATGAAATTCATAAAAAAAATATTATATTTTTTCTTTTGATTTCAACATTGGTTTAAGTATTGAGATAACCACAAAACCTACATAATAACACTAATCATGTATACTTAAATCTGTGGGATAACATTTCTCGTTAATACTCATTTTCTTCATCATTATATTAGTTGTTTAAAACCTTAATCCATTTACCTACTTTCTCCATCTGTTTCTTTCTATCTATTGAAAAATTAGGAAGGATGTGATAAGGGATACATACACACACCCCTTAGATAGATCTTTGTCTTTTCTTTTTATGTGTACACACAGACATACATATAAAAGTTTCTAACCTGCAACGTGTGTGTGTGTGTGTAATGAGGTATCAAAGACAAAGGAATATGTGTTTTGTGGTTTATCCAAGGCAAGACTAGCTGCTTCTAAGATGTTGCTACTGTCCTTGGCAAATTGAGGTACGAGTCTAACATGAGCGTGTTGAAGTGCATGATTCAACCCGTTTATTTTCATGTCAATCAATTTATTTTCATGTCAAGTTGACTCGTTTAGAGTATAGATCTTAGAAGTATGTCATTTTATACTAGATTAAAAAACTAAATAAGTTGAAAGAGTACAACTTTAAGAGGTGGATAAGAAAAAGTGAAAAATAGAAAGGAGTAGTTGTTTAAGACGTGGATGAGTGAAATTCACAATAAGCTTAAGGGTAATTGATCAATTGACAAAAAAGGCCAAAATTTTTGATCAATTAACGAAAAAACCCAGAATATGGACTAAGTCTAGGAAAACGGCCATGAAGGGTTATTCTGAAGTTTTAGTTGGTATTCTCTCATTTTTTGTAAACAATTTGGGATTAAATCATAAATTCGCCCAAAATATTCAGACTTTATTGGAGATTTCCCTAAAATTCCATATGATATACACATTCATTAAAAATAAAAAGGTAAAATGTATATAAAATTGTAACACCTGTAAATTTGGGCTATATGATTAAAGTATAATATGATAAATAATCTAAACAAGTCGTAGTAATCGTAAAAGAAAACTCTACATATAGAGTGTCCAAATTTGACTTCATATTCGAAAGTTATAATTTTTTGAAGCTTTAACACAACAGTATGTGACACAGAAACCGAAATTGAAATCGATCAATTCTTAGGAAAAACAATCTAGACAAGAGTCAAAGATCACGTCAATACCTATCTGCCGATATAAAGCAGTCGAGAACGGATATCGTATGAAAGATATATGACTTTTATATGAACTTTAACAGTTTAAGACTATAAAAATATAAATATTAAAATAAAGTGAGAATTAACTAACAGGGTCTAACTTCTCAATGTGGATATAAAGAACTTCAAAAACGGAGCTTGTATGAGAAATATACGATTTTCCGAAGCTTTTCGAGAAATGCCACGGGCAAGTATGTTGCATGGCATACACACCTTCTTGAAGGGTGATGCTTACCAAAAAGTGCTTTCCATGTGGCAAAATATTTGAGGAGCATCGTCGACTGAAGTGCACAGTGCACACCTTGCTAGGCGCGACAAGTAGAAACTATCTAGTTAGAGTTCTGCTAGTTCAGTGTTTGGACATTTGTTAGGAAAATCTGTGTAACTTAAGCTACACTTATATCTCTTTTATCGTAACTTATATTTATAATCATCATCATCGTTAAGAATTTATAAATAAGATTTATTAGTCATTCCATGTCAAAATACGAATTGGTTTACATACAGATTAATGTTTAGGCTTGATTTAGTGAGGTGTTTAAACTGGGATTTGCAAACAGTATACTCTTTATACCAAACAGAATCTAGCTCCGATATGATCCTACCTGATTATTCCTTACTTGATAGATCTTGATGTAGACATTGGAATTTTTGAGGAATCTAGACTTTCTTTAGTCATGAGGAATATTAGAATAAGACTCAGTATAAATAATACTTAGGTCACGTCAATGGATAATTCAAGGTGTTAGGCGAAGCTCTGCCGAATTCTCCAGTCACCCACCTAATTCAGGTGAGTGGAGAGTACCTATCATGAACATTATTTTAAAACAAGTATTAATTAAAGCAATATATATCTATCAAAGCGTTCATATGTGAGCTATATGCTTATTGTCTGGATTATGTATTAGAAATGTATTTGATGATATACGATATGCGAACCAATTATGGTTCTATATATATACATATCGATTATTATGTGATATTAATAATAGAAGTATTATTAAAGAGAAAGATAAAAGTATAATAATACCTAAATCACTCAGTGTCAAATAAATACACTAAGGTAGGATAGTGTTGCCTAAATAGATATTGGGTACCATCTTCTTAGTAGTATATGTGAGATGTGAACGGAGGGTAGAACTCTAACATTGGTAATCGGGAGGATATTCAATATTTCCCCTCTTTTTTCTTCAAATAATTTTCGAAAGTCATCTAGGAGAGTATAGATGACCACCCTTTACGAGACTATGTCTTGTGGTGTTAATAAATCATTGATATGAGAGGATGGATTATGTATAGTTATTAATCAATGATCTAATTATGGATTGTGTATGGTTATTAATCACTGATCCGAGAGTATGGATTAGGTAGAGCGTGGATTAAGGACAGTCTTTCATCACTAAGCGTGGATTATAAATTAGGTATAGTCATTCATCACTGATCGGAGAGTATGGATTAGGTACCGTAATTTATCACTGATCCGAGAGTATAGATTAGGTATAATAATCAGAGTATTGAATTCTTTTCTTTGTTGTCTCTATTGATCCTTGTATACTACTAAGGAAGCCTCGAAGTAGCATAGTAAAATTGCTATTTACATTAATCCTTCTGGTTAAATTTCGTAAGGTCATAAAGGATCAATTTGCGAGGATCGACAAGATGGGGTAGATTGCTTATATATATATATATATATATATATATATATATATATATATATATGATAAAAGTTGATCTTGCAAGTTTTTAAGATACATATTATTAAAACATTGTGGGATTGAATACCATATGTGTCTCACCTGGTTTCCCAACCTAAACCACTTAGTTTCTTTGTATATTAAAGATGGATGGTAGAAAGTGAAATACATGTCAAAATTGATTAAACATATTTAGCTGGAAAATCGGGACATAAGATCCATATGATAGATAAAATTGTATCTACTTCTTAATTCGATATAAATTTAAGTGAAAGTTTGTTGAAGAAGAATATGTTGTGTTGGTTGCTATTGTTTAGATTCAAATACCATTATTTTGGATCTTAGGGATCTTATACCCCGATTTTTCAATATACACAACTTCAATCATACTTAATATGTTGTGATATGTATAAATTCATTATTTGATAGAAAGAATGGTTTACTTATTATTTGATATTCATGCAATATTTAGGAAAATGGTTTAACATGTCTTTGTTGTTGAATATTTGAGTCAAATAAATATTATAAAATATCATATGATATACACATTCATTAAAAATATAAAGGTTAAATTTATATAAAATCTTCTAAGATTCCTAGTTAATTGTTTCCAGTCAATTTCGAAACTAAAGTTGGCAAAGGGGTCGATATAGGTTGGGTTGTAGTTTAACTCATTTAATGAAGAGGTTGAAATTTGTTACGTCTCAAATTTCAAGACAAATTTTTCGTTTTATTTATTAAAATATAGGTCTTACAACACCTTACAATTAATACGTAGTTAATTATATAAGAGTGATTTAACGGAAATCTATAAAACTTTATTGATGCTTTCAATGCAAATGTAGTCACATTTGAGCCTTCCCACGGTCAGTTGAACACCCAATAAAACAGTTATTCAGCAACTGTAAGTCAAGGCATAGTGAATTCCCCTAACATATTTCATACCACAACATATATACAATGCATACACATAATGGCTTCCAACATATAGTTGGTCCTCCCCTTGGCCTTCAGCAAAAGCTGGACCGCCCCGTTTTTCCTACATCATGTAGCTTGACTGCACCTTGGCCTTTATCCTGAAGGGAGTCCTCTCGAATCTATTTGCCTTCAGCACGATGATGGTTCGCCCTCAACTCTCATATAATATATTAACACATATAGCAAACAATATTCCAACATTGTAGGCAACTATCTAGCCTAATTGCATAAGTGTTGAATACGGGGAACTATATCCTAACATACAATGGATACATACTGGAGTATACAATATAGTGAGATGAACTCACATGGACAGTTACTCAAGGGATAAACAGTTAACCGGAGAACTTTGAATGACAGACAACACTCCAATGATGATTAACCTATACTACTATAGTTTATTAGTTCTTATGGGAATCTGGTAATGTAGGCTGGACCTATCACTAATCCAAAGGAATACCGATAGTTCTATCAAATAAGGATTAGATAGGTAGGACAGTTGGGAGGCAGGATCATTTCAGCATATAGCTTTTCTGAAATCCAATAACCAAGCTAACAAGACCATTCTAGACACCTCTCCCATAAGTAGACCAATGAGTATAATGACATGGAATCACTGATAAATCTTATTTACTGATTCATAACAACGACTATGAATAAAAATATAAATTACACTAAAATAGGTTGAATGTAATTTAACTTACATAGATTTCCATGACAAAAGTCTGGAGATTGCACTAGTAGAACTCTCGCCTGGTAGCTACTAGATGTCGGGTTCATAGGGGCCTCAAGGCTTCACAAGAACTTAAAACTAAGGGAAAATGGGTCAATGGCTGAGAGAAACTTGGAAAAGGAGTTTGGGAGTTTTTTCGGAAAGAATGTAGCAGAGATTTGAATTTATAAGGTGAAAAATGGACGTGTGCCGCGTCCAGGCCAGGTGAACGTCGTGCACTCGTCTGATCGACCCTCTTAGAAGTGGACACGAGTCCAATAACGAACGGTGAGTCATGGCAGGGGGTAGGTACAAGATTAAACTTCAAAAATACAGATCTCGGCCATACAAACTCCGTTTTCAATGGTCTCTACATCCACGTGCAAGGATTTTTGAGCGCTACATCTTTCATTTTGACTCTGTCGGCTAATTCTTGAGTTGTCATAAATTTAACGGGAACTCACTAAGCTTTGTGCTTACCATTTTTAGTTAATGTTTTAGGTACTTCCGATTTTAAAGGGAAGAGCTCGGGATGACTGCTTCACACACATTATTAGGACTCCGCTTATGATCTTTCATTCTGATTGTAAGGCAATTGATACCTTATTTTTTATTTAAATATTTGGATGATATTGGAAAATACTATTTACCTATTATAAAAATGAAATTTCTGGGACGATATTTTTGGATGTTACATATATTCAACATTTGCAGCATCTTTTTGAGAGGATGAGGGTAGATTGTGCGTAGACTCTTCATGTGTGTCCTTTTGATATTGGAACTCCAAAGGGTACTTCGGAAGAGTGGATGGTTAGGGTTAAGTAAGGTCCCGAGTCAAACCAAATATCAACATGTGATTCTTTCTAAGAGGAACCATTGACTTTGGTTCTCTATTTGGATATATCTTTTGAGGGTGAGCCATTTCGTTTGGTGCACATTGTGTAGAGTCATACACAATCGAAGTCTCTAGATGGTGTTTGAGATAAATAGAGTCGGATGGAACTGCTGCCAACATGTGTTGTGGCATACGACAAATAGTTATGAAGGCTGATTAGTTTGGAAGCCTATAGGTTCTAATGGCCTTAAAAGAAAGATACACCTCTTTAGGACCGGAATTGATTGGAATGACTTCTCTTCTTTCTTCATACAGTTGTTGAAACGTCAGAGACCAAAATCTCAGACCCGGTATCTCGTTTGGCTTCCTTTTGATGGAAAACTTCTGAAAGTCTTGCATAACACTTCCATCAAATCAACAACATTATTTAGAACGGAGTAGATGTTGTACACGATGCACAACCAGTCCTTGCTCATGGTGACAGTACCACCATGTTTCCATGATAATCCTTAATGAATTGTGTGACTGAACAATTTCAACTATATATATATATATATATATATATATATATATATATATATATATATATTGTGTGGAAAAATCAAAAGAAAAAGCAAAGGAATTAAGAAGCAAAACCCATACACACGTTTTTGCTACTAGCTCCTACAACAACTTGCGTGATCAACCATTACTCTTTCAACTTACTACTCAAGTGCTACTAGATATTTGTTTCACCTCATATATGTATACATGAGTATGTAAAGAGTAGTGTGTGTGTGTGTGTGTTCATTTGTTATTTTGTAACACTTCCTACAAACACCAAATACTCCCAACACCATCAACCATCTTCATCTTCTTCAAGAACAAGATAAATTCCTAGAGAAAGTGAAGAACACCAAGATCAACAAGCTAAATGAAGAACACCATCAACCATCTTCATCACATGTTCTTCATCAAACTTTAAGATCATCAACTTCACCACCTTTGTTCATCACACCACTTACTACCAAACACCTCTATTATATCAACCTCCTTAAAACCTCCAAAAAACCTCAAAATAATCTCCAAATACCCTCCTTAAACCTCCTCCAAAAACCCTTTCAAATCACCACAACCATCACCACCTTGCTGTTGTTCACGACATCAGAATCTTCAAGTCAGAAACGAAGCAAACTAGGCTCAGTACAAGCCTAAAAAGACTACGGAGATTTTCCCCACAAATTCTTTAGAACCTTACCTACATCTAGGAATTTTCATGGATGATTTTGACCAAGGAAAACCCCAAAGAGACGCAAGAGAGAATTGGCTATCCAGAGAGATTTCTGTTTTCGAGTTCAGAATCTTCATGTCAGAAAACAAAAAACTGGGAACAAAACAACCAAAATTCTACTAAGGAGATTTTCACCATCAATTCTACAGAACCTTACCTACATCTAGAAATTTTTGTGGACTATTTTGACGAAGGGAAACCCCAAAGAGACGCGAGAGAGTATTGGCTATCCAGAGAGATTTACTCCGAAAATCTACATCCATCACCACTGAAAGCTCCTTCAACTTCACCATCTTTGTTGCCTTACACCACCAAAATTACAACCATATTCCACCTCCTAAAACCCTCCAAATACCCATTTCAACCTCATCAAATCTCCTCAAAACATCCTATTCCCGTATACAAATACATGACTCGTGTACTTTGCACTGTTTTGTAAACAACCCATTTTACATGAAAATGAACTTTGTGTTACTTATCAAATACCGGATTGATCTTTGAACAAATATCGACCAGTCGTTCCAAGAGTCTCAATATCGACCAGTCATTCCAAGAGTCCAAATATCGACCAGTCGTTCCAAGAGTCCAAATATCGACCAGTCGTTCCAAGAGTCCAAATATTGACTAGTCGTTCCAAGAGTCTAAATATCAACCAGTCGTTCCATCAGTCCAGTTCAGTCAATTTATTGACGAACCTACTTGATATATATTTATATACTTATATACTTTATTATAGCTTTATTTCATTTAAATATAGTCATTTATATTATTTATAGCTTTACGTCATTTAAATACAGTCATTTGTATTATTTATAGTTTTATGTCATTTAAATACAACCATTTATATTATTATAGCTTTCAGTCATTTATAACTTTCATATTTATACTTATTCCGCAATTATTATTCTATATATATATATATATATATATATATATATATATATATATATATATATATATATATCTTATACCTTCAACTGATATATCTATCACACAGTAACTGGTAATCGACCCTTTTGTTGTGGTAATCAGATTTTTATATTTCCAACAATCGGTATCGGAGTTGATATAAAAGAATATTTTCCAACAATTGGTATCAGAGCTTGTGTGATTTACCTTGAAATTTTTGTCGAAAACTTTTTGTTAGCGTTATAAACCTTCCATAAGCTTTTCTTTAAAATTTTCATTTTAATATCACTTGTTCAAAATCCTTTCAAAAATTTCAAAAAAATTGTCTTTGGCAAATTACTCCAGCATGAACTCTGCTTCCATTGCAAATAGCATAGGATTTGGTTCACGGGCACCCATACTTATTCCTAAAGAGTATAATTTGTGGGTTGGTCGTATGAATCTTCATCTTAATGCTATAAATGAAGATGTCCGGAAATGCGTAGAAGGAACATATATTACTCCAGAAAATATGGCTACTCTTGCTACAAATCAAGCCACTCAAACCGAAATCAGAAGAAAGTTGGAACTCCAAGCCAAAAAGGAACTTGTGTCTGCAATACCTCACAGTATTCTAAGTCAAATGGATGACATTATACTGTTAACCGCAAATCAAATTTGGGAAATTTTGAAAAAGTGTTTTTGTGGAAATAAAAGAATTATCGGAAACAAAAGAACATTTGTTTTGAATAAATTTGATAATTTCAAAATGCTTCCATTAGAAACCATCCATGATGTTCATGATAGGTTCAATTTTATTATGGTTAAAATGAAGAATTTGGGTATCAAAAAGACACAACACGAGATAAATCTCAAGTTTTTAAACAATCTTTTCGAAAGCTGGAAAATGGTTAAACTCATTATTTAGGGAAATCCAGCTATTCATACTAAAACTTTGTACAATTTGTATGGACAACTTCAATCGTATGAATCCTCGATTGACCCACCAACCACTGCAGCTTTTGGAGGATCAATTGCTCTTGTGTCCACAACTTCACAAAACCAAACACCTTTCAATGATCAAAACTTTAATCATTTTAATCTGGCTACATCTTTTCAAAACCAAGCCTTCCAGTCTGATTCGAATGATGAAGCAGACTATCAACAATTGTGTGTGTTGGTTGCAAACAAAAATCTCCAGAGATTTCTCCCAAATCATGGTCAATCAAATTTTAGACCAAACTTTCAAAACAGACCATCTTTTGGACAAAATAACTCAGGTTTTCAACCATTACCATCTTTTGGACAAAGCAACTCGGGTTTTCAACCTAGACCTTACTTTGGACAAAATTCTCAAAGACCTTCCTTCCTTAATAACTCAAACCAAGGTTTTCAAAACCAGGGATTTCAAAACGATCTCAACTCAGGTCATAATCACAATCCAAACAACAGTTTTCAAAATAAAAAAGAAGGTTTCTGAAATCAAGGTTACAATAATCAAAACAATGGTTTTCAAAACAACCAAAATTTTGGATTCCAACGAAAACATTCTCAACCTTCCCAACAAACCCAAACTCAAGCACCTGAAAGACTTTCGATTAAGAGTCAAAAGGATGACAGTGAGGAAGAAGTGATCATTTGCACAACTGCAAAGGAACAAATCACTATGCTAGAGAATGTCGAGCCAAAAACAAAACCAAAATCAAAGACTCAGCATATTATGCTCAAAGAGCCGATGAACTGAAGAAACTGGAAAACCAAGAAAACCAAGGAGCATTGATGGCAATCCATGAACCAAGCGTGGAATACTGGCCAACTTTTGATGACGAAGCTGACAATGAACCAGCACAATCAAACTTCTTCTTTGTAGCTGGTATTGATATACCTTCAAGAGCTCCCAACGTCATAGAACAGGTATGGTTTATGATCTTTGAACTTGGTTTTTCCAAAACAATTTTTGAGTCCCACATAACCAAAATTGAGAAAAGTCTTGAAGCTGATCTCAAAACATATCATGACACAATGGTCAATTATGATATTTGCAAATCTGAGTTACAAACCTTGCAACTAAAATTTGGAGAATCAACAAGAACAAAAAGCAAATTGGAAAGAGACGTTGAAAGAAAATCAGAAGATTATAATCACGTCTTGGAACAACTAAATCAGACCCTAATTCAGAAAAGGGATTTGGAACTAAAAAATCAGTCAGTCATTTCTTCTGAAATAAAAGATGTTTTAGAAATGGAAATCCTTCAGTTGAAACAAAATTTTCAAGAATCAACTGACAAATATAATTTTTAAATGAAAATTTGACTAATTCTTTAAAACAAATCAATTCTCTTGAAACCGAGAATAAAAGACTGATATGGAATATGGATTCTATCAAAGTTGCTAGAAAACTAAGTGATGATATTTTCACCAAGGCAAACACCTTAGGAACTAGAAAAATTGATACAAATTACAGACCAGGAATTGGAAGAGAATCCTTTGAAATAGAACAAGCAAAACATAAAAAATGACGAATTGTGAAAACTCTGAATCCACTCTACCAGATCTTTTCACATCTGTTAATGAGGAAGATTCAGATGACGAAACAGTTATCAACTGTAGCCCAGATGATACTACTTTTGTTGTTTCCAAAATGTCTTTCAAAAGAGTTGTAAATTCGGAAACAAACTCTGCTAGTTCTTTAACGCACCGAATCAAACATACCGACGGAACCACTAAACATAAAAACCTTTTGAATGGAGAAAATTCCTCTTATGAGGATGGTAGTACTTTTGTACCAACTGCTTTTCCTACAATGAGTTCATCAATTGTTGGAAAAACTAGTCTGGGACAAAAATACTCCAAGAAACAACAAACAAGCAAAAAATCCATTGAAGTCACCAAAACCCCACTTATCAAGCCAAACATTTTTGAAAACTAACCAAAGAAACCCGTTCAACCCTACGTAATACCTCATAAACAAGTTTCCAAAAAAAAACCAAAACCTTTTCGAAAACCTTTTGAAAACTGCTTTCAAGATATCACTTTTCATCATTCAAGGAACTTTTAAAAACCATCACATCAGAAAGCTTCAAACCATCATCATCAAAAAGCTTTTCAAAACCGCCCGTCACATCCCAGATATGAAGAAAACTTTTCAAACAAACCTTCGCATCTAGGATATCTTTCACCAAATCACAGATCTTATCAATCCACAGGTTTTCAAAAAGAAATCACATTTTGTGTAAACTTGATAAATCAAATCAAACCACAACCGTTCCATCCTCATAAACCAAACTCTTACAACAACACGAAGTTAAATGCTAATAAATATTCATTAAGCAAAACACCCAAAATAACAACTAACAAACCAGGACCCATTCAGATTTGGGTACCTAAACTTTCTGTCTGATTGTAGGTACTTAATGTTGGAGAACCCAATGATGATACATGGTATATTGATAGTGGCTGCTCCAAGCATATGACAGGAAACCGGAACTACTTACATGACTTCAAACCTACACAAACCAATCAAGATGTTAACTTCAACAACAACATGACATCAAAAATCAAAGGTTATGGAAACATAACAAATGGTAATTTCACCATAAAGAAAGTTGCCTTCGTAGATGACCTGAAACACAACTTCATCACTGTTTCTCAACTTTATGATAACAACCTTGAAGTTCTGTTCACCAAACAACGAAGCTTGATCATGGACGCCAAAACCAAAGATGTTATAGTTGATTCTGACCGTGCCGGAAATATGTATCCGCTTGACATGGATATTATCTATGGCAAACCCGATATATGTTTGGTATCTAAAGCCCCAACAGATATTAGTTGGTTATGGCACCGCCGCCTTTCCCTTCTAAACTTTAGGTACATCAACAAATTAATCGGCGATGATCTTGTTCGAGGGCTACCACTTCTGAAGCTTGATAACGAAACTCTTTTTGTTGCATGTGAAAAAGGAAAACTTTCCAGATCCACTCACAAAAGCATCTCAGAATCTAGTGTATCCGAACCACTAGAGTTGTTGCACATAGACCTTTGTGGCCCTGCCAAAACCAAAACCATAAAAGGGAAGAAGTACATTCTTGTTGTTGTTGATGGTTTCTCGCGCTTTACTTGGGTCTTTTTCTTAAGACTAAAATCAGAAGCACTTGAAGAGATGATCAACTTCATCAAACAAATCGAACTGAAGCTCAAACGACATGTGCGAAGAATTCGAAGTGATAATGGTTTAGCATTCAAAAATAAGACCCTAGACTCATTTTTCAAAGACAAAGGAATTTAACATAACTTCTCATCCCCATACACTCCACAACAGAATGGTGTTGTCAAAAGAAGGAACCGAACTGTATGGAAGCTGCAAGATCAATGCTTATCTTCGCTGATCTGCCACAATACTTCTGGGCAGAAGCAATAGCCACAGCTTGCTACACTCAAAATCATTCCTTAATCCATAAACATCTTCATAAAACACCATATGAAATCATTAACAACTGAAAACCAAACATCAAATTTTTCCATATTTTTGGTTGTCGATGCATTGTAAAGAACAATAAAGATCACCTTTCAAAATTTGAATCAAGGTCGGACGAAGGAATTTTCCTTGGTTACTCGTTTTCCTCAGCTACTTATCAAGTACTGAACAAACGTACCAGAGTAATTGAAGAAAGTACCGATGTTCATTTCGATGAATTTTATGTCAGGAAATTGGATTGTGAACATTTTGGTTCTAAAATGATTGAAAATATTTTTCAAAATCCAATTCAACAAACACTTTCTCCTGACATAGACATTGAAATCGATCTTGATTTACTTTTTGAACAACCAAAAACTGCTTACAATTCAGAACTTCTAACTACTTCAATTGACCCTACAGAAACACCCAGTGAAGTTATTACACAAACAAACCAAAATGATGCAGATCAATTCGAGGGGGAACCACCAACACATACTTCCTCCTTGGAACAAACACCGAATCCTCCTTTGAATACCCCATCCCCAAATAGCCAAAAGAATCATGATGCATCATTTATGGGGGAACCTTCAAACCTATTCCAAAATGAAACACCCGGAGAAGAACAATGGGATACTGAAATTCAAATTATTATAGCGGAAGAGAATCGCTTAATAAAGTGGACCAGAAATCATCCTACAGACCAAATCATCGGAGATCCTAACTCAGGCATTCAGACTAGAGCAGCCTCCACAAATGAATGTTTATTTGGAGCCTTCTTATCCATGACTGAACCCAAAACCATACATTCTGCTCTCAAAGATCCAGACTGGGTAAAAGCTATGCAAGAAGAGCTAGAAGAATTTGAAAGAAATGACGTACGGAATCTTGTTCCCACTCCACCCGATGTTACTGTTATAGGTTCAAGATAGGTATACAGAAACAAGACTGACAATCAAGGAATCATTTGTCGAAACAAGAAAGTCTTGTAGTCAAAGGATATTCACAACAAGAAGGAATCGACTACGATGAAACATATGCTCCAGTTGCCAGAATTGAAGCAATTCGCATCTTTCTTGCATATGTTGCACATAATAATTTCAAAGTATTTCAAATGAACATTAAATGTGCATTCTTACACAGAGAGATAGATC
The DNA here is from genome assembly GCF_051521515.1 of Lactuca serriola. Taxonomy (NCBI): domain Eukaryota; kingdom Viridiplantae; phylum Streptophyta; class Magnoliopsida; order Asterales; family Asteraceae; genus Lactuca; species Lactuca serriola. The sequence continues at coordinate 160,370,108 of NC_136409.1, forward strand.
GCGGAGTATACATCCAACAACCACCAGGTTTCGAAGATCCCAAATTTCCATATCACAGCTTTAAATTGCAGAAAGCTTTCTATGGCCTGAAACAAACACCCCGAGTTTGGTATGCTACGTTGTCAACCTTTCTCGAAGAATCAGGTTTTAAAAGAGGTTCAATCGATCAAACCCTCTGTCGTAAAATATTTAATAAACATCTGTTAATCATACAAATATACGTTGATGACATTATTTTCGGTTCTACTGATATTTAAGTGTTAAGTTTGCAGATCTAATGAAGAGCAAATTTGAAATGAGCATGATTGGGGAGATGACTACTTTTCTCGGACTTCAAATCAAACAGTCAACTGATGGCATTTTCATCAACCAAGAGAATTATGTCAAAAACCTACTCACTCGTTTTTCAATGGACAAATCCAATACCGCAAAAACCCCAATGGCTTTTGGATACAAAATCGATGCAGACTTAAATGGCAAACCCGTTGACCAGAAAAGATATCATGGAATGATTGGATCACTCTTATACCTCGTTGCCAGCAGACCTGACATCATGTTTTCTACATGTGTGTGTGCCAGATACCAAGCAAATCCTATGGAATCCCATGTAGTTGCTGTGAAACGCGTCTTCAAATACCTTAAAGGCACTCCCAAACTTGGCCTTTGGTATCCAGCTAAATCCGATTTTCAGTTGAACGCTTTCACCGAATCAGACGACAGAGGATGCAAGCTAGATAGGAAGAGTACATCTGGTAGCTGTCAATTCCTAGGAGGTAGAGTAGTGAGTTGGACTTCAAAGAAACAGACGTGTGTATCCACATCAACAGCAGAAGCTGAATACGTCGCTGCCGCCAACTATTCATATGGATGCAAACTCAACTGCATGACTACGGCTTCAAAATCTAATAAATTCCCATATTTTGTGACTCAACCAGTGCAATTGCCATTTCTCACAATCCCGTTCACCATTACATGACAAAGCACATCGACATTCGATATCACTTTATCAAAGACAATATTCAAAAGGGTCATATCGAACTACACTTTATCAACTCCGAAGATCAAATTGCCGATGTCTTCACTAAAGCTCTCGATGAAACAAAGTTTCAATACTTCCTAGACCATCTAGGAATGTTAAATCCAGATAACATCCATCCTTAAACTTTTACTTTTTGTTTGTATAAAAGTGTGTTTACTTTCATTCAAAAAGAAAATTCAAAAACAATTGAAAATTGCTTTCTTTTCAAAAATACCAAAAACATTCAAATAACCAATATTTCCAAAAACATTCAGATAAACAAATCTTCAAAAAGAGAATAAAAGACTTACCATAATAAGCTTTTACAGAACCTTATGATTAATCGTCTCTTGACTTAATTTTCAGATGCTTATGCTCGATGAAGATTTTAAGTCATATTGATTCTCAATTAGAGTGAAGGTTCAAATCTCCTACTTTTCATAATGTATATAACTTTATTTCCTTCAATTTTATTTCATTATTGATGATTTTAAAAAGAGGACATAAGGTTAGGAGGTTCAGATGAAAGCAAAAACCCATGTGAGAATTTGTGCCTCGTCAATCTATACACTGTGGAATTCATTTCTTGTGAGCTTAGGTGTGTCACTATTGCCTTTAAGGTATATCTGATTATACCTTGTCACGGTCTCATTTTTGCTTAGATATCAAAATGACCAGGGACGATACATTCATTTCTTACATACTAGACAAACTATCTTTTATGACACTAATCCCTTCCTAGATATAAGCCAACCAAAAATGAAGTCTTAAGATCACGTGATCCATCAACAAGAAAAGACGAAATAAAAAAGACTTCAACAATCACTTATCAAAGAAAAACAAATATCTATCCACATCCAATCGTCAAAGACGAATCAAGATAAAGACGAATCAACAAAAGGGGCCAAATCATTCACCAAAGAAATACCAAAGAAAACAAAAATATTCTACATTTGGTATTTTCAAACAAACTTCTAAACCAAATGGTTATTTCAAAACAAACATCATAAGATTCCGTGATTTGTAATTAGCCATTTTTCAGAAAAGAAGATATCTTAATCCCGCAAGACAGATACTCACAAAAAACCCAATTTTCTCAAATGTAGCAAATTCTTGATGCTAAAACAAAATTTCCTTTTACAATAAATCGATATTGATCAACAAACAGGATACCATCAAAGAAGAAGCTACAACAACAATGGATTTCCTGGGATACTGTAGCCTTCATCAATGAAGATTCTTAGTTGCAAACTACACTATGAAAATTGCTAAACCCCTCTACACGTATTTCCCGACGGAGAGAGAGTGAAACTTAATGGCATGAATGAAGAAACCCGTTGAGTAATGCTAAAACCAGTCTTATGTGATTGATTATCTAATAAGGAGACTAAGTCGCTTTACAGGAAAAGCATAGTTGAACACCTCCAATATGAGTATGAGTCGTCAGAGAGAGATATCACTCATTTTTAGTGATCATTAACATGTTCTGTTGCGAGAACAACCAAACACCCAAGTGAAGTGTGAGCTATACCTATGAGCATTCATCTAAATCGACCTGTTAGACCATTTGTCGTCATTAATAATGCTATAAAAACTTAGGAAATTTCTTTAGATACATATATGGCTACCCTTTGATAAACGAACCCGAGACTTTGATTCGGAAGCAAATTTCTGAAAATCTTTTACATAAGATATGTTAAACAAAGTCACAAACTTTCAAAACAATCACTATGTTTTATATATCTTATCTATTGACAAATCTTTTATCTCGAATCTTCAAAAGTTCAAAACTGTCAATATGATTATATCATACCTGTCCTTATTTCAGCAATGATCATATATATATATATATATATATATATATATATATATATATATATATATATATATATATATATATATTGTGTGGAAAAGTCAAAAGAAAAAGCAAAGGAATTAAGAAGCAAAACACATACACACGTTTTTGTTACTAGCTCCTACAACAACTTGCGTTATCATCCATTACTCTTTTAACTTACTACTAAACTGCTACTAGATATTTGTTTGACCTCATATATGTATACATGAGTATGTAAAGAGTTGTGTGTGTGTGTGTGTTCATTTGCTATTTTGGAACACTTCCTACAAACACGAAATACTCCCAAGACCATCAACCATCTTCATTTTCTTCAAGAACAAGATAAATCCCTGGAGAAAGTGAAGAACACCAAGATCAACAAGCTAAATGAAGAACACCATCAACCATCTTCATCACATGTTCTTCATCAAACTTTAAGATCATCAACTTCACCACCTTTGTTCATCACACCACTTACCACCAAACACCTCCCTTATATCAACCTCCTTCCAACCTCCAGACAACCTCAAAATAATCTCCAAACACCCTCCAAATACCCTCCTTAAACCTCCTCCAAAAACCCTTTCAAATCACCACAACCATCACCACCTTGCTGTTGTTCACAACATTAGAATCTTCAAGTTAGAAACGAAGCAAACTAGGCTTAGTACAAGCACAAAAAGACTAGGGAGATTTTTTCCACAAATTTTTCAGAACCTTACCTACATCTAGGAATTTTCGTGGACGACTTTAATTAAGGGAAACCCCAAAGAGACGCGAGAGAGAATTGGCTGTCTAGAGAGATTTCTGTTTTCGAGTTCAGAATCTTCATGTAATAATATGGATATAATTAATTTTTTTTCTAATCTGTTATCTTGATTTTGACATTTGTCTTGATCTAGTTAATCTGTTTTTTAAACTCATCTTTAATTTTGATATTTGTTTAGATATAATGAATAGAAATATAAATAATAAGAAAATATAATAGGATATTTTGATTTCTGTTTTTCTATAACTACCAAATCATAAAAGGTTAGATTATTTAAGAAAGAGTAAATTACTGAAATTGTCCTTATGGTTTGGTTAAAATTGTATGTTTGGTCCCTAACGTTTTTTTGCATTCGGATCGTCCTTGTGGTTTGATTTTGTTGCGTTTTTCGTCTCTATGGTTTGGTCAAAATTGCACGTTTGGTCCCTAACTTTATGTATGTAAGGGACGAAAAACACAACAAAATCAAACCATTAGGACGATCCGAGTGCAAAAACAAAAAAAAAAGTTAGAGACCAAACGTACAACTTTGACCAAACCATAGGAGTATTTTCAGTAATTTACTCTTTAAGAAATTCAATGTGTTTCAAAAAAAAAAAAAAAAAAAAGATGTAATTGAATGCCAACAAATTAACTATTTAATATAAAATCAAACTTTAATGATTTTTTTGACTTTTATGTTTATGATTTAATGAGTAAATATCTTTTTTGACATAGATGGATAGTAAATAAATGTATTTTAATATTATGTGCATTAATGATAAAGTGACACTCGTCGAATTGTCGTTGGTGACTCTATCCTATAAAATGAAGCAAGACTCTCAAGTTCATATCATCGATATATCCCTAGTCTCCTTAATCCAAAACCATGAATACCAGAGGCATGTTTCTTTTGCTTGTTGCAATGATGGTTCTCGCAACACCATCCATTGCCATAAGAGTCTTTCCCCCGATGCCAATAGTCGTTCCCGACCCACCGCCACCGCCTGTGCGAAGAATTTTTCCCCCGATGCCAATAATCGTTCCGGACCCTCCGCCACCGCCAATGACAGTTCATGAGGAAGATCTGGAAAAACCATTTGCTGATGACGAAGTGATCTTCGATCTAGGAAAATATGGTGAAGCTGTTCATCTCTTTGAGAATTCCCTTTCGCCATCAAATGCACCAGCACCTACTCCTGTCCCAGAACCTGCACATGATCACAAACACAAGCATAAGCATCATCACAAGCATGAGCATGAAGAACACCATCACAAGCATGAACATAGGGATCATCATCACAGGCATGAGCATAAAGAGCATCCTCATCATCCACATGGTTCGCACCATGAGCCGCATGCATTGCCATTGCCACCAGTTTCTCCTCCGTTAACACCTGCACCTGCACCAGCACCATACAATTAAGACATGTATGAGATAATTGTGAGCCAATGAGAGCTCAACTACTAAGTTGTTTTAGAAATTTTCACTATATATGGAATATTAATGACAATGTTTATGCTATTTCGAGAACAAATATGGCCTGTTATCTTCATGTTTTCATGGTGTGATTGTTGTCCTTCACAATTTTTCATTGGATGATGCTTAGTATATGTAGTTATATATTTTTAATGATAGTAAAAATATATAGTATTATAGTATATATAATTGTAGATAGTTTGGATGTCTATAACTTCATGTTGTATTTCTAAATGTTCCGCAACACTCTCGTCCATTGTTGTGTGAATCAATGTTTTCTAAACATCATCATATTGATTTTTTTTGTTTCTTTAATTTGGTGATGAAAACTATGTACATCAATATGAATGTGTTTTCGAAATTATACTGTTAATCTCATATCCTTGTTATGGACATTCATTAAAACTTATATTGCTTAATATTAATAACCTTGTATCTACAATTCTAGTTATAGCCCAATAATGTATGTACTTTCATATGTTGAAGCAATAAATACAATGAAAAGTGATGGACACAAATAGGTGGTGGAATAGTTTGAGCAGAATTGTCGTTCGTGTGTGTATATATATATATATATATATATATATATATATATATATATATATATATATATATATATATATATATATATATATATATATATATATATATATCCGGTTTCGGTGAGGAATTTTTTTCGATGAAGACTCGTGAAAACATAATAAAAAAAAATTAAAATTTTAAAAAAATAATACAAATCATAAAATTGAACATAATACCTAATTGGAAAGAAAAAAAACAAATTGGAAAAAAAATTGGATCATTAAAATTGAATTATGGATCATAAAAATTGAATCATGGATTATAAAAATGATCCATGATTCATTTTAATGATCCAAAATTTTTTTCTCCAATATAGTACTATGATCAATTTTATTATTTTTTTTTACTTTTTTTAAGGTATCCTCATAAAAATCCCTAAAAATCATAAAAATACATAAAAAATACTTAGAGATCACAAATCTTTTTTTTTTGACTTTATATTCTTAAAAATCGCAACTTTTTATATAATTTCACTGGAAAAAAAATTTTGAAAAAAAAAATTTTTAAAATAAATAAATAAAAAATAGGAAAAAAAAAAAATTTTAGCGAATTTATAAAAAAAAAAAAAAAAAAAAGTTGTGATTTTTAAGAATATAAAGTCAATAAAAAGATTTGTGATCTCTAAGTATTTTTGTATGCAATTTTATGATTTTTAGGGTTTTTTTTGTTTTCCATATAACTCTTCCCATATATATATATATATATATATATATATATATATATATATATATATATATATATATATATATATATATATATATATATATATATATATATAAATGGGTAGCAAACAAAATTTAATTTGTTGTGTAGTATATATATATATATATATATATATATATATATATATATATATATATATATATATATATATATATATATATATATATATATATATATATATATATCAAATTAAATTTTGTTTATTACCCATTTACATAATAAAATATACTTTTCTGTCAATTTACGTAACCTTGTTTTAATTTTTCGTATATTCTTTATAATTATGCAAAAAGCTTTATCTTCTCATTATATGCATGTATGCTAGGCACTTCAAACCTAAACTAATAATAAGTGGAGACGAGCCCACCTGGACACAACATAAAAATCAATATTTTTTATGCCACACATAATTAGGGCGTGTTTGGCACGGAACTTTTGGAAGCGTTTGGGAGCTTCTAGCTTCTAGCTTTTAATAAAACGTTCTAGTTTAAATAAAAAGTTTTGTTTGTCAGTAGGAGCGTTTAGCTTTTAGTTTTAACAAAACGCTCCGATTCTAAAAGCTACTTTATGTAGCGTTTAACAAAACGCTCCTGAGCTTTTGAAATCAATTTCCATAATTACTCTTAAAAATATATTTATATATTTATTTATTTTTAATCAATTGTCCTTTTATGTAATTTTATATATTTCAAAAGCTTCCAGCTACTTTTGCCAAACATACATATAAAAAATAAAAGCTACAGCTTCCCGCTACCAGCTATACGCTACCAACTAACCGCTAACCGCTTCCATCTAACAGCTACTTTTGCCAAACACACCCTTACTAGTTAGCAACTTTACGCGTACTCTACGTGGTATCTTCACCTTTGGGGATCATATCTACAATTTGGACTTTCGGACTTGCTAGAAAAGTAACTAAATGTGTTAAGACTAGGAAAACTTGATGAGTTGCCCTGCCAACTCGGCAAGTTAACCCAAGTTTCCCTGATCCTCTAAACATTACGCGAACTCGACGAGTTGTCCTATCAACTCGGCAAATTGGCTAGGGTTTCTTCTGGTCTTCTAGGAAACTGAAGGAACTCATCCAGTCAGCAAGTGCACCCGGGGGCCACAAAGATATACAATAATCTGAGGCTAAGTTACTGGTGGCCATGCATGAAGTGGGAGATCGCCTGGTTTGTGGAGCAGTGCTTGGCCCACAGGAAGGTCAAGGTCGAGCATCAGCGGCCTTATGGCAAGGTTCAGCCGCTACCTATTCCTATGTGGAAATGGAAAGAGATCACCATGTACTTCATCACGAAGTTACCGAGGACGGCGAGGAGCGTGGATTCTATTTGGATTATTGTGGACAGGTTGACGAAGAGTGTCCATTTTATTTCGATCTCCGAGAGTATCTCTGCTGAGAAATTAGCAGATATTTATGTGCGAGAGTTGGTGGTCAGGCACGGGGTGCCTCTGTCGGTGGTCTCTGATCGGGATGTCCGTTTTACATCCAGATTTTGGAGGAAGTTCCACGAAGAGTTGGGATCTCAGTTACATTTCAGCATCGCATACCACCCCCAGACAGATGGTTAGAACGAGCAGACGATCCAGATGCTCGAGGGTATGCTACGGGCATACATATTGGACTTCGGAGGGAGTTAGGATACATACCTCCCACTAGCAGAGTTTTCATATAACAATAGCTATCATGCTAGTATTGACCGACCCCTATTTAAGATGTTGTATGGTCGGAGGTGCAAAACTCCTGTGCGTTGGGGCGAGGTAGGGCATCGGGTCATGGGAAGCACCGAGGTGGTGCTCAAGACCATTGAGTTAATCCAAAAGGTGTGTGACAGGATACAAGTCATGCATAGCCATTAGAAAATTTATGATGATCGGTGTCACTCAGATCTTGAGTTTCAGGTGGGGAACTTCGTGTTGCTGAAAGTGTCACCATAGAAGGGTGTCATCAGGTTTTGGAAGAGGGGTAAGCTAGGTCCCCGATTCATTGGCCCATTTAGAATTACTACTCGGGTTGGAAAGGTGGCCTATCGATTGGATCTACCAATCGACTTTAGCCAGATCCACAACACCTTCCATTTGTCTCGACTTAGGAATGTGTGGCTGATGAGGCCGCAGTCATTTCCTTGGATGATATTCAGGTTGATGAGAGACTGAATTATGTGGAGAAGCCAATAGTAATTTTATACCTGAAAACGAAAGCACTACGGAACAAGGAAGTAAGGCTAGTTAAGGTGCAGTGGCAACACCAAAGAGGCTCTGAATAGACCTGGGAGTCGTAGGATGAGATGAGGAAGAATTATCCGGACCTCTTTCCCTCAGCAGACTTCGAGAATGAATTCTAGTTCAAGTGGGGGAGATTAGTAACGCTTGGTCCAGATATTATTTATTTCTCAATATTTTAGGGTTATGGGCTAGAACTCGACGAGTTGGGGAGCTCCAACTCGTCGTGTAGGGATTCATTTGGATGCGGGTTAAGGACTCAACTCGATGAGTTGGGGAGCCCCAACTCAACGAGTAGACGCTGGAAAATGAAAACCCTAATTTTCAGGGTTTGTACCCTATTTAAAGGCCTTAAACATCATTGTTAGCCTCCCTCATCCCCCTTTGTCCATAGAAAACCTAGTTCGTGATTTTCCTACCATTTTTAGTGTGTTAGAGATTAAAGAGTGCATTTTTGGTGTTTGTTTGAAGAAGGCTTGAAGTAGGAGGTGCATAGTTGAAAGGAGAGGTTGTAGATCATGTGTCTTTGCTGTTGTGGAAACCATATTGAGGTAAAAATTTGATACATTGGTCACTTATTTACTAGATCTCTAAATATGGGAATTTATGGTCATTATTAGCTCATTTTGGGACCATTCTTGGATTTGAGCATGTCCTGAAGCTATGACTTTAGATCTGGACATCTCATGGCCTCTTTTGACATAAAGTTTCTATCTTTATCAAGTCATAGCCTTCCTTGGTGCCCTAAACCCCTTAAGAAGCTATGATTGGGTGTTTTACCCCCTTAATGTCATGCATGGACATAAAGTTAGCAACTTTACACGGTATCTTCACCTTAGGGGATCAGATCTATAGCTTGGACTTTCGAACTCACTAGAAAAGTAACTGAATGTGTTAAGACTAGGAAAAATCAACAAGTTGCCCTGCCAACTTGGCGAGATAACCCGAGTTTCCCCGATCCTCTGAACATTACGCGGACTCGACGAGTTATCCTGTAAACTTGGCTAGTTGGTTGGGGTTTTCCCAGTCTTCTAAGAACTTAAAGAACTCATCAAGTCAACTGAAACACCCCGACTCCCAGGTACAAGTTTAAAAGCTTTATATACACATTAATGGACCTACTTGATGTGTTGATTGCCCCAAACTTTTTGTGTAGAGGAGGGTTAACCCGTGTGGACCATTGGATCTACTCGACGAGTCGGAGGACCCGAACTCGACAAGTAGGGGCTGGAAAATGAAACCTTAATTATTAGGGTTTGCACCCTATTTAAACAACCTTAAGTCCCTTCCTCCAGTCCTTTACCACCCTCTTGATGGCTAGAAGAAACCCTAATCGATTTTACCTTGTTCTTGAGTGTTTGTGAGGTCTAAGGAGTGATTTTTGTGCATTTTGTGAAGGAGGTGTGTGTTGGGTCGTGTTTTGTAATATGTTGCATCTATTGGGCTCGTTAGTTAGTCCATTTTTGTATCTCCGGTATGGGCCTGTCCATTCGTGAGTCTAGTAGGGTTTAATATAAATATAGGTGCTTGCATGCATCTTAGGTAAACGATAGCATAGAACGATCAGAGCATTATTCAGAAGTTTATTATTATCGTTCTTGTAACCCTAAATCCTCTACAGCGGAAGTTCTTAGTCGAGCTCTGCTGAGGAATGTTTGATCTAATCATTCGACATATTTTGATCCACTCTTGTTATATTTACTGTTTTGTGTTTATCGCAATACATGTTACAAAGATCTAATCGATCTTCACTTTTGTTTTATAACTTATCAATTGGTATCAGAGCAGGAGGCTGTGTAATTCATACACATATTTTCTGTGAAAAAGGTTGCGATTAGGGTTATTCCGCATTAACTAATATTTATTGAGCCGTCATCCCATAATTGACGTAACTCAGCATTTATTCGTTTTGCCCTAATTTAATATATTACAAGTATGATCTTTTAAACAGGTTATTCGATCAAGCATGGACGAGTCACAATCAAATCCCATTAACATCTCAAACAGCATTGGATCAACGACGAAGATTCCCATCCTTTACACCCAGGATTACGAAGTCTGGGCTCATCACTTTGAAGATTATGTCATTGGATCTGAGGACAACGGATATCTTATTTGGGAAGCAATCGTGTCTGGACCATTCGCTCATTCAGCAACATCAAGAATCATTAAAACTCAGAAAGAGTATAATGATCTGTTGAAAGATGTAAAAGATATTGCCCAAGACGAAAAAGATAAATTTCAGTGCAATATTAAAGCATTGAGACTAATCAGATTCGCTCTTCAATCTGATACTTTCAGGCTAGTGAGTTCGTGCAGCACTGCTAAAGAAATATGGGATAGGCTGCGAGAGTTATATTCCACAGACGAAGATCTTGAGCATTCCATTCAAACCTTACTTTTGTCCGAGTTTGGTGAATTCAAGCAGAGTCCTGAAGAAACTGTAACTCAGATGTTCGATCGCTTCAATCATCTTCTTAGTAAGATGATTAAACATGATATTGAAAGGAAGTTGATTGAACAAAAGGTTACGTTTTTAAACGGTCTTAGATCTGAGTGGAGAGCGGTTGTGTCCACTGTTAAAGCACATGAGCAATTCAAATCTTACTCATTGGCAAAGCTGGTAGGGATTTTGAAATCCCAAGAAAAGATTGTCTTGCAGGAGAAAAATGTGGTTTCAAGCTTGGGATCATTGGCCCTTCTGTCCAAAAGCAAAGGTGTGATGGAAGATGAAGACCTTAACTTAGAGGACTATGACCTTACCTCTGAAGACTATGCAATGATGGTGTCAAACCCGAAGAGGTTCATCAAGAAAAGGTTTCCTACCAATAAGAACCGAAATTGGCAGGGTAGTTATAGTTCTGAAAAGGTCAAGGAAGAACCGAAGGTAGAAGAACCAAAGAAGGAACCGAAAGCTGAAGGAGATTCGGGTGTGAACTGCTACTATTGTGGAGGAAAGAACTACTATGCCAAAGATTGTGTCCTCAAGAAAATGGCAGAAAAGGATGAGGAGAAAGATGAAGAAGCTATGTTAATGAAAAAGCTGGAAGAGATCAAGAAAAAGAAAGCTGTCACTAACCCTTCAATGAATGTTTTAATTGTGTAGGGTTCGGTAGCAGATGATGAGTTCGTTGGCATGGAGGTCTGGTCAACCGACTCTGAGGATGATGAAGTAAGGAAGCCATCTCACGGAAAGGCTTATGTTGCGAAAGATGAAGGAAGCGGTGGAAAGTGCTTGATGGTGTCGGATGTATCTCAAATGAGGGGATACAACACAGACGGTGGGAATGAAGACACAAAGGAGCGAGAGGACTTGTGCTTCATAGCAAAACCTCTCAGCGTGCAGTTTAACGAGCTTGATGAATTAATCAAGAAGGTACAATCCATTTTTGTCTCATTCAAAGTCCCACAAAGGTCATATGAAAAAGAATTAAAAAATGTAAATTCAAGAATCTATCATCTAGACAGCAGTTTAACTCAAACACGGGTCACCAATTCTAGCTGACCAAATAAGCAGGGTGTCTTCAAAGATTGAGGAACGGAGGATGTGGATCGAGCTGAAGGAGTCGGAATTAATCAAATCCAAGGATGAAAACATTTATTTACAAAGAGACAATTTGAAAATTTTAAAACAAAGAAATGTCTTTTGTTTAATTGCTAAGCGTCTTTACACTAATATCACTCAACTTCATTTGAACTATGAAATAGAGCAGAAAATTCATCGCATGATTTTGCCCTTCCTTGAGTTTAAGGAGGATGAAATCAACGCTGAATCATATAATTGTGAAAGTGTAGTTTCGTCTGAGGATGTAAATCCGACATATATGTATGGTCTAGACAAAATCGAATCTTTCATAAAGTCCAAGGACCATAAGGACATGCTGAAAAATATTTTGGATGAAAATGATAAACTAAAACTAAGGACCGAAACCATACAAAAATTTGACTCGTTGAATGCCAATTTAAGTTCAGAAAACAAAATTGATGTTGAAAACGCATCTGAACTTAATGAGGATGATGATATGAGCGTAATTTCTGTAGAGGATGAAGTCGACTGTTCTGAGTTTGTCAAGAGCGAACCCGAAAACCACAAAAATCTTATTTCAGAAAATTCTATGGAGTTTGCTCGTCTGTCCCAACAAAATTCCCCGATCCTTGAAGAGAAGGTTGTTCTATACCAAAAGGTAAGAACGACTCCAAATCAGGTGTATAAGGTCACAGGTGTAACCGAACATCAGACAGCCGAACTCACAGCCATTGTAAACGAAGATAATGTTGATGGTTGTGATGAGTTCTTCTGGTCCGCCCCTATCGACAATGCTGACGAAACTGTTGGTCTATCAAAAAGGACGTCATGGAAAACCAAAGGCAGATATGTGTCAGAGCCTTTGAACAAGCCTGATAGCTTTGACGTGCCAAGTACTAGTGGTACAAAAGATGTTCCTGAAGAAAAAGAATTTTCTGCAAAAGAAATCACTCCTTCAAGCGAAACATCATCAGTTCAAAGGGAACCAGCTGACAGAAAGCAAAAACAAAAAGCGAATATCCATCGTCAGCCGAAGCAGGTGAAAAATCAAAAACAGCAAAGGAATCAGAGATACAAGAAGAATCTATCTGAAAGAAAACAGTTCTGGCAATCTCAAAACGCCCATTTCTCTTATCATGACAGAAATTCAAAGTCAGAGAAAAGTACTGTTAGATCGCAAGAAAGTAATAACAACCGAAAGGAGAAGTTCGGTTCTGAGGGTCATAACAACCGAAAGGATACGTTCGGTTCTGAAAAATATGACAACCGAAGGCAAAGGTTCGGTTCAGAGAACACAAGCTACCGAAAGCATAAGTTCGGTTCTGAGAGCAAAAGGAACCAAAGTTCTAGGTTCGGTCCCACTAATGATCAAAAACAAAAGGGTCACTTAGAACCTCAAGTCAGGAAAACATCTCAGTCTAAATTCTCTCGTTCTACTTCTTCTAATTCTTCTAATTCCTCTCAACCACATTCTAAATTCAGTTCTGTTCGCACTCAAAAACCTAAATCTTCAACCGATCTGAAAGGAAAATCGAAGGTTTCATCAGTCGAAACAAATCAAAATCATCCCAAAGTCCAAATACCTAAACCAGAATCCAAACCGAAAGCAACAAATCTCAATAAAATTAAAGTTTTCACCATTAAAAAGAATGATGAAACAACGTTAATAAAAAGAACATATCTTGTTGACATCTCTCTTACTATTCCTTTTCCTGTGAAAGGCTCATGTGGACCCAAGAAACTTTGGGTTCCTAAATCTGCTTAATTTTTGCAGGTTATCAGTGACGAGCAGTTTGACGAAGAATGGTATATTGACAGTGGCTGCTCGTGTCACATGACAGGAAGGAAGGAAGAGCTGAGGGAATTTCGGTCTCTTTCAAACGGTGGAAATGTCAAGTTCGGGAACAACTCATTCGGCACAATAAAAGGCTATGGAATGATAACAAATGGTGATTTTACGATTAGAAAGGTCACATACGTTGAAGGACTACAGCACAACCTCATCAGTGTATCTCAGCTTATTGGAGGTATCGGTCTCAAGGTCTCATTCGATGATGAGGGTTCGGAAATAATTGAAAAGAAAACGAAAAGAGTAATTCTCAAATCGGAGCGCAAAGGCGAAATGTTTCCCCTGAACCTCAAACCCATCAAAGGGAATCCAGCTATCTGCCTGTTATCCAAGGCACAATCTGACGAAAGCTGGCTGTGGCACCGAAGGCTCTCTCATCTCAACTTTAAGGATATCAACAAACTTGTCACTGGAGGTCATGTTCGAGGTCTTCCATTGCTCAAGTACGATCGAGAACATTTGTGTGCTGCATGTGAAATGGGGAAGCAGAGTCGTCAAAGTCACCCATCAATTGTAAACACTAAAGTTGTTGAACCACTAGAGTTAATTCACGTTGATTTGTGTGGTCCATCATCTATCGAAAGCATCGGCGATAGCAAGTATATTCTTGTCATTGTTGATGACTTTTCGCGTTTTACATGGGTGTTCTTTCTGAAGCACAAATCTGAAGCGACTCTCAGGCTAAAGATGTTTATCAAGCAGGTTGAAGTACAGCTGAAGAAAGTCGTTCGCAACATCAGGAGCGACAATGGTCTGGAGTTCAAAAATAAAGAATTCAAAGAATTCTTGGCCGAAAAAGGAACCAGTCACAACTTCTCAGCTCCCTACACCCCTCAACAAAACGGGATTGTCGAAAGACGAAACCGATCTTTGTGTGAGGCAGCCCGAACCATGCTAAGTTTTGCTGCTTTACCTTTATATTTTTGGGCTGATGCTATTGCTGCAGCATGTTTTACGCAGAACAGGTCATATCTCAATAAGCGATTCACTCTCACTCCTTATGAGATCATCAACAACAGGAAGCCAAATGTCAAATTTTTTCATGTATTCAGCTCACGGTGCTTCATCTTCAATTCTAAAGAGCATCGTAACAAAATCGATGTCAAAGCCGATGAAGGGATATTTCTGGGCTATTCTCTCACTTCTAAAGCCTACAGGGTATTAAACAAGCGCTCGAGGAAAATAGAAGAAACTTATTATGTGACGTTTGATGATAGCTATGTCAAAAAGCTAAAGGCCAACGAAGACACATTTGGAGAAATCTTTTCTCAAACAGGCCAAGTCACAGCCTCGATCGCAAACCTATTTGAGAAGTTTGTCGAGTTATTCGATGAACCAGAGAAGGCTACTCTCTCCGAAGCCAGTGCAGCAGACAACAAAGTAGATCATCTGAAGCAACTCATCGAAGATGCTGCCAAGCAAATGAATGAAGGAGGATCAAGTTCCAACGAACCTCCACAGCACGATGCTTCAGTTGAGGGGGAGGACCCATCTTCTTCATCACAGCCGAGCTCACATGTTGAGGGGGAGAACAGTTCTCAAGCTACTCCCGAACGCACAGCAGTACCCGAAGGTGCTACAACACCCGAAGGTGCGTCAACACCCGAAAGCTCGACACCACCCGAAACCCCTGTAGCTCCGGAAACTCAAGACACACCTGAAAGCTTATCTGTCGTGGGGGAGAATGTCGATATGCATTATGATGATGACAGTCAATCTGAACTAGAAGAGATGGTAAACGCTGAATTGAATCCATCTTATGATCCAAATTACCCTCCTCTTGTCAAATGGACCAGAGATCATCCTGTTTCCCAGGTTGTCGGTAATGTCTCTGAAAAGGTCCTGACCCGATCACAACTAAAGGCAAAACAAACTTCCTTATTTTCAAAAGTAGAATTCTGTATGTTTAACTCCTTCGTCTCAAAAGTTGAACCAAAGACAGTTAACACTGCTCTTGATCACTCTGATTGGGTTCAAGTTATGCAAGACGAACTGAATGAATTTGAAAGGAATAAAGTTTGGCGCCTCATTCCAACTCCTCAAGATGCCTCAGTTGTTGGTCTCAAATGGGTCTTCAGAAATAAGATGGACAAGGAAGGAAACGTGATACGAAACAAAGCCCGTCTGGTGGTGAAAGGATACTGTCAGGAGGAAGGAATCGACTATGAAGAAACTTTTGCTCCGGTAGCTAGGCTGGAATCCGTTAGAATATTTCTTGCCTATGATGCACACAAAAACTTTGAGGTCTACCAAATGGATGTCAAGTGCGCATTTCTAAATGGAGAACATGAAGAAACGGTGTACGTGGAGCAACCTCCTGGATTCATCAATGAAAGGTACCCCAATCACTGTTACATTTTGGACAAAGCCGTATATGGACTGAAACAAGCTCCGAGGGCCTGGTATGAAACGCTAACCCAGTTTTTAAAGATGTCCAAATTCAAACAAGGTTCGGTTGACCCAACCTTCTTTCGTAAGAAGGAAGGTAACCACCTTATGATTGTTCAAATTTATGTCGATGATATCATCTTTGGTTCAACAAATCCTAGCTTAACGGCTGAATTCAGAAAGCTGATGGAGACTAAATTTGAAATGAGCTCAATGGGTCCAATTAACTTTTTCCTTGGTTTAAATATTAGACAGGGACCCGAAGGCATCTTTATTAATCAGGAAGCTTACACGAAGACTCTCCTTGCAAAATTTGGCATGATGGGAGATTCAAAGGTTAAAGTTCCAATGGCGTTCGGCACCAAGTTCAATCCATCCTTGGATAAGCCAACAGTTGATATTACGCTATATCGCCAGATGATCGGCTCTCTGATGTATCTTACTGCTAGCAAGCCTGATATAATGTTCTATGTTTGTTACTGTGCTAGATTTCAGGCGAATCCACGTGAACCTCATATGCTTGCAGTGAAGAACATACTCCGTTATCTCAAGCGAACGACCTCTTTAGGCCTATGGTATCCATCCAACTCAGGCTTCTTCGTTCAAGCCTACTCAGATGCAGACCTTGGAGGTTGTGGACTAGATAGGAAAAGCACCACAGGAGGCTGCCAATTCCTTGACGGGAAGTTAGTTAGCTGGCAATCAAAGAAACAGACTTGTGTATCTTTGTCTACAGCAGAAGCAGAATACATTGCAGCTGCCTCCTGTACTTCACAAGTGATTTGGATCCAAAGTCAACTCCGGGACTATGGACTCAATATGAAAAAGATCCCACTATATTGTGACTCTGAAAGTGCAATTAGGATCTGTCATAACCCAGTGCAACACTCCAAAACTAAGCACATAGCACTGAGGTATCACTTTATTAAGGATCATGTGGAAGATGGGAACGTCGAAATTCATTTTGTTCGAACCACTGATCAACTGGCTGACATCTTCACCAAAGCTCTTCCTGAAGCGTCGTTCAACAAAATTCTACAAGGGCTAGGTATGATGGAATCGGAGTCAGTACCAACAACTACCTCTCAAACTCAAAAGTAAGAAGCGAAATAGACTGAACGTTCGGGTTCGGGTCTTGTACTAATATACCGAAATGAACCGAACGCTCGGGTTCGGGTGAATAATCTGCTTTTCGCTCATCAATCAAAGGTAGTTTTCTTGGTTGTAGATCTTATGTATAATTTGTTCCAAATGCATTTATCTTATTGTCAAAGTTATTCTCTTTTTAAAACTTATTTTCTTTGGCAACCGAAATATACCGAACGTTCGGGTTCGGTTCCAAAGTTTTTCACAACTGAAATAAACCGAACGCTCGGGTTCGGTTCCAATTTTTTTCTGTATTTTTTATGTCTTATTTTTATTTCATTTTATTTTTTTTTATTATTATCAAAATTTCCAAAAATATTTTTTTTAATATATAAATTCAAAAACTCCAAAAATATTTTGTTCTTTATTTTCTTTTTGGCTTTAATTTTATTTGTGTGTTCGTTTATGGGGAAATTGTTGAATTAGCTAAGTGTCCCTAGAAGCATGCTGTTGTATGTGTCCAAAGCCTCAACTGATTCTGAATAATAGCCTTAATGACTTGGTATACACAAACCTTGTCTTCCCAATTAGGCTATCATATTTATTCTAATCATGAGCTACCTAACTCTCTTCTCACATGAGATAAGAGTTTTCTGCTTGGTCCTATTTTTCACAGCAGAGGTACTTTAATTTCTTACAACATCTAAATTGCATTTCTCCATCACATTCGTTTCACAAACGTAACCCTTGAAACTCTCAGAAATTACCACTGAGGTTTATGGTTACACAATTACTGTGTTCATGATCTTAGTTTCGTGCCACTACGAGCTAAGTGAAACCCAAAATTCAATACCCAATACGAATTGACGGTGAACAATTAATTTGCTCTAGTTTTCACTAATGAATTGACGGACGTACCTCCATGAAATCTCAAACTTTTCTTTTGTGTGATTCCTATGAAATTGTTAAATCCAATAACATTTCTTCCCTTGGGATCCAGTTTTATATTTTTGTTGAGATTTTATATATATATTTCTTAGCCAAATTAAATTATCTCCAACCTACTTGTTCAATAGACTACACCGGTCTCACAAGTACTTCGTTCACTTTCTATCTTATATCAAGATTAGGAATTTTGAATCGAAGCGAAAGCCACCCTAATAAGCCTAGTTAAAAGAAGCCTTTCAACACTTCTTAATAAGTGTTTGATCGTTATTCAACGGGAAACCACACAAACACTTTAAGGTCTCTCTTGACTTTGAAGGAAGAGATTCGTGCCCGGGATCATTTGTTTCGTGTCTTTATTGACATCACATATTTTCCCAAAAATATTGCTTTATTTCTTTTCTTTTACACCCTAAGCACGAAAATCTTTGATTTTCCTAAATTCAGGTTCTATTAATTACAAGGCATTTTACTTGGATTGGCGGTTGATTAAAGGGCTGTGGTTGATTTTAATCCACGTGGGAGCATTTTTCAAAAGATGTCATTACAATTTAAAGAGATAAGATGATGACATGCTGACTCAGGCGGGAGTCTAATCGATTTGATTTCAAACGGCGCTAAAAGGGAAAGCGTGCGAATCGGAACCGTCTCATCTCCAAACGGCGCAAGAGGGGCGCGTGTGAATCTAAACCGTTTCGTCTCCAAATGGCGCCTGATGGGAAGGCGTGTTATTAGGGGTCTGACATTCTCTCTCATGCGTGATCATCGGCAACCCCAACTGTCACGCATCAGTCAACTCCGAAAAACCCTTCGTTTTTCAATCGAAGATTTGGGAAGATCTTTCTCTCTCCTTAACCCCCAGTATAAAAGGCGACATCATACATCGTTTACCTCTTTACTGCAATTAAAATTCCCAGAGAGCAAAAATTTTATAATCCTTCCTTGTTCATCATCTTCTCCAATTTCTTCAAGCAATGGCAGATTCATCTTCCGTTCACGCAACATCCCACATTTTGCCCATTCGCCCACAACAAAGCCTAATCATCGATTTAACCCCTCATGCTTACGACGCCTTCATGTTCCCCATTATTGAGTGTTTGAAGTTTTCTCCAATCGCTCCTGCACTTACAAGAGCTGAGACTGTTCCGATGGAGTTCTTGTCACAGATCTTTACGACTGCTCACTATGACAAGGTCATTGACAGAATCTTTTTTTATGCCTTTGAGCACAAGGCGTCAATTTCAAAGCAACGGTTTTGCTCGTTGTTAGGGTTTGAACCTGATTCTTCGAGGGTAAACCCTGAAACAATTCCAATGGGTCACTTGTTCAACATGTTCTATAACATGGGTTATACGGAGGTGCTTACTACGGTCACGAAGTTCAAGAAGTCGTGCCTACCTCAACAGTGGAATGGGATGTTCACTGTTCTCTTCAAGGGCTTATCTGAAAGAAGTGTTGGATCTGATGGAGCCAGTCGGTTATTTCTCTCCATAATGTATGGTATCTACAATGGCATCAACATGGATTATGGGTCTGTTCTATGGCAACAACTCATCCAGAGTCTCTCCTCTACTTCCAGGCATTCAGAAATTTCATATGCTAGGTTCTGGACTCTTATCACGAAATGGGTGATGGACAAGTACCATGTCCCCATTGTCGTTGGTGCTCCAATGTCTTCGATTGGTACCTTCCATACCACGAAGATCATTGTGTCTGATGCTTCAAAGTTTCCGTTCAACGGTTCGATTCCGGAAACCATGTATGGATATGTTCCTGCTGATAGCCGTATTATCAGAACGTACAAGGAATTCAGGTGTTCTGGTCTGAGGGATCTTACTCCAGAAATGTTGAAGTCCATACATGACGCCGACAAGCCTGCTCCACGAGGCAAAAAGGCTGATAAGGGGAAACAGGTGGCAAAAGGAGCAAAAGGCCTATCTCCAAGGAAGAGGAAACCCACCAAGCCTGCTCAGTCTCCACAGCAGAAGAGAAGAAAAACTCTGCCGAAGCGAAAGCTGATTATCGCTTCCTCCTCAAGCAAGTCTGAGGGTGAGAGTTCAGATTCTGATGACTCTCCACGTAGCAACACTCCACCCAGATCTCCTACCCCAGAAGTTCATGCATCTACTTCTCCGATTAACTCTCCACCTAAAACCATTCCTATTTCTATTCCCCCCATAACTTCCACTACTTCAATACCACCCACTTCCATCCCAATACCAACACCAATATTCACCGACGCAACTACAACATCCACTGCAGATGTTAGAGCCAACGTATCTGATACGGGGGTTCATATTGATGCACCCGAAACCACAAAAGCACCCGAACCTACACCAACACCCGAAACAACCCAACCCGAACCTACCCATACTACTGCACCACCAGCTTCACCACCACCACCTTCTCCTGGTCATGCTTCAGAGGGAGAAGAACCACTCCTTGGCGGGGAGGATATGACGTTTGACTCGGTCTACTATAGTCCGTTTCAAGTACAGAGTAATGACGATGACGACGCTCCTGTCACCAAACGACATCTCAAGGAGCTCCATGACAAGATTGACTTGCTCATCGCCTCCTCCTCCACTTCTCAGTCATCCCTTTCTGAAGATGCAGTTCAGAAGATTGTTGACGTTTTCTCCAAAGTTCAGCAAGATTCCATTGCTTTTGCAACCTCCGCCATAGATGCCTCAACCAAAGCCTGTCAGGCTGCGACCGAAAAAGTCGATAAACTATTTTCTGATGCCTCTTCCCTGTTAAAGTCTTTACAGGAGAGTGCAAATGTTGCCAAGACTACATTGGAACCATTTGTTCACCAGCTGGCAACGTCAGTCTCCACTGAGTTGAAGTCCTTCGCTTCTTTTCGACAAACGCTTTCAGACGACAACTCAGCCTTTCGCACAACCATTGACGAGCGTCTCTCGAAGCTACAAGAAGATTTGGCTGTCGAGAACTCTTTTATGGATGTTCTATCCAGGAAGACCACCGCTCTGAAGGTCAAGAGCGTTCAACTCTCCAACTCTCAACAGGAGATTGACTCTCTTCAGTCCGAAAGGGAGGTGATAAAGTCGTGTGTTTCGGATGTCCACTCTACCATCTCCAACATCCTCGAAGCACATGATCCTATTCTTAACTATACTGTGAGGCGTGACCTTGCAGAGAAGCTCGCTCCCGCCCTTGCCCTGCTCAGCAAAATCGAAGGGCTACTTGATTTCGTGTCCATTCCGAAACAAGGGGGAGAGAAGGAATCAATGTCTCAACCACCTCCTTCCTCAAAGGCAACTCACACAACCGAACCTCCTCCAGTAGGCCAAGCCTCCGGTTCTGCTGTGAAAGAAAAAGGCAAGAAGATTGCTGAGGAGGAAGAAGATGAAGATAAAGAAACAATCGCTGAATTGTTAAAGCGAAAAAGTCGAGACAATGATGCTGATATCAGTGCTCGTGTGGCTAGAGAGGCTGAAGAAGCCGAACGAAAACAGAAGGAAGCCCACGACCTTCTTGAGAGTAGGAAAACTCTTTTTCCTGCCTAGACTCTCGAGAGGATGATAAAGGAAGCCATTGAAACACCGAGTATCTTGTGGCTGCAACCTGTAATCTCTCTTGATTGTTCCAACACTATCGACTCACAGTTCGACATGCCACTAACCCGAAAGGCGTTCATATTTCATGCCTTTTCCAATGTTTCAGAGTTCCCTCATCCTCATCCACAGGTTGATCGGGACTTAATCAATTATTATTTGAAGGCTGCTCAACCTCAGTATCAGACTTGGAGCGCTCAGAAAATTGTCAACGTTCAGGTCTTGAAGTTGTATAGTGAAGGGAACTTCATCAACATTCGGTTCAAGGTACTTCGGGGATCTGCCAAAACCGAACATGCTATTTCCCTTGCAGATCTTCCCAACCTTAATCCCCATGATTGGATTATTTTGCACAACATCCTACTCACCAACGAAGCTGAATACGGTCTGATCATCGACCATTTCAAGAGGATGCTCATGTGCTACATCATGGAAGTTGCACTGATGGATCAGGAGATTGCGAGCGTATTTAAGAAGAAACCAACAATATCTCTTGTTGGCTCTGCTAGTGATCTCAACCAAATGCAGATGGGTAAAATTGACTCGAGAAGGAATTCGGTCATGTTCACCAGGAACGAAGGACAGAAATGTCTTTTCGCCTTGGCTGACAAACACCTCTACACCACCGCTTGTTTGGAGCATGTTTTGGGGATCATCCACAGATGCAAGCAGAACACAGCGGATGATGTCAAGTACTTCGATGACATGATTCAATGGTACATTCGGTTCAGACAGACTATTCTCGCGCTAATCTCTCGTCTGTTTGATACTACGAAGAAAGTTCCCGCTGCTGGCCCAAGCAAGAAGAAGAAGTAGTCTCGCTCCAATTTGACGCAAAGGGGGAGATTGTTGGGTCGTGTTTTGTAATATGTTGCGTCTATTGGGCTCGTTAGTTAGTCCATTTTTGTATCTCCGGTATGGGCCTGTCCATTCGTGAGTCTAGTAGGGTTTAATATAAATATAGGTGCTTGCATGCATCTTAGGTAAACGATAGCATAGAACGATCAGAGCATTATTCAGAAGTTTATTATTATCGTTCTTGTAACCCTAAATCCTCTACAGCGGAAGTTCTTAGTCGAGCTCTGTTGAGGATTGTTTGATCTAATCATTCGACATATTTTGATCCACTCTTGTTATATTTACTGTTTTGTGTTTATCGCAATACCTGTTACAAAGATCTAATCGATCTTCACTTTTGTTTTATAACTTATCAGTGTGAAGTATAAAAAGCTTGGAGCAAAAAGGAGCTTGAGAATCTGACTCTATTTCTTCTAGGCATCATTTTGATGTTAACAAGTCATTACCTTGGTTTATCTTTAGCTTAATCTCTTCATGGTTGGGTTTAGGGCTACCTTTAGCACATTTGGGAGTCATTTCAAGTATTAGGGCAAGATCTGAAGTTGTAACTTTAGATCTAGACTCCCCTTGGTCCATATAGCTGTAAAGTTATGAGATTTGGAAAGCTTGGGCCTTTCCCTTTGAGTTAACCTTTCTATTAGATTGGTTTTGGTAATTAGGACCATGCATGCACATAAATTTTGCAACTTTACGTGAAAACCATGTCGTAGGAGATCAGATCTGCAATATGGAGATTTGGGGTGGATTGAAAAGTCTGGATAAGAATTAGACCACATGAACTCGACAAGTCGTAAAGACGAATCGACGAGTCCAATGAAGATTGATCGTAGTTAGTCTCTGCATGAACTCGGAAAGTCTATAGGAGGACTCGACGAGTAAGTTAGGTTTTTCCCTAACATCTGAACACACATGGACTCGATGAGTTGGATGGAAACTCGGCGACTCAATTAGGATTTTGGGTGACTTCTAAGTTCTTAAGGAACTCGACGAGTTGCTAGCTGCACTCGACGAGTTAGGTCAACATGGGCTATTGACCTTGACCGTTGACTTTGACTTTGACCAAAGGTTGACCAGTTTGACTTCTGGGGGTATTTTAGTAAATTGGAAATTTATGGAGGTGGTCTTATGGTGAATATAAGTGGTAGAGTTTGTGGCTGTGATTCGAGAGTTTAAGCTTATCACTTCAGTTGACATTTGTAAGGTGAGTTTTCCTTACTATACGCAAGGGTCGAAGGCACCAAGGTCGTCCCTTTTGGATTGTTATCCTGATATGCTATGCTAGTATGATCCATTAGATCAGTATCCTGGTAGATAGGATGATGCTATACTGTTATGATCTGTTAGATCGGTATCTTGATAGATAGGATGTTATTATGCTATTACGATTTGTTAGTCGGCTTGTATGTCTATAGACTGTTATGTGATTATCTGATATATGTGCACATGTTTGATTGGTGGTTGAGGCTTATCTGTTTTGTGCGAAAGCCAATAGACCTGGGTATTCCAACACGGTGGTTGTGGGCCATGAGTATTCCATCCCGAGGATGATGGGACTCGTAGTATGTGGGCATTCCAACTTGATGGTTGTGGACTTGGGGTATTCCATACCGGGGATGATTGGTCCCATAGTAGGTTGGCATTCCAACCCGATGGTTGAGGGTCTGTGGTATTCCAACCTGATGGTTGACTGGACCCGTAGTATGTTGTTTCTGATTATATGTGTATTGTTGTGTTTATAGGTATTTTGGGGGAACTCACTAAGCTTCTAACTTAAAGTTTCAATTTTGGTTTCAGGTACCTCGGATGATCGCGGTAAGGCAAAGGTCTGATCATACAGCTCCTTACCTTTTATGACTTTGTGTTTAGGATACTCTGATGTAGAACTATTTTGCAAACAAATTTGTAATAACTGTTGGTTTCTACATGTTTTAAAATGTTTTAAATTGGCCTGATTTTTATGGATGTTACAAGTTGGTATCAGAGCCTTCGTTTGAGTGAATTAGAGGAACACTCGTGTGAATCGTCTCAAATGAAGGAAAAGATTTTCAAAATGATTTTTAAATGGTTTTCAAAATACTAAAGGAGGATGCAGAGTGTACGATCAGCCAAAGCCAGTAAGTAGACCCCAAAATACCATACGGTTATTTGATATTGTGATATGTTAGAACGGCATGCTAGTACTAGGCTAGGGATCTTCAGGAATTGCATGATAGAATTACCTGATTATATGATGCCTGATAGCCTAGGGTTTTCCTTATATGAGATTAACATCATTACTATAGTTGTTTAGTGTATGCATCACGGTTGTACATAATTAAGATCTTATAGCCTCAGAATATTGGGTTTAGCTTTATTTCCTATTCCTTGTCTGGTTGTGTGCTTAGAGTAGGACCGAGTATTGGAATGTCTTTAGGGTCCAGCGTTATGTATGGCTAGCATACACGAGTGTTGCAGAGTTGGTGGAAGTTTCATGGGTGGGTTGTGCGAGGTCGGTAGGCCATCATGAGATATTTAGCATTCCTCTAGGAGTGAGGATTGAACGATCACCATGCATATGTATATTGTTAGGGTGTTGTGATGATACTTGAGGAAAATATTGGTAGGTCTAGAAGGTAGTATGGGTCCGTACTACTGAAAGCACAGGACCCATATGCATAACAAGGAAGTCACAACCCCTAAGGTTTAGTTGGGAGTTGGTTCCCTGTTATTTATGCATATTATCTGATATCTTCCTAGTGTAATTTCATAATGGTGGTTACAAGGCATTTTGTGACTGGATCTAGATCTGGATCGGGATTGGGACAGGGCGATCAGGGTGCCCCGACAACACCCGAGATCATCAGCCAGGATAGGCCAGCATTGACATAGGATCGTGTCAGGGATATCATCCGCAAGGAGGTGGTCGAGATTGTCCTGGGTTAGATTCTAGAGATATTTGGGTCTATTAAGACTTCCATGATGGAGTATTTTGATGATAGATATGCAACCCCAACTGAGATGGCTGCTGCAGCAGCTACAACAGCTGTAACAGAGGTAGAGGGAGGAGCTGACCGAGCTTTTCAGTACTGGGACTTCGATAACACGAAGCCCCCAACATTTGATGGGGCTCAGGATCCGATCAGAACCATGAGGTGGCTATCTGACGTAGAGGTTTTTTTCTTCACGTGATCATGTCCTACTAACCAAAAGTTCAGATGTGCCCTGAATCTGCTGAGGTCCGAGGAAAAGGACTAGTGGAGGTTGACGACTAGGTCATATTCGGATAACCAGAGAGCTGCAGTTACTTGGGAGCAGTTCAAGGATATGTTTCGCGCTCGTTACATTCCACGGGTCGAGCAGGAATGGTTAGCTCAGGAGTTTTTGGATCTGAGAAAGGACGGTGAGACGGTGACTGAGATCACCCGTATGTTCACACACACACACAGAGATATTATGCATGGAGTTTACCTCTAAGCAGGCTCAGATGTCATGGTATTTGAGCATGCTCAAGACTAACATTCGTCAGTTTGTTGCTACCTAGCGATGTGATACCTTGTTAGAGTTACAGGAGGCCGCTAGGCGGCGGGAGCTTGAGATTGAGTTAAAGTTAAGGGGGTAGAAGAAGGCCTCGGCGTAGTCGCAGACAGCGCCAAAGCGGTCTAAGACCGCTGATTCTAGGTCAGGGGGACAACACGGCAGCAATTGTGGGAAGTACAAAAAGGTTCATTCGGGGGTTTTCCGATTAGGGAGCGAGTGCCATAAATGTGGCAAGTAGGGCTATCTTTCCAGGGATTGCAGGAAGAAAAATCTAGCTCCTGGAGTTAGACTTTGTTACCATTATGAGTAGGTGGGCCATATGAAGGCCCAGTGCCCCTTACTAGCCGCTAAGCCGGCGTAGGCTCCCGCACTAGCTACACTAAGGATTGTTGACGGAAGGCACGGTAGGGTGGAGCCCCCTAAATCTCAAGGACATGCCTTCCAGATCACAACAGAGGAGGCCAGGGCAGCACCAGACGTGGTTGCCGGTATGTTTCTATCCCTTATCTCACTGATTATATTCATTTTATGCTTATCTATTTGTACCTATGATTAGGTACATTTTTAGTGAACTCCTTACCTGCCTTGGTATTATTTGACTCGAGGGCGAGTCAGTCGTTTGTCTCTCATACATTTAGTAGGGAGTTCAGTGTACCAGTAGGAGAGCTAGAGTGTCTGTTGCGAGTCTCTATCACCAACAAACACGGGGTTTCCACTTATTCAGTCTACCAGGGATGTGAGTTGGAGATCTTCGGGGTGTCTTTCCTGATAGACTTGATTCTGATTCCCATGGGGGATGTATGTGTGATCGTGGATATGGACTGGCTTAATCGCTTCGGTGCCATGATCGACTGTGAGGGTCAGCGAGTGGTGATTTGAACCCCAAGTGGTGGAGAACTAATTGTCTATGGCGAGGGTACCAGAATGGGATTAGGGTTTTGTTCAGCTGGCAGGGCTCGGCAATACATTTAGCACGGGTGTGTGGGTTATCTACGATATGTGGTGGATACGCGGGTCAGAGATCAGATTTCAGTTTCAGAGGTTCCGGTGGTCAGGGAGTTTGCTGACGCGTTCCTCGAAGAGTTACCAGGAGTGCCTCTGGAGAAGCGGGTCGATTTTAGGATCGAACTAGGACCAAGTGTGGCCCCTATCGCCAAGGCGTCGTACCATTTGGCACCACCAGAGATGCAGGAGTTTTCATCACAAATGCAGGAACTGCTGGGCAAGCAGTTCATCCGTCCGAGCAGTTCTCCATAGGGAGCGCTGATCCTCTTCGTCAGGAAGAAGAATGGTTCATACCAGATGTGCATTGACTACCGGGAGTTGAACAAGTTAACAGTGAAGAACCATTATCCACTCCCGAGGATAGATGATCTTTTCGATCAGTTGCAGGGGGCATCTTGGTTCTCCAAGATAGACCTGAGGTCCGGGTACCATCATGTCAGGGTTAGGGAGGAGGACGTGGAGAAGACCGCATTCTAGACTCTTTATGGACATTACGAGTTCATGGTGATGTCGTTTGGGCTCACCAACACGCCTACAGTATTTATGGACCTGATGGATCGGGCTGCAGACCGATGCTCGATCGCTCGGTCATCGTATTCATAGATGATATCTTGGTATACTCCAAGACCCGAGAGCAACATGATGAGCATCTTCGGGAGTTATTGGGAGTTTTGAGGTGAGAACAGCTATATGCCAAGTTCTAGAAGTGTGAGTTTTGGTTACGAAAGGTTCATTTCCTTGGACACCTCGTTAACCAGGAGGGGATTTTGGTCGATCCGGCCAAAATCGAGGCGGTTATGCAGTGGGAGGTTCCGAAATTTCCCTCAGATATCAGGAGCTTTTTGGGATTGGTAGGGTACTACCGGAGATTCATATAGGATTTCTCCAAGATTGCAGTACCCCTCACTCGTCTGACAAGGAAGGGGGTGAATTTCCTGTGGGGCCCTAAGCAGTAGAGGGCATTTGAAACCCTTCGACAATGACTTTGTAAGGCTCCAGCTTTGACTCTCCCGGAGGGAGTTGAGGATTTTGTGGTGTTCTGTGATGCATCCATCACAAGGCTGGGAGCGGTCCTCATGCAGAGGGGATGGGTGATAGCCTATGCATCGCGACAGCTGAAACCGCACGAGATGAGATACCCTACTCATGATCTAGAGCTGGGAGTGGTGGTATTCACTCACAAGAGTTTGAGACACATCATGGATCAGCCGAACCTAAACATGAGACAGCACAGGTGGTTGGATGTAGTCAAGGAGTATGACTGTGAGATCCTTTACCACCCAGGTAAAATGAACGTGGTTGCGGACGATCTGAGTCACAAGTCAGCTGGATCTTCTATTCCAGTGACATGTATGAGGATCTCAGTGGATTCTCCACTTATGGGTTTGATCAAGGAAGCTCAGGTTAAGGGTATGCGTCAGGAGAATTAGAAGCTTGAGAAGATTAGGGGTGAGAACACCCGGTTTGTACAAGATAACCGGGGGCTATTGACCCACTATGGTCAGGTCTGGATTTCGATGTCTGGTGGGGTCAGACAGACTGTATTGGAGGAGGCTCATAAGTCTCACTTCTCTATTCACCCAGGGGCCACCAAGATGTACCAAGATTTACGTTTGAGTTACCGGTGGCCACGCATGAAGAGGGAGATTACATGGTATGTTGAGAGGTTCTTGACCTGTCATATGGTTAAGGCCGGGCACCAGAGGCCGCATGGCCAGCTGCAGCCTCTGTAGATTCCCATGTGGAAGTGGGAACAGATCATGATGGATTTTATCACCAAGCTGTCGAGGACGGTGAAGGGCTTCAACACTATTTGGGTCATTGTAGATCGATTGACCAAGAGCGCCACTTCTTAGCTATACGGGAGAGTTCATCGGCCGAGAAGTTGGCTGACTTGTATATCTAAGATCGTTGCTCACCATGGGGTACCAATCTCTATTGTCTCTTGAGGATATGTTGAGAGTCTGTGTCATTAACTTCGGTGGGAGTTGGGACTCGTATCTACTTCTTGCAGAATTCTCCTACAACAACATCTTTCATTCCAGCATTGGTGCCCCACCATATGAATTGTTGTATGGGCGAAGATGTCGCACCCCAGTTTGTTGGGGTGATATCGGTTACAAGGTGATGGGACGGACAAACTACCAAGAGGATTCAGCAGATCAGACAGTGATTGCAGACCGCTTAGAGTCGGAAGAAGAGTTACGCTGACAGACGCTGATCTGAGCTGGAGTTCTAGGTGGGTGACATGGTATTCCTAAAGGTCTCACCCTAGAAAGGTGTGATTCACGATAGGAAGAGGGGGAAGTTGGGTCATCGATACATTGGGCCATTCAAGATCATTATTAGGGTTGGCAAGGTAGTTTATAGATTGGATCTCCCTCAGGAGCTTAGTCAGATCCACAACACTTTCCATGTTTCACAGCTACGGAAGTGCATTCCGGACAAGGCGGCAATAGTGTCATTAGATGATATTCAGGTCGATGAGCGCCTGAGTTACGTGGAGAGGTTGGTGGCTGTTCTTGATAGGAAGGTAAACGTTTTATGGAACAAGGAAGTGCCTTTGGTAAAGATACAATGGGAGCACAGGAGGGGATCCGAGTGGACATGGGATCTGTAGGAAGAGATGCGGGAACACTACCCAGACTGGTTCGCCGCAGCAGACTTCGAGGACGACGTCTAGTTCAAGCGGGGGAGAATTGTAACACCCTGAATCACAGGTACAAGTTTAAAAGCTTTATATACACATTAATGGACCTACTCGATGATTTGGTTTCCCCCAACTCGTCGTATAGAGGCGGGTTAACCCGTGTGGATCACTGGATCTACTCAACAAGTAGGGGTTGGAAAATGAAACCCTAAATTTTAGGGTTTGCACCCTATTTAAAGGACCTTAAGTCCCTTCCATCAGTCATTTA
Source organism: Lactuca serriola (assembly GCF_051521515.1). Classification (NCBI taxonomy): domain Eukaryota; kingdom Viridiplantae; phylum Streptophyta; class Magnoliopsida; order Asterales; family Asteraceae; genus Lactuca; species Lactuca serriola. Next base: position 160,400,391 of record NC_136409.1, read on the forward strand.
CCACCCTCTTGACGTCCAGAAGAAACCCTAATCGATATTACCTTGTTCTTGAGTGTTTGTGAGGTCTAAGGAGTGATTTTGGTGCATTTTGTGAAGGAGGTGTGAAGTATAAGAAGCTTGGAGCAAAAAGGATCTTGAGAATCTCACTCTATTTCTTCTTGTCATCATTTTGAAGGCAACAAGTCGTTACCTTGGTTTATCTTTAGCTTAATCTCTTCATGGTGGGGTTTAGGGCTACCTTTAGCACATTTGGGAGTCATTTCGAGTATTGGGGCAAGATCTGAAGTTGTAACTTCAGATCTGGACTCCCATTGGTCCCTATAGCTATAAAGTTATGAGATTTGGCAAGCTTAGGCCTTTCCCTTTGAGTTAACCTTTTCCATTAGCTTGGTTTTGGTAATAAGGACCATGCATACACGTAAAGTTTGCAACTTTATGTGAAAACCATGCCCTAGGAGGTGAGATCTACAATATGGAGCTTTTGGGTGGCTTAAAAGTCTGGATAAGAATTGGACCACATGAACTCGATGAGTCACAAAGATGACTCGACGATTCCGATGAAGATTGATCGTAGTTAGTCACTGCATGAACTCGGAAAGTCTATAGGAGGACTCGACGAGTCAGTTAGATTTTTCCCCGACATCTGAACACACATGGACTCGACGAGTTGGTTGGAAACTCGACGTGTCAATTAAGGTTTTGGCTGACTTCTGAGTTCTTAAGGAACTCGACGACTTACTAGTTGCACTCGACGAGTTAGGTCAACATGGGTTGTTGACCTTGACCGTTGACTTTGACTTTTACCAAGGGTTGACCAGTTTGACTTCTAGGGGTATTTTAGTAAATTGGAAATTGATGGAGGTGGTCTTATGGTGAATATAGGTAGTGGAGTTTGTGGCTGTGATTTGAGAGTTTAAGCTTATCACTTTAGTTAACATTTGTGAGGTGAGTTTTCCTTACTATATGCAAGGGTCGAAGGCACCAAGGCCGGCCCTTTTGGATTGTTATCCTGATATGTTATGCTAGTATGATCCATTAGATCAGTATCCTAGTAGATAGGATGATGTTATATTGTTATGATATGTTAGATCGGTATCATGATAGATAGGATGTTATAATGTTGTTACGATCTGTTAGGTCGGTTTGTATGTCTATAGACTGTTATGTGATTATCTGATATCTATGCACATGTTTGATTGGTGGTTGAGGCTTATCTGCTTTGTACGAAAGCCAATAGACCTGGGCATTCCAACACGATGTTTGTGGGCCATGAGTGTTCCATCCCAAGGACGATTAGACTCGAAGTATGTGGGCAATCCAACCCGATGGTTGTGGGCCTGGGGTATTCCATCTCGGGGATGATTGGACCCATAGTATGTTTGCATTCCAACCCGATGGTTGAGGGTTTGGGTCCCGATGGTTGACTGGACCCATAGTATGTTGTTTGTGATTATATGTGTATTTTTGTGTGTATAGGTATTTTGGGGGAACTCACTAAGCTTCGGGCTTACAGTTTCAGTTTTGGTTTTTAGTACCTCGGATGATCGCGAAAAGGCAAAGGCGTGATCGTATAGCTCCTCACATTTTATGACTTTATTTCTGGGGTACTCTGATTAGAACTATTTTGAAAACAAATTTGTAATAACCGTTGTTTTCTAAATGTTCTAAAAAGTTTTAAATTGGCCTGATTTTTATGGATGTTACATCAGCAAGTGCACTCGACGAGCTGGGTCAACCTGAACTATTGACCTTGACTGTTGAATTTTGCTAGCCATGGTTGACCAAGTTTGACCTTAAGGGTATCTTTGGTATTTTGGGATTTTGATGAAGTCAATCGCATCGTGGTTATAGGCAGTTGAGTTTGTAGCAGTGAGGTTAGATTGATCTTACCAGTTCGACATTCCTTGAGAGGTGAGTCTCCTCATTATACCAATGGGTCGAAGGCACCAAGGCCAACCCATTATTTGTTATGTGATATTCTAGTTGATTATGTGGTATGTGGTATGCTAATTGAATTTATAATACTTGCATGGAAGACATCGGGGGGTTCCCGTAGCACTTAGGTATAAGACCTTCGAGGGTTTCATGGCATCCTAGATAAAGAACTCGGGGGCTCCCGAGGCACTAGGGTGTAAGATCTTGGAAGGTTTCCATGGCATCCTTAGGTAAGACCTCGGGGGGTTCCCACGGCATTGAGTTGAGACCATGTGGAGGTTCCCATGGCACCCGGAGTATGACCCTGAAGGGTTTCCAGGGCATCCTTATATGTTTGTATGCATGGCTTATGCAGCATATATGACCGTTATAGTTTATGTGATTATGTGGATTGTGTAGGGTATATTATGGGGAACTCACTAAGCGTTAGCTTACAGTTTGTTGGTTGTTTCAGGTATTTCGGGATCTAAGGGAAAAAGCCTGGCATGATGACGCAGCATGCACTCTCTGGCATTTTGTTTTGGGACACTTTGATTTTATGAATAATTTATCTAATGTTATGGATTTTGAAAACAATTGTGATTGGAATTTTATAATATATGGAAATGAATTTGTTATTTAAAATTGAAAATTTTTATTGAAAATTTAGGTTGTTACAATGATATTTATTACTTATTAATAGTTAATTATAACATATACAAAGTTCAATAGCTGTTAAATTGAAATGATTAAACCCAAAATCAGGTGATCATTTAGAAGAGAATTATAAGCAAACATTTATGAAGAACAAAACTGATAAAACTGTTGGAATAGTGTCTAAGGCTGCAACTATATTAGGCAAGTATTTGACCCGGTTGTGCATGGTCCTTTTGGGTTGCCTTCACCATAGCAACTTGATAGGATGATTTATAATGAGAGAAGGAATATTATTAATATATTATAAGAATAATATAAGGAATAATAATATTTTTAGTTGATTAATATAAGTCATAAATTAATTAGGAATTAATTTGGTGACTTAAAGAGATTAATTAAATAAAAGGGTATAAACTGTCAATTGTTTGATACTTGTACTTTAGGCTATAAATCCCTAATGATAAAGGGGGGGCGGTTTTAGGGTCATTGGATAGGCCTTGAAATTCTCCAAAGGCTTATCATTAAGGGATTAGGATTGCTTAGGGCCTAAGTTATCCAATTAGGGTTTAAAGGTGAAACCCTAGGAGCCTTACAAGTATAAATAGACCCTATGGGATATAGAAATCGGCACTTGTGTGTTTAGAAGGAAACCCTGGCCAATTTTCATCCTCTCTTCTCTCTCCTAAATCATCTTCTTGCTAGTTGGTGTTTGTAAACCATTAGAGGAGTGACAATTGTGACTCTAAAGCCTCAAGGACAAGAAGATCAAGCAAGTGATTCAAGGTAATCTCTGATTTCATATTGTTATTATACTCTATTAGTCATTAGAAGTCTTGGATTCAATGTATGTTCGATTAGAGAAATCTAGATCCAAGCATTAGGGTTTTGTATGTGCACATAGGAATGTTCATATGGCTAAAACCCATCAGTGGTATCAGAGCCTAGATTGGTTTCTATTGAATTGATTCATTGATTGCTTGTTTGTTGCTTAAAAATTCGTTTTTTTGTTCTCTGCCTGCTCTACTCGGCGAGTCCCATGGTGGTACTCGACGAGTAGGCTCAACTCAGCGAGTCCATCTGGGTACTCGTCGAGTTCGAGCGTCAGAAAGTGATAACTTCGGGATTTCTTGTTGTTTATCTTTGAGATACTTGCCTTTTTCATATTAGATCAATATAAATCCGATTTTATGATATATATATATATATATATATATATATATATATATATATATATATATATATGTATATATATATGAGTATATTCTTGACCTAATTGAAGATATTTATCAATTAATAAAATATTGATTTCCTTATATGATAATTGATTAATTATTTTAATTGAATTGCTAAATTGTTTTGCAAGAAATCATTAAATAAATCAAATATGGATAATTATGTGATTAAATGTTAATTTAGATTATTTGTTATTTGATCCCTCATGTTTTAAAAGGTTTAAAAGTTGTCCTCAAGTTTTGAAATTTATATTTTGTGATTAAAAGTTTAATTTAGGAAAATTTAAATTTCAAACCTTAGAATTTTACAAGTTTAAAATTCAACCCTATACTAATATAATATTACAAGATTAATATATATATATATATATATATATATATATATATATATATATATATATGTATGTATAATTAAAAATGCTAGTCTTGCCGTTAGTAGGTCTCATTCACGAAGCCGGTCTATAAGGTGGGTATAAGGTTGCTGCCTATAAAATGGCGTTTAATGGGTGAACACTCTCACCCACCGCTTGCTTGATCGGTGGAGGGTCGTTAGCCGAACGGGTAGGATAGGGCAACTCTCTCTCCTCATTAATAAGTATAATGAACCTATAAAGTAACTACAATGTTTTTTTTAAATTCCCAATCCTAGTTACTTTAGGAAAAGTGAATTGATGCAATCCCATGAAATTACACTTTGCACCCTTTCTAAGAAGTTAGTGGAGCGTGTGTGGTTTACCGGCACACTAATTGGTTCTAAGCAAAGGTGGCGAAGGGTGATTCATTGTTTATCATAGTTCGATGGAGCGTGTGTGGTTTACCGGCACGTCGAATAGATGATTGTTACAATGAAGGCACCATGTGAATTTGCATGGTAATTCACACCCACTTTGTGATCCTCGGTATCCCAGTCACAAACGAGAGGGGCATATCGAGATTTAAACATGCCATTGAAAAGTTTCAATGAATCTCATCTAAACCTAGGAGTTCTCAATACATTTAGACTTAAAGTTATGTTTTATGGTGGAGAATTAGTGAATCGCCATTCACTTACCTTCAAAATGTTTGCATGTTAGATTATGGTATCCCTTTTCTAATGTGTAAATATTGTTGTTGGATCCTAGCCCTAATTTTCTTATTGGGTAATTATTAGGGATTCAAATTCTAATATATCTTTGTCCTTTCTATTTCTAGATGTCAAACGCAAACAACGTTGCTGCAAGCTCGTTCACATTGATGAGCCTTTGTCAAAAGGTGACTTTCGATGGGACGAACTTTAGCGAATGGATAAGATACATTCGCACTATTGCTCGCTATGAGGACAAAGAGTATGTCCTCGATGAGAAGCTCAAGAAGATCAACCCAGAAATCGCTACTCCGGCTGAAATCACTGCTTTTGAAACTCATGAGCGTGATGCAACGAAGGTACATTGCATCATGATAGCCACCATGAACTCCGAATTCCAAAAGTCCTATGAGGACATGTATCCATACGAAATACACCAAGACTTGTTGGAGCGATACCACCAAAACGCGAGGTAAGAGCGTTACGAGATTTTCACTAACATGATTTCCGCTAAGATGGGTCATGGAGAATCTCTTACCATGCACCTGTAAAAGATGCAAAGGTATGTCGATCGTCTTGGCAAGTTGAATGTTGTCTTTGGGGAAGACTTGGCGATCGACATGGTGTTTCACTCTTTGCCTCCGTGTTACAATCAATTTAGGATGACCTACAACATGAACAAAGAAGAGGTCACCCTAAGTAAACTCCAAGGTATCGTTAGGGTTGCTGAAAGCAATCTCAAGGACACGTCTGTTGCACCCACTCCCAATCCACCAGCTGCTCCTATTTTGGCCATTGGGCAAGGAAGAGGTAAGAAGAGGAAGGATCCGTCTAAGAGCCACCGCAAGGGAAAGTCTTGAGATGGTTACTCTTCTAGTGGGACCAAAGTTGATCCTGCTAAGCCTAACCCTAACCCCAAGGAGGCAGAGTGCCACCACTGCCATAAAATAGGGCATTGGAAGAGAAGTTGCCTGGACTACCTGCAAGCCATTAGGGAAGGAAAGATCAAGCCATCTTTCGCAGGTATTTATACAATTAAATCTAATGATTCATCTCATGCTATTTCTTGGGTCCTTGATACCGGTTGTGGTTCCCATATTTGTTCTGAATTGCAGGGACTAAGAAGAAATAGGGATGTGGAGCATGGAAGAATAAATTTAATCATGGGGAACAGAAGATCGTCGCATGTGACCAAGATTGGAGTGTATTCTTTAGTTCTTAGGAATGGTTTGTGTTTAGATTTAAACAATTGTTGCTATTCGCCAGAAATGGCTAGAAACATCATTTCATTTCATGGTTTGTTTAGACAAGGTTTTAGATTTTCTTTTAATAATGAGAATGGTTCTATTTATGCTTATCTAAATGGTGTCTTATACTTTGAAGCTATACCATGTAATGGAATTTATGAAACCGTTATGATTGTAGATAACTTAGGAAATGATGTTTTATGTATGGATTCTTCCAATAGTGTGGATAGAGCATCCTTGTGGCATTGTCGTCTTGGACATGTCAACAAGAAGCGCATAGCCCAACTCCAAAAGGATGGAGTATTAGATTCATTCGACCTTAGGGAAGATGACACATGCGAGTCTTGTTTACTTCGAAAGATGACCAAGTTACCCTTCACTAGTACATGTGAAAGGGGTGAGGGTCTATTGGACGTCATACATACCGATGTATGTGGACCGTTTAGATCAACCACTAAGGATGGAAACCGCTTCTATGTGACTTTTACCGATGACTATAGTAGATATGGGTATATCTACTTAATCAAGCAAAAGTCAGAAACATTTGAAAAGTTCAAAGAGTTCAAGAATGAAGTGGAGAATCAATTGGGCAGGAAAATCAAGATGCTTCGATCCGATCGAGGAGGAGAGTACCTAAGTCTTGAATTCCATGACTATCTCAAGGAGTGTGGAATAGTTTCACAAATGACGCCACCTAGGACACCACAATTGAATGGTGTGGCAGAAAGGCGTAATCGAACCTTGTTAGACATGGTTCGCTCTATGATGAGTCGTGCTTCACTATCTATCTCTTTTTCGGGGTATGCCTTAGAGACTACCGCCCATATCCTTAACCGAGTCCCTACTAAGAAGGTTGCCAAAACACCTCACGAGATGTGGACAGGGAAAGCTCCCTCGTTAGCACACATCAAGGTTTGGGGTTGTGAGGCTTTCTTAAGACGAGATACTCACGACAAGCTCGAACCTCGTAGTGAGCGATGTATTTTCATTGGCTACCCGTAGAAATCCTTTGGATATATCTTCTATAGACCGAAGGACAATGTAGTCTTCGTTGCGAGGAGAGGAGTTTTCCGAGAGCGAGAACTCATAAGCCAAGGAGACAGTGGGAGGCAAATCGAGCTTGAAGAGATTCAAGAGTTGATAGATGAAGGAACCTCTACCGCTGGCATTCAACCCAAGGAGGAAACTCCGATTGAACCTATTGACCAGTCCTTACCTCTTAGACGTTCCGAAAGAGTTAGAGTTCAACCCCAGTTTTATGGTTTTCATATTACTACCGAAGAGGACACGTATATTAGTGATGGTACACTAGTAAATCTAGATGAACCTAATAGCTTTAAGGAATCCATGGCAGGCCCGGAGTCTGCAAAATGGAAAGAGGCAATGGACAGCGAGATCCAGTCCATGTATGACAACCAAGTTTGGAATTTGGTTGATAATGTACCCGGACGTAATACCGTTGGGTGCAAATGGATCTTCAAGAAGAAAACCGACGTGGATGGAAACGTACACACATATAAGGCGCGATTGGTTGCGAAGGGCTTTACTCAAACTCCCGGAGTTGACTATGATGAGACCTTCTCACCAGTTGCGAAGATTAAATCTATTAGAGTGATGCTAGCTATTGCCGCATTTCATGATTATGAGATTTGGCAAATGAATGTCAAAACCGCTTTCCTTAACGGAAAGTTGGCTGAGGATGTTTACATGGCTCAGCCAGAGGGTTTTGTTGATCCGAAGCATCTGAATAGAGTGTGCAAGCTTGAGAAGTCCATCTATGGACTTAAGCAAGCGTCTCGCAGATGGAATCTTTGCTTCGATGAGAAAGTTAAAGAGTTTGGATTTGTACGAAGTGAAGATAAATCGAGTATATATGTCAAAGCCAGTGGGAGCATAGTTAGCTTTCTCGTTTTGTATGTCGATGACATACTACTCATAAGAAACAACATCCCGACTCTGCAGGAAGTTAAGTCCTGGCTCGGGAAGTGCTTCGCAATGAAGGACCTCGGAGAAGCTTCCTATATTTTGGGAATAAGGATAGTGAGAGAGCGAAGTAAGACACTAATAGGACTTAGTCAGAACACTTACTTAGACAAAGTACCAAAACGTTTTAGTATGGAAAACTCGAAGAAGGGAGAATTACCGATACAAAGTAATGCCAAGTTGAGTAAGACTCAAAGTCCGAGTACCAAAGCCGAAATAGCATAAATGAGCCGAGTACCATACGCTTCCGCAGTTGGCTCAATCATGTATGCTATGACTTGTACTCGCCTTGATGTAGCCTTTGCTTTGAGCATGGTTAGTAGATATCAAGGGAATCCTGGCAGAGCCCATTGGATTGCGGTCAAGAATATCCTTAAGTACCTTCGGAGGACAAAGGAATGGTTCTTAGTCCTCGGAGGGAGTGATGACTTGAAGGTGTGAGGGTATAGTGACGCCAGCTTTCAAACCGACCGAGACAACTACCGTTCGCAGTCGGGCTGGGTCTTTACCCTTAATGGAGGAGCAGTAACTTGGAAAAGTTCCAAGCAGGAAACCGTAGCTGATTCAACGTGTGAATCAGAGTACATTGCAGCGAGCGAGGCGTCAAAGGAGGCAATATGGTTAAAGAACTTCATCGATGATCTTGGAGTTGTACCTGCCATAAAGGAGCCCATGGAGATTTTTTGTGATAATGAAGGAGCGGTTGCCTTGACCAAGGAACTGAGGGATCATGGTAGATCTCAACATATCGACAGAAAATACCACTTTATTAAACATCATGTAGATGAAGGACAACTCGTTGTGAAGAGGATATCATCAGAAGATAACCCAGTAGATCCGCTTACGAAGGGACTGAGTAGGGTTAAGCACTTGCAGCATGCTAGGAGTATTGGGCTGAAGGATGATATTAGTATAGATTAGATAGTATTGGAAACATGTAATAGATAAATGTAATTAACATTTGACGATTAAATAAAAGAGTATTATTTATGAGTAATGTTACTATCTTATGTTAATCATTTGACTATTGTTTCACTTTGCATGTTTTGACTTCCAAAATAATTGAATTTATTAAGAATAATCGAATTATTCAAATAGTCCACAATCGTTCATATTTTGGAAGTAGGTATGAATGAAGATTGTCATGAATTGGTATGTAGATTGTCTAAATGGTATTAGACATAGCAAAAGATTGCTGCAACATTCATGAGTGCTTATGAACTAGTTTTGAGCATTGGAACAAACCCGCGCTTGCTGGAATCACCTTATGGAATATGATAAAAAAAGGGGTGATCGCAAGACGATAATATCATATGGTCTTAAAACCTAGATATATGGTTTGTTATTTGTTAATTGGTTGTACATTGATAATGCGAAACCGCATCAGTAACTTGATGTTATAAAATGCATTGTTGTGTATGATTAATTAATGAATAAGTAAATGCATATAAGTCGAAGTTTATCTGTTGCTTTTATCCTAAGAGGTTAAAAGTGATATCTCGGCCGCTCGATGATTTGATTTGACTTATGTGTCGGCCCGGTCAGAACTGAATTGATGTGTTCGATTAAGTTCTATGTCAAATAAATCGGAGATCGAGAAACCAAATGCTAGACAATCGGTTCCATAGAAATGTCTGCATGATATCTAAACAGAGGACTATACGATCCCTTATCTAAAGGACAAGATTGATTAGATCAGAGTTTGACAGCGTCTTTGAGAGCTACAATTGCTAATCGGAATATACTTGTGCATATAGTTACTAGACTTATCCAAGTGGGAGACTGTTGGAATAGTGTCTAAGGCTACAACTATATTAGGCAAGTATTTGACCCGGTTGTGCATGGTCCTTTTGGGTTGCCTTCACCATAGCAACTTGACAGGATGATTTATAATGAGAGAAGGAATATTATTAATATATTATAAGAATAATATAAGGAATACTAATATTGTTATTTGATTAATATAAGTCATAAATTAATTAGGAATTAATTTGGTGACGTAAAGAGATAAATTAAATAAAAGGGTATAAACTGTCAATTGTTTGATACTTGTACTTTAGGCTATAAATCCCTAATGGTAAGGGGGGGCGGTTTTAGGGTCATTGGATAGGCCTTGAAATTGTCCAAAGGCTTATCATTAAGGGATTAGGATTGCTTAGGGCCTAAGTTATCCAATTAGGGTTTAAAGGTGAAACCCTAGGAGCCTTACAAGTATAAATAGACCACATGGGATATAGAAATCGACACTTGTGTGTTTGGAAGGAAACCCTGGCCGATTTTCATCCCCTCTCCTCTCTCCTAAATCATCTTCTTGCTAGTTGGTGTTTGTAAACCATTAGAGGAGTGACAATTGTGACTCTAAAGCTTCAAGGACAAGAAGATCAAGCAAGTGATTCAAGGTAAACTTCTAATCTCTGATTTCATATTGTTATTATACTCTATTAGTCATTAGAAGTCTTGGATTCAATGTATGTTCAATTAGAGAAATTTAGATCCAAGCATTAGGGTTTTGTATGTGTACATAGGAATGTTCATATGGCTAAAACCCATCAAAAACTAGATGGAATCATAAATCAACCTAAAGACTATACACATAATTAGTTGAGTCTACGAAATTGAAATCTAGGGATTTTAGCCAGGCATGGCTAAAATCGATCAAAACAAATAAATATAAAATCTAAACAACAAATCTTACTAAACGAAACTAACTGGTCAAAACGTATCCTTCAGATCTTCATAAATTGTCAGGAAACATAAAAACGCCAGAAATTTATCTGGAAAAAAGTATGCCTTGATCTGGAAGTAAAGATGGTGTATTTATAGGTAGCGGACAACATCAGATGAGGATACAGAGACTTACACGATCGTGTAAGTGGGAAACATGATCGCGTAAACATGAAAAAACATGTTCTGGGTTGGTTTAATGAAATACGTTGCTATTTTGGGACCTTAGAAAAAACACAAATGTGTAAACTTGACGTGGTCTTCCTGGATTGATTTAAAAGCCATAAAACGTTTTTGGGACAAAAATACTTGTGTGTAAACAATGACACGATTATGTATATGCTTCACAATCATTTAGGCATGAAATTTTTTGTCCAAAAGGTCTTCAGGAGGGTTACACGATCGTGTTAACAAGTTTACACATTATTCGAACTTAATGTATTTGGTTCCAGTTGCTTCCTTCCAAATTTCAGTTTCCTCAAGTGCTTTAACTCCAATTAAGCTCCAAATATACTCCAAGATACCCATTTTTAATTGTTTATTAAACATTAGCTAAAAATGTAAAAATTGTATATTTTTCAAAATATTCACATATTTCGTAGTCTCTTCAAGCGAAATAGGCATTCAACAATAAGACGATATTGTTTTTTCCCGTTTTATGTTTCAGATCAATGCCTATTCAACAATAAGACGATATTGTTTTTTCCCGTTTTATGTTTCAGATCAATGCCTATTCAACAATAAGACAATATTGTTTTTTCCTGTTTTATGTTTCAGATCAATCAGGCCCTACTGGGAAAATTTGAATTTGTCATTGGCTTTTTAATTTCGTGCATAGATGATCACGAAAAACTAGTGCGAAATTAGTTTTTGGGACTATCTATTCATATGGTTTTGTTAGTTTAAATATAAAAGCACTAAAACATCCATTAAATGAGATGAAATGAAATATACATCGTTTATGTTTGAGTTTCAATCCAACCAAAAAGTGTCATTTTGTAAAGCCATTAATTCATACAATTTATTTAGATTAAACGTAGCTTGTCCCAAGTGTTCATATAATCATAATCTTAATCACTGCGTTCAAACATAAAAAATTAATCATTGCAATTTCAAACTATAACAATTAAATAATAAACATAAAACACCCCTTAAGAATGAAATTTATCAAATGAAGTCCTCAATAAAACATAACTCTTAAAATCCACCAATATAAATCTTCCCCCACTTACCTGCATATCAAAAATAATAATAATATTATTATTATTATTATCAAAATAACAATATTTAAAAACAAATTAATACTCAATAAACAAGACAGAAACCATACAATGATGATTTCCCCACAAGTCTTGCTTTCAGCTCATTTGCTACAGCATCAATGAATTCTTCTGTGTTCAAATAATGCTCCCGACTTAGCCTGAACACCATTCATAAATAAAAGTTAGTGAAATTACTTTTTTGCCCCTCTCAATTTAACCATTTTGTCAAAGGGTATTAAAGACATTTTGTCGAGTCACATACTTGGATCCATGAAGAATGAGTGCAAGATCCTTTGTCATCTTCCCAGATTCAACAGTTCCAATACATGCAGCTTCAAGTTTCTCAGTGAACTCAAGAAGCTTAGCATTGTTATCTAATTTTGCCCTGAAAATATAAAATTATTTTTAGTAAAAAAAAATTACTTTTGTCAAAAATAAATAAATAAAATTGAACCTGTGGGCCAGCCCACGGGTCCATGCAAAGATGGAGGCTATGCTGTTTGTGCTGGTTTCCCCTCCCCTTTGGTGAACCCTGTAATGACGTGTCACAGTGCCATGAGCTGCTTCAGCTTCAATAGTCTTTCCATCAGGACACACCTAACAAAATTTTAAAATAAAAAACAATTATTTAAGAAAATTTAAATATTAAATTCGGAAATGGATCAAGAAAATATAAATAATGAAGCATACCAAAACTGATGTCATCAATCCAAGAGATCCGAAACCTGTAAATGCATGAAATTAAATTAAGTCGTGAAACAAAAATCATATTTTAAAAAGGTGACACATATTACTCTTTAACCCTTACTGTGATAGTTTTGTTTTTTAGGGATTAAACCTCAAATTTATTTTTTGCCAGAAAAAGACCTTGTATTTTTTCATTTTTTCCGAAAAAAACCCTCAACTTTATCTTTTTTTCCCCAAAAAAAAACCCTCAACCTTCTAACTACTTCCAAATAAACCCTCAACTTTTTTAGTTTTTATCAAAAAACCTCACATTTTACAAATTTTGTCAGAAAAAATCACCAAAAGGGCATGAAACACAAAATATAATGTCTTTTATGAGATTAACCTTTTCTCTTTCATGCTTATTGTTACTTCTCTATTATGCTTTTTTTTCATGCTTATTGTTACTTCTCTATTATGCTTTATTGTTTGAATATCAACTTTATGCTTTATTGCATGTATATCTGCTTAAAGAATTTTTATCTGTATCCGTGATATATGCTTTATTGTCTGTAACACTATATGTATCCGTGCTTTATGCTTTATTGTATATACGATTTATTTGTACCATTGTTGACCTATGTTTCTAGGTCATCTATAGAAGCAGTCTCTCTAACAGTAAACAGTACACAATACACGGTACACAGTACACAATACACGGTACACAGTACACAGTACACAGACTGCATACAACATCTAAGCTCAGTATGGGATTTGGGTAGATAGAGTGTAATACTACCTTGAGCTAAGAAATCACTTTGAACATCACCATCATAATTTTTGCATGCCCATACATACCCTCCATCACTCTTAAGAGCATAAGCAACCATGTCATCAATAAGACGGTGTTCATACCTACACATGAATCACAATTTAATGAAAATTTTATAAAAAAGAAAATTAAGAAATTGTAAATAAATAGTTGACTATTCTCACCATATCCCAGCAGCTTCAAACTTTGACTTCCAGTTTCTTTCGTAGACTTCTTGAAATATGTCCTTGAATCTTTATTGAAAGAAAACGAAATACATAAATTGGAGATTAAATGTAGATATATAAGTATATAACAGATAGAAATGAAATGTTGCATATATATAGTTTATATACCTTCCATCATATTTCTTGAGGATTGTATTCTTGGTGCTAAGATAAAGTGGCCATTTTTTCAGATAAGCTGTGTTCATTGAGGCCTCAGCAAAAGCACCAATGGACTATTTAAAAGTGTCAACAAAATAAAATATAAATCAGATTTAATAGTGGGCATAACAATATGTTGAAAAAAATTGAAAATTTAAAGGCATACCTCATCAGTGTTGTACATTGACAAAGCTACCCCTCCAGCACCAGTGAAGTTGTAAACCTCCAAGTCTATCTTTTCACCTTCTCCTTCAGGAACTGCAAAAATAAATTAAGACCCTTGTAAAATTTTGACATGAAACAAGAAAATGTTTAAAAATTAACTGATGGTTATATTTTTTTTCCCTTATTAGGGCATTGCATTTTGAATAATCTACCAAATTATAGCACTAAAAACTACATTGCTATAAATAATTGGATACTTTTTTAAAGTACAAAGTTGTAATAAGAAGAAATGAAAGTAGGATGCTATAATAAACAAATCAACAGAAGTACATTGCTATTTCTTGCATTAAACACAGATATTAATGGGGAGAGAAGTAACAAACATACCAAACACCAACTTTAGTTTCCCAGGTCCTTTAATCACTGCATCAGTAGCTTTGTATTGATCACCAAATGCATGTCTTCCAATGCATATAGGCTTTGTCCATCCTGAATATAAACAACAAATATATGAATATAATGCCATGTTATTTAAAAAAGAAATAAAGATAACAAACCATCTTCTAGATTGATAATATTCACCTGGAATTAGCCTAGGGATGTTTTTGCAGAGAATTGGTTCTCTAAAAACCGTGCCTGAAGAAAATGCAAATTTCATGATCACATACATATTGAAAACCATATTTGATGTGCACTTGAGGAATGACACTAACCATTCAAAATATTACGGATTGTGCCATTGGGACTCTTCCACATGCTTTTCAAGGTAAACTCCTTCATACGAGCCTCATCTGTAAATAAGCAATTCAATCATTTTCTCTATACGAAACTGCTATTCATTGCTCTAAAAGTAACAGGATGGATTTATATAATTTACCTGGGGTAATAGTGGCACACTTAATTGCAACATTGTACCTAAAGTTTTATCAAATTAGTCAACAATGTAACAGAAAGAAATCATGAAAAGAAAATAAAAGAGTATTATAATGAATCTAGTGTTGATACAGACGTACTTTAGAGTGGCTTCAGCACTTTCTACTGTAACTTTATCATCAGTAGCATCACGATTAGGAAGGCCAAGGTCATAATACTTTATGTCAAGATCTAGAAAGGGGAAGATGAGCTGAAATATATGAACTACATAAGCAATATGATCCAAATAATCAATAGTCATCTTCAAAACAGTTAAAAAAAACAACCTTTTCTTTGATTGATTGCCAAAAGATACGAGTCATTTCATCTCCTGCATCAAAAATTGAAGCTATAAGTTCAGTGACTACATTCAGGAAATATGAATAACGCATACTAATTACTATCAGTCGTTATTCCTTGAGAACAAAATTTACACTGCAAAACCAGAAGTTTGTATATAAAAGTTATGCTTTTTTTCTGCAAAAGATTAATCAACATAATTCTTTCAATTTAAGACTGTAAAATTCAATAAACGTATTTCCTGCTGAAAAATAGGAGATTAAATAAGGAAGGATTGAGAATTTGAGATCAAAATCAGAAAACAACGTTTAAATATTCAAACAATAAAACCTATAGAGAGAGTATAGACGATCGCTAATCATATCGTTCGATATGATCAATTAACTAACAGAAAACGAACAGCAATTTGATCAATTTAACTTCAGGTAAGCTAAGCTTGAAAGATCGGAGCATCAACAGAGAAGACATAGTTAGAAACAGAAACGAAATCATAGATGTTTGTATGACTCACCGTCCATCTCAACGATGGGATTTTCAACCTTGATCTTGTGGAAAGCCATTTCCTACGGATGATCGGAGATCTGTGGGCCGGCAACAGAAGTGAGAAAGAGCGAGACGAGTGTGAGACAGTGATGGAGAGTTGGTATGGCCAGTGAAGCAAGGGAAAAGTGACCTTTATATAACGGCGGCAGCCTTGATTTGACCCAATTGTATTATGAACTCGATGCCGTTGGAATTTCTTGAATATAACGCCTATTAATGTTATACCATTTACAAAACATAAAAATATATCATGTTATTTGCACCGAATTTGTGTGTTCGGTTGTTCTTCAATGCCACATAAAATATGATCTAGGAACACACAACACCAACCATATAGCTAGGGGGTCGGAAGCAAGGGCGAGTAAAATCGAACACGAAACCGAAAAACTTATAAAAACGAAACCCATAGTTTGGGTTTGTTTTTTTTTTAAACCGAAATATTAAGTTCGGTTTCGGTTTTAAAAAATGTAAAATTTGATAAAAACCAAACTGAACTGATCTTTTATAACATATATTTTTTTTGTTATTTATGTGTACATATATTTATGTATTTCGTAATATAACCCAAAAGGAAGCTTGGTGTGGTTGTAAAGTCGTTAAACAATCAAATATAAGGTCATGAGTTTGTGTTTTCTTGCTCTCGCTGGACAATCAAACATGAGGTTGTGGGTTCGGTTTAAGTTTTTAAAAACCGAATTAATTTGGTTTGGGTTGAGTTTTTTGTCAAGACCGACCCATGCTCACCCATAGTCGGAAGGGAGTGACATATCCAACAAATAATTTAAAAGGTGTCTTTAGCATCAATGAAGTAGAGTTATTTGTTGGAAAATTGGTTTTAACCAGTTTATAAAAATGGATTTTTCTCATTTTTGAATACGAAATTTAAATCCTAAAATATTATTGCAATGAATAAATTGTTATGTGTTTGTATTCTCGTCTTTGATACCTTTGTTTTGATATATCAAATATCCAAATCGGATCTAAGATGAATGAGAAATTAATCTCATAAAGTGAGGGTGTTGGAAGAAATAAATAAAAGAGTTTAATGGTTTTTAGTCATCCTATATGGGTGGGAGAAGGAAAAGAAAGTTGGTCACAAAGAATCTTCTCATGAAGAATAAATGGATGAAGAAACAAAGCATTCACAAAGTTAAAGGGCACGTGTTGAGAAATCATTTGGAGATGATTTTTACACTTATATGGTTGAAAGATAAGCCTCAAAATAATCGGTTTTCTTTCTACGCTTCACGCCACGACCAAGGGATGGTCGCTCTGCATCCACTAGGCGATTTAGAAGCTTTAAAAAGTGTTTAATTTGTTAAGTCAAGGGCTATAACTTTACAGACACCGTCATACGAGGTGTCTAATGGATAAAACTTAAAACTTTACTAATATGCAAGTCTCAAACATGTTAAACACTAACCCTAGATCCAAAATAAAGCCAAAGAGACTAGGGGTTTCTTGCATGGATCAAAAAGAGTTTAAGCATGCCTCCCTTCACCTCAATAAGCCTAGAAGAGTCACCCAAACAACTCATAAACCTAGATTTTCCAAACTCCATTGAATAACATAGCAAAAAGGGACCAAAATGACCAAAACACTAGATCTTGAAGTAAAATCCACAAAGGTGCAAGATTTATCACTTATAGAGAAAGATGTGATGACAAGAAATATTCAATAATGGTGAATTTGGTATAGTTGTAATCATATTGATATCGGTCGACATTTGCTAAAAATTATAAAACAATAAATTTGTAATTCTATACAAGTTCAAACAAGAGGTTAAGTAACTCTTCAAGTTCTTAAGAGACACCCCAATATGAACTAGTATATCCTATATTTGTATATGGTGATGTAAATAATGGGAGTTTTGGCGTATTTGTGAAAGGCATAACACTATACAACAATTCTCAAATAATTGATCTTTAATGACTACATATGGTCAAAATAAGATTGCAGATCTGCTAATGAAATGTTTGATGTAAGAGGTCGTTATGAGGAATAGGACTAAAACCAATGGATTAATAAGTTACTACAAAGGAAAACCCAACCTAGTTGATTATAGATCCCATGATCTAGGGTAAATAGGACAACCTACATGCCTATAACATTTGTAAATCATTGTGGGGGTCAACCCCAACTCATTCCTAAAACAGGCAGTGATGCAGGTTAAGCTTATAACAATATATGATAATTGGAAATCATTACACATTAGATTTTAATGATTTTGATGGAATCAACTATTTGAATGAGAAGTTGGTTCGCTTCAAAAGGAAATATATTGGCACATTCCTAGGAGCACTTACAAAACCAGGAAAGTGTCCATGACCATAACAGACACATCAATGAAAACCTAACTAGGTCAGAGAGAATCATCGAAGACACATATTGATTATTTACACAAACAAAAAAACAGTTCAAGGACATTGAGTCTACTGGTTCGCTAGTAAAATAAATATGTATCTTAAGGAAATGTTTAAACGGTAACACCTACTTAACATAATCATGATTCAAATATTGGATTTTATCTAGGTAGCTTGAAAATGTTTGATCAATTTTCATTCATATGGGGGATTGTTGGAAAATTGGTTTTAACCAATATAAAAAATGATTTTTTTCCTATTTTTTAACATGAAAATTGAACCCTAAAACATTATTAAAATAAATAAATGGTTATATGTTTTTGTTCTACTATGGGATACCTTTGTTTTGATATATCACACATCCAAAACGGATTTAAGATGAATGATAAATTAATCTATAAAGTGAGCGTGTTGGAAAAAATAAATAAAAGATTTTAATGGGTTTTTAGTTCATCCCATATCGGTGGGAGAAGGAAAAGAAAGTTGGTTTATAAGTAAGAATATAACATCGTAAAAATTAAAACAATTTTTCACATTTTATAAAAACATAATTCATTTAGTATTCATAAAACATCATTGTTTGAAACTAAAATCCATAACATATAAAAATCCCAAGATCTCATAACATAAAAATCCCGTGTGTGTACTGATCAGGCCGGCGTCTTCCCGCGATCCTCACTAGTACTTGAAACAAATAACACCAAACATTGTAAGCACAAAGCTTAGTGAGTTCCCCAAAATACCATATATATAACACATATTAGCCACTCGAGGCTATAACTCTTTGGGTCCGTGCACCCAACTCTATGAACCCTCAGGCTCTGTCTCTGTGAACCTTCCGGTTCTAACTCTATAGCATGCACAGCATAAATCACATAGAATAATGCAGTGCAACACATAACACATATATAGCATACAATACTGTATCACATAACTCTAATTACTTACTCAAGGTAAAGTATAGTGAGAAGACTCACCTCGCGTATCTCGGTAACTCGTAAATCCCTGAAATCACTAGTGCTCGATCACCCGAGCTATAGTCCTCCTATAACACAAATACATCCCTAATTAACACTTTCCACACTAGGGTTGACTAACTCTATTAAGTCAACATCGGTCAACTCTGGTCAACGGTCAACGGTCAACCCAACTCGCCGAGTCTGGCGTGGACTCGCCGAGTCCCTTCAAGGACCCGATTCCTCTGAATCCCCTTCTGACTCACCGAGTCACTCACCCAACTCGGTTCCTTAACCCCTGGTTCGAAAACACGGAACCACTCGCTCCAACTCGTCGAGTCTGCCAATGGACTCGACGAGTGCATTCCATGCACAACCCCAAACGACCTTCTGAGGTCAGATATGCTCCACTAACTCATAGATCTAGTCTTTCCAAGCTTATTTATCACGTAAAGTCTATGTCTTGGGGCTCATATCACACCTGTTGACTCATAAATGGTGTTTAAACCTCAAACATAATGATCCCAAACCAAAACCTCCATAGACTCATATAAAGCTTGGACAAAGAGGCACTCTGGACCTCCATGGGTCCAAATCCAGAACCTCACTCGCTTAAGGGACCATGGGAGCACTAGATCTAGTCACAAAAGGGCTCAATATGCCCTAAATCAACATGAACATCACCTCAACAGAAAATGATTCGAAAACAGTACCTCAAACGTGATGTTCTGGACCTCAGATCTTCAGGAAGTTAATCCTCTTGCTTCCTCTTGGCTATAGCTTCCTTTCCCTTGCTAGACAACACCACCAAGGTCAACAATGGCTCCTTCTCTCAATCCAAACGCTCAAGCTCACTAGGGTTTCGCTTTGGGGGCTGGTAAGCACAAATGACGGCCATAAGGCCCTTTAAATAGGCCCCAAACCCGAGAAATTAGAGTTTCATTAAACAGCACGGACTCGCCGAGTCCACCAATGCGACTCGTCGAGTCCGGTCATTAATCCGGGTGAGAAATCGCGTCTCTACTTGGCGAGTCTACGCACCAACTCGCCGAGTCCTCTCACAAAACTCAAAAATAAAAATGAATAAATATAATACCTGAAATTCCGGATGTTACAAAGAAGGTATTAAGTCTGATAATACTTATACTACAAAGGATCTCTCTTGTACAAGCATGGGGGTGAAAATATGAACCAGATTTGGTTTGGTTCACTGGACTTGTGTGCAAGAATGGGTACAAATGTGCACCATCTGTCGACCAGAAAAGTCTAAGGACCTTTTTACAAATATTTTTTACATTTCATAATTTAAATTGTAATTCATATTTAATTACAAGTTAAATAACAATGTCGGTTATAGCTTGTAAACAAAAAACTCCACAAAATCAGATCCATAACCTTCACCCTCATCACCAACTTCCTCATTTAATGGTACTCGAGGTACTAAGGCAACATCATCCAAGGCTTCATCATCGGAAATCAATATGCCCTTTGGCATGTTTCCCATGAGATAATCTCTAAGTTCCATATGACATGCTTATTAGGTTTTTAGGTTTTAATAGCAATGTACTTGCAGAATTTCACTTAACACTTTAAGGGTACATGCAACCTAAAACAAGATCTATGGATTTTCACTATTAATAGCAACATACTTTATGAAACAAAACTTTTAACCTACTATAATCGAAATTGTTAAACTCTTGGGTTCTTTGAATGCTCCATAGATAGCAATCGCCAAAAGTACGAATGCCTCTAATGGTTTACACCCAAAACCCTAGAACACTAGAAAGACAAGAGGGGAGAGGAAAAATGAAGAGAATTTTGTTCTCCATCTTCTAGGTAGGACGAGTCATGAAAATATGATTTCGAAGGTTCCTATTTATAGTCTAGGTAACTTGCAGATTAATCCAAATTTGAATAATTAAATAATATATTTAATCCTCAATTCAAATCATTTTCCTATATGCTACCAGGAGGCTTCCAGAAACCCTAGAAAGCTCCTTAAAACTTCCATGCCTTGGATGGTTCTAGAATTACCTTTTTTTATTCAACTATTGAACAATTACAATTCACCAATTGCATATTTAATTAATTCCAATTAATCCCGGGTTAACTCCAGGTTAGTTATGATTAATAATTAGCTAATTCCATATCTTTCTAATTAATTTATCAATCACAAAATAAATTAACAATCATTTTAGATCTCTCCCGTAAAGTCATTTCAAGTTATTTCCAGCTTTTGAGGGAAACCTAAAAGGACTTTACTTTTATTCCATAAAGTTATACTATCAATTTAGTCATGACCTTGACCAACTTAGTTATGACCTTGGACACTTATTCTAACAATGCTCACTATATAAGGGAAAATAAAGATAGAAAACAATACCAAGGGTAATGTCCAAACAACATAGAGAAATATAAGCAATAAAAAAATAGGCAAAAATGAAAATGTAAAAGAAAAATAGATACTTACTCGGAGTATCAATAAACAATTTTTGGGACACGTCCCATGAAATGCCAATGAGGGCTCTTACCTTCTAAGACAAATCATGTTCGGGAAACTTCCACCCA
The DNA here is from genome assembly GCF_051521515.1 of Lactuca serriola. Taxonomy (NCBI): domain Eukaryota; kingdom Viridiplantae; phylum Streptophyta; class Magnoliopsida; order Asterales; family Asteraceae; genus Lactuca; species Lactuca serriola. Next base: position 160,422,143 of record NC_136409.1, read on the forward strand.
TAATTATTCATTTTAATAATGGCACATCCAAGGAAAAAACTATTTATTCATAAATTGTAATTCAAAATCAGAGTTATAAAAGAAGACAATATGGAATCTTGAATCATAAAGCTGTTGATATGTGTGTACAGTCGCGCCTTCATATATCCACACACTGATAAAGTACCTAAAAATCATTTAATACACAACTGTAAGCACAAAGATTAGTGAGTTTCCCAAAGTATCACATACAACACAACACAACTAAACATATAAAACAACTATGGGTTATTAGCAACCCTGAGTCATCAGTGGCTTAAATGCTACATGTTAGGGCTATCAGCAACTCAAATACAACAATTTGGGTTATCAATATCCTCAAGCTATCAATAACCTGCATACAATAATTCCAGTTATCAAAAACCCCGAGCTATCAACAGCTCACATACAACATATGATATAAGTAACAGAGTAAGAATACTCACTTGAGCAAAATAACAGAAGGTCAACAACAACCTTAGCAACGAAAACGCTCTAACACAAGCTACCTAAAGCCAAACCAAAACTAGCCCTTAGCTAAACACTCAATTCTACCAAAATTTGACCAAAAGTCAAACTGGTCAAATATTAAAGTATCAACTGTCAAAGTCATCGGTCAACCAACACTGACCATCATGATGCCGCCAAGCACCTTGATCACTTCGTGGTCCGCAAAAATAGATCACGATGGCTTCCCCGCCACCACACCACAACCAGGCCTATGTCGTGTCATGGGCCTGTTGATAGACCACTTAATCCATTAAGTGCTTTATTTGATAAGTCCAAGTCTCAAGCTTTCTAGAAGGCCTTAATGCATTCCCGTGGCTCGTAATAATCGTAACTTTATGGACATGCGTGTCAAATGCATGTCTCACACCATTGTAGGTAAAAGATGACAAAAATTATATCCTAACTCCAAACATGGTACCTAAAGACCATGAAAGACCAAATTTGTGGACCAAAATACTTCTAGGAGAAAGTGTAATGATAAAGTTGCAAACTTTATCACGTCCAACAACACAACTTCATCAAATAATGTAACATCCTAAAATTTAAGACCAAAAATTTCATTTTTAATTAGGTTATTATAAAACCAACAGTATAAAAACATCCATAAAAACATCTCATGTCAAAACCAAAGTGTCAATAATCAAGGCATGTTATCATAAAACAACATCAAAGTGAAATCCCAAAGATCTCATGTGCGGAAAAACATAGTGTGATGCGTTGCGATCGCCGACTCCTTTCCTTTGAAAACGAAGTACCTGAAACCAAAACTGAAAACCGTAAGCACGAAGCTTAGTGAGTTCCCCCATCATACCACATACCATACGAATAACATACTGTCAGGCATATATGGGTGCCCGACCTACCCCTTCGGTCTCTTTCAACCGGTAACCGCCTAGCATATATGGGTGTTGACCTACCCCTTTCAGTATCTTTCAACTGGTAACCGGGAGCTAATCTCTCATTCGGTATCTTTCAACCGGTAACCGGGAGCTAACCTCCCTTTCGGTATCTTTCAACCGGTAACCGGGAGCTATTTCACCCCTACCACTACCACATAATAACATAACATAAACATACTGCTAGGCATGCATGGGTTCTGACGACCCCTTCATTATCTTTTAACCGGTATCCAGGACTATTTTACCCCTACTGCTACTAACATGTATTACAGAGCATCCTAGCACACAAACATAATAGATAATGGCATGCCAGATAATTATCACAAAGACAATCATCTAACAAACAACTCATACTAGTGGGCCGACATTGTGGCCTTAGACCCACCTCTACTGGAAGGTAACTCACCTCACACTGCTGAAGTCCCGTAGACAAAACTCTAGCTGCTGGATGATAGGTTCTCGAACTGCCAATCATCAATATAACACCCAATCAGTAATTAGGTTCCAACATATATCCATAAGTCCATGCCTGGGGTAAAAGACTACTTTACCCCCATCTTAGCTTGATTCAAACTCAAGGCCTAATCCAAAGGCCCAAAAGTCCAACTATGAATCAAAGCCCAACTTATGGCCCAATTTTCCAAATTGGGCCCAAACCTCTACATGGTTTTACCCTAACGCCCAACCATTTAGTCCAGTCCAAACATTTGGCATTTCTAATGGCCCAATATCTCATAATCATAAAGGCCCGGACTTCGGTATGTTGATAGTGGCTGTTCCAGACACGTGATTGGTGACATCTCTCAACTGCATGACATTCAGAACTTTAATTGAGAGTATGTGTCATTTGCAGGAAGAAAAAAAAGATCACACAAATAGGGGGCGTATTTAATGGTGTGTTGAAGTTTGAAAACGTCAACTTCGTTCCAGAAATGAAACACAACAGAAGCTGAATATGTTGTTCATCTGCTTGCTGTTCTCAGGTCATCTGGATGCAACGTCAATTGCTGAATTACGGTTTGAATTTTTGACTCTTCTATATTTCTTAAAATGATTCGTTTTGAAGCCTGTCATAAATTTTTGTTCTGGATTTTTTGTATTTTATTTTTGTTTTTGTTCAATTTGTTCATATTTCTCCTTTATGCACAAATTTAGGGGGATAATTAAAACAAAAAAAAAATCATAAAATCCAAAAAATATGTTTATTTCACTTCTGTTTTTATTTCTTTTTCAGAAAAATCAAAAATCCAAAACTATGTTTACTGTTTTTTTAAGCGTATTTTAATTTTATTTTTATTCTTAGTTCTTTTTATTGTGTGCTAAGTTTATTTTATTTTTATTTTTTATATTTTTAATCTTTATCTCAAAATTTCATTTGTCTTAAAAATCGAATTCAAAAGAAGAAGAGACTTAAGGAGATTGTGTCGGAATTTTCTGTGCAAAAAGAAATCTTGAAAGGAATTGATGGAATTACACTTCACATTATTTTCACAAGGAATTGAAGGCATGAAACCGTACAAAGTGTCAGTCAGACAGTTTCTCTCTAAAAGAACTGTCGTATTCACGGTATTAAAGACATGAAACTGTACAAATTGTCAGTTAGGCAGTTTCTCTATAAAAAACTGTCGTATTTAAGGAATTGAAAGGTTGAAACTGTACAAATTGTCAAAATTGGTCTTGTGAGTTATCTTTACCTAAGAACTGTCACAACACCAGGGCAATTCACCCAACCGGGAAACAAATATCGCTGAACACCCCGCCTAGGGTCTTGACATTCTCTTTTTTCATGAAAAACTACAGAGACTCAAATGTATTCTCAGATACATTCTTCGCATGTAAGGCATTAACGATTATTGGCACTAGTGCGATGCACCTCGCAAGGCACGATTATCGTTGAATGTCCCGCCAAAAGGCCCTGACCTCGTGTCATGCTAAACTGTGGAAATATGTCTTCGGATATTTTGTCACAGGATGGTTTTGTGAGTTATTCCTAATTAACTCTCACTGGCACTAGAATGGTACACTCATCCGAGATTCAGAAACCATTAAACGTCTCGCCAAGGGCCAAGTTAACTTGTTAACTTGAAAAACTGTATTAAGAGCTTTGATCGAGGATATGCAGGGGCTAACCTAAAAAATAGCCATGAGTAGTTCTCCGATACTCAAAAAATCGCAGTGCGTTCCTCTGTGTTCACACATATACTACGAGTAGTCTCCATTTAAGCCAAGGCTTGGTCCTTGAACAACTGTAGTGAGAAGGGTCTTTATGACTCTGTGATCCACATTGACTTTTTAGTCATGGTTACTTTGCAAAGACGCATCTGTGTTCAACAAAGAATATTCATTCAAAGGAACAAGAAGTGAATATTATTTTTCAACACACAACCTTTCAAACCTAGAAGCAAGGTGAAGCTGTATTTGAAGTTATGTGACGAATTGCATTGAAGCCTCTTCAATCAGTTTGTTACTATCTATGAACTTTCTGAAGTGATCCTGAAGAATCGGTCTCTCTGTTATTATCTCTATAGTATTTCAAAGTTGAAAGTGTTGATTTTCCAAAACCTATACAAGAAGCCTCTATACCCAATGTGCGTTCAAAGTCAAATTTTAAAGGAAGTCCAACTATTCAAGTTGAAGTCATCCATGTGGTTATTCATACGTACATCTTGAAGTTGTGAAGAAATCGAAGATCAACAGAATGTCAGGAACAATGAAGAAGTTTGATAAGAAAAGAACGCTATAAACCAATGGGGAGATTGTTAGGACATTATTTAGGTTGTTTATACTTTACTTTATACAACATTGTGTGTTCTCGGTTTTAGACCGAGAACAGGTAGATTTCGGTGGTGTCTGGATCAAAATCCCAAAGGGATTTCGGTAGGCCTTAATAGATTTCTGTGTGTAGGCGGTTTAGGTTTAGCTATCAATAGTTGCTCATCAGTGCATTGTAAATGTTGTTGATTCGAAATTTAGAAGGAGCTAGAGAGAACCGAGAGTTTATGAGATTTCATTGTACTTGACTATTATCGAATATAGTATGCATTGAGATTATTCATCCGTGTTCTTAATTGATTTATTGCTAGTCAACTTGATTGAGATTCCGCACAAATTGAATAATTTTAGATTGATATGCAAATTGGGTTTTACAAGTGGTTAATTATTTTGTAAAAACAACTAATCATAAATATTCCGTTTTTTAATGTAGAATTTGATTTTTTTTTTCCACCAAACTTGAAAATAAACATGGCTAAAACTAACTTTTGTCTTTAGACATTCAAATTTCAACATGACATGTAAAAAAAAACAACTAGTCAACAAGTATCATGTCACAAGTTTAGCCTATAAATGAATCTATACCATCCATTGAGACTTTTTCCATTATAAGACACCATGTGAATGTGACACAATTACTAAACTTTGAGTGATCCTTAATCAAAATATATATTTTGTCTCCTAACAACTATTTCTTCTACCAACAAAATCCACCATCTATAATGTATCCATCAAAAGTAAATAAGCTTCATATAAGATATATCTAATCTATCAATGGTCCATGTTTTTATGCAGGAATGTTGTCGACCCAAGAGACGTGTACTTTTCCTTTTGCAAGTATCTCATGTTTATCGTGGACATGGCGGAATAAAGCTGCCCACTAAACCTGCAAAGCACTCTACTTCCAACAATGCGACTACATACAACACGCCATATCTTCCCCTTTTGGTCTTTCTCTTCCTTCCACAGTTTTCGATCTCTCTAAACAATGGTGTTGTCATTCACACTGCTTTTTCTAGTTTTTGCTCACTATCCCTACTCCACCTCCTCCTACCCATCTTCTACAGAGTGGAGATCTGCAAGGGCAACGTACTATGCACCCGCTGATCCGCGGGACGCCATCGGCGGCGCGTGTGGTTACGGCGACGTGGAGAAAGCAGGGTATGGGAAGGCGACGGCGGGGCTCAGTACTGTGTTGTTCCAGAAAGGACAGATCTGTGGTGCTTGTTTTGAGGTCAGGTGTGTAGAGGATCTCCAATGGTGTATTCCGGGGACTTCTATTATCGTGACAGCGACTAATTTCTGTGCTCCGAATTACGGGTTTCCGGCAGACGGCGGTGGCAAGTGTAACCCTCCGAATCCCCATTTTGTTTTACCGATTGAGATTTTTGAGAAGATTGCGATTTGGAAAGCTTCTAACATGCCAATTCAGTATCGCAGGTAGTGTTCAATTGTTCATCACTCTGATACTTCCTTCCTTTCCCCTCAAAGTTTGAATAACGAAAAGGTGAAATTAGGGTTTGATGCATATCATTGTTGCAGGATCAAGTGCAGAAAGGAAGGAGGAATTAGGTTTACCATTGATGGAGCTGGAATCTTCTTATCGGTAATGATCAGCAATGTTGCCGGTGCCGGAGACTTAGCTGCGGTGAAGATTAAAGGTTCACGAACCGGGTGGCTTCCGATGAACAGAAATTGGGGACAAAATTGGCATATAAATGCAGACATGAAAAATCAACCTCTTTCTTTCGAGGTCACTAGTAGTGATGGGTTAACTGTTACTTCTTACAATGTTGCTCCAAAAGAATGGAATTTTGGTCAGAGTTTTGAGGGCAAACAGTTCTAATCTTGAATCTTGAATCTTGAATCTTGAATAGTTTTTTAATGGGACATTCCCTTTTATAGAGCCTGGTTTTTAGTTGTATAAAATAATCTTTAGATTTAAGAAATATTATTATTGACAAGATCAGTTCTAAAAATACAGAATTGAAGGGAGATCTAAATAGTACTTGTGTTTGGTTTTGTTTTGTTATGTTTACTGTTTTTTGTATCAATTTCATGTAGGAATTAGAAAAAGAACTTGGTTTACTTTTTAAAGAGTAGCATGTTTGATAAGTTATGTTAATCGATTCAAATGTTTGTTTATTATATTTTGTCTTATTAAGGCATTAAATGGAAAATCAACCAATTATAAAATTTTATTTTCATTTTTTCTCTTATTATAGCAAAAAACAAGAAAACTGTTTAATTAGCTTATTTGGACATATTTTTTTGAAGTATAATATGTTGTAGTAGGAAGAGATTATAGTAGAATGTTATAATAAACAAGTCAATGAAAATACATTGTTATTTCTTACAATTAACCTTATAAATCATGAAGTACTTTGAAAACATGTGACTCAAATGAAAGTTTTTGGATATTAACAAATTGCCCAAAATGCCTTTTAGCAATATGACAAAACAACTAAATCCTGTGGATCAAAAGCAACTTAAATCAATGATTTGTAGACCATGTACAAAACATCGGAATTCCTGATTCCGAAACCAGAAACAAGATTCCATCTTCCATGATAATAATAACATAACAATTTCTATGAGTTAAATAACAGAAATCCAATAATAAACTAAAAGGAATTTGTTATACAAATGAAAAACAAAACTCCATACTTGCAAATCTGAGATGTTTTCTACTGAATAATACAAATGGTATGAACCTATACCATCGATTGTTACCAAAACAAAAAAAAGAATCAAACTCTATACCTTTCTAAAAATTTCATGACATAGATTTCGTGTTACAAAAAAAAAAAAAAATGAAACCCTATTTAGTTTCAAGTGGAACAAAAAACATGAATCATGAATCATGAATCTCATAGCTTTTGATGAGACTCAATAAGCAATGCATTGAGCATAACATGAACACAAGCTTCATAAACAACTCCATTATAATGCATCCCATCTGACGAACAATCAACCCCACATTTTTTGCTTAAATTCTCAACATCTAGCATCAAAAACACACCACCATCTTTACGCAAGATCTTGCTTTTATAAAGTTCTTGATCATATAAATTGCACATCTCACTTGTCATCTTTACCCTTTTCTCTTCTGTATTCAGCATTTTGTTTATCAAAGTTGGCATGCCTAGCCAAAACAAATGGAATCCCCGAGTAGAATCAGATCCCACTGGAAGGAACGGAATCAGTGATTCCCTTAGATAACGTAATGAAACTCCGTAATCGGAATAGTTTGTGAAGTGTAACATATGCCATAAACCTGAACCCATCACTAACACATCTGGATAAGTATTGTTTCTTTTGAAATCTGTAATGACATGAGTGAGATTAGTAGCGTAAGGTGCCCAAATGAAGTCCAATTTCATCCCAATTTCTTCAACCACGATATGATAATTACTATGTCTTTTAAACAAATCAGCCTGAATCGATTCCATTTCATCTAAACTCAAAACCAAATCTAACAAAGACACCACAAACAATCGCGCCTGTGAATCGCCTGCGACAACGACCCATGAACCGTTTAGCAGGTCCGAGACATCGATCCGACTCAATTTCTGGAAATCGCAATCGAAAGATCGAGAGTTGTTTTCGAAATCCCATGAAAACCCATCAAAATTGGAGTGGAAATTAACCTCGTTTATTAAAGAAATGCAAGGAGTGGGATCTTGTTGTAACAGAACAGTCGGAGAAGAGGGGAAAACAGAAGGGAAATAAGGAATGAGGTGAATACATACAGCGAGACTGATGAAAAGAGCACCGCTGAAGAAGAGAACTTTATTACGACTAAGATGCCATCCCGCCATAGCCATTGGCACAAATAAGACTACACAGGCCGCCATTATTCCCAATTGGACGGCACCAAAAAACATTTTGTCTACCTGGGTTCTGATAAAGCTTCAGTCCGATTTTGATTTCGATCTTTTTTCTTGAATTCAAAAGGGCATAAATGATTTGATCTTGGGTGTTCTTGGCGCATCTGGGGAGTTTTGTTGTGGTTGAATTATGATGGGGTTTTTTTGTGGGTTAGGGTTATAGTTGGTGGAGTGAGAAGATTGGATTGTGAATGAAGGGAAAGATGTGATTGCTATGGTGTAACAGAAGATGAAGCTACTGAAAGAAAGATGGGCGAGTGCGAGTTGTTTCTGAGACGGCGAGTTTATTCTTGGCGATGGTATTTTAGCTGTCTCTCTCGTTGTGAATTACATAAGCGATCACCGACTATGATTCAACCTCCACTTTTCAAAAATTACTATTTCTGTACTAAAAAAACAATCATGTATTTGTTCTAAAATTAATCTCTAATCTCATCAATTAATTACAGATTCGGATCTAAATGCATCTCCATTTACTAAGTAGGTCGTTTGAATGTTCTATTGATGGATTTAGTAAATGAATACAATTTGTTTTTGAAATTAAAATTTCAATCCGAATACTTCAAATTAATTTCAAATTTAATCCAATAAAGATGACAAATTAAATTCAAACTTGATCGGATTAAGGATGACATAAAACCTAAAACCAAAAACCCGAGTTACCCGTGATGAGTATGGGGATGTGCAATATACGAATTTAAAAATCGGGGATGGGTATACCCCTTAGAATCCTCGAACCTGAATTCGACCCAACTGCAAATTTGTCCATATGGTTTGTAAAAAGTTGTAGATAAGGTCCAAAAAGTTTTCAAATTACATCATTGGTCCAAATTTGAAAGTTCATGTGAGTTTTTGGTCCTTGAAAATGATGAAAGAATTTTTCCCCTTTTATTTTTTTACAATGGGTTTGGTCCTCAATCCTCATGTAAGTTTTCTGAGAATAAACCCTAATTTTACTATTGATTTCTAAGGATAAACCCCAAATCCTTGATTTTCTTTCTTTCATTTCGATCAACCCAAAATCAAAATCGACAATCAAATCAAATGGATGCTCGTCGTAGAAGGGGGCAAATCAACAATGAATCGTTGGAGGGAGGAAGGGGTGGTTGATGATGTGCCAAGCATATTCTGGTCTTTTGTGATTGACGATGTAAGGGAATATTGGGGAAGGGTGACACACACACAAGAGAAATAGGCGACATTTTAATTTTATAATATAATATTGAAGAACGTAAAATATGAAATAGAGGGTATGATCTTTTTTTATGTTTTATATTGACTGTATCTATAAAACGTTTCATTTTTTGGACTATTGATGCAAGTTGATAACTTTTTGGACCTCATCTATAATTTATTTGTGAACATGTGCCATTGTTTACTCTTATATATATATATATATATATATATATATATATATATATATATATATATATAGAGAGAGAGAGAGAGAGAGAGAGAGAGAGTTATGTTCCAATGAGAATATTTTTCCCATGAAAACATTTGAGAACATTTTTTAGCATATGAGTTCAAATAATATGCGTGTTTGTTATTCAAATACAAATTACCCATGTAACTTCCTCCACCATATTATATCATTCTCTCTCCTCTCATACGAACCTAAATTGACAGTACCAGACCACCACCAGAAATCGTCGGGACCCACTAGACCACCACCTGAAACACCATACCACCGCCAAACCATCGGCTCCAGATTTGCTGGTTCACGACATCCCCAACCTCTAATCCTCCCACAATCGGAAGCCAACTCCTCATCCTTCTTCTTTGGAGAACTGTTGCCGACCTCCTAAACAACGTCCTCGGATTTACGTCTCCTCTTCTTGAACCTTCTCCCTCCGCCATTCTTTTGTGCTGAACTGCAAACATGAACCGTTGCTCTGAACCACGATCCGGTTTGTCGGAGAAGCTGAAGCGGATCTAGTTTCACCGGATCTGAAGCAAATCTACGTCAACAGCCACCAAAACCACTGCCGTCAACCATCAGATCTATAGAAACATACCACCGGACAACCGCTACTGGAACCACCTTAACGCCACCAAAACCACCGCAATGTAGCCAGAACCTTCGCAATGTCTCTGGAATCATTGGATGACCGCCTCTTCACTTCTTCCGTACCTGCTTGTTCGACACCTCCCCCGCCTCCCATCGTTCGAGACCACCACCTTCGTCTCTTCCATTCCTAAATCATCACAACCAGGGCTGACCCTAGGGGCGGGCGAGCTGGGACATAGCCCAGGGCATCAATGAGTTTGGGGCATCATATTTTCAATTGCTCTTATCAGTATGTACATTCGCAAGAACAAAAATTGAGTGGCTTTTCACGCGTAATCTTGGGAATCTAACTATCGCATTCCTAAATCCAATCGAGGAGTCGGACATAAGACAGGGAAATTGGAATATAAACGCTTCTAATTCTGATTAGTGATATTATTGTATCCTTTTCAGCTTCTCCCTTAATCCCTAAATCGGATACCCGATTTTTTATTTCAACCGGTATCAAGCTTATGAATTTCTATTTCTGATATACCTATGAGTTATCCTTCCAATTCTGATTTTTGATTTCAACCTAATCTGCTATCAGTGAAACTTCTGGATTGCCGATTTGAGTTCTGCATTCTCTTTCTTGGGTTTTGATTTTTGTATTTTGATTTTCTTGTTGATAGTTTACTTGATTTCTGATTTTGAATCTTGAATCATGTTTATCGTATGTTTTGTTTGCTTCACTTTTCACATACTAATAGTGTTTATAATATATGTTTTCAATAGTTTAGTGATTTGATATATACTCTATGAAATACTTTGTTTTGAGAAAAATATATTTTTAATGATTTTAGCATTTTCTTCCTCAAACGTTACACAGCTCCTCTCGTTAACATATTGTTTGTAGGATTTAAGTTTTGTTCTTCATTAGTCATTAGTCAAAATTGAAAACATTCCAACACTCTAATTTTTGAGTAGTTTATGACTTCTTTAATTTTCTGGTTTTAGGATTTAAATTTTACATTTCTTTGATATGATTATCTTAATGTTTTGTTCTTCTAACTTTGTTAGTAGGCAACATGTGTTATTTTGGTTTTTTGTTTAACATGACAAACTATTGCCTATAAAACTTAGCTCAATTACATATGCTTGGATCATGTTCTTTGCATTCATGTTAAAGTTAGCCCCACATGTAAAAGTACTTTTGTAAACAGGAGCAAAGGTTTTTGTTGTTGATTGGATAGATAATAAGGAGTTCATTGGATTTTTGGGGGTGCCGATGAAACTTGGTTGTTATTGATGTTATCATTTTTATTTTGAAAACATGGGCTTTATCATGGGATGATAAGACTTTGATATGTTTTCATGTTTCTGGAAGTTTGTTGCTATTTTAAGGCGACCTTACAAAGTTCATTGCTATTTTTGGGGTGTCTTGTTCCACAAAGTTGCAATTTTTAATTGAGATTCTTAATATGTTGACATTTTTGATATGTTGCTGGTTCCATTTTTACTGATTAGGAGTTGCTCTAAATTGTAAGATCTTCTATAATTCATCAAATTCCACATGTGTGGTTTTGCTTTAATGTTGCTTTTCATTTTTTTATGTAACTTTGTAGCTTTGAAGCGTTTGTCTATTGTTGGTGTAATGTTTGTTTCTTGTAATCTCTGTTCTTTAGCTAGTCTCCGGTCTTTATTTTCTGCGAATTTTATTTATGAGGTTTTAAAAAAACTTAGTACTTTTGTCTTAAATAAAAAGCCTTGCTTATAAGTTTTCCGTATAGAAACTTTTGTTGATATGGTTTTTAAGAGATTCTATTCTATGGGGGCAAATTTACAACTTTTTTCCCGGGGCATTGAAAATCTATGGACCGGCCCTGATCACAACGATCTCGGTTCACAGTCCATAATCTGAACCATCGCACCATCAACGAACCTCCATTGGATTTGAAGTTGAACGTCAACAGATCTAGTGCCCAATCTCCACAAGATAGATCACGAATCCGGAGAAACGTCCACCAGAATCAAATATTGTTGCAGGTGCGAAGGAGGCCAAGTAAGAGGTCCAATTCCTAGAGGCGTTACAGAATATCAGGCCAAAGGCGGTGACAAAGAGATTGAGATGACCAAACTAACCGTACTTAGGGTTCTCATCGGTGATATGTACATCGGTGGTACGGAGGAGGTAAGATAGTTCCACAAGAACAACGAGAAGTTCGTGGAGGGTTTTGAGTCTCCAACTTCGTTAGAGAAAAAAGAATCGTCGGAGAAGTGAGCTACCAGAGAGGGAGATGTCGTTGGACGCTTAACTGGTTGCAAATTCATATGTGATTAAATGCATATAATCACTTGTGATTATATGTATCTAATCACATAGAATTTATGTGGAAAATATTTATTTTCGCATTCTCGATTTCGTTGTTGTTCTTGTGTGCTTAATTACATGAGATTATATGTATCAAATTAGATATGATTTATATGAACAATATTCATTTCTACATTCTTGTTCATGAGTTGTTCTTGTACATTTAGTCACATATGATTTCTGTACACAAGATTCATTTTTGCGTTTTTGATTAAATAATTTTTCTCTTTATACATTAATCATATGTGATTAATACATACAATCACATGTGATTAAATACATAAGAAAAATATTGACTCATGAATATTATTAATATAAATCATATGTGATTTGATACATATAATCACATGTGATTAAGTACATGAGTAAAACTATTGAATTGAGAAATAAATAATGAATATTGTCCACATAAATCATATGGTGATTAAATACATATAATCACATGTGATTAAATATATTAGAACAATTATTGAATCGACGCAAGAATAAATATTTTCCATACAAATCATATGTGATTAAATATATATAATCACATGTGATTAAATATACAAGAACAACTATTAAATCAACACGTGAAAAAAAATATTGTCCATATAAATCATATTTGATTAAATACATATAATCACATGTGATTTAATACACGATGACAATTATTAAATCAAAAACATGAATATAAATACGGCCCACATAGATAATATTTTATTAAATACATATAATCACATGTAGTTATATGTATCTAATCACATATGATTTACGTGGACAATATTCATTTTTACATTCTCGATTCACTAGTTTTTCACGTGTATTTAATCACATGTGATTATCTGTATTTAATAACATATAAATCATATATGATTTGATACATGTAATCACATGTGACTCGATACATATAATCGCATGTGATTATATACAAGAGAAAACCTAACGAATCAAAAACACAATAACAAATCTTTGTAGGTGGGGGTGGGGGTGGGGGTGGTGGCGGTGGGTGGTGGAGGCGGGGTGGTACTGGTGGTGTGGTGATAAGTAGTGGGTGGGTGGTTTCAAGTGGTGGTGATAGTGACAAGTGATGGTTTAGGTGGGTAGTGGGTGTGGGTGGTAGAGGTACGTGGTGGGTGGTGGTGGTGAGTGGTGCTTGTTGGGTGGTGATGGTGGTGGTGGCTAGTGGTGATGGTTGTGGTAGGTGGGTGGTGGGTGGTTGATAGTATGGGTGGTGAGTGGTGGTTAGTGGTGGTGGGTAGTGATGGGTGGTGGTGGCGGGTGGTGGTTAGTGGTGGTTGGTGGTGAGTGGTGGTTGGTGGTGGTGGATAGTGATGGGTGGTGGTGGTGGGTAGTGGTGGTGATGGGTGGTAGGTAGTGGTTGTGGGTGGTGGTGGCACGCGGTGGTGATGGGTGGTGGAGGTGGGTGGTGGTGGTGGTTGGGTGGTGATGGTGGTGGGTGGTGGTGCTTAGTAGTGGGTAATGGTGGGTGGTGGTTGGTGGTGATGGTGGTGGCAGGTGGCAGTTAGCGGTTGGTGGTGGGTAGTGATGGGTGATGGTGGGTGGTGGGTAGTTATGGGTGGTGGGTGGTGGTTGGTGGTGGTGGGTAGTGATGGGTGGTGGTTGTGGTGGGTGGGTGGTGATGGGTGGTAGGTAGTGATGGGTGGTGGGTAGTGGTTGGTGGTGGTGGTGGTGGGTGGTGGCGGCGGCGGGTGGTGGTGATGGGTGGTATGTAGTGGTTATTGTTGGTGGTGGGGGTGGTGGTGGCGCGTGGTGGTGGTTGGGTGTTGATGGTGGTGGGTGGTAATGGTGGTGACGGAGGTGGTTGGTGGTGGTGGTGTTGGCGGTGGGTGGGTAGTGATGGGTGGTTGGTAGTAGTGAGTGGTGGTGGCGTGTGGTGATGGTGGGTGGTGGTGGTGGTGGGTGGTGGTGATGGGTAGCAGGTAGTGGTTGTTGGTGGTGGTGGTGGCGGACGATGGTGATGGGTGGTGGTGACAGGTGGAGGTGGTTGGGTGGTGATGGTGGCGGCGGGTGGTGGTTGGTGGCGGTGGGTGGTGATGGGTGATGGGAGGTAGTTGGTGGTGGTGGTTAGTGATGGGTGGTGGTGGCGCGTGGTCTTGGTTGGGTGGTGAGTGGTGTTAGTTTGTGAGTTTTTTAATTGTTTGTAACTAATTTTTGATTTATATGAATATTATTTTATTATTTTAATTAAAAAATTGTGTTTTTCAAATTTGTTCTCAAATGTTTTCACGATAAGAAATGTTCTCGATTAAACGCTCCGTTATATATATATATATATATATATATATATATATATATATATATATATATATATATATATATATATATATATATATATATATACTAGGCGAATATCCGCGCATTGCGCAAAATAAAATTAAAACTTTTGGTAATCTTATGTTATTGAAAATATTTATATCATTTATATTAAATATAAAATAATAATTATTTCATTTAGTTTATATAAAATTATAATTAATTTGAACGATAGATAAAATAATGCTTATTAAAATCAAATCACTTAATGGTCTCTACTCATGTTTTACGTGTATATAACATTAGTTATATTTGTCAACTATTTTAATTTATTACTGTTATGATGTATTAATCTAATTTTTTTGACCGTGTTTTAATTTCATTACGATAATTATTTAAATTATCAACAACTGTTTGTATTATGATATAATTTAATTTCTAAGTTTTTATTATTTTTAACTATTATTATTATAAATTAATTTAAAAACAACTTAATTGAATTTTAGTTATTATAAAATATAGTTTTCAGACACCTTTTAGTTAATTTGATTCATCGATTTATATTCTTTTATATTTATTATACTAGTTGTGAGACCCGTATGATATACGGGTTGAATAAAACAAAAACTAAATATAAAGGTTTAAATAAAAATTTATTTAAATTTGAAATTTAAAATTTAAAATTTGAATTAAAAATAAAGCATATTAAATACTATATGAGTTGTAGTATTATAATTTATTGACCATTTTCAATTAAGGCAATTATTAATTAAGATGTAAATGTGATGTGTTAACTAAGAAAAAATTAAAAAAATAAGAAAATGACAAATAGAAAATACATTTATTAAAAAATATCAAAAAATGACATGTGTCTAAGTTAATAAAAGAGTGACATATGGCAAAATTATTTTCATTTATAAGGGAAGATTTAATGTTTTCCTTTTAACTATGTTAAACATTATATATATATATATATATATATATATATATATATATATATATATATATATATATATATATATATATAGAGAGAGAGAGAGAGAGAGAGAGAGAATTTTTTTAACATTGTTTAATATTTTACTTTAGTTTTTAAATTTTACACTAAATTTTTAAGTTTATTTGATAGATGAATGTATGTTATTTATTTAAGAATATATTGAAGTTAATAAATTAAGTATATCATATTGATAAGTGACAAAGTCTTCCACATAATGTTAACAACTAAAAACATATTTAAATTAAAAAATTAAGTATATTAAATGGAAATATGAAAAGTTAGGAGTTTAAAGTGAATGAGATGAAAGAAAAAAGAATGTTTCCTTTAAAATATAATAGTTATATTTGTCAACTATTTTAATTTATTATTGTTATGATTTATTAATTTAAAAAAAATTGATGGTGTTTTAGTTTCATCATGTTGATTATTTAAATTATCAACAACTGTTTGTAATCTGGCATAATTTAATTTCTACGTTTCTATTATTTTTAAATATTATTATTATAAATTAATTTAAAAACAACTTAATTGAATTTTAGTCATTATAATATATAATTTTCAAACACTTTTTAGTTAATTCGATTTATCGATTTAGATTTTTTTATATTTATTATATTTAATGTTTTCCTTTTAACTATGTTATGTGTGTGTGTGTGTGTGTATATATATATATATATATGTTGATTTTTTTTAAACATTATTTAATATTTTACTTTAGGTTTTAAATTTTACACTAAATTTTTAAGCTTATTTGATATATTAATGTAGGTTATTTATTTAACAATATATTGAAGTTAATAAATTAAGTGTATCATATTGATAAGTCACAAAGCCTTCTATATATGATAATTTTTACAACTAAAACCATATTTAAGTTAATTTAAATATATTAAATGGAAATATGAAGAGTTGGGAATTTCAAATGAATAGGGTGAAAGAAAAAATGTTTCCTTTATAATATAGTATGATATATATATATATATATATATATATATATATATATATATATATATATATATATGTATATATTCCAGATACGATGAGGACTCAAAAAACAGTGATGACTGCGAAGACTTAGTGGAAATGAATTAAATTATAAAATGGATTGTTAACCTGTGTTTATTGATGCCTAACAAGTGCTTGATGAAATGCCTAAGAGAGTTCATGATCTCATGCAAACAAAGGTTAAGCGGGGATTATATACGAGAAAATTAAAGAAATTATATGCAACAATTTGAATTGACTTGAAACAGTTTTAGGCCAAGAAATGTGTAAAAAAACATAAAGTTTGAAACAAAGTCATATCAAAGGTGAATACACTCCTTTTCAAGAGGCCTGATCAATCGTCTCTCTATGCTCTTTTTCTTTTCACTCCCTTTGATTACACACTCTGGAGATCCTCATCACTTTTGTTGCATCACTCCTGAAGTTAAATACTTTTCATTACCTTGCTTAATTTTTTTTATCTCTTTGAGCTTTAGAAAGCATAAATTGGATCTTCGTACCATGCTTCAAATCCCCAAGCAACAATCATACAAGAACATGCCAAAGGATCTTCTTCACAGTCCTCAAATCAATTATAAGCCTCTCGTCGCTGAAGGGTACACATAGAAGTATGTAATTGATCATGTAGATATGATTTCTCCAATACAAAAAATAAATGACATCTAACTTTTTGTCTCCGTAGCAACAAACTAATATTGGATGCTGCAAAATAAATGACGTAAATAATGCTTCTGTTAGTCGAATCTTGGAATAATAGGTGTACATAGACCCCCCCACATGGCATAAGTTAAGTTAGAAAAGTGTGCAAGTAAAAAAGAACCTTATATGGGTTGAAACAATCCCTCTAATTCTAGTATGAAGAAGAATCTCAAACTTCATAAATAAGATATGGTACAAAAAGGTGATGCAAATCATACTCTCTTAATATAACTACTCTAATCGGGTAGGTTGATGAAATAGTTCTCACAAGAAACAAACAAAAGAAGATCACTAATCTCCAAGAATGCCTTATAACCAAATTTTTACTCAAGAACTTAGACACGTGAAGTATTTCTTAGGTATCAAAGTTACTAGATCAAAACAAGGTATCTCTATGTGTCAATGAAAATTTGTGCTATGTTTACTAACATATGATGGGATACCCAATTGTGAATTTGTTGTTAAGATTCTGGTTAAGGTGAAACACACGCTAACCATTCAACCGAACAACGTTCTAACCCATAAAGAGAGGTATCAAAGGTTAATTGGAAGGAGAATATATTTATAAAAAATACATCTTGACATGATATATGTTGTAAGTGTTGTATGTCAATTTATGTATGCACCAAGTGAAGACCAAATGGAGACAGACTATCGTATACCATGGTACCTAAACTTCTCACTAAAAAAAGATTGTTCTTTTTCTATTAGTGGAAACTAAGAGGTCAAAATATATGCATATTTTTGATTTGGATAGAAATAAAAATAAAAATGATAGAAAGTTTATATCATGATATATCAAATTCATGGGAGATAATATGGCTATTTAGAGAAGTAAGAAATTAAACGTTACTGCAAGATAAGTGTATTTGGTGAATTTCATGGAATAGAACAAGGTTTTTGTGAATTGTTATGTATAAAACAAAATTTACATGATCCAGGTATTGGTCATGTCAACCAAATCCAATGATGTTATAATAAATCGAATGATGTTATAATATGACAACCAAACAACCATGCAAATTGTTTATAATCTATTTCAACATGATATAACAAAACATATAGATGTTTATCGTTACTTAATCAACTATCATATTGATAAAATAGACATTACTTTTCTGTTTTTGGATTCAAAAGATCAAGTTGCAAATGTTTTAACAAAGGCAATATGTAACACCCGTCCTCTTAAAAACATATTTAATGATTAATTTTGGAAATTTTAATAAAATTATACATTATTATCCCAAAACGGGTTTATCAAAGAACTGTAAAGTAATTCCCAAAATAACCAAAAGGTGTACAAAATATCACAACCATAATTAAAATAACAAGATTATATAGTATAAATATATATCCCATCCTTGTTCTTCTTGCTATTATCATCACTCATACTAAGACTTTGTACCTGATACTGGAATAGATGGAAATAACACACACACACACACACACACACATATATATATATATATATATATATATATATATATATATATATATGTCAGACAATCAAGTATGGTGAGTTATAAAACAATTCAAATTTTCTTTTACATTTATTCATATTTAAATGTTCATTCTCTAATATGCCCAAATTAGGCTAGTCACAATAAGTGACTCAGAACGTTGGTCGGTACGAGGATGTGATCCTTTGTACTATGCCTCCGTAAATACACCATTAATTGGGATAATCACAATAAGTGACTTAGAGTGTTTGCCTTACCGGAGAACAAATCATCTGGGAATGGTCCCGTAATTGGTCCCCATGTTGACCCCATGAGCAATCCAACAACTATTTTATTCCATTTACAATTTTAACTCAATGTTTTATCTTAATCATTTTTTCATATCGGGATATCGTAACATTCCATAACATTGAGTAAATTCCACAATACATATAGAAATTAAGCATAATACATATTTCATTAAGTACTTAATTCACTAAAATCTAGCCATGTATTCCTACTTTAGCACAAATTTATAACTCACCTTTCAAGTTAGTGGACACTAACTTCCTACTTGATTCAAGTTTCCTCTTTGGTAGTCTTTATCTTTTCCTTGGCCTAAACCTATTGAATCTGAATATTAAGCTCTTTTTAGAACATATCTTAATATATTAAGAGCTTAATAATACTTCAAATTCAACATAATCATTCTTTGGCCAATATATCAATTTGACAAATTTTTATCAAGGAATCAATTATACTCCATGAATTAAGCTTCCTATAGCTTAATTCACCAAGTTCTTAATCCTATTTCATAATACCCTCACCTTCATCAATTAGAGTTTGAACCCTAGTTTCTCAACTTAACAAATTCATCAATGGATTCTATAAACTAAGCTTATTGATAATGTCTATTTTAGACATATATTTCTGGCGTTATCTTATTATTTTATGTTATTTTTTTATATTACATGGAAAAAAGGTGATTATAACATTTAAATTACTATTTTGTAGGTAAAAAGTACATGTTAATGAAATAGAAGCGAAAACGGGCTAAAATGGAGCTAAATTGATGAGCTTGGAGCAAAATAGGGAAATGCATGCTAAATTATAATTGTGCTGATGTACCACTCATAAGTATTTTGGCCATATGTAATGACTCGTTACTCCAATTAATGAGACTCAAGATGTTTTGGAAAATAGACAAAATTTCGGACGACTTCCGTGTGACGTGTTTTGTGCTAAATTTCGAATATCGGCCATGAAGACGAACAATAAAAATTGGACGAAAATTCCCTCCAAATTACTTATTCCCCAAGCACCACTTGCATTATTTTTTACTTATAAAACTAGTAAAACCTAACTCTTAGGGTGAATGTACACTTAGGTAATTTTCTTTGTTTCTACTACCATGATATAGTGTATTGCTCCTATAAAACCCAACACCATCAACATTATATTTTCTCATGTATGTATTTGTCTATTAGAACTTGGCTCAATCATATTCTTGTATACAATGTATAGGGCCCAACCATTTATCTTTACATAATGTAATATACACTGCAATTTGAATAAGAAGAGATAACATGGGAATTGTATGAGATTTCATGGTATCCGTGCAACCTAATCTCAATTATTTTCTCCTTTAATTATTTCACATTACTTATCTCTATATCTTCTCATTATGACGTTGCCCTACTGCCAGACCACCACAACACCACTATCTTCCTCATTCGTTCTCTTAATCTCATTATTATATTACCATGTCTATAAAAAAATCTTCAGAAAAACCCTATAGAATTAACAACATATGATCGTACATCTCACAAAATTTGGATAGCGATAAGTTAAACTATGATTATTGGCATGAGATTTTTGAAACGTAATGCATGTGATTTGGTGTGTCAAATCATCTTCAAGAACCAGATGATAAATCCCCATCCATAATGAACAAATTAGAATGGAATTGTATTGATTCTTTAGTGCAAATGTGTACATACACAACGATTTCTCAATCACTTCTTCAAATGATTTTGAATAAGAACTCCACTGCTCATAACCTCATCATGTTTTCCTTCTTCAACACTCTCTATATGGCCTTAACCAGGCCCCTGGATCAGGGTTCCACATATTTTCTCGTTTCATATTACGCTCGGATCTTATCATAGAAAATGTGGCTCTTCTTTATTTATTTAACATTACGGACTCCACACTACATACCTATTATTGTATGTTGATGATATTATTTTGATGCCTTCATCTGCAGATTTTCTTCATTTGATATGAATTACCTTAGGAAAATAGTTCTACATATCCAATCTTTATGATCTTAAATTCTTTCTAGGAACTGTCACCACTCATGATCGTTAGGATATGTTTGTTTCTCACAAAAGTACACTTTCGAGATTTTAGAATTGGCTAATATGCTTAACAATAAACTAACCTGTACACCCACTAACACGTTGGCCAAAATGGATGAGTCTGATCCTCTAGTTTCTGACACGACTATGTATTGTAGATTCGCCCACACCCTCTAATATATGACATTTATTGGCCCAAATATCACGTATTTCGTTCAACAGACATGTATTTGTATGCATAACCATCAAGAGCCTCCTTTTTACCACTCTAAAGAAGATTCTTATATATATATATATATATATATATATATATATATATATATATATATATATATGTAACGCCTGTGTTTCTGGGCTTGTCATTAATGTTGATATAATATGTCACAACTAGAAATTTTATGT
The DNA here is from genome assembly GCF_051521515.1 of Lactuca serriola. Taxonomy (NCBI): domain Eukaryota; kingdom Viridiplantae; phylum Streptophyta; class Magnoliopsida; order Asterales; family Asteraceae; genus Lactuca; species Lactuca serriola. The sequence goes on from NC_136409.1 coordinate 160,443,751, forward strand.
CTTGTAATCACAACACTCAAGTAAAATGTTGAATCAAAAACTTACGAGCATGTAAGATACTTACTTCGTGGCAACAAAATTTCAATCAAGTGCACCATACAAGCATTTCAAATAGTCAACAAGTAATTGGAAACCCTAGAAGTTCTTGTGTAGGTCCATTTTGGACTAGGACTTCCTTATTGGGCCCAAGGGGCCAATAAGCTTCCAACTTGGCTATCTTGGGCTTAGAAACTTAAATGGGCTCTAATTGGACCCACTTTCAATTATTTCCAACATTTTGGGCCATATTGGGCCTAGAATGAAATAAATCAATTATATGAACTACTATGGACCATAATTAACCTAATCTAGCCTAATAAAGCATAAAAATCACACTTATATTTTATAAGGCCAACAATCATTCAACCTAACTCTAATATGGGCTTAGGGGCAAAAAGCCCAAAAATCCTTTCTCTCCTCTCTCTATTCTCGGCCCAAGACAAGCCCAAAAGAAAAGGAAGAGTTGACTTATTTCATGACACCTCATTTTTGTCCTTAGGTTTTCCATGCAACACACATATCTCCATGCAACAATCTTGTCAAGCTTCTCACTCCTTCCCTCCCTTCTTGTTTCGGCCGAGAGCACACACACACACCTCACAAAAACACTCTCTAAATTACTCAAGAATCACCCACTCTCTCCATCCAAGATCTTGAAAATTTGGCTAGAAGCTTAAGGATCTTCATAAAGTGATTCATCATCTAAGGTAAGTTAATGGCTAAATTATGATCTAACTCCCTTCACTTCATAAAAATCTCTTCTAAATTCATTCAATCTTGTGATCTTGCACCTTAGAAGCTCCTAAACTCGAGATCTTCAAGGAAAGGTTGCTAGGGCCGAAAATCACCTCATTTCTTTCCATCTCTTCTCCAAAACCGAAACCACACCCAAAGGTGAGCTTGATACCCCCTATTTTTCGGTTTTTATAAGTTTTTTTGGGGGAGAATACAAGCAAATGTGTAGATCTATGAGTGTATGTATGCTTTGTGTGATTTCTATGTTTATTTACATGTTCTTATGTGATTATGGTGTTGGATCTAGTCAAAAAGGAACTCAAAACCGAGATCTACATTATGTTGAATGAAATAAGTATAAATCATATTATTTCACACAAATCAACTCTAGAAAAAAATACCAAGTTGGTTAATATGAACTCCTTTGGGCTAAAATCCCAATTTTGGACTTTAAATGTTAAAAGTATAAAGTTAAAGGGCCCAAAATGTCAAAATACAAATTCTGATGGTTGAGATGAGTTAAAACAGTTTCAAAAATGTATTTTCTGGAAAATTACTCTTTTGAAGGACTAAAATGGAAATTTTCAAACCTAATGGGCCAAAATGCACTTTTCGGCCCAACAAGGCCCAAATTGCGAGATTTTCAAACTAGAGGGGCTGAATCTGTATTTTTCTGTAAAACAGAGGACTACTAGTGCTCCAAGTTCATTTCAAGGGTTAAAAATACTTTTCATATTCAAAAGGGACTAAAGATGCAAAAAATTTCTATTTTGGGCCAAAAATGTAAAAATTGCGAAAATTGAGGTTTCAGCCGAGAAAACTTCATCTTGAGGGACTAAAAATTTTTTTCAAATAAACTTAAGCTGAAAAATACCCTTTCAATAAGTTTTGATACTAAAGTGTCAAGAAAAATGGTTTAAGGACTAAAACGGAAGTTCTTTTATACAAAGGGCCAAAATTGAAAATTTATCCAAAAGAAAGCGGCTGCAAAAGAAAAATTCTAGTCATTTTAAACAATAAATATGTTAGGATGGAATACTAGTACCACGACTGTCGACGAAATATAATACACCTTCAACACCCAAAATCGTTATCAAACGAACTGATTCGGTCTCGAATCAATAACGAATCCGAACTTAATAACACGACGCTACTTCAATACACACGCGGAAATTTTCGGGAAGTCAATACACACGTGGGAATACACCAGACGTCGATACACCATCTTTGGGCCCGAAAGTTTCAAATCGTGCTTGTTGGGCCTAGCTAACCCAATGACATGATCTTTAGGCCTGATGGAAACTCGCTTACATGTAGTTGGGTCTTATATGACCTAATTCCGTGTAAAAGGACTTTCAACGGATTTTGTGCTGTTGGGACCCAAGGGTCCTTTGGTACTGCTAGCGAAGTCGAGAATTCACCAATGCGAGTCGGGCTAAGGGCCCTTCGCATTCACGATAGCCTTGAACGACTTAGGGAAATATCGGGGGCTTCGTACCCTCTTTTCCTCCTCGGTTGTGGGGCTATGAGAAGTCGGGTGGTTGGATTAAGTGAATAGTACAAACGACGCCTAAGGGATCGATTGTATAGTTGTAAACTAGTCATTTTCATTAATGTGTGTTTAAAACAATTCACAATCCATAATTAATCCAATGTCACCGGGACTAATCGAATACACACGTCGCAACAAAATAACAAAATATAAGACGCTTAATTCAAAGTATTAGGAAAACATCGGGTTTTCCTAGGGTTTTTCAATTCATACACCTACGAGATGCATACCAAGTTTAACAAATTCCTTTTTTTTACATTTATAGAAACAAACAAGCATACTTACGGATCTTCACACTTTTTATACTATGCTCTTTTCAGAAAATATCGGATTTTCTGGTGGTTTTCAAAACAATACAAAACATTATATTTCAAACATTACTTATGAACTCACCAACATTTCATATGTTGACGTTTTTCAAAATACTTGTATTCTCAGGTAACAGGTAAATCGAAAGGGAAAAATGTACTCAATAATGTCTTGCTGTTTGTTTAATTAGTATCGAGCAATTTACTTTTGGGCATGTAATGTTATGGATCAATGTACTGAATGTAAACGCTACCAGTTGTAATACTTCAATGCTTGGTGATGTATGATGTTATGTTTCATGTATATTCATTGTGATGGTATTCAATTGAGTCACAATAGCCCTCGGACGTTTCCGCCGTCTGGTTCGGGGGTGTGACAGGTTGGTATCAGAGCTCTGTTTATAGTGAACTAGCATGTCTAACCACACATTGATATGCAACTATAAACCAAAAGAGGGACTAACCCAACTCTGAACAAAACAAGTAAAACATAACAATAAAACACTCCTGCTTGTATTAGGAATAAGAACATAACGCCGATCCAAACAAGATAACGCTAGTATCCCGGTTAACTCAGGACTGTTCTTAGTGGTATCAAGAAGCGGATGTAGCCTGATCAACTACATTCCCTCCAAGGTATAACTAACACATGTTCTGATGAGATCGCGAGCTAGGGAACCTAAAAACAAACCCCTTTATCACCAAAAAGAGAACGTCTGTTTAGTCTGCAATAGTGGAAGAGGCATAGGATAATATTAGTGAACTTTTACGTGTTTTGCTATGTGTTGCGAATCTATGATTGTATGCTAAATGATAGAAGTACTTAAGTTCGTGCCATACACCTAGTCAGTAGGACCACAACCTCACGGAAACCACGTACACTCAACATCTTTCCGTTTCGTGACAAGAAGATGCCTCACCGACCTACTCGCGGAAACCCTAGACCAACCCCACCCGAAGTTGACTCAGCCGCATTCCAGGCAGCGGTCTCTGCTGCGGTCACTGCGACGATGGCACAAATTCATCAGGGGAACAATGGAGGAGTCAACGGGCAAGGGGTCGGGAGTTCGAACAATGGAATGAATCAAGGACCCACCAAAACATGTACCTACAAGGACTTCACAAACGCCAAACCACGAACTTTTAACGGCATTGGAGGGGTGATCACTCTGAAGCGATGGATTGAGAAGATGGAATCGGTATTCGAGATATGCGATTGTCCTGAGGAGATGAAGGTGAAGTTCGCAGCCTGCACTTTTGCTGATCAAGCGCTCACTTGGTGGAACGGACACGTGGACGCCATGACACTCCCTGTAGCCAACTCCATGTCGTGGTCGGAAATGAAAGAAATGCTGATGGCTGAATACTGCCCACGAGGTGAGATTCAGAAAATGGAGCAAGATCTGTGGAACCTCACTGTGCAGAATGCGAATATCGATGCCTACATATCGAGATTTAGTGAACTATCTCTGTTATGCCCGGGTATGATCACCTCGGAAGGAAAGAAGATTGAGCGATTCATCTGGGGACTAACCTCTCTGATCCAAGGGAAAGTGATAGCTGCAAACCCCGAAACCTTTGACAGTGCTAAAAGATTGGCGAAGAAGCCGTATGACCACAACAACAAAAAGGGTGAGAAGCCAGCGGAGGCTGAAGGCAAGAAGGAAGGTGACGGCAAGAAAGGGAAGAACAACAAGAGGAAGGAGCGTCAGGGTCCCGAGACCTCTAAGAAGCAGCAGACAGTGGCAGTTAATGCTGCCACCGCACCAGTTCCAGCCACACCACATGCTCCAGCCTCAGCTGCTTCAAATGCTCCCAGACCTTATTCCGGTAATCTTCCCAAGTGCAACAAGTGCGGTTTCCATCACAATGGAGAATGCAAGGAGTTGCAGTGCACCAGTTGCAATCGAAAGGGACATACAGCAAGGTATTGCAGGACTTACCCTCCTCAGAACCAACAACAAGGAAGCAGCAACAACAACAACATCACCACCAGCGGCAACAATGCAGGACCTAGCCACACCTGCTATGGGTGTGGGAGGACTGGGCATTTCCGCCGAGATTGCCCCAACAACAACAATCCCAGAAATGGAGGAACAGGAAGGATGCTGACCATGGGTCAGGGAGAGGCGATTCAGGACCCCACTGTTGTTACCGGTACGTTTCTCCTAAACCACACTTATGCATGCATCCTATTTGACACCGAAGCAGAGCGAAGCTTCGTGAGCAATAAATTTAAGCATATATTAAAACAACAACCCCAGAAGCTCAATGAAACCTTTACGGTGGAAATGGCCAATGGGAAAACCGAATCCATCGGGGAAATCTACACTGGATGTACCCTAACCTTAAATCAACACGTCTTTCGAATAGACTTAATGCCGGTTTCCATTAGGAGTTTCGATGTGATTATCGGCATGGACTGGTTAAGCCCCCACCATGCTGAAATTATATGTCACGAGAAGGCCGTTCGCCTTCACCTTCCCAATCACGGAACCCTAGTAATTTACGGAGACAAACCTAGCTTGAACCTTCGCCTCATCTCGTGCATCCAGGCACGGAAACATCTACGAAAGAACAATTTGGCGTTCCTGGCTCACATAGTGGATAAAACCAAGGAAGAGGTTAACGTTCAAGACATTCCCGTAGCACGTGAGTTCCCAGACGTGTTTCCTGAAGATCTTCCTGGAGTACCCCCAGAGAGACAAGTGGAGTTCCGAATTGACCTCGTTCCAGGAGCAACTCCTCTCGCTAAATCACCCTACCGGCTGGCTCCTGCTGAAATGCAGGAATTGTCCAGCCAACCCAGTGAACTCTTGAACAAGGGATTCATCCGACCTAGTTACTCGCCATGGGGAGCTCCAGTCCTCTTTATCAAAAAGAAGGATGGATCTTTTAGAATGTGACTTGATTACAGAGAGTTAAATAAACTCACTATCAAAAATCGCTACCCACTCCCGCGAATCGACGATCTATTTGACCAGCTCCAAGGAGCTAGTTACTTTTCTAAGATAGATCTACGGTCCGGATACCATCAACTCAAAGTCCGGGAAGAGGATATTCCTAAAACCGCTTTCCGAACTCGTTACGGACATTATGAATTTGTCGTAATGCCCTTCGGTCTAACAAATGCCCCTGCCGCATTTATGGATCTGATGAACCGAATCTGTCGACCATTCCTCAACAACTTTGTCATTGTCTTCATCGATGACATTCTCGTCTATTCCCGAAGCGAAGAAGAGCATGGCCAACATCTCCGACAAATCCTAGAAACTCTACGATTGGAAAAGCTATACGCAAAACTCTCCAAGTTTGAGTTATGGCTCCGTAGTGTGAACTTCCTAGGTCATGTTGTTAGCCAAGATGGAATTCATGTGGATCCCTCTAAGGTCAAAGCAGTTGAAGGATGGGCAGTCCCGACAACACCCACGGAAATTTGTCAATTCTTGGGTCTAGCAGGCTACTATAGGAGATTCATTCAAAACTTCTCTAAGATCGCCAAGCCACTTACCTCGCTTACATAAAAGGGTGTACCATTCAAATGGACGGACAAACAAGAAGTCGCATTCCGAACCCTGAAGCAAGCTCTCTGTAGTGCCCCGGTACTATCTCTACCAGAGGGAACGGAAGATTTCATGGTCTACTGTGACGCGTCAAATCAGGGCTTAGGTTGCGTTCTCATGCAGCGTGGAAGGGTGATAGCTTACGCATCCCGCCAACTAAAGACACACGAAGTGAATTATACGACCCATGACCTAGAATTGGGAGCCGTGGTCTTTGCCATGAAGATTTGGAGGCATTACCTTTATGGTACGAAGTGCACCATCTTCACGGACCACAAGAGTCTCCAGCACATCTTGAACCAGAAAGAGTTGAATATGAGGCAACGAAGATGGGTTGAATTATTAAACGATTACGAGTGTGAAATCAAGTACCACCCGGGCAGGGCCAACGTGGTAGCCGACGCATTGAGCCGGAAGGAATATTCTAATCGTCGTATGAAAACTCTCTCAATAACCATTCAATCTCACCTAACCACTCAAATTGGGGTAGCCCAGTCAGAGGCCATGAAGACGGAAAATAGAGCAACCGAAGCATTACGCGGAATGGAGAAGAACCTAGAGGCAAAGGAGAATGGAGTATACTATTTCATGAACCGTATTTGGGTCCCTAAACTCGGAGGATTTAGGGAGGTGGTCATGAAGGAAGCTCACAAGACGCGATACTCCATCCATCCCGGCTCAGACAAGATGTATTCGGATATCAAACAACACTATTGGTGGCCTAACATGAAGGCGTAAATCGCCACCTATGTTAGTAAGTGCCTTACGTGTGACATGGTAAAGGTGGAGTACCAGAAGCCCTCAGGGTTATTGTAGCAACCAGTAATCCCTGAGTGGAAATGGGAAGGAATTTCTATGGATTTCGTGACCAAGCTACCTAAGACGTCGGATGGACTAGACCCCATATGGGTAATAGTCGACCGACTGATGAAATCTACCCATTTCCTGCCAATAAAAGAATCCTACAAGATGGAGAGATTGACACGTTTATACATTCGCGAAATCGTGAGACTCCATGGAGTGCCAGTGTCTATTATCTCGGACAGAGACAGTAGGTTCACTTCACGTTTTTGGCAATCACTCCAGAAAGCACTAGGAACTCATCTCGACATGAGCACCGCTTATCATCCACAAACGGATGGTCAAAGTGAACGAACCATTCAAACGCTCGAGGACATGCTTTGTGCATGTGTGATAGACTTTGGGAAGTCTTGGGATACCCATTTACCTTTAGTCGAATTCTCGTATAACAACAGTTACCATTCGAGCATTAAGGTCGCTCCTTTCGAAGCACTATACGGGTGTAAGTGTAGATCGCCGTTATGTTGGGCTGACGTAGGCGACACCCAGCTAGCAAGAGCACTCACGTCGGACAAGGTGCTAACGGGACCGGAGATCATTCGTGAAACCACGGAAAAGATCATTCAAATCAGAGCTCGATTACAAGCATCGCGCGACCGACAAAAGAGCTACGCCGATAAATGGCGAAAGCCCTTAGAATTTCAGGTCGGGGATCGAGTACTGTTAAAAGTCTCACCCTTGAAAGGAGTTATTCATTTTGGGAAGTGGGGAAAATTGAACCCACGATACATTGGACCTTTCGAAATCATCGCCCGAATAGGTCCAGTGGCATACAAACTGCAACTACCCGCAGAGCTAAATAGTGTACACCCCATGTTCCATGTCTCTAATATAAAGAAGTGCCTATCAGATGAAACACTCGTCATTCCCCTTGATGAGATCGAAATCAACGAGAATCTCCTGTTCGTGGAAGAGCCGATTGAAATCATGGACAGGGAAGTGAAGCGTACTAAGCAAAGTCGCATCCCGATCGTGAAAGTACGGTGGAACGCAAAGCGTGGACCAGAATTCACGTGGGAACGCGAAGACCGAATGAAGCAAAAGTACCCTCACCTATTCTAGCATTCTCAAATCTAGCTTTCAAACAGAATTTCGGGACGAAATACCCTCTAACGGGGGGATGATGTCACAACTAGAAATTTTGTGTCTTGTAATCACAACACTCAAGTAAAATGTTGAATCAAAAACTTAAGAGCATGTAAGATACTTACTTCATGGCAACAAAATTTCAATCAAGTACACCATACAAGCATTTCAAATAGTCAACAAGTAATTGGAAACCCTAGAAGTTCTTGTGTAGGTCCATTTTGGACTAGGACTTCCTTATTGGGCCCAAGGGGCCAATAAGCTTCCGACTTGGCTATCTTGGGCTTAGAACCTTAAATGGGCTCTAATTGGATCCACTTTCATTTATTTCCAACATTTTGGGCCATATTGGGCCAAGAATGAAATAAATCAATTATATGAACTACTATGGACCATAATTAACCTAATCTAGCCTAATAAAGCATAAAAATCACACTTATATTTTATAAGGCCAACAATCATTCAACCTAACTCTAATATGGGCTTAGGGGCAAAAAGCCCAAAAATCCTTTCTCTCCTCCCTCTATTCTCGGCCCAAGACAAGCCCAAAAGAAAAGGAAGAGTTGACTTATTTCATGACACCTCATTTTTGTCCTTAGGTTTTCCATGCAACACACATATCTCCATGCAACAATCTTGTCAAGCTTCTCACTCCTTCCCTCCCTTCTTGTTTCGGCCGAGAGCACACACACACACACACCTCACAAAAACACTCTCTAAATTACTCAAGAATCACCCACTCTCTCCATCCAAGATCTTGAAAATTTGGCTAGAAGCTTAAGGATCTTCATAAAGTGATTCATCATCTAAGGTAAGTTAATGGCTAACTTATGATCTAACTCCCTTCACTTCATAAAAATCTCTTCTAAATTCATTCAATCTTGTGATCTTGCACCTTAGAAGCTCCTAAACTCGAGATCTTCAAGGAAAGGTTGCTAGGGCCGAAAATCACCTCATTTCTTTCCATCTCTTCTCCAAAACCGAAACCACACCCAAAGGTGAGCTTCATACCCCCTATTTTTTCGGTTTTTATAAGTTTTTTTGGGGGAGAATACAAGCAAATGTGTAGATCTATGAGTGTATGTATGCTTTGTGTGATTTCTATGTTTATTTACATGTTCTTATGTGATTATGGTGTTGGATCTAGTCAAAAAGGAACTCAAAACCGAGATCTACATTATGTTGAATGAAATAAGTATAAATCATATTATTTCATACAAATCAACTCTAGAAAAAATACCAAGTTGGTTAATATGAACTCCTTTGGGCTAAAATCCCATTTTTGGACTTTAAATGTTAAAAATATAAAGTTAAAGGGCCCAAAATGTCAAAATACAAATTCTGATGGTTGAGATGAGTTAAAACAGTTTCAAAAATGTATTTTCTGGAAAATTACTCTTTTGAAGGACTAAAATGGAAATTTTTAAACCTAATGGGCCAAAAATGCACTTTTCGGCCCAACAAGGCCTAAATTGCGAGATTTTCAAACTAGAGGGGCTGAATCTATATTTTTCTGTAAAACAGAGGACTACTAGTGCTACAAGTTCATTTCAAGGGTTAAAAATACTTTTCATATTCAAAAGGGACTAAAGATGCAAAAATTTTCTATTTTAGGCCAAAAATGTAAAAATTGCGAAAATTGAGGTTTCAGCCGAGAAAACTTCATCTTGAGGGACTAAAACTTTTTTTCAAATAAACTTAAGCTGAAAAATACCCTTTCAATGAGTTTTGATACTAAAGTGTCAAGAAAAATGGTTTAAGGACTAAAACGGAAGTTCTTTTATACAAAGGGCCAAAATTGAAAATTTATCCAAAAGAAAGGGGCTGCAAAAGAAAAATTCTAGTGATTTTAAACAATAAATCTGTTAGGATGGAATAGTAGTACCACAACTATCGACGAAATATAATACACCTTCAACACCCAAAATCGTTATCAAACGAACTGATTCGGTCTCGAATCAATAACGAATCCGAACTTAATAACACGACGCTACTTCAATACACACGCGGAAATTTTCGGGAAGTCAATACACACGTGGGAATACACCAGACGTCGATACACCATCTTTGGGCCCGAAAGTTTCAAATCGTGCTTGTTGGGCCTAGCTAACCCAATGACATGATCTTTAGGCCCGATGGAAACTCGCTTACATGTAGTTGGGTCTTATATGACCTAATTCCGTGTAAAAGGACTTTCAATGGCTTTTGTGCTGTTGGGCCCCAAGGGTCCTTTGGTACTGCTAGCAAAGTCGAGAATTCACCAATGCGAGTCGGGCTAAGGGCCCTTCGCATTCACGATAGCCTTGAACGACTTATGGAAATATCGGGGGCTTCATACCCTCTTTTCCTCCTCGGTTGTGGGGCTATGAGAAGTCGGGTGGTTGGATTAAGTGAATAGTACGAACGACGCCTAAGGGATCGATTGTATAGTTGTAAACTAGTCATTTTCATTAATGTGTGTTTATAACAATTCACAATCCAAATTAATCCAATGTCATCGTGATTCATCGAATACACACGTCGCAACAAAATAACAAAATATAAGACGCTTAATTCAATGTATTAGGAAAACATCGGGTTTTCCTAGGGTTTTTCAATTCATACACCTACGAGATGCATACCAAGTTTAACAAATTCCTTTTTTTTTACATTTATAGAAACAAACAAGCATACTTACGGATCTTCACACTTTTTATACTATGCTCTTTTCAGAAAATATCGGATATTCTGGTGGTTTTCAAAACAATACAAAACATTATATTTCAAACATTACTTATGAACTCACCAACATTTCATATGTTGACGTTTTTCAAAATACTTGTATTCTCGGGTAACAGGTAAATCGAAAGGGAAAAATGTACTGAGTAATGTCTTGCTGTTTGTTTAATTAGTATCGAACAATTTACTTTTGGGCATGTAATGTTATGGATCAATGTACTGAATGTAAACGCTACCAGTTGTAATACTTCAATGCTTGGTGATGTATGATGTTATGTTTCATTTATATTCATTGTGATGATATTCAATTGAGTCACAATAGCCCTCGGACGTTTCCGCCGTCTGGTTCGGGGGTGTGACATAATAGTCTAGATTAACCTTTGTAAACCGTTTTGAAATAATAGAAGTGTATTATTTGAGTATTATGTGTTTTGTGCTTAATTGCTTAATTATGTGATTTGATTAATTAAGAATAAAATGAGCGTCAAAATTTAAGTGTAAAATAAACTTGATATCTTTGGATAATGTTGTAGTAGTTGAAACGAGGTTTCCGAATATATAAAGAACGCCCAAATCTGACTTCGTATGAGGAAGTTATGATTTTCTGAAGTTTCGACTTAGCGATGTGCAGCCCGAATACTTGATTTGAGATCGAGCGGTTTTTAGCCGAAACAATCTAAACGAGAATCGAAGATCTCGTTGTTAGTATCGAAACGATGAAAAGTTAGGCGAGAACGGACGTCAAACGAAGAAGTTATGAATTTATAACGAAGTTTTTCTATCCCGGCCTACTAAAAATAAATAATAAAAATAAAGTCAAGTTAGTCGACGGAGTCTAAACGAAAGTTGTAGAGCCTAGTCTCACCAACGCGTGGATATAAAGAACGTCGAAAACGGAGTTCGTATGAAGAAGATATGAATTTCCAAAGTTTATTAAATATTTAATATTTAAATTTAATTCTAAATCTTGGTATTATCCGAAGAGGAGTCATCGTACTCATCTGAAGTACGCCCAACGTACTGCTGTACGCCCAGCGTACAGCGAAGCGTGACGTCCATCGCACTCGAGTTCTTCGGATACGTAAGCACTGGCGAATTCGGACGCGTACGCCCCGCGTACTTCTGTACGCCCAGCGTACTGCGAGGCTCCAGCCTCCTATAAATAGGATGCGAGGCTGCCGAGTTCTTTTGCTCTTTTTCCCTTCTCCTCTCTCTCTCTCTCTCTCTCTTTCTTTCTCTCTCTCTCTCTCTCTCCCGTTTTGCATCTTTTAGCGTGCCATTTATACCCCGAAGCCCCGGTAATATTCTCAAGCCCCGAAGCAAGATCCGAAGCCCCGAGAATCCCGAAGAGCGTTATTCTCGAGCCGAAGCTCTGCCCGCGAGAAGTTCGATTTTTGTGTAGATCTTCCAGATCTACTGAGGATTACTACTTCTACAAGTCGTAGTGTTGCCCGATCATCTTCTGATCAAGTGAGTGTGTAGTTACTTTCTTCTAACGCATAATTATGAAGTATTTTATACGAAATACATGTTATGTGTATAATTTTGTTGTTATGTGCGTGAATGTATATTCACTCTCTTCTATCTCATAGATCTGATTTATTTTCTATGAAATACGTGTTATGTGGGTGTGCCTCATCTGTTATGTGGAATATGTATTGAATGAAAATGCTATACAGGTTTTAAACTATGTATAAAAATATATAATTTTATCTATTAATATGTTGGGTAGAACATGGGTAGATGGTTGGTGTGAAATAAACAGATGAGAGGCCTCGATGTTGTTGTTGTTGATCTAGTTATTCAGCGGAGTATGGATAACGACCACGGATTCTTTCTAGATAGTCCAGTGGAACGCTAGCAGGTTCATAACCTGTAGGTGTTGTGAACGATGTGTTCACCAGTGTACTCTATCCCCCTCATGGTTGCCTTTAGGACATCTATTGTTGAGGAAACCCCTTAGCAGTAATGTCCGTCCCGATGAAAATCCTAGATTAGGTCCCCTGAGATAGATGTTGTTTTAGGGACGTAAAGTGAGGATAATGGGAATGGGTAATCGGGTTGTTGTTGGTTGGTGAAATTAAATATAATTATTTATTATGGGTTGAAAACCCTATATGCTCACCAGGCTCCCAAGCCTGACCCACTCAGTTTTAATTGTATTACAGGTAGTGGCGCGAGGGAATAAGATGGTTGAATCATCAAGTTGTTTTGTTTACAAGTTTGTATATGTATATATTTGTTGAATGACTTGTAATGTTATCGTTTATGCTTTATGGTCTGTATCGGAACATGACATCCCGAGTTTTGATTATATAATGAAAATGCATCTCTTGATGAAATGCTTTGATAAATATTATTTTATCATATTTTGTTTTGGGAACAAATTCCGCAACTCTTTTAAATCAAAAGGATTTACTCTGAAATTATTTTAAAAAGCATAAATGAAATCGGTCTTTTCTGGCCGAGATTTTGGGGATGTCACAGTTGGTATCAGAGCATTAGTTTAAGTGAACTAGGAATTTGTAGGATTTCTAGACTTAAACTTAGAATGCTAAGTGGAAATTTGAGTTAAGTGTCTGTTGGATTTTAGACACGAGCACTAGTTTATTTTAGGAAAGTTGCCTAAAACGCTTTTATGTGCTAAATGTTATATGTTGCCATATATGATATTAATTGTCCGGATCTACGGTCTGTTGCCGACCGGATCTGGAAACCTTATGTGTGTAGGATTCTAAGCGTATGTCTACGGTATTAGAACTAACATGTAAACGTTTCGGAGTAATAAGGATGATTTGAATATCTATCGTGAATGAGGATCTAATTTCACCTTATTCGGTGTGTAGATCAAAACTGGTGAGAACAAGGAGTGGCGTTGGAAACGCGGATGAAAACAGGAATCAACTGTAAGTGATTGAGCAAATACCTGTTGTAGCAGCAACACCAGAACCAATAACGATGGCTGGGGTGCAAGCCATGATTCGGGCTATGTTAGCCGAACAAAGGGATGAAATGCGACAGATGTTGCATGATAATAGGGATGAACCTATCATACCTATTGAGGAACCCGAACTGATTCCCGAGCAATCAGAGGAAAGGGAACAATAGTCGCATATTGAGTCAAGTTGGGACTCAAGGAGAACGAAGGAACGATCCGGAAAGGAGAAACAACAAGGATGGGCGAATGTACAAGAATTTATTGGGCGCCAAACCGCCAAGTCTTTCTGGGAGCCCAAAGCCTGTTGAGATAATGGATTGGATCTCCGAAATGGAGATGGTATTTGAAAGTTGCGACTGTAGCAACAAACAGAAGATTGTCTTTGCAGTCAGACAACTGAAGACTGGAGTCTTGAGTTGGTGGAAGTTGTTGGCATATACTATGCCATGAGGAGAAGCCCTGAAAATGTCATGGGAGGAGTTCTTGGAACAGTTAAGGGTACAGTATTGTTCAGAGATAGATCTGATTGATCTGAACAATGAGTTCCAAAACTTGAAGAAGGGGAGGATGAGAATAGATGACTATGCTACTGCATTCACTGAGAAAATGAAGTTATTTCCGTACCTAGTGCCAATGGAACTCTCCAAGATTGAGAGGTTTGCTAATGGACTGCCTGCCGACTTTGGTCCGACAGTCAAGATGGCAACTACTCTGAAAACAACTGTTCGTGCAGCTAAGAATGTGGAGGCCCAACAGAAGGAAAAGGGTCTGGAAAGGATAGATGTTGGTGAAAAGAGGAAGTTCGATGGAACTTCAGGGTCCAACAAGAAAAACAAGTTCTCGAAGTCTGGTTCGAGGGGAGGTAGAGGCGAAGCGAAATGGTGCGACAAATGTAAAAAGAAGCATCATGGAAAATGTGAGGTAGTGACCACATGCTACAAATGTGGAAAGCCAAGGCACTATGCCAATGAATGTACCCTCACTAAGAAAGTTTGTTATGGTTGTGGTGAGGAGGGACACATGTCGAGGGACTGCCCGAAGAAGAAGGAGGCAGCTAGACCCAACATTCCGCCAAAGCCGAAGGCGCGAGCATTCCAGATGACACTGGAAGCTGCTAAAGATGAAGCTGATGTCGCTTCAGGTACCTTTCTCGTAAACAAATTGCTTGCCCAAATTTTATTTGATTCTGGAGCCAACTACTCCTTTATTTCGCATGAATTTGGTAGGAAACTAGCTTTGCCTGTTGTTAGACTAGATAATGCCTTATTAGTCGAAGTTGCTAGTGGCAAGTTTGTACCTGTTAGCCATCGTATGAAAAACATCTTAATTGATCTGAATGGGAATAAGTTCCACGAGGAATTATTGCCTATCGAACTTAATGGTTTCGACGTCGTATTGGGAATGGATTGGCTTAGCGCCAATGATGCCGAAATTTTGTGCAAGAAGAAGATAGTGAAAGTGAACCCGCCTGAGAAGGAATCGTTTATGGTGTATGGAGATAAACGCATAGTAAATTCTGGAATCATTTCTCTAATGAAAGCCAGAAAATGTTTGACCAAGGGGTGTACATCATACTTAGCATTCGTGATCGATGCTAAGAAGGAAAAGAAGGTGATGCAGAATATTCCCGTTATGTGTGATTATCCGGAAGTATTTCCCGAAGATCTTCCTGGATTACCGCCTGATCGACAAGTGGAATTCCGTATTGACTTGTTTCCCGGAACAACGCTGATTGCAAAAGCACCTTATCGACTAGCACCGACGGAGATGAAGGAGCTGATGATGCAACTTCAGGAGTTATTGGACAAGGGTTTCATTAGACCTAGTTCATCACCTTGGGGAGCTCCGGTGTTATTTGTAAAGAAGAAAGATGGAAGCATGAGGATGTGCATTGATTACCGAGAGCTGAATAAGGCAACAATAAAGAATAGATATCCGTTGCCGAGGATTGATGACCTGTTTGATCAATTGCAAGGTTCAAGTTATTTTTCAAAGATCGACCTAAGGTCAGGATATCATCAGCTGAAAGTAAGAGAGCAGGATATAGAGAAGACTGCATTCAGAACACGATATGGACACTACGAGTTTTTGGTTATGTCGTTTGGACTAACCAATGCTCCAGCAGCATTCATGGATTTGATGAACAGGGTTTGTAATCCGTTCCTGGATAAATCTGTGATAGTGTTCATAGAGGACATTTTGATTTATTCAAAGAGCCAAGAAGAGCATGGCAGACACTTGCGAGAAGTGTTAGAAGTCTTGAAGAAGGAGAAGTTGTATGCTAAGTTCTCCAAATGTGATTTTTGGATTCGAGAAGTCGAATTCTTGGGTCACGTGGTCAACCAAGAAGGTATAATGGTTGATCCAACAAAGATTGAAGCTGTAATGAAGTGGGAACAACCAAAAAGTCCCACGGAAATCTGAAGCTTTTTAGGATTAGCCGGATATTACCGAAGGTTTATCCAAGGCTTTTCTTCGATCGCTAGTCCATTGACAGCTTTGACCCACAAAGGAGCTACTTATACTTGGAGTGATAAGCATAAAGAAGCATTCGAGAAGCTAAAGAAGAAACTATGTGAGGCACCGATACTTTCTCTACCCGATGGAGTTGAAGACTTCGCTGTTTATAGCGATGCGTCTGGGGTTGGATTGGGTTGTGTTTTGACCCAACGAGAAAAGGTGATCACATATGCGTCTCGACAATTGAAAGAACATGAAAAGAACTACCCAACTCATGATTTGGAGTTGGCAGCGGTAGTTTTCGCTCTGAAAATATGGAGGCATTACCTCTATGGCACGAAGTGCAAACTTTTTACTGATCATAAGAGTCTCCAATATCTCTTTAATCAGAAAGAATTTAATATGAGGCAACGACGTTGGCTAGAGTTACTTAACGACTACGACTGTGAGATACTTTACCACCCCGGTAAAGCTAATGTTGTTGCTGATGCTCTCAGTCGGAAAGTCAATCTTGAAAGGAAAAGGCCAAGAGCGTTGAGAATTGAAGTTGTCTCGAAAATTATGGAAAGTATAAAGAAAGCTCAAGAGGAAGCTTTTGAGAAGAATGACCAAAAGGAGGAACGTTTGGGAAAAACTTTGGTGTTCGGTATAAACAGTCATGGACTAAAGGTGTTCCAAGATCGGATTTGGATACCTAAGATAGGAGGAGTCAGAGATCTTCTAATGGAAGAAGCTCACAAGACCATGTAATCGATTCATCCTGGTAGCACTAAAATGTATAGGGACCTGAAACCCTACTACTGGTGGCCAACGATGAAGCTTGATGTTGCAAAGTATGTGGCCGAGTGTGTGACTTGTGCGAGAGTCAAGACACAACATCAGAAACCGTACGAGAGTTTAGAACCATTTCCTGTGCTTATGGGTAAGTGGGAAGACATTGCTATGGATTTTGTCACTAAACTGCCCAGAACAAAGAATGGTCACGACATGATTTGGGTGGTCGTTGATCGATTCACTAAGAGTGCACATTTCATAGCGGCCAGGGAGAAATGGTCTATGGATAAGCTTGCGAATTCTTACGTGAAGGAAATTGTGAGGCTTCACGGTGTTCCGTTAACGATTGTATCGGATCGTGATAGCCGTTTCACCTCGAGGTTTTGGAAAAGTCTACAAGAAGAATTGGGTACCAAGTTGTGTTTAAGTACAACTTACCATCCGCAAACTGATGGTCAGAGTGAACGGACGATACAAACACTTGAAGATATGCTGAGAGCATGTACACTGGAATTCCTAGGTAATTGGGATGAACATTTACCTTTGGTAGAATTTTCCTACAATAATAGTTTCCACTCGAGCATAAAGATGACACCTTATCTAGCATTGTATGGACAGAAGTGTCGTACGCCATCTTGTTGGCTTGAGGTTGGGGAAAAGTAGTTTATGGGACCGGAGATAGTCCATAAAACTGCTGAAAAGTTGAAAATAATTAGGGAAAGAATGTTAGCAGCTCAGGATTGTCAAAAGAGCTATGCTGAGAACAAGCGAAGACCGATGACTTTCGAAGTTGGAGATTCGGTTTTGCTTAAAGTCTCGCCGTGGAAGGGACTTATAAGATTTGGTAAAAGGGTAAAATTAAGTCCAAGGTTTATTGGACCGTTTAAAGTTCTTCAGAGGATTGGGAACCAAGCTTACAAGCTCGAACTACCAGAAGAACTGAATGGAATTCATAACACTTTTCATGTGTGTTATTTGAGGAAGTTAACGGGAGAAGTTCCCGACATGATTCCACTTTCAGAGTTGAGAATCGATGAGAACAAAAGGTTGATTGAAGAACCAGAGGCAATCGTTGACCGAAAGACAAAGAAGTTGCGACGCAAGATGGTCGAGTTAGTTCTTGTCCGATGGAAACACACGAATGGGCCGAATCTCACCTGGGAGACGGAGAGTGACATGATGGGTCGCTATCCGCATTTGTTTGTTGATGTGTGATTCCGGGGACGGAATCATTCTAAGGTGGAGAGAATTGTAACGCCTGTGTTTCTGGGCTTGTCATTAATGTTGATATAATAGTCTACGTTAACCTTTGTAACCCGTTTTGAAATAATAGAAGTGTATTATTTGAGTATTATGTGTTTTGTGCTTAATTGCTTAATTATGTGATTTGATTAATTAAGAATAAAATGAGAGTCAAAATTGAAGTGTGAAATAAACTTGATCTCTTTGGATAATGTTGTAGTAGTTGAAACGAGGTTTTCGAATATATAAAGAACGCCCAAATCTGACTTCGTATGAGGAAGTTATGATTTTCTGAAGTTTCGACTTAGTGATGTGCAGCCCGAATACTCGATTTGAGATCGAGCGGTTTTTAGCCGAAACAATCTAAACGAGAATTGAAGATCTCGTTGTTAGTATCGAAACGATGAAAAGTTAGGCGAGAACGGACGTCAAACAAAGAAGTTATGAATTTATAACGAAGTTTTTCTGTCCCGGCCTACTAAAAATAAATAATAAAAATAAAGTTAAATTAGCCTACGGAGTCTAAACGAAAGTTGTAGAGCCTAGTCTCACCTACGCGTGGATATAAAGAACGTCGAAAACGGAGTTCGTATGAAGAAGATATGAATTTCCGAAGTTTATTAAATATTTAATATTTAAATTTAATTCTAAATCTTGGTATTATCCGAAGAGGAGTCATCGGACTCATCCGAAGTACGCCCAGCGTACAGCAAAACGTGACGTACCTCGCACTCGAGTTCTTCGGATACGTAAGCAATGACGAATTCGGACGCGTACGCCCCGCGTACTTCTGTACGCCCAGCGTACTGCGAGGCTCCAGCCTCCTATAAATAGGATGCGAGGCTGCCGAGTTGTTTTGCTCTTTTTCCCTTCTCTTCTCTCTCTCTCTCTCTCTCTCCCGTTTTGCATCTTTTAGCGTGCCATTTATACCCCGAAGCCCCGGTAACATTCTCGAGCCCCGAAGCAAGATCCGAAGCCCCGAGAATCCCGAAGAGCGTTATTCTCGAGCCGAAGCTCTGCCCGCGAGAAGTTCGATTTTTGTGTAGATCTTCCAGATCTACTGAGGATTACTACTTCTGCAAGTCGTAGTGCTGCCCGATCATCTTCTGATCAAGTGAGTGTGTAGTTACTTTCTTCTAACGCATAATTATGAAGTATTTTATACGAAATACGTGTTATGTGTATAATTTTGTTGTTATGTGCGTGAATGTATATTCACTCTCTTCTATCTCATAGATCTGATTTATTTTCTATGAAATACGTGTTATGTGGGTGTGCCTCATCTGTTATGTGGAATATGTATTGAATGAAAATGCTATACAGGTTTTAAACTATGTATAAAAATATATATTTTTATCTACTAATATGTTGGGTAGAACATGGGTAGATGGTTGGTGTGTAATAAACAAATGAGAGGCCTCGATGTTGTTGTTGTTGATCTAGTTAT
The DNA here is from genome assembly GCF_051521515.1 of Lactuca serriola. Lineage (NCBI taxonomy): Eukaryota > Viridiplantae > Streptophyta > Magnoliopsida > Asterales > Asteraceae > Lactuca > Lactuca serriola. The sequence goes on from NC_136409.1 coordinate 160,463,474, forward strand.
TCAGCGGAGTATGGATAACGACCACGGATTCTTTCTAGATAGTCCAGTGGAACGCTAGCAGGTTCATAACCTGTAGGTGTTGTGAACGATGTGTTCACCAGTGTACTCTATCCCCCTCATGGTTGCCTTTAGGACATCTATTGTTGAGGAAACCCCTTAGCAGTAATGTCCGTCCCGATGAAAATCCTAGATTAGGTCCCCTGAGATAGATGTTGTTTTAGGGACGTAAAGTGAGGATAACGAGAATGGGTAATCGGGTTGTTGTTGGTTGGTGAAATTAAATGTAATTATTTATTGTGGGTTGAAAACGCTATATGCTCACCAGGCTCCCAAGCCTGACCCACTCAGTTTTAATTGTATTACAGGTAGTGGCGCGAGGGCATAAGATGGTTGAATCATCAAGTTGTTTTGTTCACAAGTCTGTATATGTATATATTTGTTGAATGACTTGTAATGTTATCGTTTATGCTTTATGGTCTGTATCGGAACATGACATCCCGAGTTTTGATTATATAATGAAAATGCATCTCTTGATGAAATGCTTTGATAAATATTATTTTATCATATTTTGTTTTGGGAACAAATTCCGCAACTCTTTTAAATCAAAAAGATTTACTCTGAAATTATTTTAAAAAGCATAAATGAAATCGGTCTTTTCTGGCCGAGATATTGGGGATGTCACAATATATATATATATATATATATATATATATATATATATATATATATATATATATATGGCACTATTTCTCATGGTCTCCAACTTTATGTTTCGTCATCTCATAGCCTTATTGCTTATTCTGATGTTGACTGGATTGATTGTCCTACCATGAGACAACTCACTTCCTATGTCTTTTAGGGACATAACTTACTGTCTTGGTCGGCTAAGTGACAAGGCACCATCTGCTGAAGCCGAATATCGAGGTATAACGAATGACATGGTCGAAACCTGTTGGTTGTGAAACTTGTTATGTGAATTGAATTGACAATGTCAGCACCGTATATATCTCTAACTATCTAGTTTAACATCAACAAACCAAACACATCGAGATCAATTTTTAGGGATGAGCAAAGGAATCGAACCGGATGGAATCGGACCCGACCCGAGAATTGAAGTCAGCCTAAATTAAGAGCCGAACCGGATCGCTGGTTTTATCGGTTCCCGGTTCATACCGGTTCTTGCTATGTCTTCAATGTTGGAACCGATCATCGAGAAATAGCAAAATACGGTTCTGTTTTTTTCCAGGTCCAGTTCTCGGTTCCAAAAATCCATAAGAATATCGTCACGGTCCCGGCCCGACTGGTTCCATCGGGTTTGGGTTCCGGTTCCGGCCGGTTCCCCGGTCCAAATGCTCATCCCTATCAATTTTTGTTCGTGAAAAAGTTTTCATGGGTCAGATTCCGTTCTTACATGTATTGTAACCGTCCTAATACGTTGATATATTCACCAAAGGCCTGTTGTCTACTCTATTTATTTACTTTAGGGCCAATTTAAATTTTTTGACGTATCAATCGTTTAAAGTGCAGGGATGGAAGGTGTTAGCGATTAAACGACGGGAAGGTGGGTGCGTATAAACAGAAGACTGATTTGGATGGATGGATGTGCCAAATTGGAAAACAATCGTTATCTCAGCGGAATGATGAGGAGCATGTACAAAGTTTAAAGTATAAGGGTGGCTCTGGTAAATCGATTTACAATCCATACTTGCGTAAGGTAGATCATTTGCATATTCATTTTACATAACAAATTTTCCACCTCACATGGATTCTAGGGTGTTTTAGAAGTGGTGTATGTTGCATGGTAAAGTGGTCGACATGTATATTACGAGGAAGCAATCAAAGGCAAGAAGGAGATTTGGTTTTATTCGGTTCATAGGTATCAATAATGAGGTTTACTTTGTAAAGAAGCTTTCAGAGGAATGAATTGATAACATACATGTTTATGTGCCCGTTTCCTGGTATAATCGAGAAAAAGAAAAGACCAAAGTAATAGAAAATATATGATCTGAATCTCTCCCTAGAATTGATTAACAATACCCTATTTATATAGGGATAATTACAAATAGATCCACAAATATAGAGGGGGTATAATAGGAAATATTATTAGAAAATATTGACAGCAATACATTGAAATATATAAGATCCTATAATCGACTAATATTATCCCGTAATTTGAGCCGGGGAAGGACAAACGCTCAAACTATATCGAAACTGATGATATAATAAATGAGGTAGCCCTTTTGTAAAGATGTCTGCATACTGCAAGGAGGCAGGAATGTGAAGAACCCGAACATGGCCAAGACGAACCTTTTCTCACACAAAGTGCATGTTTATCTCCACATGTTTGGTGGGCTGGTGTTGGACTGGATTCTGAGACAAGTAGACATCATATACATTATGGCAATCAATAACCATTTCCTTGTGAAGGGGAACATAAAGCTCAAGAAGGAGATTTCGTAACCAAGTGGTATTAGACACTGCATTAGCAACACCATGAAATTTGGCCTCGACACTGGAACAAGAGATAGTGGGCTGGTGCTTTGAAGACTAGGAAATAAGATTATTGCCAAGAAATACGTAGTATCGAGAAGTAGATCTCCGCGAGTCGGGACATCTGCCCCAGTCAGCATCGGAGTAGGCAGTTGGTGTGTTGGACGAAGATTGAACTATCTGTAGACCATAGTCAATCGTACCCTGTAAATAATGAAAATCTTCTTCATGAACTGCAAATGTGGCTCACATGGGGCATGCATGAAGAGGAAAACTTTTCGAACATCATATGCAATGTCTGGTCGAGTAAAAGTTAGATACTGGAGGGCACTGACAAGAGTGCGGTAGAGAGTGCAATCAGCAAGAGGTTCACCATCAGTAGCACTAAGTTTGGTGGACATATCCACTGGTGTAGCACATGGTTTACAAGAGGCCATAACAACTCGTTGAAGGATATCACGAGTATAAGAGGCTTGTGACAGAAAAAGACCATGTTCATCGCGAGTAGCCATGATACCCAGAAAATGGTGAAGCGGACAGTCATAGAAAATTCCCGAGACAAAGAGGTGATAATGTTGTGGAGAACAGTAGGGTCAGAAGTAGTCAATGTTATATCATCGACATGTAGTAATAAGTAAGCACAATGGCAGATATTTTGATAAATAAATAACGATGAATCATAAATATTACTTCTAAAACCCCAAGATGTGATAAATGAAGCAAAATGAGTATACCATGCATGTAGGGCTTGCTTAAGACCATACAAATATTTTCATAAATAACAAACATGGGATGGAAACCGGGCATCAACAAAGACTAGGGGCTGGTGCATAAATACTGTCTCATGGAGATCGCCATGGAGAAATGCATTTTTGACGTCTAACTGATGTATCGGTCATGTCTGCGAGACTGCAAGACTGAAAACGGTTCGTATAGTAGCTGGTTTCATGACTGGACTAAGCGTCTCTAGGTAGTCAATACCCTCTGTTTGTGATTTCCCATTAACCACAAGGCGTGCTTTATAGCGGTTAAACGATCTATCCGCTTTAAACTTGTGAGGAAACAACCACATACACCGAATAACTAGGTTGTCAGTCGGTCGGGGAACGGGTTTCCATGTTTTATTTACTTGTAAAGCTTGAAATTCATCTTCCATGGCTTGCAACCAATTAGGGTCAGACATGGCGGCAGAGATTAACTTAGGAATTGGAGAGATGGGTGGAGTAGATGAGGTATGAAGGTTTAAACTAATGATCGCTTTGGTAACACCTGCTTGTGTACGGGTAGTCATAGGATGAGTAAGAGGAGGGGCGGGGTTGAGGTGGGATGGATGTGGTGGAAGGTGTTTTGGAAGGGAGAGAGCTTGATTGAGTAGGTGGATGGGTGGTGGTTGGTTTTGAGCGACGTGAGTAGGTCAAGATAGGTGGTTGAGGGAAGCATGGGGTATGTGATGGTGTTGTTGATGGTTGAGTGAGGGTGATAGATGGTGTTGGAGTGAGTATGGAAAAACGTGAAGAGGGTGGTCATCAAAAAATTCGAAGGAGGTGGAGGGGGAGGGCTATTGGCAAATGGAAAAGAGGTTTCGTCAAATGTAACATGACGAGTTAGATAAACTTTGCCGGTGGATGGATCAAAGCACCGATAACCCCGAAAGTTTTTTGGATATCTAAGGAAAACACATTTAAAGAATCGTGGTTGGAGTTTATGAGATTGAGCGGAAGAGATGTTGGGATAGCAAATGCACCCGAAGGTGCGAAGATGGTCATATGATGGTTGGCGACCATAAAGAGAGAAGGCAGGAGTAGAAAAGTTGAGGCGTTTGGTAGGGAGGATGTTATGTAGGTATGTAGTGGTGTGAAGAGCTTCTACCCAAAAGGATTGAGGAAGAGAGGCATGAGTGAGAAGGTCATTGGGGTGACGAATCATCCGTTCGACTCTTCCGTTTTGTTGGGATGTTTGAGGGAAAGAGAAACGAAAGACAAGACCATGAGTTTGGGAAAAATACTTAAATTCATTATTATCAAATTCACCACCGAGATCACATTGTAAAGACTTAATGGTTCGGTTAAATTGAGTTTGGATGAGTTTATGAAATTTTGTAAAATTAAGAAAGGTGTTAGATTTGTATTTGAGAGGGTAGACCCATACATACTGAGTTAAATTATCGATGAGGACCATAAAATATTTATAGCCAGATTTGCTTAAGACTGGAGATGTCCAAAGATCACAATGTATAATATCAAAGGATGCATAAGTAATAGATTGTGAATCATAAAAGGTAACCAAGTATGTTTATATAGTTGGCAAGTATTACATAAAGTTGAAGTTGTAGGTTTATTACAAGAAATTGAAAATTTAGAACAAAGTAAATCTAAAACAGGAGCGCCTAGATGACCCAAGCGAGCATGCCAGCAATCGTGGGAGGATGCAAGGAGAGCAGGCAGATTGGATGGTGTCGTGAAGGGGTAAAGATTTCCCGTGCTATCATGCCGAGAAAGAAGAGCTCTAGTCTTGAGGTCCTTTATAGAAAAACCAGATGGGTCAAAATCAACAGAAGTGTGATTATCGATAGTGAATTTACGAACAAATAAAAGGTTTTTAATAATGGAGGGAGTAAATAGAATATTTTTCAAGGCATATGAATGAGATTGGGTGGTGTAAGAAGATTTTCCAGACCCATGAATTGGAATACTAGAACCAATTTCAACAAAAATCAAGGTTACAGGAGAAGTAGTCATAAGACTTGAGATCTTACCATGGTCATATGTGAGATGGGTCGAGGCGCCTGAGTCCATGTACCAAGACTAATCATTGGAGTTGAGATGGATTTGTTGCATTGTTTGTGCTTAAACTGATGGACTATAGTCAGAATAATCAACAAACTAGGGACTGGGAGCAGCAATCGGACCAGTTGGTCGCATCGGAGGTGGTCTAATGGGCCCCTATTGTGATGTTGGATCGACTACTAGGCTGGGTCTGAATGTGTGATTAGCCCAATGACTTGTAGGCTGGGCTGGATTGTGACAACCGTCAATTTCCGGTCAAGTCAAAGTCAACTAAAATCAACAAGTCAAACCGGTCGACTCAATTAACCCTTGTGTACTAGGGCTTACGTTAGGTAATTACTATACAACTCGCTATTCCAATGAGAAATCATCAATTGAAAAGTTCGTATATCTAGATTTCCTTAACCTAAAACTGTGGTAAGTAATGAACCAAACCGATAAAACAATGTTGCATACTCATCGGGAGTATGTAAGATCCTTAAACATGGCTTAACGGGGCTTACGTACCTTGCGTTGCGAAGCCAAGCACTCAAAAAGGTCACAAAAGAAGCCTCCCCTAATCTCTTTCACTCTATCTCTTCCTATTTAAAATCTCTCCCAAATCTCTCTCTCTTTGTATGAGAAATCTCTCCAAGAATGTGAAATCTCTCCCAAATCTCCCTCTGTATGAGAAATCTTTCCAAGAATGTGAAATCTCTCCCAAATCTCTCTCTGTATGACAAATCTCTCCAAGAATGTGAAATCTCTCCCAAATCTCTCTCTGTATGAGAAATCTCTCCAAGTATGTCAAATCTCTCTCTGTATGAGAAATATCTCCAAGTATGTCAAATCTCTCCCAAATCTCTCTCAAAACCTCTTTTAATTTTTCGTAATCATTTGGGGCGACCTGACACTTGACTTGGTGAAAAACCTTTCGAAACGGGATGATACCTTAGAAAATAGCCTTTTAGGACCGAAGTCCCTCTATAAGGACCAAACCTTCCTTGAGCCGAACCCCAAGGACCAAAACCGAAGTCCCCTTAAGGAACTGCAACCATCGAACAACAATGACTAAGGACTGCAACTACTGAGGACCGAGGTTGCTGAAGACCGCAGCGCTGAACCGCACCCGCAACTGGAGCACCACACCTGACCCCGCATTCGGTCCCTTCGGATGAGTCCGCTTGCGGTACCTGCTTGGACCGCAGTCCCTTCCCCCTCGGATCCAATTCACCAACTAAGCCACCACTTCATTTCTAAGGTTGCTAAGACCGGAACCCTCGCCCTGACTTCGGATTTCCCATTTCCACCCGATTTTCGACCACGACTCCGTTTTAAGCCCGTTTTTAATTATTTTAACAAGGGATTTTCACCCAAACTTATATTTTGACATATAAGACCCCATGATCCATATATTCATAAATTAAGAATATTTTTAGGGAAATCCTTATTTAAGAGTAAAAAAATCTATTAAGTAAGATCTTGTGGTGGAGTGTTGACTTTGCCTTAGTGTATGACACAAGCAACCACCCCATGGCCACTCCATGACCAGCCATTGTCCTTCCACCATACCTGGTCATTCAAGAGTACTTTCCCCACCATTTGACCAGCCACACTCTTGGTCAAAGGCTGAAAACTCCTATCTCTCCTCACTTCCCATTTCTCTCATTTCCACCAAAGATCAAACACATCTTTTCTCTCAAATTCTCTCTCACAATTTCGAGATTTCCAAGGCATTTTTCAAGCTTCCTTCTACATTTGGTAAGTATCATCACCCTTCATATGGTTATTACACTTCATTTTACTTAAATCATTGATTTCTTACACAAACTCTATCATAATTGTGTTAGATTCTCGAATCTTCAAGCAACCTCCGAGTGTTCTTGAGTTGAACACTTCTCTCCTTCAACATCCACCCACTGAAATCACATAAGGTGAGTTCATACCCCTATCTTTTCATGTTTTTCTTAAGTTTTAAGGGGGGGGGGGGGGGGGGAATACAAGTTAAAACACCAAGAACACAATTAAACTATTTCAACAGCTTTAATTAGAAAAGCTTAACTCCATTAATTCACAGACTGTTTTGGTCAACTTAAACATTTTAGTTTTCAAAACTGTATTAGGTGCAGATAGTTCAGGTTCATACCTTTAAAATGACTACTTTCACATCACAATACGATTTTTCTACGATTTATGGTGATTTTTACAAAACTGCCTATCATTTCAAAAATGAATTCGGACCAGTCTGTGAATATGAACAGTTTAACACAAGTTAAAGACTTCTAAAATTCATAATAAAAATTATGAACAAACTAGACACATTTTATGAACTCTAAGAATTTACGGATTCAGTTTTCGACTTCGTATGATTTTTCTATGATTTTTCTAAAACAGTTCTGAAAGGTTAAAAACTAGTTAACAACTTACAACTTTCATAACACTTTGTAGCATGTTGAGCAAAGTGTATAACCATAAGTTCTAAATATTGAATGTATTTTCTTATTAGTTTATCATCATAAACTGAAATTTAGTCATTCATGATAAGGTTTACTCATTCATTTCGAACACATATAATAAACTTCAATAAGCATAGTTTATGGATTTTACTACATGAAAAGGGTTTTACTCTCAAAACAAATGGGTTTTCATATCCTACGTGATAAATTATAATAGTAATAGTTTAAGGATTTCATATCACTAATTTATTTAGAAAAGGTGATTTTACTTCCTCTACGGAAGAGGTTTTAATATCAAACTATGTGTAAACTAGTTAACTTAGGTTGTGAGGCAATTCTCTCCCCATACGTTTGAGTATGGATCCCAATTCCTGTAAGTTATAACCATCGTATCTTGTAGGGAGAGCGTGATAATTGTGTATAGATCTATATTGGGTTTGACACCCCACACCTTGCTGCTAGCTACAGTGGGACCTGCAGGTCTACGGGTGACAAGAGTCATAGTATCTTAATGTCTGAAAAACGTTGTGCATGTTATTTCTCGTCATAGTATGGTTATAGCGACTCACATAGGTAGTTAACAATCTTTCAAGTTTACATGGAAACTTTTACCTTGAAAAGGGGTTTACTGCTAAATCAAACGAGTTTATGTCGATTTAAACTTACATGAATTGCTTTAAGTATGGTAAAATACTTGTACACTTTCCGTCTTAGGATTAAAGACAACTCATAACACATAAAATTTACGGGATTTTTCTCAAATCAAAAAGGGTTTTATGCCGATTTAAAATCACCTTTATATCTTTAAGTATGGAAAATACTTGTTTAATTTCGGTCCTGGGATTTAGGACTACATAACTTTTATAAGGAAAATATTGGATTTTCTTTGGAACATATTTCTATTAACACTACATCTCGTCTAGAATTGTTAGACTTCAACGGTTCATTTAACTCAAATTATATGTAACTTATATACGTTGAGTGATCATAGAAGGAATCTATGGGTTCTTCTAGAGTTCATTATCGCATAACATAGGAACATTCATTCCACACTTAACTAAGAAAATATTGGATTTTCTGGAAATCATACTTTATCGCTTTTACAAGGAAAACGGTTTCTTCCTCAAACAAAACTCTTATGAACTCACGAACTTAATTGTTGACACTTTTTAAAAACTACTTGTATTCTCAGGAAATCAGTGAAACAGGAAAACCAACATCATTTTGAGGATGGGACGATAAATCGTCAAACAGTTCATTTTGTCATCATAATGTAATTGATTTGAATCATGTAAACATATAATTTGGTGTAACTTTTTCAATTATATTTACGATGGTTTTATTTACTTTGAGCACTATTATACTCGTTGTTGTGATACTTTACATGAAGTCCTCCATCCCCGGACGTTTCCACCATCCTTGGTTTGGGGGTGTGACACGGACCATGTGAGGGGTATGAATATGGCGATCGATTCCATGGCAGTGAGTTGTTCCAATGTTGTTGATGCCATTGGTTTCCTTTGATTCCAATTTGGTTGGCCTTGACCTCCATGGCCCCGGAAACTTCTGACACAGCCACAACTAGGTGAACCTCGACCGCGACTGCTTGCACCCTACCTGAGTAGTTGTTGAAGGTGGGATTCTGACCACGTTGACCGGGTGTGGAGTTTTGAGACGATCGGTCAGCAGAAGAAGCATCAAGGACTGTGTGAGTTTGATTTTGCCTAGCTATTTGTCGGTGTTGTTCCAGTTGCAGCATGCTACGAGCCCTCTCCCATGATGGAGAGCTTTGATTGATATATGCCCCAACGACATCAAATTCTGGTGGTAACCCGCGAACCATCTACAGAACAAGTCTTGCTTCAATGAAAGGATTGTCGACATCTTCCATTTGGTCTGCTAGATCTTTTAATGACACTAGGCTTCCATCGATGAACAGGAAGCCAAAATGAGATTAGAAAATTCTTGTTCAAGGGCAGCAACACATGATCCCTTATTGTTAAGAAAGTTTGTTTTGAGTTTGTTCCATGCATCTTGAGCAGTAGTGTCGTTTTCGAGAATTCAAACCATGAGTTCGTCAAACAATGTACTGTAAATCCATTGCAAGATGAGGGCATCAATTTCCATCCATTGAAGATAAGTGGGATATGTTTCCTTTGGTGCTGGGGTGCCATCGATATGATTAAGAACTTTGTAAGCTTTTGCATGAAGACGAAACGGTTTCATCCATGAAGATTACATGACTTTGACACCATCTAGAGTTCGTATCTTGGTTTGTATGTTCGTTACAGTGTATGCGGGATGTAACGATGTGGCCTTTACTTCAATTGAACTAGCATCATCTTTTGCCCATGACGATGACAGAGAAGGGATTTTGATAGATAACAGTGAAATAGATGAGACAAAGCTGTAACTTTGGATGAAAGGGTAGCCGCCGAATTTAAGGTTTATGGCTCTGATACCGTAACAACGAATATATGATCTGAATCTCTCCCTAGAATTGATTAACAATGCCCTATTTATATAGGGATAATTACAAATGGATCCCCAAATATACAGGGGGTATAATAGGAAATAATATCAGAAAATATTGACAACAATACATTGAAATATATAAGATCCTAAAATATAATCATCTACTACAAACAAGATGGGAAAATAGAGAATAACATTTGTAAGAGAAAAAGTGTAGCGATATCTTATGCCAGCGTTGTTATAAGGGAAGTCCATAACGGGATCCATCTGTGTTCTTAGGATTAAAACACATTCAAGGGAGTGGCTTCCTGAGTGGCTTCCGTACAGATAGTGGTGGAAGGAGTAGGGTACATGGTTCGGGTTAGAGAGGTGAAAATTTGGTTAGAGAAGATTGAAAAAAAGGGAGAATAACATTATGAGAAAAATGAAGACGAGGAAGGGAGAATAACACTAATTAATAAACAAAAAGAATCTCAAGTATATAATAGAGTTGATAGACGATTCACTAATATGGAGAGTAGTCCTAAACCAAAGGTGAAAATGAAAGGTGACATCAAGAGATGTTGATTTTGATGACCCGGTTAAGGAGGTCCTGAGGAAAGAGGTTCATGTGGTGGCTAATATTTATGAAGAGGGTAGCTTTCGGGCAACCCACCTGGATTCGAACTGGAGGTGAAAGTGAAAAGCAGTTGTTGCCCACCTGGATTCGAACACATGAAGCATGCTGGTCGGGGAGATGTTGTTAAGTCTAAATGTAATGAGAAAGGGGTTGATTATGAGGTTTCTAATATTCAAAACCGAGGCATAGTACCATTTTTCTAAGTATAAGAGAAATGCTAAGTTGGGATGTGTAATTTTTGATAAGGTTACTAAAATAATAGACGCAACATGAGAAAGGGGATATAAGTTGAGAATGTGTAAACAAGATTTAAGGTGGTTAATGGGAGATGTGAATGTGGATCAATGAATATTCTTTTGGTTAATACTCGAGGGACTGGGCCTGGAAAGAAAAGAAGATGGATTTGGGGATTGTTTTTCAAGCACGATGTTACATTTTTTTTGGATTGCAAGTGACAAAGATGACTAGGTTGGAATTATTTAAACTTAAAGCTACATGGATAAGTTATAGATTTGATTTTTCATGAAATTCAGCTTCGAGTTTATTAGGTGAGATTTTCTCCTCGTGGGATACAACTTGTTTCGCGTATGTTATGTGGTGAAAATGATGTAATTTTACAAGGTGAGTGGTTCAATAACATATGATTGTTTCTTGATTAATATTTATGCACCTCAAGAGCTGCTATGAAGAGAAAAATTTGGGATAATATTATAGCTTTTATTAAAAACAAGAGTAAATTACACAAATGATCCCTATGGTTTGAGGTAATTTACGCATTTGGTCCCTAACTTTCTTTTAGCTCAGACCATCCCTAACATTCAATTTTGGTGTGTTGTTGGTCCATGCTATTTGTGAAATGACTACCCTTACTGATTCTTTTTCTAATTTATTTATTGGTAAATGTATTTCTATATATTTTTGTTATTTGTTATTATTAATTAATTAATTAATTTATTGTTAAATGTATTATTCTTTAACCTTCACCGATTTGGTTTCTTTCTTGCCGGAGGAAACTACTAGGGGTGGAATTGGTACGGTACCAAGTTTTTTTCCTCCAAACCGTGTACTATACCAATTATAATTGGCACAAAGTTTTAGCTACCAATACCGTACCAATGATACTTGGTACCAACTTAGTTGGTTACCAACAAATTTGGTTGGTACATATTGGTATTGGTATACACCAAAATATTTAAATAATATCTATACTTGAAGAGTTTAAGACTATAATTTATATAAGACTTCACATTATAATCATCACTGAATGGTTAGAAAGTTTTCTAAATATGAATGTGAGTTGAAGTTGTGGTCGTCGCTTGTTTTAGTAAATCCTTTTAGTGTCATGTACCTTCCTTAACCTTGTGTTCGTAATTTCTTTTACTATAATGTTTCGTTCAAAAAAGAATCAATATCAATTGAATTATATTAGTAACTCCGACTATTACTTTTTAGTTGTTACTTCTAACTAAAACTTGAAAATGTAAGGATTGATATATATATATATATATATATATATATATATATATATATATATATATATATATATATATATATATATATATATATTGGTTGGTATGGTACAACCGTGGTATTCAAAATTTTGTACCGTTATCGTACCAAGACTACTTAATTGGCATGGTATTACCGGCCAGATATATTGGCTACCAAGCATGTTGGCTACCGATTTTATTGGTTCGGTTGGTAACATATTGGTTGGTTCTCCGACTATTACTTTTTAGTTGTTACTTCTAACTAAAACTTGAAAATGTAAGGATTGATATATATATATATATATATATATATATATATATATATATATATATATATATATATATATATATATATTGGTTGGTATGGTACAACCGTGGTATTCAAAATTTTGTACCGTTATCGTACCAAGACTACTTAATTGGCATGGTATTACCGGCCAGATATATTGACTACCAAGCATGTTGGCTACCGATTTTATTGGTTCGGTTGGTAACATATTGGTTGGTTCTCCGTGGTACATTTTTGTCAGCCCTAGAAACTACCACCCATATGCTATTGGAAATCACCACCACCTCTGTATAAATTACCACCATCTCTCCCACTAGAAAAAAAATTAAAGAATCTAGATGAACCTCGATACCATAATCCATTCAAACGAGAAATCAAATAAAAAATCCAAACAAGAAATCAAAACTAGGAATTCAAATGAGAAATTTAAACAAAAAATCAAACCTAAAATCAATTGATTCAAACCATAAACTCACCTTTTAAAGTAGATATCAAAACCAGAGAAATGAAAAACTAGAAATTGACCCAAAATTACATTTGCAGCAAAATCTACCCAAAAATACATTTCGAGGAGTAGATGTGATGACGACTGTGGGTGGTTGTCATTTTCATCGATTTAGGGCTTAGATCCTAACTAGGTGAGAGAAGATGGTGACTTCCATTGTTTTAGTGGTTAGTGATCTAGGATTTAGATCTTAAGCAAGATTTAGGGTTTTCATTGAAAGGTTCCGACGAAGTTGAAGGTCGCCGACGATGTTGAAAGGCGGCAACGGAGGTTCTTTTAGCAAAGCCGTCGCCGATGAAGCATTCCGACGCTTCATGGTGTTCTGATTTAGGGTTTCAAACTTCCAATTTTAGAGAAGAGAAAAAGAAAGAGGGAGGGAAAGAGAGATATGTAGAGATAATCCAATATATTAACGGGTGAGTGTTGTTGGTGGTTTCCGGTGGTCAGGCGGTGGTGCAGATCAATGGAATAAAAGGTCAATGGTGTCAATCGGTGACGTACGAAAGACGTTTGACGATTTGTGGGGGTTCGATGCCGTCTGTGTTCTTCCTTTTGCTTGGAGAAGAGTAGATTCAGAGAAGAGATATGGTGAGAAGAGACCTATCATGCTTTTAGAAGTTAGTGGGTTGGGGTGAATCTATTTTAATCTTTAATATAAAAAGAAAAGCAAATCATTAATAAATTAATAAATAAATCAGAAAGGGCAAAATAGTCATTTCATGTCTGATAAGGACCAAACGTGTAACAAAAACAAACAATAAGGACCTTCCGAGTTAAAAAGTAAGTTAGAGACCAAGCACATAAATTACCCTAAACCACAGGGACCATTTGTGTAATTTACTCTATATCTTTTTGTAGTTTTTAACAATTTCAATGAAGTTAGGAATGAGACAAAAAGGTTCAGCTTTGTGTTTTCTCCTCAAGATGTGGCTGCAATTTTATTGATGAGTTAGGTTTGGTGGAGCTTAATTTGGGAGGACATAAGTTTAAGTGTATGAATAAGGTTGGTTTTAAGATGAGAAAGCTGGACCTTTTTTTTGTGTGTCTGTGTGTGTATGAATAAGCTTGGTTCTAAGCACTGTTTTTAAAACCGGACCGGACCGGCCGGTCGGACCGATTCAACCGGGAACCGGATAGGTTTCCGGTTCTTTACACACAAAAAACCTCTCATAAACCAAACCGGAAATAACCGCCGGTTTTCAAAGAACCGGAAAAAACCGGCCCGATTTAACCTGAAAAAAACCGGTTTTTTTTAAAATTTTGATTTTCATTTCCACTCAAAGGAGCAAGCCGGCTCAAGGTTGCTGGCTGGTTGAAATGATTCTCTGGTTTGTTCTTTCAAGCGCTGATGTGCTCCCCATTTTATAAATTCATTTTGCCTTCTAATGTTTTCTCACGGGTCGATGTGGGATACCTCAAATTCCCTTTGACACAAATTCTTTACACTTCTACTTCACTTACAGTTACACATATTAAATATATTTACTTATCTACTTTTTGCACAACACACACGTAATAATACATACATGATATATTTACTCATTTAAACTATATTTTTTTTTTCACAACTACATATTTTATATATTATGCATTACATATTACATATATTTAATAAACATATATAAAACATAAATGCAGTACCTATATTTAATATACATATAAAACACACACACACACATATATATATATATATATATATATATATATATATATATATATATGTATATCCGGTTTTTCCGGTTTTTGGGACCGGTCCGACCGGTTGGACCAGTTGAACCATCGAACCGGTAAGACGGCCGGTTCGATGTCCGGTCCGGTTTTCAAAACCTTGGTTCTAAGATGAGAAAGTTGGACCTTTTTTTTTTTGTGTGTGTGTATCGGAGTGGTTGTTAGTTGAATGGTAGGACTCTTCATCTATTAATGCATTTGATAGTTAGTTTTAAGATCATTGTTTTATTTTTATACAAACAAAAATTGATTATGGTCCAATTGCGTTATGAGTATTACACTCCTAGTTTTTAGACAACGGATATTTAGTGAATCTGATTGCTAACGAGTTTCTTAGGGAAGAAGATAGGGCTTGTGTGTTATTTAAGAACAAGATTAAATTTATAAAAATGAAAATTCAAGATTCGCATAAGGAGAACATATTGCTTTTAATAAATACGAAGTGTCTTTTTAGAAATTAATATTAGTAGTATTGAAAAGAAGAGGTTGGACGGTCTTGTATCTTTTAGTGAGATTGATCAACGAGTGAAATGGCTTTGTGAATTGTCCGAATTGGAACGTCGAGATACATTGGATGGTTGTTAAAAGGCCAAGGTCCGGTGGGGAAGGTGACAAAAACACAACATTATTTAACGAAAATCTTAAATAGAGACATCATATTCAAGCGATCCAACGTGTGATGTAAAATGAGACTTGGTGTATCGAACCTATAGATGTTAAAAGAGTGATTTTGGATTTTTTTTATATGGAAAATTTTGCTTCGTCTGTGCATAATTTTCCTTCAATTATTGTCTCATGGTTTCATCAACTTTCAGATAATGAGAGGGACGGGTTAGAGTGTCCAATTTCGTTTGAAGAAGTGAAAATGATTGTGTGGCAATGTGGCAGTGATAAGCCGTCAGGTCCAGACACGTTCACTTTCCAATTTATCAAGACCTTTTGGTTACTTTTTGAAAGTGATACAAATCGGAGTTTTTGAGTCTTCTATGTTGTCGGTTGGGTGTAATGCTTCATTTTATACACTTATCTTGAAAGTCTCGAATTTTATTTCCGTGAGAGATTTTAGACCTATTTCACTCATTGGATTACAATACAACGTGATTGCCAAGATTTTGGCGCTTCGATTGGCAAAGGTGGTTGGTATACTAGTAAATTGCAAGGAATCAACGTTCGTGAAGGGTCGTCAAAGTATTGACATCCGTTTGATG
Source organism: Lactuca serriola (assembly GCF_051521515.1). Taxonomy (NCBI): domain Eukaryota; kingdom Viridiplantae; phylum Streptophyta; class Magnoliopsida; order Asterales; family Asteraceae; genus Lactuca; species Lactuca serriola. The sequence goes on from NC_136409.1 coordinate 160,479,499, forward strand.
GTTATCGAGCTTGTGGATTTTTGTAAAAAAAAAGAAGCAAAAACTTATGATATTTAAGGAGGATTTTGAAAAGGCGTATAACTCTTTAAGTTGGGAGTAAATGTATCATATTTTTATAGCTTTCAGTTTTGGAGCAACATTAAGGGGGTGGATAGCCTTGTGTCTTTACACATCTATAGCTTCTGAATCGATTAACGGGAGCCCTACGAAGGAGTTTTCGTTATGTCCAGGTCTTCGATAAGGTGACCCCTTATCGCGTTTCTTGTTTATTTTTGGCGATGGAAGGACTTCACATTGCTATTGAAGATGTTGTGGCTCGCACCAACATCAAGGGAGTGAGTATCGGTTGTAGCGAGATTAAGATATCAGATGTGTTTTATCCATACGATGCACTATTTTTGACAGAGTGGAGTCGCGGAGATGTTGAAGGTATTGTACAAGTGTTACAAGAGTTTTACAATTCTTTAGGTCTAAATTAGAATCTTAAGAAATCAAATATGTATGGTGTTGGGGTAACGAAAGAAGGGATGAAATCTATGGCGCAAGTTAGGGGTAATGCACCTGATAACTTGCCTTTTAAGTATCTCGGTTTACTTGTAGGTGGGAGCATGACGCGTAAGGGAGGCTGGGAAGTTTTAATTAAGCGGTTCAATGTAAGTTGTCAAGTTGGAAGGTTAATATGCTCTCTCCTGGTGGTAGACTTCCCTTGGTGAAGTATGTACCAGAAGCATGGTGACTTTTTTTCCCGCTTTTTAAAGCTCATGTAGTCGTGTTAAAAAACCCTTTAGAGTCTACAATATGTTTTATTATTTAGCGCCTGGGTTGATGATAGAAAAATTATGTGGATGGTTTAGGATAATGTGGTTGGTCTTAATAGAGGTAGCGTGCGTGTTGGATGCTTAACTCATTACAGTGTTGGATGCTTAACTCATTACAAGAATTCTGTTTGTGCCGACGACACACGACAAGTGTCGTCGGTAAAAATAAGGTTATCTAGGCAACTTATCTTTAGCATTGAGTTGACCAATTACGTTGACTTCAAAATCTTTCCAAATGACATGTCGTCTGCATAGGTAAGGCGCAAAATGAAAAATAATTCTCAGGTTTCTGAAAATGTATACCGACAACTTGTCGTCGGTATAGGTGTTGAAAAAAATAATTTCTCTTTTCTTTATTACCTTGCAAGAAAAATAGAAAACGGTGTCATTTTATGATCCTTTATGCCGACGACATGTCGTCTTATAGAGGTGGGTCGATCCGTGTGAATTTTTCCAACGACTTGTCGTCGGTATAGAGGTGGTTTGATCCGTGTGACACTATGACAAGGCTATCCTGGCGACTTGTCGTCGGGACATGGTTTCATCTCCTTCCAGATATTGTAACCTTCATTCACAGCGAAAAAGACAAAGAAAAATAATCTTGATCGACGATCGGTCGTCCGATGTTTCACCTTCGTTTGAGCGGCCTTTCACCGCCGATCGCTGGTATTTCTTTCTCCTTTATTCTTTTGCTGATTTCACTCGATTTTGAGTGCGATTTTGAGTGGTTTGTGTTTCAATTTCCAGTTTTTTGGCCACCACAGTAGTCGTCTTCGAGTCCGGTTTGCTTCTCCATTTTCATTTTACAGTTTATTGTGTATCAATTTGTGGTTTCTCACCACTTTTTGTTTGATTTTTGTTGATTTTGTAGTCACCGAATGACCACCGATTACCAGCCACCAAGGAGGACTGCTAACCTCCGTAACAGATTCCGAGAACCACTATGTAATGTTTCTAGCATTTGTTTCACTTTTGTCTTTGATTAAGTTAATTATAGATGTTGAGTTGTTGTTTTTCTGGTAACTACCAGCAACCACGGGAGGATGACCGAGCTCCACAGCAGATTCAGGCAACCATTAGATCCGGATACCACAGTACGACCACCAGGTAAGCAGCTTCTGGGTTTTTTTTTTCACTTATCCCGACGACATGTCATTGTCAGTAAAAGTAAATAATAAAACTTTATTTTTTCTTGAAAATCAGTTCCGACAAACCTTGTACTGACGACTCATCTGTATAAGGTATACCTATCCCTATGACATCTATGTTGGAAAATTATTTTTATTAATTCCAAAAATGGATTTTCTCCATTTTTTATCACAAATTTTGGACTCTAAATATAATCAAAATGAGTTATTTATTATATATTCGTGTTCTCCTCCGTGATATCTTCGTTTCAATATATCACACGTCCAAAACGGATTAAAAATGAATGAGAAATTACTTGTCAAAGTAGGGCAATTGGAAGAGAAAATAAAGGAGTTAAGTGGGTTTTAAAACTCATCGCACATTGGTGGGAGAATGAATAGGAAATTGGTTTATAACTACAAAGACTAGCTACCTTTGTAAGACTTATTAGAACCAAGGCTCTCTCTTGCGCGCACATGCAGGGGGTGCAAATGCGAGCCAAATTGGCTTCGGGCCATAGAACTTGTGTGCAAGCGCGTGTCCTGCGCGCACGAATGCACCACCGGTCGACCAGAAAAGTTCAAGGACCTTTTTGCATTTTTTCCCTTTTGGTTAAAAGTTACAAAAAAAAATTAAGAGCTATTAATCATAGATTTTGGTTTTGATCTCTTGATTAATTTTCTTATTTAATTGTGACGGTTATGATTTCATTTTAATTACATCGGTTACATTCGGTAGTATATATACAACACCTATGTGACTGATTCAATACACCAAATGAAATGAAATCACTCTCTTTCTCTCTTACGCTTTTGCTTCATATTTTCTCTCTTGCTGCAACCAAGATATAATCTGGGCCAAGTGAGGGTTCGGACAATCTAGAAGAATTGTTTTCTACTGTTGTATCCTGAGAAACAAACACCCATATAGGGAGGATGTGTTCAAGGACCTTTTTGCATTTTTTCCCTTTTGGTTAATAGTTACAAAAACGAATTAAGAGCTATTAATCATAGATTTTGGTTTTGATTTCTTGATTAATTTTCTTATTTAATTTTGACAGTTACGATTTCGTTTTAATTACATCGATTACATTGGGTTGTATATATACAACACCTATGTGAATGATTTAATACACCGAATGAAATGAAATCACTATCTTCCTCTAGGCTTCTGCTTCATCTTTTCTCTCTTGCTGCAACCAAGGTATAATCCGAGCTAGTGAGGGTTCGGCTAATCTAGAAGAATTGCTTTCTATTGTTGTATCATGGGAAACAAACACCCATATAAGGTGGATTTGTTTTAAGGAAACTGTGTTAAACACATGCCTCAATCAATAATTTTTAGTGTTTTGTTCTTTCATACAGTTTTGTGTTATATTTTCCTAACAGTCTTAAAACAAATTGTTTGTGTGAAACGAACTTGAAAAAAAAATTGTTCCTATTTCATCTTACAGTGCTTATTAAAACGAATTTTTTTTCTCCCTCACACTTGTAGAATCTGTTTTCATAAATCGTTTGTTTTTTCTGCTTTTCTATTTACATGTATCTAACCGTTTAAGTTTATTGCATCCATTATCTGTTACTGTTTTCATAAATTGTTTTCTAAAACAGTTTTCAGATTCTTTCTTTTGTTTCACAGCTTTTCAAAACATGTTTTCTGGAAATAGACAATACTTAACAGTTTAGTTGTTATTGAATTTTAATCTTTGACAGTTTTACATTTGCTTCCTTTTATGGCATGACTACTGGTTAAGGTTCCCAACCACCAAAGCGTAATGGTACTCCTAATGCTCAAGGAGCTCCAATGATAACCATGCCGTTCAATCATGCTGAGAAACCTGAGAAGTTCTCTGGATTGAACTTTAAAAGGTAGCAGTAGAAGATGCTCTTCTATCTTACCACATTGAATCTTGCTAGATTCTTAACTAAAGATGCTCCTTGGATGCTTGAAGGAGAAGGAGATGTGCAAGCTTTAACTGCTATTGATGCTTGGAAACATTCTGATTTCTTGTGTAGGAATTATGTTCTTAATGGCCTTGTTGATTCACTTTATAATGTGTATTGTGTAACAAAGACAACCAAAGAACTATGGGACTCATTGGATAAAAAGTATAAAACTGAAGATGTCGGGACAAAAAAATTTGTGGTTGCCCGATTTCTTGACTATAAAATGGTGGATGGAAAAACTGTTATGTCCCTCGTCCAAGAACTTCAAGTCCTCCTACATGACATGCATGCCGAGGGTATGTGGTTTAATGAGTCATTTTCTGTTGCTTCCATGATTGAGAAGCTACCCCCTAGTTGGGTTGATTTCAAGAATTACTTGAAACCTAAGAGAAATGATATGTCCATTTAGGACCTTATTGTTGACCTTCGAATTGAAGAGGACAATAGGATAGCTCAAAAGAGTAGTTATACCCCTACTTCTGAGAAAGCTAAAGTGGTGGAGCATGTTCAAACTTCTGTGAAGAACAAATCTGGAAAGGGAAAATTCCAAAAGAAAGGAAAGGGTTCAAACTTGGGAACCAAAGGTGGAACTTTTAAGAAAAAGTTTCAAGGAAATTGCCATAACAGTGATCAACGGGGTCATCGAGCTGCAAATTACAAGCTTCCAAAGAAGGCTAAGGAGGCAAATGTTGTGGAGAAGATAACCAAAGATGTGTCTGACATCAATCTTGCAACGGTTATTTCTGAAGTTAATCTTGTGGAGTCCAATCCAAGGGAGTGGTAGATTGATATGGGAGCTACCCGTCATGATTGCTTGAATAGAGAAGGGTTCATAAACTTCAAGGTTGTAGATAATGGTAACAAGATGTTCATGGGAAACTCAACCACTTCTGATATCCAAGGTGTTGGAAAGATTGTGTTGAAGATGACGTCGGGAAGAGAGTTGACGTTGAATGATGTGTTGTATGTACCCAAAATTCGTAAGAATCTTGTGTCGGGTTGGTTGTTGAACAAGCATGGTTTTCTCATGGTGTTTGACTCAGATAAATTTGTGTTAAACAAAAATGGTGTGTATGTGTAACATCCCGACTCCCAGGCATAATTTTGAAGCTTTTATATTCATATATTTAGACCTACTCGACGAGTTGGATACCCCAACTCGTCGTGTTGAAACCGATCAGGCCGCGTGAACTTTAGGACCTACTCGACAAGTTGGAGGACCAACTCGTCGAGTTGAGGCTGTGCTTGAAAACCCAAATTTTTAGGGTTTGCACCCTATTTAAAGGACGTTAGGTCCTCCCTCCATCCTCCCTTACCACCTTCACGTCCAGAAACAAACCCTAATCGAGCTAACCTCCTATTTTGAGTGTGTGTGAGGCTAAAGAGTGTGTGTTTGGTGCATTTCTTGAAGAGACTTAAAGATTTAGAAGCTTGGAAGTTGGAACGAGAAGGATCTTGTAGATCTAGCATCTACTTCGTTTTGGGATTCATTTGAAGGTAAAAAGTCATTACCTTGATCATTTTCTTGTTAGATCTCTCCATTCAAGAGTTTTGGGTCATTTCTAGCTTATTCTTGATGCATTTCTGGTATTGAGCATGGTTTGAAGTGAGGAGTTCAGATCTGGACTCCTCTAGGCCCTCATGGACATAAAGTTCTTGACTTTAGCAAGCTTTGGCCTTTCTCCATGCCCTAAACCTCTTCCTAAGGCTATTTTGGGTGTTTTAACATCTTGAGGCCTGTCATGCACGTAAAATTCGCAACTTTATGTGGTAGCTACACCCTAGGAGGCTAGATCTACAATTTGGAGCCTTGGTTTCACATAAAAGCGTCTGAATGAGAAAAGGGATGAAGGAACTCGACGAGTTGCATAGCCAACTCAACGAGTTAGAAAGGGTTTACCCGCCTTCTGGATTTTGAGTGAACTCGACGAGTGGGTGAGATGACTCGGCGAGTTGATTTTGGGTTTTCCCAGTCTTCTGGACAATGAAGAACTCGACGAGTTACTCAGGTAACTCGGTGAGTTGATTCGAGTTTTCAGTTTCTGAGTTCTGAAGGAACTCGATGAGTCAGTAGATGAACTCGGCGAGTTGGGTCAGTATGGACTGTTGACCTTGATGTTGACTTTGACTAAGGGTTGACCAAGTTTGACTTCTGAGGGTATTTTGGTAATTTGGGATTCTAATGGAATCAGTTATATGGTGATTATAGGCAGTTTAGTTTGGAGCCGAGAGTTGGGGTTTGATCTTCTTGATTCAGCACTGCTTGTGAGGTGAGTTCTTCTCACTATATCAACAGGGTCGAAGGCACCAATGTTGGCCCTTCTTTTGAATTGTTATCCTGGTTATCGCACGATGATATGCTTAATGACCTGTTAGGTTGGTATCCTGGTATATATAATGATGCTATGTTAGTAACCTGTTAGGTCAGTATCCTGGTATATAGGATGATGTTATGCTTAGTGATCTGTTAGATCGGCCTGACTGGTTGTATATGTTAGCATTTGTTATCTATGTATTGATTGTATGCTTGAGGGTGGGTTGAGGCAGATCTTCTTTGTGTTGTAGGCCAACATACCCTGGGTTGCTCGGATAAATTGAAGGCCCAATAGGGTGTACTAGTCAGGCCGAAGGATTGGAGAACGGTCTAGACAGGATGAAGGCTCGGTAGGACGGACCAAACATGCTGAAGGTTCTGAGAGCGGGCCAGACAGACTAAAGGCCCGGTGAGGGCGGTCCAGTCACATTATAGACTCTATATGCATGTTGTTTGTAATGATATGGTTAAGGTTTTTATTGTGTTGTTGTCTTGGGGGAACTCACTAAGCTTCGGGCTTACAATTTTATATTTTGTTTCATGTACTTCGGATGATCGCCGGAAGGCAAAGTCTTGATCGTGCACCTCCTCGCATTTTATGATTTTGATTTATGGGATACTTTGATATGAAACTATTTTGTAATAAGTAATGGTTTTTGGATGCTTGAAAAAGCTTTAAATTTTTATGAATTTTATGGATGTTACAATATGTGGGTAAGGGATATGTTGATAGGGGTCTGTTTAAACTTTGTGTAATGGCTCTTAAGCCAAGTGACAATGATAATGAAATGAATAACTCTTCTACTTACTTGCTTGAGTCTTCAAATATATGTCATGCTAGATTAGGACATGTTAATTTTGATACTCTTCGTCGGTTAATTAAACTCAATCACATACCACACTTTCACATTGACTCAAAATACAAATACAACACTTGTGTTGAATCAAAATTAACATGACAATCTTTGAAGTCCATTCAAAGGACAACAGAACCACTTGGATTACTTCACACCGATGTGTGTGACATGAAATCAATTCCATCTAAAGGTGGAAATAAATACTTTATCACTTTCATTGATGATTGCACTAAAGTATGCTATGTCTATTTACTTAAAAGTAAAGATGAGGCTATAGAGATGTTTAAAGTGTATAAAAGTGAAGTTGAGAATCAACTTAATAAGAAAATTAAAGTACTAAGAAGTGATCGCGGAGGTGAATATGTATGACCGTTTGAGGAATTTTGTGCAACTCATGGTATCATACATGAGCTTACTGCACCTTATTCACCACAACAAAATGGCATGTCAGAAAGGAAAAATCGGACCTTAAAGGAAATAATGAATGACATGTTTTTAAGTTATGGGCTGCCACCCTCAATGTGGGGGGAAGCTATACTTTTAACAAACTACCTTTTAAATAAGGTCCCACGAAAGAAATCGTATAAAACACCATACGAGTTATGGTCAAGTATAAAACCGTCCTACAAATACCTTCGAGTATGGGGGTGCCTTGCAAAGGTTGTGGTACCTGCACCCAACGTGGTTAAGATAGGACCCAAGACTGTTGATTGCATATTTGTTGGATATGCACAAAATAGTAGTGCATATCGATTCCTTGTGCATGACTAAAAAAAATCTAGAAATTCATAAAGGCACAATAATGGAGTCAAGAAATGCATCATTCTTTGAGAATGTGTTTCCATGTCTTCATAAGGTTAAGATAAATGCTTCAAAGACAATTTAGCACAGTGAATCCTCTTATGAAGAAGAAATAGAGGAAGAAACAGAGACCCATAGAAGTAAAAGGGAACGAGTGGAGAAGTTATTTGGAGATGATTTCTACACTTACATGGTTGAAAGAGAGCCTCAAACTTTCAAAGAGGCAGTCACCTCTTCCGAAGGACCTCAATGGAAAGAAGAAACTAAAAGTGAAAATGGATTCCATCTTGCAAAACCATACATGGGAGCTAGTAGATTTACCTGAAGGTTGCAAACCACTAGGCTATAAATGGATTTTCAAGAAGAAAATGAAAGCGAATGAAACCATTGACAAGTACAAGGCAAGACTAGTAATAAAAGGCTATAGACAGAAAAGTGGCCTTAATTACTTTGATATATACTCTCCTGTCACACGTATTACATCCATTAGATTGGTACTTGCATTCACTTCTATAAGAAGTCTTTAAGTACATCAAATGGATGTTAAAACAACTTTTCTAAAAGGGGATTTAGTAGAAGAAATCTACATGGAACAACCAGAAAGGTATGTTGCCCTAAGACAAGAATCAAAGGTTTGCAAACTAGTGAAGTCATTATATGGGTTGAAACAAGCCCCAAAAACAATGACATCAAAAGTTTAACCATGTGATGTTGGAAAATGGATACAAGATTAATGAATGTGACAAGTGTGTTTATGTTAAAAACACAAGTGAGGGTTATGTTATCTTGTGCGTTTATGTTGACGATATGCTTATTGTTGGTAGCAACAATAAAATGGTTCAATCAACAAATGACATGCTAAAGGCAAGATTCGACATGAAAGATAGGGTTTGGCAGACGTCATCCTTGGTGTGAAGATCACAAGGACTGTAAATGGACTTAATTTAAATCAAACCCATTATTTGGATAAAATTCTTGAGAAGTTCAACTCCGATGATACATGTAACATCCCGAGATTTTTGCAGGTATTTATGAACCCTTCCTCTATCATTACCTTGTCATTTATAGTCCTTGGGGTTGGAAGTGCAGAGTCAAGATAAGTTTAAGGGCCAAAGTTGCAACCTTGGGCCAAGAAGGAGTAAGCTGCACATACATAAGAGTACGCTAACATACAAAGGTCCGCCTTAGTACGCTGGGCGTAAACTTGTGTACGTTGGGCGTACTAATGTCAGGATGAAACCCAAATATTTAAGGTTTAGGGGCTATATAAGCAATATTATGACCACCTAACCTTCCCTTACCCCAGCCTCCACTGCTTAGAGTTGTTTTTCCCAAACCATAGCCATTTTCTTGAGTGTTTTAAGAAGAAAGTGTTACATTGAGGAGTTAGAAAAGAAGATCAAGCTTGTAAATCTGAAGTTGGGTTGTGCCCTAGAAGCTCCAGAAGGTAAAAAGATTCAAACTTTATGCATATATGTATAGATCTTGCCATTTTGCTTTAAAGAACCATTTTTTGTCCTAAAAAGTCCCAAGATGGTGCATGGTGTGACTTGGAAAAAAAGAACTGTCCTTCTAGACTATTGAAGGGGATTTGAGTGATAAAAATGAGGTCCCAATAGCTGAATGTGTCCCATGCATGGAGTAAGAAGGTCTTAATGGATTAAGGCCAAGTATTAAGAGCTTTTTGGACGTCCAAAGTGATAAAGTTCGTGACATTATGGGTCCTAAGCACGTTAGGTCACTGGATCTGAAGTTTGGCCTTAAGTGCTTAAGCCATTAATCACTTAATAAGATTTTGGCAAACCACTGCGTACGCCCAACATAAATCCAGTACACCCAGCGTACTGGGTCAACCACCCCAATGGTGGTCAAAAATCTAGACGAGTACACCCCGCGTACCAGAGGAGTATGCCTCGCGTACGTCCTCTGTTGGACCTTTGACATTTGGGCTGTTTATGGACTAATTGGATTTGGAACTTTGTTGGACTTTATGAATAAGAATGTAACATCCTGAAATTCAGGTGTGTCTCTTTAACCCTTCTTCTTTTCCAAGTTGTCATGTTTAACCCTTAAAATAAATAATGTGGCAAATTAGTACGCTGGGTGTACTGAAGAGTACGTTGTGCGTACTCATACGCTTAAGTTGGAAACGGACTCGCCTAGGTACGCTGGGCGTACCCAGGGTTACGCTGGACGTAGCGGGACCATATGCAAACCCTAATTGTGGCTTGAGCACTATAAAAGGAATGTTAAGGCCTTATCCTTAGCCACCATTTCAGAGAGTGAAACCCTAATAGAGAGCTACCCTTCGTTCCTAGCTTGTGTGTGTGTTCTAAGCTTGAAAGTACCATTTCAAGGTGGTGAAGGAGAAGAGGAGGCTATTATAGGAGCTAGAAGTTGGTGGACAAGAGTAGATCCGAGTTCTACAGAGGTTGGAGCTTCTTTCTGAGGTAAAAAGCTCAAAACTTTCCTTGTCATTTTTTATGTATGCTTCTTGGACCAATTTCTAGGGTTGTGGGTCCCAAGGTGGAGAATTTATGAGCAAATGGTCTCCATAAGCCTAGATCTGCCATATTTCAGGGTAATATGAGTTGTATGTTCATAAAAATCCAATCTTGGACGTGAACATTGAGCCATGCATGAGATCTAGACTTTATGAGGAAAGAGCAAAGGAGTTGGAGTGATTAGGGACCTTTACAGCCATGCAAAGGCTTAAAGATCTTGACTTTATGGATTAAATGGACTTAGAGAAGTCAGATCTGGAGTTTGAGTTTATGTCTTAACCATTTAAGACCAAAATCCAAGAAAGATTGAAACCGAGACCTACACTAGGCGTAACTCTCAGAACGTGTAGCGTAAGGGGTTGAGACCCCGATTCTGGATCGTCGGCGTACGCCTTGTGTACAGAGATAGTACGCGCCGCGTACTGCCCCATGTTGACTTTCATTGACTTTTAGGGTTTTGGTCAACATTTGGACTTTTGGGTTGGGGAGGGGTAAAATGGTCTTTTACCCTTCTGTGGGATTGTAGGAAGGGATTTAATCTAGCCTTTAAGAGCCATTAATTATTTGAGGATACTGTTTATGTGATTAGGCGGGTTCTAGATCAGTGTTTTCGTGTGCGAGATTCTCCGAGATACCCGAGGTGAGTCTTCTCACTATACATTACCTAGAGCGGTATTTATGTGTAGACCGGAGGGTCTTGTATGCTATGTGTATATAAGAGATTATGTGCATTTTGTTATATGTATGCTATGTCTTGTATAGACTGGGCCAGAGGGCTCAACGATATAGACTGGACCGAAGGGTTAAACGATATAGATTGGGCCGAAGGGTCCGACGAGCTATGACCGGGCCAGTGGGTCCAACAAGCTATGAGACTGGAGGGTCCCGCTGAGACACATCGACCGGAGGGTCGTACTGTAGCCTCGAGTGGCATATGTGTTGTATGTGGTATTTTGGGGGACTCACTAAGCATTTATGCTTACAGTTGGTGTGCTATGTGTTTCGGGTACTAGCGAGGATCGCGGGAAGGCGCCGGCATGATCCGTACACACTCATAGAGTTTACGTTTTGAGATTTTGGGATGTGATTTTGTTATGATAATAGTGGATACATTATGTTTTGATATTATCTTATGAATAAAAGTGTGTTTTAAAAATGAAAAATTGTTTTGGAAATTTACGTTGTTACAAAGATCATTTGGGCCAAATTTTGATAATGGATCTTGGGATTAGGCCCAATTAGGGAGTTGGGCCCAATTTGGTAAAATTGGGCCAATAATGGGCTTTACATAAGGACTTTCAAGATTTTGGATTTGGCATTGGGTTTTGGCCCAATAGAGAGAAAGGACATGATGGATTGTGTGGACTGCAGTTAAGACTGTTATTTTGTGTATTGACTTAGTATCTATTCTGTTATAGTTCGGGATTTTCGGTGAAATAGCAATCAGAGATTTTCAGTACTTCGACACTACTTGCGAGGTAAGTTATCCTCACTATATTGAAGGGTCTAACGCACCAAGGCCGACCCTTTGGATTGTTATCTGGATATGTTATGCTAGTATGATCTGCTAGATTGGTATCCTGGTAGATAGGATGGTATTGTGTGGTATGATCCCTTAGATCGGTTTGTTTATCTATAGACTGTTATGTGATTATTTGTTATATGTGCAGATCCTGTTTGGCGGTTGAGGCTTATCTGCTTTGTGCGAAAGCCAATAGACCTGGGCATTCCAACCTATTGGTTGTGGGTCGTGAGTATTCCATCCCGAGGATGATTGGACTCATAGTATGTGGGCATTCCAACCTATTGGTTGTGGTCCTGGGGTATTCCATCCAGAGGATGATTGGACCCATAGTATGTTGGCACTCCAACCAGATGGTTGAGGACCTGGGGTATTCCAACCCGATGGTTGATGGGACCCATAGTATGTTGTTTATGATTATATGTATATTATTGTGTGTATGGGTATTTTGGGGGAACTCACTAAGCTCTCGGGCTTACAGTTTCAGTTTATTATTTCAGGTACATCAGGGGATCGCGACAAGGCAAAGACGTGATCTTACAGCTCCTCATCTTTTATGACTTTGTTTATGGGAGACTCTGATATAGACTACTTTGAAAGCAAATTTGTAATTACTATTGGCTTTTAAATATTTTAAAAAGTTTAAATTTTCCATGATTTTTATGGGTGTTACAAGTTGGTATTAGAGCCTCAGTTTGAGTGAATTGGAGGAACATTCGTGTGAATCTAGTCTCAAATCAAGGAAGAATTTTTAGAATAATTTTAAATTGGTTTTCAAAATGAGAAAAGGAGGATGCAGGGTGTACGATCAACCGGAGCCAGTAAGTAGACCCCAAAATACCATACGGTTATTTGATATTATGATATATTAGAGCAACATGCTAGTACTAGGCTAGGGATCTTCTGGAATTTCATGATAGAATTGCCTGATTACATGATGCCTTCTAGCCTAGCGTTTTCCTTATATGATATTGACATCATTACTGTAGTTACTCATGTATGCATCAAAGGTGTACATAATTAAGATCTTATAGCCTTAGAATGTTTGGTTTGGCCTTATGTTTTGTTCTTGTCTTATAGGGGGCTTAGGGTCCAGCGTTATGTATGGCTAGCATACACTAGTGCTACAGGGTTAGTGGAAGTTTCATGGATGGGTGGGTTGTGTGAGGCCGGTAGGTCAGTTGCGAGACAGTTAGCCTTCCTCTAGGAGTGAGGTTGAGCGACCACCATGTGTATGTATATTGTTAGGGTGTTGTGGTGATACTTGAGACCACTATGGGTAGGAGTGGAAGGTAGTATAGGTCCGTCCTACTGAAAGCACAGGACCCATATGCGCAGCAAGGAAGTCACAACCCCTAGGGTTTAGTCGGGAGTTGGTTCCTAGTTATTTATGCAGATTGTCTATATCTTCCTGTTATATTTTTCAGTATGGTGGTTACGAGGCGTTTTGTGACTGGATCCGGATCGGGATCAAGACAGGGCGATCAGGAGGCCCCGACAGCGCCTGAGGTTATCGGCCAGGAGGGGCCAGTGTTGAAAGAGGATCGTGTTAGTGACATCATCCGCGAGGAGGTGGTCGAGATTGTCCAGGGTCTGATTCCGGAGTTGTTTAGGTCTATCAAGATCGCTATGATGAAGTACTTCGATGACAGATACGCAACCCTTGCAGAGACGGCTGCCGCTGCAGTTACATCGGTGTAACAACAATAGGAGGAGGAGTAGGAGCCAGTCGGGGCTTCCAGTACAGGGAATTCGATAACACAAAAACCCCTACTTTTGATGGGACTCAGGACCCCATCAAGGCCATGAGGCGGGTTTCTGATGTGGAGGGGTGTTTCTTTACTTGCTTGTGTCCTACTGACCAGCAGGTCACGTGTGCCTTAAACCTGCTGAGGTCCGGGGCCAAGGACTGGTGGAGATTGACGACTGGGTCGTACACTGATGAGTAGAGAGCTGCTGTTACTTGGGAGAAATTTAGGGATATGTTCCGTACTCGCTACATTCCACGGGTTGAGAGGGAACGATTGGCTCAGGAGTTTTTGAGTTTGAGACAGGACGGGGAGTCGGTGATAGAGATCACCCACATGTTCACACAGAGGGTGATGTTCTACCCAGATGATACGTTATCTGAGCATGCTCAAGACTGACATCTGACAATTTGTGTCTACCCAACGATGTGCTACTCTTCTGGAGTTGCAGGAGGCTGCGAGGCAACATAAGTTGGAGATTGAGCTGCAGTTGAGGGAGCAGCGACAGGCCACGACATAGTCGCAACCGATGCCAAAGCGGTCTAAGACCGCTGATACCAGGACTGGGGGACAACCATGCTGCACTTGTGGGAAATGCGGAAAGGATCATTCAGGGATGTGCCGATCAGGGAGTGGGTGCCACCGATGTGGCAAGCCGGGCCATCTGGCCAGGGATTGCAGGCAGCAAACTTCGACTCCCGGAGTCAGACTTTGTTATCATTGTGAGTAGGTGGGCCATATGAAGGTTCAATGTAATCTACTAGCCGCCAAGTCGGCGCAGGCTCCAGCGCCAACTACATTGAGGATTTCGGATGGGAGGCCAGTTAAAGTAGAGCCTCCGAAAGCTCAGGGGCGTGCCTTCCAGCTTACAGCCGAGGATGCCAGAGCAGAATCATACATGGTTGTTGGTATGTTTCTACTCTCTATTTCTTTTATTATATTTGTTTTATGCTTATCTGTTGTACCTGTGATTAGGTACGTTTTTAGTGAACTCTTTGCCTATATTGGTTTTATTTGACTTGGGGGTGATTCGGTCGTTTTTATCTCAGACATTCAGTAGGGAGTTCAGTGTGCCAGTAGGCGAGCTAGAGTGTCTGTTACGAGTCTCCATCGCCAACGAACATGGGGTTTCCGCTTCTTCGGTCTACCGAGGATGTGAGTTGGAGATCTTCGAGGTATCCTCTCTGATAGACTTGATTCTGATTCCCATGGGGGAGGTGTGCGTGATTGTGGGGATGGACTGGCTTAGTCGATTCGGTGCCATGATTAATTGTGAGGGTCAGCGGGTGGTAGTTCGAACCCCAAGTGGGGGAGAACTGATTGTATATGTCGAGGGCACTAAAGTTGGATCAGGGTTTTGTTCAGCTGCCAGGGATCAGCACGGGTGTTCGGGTTAACTAGCGTATGTGGTCGATACGCGGGTCAGAGATCAGACTCCAATTTTAGAGGTTCCAGTGGTTAGAGAGTTTGCTGACGTGTTCCTGGAGGAGCTACCAGGGATACCTCCGGAGAGGCAGGTCGAGTTCTAGATCGACCTGGTGCCGGGTGCGGCCCCTAACGCCAAGGCACCGTACCGACTAGTGCTACCTGAGATGTAGGAGCTGTCGTCACAGCTGCAGGAACTATTGGGCAAGCAGTTCATTCGACCGAGCAGTTCCCCATGGGGAGCACCGATCCTCTTCGTCAGGAAGAAGGACAGTTTGTACCGGATGTGCATTGATTATAGGGAGTTGAACAAGTTGACGGTGAAGAACCATTATCCACTCCCGATGATAGATGATCTCTTTGATCAGTTACAAGGCACATCTTAGTTTTCCAAGATAGACTTGAGGTTGGGATATCATCAGGTTCGGGTCAGAAAGGAGGACGTGGAGAAGACCGCATTTCAGACTCGTTATGAACATTACGAGTTCGTGGTGATGCCGTTTGGGCTTACCAACGCGCCAACAATATTTATGGACCTGATTAATCAGGTTTGCAGACCGATGCTTGACCGCTCGATAATCGTGTTTATTGATGATATATTGGTATATTCCAAGACCCGAGAGCAGCACGAGGAGCACCTCAGGGAGTTGTTGGGATTTCTGAGATGAGAACGGACGTATGCCAAGTTCTCTAAGTGTGAGTTTTGGTTACGAGAGGTCCAGTTCCTCGGACATCTCGTTAACCAGGAGGGGATTTTGGTCGACCCTGCTAAAATCAAGGCAGTCATGCAGTAGGAGGTGTCAAGATCTCCTTCAGATATCAGGAGTTTTCTAGGATTGCCAGGGTACTACTGTAGATTCATACGAGATTTCTCCAAGATTGCAATACCCCTCACTCGCCTGACGAGGCAGGGGGTGGATTTCCGGTGGGGCCTTGAGCAGCAAAGGGCGTTTGAGACCCTCCGACGGTGTTTGTGCGAGGATCTAGTTTTTACTCTCCCGGAGGGAGTTGAAGATTTTGTGGTGTTCTGTGATGCATCCATCATAGGTTTGAGGGTGGTCCTCATCCAGAGAGGACGAGTGATAGTCTATGCATCACAGAAGCTAAAGTCGCATGAGACGGGATACCCTACTCATGATCTGGAGTTGGGAGCGGTGGTATTCGCCCTTAAGATTTGGAGATATTACCTCTATGGGGTCCGCTGTACCATATACACGGATCACAAGAGCCTGAAACACATCATGGATTAGCCGAACCTGAACATGAGACAATGCAGGTGGTTGGATGTAGTCAAGGACTACGACTATGAGATCCTTTACCACCCCAGTAAAGCGAATGTGGTGGCGGACACTCTGAGCCGCAAGTCAGCTGAGTCTTCCATCCCAACGATATGTATAAGGATAGCGGTGGATTCTCCACTTGTGAGTTTGATTAGAGATGCCCAGGTTGAGGGCATGCGACCAGAGAATTGGAAACTAGAGAGGATTAGGGGCGAGAACGCCCGGTTTGTGCAGGATAGTTGGGGATTATTGACCTGATATGGTCAAGTATTGGTTCCGAAGTCTAGTAGGGTCAGACAGACAGTTATGGAGGAGGCTCACAAGTCTCACTTTTCTATTCACCCAGGGACACAAAGATGTATCGGGACTTGAGTTAGAGTTACTGGTGGTCGTGCATGAAACGAGAAATTGCTTGGTACGTCGAGAGGTGTTTGACCTGTAGGATGGTCAAGGCTGAGCATCAGAGGCTGCATGACCAACTGCATCCCCTGGAGATTCCCATGTGGAAATGAAAAGATATCACGATGGACTTTATTACCAAGCTGCCGAGGACGGCGAAGGGGTTTGATGCTATATGGGTCATCGTGGATCGATTGACCAAGAGTGCCTATTTCTTGGCTATACGGAAGAGTTCATCGGCCGAGAAGTAGGCCGATGTGTATGTCCGCGATATCATCACTCGCCACGGGGTTCCAGTCTTCATTGTTTCCGACAGAGATGTTAGATTTACCTCCCGTTTCTGGCAGAAGTTCTACGAGGAACTGGGCACGCGGCTGCACTTTAGCACAACATTTAATCCACAGACAGACGGTCAGAGTGAGCGGACCATTAAGACCCTCGAGGATATGTTGAGGGTGTGTGTCACTGACTTCGGAGGGAGTTGGGATTCCCACTTACCCCTTGTAGAGTTCACCTACAACAACACCTATCATTCCAGCATTGACACCCCGCGTTTCGAGCTGTTGTATGGGCAGAGATGTCGCACCCCGGTTTTTTGGGGTGAGGTTGGACACAGGGTGATGGGACGGACGGAGGTAGTCTTGTAGACTATCGAGGAGATTCAGCAGATTAGACAGCAACTGCAGACCGCTCAGAGTCGGCAGAAGAGCTACACCGACAGGCATCGATCTGAGTCGGTCACTGGATCTGAAGTTTGGGATTAAGTGCTTAAGCCATTAAGCAATTAATAAGATTTTGGCAAACCACTGCGTACGCCCAGCGTACTGGGTCAACCACCCTGATGGTGGTCAAACATCTAGACGAGTACGCCCCGCGTACATCCTCTGTTTGACCTTTGACATTTGGACTTCGGGTTTGGGTTGTTTACGGACTAATTGGATTTTGACCTTTGTTGCACTTTATGAATAAGATGTTTTGGGCCAAATTTTGACAATGGATCTTGGGATTAGGCCCAATTAGGGAGTTGGGCCCAATTTCGTAAAATTGGGCCAATAATGGGCTTAACATAAGGACTTTCAAGATTTTGGATTTGGCATTGAGCCTTGGCCCAATAGAGAGAAAGGACATGATGAATTGTGTGGACTGTAGTCAAGACTGTTATTTTGTGTGTTGAATTAGTATCTATTGTGTTATAGTTCGGGATTTCCGGTGAGATAACAATCAGAAATTTTCAGTACTTCGACACTACTTGTGAGGTGAGTTATCCTCACTATACTAAAAGGGTCTAAGGCACCAAGGCCGACCCTTTGGATCGTTATCTGGATATGTTATGCTAGTATGATCTGCTAGATCGGTATCCTGGTAGATAGGATGGTATGATCCGTTAGATCGGTTTGTTTGTCTATAGACTGTTATGTGATTATCTGTTATATGTGCACATGTTGTTTGGCGGTTGAGGCTTATATGCTTTGTGCGAAAGCCAATAGACCTAGGCATTCCATCTTTTTGGTTGTAGGCCGTGAGTATTCCATCCCTAGGATGATTGGACTCATAGTATGTGGGCATTCCAACCTGTTGGTTTTGGGCCTGGGGTATTCCATCCCGAGGATGATTGGACCCATAGTATGTTGGCATTCCGACCAGATGGTTAAGGGCCTGGGATATTCCAACCCGATGGTTGACTGGACTCATAGTATGTGTATTATTGTGTGTATGGGTATTTTGGGGGAACTCACCAAGCTCTCGAGTTTACTGTTTCAGTTAATTGTTTTAGGTGCATCAGGGGGTCGCGATAAGGCAAAGGCGTGATCGTACAACTCCTCATCTTTTATGACTTTGTTTCTGGGAGACTATGATATAGAATATTTTGAAAACAAATTTGTAATAACTATTCGCTTTTAAATGTTTTAAAAAGTTAAAATTTGACATGATTTTTATGGGTGTTACAATACTATTGTAGCTAGGACACCAATTGATACAAGCCATCATCTAAGTATAGAGGTGAAGGAGTTGCACAAGTCGAATATGCAAGAATTATTGGTAGTCTGATGTACCTTATGAGTTATACCAGACCTGACTTAGCTTTTGCAATAAGTAAACTAAGTAGATATACTAGTAATCCGAGTGATGAACATTATAAGAGTATTAAAAGATTATCACAATACTTAAGGGACACTCGCAATTATGGGTTGCACTATACAAGATATCCCGAGGTGATAGTAGGGTATAGTGATGCAAATTGAATATCTGACATTAAAGACTCCAAGTCAACTAACGGGTTTTTGTTCACACTTGGAGGTGAAGCTATATCATGGAAATCTTCAAAACAAACAGTTATAGCTAGATCCACCATGGAATCTGAATTTAGAGCACTTGATAAAAGTGGAGAAGAAGTTGAATGGCTAAGATAATTTTTTGAAGATATATCGGGATGGCCTAAACCAGTTTCTGTAATCTCAATCGATTGCGATAGTCAATCAAAAATTAGACGGGTGCAAAGTGCTTTGTATAATGGTAAGTCTCGACACATCCGTCGAAGACACAACACCATTCGACAACTACTCTCAACTGGAGTTATCTCAATTGGCTACATAAGGTCCAAGGATAACAATGCAGATCCGCTAACCAAGGGTTCAACAGGGAGTTAGTTGCAAAATCGTCAAAAGGAATGGGATTAAAACCCATGAACGAATAAGTTATTTTGAAGGAAAACCCAACCTAGTTGACTGGAGAACCCGAGATCTAGGTTTAATGGGACAACCTACTTGCATATAACATATCTGGATCACTGTGGGGGTAAACCCCAACCCATTCCTATAAATAACACCTATAAATAACAGTGATGCAAGTGAAGCTTATAGTAGTTGGTGATAAGTTGGAAATCATCAACTTTTAGCTTTTAATGTGTAGCACCCGGTTCCTGGTACGTAAATCTTATTTGAGTATTTCTCTTCTTTTAGCCTTGGACTCAGCGAGTCATAGGTCCGAATCGCCGAGTGGATGCGGGACCCGGGACACGTTTAAGTTGGCGACTCGACGAGTCCATATCCTGGACTCGGCGAGTCACAGCTGTTGGATGAAACCCTAAGTTTCAGGGGTTTGCACCCTATTTAAATGAATTATCCACCCCAACCTCGCCCCCATTCACCCTCAGAGCCCTGTATCTCTCTCTAGCCTTGCTTCCTTGTGAGTTTGAAGTGTTTTGTGGTGTTCTTGAAGTTTCTTTGAAGGAAAAGAAGAGGGAATCAAGAAGAGGAGAAGGAGGCCAAGCATCTCTGTGTCATTCCAACGTTTCCCCTAAGGTATAGCTCGTTTCCCCTCTGTTTTTAAGCTTATTGTCCCTTATAGATCCATTAAATTCCTTTTTGAGCCATTTCCAAGATTATGCATGCTTGAGAGTTTGCAATAAGTCGATTGGCCTCTAGATCTAGGCAAGATTGAGCTCCAGGAGCTCAGATCTGTTAGCTTTATGGCCCCATGTTGCTTGTCCACCCTAGATCTACCCTTTTGAGGCATTTTGAGCCCTAAAATCCATATTGGTGAATATCTACACGTAAAGTTGGAAACTTTACGTGTGATTCGTGTCCTAGAAGTCCAGATCTGTGAATGGCATGGACTGGAATCGAGCAAATCCGTGTATTTAATGGGTGCATGGCAACGACTCGGCGAGTCGTTCATGTGACTCGGCAAGTCTGTTCGCGAGTCTCCGAGTTTGTCCCCTTTTTGTAGTGTCGAGTGAGCAGTGAGTCATGGGGTGTGACTCAGTGAATCGGAAGCTGAACTCATCTTTGGAGGTACTCGGTGAGTCAATGCCCTGACTCGGCGAGTTCAAGGCAATCTCCTTAGACCAAGAACAGACTCGGCGAGTTGTTCATACAACTCGGCGAGTCTTAGCATAAGTGTTCATCGGATGAAGATGAACTCGACGAGTTGTTCATACAACTCGGCGAGTAGGATGAAGGACTTGAATATCAGTTTAGAAGGAGAACTCGTCGAGTCGTCGCCTAACTCGACGAGTAGAAACGAGATCCAGGACAATCGTTTGGGTAGGGACTCGGCGAGTTGGAAAGCCAACTCGGCGAGTCGGGTCAACTGAAAGTTGAGTCTGTCTGTGACTTAGGGCATGATCGGGGGTAAAATGGTCATTTTACCCAAAGGACAGTTAGCAGTGTTTGATTGGGTACGTTGTGGGAATTGCAGCCGGAGGATTTCCGGAGCAGCAGCAGTAGACAGTCAGTTCCCGATCAGATCAGCAGCTACTTCGAGGTGAGTTACCTTCCAGTAGCGGTGGGTCTACGACCACAATGCCGGCCCACCGGTAGGAGTTGTATGTTAGATGATTGTCTTTGTGATATCATCTAGGTTTGCTACTACCTGATATGTTATATGCTGGCATGATATGTATATGTGATAGTTGTAGAGTTCGGTTGTTAGGACCGAAGGGTAGGTCAGACACCCCAGATATGTCTGATAGTACGTGATGATATGTTTGCATGCTGGCTTGTTATGTTATATGCGATAAAGGTAGTAAGAGGGGACTAGTCCCCGAGGATCGGTTGTTAGGACCGATGGGTAGTCAGCACCCCAGAATGGCTTGACACGGGTAGTCAGCACCCCAGAATGGCTTGACACGGGTAGGACGACACCCCAGAATGGCCATACCGGGTAGTCGGCACCCCAAAATGGCTTGGCAGTATGTATGTTATGTGTTTGTATGGTATGTGGTACAATGGGGGAACTCACTAAGCTTTGTGCTTACAGTTTTCAGTTTTGGTTTCAGGTACCTCCTCAGCTAGGGGAAAGGAGTCGGCGCGGTAGCAGCATGTCACACACACACTCTCTGGTTTCCGCATTTACGAGCTTCACTGGGATTTGTACTCTGATATTTTGATTGGTTGTATGATTTGGCATTTAGACATGGTTCACGTTGTGTTATGGTTTGATCAACAATGTTTTTAGTTATTAATATTTTCTAAAGTAATGTTTTAAAACAAAATTTTTGGTCATGAAAATTGGGTCGTTACATAATGATTACGATATAATCACCTATGTGAGAGAGAAGTGGGGTCGCTTCAAAGAGAATTGAATGGGCAAGTTCCTAAGAGCTCTTACAGAACCATCCAAGTGTCCACGACCAAATGTAACACCCCGAATCCTGGATGAGAAATTTAAGAATTATAATGCACTTTGGAGGACCTACTCGACGAGTTGATTGGTCTCGACTCGTTCTGTAGGGGCTGAGTTGGCCACGCGGGTTATGAAGTCTACTCGTCGAGTCGAAGGGTTGGACTCGACAAGTTGAGTCTGTAATGAGAAAACCCTAATTTTAGGGCTTGCACCCTATTTAAAGGCCCTTAAGCCCTCATTTCCGCCTCCCTGTCCATTTTGACACACTGAGAGAAACCCTAGACGAGTTGTAGTCGTTGTGTGTGTGTGTGTGTGAGAGAGAGAGAGAGAGAGAAAGAAAGGCTAAAGATCTTGTGTTTAAGTGAATTTTTAGAAGATGGTTGAAGAGCAAGAAGGTTTAGAACGATAATAATCTTTGGATCTAGTGTTCTTTCTGTGCTAGCTTTCGATTGGAGTTAAAAATCTATCTCCTTGATCATTCCTTTTGTTAGATCTTATTCTAGAGAGTTTTAGGGCTTTATCCCATCCGTCTTTTGGTTTGGAGTTGTTGAGCTGGTCATGGAAGTTGAGATTACAGATCTGAGTTATATGAGTCCCTATGAGCCCAAAGATTCGAGCTTTATCAAGCTTTGGGCAAGTCTGCAAGCACAAAGACCTTTATGGAGCTTGTTTTGGTATCTTAAGCCCTATATGTCATGCATGAACGTAAAGGTTGCAGCTTTACGTGACGAATCAGCCTTAGGAGGCTAGATCCAGAGGATGAGACCTTATTTCTGTCCAAAATCGTCTGAATGAAGAAATAAAATGAATAGACTCAATGAGTCGGTTAGGGTTTACCTGATGGTTTGGACGCACGGAAGACTCAACGAGTTGATGAGACAACTCAACGAGTTGAGAGGGTTTTACCCGTCTTTGGATTTAGAGTGGACTCGACGAGTTTATGAGACAACTCGAAGAGTAGGTAGGATTTTCTTGATCTTTGGACGTTGCATAAACTCGACGAGTTGGCTAGAAACTCGGCGAGTAGAGTCGGGTTTTTGCGAATTACTGAGTTCCGAGGGACTCGACGAGTTCATGAGTTGTACTCGGCGAGTTGAGTCAACATGGATTGTTGAATTGGGTGTGGACTTCTGTTAACTTTTAGAGTTGGATCAGTTTTGACTATTGACTGTTGTTAACTTTAGGGTTTTGGTCAACTGTGGATTTTGGAGGCTATGGAGGGGCGGGGATTTGACCAGCAGCTCGAGTGTGGGATACATTTCTTTACTCTGTGATGTGAGTCTTCTCACTATACTTACCTTGAGTGGTAATTTGTTTGACCGGATGGTCTTGTATGTTATTATTGAGTATTGTGATATTATGCATTATGTCTTTATGATTTATGCGATATGTTGTTCTATGCTTCTATTGAGTTAGGACCGGAAGGTCCAAACCGAGTTGTGAGGCCGAAGGGTCCTCACTGAAATACCAGGACTGGAGGGTCCGACCCAAGCTGTGGGACCGGAGGGTCTTCACTGAGACACATGGCCAGAGGGTCCTTATCGAGACATAGCCATGAGAGGCTAACTATTTGTGTGTGTGGTATTTTGGCGAACTCACTAAGATTTGTGCTTACCGTGTTGTGTAATATGTGTTTTAGGTACTTCTGTAGATTTCGGGAAGGCAAAGGCTCGATTGTACACACCTGTTTGAGAGAATTAATGAGGATTCTGGGATATTATTAGTTATTTCATTGAGTTGTGTTTTGACAAATGATACATTGTGGTTTTTGAGAAAATGTGATAATGAGTTTTAGGTGATTTAAAAATGAAAATTTTGTTTGAAAATTTACGGTGATACACCAAAACGGACACATCAATAAGAACCTAACTATGTCAGGGAGAATCATGTGAGACATGTATTGATCATTTACAAAAATGGCAGAACAGTTCAAGGACATCGAGTTTACTGGTCCGCTAGTAAAATAAATATGTATCTGAAGGGAAGGTCAAAGGGTCAAACCTTCATATCCTGTGTATGATTCAACTGCTGGATTTTACCTAAAGCAACATGGAACTGGGGATGCTGAAGCAATTTTCATTCATGCGGGGGATTGTTGGAAAATTAATTTTATTAATTTCCAAAAATGGATTTTCTCCATTTTTTAGCACAAAATTTGGACTCTAAATATAATCAAAATGAGTTATGAATTACATATTTGTGTTCTCCTTCGTGATATCTTCGTTTCGATATATCACACGTCCAAAACAGATTAAAAATGAATGAGAAATTACTTGTCAAAGTAGGGAAATTGGAAGAGAAAATAAAGGAGTTAAGTGGGTTTTAAAACTCATCCTACATTGGTGGGAGAATGAAAAAGAAATTGGTTTATAACTACAAAGACTAGCTACCTTTGTAAGACTTATTCGAACCAAGGCTCTCTCTTGCGCGCCCATGCAAGGGGGTACAAGTGTGAGTTAAATTGGCTTCGAGCCACTAAACTTGTGTGCGGGCACAAATGCACCACCAGTCGACCAGAAAAGTTCAAGGATCTTTTTGCATTTTTTCCTTTTACTTAACAGTTACAAAAACGAATTAAGAGCTATTAATCATAGATTTCGGTTTTGATTTCTTGATTAATTTTCTTATTTAATTGTGACAGTTACAATTTCGTTTTAATTACATCGGTTACATTGGGTAGTATATATATACAACGCCTGTGTGATTGATTCGATACACCGAATGAAACGAAATCACTCTCTTCCTCTCTTGCGCTTCTGCTTAATTTTTTCTTTCTTGCTACAACCAATATATAATCCGGGCCAAGTGGGGGTTCCAACAATCTAGAAAAATTGATTTCTACTGTTGTATATTGGGAAACAAAAACTCATATAGGGCGAATTTGTTTTAAGGAAACTGTGTTAAACACTGGCCTCAGTCAATAATTTTTAGGGTTTTGTTCTTTCATACAATTTTGGGTTATATTTTCCTAACAATCTATTTC
The DNA here is from genome assembly GCF_051521515.1 of Lactuca serriola. Lineage (NCBI taxonomy): Eukaryota > Viridiplantae > Streptophyta > Magnoliopsida > Asterales > Asteraceae > Lactuca > Lactuca serriola. Next base: position 160,504,351 of record NC_136409.1, read on the forward strand.
GATGACTATTTCTACTATTACCTCAAGTGCTATCATTTTTTTAGGATTATCTTGTTTGTTAGTTAAAAAAGCAAAAGTTGTCAACTACATGAAAACTGATGATTTATTCAAATTACATGAACTAATTTGATCAAATATAACAAATCACAATCTCTAAAGCAAAATAATAAATAACTTTATTTAGTAATTTCTTATGAAATTTTAAGAAACCACTAACGATTTCATGGAATAACCAAAGCTCGTAAACTGTAGTTTGGACTTTGGATTCGGGAATACCAAGCTGGTAACCCATGAAACTCAAGACAATTGGGTTAACTAAAGCTATTTAATTTGAGCCCATCCAAAATGTTGCCCCATATCGAGAAAATATATATATATATATATATATATATATATATATATATATATATATATATATATATATATATATATATATATATATATATATATATATATATATATCTCAAGGATCCAATGAACTAATCTAAGGTATCGAAATTTAAAACGATTAACGAAAAAACGATTAACGAAAAAAAGAAGAATTGTAGACTTTTACAATGTACGCAAATGCAACGAATTATAACAAAACTCATTTTGTTTTTTTTCGTTTAACTTTTTTAGTCTTGTTTTTATCAAAAAAAAAAAGTCGAATATACCATTGTTCATTAATTTTTGTTCCATTTTCATAGAGATTCATATTAATATAAAAATATGATTTTTTTTTTTTCAAAAAAAAAATCACACTTAATTTCTTTGTTTTTTGAAAAGTTAAGGCTTATTCTTTAACGAAAAATTTCAATAAATGTATCAGAATTTATATTTTTTGGTATTCTTTAAACATAAATTCATACTTATGTAGAAAAAATAAAAAATTCAATATAGATTCACATTGTGAATCTAAGCAGATTCATACTATGAATAGAGTTTTTTTTAATCCATATTAATATATAAATTTCAATAGTAAGTTAGATTAATATTATGAATCGAGGTTTTTTTTTTATTGATGTTGATGTCAATTAATGAGGACAAAAAATTAAAATTTTTGGTATATTAGTTTTTTTTTTTGGATAAAAATAAACTTAAATATTGAAAAATAACAATAAAACGAAGTGGGGGGCTTTTTAAAAAAATTATTTTTTATATATCAACGCTGATCTCTAAGGAAAGTGGACGAAGTGGGTTTTTTTTTTTTTTTTTTTTGACTTTACACATCAAAAAATCGCATCTTTTTTCTAGAATTTCGCTAAACAAAATAAAAAATCAAAATTTTTTTCTTTTTTTTTTTATAAAAAAAATTTCAAAAAAGTTTTCAGCGATTTTGTGATGTCTAGGTATTTTTTTATGTATTTTTAGGGGTTTTTTGTTTTCCATATAACCCTTCCTTATAAATGCATTAAAAAAAATATTTAAAGACCACAACTTTTTTTTTGAATTTTTTTAATGAAAAAATCGCAGGTATTTTTATAAAATCGCTGAAAAAAAATCGTTTTTTTTCTCGGTTTTTTTACAAATTTTTTTCAGCGAAATTAAAGTAGAAGTAGCGATTTTTCTATATAAAAGGTCAAAAAAAAAAAGATTTGGGGTCTGTAAGTATTTTTTTTTTTATGTTTTTATGATTTTTAGAGTTTTTGGTTTCCCATAAAACCTCTATATATATATATATATATATATATATATATATATATATATATATATATATATATATATATATATATATATATATATATATAATTTCGAAATGATAACATAATAATGAGCGAAACTATACAAAAAATACAATTAGTGACAGAAAAAAAAAAAAAAACTAATTTCATGGATCCACTAGTCAAAAAAAAAATAATAACGAGCGAAACTATCCAAAATCGTCATTTTGGGTCAAACAGACTTTAATTAGTACCAATGGTCTAAAAAGTTTTATTTTGCTCTGTGTTTTGTCTGATAATTCATGTTTTAGTGTCGTGTATATGTATTAAACATTAACTTGTGAAACACAACAACACGAATTGTAAAACATGTGCTGATATCAAACATGAACACGACAAATAATTAATCATGTGTCATTGACACATGACACAACACAAATAAACATGTTTTTAACCGTGTTACACAAAAATATGGATTTACACGAACTTATACACGAATTTATACATGCATTGTCTAATATTGTTCTTTAAGCTAGGAAGCCATGCATTTAATATCGTATGATATGCGAATGATAAAGAAAATATGTTGTTTGATATTATAAATACGTTCAATCTTACATAACTATTGTCATTAACACACATTCTCACTAATTAAATCGTCTATAAGGTTATTATACATTTATTATTATTATTTTCATTTCTGTCAGAATGTTTATTGGGTCGTATTTTGTCAAAATGAAAATGAGTGAAAAACGATGTGTGAGAACAAAAATAAATAATAATAAGCGAGAATGCATGAAAATGACGATATTTTTATAAGGTTGAACGTATTTTCATTGCTAAACAACTTATTCTCTTAGTAATTCTTATAACATACGATATCCGCACAATAATTAGTTAGAATACTTGAGTCTAGCTCTCTTTCTCTCTCTCTCTCTCTCTCCCTCTCCTTCTCCCTCTCCCCCTCTCTCTCTCTCACTCTATCTCTCTCTCTCTCTCTCTCTCTCTCTATATATATATATATATATATATATATATATATATATCCGAGGTAATAACTTAATTATTTTGACCAATAAAATAATAATGTTGTAAAAGAGAACAACACCTCCGGAAAATTTTTAAAAATAAGGTCCTTGACAGTAAATTACTTTTAGTAAAAGAGAACAACATTTCCGATAAATTTTATTAGTATAAAAAATATAATACAATAGCATATTTGAGAGTCCCCATATATGGAAAGAAAAAAGCCCTTGTGAGGAGCCAAACAACCTATCAACTACAAAATTACATTAACAAGCTTTTTTTATGCAAAGTCAATAATAATGATATCAAGGTCATTAGTGTCCAATATATCTTTCTCTATGCATAATATGACCAAACCATTTAATATTTCTTTTGGAAACACTTTATTTAATTCTCTAATTGGTCATTTTTCAACTAAAAGATCTTGTAATTTATTGTCAATAATATCCAAATTACGTGTATCATAAATGTCTAAAGGAGAACACATTGATGACAATCTTCATTCATCACGTTATCATTTTCATTAGTGATACATTACTATTCCTCATATTCTCATTTTCATTAGAAACATTCTCATTTTTGTTAGAATCATTCTCAATTTCATTAATGAAATCATTTGTTTCATTCATTACATTTTCATTCTCGTTTGTACTATTTGCATTACAAGTATCAATCTTTTTACAAATTTATACATAGATCCTGTTTTGATGTAATGTTTATTGTTCATTTTTTTCACTTCCAAATAAATGTTTTTTAGGAAACATGTTGCTATTTTAATCTTAAATAAAGCAATGATAATGAGAAAAAGAAGTAGACAAATGAAAACACCTCGTTATGATGTTCTGATGTTGATTATGAATTCAACAAAAATGCTAACAACCTAATATCCAACAAAATTACTTTATCGTCTTTCAATTTATCTATAACTTACAAAAATAAACACATATAAATAAAAAATTCAGTAAAATTAGAAATTAGTTTTCATCAATCCTGAAATCAGTTAATCAGAAATCAGAAAATTTAAACATAAATCTTTTTCAATCCAGAAATTAGATATCAATTAATTAGAATTTAGAAGCTCAATATCAGGAAAAAAAAAATTCAATCCAGGAATCAGACATCTGTTAATCATAATCCAATCGAGAAATTTAAAATTAGAAATACTTTTAAATCTAGAAATCTGATATTTATTTTCAGAATAAGAAATCATAAATAAGTTTTTATTTAGAAATCAAAATCAGAATAAAAAAATCAATTTTTATTCAACAATATTTTTCATTCATAAATCAAAATCAAAAATCAAAAATCAGTTTTAATTCAAAGAATTGGAAATCAATTTTTATTATGAAATCAAAAATCATTTTTCAATCACGATTCACAAATCTTATTCATTCATAAATTAAAAATCACTTACATTACTTATTCCAGTTTTTGTTTTCATTGGCATCTTGGCGAACTAGGTAAAAACAATTTTTAATAAGAGATTCAGATTATCAGATGAACAACTTGTAAACAATTAACCACTATGAGCAACTGAAGTGAGTGGTGCGACTGGTCTGTGTACGAGACCAAGAAGCGCGAAGAATTGGAGAAAGAGGAAAAAAGATCGATTGCAATTTTTTATTGTTGTTGATAGGAAGTTAAACCTTATTCTAGTTTTTTGAAAAAACGTCCCTTATAATTCTCCCTTTTTTGGCTCCAATAATTTGGCTATTTACAAATTATAATTCCTTTTGTTGCCTCCTTGAATCCTTCTAAGGCATAAAAGTTTTTTTTCTTTGGTATAAATCTATACTAACACCTATATCAAGGATTGATTTTTTTTTTTATAAATGTATAATATATAAATATGGTAACAAATACAAAAAAATGGGGACCTAAGCCCTGGTCCATCGCCCATGTTGCCCCCTTCCCATTGGCACGACCATATATATATATATATATATATATATATATATATATATATATATATATATATATATATATATATATATATGTGTGTGTGTGTGTGTGTGTGTCACATTTCACAGGAATTTAATTTGCATCGTATATGTGATTAAATAAATAAATTTGTGCTTGACATGTGTAATATGCGCAACACGAGTTTAGAATTCTTGTATATTAGACTATTAGTGGACATTAGGTATTAGCCCAATTACTTATTAGAACATTGTTGTATTCCTTAGGCCCAATTGTAATTGTATTATGTATATATGTTTGTGTACGTGTGAATGAGAAAGGCAAGCAAGATTATTTCAATATATTATGGTATCAGAGCATTGATCCTCCTAACCCTACTTGCCATCTCCCTCCTTCTCCGTCTCTATTGTGATCGATTTTCTTCTCCTCCTCCATTCTCATGGCTCACAACAATCTTAAACCCCATAGAATCACTAATATTAAAGTTGTTGTTCCATTGATTATTGACTTGAATCAATTAAATTCAGATGCATGGAGAGTTCTTTTCTATACTAACTGCAAAGCCTACGATGTTTATGATAATCTTGATGGCACCTCCAATCCAAAAGACGACAAAGACGAGGCAAGACACAACCTTAATTCTTTTTTTTCCGTGTGGGTTTATGGCACCCTCACTTAACCTCTTGTCATTATGGTTCTTGAAAATGGCTACAAGGCTCGGGACGTTTGGAAAGTTCTTGAAGATTTGTTTCGAGAAAACAATGATGTACGGTCAATTGAGCTTGAAAACGAGTTGTGATCTACGGTTCATGGGGATTTATCCATTGTGGAGTTTTGTCAAAAGATGAATGTTGTCACGAAGTTATTATCTGTCATCGGGTCTCTAGTTCCTAGGAAAACTTTGGTCACCCATCTCCTCGATGTCTTGGGTCCCAAGTTTGACAATATCGACACTCTCATCCGCCATCGTGAGCCTCTTTCAATCTTTCTTTAAGACCGTTCCATGATTGTTCTTAAAGAACAACAATTTGACCGGACTAGTCTATCTCAATCCATTCACTCGGATCAGTCATCAGCCTCTCAAGTTCTCCATACCAATTTTGATGGGTTCTGTAACGTCTGTGTTTCTGGGCTTGTCATTAAAAGTAATGTAATAGTCTAGGTTAACCCTTGTAACCCATTTCGAAATAAAAGAAGTGTATTATTCGAGTATTATGTGTTTTGTGCTTAATTGTGTGTCTTGATTGAATTAAGAATAAAAATAAGCATCAAAATGAAATATTAGATAAAGCCGATATCTATGGATAATGTTGTATTAGTTGAGACGAGGTTTTCGAATATATAAACAATGCCGAAATCCGAGTTATAACGAAGAAGTTATGACTTGTCGAAGTTTCGCAACACAACCGACACGACGTTGAATGACGTAAAAAGTGAATTTGCGTTAGAGCGATATTTAGCCTTAGTGATCAACACGAAAGACGTAGATAATGTTGAACCGAGAGCATGCATAAAAAAATGCCCCAATCTGACTTCATATGAGGAAGTTATAATTTTCCGAAGTTTCGACTTAGCAGTATGCAGCCCGAATACTCGAATTGAGATCGAGCGATTTTTAGCCGAAACAATCAAAACGAGAATCGAAGATCTCGTTGATAGTAGTCCAACGATAAAAAGAGAGGCAAAAACGGACGTCGGATAAAGAAGTTATGAATTTATAACGAAATTTTCCTGTCCCGGCCTACTAAAAATAAATAATAAAAATAAATCATAATTAGCCGACGGAGTCTAAATAAAAGTTGTAGAGCGTAGTCTCACCTACGCGGGGATATAAAGAACGTCAAAAACGGAGTTCGTACAAGGAAGATATGAATTTTTAAATTTTATTTAATAATTTCGGACTTATCCGAAGAGGAGTCATAGGACTTATCCGGGTTACGCCCAGCATAAGGCTATACGCCCAGCGTACAGCGAAGCATGACCAACCTCGCACTCGAGTACTCCGAAGACGTAAGCAGTGACGTTTTTGGGTCACGTACGCTCAGCGTACTCCGAAGTTACGCCCAACGTAACCCCAAAGCTCAGCCCCTATAAATAGTATGCGAGAGCAGCCGATCTTTTTGCTCTTTTTCTCCTCTCTTTCTCCCGTTTTGCATCATTTTGCATGCCAGAATTATCTCGAAGCCCCAGTATCATTCCCGAGTCCCGAAGCAAGTTCTGAAGTCCCGAAGATCCCGAGAAGTGATATTTCCGAGCCGAAGCTCTGCCCGCGAGGAGCCCGGTTTTTGTAAAGATCTTCTAGATCTACCGAAGAATACTACTTTTACAAGTCGTAGTGTTGTCCGATCATCTTCTGATCAAGTGAGTGTGTAGTTACCTTCTTCTAACGCATAATTATGAAGTATTTTATATGAAATACGTGTTATGTGTATATTTTGTTGTTATATGTGTGAATGTATATTCACTTTCTTCTATCTCATAGATATGATTTATTCTCTATGAAATACGTGTTATGTGTGTGTGTCTCATCTGTTGTTTAGAATCTATATTGAATGAGAATGCTATACATGTTTTAAACTATGTATAAAAATATATATTTTTATCTACTAATATGTTGGGTAGAACATTGGTAGATAGTTGATGTGTGATAAACAGATGAAAGGCCTCGATGTTGTTATTGTTGATATAGTTATTCAGCGGAGAATGGATAACGACCACAGACTCTTTCTAGACAGTTCTGTGGAACGCTAGCAGGCTCATAACCTGTAGGTGTTGTGAACGATGTGTTCACCGGTGTACTCTATCCCCCTCATGGTTACCTTTAGGACATCTACTGTGGAGGAAACCCCTTGCAGTAATGTCCGTCCCGATGAAAAATCCTAGATTAGGTCCCTTGAGATAGATGTTGTTTTGGGGACGTAAAGTGAGGATAACGGGAATGGGTAATCGAGTTATTGTTGGTTGGTAAAAGTAAATATAATATTTATTGCGGGTTGAAAACCCTATATGCTCACCAGGCTCCCAAGCTTGACCCACTAAGTTTTATTTGTATTACAGGAAGTGGCGCAAGGGTATAAGATGGATGAATCATCAAGTTGTTTTGTTTACAAGTCTTTATATGAAAATACATTTCTTTATGAAATGATTTGGTAAATATTATTTTATCATACTTTGTTTTTTGGAACAAATTCCGCAACTCTTTAAAATCAAAAGGATTTACTCTGAAATTATTTTAAAAGCATAAATGAAAATCGGTCTTTTCTGGCCGTGATTTTGGGGATGTGACAGGTTCCAATCTTAACCCTAGGGAACCTTACCCGTGCTCCAAACCACAACAACAATAACCAAGGACTGCCTCATGACAATCGCCACAGCCACAGTCGTGACAGTCGCTGTCAACAACCCTCTTTCAGGCATCCACAACATGAGCATCAACATCCATCTTAGGCGTTGCCTCACCTTTAATACTGAAACTCCTTAACTACGACATACCAAGCACAACAAGACTACTTAACCTTAAAGTATACCACAACACAACATACCCTGACAGCCACATAGCCACCTATGAATGGAACATGAAATATCTTAAGCTAGACAAACGGTTGTTGTGTACACACTTCCCTATAACTCTCGACAGAAACGCGTGAGCATGGTTTAAAATTCTCACCCCAAACAATATCAACAACTTCGCTCAACTCAAAAAATTATTCCTAACCAATTTCATGTAGCTCAAAACGTATCGGGATATGTTTAAGAAATTGTGCGATGAAAACAAAAAGAAGTAGAATGCATAAAATATTATTTCAAAAGATTTGATGAGACAAAACTCAACATATAAGGCCAGGACGACAAACTAGTTATTGGAGCGATCGCCTACAACCTACTCTTTGGACTACTTTCATGGAAGTTTCTCTGGAAAAAACCAACAATGAGACATGAACTAAAAGAAAAAGTAGAATGCTACTTACAAAAAGAGGAAGGCATGACAGCTAAAGAAGCGTTCTTATGCGCCACAAAGTCAACAAACAACCATAGGGAATTGCACACATTCCCCAAAGACCACAAAGAAACAACACGGACACACACCAAAAGAACATAAAATTCCAACCATACACACGCGACAATTAACGGTACGATGTCCAAACATACTGGATATATATGAAAAACCACAACCGCATTGCAACAACATGCACCAATTCCCAAACACAAACAAATACTGCGAGTATCACCGAAAACAAGGACATCACATAGCAGACTGTGCCATCCTAAAAAAGAGTTGGAAGAATGAATAATCAAATGAAAACTCTTAGAAATTGCCAGAAGTATCTGGCCAAACAATGAAGCCACCCTGCCCCAAAAAGTGAAGACAGAATGCCAGAACGACAAAGGCAAGGTCATAGAAATCCTCAGCATACAGACACCATGTTATTAAAGAACAAAATCAACAATCCAATGATCAAGAGTCCACAAAGCAGTAGAAAACAAACTATACTTCTCTCCAGAAGATAACATACCACCGAACTGGGAGGGAGATAATCCCCTGATGATTCAAGCTTACATTAGTGACATAAAAATACACAGGGTGTATATTGACAATGGCAACAGAACAAAGATAAAGTTCAAGCATTATTTTCAACAACTTCGATACAACTGGAATGAAGGACTCAAGCCAACGTCGAGAAGATTATAAGGAATTGCAGTCCATAGCTTTTGGACAATTAGAATACTCCATATACCACTCACCATATAAGATAACCACAATACTATAAAGAAAACAACCTTGCTAGAATTCATGGTCATTCGATCACCCTCAGAACATAATATCATACTTGGGCAAAAGATAATACTGCAATACAGAGCGATCATATCTACAATCCACGACCTAATGAAGTTACAAACAAGAGAAGGAATCACAACCATAATAGTGACAATACCACAAAAAAACAGAATGCAACCAGTTCCTCAAGCCATAAGAAATCACCAGAGGGAAAAAGTGTTTGAGAGAAGCAGAGCCTACAGAGAAGAAAGTAAACAACAAATTCCCAGAACAGACAATCCGTATTGGCAAAACTTTTGGGGAGACAACCAGATGAAAACTCATAGTACTCCTGAAGAAGTACAAACATGTCTATGTATAGGAGCCAATGGACATGGAAGGAGTCGACATGGAAATTATTGAGCATACCCTCCATATTTAACTTGCCAGGCTGCAGTGAAACAAAAACGATGTGGGCAAGTAGGTGAACGGAACAGAGCCATCAACAATGATGTGGCAAACTCATCCATGCATGTAACCTTTGGGAAGCAATCTTCCCATCATGGATTTCTAACCCAATCATGGTAAAAATACAAGATGGTTCCTGGCGAATGTGTATTGACTACACCAACCTAAATAAAGCTTGTCTGAAAGATTGTTACCCATTTTCAGAATTAGACCAGAAAGTGGAATCTATGGAAGGTTTCAAATGGAAATGCTTCCTAGACGCATACAAGGGTTACCATCAAATCTTGTGAGGAGAAAATTGCATTCTACATGGACCATGGTACATTCTGCTACAAGAAAATGACTTTCGGACTCAAAAATGCAGGGGCGACATACCAACGCCTCATGGATAACATCTTTAAGGACCAGATTGGCCGCAATGTAGAAGTCTATGTGGACGACATGGTGATCAAGAGCAGGAACGACGACACCTTGCTCTCAGATGTTGAAGAAATGTTTATTTCTCTGAAAAAAAAAACAAAATGATGTTGAATCCGCCTAAGTGAACTTTTGGAGCAGAAGAAGGCGAGTTCCTAGGGTACTACATTACTAAGCATGGAATCCAATTGATCCATGAAAAAAATCAAAGACAATGTGGAAAGCAAAACACCAACAAAACTAAGAGAGATGCAAGGCCTCAATGGTAAGTTGTTGGGAGATTCATAGCAAAGTCCTCCCTACAAGAATTATCGCTCTTCAAAACACATACATTAACAAAAGTAATTTTTGATGGATGTCAGAGCCATACAAAGCATTAAAAGAGCTAAGAAAATACATCCAACAACTCCCAACATTGGCCTGTCCACTGCCTGGAGAGACGCTAACGAGATACTTAGCAGGGTCTACAAAGGTAATCAACGCAGATGTGGAGGTGGAGAGAACCACGTGACAGATACATGTGTATTTCGTAAGCAGATCTCTTCAAGGGCCAGAGCTAAACTATTTTATCCTTGATAAACTCGTATTGGCATGTATATATGCGACAAGGCCCTCCGATATTATTTCCAGGAACACCATATAGAAGTACTGTCAAACCAACCAATCCGAAAGATATTGAAAAATTCGAAGAAGTCAGGTGGTCTTGCCAAATGGGCAATCAAACTTGGCGAACACGACATTGATTGCAGACCACAAACGAGCATCAAAGCACAAGCCGTGGAAGACTTCCTGACAAAAATACCAGCTGGAGAGCTAAAAGTGACATGCAACAAGATAGCCAACGTGGATAAAGACTTACCTCCATAAAATCTTTGGACACTTCACACGGATAGATCCAATAAGGATGGTTCCAGCACAGGATTAATGCTAAAAAGCCCAGAGGGCGAGGAGATCACATACACCTTTCGTTTTGATTTCAACACATCTAACAATCAGCCAGAATACGAAGTGCTACAAGCAGAGATGAGGTTAGCCAAAGAGGTGGGAGCACAACATGTGAAAGCCCTAAGCGAATCTCTCTTGATCACAAATCAACTTTAATGGTATTTACGATGTCAAAGACCAGAGGATGCAATGATACGTAGCAACAATACACAAATTAGAAAACACCTTCATAGCTTTTGAAGTGACCCAAATACCAGGGTTAGAGAACAGACAAGCGGATGCAATTAGCAAGCTCGCCTCCATGAATTTTGATCACCTGTCAAAAAAGGACCTCGTAGAAGTCTTGCCATCCATAAGTATATACATAAAGGAGACAGCGAATCTGGAAGAAGAGACACCCAATTGGATGAAACCATATTATGACTTCATACAACACATAGTTTTGCCAGGAGACTACCATGAAGCCAGGAAAATTCGGATAAAAGCACCACAATTCACCATACTGAGGACACCCACTACTGGAAAAGCCACATTGCACCGTGTCTCAAATGCATAACATGCCAGGAAGGCAAGGACCTTCTGAAAGAAGTCCACGCAGGCGAGACAGACACGCATGAAGGCGCCATAGCACTCACAGGGAAAGTACTATGTATGGGCGTATATTGGTCAGAGGCATACCAAGATACTATCGAAACAACTCGCAAATGCAGCCAATGTCAAATGCATGCACCCCTACACCACATACCAATGGCAAAACTAAGCAACATTATTTCCCCTTGGCTTTTCCACCAGTGGGGAATAGATATTTTAGGACTATTTCCAGAAGCACCAAGATGCGTTGAAATTCTGATCGTGATAGTAGATATTTCATGAAATGGATTGAAGCGGAAGCAGTAGCCTCAGCCACTAGGAGGAACATGATCAAATTCATATGGGAAATATCTTCACAAGGTTTGGCACACCAAAAACACTGATCATCTATGTAACGCCCGTAGATCCGGGCTAGTCAATTTAGAGATAATAGGGGCCGAATATGACTTTTCGACAAAATATTATTTATAATTAATAATCTTAACCAAGTTGTAGAATATGTCACAAGGTTTCCGTACATATAAAGAAGAACGAAATTCGAGTTATAACGAAGAAGTTATGGCCCGTCGAAGTTTTACGGCAAAACCAGCACGACACCGGAAAGCGTAAATAGTGAATTTATGATAGAGAGACTTTTAGCCTTAGCAATCTAAACGAAAGTCATAGAATACGTTAAACCGAGAGCATCCATAAAAAGAACGCCCAAATCTGACTTCGTATGAGGAAGTTATGATTTTTCGAAGTTTCGGCTCAGCAGTGTACAACCCGAAATTTGAATATTAGATCGAGCGGTTTTTAGCCGACACAAACTAAACAAGAATCGAATATCTCGTTATTTGTAGTGTATCGATAAAAAGACAGACGAAAACGGATGTCGGATGAAGAAGTTATGAATTTTTAACGGACCAATCCTGTCCCGACCTGTTACTAATATAAATTTTAAAATAAAGTTAAAATTAGCCGACGAAGTCTCAATGAAAGTTGTAGGGTATGTTCCCGCCTTCGCGTGGATATAAAGAACGTCGAAAACGGAGCTCGTATGAGGAAGATATGAATTTTTGAAGTTGGAACTCGAATTTGCGAAACTGGTGCGAGGGTGATGACGTGGCTCGATCAGGGCCGTAGCTTGCTTATCACAGTCTGGTCTTCGGATTCGGACACTTGGCCTTGCTACGCCTCGCGTACAAGAGAAACGCCACGTGTCCGAGTACGCCCCGCGTCGGAAGAAGGTTACGCCCAGCGGTCTTCGGTTGAGCGGTTCCGGAGCATGCCACGATGACCCATCTGAGGAGCGCCACCTGTTGCCCTTATCCGAGCCTTACGCCCTGCGTAGCCAGGACTACGCCCAACATAGTCCGAGGCCTCGCAGGCTATAAAAAGCCAGCGAGGGCAGCCGATTTTTCACACATTTCTCACTTCTCTCTCTAGTTTCTTTCTCTCTCTAACTCCCCTAAACCTTCTTAAACCCTAGATAAAACCCCTAGCACCCAAAGGAAGCCCCGAGGCTCCCGGAGTCCCGAGAAAAAGGGTCTTTCGGTTTCGAAACGTTGCTCCGAGCAAAGCCTGGTTTTCTTCAAAATCCGCTGTAAGTGAGCTACGCCTACGCTATTTTTAATATAGCTTTTAAATAATTATAGTAATGTTATTAGGTCCTTAAAATAATTATTTGGGCTATTATTATGAGTTATATAGTGTTGTTTAACGCTTATATAATAATAATAATAACAACTAGACTATTAAATTAGTCTCGGTAAATACTGAACTAAACCCTAGTGGTAATGATACTAGGTTTTGTCAAGAGAAATTGTTTTAAGAGTAACGAAGTGCTGTCCGAGTACCGAGTCACCACTGTATCAAGTGAGTGCATAGTTACTTTCATCTTACACATAGATATGAAGTATTTTATATAAACTACATGCTGTGTGTACATATTATCTGAATACTTGCTGTCTATGCTGGATGAACGTTTTTTTATACATGTTTTAAATGATTTAAACTGTATACGTATTTTATATATACAAATATGTTGGGTATGACATGGGTAGATGAATGATGAGAGATAAAAGATGATGTGAGTAAACATTGGCAGCTATAGACTTAGTGCCTATTGGACAAACACCGGTAGCTATGAACTTAGTACCTGTTAGGAATTGATAGCTATGGACTTAGTACCTATTAGATAAACACTGGTAGCTATGGATTTAGTACCCGATGAGTAAACTATATCAGCTATGGAATTAGTGATTTACGAACGAGAATTGGCAGCTATGGATTTAGTGCCAGCCCTATAACCCTGGAAGCAAGGGACCTCAGAATAAACGAATGCAGGATAGATGACTCTTAGGATAGATCCTTAAGAGTAAAGAAGATAATGGGGATGGGTAATTGGTTTGATTGCTTGATTGTTTAAATATAATAATTATATTATTGTGGGTTGAAAACCCTATGTACTCACCAGGTTTCCCAGCCTGACCCACTCAGTTTATTTATGTCACAGGTGTTGTTATGATGTCACATTACACTGAGAAATTAAGGAGATGTAAATCATTAGTGATAATGAATGTAAGTTCTATTTATGCTTATGTTTCTGTATTGACGATGACATCCCAAATGTTTTAAAATGAATAAAAATACATTTCTTCAGAAATGCTTTGATAACGTATTTATCATGTTTTACTGGGAACAAATTCCGCAACATTTTTATTAAAAGAGGTACTCTGGTTTTTATAAAGCATAAACAAAAAATTGGTCTTTTCTGGCCGTGAAAATGGGGATGTCACAATCTACAACTATGCATAGCTCACAGAGATTCCATTCAAAGATTGGTGCAAAGAACAATAGATCAATCAACACTTCACATCTGTGGCCTACACCTAGGCAAATGAACAAACAAAAGTATCAAGTCGTACCATTGTGGCCCATGCTAGGAAGGCAAGGACCTCCTGAAAGAAGTCCATGCAGGCGAGACAGACAGGCATGAAGGCGCCATAGCACTCACAGGGAAAGAACTATGTATGGGCATATATTGGTCAGAGGTACACGAGGACGCCACCGAAAGAACTTGCAAATGTAGCCAATGCCAGATGTATGCTCCCTTACACCACATACGAACGACAACACTAACCAACATTATTTCATCTTGAGTTTTCCACCAGTGGGGAATAGACATTGTAGGCCCATTTCCAGAAGCACCAGGATGCGTTAAATTTCTTATCGTGATAGTATATTATTTCATGAAATGAATTGAAGCGGAAGCAATAACTTTAGTCACTATGAGGAACATGATCAAATTCATATGGGAAAATATCCTCACAAGGTTCGGCACACCAAATACACTGATCATCGACAACTATTCATAGTTCATAGAGAATCCGTTCAAAGATTGGTGCAAAGAACAACAGATGGAACAACACTTCACATCTGTGGCCCACACCCAGGCAAGTGGACAAACAAAAGTATCAAATCGTACCATTGTAGTAGGTTTTAAAAAGAAATTGGGAAAAGCTAAAGGGTGTTGGGTCAAAGAACTCCCCGTAGTGTTATGATCATATCGTAAAACCACTCGTACGATCACAAACAAAAAGCCTTTCAGTCGGACATATGGGCAAGAAGTGGTACTTCCCTTAAAGTCATGATAACCTTGACGTGAAACGGAATGCAGAGGGTCTATGTCAAAACCTAGTCATACTCGACGAGAAAACAGAAATGACAACCTTATGACAAACATCATACAAAGTGGCTACAACAAAATATTACAATCGACGCACTGTTGGTCGAGCTTTTGAAGTAGGAGATTGGGTGCTGAGGAAAGAAGAAGCCAACAGACAAGAACTAAGTAACAAACTAGGATAAACATGGGAAGGCCCCTATTGTATTGTTGAAGTACTCCACAAAGGTTCTTATATCATGGAAACTCCAAAAAGAAGGCCAATCCAAAGGAGTTGGAATGTCCAAAACCTAAGACGTTTCTATTACTAATCGACAAGTGTAAAGCAATTCATACAACCGATATCCCACAACAACCTTCAGTAATTTACTTATCTATTATATATATATATATATATATATATATATATTCATTTCCTAAAAACATGTACTACATGGTTGCACTGATCTCCCAACCACACATTCAATTTTGAAGTTTCATTATTAATATTTAATACAAAAAATTTTCTTTTCCACCTTTTTCATATATTATATCAACATATTTATGGGAATGGAACCGAAGAAAGTGGTCAGACGGTCATATAGGCCTCATGCCCACAATCCAGTGCTAAAAAAATAATTCAGGTTACGTGTCCCTTGGTCCTAACCTTCGACGAAAAGCTTAACGACTCCTAGTCCTAGTGCTAGAAAACAATTCAGGTTACACGACCCTTGTTTCTAACCTTCGTTGAAAACCCTAGCAAACCCTAGTCCTAGTGTTAGAAAGCAATTCAGGTTACGTGACCCTTAGTCTTAACCTTCGACTAAAAGCCTAGCGACCTGTGGTCCTAGTGCTAGAAAACAATTCAGGTTACGTGACCCTTGGTCCTAACCTTCGACAAAAATCCTAGCAACCCCTGGTTCCAGTGCTAGAAAAACAATTCAGGTTACACGACTCTTGGTCCTAACCTTTGAAGAAAAGACTAGTGACCCCTGGTCCTAGTGATAGAAAACAATTCAGGTTACGTGACCCTTGGTCCTATCATTTTAAGAAAATCTTAGCGACCCTTGTCTTAGTGCTAGAAAAACAATTTAGGTTACGCGACCCTTGGTGCTAACCTTCGACGAAAAGACTAGTGAACCGTAGTCCTAGTGCTAGAAAACAATTCAGGTTACGCGACCCTTGGTCCTAACCTTTGACGAAAAGCCTAGCAACTCCTGGTCCTTGTGCTAGAAAATAATTCAGGTTACGCGACCCCTAGTTCTAACCTTCGACGGAAAACCTAGTGACCCCTGGTCCTAGTACTAGAAAACCAATTCAGTTAACACAACACTTGGTCCTAACCTTCAAAGAAAATCCTAGTAACCCCAGGTCCTAGCATTGAAAAATCAATTAAGGATGTGAAATCCCCAATCCTGGTCGATGAAAAAAGCCCAAATAGCTCTTGATGTGGAGGTCGGAAACAATACAACAATTATGCAAATTTTGAAACATATCATCAATAACAAGCAAACATGAAATAAAGAAGCAAACAACCAAAAAGTCATACAAGAAAACATCCAAAAGACTACCAAACATACAAAAATAATTGTTCCATGGCCAAAACAGCCTACAACCCATCAAAATCAAAAGATAATTGTTCAAGCGGACAAACCGGCCCACAACCCATAAACAATGTTTTGAAAAAATAGCAAAAGGAGGACTTATTCATTGGATAGATGAACAAATTGCTTCAGCTCCTCCAACCTAAGTTGACCTAGGTAGAATAAGGAGGCGAAACCAGTAGTAGAAACTAGCTCCACCACCCTGATCATATCATCCGAGAAATCAACTTCCAAATTCTCATCCTCCATATTCACATTTCTAATCAGTGCCTCTTGATAAGCTCTTTGCCCATCCTGGCGACCCGTAGCTAAACAAGCACCCTGAAAACGATTCACTTCAAACATAAATTCAAGACTATCCAAAACATTGTCAATGACATTAACAATTCCTGTTAACAACCATTGTCGATCCCAAAGAGCCTCCTCTAAGGCAATAATTTTCTCAACTATAAGGCGATCATGCTCTACGATATCTCTCTCAACACTTTCAAGTTGGAGACCCAAACCCTCATTTTCTCTCCTTATCTTCTTAGCTAACTCCTTCACATAGGTATTTTCCTGTTCCAAAAATGCCACCCTTTCCTCCATATTAGCCTTGTCTGCAGCAGTGACCTCTGTTTTCAATGCAAATTTTCGAGAATCAGACTATAGAGAAGTCAACTTCACACGTAATCCACTCTTCGCAGCATGCTTCTTACCATGTTCGGTAACATAATTTTGTAACTCTTTACGAAGCTGTGTACACTCCACATCCACCTTAACAAATTCGTAGGGTCGCCTAGCTGCCTCAGCTGAAAAACAAGAACTTTGCGCCACAACATAGCACACAAAAAACATAGAACTGTCACCCAAACTCCATTGTAGGAAAAAAACGAGCCCCTTCCAAAAACCACCCTCACCAAATGGGTTCAAACCACTAGCAACACTCATCCCCATGAGACCAAGAGAAACAAGACCACAACTTCCAAAAAACCACTCATCAACTTGAACTTTCCCCTGGCAACCTCGATGCTCTTCCCTCGATCATCACTAGACACATTATCCACATTAGCTTCACCCAATACTGAAACCAACACAACATTCTTAGTCAAATCCGGCTCATCCACATTACCCCTGGTAACATCATCATCACCCCCATAGGTGGATCATATGACAAATCAATGGCTACGTCCCCACCCCTGCCTGCCTAGAACTACATCCAATTCCAAAATGCCATTTGTGGGGATGGAGATGACACACCATCCTAGAAAAATCCATCTGACACCAAGTGCCCAGCCACATACGTTTTCTCTTACTAGCCATAGTTAATACACCCTCTTTACTATCCTCAACGGACTCAGATTTAGAAGCACCTTCCACAAAAACCTCTTAAAGAATGGACTCCAGAGCATTAGTACATGACACCACGACAACCAAACGTTCAGCCTCCTGAAGAACAGTAGCCCGCGCAATAAACTGCTCAGTTTGAAAGTAAAAAGAAGGACGCACCTTATCCACCAAAGCAATTTCCCTAAACAACAAAGTACCAGACAATTTCCATATGATTCTTTCTTCTAAAGGGGGGGGGGGGAGGAACAAAATATGAGAAGCGAAGAATAGAAGCCAAGAAAAAAGAACCAAAAGGAAGCAATGCACCAGTGTCAATAATGTAGAATTCAGGCATCTTCCCATGAAGACGCTAGGATGTACTCATACCCGCCCCAACCATGACATACTTGGGGAAATCATCCGCAACAACCTTGAAGCTCCTCAGAACTTTAGCAACATTCTCCTTCTTAGGGAACATATCGATCACAATATCAGATGAAGATTTAAAACGACGGCTCATGCAACCAACCCGCTCATTGTAACCCATAGACAATGATTTTGCTAGTTCTTGGGAGAACCTTTCCGATCTGTTACCAGGATCTGAATACACTTCCTCACACAAAAATTATAGTTATCACCAATAGATAAAGTAGATAGGTGAAAAAATATCCGAATACCTAGAGATCAGACACTTTCCCGTTACACCAATATAACATCTCGAAAGGGAACAAGAGAATCAATATGGATCTTAAGATGATTCAAAAGTTCTAAGAGAAAGTCAAAAGATGGAAAACAATAGCTGACGTCGAAGTACATGATGTAAATCCCGAATTTACCAGGCGTAGGAGCAATCATGATGGAACCCTCTACTGGAATCATAACGTTGTCATCAGGCTGAAACCCATAACAATTCTGAAACCCATTGAATTGGTCAGGAGTAGGCAAGATACCGACTGGAGACTCCATGAAAAACTTGAACAAGAAACCGTACCAAGAGAGCATGCGAAGAGGGAACATGAACGAAAGGGTAACAAAGAAGGAATGATGGGCTAATATAATGGCTATTAAAAGGAGGTGGGATAAAGCTAAATAATGATCACAACCGAAGTCACCCTGAAAAACGGTCATGTCTTGGAAAACCGCCAGATGGGAACTCAACCATCTAATGACACCTGCACATACTAGCCTACCTATCATGATTAAGAAAGTATACACCATAATGGCTAAGACTAGAGAGACTTGATAGCGGCCCATAGGGCCACACCAAACCATGCCAGGTGGCGATGACTTAGAACATACGTTGGAGACTGGGCAGGAACGATCTCGCGCCAACTTGGAATGTAACGTCCGAAAAATAAGACCTGAAAATTTTTATTTTTAAGTTAATAAACCATTAAATCATATCATTTCATAAATACAAGGTAATCAAAGTTTTATTAATACATCATCATTATCAAAGTAAATTACATAATGCAAAGTCGAGTGGTGTCTGCCCTGCAATCATCCCGAGCTCTTCCCTTCGAAAACAGAAGTACCTGAAACATAAACTGAAAACCGTAAGAATAACTCTTAGTGATTTCCCCAAAATACCACATACCATACATATCTAAACACATAACGGGCCCCTCCCAATGAGTATATCGGGCCCTACCCACACTCGCATAACGAACCCTGCCCGCTGAATATAATGGGCCCCACCCACTGAGTATAACGGTCCCCACCCAAACTCATATAACGGTCCCCACCCACTGAGTATTACAGGCCCCGCCCATACTCATATAATGGGCCCCGCCCACATACAAATCATATAAGCATAACAAGATACTAGCATGTAGAATAACCATCGAACCCCGCCCAGTAAACATATAAAACATATAATTATATAAACGTAAAAACACATGCGAAAATTACAAAGATAATAGCATACTATACAGTCATCGGTCCCCGACCACGGAGTATAACGGGCCCCACCCAAACTCGCATAACAGGCCCTGCCCACATACAAATCATATATGCATAACCAAATACTAGCATATAGAATAACCATTGGGGCCCTTCCCAGTAAGCATACAAGCACATACACCTATAAGAGTCATGCATACATCTAGCATCCTACATAACAAACCATGGGCCGACATTGGTTCCTTCGACCCATTAAGTACAGTGAGGAAACTCACCTCGAACTGCTGAATCATATTGATAAATCTATGGATGTTGGTCCGACAAGTCCCCGAGCTATTAATTATAATAACATCATGTTAATAATTGAATCTCAACTCATACTAAGAGTCTAAACTAGGGTAAAAGACCCTTTTACCTTTTGCCCAACTTGGTCCAAAGCCAGGGCCAAAACCAACAATCCAGAGGCCCAAATTCCAAATAAACACCCAAGGTCCAAATATGGCCCACTTTTCCAAATTGGGCCCAAAACCTTTCATGGGCCTTAATCCAAGGTCCAAAAATATTCCTAGCCCAAACACTTGAATTCGGATGGCCTAATAAGGCCCAAAGCAACCAAAATCCAACATGGCCCATAACCGAGAAGCCCATAACACCGAAGCCCAAACTGGCTGAGTACGTGGGGCATACTCAGCATGTACGGGTAAAGTACTCGCTTTAGGGCTTGTACGCTAAGTGTACCTGCTTGTACGCCCAACGTACTCCTTCATTTGGCCAACTTGCATCATCCAACTCTTAATTGATTAAGACTCACTCCAAAACTTAGATCTGACATCCTTGAGGTGGTTTACCATGTAAACTTGCCAACTTTACGTGCATATATGGCTTAATGAAACTCTTAAATCTCAAAAGGACTTAATAGATGACTTAATGCATGCATGAGGCCATAAACACCATAAATTTTGCACCTTTAAGCTTAAGGAGCTCTTCAAACATCCATATCTACAAGATTTAGCTTCTAAAATGGACATAACCCATCAAGACCAACCAAAAAGGGACAAAGAAGCATAAAACCATAACATGAAGAGACCAAAACAAAGAGTAGCCAAGGTATAAACTTTACACCTCAAAAGTCACCAAAATGTGGAGCTAAATCTGGATCTCTTAGCTCCCCCCTAATGAATGAGTCTTCCAACTTCTTTCTCTATCACTTCAAGGAGAATAAACCACCAAAATCAAGACCAAGGCTCAAGAACACTCAAAGATGCTATTAGGGTTTTAGGACAATGGAGGCAGATAAAGAGGTTGGCCCTAGGAACTTAAGGAGCTTATATAGGGTGCGACACCCCAAATTAGGGTTTCCATAAACCCCTCGTATGCCCTGCGTATGAGGCCCCATATCCGTGATCATCCCTCCTTAGTACACTAAGCGTACCATGTGGTACGCCCCGCGTACCGGTTTCTCAGCTAGTACGCTAAGCGTACCCAATGGTACGCCCCACGTACTACCTTAAAGACCAAATTGCAATACAATACACCCCCTCAGGGTCTAAACCGGAATGCACAATGAACCACGCGTTACATGGAAAGAAACACCCATAGTGGTAGCTTTCCAACACTCTCTCCAGGCGGGCTTATGGTGGGAAAGTTGCTTGGCGACAAAGAGGTTTTAGTCGATAACTTTAGTGTTGCATGCACTACTACCAACATCCTCCCTGAACCAATCATAATCCAGGACAAGGAGCAGAGGACACTTCCATCAATGAGCGTCATTGTCTCCTATCAGGACTGATGCTCATGTCTCCCGAAAGTGGAGTCATTGCTCATGCATCACTATATAAGCCAACAACCACACTCTCAATGGTAAGTTCCCTAAGGCTAATACTCTCACAATACCTCCCTCGGATACTTACTTAATAGTCGGAGCGTCCTCCGGGAGAACTGCTGCCGAGTTTGTCTCTTGTGTTCTAGGGCTCGATTGCAGGCAATAATCCCACTATAAAAACCCCATATTACTATTCCGTATCACTTCCATATTCACTATTTTCTGATTGCAGATCCAGTCTCAGTGCTTGATCTTTATCTACCCCTCGAACACCAAGAGTGTATTAGTGTATATTAATGATTAGCCCATTATTGTATTGCATAAGCCCAATTATAATTATGTTATGTATATATGTTTGTGTACATATGGGTGAGAAAGGCAAGCAAGATTATTGCAATCTATTAGTGTCGACACGAATAGACACGTAACAAGAATTTCTATAAAACTCATATAAGATAAACCCGTGTCATGAAAGTCGTATCATATATCAAATTGCTAGGTCTACTTTTAATTCATGTTATGTTAATTCATATGATCAATTTAACCAAGTTAACCAATTTGTTCCATTTTGAATTTTTGATAATTTTTTAAGTTTAAACTTATTAATTGAGCTGTTATAAGTAATTAAACTAGTTTTAGATAATTGAGTTAATATCTCACAACTCCTAATTGTTGGAAAATCTAACACTCCGTATAAAACTTTTAACCAAATAACCAATCTTCAATAAAGAGTGTAATTGATTAGTATGGCAACGAGATATCATTTTGTTGTTATTTTAAGTAACTACTAATTTTGTCAAACTATGATGACGTTACACAAAAATAACGATATGACAAAATTTTGGTGGATAAAAAAATGAGTTTTTCTTTGTTTTATAGAATTGGAGCCGATCTACGTGTAACAATTTATGTTTCAAAAAGTTATAGTTTACAATCATATAAAACTTAAATTCTTATGTATAAAACAAAATGTTATGTACTAATATAGAATTGTATCAATGGATGTAATCTAGAATTGTTTACCTTTTTTTATTATCTTATAATATTAAAATTGTTTCACGATTACTTTATCTTATTCTATCTGAATACTTTAAAATCTCAACTTTATTCTTCTTGTGGGCAAAGATTCAGTTGATCTTGATTTTATAAGCAGAAGAGAAACATAGGGCCGACAATCTTTCGGCAATGAATCAACAAAAACTATTGTTTTCTTCTTATTTAGTTTATTCATTTAAAAACATTATATCTTTTAATTTATTAACTATATCTCATTTAATGATTGGCTTTCTGAATTATTATAATAAGTAATCAATCAGTGTTACGTATTTACGTTTGCATTTGTTTGTTCCCACACGTTTATCTTTTAATTTCTTTTTCTCATCCATAAGTTATAGAATTATGCTTTCCTACAAGCTTTTGTATAAAATAATAAATGGGTAAGTTAAAGTTTTGGTTCCTTCAGTTTGATCAGATTTTTACCAAATTTGTGAAACTTGATAACATGTATCCTTATGATTTAAAAAAATTACATTATACATCTTTGGTCTATTTTAAAAACTATTTTACTATTATTTTTATCATTTTGTCTTTTATATATATATATATATATATATATATATATATATATATATATATATATATATATATATATATATATATATATATATATATATATATATTCAATTTTGTTAACTTAAATTTTATTTTGTTTCATTATATTTTTTATGATTTAGATCTTTTATAATGTTTTGTTAGCATATATTGTTTAACGTATTTTTACATTTTGTTTGCTTATATATTTTTTTTTTATGTTTTGTTTGAATGATTTTTTCTAGTTTCTTTGAGGTTTTGTTTGGATACATATTTAATATTTTTTGAGGTTTTGTTTGTTATTATTTTTGTAAAGCTGTTTATAAATACTTTTTGTAAAAAAATATATTAAAAAGTTTGTTAAGTGTGAATATGATTAACATAGATTAGGAATAAACTTATATATTTTAATATCATTAATATATAAGCCAACCGAAATTCGAAACGAGTGACAAGTTATACACTGGCTAATCAGAATATGTATAACTCGAAAACAGGTGTTAATGTTTTCGAGTTCAGTCTTTTTGGAAGTTTTGTTTGTTTACGAGTTATATATATATATATATATATATATATATATATATATATATATATATATATATATATATATATATATATATATATATGTCAATGTTTTAAAAAGCTCGTATCATTCCAATGCTTGTATTTGACGCCAAGATTTAACAAAATGTCATCATAAGTCATATATGTATAAAAAAATAAATAGTAATAGAAAAAATATATACATAATTATTAATTACAAACGACACAGCATGCACCAACTCGTAAAATCTTAAGACTTGATATTTCCACTAAGTCATAGCTAACGTTATTTAGAGCATTGATATATATATATATATATATATATATATATATATATATATATATATATATATATATATATATATATATATATATATATATATATATATATATATATATATATGTGTGTGTGTGTTACCTTTTGAGAACTCCAATAATGAAAACTCGAGAATTAACTTAAAAACATAAAAATAAAAATGCCTTAAGATATCTAATTGTTTTAACTTTGGAAACGTAAAAGTGGCTCATTTTTATAGGAATTCGTTGATTTTTTTTTTAAAAATGAATTTCTTTTTTATTAAAAAATATTCAGCATATATATATATATATATATATATATATATATATATATATATATATTTATTTATTTATTTATTTATTTATTTATTTATGATCTTTTGAGAACTCAGTTTCATAAAAAACTTGAAAACTAAAATAAAAACATACAAAAAAAAATATTTGAAATAATTAATTTTTTTTTGATGAATTAGGAATGTGCAATGTAATTTTTTAAAACTATATAGATCCATTTTATCAAAATTTTTAAAATCAGACTAAACCACATGGACCAAAACTTGAATTACTCAATAACGAATATAAAAATCTAATAAAAAGCTTTGTTGAATTAATAAAAAGAAATCCAATTAACAATTTAGTTATATTTATACAAAAAGTTATTTATTATACATTGAACTTTATTAATTTCTGTTAAGTTTAAATTATTAATTTCTGTTATGTTTTGTAATATCAACACTCTGTTTTCCGTATTATTGTTTTATTATTTTATTAGTTTTTTATAATTTTTTTTAAATTTATATAATCTATTTAACTTTAAAGATTTCAATATCACATATTTTCAAAATATATAATGAAGAATGTGGGCTTTTTTTTTTTTTTTTTTTTTTTTTTTTTTTTTTTTTGTTGTTGAAGTGAACTCTAAATACAAATCCATGACTTGACCTTCAAATTCTTTGGTTGTGGACTCGGTATTATGGTAGAATTTAATCTATTTTAAATGAGTTAGGTATTTCAAGTTTCAACATATTGAATAGTTTCATTCAGCCATACATTATGAATGCTATAAGTGATTTGTTGCACCAACAATTACTATTATTATCCCCGATTTCCATAATTATTCTTGTTTATGATCTTCAGACTTCAATGTGAAAAATTAAATTTTGATAACTTGAATCTAAACGATCTACATCAAGTCCATCCAAAAGCTATCATGTGGAGGCAAATGGAAGAATATTAGCAATTTTTATGCTATATGTGTTTGTGTGTATGTATATGTGTTTTATGTGTTTGTGTGTGAAAATACATACAGTGGTGATGCGGTTAGGAATACGAAGAAAACATAAAACTCATAAAAGGGGAAAAGCACCAAAAGATGGATTGATGAAAAGGAAAAGAAACACTGGACCCCACCATCATACCACCAGCTCTTCCGGCTTTGACACGTCGGATAAGCCTTTTCTCTTCATGTGGCAAAAGCTTGGACCCACTTTCTTTTTACCCCAACTTCCAATTCATTCCTTACCAACAAACTTATTTATTAAACTTGATGATATTATAAATCCAAAAATGATCACATATGGGGACGTTACAATTAATAAAATATGATTTTTATGAGTTATAACATACAATAATTATTTATTTAGCAATAGAGATGTCTTTGTATAGTGAAACAATTATTTTAGATATAGAACGTCTCTGCCAAAAATAATCAAAAGTTGAAAGTTGGAAGCAGGGCCGGTCCAGACAGTGGGCAACCCGGGCGACCGCCGAGGGCCCACGTCTCCAGGGGTTCAAAATTTATGGGATATATATATATATATATATATATATATATATATATATATATATATATATATATATATATATATATTACTTAAATGATTTTTAGGGCGTAAAGTTGATTCAAACTCAAATTAGCTCAAAAGATAAACAATTTGACTTGCTTGTTATTGCTAATTGAACACGTCTAACCGAATAATAAATAATATTTTTTAATCTTTATTATATTTGTCTTTGAAGGGTCATTTTTTCTTTTCGCCCCGGGCCCCATATATGTTTGGACCGCCCTGATTGTAAGTTGGTAGTTGGTAGCTAGTAGCAGGATATTGAAAACTGATAACTGGTAGTTGGAAACTTAACTTTTTATTTGTATAAAAGTGTTCACCACAAATTGTTGAAAGCTTTTAACATATATAAATTTATATAAAAAAACATATGTATATAAACTAAAATTGGAATATAGCGACGATAAATTAATTTTTCTAAATTATAATTATCAAAAGTTAAAAACGATCTAGATTTAATATCAAATACACCAGTTAAGGTTCTTAATGGGTAATAACGTTTTCTTATACATATTAGTAAATTGTGAATTTTTTTCACTAATAAAGTAAATAAGACTTTTCAAATTTGTAAGAACCAAGATCAAACATTTTTTTACATCTTACAAGTGTCTTGACGTTTTAAAAGAAACAATATTATTGTATAGTAATAGGTTTGGTTTATAAGTTCATATAATAAATATATAAGAAAATTACTAAACTAGCCAAAAATGCTAATTACTTATCAATTTTTAACAAAAAAATAGCAATGGACCAAAATAGCCCCTAAAACTGTAGACTTTTAGACTTGTCTACTGTTTCATCTTTTCGCATACTGTTTCACATTTTCGTCTACTGTTTCGGGTTTACAATAATTTTTTTTTGGACTAAAACCGTAGGTATTATTTTACCTACGATATTCTCTCGGTTGGGCTATGGTTTCCTTTTTGTTTGTTATTATTGTTTTAAAAAAAAGCATCAAATGCGAACCATAATACATTTATATACAACTTACAAGCAAATTAAATCGAAAATCGAATAAAAAAACTAAAAAATGTAGGCTTCATACGAAACCTATGGTGTACAAGTACACAATGCACAATCTGTGCATTGTATATTTGTACAACGTAGGTTTCGTACGAAGCCTATAGTTTCATATTTTTTCGGGGTTTTTTTTTCATAAAAAGAAACTATATGTATAAAAACCAATCCTAATGAAGAATACATTAAAATTTGGGCAAAAACCGATAGATACCTCGTTGTTCTTTGAATGTTCCATTGAGAGAAAATAGTAGACAAAACCAAGAAAAAAGTAGGTAAAATAACCTGATCTGAAAATAAACAATTATATATTATGAGCCGTGGGGCCCTGGAAGAGTAGACAGACCATGAAAGAGTAGCCTATTGCCCGAAACAGTAGTCAAACTTCAAAATTTTCCGTTGATTGTAGTCAAACTGTGTTTGACCGTAGACAATCGTAATTATCTACTGTTTCGTGGGTTATTTTGGGATAAATGTGTATTTTTTGCTACAATTGGATAAGTCATTATGGGTCTAAATTAGTTTAGTAACTTTCTCTAAATATATATTATTTTTGTAGATGAAGAATAACATATTATAACATCTGTTGATATGATTGTTTACAATAAAAAATTCATAACTGTTAAAATATTTTTAAATTTAATCGTATAAGATAATTATCAAAAGTATGGATATGTTTTATTTATTTTAAAGGGTATTTAAGTCTATTTGATGAAATCTAAAAGAGTTTAATTATTTATTTTTTTCATTTTTTTGTTAAAGGTTAGTGGAAGTAGTGGAAGTAGATTTTGGATTTAATGATTTTTGTTTAACTCAAAAGCTAAAAGCATTTACTATCGAACGATTTTTTTTGTTAATTTTTTTTAAAAGCTTGAAAGTAGAATCTATCAAAAACTACATACCGAACACGCTCATAGTGTTATTTCATAATGGTATATGTTGTAAAATTAAGGAAATAGTTTTCTTTAGTATAATTAGATTATCTAATGATAAATGTTACGTTTGAAATACATTTTTTAATCTTAACATGTGTTTTGTCATTTAGTTCAAAAAGACTATGCATGGGACATTGCAAAAATTGATATATATATATATATATATATATATATATATATATATATATATATATATATATATATATATATATATATATATATAAAAGTTTAAATGAGAACCATTAAAGGTTAAGAACCACTTAAAAACCTTTTTTTATTAAGGGTATTTTTGTCTAGATACATTCCTACCATTACAACCATTAAACAAAAAGCTAGGTCATACATTCAAATTTCAAAAACACTTTCAAACTCTCTCATCTCTTCCTAACTCTATCATGAACTCATAAAGCTAACACCACCTCTACCACCTAGAGCCGCCAACTACCGCCGCCACCTACTGCTGCAACCTGTCGGAGCCGCCACCATTTTACCAGTACCTCATACCGCTGACCAAACTCACCACTACCACCTTTAGTCACTCAGATATGAAGCCATACGTCACATCTGCTACCTATCACCGTCGTCGTCTCCTTCTGATGAGCTTCTACTAGCCGCTGGTGACTTCTCATACTGAAACACTAATGCCGTTGCAGACAAAAACTTTTGACCACTACTTGACGAAACTATTTTCTGCCTCCAGATCTACGACCACCTCCAATCGCAGCCTCCAGAACACTATAACATCGTCTTTGCTCGTCGTCCAAAACCACCATATCTATCGTATATTCGTTCAGATCTAAAGAACCGGTTCAAATCTATGTTTTCCGCCACTAACGACCGCCAGATCAGCAAGCTCCGATATGGATCTATGATTTTCGACACCATCGATGTATAAATTTGCGGGCTACGACGTGATTGAAGGAGTTATGGAGAGATCCGTTTCCCTGTTCTTTAGTTCACACACCTGGTTTTTTGTTCTTCATCTCAAAGACACCAGAAAAGTCACCAACTGCCATCAATCTTTCAGATCTGAAGCAAAGTTGCATCAATTTCTAAGATCTGGTTAGATCTGATGTCTTTGATGCAATTTCAAGCATGGATCTGGTGTATACGAAACATTTCATGGTGGCAAGTGGTGGTTCTACCATTTCATCAAGTAACACCCTGTTCCGAATCGACTCCTAGTCTGGGGATGTGGCCCGAATATCGGTCATCCTAAGGATTAGGGCTTTTGAAAAGGTAGGCTCTAGGCCCATTTGGGTGCGGGTGATGTATTAGAAGTGATCCAGGTGTTCGATTCGTGTTTTGGAGCCTAGGGTATTTCGGTAAAGTGTTATTTGGGATTTTGTGAAAAATGGATTTTTGTTCGGAAGGTTGTAAGAAAGGTATGAGTTGATAGAAGTGTAGGGTTTCTCGTTACCTTTCCGTGGATATAAGGATCGTCGGAAACGGGTTTATAACGAAGAAGTTACGGCCTTCAGAAGTTTCGTGGTTTTCATGCTTAGCCGAGTACGCGGGGCATACTAGTGAAGAGGGTAGTTCGCTGGGCGTACCTTGGAGTACGCTGGGTTTACTGACCAGGATGGTTGCGAAGGTTCCCAGGAGTATGCTGGGCGTTCTCCAGCCAGATCAGAACCCTATTTTAGGGTCTTGGACCCTATTTAAGCTCCTTATCTCATATTCTAACCCTAATATCTTCAGCCTCCATTCCTTTAAACCCTAGAAATCATCCTCAATTACTCATGGTGGCATTTTGAGCTTATGGAATCCATTTTTGGAGTATTTGGTCCATTTTCAAGAAAGTGGAGCTTGGTGCAAAGATAGGGATAAAGGGGAAACTTATGGACCTGGCTTTCGGGACTCATTTTCAGCTTGATGAAGGTATAAAGCTTTGAACTTGATCATTGATATCTTAATCTCTTACTAGTGAGTTTTAGTTCCTTTTGGTCCCAAAGATGAGATCTAGTGGTCTTGATTTCATTCGACGAGCTTTTAGTTGCCCCTCTTAGTGTTTCTGAGGTTCAAGGTCCATAAAGTTGGTACCTTTAGAGTTTAAGACCACCCATGTTGAAGTTTGAGTCATTTCCATGGAAGTAGAATGTTATACTTTGAGATTTGGTATTTTTGGGGCATGCAAAGTCACCAAGTTATTGACTTTATGGGTTTAGACGTCATTTGGGACTCAGATCTGTGGCTTGGACTTATGGCTTAAAGCATTAATTACTTAATGGCAAAATGGAATTAAGAGGGAAGTACGTTGGGCGTACAAGCGAGTACGCGCATCGTACAAGCCATTAAGCGAGTACGTGCAGCGTACTACGCGCTGCGTACTCAGTCAGGTTGGACTTCGTATTTTGGGCTTCGGGTTTGGGCCATTTCTTGGGCTAGGTTGTTGTGGTCCTTTGTGGGCCAATTGGAAACAAGGTTTTGGACTAAGAAAATTTATTGGTCTTGAGGAAAGGCCATTAGAAAGGTCTGGGCCCAAATTGGAAAATTGGTCCATAATTAGGCCTTGATGATTATAAGATATTGGGCCATTGGAATACCAAGAGTTTGGACTAGAATAGCTAAATGGGCCTTAAGGTAAGACCATGTAAGGGTCTGGGCCTAATTTGGAAAGTTGTGCCATTTGTTGGGCTTTGGCCCATTATTTGACATTGGGGCTTTGGAGTGTGAGTTGGACCTTGGGCTTGGAACCCAATTATTAATTGGGTATTGTTTGATGTTGACAGTTCGGGAATCTGCCAACCAGCAGCTATAGTTTTATCTCCGGGACTTCAGCAATGCCAGGTGAGTTATCCTCACTATATCAACAGGGTCTAAGGCACCAAGGCCGACCCTTTATGGTTTGTATCTGGATTATGGCATGATATGTTTATTGATTACATCCTGGTAGTTAGGATGGTGATATGCTTATGCTTAGTGACATGGTTAGGTCGGTGTCCTGGTTATAGGATGATACTATGTTAGTGATCGGTTAGGTCTGTATCTCGGTTGTTGGGATGTGGCTATGATTAGTGACCTGTTAGATCGATTTGACTATTATATGATATGAGCTAGCGTATGATATTTATGTGCACATGTTTGTTTGATTAGGGGTTGGGTTAAGGCGGTCCTGCTTTGTGTTGTACGCCAACATACCCGCCGAGCGGTCCGGATAGGCTGTAGGCCCTTTGAGGTGGTCCGATCATGTCGAAGGCTTGGGAGCGGTCCTGATATGCTATAGGCCTTGCGAGGCAGTCTAGTCAGGCTGAAGGCTCATTATGCATGTTGTTTTGTGTTGGTTATATGATATGTTTATGGTTTTATGAGGTTGGTATTTTGGGGGTAACTCACTAAGCCTTCGAACTTACAGTTTTAGTTTATTGTTTCAGGTTCAGCGGATGACCGCGGGAAGGCGAAGGCGTGACCGTTCACTTCCTCGATTGATAATCTTGATTTCTGGGAACTCTGATGTTTAAACTATTTTGAAATCAAATTGTAATAATTAAATGGTTTTAAATGATTTAAAAAGTTTTAAATTGGCTCGAATTTTATGGATGTTACAAGTTGGTATCAGATCCTTGCTTTGAGCGAATTGGAGGAACATTCGTGTGAATCTAGTCTCAAACTAAGTAAAAAGATTTTTAAAATGATTTTAAATGGTTTTCAAAATAAGTAAAAGAGGATGCGAAGTGTACGATCAGTCGGAGCCAGTAAGTAGACCCCAAAATACCCTATAGTTATTTGATATTGTGATATGTTAGAACAACATGCTAGTACTAGGCTAGGGATCTTCAGGAATTGCATGACAGAATTGCCTAATTACATGATGCCTGCTAGCCTAGGGTTTTCCTTATATGAGATTGACATCATTACTGTAGGTGCTTGTGTATGTATCACGACTGTACATAATTAAGATCTTATAGCCTGAGAATTATGTTATGTTCTTATTGATTAAGGACTTAGGGTATGATCAGATATTCGAAAGTCTATAAGGTCCAGCGTTATGTATGGCTAACATACACTAGTACTACAGGGTTGGTGGAAGTTTCATGGATGGGTGGGTTGTCTGAGGCTGAGAGGCCAGTTACGAGATATTTAGCATTGCTCTAGGAGTGAGGATTGAGCGCTCGCTATGATTATGTATATTGTTAGGGCGTTGTGATGATACTTGAGGAAAATATGGGTAGGTGTGGAAGGTAGTATGGGCCCATACTACTGGAAGCACAAGACCCACACGCGTAGCAAGGTAGTCACAACCACTAGGGTTGAGTTGGGAGTTGGTCCCCTATCATTATATGGATTATCAGAGATCTTTATGGTGTTTTACCAGAATGGTGCTTACGAGACGTCTTGAGACCGGATCTAGGTTAGGATCGGGAGCTGGCAGCCAGGATATGCCAACATTTTTAGAGGATCGTATCAGTGAGATCATCTGGGAGGAGGTGATCGGGGTTGTCAGGGGACAGTTTCCGAAGACGTTTGGGTCTATTAAGACCGCCATGGTGGAGTATTTCGTCGAGCACTATACAGCCATTTATCGAGATGATTATCGCGACAGCTACATCAGCTGTAACAGCGGCAAGGGGATGAGCTGGTCGAACTTTCCAGTACCACGACTTGTTACTAGGACATATTTTGATGAGCCGAGGGCTGTAGTTATGTGGGATCAGGGAGATGTTTTGTACTCGTTATATTCCGCGGATTGAGCGGGAGAGGCTAGCACATGAGTTTCTGGATGTGAGGCTTCGGGGGTTTTGCTTGAGGCTGGAATGTGAGTCGTGGGGAATCCGGAAAGGAGTGATGATTATGTTCAGCTGGGGTTTTGGCAGCTGGAAGTGGAATGGTTAATTTATGGATTGGGCTGTCGTTTTATTGGGCAAGGATTATGCCCTTTCAGTTTTTCGAGCCCGAAGGAGTGAGCAGGCTTGTGACCCAGGATCAGGTTGTATTCCAGCTCGGGGTCAGTTGATTGCATGGATTGGCGACATTATTTCAGCTTCGGTGAGCGCAGGTGGGTCGATGTGAGATTAAGTATTTTGTGAGGTCCGGTTTGCCTTGGATCTCTTGTATCGGATGGTAAGGATTGAATGTGCGATCTATTGCACTCTTGGGGATTGTAGACTATGTCTTAGGAGTAGTTTGTAGCCTGGTTTAGGGTAGAGGTTGCTTCAGCTGCTGTAGTTCAGCTGTGGACGTTTTTGCGGGTAATTGAGTCAAGGTGCGAACCCTAAAGGGAATGATTTCTAGAGCACGGGAGCGGGAAACTTGTTTGGAACACCTTTAGAAAAGGAGTATTATATGGGAGGTCTACGGATAGGGTCCCATAGAAGGGTTATTCAACGTTGTCAGGATTCAATGGTTTTAGCAACCGTTAGTGATTGACGGACTAAAGCGCCAAGGGAAGTAGCTCGTCGCCGAGGTATTAGTTGGAGCATCTATCTTTTGGTCTTCAGGAATTGATTGTAAGGTCATTCAAGCATTAGTAACTCTTGGTTTCACTGGGATTCAGGAAGTTTTCATCTGGTTCTTAGGAGTATGTGATCAATTGGGATTGGCTAGTAATGGAGCACTAGTGGGAAAGAGTTGGTTGTCATCGGATCGATCGTTGGGAAGTGAGAAGGATTGGGAATCCTCCAATTTTCATGCATTCTGAAGGCTTAGCCAAATCTAAGTGGGGGACAGCTACCCCGGGATGCAGAAGCGGGAGAGGTTTTGAAACAGGGATAAGTTTCACAACCCGAAAGGGAGAATGGAGGCCCTAGTGGCTGCTTGGTTTGAGGGTTGTGTTGATTGGGTGTTCGGTAAAACTCCGTAGCATAAGAAACACTTCTTCTTGGTGCTTGATAACAGAAGTTTGGGAACCAGGTTGGAGTTCTAGTCAGAAATTGAGTTCAGTTTAAGTATTCGGTCGAGGGTGTGCTCGACTTTGAGGGTTTTTGGATTGATAGATTAAGGTTTTTGTTAGCTGCCAAGGCTCGGCAGTACATTCAGAACGAGTGTGCGGGTTATTTAGCGTATATGGTAGGCACGCGGGTCAGGGAACAGACCACGGATTTTCGAGAGGTTGGACAATCGACATGAGGCCTAGGGTTAGGCATGGGTTAGAGTCCACAGAATGGATCAGGAGTTTGGAACCCCAAGTGGGTGAGAACAGTCTGCATGGGAAAGATCACTAGGGGGTGGTCCAGGAGATGCACAACAGTTTAGAGTGGTCCAGATGACTGAAGGATTGGTGAGGTTGTCCAGTCATAATGAAGACTCTGTATGTGCTTGTAGATCTATGTGTGGGTGTTGCGTATGCTGTTATGGTATATCAGTCAGTAGGTATGTCCCCAAGTATTGAACATTTTGTTCGAGTAGGCTGAAGACTCTGGTGTATTTTTGGTTTGATCGGAAGTTATGATTAGAGATCGGATGGAGTATAGAGGATCTTAATGATCTCATCAGTTTATAGTGTCTCATAGGATTAATCTTCTTGGATCGGGTAATACACTAGTTGGGGACCAGGAGTTGATTGCTTTAGGAGGGCTTGGGATTAGAATGTTCAGTCATTCAGGTTCTGGGAACCGGGTTAGACCTTTCTCATGATCGTCTATGTCATTTGGATAGGTTTTAGGCGGTCCTGCTCTATGCAGTAAGCCAAGATACACGATGCGGGCAAAGTGTAAGTCGTAGGCACGGAGGCTTAAGGGGAGCGGTAGGGTTGAGGCGGTAAGCTGCCAAAAAACCCTGAGAATTTCAACTCGATAGTTGAATTGATTCAACATGGTGTTAATTACTTACATGACTGTATTTTATGGATGTGGTATGAGATACAAGTGGAGATTCATGGATGTTGGGTCATGAGTGGGTATCGAATCGGTTTTGGGTAAGATCTCAAGTTGGGTATCACGCATGTTTAGTGCATGATTTTTCGTTTCAGCAAGAATATGGATTGAGATATCTGTAAGCTGAGGACACAATTTCCAGGTTCAAGGGTAATGGAGGGGTTTAGTTGATGGTGGTTGAGTTATTGTGATGTGTCTAGGGTTAGTTTCATTTGTGAAAGAGCCATAGTGTGTCTGAAGTAAGGAGAAGATGGGTCACTAGAGACTAGGTAGGAAGTGAGGTTGTAGTGGGTCATGTAGCGTTTAGTTTGATGGCAGGGCGTGGAAGCAAGTCCATCCAGTCGGTTTTCTTTTTCGGGACACGCATGTGACTGCTGTTTGTGTGTGTCTTTTGGTTCAGCTATCGGTGAGGTTTCCGGTGTTTCGTGTAGTGGGCAGACAAGTTGGGACCTGGGAAGCTGTCGGCTTTGTCTGAAAAGCAGCATATGGTAGCAGGAAGAGTTGAAGCTGGTTTATGACTTGGGATTCATGTGTTGAGTTTCCTGGATTCGGGGTATATGCTAAGTTATTTGCAGTTGGATTAAATAATCTCAGAGGGGTTGAATTGACCATGTTGTGCAGCTCCCGTCTGAGTCTAACCATTGCAGGGATGAGTCTCCTACACGAAGGATATTTGAGCCTCAAGTCAAGTTGAGTAATCTACAGCCGCATTTGATCAGTAACCTTGTTCTTTTGGAAGCCTCAAGGTATTACGGGTGGAAGGTATTCTATTTATGTTGGTTTTCTTATGAAATAAGTTTGATGAAATAAGTTTGATGTGGTAAAATCTGATGTGTTTGTTGCAAATCAGACATAGATCTGGTGTATACGAAGCATTTCGAGGTGACTAACGGTGGTTCCACCACCGCATCAGATTTACATCATATCTGATTTGTATGGTGATTATAGATCTTATATATGTAGTGCACACAAAGTGTTTGATGAAATGCTTCAACAAAAGCAGCTATGAATTTAAGTTGTGAATATGTGTTTTTTATATATTAATTTGTGCATATGTAAGTATTAAGCTGTGAATGTGTATTTTTTGCTGCGCTAAGTTGTGAATAGTGTCTGAAATATTGAATTAAGCTGTGAATTGGTGTTTGAAATGTTGCATTAAATTGTGAATTCTGATTTTTTTTTATCCAGATTTGGTTTTTAAGGGAAGGATATTGGTTGTATTGGCATTGGTGGTGAGTGGTGGCAATGGTTGATAACATTATATGGTGATTGGTAGTGTGGATGTTGCTGGTGATGGTAGAGTAAGGATATGTTCTATTTCTCACTCATCTTCTTCATTGATTTTAGATAAGTTATCCTCTTTTATGATCCATATATATGTTTTTCTTTTGATGTTTGCTTTTGAAATATGAGATAGTTTATGTATGTATTAAATTGTGAATGAGTTATTTAATACACTAAAATATGAGATTATACATGTAAATGAGTTGTGAATGTATTGTATAAATCTATGAATTTATTGTATTAGGTTGTGAATTTTATTCATGGCTTAATATATTAATTTCACAATTTAATACATAGAAATGTCTCCATGTGTTAATGTATAAATATAAGTTTTAATTTAAAAATATGGTTGTGAATATATAATTTTTTGTAATAAACTATTAATTTATTGTATTAAACTGTAAATTTTGTGTATTAAACTATGAATTGATTGTATTAAGAGTTTTAAGTTGATAATATGGTTGTGAATTTATATTTTTTGTGTACTAAACTATGAATTTATTGTAATAAGCTATGAATTTTATGTATTAAGTTGTAATTTTTGTGTTTTAAACTTTGAATTAACTTCATTAAGCTGTGAATTTTCTATTTAAACTGTGAATTGACTATATTAAACTGTGATTTTGTGTATTAAACTGTGATTTTTGTGTTTCAAAATGTGAATTGACGACATTACACTATGAATTTTCTGTTTAAACTGTGAATTGACTGCATTTTGTTGTGATTTTTTTTTAATTTGTATTCAAATATTAATGATTTATGTACAAAATTTTATGTTAATTTTCTTGTGAATATAATTATTTTTTGTGTTGTATAAGGTTTAAAAAATGCCCTAGTTTTTATAATTGTTTTGCATTAAATTCAAAATGAGTGAATTAGTAGGTTTTATTAAACTGTGAATGTAGTATTTAAGTTGTTAATGCATGACTTTATTTACAAATTTGATGGTTGCAATGCTGGTATAGGTGGTTGGTGGCGGCATGTGGTGGTGGTTGTGGTAGAATATGAGTTTTTGACTTCATTGAATTAGTGAATTATTGTAAAATAGTTTGTGAGAAGTTGTGAACTTTTTGCATTGAACTGTAAATAGATTGTATAAAGTTGTATTTAGATAAGTTTTGTGTAAAAATGTGAGAGCATATATGAATGAAAATATTAGACTGTAAAAATTACAATTTTGCTCTTTTTGTACCAAAAAGACAAAAAAAAAACAAGATTTTAACATGTTTAATAATAATATCATGTAAATATTTACTAATGTGCTAGTTGTTTTTTTTTTTGTAAAAAACTTCTTCAGACATCTTATTGCTGCGTGGCACAACACACGTGCAACACTTTTAATCTCACAGATGTTTGTTTTTTAGAAGTATTTAGAGTAAAAAACATATGCGTGTGTTCTCTTTGGCGCAACACTTGTATTGCGTCTTCCAACCTCTTCTTCTTCTTCTTTTTTTTTTGTTGAAATCTTGATTATATGTTGCTGAAATCTTATTTTATTTTTTTTTTCCGTTTTTTTATTCTTGTTGAATTCTTTTTTTTTTTTTCCGATTTTTATATTGAATAATGATAATTTTTATGAAATATCATTCTTTTTTGCTAAATATCTTTATTTTTTTTGTTTAAATATCATTATTTTTTGCTGACATATATAAATTCTTACTGAAATATCATACATTATTAATTTTTTGGTATTAAAAAACTATTTCGGTTTATAAAATTAGTTTATTTTAATTTTTTAATATTCGCAGCAGCATACAGATGTTAAAAAAACAAACACGCTTTTTATTACAGTATGCAACCATTTGGTCCACCTCTTCTAACTGCAAAGGGTTACAAAGGTGATCCACAGATTTCATGAAGTTTTACTTCAAAAAAACAAACAACACTTAAGTAATGGGGATTCATAGGGTTCTTAACAATTTTTGGTTCTCATTTGAACCACTCCTTATATATATATATATATATATATATATATATATATATATATATATATATATATATATATATATATATATATGCAATGGTTGAAATGAGAACCATAAAAGATTAGGAACCCTAAGAACCATTTTTTTAATGTTTTCATTAAGGGCATTGTGGACAAATCCATCATTTATATTGTATTAAGTAAAATTTTTCATTCCTTATTTTAGAAACTACTTGACACTTGTTGTCGGACCACCATGGGACCGTTGCCGGACAACCGCCGAACTAACATTAAATTTAGTAGCATTTTTCTGGTCGTATTCACAGTTTAATAGGAAAAACATTATAGTTCATATTTCTTTGGTAATACTTTTTATTTTTTTTCAGCCAAAATATACAAAATTTTAGTAAAAAATAGAATTATGCTTGAAAAAATCAATTTTCTCTTTTTATTTTTTAAATATTATATATATATATATATATATATATATATATATATATATATATATATCCTGTATAACTTAATATTCACAGTCTAAAATACAATATTCACAGTTTAATAAACATGATATCTTACTAATATACAATTTAATATTTTCATGTATACCTTCATTCATATTTGAACACACAATTTATATAAAATATACAACTTAATACAGTCTATTTTAAGTTTGATACATAAAATTCACAAGATAACATAATACAATCTGTTATATATTAATTCATATATTTAAAGAAAGTCAAACTAAAACTCTCTCACCACCATCATGACCGACTACCACACGTGACCACCAACCACCCGTGTCATCGTCACAATCATCATTCCTTCCAAATCAAACTTGTACATAAAAACGTTCATTGATAGCTTAAACATTCTATTCACAATTTAATAAAGTAATTAATTAACTTATTCAGAGTTTAATATAAAATAATTATAAAAACTAATACTTTTGTTACATATTTATAAAAAAAAAATATATTCACAATAAATCAATACAAACATTCATATATAAATCATTCATAATTTAAAAAAAAATTCACAGTTAATTCACTATATAAATAGAGAATTCACAACTTAATGTAATCAATTAATAGTTTAGAACACAAACGTCACAATTTAATATACAAAATCCACAGCTTAATAAAGTTAATTCATAGTTTAAATAGAAAAAATCACAGTTTAAAACCCAAAAATCATAGCTTTATACACAAATTCATAACTTAATATAATAAATCCAAAGTTTATAAAATAAAAATTATGCATTTACAACCATATTATCAACTTAAAATTCTTAATATAGTCGATTCATAATTTAAAACATAAAATTCATAGCTTAATATACTCAATTCACAGTTAAAACGTACAATTCACAGCTTAATGTAGTCAACACACAACTTAAAACACAAAATCAAAATTCAATACACAAAACTCAGAACATACTATAATAAATTCACAATTTAATTCAAAAGAATTATATACTCACAACTTAACATCGGATAAAATTAAGATTAACAAAAGTAAATGATAAATATTAAATATTAAGTTCACACCATAACAGAAATGAAAACCATAAAAAAAACTATATAAAAAATACAGTCAATTTAAATTTTTAAACACAAAAATCACAGTTTAATACATAAAATTTGCAGCTTAATATAATCAATTCACAGTTTAAACAGAAAATTCATAGTAAAAAAAATCAAAGCTTAATACATAAAATTCACAACTTACTACAATAAATGCACAGTTTAATAAATATATATTCTCAATACTGTTCATTGGTTACATAAATGAGTAGAGATGAATGAGATAAGATACGGTAAGCATTGAGCTTTTGAGAGATTAAAAAATAAGTATGAGAAAAAGCTTGTTAATGCATACTATTTATCGTTTTGTTTGCTCCTAACACCATCAAATGTATGGCTATTATACTTTAGCAAGCTCCAAAAATCATATTTGGATTTTAAAAAAAAAACCAGAATTCACGATTTAATATTCTAATTTGATTATAAATCATTATTTAAAATACTAGTTCAGATACTCATTCATAACTTAAAAAGACTAGTTCATAAATCTATTCACAGCTTAATATACTAGTTCATATACTCATTCACATCTTAAAAGATACTTACTTTCATTAAGGCATTTCGTCAAACACCTTTTGTGCATCTGATTACTTTTCTATCTAAACATTATTATCAGAGATCTAACCAAAGAAAATATACACAAAGAATAAGAGGAGAAGGTACAACAAATATGATATGTGGCCACCTTGAAGTGCATAACAACCACCAGATGTACATCTAAAATACATTAAACACATCAGATCTGATGTAGATCTGGTGGCACATCAACGAATATCATAAATAAGAGTTGAAGGCTACCTAAAAGAGTTTCACTGGAGTGACAAGCGACAGAAGTGGTGGAGATTGCAGACGTCAGTGGTGTTCGTCGATGTTAGAGCTCAAAAACACGTTAGATTTGATGTAGATTTACTTGTTTTTCACCTGAGATCATAGAGAAAGAGGTGTAGATAAGCTCTTCATGTTTCACCGGAGCGAAAAGGCTGCAACTATGGTGACGGTTGAGGGTGGTGGTGGTGGTGTTCATTGGTTTTAGATCTCAAATCCACCAGATCTGATACAGATCTACTCATATGTTGTCGTAGACAATTAAATCTTAGATCTATATGAGGTCGTTTGAAGAAAGAAACGGATATGGACATTGTCGATCATCTGAAGACGATGAAAAACTTCATGCTCTATTAGATTTGTTCTGGTAAAGCAGATCAGAAAGGTTTTCTAGTGCTCCGCTAGATTCAAACGTCGAAGATCTAGAGTGTGGTGCTTCCGGTGAAGCAAAGTGGCTTTTTTCAGACGTCATCTGGAGGCGGCGAGATCGACAACGGTGACAACAGGTGGTGGCTCGACGATGATGACAAATCTGAAGGTTGAAGGTTCCAGATCTAATGGTGGTGGTCTACTAGCGGTGGTGGCTTGTATGGCGGAGAAGGTTGCCGTTAATGGTGGTAGTGCAAATAATGGTAGTAGACGAGAGAGAGAGAGAGAGAGAGAGAGAGAGAGAGAGAGAGAGAGAGAGAGAGAGAGAGAGAGAGAGAGAGAGAGAGAGAGAGAAAATGAAGGAAAAATTGTGTCTCATCAAAAAGTAGTGATAATGTGTAAAATAGATATATGATGAAATGTGTTATAAACATTTATTGATAAAAATACCCTTTTAAGCTTCAAAAATATATATTTGAGAAATAATAAATCTACTTAATTATAAGTTAAAAAATGGTTCTTAGGGTTCTTAAACTTTAGTGGTTCTTATTTGAACCTTTACCTATATATATATATATATATATATATATATATATATATATATATATATATATATATATATATAATCTCACTCTTCAATACTTTTCATACAATTTTTTTTTATCGATCGAAATAAATTTATCAAATGAGGTATTAAGATTATTCGTCCGTAGTTGAGGATCGTGGGAAAGAATCAATGGACTTATGAGTACATGACGTTATACGTGTTCAATTATGGAATGGATCTCCCTTTGGGTAGAAACCTTTTTTGGATTTGCTGATTTGGTGAGAAAAGTTAATTTTAGTTGATAAAATTTGTTTATCTTTTTAAACACACATAAATAATGTTACAGATTAATTGTCGACAATTATGGTACCCACTTACCAAATATAGATGTAGATGAAGATTTTGTTCCTACTTCATTACCAAATATGGTAACATAACCTTTTTTGTTGACAACAGTGTCAAAGTTAGATATAACTTCCTTATATAGAATTCTACTATTGGAAATCATTGCAGGTGGAAACCTATAACTTGGTGGAAAAATTTGAGTGAAAACGGCAAGGTGCATGAAGCAGTCATATAAGTAGGTGTATGAAACAGTCATATACGTAATTTCTTCTTTTTTATGGTTAATGTGTATGTTTTGTATCAACCACACAAAAACATGTGGTTGTGATGCGTTGGGAGGTTCCGAAAAACGCATTAGAGATTCAGAGTTTCTTCGGTCTTGCGGGGTATTATCAGAGATTTATTCAGGACCTCTCCAAGATTGCAGTGCCTCTGACCCGTTTGACCAAAAAGAATGTGACCTTTTAGTGGGGTCCATATCAGTAGTTGGCCTTTGAGACTCTGAGGTAGAGGTTGTGCGAGGCCACGATTCTTGCGTTACTTGAGGGATTAGATGATTTTGTAGTTTATTGCGACGCTTCTATTTCAAGATTGTGAGCTGTTCTT
Source organism: Lactuca serriola (assembly GCF_051521515.1). Lineage (NCBI taxonomy): Eukaryota > Viridiplantae > Streptophyta > Magnoliopsida > Asterales > Asteraceae > Lactuca > Lactuca serriola. Next base: position 160,546,923 of record NC_136409.1, read on the forward strand.
ATGCAGAGAGGGCATGTGATTGCTTACGCCTCGAGGCAACTGAAGCCTCATGAGTCGAATCACCCCACATATGATTTAGAATTGGGGGTAGTGGTGTTTGCCCTCATGATCTGGAGGCACTATTTGTATGGAGTCCAGTGTACTATCTACACTGATCATATAGTTTGAAATATTTGATGGATCACCCAAATTTGAATATGTGGTAGTAGAGGTGATTGGATGTGGTAAAAGATTATGAATGCAAGATCCTATAGCACCCCGAGAAGGACAATGTGGTGACCGATGCTTTGAGTCGTAAGGCAGTATGCTCACCGATGTGGGATATTTGTTTGATGATGACTGTCACTTCACCTTTGATGGATTTGATCAAGGAGGCTCAGGTGGAAGGATTGAAAAAGGAAAATTGGAAGGCTGGGCGGATTAGAGGGCAAATTCCTTTTTTTTGTTAGAGACATTCGGGGGTTGTTGACACAGTGCGGTAGGGTTTGGGTTCCAACAATAGGTTGGGTGAGACAAACAATTTTAGAGGCGGCACATAAATCAAAATTCCATATCCACCCGGGGGCTACGAAGATGCATGTACTGAGATTTGAGGTTGAGTTACTGGTGTCCCTATATGAAGAGGGAAATTGCGTGGTTCGTTCTCCGGTGTTTGACTTGTAGAAAGGTCAAAGCCGAACATCGGAGACCTCACGACAAAGTGCAACCATTACCCATTCCTATGTGGAAGTGGGAGGAGATAACTATGGATTTCATCATGAAATTGCCCAGGATGGCGTGGGGTGTTTATTCTATCTGGGTCATTGTAGACAGGTTAACCAAGAGTGCACATCTTATTCTGATTGTCGAGAGCATATCCGTGGAAAAGTTACCTGATATCTATGTTTGGGAGGTGGTATCCAGTCACGGGGTGTCTGTATCTGTGGTCTCGAACCGCGATGTTCGTTTCACCTTCAGGTTTTGGAGTAAGTTCCATTAGGAGTTGGGTACTCAATTGCATTTTAGTACAACATACCACCCCCATACCGACGGACAAAACAAGCAGACAATCCAGACACTCGAGGATATGCTTTGGGCTTGCATACTGGATTTTAGAGGAAGTTGGGATACTTACCTTCCACTGGCAGAATTCTCCTACAACAATAATTATCATGCTAGTATTGATCGACCTCTTTTTGAGATGTTGTATGGAAGGAGGTGTAGGACCCTGGTTTGTTGGGGGGAGGTCGATCATCGGTTCATGGGAAGCACTGAGGTGGTGTTTAAGACTACTGAGTTGATTCAATAGGTGTGCGATAGGCTGCGGGTTACGTAGAGTCGTCAGAAGAGTTATACTGACCGACACCATCCATACCTTGAGTTTCAAGAAGGAGATTTGGTACTACTGAAGGTGTCACCTTGGAAGGGTGTCATCCGGTTTCAGAAGCGGGGCATGTTGGGCCCTCAGTTTATCAGTCCCTTCAGGATTACTTCCCGGGTAGGCAGAGTAGCGTACTGACTGTACCTTCCTGAGGAGCTCAGTCAGATCTATAACACCTTCCACGTGTCACAGTTGCAGAAGTGTGTAGCCTATGAGTTGGCCGTGATATCACTGGATAATATTCAGGGGAAAGAGCACCTGAATTATATGGAGAGGCCCATTGCAATTCTCGACAGGAAGACTAAAACTCTACGTAACAAGACAATGAATCTTGTGAAGGTGCAATGGCAGCACCGAAGCGCTATGAATGGAAGTGAGAGCCAGAGGACGAGATGAAGGAGTACTACCTGGATTTGTTTGCGGCAGCAGACTTCAAGGACGAAGTCTAATTCCAATGGGGGAGATTTGTAACAAGGAAGAAGAACTTGGTGTTCATGCTTTGGACGTGGTTGAGCTTCAAGATCCTGGATCTACATCATCTTAGGAAGATTTTGAAGGTAAAAACTCATACCTTGTTGATCCTTTTGATAGTTTGAATTAGGGTTTGTTTATAAGCTCATTTTTGGTCCATGGTTTCTCTTTTGGGAGTTTGGGCAACTCCAGAAGCTAGAAATGCTAGATCTTAGTCCCTTTGGCATGTTAGAAGCATAAAAATGTTATCTTGGTGGTTGATATGGGGCTATGCATTAATCTAGGTCCTTTTTGTGGGCCTTGATGAACAAAAATGGATGTTGGACTCCCATAAGACATACTAAGGCATAAAGTTGCCAACTTTATGCCCTAGGACCCTCTTAAGGGTTGAGATCTAGAAGTTAGATTAAGTGGCTGCATGGATTAAGCACCAAATGGCTAAAGGTGCTGAGTAGCTCAATACACTGAGCGTACCAAGGTGTACGCAACATGTAGTGCATGGTAACCGAGTACGCCGAGCGTATTGAGATTACGCTGTGCGTATGCTCCCAATGTGCTTTTGGACTTTTGTTGGGCTTTTGGATCATTGGGCCTTATTTGGTTTTGGGCCTTAACATTTTTAGAGTAGGTAGGCCTTTGACTTCTCCTAATGGGCCTTAAGTGGTGTAGTTGGGCCTTTATGGGCCTTGGAGTCCTTTATTTCATTTGGGCCAAGAATGGTTAGGCTCATCATGGGTAAGGCCATTGGGACCTATTGTTAGGAGTTTGGACTTAGGGTTTAGGCCCATGTTTTGAGATTATGACCTAATGCTGATTAGGGCTCTTTATTTGTGATAGTGTGAGACTTTTCTGTTCAGCAGCCGAGCGTATTGTGTTTCGAGCATACTTAGGTGAGTTTTCTTACTGTATTAATGGGTTGAAGGCACCAAGGCCGGCCCATTATTTGTATTATAGGATACAAATTATTTGTATGATATGTGTATGAAAGACCAGGGTTTGGCCCATGGCACCTGTATGAAAGACCAAGATCTGGCCCCTGGCAGTTATATAAAAGACCAGGATTCAGCCCCTTGCAATTATATGGAAGACTGGGATTTGGCCTTCGACAAGAATTATATGTAAAACTATGATTTGGCCCATAACAATTTGTATGTTGGTATGTGGTACTTTGGAGAAAACTTACTAAGTGTTTGCTTACAGATTGTGTTAATGGTTTCATATACTTCCGATACTAAGGGGAAGGGTCCGACATGATGGGACAACATTCTCTCCCGTTGTTTCAACATTTTTGATATTGTACTCTGATGATGTGATATTTATACATTGTGATGGTTTTGGAATTTTTATACTTGTAGTACTTGTTTTAAAAATGAAAAATTTTATCATGTTTTGGGCTGTTACATGGTTGGCCCACAATGGACCTTTCATGTGGCCATCACATGGTTGGTAATTCATGGAACACTAGTAATATTTCACCGTCTTGATATCTTTTATGAAATTTCACATCTCAGCTACTAGACATCAATGAGGAAAAACTTACAAAGTTCAAAATAATTGTGAAAATTTTGGTTCTTTCTATTATAGTAAAATTTTAATTCGTTCATTAGCAATTACATAAGACATTATTTCATTGAAAATTTTGCTTCTTTCTATTAAGTGATATTTTAAATATCTAATATTATTTAAAATTTAGTGAAGTGATGGTAAACATTACATATCATCATTCCTAATAAATCAAAATCTTATTGACATATGTCATCTTATTCTTAATTTGGACACATGATATTTTTTAGAATTTTAGAGTTTTCTATTTTCCAGTTGTCATTTTATTGTATTTTTCATTTTATTAAATTAAAATTTCACATATTATATTTAATATGTAAGGTAATATATATGTAAGATATTTATTAAAAAGAGTTTATATATGTAATATATTCAATGTATTAAAGTCTCATTAATTTTAATAATTTACATTTTTTTTCAATTTTCTTATAAATTCAATTTTCTTAAATTGTTAAAATTTCATATTAATTTTTTAAAATAAACTCATGTAATATATGAGTCTCACACCTGATATTTCAAATAAAAAAAAGTTTCAATTAAAAAAGTATTTTTTTGGTTTCAAATAAAAAAAAGTTTCAATTAAAAAAGTATTTTTTTGGTTTCAATATTTAATTGAAAAATAGGTCACTGAGATCATCTAATGATTGTGACAGGTAAATAAATATATCTAAATGGATATGTTTAAAAAAATTTCTACCCTTTAGTAGCAACCTTTTTTTTTCTTGTATTCTTTTTAGGGTGAATGTGTATTGAAGTCAACATTTTAGTATTGGAGAAAAGTTTGCCTAAAGAGTTCGATGCTTTTTACAGGCATTTATAACATCTCCGAATAAGATAGTTTTTGTCGTTTACTTAGAAATATATTTTGTAAATAGCTATTTATAAATTCTTCCACATGACCAAGTGACCAACCTATAATATATTGGGTTGGGAAAATATTTCTACGTTGTAGAGATATTCAAAACGCAATAATATTATATATATATAAATAACAACCTAATCATCTATTCATTTCATCCGGTGTTGCTAAACTTTCCGTCAAAACAAATAGAATGCATGGTGCGGGGCTTATTTTTTGGAGTGGTACTAAAGGTACCTTCGGTACCTCCATGGAGCGTGGTTTCAGAATGGTGTGGATTGGGTGTGCTCACCATCATCGTGAACCTATTTTCTCTCTTTTCTCTATGTATTTTCCAGAACTTGTACCTCTATATGCTTTAGTACTCGTAGTGGGTTGGAAGTGTCGGAAAGTTGAATTATTTGTATTATGAGTTTGGAAATATGAAAGTGAGTGGAGAGAAAAAAAATGATGTATTGTCTATGTGGCAAAAAAATTGGAAGGGTTAAGTTGGAAGAGAATAACTCCCACCACCTAAGTTCCATTGCTAATATCCCTAAAAAATCCAAACATATCAATTATCATCGCAATCTTACATCGGGTGTTTCTAAATTTTACATCTCTTTCTTGTTATTCTGTATCATATATGTTAGTAAATCCTGCATTTTAAACAAAACCAAACATGTTTGATGTAGTAAATCATGTTGAAAGCAAAACATTTTACATATGAATAACTAATTGATATGTATAGATTATTCTTCAAATGTCCCGAGATTGATCACCTTTATGAGTGCATGGTAGATCGAAAGGGGTTATTTGTGATAGCCTCTTGAATGGAACTGTGTGTAGGGAGTCGTTCCAGGTCTAAGATCACTAGCTATTGACTACTCACTAGAAACATAGTCGGTAGTATTTGGTGGGTTGGACCCATGAATAGTTGAATGCCTTTTAGCAAAGCCTGCCAACACCTCTTTTATGGTATTTAAATGTTGTGTTTTTAGACAACATAAAAGAACATTCACAACTAATTTTAGAAAAGTAAAAATATCAAATAAAACGATTAAATAATTAATATTGACAATTAAATATTCATTTATTATAACCGACTCAAACAAAGAATTAAACAATAAACCTAATTTATTATTACTTAATTACCAAGTTTCGTTGGGTTGTCAATTTAATCATTAACGACCAGATTTAATTGTAAGTAAGGTAGAAAAAGACTCTTCCATCATTGGAAAAATCTAAAAGTCAAGGAAAAAAAAATTAAAATCAACTAGAATATTGCAAATCTGAATATTGCAGGTAATAATCAAAATAACTTTTGTCCTTCAAAATTTTTAGGTACTCCAATAGCTATAACTTGCAATGTAGAATCTATGATTTATTGTTGTTAGTTCGTTTTAACAACAATGCAAGAACTGATAAACATAAAGTGAATATTCAGAAACAGAACGAAGCATGTGTCATAGAGGAAATAATGAGAGAGTAGAAAAGGTTGTGATTTTGAAGTGTGGTATAAATGGGACCTGATTTCATAGAAGCATGTGTCCTACTTATACTAATCCAGAAAACATAGAAGCCCATAGAAAATGAAGTTGATGACGATGCCTGGCCTCTCACAGGTTGCTGCATGTCAATTCAAATATTAGATAAAATCGAATTAATTGTCGTTGTTACATAGGAGCTTATCTAATTTCAAATCATGATGTTACTGATTTCCAGAGACATTTATGATGTCAACACATGGTCAACACGTTGATCGAGACAGTCTAACCCGAACCCTGCTAAAATAAAGTATCCTCAGCTCTTAGCTACCGACGCAACATGAAAAGTGAAAAGTGTGCCTTAATGGAGTCATTTCATAAACCTCACATATCGCATCATCCGCCCGACTAGCGGTTTAGCCTATCCCTTAACATATACTAGAACCTTTCATGACTTAAGGAATGAAATCAATATATACCAATTAATAGTTCTTCATCCCATATATGTTGTACATTGGGAAATTTTCTAACTTGCACTCATCTCATTAACTTTCCAACCATCCCGCACCAAGTTTGATTTTTTTCTTCACTTAGAGTGATAATGTCACCTAGGTGTCATGAATAAATAGTAAACCCAACTTTAATGTGAAAAAATAATAAGAATTTGATTGAATGGTATCCTAAGGATTTAAACCAAGAACCTTGTGACCTTTTCGGTTTACCCCACACATTACATGCCATCTTTGAGTTCTCTCTAAGAGAATATAGCCATGCGTTATAAACCCTTTTCATGATCCTCTAGAAGATAAAACATTAATCCTCATTTGAGGTAGAATCACCTCTCAATTATATAAGCAAAAGTTTAAAACATCTTCGCTGCTTAGATGTCTCCAAAACCTTGTTAAGAGTTTTAACTCAACCTCTTTCTCGGCAATGCCCTACTACCCTAGCTGTAACATCCCAAATTTCGAGTCCAAAAATTTCGTTTTTAATTGATTAACTTATAAGATCAATTCTCAAAAACATAGTTGCTAACATAACTGTAACATCCGGATTCCCAGGTATCCTATTTTGTTCTTTTATTTTTGGGAATTGTGAGGAGAATCGGCGAGTTGGCGTCTAAACTCGCCGAGTATGGTCGCGGATTCGTATGCGAGTTCACAGCTGGACTCGGCGATTCCATGCTGTTTAATGAAACCCTAATTTCCAGGGTTTGAGACCTATTTAAAGGCCCTTAGGGCCGTCATTTGCGGCCACCAACCCCCAGAGAGAAACCCTAAGAGATCTAGAGCGTTTGTGAGGAAGGAGAGGTCATTCTTGATCCTTTTGTGGGTGTTTTTGCAAGAAGGAGGCGACCAAGGCAAGAGGAGGCTGAAGGAGGAGCGATTGTGGTGATTTCTGAGTTCTTAGAGATCATATTGAGGTATTTTGCTCGGACCTTCCTCAGTTTTGATGTTGATTCTTAGTGTTAGGGTTTTCTAACCCTTTTAGAGGATGAATAAGTGGAGCATTTGGTCACTTCTCGAGTCTATGTTCTGGATCTGGACCCAAAGAGGTCCAGAGACCTTAACCCTTGGAGCTTTATGAGTTATTTTGGGAGCCATGAGCTTGGGATGTCATTTTTGGGGCTAAATCACCAAGTTAGACCATTTATATGTTATATGAGTGTCAAGGTCTGAACTTTACGTGATTATCATGCTTGGGAAGGCCAAATCTATGAATGTATGGAACAGATCTGACCTCAGGAGGCCTGTAGAGTTTGTGCATGGCATGAACTCGCCGAGTTCGAAGAACAGACTCGACGAGTAGGATGAGGGTTTCCCGTAAATCACTCAGTGAGTGGACTTGCCGAGTTGGGGAATAACTCGGTGAGTTAGGGAGAGTCAGGGGGACTGGAGTTCAAGGCGGAACTCGCCGAGTTGTTCTTGAGACTCGGCGAGTTGAGTCGGGGTGGCCCCGCGATTCATGCCAGGTGGAACTCGTCGAGTCAGGGGAAGTACGCGACGTGCCAAGAGAGGGACTAAGAGAGTCAGTGGACACATGTAGACTCGCCGAGTCACCCTAGTGCACTCGATGAGTCGGGTCAAAGTTTGACCGTTGCCCTTGTTGACTTTTAGGGTTGAGTACAGTTGTATTTATGAGAGTATTACTTTATGTGATTAGGCGGAGGCTAGGTCACATTTCTTCCGAGTCAGATATTTACCGAGACACCGAGGTGAGTCTTCTCACTATACGTTACCTAGAGTGGTATTATGTGTTGACCAGAGGGTCTTATGTGTTATATATGAGATTATGTGCTATGCGATATATGTATGTTGTATGATGATATAGACCGGAACGGAGGGTCCAAAGAGCTACGGGACTGGAGGGTCCCGCTGAGACACATCGACCAGAGGGTCGTATTATAGCCTCGAATGGCGTATGTGTTGTATACGGTATTTTGGGGAACTCACTAAGCATTTATGCTTACAGTTGTTGTGTTATGTGTTTCAGGTACCAGTGATGAGCGTGGGAAGGCGCCGACATGATTCGTACACACACACATTGGAGTTATATATATTCTGATCTTGGGGTTTTGTACTGATACAATGTTGATACAATGTTTTTAAAATGAATGTGAATGCTATTTTATGGTTTTCAAAGTGAAAAATTGTTTCAAATTTTTACGGTGTTACAAGTTGGTATCAGAGCCTTGGTTTGAGGGATTCAGATGCATCTTTGGGCGTATCTAAACTCAAACTGAGGATTTGAGGAAAATTTTTGATAATGAAGTAAAATTTTTGTAAAGAGTAAAAAGAGTTTTGAGACAAACAGAGCAGAGCCGTGTGTACGATCAGCCAGCGCCCGAACAGTGAATCCCCAAAAGTACCCTTACATTTTGTGTTATGAGATATGTTATGTTACATTATGCATGATAGAGTAGGCTAGGTATACATATTAGGACTAGAGTGGCCTGATTTGTGATGCCTTAGCCTAGGAGATTTCTGCTGCTGTTGCTGCTGCCAGACCTCAGGGAGGTGACTCGTTGTTGTTTCGGGAGTTTAGCAACACGAAGCCACCAGAGTTACCCAATTGCCGCTATGAGATGGATCTCTGACATCGAGGGATGATTTCTATACGTGTTCTTGTCCAGAGCACTTGAGGGTTCGGTTCGCCCTGAACCAGCTCCGCTTGGGAGCGAAGGATTGGTGGAAGTTCGTGACGGCGAACTTCACTTTGGCTGAGATTTCCGAGGTGACCTGGGAGAGGTTCACCACTATGTTCAGAGAGGAGTATGTTCCCCCGGTGGAGAGGGAACGGTTGATTCCGGAGTTCTTGACCCTCAAGCAGGGTACTGATTATGTAGCAATGATCACTAGGAAGTTTCATGAGAGGGCAATGTTTTGCCCTGAGCAGGTGTCATCTGAGCAGGGTCGTATGAGCCGTTATATGAGTGTGCTGAGGAGAGACATTTGGGAGTTCATGGCGAACTCGAATTACCAGACATTTGCTGAGCTCCAGGAAAATGCCAGGAAGAAGGAGATTGAGCTGGAGACTCAGGACAGGGAGGAGGCCGAGTCACAGAGGGCGGATAGGCGACCGACTCAGTCTCAACCGGCAGCCAATTGGGCTAGACCCGCTGATTCGAGATCTGGAGGCATGAAGGGCCGCACTTGTGGGAAGTGCGGCAAGAGTCACGAGGGGTCGTGCAGGGCTGGGGTATGTTACAAGTGCGGGAAGGAGGGGCATATCGCGGGGGATTGTCCCAAGGGATTTTCGGTTTGCTTTCATTGCAACCAGACCGGCCATCGAAAGGCCGAACGCCCTTAGCTACTTCAGGGATCAGCGTAGGGATCTGCGCCTGCTTCTAGGGCTACCGAGGTTCAGCCGGTGAAGGCCGAGGCACCGAAGGCTCATGGGAGAGCATTTCAGTTGACTGCGGAGGAGGTTCGCGCGATGCCCGATGTTGTGGCTGGTATGTATTCTCTTTTCATCTTTTATTTGAGTTGGGTTTTTACGCTTATGTGATGATGTGCGTAGGTACTTTTCTTGTGAGTTCTGTGCCTGCTTTGGTATTATTTGACTCGGGTGCGAGTCGGTCGTTCGTTTCAGTAGCTTTTAGTCAGCACATTAGTATCCGTCGAGAGGCGTTGGATCGACCTCTGCGAGTTGCTATAACTGATGAGCGAGCAGTGTATGCTTCATATGTGATTCGAGGATGTGTCCTTGAGATCTTCGGTGTGGAGTTTCCGATAGATCTGGTTCCGATCGCGATGGGGGACGTGTGTGTTATAGTGGGTATGGATTGGTTTAGACGATATGGAGCTGTGATAGACTGCGAGCGTCAATTGGTGACGATTCGAGGCCCTAGTGGGGGAGTTCTTACGGTGTATAGCGAGGGTACACGTGCTTGGTCAGCATTTTGTTTGGCCACCAGAGCAAGACAGAGTCTACAGCAGGGCTGTAGGGGATCTGTGGCATATGTGATGGATGCGAGGCTTGATTCAGAAAGACCGAGGTTAGTTGATGAGGTCCCGATAGTGCGTGAGTTTCCGGATGTGTTTCCAGAGGAGTTGTTGGGTGTGCCTCCGGAGAGGCAAGTGGAATTCAGTATTGAATTGGTTCCGGGAGTTGCGCCTATCGCCAAGGTGCCTTATCGCCTTGCGCCTCCCGAGATGTAGGAGTTATCCTCGCAGCTCTAGGAGCTGCTGGGGAAGGGGTTTATTTGGCCGGGCAGTTCGCCATGGGGGGCGCCTATTCTTTTCGTCAAGAAGAAGGATTGTTCACACCGGATGTGCATTGATTACCGGGAGTTGAACAAGCTAAAGGTCAAGAACCGTTACCCGTTGCCAAGGATTGACGATTTGTTCGATCAGTTGCACCGAGCATCTTGGTTCTCCCAAAAATCGATTTGAGGTTTGGGTATCATCAGGTGAGGGTGCGGGAGGAGGATGTCCAAAAGACAGCATTCCGGATTCGTTATGGGCATTACGAGTTCGTGGTGATGCCTTTCGCACTCACCAACGCACCGGCAGTGTTCATGGATCTCATGAACAGGGTGTGCAGACCAATGTTGGATCGCTCAGTGATCGTGTTCATTGACGACATATTGGTGTATTCGAGATCCAGAGAGCAGCATGAGGAGCATTTGAGGGAGATCCTCAGAGTTCTGAGAGCGGAGAGGCTTTATGCCAAGTTCTCCAAATATGAGTTCTGGCTACGAGAAGTTCAATTTTTGGGGCATCTCGTTAACCAGAATAGGATATTGGTTGATCCGGCCAAGATTGAGGCGATTATGAGGTGGGAGGTGCCGAGATCACCCACCGAGATCAGGAGCTTTCTGGGTTTGGCCGGCTATTATCGGAGATTTATTAAGGATTTCTCCAAGATCGCCGTGCCACTCACCAAGTTGACTTGGAAGGGTGCTTCGTTTTCTTGGGGTCCGGAGCAGCAGACCTCGTTCAAGACACTTCACCAGAAATTATGCGAGGCCCCAGTATTAGCCCTTCCGGATGGGATGGAGGATTTTGTGGTATATTGTGATGCATCGATATCCGGATTGGGAGCGGTGCTTATGCAGAGGGGGCATGTGATAGCATATGCATCGAGGCAGCTTAAGCCTCATGAGTCGAGATATCCCACTCATGATTTAGAATTGGGAGCGGTAATGTTCGCCCTCAAGATCTGGCGACATTATATGTATGGGGTTCGGTGTATGATATACACGGACCACAAGATCTTGAAGTATTTGATGGATCAGCCCAACCTGAATATGCGCCAGAGGAGATGGTTGGACGTGGTCAAGGATTATGATTGTGAGATCCTGTACCACCCGGGTAAAGGCTAATGTTGTAGTCGATGCACTGAGCCGTAGGGCGGAGGGCGCCTCATTGCGAGATGTTTATATGAGACTGACAGTGATGACCCCGGTGTTGGATGCTATTCGTGGGGCCCAGGCTGAGACTGTGAGGCCAGAAAGCCAGAAAAGAGAGCGAGTTGTCGGGCTGGTATCGGAATTCGTTACTGATAGTCGGGGGATTATGACATTTCAGGGTCGGATATGGGTACCGTCCATGGGCGGAACGCATACCATTTTGATGGAAAAGGCTCATCGATCGAAATTCTCAATCCATCCCGGGGCCACTAAGATGTATTTGGACCTGAAAAAGGAATATTGGTGGCCCTATATGAAGAGGGATGTCGCGTGGTTTGTAGAGAGATGCTTGACCTGTCGTAGGGTTAAGGCCAAGCACCAACGTCCACATGGTAAGCTGTAGCCATTAGAGATTCCCAAGTGGAAATGGGAACAGGTTACCTTGGATATCATCACCAAATTGCCAAGGACCACGAGGGGTGTCGATGCAATTTGGGTGTTTGTGGACAGGTTGACAAAGAGTGCTGACTTCCTGGCCATCAGTGAGAGATCTTCTGCAGAGAGGTTGGCATAATTGTAAGTGAGAGAGGTGGTATCGCGACATGGAGTGTCGATCTCGATTGTCTCAGATCGAGATGTACGTTTCACTTCCAGGTTCTGGAAGAAGTTTCATGAGGAATTGGGTAGGAAACTGCATTTTAGTACCGCATACCACCCATAGACTGATGGGCAGAGTGAGCAGACGATTCAAATGCTTGAGGACATGCTCCGAGCGTGTGTGTTGGATTTTGGCGGGAGTTGGGATGCTTATTTTCCCTTGGCAGAGTTTTCTTATAACAACAGCCATCATTTGAGCATTGGCATGCCGCCCTTTGAGCTGTTGTATAGGAGGAGATGTCGGACCCCCATTTGCTGGGGAGAAGTAGGGCAGCGTGTGATGGGTAGTACCGAGATTGTGCTTCAGACGACAGAGCAGATTCAACAGGTCAGGCAGAGGTTGTTGACCGCTCAGAGTTGTCAGGAGAGTTATGCGGACAGACGCTGGTCCGAGCTCGAGTTTCAGGTCGGCGCCTTCGTGCTCATGAAGGTCTCTCCTTGGAAAGGAGCGATTCGATTCAGGAAGAGGGGCAAGTTGGGGCCCCGATATATTGGTCCTTTCAGGGTGATCGCGAGGGTAGGAAGGGTAGCCTACCGTTTGGAGTTACCAACAGAGTTGGGTCAGATTCACGACACTTTCCACTTGTCGCAATTGCGAAAGTGTATAGCCGACGAGTCGACAGTGGTGTCATTAGAAGATATTCATGTGGATGCGAGCCTGAATTATGTTGAGATACCGATAGGGATTAGGGATCGGAAGGTCAAGGTTTTGAGGAACAAGGAGGTGCCTCTGGTTCAGGTCCAGTGGCAGCATCGGAAAGGGTCAGAGTTGACTTGGGAACCGGAGCGTGAGATGCGAGAGCAACATCCAGAGTTGTTTGCAGAGTGAGACGTCGAGGGCGAAGTCTGATTCTAGTGGGGGAGAATTGTAACATCCGGATTCCCAGGTATCCTATTTTGTTCTTTTATTTTTGGGAATTGTGAGGAGACTCGGCGAGTTGGCGTCTAAACTCGCGGAGTATGGTCGCGGATTCGTATGCGAGTTCACAGTTGGACTCGGCGAGTTTATGAGTGGACTCGGCGAGTCCTCGCTGTTTAATGAAACCCTAATTTCCAGGGTTTGAGACCTATTTAAAAGCCCTTAGGGCCATCATTTACCGCCACCAACCCCTAGAGAGAAACCCTAAGAGATCTAGAGCGTTTGTGAGGAAGGAGAGGCTATTCTTGATCCTTTTGTGAGTGTTTTTGCAAGAAGGATGTGACCAAGGCAAGAGGAGGCTGAAGGAGGAGCGATTGTGGTGATTTCTAAGTTCTTAGAGATCATATTGAGGTATTTTGCTCAGAACTTCCTCAATTTTGATGTTGATTTTTAGTTTTAGGGTTTTCTAACCCTTTTAGAGGATGAATAAGTGGAGCATTTGGTCACTTCTCGAGTCTATGTTCTGGATCTGGACCCAAAGAGGTCCAGAGACCTTAACCTTTGGAGCTTTATGAGTTATTTTGGGAGCCATGAGCTTAGGATGTCATTTTTGGGGCTAAATCACCAAGTTAGACCATTTAGATGTTATATGAGTGTCAAGGTCTGAACTTTACGTGATTATCATGCTTGGGAAGGCCAGTTCTATGAATGTATGGAACAGATCTGACCTCAGGAGGCCTGTGGAGTTTGTGCATGGCATGAACTCGCCGAGTTCGAAGAACAGACTCGGCGAGTAGGAAGAGGGTTTCCCGTAAATCACTCAGTGTGTGGACTTGCCGAGTTGGGGAATAACTCGGTGAGTCAGGGAGAGTCAGGGGGACTGGAGTTCAAGGCGGAACTTGCCAAAAGATGATATATATATATATATATATATATATATATATATATATATATATATATATATATATATATGCCAATTCAATAGTACTTTTCCATTCATGTAACCTAGTACTCTACTACTCATTTCCAGTGACCCATATCGGGGTTGATAGTATACCGAATCAATTTTATTACAAAAATATGATGTCATGTTAGGTGCAAGGAATGATATACGTCATACTACCATTTGCACTCACAAATTCTAGTTTAGCCATTGCCTCTAAGGTCACATTATGTTTCACACATGAATCAAAAGAAGTATTGGATTCTTTAATATTCAAATGCACAATTTTTTTAGGGTTTCTTTATATAGTGATACTGACTTGGAGAAATCTAAATACCTTTCTTCTCATCTTGATACCTAGAATGGTATCTACTTCTCCTAGATCTTTTGTTTTAAAGTTTGAGGATATGTATTATTCGTCTAAAGAATACATTATATGTGAGTGCCAATGATCAAATAAATGTAAACATATAATTAGATGTTAACAATGCAGTCATTCGTGCATTTGAAATATTTACACATTTCAATAGTGTTGTAAAACTTGACCGAGTACTTAGACTCGACCTCTTTTGAGGGAAGTTAAGCCAACTCAGCCAAATAACTCAAAAATTGGTCAACCTTGGTGTAACACGCCGTTTTCACTTTACAGTAGAGTTTAATATAAACGTTTTTTTTTATAAAATTCGAAGTAGAAATATATTACCTTTTAGCCAAATTAATCATCATGAAAGTTGTAGTAGTCATGGTGAGGATTTCGTAGGTATAAAGAATGCTCAAATCTGACATCATATGAGGAAGTAATATTTTTTTGAAGTTTCACATCGACACAGTACAACAGTGCTCGACACAGAAATCAAAATTAAAATTGATTGTTTGTTAGCCAAAACAATGTAAATGTGAGTTGAAGATCTCATAAATACAAATCTGTCATTATAGAGACAGTCAAGAACGGACTTCGTAAGAAGGATTTATGATTTTCGCACGTATTTTAAAAGTGTGATCTCAATTAAATATGAAGTTAAAATAGAGTGATAATTAGCTATTAAGATCTAAAAGAAAGTTATACTATTCGGAAATACCTACGCGTGGATATATCGAGCACACAGCTCGTATGTGAAAGCTATGATTTTTCGAAGATTGCAAAAAATATCAACGAAAGGGTAACGCGGTACTCACTGATGCTGATTTTTCCCTTCTTCGGGTTCTAGAATTCATTGTTAATCTCCTAAAGATCATCCTCAAAGCAGTACTGCATTATCAATTGCACCAGAACGTCTTCGCAAGGTTTCTTGCAAGCTTCTTCCTTATTACTCTAGTCTTCAACTAACTTAATACTCTAGTCTTCAACTGTCTGACCGTGAGAACAATCTTCTTCTTGTTGCTATAGTCACAACTCTCAAACACCATCTCCATCTCGGAGATCCAATCCTTGACTTGCACCAGTGTTGGGCTTCTAGAAAGACGTGGTGGCTTGTATGCCATGAATTCCTTATTCTTGCATATACATCCATCATCTCCTTCATTTGGTAGGTTCCTTTTAACCACACATTGCTCGTCTTGACTAACAGTTCGATGTAGTTTCCTTCCTTTGACTCTTCTATGTTCAAATCAGGTTGCTCAATAGGTGCAGTTGTGGAGAGTGTGATACAGTTGTGGAGAGTGTGATATGGTTGTGGAGAGGAGGGGCATGGGTAGAAGGATCGTCCGAAAAAAGAAAGAGGTTGCGAAGCCAAATGTACTGCCAAAGCCAAAGGCGAGAGCATTCCAGATGACCCTGGAAGCAGGAAAGGAAGAAGTTGATGTCACATCATGTCCCTATTTAGTAAATGATTTTCATGCCAATGTTTTGTTTAATTTTGGAGCTAATTACTCCTTTATATCACATAAATTTGGTAAAAGACTAGCATTGCCTGTAGATAGACTAGATAGTGCTCTAGTAATAGAAGTTACTAGTGGTAAATTTGTACCTGTTAGCGAATGCATGAAGAACAACATCATTGACTTGAATAGGAATAAGTTCCACGAGGAATTATTGCCCATTGAGTTAAACGGCTTTGAAATAGTATTAGGAATGGATTGGCTTAGTGTGAACGATGCTGAGAAACTATGTAGAAAGAATATAGTGAAGATAAACCCTTCTAGAAGAGTATCATTTGTGGTTTACGGGAACAAATTTCGAGTTAACTATGGAATCGTCTCAATGATGAAAGCAGGAAAGTGTTTGGCCAAAGGATGTACTGTTGGGTTTTGAGCACTATAACGGTCCTATGGTGCACATGCAACCCTAAACGCTTTGGATCTATATTTTCTCTAATTATACATGCATTTTCAATTTTTCCAAAGCATTCTCCCTAGCCAACATACAATTGAAGCTATACGATATAAACTTATTTGGGTTCTTACCTCTTGAGTAGGGTAGAGTTCTTGACCTTTGAAAGCTTGAGCACCCAAACTGTGATGCCTCTAACGGTTCACAAACACCAAATGCAAGAGGAGGCTACGGAGAAAAGGTTATTTAGCACAAAATCAACTTCACTCTCTTAGAATGTATGTGGGTGCCGATTTTAGCTCTAGGGGTGAGTATTTATAATGTGGAAAATGCTAGGGTTACACTTTGTAAACCCTAATGACCTTTCATATACTTAGGCTCCATGGGTTAACCTCCATGGACTATCCATGGATTATCTCAATGGTTTTGCCCATCCTAAGTAATTATGGATCACTAGCCCACATTATAAGAATGATTGATTTACCCAATCAATCCCCATATATTTAATTAGTCTCTTTTGATCTCAAAATTAATTCCAAACTAATTCTTGACCAATACTAATTAAATAATATGATTTCTCAATTAATATATTATACTTATAATATATTAATAAATCACAAATAACCTTATTCTCAAAAGTCCATCCTATTAAATTGCACAGATGAAGGCAACCCAAAAGGACCATGCTACAATCGGGCCAAGTACATCCCGGTTATAGTTATGGGCTTAGACACCAAATCCAATAGTCTCCATATTGGATAAGTCTAATAACTGTAGATGCCAATGTAACTTCAGGATCCGACTAAGCAATCGTAAGCTGTCAAAAGCCGCTGTCAACTCTGAACCAGTTAGTGACACATCCTTTAGATAAGGGATCATATACTCCTCTGTTCTCAAGATATTAGTCGAAAAATACATGGAAAAATGTCATACTTATTGTCCAGCAGTTTGTTTCCTGATTTCTGATTCGTCTGACATAGAACATAACTAAACACATCAACTTAGTTCTGACTGGTCCCGACACATAAGTCAAAACAGAATCATCGAGGGGACCAATATATCGCTTTTAATCCTCTTAGGATAAAACGGAACAGATAAACTTCGACATTATACGCTTGTACTAACTACTCATCAAATCATTCACAACGACACGTTTTATAACATCAAGTTACTGATGCATTTTCGTGCCATCAATGCACAACCAACTCATAGTCAACAACTCATATACCTTGGTTTGAAGACTATATGATATTATCCTCTCGCAATCACTCGTGATAAATTCCATGAAGTGATTCAGGCGAGCGCGGATTGATCTAATACTCAAATCTTATTTCAGTAGAATTCATGAATGGTGTAGCAAACTGTTGCTATGCCTAACTCCTTAGACAATCTACAATCCAACTCATGACAGTCTTCTTTCATACTTACTTCCAACGTATGATCGACTGTGGATAGTTTGAATAAATCTTATTATTCTATAAGTTAAAACATGCAAAGTGAAATAATAGTAAATGATTGACACAAGACAGTAACTTTACTTATAAATAAAACTCCTTTTATTCAATCATTAAATGTGAATTACAATTTAGCTATTACAAGTTTCGGTTAATCTAATCACTAAAACTGATATCGTCTGTTAGCCTAATGCCCCTTGCATGCTACAAGTGCTTAACCCTAGTCAATCCCTTTGTAATGGGATCTGCTAGGTTGTCCTCTGATGATATCCTCTTCACCATGCGGTGTCCTTCTACTTAATGTCTTATGAAGTGGTACTTTCTTTTGATATGCTTGGATCTACCATGATCGCTCGGTTCCTTGGTTAAGGCAACTGCCCCTTCATTATCGTAGAAAACCTCCACACGCTCATTTATGGATTGAATTACTCTAAGGTCTCCGATGAAGCTTTTCAACCGTATCGCCTCTTTCGCTGCTTCGCTTGTTGATATCTATTCTGATTCACACGTTGAATTAGCTACAATCTCCTGCTTGGAACTTTTCCATGTTACTGCTCCTCCATTCAGGGTAAATATCCAGACCGACTGAGAGCGGAAATTATCTATGTCGGTCTGAAAGCTCGCGTCGCAATACTCTGTTACTCTCAAGTCATCACTCCCACTGAGGGTAAGGACCAAGTCCTTATTCCTCGGCAGATACTTATGAATTCTCTTAACCGCAGTCCAATGAGCTTTACCAGGGTTCCCTTGATATCTGCCGACCATGCTCAAAGAAAAAGCCACATCAGGGCGAGTACAAGTCATAACATACATGAAACCAACTGTCGAAGCATATGGTATATGACTCATTTCTGCCATCTCAACCTCTGTACTCGGACTCCGAGTCTTACTCAGTTTGGTATTGCCTTGGATAGGTAAGTCACCTTTCTTGGACTCCTCCAAGACGAAACGTCTCAACACCTTGTCTAAGTAGGTGGTATGACTAAGTCCTATTAGTCTTTTACTTTTGTTTCTCAACATCCTTATCCCTAGGATATAGGCAGCTTCTCCGAGGTCCTTCATAGCGAAACACCTCCCAAGCCAGGACTTGACCTCGTGCAAGGTTGGGATGTCATTTCGTATGAGTAGTATGTCATCCACATACAACACTAGAAAGCTGACTACACTCCCACTAGCTTTGACATATACACAAGACTCATCCTTTCTTCTCGAAAATCCAAACTCTTTGACTTTCTCGTCAAAACAAAGATTCCATCTGCGAGATGCTTGTTTTAATCTATAAATGGATTCCTCAAGCTTACATACTTTATTAGGGTACTTTGCATTGACAAAATCCTCTGGCTGACTCATGTAAACATCTTCATCCAACTTTCCATTAAGGAAAGTCGTTTTTACATCCATTTTCCATATTTCATAATCATGAAATGCAACTATAGCTAGCATAACCCTTATAGATTTAATCTTCGCTACTAGTGAGAAGGTCTCATCATAGTCAACTCCCATAGTTTGAGTAAAGCCCTTCGCAACCAGTCGCGCCTTATATGTGTGTACTCTCCCATCCATGTCAGTCTTCTTCATAAAGATCCATTTGCACTTGACTGTCTTACGGCCCGGTACATTGTCGAACAAGTTCCAAACTTGATTGTCATACATGGACTGAATCTTGTTGTCCATAGCCTCTTTCCATTTTGTAGACTCGGGGCCTGCCATGGCTTCCTTGTAGTTATTAGGTTCATCCAGATTTACCAGTGTGCTATCACTGATAAATGTATCACCTTCTACAGTAATATGGAAACCATAAAGCTCAGGTGGAACTCTAACTCTACTGGAACGCCTTAGAGGTACAGACTCATAAATTGGCTCAGCCGGAGTTTCCTCCTCGGGTTGAGTGCTAGTGTTGGAGGTTCCTTCACTGCTTGACTCTTGAACCTCTTCATGGTCAATTTGCCTGCCACTATCCCCTTGGCATATGAGTTCTCTCTCATGAAAAACTCATCACCTCGCGGCGAAGACAACATTGTCACTCGGTCTATAGAATAGATATCCAAAGGACTTCTACGGGTAGCTGATGAAAATACATCACTCACTCCGAGGTTCGAGCTTGTCATGAGTCTCACGTCTCACGAAAGCCTCGCAACCCCAAACTTTGATGTGGTCTAACAAGGGAACCTTCCCTGTCCACATCTCGTGAGGTGTTTTGGAAACCTTTTTGGTAGGGACTAGATTGAGGATATGGGCGGCAGTCTCTAAGGCATACCCCCATAATGAGATAGGTAACGAAGCTCGACTCATCATGGAACAAACAACGTCCAGCAAGGTTCTATTGTGCCTCTCAGCCACACCATTAAGTTGTGGTGTCCTAGGTGGCGTCAATTGTGAAACAATTCCACATTCCTTAAGATAGTCAAGGAACTCTCCTCCACGAACGGATCACAACATTTTTATCTTCCTGCCCAATTGATTCTCCACTTCTTGCTTAAACTCTTTGAACTTTTCAAACTTTTTTGACTTATGCTTGATTAAGTAGATATAGCCATATCTACTGTAACAATTAGTAAAAGTCACATAGAAGCGATTAGCATCCCTTGTGGCGGTCTTGAATGGTCCACACACATTAGTGTGTATGAGATCCAACAGACCTTCACCCCTTTCACAAGTACCAATGTAGGGTGACTTGGCCATGTTTCCAATTAAAACAAGATTCGCAAGTGTCATATGACTTTAAGTCGAATGGCTTTCTTTTGGAGTTGGGCTATGCGCTTCTTGTTGACATGTCCAAGACGACAATGCCACAAGCATGCCTTATCCAAATCATTGGAAGAAAAGGTAAATGCTTGTTTATACAAACTATGAAAGGAAATAATATTTCTCGCCATATCGGCCGAATAAAACAATTATTCAAATCTAAATTTAAACCATTACTAAGCAATAAAGAATAAAATCCAATCTTGGTCATAGGCAACATTTTCCTATTTCCCATGATTAAGTTTATCTTCTCGTACTCCACATCCCTACTTCTTTTTAGTCCCTCCAAATCAGAACAAATGTGAAATCCACAACTTGTATCATGGACTCAAGAATTAGCATGTGATCTTCCCATCCTTTATGTCTTGCAAGTACTTGGGGTAGCTTCGTTTCTAGTGCCGTTTTTTCATGAAAATGAAAGCAGATAGCATCCTTTGGTTTGGAAGAGGGATTAGCAGAACCAAATTTGGTCCCATTAGAAGAGGATTCATTAAGGGACTTTCCCATGCGGCTCTTGGAGGGATCCTTCCTCTTCCTCCCCTTCCCATGTTCGATTGCCAGAACAGGGGCAGAAGTAGTAGTAGTAGGAGTAGACACAACCGATTTGCCTTTCAGGTTGCTCTCTACAGTCCTTAGAAGGCCTTGAAGCTTGCTAAGAGTGACCTCCTCCTTGTTCATATGGTAGGTCATACGAAACTGATCATAACAAGAAGGTAAAGAGTGTAGAATTATATCTTTGGTAAACTCTTCATCAAAATTGACATTCAATTTTAGCAAGTGGTCCACATATCTCTGCATCTTTTGCAAGTGGGCCGTGATGGGTTCACCATCCTTCATTTTGGTTGTGATCATGGATGCAATGATCTCATACCTCTCCTTCCGAGCACTTTGATGGTATCTTTCCATCAAATGTTGATACATTTCAAAAGGATGGTAGTCCTCATAGGACTTCAGCAGCTCAGTAATCATGGTAGCAATCATTAGACACGACACCTTTGTCGCATCCCTCTCATGAGTAGTGTATTCAACGATTTGTTTAGGAGTGGCAGTGGTTACATCAATCTCCTTAAGCTCTTTATCCAATACATATTCTTTGTACTCATAGCGAATAGCCATTCTGATGTTACGAATCCAGTCATTGAAGTTCGAGCCATCGAAAATGACCCTCCCACATAGGTTCATGAGGGGGAAAGATCCTAAAGGGATTGGTGTGGAAGCATTGTTTGGGATAGACATCTGAAAAGGAAGAAGAAAAAAGTTTAGATTAGATGATAATCCTTAATATTACACCCAAATGAAATATTAAGGCTAGGATCCAACACAATATTCTACAATTACAGAAGAGGGATGACGTAATCCAATTGTAAAGTATTTAAAGGTAGGTAAATGACGATTTACCAATTTCCACCATGAAAAACAAAATAGATTATCAACTTTTAATTGGATTTGAAATTCCTAGATCCTTTGAGATTCATTGAACTTTTCAATGGCATGTTTAAGTATCGATTGTGCCCTTCAAGTTTGTGACTGGGATACCGAGGATCACAAACAAGGAGTGAATAACCATGCAAATTAGCTTGGTACACCCAATGTTATAGATCACCTAATCAATGTGCCGGTTAACCATACACACTCTATTGATCTATGATTAACATCAAGTTACCCTTTGCCATACATTGTCATGCCCAGATTAGTGTGCCGGTTAACCACACACGCTCCACTAACGACTAAACAAGGTGCAAAGTGTAATTTCATTGATTAGCACCATTTTCACGTTTTCCTAAAGTAACTAAGATTGGGAATTTAATAAAAGTTTGGTTACTTTATATTTATATTTATACTTTTAATGAGGGAGAATTAGTGTTTTATCCTACCCATTCAACTAACGAACCTCCACCAGTCAAGGAAGTGGTGGGTGAGAGTGGACACCCATTAAACCACCATTGTATAGGAAATAACCTTATACCCCCTTATAGACTGGCTTCGTGAATGAGGCCTACTAACGGTAAGACTGACTAGTCTTATATATATATATATACACATACATGTGTGTGTGTGTATATATATATATATATATATATATATATATATATATATTAAACTTATAATATTATAAAGTATAAGGGTTGAATTTTAACTTTTAAAATTATAGGGTTTGGAATTAAAGTTTCATTGATGAGACTTTACAAATTCCAAAACTTGAGGGCAAGTTTTGAAACTTATCAAAACTCTTCATATTCATAACTTATGAGTTTAATAGGATTTTGATGTATGAGACCTTTCATTTTCCATAACTTGAGGACAAGTTATAGAGGTCATTAAAATTCATTTAGATCATTTTCTAACAACTAAAATTATCACATAATTTATGATCTAACTAAACTCAAAATTAAGATAATTTCAAGTCAACAATTTGAAAGCAATTTTGTTTATCATAAAAAAACAACAGTTATTTTAAAACTTTGAAATTATCTTGTGGTTGGATGAGTACAAGCAATACCATATCATAAAAAACCTTTCAATTCCAATTGTTGGGTCTATTGCGTTATGTCTTGGGCTCGGTTATTAGTCCAGTTTAGTCACTGGTTTGGGTCTGTCCAGCCGTGTGTTTTGTTTGATTAGTCGTTTACATTGTTTGATTAGTCGTTTTCTATTAAGCTGTTGAAGATGTAAAACGATCTAAAGATTTTTTCAACTCATCAATTGGTATTAGAGCAGGAGACTATGTAATCTATACACATCTTTTCTGTTGAAGAAGGTTTTAGGGTTTTCCACTAATATTGATCTCTGTTAGAAGCCGTCATCTTGTTGTTGATGTCGTTCTTGGATTTCGATTTTACCCTAACTTTGTTTACAAGTCTGATCTTGAATAGGTTTTTCACAATATCATCATGTCACACGATGATTCCAACACAAACCTTATCAATATCTCCAACAAAATTGTATCTACAACTAGGATTCCCATTCTATATACTCAGGATTATGAAGTATGGACACATCAATTTGAAGGCTATGCGATCGGTTCTAAAGACAATGGGTATTTAATCTGGGAAGCGATCACTATAGGTCCGTTCGCTCACTCTAGCACAAACCGAATCATAAAGACTCAAAAGGAGTGCAACCAACTTATGGTTGATGTTAAAGATGTTCCTCAAGATGAAAATGATAAGTTTGTATGCAATATTAAAGCGCTTAGAATGATTAGATTTTCCCATTAGTGTGACACCTTTCGGTTGGTTAGTTGATGCACGACGGCGAAAGAGGTTTGGGACAGGTTGAAAGAGATGTATTCTACCGATGAGTATCTTGAGCATTCGATCCATACTCTATTGCTTTCAGATTTTGGAGACTTCAAGCAGAAAACTGAAGAGAAGCTGATCTAACCCTTTGATCGCTTTAATCATCTTCTTAGCAAAATGATAAAGCATGGCATAGAGAGGAAAGTTATTGAGCAGAAGGTCACATTCATGAATGGCCTAAGATCTGAATGGATGGCTGTAGTGTCTACTGTAAAGGCTAATGAACAATTCAAGGCTTACTCTTTGGTGAAGCTAGTGGGGACACTAAAGTCGCATTGAGGTGTAGTGACTAAAGAAACGAATGTGGTTTCTAGCATGGGTTCTTTGGCCCTATTTTCCAAAGGAAATAATACAGTTAAAGAAGAAGAAGATTTAGATCTTTATGAATTTGATCTGACCAATGACGAATATGCTATGATGGTTTCAAACCCAAAGAAGTTCATTCGCAGAAGGTTTCCCACCAATAAGAACCGAAACTGGCATGTAAATTATAGTTCAGAAAAGCCAAAGGAGGAACCGAAGATCACTCCCCAGCAAGAAGAATCAAAGAAGGAGAGAAAGATGTCAAGTGAATCAGGATTTAATTGTCACTTTTGTGGATGCAAAAACCACTTTGCCAAGGACTGTATGTTGAGGAAGATGACAGAGAAGAATGAGAGTGAATACGTTGAAGCATACTACCTACGAAAGCTAGAAGAGATTAAGAAAAAGAAAGCTGCTGCAAATAACACTATGAATGTTCTTATTATGTAGGAAAATGTTGCAGATGATGAATTTGGTGGTGTTGAAGTCTGGTCTACTGACTCAGAGGATGAAGAAGTGAGAAATCCTACACATGGCAGGGCTTTCGTGGCGAAAGAAGATGAGTATGCTGCTGAAGGAAAGTGTTTGATGGTGACAGCTGGAGTGTCACAGATGAGGGGTTACACCACTGATGGGGGTCAAGATGAAGCGAAGGAACGAGAAGACAGGTGCTTTGCTGCCAAGCCTGTTGGTGAGCAGATGAATGAGTGCGATCAGTTGATCAAGAAGGTACAATCTGTTCTCGAATCATTAAAAATCCATGTCACAAACTATGAAAAAGACTTGAACGGATTAAAATCTAAATTTTCTAGTTTAAGTGGTAGTTTAACCCAAAATCGCCTCACAAATTCTAACCTAACTGATCAACTCAGCAAGGTATCTTTGAAGACTGAGGAGAGGCGAATGTAGATTGAGCAAAAGCAGAAAGAGTTAATTAGAATTAAGGATGAGACAATTTATTTTGAAAGAGATAATTTGATGCTTTTAAAATAGAGAAATGTTTTTTGTTTAATTGCTAAACGTTTATATTCCAATATCACTCAGTTGCATCTGGATTGTGAAATAGGCAGGAAAAATCACAGTATGATTCTTCCCTTCCTTGAATTAAAGGAGGACGAAATTGATGCTGATGTTTATGATTGTGAAGTTGTTGTCTCGTTTGATGAAGTTTCTCCTGGCTATAAAATTGGTCTGGACAAAATTGAATCTTTTATCCAGTCCAAAGACCACAAGGACATGCTTAAGAATTTATTGGTCGAAAATGATAAATTGAAAATTAAAACCGAAACTATGCAGAAATTTGACTCGTTCAATGCCAAGTTGAGTTCAGAAACAAAAATTAATGTTGAAAATACTTTTGAATTTGACGAGGATGATGATATGAGTGAAATATATGTAGAAGATGAGGTAGATTGTTCTGAATTTGTCAAGAGCAAAGCCGAACCTACCAAAAATCTCATTTCTGAAAACTCAGTTGAATTCGCTCGTTTGTCACAAAATAAGTCCAAAGTTATGAAAGAAAAGGCTATGGTGTATCAGAAGGTCCAAACCACGCCAAATCAAGTTTATGCAGTTACCGGTGTTACAGAGAAGCAAACAGCCGAACTCACAGCATTAGTGAACGAAGATAATGATGAAGGATGTGATGAATTTTTCTGGTCGGCACCAATAGACAATGTTGATGAAACAGTTGGTCTATCTGAGAAAACATCATGGAGGATTAAAGGCAGATATGTGGCAGAACCACTCAACATGCCTACACGTTTTGATATGCCAACAACCAGTGGTACCAAAAAGATTCCAAGTGAATCAGTTAAGGTGACAAGCGAAACCTCCTCGTTAAAGAGTGAAACTCGTGATGAAAAATCGAAACCGAAGGTCAATGTCCATAAAACTCTCAAACATGTGTCTGAAAAGAAACATCAATGTAACAGGAGATACAAGAAGAATCTCACTGAAAGGAAACAATTTTGGCAGTCCCAAAACCCAAATTACGTTTGACCAGACAAGAGTTCAACCGCTAAGGATAAAGGAGTGTTAAAGAATCAATTTACTTCTTGTACTCAATGCTATTCATGTAGACAAGCAAACCGAAAGGGAAGTTTCGGTCCCCAAAATAGAAGCGAAAGAAACCGAAAGAGTGGTTTCGGTTTTCAACTCAAGAACCAAAGGGGCAGTTTCGGTTCCTCATCCACAAGCGAAAGGACCCGAAAGAAAGGTTTCGCTTCTAAAACATATTCCTCTCAATCAAATCACAATCCTAAAGAAGATGTGAAGGTAAAAAGGAAGATCATCTCAGGAGACGAAAGAAGATGAATACTAACCTAAGGAAACAAAACCAAAAGTTAGAAAATAATAAATATCCAATTGCTAAACCTAAGGTTACAACGTCAAAAGATAATAAAATCAAAGTTTTTACAATCAAAAGAAAAGATGAAACAACCCTAATAAAATGAACTTACTTGGTTGATTGTTCTACTGCTATACCCTATTCTGTAAAAGGCTTACAAGGACCTAAGAAACTTTGGGTTCCTAAATCTGCTTGATTTTTGGAGGTTATGCGTGACGAGCAGTTCGACAACGAATGATGCATTGATAGTGGCTGCTCACGTCACATGATCGGGAGAAAGGAAGAGCTTCGAGCTCTTACGGATGGTGGTTGTGTCAAGTATGGCAACAAATCATTTGGCACAATAAAAGGCTATGGAATGATCACAAATAGCAAATTCTTGACCAGAAAAGTAGCATACGTAGAGGGCTTACAACACAATCTCATCAGTGTTTCACAACTGGTGGTGGGAACTGGACTGAAGGTTTCATTCGATGATAAAGGGTCTGAAATAGTAGAGAAGAAGACCAAAATAGTTCTATTAAAATCCAAAAGAAAAGGCCAAATGTACCCACCGAATCTCAATCCCATTCGAGGGAAGCCAGCTGTGTGTCTGCTAACAAAAGCACACTCAGAAGAAAGTTGGTTATGGCACCAAAGGCTCTCGCACCTCAACTTCAAAGACATCAACAAGCTAGTTCTTGGTGAGCATGTGCGAGGACATCCAATACTCAAGTTTGATAAAGAAGATTTGTGTGCTGCATGTGAAATGGGAAAGAAAAGTAGGAAAAGTCATCCAACACGTGTCAACACGAAGATCATCGGACCACTTGAGCTTCTGCATATAGATTTATGTGGACCTTCGACTATTGAAAGCATTGGTGGTAACAAATATATACTAGTAATAGTAGATGAATTTTCTCGTTTCACCCGGGTGTTCTTTCTTAAACATAAATTAGAGGCTATACCAAAGCTAAAGGTTTTTTTTCAAGCAAATAGAGCTTCAACTGCGAAAGCAGGTAAGAAATATTCGAAGTGACAATGGGTTGGAGTTCAAAAACAATGAATTTGAAGAATTTTTTGCAGAAAAGGGAGTATCTCACAACGTTTATGCTCCCTATACTCCACAACAAAATGGTGTCGTTGAAAGGCGAAACTGCTCGTTGTGTGACGCAGCTCGAACCATGCTCAGTTTCGCCTAATTGCCTTTATATTTATGGGCTGATGCTATTGCTGCTGCTTGCTACACAAAGAACATATATCTTCTCAAAAAGTGTTTTTCTATTAATCCTTATGAGATCTTGAACAATCGTAAGCCAAATGTCAAGTTCTTCCATGTGTTCGGTTCCAGATGCTTTATTTTTAATTTAAAGGAGCACCTAAACAAGTTTGATGTCAAAGCTGACGAAGGGATTTTTCTTGGCTACTCATTAAACTCCAAGGAATATAGGGTTCTGAACAAACGTTCCATGAAAATCTAAGAAACCTATTATGTCACCTTCGATGACAACTACGTCAAGAAGCTTCAAACAACCGAAGGTTCAATGGAAGAAATCTTTCCAATGTCTGGTCAAGTCACTATTTCCATTTCGAATTTATTTGAGCAATACATGTTATTATTCGATGAACCAAAGAAAACCATTCACTCTGAAGCAAACGCAGATGATAATAAGATTGATACCTTGAAGCAAATCATTGATGACGCAGCAAAGGATATGGAAATAGAACAACCGGGAACTACCGAATAACCTAGTCAAAGCGAACCTCTAAAAGAAGGTTCTAGATTTCAGGGAGAGGGTTCATCTTCATCTGGAAACCCTGAATTACCATTACAGGGGGAGAACCCATCAACTACCATATCGACCGAACGTCCAATTGGGGGGGGGGGGGGAGAATTCAATGCCTGAAGCCGAAACTGACTCATCACTTGAGGGGGAGAATACAAATACAAATGATGATGATACTCAGTCAGAATTTGAAGAAGAAGTAAATGCTATGTTGGATCCCTCCTATGATCCAAATTACCCTCCTCTCACCAAATGGACAAAAGATCATCCAAAAACCCAAATCATTGGTGATTCATCAGAAAGAGTTCTTACTCGTTCTCAACTGAAAGCGAAGCAAACTGTATTATTCTCTCAAGTGGAATTTTGCATGTTTAATTCGTTTGTCTCCGAAATTGAACCGAAGACTGTCAACACTGCACTCGATCACTCTGATTGGGTACAGGCAATGCAAGACGGACTCAATGAGTTTGAGAAAAACAAGGTATGGAGACTGATTCCTACACCAAAGGATGCATCTGTAGTTGGACTGAAATAGGTATTTCGAAACAAAATGGAGAAAGAAGAGAATGTAATTCGTAACAAAGCAAGGCTGGTTGTGAAGGGATATTGTCAAGAAGAAGGGATAGACTACGAAGAGACCTTCGCTCTAGTAGAAAGGTTAGAATCTGTAAGAATCTTTCTGGCTTATGCTGCTCACAAGAACTTTGAAGTATATCAAATGGACGTCAAGTGTGCATTTATGAATGGAGAATTAGAAGAAACGGTCTATGTAGAGCAACCAACAGGTTTTGTGAACGAGAAGTATCTAGATCATTGCTACATTCTGGACAAGGCGGATTATGGTCTGATGCAAGCACCATGAGCATGGTATGAAACATTAACTCGATTTCTAAAAATGTCAAAGTTTAAACAAGGTTCGGTTGACCCAACCTTCTTTCGTTAGAAAGAGGGTGACCACCTTACGATTGTTCAAATTTATATCGATGATATCATCTTCGGTTCCACGAACCCTGGCTTAACAGAAGAATTTAGGAAGTTGATGGAGACTAAGTTTGAAATGAGCTCAGTGGGTCCAATTAACTTTTTCCTTGGCTTAAATATTAGACAGGGACCCGAAGGCATTTTTATTAATCAAGAGGCTTACACGAAGACCCTGCTTACCAAGTTTGGAATGATGGGAGACTCAAAAGTGAAGGTTCCTATGGCGTTTGGCACAAAGTTAACATCTTCTCTGGACAAACCGGCTGCTGACATGACCCTCTATCGTCAAATGATAGGGTCCTTGATGTATCTAACAATAAGTCGACCAGAAATAATGTTTTATGTTTGTTATTGTGCCAGGTTTCAAGCTAATCCACACGAAACTCACATGTTGGCTGTGAAGAATATCTTTCAATATTTGAAGCGAACCTCTTCTCTCGGTCTATGGTACCCAACAAAATCAGGGTTCTTTGTTCAGGCATTCTCTGATGCTGACCTAGGAGGATGTGGACTGGACCGAAAGAGCACTACTGGAGGATGCCAGTTCCTTGATGGCATACTTGTCAGCTGTCAATCGAAGAAACAAACCTGTGTGTCTCTTTCTACAGCCGAAGCAGAGTATATAGCTGCAACATCATGTACATCACAGGTCATTTGGATACAAAGTCAACTTCGAGACTATGGCCTGAACATAAAGAAAATTCCATTATATTGTGACTCTAAAAGTGCAATAAGGATATGTCACAACCCAGTGCAACACTCCAAAATGAAACACATAGCACTGAGGTATCATTTTATTAAGGATCACGCGGAAGACGGTAATGTCGAAATTCATTTTGTAAGAACCACTAATCAATTAGCTGACATCTTTACAAAATCCTTGCCTGAATCAAGTTTTAATAAAATATTACAAGGATTAGGAATGATGGAAGCTGAATCTGTATCGAAATTGCTTTCACATTGTTAGAAGTTGGAAGCGAAATAGAGCAAACGCTCGGTCTATTTCGGGTCCTGATTTTTCGGGAACCGAAATGAACCGAACTCTCGGTCCATTTCGCTTCATATACAATGGTGACATTTCGGTTGTATCTTTTGTACACTTTAATGTATCTTAATTTATTTTATGTTTTTCTCTTACTTTTCATAAAATCCAAAAATATTTACTTTTCTGTTTTTAATTATTTTTAGAAAATTTCATAAAATCCAAAAATATTTTCTTTTCTGTTCTTTTTATTTTATTCTTTTTTCAGAAAAATCCAAAACTTCAAAAATATTTTCTTTTTGTGTTTCGTATCATTTTTGTTTCTTTTCTCCCTTAGGTTTGAAGATCATAGAAGCTATACCAATTGGAGCTAGGGCAGGTATAATATTTCTATCTTTGTACTAGTTAAGTGTCCCTAGAAGCATGCTGATGTATGTAGATCGAAGCCTCCAAGACTGTGAGTGAAGCCTTAATTATTCGATCGACACCAATCGTTTCCTCCCAATTAGGCTGCTAAATTTACTCAAGTCATGAGCTACCTTACTCTTCTCATATTGAGTTAAGAGTTTTCTACATGGTCCTTCTATATAGCAGAGGTACTTTCGGCTCTGTAACCACCTCAACATTTTTCTCCATCTTTTTTTTTCACAATTGTAACGCGTGAGACTCTCAGCAATTACCACTGAGGTTTATGGTTACACAACATCTGTGTTGATGATCTTAGATACGTTCACCACGTGCTAAGTGAAACCCAAAATCCAATACCTTAACTGAATTTACGGTGAGCACGTACACGTTCAAGCTATTACTTGTTATCTCACGAAATCTCTTTTTATTTTTGTGTGATCTTTATGAGATTTTCTAACACCAAGACGTTTCTTCCCATAAAATCCAATTTCATTTTTGTTTTTGAGATTTCTTATTAACACCCAGTCACTACATAATTTATCAAACCTACTTGTTTAACAGGCTACACCGGTCTCACTAGTAATTCTTCCACTTTCGGTCTTATGTCATGTATGGATTAAAGCGAAAGCCACCGTAATAGCTTTATATAAAATGATGCCTTCCAATGTCTCTTTACAGGCATTTGATTGTAATTCAATGGGAAACCAAACAAGCACTTTGAAGTCTCTCTTGACTTTGAAGGTAGAGATTCATGCTCGGGATCCACTGTTTTATGTCTTCCTAGACATCACATATATCTCACAAATTATTTGCTTTATTTATTTATCTTTGACACTATCTTGCATGAAAATCTTTGATTTTCCAAAGTCTGGTTCAGTTTCTAATAAGCTATTTTTAGAAATATAGCTTCGGTTCATTATGATGGAATGGAGTCTTTTAAAGGCAAAAGGATGAGTCAGCATGAATTTAAAGGGTCTGGAATCTAGAACGATAAGGATGATATGAACATGGAAAGGCGCGTGAATTTGAAATGATAGCTGATGTCACACCTATCTCCGCCTTTTTCGTTGTAACAGTTGTCCAATCACGATTTTCTAGGCGTCGATTGAGATATTTTCGCCTGTGATATGATTGCGATTTGTTTCTCTCTCCTGATTGACAATATAAATGGTTTTCTCAAATTACCTTTACCCTTTTTACTGCTCTCATACTTTTCAAAGACGAATACCGGTGATTCTTCCTCCACTGTTCATCATCTTCTTCATCGAGCTTCAATAATGGCAGAATCTTCTTCAGTTCAAGAAACTTCTGCTCGATCGACTCTTCTCTCTATCAAGGCGAATCAGAACCTTCTGATCGATGTCACACCGTTTACATATGATCCATATATGCTTAATGTTGTAGAATGTCTCAAGTACTCTCCACTCGTTATCGCATTGACAAAGGTTGAATCAGTCCCAATCTCTTTTCTCTCTCAGGTGTACTTTATTGCAGCATACGACAAGACAAAAGAGAGCGTTTTCTATGACATTCTCGATCAAAAGATGTTGATTTCCAAGAATCGGTTTTGCTCACTTCTAGGGCTTTCTTACGAAGCCTCCATGGTCAACCCTGACTCCATCACCACTACTTAGCTCTTTTCAATGTTCTACAATATGGGGTATACAAAACTCCTCACGAAAGTGACTAAAGTCAAGAAGTATTGCCTTCCTCCTCAATGGAATGGCCTCTTCACTCTGCTGTTCAAAGGCCTTTCTGAGAGGGTTGTTGGTTCAGATGGGGCTAGCAAGGTTTTCATGACCCTTCTTTATGGTCTTTACACTGGAATCAATGGATCTGTTCTTTGGATTTAGTTAGTGCAAAGTCTCTCCTCTGCTTCACGTCATTCCAAAATCTCATGTAGAAGGTTTTAGACTATCGTTACTCACTGGGCTATGGAAAAGTTTCATGCCCATATTATGGCAGACTCATTACTTTTTTCGATCGCTACTTTTCATATGACTAAGATCATAGTCACCGATCCTTTCAAGTTTCCCTTCAACGGGTCTATTCCAGCCTCTATGTATGCTTGTGTTCCTGATGCAAGCAAACTGTTCCAAGAATACAAGAACCTTCCATCTTCTGGGCCAAGGGAGTTAACTCCGGAGATGATCAAGTCCATAGAGGAAGCTGATAAACCAGCAAATAGGGGCAAAAAGCCTGATTTGAAAAAGAAGGAGAAGGAGGGTCAAGTGTCCAAGGTGACTACTCTAAAGAAGCGAAAGTATGAGAAGGAAGCTCCCTCACAACCGAAGAAGAAAACGGTTAAGAAAATGGCCAAGAAACCACAACGTGTTTCCACCAGTGATTCAGATTACACTCCCTTAGATTAGCAACTGAACAATCCAACAAGCAAAAGGGAAAGTTCTGACTCAGATGATGAAGGTTTGGTCCGTGGTGGTACTCCTCCAATTTCGCCTATGCATGAGGTACCAGTTCGCTCCAACCCCACCTTCACCTCCACCTATCTCAATCCTAATATCTATAATTCCAATCCCACCTGATATCACCTCCCAACCCACAACAACTATTCCCATTCCTACTCTAATATTCTATGAAGCAACCATCGTCACTGCTACCCACACTACCGAACGTGAGGTTTGTGCCAACATATCTGATACGGGGGTTCATACCTCAGTGGCTGCAACCCCTCTTATCTCAAAACCTCTCTCTCCTACACCATCAACATAAACCACCACAGTTCTTGGGGGTGAGGAAGTCAAATTTGGCTCTTTCTATTATAGTCCCTATAAGGTGTACAGCGATGATGATGATGATGCCCCTGTCACCAAGCGACATATCAAGGAACTGAATGAAAAGCTAGACAAGCTTATGGCCTCCTCATCTAATCATGATTCTTTTTCTGAGTCTGCTATGAAAGGAATGTTGGCCACCAGGGTTAAGGAACACGAAGCTTCAATAACCAACGCCACCTCAGCTATTGATGTTTCAACTAAAGTCTGCACCGAAGAGACCAAAAAAGTCGATAAACTAATTCATAATGCTAATCTTTTTCTTGAGTGTTTACAGGATGTTCCAGAGAAAAATTCCAACCAAGTCAATGCCCCGGTTTAGACTCTAACTCAATCTCTTCAACAAGAGAAAGAGCATTTTGAGGCGTTTCGAAAGAACCTAACCTCTGATCATGTCAAGCATCAAGTATATGTGTCTGAGCGTTTGGATAAACTTCAGGCAGATCTTGCCTTGGAAAGCAGAGTGATGGATGATCTTGCTCTAAAAACCACTCAACTCAAAACCCAGACTCTGAAGCTCAATCAAGCGAACAAGGAACTTGAAGCACTGTGTTCGGAGTGGGTTGTGGTAAAAAGCTCAGTTGGTTATGTACACTCGATTCTTCTTCATTTTCTCGAAGCCCATGATTCAGTTCTTACAATCTCGATTCGACGTCATTTGGATGAGAAGTTGAGGCCTGCTCTTGACATTCTAAGTCGAATTGAGGGTGTTCCGGAGTCCGTTGTCCCTCCGCAACAAGGGGAAGAAGAAAAGAAGCCTTCATCTCAACCACCGAAACCTCAACAACTAAAACCACAACAACCAAAGGTTGTTACTGAACCGAAGTGGAATGAAGCTTCGGGTTCTGGTATACAAGATAAAGGAAAAGGCATTGTTGTTGATGATGATGATATACAAGAAACGGCTCCTAAATCAAGTTCTCACAAAGTCAAGCCCACCGTTCAAGAGATTAAAGAAAGAGTTAATGAAGCAATTAATCAGGAGAATGAAGAAAGAGAAGGGAATCTGCTTAAACAAAGGAAATTGAAGTTTTCTCTATGGTCGTTGGAAAGGCTTCGGAAGGAGGTAATTGAAGCTCCAATCTCACATTGGCTAGAGCTTTTTCTTTCATTCGATGTTGAGAATTATAAAGATTCTCAATTTGATATGACAATCACTCGTAAGGCTTTCATCTTTCATTGCTTTGAGTCTATAGTGGCGATTCCTTCTCCTGACCCGAAGGTTGATCAAGACTTGCTCGGGTACTATCATGAGTTCTCTAAACCACAGTACCTGACTTGGAGTAGCAAGAAGATCACAACGGTTAGAGTACTGAAAACTACTCCAGCAGGGAAGTTCATTAATATCAAGCTCAAAGTGACCTGAGGATCAGACGGTTCGGTTCATACGATCTCTCTTGCTGATTTACCGAATCTGAATCCACATGATTGGATTCTCCTGAACAACATCTTACTTTCCAACCCATAGGAGTATGAGCCAATTATAGGTCACATCAAGCGTATGTTGGTGTGTTACATTCATGAAGTAGCAAAGATGGATTAGGAGATTGCCACTGCTATACGAAAGAAGCCCTCAATCAAGCCAATCGGGAAGGCAGGTGACATTAAGCTGATGGTGAAGGGTAAAATAGACCCACAGTTTTAGACTGTTATGTTTCTTAGACGCGAGGGTCAAAGGTGTCTATTTTCTCTTGCTTATAAACACCTATTCTCTAATTCATGCTTGGACCACATTCTTGAGATTATCCTTGGGTGTGATCAAAACAGTGAGGCAGACAAGAAGCTGTTTTCAGACATGCTTCAGTGGTATATGGTTTTCAGAAAGACTCTACTTGCCATCATACCAAGTTTGTTCAAGGTTGTGAAGCGAACTCCTCAACCTCCACCGAAGTGAAGTCTCGCCCCAATTGACACAAAGGGGGACATTGTTGGGTTTATTGTGTTGCGTCTTGGGCTCGGTTATTAGTCCAGTTTTGTCATCGGTTTGGGCCTGTCTAGCCGTGTGTTTTCTTTTAGGGTTTTGTATATAAGCTGCATGCATGAAATCTTATCATTAACGCTTTCATTATTATTTTATTGATTGTATTGTAAAACCCTAGCTCACCTCTACAGTGGAAGTTCTTGATCAAGCTCTGCTGATGTGTGACTATATTGGAATCATTAAGCTCTATTTTGATTCAACTCGTGTTTACATTGTTTGATTAGTCGTTTTCTATTAACCTGTTAAAGATCTAAAATGATCTAAAGCGTTTTTTAACTCATCACCAATGATCCAAAATAGTCTGTGGTAGTGTTCCCAATCCAAACCAGGCCAAGAAACTCGAAATTCTGCAAACAGAGTCTTCAACTCATCGAGTGCATGAACTGGACTCAGCGAGTTGCTCTGTTACTAAGTGGACTCGTCGATTCTGTTCATGGACTCGGCGAGTTCACCTGTCAGATGCAAAATTTTTGACTTTTTTAGCTTTGAAAAACTAGTAAGCATCAAATATAATAGAAAAGAATCCTAGGCTCTGATACCACTATTGGGTTTTGAGCACTATAAGACTTCTATGGTGCACATGCAACCCTAAATGCTTTGGATCTATGTTTTCTCTAATTATACATGCATTTTCAATTTTTCCAAAGCATTCTCCCTAGCTAGCATACAATTGAAGCTAGACAATATAAACTTAGTTTGGATGCTTACCTCTTGAGTAGGGTAGAGTTCTTGATCTTTGAAAGATTGAGCACCCAAAGTGTGATGCCTCTAATGGTTCACAAAGACCAAATGCAAGAGGAGGCTTTGGAGAAAACGTTATTTAGTACAAAATCAACTTCACTCTCTTAGAATGTATGTGGGTGCCGACTTTAGCTCTAGGGGTGGGTATTTATAATGTGGCAAATTCTAGGGTTACACTTTGTAAACCCTAATGACCTTTCATATATTTAGGCTCCATGGGTTAACCTAACGCCTGTGTTTCTGGGCTAAAGCATTAATAATGGTGTAATAATCTAGGTCAACCTTTGTAACTCATTTTGAAGTAATAAAGAGGAATTATGTGAATATTATGTGAATTATGTGCTTATTTGCTTAATTATAATGATTTAATTAATTAATAATAAAAATAAGCGTTGAAAATGAATAGTAGATAAATCCGATATTTTTACATAAAGTTTTAGTGGTTGAAACAAGGATTCCGGAGATATAAAGAACGCCAAAATCTGAGTTATAACGAAAAAGTTATGATATGTCGAAGTTTCGCGACGGAACCAGCACGATACCAGGAAGATTAAAAAGTGAATTTACGATAAAGTGCTTTTTAGCTATAGCGATCTAAACAAAAGTCATAGTATTCATTAAACCGAGAATTTTGATAAAAAGAACGTCCAAATCTGACTTCGTATGAGGAAGTTATGATTTTTCTAAGTTTCAGCTTAGCAGTAAACAGCTAAAAAGTCGAATTTTAGATCGAGTGATTTTTAGCCGAAACAACCTAAATGAGAATTGAAGGTCTCGTCAATAGTAGTACAACGGTAAAAAGACTGACGAAAACGAACGTCGGATGAAGAAGTTATGAAATAATAATATAAAAATTAAATTCAAAATTAGCCAACGAAGTCTAAACAAAAGTTGTAGAGCATAATTTTATCTACGCGTGCATATAAAGAACATAAAAAACGGAGCCCGTATGTGGAAGTTATGGATTTTAGAATTTCGGGGCACAAAAATCATGAAAAGTCCGAAATCTGAGGAATTTCACATGGCTGGGGTTCGGCCACGTCACCATCACGAGATCATGCCTCGTGTCCGACACGCGTCGCAGTCCGATTTGCCTAGAGCCTCGGTCCAATGCATGTCCGACGCGCCTCGCCCCGAGTCACACTTCCGAGCCTCGCACCTCTTTTATTATATTATTGTTTTATTAAAAGGTGAAATACATTTTTAAGGAAATGCTTTTGATAAATCTTTATCATATTATTGTTTTGGGACAAATTCCGCAACTCTTTTATTAAAAGGTTACTCTGATTTTGAAGTAAAGTTTTAAACAAAACTGGTATTTTCTAGCCGTGAAAATTGGGGTGTCACAATTGGTATCAGATCATTAGTTTAAGCGAACTAGGAATTTGAAGGATTTCTAGACTTAAACTTAGAATGCTAAGTGATGATTATGAGATGAGTGTCTACCATATTTAAGACACGAGCACTATTATATTTTAGGAAAGTTGCCTAAAATGCTTTTATTTGCTAAATGCTATATGTTTACCATATATGTCATTAATTATTCGGATCTATGGTCTATTGCCGGCCAGATCTGGAAACTTTATGTGTGTAGGATTCTAAACATATGAGTATGATATTAGAACTAGCATGTAAACATTTCAGAGTCTATAGTGAATAAAGATCTAAATTCGCCCTATTCGGTGTATAGATCAAGATGGCAAGAACCCGCACTGGAGCTGCGAATGAAAATGGGAATATGAATCAACCCCCAGTACTTGAGCAAGTACCTATTGCAGGAGCTGCACCTGAGCCAATGACGATGGCTGGAGTACAAACGATGATACAGATGATGTTGGATCGCCAAATGGAGGAGACAAGGCGATTACTGCAACATAATAGGGAAGAAACTACGATACCTATTGAACAGCCCGAATTGAATGAAGGGAAATCAGAAGGAGGGAACTACAGTGGGACTGTTGGTCAAGCCAACCCACCGATAGTTAGACGAAACAACCAGGATGGAGGAGGTGATGGACGTGGATGCAAATACAAAGATTTCATGGCATCCAAACCACCTTGTCTATCCGGAAGTCCAACACCGGTGGAAGTTATAAATTGGATCTCCGAAATGGAGACAATGTTTGAGAGTTGTGAGTGCAGCAACAAACAGAAGACCGCACTTGCAATTCCTCTGTTAAAATCTGGTGTATTGAGCTGGTGGAAGTTACTAGCTGATTCTATGCCCAAGGGAGAAGCTAGTAAGATGTCTTGGGAAGATTTTGTGGTACAACTGAAATTGTAGTGCTGCTCTGAGCAGGATCTTCTGGAAATTAATAATGAGTTCCAGAATTTAATGAAGGGAAAAATGAGTGTTACTGAATACGCTGCTAGTTTTACAGAAAAGATGAAGCTTGTTCCTTACCTAGTTCCAACTGAACTCTCTAAGGTCAACAAGTTTGCACATGGATTACCAGCGGATTTTGGTCCAATGGTTAAGCGAGCAACCACATTGAAAACCACCATCTAGGCTACTAAGAATGTTGAGACCCAAATCAGGGAGAAGGGTCTGGAGAGGACAGATGTTGGTGAGAAGAGGAAGTTTGAGGGACCTTCGAGGCCCAACAAGAAAAGTAAATTCTCGAAGTCTGGTTCGAGAGGAGGAGCAGGAGAAGCCAAATGGTGCTACAAATGTAAGAAGAAGCACCATGGAAATGTGGCGAAGAGGTCACATCTTTTAAATGTGGAAAGCCCGGGCACTATGCCAATGAATGCACCCTCATCAAGAAAGTTTGATATGGGTGTGGTGAGGAAGGGCACATCTCAAGGGACTGCCCAAAGAAGAAAGGGGAAGCAAGGCCCAATCTCCCACCAAAGCCAAAAGCCAGAGCCTTTCAAATGACACTTGAAGCTGCAAAGGAGGAAGTGGATGTCGCTTCAGGTATTTTTCTCGTAAACGAATTGCCTGCTCAATTTTTTTTTATTCTGGAGCGAACTACTCCTTTATTTCGCAAGAATTTGGTAGAAAACTAGTTTTTCCTGTTGATAGACTAGATAATGCCTTAATAGCCGAGGTTGCTAGTGGCAAGTTTATACCTGTTAGCCATCGCATGAAAAACATATTCATAGACTTAAATGGGAATAAGTTCCACGAGGAATTATTGCCTATTGAATTAAATGGTTTCGACATCGTGTTGGGAATGGATTGGCTTAGCGCCAATGATGCTGAAATATTGTGTGTGAAGAAGATAGTAAAAGTAAACCCGCAAGGGAAAGAGTCATCTATGGTGTATGGGGACAAACGCAGAGAGAGTTCTGGAATCATCTCCACAATGAAAGCCAGAAAGTGTAACGCTTGTGTTTCTGGGCTTGCCATTTTTAGCAATGTAATAGTCTAGGTTAACCTTTGTAACTCAACTTGAAATATAAGAATGTATTATTTGTGAATTATGTGAATTATGTGATTTATGTGTTTATTTTCTTGATTTTTATAATTTAATGAATTAAGAATGAAATAAGCGTCAAAATTAAAGTGTGAGATACGCCCGATATCTTTGCATAAAGTTGTAGTGGTTGAAACAAGGATTCCGGAGATATAAGGAATGCCAAAATCCGAGTTATAACGAAGAAGTTATGACCTGTCGAAGTTTCGAGACAGAACCGGTACGACGCCGAGCGACGTAAAATATGAATTTAAGATAGAGCGATATTTAGCCTTAACAATCTAAATGAAAGTTGTAGAGTATGGTCTGACCTTCGCGTGGATAGAAAGAACGTCGAAAACGGAGCTCGTATGCGAAAGTTACGCAATTTAGAAAATTGACAAGTCAATTACGCCCCGCGTAATTTGAGTACGCCCCGCGTACTCAGTCGGATGCAACTTGTCTGACCAATACTCGAGTGCCACCAGTCGACGCACGCAGTGACGTCAAAGTACGCCCCGCGTAATTTGATTACGCCCCGCGTAATCCCAGACCCAGCAGCCTATAAATAGAACTCGAATTCAGCCATTTTCTCTTGTTCAAACTCTTCTCTCTCTCTCTCTAAGTTTTGCCTCGTTTTGCGTGCCGTTTATACCCCGAAGCCCCGGTAATATTCCCGAGCCCCGAAGCAAGATCCGAAGCCCCGAGAATCCCGAAGAGCGTTATTCCCGAGCCGAAACGCTGCCTGCGAGGAGCCCGGTTTTGTGAAGATCTTCCAGATCTACGGAGAAACACCTCTTCTGCAAGCCGTAGTGCTGCCCGATCATCTTCTGATCAAGTGAGTGTGTAGTTACTTTCATTCCAACACAATATTATGAAGTATTTTATATAAAATACGTGCTATGTGTATATATTTTGTTGTTATATATGTGAATGTATACCCACTCTCTTCTATCTTATAGATCTGATTATTTCTCAATGAAATACGTGTTATGTGTGTGTGCCTCATCTGTTATGTGAAAAATGTTTTGATTGACCATGCTATACAGGTTTTGAAACTACGTATAAAAATGTATATTTTATCTACTAATATGTTGGGTAGAATATGGGTAGATAGTTGGTGTGTAATAAACAGATGAGAGGCCTCGATGTTGTTTTGATCCAGTCATCTAGCGGAATTTAGATGACGACCACAGACTTTTCTAGACAGTCCAGTGGAACGCTAGCAGGCTCATAACCTGTAGGTGTTAATGAACTTGGGTGTTCATTCGCTGTATTCCATCCCCCCCATGGTTGCCTTATTTGACTTATATTGCTGAGGAACCCCTGAAGCATGTGTAGTCGCCCCGATGAAATATTCTTAGACTAGGTCCCTTGTGTTAGTTATTTTAGGGACATAAAGTGAGAATAACGGGAATGGGTAACTGGGTTATTGTTGGTTGATAATAATTAATTAAATTATTTATTGTGGGTTGAAAACCCTATATGCTCACCAGGCTCCCAAGCCTGACCCACTCAGTTGATTTATTTTACAGGAAGTGGCGCAAGAGCTTAAGATGGGCGAACATCAAGTTGTTTTGTTTACAAGTCTGTATATGTATATATTTGTTGAAAGACTTGTAATGCTATCGTTTATGCTTTATGATCTGTATCGAAACATGACATCCCGACTTTTGATTATGAAATGAAATCATATTTCTTTATGAAATGTTTTGATAAATATCTATTTTATCATGTTTTGTTTTTGGGAACAAATTCCGCATCTCTTTTAAAATTAAAAGGATTTACTCTGAAAATTATTTTAAAAAGCATAAATGAAATCGGTCTTTTCTGGCCGAGATTTTGGGGATGTCACAGTTGGTATCAGAGCATTAGTTTAAGTGAACTAGGAATTTTTAGGATTTCTAGACTTAAACTTAGAATGCTAAGTGGAATTTTGAGATGTGTGTCTGTTATGTTTTAGACACGAGCACTAGTTTATTTTAGGAATATTGCCTAAAATGCTTTATGTGCTAAATGTTGTGTGTTGCCATATATGATATTATTTGTTCGGATCTATGGTCTGTTGCCGACCTGATCTAGAAACTTTATGTGTGTAGGATTCTAAGCATACGTCTACGATATTAGAACTAGCATGTAAATGTTTCGGAGTGATAAGGATGATTTCAATATCTATCGTGAATAAGGATCTAATTTCACCTTATTCGGTGTGTAGATCAAAAATGGTGAGAACAAGAAGTGGAGTTGGAAATGCTGATGAAAACAGGAATCAACCACCAGTGATTGAACAAAGACCTGTTGTAGCAGCAGCACCTGAGCCAATAACCATGGCTGGTGTGCAATTGATGATTCAGACGATGTTGGATCGTCAGATGGAGGAAACTAGACGGTTGCTTCAAAAAAACCGTGAAGAACTGTCGATTCGTGTGGAAGAGCCTGAATTAAATGAAGGGCACTCGGAAGGTGGAAACTTCAGTGGATCAGTTGGTCAAGCCAACCCACCGATAGTTAGGCAAGATAACCGCGATGGAAGGAATGATGGAATGGGATGCAAGTACAAGGACTTTTTGACTTGCAAACCATCGACCTTCAATGGAAAGGAGGATCCGATTGGGGTTATGGATTGGATCTCCGAAATGGAGCTAGCCTTCATGACGTGTGGCTGCAGAGGTAAGTTGCAAACCATCTATGCCGTTCGTCAATTCCGAGGTGGAGCCATTCGTTGGTGGAACACTCTAGGGAAGACTTTGAGCCCTAATGAGCCACTGCAATTGTCATGGGCAGAGTTCTTGGTGCAGTTTAAGCGCAAGTTCTGCTCAGCTCAAAATCTGTTGGAGTTGGAGAACAAGTTCCTGACAATGACTAAGGGCAGTATGTCAGTTGATGAATACACCAATAACTTCACCGATAAGATGGAGTTTGCCTTGCGTATCGTTCCAGACGAGCTGACGAAGGTGGACCGGTATGCGAAGGGACTCCCATGGGAGTATGAGGTGCCAGTACGTCAGGCACATACTTTAGAGGCAGCTATCTGGGCTGCCAAGTCTGTTGAGAACATGATAAAGGGGAGAACCACTAACAAGGTTGAGGTTGGTGAGAAGAGGAAGTTTGAGGGAACATCTGGTTCCGGTAAGAAAAGCAAATTTTCGAAATCTGATTCGAAAAGGTTTGGTGGGGGTAAAGGAGGGGAAGCGAAGTGGTGTGAAAAGTGTAAGAAAAAGCATTTCGGGAAATGTAGCGAGGATGTAACTTGCTACAAGTGTGGAAAGGTTGGACATTTTGCCAATGAATGTCCGAACAACAAAAGGATGTGTTTTGGTTGTAATGAAGAGGGGCATATTTTGAAAGACTGTCCGAAGAAGAAGGAGGCAGCTAAGCCCAACATTCCACCAAAGCCGAAGGCGAGAGCATTCCAGATGACACTGGTAGCTGCTAAGGATGAAGCTGATGTTGCTTCAGGTACCTTTCTCGTTAACAATTTGCCTGCCCAAATTTTATTTGATTCTGGAGCCAACTACTCCTTTATATCGCATGAATTTGGTAGAAAACTAGCTTTGCCTATTAACAGACTAGATAATGCTTTATTAGTCGAAATTGCTAGTGGCAAGTTTGTACCTGTTAGCCATCGAATGAAAAACATCTTAATTGACTTGAATGGGAATAAGTTCTGCGAGGAATTATTGCCTATCGAACTTAACGGTTTCGACATCGTGTTGGGAATGGACTGGCTCAGCGCCAATGATGCCGAAATTTTATGCAAGAAGAAGATAGTTAAAGTAAACCCGCCTGGAAAGGAATCGTTTATGGTGTATGGGGACAAACGCCGAGTGAATTCTGGAATCATTTCCCTAATGAAAGCCATAAAGTGTTTGACCATGGGATGTACATCATATTTAGCATTCGTGGTTGATGCTAAAAAGGAAAAGAAG
Organism: Lactuca serriola; assembly: GCF_051521515.1. NCBI lineage: Eukaryota > Viridiplantae > Streptophyta > Magnoliopsida > Asterales > Asteraceae > Lactuca > Lactuca serriola. The sequence continues at coordinate 160,590,356 of NC_136409.1, forward strand.
GTGATGCAGAGTATTCCTGTGGTGTGTGATTATCCGGAAGTATTTCCCGAAGATCTTCCTGGATTACCACCTGATAGACAAGTAGAGTTCAGAATAGACATGCTACCAGGAACCACGCCAATAGCAAAAGCACCTTATCGATTAGCACCAACGGAGATGAAGGAGTTGATGATGCAACTTCAAGAGTTGTTGGACAAAGGTTTCATTAGACCTAGTTCATCGCCCTGGGGAGCTCCAGTGTTATTCGTGAAGAAGAAAGATGGAACTATGAGAATGTGCATTGATTACAGAGAGCTGAACAAGGCAACAATAAAGAATAGATATCCGTTGCCAAGGATTGATGACCTATTTGATCAATTGCAAGGTTCGAGCTATTTCTCGAAGATCGATCTTAGGTCAGGATATCATCAGCTGAAAGTAAGAGAGCAGGATATAGAGAAGACTGCGTTCAGAACTAGATATGGACACTACGAGTTCTTGGTTATGTCGTTTGGACTAACCAATGCTCCGGCAGCATTCATGGATTTAATGAATAGGGTTTGTAATCTGTTCCTTGATAAATCCGTGATAGTGTTCATCGACGACATTCTGGTTTACTCAAAAAGCCAGGAGGAGCATGGCAGACACTTGCGAGAAGTGTTAGAAGTTTTGAAGAAGGAGAAGCTGTATGCTAAGTTCTCCAAATGTGATTTTTGGATTCGTGAAGTTCAATTCTTGGGTCACGTGGTCAACCAGGAAGGGATAATGGTTGATCCAGCAAAGATTGAAGTTGTAATGAAGTGGGAACAACTGAAAAGTCCCACGGAGATCCGAAGCTTTTTAGGATTAGTCGGATATTACCGAAGGTTTATCCAAGGCTTTTCTTCGATTGCTACTCCATTGACAGCTTTGACCCACAAAGGAGCTGCTTATGCTTGGAGTGAGAAGCATAAAGAAGCATTCGAGAAGCTAAAGAAGAAACTATGCGAGGCACCGATACTTTCTCTACCCGATGGAGTTGAAGACTTCGCTGTTTATAGCGATGCGTCTGGGGTTGGATTGGGTTGTGTTTTAACCCAAAGAGAAAAGGTGATAGCATATGCGTCTCGACAACTGAAAGAGCATGAAAAGAACTACCCGACTCATGATTTGGAGTTGGCAGCGGTAGTTTTCACTCTGAAGATATGGAGGCATTACCTCTATGGCACTAAGTGCAAACTTTTCACTGATCATAAGAGTCTCCAATATCTCTTTAATCAGAAGGAATTGAATATGAGGCAACGACGTTGGCTGGAATTACTCAAGGACTACGACTGCGAGATACTTTACCACCCCGGTAAGGCTAATGTTGTTGCTGATGCTCTCAGTCGGAGAGTCAATCTTGAAAGGAAAAGGCCAAGAGCGTTGAGAATTGAAGTTGTCTCGACCATTGTGTAAAGTATAAAGAAAGCTCAAGAGGAAGCTTCTGAGAAAAATGACCGAAAGGAGGAACGTTTGGGTAAAACGTTGGTGTTTGGTACGAACGGTCATGGACTAAAGGTATTCCAAGATCGTATTTGGGTACCTAAGTCAGGAGGAATTAGAGATCTTCTGATGGAAGAAGCTCACAAGGCCATGTATTCGATTCATCCCGGTAGCACTAAAATGTATAGGGACCTGAAACCCTACTACTGGTGGCCGACGATGAAGCTTGATGTTGCAAAGTATGTGGCCGAGTGTGTGACTTGTGCGAGAGTCAAGACACAACATCAGAAACCGTACGGGAGTTTAGAACCTTTACCTGTGCCTATCGATAAGTGGGAAGACATTGCCATGGATTTTGTCACTAAACTGCCCAGAACAAAGAATGGTCACGATATGATTTGGGTGGTCGTTGATCGATTCACTAAGAGTGCGCATTTCATAGCAGCCAATGAGAAATGGTCTATGGAAAAGCTTGCGAATTCTTACATAAAGCAAATTGTGAGGCTTCACGGTGTTCCGTTAACAATTGTGTCGGATCGTGATAGTCGTTTCACCTCGCGATTTTGGAAAAGTCTACAAGAGGAATTGGGTACCAAGTTGTGTTTAAGTACAGCTTACCATCCGCAGACTGATGGTCAGAGCGAACGAACGATACAAACACTTGAAGATATGCTGAGAGCATGTACCTTGGAATTCCTAGGTAATTGGGATGAACATTTACCGTTGGTAGAATTTTCCTATAACAATAGTTTTCACTCGAGCATTAAGATGGCACCTTACCAAGCTTTGTATGGACAAAAGTGTCGTACGCCGTCTTGTTGGCTTGAGGCCGGGGAAAAGCAGTTTATGGGACCGGAGATGGTTCATCAGACTGCTGAAAAGTTGAAAATAATTAGGGAAAGAATGTTAGCAGCTCAAGATCGTCAAAAGAGTTATGCTGACAAAAAGCGAAGACCGATGACTTTTGAAGTTGGGGATTCGGTTTTGCTTAAAGTCTCGCCGTGGAAGGGACTTATAAGATTTGGTAAAAGGGGAAAATTAAGTCCAAGGTTTATTGGACCGTTTAAAGTTCTTCAGAGGATTGGGAACCAAGCTTACAAGCTCGAACTACCAGAAGAACTGAATGGAATTCATAACACTTTCCATGTGTGTTATTTGAGGAAGTTCACGGGAGAAGTTCTCGACATGATTCCACTTTCGGAGTTGAGAATTGATGAGAACAAAAGGTTGATTGAAGAACCAGAGGCAATCGTTGACCGAAAGACTAAGAAGTTGCGACGCAAGATGGTCGAGTTAGTTCTTGTCCGATGGAAACACACGAATGGGCCAAACCTCACCTGGGAGACGGAGAGTGACATGATGAGTCGCTATCCGCATTTGTTTGTTAATGTGTGATTCCGGGGACGGAATCATTCTAAGGTGGAGAGAATTGTAACGCCTGTGTTTCTGGGCTTGCCATTTTTAGCAATGTAATAGTCTAGGTTAACCTTTGTAACTCAACTTGAAATAATAAGAATGTATTATTTGTGAATTATGTGAATTATGTGATTTATGTGTTTATTTTCTTGATTTTTATAATTTAATGAATTAAGAATGAAATAAGCGTCAAAATTAAAGTGTGAGATATGCCCGATATCTTTGCATAAAGTTGTAGTGGTTGAAACAAGGATTCCGGAGATATAAGGAATGCCAAAATCCGAGTTATAACGAAGAAGTTATGACCTGTCGAAGTTTCGAGACAGAACCGGTACGACGCCGAGCGACGTAAAATATGAATTTAAGATAGAGCGTTATTTAGCCTTAACAATCTAAATGAAAGTTGTAGAGTATGGTCTGACCTTCGCGTGGATAGAAAGAACGTCGAAAACGGAGCTCGTATGCGAAAGTTACGCAATTTAGAAAATTGACAAGTCAATTATGCCCCGCGTAATTTGAGTACGCCCCGCGTACTCAGTCGGATGCAACTTGTCTGACCAATACTCGAGTGCCACCAGTCGACGCACGCAGTGACGTCAAAGTACGCCCCGCGTAACCCGAGTACGCCCCGCGTAATTTGATTACGCCCCGCGTAATCCCAGACCCAGCAGCCTAAAATGTATAGGGATCTGAAACCCTACTATTGGTGGCCGACGATGAAGCTCGATGTTGCTAAGTATGTGGCCGAGTGTGTGACATGTGCGGGAGTTAAAGCACAACATCAGAAACCGTATGGGATTTTAGAACCTTTACTTGTACCCATGGGTAAATGGGAAGACATCACCATGGATTTTGTAACTAAACTACCTAGAACGAAGAATGGTCACAACATGATTTGGGTGGTCGTTGATCGGTTTACGAAAAGTGCACACTTCGTAACAGCCAATGCGAAATGGTCTATGGATAAACTTGCCAATGGTTACATGAAGGAGATAGTAAGACTTCACGGTGTGCCTTTACCTATTGTATCAGATCGTGATAGTTGTTTCACGTCGAGGTTTTGGAAAAGTTTACAAGAGGAATTGGGTACGAAATTGTGTCTGAGTACAGCTTACCATCCGCAAGCTGATGGTCAGAGCGAACGAACGATTCAAACTGGAGGATATGCTGAGAGCATGTACCTTGGAATTCCAAGGTAATTGGGATGAACATTTACCTTTGGTAGAATTTTCCTACAATAACAGTTTCCACTCGAGCATCAAGATGACACCTTATCACGCTTTGGCTTGAAGCTGGAGAAAAGCAGTTTATGGGACCCGAGATAGTCCATCAGACTGCTGAAAAGCTGAAAGTGATTAGGGAAAGGATGTTAGCAACTCAGGATCGTCAAAAGAGCTATGTTGACAAGAAAAGAAAACCGATAACATTCGAAGTTGGTGATTCGGTTTTGCTTAAAGTCTCACCCTGGAAGGGACTTATAAGATTTGGTAAAAGGGGAAAGTTGAGTCCAAAGTTTATTGGACCGTTTAAAGTTCTTTAGAGGATTGGGAATCAAACTTACAAGCTAGAACTGCCAGAAGAACAAGATGGTATTCATAACACTTTCCATGTCTGTTATTTGAGGAAATTCACGGGAGATGTTCCAGACATAATTCCAATTTCTAATTTAAGACTGGATGAACGCAAGACGTTAACTGAAGAACCAGAAGCAATCATTGACCGTAAGACTAAAAATTTGCAACGCGAGATGGTCGATTTAGTGCTTGTACGTTGGAAACACACGAATGGGCTAAATCTCACGTGGGAAACGGAGAGTGACATGATGAGTCGCTACCCGCATTTGTTTGTTGATGTGTAATTCCGGGGACGTAATCATCCTAAGGGGGAGAGAATTGTAACGCCCGTGTTTCTGGGCTAGAGATATAAAGAACACCGAAATCTAAGTTATAACGAAGAAGTTATGACCTGTCGAAGTTTCGCGACGTAATCGGCACGACACTGGGAAGCGTAAAAAGTGAATATACAATAAAATGCTTTTTAGCCTTAGCGATCTAAACAAAATTCATAGTATTCGTTAAACCAAGAATTTTGATAAAAAGAACGTCCAAATCTGACTTCGTATGAGGAAGTTATGATTTTCTAAGTTTAAGCTTTGCAATAGACAGCTAAAAACTCGAATTTTAGATCGATTGATTTTTAGCTGAAACACCCTAAACGAGAACTGAAGGTCTCGTCAATAGTAGTACAACAGTAAAAAGACTGACGAAAACGAACGTCGGATGAAGAAGTTATGAAATTTTAACTGGATTTTCCTGTCCCGGTCTGTTAAAAATAATAATATAAAAATTAAATTCAAAATTAGCCGACGAAGTCTAAACGAAAGTTGTAGAGTGTAATTTTACCTACGCGTGCATATAAAGAACGTGGAAAACGGAGCCCATATGTGAAAGTTATGGATTTTAGAATTTCGGGGCACAAAAATCATGAAAAGTCCGAAATCCGAGGAATTTCGCATGGCTAGGGTTCGGCTACGTCACCCTCGCGAGATCACGCCTCGTTTCCGACACGTGTTGTAGTCCAGTTCGGCCAGAGCATCGGTCCAGTGTACGTCCGACGCACCTCGCCCCGTGTCACACTTCCGAGCCACGCACCCGACCCCTCGCATGCGCGCCACCTGCCCTTCGCGTGTCCGAAGCTCACATGAGCCACGTCTCCCCTCCAGGTTCGAGCCTCGCAGCTGCTACGTGGATCTTTCTCATCCATTCAAACTTCGGTCTTGCACCCTATAAATAGGAGGGTTGCGAGATCTCCCGGTATCATTTCCAACGCTCGAAACACGCCCCGAAGTGCCCGAAGTCCTGGAAAATTTTATCTTTTCGGTTTTGAAGTTCCGACCCTCGCAGAGCCCGGTTTTTCATTAAAGCCCCCACTTTTATCAGAAACGATCATTTTAAGAAACGAAGTGCTGCCCGATTATCATCAAATCAAGTGAGTGTATAGTCACTTTCATCTTGCACATAGATATGAAGTATTTTATATAAATACGTGTTATGTGTATATATATTGATTGTTTATTTGAGATGGTTGTTGAATGGATGTTTATACAAGTTTTAAAATGATTTAAACTATATATATATATATATATATATATATATATATATATATTATCTACAAATATGTTGGGTATAACATGGGCAGATGAAATAGTTGGTGTGTTATAAATTGATGAGAGGCCTCGATGTTGTTGTTGTTCAAGTCATCTAGCGGAGTTTGGATGATGACCATGGACTCTTCTAGACAGTCCAGTGGAATGCTACCAGGCTCGCAACCTGTAGGTGTTTGTGGGCTTGATGTTCACCAGTGTACTCCATCCCCCTCATGGTTGCCTTAAAGACATATATGGCTGAGGATAAAATCCTTAGACTAGGTCCCTTATATAGGTGCTTAGGGACGTAAAGTGAGGATAACGGGAATGGGTAATCAGGGTTATTATTGGTTTGGTGAAATTAATAAATTTATTTTAGTCGATGTAATTAATAAATTTATTATTATTTGTGGGTTGAAAAGCCTATATGCTCACCAGGCTCCCAAGTCTGACCCACTCAGTTTTATGTATTATAGGTAGTGGCGCTCGAGCATAGTTGTGATGTGTTGGGATGAGGGATTACGGATATAGGCCTGTAGATATGAAATAATGTAGTAAGGCTTATATTGTATTGTTTATACTTATGTACTGTATCGAATATGACATCTCGAGTCTTTTAATGAAATACATTTCTAAGGAAATGCTTTTGATAGATCTTTATCATATTATTGTTTTGGGACAAATTCCGCAACTCTTTTATTAAAAGGTTACTCTGATTTTAAAATAAAGTATAAACAAAACCGGTCTTTTCTGGTTGTAAAGATGGGGGTGTCACATTAACCTTCATGGACTATCCATGGATTATATTAATGGTTTAGCCCATCCTAAGTAATTATGGATAATTTGCCCACATTATAAGGATGCTTGATTTACACAATCAATCCCCACATATTTAATTAGTCTCTTTTGATCATAAAATTATTTTCAGTCTAGTTCTTGACCAATACTAATTAAATAATATGATTTATCAATTAATATATTATACTTATAATATATTAATAAATCACAAATAACCTTATTCTGAAAAGTCCATCCTATCAAATTGCACTGATGAAGGCAACTAAAAAGGACCATGCTACAATCGGGTCAAGTACATCCCAGTTATAGTTATGGACTTAGACACCAAATCCAACATGTACATCATATCTGGCATTTGTGATCGATGCGTAGAAGGATAAAAAGGTGATGAAAAGAATACCAGTGGTGTGTAACTTTCTTGAAGGCTTTCTTGAAGATCTGCCTGGATTGCTCCCTGATAGATAAGTAGAGTTTAGGATAGACTTGTTACCAGGTACCACACCGATAGTGAAAACACCATATGGATTAGACCCAACAAAGATGAATGAGCTTATGATGCAACTTCAGGAGTTGTTGGACAAAGGTTTCATTAGACCCTGTTTTCACACTGGGGAGCTCCAGTTTTTTTCATGAAGAAGAATGATAGAAGCATGAGGATGTCCATAGACTATAGAGAGCTAAATAAAAAAATGGTGAAAAATAAATACCCGCTACCTAGGATAGATGACCAGTTCGATCAATTTCAAGACGCAAGCTATTTTTCGAAGATTGATCTCAAGTCTGGGTATCATCAACTGAAGTGCGAAAGCAAGATATTGAGAAGGCCGTATTCAGAATAAGATATGGACACTATGAGTTTTTAGTTATGTCGTTTGGACTAACCAACGCTCCAACAACATTTATGGATATGATGCATAGGTTTTGTAAACCTTTCCTCGATAGATCTATAATAGTGTTCATTGATGACATTCTGATTTACTCGAAAAGCTAACAGGAGCATGGCAAGCACTTGCGTGAAGTGTTAGAAGTTCTCAAGAAAGAGAAGGTGTATGCCAAGTTCTCTAAATGTGATTTTTGGATCCGAGAGGTGAAATTCTTGGATTATGTGGTTAATCAAGAAGGAATAATGGTTGACCCAACAAAGATCGAAGCAGTGATGAAGAAGGAACGACTAAAAAGTCCCACTAATATTCATAGCTTTTTGGGATTAGCTGGATATTATAGAAGGTTTATCCAAGGTTTTTCTTCAATGGTTTTTCCATTGATAACTTTGACCCACAAAGGAGTGAAAAGCACAAAGAAGATTTTGAGAAGCTAAAGAAGCGATTGTATGAAGAACCAATCCTTTCTTTACCCGATGGAATTGAAGACTTTGTAGTTGATAGTGATGCATCTGGAGTTGGGTTAGGTTGCGTTCTAACCCATAGAGATAAAGTGATAGAATATGCACTCAGACAACTAAAAGATCACGAGAGGAACTACCCCACTCGTGATTTGGATTTGGCAGGAATGGTTTTTGCGCTAATTATATGGAGACATTATCTTTATGGCAGAAAGTGTAAGCTTTTCACCGATCATAAGAGTCTCCAATACCTCTTTAATAAGGAGTTGAATATGAGACAAAGGTGCTAGCTAGAATCACTCAAAGATTATGATTGCAAGGTATTTTACCACCTCGGTAAAGTGAATGTTGTAGCAGAAGCTTTGAGTGGAAAGAAACATGAAAAAAAGGCCAAGAACATTAAGAATTGAAATTGTCTCAACATTTGAGTAGGATAAACTTGGAAGGAAAAGTCTAATAGTATTAAGAATTGAATTTGTCTCAAAAATTGTAGAAAGTATCAAGATAGCTTAGGAGGAAGATTTGGAGGGAGATAACTGAAAAGAAGAATATTTGGGGAAAACGTTAGTGTTCGGTACAAACAGTCAAGGATTTAAGGTATTCCCAAATAGAATTTGGGTGCCTAATATGGGTGGAATGAGGGATCATCTAATGGAAGAAGCTCACAGGACCATGTACTCAACTCATCCAAGTAGTACCAAGATGTATAAGGATTTAAAACCTTACTATTAGTGGTCGACGATGAAAATCGACGCTGTAAAGTATGTGGCTGAATGTGTGATTTGCACAAGAGTTACGGTGGAACATCAGAAACCATATGGGAGTTTGGAGCCTTTACCTATACCCATGGGTAATGGGAATATATCACCATGGATTTTGTGACCAAGTTACCTAGGACAAAGAGTGGTCACGGCATGATTTGGGTAATCATGCATCGATTCACAAAGAGTGAACATTTCATAGCAGCCAATGAGAAGGGGTCTATAGATAAGCTTGCAAACATTTATGTGAAGGGGATAGTAAGAATTCATGGTGTTTCGTTGACAATTGTGTCAGACCGTGACAGTCGTTTCATTTCTAGGTTTTGGAGGAGCTTACATGAAGAGGTGGATATGAAGTTGTGTTTAAGTAACGCCTACCATCTATATACTGATGGTCGGAGTGAAGGACAATTCAAACACTGGAGGATATGTTGAGAGTTTGTACTATGGAATTTACCGGTAACTGGGATGCGCCTCTACTCTTGGTAGAATTTTCCTACAATAATAATTACCATTTGAGCATTAAGATGACACCTTATCATACTTTGTACAGTCAGAATTGTCGTAGGACATCTTGTTGGATTATAGATGGAGAGAAGAAATTTATAGGTCCTGGGATTATGCATCAGATCACTGAGAAATTGAAAGTGATCAGGGAAATGGTGTTAGTAGCTCAAAATCGCCAGAAGAGATATGCAGACAAGAAGCGACAACCAATGAATTTTGAAGTTGGAGATTTGGTGTTGCTCATTTAGATTTGGTGTTGATCACTGAGAGTTTGTACTATCGAATTTTTGATCAGTTAGTTTTTATCCCAAACAATCTAAATGAGAATTGAATATCTCGTTAATAGGAGTCCGTCGATATATGTAATAGCCCGGAACCCCGGGTGTTATTTATTCATATATTTTTGGTGTTTTGTGAGGGGACTCGGCGAGTTGGAGCTCAAACTCGCCGAGTATGATCGCGGTTTTGGACACGGGTTCACGCCTGGACTCGGCAAGTCCAAGGAATGGACTCGACGAGTCCACGCTGTTTAATGAAACCCTAATTTCCCGGTCCTGAGCCCTATTTAAGGGACCTTATGGCCTTCATTGCGGCTACCTTCGACCTTGGGAGCACCAGAGCAGCTGAGAGTTCATGTGAGTGAGATAAGAGGCAATTATTCACCATTTTTGTGTGTATTTGCAAGAAGGGAAGAGGAAAGCCAAGCTAAGGGAGTTGGGGAGCTTAGATCTACTCCCATTTCGACAGAGGAAGCTAATTGAGGTAACATTCAGAGCTTATTCTCGTGTTTTTCTTGATATGGCCAAATCTAGGGTTTCTTCATGCCTTGTTTGCCTTGTATTTGGAGTATGAGAGGTTCCATGGGAAAATGGTACCTAGGTCTGGACCTTAGTAGGTCCAGAGAGTCCCAAATGCCATGCTTTATGCCTTTCGTTTTGAGTTGGAGACTTAGGTTTCCATTTTGGATGTCATTTCATCAAAAGAGGCCTTGTAGGCGTTGCTTGGTAGCCAAGATTGAGACTTTACGTGATGAATGTGCTTGGGAGGGCTAGATCTATGAGTTGTTGGAGTGGATCTGACCTCAGAAGCGAGATTGAGTCGATGCATGGCATGGACTCGTCGAGTCCGAAGAACAGACTCGGCGAGTGGCATGAAGATTGTCCTAACCACTCAGCGAGTGGTCTTGCCGAGTTAAGGGATGACTCAGTGAGTCAGGGAGAGTTAGAGAGGGTTGACAGGAGGACTGAGTCAAGCTGGAACTTGCCGAGTTGTTCTTGAGACTCGGCGAGTTGAGTCGTGGTAGCCCCGCGATTATGCCAGGTGAAACTCGTCGAGTCAGAGAAATACTCGACGTGTCAAGAGAGGATCCAAGGGAGTCAGTGGACACGTGTAGACTCGCCGAGTCGCCCTAGTGCACTCGCCGAGTCCGGTCAAAGTTGACCGTTGACTTTTAGGGTTTGGTCAGCGATGTGGCCTTTGGGCCAAGAGAGGGGTAAAATGGTCTTTTACCCTTAAGAGGGTGTCAAGAGAGGGTTGATCCTAGACTCGAGAGTTATATTCATGAGAGTATTTGCCTTATGTGTTAGGCGGTGGCAAGTTCGAGATTCAAGTGTGGGGATATCTGCTTTCTGCTTGCCAGGTGAGTCTTCTCACTATACTTTACCTTGAGTAGGTAATCAGAGTTATGTGATAGAGTATTTGTATGCTATATGCCTGTTATGTGTTTTACTGCATTATTTCTATGTGATTTATGGTGTGCATGTTTACAGAGTTGGAACCGGAAGGTTCCCAGAGTTAGAACCGGAGGGTTCACAGAGTTAGAACCAGAGGGTTCATAGAGTAGGGTCCACGGACCCACAGAGTTATAGCCTCGAGTGGCTAATATATGTATGTGTGGTATTTTGGGGAACTCACTAAGCTTCGTGCTTACAGTGTTTTGTGTTATGTGTTTCAGGTTTCTCTCAGGATCACGGGACGACACCGGCTCGATTGTACACACCAGAGAAATACTCATGTTTTGAGGATCCTGGTTTATTATGCAAGTGAAAATGGAGTTATGTTTTGTAATTCGATTATGAATGAGACTTTCAGCAAAGTGTTTTTTTTGAATTAAACGATTATTTTAAAATGAAAAATTGTTTTGAAAATTTCGGTGTTACAAGTTGGTATCAGAGCCTTGGTTTGAGGGATTCGGATGCCCCTTCGGGTAATTCTGGACTCAAACTGAGGAAGTAAGAAAAGTTTTCAAAGAAATAATTTTCTAAAGCGAATAAGAGTACAAAGAGAAAACGAGAAAGAGCAGTGTGTACAATCAGCCAGAGCCCGAACGGTGATTTCCCAAAATACCCTTACTTTTGTGTTATGAGATATTTATGATGCACTTTATGAGATATTATTGCATGCTAGAGACAGGCTAGGTATTCCATATCTTAGGACTAGAGTGGCCTGATTTGTGATGCCTTAGCCTAGGAATTGCTGTTATATGCGATGTGCTTTTGAGTATGTGATGAGTGAGAATATTTAGTTGGAATCCTTTAGGGGATTTGAGTAGAGGAGTAATCTAGGGGAGATACCTAGATGAGTACTGTTGTACTTAGAGAAAGAATAGTTAGAACCCGCGAGGGGAAGAGTTGCAGAGTTCGGTGGTACTTTCGAGGATGAGCAGAGCAAGTGGAGTTATCACCCAGAGTGAGTCATATATATTCTTCGATGCTAGAATGTTGCTTGCTTCGTGCTTTGTGGAACTCTCGATGATGGGAGTCAGCTACCAAGTGAATATGACGATATTCAGGAGGTAGATGGTTGGCATCATTAGGAGCTCTTCAGCAGCTGATAGCAGAGAAGTGTGGGAATCTAGGAAGAGCCTAGGGAGTAACCTTAGCCAAATGAGTGCACTGGCAGAGTAGAGAATTTCGCTGGGGACCGAGGGCGCGACGGAAATTGGTGAACGAGAAGGTCGAGCAGCTACTTAGGAGCTCCGGGATAGTCCGTGTGGAAAGTATGGGTAAATGTGGCAGGTAGTATGGGCCGGTACTACTGAAAGCAGAGGACCCATACTTGATACAGGGAGTATTCTGAAGGTTCTGACGAGCGTATTGAGGGGTGATGTTATGGTTCGAGTACCATACATCGGAGCGGATTAAGGAATGATGTTATGGTTCGAGTACCATACATCGGAGCAGATTGAGAGGTGATGTTATGGTTCGAGTACCATACATCGGAGCGGATTGAGGAATGATGTTATGGTTCGAGTACCATACATCGGAGCAGATTGAGAAGTGATGTTATGGTTTGAGTACCATACATCGGAGCGGATCGAGGAGTGATGTTATGGTCCGAGTACCATACATCGGAGCAGATGGAGGAGTGATGCTATGGTTCGGGTACCATACACCGGAGCATATTGAGAAGAGATGTCATGGGATGAGTACCATGGTTCGTAGTGAATGATGCTTGTGATTCTTTGGTTATCCGGTCACGATTGATGAGGTAGAGATTGGACGCTATGGGTTTTAGGCCTGTAGGCCATGATTGAGTTTGAATAGGCGTCCCTCGAGAGGGAGGTCGAGAGCCTATCAGAGTATTTTGGTAAGGAGTTAAAGGGAGGGGAGAATTTCGGTCTGAGTTGAGCAATCAGTCGATAGAGGAGATGTCACCTTCTATGACCTGAGTGTGCTATTTATGTTCGTGTGCGGAACATGAGAAGCCTGATGCTTAAGTTTCGGGTTTGGGGGTAAAACCCTGCAGGTTGTCATTGATGATGATTTTCCATCAGAGTATCAGGTAGCATGTGTGCTTCGAGACAGTGATATACCATGAGCAGATAGTCAGTTGGGACTGAGATAGTCAAGGACCACGTTACACCTATTTTAGTATAGTAGGGCATATTGTAGAGGTATCAGTGGGGAGTCCAGTCGAGTTAATCAGTGCAGTGGTTTTTCTATCCATGTTGGGTATTGAATATGGGAGTGGGTCCCTGTTCTTGGGATGATCCATGTGTTGGAACGTTGGTTGTTGAGTCGAAGTGGGGAATATGATGATTTTCCTGGTCCAGTCTATGAGTCAGTGATGTTATTGGACAGTTGAGTTGTTGGTATTGGATTGGTACGAGACTTGGAACGACTAGAGGCAGTCGTGACGAGAAGTTCTTAAGGATTTCATCTGAGGTTCAGAGTTATGAGATCGATTGATTTCCTTAAAGGGGATTATCGGGTGTTGCGTAGCACTTTCCAGGGGCAGGTGCGTTATTGCTGGTGGAAATAGTTCGTGAGGTTGTTGATGTGTCAGATAGTGATGGTTCGAACCCTAAGTGGGGGAGAACCGGATGGTTTATTGAGAGAACCAGGGATTTGTGCAAGAGCGGTTAAAGGTTGGATGCAGAAACTTGCGGCTTGAATTCAAGAGATCAGGGTCATTGGTGGTCAAGGAAAGGTGTAGGGTGAGATAATGCATGTGGCGTATGCCTGAGAGAAGGATGGGTGTCTCCACGACGGATGGTCAATGGTCAGGAATCTGGTGGTGGTCAGAGTCGTTTCAAGTGGAAGACTCGTAATGATGGTATGGGCAGTTGAGAACTTCTGGGTTGAAATATGGGTAGCAGATTATCGAGTAGCCAATTTTTGGGCTAGGATGTGTATTCTTGCTTGAATATTGAGAAGTAGTGGAAAGGGTTTCGGAGGATCATCAGTGTGTTCTGAAGGGTTAGCGCCTTCCTTGTATTCCAATTGAGTGTTTGGATGCACTGAAGTTGCGCATCGAGTGATATCAGAAATTATTATGGGATGCAGAGGAAATGTATTGTTATGTGTGTATGGTGTTGGGAGTAAGGGAATCAGTGGTAGAGGAAGGACATTGTGATGCTCTGTTAGGGTGTTCTGTGGTTTCCGCGTATAGTGTCCCGATTTCAGAGTTATTTAGAGTCTTGGGTTAAGATGACTAGTGATGTATCATGTATCCACGGTTCCAGTGGGAGCCCTTCGTGTATTGTCATCAAGAGGAATTATTTAAGGAAGTGGATCTCCGCAGAGGTAGGTTCTGTGTCATGGCGGTTGCTGCCAGAGTCTGTAATGCATATCGGGGCAAGTGTGTGTGTAACTATCTATGACAGTCTTCAGTGCATGAGTTAGTGAACATAGTGTGGCGTTGTAATGAGAATGAGAGTATAGGGTGAAGCTATGGGGAGCCGTAGTATTCACCAGTCAGAGGGTGTTGTGATGCTACGGGGAGCCGTAGTACTCACAAGTCAGAGAGAGAGAGAGAGTCGTGATGCTACGGGGAGCCGTAGTATTTGCCAGTCAAAGGGTGTTGTGATGCTATGGGGAGCCGTAGTACTCACAAGTCATAGGGAAGGAGTCGTGGTGCTATGGGGAGCCGTAGTACTCACTAGTTAGTTGGCGTTGTGATACTACGGGGAGACGTAATACTCACTTGTCAGAGGCTGTCGTAATGTTGTGGGAAGCCATAGTACCCACTAGTCGGCAAGAGAGTGTGATGATGGAGTTTTCTCCGATAAGTGCATGATGCATAAGAGTTTGGGGCTTGAGTAGCCCTAGTGTTGAGTTTTTGGAGCCTAGTGGTTAAACCAGGGCGAGACTGGGGTCTCCGTCTCTGTTGGGAGGGTCAGCGAGGCGCGCGGGAGAATATGCGCAGCAAACGCCAGAGGTTAGAGATGAGTCAATCTCCGTTTGGATTGTATTTTTATGAGGAAAAAGGGAATTTCGTGACTTGCATGTCACTGGGCCGTGATAGTGGTCACGGGGAAGAAGTTAGTAAGATGTTTTGGATCATGTTATGTGTCACCTCTGGGGGTTCAGCTGAGGGGCCAAAAGCTGACCTGGTGCTCGGCATCGAGGATGAATGCGAGAAATGAGATAGAGTTTACCATGGTGATGTCTGCGGACACTTCAGAGCGAGCGAACGATTCGGATGCTCGAGGATATGTTTCGGGCTTGTGTATTAGATTTCGGGGGGGAATCGTGGCCCGTATTTGCCCTTGGCAGAGTTTTCCTACAACAACAACCATCATTAGTGCATCAGTATGCCACCCTTTGAGCTGTTGTAGGGAAGGGAGTATCGGACCCCATCTGCGGGGAAAAGGTAGAGCAACGTGTGATGGGAAGTACACAGATCGTGCTTCGGACGTCAGAGCAGATACAGCAGGTCAGGCAGAGGTTGTTGACCGCTCAGAGTCGCCAGAAGAGTTATGCGGACAGGTGCCGGTCCGAGCTCGAATTGTTGGTCGGTGACTTTGTACTCCTGAAGGTCTCTCCTTGGAAAGGAGTGATTCGATTCAGGAAGAGGGGCAAGTTGGGGCCCCGATATATTGGTCTTTTCCGAGTGATCGCGAGGGTAGGCTGGATAGCCTATCGTTTGGATTTGCCAGCAGAGTTGGGGCAGATTCACGACACTTTTCATGTGTCGCATCTGAGGAAACGTTTAGCCGATGAGTCGGCAGTGGTTCCAATAGAGGATATTCAGGTGGATGCGAGCCTGAATTATGCTGAGAGACCAGTGGAGATCGGAGATCGAAAAATTAAGGTTCTGAGGAACAAGGAGGTACCCTTGGTTTTGGTTCGGTGGCAGCATTGTAAGGGATCCAAGATGACCTGGGAGCCGGAGCGTGAGATGCGTGGGCAGCATCCGGAGTTATTTGCAGAGCGAGACTTCGAGGGCGAAGTCTAGCTCTAGTGGGGGAGAATTGTAACAGCCCGGAACCCAGGGTGTTATTTATTCATATATTTTTGGTGTTTTGTGAGGGGACTCGGCGAGTTGGAGCTCAAACTCGCCGAGTAGGATCGCGGTTTTGGACGCGGGTTCGCGCCTGGACTCGGCGAGTCCAAGGAATGGACTCGGCGAGTCCACGCTGTTTAATGAAACCCTAATTTCCCGGTCCTGAGCCCTATTTAAGGGACCTTATGGCCTTCATTGCGGCTACCTTCGACCTTGGGAGCACCAGAGCAGCTAAGAGTTCTTGTGAGTGAGATAAGAGACCATTATTCACCATTTTTGTGTGTATTTGCAAGAAGGGAAGAGGAAAACCAAGCTAAGGGAGTTGGGGAGCTTAGATCTACTCCCATTTCGACAGAGGAAGCTAATTGAGGTAACATTCAGAGCTTATTCTCGTGTTTTTCTTGATATGGCCAAATCTAGGGTGTCTTCATGCCTTGTTTGCCTTGTATTTGGAGTATGAGAGGTTCCATGGGAAAATGGTACCTAGATCTGGACCTTAGTAGGTCCAAAGAGTCCCAAATGCCATGCTTTATGCCTTTCCTTTTGAGTTGGAGACTTAGGTTTCCATTTTAGATGTCATTTCATCAAAAGAGGCCTTGTAGGCGTTGCTTGGTAACCAAGATTGAGACTTTACGTGATGAATGTGCTTGGGAGGGCTAGATCTATGATTTGTTGGAGCGGATCTGACCTCAGAAGCGAGATTGAGTCGATGCATGGCATGGACTCGCCGAGTCCGAAGAACAGACTCGGCGAGTAGCATGAAGATTGTCCTAACCACTCAGCGAGTGGTCTTGCCGAGTTAAGGGATGACTCAGTGAGTTAGGGAGAGTTAGAGAGGGTTGACAGGTGGACTGAGTCAAGCTGGAACTCGCCGAGTTGTTCTTGAGACTCGGCGAGTTGAGTCGTGGTGGCCCCGCGATTATGCCAGGTGAAACTCGTCGAGTCAGAGAAATACTCGACGTGTCAAGAGAGGATCCAAGGGAGTCAGTGGACACGTGTAGACTCGCCGAGTTGCCCTAGTGCACTCGCCGAGTCCGGTCAAAGTTGACCGTTGACTTTTGTTGACTTTTAGGGTTTGGTCAGCGATGTGGCCTTTGGGCCAAGAGAGGGGTAAAATGGTCTTTTACCCTTAAGAGGGTGTCAAGAGAGGGTTGATCCTAGACTCGAGAGTTATATTCATGAGAGTATTTGCCTTATGTGTTAGGCGGTGGCAAGTTCGAGATTCAAGTGTGGGGATATCTGCTTTCTGCTTGCCAGGTGAGTCTTGTCACTATACTTTACCTTGAGTAGGTAATCAGAGTTATGTGATAGAGTATTTGTATGCTATATGCATGTTATGTGTTGTACTGCATTATTTCTATGTGATTTATGCTGTGCATGTTTACAGAGATGGAACCGGAAGGTTCCCAGAGTTAGAACCGGAGGGTTCACAGAGTTAGAACCAGAGGGTTCATAGAGTAGGGTCCACGGACCCACAGAGTTATAGCCTCGAGTGGCTAATATATGTATGTGTGGTATTTTGGGGAACTCACTAAGCTTCGTGCTTATAGTGTTTTGTGTTATGTGTTTCAGGTTTCTCTCAGGATCACGGGACGGCACCGGCTCGATTATACACACCAGAGAAATAGTCATGTTTTGAGGATCCTGGTTTATTATGCAAGTGAAAATGGAGTTATGTTTTGTAATTCGATTATGAATGAGACTTTCAGCAAAGTGTTTTTTTTGAATTAAACGATTATTTTAAAATAAAAAATTGTTTTGAAAATTTCGGTGTTACAATATACAGACAATCAGAAAACGAACGTCGTATGAGAGAGTTTTGAATTTTTAATGGACATTAACAGTGTAAGCGTTATAAAAATATAACTTTAAAAATAAAGTCAAAATTAGCCAACGGAATCTAAATGAAAGTTGTAGATCTTGTCGATAGCTATGTGTGGATATAAAACTCATCAAAAACAGAGCATGTATGAATTAAAGAAGATACGAGATTTCTAAGATTTTATAAAAAAAATATATGCAAGTAGCCGCACGCATGGACAAGATGCTCAGCGTGCATCTGGCAACCACCCAAAAGTGGACACATGTCACAACTAGATGAATGCCACTTCACCCCTCGATATAGTGCATGGCACGCCTCGGCCGAATGCGGGATGCACATTACTTTTTTTGGTTACATATACTCGCCTCCGTATAAGCTTCTCGTATGTAACATCCTAGAAATTATAAGGTAAAAAATTTATTTTTAATTCAACCATAAATACTTTAAATCATTCAAAAGAATAATAGAGTAAAAATACTTATCAGAGTACAATCCCAAAATCATAAAGTATGAAAACATCAGTGGATGCGCTACGATTAAGCCGAACCCTTCCCTTTCGAACTAAAAGTACCTGAAACCATAACCATAAAACCATAAGCACAAAAGATAGTGATTTCCCTAAAATAACACATACATACATACATACATACATGCATGCATACCTACATACATACATGCATACATACATGCATACATATATACATACATACATACATACATACATACATGCATACATACATACATACATACATACATACATACATACATACACACATACACATACATACATACACACACACATACATACATACATACATACATACATACATACATACATACATACATACATACATACATACGTACATACATACATACATACATACATACACACATACATACATACATACATACATAGATACATAGATACATACATACATACATATATATATACATACATACATACATACATACATACACACATACATACATACACACATACATACATACATACATACATACACACATAAATACATACATACATACATACATAGATACATACATACATACATACATACATACATACATACACATATATATATATATATATACATACATACATACATACATACATACATACATATGTCAGGCCCCTCACGCCATCGGGCATTGCCCGGTATTCGTTGGGCCCTTCCTAACATTAGGGCTCGCCCGGTACAGATCTATCAATAACATGTGATGGGCCCACCCAACATACTCATCAGGCCCCGCCCTCCCGACATACATACAAATACCTACAATACATGCAAGAGTCACACAAATAGCTAGCATTCTATTAACAATAATCCCTGGGCTGAGATTGGTGCCTTTGACCTGCTAAACACGGTAAGGAGACTCACCTTAATTCAAGATAACTGAAACACATGCGTTGCTGCTACCGGGTTCCTCACACTAAACACAATCAAATTATCCCTAGTCAATAACTAAGGTAATGTCCTGAAATCCAAGGACCATTTCATTTTTATCCTTCTGATGGGTAAAAGACCATTTTACACTTTTCATATCTGATCCATCAATCCATGGACCAAACTCCAAAAAGACCCAAGGCCCAAAAGGGCCAAAAGGAATATCTCAGGAGTACGCCCCGCGTACTAAACTCATACGACCCACGTACTGCTTACCCATGCCTAACATATAACTCGACACAATTGGAATACGAGAAATTCATGCACTATGTTGAGCGTACGCATACATACGCCCATCGTATGCCCAAGGGGTCCAATTCTCATATATAACACTTAATTCTTTAAGACCTAACATCCAAACCCAGATCTAACCTCTAATTAAGTTCTTAATTCACAAATTTGACAACTTTATGCTATTGGGTGGCTCAAAAAGGCATAAACTCTACTTCTAGCTTCTATACCCCATAAGATAGCCGTTAAGTCCTGCATGGTTGAACCAAAACCTTCAAGACATGATTTTTATGAATAAGGGACCTTAGAAACCCCAATAAATACAACCCAAAACTTATGGAGTAGCTCATACTCATAAGAATCAACTCATAGGATCAAGATAGGCCTAGAAACCCTAACTAACCTATATCTAAGCATGGAATCAACAAGGTTAGGACTTTATACCTCCTGAAGCCTGATGAAGATTATTAGAGTTTGGATCCACAAGCTTCAAGCCAAACAATGCTTCTTTCAATATCTCCTTCTTCACTAAAGAACACCAAAAATCACACCAATGCTCAAAATATATCCAAATGAGGCTAGGATTTCGAGGAAATAGCTTAAGAGGGTGGAGGTTGATGGTAAGGAAGGTTGAAAGTAAGTTAAGGCCTTTAAATAGGGTCCAAGTCCCGAAAATGGTTGAGTCTGAGTCACGTACGCCCAACTTACATCTAGTATGACCAACATATGCGAAGGAATCTTCGCAATCAGTCCGGCTAAGTACGCCCAACGTACATCCCTCATACGCCCAACGTACTCGGAAAGCCCTTAATAATTCTAACTTCCTAATGCCATAACTTCTTCATTTCAACTCCGATTTCGATGATCTATAGGTCCACAGAAAGGTATTGAAGAGATCTACAACCCTAGCTAATTACTTTTGACTTAAAACACCTCGAACTGAAATCTTTAATTCAGGAAAGGTCTGAAGTATCACTTTTACCATTATACCGTTGCGCTTCAAAGCACAAACCGAACTCTTGGATTAAATAATCTACATTACTCACATTTGAATGTGTCTAAACCTCTCTTCACCCAAAGCCTGAAGCGTTATGATACTTGATCTTCGGGTCACGATCCCGAATTATGAAATGACTCGAAACAAGTGTGTTACATCGGGATTATTAAGGAATATAGACTATCTTTAGTCATAAGGAATATTTGATTAAGACTTAGTGATAGTTATAGTAGGTCACATCAAAGCAAAGGCTTAGTATTGAAGCGAAGCACTGACCAACTTTCCACTCATCCACTTTATCAAGAGAGTGCATAGGTACCTTCAGCTTACACATGGATATAAAGTATCTAGATGATTAAATGTTATGTGTGCCTATTATCTTAATTACTTGATAACTATGTTACATAAATTATATGATTTTACTTGATCAATTGTATTTTCTTATATATTTATATGAAATATGGTGGGTAGTAATGAGTGTTGAAAATGATGAGAGGATGATGAGATGACTTGACTTTTGATGAACTAGTCATCTAGCAGAGTATAGATAACGACCATCGACTATTCTAGACAGTCCAGTAGAATACCTACAAGATCGCAACCTATAGGTGTTAGTGAACTATAAGTTCATTGATGTACTCTAGCCCCCGTGGTTTCCTTATGGACATTTATTGCTAAAGGAATCCCCCAAACAATATTTTCTACTAATTGACGATGATTATCCTTAGGAGAGGTCCCTTGAGATAACTATATTAGGATCATCATGTGAGAATAACAGGAATAGGTAAGTGGGTAAATTATTTGATGTGAAATATTTATGGGTTGAAAAACTTATGTGCTCACCAGGCTCCCAAGCATGACCTACTCTGTTTCTTTGTATCACAGGTAGTGAGACAAAGGCCCAATGATGTTGAGTGCTTTATGGATAATTGTAGGCCATAATGTAATTAACTATTGTAAGGTCTGTAATATTTTTGTTATGCTTTTGTTTCTATTCAGACAATGACATCCCAAAATTATTAATGAAATACATTTATTCCGAAATTAATAATTTTTTAACTATTGGGAATAAATTACAAATTATAATTTTGTAAAAAAAAACACTCTAAAATAAAATAAGCATAACTAATTCAGTCTTTTCTGGCTGTGAAAATGGCGATGCCATGAGTGCCCTTCCCCTTCGGTCCACTATAGTGGAACATTTTTCGAACTTTGCAATTTGCAAAAATACATACACTATTTCGTACGAGCAGTCTTGTCAACATGCAAAATTGGCATAACAATTATGGTCCCACTAGCTTTGACATGTACACCGAAATCAATTGGACTTCTAGAAATCAATACCCTTTGAATTTCTTACAGAAGTGCAAATTTCTATTAGGCGTTGCTTCGATAACTCTCCAAATAGACTTCTTAAGCTTATACAGCTTAGTTGGATAATGTGTGTATGTGTGTGTGCGTGTGTTTAACCCTTTTTCAAGATTGATAGATACATCCCTTGGAAGTTCAAACAATTTCTTGTTATTCCTCACAACTTGAAATACGAAAACGGATGCCTTAATCATACTTTGAATTTCATAATGCAATTAAAATAACTAATATCCATTTTGATCTTTATCAGATCTTTACAATCTATCAACGAAAATATTTCTTCATAATCATTTTCATGAATTAAATAGAAACCTTTGCTACCTAGATTTGATGTTGCATACGTTCCCATCTATGTGAATCTATCATTTCCAACATATAGTTATAAGACTAGGCTTAAGAGAAACCAAATTTAGACTTAGTTTCCTTCATGGTCAAAACTTTGTTATTCTTTATCTATTGCCTTCTTGCACCTCAAGGGCCTACTAGTGCTTCCATATTGTTAGCAGCTCACCCATACTGGTTATTGTACTTTCCCTGACCAACACACTTTGCTTTTGCAATTAAATGAAAAACATAGAAATCAAATGCATTGCTAAATTAACTGAAAATGCATAGAAAAATGAACATGTCAACTGAAAAACACAACAGGTTATCAACCTCAGGTCGTGCATTAGTCATAACTAAAAAGATCATTGTTGACTGATTCTTGCAACTCTCAAGATCAATACGACTCACACTAATTTTTTGATATATGAGTTTTCTCTCAAGGAACATTCCTTGACGAGCTAAAACAAATATTCAAAAGTTTGTGAGGATTCCGGACAAGAAAACATTTCATAGAATTGGTCTCAGTTTATCTTTTGTTTCTCGATTAACAAAAATATCACAACTCAAATTCTAAATGTGCTAGAGTAAGAAAACATTATTACTCCACATATTACGAGGTGTTCTCAACCTTCTTAGTTTGAAATGAGTTTTTAAAGATATGATTCGTGGTTCTAAAACTTGATTGATCCAAAGTATGACTCATCTTTGATCCAACTATTTCCAACAATGTTCGATTCCTTTTCTTAGTCATGCAATTGCGCTATTATTTTCTTTGATGATTAATCGTGATACAATTTCACAATTACCAAGATGATCATAAAACATGATACTAAAGTCCTCTAATTTCTTTTCATATTTGAGAATCTTTTATCTTTCTGCCTAATAGATTCTTCTAATTGTTGTGCTACTCTTTGAACCCTGTCAAAAGTATTAGAATTCTGCTTCATCTTATAAACATAATCATATTTATTGAGGCATCAGTAAATCATGACGAATAGAGTCATCATCCCTTGTGGTGGATCCAAAGAGTCCATATGAACATGTACTAGATCCATTGATCCTTCACTTGTCACATATAAAAATATGAACAATGAATCATTTATAATTTTCCAATGAATAAAATTCTTCTGCATCTTGCAATTTAAACTGTATGACTCCAATTTTCTGTCCAATAGAAAATTGGTGATGAGATTTCTTTTCACTTGGTCAAATCTGACAGTACCATAAGCGTGATATCTTAGGAATCAAATCCACAATTAATATTGTTATTATTAAAAAATAATCAACGCACTTATCAAGGATAAAGCAAGGAAATATAAACAAGGCAACTTTTTAAACCAAAACTTCATTTTATTGCTAAAAAGAAAATTGGAACTTGTCATTACAATGTATAAAATGTAAAATTATATTTCCAGAAATCTCTGAAGAGTAATGGAAATCTTATAAAACTATCCTAATTCTTTAGTAGTAACTCCAAATTTCGACCATCGAACCATATGACAAAAGTCCATCTCTCAACATCAGATTTTGCTCACTTTACTCAAGCTTCCTTTTTTTTCTTTTAGATCCTACAATACCATAGAAATATGATCATCACAACATGTATTAAGAGTCTATGAATGGGAACTTATAATGGATGTACCCAAAGTAGAATTACACGAATTGACTTTACCATCTTTAAGATCCTTCAAGTATATTTAGCAGCTTTGCTTCCATTGTCCCTTGAATTGACAATAGAAACAAATGGACTCATTGGGGTCAATATATGGAATAATATTAGAATCAACCTTTCTCTTTACTATATGATTAAATGGTTTGACCTTGGCCGATCCGTTTTGATTTGGAAGAAAAGCCTTTTCTTGATCACAAAGGTTACCTTTGTCAATGTCCATGGAAACCTGGGACAATACCCTAAAAAGCAATTATGTTTCAGTTGTGTTCTTAAGCATTTCTGCTCCAACGACTATTAACATCTCGCACTACTAGAAAACTGGCCTTTAATGACGCGCAAACAATGACACTCGCCGATAGAGGGCGTGCATTTGTGGGTGCCCTAAAAAATAGTGTCAGTTTTGCAAAATTTGAAGGATAGAAGACACACATTTATGCGTGCCCTAAAATTAGTGTTAGAAAAGAAAAAAGGAAATGCGGAGGGCTCCTTTTATAAAATGTGCGTCGTGTAAGTATGTCGCTTTATAAATTTTTAATGAAACACGCCTTTTAGGCGGGAAATGATCGATCGACAAAAATCCCCAAAATTTTGGAGGACCCGCTCATTCATTCCTCTCCACTTGCTGATGACCTTCATTTTCTCCCCCTCCTTCTCTCTGTAAAACCTAGCAGCCGCCACCACCAGAAACATGGTTTTATGTTGGCTTCGTTCTGTGTTGTAAGAACGAGAGTCTGATCCTTCATTAATAGCTAAAGGGGGAAAATCCCCCAAAATTTTGAAGTACCCCGCTCACTCCTCTTCACCTCTAACCTACTCCATCGACAACGACTCCCCACGTTTACAAACCCTATAATTCAAAACAATTTTCCATTCCTCACGAGTGCTTTCCAGTCAACGACCTGATCAGCCTCATCGGTAACCTCGGTCTCACCTCACCTCGTCAGCGAGCTGAGGCTCACCTCTACACACATGCAACTACAACTCTTCAAATCACCCTAAGCCCTACCCTTTCTCTCTATTCAGGAGCCAGTAATGGCGGCAAAGAAGATCAAAAATGAAGACCAACTGGTTTGATTTCTCCCTAAAAATGGTGCTTCTCCTAAATCCGAGTTTACTCTTCACTCTCTGAGTTTGTTTTCTCCCTAATTGATGCATCCACCTTCTCATCTCGCTCCCTCTACCAAGTTTTCTCTCATCTCTCTCCTCTATAGATGAAGTTTGTCGGAGATGTGAAGGGAATAACCGAAGGAAACCCTAAAACTGGTACAAATCCAACTTCACTCTTCACTCTCTGATTTTTTTTCATTCCATTACCTTTATGAGACTATCTTTCATTTCATTTTAATCTGTTTATTCCTTCTTTAGAATCTGTGATTGTTCTTTGTTTGAAGATACCTTCCTTTTTCTTAGCTCTTTTGATTTGATTGTTTGCAATTTCAGTCAATTGTTTCAATCTCTAAATTCTAACTTTCTAAAAAATATATTTTCTTGAACTAATGATGTAGAAGCTAAGCAGAACAATATAGTCGAAAGTTCTGAAAACATATTTAAAATGATATGATGACCTTTTATTTTGAAGGTACCTTAGTTCTTTCATGCATTCCACATAGTTCACAGCTTGTTATTATACAGGAACCTTGATTTTATAAGAAATAGTATCTTTATTGGAGTTAATCGCAAGTGGGTCTGGGGGGCAAAAAAAGGTCCCATACTGGCTCTAATGAAGAGGAGGGAACCCGAGACCCAAATGTTGCTCCCACTGATTTTACTAGTCGGGAAGCTAAGGTCTGGGAGGCAAAATCTAAAGCTACTGACCACTTTTAATGTTGTTGCACAAAATTATAGGAATACCCTCCTGAATTAAAATGGACATGGCCATGACCAGGAACATTGTGTAGAGTGAGGGTCTTAAGGTAAAATTCACTATGGTGATGATTTTTTACCAGAAATGCCCCTGGACATGGTCAAGCTTTCCTTTCAACCTTCCTTCTATGTATCCAGAAAAAAATCATTTAACATGTTCAATACTGTAGAACTTATGAAATATAAGTTATTAATTAATCATGAATCACTGCTAACACCAACTTTAATATCAGTTTCAATTCATATGATTAAAATGAGATACATTTTATTTATACTTTAGTTTCTCATGATTAACATTCAATTGCATTTGATCACAGATATTCTTTTAAGATTCAAGGATAGTCATGGTGGCTTCATGTGGTGTGCCGGTGTTGGCAGAATCAATAGGTGAAGGTACATTTAGTGTGCTATAAGTCTTTTTTTATTTTTTTTTATTTATGTTTGAAACTTAGAAGCAATTTGGTTTGAATATTCATGTTAGCTTTTACAAATATGTTGACGAGGTAAGTTTTATTTTTTAAACCCCTATATTAACCATCACAATAATTGTTGTAATATGCTTATCATGTGTTTTGGATTTTGGATTATCTTATAGGCAGCATATGAGCGTATAAAGGCTAGTGTGGAGCCAAATCTTAAACAATATAAACTAATGGTGTTGTCTTATTAGCTTCTTAGCCATTTCTCTGTTTTTTAAATTTAATTTAACATTTTAATTTTTGGTTGTGAAGGTGGCAGATTTTGGGGTTGCCCGGTTTCTGAGTCAAGGGGGAGTTATGACAGCAAAGACTGGAACATACAATATTTGAAGATATTTCCTTTTTCACTAATAAAACCAAACTAATTTGTGAATCATCCTATAAACTCTAAATTTACCATGATGAATGGAGCTACTTATGTATTGTCGTGGTTTGCAGGTTATAAATCATCAACAATATGATGAAAAGGCGGATCTTTTCAGTTTTGCGATTGTTTTATGGGAGCTTGTGACAGCCATGGTAATAACTAAATACACAATTTTACTTATTATCATACATATAGGGTTAAGAATGATCTGAATATGAGGTTGTGGGTTCCTTATGAGAAGATGACACCATTGTACGCAGCCTTGGGAGTAAGACAGGTTAGCATTTCCATTTGATTAGCATTTGGATTTGGATATATCATATATGAGAGAGAATGCATAACATGAGAATATGCATGCATATAAATATTGCAGGGCTCCATTAGAAGAGGATGCCGAGACGCTCTTCTCACCATCGTTCATCTCCAAAAGATGGGGTTAGGAGTGATAAAGACAAACAAAGGGGTACCCGTGAAACAAGAGACTGAGATAGGGATAAAGATAGGAGCAGGGAGGACAGAAATGGAAAGGGTAGAGATAAAGATAGAGAAAGAGAAAGAGACAGAGGTGGTGACAGGGATA
Source organism: Lactuca serriola (assembly GCF_051521515.1). Classification (NCBI taxonomy): domain Eukaryota; kingdom Viridiplantae; phylum Streptophyta; class Magnoliopsida; order Asterales; family Asteraceae; genus Lactuca; species Lactuca serriola. The sequence goes on from NC_136409.1 coordinate 160,617,669, forward strand.
GGGAGAGGGACAGAGTGAGGGTAAAAAGGGAACATGGACGTGAACCTAAGAAAGAAAGGGAAGATAGAGATCAAGAGAAAGAGAAAGAACATGAAAGACCACATCGAAGTGGAAGCAAGATCAGAAAGACATGGGAGTGTAAGGGACAGGGAAAAGAGCCATGATAGAGAGGTTAAAGATAAAGAAATAGAAAGAAAAAGAAAAAGAAAAAGAAAAAGAAAGGGAAATTAGAGAACCTGACCGTGATCGTGAAAGCAGGTATTTTTTTATGTTCTTGTTCTCTGTTTACTTTCTGCTTGTATTGATCGTATGTGCTTTATGCTTTGTGGCAAGTATCTCTCTTTACTTTGACATGAATAATTATTAATACACCAATAACTTGTTTAAACAAACAGAAGAGTGTATGACAATAGAGGCAGCGTGAAATGTTCAAATACCAGTAATGGCCCACCATATTCCGGGTAACAATTGTTTTCCCTGGGCCAATAGAGACATCAAATGCACCTGCTACAAGCACAACATCCAAGGAGGTTAGTTTCATATCATGTTCCATCACCTGCTGCTAAAATAACGCCTGATATTTGTTATAAAGGGAAAAACTCCAAAAAACTATGCCCATTGTTTCATATTAGGTCCTTATGGGTTGGTAATAGCAGGTCTACAGGTTAAGTCAACTTTAAAATGTTGACTCTTCTATAGCCACAAAAATACTTATTCAAGGACCTAATGTGGACAAAAAAAAGTTCCTGACTAATATGGGACAATAGGTATAGTTTGTTGGAGTTTTTCTGACTTTACCCCTGTTATAAATTCAATGGCATGTTGATTATTTTGTATCGTAGATAGATAAAATCTGATGAATACTATGATATTTGTGTCTAGGATTGAACTGCACATGCACTCTTCTGGTAGAATTTACTAGAATTATATGCACAATATATAACAGTCTCCCATTTAGTAATGAATTGTTGCTTCCAAAATCAATTGCTAAAGCAACCATGTGTAAGTTTTACTTGCAAACATAGTTTATTAGACCACAAGAGTAAGCTTCAAATTGATCATAAAGTTGAGTAATATATATCAGTCTCCTATTTGACTTTTTTTAGATTCTTTATGATTTGTATTTAGTTTAATCTTCTATCCAAACCAAATTATCCTTGAAAGGAGTTATTAATGATCATCATTTTTGGCGCATCTTGTGAAATTGTTCATAGCCGGGCTGTTAATGTTCCTGTTTGTTTTCATTTATGCAGGTAACAATCTTGTTGAAAGGACTTATGAATCAGATGTTAATGGTAACAAGTTTAACACTCGAGTCCATACGATTAGATGTTAATGGTAACAAGTTTAACACATGTGTCTTTGTTATACATACAGATTAAATGCAATGGATTGTATTTTTTGTATATGGTATTTTATTTTATATTATGCAATGGATTGTATTTTTTGTATATCGTATTTTATTTCTATTCTGAGAGATTAAATGCAAATTTAATTTATAAATTAATAAATATATAAATATATATATTTTTTTAAAAAAATTAAAATTACGATACACAAAAATGTGTGTCGTCTTCATTTATGACATGGCCTTTCTTGACTGGGGCTTCCTTGATACGCATTGCATGTCATAAACACGCGCGTCGTAAGGTTACGACATGCAAATGCGTGTCGTCTTCCTTTATGACAGGGCCTTCCTTGATACGCATTGTGTGTCATAACCGCGCGTCATAAATGCGCATCGTAAATGCGCGTCGTCTCTCTTTATGACAGGGCCTTCCTTGACGCACATTTGCGCGTCGTCTGAGTGTTTTACGACGCGCAATGAGCGTCGTAAAAGACCTTTTTTCTAGTAGTGTCAGTCAGATCAGTTAGGGTCACATCGGGATTCCTTATATGAAAGTTCTTAATGAACTAACAATATGACTTAGGAAGCGAAATAAGAACCAAATCAATAGCTTGCTCCTTTGGGAATACGAGACCCATTCTTTTTAATTTGTCAATGTATGATTTCATTTTAAAAACATGAGCACATACAAAATTTCCATCTTTGTGTTTACATGTCAATAGGGCTTGTGCCGTTTCATATCTTTCAACTTGAGGCAAACGTGACGATGGGAGAGTCACATGAGGAGGAGGTGGAAGAGTTGAAGAGAAACAATGTCTAGTTCCACCATTTTCTAAGGAAGGGAAGACAATAGCATCTTGACTTGAATGTGGAAGCCCATCTCAAGATGATTGTGGAAAACCATTTCCATAAGAACAAGGAAGACCATTTATATCTTCATTAGGCATCTAACAACAGGAAAAGAGAATTTAAGTTAGTTAGTTGATTTTAATCCTTAAATATTAACCCAAATTTAAATTAAGGCTAGGATCCATATTTTCTTTTCGTAATACGAAGAGGGATGTCGTAACTCAAATGACAAAACTATTTAAGGTAGGTAGGAAACATTCACCAATTTCAATCACATGAAACTCCTGGATCTTTTGAGATTTTCATTCAAACATCAATGACATGTTTAATCTCGGATTATGCTATTACAATTTATGAATAGGATGTCGATGATCATAATTAAGATGTGCTTAACAATGCAAACCCGTTTAAACACCCTCAATCAATTTATAATCTCTCATTGATGTGCCGGTTAACCAGATATGCTCGTGAAACAATTATAAACACAAGTTGTTTCATCATTTCATCTTTATAGTCTCACATTAGTGTGTCGGTTAACCACACACTCTCCGGTAACAAATCAAAAAGAAACTATGTGCGTTTTCATGGATTAGCATATATTTCACATTTTTTTCCTAAATTAACTAGAGTGAGATTTTAAGGAATGTTCTAGTACTTTATAGCATTATATTTTTAATGAGATTATGTCCTATTAAACCACTTCAGCTAACGACCCTCGACCACGCAAAGAAGCAGTGGGTGAAAAGGATATCCATTCAAAAGGTCATTTTATAGGACGTTTCCTTATACATCTCTTAGAGTGTGACTTCGTAAATGAGGCCTACTATTGATTCGACTGAATTTTAGTTATACATATAGTAATAAAAATTTTATATATGTATAAGGTGTATTTGAAAACCTTTTAAAAATACATGGTTTAAATATTAATTATCTAAATTAATCATATAATTTTCTAACCAGTTTAAACCTATCATGGATTGACAACTATCTTTTAACTATTCTTATAATTAAATTTATTATTAAATCCGTAAGAATAATTCATTTTAATTAATCTTATAATTAAAAATCATCTATCCAAGATTATATCTAGTATTTCGGGTATCATTTTTAATTATCTAAGGCATTCAAAATTCAAATTTTGGCAGAATTAAAACCAGGTAATCACAAAAAATAATCATACAAACCATATTAAGCAGAAAGTATTGAAATTGGGTTTTGTGCTAGAGTCACATCGTGACAGAGAGTGTGTCACATCGTGACCAACACTTTTCGAAAAAAATTGTTCAATTCATCTCATGCACTTTCAATGTTAGACAAACCTGTTGAGATTAGAGTGTTACGTCATTGGGCCTTTAGTTAATGTCTTTTAAGTAAACGTTTGGGCCTATCCACCCTATTTAATAGGGTTAAAGTATTTAAGATGCTTGCATGCATTGTATTTTAGTTAAATTTTATTATTAAGCTGTAACCCTAATCACACCTCTATAGTAGCAATTCTTCATGGAGTTCTTTTGAGGCGTGAATGTTAATCATTCAACATCTTTGAATCATCATTGTGTTATTACTCTACTTGTTCTGAATCTAATCGATCATTAATGATTTATTCCTAACAATTGGTATTAGAGCAGGAGACTGTGTAATCTATACGAATCTCTTCTGTTTACAAAGTTTTAGGGTTTTCATTAATATAGGATCTAGTTCAGTCTTACTCATTATCATCTTGACGGCATAAACTGATCTTGATATTACCCTATAATCTTTCTTAGTTTACATGTCTGACTCTCTACAGGTATCAAAGAAAACAGCATCATGCAGCACGACGATTCTCACATCAACTCCTTGATTATTTCAATCAGTATTGGCTCAACAATAAGGATCCCAATTCTTTTCCCTCATGAATATGAAGTTTGGGCGCTTCACTTTGAAGATTATGTCCTCGGTTCAGACGACAATGGTTATTTGATATGGGAGGCCATTACTCTAGGTCCATTTGTTCACACAGAGACAAAAGAAACCATCAAAACTTAAAAGGAATACAACCAGCTGCTTCTTAACATGAAGGATGTTCCTCAGGACGAGAAAAAGAAACTAATTAGCAACGTCAAAGCGATGAGGATCATCAGATTCACTTTGTAGACCGATACTTTCCGTTTGGTTAGTTCGTGTGATACTGCGAAAGCTATCTAGGATAGACTCAAGGAACTTTACTCCACTGATGCAGATCTTGAGCATTCTACACAAACACTTCTTCTTTTGGAGTTTGGTGCCTTCGAACAAAAGTCAGAAGAAAATATAAGCCATACATTTAATCGCTACAATCATCTTCTCAGTAGAATGAAGAAACATGGTATTGGACGTGAGGTGATTGAATAAAAGGTTACTTTTATGAATGGGCTTAGATCTGATTGGATGGTAGTTGTTTCTACAGTCAAAGCACACGATCAGTTTAAAAGTTACACTTTAGCCAAGCTTGTTGGAATTTTTAAGGCACATGAAAGTGAGGTGTCGAAAGAAGCGGAATTTGTTTATGGTATGGGGTCTCTAGCTCTTGTCGCGAAAGGCAAGACTGTTGTAGAGGAAGAGTCAGAGTTTGATCATTCTAAGTGTGATCTTACGAACGAGGAGTTTGCTTTAATGGTTTCAAATCCCAAGAGGTTCGCAAGGAAGAAATTCCCATCAAACAAGAACCAAAAATAGCAGGGCAGCTACAGCTCTAAAAGGGTGAAAGAGGAGAGAACGAAAGCGCTTCTCAAAAGGAGGAAGAAAACAAGGAGAAGAAGCTTGTGGGTGATTCTGGATATGATTGCAACAATTGTCATGGAAAAAATCATTTGGCCAAGGAATGCATGCTAAGAAGGTTAAATGAGAAGAGGGAAGGAAAAGATGATGAGGCCTACTACATGTGAAAGTTAGAGGAAATCTAGAAGAAGAAAACTACTGATAACTCTATGTCTGCTTTGATTGTGCAGGAAAATGTGGCAGAAAACGAGTTTGGAGGAGTTGAGGTCTGGTCAACAGACTCAGAGGACGATGAGGGGCATTCATTGCAAAAGAGGAGAGTTTGATGGTGATGAATGATGGGTTACAGACGCAGGATAATGCTACTGGGAGTGGAAGAAAAGATGATAGTTGTTTCACTACAAGACCAGTTCCTGAACAAATCAACGAATATGAACAACTAATCAACAAGGTAAATCTAATTCTCGAATCTCTCAATATACCTGTGTCTAGATACGAAACTGAATTAAACGACCTAAAATTTACTTTTTCAAACATTAGTGATAGTTTAAAAAGGACTCGTTTGACAAACTCTAACCTGACTGATCAAATCAGCAAGGTTTCGTCGAAAAGCGATGAGAGGCGAATTTGGATTGAGAAGATCGAGTCGGAGTTGTCAAAGTCTAGGGATCAATTAATTTACTTGCAACGAGACAATTTAATGCTTTTAAAACAACATAACATTTTCTGTTTGATTGATAAAAGGCTTTATTCTAACATTACTAAGTTGCACCTTGATTGTGGAATTGGTGAGAAAATTCATAAGATGATCTTACCATTTCTTGAATTAAAGGAAGATGAGATAGACGCCGACTGTTACAAATGTGAATCCATAGTTTCGTCGGACGAAACTTCTGATGCATACAGGGTTGGACTGGAACAAATTGAATCATAAATTAAATCCAAAGACCACAAAACATGTTAAAACAGCTTTTGGATGAAAAAAATAAAAAACAAATCAAGTCCGACACTATACAGAAATTTGACTCATTGAGTGCTAAATTGAGTTCAAAAAATAAGATAAACATTGAAAGCACGTCTTAATTCGATGAGGACAGTGATATGAGTGAAATTTTTGTAGAGGATGAGGTTGATTGCTCAGAGTTTATTAAAAATGAACCTGAACTTGTGAAAGATTTGATTTCTGAAAATTCGGTTGAATTCACACGTATTTGTCAAAATATACCAAAAACATTAAAAGCGAAAGTAACTGTGTTTCCTAAAGTCCAAATTACCCCTAATCAAGTGTTTGCTACTAAAGGACTAGACAAAACTCAAACAATAGAACTAACTTCCACCATCAACGAAGACAACAAAGGTGGTTGTGATGAGCAGTTTGCCTATGAATGGTATATCGAAAGTGGCTGCTCACGTCACATGACAGGGAGGAAGAAGGAACTACGAGAGTTTTAAGCTCTCAAAGATGGTGGAAATATAAAGTTTGGAAACAACTCCTTTAGAAAAATCAAAGGCTGTGGGATGATAGCGAACATAGATTTTTTGATTCGTAAGGTGGCGTATGTCGAAGGATTACAACACAACCTAATCAGTGTTTCACAATTGGTGTTAGGGACGGGCTTGAAAGTATCATTTGACGATGAAGGATCTTAGATAATAGAAAAGAAAACAAAAGCAGTTCCCTTAAAGTCGTAGCGACAAGGAGAAATGTATCCTTTGAATCTGAACCCGATATGAGGGAAGCCTGCCATATGCTTGCTTATGAAAGCTCACTCTGATGACAGCTCGCTATGGCATAGAAGACTTTCGCATCTCAACTTCAAAGACATCAACAAGCTAGTTCTTGGTGATCATGTGTGAGGGCTTTCTCTCTTGAAGTATGATAAGGATCGTTTGTGTGCAGTCTATGAGATGGGCAAGCAAAGCAGGAAAAGTAATCCAACAATAGTCAACACGAAAGTCATTGAACCATTGGAACTTTTACATATCGACCTTTGTGGACCATCTGCAATTGAAGGTGTTGGTGGTGGTAAGTACATTCTTGTAATAATTTATGATTTTTCACATTTCACTTGGGTGTATTTTCATAAACAGAAATATGAAGCTACTCCGAAACACAAGGAGTTCATAAAGCAAATTGAGCTTGAACTATGAATGTTGGTTCACAATGTTCACAACGATAATGGCTTGGAATTTAAAAATCAAGCATTTGAAGAATTTCTAGCTGAAAAGTGAGTTTTGCACAATTTCTCTGCTCCCCATACTCCACAACAGAATGATGTAGTTGAAATCCAAAACCATTCTTTGTGTGAAACTGTGAGAACCATGCTATCCTTCACATGTTTGCCTCTCTAATTATGGGTGGATGCAATTGCAACTGCTTTCTACACTCAAAATTGATCCATTCTGAATAAGCGATTCTCTATTACTCCCTGCGAAATCATAAATAATCGTAAACCTAATGTCAAGTTTTTCCATGCATTTGGTTCCAGGTGTTTCATTTTCAACTCCAAGGAACAACGAAACAAATTCAATGCGAAAGCTGATTAAGGTCTATTCTTGGGATATTCGCTGACCTCTAAAGCATATAGAGTTCTCAACAAACATTCAAACATGATGGAAGAAACCTACTATGTTACGTTCGATGATAACTAATTGAAGAGGATTCCGTCAAAAGAGAATCAATTGGAGGAAATCTTTCCTAAGCCAAGTCCAGCCACTGTTCTAATCTCAAATATGTATGACAAATTCATGCTACTCTTTGATGAGCCACAGAACGCTATCGCATCTGAAGCAAAAGCAACTGACAATAAAGTAGATTAATTGAAGAAGATAATCGATGACGGTGCGAAAGACATGCACAATGGCTGCGGTGGCCGCTGCAACAGCAGCCTCAGAAAAAGCGGCATAATGCTCGTCAAAAGTCTCAATCAGCGTGGTCTTGATAGACCCGAACATCTCTGGTATCTCTGCCCTGATGGCCGCAGCCACCTCCTCATGGATGATCCGGCGGATCTCCTCATCACTGGTCTCGCTGCTCTCTGGCGCATGACGTGGCCTCACCATGATCTACCTCTGAAAAACAACATACGATATATTAGAAACTCACTCGAGCATGCCCACACTCGATAACTCGTCCCTCCTTGATCCCCGGCACCCCGAAGCTTCTTACTTGAACTGTACACCGTCCCGGTGTTTTCAGTAGTACGGGCCCAATACTACCTTCCACACCGCGTCAGTATACAACCCAAGTCCTCCTCCTAGGATCCCAAGTCCCAAGTACTCTATTATGTAAAATCCTTTCTCTAACTGATCTCTCATAAGCTCCTCGTTGCTACCTACTCACTCTCAAGCATCTCATAGCAGCTCACCTCTCCCTAGGCTAAGGTATCACAAATCAGGCCACTCTAGTCCTAATAGGAGTACCTAGCCCTACTCTAGCATGAGAATACATCATATCAATACCATAAGCATATAACATAAAGGTATCTTGGGAAATCACCGTTCGGGCGCTGACTGATCGTACACACGACTCTGCTCTGTGTTTTCCAGAAATCTTTTACTCTTTTTGAAAATATTTCTCAAATCCTCAGTTTGAGTTCAAATACGCCCGAAGGTGTACTCGAATCCCTCAAACCAAGGCTCTGAAACCAACTTGTAACACCGTAAATTTCAAAACCATTTTTCACAATTTAGAAAAACATAATTCATTTATTATTCATAAAAACATCATTGTTTGAAATTCAAGTTCATAGCATATAACAATCCCAAGATCTCATAGCATAAAAATCCCGTGTTTGTACTGATCAGGCCGGCGCCTTCCCGCGATCCTTACTAGTACCTGTAACAAATAACACCAAACACTATAAGCACAAAGCTTAGTGAGTTCCCCAAAATACCATATATATATAACACATATTAGCCACTCGAGGCTATAACTCTTTGGGTCCGTGCACCCAACTCTATGAACCCTCAGGCTCTATCTTTGTGAACCTTCCGGTTCTAACTTTGTAGCATGCACAACATAAATCACATAGAATAATGCAGTGCAACACATAACACATATAGCATACAACACTGTATCACATAACTCTAATTACCTACTCAAGGTAAAGTATAGTGAGAAGACTCACCTTGCGTATCTCGGTAACTCGTAAATCCCTGAAATCACTAGTGCTCGATCTCTCGAGCTATAGTCCTCCTATAACACAAATACATCTCTAATTAACACTTTTCCAACTAGGGTTGACTAATTCTATCAAGTCAACACCGGTCAACTCTGGTCAATGGTCAACGGTCAACCCAACTCGCGGAGTCTGGCGTGGACTCGCCGAGTCTCTATGGGGACCCGATTCCTCTGAATCCCTTCCGACTCACCGAGTCACTCATCCAACTCAGTTACTCGACCCCTGGTTCGAAAACACGGGACAACCCGCTCCAACTCGTCGAGTCTACCCAAGGACTCGGCAAGTGCATTCCATGCACAACTCCAAACGACCTTCAGAGGTCAGATATGTTCCTCTAACTCATAGATCCAGTCTTTCCAAGCTTATTTATCACGTAAAGTCTATGTCTTGGGGCTCATATATCACCTGTTGACTCATAAATGGTGTTTTAACCTCAAACATAATGATCCCAAACCAAAACCTCCATAGACTCATATAAAGCTTGGACAAAGAGGCACTCTGGACCTCCATGGGTCCAAATCCAGAACCTCACCCGCTTAAGGGACCATGGGAGCACTAGATCTAGTCACAAAAGGGCTCAATAAGCCCTAAATCAACATGAACATCACCACAACAGAAAATGGTTCAAAAAATAATACCTCAAACGTGATGTTCTGGACGTTAGATCTTTAGGAACTTAACCCTCTTGTTTCCTCTTGGCTATAGCTTCCTTTTCCTTGCTAGACAACACCTCCAAGGTCGACAATGGCTCCTTCTCTCACTCCAAACGCTCAATCTCACTAACGTTTCGCTCTGGGGGTTGGTGAGCACAAATGACGGCCATATGGCCCTATAAATAGGTCCCAAACCCGAGAAATTAGGGTTTCATTAAACAGCGCGGACTCGCCGAGTCCACCAATGCGACTCGTCGAGTCCGGTCATTAATCCGGGTGAGAAATCGCGTCTCTACTCGGCGAGTCTACTCACCAAATCGCCGAGTTCTTCCACAAAACTCGAAATAAAATGAATAAATATAATACCTGAAATTCCGGATGTTACAATTCTCCCCCACTTGAATCTGACTTCGCCCTCGAAGTCTCGTCCCTGAAATAGCTCCGGATGCCGCTCCCGCATCTCACGCTCTAGCTCCCAAGTCAACTCGGATCCTTTCCGATGTTGTCACTGAACCTGTACCAGAGGCACCTCCTTGTTCCTCAGAACCTTGATCTTCCGATCCATAATCGCAACTGGTCTCTCCGCGTAGTTCAGGCTCACATCCACCTGAATGTCCTCTAACGGCACTACCGCCGACTCGTCGGCTATACACTTCCTCAACAGAGACACGTGGAAGGTATTATGAATCCGCTCCAACTCCGCAGGTAGCTCCAAGTGATACGCTACCCTGCCCACCCTCACGATCACTCTGAACGACCCAATATACCGGGGCCCTAGCTTGCCCCTCTTCCTGAATCGAATCACTCCTTTCCAAGGAGATACCTTCAGGAGAACATAATCACCGACCTGGAACTCAAGCTCAGATCGTCGTCTATCCGTATAACTCTTCAGGCGGCTCTGAGCGGTCAACAATCTCTGCCTGACACGCTGTATCTGCTCTGTCGTCTGAAGCATAATCTATGTGCTACCCATCACTCGTTGCCCTACCTCTCCCCAACAAATGGGAGTCCGACACCTCCTCCCATACAACAGCTCAAAAGGCGGCATACCAATGCTCGAATGATGGTTGTTATTGTAGGAGATCTCTGCTAAGGGCAAATACGTGTCCCAACTTCCGCCAAAATCCAACACGCATGCTCGGAGCATGTCCTCGAGTGTCTGAATCGTCCGCTCGCTCTGACCGTCAGTCTGTAGGTGGTATGCGGTACTAAAATGCAGCCTCGTACCCAACTCCTCATGGAATTTCTTCTAAAATCTGGAAGTGAAACGCACATCTCGATCTGACACAATCGAGATCGGCACCCCATGCCGCGATACCACCTCTCTCACATATACCTCTGCTAACTTTTCCGCAGAAGAACTCTCACTAATGGTGAGAAAGTGAGCGCTCTTTGTCAAACGGTCTACTATCACCCAAATTGCATCGACACCCCTCGCCGTTCTCGGCAATTTGGTGATAAAATCCATGGATATCTGCTCCTATTTCCATTCTGGGACTTCCAGTGGCTGCAACTTACCATGCGGTCTCTGATGTTCGGCCTTAACCTACGACAGGTTAGGCACCTCTCAACAAACCACGCTACATCTCTCTTCATACAGGGCCACCAATACTCCGTTTTGAGATCTAGAAACATCTTAGTGGCCCCGGGATGGATCGAGAATCTCAATCTATGCGCCTCCTCCATCAAGATGGTATGCGTTCCTCCAACAAACGGTACCCAAATCCGACCCTGGAAGGTCATAATCCCTCTGCTATCGGTCACGAACTCTGACACCTGTCCGATAACTCGCTCTCTCTTACGGTTCTCTGGTTTTACTGCCTCAGCCTGAGCCCCTATAATGGTGTCCAACACCGGGGTCATCGCTGTCAATCTCATACAAATATCCCGAATCAGGGCGCTCTCTACCCTACGACTCAGGGCGTCGGCTACCACATTAGCCTTGCCCGGGTGGTATAGGATCTCACAATCATAATCCTTTACTACATCCAACCATCTTCTATGACGCATGTTCAGGTTTGGCTGATCCATCAAATACTTCAAACTCTTGTGGTCCGTGTATATCGTACACCGAACCCCATACAGGTAATGGCGCCAAATCTTGAGGGCGAACACCACAGCCCCCAACTCTAGATCGTGGGTGGGATGCCTTGCCTCGTGAGGCTTCAGATGCCTTGATGCATACGCGATCAAATGCCCCCTCTGCATCAACACCGCGCCCAACCCAGATATCGATGCGTCACAATACACCACGAAGTCCTCCATTCTCTCTGGAAGAGTTAACACCGGGGCTTCGCAGAATCTCTGGCGAAGAGTCTCAAATGAGGCCTGCTGCTCTGGGCCCCAGCTGAACACCACACCCTTCCGGGTCAACCTGGTGAGAGGAACAGCATTCTTGGAGAAATCCCTGATGAACCTCCGATAATAGCCGGCCAACCCTAGAAAACTCCTGATCTCGGAAGGGGATTTCGGCACCTCCCAACTCAACACTGCCTCGATCTTGGCCGGATCGACCAAAATCCCCTTTTGGTTAACGAGGTGACCAAGGAACTGCACCTCTCGTAACCAAAAACCGCACTTGGAGAATTTGGCATAAAGCCTCTCCGATCTCAGCACACTGAGGATTTCTCGCAAATGCTCCTCATGCTGTTCCCTGGATCTCGAATATACCAAAATGTCGTTAATGAACACAATCACTGATCGATCCAGCATCGGTCTGCATACCCTGTTCATGAGATCCATGAACGCTGCAGGCGCATTGGTGAGCCCGAATGGCATCACCACGAACTCGTAATGCCCATAACGAGTCCTGAACGCTGTCTTCTGGATATCCTCCTCGTGCACCCTCATCTGATGATATCCAGATCTCATATCAATCTTGGAAAACCAAGATGCTCACTGCAGCTGATCGAACAAATCATCAATCCTCGGCAAAGGATAACGGTTCTTGACCGTTAACTTGTTCAGCTCTCGATAATCTATGCACATTCGGTGCGAACCATCCTTTTTTCTTCATAAAAAGGATTAGTGCTCCCCACGGCGAGCTAGTCGGCCGAATAAACCCCTTTCCCCAGCAGCTCCTGAAGCTGCGAGGATAACTCCTGCATCTCTGGAAGTGCAAGGAGATTGGGCGCCTTGGCAATAGGAGCTACCCCCGGAATCAAATCAATGTGAAACTCAACCTGCCTCCCGGGAGGCACACCCGGTAACTCCTCGGGGAAGACATCCGGGAATTCCCACACTATCAGAACCTCCTCAACCGTACTCGGTCTCTCTGCACCAACTCTCGTATCCACCACATATGCTACAAAACCACTACAACCTTGCTGTAGGCTTTGTCTCGCTCTAGCAGCCGAACAAAACGCTGAATCGGGACGGGTACCCTCGCCGTACACCGTAAGAACTCCCCCACTTGGGTCTCGTATAGTCACCAGCTGCGCTCGCAATCGATAATGGCTCCAAATCTGCTCAACCAATCCATGCCTTCGATGACACAGACGTCCACCATCGCGATCGGGACGAAATCAATAGGAAACTCTACACCGAAGATCTCGAGTACACACCCTCGAATCACCTCCGTGGCATACACTGCTCTCTCATCGGCGATGGAGACTCTCAGAGGTCGACTCAATGCCTCCCGACTAATACTAATATGCTGACTAAAAGCCAGCGATACAAAAGATCGACTCGCACCCGAGTCAAATAACACCAAAGCAGGTACAGAACTCACAAGAAAAGTACCTACGCATAACATAAAATAAGCACAAAACCTCAAACGTTAAAATAAATACATGAAAGAATACATACCAGCCACGACATCGGGCGCTGCGCGGACCTCCTCCGCAGTCAACTGGAAGGCTCTCCCCCGAGCCTTCGGCGTCTCGGTCTTCACCGGCCGACTATCCGAAGCTCTAATCACAGTAGGGGCAGTCCCCTGAGAAGCTTTCTGTGCTGACCCTCGCAGCAGCGGACACTCGGCCTTCCGGTGTCCGGTCTGGTTGCAGTGGAAACACACCGCAAACCCCTTGGGGCAATCCTTGGCCATATGCCCCTCCTTGCCACACTTGTAGCAAGATCCAGCTCTACAAACTCCATCATGACCCTTGCCACACTTTCCACAAGTGCGGGCCTTCTGGCTCCCTGCTTTGGGATCAGCGGGCTTGGCCCGCTTGGCTGTCGGCTGGGACTGTGCCGGTCGCCGATCCCTCCCCTTAGACTCCGCCTCCTCCCTAGCATGAGTCTCCAGCTCAATCTCCCTCTTCCGGGCATTTTCCTGAAGCTCGGAAAATGTCCGGTACGAGGAGTTCGCCACGAACTCCCGAATATCTCTCCTCAAAATACTCAAATAACGGCTCATACGTTCCTGCTCAGTAGACACGTGCTCATGGCAGAATATCGCCCTCTCATGAAACATCCTGGTAATAACCGTAACAGACTCCGTACCCTGCTTGAGGGTCAAAAACTCCTGTGCCAACCGATCCCGTTCCACCGGGGGAACGTACTCATCACGAAACATGGTGGTGAACCTCTCCCAGGTCACCGCAGCAAGCTCTGCTGGAGAATAGTGTGCTGTCGTGAACTTCCATCAATCCTTCGCCCCCAGGCGAAGCTAGTTCAACGCAAACTGAACCCTCAAGTGCTCCGGGCATGAGCATGTATAGAAACACCCCTCAATGTCAGATACCCATCTCATCGCTACAATCGGATCCTGTGCTCCATCAAACTATGATGGCTTCGTGTTGCTGAACTCCCTGAACAACAACGAGTCACCCCCTTGCGGCCTAGCAGCAGCAACGGCTGCGGTGGCCGCTGTAACAGCAGCCTCAGAAAGAGACATAACGCTCGTCAAAGTCTCAATCAGCGTGATCTTGATAGACCCGAACATCTCTGGTATCTCTGCCCTGATGGCCGCAACCACCTCCTCATGGATGATCCGGCGGATCTCCTCATCACTGGTCTCGCTGCTCTCTGGCGCATGACGTGTCCTCACCATGATCTACCTCTGAAAAACAACATACGATATATTAGAAACTCACTCGAGCATACTCGCACTCGATAAATCATCCCTCCTTGATCCCCGGCATCCCGAAGCTTCTTACTTGAACTGTATACCGTCCCGGTGATTTCAGTAGTATGGGCCCAATACTACCTTCCACACTGCGTCAGTATACAACCCAAGTCCTCCTCCTAGGATCCCAAGTCCCAAGTACTCTATTATGCAAAATCCTTTCTCTAACTGATCTCTCATAAGCTCCTCGCTGCTACCTACTCACTCTCAAGCATCTCATAGAAGCTCACCTCTCCCTAGGCTAAGGCATCACAAATCAGGCCACTCTAGTCCTAATAGGAGTACCTAGCCCTACTCTAGCACGATAATACATCATATCAATACCATAAGCATATAACATAAAGGTATCTTGGGAAATCACCGTTCGGGCGCTGACTGATCGTACACACGACTCTGCTCTGTGTTTTCCAGAAATCTTTTACTCTTTTTGAAAATATTTCTCAAATCCTCAATTTGAGTTCAAATATGCCCGAAGGTGTACTCGAATCCCTCAAACCAAGGCTCTAAAACCAACTTGTAACACCGTAAATTTCAAAACCATTTTTCGCAATTTATAAAACCATAATTCATTTATTATTCATAAAAACATCATTATTTGAAATTCAAGTTCATAGCATATAACAATCCCAAGATCTCATAGCATAAAAATCCCGTGTGTGTACTGATCAGGCTGGCGCCTTCCCGCGATCCTCACTAGTATCTGAAACAAATAACACCAAACACTGTAAGCACAAAGCTTAGTGAGTTCCCCAAAATACCATATATATATATATATATATATATATATATATATAACACATATTAGCCACTCGAGGCTATAACTCTTTGGGTCCGTGCACCCAACTCTATGAACCCTAAGGCTCTATCTCTGTGAACCTTTCGGTTCTAACTCTGTAGCATGCACAACATAAATCACATAGAATAATGCAGTGCAACACATAACACATATATAGCATACAAAACTGTATCACATAACACTAATTAACTACTCAAGGTAAAGTGTAGTGAGAAGACTCACCTCGCGTATCTCGGTAACTCGTAAATCCCTAAAATCTGTCACACCCCGAAAACCAAAGGCGGAAACGTTTCCGGGGTTGACTCCAAGTTGAGTATCAAATCCAGTGTACATAGTAAAGCAGTAATCACAAAACATTACATTACATAATATTGTTTACATCTGTTTAAAAGTAAAGTTGTACAAGTATTTTACATATGTAATATGAACAAAAGTAAAGACGAGTCTTCGGGACGCTCCATCTTCTCCAAAACGTTATGGTGTACATGTCTAATGCTGACCTGAGAATACAAGCAGTTTGAAAATCAGCATAAAGCTGGTGAGTTCATAAGCAGTTTAGTTTTGAAAAGACAAGTTCCTTTACGTTCGAGAAAAGTTGTTGATGAAGAAAATCCCATATTTTCTTATGAAAACAGTTTGGTTATCCTTTGTTACAATTTCGAAAATGGTTGGTTATGACATTCCAGGAAAATCCCATATTTTCCTTATAGTTTTAGTTATTCGTTTGTTTCTTTATTCGTTTATATGCTGTTGTGTTACCCAGGAAAATCCCATATTTTCCTATGTGTTGAGTTGTCTATTAGTATCTAGGTTCGTTACTGATTTTAATGTTATCCCAGGAAAATCCCATATTTTCCTATGTGTGGTGTTTTGTTCTTAAGTCTAATTTTGAAGTACCAATAATTACTATGTGAGTAGTATTAGTTATGTGTTCTACTTCCTTAGTTATTCTACAATCGGATGATTATAATCTACTATCTTAGTTGTAACTTCGAAGCTCTGTCGACATTCTGAGGTGGATATATTCGAAACTCAATAGAGGTCCAGAGGTGTATTTTCGTAATAAATTCCAAACTCTGGTGACACTCAAGGAGTACACTAACTGTATATTCGAAGTCTTAGTGTCAACCAAAGGCGTTATTTCGTATTCGTAGTCGTATTCGTATTCATAGACGTATTCGTATTCGTAGACGTATTCGTATTCGTAGACGTATTCGTATTCGTAGACGTATTCGTATTCCTAATTAGTATTCGTTCTAGATTACATTTGTATTCGTATTAGTATTCATATTCATATTCCTATTAGTATTCAAATTCGTTATTTGTATTCGTTATAATTAGTATGATTTCTTTTACAAAAGAAAATATAGATCAAAACACTTTTCAAAAGAAATCTTTAATTAACTTGCAATTCGAAACATCAGTTATCATAATCTTTGGAAATCATGACATTTAGAAACTAAAATCATTAAGTTGTAAATCAGTTTAAGTACAAGATACACTTGTACTTTTGCTTGTATTCCCCCCCTGAAAACAGTTAAAAACAGTGAAAAAGGGTAGGGGTATGAACTCACCGGACAAGAAACGTGACGATTTTGGATGCTAAACGCTGGTCCGGGGCTTGTACATGCGCGAGGTTCCTAAGTATAATTTAAAGATACACATTTGTATCTAATTAGGATTTAGATTAATTATTTGTTAGGGACAATTGCTTCTAGTCGCGAAAACACTCCGATACAAGTGTTTGGAGGGACCCGGGTGGCGTTTAAGGACGTGAAATGACACTAGGGACTTGGGACTTGAGTTTATTCCCCATGAATAAACTCATACAAGATTTTAAGGTCTAAAACACCCATTCCCCATGAGTTTACGGCCGTAAACTCATGGTGGGGTGGTTTATGGGCAAAAATGACTTCATACACTTAGGGGAATTTTTCTAGGCTTGGATTAAAGTATTGGAATAGATTTTTAACATCAAATTAACTTATTTATGGGAGTTTACGGCCTAGCTTAGGCTCCTGGCCGTAAACTCCTAAATACCCAAGAAAAATGTGTTGAATCATGCTAAAACAAATCACATGTGATTGGTAAATTTATTCCTAAGCCTTACATGCATTTGCTTGATGATTTGAATGGGTTTTTGGAGTTTACGGCCTATGAGACCCCCCTCATGGCTGTAAACTCTCTTAGAGAGTGATTCCATGTGTTTTAAGGCCAAGAACTTGTTTGTGAGAACTTCTAAAATTCATTCCAAGGCTTTAGGGGGCTTTACAACATTTTTGAATGAGTTTTCTTCCCAAAATGAAGAGTTTACGGCCCAAGCATGAGGCTTGGCCGTAAACTCTCTTTTTTCCATCAAAAAATGTGTTTAAGGTGCTCAAAATGCTAAAGCTAATATCCTAAAATTCATATCTAAGCCTTATAAGTGAATTGGAGGGGTTTAAAGTCATGAAAACCTCAATTATATGAGTTTACGGCCCAAGCATGAGGCCTGGGCGTAAACTCCTTCAAATCCTTCAAAAACCATGATAAAAATGCTATAAGTCCATTTCATGAAGTCATTTAATCATATCTAGGTCCCAAAATTGTCTAGGAGGGGTTTAAGGGCTCAAAAACCCTATATTTATGAGTTTACGGCCAAAACACCCTCTTTGGTCGTAAACTCCTATTCAAGTCTCCAATTTATAGTTTAAGGCATTCTAAGTCTATTCCATAAAGCCTTCTAGCCATATCTAAGGTCCAATTGTGTTTAGGAAGGGTTTTATGGCTTAAAAACCCACTTATTATGAGTTTACGGCCTAAGCTCCTTCCATGGCCGTAAACTCATATACAAGGTCTTCAATCATGATTAAATCCCTAATTTGGAAGCCAAATATGTTATACATTAAGGTTAGGAAGGTACCTTAGGGATTTGTGGCCTTAAAATTGAGTTTTGGACCCTTGAACTTGGATTTTAGGAGAGAGGTTAGAGAGAGAGTAGAGAGAGAAGGAAAAAGCTTGAAATGAAAGGTTTAACACGTTTATATAGTTCCCAAAACTTGGACACAGTGGAATTCTACCCGATACCGGCCTTAAACGAGGCTTTAGGTCGCACCCGATTAAGTTTCCGTCACCCGGCGGGGACGTTTCTAAAAATTATGAAATAAATAATTTTGGGCTAGATATGTGAGTTCCTATAAGGTTTGGACACTCATTGGATTAAAATAAACATATAAATTTAACTAACTAAACCCAAAAACGACATTGGAAAGTTTCGACATACGGCGAGTTATACGGGTAGAACGGGTTTTTCGACGATGGAAAACTTCGGGTTGTTACAAAATCACTAGTGCTCGATCTCTCAAGCTATAGTCCTCCTATAACCCAAATACATCTCTAATTAACACTTTCCCAACTAGGGTTGACTAATTCTATCAAGTCAACACCGGTCAACTCTGGTGAATGGTCAACGGTCAACCCAACTCGCGGAGTCTGGCGTGGACTCGCCGAGTCTCTACAGGGACCCGATTCCACTGAATCCCATCCGAATAACCGAGTCACTCACCCAACTCGGTTACTCAACCCCTGGTTCGAAAACACGGGACAACCCGCTCCAACTCGTCGAGTCTACCCAAGGACTCGGCGAGTGCATTCCATGCACAACTCCAAACGACCTTCTAAGGTCAGATCTGTTCCACTAACTCATAGATCCAGTCTTTCCAAGCTTATTTATCATGTAAAGTTTATGTCTTGGCGCTCATATCACACCTATTGACTCATAAATGGTGTTTTAACCTCAAATACAATGATCCCAAACCAAAACCTCCAAAGACTCATATAAAGCTTGGACAAAGAAGCACTCTGGACCTCCAAGGGTCCAAATCCAGAACCTAACTCGCTAAGAGACCATAAGAGCACTAGATCTAGTCACAAAAGGGCTCAATAAGCCCTAAATCAACATGAACATCACCACAACAGAAAATGGTTCGAAAAATAATACCTCAAACGTGATGTTCTGGACCTTAGATCTTCAGGAACTTAACCCTCTTGTTTCCTCTTGGCTATAGCTTCCTTTTCCTTCCTAGACAACACCTCCAAGGTCGGCAATGGCTCCTTCTCTCACTCCAAATGCTCATTCTCACTAGGGTTTCGCTCTGGGGGCTGGTGAGCACAAATGACGACCATAAGGCCCTATAAATAGGTCCCAAACCCGATAAATTAGGGTTTCATTAAACAGCACGGACTCGCCGAGTCCACCAATGTGACTCGTCGAGTCCAGCCATTAATCCGGGTGAGAAATCGCGTCTCTACTCGGCGAGTCTACGTACCAACTCACCAAGTTCTTCCACAAAACTCGAAATAAAATGAATAAATATAATACGTGAAATTTCGGATGTTACACACCTGTTTCAAGATTGGGATTTGCTCGCATCTGCTTTCCATATGCAACACATAAGAACTTAGAAGTATTTCAAATGTGTGTTCTTGAATGGCGAGCTTGAAGAGACTGTGTATGTGGAGCAAACACCTGGGTTTGTAAATGAGAAGTATCCCAATCACTGCTACATCTTGGACAAGGCAGTTTATGGATTGAAGGAAGCTCCACGTGCCTGGCATAAAACTCTTACTCGCTTCTTAAAAATGTCCAAATTTAAACAAGGTTTGGTTGACCCAACCTTCTTTTGTAAGAAAGAGGGTGACCACTTAATGATTATCCAAATTTATGTTGATGATATCATCTTTGGATATACTAATCCTAGCCTAACAGCTGAATTCCGAACGCTGATGGAAACAAAATTTGAGATGAGCTCCATGGGTCCAATTAAATTTTTCCTTGGGCTTAACATTAGACAGAGTCAGGAATGTATTTTCATTAACTAGGAAGGTTACACAAAGATTCTACTTTCCATGTTTGGGATGATGGGAGACTCCAGAACGAAGGTTCCAATGGCATTCGAAACGAAACTTACTCCTTCTTTGGATAAACCGACTGTAGACATGACACTCAATCGTCCAATTATAGGTTACCTAATGTAACTAACTGCGAGTCGTCCATATATTATTTTCTCTATTTGCTATTGTGCTAGGTTCCAAGTTAATCCTCGAGAGCCTCATATGACGACAGTCAAGAACATTTTCAGGTATCTAAAGCGAACATCCTCTCTTGGAATATGGTACCCTTTGCAGTCAGGGTTCTTTATACAAGATTTCTCGGATGCTGTTCATAGAGGATGTGGGCTAGATAGGAATGTACTAGTGGAGGAAGCCAATTTCTCGTTGGAAAACTTAACAGTTCGCAATCTAAGAAGCAAATGTGTGTATCCCTATCGACAGCTGAAGCTGCGTATATAGTTGCTGGTTCGTGCACATCCCAAGTAATTTGGATTCAAAGCCAGTTTCGTGATTATGGTTTGAGTATGAAACAAATCCCATTATATTGTGACTCTGAAAGTGCTATTCGCATTTGTTATAACCTAGTGCAACACTCAAAGACGAAACACATAACACTGAGGTATCACTTCATTAAGGATCACATAGAAGATGGCAACGTTGAAATTCACTTCGTGAGATCTTCTGATCAGTTGGCCGACATATTCACGAAAGCCTTGCCTAAGAGCACCTTTAATAGAATACTTCAAGGCCTGGGAATGATGGAAGCTGAATCCTTACCAAAACCACTTTCTAATCAATAAAGTTCACATTGCGAATCGGTGCGAACATTCATAGTAGTTCGCGGTCAACTGTTTGTTCGTTGTATACCTCATTACTGCGAATCGGTGAGAACGCTCGTAGTAGTTCGCAGTCTACTTTAACACTACGAAATTGTGCAAACGCTCGTAGTAGTTCGCAGTACCACCTTTCATCTATGGTTCGGATTTTTCAAATATCCTTATGTACTTTATGTATATTTCTTATCTTTCGTTTGGCTTATATTTCTTTTATTTATTACTTTTCAAATAAATTCTAAAACTACAAAAATATTGTATTTGTGTTTACTTTTTTTTATTGTTATTTTTATTTTTTATTTTAATTAATTTTATTTTATTTTCTCATCTTATTTTCAAAAATTCTAAAACACCAAAAACATTGTTTTCTCTTATTTATTTTTGTTTGCTTATTTGTTTGTTTGTTTTGTTATTTACCTAATTGTGCATAGCTCAAAACTTATATTTCTTTTCACACAAATGTTGGGGCAGGTATAAATTTCTTTAGTTATGCACTAGCTAAGTGTCCCTAGAAGCACGTTGATGTATGTAGTCCAAAGCCTCATTGGACTTGATGTGAAGCCTTAGTGAATCGAATCAGTCATGAGCTACCTTACTCTTCTCACATTGAGTTAAGAGTTATCTGCTTGGTCACTTTGATATAGCAGAGGTACAATTATTCTTCTTGAACCATCTCTATATTTCTCCATCTCTATCGCATCCATGATCGCATCCCTTAAAACTCACAGATGCTACCACTGAGGTTTATGTATGAACTAATTTTGTGTTAATGATCTTAGTTTCGTACTACCACGAATTGAGTGAAACCCAAAATCCAACACACTGACATGAATTGACGGTGATCAAGTAAATGTTCTAGATTTTCACCATGAAATTAATGAAAGCCACCTTTTTGTGCTTTCTACCAAGGAATCTCTTTTCTTTTGTGCGATCTTTATGAAATGTTCTAATACAAAGCCGTTTCTTCCCAAAGATCCATATTTTTTGAGATTTCTAACTTTACCATGTCAATTAAATAATTACGAACCTACTCGTTCAACTAACTACATTGGTCACACGAGTACTTTGTCCAACTCTCGTGCTTATGTCAAGTTTTGGAGTTTAGATGAAGATGAAGCCACCCTTATAAGCCTAATAAAAGATGCCTTTCAATGTTTCTTAATAAATAATTGATTGTATTTCACATGGGAAACCTCAGAGACACTTCGAAGTCTCTCTTGACTTTGAAGGAAGAGATCTTTGCTCGGGATCCACAGTTTCGTGTCTTAAAAGACACCACTTGACTTTGCTAGAGAATCTTGCATTATTTCTATCTCTTTGAAACACTCTTGCATGAAGATCCTAGTGATCTTTCCAAAATCTGTTTCGTTGTTCTAACGGTTAATCGAAGGTTCGTAGGTCTTTTAATACAGTCTCACTACGAAAGACTATGGCACACTACGAATGCAATCTCTTTGCCATAATAGTGAAAAGGCAACGATGACGCGGAAATTTTCCATAGAGAAGAATTCAAAAGGGCGCGTGAAAATTTGAACGGACATCTACTTTATCGGCGCATGACGTCTACCTCTGACATGAACAGTTGTTAAAACGCGTTTTTCAAGGCGACGTTTCAGTAATCTAGAATTATCTCTTGCCGAATTTCTTGCTCCAATCGATTGGTATAAATAGTTTTTGACATATCATCTCTCATTACCACTCACAAAGCTCTCTCAAAATTTCCGACGACTCAAAAGGTCTCTACTGTTCATCGTCTTCCTCAAAGCTTGATCAATGGCGGGTTCATCTAAAATTTCTCTGCTTAAGATAAAACAACACATTCTTCTCTTCTCGCTATCAAACAACATCAAAACCTAGTGATTGATCTCGATCCAGTCAAATACGATAGCTTCATGCTACCCATGATCGAATGTCTCAAGTACTCTCCTCACACAATCTCTCTTTCAAGAATGGAGAATGTTCCTCTCTCACTCCTTTCTAAGGCTTACTCATCAGCAAACTACATCAAGGAATAACAAAGGATCACGTTCGAGATCCAAAATATTCATTTTGTTCTCTTCTTTAGATTCTTCAATCTGATGACATGATCAACCTAGATTCAGTGACAAGTGCTGCTCTTCTCGAGATGTTCTACCAAATGGGTTACAAAGAAACCCTAACTACCATCTCAAAGTTCAGAAAACCCAATTTGCCTCCATAGTGGAATGGACTCTTCACCTCACTATTTAAGGGGTTCTCAAAAAGGGTGACTGGATCGGACTGTGCCAACAAGCTCTTCATGGCCATTCTCTATGGTCTCTACATAGGTTCAAACATCGACTATGGATCGGTTCTATGGGCTCAAATTGTTCAGAGCACTCTCTCCACAATACACAACGAAATCTGTTGTGCACATTTTAGGACTCTCATAGTCAGCCGCTCCATTGAAAAGCTAAAGATTCCAATGCGGCAAAACACTTTGATGGCTTCTATCTTTACTTTTCACAGTACTAGGATAACCGTTTCAGATTCTTCCAAGTTTTCGTTTATTGGGTCAATCCCAAAAGATATGTTTAAGGATGTGCCTCCTTCTAGCAAAATCTTGGAGGGGTACAGGAAGTTAACTCCATCTGGGCCTCGGGAATTAACAGATGTAATGCATGCTATCTTTGTTAAGGCTGATAAACCCAAAAAGGGGGGACAAGAGGGTTCCAAGAAGGAATAGAAGAAATACTCTGACAAGGAAGGCCTTCTGCAACTATGAAACCTCCTTCCAAAAGAAAGGCACAAACGACAACTTCTACTGCTGCTCCTAAAAGGCGAAAGCGGCCAGCTTACAAGCGAAAGACTCCCAAACCTAGTCAAAGCGAAGATTCAGAGTCTGATACTCAATTGACATTCGCATCGAGCAGGATAATCCAGTTCACAACGAAGAGGGTCATAACGAGGAGGATCACGATGAAGAAATTCACAACGAAGATGTTCGCAACGAGGAAGATACCGTTCGCAATTAAGAATCGAAATCAAATCCCAAGGTAACTCCAATTCTCAATGATTTTGTTCCTTCTCCTCCTCCTTCACCTACAACAACTTCTATCCCAATCACTATCGCACCATTCCCTCCACCTATCTCTACTCAACCACAGACTACCATTCCTTTGTCTGTTCCAATATTCATTGAATCCACACACCCACCAAGTACATCAGCCACACCTACTGCTTCGGTCAATGCATCTGATTCGGGGGCTAGAGTGTCAGGTTTTACCACCTCTCATATCTCTCCACCAATTTCCCTTTTTCGCACTGATGACCTAGATATGATTTATAGGGATGGTGAAGATGATTTTCAAGGTTTTACTTTCTGTACCTTCACCATCAGAACTGAGGTTCATGATCACACTCGAGTGACGAAGGGGCAACTCCAAGCCATTCATGACAAGCTTGATTCTTTGCTCCAAGCTTCTAAGCCTTCGGATGACTACTCTCAAGCCTCAGTCAAGTCCATCCTTGAAACTCTCACCAAGGAACATTCATCTAATATTGAAACGATGATTGTTGTAGTGGATGGATTTGCAAAAGTATGCAACGAAACGACCGAGAAAGTCGATAAACTAATTTCTGATGCTCAGGTGTTTATGGAAAAATTTCAGTAGTCCTTTGAGTCCAACACAGCTGTAGCAAACCAAGTAATTTCCAGCTTGAGCACTTCTCTCAAGTATGAAAGGGCCAAATTTGTAGACATTCTCAACGGTCTTAAAGGTAACCATGAGAAGTTCAAGTCTTCCATTTCTTCTCAACTCTTAAAGCTTCAAGACAATCTATCAATGGAAAGCAAAGTAATAAATGCCCTCGCTATGAAAACTGAGAAAGTAAAAAATCTCTCTCTGAAGCTCAAACATTCGGAGAAACAAGTCCAAGATCTGTTATCAGAGAAGGCAGTCATTAAAAGTTGCATCTCTAATGTGCTAAAACATCTAGGAGAAAATCTAAGTCTTGCATTTGCTATTCTTCACCATTTGGAAGGTGTTTTGGAATCCTCTAGCATTCCAAAACAAGGGGGATATCAACCAAAGCCAACAAAGCCAACTGTTGTGAAACCAAAACCAGCTGTTGTTATGCCTGTGCCAGTGGTTAAGAGTGAAACTGAGCCACAGGGTCAAGAGAAACTTTTCTCTGATGATCCCATCATTGACAAAGAAGAAGAGGATTAGCTTGATGAAGCAGAATTAAAAAGGCGAAAGGCTCGTGAAGCTGAGAGAAACGAACATCAGCGTATTATTCGTGAAGCTGAAGCCATGGAGAAGGATGAAAAAGAGCTCAGGTCACACTTGAGAGCAAAAATCTTTTATTCCCTACGTGGACTCTGAAGCGTCTTCAATACGAAGTTGTTGACATGCCAAGCCAATATTGGTTAGAGCCTGTTGTGTCCTTCGAACTTCAAAACAGTCAGGACTCACAACTTGATTTTCTAATGACTCCGAAAGCTTTCAATTTTCGTTCTTTCATCAATTTTGTGAACGTTCCTTCAACTAAAAATGGAGCTGATCAACTTATGTTTGCATTTCATCTCAAATACATGAAACCCCAGTACGAGACCTGAAGTGAGAGTAAGATCACGACAATAAAGTTTACTAGACCTATCGAGACTGATAGCTTCCCAAATGCCAAATTCAAAGTTTTCATAGGTTCTGCAAGCCACGTTCATGAATTCACTCATGCAGAACTGCCGTGTATCAATCCTTGTGACTGGATTATGCTCTATAATCTGCTTATTCGGGAAGAGAAAAAGTATGAACCTATTGTCAACCATCTTAAATGCATGATCATCTCATGCATTGAAGAAGTGGGTACAATGGATGTTGACATAGCTTCTATTCTGCGAAGGAAGCCTTCAATTGTTCTCAAATAAGCTCCTGAAGATCTTGAAAAGATGAAACTGGGAAAGATTTATAAGGAAGGTTGGTATATGGTGTTCTAGGCACGTGAACGAAATGATTCTGATCATCACATGGTGTGCTTCTTTCTTGAGGATAAACACATGTACTCTACCTCATGTCTCGAGCATGTTTTGAGTATGACCAACAAGTTCAGAGGCAACAGTGATGGTGACAAGAAGTGCTTTTCGGATATGATCTTTTGGTATATCCAGGTTCGCAAATCACTATTGAACGTAATTCCTAAAGTTTTTGAAGTGTAGAAGAGGATTATGAACTGAAGGACTCTCGCCTCAATTGACGCAAAGGGGGAGATTTTTGGGATTATAGTGTTGCGTCATTAGGCCTTTTGTTAAAGTATTTTTATGTAAACAGTTGGGCCTGTCCATCGGATTTAATAGCGTTAGAGTATTTAAGATGATTGCAAGCATCATATTTTAGTTAATTTTGATTATTAAGCTGTAACCCTAATCATGCCTCTACAGTAGCAATCTTTCATAGAGTTCTTCTGAGGCATGACTGTTAATCATTCAACATCTTTGAATCATCGTTGTGTTATTACTTTACTTGTTCTGAATCTAATTGATCATTAAGAATTTATTCCTAACAAAACCGATAGCTCTGATACCACTGATGGATTTTATAGGTTATAAATACATATACAATGTGGAATAACAGTTAACAATTAAGCAGGAACATGCAACCTAGTAGGATCTACGCAATAATACTTTGAAGGGAACATACAATGAACTACAAAACTAACATGAACCCTAATAAATTCAAAATCTTGGAATTAGGGTTACATACCTTTAATTTGTTTTAGTAAATAAATCACTTCAATCCCTTGTAGTTGTTGGTCTTGGAAAGCTTAGCACCAAAAGGATGATGCCTCTAATGGCTCACACCTAAACCATAGAGCTAGAAGATAAGAGGAGATAGGAGAGGAGGAATTTTGGCTAGACTATTTACTTGAAAAGGTATCAATGAAATTCAGCTTTCTTGGGGTCCTATTTATAGTGTAAATGTCATAAGGGAAACTCGAGATTTGAATTTAAAATAATCTATTTTAACTTTTTAAATATGGTAATCCTTATTAGCTTTAAGAATATTTCGGAAACCCTAGAATCCTTCCCAAATTTCGTCCACCGCCTATGGGTTCTAGAATCTTCCTTCTGTGCTCAATTAAGAACAATTACAATTCAACCATCGAACCATTAATGTGACATCCCCATCTTTAGAGCCAGAAAAAAAAACCTTTTTATTTATGTTTATTTGAAAAACAGAGTGTTGTGGAATTTGTCCCATAAAAGTTTTCATTGATTATTAAAACTTGGGATGTCATAATTGATACAAAACGTAAGTATAAATGTAGTCATTAAGGAACTTAAATTAACTTATTGTACTAATGGACTAACTCCTCGAATCACTTAGTGGATTGTACCTTCGTACCACTACCCGTGATACAAAGACTCTGAGTACTTCAGACTTGGGAGCCTGGTGAGCACATAGGGTTTTGAATCCATAATAATATTATTTATTTTTTCAACAAATAATTAACCCGATTACCTATTCCCATTATTCTCACTCTGTGATCTAAAATGATACTCTTAAGAGACCTACCCTAAAGGATCTTTATGAGTAGACAATACTACTTCCGGGAATCCGTAGCAATATGTGTCAATAAGGAAATGCAGAGGAGGGATATAGTACTAAATGAATAACTTTCCTTTTCCCTGAAAAGTATGATCATTAGCACCTACAGGTGGCAAACTTGCTAGTGTTCCACCAGACAACCTAGAATAGTCAATGGTTGTCATCTATAGTCTTTAGATGACTGGTCCCGGTAGTACAAATAGTATAATGCTTGGCCTCTCACCATTATTTTATTTTCCCAAAACCTTTTACTACCCAATGAAAATTTAAATATGATAAAGTAATTTATACAATAAAAATCATATCATATTATTATATATAGCACATATATCAGAATTACAGATATAAAGCACATATAGAATTTAATAAATACATTATATATATTTGTAAGTTGAACGTAACTATGCACTAACTTGTTACAAGTGGATGACTAGAGAATTTGGCAGCGCTCCACGTAGCATCTTGACATTTCCATTGACATGACCTAGGTACGAATGTCACTAAGTCTTAGTCCGATATTCCTTATAACTAATGATAGTCTAGATTCCTCAACAATCCTAATGTCTATATTAAGATCTATCAAGTAAGGAATAACCAAGTAGGATCGTATGGGAGGTAAGGTTTGTTCAATAACAAAGTATACTGTTTGCAAATGCCACTTTAAACACCTCACTAAATCCAGCCTACGCATCACTCCCGTAACTAGATCAATCAGTATAATTAGTTGGAATCACTGATAAATCATATTTATAGATTCATAATAACGACTATGAATATAAATATAAGTTACACTTAAAGCGATAAGAGTGTAGCTTGACTTACAAAGAACTTAGCAAAAACTAGGAAATTGCACTGGTAGATCTTTGAAACTGAAATAACTATTTTTTCTGACTCCTAGATATGCTAGAGACCCGCTAAACTACTCAAAAACTCTAAAAATATTGGACTCAAATAATGGGAGGTTTGTAGCGAAGTTCTGGATGAATTGTGAGGAAAAATGAGCAGTTTTCGAAAGTATTTACAACAAAATGAAGAAGGCGTGCCACACATTGTGCTGATTATTGCCACGTGTCACCTCCGCCTTGGTCCATGTTGACTTGTTGACTCCACTGGTTGTCATTCCACATGTCCTCTTTTTGTGGCGCTACATGTCTTATTCTCGTGGTGCCATGTCACCTTGTCTCGAGGGAGAGTCCGGCCACTGACCAAGCCACATCGCGTACTCTGGTGCTGCCTTGTCACTAACACATGTATTTTCTTGAAGATATTCGGACAACTATAACTTCCCATACAAGCTCTGTTTTTGACGTTCTTTATATCCTAGGAATCCTCTTGATAAGCTTTATAAGTTTCAATAAGGTTCTAACTGTTAATTCTCATTCTAACTAAAATTCATATGTAGACCGGTTTAGACTGTTAAAGTCCATGCGAAATTCATATATTCTTCATACGAACTCCGTTCTTGACTGTATTTTTATCGACAACATCGTACTCACAAGATGTTCAACTCTCGTTTAGATTGTGTCGGCTAAAAATCAACCAATTTGAATTTCGATTTTCGTGTTCGCACTACTACGTTGAAACTACGAAAAATCATAACTCCCTCATATAAAATCAAATTTGGACATTATCCATATGCACGCTCTTGGTTTTATGATTACTATGACATTCTTTTGGGTTACATAGGCTAATCAGCAACCTATCTAAAATTCACTTTTACGATACGCATACCCGTGTCAGTTTAGTCGTGAAACTTTGAAGAAGCATAACTTCTTTATTTGAAGTCACATTTTAGAGTTCTTTATATGTACGTAATCGTTGTAAGATATACTATAACTTTGGATAAGATTATTTATCCTAAATAATCTTCTATCAAAAAGTCATTTTGATTCTTTTTATTTCTTAACCGTCTAGCCCAAATCTATGGGCGGTGCAATTATCTCCCCTTTAGAATGATTACATCCTGGAATAATTAGAAAATTTGAGCTTGTATATTGATTTCGCATGTCACCTTTCCATGCTACGTAATAACCGTAACTCCTCTATCCTTCTAAACAATCATCAAACTCTTGAACTTTTTACTTGTTGCCAGTGCTCAAACTTGCACCCGCTCTTCATTCTCTTTTGGTCCTAACCTTCAAATTACAATTATGATCTTCATCAGAAACTCCTGCTCCTTCTAGAACAGACTTGACCCAAGATAAGGTCTTACTTCGATCACCATAATAGATCGATGGGTCACGCTTTAATGACCTTACATTGCATAATGCAATAGTTAGACTCAGGCCTCCTCGAGTCAGAATCTAGCATGCTAAATACCATCCTTCATGTTCTTATGTGGTACACCCACATCTTTGTAGGTTGCATTTCTAGCTACTGGCTGCTTAGTCTTAACGACGATTGTGATACTTTTGTCAATTGCTTCAATTTTCCTTCCCTTCAATCTATTGACTGAATTCAGATGCTACATCGAACTTTATTCCCTAAACCAAGTAAATAACTTCATAGCTTTTATCTTAGTCAGAATCTATTTGTTATGACCACTAGGTTCGAAGTAACATTCATCTTCTTAGCCATTATCGAAACAATGGTAACGAAGGACATGAACAAAACAAATTTAACTACTAGTGCCTTAGTATCCTTGTGACTCATCATGATTTAAGTAAGAATCCTATGCTTCTGGTAGTATATGCCTATATTACCTTCCACACCTATTCATACTCACCTCTGGAATTGTCTCGTAGTTACTAAGTCACCACACATAAAATCACATAACAACTTAGCACATATGAATGCGCTTATTCAAGTACATAAAGTGAATTTTCTCTAGATTCTAATAGGATTTTCTATTCCCACGATTATCTACATAATGAGTCCACTTCGAAACCCCTTGTACAAATTCTTCCTCGTGTAGCATCTTGTCTACAAGGCACAATATACCATAATTTATTCTACTCGATTCCGCTTAACCAATCCATTATGTGGAAATCATAATTTCTTATCATGACACAGCGAACAGTGTACCATAACTAGGGATTTTATAATTGTTGAAATGATTACAACATTTATTCACACTTTATGCCCCTTATATTAGGCTACATAACCTATTACTATTTATATAGGATGACTACTTTGCGTCTTGAACCTTAGAGGAGCGAATTCCTTCTCCTTTCTTCCTTAGGTGTCATCTGCTTCTGCATCCAAGATCATCTAGAATGCCCTCGCCTTTGGCGTATTCATAATTTTATCTCCTTTCTTCTTCAGGTAGTCATCCTTGAAAGGCCAGGCTTCTCCACATTCAAAGCACACCTTATGGTTGGTTGTACATTTGCTAGCATATTGCCACACCTATAGCAGGTCATAACTTCTATACATTCCCTCGCATGCTTAACTTTGCACTTTTCACACCACCTTGTTTCAATTTTATCCCCAAACTTCCTATTGCTGGGGTCAGATTTCAAGAATCTTCTCTTCTTGTTGGAGTTTAAATATCCTTCAGACTTCTTCTTTTCTCCAACTTAAGTCTTTTTGGCGGTTCTCCTCTTGATCATGTCTTACACAGACCTTGCAGCCTAGATGGCTTCTTTAAAAGTATGTGCCTGCTTAACTGGAACATAATACTCCCACGGTAGTCCCTTAGAGTACCTATCAATTTTTGACAGTTCGTCCATAAAAACACGTAGAGAGATCTCTGTTTTCTCATTGAAATCATTTGTATACTCATCAATAGACATGCTTCTTGTTTTCAATGTTATGAGTTGATTCTCTAACTCCAACATATTTTCTGCTAAGCAGAACTTGTACTTGAAGTGGGTCAAGAATTCTTCCCATGTCAGTTGCATAGGGTTCTTAGGATTTAAAGTTTTTCCCAACGTATTCCACCAACAGATCGTTGCACCCTTGAAATTCCTTACAACGTAGGTGGTTTGCAACTTGCCCGTTTATCCTCAGGTAATGAAGGCTAGCTCCATTTCCAAAATCCAGTCCATGACTCAAACTAGATCCTCTTTCCCACTAAACGATAACACAGCTGATATAAAACATAAGCGTAAACGTAGTGGATTGTACCTTAACACCACTACGTGTGATTGAGTGAATCTAAGTATGTCGGACTTGGGAGTCTGGAGAGCATATAGGGTTTTCAACCCACAATAATATTATTTATTTTCATCAACAAACAATTAATTTGATTACCTATGGCCATTATTCTCACTCCCTGATCTAAAATACTAATCTCAAGAGACCAACCCTAAAGAATCTCAGAGAGTTAGGAATACTACTTCATGGAATCCGTAGTAGTATGTGTCAATAAGGTAACCCTGAGGGGGATAGATTCCCCAAATAAACAACTTTCCTTTTCCCTGAAAAGTATGATCATTAGCACCTACAGGTAGCAAACTTGCTAGTGTTCTATCGGACAACGTAGAACAGTAAGTGGTCGTCATCTATACTCTGTTAGATGACTAGTCCCGATAGTACATATAGTACAAGTTTTGGACACCCACCGTTATTTTATTTTCCAAAAACCATTTACTACACAATGAAAATTTAAATATTATAAAGTAATTTATACTATAAAAATCATATCATATTAATAGCATATAGAACTGACATTAAGATAACAAACAATAAGAACATATAGCATTTAACAAACACTTCATATTTATGTGTGAGCTAAAAGTAACTATGCACTCACTTGTTAAAAGTGGATAACTAGAGAATTTGGCAGCGCTCCTCCTAACACCTTGACTTTTCCACTGACTTGACCTAGGTATGAATGTCACTAAGTCTTAGTCTGATATTCCTTATGACTAATGATAGTCTAGATTTTGTCAATAATCCCAATGTCTATATAAAGATCTATCAAGTAAGGAATAACCAGGTTGGATCATATGGGAGGTAGGGTTCATTTGGTATACAAAGTATACTGTTGGGAAATGTCACTTTAAACACCTCTCTAAATCCAGCCTAGGCATGACTTTCATAAGTAGATCAATCTGTATAATGAGTTGGAATCACAAATAAATCTTATTTATAGATTCATCAATAACGACTATGAATATAAATATAAGTTACACTTAAAGCAATAAGACGGTATCTTCACTTATAGAGATTTTAGCGAAAATAGGGAAATTGCATAGGCGGAGCTCTAAAATCGAAATTCTATTTTGTCGAACTCCTAGATATGCTAGAGCCTTACTAAAATTCTTAGAAACTCTAAAAATATCGGACTCAAATAGTGGGAGGTTTTCAAAAAACTTATGGATGAATTCTAAGGAAGAATGAGTTGTTTTCGAAGGTATTTATAGCAAAATGAAGAAGGCACGTCGTGCCCAAAAATAAATGTACCATGCACAGTGTTGACGTGTCCAGTGATGGTGATGCCAATTGTTGCCTCTGCCTTGGTCCACATCACATTGTCGACTCCACCACCGTCCATCCCACGTGACCTCTTTTTATGGTGCCACGTGTCTCATTATCGTGATGCCATGTCACCTTGTCTCGAGGGAGAGTACGACCACCGACCATGCCACATGGCGCACTATGGTGCTGCCATGTCACCAACACATGTAGTTTCTCGTAGGTCTTCGGACGGCCATAACTTTCGCATACGAGCTCCGTATTCAACGTTCTTTATATTCCTCGAATCCTATTTACTAGCTCTATGACTTTCATTAAGGTCTCAACCGCAAATTGACATTCTAACTAAAATTTATATTTTGACTATTAAATTCTATATCAAATTCATATCATCTTCATACAAACTCCATTCTTAAATGTCTTTATATCAACGGGCTCATATTCACGAGATCTTCAACTCTTATTTAGATTATTTTGTCTAACACTCAATCGATTTGAATTTCGATTTTTATGTCGACACTATTGCACTGAAACTTTGAAAAATCATAACTTCCTCATATGAAGTCAGATTTGGACATTCTCTATATGTACACTTTCAGTTTTACGATTACTACAACTTTTGTTTAGATTACTTAGGTTAATAAGCAATCTATCTAAAACTCACTTTTTAAGATGCGTCTAGTCGAGTCTGTTTAAACTTGAAACATTGAAGAAGCATAACTTCTTCATACAAATTCGGATTTCAGAGTTCTTTATATGTACGTAATCCTTGTCACATATAATATAAATTTGGTTAATATTATTTATCCTAAATAATATTCTCTCAAAAATTCGTCTTATCGCTTATTATATCTTAATTGTCTAGTCCGAATTTGTGGGCATTACATTTAATTAATTCCAATTAATCTCAAATTAATTACATATTAATTTCAATTAATAATTAATTAATTCTTATTTATTCCAAATTAATTTATTAATCACATAAAAAATTAAAAAATCAACTATATGTATCCAGTTAATATACTAAACATATAATATATTAACAAGTCATTTATTACAATTTACTAATCATAAAATAAACTAATAAATTAATCATCGATCCACAAATGTCATTCTAAGAGAGTTTTAGTTATTAGGGCAACCAAAAAATAATTTTTCTACTAAATACAACTCATTTTCTTAACAATCTCTTACTGCTCATGCAATTAACTTTTCATATCGATCTTTCTACTACTCCTGAGACTCCAAGTCTCAATTTATACATGTAAACTTCTTCTAAATACCATGTTAATCTTCTTATCCCACCGCTCGATCTAGGTAGCTTAATGGTTTTATTCAAGCACAATAACTGTAATGCTTCTACAGTGCCCATACAACTACATGCACACTATACTTATATAGTTTCATTATCATAATTATATTCCCTGACTCACAATTCTCCTTTCTTACATGGTAAATTATTCTCAATTTACCATGCTAGCACTTCTCTTCATAAACCACTTGATCCTCAGGTAACTTCATTACTATATTGAATCACAATAAGTACCATGTGTTTGTAGAACCATACACTGCATACACACCATACTTATCTAGTTTCAATATTACAAATTTATTACCTGATTCACAATTATTCTATCTATTTTCTCACAACTTCCATGTAGAGAAATTAGGAATTCAATTTCTTTAACTCTCAGTTGCTCACCAACCAGTTGTTATGACTTTCACACTTCTCCTTACATACTCTATACTTGATACATCTAAAAGACGTATTTTCACATACAAAGTCCTTTCTTACATCTAGAAGTCACACACTCCTAATTTTCCTAACTTCTCATCTTTATATGACACATTGTTATTATATTCTTTACTGGGACTCTACACGTAGCCTTATACTTTTCTCTCCAGTCCACTATCTTCTCACCTCTCTATGCCACTTCACAATCTTTTTCTAATTGTCTGTTATTACACAGAAGATTCAAATTTTCTTCTTTCTCTAACAGTTAGTCACAAGTGAACTGTTACATAACATACACATATCTACTTAATATCATGAGTCTATATCTTACTTCCATAGAAGTATTGGCCTATTTTCTCATATTCGTTAGTTATCAATTGTCTTCATTGGCAAATTCTTACTACCTTTATATTCAGTTTCCATCACGAGCCTTGTTGTAGCCCTTTTCCTCTCTCTTTACACATCTATCTCATTTCTCTTCTAATCTATCTTTGGTTAACGATATCACCATAGCATCGAACATCATGGTGCAAGTTATACCAGTGTAACGTCCCATTTTCACGACCAATATTTTTCATTTAATTTAAAGTAAAACTTCCCAATTATAAAACCATTTTAAGAAAACCATCTATTCCAATTACAATTATTAAAAATCGGAGTATGATAATCAACGCAAGATCCTCAATTCTACTAATGATTGTGTACAGCTCCACCTTTGCCTTCCTATTGCCATAGATGATACCTGAAACAATAAACAAATGGGTAAGCATAATGCTTAGTGATTTTCCCCCAAAACACCCCATACGATAAACATACAAGCATTCATAACGGCCCACAACCTCCCGATTGGAATGCCCAACCCAATCAGTCTTTGGACTAGAATGCTAACATGCAACAGGTCCAATCAGCCGTCGAGCTAGATTACCCAGGGTTTGTTGGCCTACCGCCTCAAACCAACCGCTTTCCCAATAAAAGTCAAAAAGAAACAAACTTTTAGAAAAATCGGATAAAAAAATTGACTCATGCTGAAGAAAAGTCAGATAAAAATTTTAAAAGAACCAAACTTTTAGAAAAATATGAGGAGAAAGTGATGATTTCAATCGAAAATGTACCAAAACAAAAGCTAAAATGCAAGAATCTGAAAAGAATAAAAATTAAAGAAAAGAAAGAGAAGACTTTTAGAAGGGAAAAGAAGATCAGAAAGAGGAAGAAGTCTAATCATCCGAAAGACTTATCTGAAGACACTCTAGAGTCTTTCAAGTTTGTTGAACAAGTTTCAGATCCACTCATATTGTCATACTTGAAGGGATCTGGACTCACAAGGAAAAGAGTTGAGCTTCAGAGATATCCCAACCACACCAATTAGTTAATCTGGTTGGGCAAAGTCGAGCAAACAACTTTAAAAATGGGCGGCTTTCCTGGAGGCAACCCGAGGATTAGTTTTTAGTTTTTTTTTTCCAATAAAAATTGAAAAGAAACAAACTTTTAGAAAAATTAGATAAAAAAAATTGACTCATGCTGAAGAAAAGTCAGATAAAAAATTTAAAAGAAACAAACTTTTAGAAAAATATGAGGAGAAAGTGATGATTTCAATCGAAAAAGTACCAAAACAAAAGCTGAAATGCAACAATTTGAAAAGAATAAAAATTAAAGAAAAGAAAGAGAAGATTTCTAGAAAAGGAAAAGAAGATCAGAAAGAGGAAGAAGTCTAATCATCCGAAAGACTTATCTGAAGACACTCTAGAGTCTTTCAAGTTTGCTAAACAAGTTACAGATCCACTCATATTGTCATACTTGAACAAGGAAAAGAGTTGAGCTTCAGAGTAGTCCCAACCACAACAGTTAGTTAATCTGGTTAGGCAAAGTCGAGCAAACGACTTTAAAAATGGGCGGCTTTCCGGGTGGCAACCCGGGGATTAGTTTTTAGTTTTTTTCGCTTTCAATAAAGAGATGGTCGTTGTTTCAAGAAAACTTGGGGAAATCAGAGGATCGATAGTGTTGCTGAAATTCAGATTTTTTGCCACATCTTCGTCAAATAAAGAATTTTAACAAACTTATCAGCTACATTTATTCCTAGTTGCACCCTTTTTATTTCTATATGCTTTATTGAGCTCGTCATTCATCTCCGAGCATTGAAGACAATACATCATTTTAAGCTTGGGGAGGGGGTTAGTGTAAAACTTTGCTTTTTTGTTAAATTTTTTATTTTTTTAGTTTTTCATTTAAAATTTTCAATTTTTCAATTTTCTCTTTTTGCATTTTGCATTGCATTTGCATATAAAAATCCGAAAAATCCAAAAATATTTTATTTTTCTACATTCATAAAAAATTCCCAATTTTTTTTTTATTTCTAGTTATTTTTATTTTCTGCATTTGAAAATTCTTAAAAATCTTTCAAAAAAAAATTCAAAAAATTTACAAATACGAGATGAGGATACTCTTTACATTCGATAACTCCACGAAGACGGGAAATGAAAGTCCAAAGCAACTGGGTTTTTATTGGAAGTGTAGAATTAGTTGTCATAACTAGGGGACCCAAACGCCGTAATATGAGACCCTAACCTTAAATAATAAAAAAATGGCATATTGAAATGTTTTTGTGGGCGGTAATAATAGCTTTGGGATGATTTGCTTTTGAATGTTTAAAAAGAGCCTTTATCGACAACTCTGGACCTACAGAACCCAAGCCTATTTGTTGACACGCGTTACCCTTGCAGTAACAGAGAGCCCTTATATCCGATCCACACATCCAAGAAGGAAGAAAGGGTGCAACTGTTATATCTAGTAATCAAATCAAAATTCCAAGCACTTAATCGAAGAAATTTCAACAAATTCAAAAGTTGATTGAAGAACTCAAGCTAAAAACAAAGATACAAATTCAAGTTCAATCAAATCAGAAGTCATCTCAAAGTTAAATAGGTGAATATATAGAGAATTGTGTGATATGATATTTTTGGCTCTTGAAAAAGTGGAAGTATAGGAGTTGGGCCCTTATGAATGAGGCCCACTGGTTCAACGAATGTTGATTTGTCATGATAGGTTCTTAAGGATGCGTCGATTCTGGTTCTTGACTATCTACTCTTAAGGACATGAGATCCCGGACTATGTTATTTTCACTCATAAAGCTAATAAAGGTGTAAAGTTTAAATAAAACTATAGATGGACTATTGGGTTACACTGTCTCATGGTCTTCCTCACTTTAAGAGTCTGTGATACATGAAAGGTAGCAGGATGGTCGTCTAGTTAGTAATGATTGGAAATCCCTCGATGTAAAAATTCAGATTGTAACGTGTATATATATATATATATATATATATATATATATATATATATATATATATATATAAAGAGTGAAGAATTTTATTTTCTTTTTATTCTAAATTATTTTTATATCGTCTACATCTTTCCATTTTGTTTATAATGTTTTATCTTTTTCTTACTTGAGGGCAAGTAAGGTT
Organism: Lactuca serriola; assembly: GCF_051521515.1. Lineage (NCBI taxonomy): Eukaryota > Viridiplantae > Streptophyta > Magnoliopsida > Asterales > Asteraceae > Lactuca > Lactuca serriola. Next base: position 160,656,131 of record NC_136409.1, read on the forward strand.
TAAGCTTGGGAGATTTGGTAGATGTCATTTTATGCATGTTATAGGGTAGTCTTTATTATCATTTAGCATCATATTTTGTATATTTTCATGTCATTTATTTAAATAAGGTTCAACTCATGTATTCTATTAGAACTCTCGTACTGATCAAGTTTTTTATGTCAATTTCAGATAGTTCGATTGAAGCAGTGCTTTTGAAGTAGTTGGATGCACGTTTGGAGCTTAAAATGGAGTAATAACTAAGGAAGGATGCTGATGAATGATCAAGAATAGTTTGGAAGAAAGAATGACGATAAAAAAAGGTACAAAATTTAAGAAATGCGATCACATGTCTTCTCCATGCGATCGCAACTTTGCTCCAAGCGATCGTGTGTATGGTCGTAACTTGTCTTTGAGGTTTTTTCATGACAAAAATTCGTATAGGAGAAAAAATGAAAACCTGTGATCGCAACTTTGCTTTATGTGATCGCAACTTTGCCAAAAACTTCAAAAATAGTATCCTACTTCATTTAGTCGGTCCGAGACACATTTTCTTCAATACATGTGATTGCAACTTTGATACATGCGACTGCATGCATGTCGTTTTTGCTGCTAGACGTATAAATAGACCCACATAACCTTCCATTAACCCTAGTTGGACAATTCCAGATGAATAAAACCACTTCAGAAGGTGATTTCTGATTTCTTTCAGGGACTTTTGAAGAGCTGAAGGCTGCGAATCATCTCATTCATTTAGTTTGGAAGATTGATTCGTAAATGTTTTTTCTATCTAGTTTAATTTCGGTTTTGGCCATGTCTGACTAAATTTTAGTTTTCAGTTCTGCATAGACTGGTACTTTTCATGTGATTGGTTTTCAAATATGATTTTCGTTTTGTGTTTCTATTTAGATTTTTTTAGTTTTGAGCTTAATGAATGTTTGGTGTTAAATTCTTATCAGTTTGATCACCTAGCTAGGGTTTTATCATTCCAGTTAATCAGTTAATATAATCTGCAATTGTTCTTGTCAACTGGTAAAAATTAACAATTATCAGTTTGGTTCCATGTTTAGTATTTAACTCTGATATAAACTGAACAAATCATACATTTATGCTTTCGAGATTGTGAGAAGTATTGGGTATTGTTGGGAATTTTAAATAGATCATAAAGCTGCTTTATTGATTTAATTAAGAGGTTGTTTAATTGAATATTAAAAAAGTTAGGGTTAATTCAAAGAGCTTGTTTTAAGTAACTAATTTAGGTAAAAGAGATTATACTAGAGCTTGTTAGTTTTTCTTAGTACCAGCTTAGATAGAACGCATTCTGAATAACCAGATAGGAATTGATTGCATGATTAGGAAAGTCGCAGCAGAACTGAAATTGTTTTTATTATTGATTTTCGTTTAATTTTATATCACTGTATTTTTTTATTTTTTAGTTTAATTCAATATCCCCCTTTTATATTTTCTATTTCTTGACTAGAATGTGCATGATGCAAAAAAGGCATTGAATTTTAAGTTGTGTCCATTAGGATTCGACCCTACTTCCATGTGTTATACTTTTAGTGCAACTAGCGTGGATAAATTTATTTGCTTAATATGTGCGCAACAACATGTTAACACTCTCCCAACCACAAAATTGATAGATTTCCAATCTATCTCATAACCTAACTACTCGAATCCGTCGACAACCTGAACTCACAAGTAGTAGTATTACTATCTGTTGTGATATACCTGAGACAATTGAGTAGAGATTTCCGGTGAACCCCGTGAAAATGACTTCCCTTGATATCACAGTACAAAACAGGAAAAAGATCATTAGTCGACGTCCATGAGGAGTTCCCGGGACGAAGCTACGACGATCAAGTTAGTATGAGATCTGAGTAAGATGGTCGAAGATTATAGGAAAGAGAGAATTTCATCCCTTCCTTGTGTGGAAGAAGGATCCTTTTATACCTATTTTAAAGGCATGTCCCTCAAACGATTCTGTTGAGGATTCCCTCGTGTGGTGCGACGTGGTGGACCCATATTGGAGGGTACCCCATCACTTCTTTTGCCTCACTCCCTCATTGGCTGGGAGGAGATATTTAAACGTTTATGAAGATCGTGGCTATCATCTAATGGGTGAGTGGGACGCTCTGATTGGTCCCATATTCACCGGAATGTAATTTCCAGGAGAAGGGGTTAAGGCGCAGCTTTGCACCTCGACCTCCATATTAGCGCTCTTCACGTTGGCAAAGGCCCGGACTTGGATTTAGACTAGGTTCTGACTAGGACAAGCCCAGTGTTAGTTTGACTTCTTTCTTGACGTTCCCCATAGGGATACGTTAACAAGTCCCTTAGACTCGTAGGTGTATGCGTCAGATTGACAGCTTCACCGTTCGAGTCTCTATCTCGACACGTGTATGCTCGAAATTAGTTATATCGCTTGACAGGCCTTAGGCAATGCCTTCAATGCGTGTCAGTCCCATTGGGAGACGGTTCGTGATGCAAGTTTTGCCTTTAAAATCCCCCATTTCCCCCCGGGATCTTCATCCTCACATCTCCATTTTGGCTTTGTTGTATCAATTCGTGTATTCTGTTAATTTTCTTTTTGATTGTTCATCCTTTTCTTGACAATGGACCGTTATGGTTGGGTCCCTACTGCCGAGGAGTTCCAATTTCTACAAGATCGCTTCGGCTTCTTATCGGAGCATGGTGTAGTGATTCCAGAAAAGGGGGTATCGATCTACAATCGTCCTCCAGGGAAAGTTGGAGTTCCTATTCCCTTGTTCAAAGTGGGGTTCTTCCTGCCGACATTGGATTTTTTCGATATGATCGTGCAATGTTACGGTTTTACCATTGACGAGTTAACCCGAGTGTTGTCAATAAAATCATTGGTTTTGAATTTATCTGTCGCTCTTTGGGTCGCTTTCCCACTTTCTGGGTTTTCAGTTACTTTTTTTGTTCAAGTACAAACTCCGGTGTTCGTACCCTAGTGAAGCGACGGGGCATTCATCAACTGGTCTCTAAACTGGATACTTTGATGTAAAAATGGCAAAGGCAATGACTTTGGGTCGACCAGATGCTCGTGGGGCATGGATATCGTACGAAATGAGACTTTCCCGAATGTCTCCCCAAACTTTTGGGGACAATCTGACTCTCGGAAAATGGTTGGGGAGTGTTACCGTTAATGGAGAAAATTCGGAAGACTTTATTCATGATGTGGCTGGTATGAGTGTCGCCTAGAGGGCTTGTAGGAAGATGGCACAAATGTTCGGCATGAGATGCGGTATTAACTCATCTACTTATCCCCTCCCCTTTTAAAAAAAGAGTGAGAATAAGGGATCTTATTGGTTTGTGAGATCTTATTTTTGGCGTTTGCTTTCTTAGGTGTTGAAGACGAGATCTCTTTGGAGATGGCCCTGCGTGGTCATTATTAGGGAAAACTTTGCCATCGGGAGATCGAACTGGTGGAGACTCTTCCTCCTCCTGTTTCTGAAAGACGCATGCGAGAACTTACTGGACTGCCCTTGGCAGGAGGAGGAAATGTTGGTTCCAGTGGACCTGCTTCGCCTTCCCACCTGGCCGTTGGGGACGTTTCCCTGGTTCGTTCACCAGTTCTGGCTTCTTCTTGGTTTACCTGCTGGAGGACAGGCAGACAAAGGTAATGATCCTATTCAGAAAAGGCGAAGTTTTCGCGTGGTGCTATCATCAGATGAGGAGACAGAATCTGATGATGTGGGCCTCCATCCTCGTAAGAGGACAACACCGTGTCTGTAGCCAAACACCTTAGTGGTATCGGGGATACTCTTGGTGATAAGTTATCGGTGCCCGTGCAGTAAGAGGAAATGGTTGTGCCTAGTTCTTCGATAACACCACTCCACCGTTTACTGGTGCGCTTTCAACTGATCTTGGTTCCGACTCTATGTTTGGGAGCGTGCTAGGTTTTCATGGAAATTCTTCCCGGTCAAAGAGGTATCTAGTGGTAGGCGAAAAGGGAACTGCCCCTCACACTTCTTCGTTCAAAGCTTATATCGTGGTCTAGGCGATTACTTGGGAGTCTTTACTATCGGAGGATGCCACCGCCCAAGAATGGAGTGATAGTGCTCATCCCCCGACCACAATGGAGTTTCTTACGAGCCAATCGGGGGCTCGTGCGGCTGACAACCTACGTTATGTTGTGGTGCAGGCTTTTGCTTTGATGGTTGCTGCTGCCAACTGGATTTGTCGATCTGGTGTGAACGAAGCGCAATTGAGATTTTTGCACAGTACCATCGCCTACTTAAAGGAGGAGGTCCATGATGCAGAGGCTAAGCATCACATTCTTTCTGAATAGAGCTGCATTATGTCCTGCGTGAAGGCAATTCTGTAGGAGCATGCGGCCACTTTGGAGAGCCAAACAGAACGCCTTGAGGTTCAAGTGAGCTCTCTCACTCGAGAGAAGGATGTGTTGGCTAACAAAATGGCCAGGTGTCAACGTCAACTAGCTCGAGCCCGTATTGAAGGTGTCGTTGCTCAAGGTAGTTTGCAATGAATGTTGGAGAAGGGGGTGGTTTGTGTGATTGACAGAGTCATCAAGAGCGCTGAGTTCGCCAAAGGGGTCCTGGGTGTTCGCGAGGCTTCTGAAGCCCTTGGATTTGAGAAGGGGAGGCAACTGAGTGGTTGCTCCACATCTTCCGGTAAGTCTGAAGCCCTAGATTCTCTCCATGTGGCGAGCAGTGTCAAGGAGGTTGACACTGCCCTTACATCCTTTGTCGAGATAGATTTTGTTGGCCTCTTCCATTTAGGGGAGTTAGATTATGATGGCTTCTGTTAGTTTTGTAGCAAGCTGATTCCGGGAGGTTCTTCCTCAGACTCCAAGGGCTGATTTGTGTTCGCTCCTTTTGTTCTTTTTGTAATGTAGCTGCTTTTTATGTACTATGTGTATAATGTAAAACACTGGTTGTTAATAACCACAAATTTTTTTTGTTTTGTGTTTGGCATGGAAGTGTTCTCTTCCCCTCTTTTTTTTGTATGTATGCACATGCTTTGAGTTGTCCCGTGGTATCTCTAAGGACGGGTTATTCTACTGTAATTCGTTTTTACACATTCCCTTGTTCTAGGGTTTGCGTTAATCTGATAATGTGTGCTTTATATATCGCTTAGCTGCTACTACTGAGCTACGTTCCTCTGACTTTAATGTTTAATTAGGCTTATGATATTAAGCCATGAAATAGTAGTCAATGTTGTTGACTATACTGTATGGCTTAGCTACCAATACATTGGCTGAGATCGTCATCACAAGACCTTTGTTATTCAATGCTCAGGGGGGAAAGGTTATGAATCTTTTACAACCCCTCATTCTGTGCCATTTACACATTTTCAGCTTTGAGATGCCATTGGTAAGGATTATGACTCTTTTAAGACCTACGACTGCATTCTTGCATAGATTTTGCTCAAGTAGCGTAGGTAACCAGCCGTTGGTGCAACTTGGAAAATATGCACAACCTCTATACTTTATGTTTTTGCAATACATAATTCTGGAAAGTTTGTTCAAAAATCAAATTATATTATTTTTGGAAAGAAAAAAGAAAGACATGAGACAACAGACTCTGAACGTCTAAGTGGCAGGGCATGCGCCCGGTCTTCGCTTTGGCCCTTGAAGTATGTCGATCCTATGCGGAGTTGGGCGGTACTTCTTGTTGGGCGGTGAAGTCTTTTCTACACCTGATGTAGGTGGGTCTTTATAGGTAGGGGCTTCCTCTTGTTTCCCCCAGTGGGGCCCGACGCGGGGGAGTTAATTTTCGTTTCTGTAACCCTAGGGTGCTCTCGTCTGTCTTTCTTTGCAACCCGCTGTGTGTTGTCACCGTGGGAAGCGCTCCCTTTGGCCGAGTGAGAGTACCACCTGTGCGTTTCTACACACTTATCCACCTTGGATTTCCCACAGTCATTGGAGATGTTGTTTTCCTTACCGGGGCCCTTGTTGACCCTCTTTTACGGGAAAACCAGCGCGTTAAAAAGAACGGCATTCCACCCCCATAGTTGTTGTTTCTTGCTCTTGCGCACTCTGTTATGAGGAGCTTTGGCTCATGTATAACATCAGCTAAGATTTTCTCTAGATCCCGAATTGTTCTTTTTCTAGGCATTGTCTGGTTATCAGTTATGGGTCAGGCGGGTCCCTTTGCCTGTGAGCCAGCGTTTCCTCGCCATGTGCTTGTCACACTGTATTCTGGCTGAGCGTTCCTTGGGTCGACGTTAGTACCCTCCTATGGGAGAGATGTTGTGAGTCGACTGAACACATATGGACATCTTTTCTTGGTCTCGCGGACTGGTACTTGTGCGACAACAAATATCATTTGTGGGCCTTCTCTTTTTTGGCGACCTTCGTTTTGACGCGATTATGTTTCTTGCCTTGCTCCTCGTTGGGCATCACATCCAATTGTCGGCTTGGTCGCTACTACCGTTGCTGAACCATCACACGTGCTAAATTTGAGATCACTGTGGAGAGTAGATGGAATTGCTTGCAACTGGAAAAGTGTAGGCCGGCCTAAGAGGATGGTGTGTTCTCTCGGGCGATCGACAACTGAGAATTCGAGCACCCTTGTTATCTCCATTTCCCCGTCATGACTAACCAACTTTAATGGGAGTCTGACTGTTCGCGTTGGCCAAATGCAGTGACCAACGAAGCCAACTAGCGGGCCCTGGCGGGGTGGCCGGAGGTACTATTTCCATTCGATAGGCAGTTAATGAAGGCAGTGCTCGTAGATCACGTTGACTCTGCTTCCATTGTCGATGTAAACTTGTTCTACATGGTGTTGACTAACAAAGGTGATGATGTAAAATGGATCATTGGGGTCCCAATGTTTTGGCTTGGGGTCATTTACTGAGAATGCTATGTTGAGGATGTTTTTTGGTATGGCCCTGTGTCTGTATATCGGCTTTGATGATTGCTGCATGGGCGGGGCCCGGTGATGGTGAGTATCTCCGCCTTTTTGTGGTCTTTTCCTCCATCCTTTTGAATTTTGGGCTGCTGTTTATCCTCATCGAATTTTTCCCTAAGGTCTTTTACTATATCAACTACATTTCCAACTAATTGTTTCTTATCAATCTCCCACTTCAGCACTATAAACTCGTTGGTATCGTGAGTTTTACTTTTATGATACTCACAAAACTTGGGCTTGGCTTTGTTCTCCTTGGCCGGAGCCTTGTTGATTTCATGAAAATCAGTATGATCTCTTCTGCTATCTTCCATGTTGAACGGTATATACCTTGTAGACATGTACCAATAGTAACAATTGTGTCGCTGCTGGTTGCCATTTTGCCTTTCTTGTTGGGCCGAGATTTTTCACGACACCGCCTCCTCCTGCCTGGCATATGCCATATCCATTGGCTATAGAATTGATATTGGCCTCCTTTTGCTATTCCCCTTCGATTTACCTCAGATATTTTTCCACACGGAACTTGAGTTTGTCCCGAGATTTAGGGACAGTTCCCTGCATCTTCTTCGATAGGGGCTCCAGGAGCAAACCTTGGGCGAAAGTGCCTGTTACGAGGAACTCTTCATGTCCTGGAACATTCAAGGTAGCCAGCGTGAATCGATCATAATACTCACGAATCGATTCCCCCTCTCTCTGTTTGCATGCCATTACAAAATTAGCGCCCCCCCTTCCTTTCCTCAACTGCATGAAATTGTTGAGGAAAAGGTATTTTAGTTGCTCAAAACTGGAGATGTTGCTCGACCTCAGAGACTTGAACCACTTTCCTGCATTTCCGGTTAGGGTGCACGGAAAGTAAGTGCATGTGAAGCGAAGATTCAGCTTAAGGGATGTCATCGTCCATTCATAATTGTCAATGTGGTCATCTAGGTTTGTTGTACCATCGTATTTGGGCATGTTTGGGATCATCGTCGTGTGTGGAATCTTGTATTGCAGCAGCTCGTGTCTGAAATTAGAGCTGGCGCTTCACATTGGGTTGTCCACGTATGAGTATGACATCCCGCCATAAGCCATGTGTTGTTGTATTTGGTACGGGATTGCATACATCTGGATATACATGGATGCTGGTGAGATGTACGACTGCTACTGCGGTAGATTTGGTGCTGGCCCAAATTGCCGAATTCCGTATTGCCCTACCGGAGGAACCATATGCGGGCTTGCTCCTGTATACTGATGCGCGTATGGATTAAACGGTTGATCCTCTGCCATGAAAGGATTGAAATCGGATTGTACTGGGAACTAAACGTTGGGTCCATAAGAGTCGGATACCTGGCTGGTTGAGATCTGGTCGCCTGAGGTTTGCGGTTGGGACAGTGCAGGGATTGGACCTGGGGTGTATTGTACAAATGTGTTAAGGAACGGTGGTAGTTGTACATATAGCGGCATGTGGGGCAAGCCGGCCACGGTGGCTTGTAGGTATACCATTGGGGAATATTGTGGATGTGGTTGAATGGTGTGCGGGATCCACGTCCCGGTGCTAAAGGTAAGTGGGAGAGACTTGTTGTGAAACATGGATCTCTGTTTGTTGCGTTGTGATGATTTGTGGAGTTGTGGTTACGATCGCCACTTGTGGAATTATGTTGCTTGTTGGGTGCCAGAGGCTGGCTGTGAGAGTTGATGTCGTCTGTACTACAGAGCTGGATGGCTTTTGTGAAACTGGAGTGTGATATGATGCATGTCCTTCCTGAACGGAAGTTTGCCCTCCTTCTAGTGACTACATCGGACGCAACAGCCTTTTTTCCAGTGTTCCAGACACTATTGGGGTTTCGCCTACCATTGTTGGTCGTTAAATTTGTTGTGTAGATGTATCGTTCTAAAGATACGCCCGAATGGCGCCAAATGTTGTGATATACCAGAGATGATTGAGTCATGATTGTCGATGAACCCCGTGAAAATGACTTCCCCTGATTTCACAGTACAAAATAGGAAAGAGATCGATAGTCGTCGTCCAGGAGGAATTCCCGGGACGAAGCTCCGATGATCAAGTTAGTCTGAGATCTAATTAAGATGGTAGAAGATTATAGGAAAGAGAGAATTTCGTCCCCTTCCTTGTGAGAAAGAAGGATCCTTGTATACATGTTTTAGAGGCGTGTCCCTCAACCGATTCTGTTGAGGATTCCCTCATGAGTTGCGACGTGACGGACCCATATTGGAGGGCCCTCTGTCATGTCTTAGCCTCATTCCCTCATTGGATGGGAGGAGATCTTCTAAACGTTTACGAAGATCATGGCTATTGTCTAGTGGGCGAGTGGGACTCTCTGATTGGTCCCACATATCAGCGCTCTTCGCATTAGCAAAGGCCCATACTTGGTTTTAGACTAGGTTCTGACTAGGCCAAGCCCGGTGTTAGTTTAACTTCTTTCTTGACATTCCCCAGGGGGATACGTTAACAGTATCCAATCCTAGCGAACACATACCTGCCAAAATTAAATGAATACTCCCCGAAATCTCAACGAGTTGAATATTCCCAAGCACTTTCCAATGAATCCACTATAAGTTCTCGGTGACTTTATCAGATGACAAAGAACAAAATCTCAACTATCAAAATAGGTACCTAACCAATTCAACGACCTACTTGGGCTAGAGTAATTCCCATGCGAACCTGCAACTGAGCACACATCGAAGGTATGAACTTGATAATTACCAATCTTACACCCACGATCAAACCACTTCCTCATTGCCTCATATCCTCGAAAGACCCCTCCAACATCTACATTCAAACCCAACATTCCAACCTTGTGGATTCCTTGAGTTCCTTGTTGATACCACCAAAGATCGAATCGGCCGCTGGTTTTCTCTCACTTAAATGACGGTGGTCAATGCCTCCACATCCAATTATAAAACTCGCTCACCCGAGTATCCTCTAAGAACGACTCTTGGTATGCAAAATGACATATGAAGATTCTTAAAATAAAATGTCTAGACCATCATGAGGAAAATTTTAATTTCTAAGTGGAGACTTAGATAAACCTCACATAGTGCCACGTACACCACATACAATACAAACACAAATAATATGAGCATGAAAGAACGAAAACAACACATACCTACAATATCAACTTGTGGAACTCGGATCTCCTCGGCCTGAGACTGCAATGCAAGCTCCTCACCATGGAAACATCCATTCTACCCTCACGACCATCAATAATCCTGAGAGTGACTGGAGCAGGTTCCCTCACCGCTCCCCTCATCAACTCTGGATAGCCGGCCTTTTTGTGGAGTACTTCGTTGAAATGGAAACATAATGGTGTCATCCCCTGGGGACATTCTCTGCTGACATGACCAAGCCTGCCAAACTTCTAGCAACACGGACCCCTAGATCGAAAAACTCCATCATGTTGCTTCCTGCATGTGGTTCACTGAACTCGACCTTGTTGGTCTCTCACCCATTGATCAGAAGTCTTAGGTTTCTTCGCAGGACCACCAACTGTCTACAACTGTTCTATCTTTCTATTCCCGAGGTGCTCTAAATCAATTTCCTGCTCTCAGGCTTTAGCTATCATGTCCTCCAAAGTCTGACAAGCTGAAAGACTAACAAACTCCTTGATATCATCTTGCAACATATCATGGTATTGAGTCTTCTTCATCTCCTTGTCTATGGCATACTATGGAACCAAAAGAGCCTTCTTCCTAAATTTGGTGGTAATCTCTGCCACAGTATCAGTCGTCTGGCTAAGGTCCTGAAACTCCCTCACCAATTGCTACACCTCGATAGCTGGTGTAAACGCTGCCCTAAACCGGGTCACATACTCATCCCAAATCATCGCTCAATGGCATCGCCTCCCAAAGTGAAGTCCACCACCTCCCACCACCTCCCACCAACCTCAGGCTCCATCTTTCATAATACAAGAAGAAAATATGACTTTCGAGCCCTCGGGGTAGAACCTCATCTGGAAAGTGTTCACCATGTCCACTAACCACATCCTACTAGCAATGGGGTCCTTACCCCAAAGAACTCGGGAGCTCCACAAGCACGAAACTCATGGAAGGAAAGAGTGCTAGCCCCCACAATAACCCAAAGATCTATTTGGAATGTGCCCAGATGCACATCCAAAATCTCCATAGTCCCTTCCTTGACCGAACTAAAGATCACATGAGTCTACTCCAAAATTATGCGGGTGGTCTCCGACGGGATGAAGTCCCACATCTGCTCATCCATCGGTTCAGTGCCAACACCTAAGCCTGAACCAGAGCATGAACCTCTTCCACGTGTGCTTATCACCATTCTGAAAAGCAACCATACTAAAAAAATCAGAATATGCTCAACGAATCCTCATCCCACAGGCTTCCTAGCTTTTGCGCGACTCCCCTCGATTCAAGTATGAATCCTGTGCTTTTAGTAGTACGGTCCCAATACTACCTTCCATACTTATCCATACTTTCCTCAAGAGTTATCCTGAATCCTCCAAGTCACATCGTCAAATCAGTACTCTAGTTACTCTCTAAACAACGCACAAAACCGACTACTAAACTTCTTAGGCTCTCGTAAGTTCCCGAACTCACCCAACCATCAGCTGTTGAAGAACTCCCACTAATTTCATCTAACCACTTGATGAATGCCATAAAGCCTAGATAATCCTTCGAGTAAAAGACTCGACCCTACAATAGTTAGACTCAAACGAGAGTTGCGCCATAGAGTCAAATCCGTCACTATGAGATTATTTAACATTTGCAACATGTGACTTAACATATTTACTTAATTGTTAACTCACATCACTAAAAGTTCCACAAAGCACAAATCAATTAGCATTCGTGTAGTAACACTCCAAGCTACAAAACAACCAAAGGACATCCCAAGCTCACTTACTACAACCCATGCTAGGAACTTCCACTCTCATTGTCAGTTGCCTTATGCATGCAAATTGTACATAATACATGATTAAATAGATTGTCGAATGAAAGACTCTACCCTAGGACCACAAACAGAAAAGGAACAGGAAATAAGGCAAAATCACTCATTCTAGGACTATATGATCCTAACCGTATACAGTTTTAAAACATACACCTAACAATTATTACTACCAATACATATTCCCCAATCTAGCATAGCATCTAACGCTTCATAAGTTATAAGGCATCACATATCAGGCCAATCTGTCATGCAATTCCTGGAGGTATCCTTAGCCTCATCCTAGCATGCAAACATTCATATCATATAACATATCAACATGTGTGTGTATTTTAGGAATCATTTACTTGAGATCGGACGATTACACGCATCACACCCCTTTTTCTTTACTAAAGTCTTTTTAGAAATTCGTTTTCTTTCAAAAGACTACCGACTCCTCAGTTTGATTTCAGTCACACCCAGGAGTGTGCTCAAATCCCTCAAACCAAGGCTTTGATACCAACTTGTAACATCCCAAAAATTCATAGTAATTTTTTTTATTTTTTTAAACAATAAACCATACAAACGAGTTGTTCTAAAACAGATCAAAGTGAATATATTATTTAAACATTAGCGTAAATATTGAAAATTTCCAACGCGAAAAAATGTGGTGGATGTGGTGCAGTCACGTCATGCCCTTCCCTTTTGTATCGGAAGTACCTGAAACCATAAACATAAAACCGTAAGCACAAAGCTTAGTGAGTTCCCCAAATTACCACATACCATACATACAATAAAGATCATTATGTGCCATCCATAGTCTTATAATTGTCATTATTCCATGAGTCGTATCATGGTATCATGAGTCATATCATGCCATTATTGCATGAGTCGTATCATGGCCATCAAAGTGAATATATTATTTAAACATCAGAGTAAATATTGAAAATTTCCAACGCGGTAAACTCTGGTGGATGTGGTGCAGTCACGTCGGGCCCTTCCCTTTTGTACTGAAATTACCTGAAACCATAAACATAAAACCATAAGCACAAAGTTTAGTGAGTTCCCCAAATTACCACATACCATACGTACAATTTCTATTGTTATGTGTCATCCATAGTCTTATAATTGCCATTATTCCATGAGTTATATCATGGTCTTTACTTATCAAGTCGGGGGCCAAACCCTCAGTCTCACAGACAAGTGCCAGGAGGCACCTCTTGGTCTTCATGCAAGTATCACAAGGACAATTAACATACTACATATAACTTCCATGGTCCAAACCATGGTCTTGCATATAATTTGACAAGATCCGTATCCGGGTCTTTCATGCAATTTTCAGGTGCCACCACCTGGTCTTTCTACATAACATATTCCTATAGGCCGACATTGGTGCCTTCGACCCCTTAGTATAGTGAAGAGAGTCACCTCTCAATCTGAAAGATCGCTGAACAAGACACTACTTCGAATATACAACCCTTATGTTATTTTCTCTATATACCTATTTTTTGGAGGCTGAAGAAAGATTTTTGGAGCATCAGAACGCTTAAGAACATGCTTTAGAGTTGATATTCAGTATTTTTGTCATTAGATTTGTAAAAAACATGATCAATTACATATTTTGAATTTTTTTTAGCCATGATCGGCTAAAAGCATTTTTTTCGGTTCTAATTCATAATTCGTCTATGTGTAATTGATTCCACTAGATTGATGTTTTAGAGTTGATTTTTTACTTATACAATTATGTTTTGGCTTTAATAAAGTGTTTGGATTTACTATTTTCAGATGTATAACCGTATAAATTAGTTTTATTTAAGTATAGTTAATTAATTTATGATGATTCATAATTGTTTATGTATAATGCTAATAACAAGTAATGATTGGTTCTTAACTTAGAATTCATCCTGCTGTAAACATAAAGTCACTTACTTTTATGATTCCAAGCTTGTGAGAAGTATTGAGTATTGTTAGGAATACTTGTAAGAAACTTAATACATTTTTAATCAAAATATAAGTGGTTATTCGAATTAGGGTTAGTAAATCTAAGTTTAGTTAGAGAGCTTTTTTAACTAGATAATTTGACAAGAAAAATGATATTAGAGCTTGTTAATATAGCTTAGTATGAAATTAGATTAAAAAATATATACACATGTTTTCATTGTCAATTTCATGTAGTTGAATCCAAAACAAAACAAAAATGGTTTAAAAATCTAATTTTTGTTAAAAATCTCACTTTTACTTTATTTTATGTTATTTTTTGTTTTATTTTTCTTATTTAGTTAATAAAAGTCTCTCCTTTTTATTATACTTGTTGTTTACTACCTTGTCAAATCATTATACCTCATGCAAAGAAGTATTTTATGATAGTTATGTGTCCATGTGGATACGATCCCCACTTCAGCTATACTATTCCTTGGTATAACTAGCAATATTTTATAACTCTTATTATTTATTGGATTCAACACAACATAACGACTAGTGATCCTATTGTGTATATAACAAGCAGTTAATAATAATTCCTCCACAAATTGGTGGCAAACTGATTGGTTGAAAATACAGTTTCCCATCTCAACTAAGGTTATATTCTTTCTTTATGTCAAACCATTTTGTTGAGGAGTGAATGGTGAGGTTCTTTTATTCTTGTTATTCGCTTCCTAGAATTCATCAAACCATCGGTTAAAATATTCTCTGTATCTATCAGAATGGCGAATTTTAATGTGTCTTGCTAGTTGATTCTAAACTTCAACCTAATATAGTCTAAATATTTCAAAAGCTTTGTCTTTTGATCTCAGTAGATGAACTTTTAGATATCGGTTTAAATTGTCATAGAATGTGATGAAATACCTTTTCCATATCGAGTAATTATTCCATTTATTTTGACATATGTCAGGATGAATCAAATCAAGTAATGATTTATTGCTTTTAACATGTGGAAATGATTTCTTTGTAAATTTGAATTTTACACATGTTTCAACATTTATCAAAAACTTTGTTGTTGAATTGTAACATTCTTTTAGTTTTCCTTAATTTAATGTTTTTAAAGTTTTTATGTGCTAATCGTTTATGTCACAAAGAAAGAGAACCAACAAAATAATTAGAAAGTTCATTTCATTAATATTTCCAAGGTTTCCACCAAACATATCATTACTAGAAACAATCGAAAAAATTATTACTACCAACACTAATGTGACATCCCCAAATTCATGGACAGAAAAGACCGGTTTCATTTATGCTTTTAAAATAATTTCAGAGTAAATTCATTGAAATAAAAGATTTGCGGAATTCGTCCTCAAAACAATACATGATAAAATAAGGTTTATCAAAGCATTTCTTAAATAAATGTATTTTCATTATACATCAAAATCAGGATGTCTTGTTCCGGTACAGACACAAAAACATAAACAATAAAACATAGACCTTACACAGTTATATACAACTACTGGTTTATAAACAAAAACATCTACACAAGTTCTCCAACTTATGCTCTCGCGCCACTACCTATAATACAAAGAAACTGAGTGGGTCAGGCTTGGGAGCATGGTGAGCATAAATGATTTTCAGCCCATAATAAATAGTTATATTTAATTTCACCAATCAACAATAACTCGATTACTCATTCCCGTTATCCTCACTTTACGTCCCTATGACAAAAACTATTACAAGGGACCTAATCTAGGATTTTCATCGGGACGGACACTACTGCAAAGGGGTTTCCTCAGCAATGAATGTCCTAAGGCAACCATGAGGAGGATAAAATACAGCAAATGAACACCCAATTTCACTACACCTACAGGTTATGAGCCTGCCAGCGTTCCACTGAACTGTCTAGAAAAGTCTGTGGTCGTCATCCATATTCTACCGGACGACTAGATCACAATCACATCGAGGCCTCTGATCATTTTTATTTCATCACACATCACTATCTACCCATTTTCTACCCAACATATTTGTAGATAAAATATACTTGTTTATATATAACTTAAAACCTGTATAACATATTCACTCAATACTCATAGCACATAACAAATAATATATAATCACATAACACATATTTCATAGAGTATAATTCATATATGTGTATTATCAGAAAGCAACTACACACTTACGCATATGTCACACCCCAAAACCAAGAACGGCGGAAACGTTATGGGTCGGAGGACGTCATGTAAAGTATCACAACACAGTAAATGTAAATAAGCAAACAACATCATCCATTGCATTAAATATATAATTTTAATACAAGCATGTTCTGTACAGTTATAGACACCAAAAATAATGTAAATCAAAATAATAAGATGAGTCTTGGATGCACTCCATCTTCTCAAAAGCTAGCCTCGGTACCTGTCAACTGATGACCTGAGAATACAAGTTATTTTGAAAGAGTTTATCAGCATTAAGCTGGTGAGTTCATAAGTATTTTAGTGCCGGTGTTTGTCATCCAAAAATGTTTGAAAATGTCTCAAGTGTAAGTTTGTAAAATGTAAGTAAATGTTTGTAAGTGTTTGTACAAGTTTGAATCTCTCAGAAAAACCTATATTTTCTATTAAAGTAGCCTTCTACCAAGGCTTAACTGTTTTGTATGCTCGTTTGTTGTAAAAGTGTGTAATTTCCCAAGTGTAACTATCATTTAACAAAATATAGTTTGTACATTAATGTTTAAGTGAAATAATCACTAAATGTATGTAATGGGTAAATTATTGTAGTACTGTAGTGTTGTATTATAGGAACTACTGCTATACTAACTACCTTAAACCGGATTTATATTAAGGTATAATGTGATAAATTGCACCATACTATCGACTGGTAACAACGACATACGAATGCTCGTAATAACGGAATGACGTTTGGCACCCGCAGACCTGCAGGTCCGGCTGTAGCTAGCAGCAAGGTGTAGGATAGTCAATCCAGTATAGATCTATACGCAAACTCACGGTCTCCCTCCAAGAGAATTCTGGCTACAACTCGGGCCATGAAATTTAAGGCATGCTCCGATACAGTGGATCATAATTGTTAACGTATTCTTGTATATGTAATGTAATGAACTGTTCTAGTATAGTTGTATATGTTCTTCCTCTAGTATAGTTGTATACGTTCTCTGTCTAGTATAGTTGTATATGTTCTATTTCTAGTATAGTTTTATAAGTTCTCTTTCTAGTATAGTTGTATATGTACTCGTAGTAATAAGTATTGACTCATGAATGAACTGACTCAGTTATCTAGAAATTGTAGTAGTATGATCCTGTGTTACCCCGATGGTAACTTACTGATGATGTACTGATAAGTATGAATATGGAAGTACTTTTATGTCTATATATGTATATTTGATATATAACTAATATTGAAATGACCTTCGGACGGTTACCCGAAATCCCACCAGACCACATCCAAATTGAGAAAAAGGAAATAGGGCGGATGGCCTTCCTAAGCCCTTTAAACATTTCTTATATATCTATACATATATGGGCATGCAATTTATAAGAAGTCAAACAAAGTTTAATAAAAGCATTTGATAAGTAAAAGAGTTTGTAAAATATTTTGAAGTAAAACAGTTTGATAAACAGTTTGAACAGTGATAAAATCATTAGTTTTCTAGTTATTAATCACATGTGATTAATGTAATCACATGTGATTGATGCAATAACTATAAGCATTTAACTTGTATTCCCCCCCCCCCCATAAAAGTATTTAAAACATTTAAAAGTATTTCAAAGGTTAATTAAAGGGGTATGAACTCACTTGTGGTGAGTGGATTGGATTGTAGTGTCGGATACCGTGCTAGGTGGCAAACGGAGACTTGTTCACACAAACGAGCCTAGTTATCATATAATGAGCATATATATAACTAATTAGACAAATAATAACTTAATGAAATAAGTTGTTCAGGAACATGTAAACACTTTGTATAAGTGTTATAGGTCCTAATGGTTGCATCTAAGTTGCTATGAGACAAGGCTAAAGGGGTTTAATGTACCAAAGGGCCTTGTATAATAGTTTACTACCCAATAAACCCCACACAAGGAGTTTACGGTTGTAAACCCTTGAGTTTACGGCCGTGAACTCCAATCTTGGTGGTAATGTGTGTTTTGAAGTGTTATTTGGTTTCTAGAATAAGCCTAGCTTGGTGGTTTAATCCTTTGGGTAGTTTAGGGCATAGATAATACTCCTTTGAGGAGTTTACGGCCAAAAGACCATATCCCTTAGAGTTTACGGCCGTAAACTCTCATGGGATGGGTGTTTTAATTCTTTCAAGTCCCAAACACAACTAGGATAAATTCTAGGCATTTGTTTAAGGTTATGGAGGACCCTAGGCACACTTTGGTGCCCTTATTTGGTGTTTACGGCCCAAGAGTATTCCTTGGCCGTAAACCCCCTTTAAGGGGTGTTCTTGATGTGTTAAAGTCCCCAAATTAGCTAGAAGTAATTGAGGGTTAATGTCTAAAGCCTTTAGGAGTGATTAGGGCACATTTAAGCCCTTCAATTTGGTGTTCACGGTCCAAGAAACTCTTGGGCCGTAAACACCTAAAGCTTGGTGTTTTTGGTTGTTTTCTAGTCTTAAAGGTACCTACATATTATCCTAAACTAGTTACCTAACAAGGAAATGGGACTAGATGGCCTTTAAGCTTCATTTTGGAGTTTACTCCCCAAGAACGTTCTTGGGCGGTAAACTCCCGAATCACATATATTTGACATACAATCTATGTTAATAAGCATAAAACAAGCATTATAACACAACTAGAGAAGTGTACTCATGATTTGGGATGAAAACCCGAAGATCCGTGAGAGAGAAAATGGCTTTTCTCTAGTTGGAAATGTGAATAATGAATGAATTTAGTTCAGAAATCTATTTATAGTCCTGAAATATTTTGGCAGAAAATATTTTTATTCCGGAATTGGACTCTAACATTATGAAGTTTTGAAATGCTCAAGTTTCACAAACCCATGAGCATCCACTCTCCTGATATCTCCTTAAATGTAAACCCTAATGTACTCAAACTTATTTGGAAAAGTCTGAAATTCATTGAAACTGGAATAGCTTCTATTGAATAGCTAATGTTCGTACAAAATGGAAATTTCGAGTTGTCACATCATCTCCCCGTTAGAAGGAATTTCGTCCCGAAATTAGAATTTAAGCAAATAAGAAGTTACAAACAATTAAGCGAAAAGATGAGGGTATTTCAGTTTGATCTGATCCTCGCGTTCCCAAGTGAATTCCGGTCCTCGGTTGGCGTTCCAGCGAACCTTCACGATAGGGATACGGCTTTGCTTTGTCTGCTTGACCTCACGGTCCATGAACTCTACTGGTTCTTCCACGAAGTTGAGGCTCTCGTTGATCTCGATCTCATCAAGTGGGATTACAAGAGTCTCGTCGGACAGACACTTTTTCAAGTTAGATACATGGAATGTACAATGTACGTTATGAAGTGCGTCGGGTAGGTCGAGTTTGTAAGCTACGGGGCCGACTCTTGCAAGAATCTCGAAAGGCCCTATGTACATCGGATTAAGCTTCCCATGCTTGCCGAAGCGTATCAAACCTTTCCAGGGTGAGACTTTGAGAAGGACTCGGTCTCCCACCTGAAATTCCAAAGGTTTTCTTCGTTTATCAGCGTAGCTCTTCTGTCGGTCTCTAGAGGCTTTCAATCGTTCACGAATCTGAACGATTTTCTCTGTTGTTTCCCGAATGATCTCCGGACCGGTGAGAGTACTTTCGGAAGCTTGCCCCCTGGATAATTGGGTATCCCCCACCTCAGCCCAGCACAGAGGGGATCTGCACTTTCGGCCATAGAGGGCTTCAAATTGAGCAGCCTTGATGCTCATGTGATAACTGTTATTATAGGAAAACTCGACAAGGGGTAAATGAGTATCCCATGCCTTCCCAAAGTCAATCACACAGGCTCGCAACATATCTTCCAGTGTTTGGATGGTCCTCTCACTCTGTCTGTCGGTCTGTGGATGGTAGGCTGTGCTCATGTCCAGCCTTGTTCCTAGGGAATGTTGTAGTGATTTCCAGAATCTTGAGGTGAACCTACTATCTCTATCGGAGATAATGGACATAGGCACACCATGTAGCCGTACGATTTCCCTAATGTATGTTCTCGTAAGTTTCTCCATCTTGTCAGTTTCTTTGATAGGCAGGAAGTGTGCAGACTTGGTCAATCTATTGACGATGACCCATATGGTATCAAGTCCACCCGTTGTCTTGGGCAACTTGGTTATGAAATCCATAGTGATCCGCTCCCACTTCCATTCTGGAATCTCTGGTTGTTGCAGTAAACCAGAGGGCTTCTGGTACTCGACCTTAACCTTTGCGCAAGTAAGGCATTTACTTATGAAGGTAGCAATCTCTGCTTTCATATTAGGCCACCAGTATAGCTTTTTAAGATCCAGATACATCTTATCTGAACCTGGGTGGACGGAATACCGAGTGTTGTGCGCCTCGGTCATGACCAAGTCTCGGAAACCACCGTGTTTCGGTGTCCAGATCCGGTTCATGAAATATAAGGCTCCGTCACCCTTGGCTTCTAAATTCTTGTCCATTCCTCTAAGGGATTCACTCGTCACATTTTCAGGTTTCATGGCTTCAAGTTGGGCCGCCTGAATTTGCTTAGACAAGTGTGAATGGATGGTTATTGACAATGACTTGACTTTGCGACCAGAATATTCCTTCCGACTTAGGGCGTCTGCTACTACGTTGGCTTTACCCGGATGATAACGAATATCGCATTCGTAGTCACTGATTAGCTCGACCCACCGTCGTTGTCTCATGTTGAGCTCCTTCTGATAAAAAATGTGTTGTAAACTCTTGTGGTCGGTAAAAATAGTGCTTTTCGTTCCGTACAAGTAATGTCTCCAGATCTTCAGAGCAAACACCACTGCTCCCAGTTCAAGATCATGGGTCGTGTAGTTAACTTCGTGTGTCTTCAACTGTCTGGAGGCGTAGGCGATGACCTTACCTCGCTGCATCAGAACACACCCGAGCCCTTGATTTGAAGCATCGCAATAGACTACGAAGTCTTCTATCCCTTCGGGGAGGGATAGTATTGGCGCGGTGCACAAGGCTCGTTTGAGCGTTTGGAACGCTCTCTCTTGTTTCTCTTCCCAGTCAAAGGCCACGCCTTTCTGGGTCAGGGTTGTAAGGGGTTTCGCTATTCGGGAGAAGTTCTGAATGAATCTGCGGTAGTAGCCAACGAGGCCTAGAAATTGACGAATTTCAGTAGGCATCTTCGGTGCTGACCAGTTCTCAATGGCTTTAATTTTGGATGGGTCCATGTGGATTCCCTCTTCACTTACCACGTGTCCTAAGAATTCGACTCTTCGGATCCAAAATTCACATTTCGAGAACTTTGCATAAAGTTTCTCCTTTCGTAATGTCCCTAGAACTTGTCGCAGGTGATCGCCATGTTCTTCCTTACTTCGGGAGTAGATCAGGATGTCGTCAATGAAAACGATGACGAACTGATCCAAGTAAGGTCGGCATACTCTATTCATCAGATCCATGAAAACTGCGGGCGCATTGGTCAATCCGAATGGCATCACCACGAACTCGTAGTGTCTGTAACGAGTTCGGAAGGCTGTTTTCGGAACATCCTCCTCTAGTACTCGTAACTGGTGATATCCGAATCTCAGATCAATTTTGGAAAAATAGTTCGCCCCTTGCAGTTGGTCAAATAGATCGTCTATGCGAGGCAGAGGGTAACGATTCTTGACCGTCAGTTTGTTGAGTTCTCTGTAGTCGATATACATACGGAATGATCCGTCTTTCTTCTTAACGAAAAAGACCGAAGCTCCCCAAGGTGAGAAACTTGGTCTTATAAAGCCCTTACTGAGCAGTTCGTTAAGTTGACCAGAGAGTTCCTGCATCTCAGCTAGTGCTAAGTGGTAGGGCGACTTGGCTACTGGGGTAGCTCCTGGGACTAACTCGATTCTGAACTCGACCTGTCGTTGCGGAGGTAATCCAGGTAGCTCTTTTGGGAAAATGTCGAGGAAGTCGCTCACTACTGGAATGTTCTTTAGTTCTTTCATTTCGAGGCTCGTGTCGATGACGTGAGCAAGGAATGTGTGGTATTCTTTACGCAGATACTTCTGAGCTTGAATACTTGATATTATACGAAGACTCGCACCAGGTTTGTCACCGTAGACGATAAGAGTTTCGTTAGACGGGAGGTTTAGACGGACTGCTTTCTCGTAGCACATGATGTCGGCACGATGAAGACTTAACCAATCCATGCCAATGATAATGTCGAAGCTTTTTATTGACACCGGCATGAGGTCGATTGGGAATGAATGGTTATCTAGAGTTAGGGTACAACCTAAGTATATGTTATTCGTACTTTCAGTTTTTCCATTAGCCATTTCTACTGTGAATTGTTCCTTAAGTGTGTGTGGTTGTTGCTTAAGCATGCGAGCAAATTTATGGTTTACGAAGCTTCGCTCCGCACCACTATCGAACAGAATGCATGCATAGGAGTTATCGAGGAGGAACGTACCAGTCACCACTGTCGGGTCAGCAACTGCTTCCCTGTGGCCTATAGCTAGTACCCTCCCTACTCCTCCAGCATTCTTCGCTTTGGGGCAGTCCCTCTTAAAGTGGCCTGCTTCGCCACATCCATAGCAGGTCGGGCTCGCGCCAGAGCCGGGGACTTGGGTGATCGGTTGTCCCGGGAACTTACAGAAACGGACAGCGTGTCCTTTCCTGTTGCAGTTAGAGCACTGCATTTCACGGCAGGGACCGTTGTGGTGGAAGTTGCATTTGTTGCACTTGGGCAAACTTCCAGCATACTGCTTCCCCGGAGCAGTAGCAACAGCAGGGGTTACCGCGGCATGCACTGCCACAATTTTCTGCTTTTTGGCAGCTCGCTGCTTCTTCTTTTCGTCCCAGAACTTCTGCTTGGTGTCAGCGGGTTTGGAGGGTTCCAGAATGGCTAGGGTGGTTGTTGTTGCAGGGGTTTTGACTCCATGGTCAATGAGTCGCTGTTCCAGTCGCTTGGCACTGTCGAAGGTAGCGGGGTTTGATGATAGGACATTCCCCTGATACGGAGGCACTAGCCCCCATATGTACCTTTCGATCTTTTTCCCTTCAGTGGGAACCATATTGGGGCAGAGGGCCACCAGTTCGCTGAATCGGGCAGTATAAGCGACCACGTTGGTGCCCTTCATAGTCAGGTTCCAAAGTTCCTGCTCGAATTTCTGGACTTTGCCCCTCGGGCATTATTCCTCAATCATGAGGTCCTTCATCGTTTCCCAGCCCATGTCGTTGGCTACGACGAGGGTTAGAGCTTTAACGTGGTCGTTCCACCACGTTAGGGCCTTTCCCTCAAAGGTGCATGCGGCATATTTGACTTTGCTCGCAGCAGGGCATGAACAGATTTCGAAGACTGATTCAGTCTTCTCAAACCATTGCGAGAGGGCAATGACTCCGCCGGTGCCATGGAAAGACTTCGGCTTGCAATTGGTGAAATCCTTGTAGGAGCACTCTCTCGAGCGCACAGGGTTTTCAACCGGAATTGATTCAACATGGGTTCCACCTCTGCTGGCATCAGATGAGTGATACTGAGCCATGACAGTTGCCACTACTGCAGCTACGGAAGCATTCAGGGCTGCAGTATCGACGACCGGAGGCGGAGGAGGCGGTGGAGGTGCAGGGTTATTCCTGGGAGATTTGCGAGGAGGCATCTTTCAGCTATAAGTTTATAAAGATAAGAAAAATGGTAAGAATCAATTTGTAAGCAACATGAGAGTGACACATGGACTAATTAACCATATCCCAACAGTTGAATGAGTGTTTGAGATCACAACAAAGAATATTAGTAGGAAACACAAATGTACAGATTTTTTCCACAGATTAGATAGATGTCAATAATACTGGTATTACCGATGTAATAAGTTCAGGGAAAATCGACCTAACAGTAGGTCTTACATCATACCATACAGAAAAGTTTTGACAGTTCTTAGATTCCTAATTAGAGTACTGAAAGTTAGGAATATTTTATAGACAAGTGCTACTTAGAGCACAGATGTTAAAGGCTAATCCTTAACCAAAAGACAGAGATGTACTAGACATCATCTAACGGCGATGGGAATTCCTCGAGCGAGCCCTGAGGTCTGACACTTGACGAAACACCTCTTGAAGGTGTCGCTCCTGAGCCCTCTGACGGGCTCGAAGTTCCAAGACTTCAGCTCGGGAGGCAGCCATCTGTTGCTGTAGGGTTTCATTGGTTCTCCAGGTCCGTTCCATGTCTTCCTCAAGACGGCGGATGCGGACTGTGTTGACACCTGAGTTGGCATCAATCTCCATGACCCGGTCGATGGCTGCTCGACCTTGCTCAACATTACGAGCTATTATGCGGATAATGACGGGCAGAGCTCGGTCAGCAGAACCACCTTCACTAACGTTGTAAAAGCTTCGGTCCCCAAAGTATGGTAAGGGTTGACCCTGTTCATCACTCCAGCGATTCAAGTTGGTTGCCCACAAGGGAGTAGGACCTGGAAAAGCTGGTCGGGGGTTGTATTTCGGGGTTGACCTACTAGCGGTAGGTTGTTGACTTCAGGCTCGGAGTCGGATCCATCAGAAAAGCCTTTTGCGAGGTGATCATCCAAAGGGATTGGATGCTCATCTTCGGGCTCTTCTTCGATCCACCCGGCATTGCCTTCATTTGGAAAGTACGGGTCGCCATGATGGAATCCATCCATTTAAATCTACGCGAGAAGAGAGGTATAAGAATATAGTATACATGTAGCTAGTAGTACAAAATACACCTATAGTATTTTAAGTTTAAGTTCTACATATCTTCTTGTGGTATTGTTGGTAAGTTTTTAGACTTGTTAACACATCACAACCATTCTAGGGCATATGCTAATCACTCCTTGGACCAGCATAGTTGATCAGGCTATGCCATTCCCAGGACTGACCATACATCCCCGAGCTCACTTGTGATATTTAACAATCGTAATACTTTTGTTCTTGTCATTGTGACACTGATTTTAGTATGAATGCAGACTAGTATACTTAATTAAATATTTTAATATTTAAAGTATAGACTCTTGGTCAGAGTGCTTTAATCCCTAATGGGTTTATAGTTTAGTATATCTTTTAGGGGTTGATATATTTGATTCACTATAAACAATGCCCTGATACCAATCTGTCACACCCCAAAACCAAGAACGGCGGAAACGTTCCGGGGCGGAGGACGTCATGTAAATTATCACAACACAGTAAATGTAAATAAGCAAACAACATCATCCATTGCATTAAATATATAATTTTAATACAAGCGTGTTCTGTACAGTTATAGACACCAAAATTAAAGTAAATCAAAATAACAAGATGAGTCTTGGATGCGCTCCATCTTCTCAAAAGCTGGCCTCGGTACTTGTCTACTGATGACCTGAGAATACAAGTTATTTTGAAAGAGTTTATCAGCATTAAGCTGGTGAGTTCATAAGTATTTTAGTGTCGGTGTTTGCCATCCAAAAACGTTTGAACATGTCTCAAGTGTAAGTTTGTAAAATGTAAGTAAATGTTTGTAAGTGTTTGTACAAGTTTGAATCTCTCAGAAAAACCTATATTTTCTATTAAAGTAGCCTTCTACCAAGGCTTAACTGTTTTGTATGCTCGTTTGTTGTAAAAGTGTGTAATTTCCCAAGTGTAACTATCATTTAACAAAATATAGTTTGTACATTAATGTTTAAGTGAAATAATCACTAAATGTATGTAATGGGTAAATTATTGTAGTACTGTAGTGTTGTATTATAGGAACTACTGCTATACTAACTACCTTAAACCGGATTTATATTAAGGTATAATGTGATAAATTGCACCATACTATCGACTGGTAACAACGACATACGAATGCTCGTAATAACGGAATGACGTTTGGCACCCGCAGACCTGCAGGTCCGGCTGTAGCTAGCAGCAAGGTGTAGGATAGTCAATCCAGTATAGATCTATACGCAAACTCACGCTCTCCCTCCAAGAGAATTCTGGCTACAACGCAGGCCATGACATTTAAGGCATGCTCCGATACAGTGGATCACAAACGTATTCTTGTATATGTAATGTAATGAACTGTTCTAGTATAGTTGTATATGTTCTTCCTCTAGTATAGTTGTATATGTTCTCTGTCTAGTATAGTTGTATATGTTCTCTTTCTAGTATAGTTGTATAAGTTCTCTTTCTAGTATAGTTGTATATGTACTCGTAGTAATAAGTATTGACTCATGAATGAACTGACTCATTTATCTAGAAATTGTAGTAGTATGATCCTGTGTTACCCCGATGGTAACTTACTGATGATGTACTGATAAGTATGAATATGGAAGTACTTTTATGTCTATATATGTATATTTGATATATAACTAATATTGAAACGACCTTCGGACGGTTACCCGAAATCCCACCAGACCACATCCAAATCGAGAAAAAGGAAATAGGGCGGATGGCCTTCCTAAGCCCTTTAAACATTTCTTATATATCTATACATATATGGGCATGCAATTTATAAGAAGTAAAACAAAGTTTAATAAAAGCATTTGATAAGTAAAAAAGTTTGTAAAACATTTTGAAGTAAAACAATTTGATAAACAGTTTGAACAGTGATAAAATCATTAGTTTTCTAGTTATTAATCACATGTGATTAATGTAATCACATGTGATTGATGCAATAACTATAAGCATTAAACTTGTATTCCCCCCCCCATAAAAGTATTTAAAACATTTAAAAGTATTTCAAAGGTTAATTAAAGGGGTATGAACTCACTTGTGGTGAGTGGATTGGATTGTAGTGTCGGATACCGTGCTAGGTGGTTATCATATAATGAGCATATATATAACTAATTAGCCAAATAATAACTTAATGAAATAAGTTGGGATACTCAGGAACATGTAAACACTTTGTATAAGTGTTATAGGTCCTAATGGTTGCATCTAAGTTGCTATGGGACAAGGCTAAAGGGGCTTAATGTACCAAAGGGCCTTGTATAAGAGTTTACTACCCAATAAACCCCACACAAGGATTTTACGGTTGTAAACCCTTGAGTTTACGGCCGTGAACTCCAATCTTGGTGGTAATGTGTGTTTTGAAGTGTTATTTTGTTTCTAGAATAAGCCTAGCTTGGTGGTTTAATCCTTTGGGTAGTTTAGGGCATAGATAATACTCCTTTAAGGAGTTTACGGCCAAAAGACCATATCCCTTAGAGTTTACGGCCGTAAACTCTCATGGGATGGGTGTTTTAATTCTTTCAAGTCCCAAACACAACTAGGATAAATTCTAGGCATTTGTTTAAGGCTATGGAGGACCCTAGGCACACTTTGGTGCTCTTATTTGGTGTTTACGGCCCAAGAGTATTCCTTGGCCGTAAACCCCCTTTAAGGGGTGTTCTTGATGTGTTAAAGTCCCCAAATTAGCTAGAAGTAATTGAGGGTTAATGTCTAAAGCCTTTAGGAGTGATTAGGGCACATTTAAGCCCTTCAATTTGGTGTTCACGGTCCAAGAAACTCTTGGGCCGTAAACACCTAAAGCTTGGTGTTTTTGGAGTTTACTCCCCAAGAACGTTCATGGGCGGTAAACTCCCGAATCACATATATTTGACATACAATCTATGTTAATAAGCATAAAACAAGCATTATAACACAACTAGAGAAGTTTACTCACGATTTGGGATGAAAACCCGAAGATCCGTGAGAGAGAAAATGGCTTTTCTCTAGTTGGAAATGTGAATAATGAATGAATTTAGTTCAGAAATCTATTTATAGTCCTGAAATATTTTGGCAGAAAATATTTTTATTCCGGAATTGGACTCTAACATTATGAAGTTTTGAAATGCTCAAGTTTCACAAACCCATGAGCATCCACTCTCCTGATATCTCCTTAAACGTAAACCCTAATGTACACAAACTTATTTGGAAAAGTCTTAAATTCATTGAAACTGGACTAGCTTCTATTGAATAGCTAATGTTCGTACAAAATGGAAATTTCGAGTTGTCACAGCATATCATATATCTAATACATTCGTCAATCCTTGTATTAAAATCGTGTATATGAAAGGGACTATGAACTCACTTGACAAGATGATTATCGGACAACACTACGGCTCTAAATGTAATATTCTTCGGTGAAATCGGGATGCTTCCTTGAAAACCGGGCTTCTTGCGGGCAGAGTTTCGGCTCGGGAACTCTGTTTCTATAGATCTTTGGGACTTTGGGACTCGCTTCGGGTCTGGGGATGATATCAGGGCTTCGGGGGATATAACTTGCACGTAAAACGACGGAATAAGGAGTGAGAGGAAAGAAATTGGCAACCCTAAACGATTGGTCTCGCTTTCTATTTATTGGGGGCTGAAATCCTATGTCCACATCATGAGCCACAAGTGCTCACATCGTGAGCTCGATAGGTTACTACGTTCGTCATGGCCACTTGCCCTGGAAGGTTTCCATCACCTGCTCACGTCGTTAAGACTGTGCTCACGTCATGAGCTCTGACACAGGGGTTGATGTTCGTGCCCCGAACTTAAAAAATTCATATCTTTTGCATACGAGCGCCGTTTTCGATGTTCTTTATATCCACGCGTAGGTGATATTATGCTCTACAACTTTCATTTAGACTCCGTCAGCTAATTCGGAATTTAACTTTTATTATATTATTTTTTGTAGGCCGGGACAGGAAAACTCCGTTAGAAATTCATAACTCCTTCATCTGACGTCCGTTTTCGTCTGTCTTTTTACCGTTGCATTACTATCGACGAGATCTTTGATTCTCGTTTAGATTGTTTCGGCTAGAAATCAATCGATCTCATATTCGAACTTTGGGTTGCATACCGCTAAGTCAAAACTTCAAAAAATCATAACTTCCTCATACGAAGTCAGATTTAGACGTTCTATTTATGTATGCTCTCGGTTTAACGTATTCTACGACTTTCGTTTAGATCACTAAGGCTAAATATCACTCTATCGTAAACTTACTATTTACGTCATGTTGTGCTGTACCGGTTCTGTCACGAAACTTCGACAGGTAATAACTCCTTCGTTATAACTCAGATTTCGGCATTTTTTATATTTTTGGAATCCTTGTAACGACCACTGCAACTTCATGTATAGATATCGGTCTTATCTAATATTTTATTATTATGCTTATTCTGTTTATTAATTTATTTAAGTCACACAATTATGCATAAAACACATAATACTCAAAATAATACATTTTTATTAATTCAGAACGGTTTACAAAGGTTAACCTAGACTATTACATCATCATTAATTCCTAGCCTAGAAACACGGGTGTTACAATTCTCTCCCCCTTAGGATGATTCTGTCCCCGGAATCACACATCAACAAACAAATGCGGATAGCGACTCATCATGTCACTCTCCGTTTCCCAAGTGAGATTTGGCCCATTCGCATGTTTCCATCGGACAAGCACTAGTTCGACCATCTTATTTCGTAACTTCTTAGTCTTTTGGTCAATGATTGCCTCTGGTTCTTCAATTAACCTTTTGCTCTCATGAATTCTTAATTCAGATACGGGAATTATATTGGGAACTTTTCCCATGAACTTCCTTAAATAACACACATGGAAAGTGTTATGAATTCCATTCAGTTCTTCGGTTAATTCTAGCTTGTAAGCTTGGTTCGCAATCCTCTGAAGAACTTTAAACAGTCCAATAAACCTTGGACTTAACTTTCCCCTTTTTCCAAATCATATAAGTCCTTTCGACGGTGAGACTTTAAGCAAAACCAAATCTCCAACTTCAAAAGTTATCGGTCTTCGCTTGTTGTCAGCATAGCTCTTTTGACGATCCTGAGCTGCTAACATTCTCTCCCTAATTATTTCAACTTTTCAACAGTTTCATAGACTATCTCGGATCCCATAAACTGCTTTTCCCCAGCCTTAATCCAACAAGACGACGTACGACATTTTTTTTCTGTACATAGCTTGATAAGGTGCCATCTTTATGCTCGAGTGGAAACTATTATTGTAGGAGAATTCTACCAAAGGTAAATGTTCATCCCAGTTACCTTGGAATTCCAGGGTACATGCTCTCAGCATATCTTCAAGTTTTTGTATCGTTCGTTATCTCTGACCATTAGTCTATGGATAGTAAGTTGTACTCAAACGCAACTTGGTATCTAGTTCCTCTTGTAGACTTCTCCAAAATCGTGAGGTGAAACGACTATCACGATCTGACACAATCGTTAACGGAACAGCATGAAGCCTCACAATTTCCTTCACGTAAGAATTTGCAAGTTTATCCATAGACCATTTCTCATTGGCTGCTATGAAATGCGCACTCTTAGTGAAGCGATCAACGACCACCCAAATCATGCCGTGACCATTCTTTGTTCTGGGCAGTTTAGTTACAAAATCCATAGCAATGTCTTCCCATTTACCCATAGGCATAGGTAAAGGTTCTAAACTCCCATATGGTTTCTGATGTTGTGCCTTGACCCGCGCACATGTCACACACTGCACCACATACTTTACAATATCAAGCTTCATCATCGGCCACCGATAATAGGGTTTCAGGTCCCTATACATTTTAGTGTTGCCAGGATGAATTGGGTACATGGTTTTGTGAGCTTCTTCCATCAAAAGATCTCTTATTCCTCCTGAATTAGGTACCCAAATACGATCTTGGAATACCTTCAGTCCATGACCGTTTTTACCAAACACCAATGTTTTTCCCAAACGTTCCTCCTTCCGGTCATTCTTTTCATAAGCTTCCTCTTGAGCTTTCTTTATACTTTCCATAATGGTCGAGACAACTTTTATTCTCAACGCTCTTGGCCTTTTTCTTTCAAGACTGACTTTCCGACTGAGAGCATCAGCGACAACATTTGCTTTACCGGGATGGTGAAGTATCTCACA
Organism: Lactuca serriola; assembly: GCF_051521515.1. Lineage (NCBI taxonomy): Eukaryota > Viridiplantae > Streptophyta > Magnoliopsida > Asterales > Asteraceae > Lactuca > Lactuca serriola. Next base: position 160,686,746 of record NC_136409.1, read on the forward strand.
GTCATAGTCCTTAAGTAGTTCTAGCCAGCGTCGATGCCTCATATTCAATTCTTTCTTACTAAAGAGATATTGGAGACTCTTATGATCAGTGAAAAGTTTGCACTTCGTGCCATAGAGGTAATGCCTCCATATCTTCAAAACGAAAACTACCGCTGCCAGATCCAAATCGTGAGTGGGGTAGTTCTTTTCATGCTCCTTTAGGTGTCGAGACGCATGTGTTATCACATTTTCTCTTTGGGTCAAAACACAAACCAACCCGACCCTAGACGCATCGCTATAGACAACAAAGTCTTCAACTCCATTGGGCAGAGAAAGAATAGGTGCCTCTCATAGCTTCTTCTTTAGCTTCTCAAATGCTTCTTCGTGCCTATCGATCCAAGCATAAGTAGCTCCTTTGTGAGTCAAAGCTGTTAAAGGAGTAGCGATCGAAGAAAAGCCTTAGATAAACCTTCGGTAATATCTGGCAAATCCCAAAAAACTTCGGATCTCCGTGGGACTTTTCGGTTGTTCCCACTTCATCACAACTTCAATATTCGCTGGATCAACCATTATCCCTTCTTGGTTGACCACGTGACCCAAGAATTGGACTTCTCGAATCCAAAAATCACATTTGGAGAACTTTGCATATAGCTTCTCCTTCCTTAATACTTCCAACACTTCTCGCAAGTGTCTGCCATGCTCCTCTTGTCTTTTCGAGTAAATCAGAATGTAATCTATGAACACTATCACAGATTTATCAAGGAACGGTTTACAAACCCTGTTCATTAAATCCATGAATGTTGTTGGAGCATTTCTTAGTCTAAACGACATAACCAAAAACCTCGTAGTGTCCATATTGTGTTCTGAATGTAGTCTTTATTGTTGCCTTGTTCAGCTCTCTGTAATCGATGCACATTATTATACTTCCATCTTTCTTCTTCACGAATAACACCGGAGCTCCCTAGGGTGATGAAATAGGTCTAATGAAACCGTTTTCCAACAACTCTTGAAGTTGCATCATCAGGTGCTTCATCTCTGTCGGTGCTAGTCTGTAAGGTGATTTTGTTATCGGCGTGCTTCCTGGTAACAAGTCTATTCTCAACTCCACTTGTCTATCAGGCGGTAATCCAGGAAGATCTTCGGGAAATACTTCCCGATAATCACACACCTCTGGAATACTTTGCACCTCCTTTTTCTCCTTCTTTGCATCTATCACAAATGCCAAATATGATGTACATCCTTTGGCCAAACACTTTCTGGCTTTCATTAGCGAAATGATTCCATAATTTACTCTGCATTTGTCCCCGTACAACATTAATTACTCCTTCGGTCCCTGGTGGGTTTACTTTGACTATCTTCTTTCTGCATAATATCTCGACATCATTGGCACTAAGCCAATCCATTCCCAGCACAATGTCGAAACAATTTAGTTTGATAGACAATAATTCCACATGGAACATATTACCATTCAAGTCAATGAAGATGTTTTTCATGCGATGGAAAACAGGTATAAAGTTTCCACTAGCAACCTCGACTAATAAAGCATTATCTAGTCTATCGACAGGCAAAGCCAGTTTTCTACCAAATTCATGCGAAATAAAGGAGTAGTTGGTTCCAGAATCAAATAAAATTTGGGCAGGCAATTGTTTACGAGAAAGGTACCTGAAGCGACATCAGCTTCATCTTTCACAGCCTTAAGTGTCATCTGAAAGGCTCTCGCTTTTGGTTTTGGCGGAATATTGGGTCTAGCTGCCTCCTTCTTCTTCGGATAGTCTTTCAAAATGTGCCACTCTTCGTTACATGCCAAACATACTCTCTTGTTGGACGGACACTCGTTGGCGTAATGCCCCGTCTTTCCGCACTTATAGCAAGACACTTCCTCACTACATTTCCCAGAGTGCTTTTTCTTGCACTTTTCACACCATTTCGCTTCGCCTCCAAACTTCTTTGAATTAGACTTCGAAGATTTCTTTTTCTTGATGGAACTTGAAGTTCCTTCAAACTTTGTCTTATCACCAACTTCAACCTTGCTAGCGGTTCTTCCCTTGATGATGTCCTCAACAGACTTGGCAGCACAAATAGCTGCCTCTAAAGTATGTGTCTGACGTACTGGCACCGCGTAATCTCATGGGAGTCCCTTTACATATCAATCAACTTTCTTCAAATCATTTGGAACAATGCGAAAAGAAAACTCCATTTTGTCGTTGAATGCGTTAGTGTAATCATGGACTGACATGATGCCTTTTGTCAACGTCAAAAACTTGTTCTCCAACTCCAATAGATTTTGGGCCGAGAAGAACTTGCGCTTGAACTGCACCAAGAACTTTGCCCAGGTCAGTTGGAGTGACTCATTAGGGCTTAGGGTCTTCCCCAGAGTGTTCCACTAACGAACAGCTCCACCCCAAAACTGACGTACTGCGAAAGTGGTCTGCAACTTGCCTCTGCAGCCACACATCATGAAGGCTAGCTCCATTTCCGAGATCCAATCCATGACTCCGATCAGATCTTCCTTTCCAGTGAAGGTCGATGTTTTGCAAGTCAAAAAGTCTTTGTACTTGCATCCAGGTCCATCATTTCCTCCATCGTGGTTATATTGTCTAACTATCAGTGGGTTCGCTTGGCCAATGATCCCACTAAAGTTACCTCCTTCCAAATACACTTCATTCAACTCGATCTGTTCAATCGACATTGAAAGTTCTTCACGATTCTACCGAAGCAGGCGTCTAGTTTCATCCATTTGACGATCCAACATCGTCTGAATCATCAATTGTACACCAGCCATTGTCATTGGCTCAGGTGCTGCTGCTGCAACAGCTACTTGCTCAATTACAGGCGGTTGATTCCTGTTTTCGTTGACGTTTCCAACTCCGCTTCTCGTTCTTACCATTTTTGATCTATACACCGAAATAAGGTGAATTTAGATCCTCATTCTTGATAGATATTTAATCAGTCATATCACTCCGAAACGTTTACATGCTAGTTCTAATACCGTAGTCATACACTTAGAATCCTAAACACATAAGCTTTCAGATCCGGTTGGCAACTAACCGTAGATCTAAACAAATACTATCATATATGGTAAACATATAACATTTAGCACATAAAAGCATTTTAGGCAATTTTCCTAAAATAAACTAGTGCTCGTGTCTGAAATATAACAGACACTCATCTCACAATTGCACTTAGCATTATAAGTTTAATTCTAGAAATCCTACAAATTCCTAGTTTGCTTAAACTAATGCTCTGATACCAACTGTGACATTGCCAAATTCAGGCCAGAAAAGACCGGTTTCATTTATACTTTTAAAATAATTTCAGAGTAAATCCATCGATTTAAAAGAGTTGCGGAATTTGTCCCCAAAACAATACATGATAAAATAAGGTTTATCAAAGCATTTCTTAAAGAAATGTATTTTCATTGTATATCAAAACTCGGGATTGTAGAAGAATTCTATACGAGAAATCGATTAATTAAGAACAAGATTAATCAATGTAATGAACTCAGAAAGTAAATAAGACTTTGAAGTTCCTATTACTCTCAATAAGCTTGATTACAAAATGTAGACTACGAAATCTGGAAAACTCGTTAGTCTAAACCAAAGCTCAGTCCTTATTTATAGGGAACATGAGAGTACAAAAAATACTAAGTCTAGAACCTTTTCGCTTCGTACAAAAGTGACTTAGTAAATACATTACATACAAAATAGACTAAACACAATTCGACTCTTTACAAGACTCCGACCCTTACAATCTCCCCCTTTGTAAACTAGTCGAACTACTCAATTCGTGAGAATCTGACCAGCTAAGTGCATCATCCTTCATATCTCAGAATACCATGTTAAAACCTTCTTTAACTCCTTGTCACGATCGTTGTTTTTCGACTAGTTGCTCATACGAACAATAAAGTTCGTATATTGTGACGTTGTATATCTTTCGATCTCAACAACTTGAAATAGAAATCTCTTAGCCTTCCCTTTAGTGTCCTTCCCAGAAAACACTAAACCAAATGGTTTTAAACATATCTCTCCATCAGCATACTTTTTCAACTCAGCTTGTGTCTTCGAAAGTTCCATTATAACAGATACTTTCCTATCCATACTCGAAGCCAACTCTTCGTTAGTCAGGGCAAGACAATCATAATAATTTTCAATGAAGATTTTAATGTGAGGAAGACCTAGTCTGAACACTTCTTTGTCTGTAACCTTGAGTTGTGATGCCTCCATTTCTTTTAAAAGTAATGCAACTTGAATAAGATCATTCAAGTTCATTAGAGGGAAGTCTGCAACACTGAAATTGATTGCTTGATTGTTTGCACAAATCACATGATACCTGAAATTTTGTATCATGTCTTCGAACAAGACATCTTTCTTAATAGCAACTACTTTCTTGATCTCTATCAGAGACCACACTTCATCTTGCTCTTTTCCAAGTACAACATGAAAACGAATATTCATGTGTGTATAATCATCTGGGTTTTTTAATTTCTCACTAACCTTGTATTGATCAGTGATAAACATCATTTCATTTATAGGAAATTCCAACTGACAACAATCAATGTTAGCAATCGAATAGCTTTTCCTTGGCTTCTTTTCGAAAGCATACATATGATTGAATGCAACTCTCGATTCGATTGATTCAAATGAATATAACTTTTTGGGATCACCTTTGTCCATACCAGGTGGATCATTTTCTCTCAACCTCAGAATACTTTGAATATGCCTTTGAAGTTTGATTTCAGCCTCCATCTCTGCTTTCTTTTCTTCTTTAGACTTTTCGACTAGCACACCTTTCCCTTTGTCATTTGAATTTGGATTTGGTTTTAAGGAACTTGAACTACCCCCTTCTGTAGCCGAACCAATCACAATTCCTTTTGGTTTTGTAAAAGGTTTTGTGGTCCCAATTGTTGTTGAGATAGTATCAGACGTCATTGGAATTGAAACAGGAATTTGTGTAGAAAACACCTTTCCAACAACTTCCGAATCTACAGTTGTTATCTTCTCTCCTTCTCCCTGTCTATTCATATTTACTCCTTTGCTCACTTTCGTTTCTCCCCCTTGCACCCCTGTGACAACAGGTGGGGCATTCTGTGGCAACATTTGAGCAAACTTGGATATAGGAGCAACCGCCTTCTGAATAACCTGATCAAGTCAATTTATCTTCTGAGTAAGGAACTCAGGAGTTAAAAACGAAGTTGGAGTAGGCTTCGAACCAACTTCTTTTAACTCTTCAAGAAGAGCCTACAATTTCGCAAGCTGATTGTTGTATTCAGTTGCTTTAGATTCAAACTTCGGCCTTGAGTCTTGAAAAGTTTTGAGAAAATTTGTAACAGCCCCATCAATTATATCGACCTTTTTCTTGAAGTGAATTGGACTGAGAATTCATATTCATGAGTTCCTAAGAGACTTCCTTCTTCAACTCTTCCAGTTTCAAATTGACATCTTCACGAACCTTTTTGACATCTTGTACGAAGAGAATATGACGTTCCTTCGCAACAGCCTCCAAATCCTTTGAGGCCCCTTCAAAATTCCCTGCCTGAGTCTTGATACGAAGCTCACTATTTTGATCAGAAAGATCTATCTTCTTATGAAATCTTCGTTCAGCTGCCTTTATCATTAATTCAACTTCAAGACCCAAAACCGAATGTTTTGCTCCTGAATCAGCTTGGGACTGAAGAAGTGAGTTTAACTTCCTGTTCAAGATTTTGAACTGTTTTTCTGACATTAACATATGATCAGGATCTCCTCCTCTTCCGAATCAAAATGCAATTCGTCGAACGTTCCTCCAAAACCTCCTCCTTCGGTTTCATCATCGGAATGAGGTTTGGGTGTGTGTGTGGTTTGTGATGGAAAAAGAGTAGTAATTGGTTGTTGAAGGATACTTCAAACAGTAGAGATGAAGTAGAAGTGGAGATGGGTGATGGTAATGAAACAAACGGAGTTGAATTGATAGGTGGTAATGAAGAAGAACGAATAATAGGTTGTCAAAAGTCGACACTCATGGTAACATTTACCCCCGTATCAGATACGTTAGCAGTGACGTTAGAAATAGGAACCACCTCAGTAAATGAGTTGGTTACCAATATTTCGAGTGGAATGGTTGTAGTTGGAGAAATGGTAGAAACATTCGAAATTGAAGAGATTATAGGTGTTGAAGTTACCATAGGAGAAGTCGAAGCAATAGGAGTATCAAGAACAACTTCGTTGTCTGAGGAATCATCTCTTATTACAAGCTTTCGCTTGTACCATTTTTCTATGATGTGCTTCACAACATCATGAGCACGTCTCTTTTTGGATAACGGTGAAACAGGAGCAGGTATTTCACGAACTACCACTCCTTTACTGCTAACCTGAGTCTTACAAACCATTGGAGAGTCATCAGACGAAGTTTGTTTAGATGATTTCCTATGAATCCGTTTAAGAATTCCTGATTTTGAAGGAACAACTTCTTAAGAAGGCTGAGCTTCATTCTCTTCTACTTTCTTCTTATTATCACCCTCAACGTTCTTGGGCGAAGATTTCGACTTTGTAGCTTTTACAGGGTCCTCATCAGACTTTGTTTCCTTTGATGGCTTGCAAGAGCCAACTTCAATTTCAAGTAACACCCTGGTTTCGACATCGGGGTTTACCTTCTGCAAATACTTTACAAGAATTTTGTGTGTAGGATTCACTTTCTTGAGCATTGCATCTGGAATTCTTGCAACACTTGTAAAAATTTGCTCATCATCTTTAACATTCTTTGGAAATTGATACTTCGTAAATTCAGCAATGTCTTCACCCTGAGGAACTTGAATTCCCTCTTTCTCATACACTTTCTCCAAAATTAAACTCCAGTATCTAGCACAAGAAATTCCCTTAGCCACACTTGTACTTTCTAAGCTTTTCGTGAATTCTTTCCACAACTGAGTGGCATAATCCACACTCATGTCGTAATATAAACCCATGACCATAGCATACACTTCTTGTCTTCCCTTATCAAGACCCACTTTTCTTCCTGTTAAACACCGTAGAAAAATCCCAAACAAGAAATTCCAGATACAGGGAAGGCCAGACTTTTTGAAATCACTTATCTTTTCGAGTGGTAGCTGGTGACCTATCTCATTGAACATATACAAAATCTGAGGTTTAGAAGGTTTGAAAAAGGGTGTTGAATTGGGAAGCTCCAAGAACTGTGAGAACATCTTCTTGGTGAGACTAATGTGTTTTTCATTCAGTAAGTTGAAGTGAGTACATCAGTTCCTTTATTGAATGAAGCAGTGGATGCAGCCATAGATAACCAAGTTAGTGGAACTGCGAGAGATTTAAACATAACGGTGGCTCGAACTGATCTTTTCAATGCAACTATCAGCATCTTGAGATCTTATGGATACAAAGAGATATTTGATTCAACCTGATAGTTTGTACTTTGTATCTTCATCAAAGGTTGCGATGAAATTTCTTCAGTAGTGGAATTCTGAACAACAGCCATTTGAAAGTTGATTGGAAGCTTTCTAGAAAAAAATTAGGGCTTTTTTATCTTCTATGAATTCTTGAACGCGTGATTTCAAAAGGAAAGAAGATTTTCATTTTATAAGTAAGCCCAAAATAATGTGAACCGTTTGTCATTAAGAAGTAGATCACGTCATCCCTTGAAACGCGCACCAGTAGCTATTATTATAGCTATGTCAGATAAAGTTCCTTGAAAATAGGGCCAAGATACCAAATGGTTACTTTGAGACTGTTCGTGAGTACTTGTGGATAAGATCAAATGTTTCGGATTTGAGGTTGGGCTCATTTATTTTTGGGATTCGAAACGAAGTCATTTTCCAGTCTTGTGAAATCATCAGCCTAAGTTGGTGGTACTTAGAGCCTCAAGGATTTCGTGAGTGTAGTGATTCAATGGAAAAGGATAAGAAGCAAATTAAAAAAAAAAAATTGGATCTGTGATGTCAAAAATGTTGACATGAAAGAAGTTAAACCCCAGGAAAAGGTTCATTTGTTAATTATCAAGAGAGATAACTAACAACTTATGTATTTTCCCGTGAATTACAATCGAATACTTTTAGAGAAGTATCAAAGGGCTTCTTTTTCAAGGCTTCAATGGGTGGCTTATGAATTTCGTTACATATAAACCTAAACATAAGGTGAGTAATTGTAAACGAAATTACTTGTTTAACCAGTATAGTCAGTGACAAGTGGCTTTGTAAAATTTGTGAAAGTGACTAGAAAAGAAAAATTGATACTCACACTGAAATCACATTCCAGGAAAAATAGTTAAGATGGATTTCGTTGGGAAACAAATGTCGTGGGTTTCAACATTTGATCAAAACCACTCATACGAAAGAATGTGATATGGAGTATACGAAAGTTTGGTACAGAAACAAGTGTTTTGTAACAATCTGGAACAAAGTTCCCTGTCAATTCCTTATTAAGTTCGGATATTTGGGTTTCACTTGCATCACAGTCTCATGATTTAAGATCATTAAAACAGATTTTTGACATGTTTAAGTCACAATTGGTTTGATCAATGACCTCTTGAACATGTGTCTTTGTGTGTGAAATGTGTTAAGAAATTTTGTGATGAAAAAGATTGGTTAAGATTCGAATGTACCTCTATTATATATATATGAACCAATAGATAACTCTTAACTCTTTTGAGAAGAGTAAGGTAGCTCATTGGACTAATGCGAATGTAAGCCTAATTTTGAAGAAACTTTCGTATGATAAATTTCATTAAGGCTTTCGTAACACACATAGAGTCAGTTGAGGCTTGGGTCGACATGCAACAGTATGCTTCTAGGGACATCTTAACTACTACAAAGATTTAAGAGAATTACCTTCCTATAGAAACACAAGCATGACCCTTTGAATAATTTTCGTGAAAAATGTTCTTGAAGACCTAAAAAAAATAACAAAGTAACCCAAAATCTTTTTGGATTTTCTATTTTTGAAGACAAAAATATATATATATATATATATATATATATATATATATATATATATATATATATATAATTTTGAATTTTTTGAGAAATAAAACATGCAACAAAAGAATTTTTTTTTGATATTTTTGATTTTTCGAAAATTTATGCAAAGAAATAAAAATATTTTTGGTTTTTGAGTTGAACAAAATCTTAAATGAATGAAAAGAAATGATAGTACCAAACACGCGAAAAGTTTTAGTTTCAATATACAAAAACAAATCGTGTCGAAGCATCTTAACGCACAGTAACCTCTGAATGATTAAGACAACAAGCCTCTGAATCGACACCTTTTTCACCAACATCATTTCGCTAATTTTAATTTTGAGTATTTGATCCTGGTACCGAATTCGCATCTAACATTCCGAAACCTGCTAAAATTCTCACAAAAGATTTTTCATCAAGTGGTTTAGTGAAAATATCAGCAAGTTGATTAGTAGTTTTCACAAAATGAACTTCAATGTTACCATCTTCCACATGATCTTTTATAAAATGATAACAAAGAGCAATGTGTTTCGTTTTCGAATGTTGTACTGGACTATGACAAATGTCAATAGCACTTTGTGAATCACAGTACAAAGGAATCTTTTTAATATTAATTGCATAATCATGCAATTGGCTTTGAATCCAAATGATTTGAGAAGTGCAAGCAGCAACAGAAATGTATTCAGCTTCAGCAGTAGAAATAGCTACACAAGTTTGTTTCTTTGACTGCCAACTTACCAACTTCCCATCCAGTAATTGACATCCTCCCCTTGTACTTTTTCTGTCGAGAGTACATCCACCAAGGTCTGAATTCGAAAAGGCATAAATGAAAAATCCATATTTCAAAGGATACCACAATCCCAACGAAATTGTTCCTTTGAGATAACGAAAAATATTCTTTACAGCTGTTAAATGTGGTTCTCTTGGATTTGCTTGATACCTTGCACAATTACACACAGAAAACATGATATAAGGTCTACTTGCAGTTAAATAAAGTAGAGAACCTATCATGCTTCGAAACAAGGTAAGATCAACAGCAGGTGAATCTAACGAAGGTGATAACTTCGTTCCTACTGCCGTTGGTACTCTTAGCTTAGTGCTATTAGTCACTCCAAAATTTTCAAGCAAATTCTTCGTGTATTTTTCTTGGTTAATGAAAATTCCTTCTTTGCTTTGACGTATATTTACCCCAAGAAAATTGTTGATTTTACCCATCATGCTCATTTCGAATTTACTCTTCATCAAATCCTCAAATTCACTAGACAAAGTTGGGTCAGTAGAGCCAAAAATAATATCATCAACATAAATTTGAACAAGTATTAGATGATCTCCAACTTTTTTACGAAATAATTTGGGATCAACTGATCCTTGTTTAAATTTTGAATGTTTTAAGAAATTGGTAAGAGTTGCATACCATGCTCTTGGTGCTTGTTTTAACTCATACACAGCCTTATTTAAAATGTAAACATGATTAGGATATTCTTCATTAACGAAACCTGGTGGTTGTTCAACATATATTGTTTCTTCAAGCTCTCCATTCAAGAATGCGCATTTGACATCCATTTGATAAACATCAAAGTCTTTGTGTGCTGCATAGGCTAAAAATATTCGAACATCCTCGAGTCTGGCGACAGGGGCAAAGATTTCTTCATAGTTGATACCTTCTTGTTGCGAATAACCTTTAACTACAAGCCTAGCTTTGTTTCAAATAATATTGCCCTCTTTGTCAGTTTTATTTTTGAAAATCCATTTTAACCCAACAATCGAAACATCATTAGGTATTGGAACAAGTCTCCAAATCTTGTTTTGTTCGAATTCATCAAGTTCAGATTGCATAACAACAACCCAATATGAGTGTTCCATAGCAATCTTAACTGTTTTTGGCTCTACGAAATAAAAACATTAAACATGCAAAATTCTTGATTCATATTGAGTACCTCATTTTTCGCACGAATTTGAGCTCTTGTTAAAATTCCATCTTGTGGATTTCCTATAATTTGCTCTTTTGGATGATTCTTCGTCCATTTCTCAAGCGGTGGATATGTTGGATAAAATTTCAATGGTGCATCTTCATACATTTCTTCATTTTCAGTACCTACCATAGAAATATTATCATCAAATTCATGAAATTCATCATTTTGATCAATATTAATTGCATCTGTATCATCATGCTCCCCCTCACCATGATTATCATTTTGATGCTCCCCCACAAATTCATGATTCATACTACTCTTCTCCCCCTTGAAAGGATGCTCCCCCTCAACATTTAGAGGAATAGATGTATGCTCCCCTTCCATACGAACATCTAGCATACTTTCGCCATTTTCAGTAGTATCCGAAGTGAGTGTTGAATCATCCGTATGTTTTGATGATTTAGGTGTTTGATTATCATCGGCATGAACTTCAGCATCAATTTCCCTATCTGGAACACTAAAAATGAGATCATAATCAAAATCAATTGAATTATCATTCTCAGTTTGATTGTTTGATTCAGCAAGAATTGGTTTTTGTTCAAACTTTCTTTCTACTTGTTTAACATAGTAATCATCAAAGGTAAGATTAAAATTTTCTTCAACTTTGCGAGTTTGTTTGTTCAACACTCGATATGCAACAGAAGTATGCGAATATCCCAAAAATATACCTTCATCAGCTTTAGCTTGAAACTTCGAAAGATTGTCTTTAAGATTCATGATGAAACATCTGCAACCAAAAACATGGAAAAATTTTACATTACGTTTCCAATTATTTATTATTTCATAAGGAGTGATATTAAATCTTCTATGAATAAAAGAAGGATTCTGAGTAAAACATGTTGTTGAAACAGCTTCAGCCCATAGATACTGAGGAAGATTCGCATATGTAAACATTGTTCTTGCTGCCTTACACAATGATATGTTTCTTTTTTCAACAACACCATTTTGTTGTGGTGTATATGGTGATGAGAAATTATGCGAAATTCCTTTTTTAGTTAAGAACGAATCCAGCATCTTATTCTTAAACTCAGACCCATTATCACTCTTTATTCAACGAACATTATTTTTCAGACTCATCTCTATCTTTTTGATAAAATCAATCATTGTTTGAGCTACTTCAGATTTTAACCTGAGAAAAAAATACCCATGTGAAACGTGAAAAATCATCAACTATAACCAAAATGTACTATTTCTTGTTAATTGTTTCAACAGTCGAAGGTCCACAAAGGTCAATATGAATAAGTTCTAATGGTTAAACTACTGGTATACAAATACTGGTCTATAAACAAAAACATCTTCACATGTTCTCCAACTTATGCTCTCGTGCCACTACCTGTAATACAAAGAAACTGAGTGGGTCCGACTTAGGATCCTGGTGAGCATATAGGGTTTTCAACCCATAATAAATAGTAATATTTAATTTCACCAACCAACAATAACCCGATTACCCATTCCCGTTATCCTCACTTTACGTCCCTATGACAACAACTATTACAAGGGACCTAATCTACGATTTTCATCGGGACGGACACTACTGCAAAGAGGTTTCCTCAGCAATGAATGTCCTAAGGCAACCATGAGGGGGATAAAATACAGCAAATGAACACCCAAGTTCACTACACCTACAGGTTATGACCCCGCCAGCGTTCCACTGAACTGTCTACAAAAGTTCATGGTCGTCATCTATATTCTGTTGGACGAGTAGATCACAATCACATCGAGGCCTCTGATCATTTTTATTTCATCACACATCACTATCTACCCATTTTCTACCCAACATATTTGTAGATAAAATATAATTGTTTATATATAACTTAAAACCTGTAGAACATATTCATTCAATACTCATATCACATAACAAATAGTATATAATCACATAGCACGTATTTCATAGAGTATAATTCATATATGTGTATTATCAGAAAGCAACTACACACTTACTCATATCATATATCTAATACATTCGTCAATACTTGTATTAAAATCGTGTATATGAAAGGGACTATGCACTCACTTGATAAGATGATTAACGGACAGCACTACGGCTCTAAATGTAGTATTCTTCAGTAAAACCAGGATGCTTCCTTGAAAACCGGGTTTCTTGCGGGCAGAGTTTCGGCTCGAGAACTCTATTTCTCAGGATATTCGGGGCTTCGGGATTCGCTATGGGTCTCGGTATGATACCGGGGCTTCGGGGGTATAACTTGCACGTATAACGAGGGAATAAGGAGTGAGAGGAAAGAAATTGGCAACCCTAAACGGTTGACCTCGCTTTCTATTTATAGGGGTTGAAATCCTATGATCACATCATGAGCCACAAGTGCTCACGTCGTGAGCTCGATAGGTTACTGCGTTCGTCATGGCCACTTGCCCTGGAAGGTGTCCATCACCTGCTCACATCGTGAACACTGTGCTCACGTGGTGAGCTCTGACATAGGGGTTGAAGTCCGTGCCCCGAACTTTAGAAATTCATATCTTTCGTATACGAGCTCCGTTTTCATTGTTGTTTATATCCACGCGTAGGTAAGATTATGCTCTACAACTCTCGTTTAGACTCCATCGGCTAATTTGGACTTTAACTTTTATTATATTATTTTTAGTAGACCGGGACAGAAAAACTCCGTTAGAAATTTATAACTCCTTCATCGGACGTCCTTTTCGTCTGTCTTTTTACCGTTGCATTACTATCGACGTGATCTTCGATTCTCGTTTAGATTTTTTCGGCTAGAAATCACTCGATCTCATATTCGAACTTTGGGTTGCATATCGCTAAGTCGAAACTTCGAAAAATCATTACTTCCTCATACGAACTCAGATTTAGACATTCTATTTATGTACGCTCCCGGTTTAATGTATTCTACGACTTTCGTTCAGATCGCTAAGGTTAAATATCACTCTATCGTAAACTTACTATTTACATCATGTTGTGTCGTACCAGTTCTGTCGCGAAACTTCGACAGGTCATAACTCCTTCGTTATAACTCGGATTTCGACATTCTTTATATTTTCGGAATCCTCGTAATGACCACTACAACTTCATGTATAGATATCAGGTTTATCTAATATTTTATTATTACGCTTATTCTTGTTCTTAATTCATTTAAATCACACAATTAAGCATAAAACACATAATACTCAAAATAATACATTTTTATTATTTCACAACGGTTTACAAAGGTTAACCTAGACTATTACATCATCATTAATGTCTATCCTAGAAACACGGGTGTTACAACTAACACCTGACCTTCCTGAACTAAACTCATTGATGAGGAAAGGCGTTATATACCCTCACAATTGTTCACATTTCCAACATACATACTACCACTGGTGATCTCAATCCGTCCATGCTCATGCTCCATCTTGAACCCATGCTTTGTCAAACATATCTACTGAAACAAATACCTTCGAGATAGCTAACACATGTAGTATATCTTGAAGGTTAACTAAACAAACATACATGGTTAACTAAACGAACATATCTGAACTTAAGGGTAACCCCACTTCTTCTACCTCTACCCAATGTGCATCCAAATTTACCATAACTGTCCCCAGTGTCATAGCACGATAAATACTGAACTGATATCGTTGCCTATAAACATGACTTAATGGCTACTATGTCAACAAAGAAATGATTTGCTTTATGTAGATGTGTGCTTTTTGCTGGACATTGGTCTAAAGAGAATGATTATTATGAAGTATTTTCATGAGGAGTCTGAGATTCAGATTGATTTTCAAAAATCTATTCTTTATGAGGTGGGGGTCTCAAAGGCCATGGTTTGAGAGTTAGCTATGATGGTGAGTTGTGAGGCGGGCTAGATGTCGTTTAGTATATTGGGGTGTTGTTGGGCTTAATATGTCAAAGATAGTGAGTTGGGATCCCATTTTTGAGAAGTTTAAAACAAGATTAATATGTGGAAGGCAAAAATGTTTTCTATTGGAGGTCGGTACATGCTTATTAGATCGGTGTTGAGCTTGGTGAGAATTTATTATTGTTTGATTTTTAGGGTGTAGAATTGGATGAAAGATGGATTTCCTGGGTGCTGTGGGACTCGGTGTTGGTGGCTAAACAAATTGGAGGGCATAACATTGGTAGTCTTGTGGCATTTATGATTCTTTGCTCTTGAAATGGTGATGACACTTTGCTAATAATCCAAATAGTTTATGCATTAAAGTTGTTAATTCGATTAATGGTAAGTCAGGTTGCTTTGTGGTAGGTACTAGAGGCTTGGTTGTTAAAGGTGTTTTGGCATCGACTGCGGCCTTTGTTTTAAAGCTTCATGAAAAGTGTATAATCCCTTTGTCAAGTTTAATAAGGACGGTGGGGGTGGTAGAGATATGTTGTTTTGGAATGAAGTATGTGTTTAAGGTACTGAGCTACAATATGTCTTTGCTAGACTAGTGGATTTAGAAACGGAAAATGATTTTTCTATTGCTGATAGACGGGTTGATAATGATTGGATTTAGAGGTGGAGAAGAGAACAAGGAAGGTGCCGAGATATCTCAATTTGAGAGTTTGAAAGTGTTGCTGGTAGATAGGTTGTTTTCTGATTCAAATAACTAGTTTTGAGATTTGACTAACTAGGTGGAGTTTATAGTTAAATATATTTTTCTTTTTATAAATGATAGTATCTTATCCATGGTACATGTGAAATGATGTGGAATAATTTAATTCCAATCAAGGTGAATGTTTTTTTGCTGGAGACTCATTTTGAAACATCTTTTGACAAAAGATAACATTGCTTCTCATGGTATTGATATTCCTCGTTTGTTTTTCCCGATTGTGCCAACGATATGGAGAATGCTAATCATGCTTTTCTAGAGTATCAGGGTGAAAAATTAGTGATGCTGAAGTTGGGTTAGTGATGTGAGATGAACCTTGCTTCTCTGTTCACGGTTGATGATATGAAGTCCATGTGTCATCAATTTGATTGTCGTTGGCTCAGATATCTATGTTGGATGCAACTATCTCTACGGCTTAGTGGTGCTTATGGAACTTTTTGAAAAAAAAAATGCATTTTTGATTGGACTAAACCGAATAAGAACATCAACTTTTAATGACATCATTATTATTATTTTTTGGGGTTAGTCTTAGAAAACAAATTTCTTATTGAAATTTATGGCTTCATAATCCAAATTTATATTTTGACGTAATAGTTTCGATATTTTCAAAAAATATATTTTGAACGTATTTTCAACCCACAAATAATAATAAATTTATTAATTACATCGACCAATAATAAATTTATTAATTTCATCAAACCAATAATAACCCTGATTACCCATTCCCGTTATCCTCACTTTATGTCCCTAAGCACCTCTATAAGGGACCTAGTCTAAGGATTTTATCATCGGGATGGACTTTACTGCTAAGGGGATTCTTCAGCCATATATGTCCGTAAGGCAACCATGAGGGGGATGGAGTACACCGGTGAACATCAAGCCCACAAACGTCTACAGGTTGCGAACCTGCTAGCGTTCCACTGGACTATCTAGAAGAGTCTGTGGTCGTCATCCATACTCTGCTAGATGACTTGAACAACAACAACATCGAGGCCTCACATCAATTTATCACACATCAACTATTTCATCTACCCATGTTATACCCAACATATTTGTAGATAATATATATATATATATATATATATATATATATATATATATATGTATATATATACAGTTTAAATCATTTTAAAACTTGTATAAACATTCATTAAACAACCATCTCAAATAAACAATCAATATATATACACATAGCACGCATTTATATAAAATACTTCATATCTATGTGTAAGATGAAAGTGACTATACACTCACTTGATTTGATGATAATCGGGCAACACTTCGTTTCCTAAAATGATCGTTTGTGATAAAACCGGGTGCTTTAATGAAAAACTGGGCTGTACGAGGGTCGGAGCTTCAAAACCGAAAAGATAAAATTTTCCGGGTCTTTGGGCACTTCAGGACGTGTTTCGAGTGTTGGAAATGATACCGGGGCTTCGGGGGAAAGTCAAAATAGTCAAAATATAAGTTTAGGGGTGAAAAATGCCAATTTTCCAATTCTAGCCGGGAGATCTCGCAACACCCTATTTATAGGGTGCGAGACCGAAGTTTGAATGGCTAAGAAGGATCCACGTAGCAGCTGCGATGCTCGGACCTGGAGGGGAGACGTGGCTCGTGCGAGCATCGGACACGCGAAGGGCAGGTGGCGCGCATGCGAGGGGCCGGGTGCAAGGCTCGGAAGTGTGACACGGGCAAGGCGCATTGGGCCAAGGCTCTGGGCGAATCGGACTGCGACGCGTGTCGAACACAAGGCGTGATCTCGCGAGGGTGACGTGGCCGAACCCCAGCCATGCGAAATTCCTCGGATTTCGGACTTTTCATGATTTTTGTGCCCTGAAATTCTAAAATCCATAACTTTCACATACGGTCTCCGTTTTCGACGTTCTTTATATACACGCATAGGTAAAATTACGCTCTACAACTTTCGTTTAGACTTCGTCGGCTAATTTTGACTTCCGTTTTTTACGTTCATCCGACGTCCGTTTTCGTCAGTCTTTTTACCGTTGTACTACTATTGAAGAGACCTTCAATTCTTGTTTAGGTTGTTTCGGCTAAGAATCACTCGATCTAAAATTCGAGTTTTAGCTGTCTACTGCTAAGCTGGAACTTAGAAAAATCATAACTTCCTCATACGAAGTCGGATTTGGACGTTCTTTTTATCAAAATTCTTGGTTTAACAAATACTATGACTTTTGTTTAGATCGCTAAGGCTAAAAAGCACTTTATCGTAAATTCACTTTTTACGCTTCCTGGTGTCATGCCGGTTCCGTCACGAAACTTCGGCAGGTCATAACTTCTTCGTTATAAGTCGGATTTCGGCGTTCTTTATATCTCCGGAATCCTTGTTTCGACCACTACAACTTTATGTAAAAATATCGTCTTTATCTAATATTCATTTTCAACGCTTATTTTTATTATTAATTAATTAAATCATAATAATTAAGCAAATAAGCACATAATTCACATAATATTCACATAATTCCTCTTTATTACTTCAACATGAGTTACAAAGGTTGACCTAGACTACTACACCATTATTAACGCTTTAGCCCAGAAACACGGGCGTTACAATTCTCTCCCCCTTAGGATGATTTCGTCCCCGGAATTACACATCAACAAACAAATGCGGGTAGCGACTCATCATGTCACTCTCCGTTTCCCACGTGAGATTTGGCCCATTCGTGTGTTTCCAACGTACAAGCACTAAATCGACCATCTTGCGTTGCAAATTTTTAGTCTTACGGTCAATGATTGCTTCTGGTTCTTCAATTAACGTCTTGCGTTCATCCAGTCTTAACTCAGAAATTGGAATTATGTCTGGAACATCTCCCGTGAATTTCCTCAAATAACAGACATGGAAAGTGTTATGAATACCATCTTGTTCTTCTGGTAGTTCTAGCTTGTAAGCTTGATTCCCAATCCTCTAAAGAACTTTAAACGGTCCAATAAACCTTGGACTCAACTTTCCCCTTTTACCAAATCTTATAAGTCCCTTCCACGGTGAGACTTTAAGCAAAACCGAATCACCAACTTCGAATGTTATCGGTTTTCTTTTCTTGTCAGCATAGCTCTTTTGACGATCCTGAGCTGCTAACATCCTTTCCCTAATCACTTTCAGCTTTTCAGCAGTCTGATGGACTATCTCGGGTCCCATAAACTGCTTTTCTCCAGCTTCAAGCCAAAGCGTGATAAGGTGCCATCTTGATGCTCGAGTGGAAACTGTTATTGTAGGAAAATTCTACCAAAGGTAAATGTTCATCCCAATTACCTTGGAATTCCAAGGTACATGCTCTCAGCATATCCTCCAGTTTGAATCGTTCGTTCGCTCTGACCATCGGTTTGCGGATGGTAAGCTGTACCCAGACACAATTTCATACCCAATTCCTCTTGTAAACTTTTCCAAAACCTCGACGTGAAACGACTATCACGATCTGATACAATAGTTAAAGGCACACCGTGAAGTCTTACTATCTCCTTCATGTAACCATTGGCAAGTTTATCCATAGACCATTTCTCATTGGTTGTTACGAAGTGTGCACTTTTCGTAAACCGATCAACGACCACCCAAATCATGTTGTGACCATTCTTCGTTCTGGGTAGTTTAGTTACAAAATCCATGGTGATGTCTTCCCATTTACCCATGGGTACAGGTAAAGGTTCTAAACTCCCATACGGTTTCTGATGTTGTGCTTTAACTCTCGCACATGTCACACACTCGGCCACATACTTAGCAACATCGAGCTTCATCGTCGGCCACCAATAGTAGGGTTTCAGATCCCTATACATTTTAGTGCTACCAGGATGAATCGAGTACATGGTTTTGTGGGCTTCTTCCATCAGAAGATCTCTTATTCCTCCTGTCGTAGGTACCCAAATTCGATCTTGGAATACCTTCAGTCCTTGACTATTTATACCGAATACTAACGTTTTGCCCAAACGTTCTCCCTTTCGTTCATTCTTCTCTGAAGCTTCTTCCTGAGCTTTCTTTATACTCTCCACAATTGTTGAGACAACTTCAATTCTCAACACTCTTGGCTTTTTCTTTTCAAGGTTTACCTTCCAACTAAGTGCATCAGCGACAACATTGGCTTTACCGGGGTGGTAAAGTATCTCACAGTCGTAGTCCTTAAGCAGTTCCAGCCAACGTCGTTGCCTTATATCCAATTCCTTCTGATTAAAGAGATATTGGAGACTCTTATGATCAGTGAACATTTTGCACTTTGTGCCATAAAGATAATGCCTCTATATCTTTAGGGCGAATACTACCGCTGCCAACTCCAAATCATGAGTGGGGTAGTTCTTTTCGTGCTCTTTCAGTTGTCTTGATGCATATGCTATCACCTTATCCCGTTGGTTCAGAACACAACCTAACCCAACTCCAGATCCATCACTATAAACTGCAAAGTCTTCAACTCCTTCTGGCAAAGAAAGAATTGGTGATTCACATAATTTCTTCTTTAACTTCTCAAAGGCTTCCTTATGCTTTTCACTCAAAGTATAAGTAGCTCCTCTGTGGGTCAAAGCTGTCAATGGAGCAGCTATCGAATAAAAGCCTTGGATAAACCTTCTGTAATATCCATCTAATCCCAAAAAGCTTCGGATCTCTGTGGGACTTTTTGGTTGTTCCCACTTCATTACAGCTTCTATTTTTGCTGGATCAACCATTATTCCATCTTGGTTGACCACATGACCCAACAATAGGACTTCCTGGATCCAAAAATCACATTTGGAGAACTTAGCATACAAATTCTTCTTTTTCAATACTTCTAACACTTCTCGCAAGTGTTTACCATGCTCCTCCTGGCTTTTCGAGTAAATTAGAATGTCAGCTATGAACACTATCACAGATTTATCGAGGAATGGTTTACAAACCCTATTCATCAAATCCATGAAGGCTGCTGCAGCATTGGTTAGTCCAAATGACATAACCAAAAACTCGTAGTGTCCATATCTTGTTCTGAAAGCCGTCTTCTTAATATATTGCTCTCTCACTTTTAGCTGATGATATCCTGACCTTAGATCGATCTTCGAGAAATATCTCGAACCTTGCAACTGATCGAACAGGTCATCAATCCTTGGCAACGGGTACTTGTTCTTTATTGTTGCCTTGTTCAGTTCTCTGTAATCAATGCACATTCTCTTACTCCCATCTTTCTTCTTTACGAATAACACAGGAGCTCCCCAGGGCGATGAACTAGGTCTAATGAAACATTTGTCCAATAATTCCTGAAGTTGAGTCATAAGCTCCTTCATCTCCGTTGGTGCTAATCGGTATGGTGCTTTTGCTATTGGTGTTGTTCCTAGTAACAAGTCTATTCTAAACTCCACTTGTCTATCAGGGGGTAATCCAGGAAGATCTTCGGGAAAGACTTCCGGAAAGTCACACACCACTGGTATCTTCTGCACCTCCTTCTTTTCCTTCTTAGCATCAATAACAAACGCTAGATATGATGTACATCCCTTGGCCAAACACTTTCTGGCTTTCATTGTGGAGATGATTCCAGAACTCACTCTGCGTTTGTCCCCATACACCATAAATGACTCTTTCCCTTGCGGGTTTACTTTTACTATCTTCTTCCTACACAATATTTCAGCATCATTGGCGCTAAGCTAATCCATTCCCAGCACGATGTCGAAACCATTTAATTCAATAGGCAATAATTGCTTGTGGAACTTATTCCCATTTAAGTCTATGAAGATGTTTTTCATGTGATGGCTAATAGGTATAAACTTGCCACTAGCAACCTCGACTATTAAGGCATTATCTAGTCTATCAACAGGCAAAGCTAGTTTTCTACCAAATTCATGCGAAATAAAGGAGTAGTTGGCTCCAGAATCAAACAAAATTTGGGCAGGCAATTCGTTTACGAAAAAAGTACCTGAAGCGACATCCACTTCCTCCTTTGCAGCTTCAAGTGTCATTTGAAAGGCCCTGGCTTTTGGTTTTAGTGGGAGATTGGGCCTTGCTTCCCCTTTCTTCTTTGGGCAGTCCCTTGAGATGTGCTCTTCCTCACCACACCCATAGCAAACTTTCTTGATGAGGGTGCATTCATTGGCATAGTGCCCGGGCTTTCCATATTTAAAACATGTGACCTCTTCGCCACATTTCCCATGGTGCTTCTTCTTACATTTGTCGCACCATTTGGCTTCTCCTCCTCCTCCTCCTCTCGAACCAGATTTCGAGAATTTACTTTTCGTGTTGGGCCTCGAAGGTCCCTCAAACTTCCTCTTCTCACCAACATCTGTCCTCTCCAGACCCTTCTCCCTAATCTGGGTCTCAACATTCTTATCAGCCTTGATGGCGGCTTTCAATGTGGTTGCTTGCTTAACCATTAGACCAAAATCCGCTGGTAAACCATGTGCAAACTTGTTGACCTTAGAGAGTTCAGTTGGAACTAGGTAAGGAACAAGCTTCATCTTTTCCGTAAAACTAACAGCGTATTCAGTAACACTCATCTTTCCATTCTTTAAATTCTGGAACTCATTATTAATTTCCAGAAGATCCTGCTCAGAGCAGTACTGCAATTTCAGTTGTACCACAAAGTCTTCCCAAGACATCTTACTAGCTTCTCCCTTGGGCATCGAATCAGCTAGTAACTTCCACTGGCTAAATACACCAGATTTTAACAGAGGAATTGCAAGTGCGGTCTTCTGTTTGTTTACATGCTAGTTCTAATATCATACTCGTACGTTTAGAATCCTACACACATAAAGTTTCCAGATCCGGTCGGCAATAGACCATAAATCCGAACAATTAATGACATATATGGTAAACATATAACATTTAGCACATAAAAGCATTTTAGGCAACTTTCCTAAAATATACTAGTGCTCGTGTCTTATATATGGTAGACACTCATCTCTCAATCATCACTTAGCATTCTAAGTTTAAGTCTAGAAATCATTCAAATTCCTAGTTCGCTTAAATTAATGCTTTGATACCAACTGTGACACCCCCATTTTCACGGCCATAAAAGACTGGTTTTGTTTATACTTTATTTCAAAAATAGAGTAACCTTTTAATAAAAGAGTTGCGGAATTTGTCCCAAAACAATAATATGATAAAGATTTATCAAAAGCATTTCCTTATAAATGTATTTCATCAACAGACTTGGGATGTCATGTTCGATACAGTACATAAGTATAAACAATACAATATAAGCCTTACTACATTATTTCATATCTACAGGCCTATATCCGTAATCCCTCATCCCAACACATCACAACTATGCTCGAGCGCCACTACCTGTAATACATAAAACTGAGTGGGTCAGGCTTGGGAGCCTGGTGAGCATATAGGGTTTTCAACCCACAAATAATAATAAATTTATTAATTACATCGACCAACAATAAATTTATTAATTTCATCAAACCAATAATAACCCTGATTACCCATTCCCGTTATCCTCACTTTATGTCCCTAAGCACCTATATAAGGGACCTAGTCTAAGGATTTTATCATCGGGATGGACTTTACTGCTAAGGGGATTCCTCAGCCATATATGTCCGTAAGTCAACCATGAGGGGGATGGAGTACACCGGTGAACATCAAGCCCACAAACACCTACAGGTTACGAGCCTGCTAGCATTCCACTGGGCTGCCTAGAAGAGTCTATGGTCCTCATCCATACTCCGCTAGATGACTTGAACAACAACAACATCGAGGCCTCTCATCAATTTATCACACACCAACTATTTAATCTACCCATGTTATACCCAACATATTTGTAGATAATATATATATATATATATATATATATATATATATATATATATATATATACAGTTTAAATCATTTTAAAACTTGTATAAACATTCATTCAACAACCATCTCAAATAAACAATCAATATATATACGCATAGCACGTATTTATATAAAATATTTCATATCTACGTGTAAGATGAAAGTGACTATAAACTCACTTGATTTGATAATCGAGCAGCACTTCGTTTCTTAAAATGACCGTTTTTGATAAAACTGAGGGCTTTAATGAAAAGGGCTCTGCGAGGGTCGGAGCTTCAAAACCGAAAAGATAAAAAAATTTGGGTCTTCGGGCACTTTGGGACGTGTTTCGAGTGTTGGAAATGATACCGGGGCTTCGGGGGAAGTCAAAATATAAGTTTAGGGGTGAAAAATGCCAATTTTCCAACTCTAGCCGGGAGATCTCGCAACCCCCTATTTATAGGGTGCGAGACCGAAGTTTGAATGGCTAAGAAGGATCCACGTAGCAGCTGCGATGCTCGGACCTGGAGGGGAGACGTGGCTCGTGCGAGCTTCGGACACACGAAGGGCAGGTGGCACGCATGCGAGGGCCCGAGTGCGAGGCTCGGAAGTGTTACACGGGGCGAGGCGCGTCGGACGCGCATTGGATCGAGGCTCTGGGCGAATCAGATTGCGACGCGTGTCGGACACGAGGCGTGATCTCGCGAGGGTGACGTGGCCAAACCCCAGCCATGCGAAATTCCTCGGATTTCAGACTTTTCATGATTTTTGTGCCCCGAAATTCTAAAATCCATAACTTTCACATACGGGCTCCGTTTTCGACGTTCTTTATATGCACGCGTAGGTAAAATTACGCTCTAAAAATTTTGTTTAGACTTCGTCGGCTAATTTTGACTTTAATTTTTATATTATTATTTTTAACAGACCGGGACAAGAAAATGCGTTAAAATTTCATAACTTCTTCATCCGACGTCCGTTTTCGTCAGTCTTTTTACCGTTGTACTACTATTGACGAGACCTTCAATTCTCGTTTAGGTTGTTTTGGCTAAAAATCACTCAATCTAAAATTCAAGTTTTTAGCTGTCTACTGCTAAGTTGAAACTTAGAAAAATCATAACTTCCTCATACGAAGTTAGATTTGGACGTTCTTTTTATCAAAATTCTCAGTTTAATGAATACTATCACTTTTGTTTAGATCGCTAAGGCTAAAAAGCACTTTATCGTAAATTCACTTTTTACGCTTCCCGGTAACGTGCCGGTTCCATCGCGAAACTTCGACAAGTCATAACTTCTTCGTTATAACTCGGATTTCGGCGTTCTTTATATCTCCGGAATTCTTGTTTCGACCACTACAACTTTATGTAAAAATATCGGCTTTATCTAAAATTCATTTTCAACGCTTATTTTTATTATTAATTAATTAAATCATAATAATTAAGCAAATAAGTACATAATTCACATAATATTCACATAATTCCTCTTTATTACTTCAAAATGAGTTACAAAAGTTGACCTATAGTATTACACTATTATTAATGTTTTAGCCTAGAAACACGGGAGTTACAATAAGTGATGAGGATTACTATTATTATTATTATTATTTATTTATTTTTATTGTTATACATAAAAGGGAAAATGAAATATACGTAGATACGGTGGAAGTACATGTAATCTTCTTAGTGGGTCCCTTTTCTGTCGGTGGATCGGATATGGGTGTTTGGGAGGGGTCATGAATTATTATTTAAGATGGATCACATGGCAACCCCAATGAGCATGTGAAAGCGACATATCCAGAACGCCGCCAAAAAATCGGGTCGACCCGTTCTGCTATGGAAAAAGCGAATGAAGAGTTGCCACATATGGCATATGGGGTTTGAACGAGGAAGAAATGGTTATAACTATAAGAACTATCTTCAATTATTTTTATCATAGTTTTTTATTTAAAAATGTTTATGTATTAAATTTTAATGATAATATTTATTTAAAATATAACATATTTAATAAACGTCTAAATAAGAATATTTTATAAAATATATTAGATAGATGTTAATCAATAAATTAAATTCATAAATAAACTATTAAAAGAATTTTACCAGAAGAAATCATTCAACTAGAGACCAAAATTAGTACTCTCTGTAGTGATAAAAATATAATAATATAAATTTATCATTGAAATGATTTAAGGTTATGGCCTATATGACATGTAGACCAATTAATTTTTTTTTGTTCCGCAAAATTACTTGGAAGCTAGAAACTTGTAGTTAAAAACTGAAAGTTATAATTTTTATTTGTATATAAATGTTTGACAAACGTAACTGTAATATTTAAAGATATAAAATCACAAAAAATGACTTATCTAAAACACTATTGATTTTAAAAGATGATAAAGTTAATTTACAAAATTATAAAATAGTTTTTTGTTAAACACCATTGGAAATAACTTTCGGATTTGGAGTTTTTTGTTTTAGTTAAAGCTACAAAATCCAATTGTCGAATGAAGCTTTTTATTTTTCGAGTTTTTTCTTAAAAGCTAAAAGTTAAATGTTCGCAAAGGCTATGTGCCGAACACACTCAAACTAGAAAATTTTCATATTGGATTTTCAGATATTCAGTTTTAAACATCCCTGATAGTATTATGTATATTTTTTTTACAATGACTAATACAGTCCCCTAATCGTATTTTATAATCTGCTAATTTTTACACAACAAGACTCGACCACTTGGAGAGGTGCACCTTTCAATCACATCAGATACAACTGACTATATTTTTATGTCCATATATTTTTACAAGAGTAATTAAATATATTTTTACTTTTTGTTTATACCTATCTTCTTACTCATATAAAATAATATAATATTAAATCTATTAATTTTCTCTATTAATTTCATATCTTAATTTGAACACTTGACTTATCTAGTAAATAGAATATAAATAGGAACAAAATATAGGAGAATATTTTTTTTTTCAGGTTACTAATTTTTTTTACTTCTTTTTCCAATATAAATTGAAATAATTTTAATTTTCTACATGAATATATTATAACTAATATACTTAATATCAACATATATCATTCAAATTAAAACGTAAAAGTAACATAAACATAATTAAAACATAATAATAAAAATAAAAAATAATTGTTTTTATTAAAACTGATTAACATTTTACCAATGAATCCATATACAATTAAAATTGATTCACATTTAGTCCATGAATTCGGTAGAAATAGATTCATTTGATCTACAGATTCATATTGAAAAGAGACATGGTTGGTATATTCCGAAAAAAAAAGGAAAATATGGGACACTGTATAGCGGAGTAGGGAGGGGGAGGTAGCGGTATTCCCACAACCCAATGTAGGTCACATAAACCTCCATGTATTTTTCCCTTTCTCCATACCCCAAAGCCTTAACATCAATTGCTCATATAATTTTGGTGTGAAATATTAATATAACATTGAGTTTATTTTTTTTAACACAATCTAATATACTCTTAAGCTAAATCATATTTTTCATCTATGTCCCAAACAAACTTGAACCCACAACTTCTAAGAGGAAGGATAACAAATAATATCACTTGATTAGAATCCCTTTAATGGTATAACATTGAGGTAGATATCATATCATTAGTTCATATAAAAATATAATTTTTATTTGATAATTTTACCTATTCAAGTTTTAAATACATATTTTTAATTTATTTAATTGTATTGATATATTTTAAATATAATATATATTATTTTTAATATTACATTGCATATCTTATAGATTTGATCTAATCAAATCCATGGATATTTTACGATCAATATTTTGACATCTGTAAGTCACCCTTTCTAGCTCCAAAGTATACCGATCGGGTTGTTGGGACATTTTTTCATAGACTAACAAAATTTATAACTTTTTCTCTAACTTCAAATGTTTAAAACTTTCTCACATGAATTAGGATTTAGTTGATTTCTATTATCAATGAATTCCTTAAGATGTCAACTTTAATTTTTATGTAGAAAACTGTATACAGAGTCTAAATCTTGATTTCCATGATCATGAGTGAATTAAGACTTAATGCATAACTTAAGCGTTCATGTGTACTAAACCATTAAATTGCACAAGAACATGGTCTTTTGTGTACTAAACTATTAAAGTGCACAACAAGGAGTCTTCTTTTTCACTAAATCATTAAAATGCAAAACAATTCGCCTTATTGTGCACTAAGCCATTAAAGTGCACACCAATGGGTCTGGGTCTTCTTGTGTGCTAAAAATTATTAAAATGCACAACAAATGGTCTTCTTATTCAATAAACCCTTAAAGTGAAAACCAGGGGGCCTTTTTGATTCTTCTAAGCTTGATTTGTATAAACTCGATGTGAAACCATTATTAACTTATAAAATTCTATATTGTAAGGTCTTCTTACATGTATTCAAGAACTTTTGCTAAATACACATTCAAGATACATAATAAATCACTATAAACTTGGTAATAACAATAGTTAAAAAAAAAATTCCAAGTACATAATTCAACATTGCAATCTTTTTCTCCGAGGTTGCTCACACTTAATACTTCATACACTCTTATTTTCTTCATTCAAAATTTCTATGTTTACGCTTATAAATCTATAAATCTTAACATCCTAACTAATTAAAATTTAGGATGTTACTACTATATGAAATAGGTTCCTAGAAAAATGGGATTAGTAGTGTTAAGTAAAATCTTTTGGATTGTAATGTTGAATTAATATTATATAGACAAAATTACATAATTGGTCCTTGTGGGTTACCTAAAATAACAAACCAGTTCCTGTTAATTTTTTTTGATAAATTTTGTCATTGTGGTTTGTAAAACTTGCATGAGAGGTCGTTTTTGTAACTCCATTTGATTTTAGCATTTTGGTCCAAAAATGTGGGGATATATATGTATTTTTATCTTTGGCCCTCATTGAAGGCGTGCTTATCTTAAGCCACGTCATTATACAACCCCTAATCAAACAGACCCTAAGAAAAACCCTCTTCGTCTTCACTTGTCTCGCTAATCAACTGGAACTAGCTTCACTTCGACAATTATTGAGCTTTTCGCATCCGATTTTGGGTTTTTTAGTTGAAAATGGTAGTTTGTAAGTGGAATTTACATGGTCCTCTTACGATTGAACCTGAACTTGAAAACGATTACAATAGTGTAATTACAATTTACGGAAACGTGTGAAAAATGTGTGTATGTACATTTGAGCCTTGCCCTTCTTATGAATTAGTGAAGCTTCTGAAAAACATTTAATAACAACTAGGTAAGTGCTAGACTTAATGAGTTCTTCCAATATACCATATACCACAATACATACATATGCATATAAATGGGCTCCGCCCGATGAACATAATGAGCCGTGCCCAAACTACATAAAGGGCCCCACCCAAACTACCTAACTGGCCCCACCGAATTTACATGATGGGCCCCGCCCCAACATACATAAACATATTAAACATACACTACAAATAAACTGTCACTAAAAATGCTCACTTTGTAATCTGCAGCATAAAAATAAAATGTCACTAAAAATGCTCTCACTAAAAGTCTTTAATGACAATTTTTGGTTGTGCCACTGCGGGTTTTAGTGACACTTTTGGTTATGCCACTATAATAATTTTAGTTTTAGTGACACTTTTTTATGTCACTAATACATTTGTTAAAATAAAAGTCATTTTCCTACTTTTGGGTCACATACTTTCAGCAAAAAAAAAATAGAAAAATATTCAGAAATTAGGTCTAATTGCTTTTTTAACACCATTGAAATAATGAAAATACAATTAAGATCATAAATAGAGGTACCAATATCATTATTTGAAATAAAAGTTAACTGAAAAACAATAATATGTAAAATAATTACAATATTGATAAATTCTTTGTCAAAGAATCCGAGTAAAAAGGTTTCATTTTTTATAATGCAATAGATGCTTATACTTTTTACAAAAACCCCCATATTATTCATAGCTGTCATTCTTCAAATAACTTGTGCAATTGTCTTTCTTTTATGATCTTGTCATCTAATTGTTGTTGAAGGTTAGAAACTTCTTCCTGCAAACAAACTATAATTTTAGCAACTTCAACTTTCAGTTATAACATATTTAAAGTTAAATATACTACTACATAGCACATCAAAGTAGATGGGTTCATTTTAATGTTCTATACACAACAATATTAACCAACGATTAGCATATAACAAAATAAAATATAACTAACAAATACATTTTGACAAAAATGCAAGTTAAGATGACAAAATAAAATAAGAAATTAACGAAGAATAGACAGATTTTAAAATTTGAATCATATTATCTAATGGTAAATTTCTTTATTTTGTGTTTTATACTTTTAATAATTTATATTTTATAATAACGTTTATTTCTTTTGTTTA
Organism: Lactuca serriola; assembly: GCF_051521515.1. Classification (NCBI taxonomy): domain Eukaryota; kingdom Viridiplantae; phylum Streptophyta; class Magnoliopsida; order Asterales; family Asteraceae; genus Lactuca; species Lactuca serriola. Next base: position 160,716,321 of record NC_136409.1, read on the forward strand.
CTAACAAATAAGAAAGAATTTTATCTAGTGAAATAAAAGTTTTATTTGCTTTTTAATCAATAATGACTCATTAAGCACAAATTAATTACTTTAATCTATTATTTTTGTACTAATAGTTGTCTTTTGCTTTTGCAGCCAAACTTTAGTCTCTTCAATATGGTATATGATCACATCTTAGACTAGTGACAGTAAATGACCATTTTGCCCTTCTAACACTCCAATAAGTAATTTTCACATTATGAGGGCCTTGATTTACAATAAAAGAAAAGATTAAAAATATTATGATTACCTTGACTTCCTTGAGCCACAGTTGCGTTAAATATGGATCACTAAGAACAATTGAAACCATAAGTGCACCATGAATGTTTTGCAATTAACTTTTCACAACTTTATAACATGGGTTGAAAATTTGTTGCAAGTTGTGATCCATAGCTTGCTTTTCATCTTCACATGCCAAAATAAAACAAAAAGTTTGCATAAAAAAGAAGGATTAAATAAAATATCATCTAACCCCCTTAAAATGCATTTAAATAAGTAATAGAGAATCACCTGAGGTGCAGAACTCTGTGGCCATACAGACCCATATTTTTAGCATATGATTGAGAGAATTTAATCAAATTATCATCTTCAAGGAAAATCCTAATGGATTTCACACCGCTTTCTGGATCACCACTTGCAAACCCTTGATAGACCATGTCAAAGAAAGAAAAATGGCCTTTAACCTAGGAAGAGTGACATTAAAGACTGATAACTTAAAGAAAAGAGATATACAAGAAAATAAAACTAGGGAACACCAAACTTAAGCTATTTAGACATTTTTTCCTTTACCAAGTCTAGTTACTAACTACTATGTGTACTCCTCTCTAAGTGGAATAGGGTTTAAATGCAAACACCATTAGTCCATTACGAATAAAGAAAAAAAGAATAAAAAATAAAAAGCATGTACTCAAAAACTCCTTCAGACCGGTACAAATGAGATAGTGTAGTGCATACATAGTAATTACCATAGATGCAACAATCAATATATCGAAGTAGAGTTAGTGTTGCCTCTGCACCTAAAACGAAACTAGTTTGAACATTAATAACAAGATCATGACTAGTAAAGACTCAAAATTAATACCTATTTTTGCCTGAATGACTGCTATTTGAAATGGTCATAAATCCAAAATCTATATATCATCTAAAGTCTAAACAACATCCATTACCTTGTAATACATATCTCCAGCCCTTAGTAATAGATGTCCTAGTTTCCTCAGCAATCTGATTGAGATCCCTTTGTAGTGATCTACCCATATCCAACAATCCAACCTTAAAAAAATACAAGGCTAACAGTTAATAATTACATAATATGCTATAGAGATTCACCAATTTAATACTTACAACAGAATCATCAATAAATATGGACCAAATTTGAAGTAGAGGTTATGGAGTAGAGCATAATACCTAAATCATCCTCATTGGAAGTCATAAACGAACAAGATGTTGAAAGTGTTGCAGTCTCTTCTGGTCTTGCCCTAACATTCTCCAGGTTAACTTCTTCCTTGGACAACCTAATCCATTATTGATTGACATAAGCGGAAGAACCTTAAATGGAAATGGAGGCAAAAATTCTTACGATATCACACTCAGATCCAACAACATGATGTATTAAGGGTTTTGGAATAGAAGAAGACAAGGAAGAAAGGAGTTCGGAACACCTTTAATTTTGCTCCCAACTTTGTTATGGCCACTAACCCTAATAATATCGGATTTATGTTCAAGAGCAGGAGAGGTAACCCTAATAACATCATCATGACCATTTAAATGAGAATTCGGAAGAAGTTCAGATATTTCTAGCATTCATATGTTTGGGGTTTAGGGGAAACGATTGTTTTTGGGATGAGGGGAGCTTAGGTAAAACATTTGAACACTAACGGGGAATAACAATTGAAACTGAACAAACCCTTTTTATTGGTTTAGTGGCTGCAAAATGAAAAGAGAGATACATAAAATGACACAAAGGAGCATGTGCCACTAAAAATATAACATCATGGCAAAAAAAATATGCAACTAAAAACTTTATGCCACTAAATGTAATTTTGTTTGTAGTGATACAATGGGTACTCCATTAAGCTCTACCAATACATGCACCTAGAACTTATTATATGGGCTTTACACTACTGGTTCCTATATCCTAATATACATGGATATATATTGGACTATACAACATAGTAAGATGAACTCACATGGACGGTTGCTTTAAAGATTAAGAGCTATCCGGACGATCCCGATGACGAGTAACGAGCCTAACGAGTATTAACCTATAATACTATAACTTTTTAGATCCTAACAGAATATGGTAATGTAGGATAGACATATCATTAATCCCAAAATATCAAGAGTTCTATCAAATAATGATCAGCCAGGCCGGATAGTTGGGATGCAAGACCACTTCAGCGTACAACCTTTCTAAAATCCAACAACCAAGCCAACATGACCATTCTAGACATCTCTCTCGTAAGTAGATCAATCAACATTATAACTAGAATTACTGATAAATCTTATTTATAGGTTCATAATAATGACTATGACTATAAATATAAGTTACACTAAAAGAGATATAAGTGTAGCTTAACTTATAGAGATTCTCTTAACAAAAGTACGAAAGTAGCACTCGTAGAACTCCGACTTGCTAGCTACTAGATGTCGAGCTCTCAGGGGCCTCAGGGCTTCGCCAGGGACTCAAAACTAAGGGAAAATTGGGCTAAGATTGAGAGAAACTCAAGAGGGAAGTTTGGGAGTGTGGAGTTTGAATAGAGGGTTGAAGCTCTATTTATACATAAATATATGAAAGTGTGCCATGCACCCTGTCGGTATGCGGCGTGCACTTTGTCGGGTGGGTGACGTGGCTCCATGTAGAGTGTGACATGTGGCAGAAAATTAGTGGAGTGACAAAGTGTGTCGCGCTTCCTGTCGGTGTGCATTGCACACACGCGTATTTTATTTTATTTTTAGAAAATCATATCTTCTTCATATGAGCTCCGTTTTGGGCGTTATCTATATCCACGTGTACCTATCGACGAGATCTACAACCTTCATTTAGACTATGTCGGCTAATTTGCACTTTATTTTTAAAACTATATTTTTAAATGGCTCAGACTGTTAAAGTCCGTATAAAAATCATAACTTATCCATATGAAATCTGTTATCGAATGTCTTTATATCGAAAGAATCATGTCGACGAGATCTTCGACTCTCGTTCAGGTTGTTTTTCTTAACAATTAATTAATCTTGATTTTGGTTTCTGTGTCGCATACTGCTACACTGAAACTTCTACAAATCATAACTTCCTCATGCAAAGTCAGATTTGGACGTCCTTTATATGCACGCTCTTGGTTTTACGACTACTGTGTATTTTGTTTAGATCACTAAGGCTAAAAAGTAATTTATCTTTGATTTATATTTTACGACGTGTATAGCTATGTCAGTTTAATCGCAAAACTTCAAAGAAGTATAACTTCTTTATAGGAAGTCTGATTCGGGCGTTCTATATATCTACGAAAATCATATTGACGTTTCCTACATGTTTATGATGAATATTATGGCTATAAATATATTTCTATTTTGAATTTTATAATTGACGGTTTATATTGAATTCTATTGGAAAGGTGAAAATTGGTAGTTACAACTCTCCCCCACTTTGTTTCATAAATATGTGCCCTATCAAGCATATACTATTCTTCCTAGGCTATCTTTCTATGATTCTTTCTACTTTACCCTACTTATTTGACTAAAAAGAACTTCTACCAATACTAACAAATTATCTGATGAATACGATTGCATGCCTCTAAAATTAAATTGTCTGTCGAATGAAAGATCCGACACTACAACGGTTAGACTTAAAGGAGAGCTGTGTAATGGCGCCAAGTCAGGCAATCTAAAACTAATCAATTATGGGAGCACGCAACCTAATGTATTTTTCAAATAACTAATTAATATCAATTTAGGTTCTAATCAACAAATAACAAGAAAATCCTTAGGTTATAAGGTATCTTAAGTATTAGTCAATTTCTAATCTGGCAATTCCTAAAAAGATCCCTAGCCTACATACTAGCATTCATTTCTAAGAATTCATATATCAAAAAATACAACTAATATGAATATTATGGGAATCACTTTCCTTTTTAAGCTCTGTCTAACAATATGCATCACATTCTTTCCTTTTTATATTATTCCTTTTATAAAAAGATTTATTAATTACTCAGATCCTTAGTTTGAGTCTGGAATTACACAAGTGTTCATCTAGTTTGCTCAAACTAGGGCTCTGATACCAACTAGTAACGTCCCGATTTTCAAGGCAAAATTTTATTTTTATCTATTAAAATACAATAGAGTGTAATTACAATGTGCGGAAACATGTGACGCATGCGCGTTTGTGCAGTCGAGCCTTGCCCATCTCATGAATCAATGAAGCTCCTGAAAGACATTTAATAACAACTAGGTAAGCGCTAGACTTAGTGAGTTCCCCCAATATACCATATACCATAATACATAGACATGCTGAAACATCCCAAAAATGCGGTCCAAAATTTTCGTTATTAGTTATTAATAAAACCATAAATACCATCCATCATCTCATCAAGACATAAGTAATGTATCTCGAATCATCATCATAATATACTATATCAAAATTGTTGGATATAGTGTCTAAGTCCATAACGATATTTGGTATGTACTTGACCCGCCCCGACATGGTCCATTTGGGTTGTACTTCACCCGAACAATTTATGGATAATCTTTTGAGAATAGTGTAAGTTATGATTTATTAATATATTTTAAGTTCTAATATATTAATATAAAATCATATTATTTAATTAGTGTTGATCTAAATTTAATCTAGAATTATTTTAGAGATCAAAAATATGACTAATTAAATATGGGCTCTTGTATTTATATAGTGTGGGCTAATGCTTATTTGGAATGGGCTAGGCTTGCATGGAAAGTCCATGGATACTCCATGGAGCTTTAACCCACGGATCTCATGGAAATGAAAAGACAAGGGTATTAGGGGTTTACATGAATGTAACCCTAATCCATCAGACTATATAAATGAGGCTTTGGTTCTTGAAATCACACGAGTTGTGGTGAGTATACTAAGAGGGCCGATTTTAAGAAGGTTGTGACTATTCTCTCAAGTTTCCAAGTTTGTGGTGATTTGTGACTTCCATTTGAGGCATCCACACTATTGGTGTTAGGCTCTCAAACTCCAAGCAATCAACTATAACTACAAGGTAAGTAATTCTACTAGCTTTATTTGATTCAAGTACCCCATGCCATGCTAGTTAGGATAAGAACCTTGGAAAAAAATAATTATTTGCATGTATCTTACTCAAACATAGATCCAAGGTTTCTAGGGTTGCATGTACACTATAAGATTGTTAGAATGCTCAAAATGCATCAGTGGTATGAGAGCCTAGGCTTGTTTACTTCATACTTGATGCAAATAGCTTGAAAATCGGATTTTTTGTTCACTGCACGTATGAACTCGCTGAGTCCATGGGGGGACTCGACGAGTCCATGAAGAATTGCATGCTACTTGTCGAGTCTGTTCATGCACTCGACGAGTAGAGGCTGCAGTGTCTAGTTTTTCGAGTTTTGCTGCTAGAAATGGACTAGAAACATTACCCTAAACTGTTTTGGTGTTTTAAAGCTTCTTTTAGATGGTGTAATGTTCATGCTAATCCATTTACAATGGCTATTATCAAAAATTACAAGTTTTATATAAGTTATTTATGATTCTTGAAATTATTGATAATCATGTTCTTGAACTTATGAGATTAGATGATCATAGGAATTATTTGTAACCTCCTTGGTAGTTTAATTCTTGATCATTATGTGTTTTAATGGAGTCCATAACTTATCCTCAAGTTATGGAAAACCAAAGGTCACACTTTAATTAAAAAACCATTATAAGAGCACATGAGTTACAAATATGAAGAGTCTTCATTTTAATACTCAATTAACTCATAAGTTATGAGAAATGTAATGTTTTGAAAGTTTAAAAAACTTGCCCTCAAGTTTTGGAACAAGTAAAGTCATAATTAAAACTTTAGTTCCAACCCTTAGAATTTTAATTATTAAAATTCAACCCTTATACTTTATAATATTATAAGTTAATAATATATATATATATATATATATATATATATATATATATATATATATATATATATGTATGTATAAGAACAAAGTCGTCTTACCATTAGTAGGCCTCATTCACGAAGTCGGTCTATGAGGGGGGTATAAGGTTGTTGCCTATAAAATGGCAACTTAATGGGTGTCCATTCTCACCCACCGCTTCCTTGATCGGTGGAGGGTCGTTAGCCGAAAATGTAGGACAATGACTATAATTCTCATTTAAGTATGATGAATATACTAAAGTAACTAAACCTTATTAAATTCCCAATCTTAGTTACTTTAGGAAAATGTGAATAAGATGCTATTCCATGAAATTACACTTTGCACTTTGATTAAGTCGTTAGTGGAGCGTGTGTGGTTAACCGGCACACTAACTTGTACTTGTCAAGGTAGGCAAAGGGTGACTTAATGTTTATCATATTATCGATGGAGCGTGTGTGGTTAATCGGCACATCGATTAAGGGGTAATACATTAAGGGTACCAAGTAATTTGCATGGTTACATCACACCTGTTTTTGTGATCCTCCGCATCCCAATCACAAAACTTGAAGGGCACACTTGAGATTGAAACATGACATTGAAAAAGTTCAATGAATCTCAAAGAATCTAGGAATTTCTAAACCAATTAAAACCTAATTAAATATTTCGTTTTTCATGGTGGAAATTGGTGAATCGTCATTCACCTACCTTTAAATATCTTATAGCTTAGATTACGGCATCCCTCTTCTAAGTTATAAAATATTGTGTTGGGTCCTACCCTTAATATTACATTTGGGTGTTTTATTAAGGACTATCTCTATATCTAATCTATTCCCTCTTCTTCAGATGTCTTCCAATAACAATGCTTCTGGCTCAAACCTTACTGGCTCCTTCTCTCTCATGAATCTTTGTGGGAGAGTCATTTTTGATGGATCCAACTTTACAAAGTGGATCAGAAACATCAGGATGGTCACTCGGTATGAGAACAAAGAATATGTTCTCAATAAGGAGCTGAAGGTACCCGAGCAAACTGCTACTCCTGAAGAGCTTGCTGAATATGAGGTACATGAAAGAGATGCTACAAAAGTGGCATGCATCATGATGGCCACCATGACAGCCGAGCTCCAAAGTCCTATGAGGACTATTATCCTTTTGAGATGCACCAGGACATGATGGACCGCTACCATCAAAGTGCTCGTCAAGAGCGATATGAAATAATCTCCTCCATGATAACAACCCGAATGAAGGATGGTGAACCCATCACGAGCCACATGCAGAAAATGCAAAGGTATGTGGACCATCTACTGAAGCTGAATGTGAACTTCCCTGAGGAGTTAGCAATAGACATCATTTTACACTCCTTACCATCGTGTTATGATCAATTCCGCATGACCTATCACATGAACAAGGAAGAAGTCACCCTCAGCAAACTTCAAGGAGTCTTGAAGACCGTCGAAAGTGGTCTAAAGGGTAAGTCGGTTGTTACTACTCCTACTCCAACTCCAACTGCGGCCAATGTCTTGGTAATCGGGCATGGCAAAGGGAGGAAGAGAAAGAACCCTTCTGAGGGTACCAAGGGTAAGACCCTTGAAGGCACCTCTTCGAGCAAAACCAAGACAGGTTTTGTCACTCCTTCTGCTAACCCTAATGAGGCTGAATTCTTCTATTTCCATGAAAAGTCGCACTGGAAGCGAAACTGTCCAAATTACTAGCAAGATTTGAAGGATGAGAAAGTAAAACCCAACCATGTAGGTATATACACTATATTGTCTAATAACTCACCTCGTTCTAAGTCTTGGGTCCTTGATACATGTTGTGGTATTCACATATGTTCTGATTTGTAGGGACTAAGAAAAAGTGAGAATGTGGAGCAGGGAAAGTTAAACTTGATCATGGGAAACAGGAAAGCTTCACCTGTCACCAAGATATGAGTTTATTCCTTAGTGCTAAATAGTGGGTTTACATTAGATTTAAATAAATGTTATTATTTTCCAGAAATGGCAAGAAATGTTATTTCCTTTCATGCATTGTATAAACACGGTTTTACCTTTTATTTTGATAATAATAATGGTAGTATTGATGCTTTCTTTAATAATGTTCTTTATTTTAAAGCATTACCTTGTGATGGTGTGTATGAAACTGTATCTGTTATAGATAACCTAGGAAATAATGTATTGTGTATTGACTCTTCCACTAGCTTAGATAAAGCATCTTTATGGCATTGTCGTCTTGGACATGTAAGCAAGAAACGCATAGGCCAACTCCAAAAGGATGGAGTCTTGGAGTCATTTGACCTAAAGTGGGATGATAGTTGTGAATCTTGTTTGCTTGGTAAAATGACAAATTTACCTTTTGCTGGCACTTGTGCTAGGGATGAAGGTTTATTGGACCTCATACACACAGATGTGTGTGGACCCTTCAGAACCGCCACAAGAGATGCTAATCGCTTCTATGTGACTTTTACTGATGATTTTAGTAGATATGGATATGTCTACTTAATCAAGCATAAGTCAGAAACCTTTGAAAAATTAAAAGAGTTTAAGCAAGAAGTGGAGAATCAGTTGGGCAGGAACATTAAGATGCTTCGATCCGATCGAGGTGGTGAGTATCTTAGTACTGATTTCCTTGACTATCTTAAGGAATGTGGGATTGTCTCACAATTGACACCTCCTAGGACACCACAGTTGAATGGTGTAGCTGAGAGGCGCAATCGGACCTTGTTGGACATGGTTCATTCCATGATGATTCGAGCTTCGCTACCAATCTCATTTTGGGGGTATACATTAGAGACTGCTGCCCATATCCTTAATCTAGTCCCTACAAAGAAGGTTGTCAAAACACCTAACGAGGTTTGGACTAGAAAAGTTCCCAATCTAGACCACATAAAGATTTGGTGTTGCGAGGCTTTTGTGAGATGCGAGACTCACGATAATCTCGAACCCCGAAGCGAAAGGTGTATTTTCATTAGCTACCTATAGAAATCCTTTGGTTACATCTTCTACAGACCCAGTGATAATGTGGTCTTTGTAGCAAGAAAAGGAGTATTGAGAGAGAGAGAGAGAGAGAGAGAATTCATAAGCCAAGGAGACAGTGGGAGGAAAATTGACCTTGAGGAAATTCAAGATTCAAGTGGTGAAGGAACCTCAAACCCTAGTCCTCAACCTGAGAAGGAAACTCCTATTGAGCCGACTGAAGAATCTGTACCTCTAAGGCGTTCCACCAGAGTTAGGATTGCACCTGAGCATTATTATGGTTTCCATATTACTACATAAGGTGGAACACTTATCAGTGATAACACACTGGTAAATCTGGATGAGCCTAATAGCTACACGGAAGCCATGGCAGGCCCTGAGGCTGCTAAATGGAAAGAGGCTATGGACAGCAAGATACAGTCCATGTATGACAATCAAATTTGGAACTTGGTTGATAATGTACCTGATCGTAAGATAGTTGGGTGCGAATGGATCTTCAATAAGAAGACTGGCATGGATGGTAATGTACATACTTACAAGGCACGACTGGTTGCAAAGGGTTATTCTCAAACTCCGGGAGTTGATTATGATGAGACCTTTTCACCAGTGGCCAAGATTAAGTCTATTAGGGTTCTGTTAGCCATTGCTGCATTTCATGACTATGAAATATGGCAAATGGATGTCAAAACCGCTTTCCTTAATGGAAAGTTGGCTGAAGATGTTTACATGGTTCAGTAGCTAGAAGGTTTTTTCAGTACAGAGTACCCTAATAGAGTGTGTAAGCTTGAGAAATCCATCTATGGATTGAAACAAGCACTTCGCGGATGGAATCTTTGTTTCGATGAGAATGTCAAAGAGTTTGGCTTTTTGAGATGCGAAGATGAATCTTGTGTATATGTCAAGGATAGTGGGAGTATAGTCAGCTTTTTGGTATTGTATGTGGATGACATACTACTCATAGGAAATGACATCCTAACCCGGCAGGAAGTAAAGTCCTGGATTGGGAAGTGTTTCGCTATGAAGGACCTTGGAGAAGCTGCCTATATCCTAGGGATAAGGATTTTGAGAAACAAGAGTAAAAGACTAATTGGACTTAGTCAAAGAACCTTTGTGGAAAAAGTGTTGAAAAGGTTCAACATGCACAATTCCAAGAAAGGTGAGTTACCTATCCAGTGTAATGCCAGACTGAGTAAAACTCAGAGTCCGAGTACAGAGGCTGAGATAGCTGAGATGAGTCGAGTACCATATGCTTCAGTTGTAGGCTCGATCATGTATGCCATGACTTGTACTCGTCCTAATGTTGCCTATGCTTTGAGCATGGTCAGTAGATATCAGGGGAATCCTGGCAAGGCTCACTGGACAGCAGTAAAGAATATTCTCAAGTACCTGCGAAGGACTAAGGACTGGGTCCTTACCCTTTGTGGGAGTGATGACTTGAGAGTTGCAAGGTATAGTGATGCTAGCTTTCAGAATGATAGGGATAATTTTCGCTCTCATTCGGGTCGGGTCTTTACCCTAAATGGAGGGGCAATTACTTGGAAAAGTTCCAAGCAAGATACAGTGGCGAATTCCACTTCTGAATCAGAGTATATAGCAGCAAGCGAGGTAGCAAAGGAGGCTATATGGCTAAAGAACTTCATCGAAGACCTTGGAGTTGTACCAGCTATAAAGGAGCCAATTGATATTTTTTGTGACAGCAATAGCGCGGTTGCCTTAGCCAAGGAACGAAGAGATCATGGGAGATCCAGACACATTGACATAAAATATCACTTCATCAGACATCGAATAGAAGAAGGAATCCTCGTGGCAAAGAGGGTATCATCAGATGAGAACCCAGTTGATCCCCTCACGAAGGGACTGCCTCGAGTTAAGCATCTCCAACATGCTTAGATCATAGGGCTGAAGGATGATATTAGTTTTAGTAGTTAGATAATCTTGAAATTTGTAAAATGTAATTGTCATTTGATGATAAATAAAAGCTGTTATTTATTAGTAAAATGTTGTTATCTCTTGTCAATCGTTTACTATTATTTCTTTTTGCATGTTTTGACTTCAAGAATAATTATGTTATGGTTTATATCATATTATTCAAACTCTCCACAGTTGGTCATATGTTGGAAGTAGATATAAATCAAGACTTTCATGGGTTGGGTTGTAGAGGTCTAAGATGTTAGACAAAGCAGGGCTACAACACTCATGAGTGCTCATAAGTTCTTAGTATTGGATTCAACCCACGCTCACTAGTATCACTTCATGGAATTTATCTCGAGTGATTGTGAGACGGTAATATCATATACGTCTTCAAACCTAGAGATATGATTTGTTTCCTATGAGTTGGTTATGCATTGATTGCTCGAAAACGCATTGGTAACTCGATGTTATAAACCGTGCCTTTATGTATAATTCAACAAGTAATAGAGAAAACATATGCTTCGAAGTTTATCTGTTCCTTCTAGGATTAGAAGCGATATCTGGTCCCCTCGATGATTTTTTTTGACCTATGTACCGGGCTCGGTCAGAACTAAATTGATGTGTTCAGCTAAGTTCTATGTCAAACAAATCAGAAATCAGGAAACAAATGCTGGACAATAAGCAAGAACATGCTCCATGTATTTGTCCGGTTGATATCTAGAACAAAGGATTATATGATCACTTATCTAAAATGGCGCTTCATAGTTCTACAGAGTTTAAAGAGCTAAGATTTCTGATCGGTTCCTGAAGTCATACTTGCAACTATAGTTATTAGACTTATCCAAGTGGGAGACTGTTGGATATAGTGTCCAAGTCCATAACTATATTTGGTATGTACTTGACCCAACCCGACATGGTCCATTTGGGTTGCACTTCACCTGAACAATTTATGCATAATCTTTTGAGAATAGTATAAGTTATGATTTATTAATATATTTTAATTTCTAATATATTAATATAAAATCATATTATTTAATTAGTGTTGATCTATAATTAATCTAGAATTATTTTAGAGATCAAAAGTATGACTAATTAAATATGGGCTCTTGTATTTATATAGTGTGGGCTAATCCATCACACTATATAAATGAGGCTTTGGTTCTTGAAATCACACGAGTTGTGGTGAGTATACTGAGAGGGCCGATTTCAAGAAGGTTGTGACTATTCTCTCAAGTTTCCAAGTTTGTAGTGATTTGTGACTTCCATTTGAGGCATTCACACTATTGGTGCTAGGCTCTCAAACTCCAAGCAATCAACTACAACTACAAGGTAAGTAATTCTACTAGCTTTATTTGATTCAAGTACCCCATCCCATGCTAGTTAGGATAAGAACCTTGGAAAAAATAATTATTTGCATGTATCTTAGTCAAACATAGATCCAAGGTTTATAGGGTTGCATGTACACCATAGGAGTGTTAGAATGCTCAAAACCCATCAAAAATCATATGTCAAAATATTAGAGTCTAAAACCTCACAGGCTGAACAAATGGTGTGTGCACTGCAATCATCCCGAGCTCTTCCCTTTACTATAGGAAGTACCTGAAACCAAAACTAAAAACTGTAACCACGAAGCTTAGTGAGTCTCCTCAAACTACCCCATACCATACACATAACATGTAACATGCAACTAGGAGATACGAGCCTCGCCCATACTCGATGAGATACGGGCCCTCGCCCACACTCGGCTAACTATGAGATACGGGCCTTGCCCACACTCAGTATCTTAGAGATATGGGCCTTGCCCACACTCTGCTAACTAGGAGATACGAGCCTCACCCACACTCAGCTGGCTAGGAGGTACGGGCCTCGCCCACGCTTCGCTAGCCGGGAGATACGGGTCCCCGCCGACACTCCGCTAACTAAACATACATACAAGTATCACGCAGACAACAAGTATAACATAATCTAATAGCTCCTAAACATACTCAGGTAATACTAAGATACAGGCCCAACCCACACTTAGATAGTAATCCTAAATAAGTCTAAGATACGGGCCCAGCCCACACTTAACTACTAAACATAAACATTTCTAAGATACGCGCCCAACCCACACTTAAGAGGACCATATACCTGGGGCCCAACTTGCCCCGTTTTCGGAACCGGATGACACCTTTCCATGTTGACACCTTCAGTAGGACCATGTCGCCCACCTGAAACTCCAAGTCTGAACGCCGCTTTTCGGCGTAGCTCTTCTGCCGACTCTGAGCAGTCTGGAGCCTGCTCTGGACCTGGTGGATTCACTCTGCAGTCTTGAGTACTACCTTAGTACTCCCCATGACCCTCTGACCAACCTTGCCCCAACATATTGGGGTCCTACACTTCCTCCCATAGATCATCTTGAAGGGAGACCAATCTATGCTGGAGTGGTAGTTGTTGTTATACGAAAGTTTCGCTAACAGAAGATATGTATCCCAACTGCCACCAAAATCCAAGACGCATGCGCGTAGCATGTCCTCGAGAGTCTGTATCTTACTTTCGCTCTGTCTATCCATCTGAGGGTGGAAAGCGGTGCTGAAGTGAATACGAGTACCCATCTCATCGTGAAAGCACTTCCAACATTTGGAAGTGAAACAGACATCTCGGTCTGACCACCAAGACAGGCACTCCATGTTGTGTAACCATCTCACACACTTAGATCTTGGCCAGCTTCTCCGCCGATATACTCTCATGGATCGGGATAAAGTGAGCACTCTTAGTCAACCGATCCATGATGACCCATATCGAATCTACTCCACATGCAGTCTTGGGAAGCTTGGTGATGAAATCCATGGTGAAATCTTCCTATTTCCACATGGGAATATCAAACGGCTGCATCTTGACGTGGGGTCGCTAGTGTTCGACCTTGACCTTCCTGCAGGTCAAGTACTTATCCACATACCACGCTACGTCCCGCTTCATGCAGGGACACCAGTAATCAGGGTGAAGATCCCTCCCATGCAGGTCAGCAACCCACGACTGTCATAATCAAATGAGGCCACCTAGCCTATGCTCCGCTATCACTTCCGACGCTCATCCTTCAGGCCCTCTACCTGTGCCTCTCTGATCTGCTCCAGTAATGGAGTAATCACTGTCATCCTCAGACAGATGTCTCGAATCGGGGTCATTACCACCTTGCGGATCAGGGATTCGACCAGCACATTAGCCTTGACCGGGTGGTAAAGGATCTCACAGTCGTAGTCCTTCAGCACATCTAACCACCGACGCTGCCTCATGTTCAGATTTGGCTAATCCATGAGGTACCTCAAACTCTTGTGTTTCGTGTAAATGGTACAACAGACCCCATAGAGGTAATGTCGCCAAATCTTGAGGGCGAAAACCACAGCCCCCAGGTAGCACCCGAATCAAACAGTACCAAAGTTGTGGCACAAAAGATCAGGTAGCACCCAAATCAAACAGTACCAAAGCTAATATATCGTGCACTAAGAACGATCCTATAACAAAACATATAAACATAAGCAATAATCAATATAAATAAAGAGATAAGAAGAAGATACATAACCGTCACCATGTTGGGAGCTACTCGCCACCTGTTGTCAATTAAAAGGCCATGCTCTTTGCCACAAACGTGTCACTCCGGCCCTGATGGCCATCTGTAATCCACAATGTAGCAGGAGAAGGTGCTGCCACCTTCCATGTTGTTGGTAAACTCGGGCACTGGGACCGCTTGTGTCCCTTCTGATTGCACTGGAAGCAAATCAGGTATGATACTATCGTGGTGGTGGTCATGGCTATACAATCCCTGCTCAAATGTCTAGTTTGGCCACACTTACCACAGAGGCCTCGACCATGTTGGCCCTTCTCTCGGGAATCTACCTTGGGCTTCTTGCCCACACTCCTAGACTGGACCCCCTCTGGTTTCCTCTTCCTCTCCATCTCTAAATCCTACTCCCTCTCTCGATCCCTAGCAATCATATCTTCCAGCGTCTTGCAGCTGGATCGGCTCATAAACTGGCGGATATCACTCTGTAACATCTCGTGATATTGGGCTTTCTTGATCTCCTCTTCTGCCACATACTGCAGAACGAGAAGCGCCCTATCCCTAAACATAGCGGTGATCTTCGTCACCGTCTCAGTAGTCTGCTAGAGATCCTGGAACTCCCTAGCAAGCTACTGCACCTCTATCACAGGTGCAAACTCGACTCTGAACCTGACCGAGAAGTCACTCTAATTCATAGCATCAAGAGTTGCATTGTCACCAATGGCATGTCCGACCTCCTCTCACCAGTCACGTGTCATGTCCTTGAGAAGACAGGATGCAAGTCGAACCTTGTCCCCCTCGGGACATCTGCTGGTACGGAATGTTTTGGCGACATCAGCCAACCATCTAGTGCTCACAATGGGGTCCTGAGCCCCATGGTAATTAGGAACTCCACAAGCTCCAAACTCCCTGAATGTTAGTGTGTGCGACCCCGTCATGGCCGCCACCTCGGTACAGAAAGCACTCAATCTCTCATCCAAAAGCTCCAAAATACCCTCCTTGATCATGTCGAAAATCACAGGAGTCTGATCCATAATACTGCGTGTGATCTCAAAGGAGATGAACTCCCTCGTCTTGTCATCTAAGTGCCCGGCTCTAGAGCCTGAGCCTAATCCTTCACTAGCGCCTGAACTGCCGACTGGTCTAGTGCGTAATACCACCATTCTGTAAACACATCATAACAAACATCAGAATACTAATCATATCTTAAGGGATCACATATACTACAAGTTCCTTGGATTCATCTCAGCCTTCCTTGATTCGAGTACGGATCCTCTGCTTTCAGTAGTACGGGTCCATACTACCTTCCACATATATCCATACTTTCCTCAAGAACCGCCTTGACTTTACCAAGTCCATTATACTATTACTGCTTCACGCGCTACTCTTATCCTAGGCTTTCCCTAGGTTAATCACCATCCCACTCTCCGCCACCAACTGCATAAGAAGTCCCTGCTATCTTCCCCTAACTAGCTCATGAATACCATTACATATCACTAAGACTAGATAATTCTTTGAATGAGAGATCCTACCGTACAACGGTTGGACTCAAACAAGAGCTGCGAAATAGAGCTAGACCTAACCTTCTGAAATTATTTAGTCCTCGCAATATGTAACTTAACATATTCGTATGCTAGTTAGTAAAAGATAACTAGAAATCCTAAAATCACAAAGCAAGCATCATTTGAGCATTGAGTAAACATAATCAAGCATATCTTATTCGAGCCATCACTAACTAATCTGTACTAGCATGCAGTTCATAAAGCTGATACACATATAATAGGAACATAAGGCATCCTTCCTAGATCCTTAGTCCTAATCTATCATGCGGTTCTCATAAGCATATCATAACATAAACTTGTATGTGTAATTTGGGAGTACTTACTTGAGCTCGGCTGATTGCATGCACCACACCCTTTTCTCTTTTTCCAAAAATTCTTTTCTCTTTTCAAAGTTCTTTTCATAAAAAAAGGATTTTCCTTTGAAAATTTTCATACCATATCCTCAATTTGAGTTCAGACACACTTAGGATTGCGCCTGGATCCCTCAAAGCAAGGCTCTGATACCAACTTGAAACATCCCAAAAATGTCGTCCAAAAATGTCATTTTTTTATTATTCATAAAACCATAAATACCATCCATCATCTCACAAAGACATAAGTAATGTATATCGAATCATCATCATAATATACTATATCAAAATCATATGTTAAAATATTAGAGTCTAAAACATCACAGGATAAACAAATGGTGTGTGCACTGCAATCATCCCGAGCTCTTCCCTTTGCTACAGGAAGTACCTAAAACCAAAACTGAAAACTGTAAGCACGAAGCTTAGTGAGTCTCCTAAAACTACCCCATACCATACACATAACATGTAACATGCAACTAGGAGATACGAGCCTCACCCATACTTGATGAGATACGGGCCCTCGCCTATACTCGGCTAACTATGAGATACGAGCCTCGGCCACACTTAGCTATTTAAGAGATATGAGCCTCGCCCACCCTCTGCTAACTAGGAGATACGGGCCTCGCCCACACTCAGCTGGCTAGGAGGTACGGATCTCGCCCTTCGCCCCACTAACCGAGAGATATGGGTCCCCGCCCAGACTCTGCTAACTAAACATACATCCAAGTATCACGCAAACAACAAGTATAACATAATCTACTAGTTCCTAAACATACTCAAGTAATACTAAGATATGGTCCCTGCCTATAATTAGATACTAATCATAAACAAGTCTAAGATACGAGCCCAACCCACACATACTACTAAACATAAACAATTCTAAGATATGCGCCCAGCCCACACTTAGCTACTCTACATGGGCTGACATTGGTGCCTTCGTCCTGTTCCTACTGAAGGAAACTCACCTCTCAAGCTGGCTAATGAAATCTTGTGTGAGGAATCTCCGACTGCAGCTCCAACGACTCCCCGGCTATCATTGACATTAATCACTTAGTCACAAGCTGAAAATCCTTATAAGTGTAAAATGACCTTTTTACCCCTGGTCAAAGTCAACATTCTGGTCAAAGTCAACATTCTAAGTTGACCCAACTCGCCGAGTTGACTTATCAACTCGCCGAGTTCTATAACTCAAAAATCATGAAATCGCGATCCAACTTGTCGGGTCACCCCCTGACTCTTCGAGTTCCCTGGCTGCTTATAGTCACGATTTGGTGAATCAACTCGTCGAGTTCTACCTTAAGCTGAAACGGGACAACACGACCCAACTCGTCGAGTTCTTCTATGGACTTGGCGAGTTCCTCTATCTGTTTGAGCCATCTTAACAGATTAAGCCTCTGCTCTCCAGATCCAAAGTACACACTTCATCTACATACTAGGAATGCCCTCTTAAGGATAAAGTTTCCCACTTTACTCGTCAATAATCCTTCTTAATGGGTTTAGCTCAAACCATAGTTCTTTAGGACATAGATCTTTGTCCAAAAACCATACTACTCCAACCCAACGCATGAAAACCGAGATCTAGGTCCTAGACACCAACTGAACACGTAAAGTCTCAGACTTTTCTTCCATGCATGGCCTTTTGGGGTTAAAAAGGCCAAACCAACACCTTTGAGCTTTCATGGGGGCTTTAATGGCATAAAGTTTGCACCTTTATGCCTTAACAACCCTTAATGATGCCAAATCTAAAAGGATCCTTTCTTGGGACGTCCATATCCCAAGGGTCAAGCTTCTTGGACCCAAAACCCAATAAAATGGTCATAAGGTGATCTAATAAACTAATAAACAAGTTAGAAGCTCGATTACCAGAAAATGAAGGGAATAAGATGTTGCTTCTGGATCTACTATCTTCTTCTTGAATCTTCTAGCTCCTTCTTCTTCCACTAGCTTCAAGAACACACAAAGATCACACAAAATGGCTCACAAACTCACACAAAGCTCTAGGGTTTCATGGATTAGGGTTTGGGACGTGGTGGTTGGAAATTAGGCCATAAGGTGGGGATTATGATGCTTAAATAGGGTGAAAAACCCCGAAATTTGGGTTTCACTCTGGTAGACCTACTCGCTGAGTTGAGGGCTCTCAACTCATCGAGTAGATTGCTTGAAACCCCATGGCCAATCTCGTTCCTAATCGATGAGTCAGTGGCTTCAAACTTGTCGAGTAACTCTATAAAAATGAATAAATTATAATTAAATGCGTATTGGGAATCAAGCGTTACACATGCATACAAACGGGCCCTTCCCAATCAACATAATGGGCCATGCCCGAACTACATAAAGAGCCCCACCCAAATTCCCTAACAGGTCCCGCCTAATTTACATGACGGGCCCTGCCCTAACATGCATAAACATATTAGACGTACTGTGGCTACTCCTTTAAGCTCTATAATATAGGAACCTAGAACCTACTCTATGGGATTTACACTATTGGTTCCTATATCATAACATACATGGATATATACTGGAATATATAGCATAGTGAGATGAACTCACCCGGACAGTTACTACAAAAATTAACAGCTATCTGGTAGATACCGTTGACGGGCAACGAGCCTAACGGGTATTAACCTATAATACTATAACTTATTAGATCCTAATGGAATCTGGTAACATAGGATAGACCTATCATTAATACCAATTAATACCGAGAGTTCTATCAAATAAGGATCAGCCAAACCAGACAGTTGGGATGCAGGACCTCTTCAGCGTATAACCTTTCTAAAATCCAACAACCAAGCCAACATGACCATTCTAGACACCTCTCCTATAAGTAGATTAATCAACATTATAATTGGATTTAATGATAAATCTGATTTATAGGTTCATAATAACGACAATGACTATAAATATAGGTTACACTAAAAGCGATAGAAGTGTAGCTTAGCTTATAGAGATTTTCTTGACTAAAGTACGAAAGTAGTACTGGCAGAACTATGGCCTGCTAGCTACTAGATTTCGGGCACTCAGGGGCCTTAGGGCATCGCCAGGGACTCAATACTAAGTGAAAATGGGGCTAAGGTTGATAGAAACCCGAGAGAGAAGTTTAGGAGGCTGTGGAGATCGAATGGAGCATTGAAGCTCTATTTAACCTATAATACTATAAATTATTAGACCCAAAGGGAATATGGTAAAGTAGGATAGACCTATCATTAATCCTAATGAATACCGAGAGTTTTATCAAATATGGACGAGCCAGGCCAGAAAGTTGGGAGGCAGGACCATTTCGGCATATAGCTTTTCTGTACGTGACATAAATCTAGTTAAGTGTCAGAGCGCACCGTGCACATGTATATTTTTAGTTTTTTTCTTCAGAAAATCATACCTGCTTCATACGAGCTCCATTTTCGATGTTATTTATATCTACGTGTAACTATAGACGAGATCTATAAGTTTTATTTAGACTCTGTAGGCTAATTTTCACTTTATTTTTAAAGTTATATTTTTAACACACTTAGACTATTAACATCTGTATAAAATCATAACTTATCCATATAAATTCCATTCTCGACTGTCTTTATATCGACATAATCATATCGACGAGATCTTTGACCAAGTACCAAGGAAGAAAGTATATTAAGGGAAGTTTGGCATTCTATGACTTTGTTAACACTGATATTTTTTGTGTTCATGATCTAAATGACATGATTCATGAGTTAGGGTAAGTTGAGGATGCCACATGGTACTACCATTATAGAATTCCTAATCTAGACTTAGATTTCAGATTGACGGTTCGTGTAAATGATCACTACGTTTTTTTCTATGGCTCAATATGTCCCTAAGAATAGAATGCTTAATGTGTATGTTGAATATGGTCAAACTAGATCCCATACTTATTTCATGTCCCTAACCAAAGTTGTTACCGAGCAACTAGATGATGAACCTTCTCTTAATCTTACTACTATTAGGCCTAAGAAGATGGAAACTGGTTCTTGTAGCAAGAAATTGGACAAGAATATCACACATCGACAAAAAAATACCATTACATCCGACATCGAGTATAAGAAGGAAAAAATTTCGCGAGTTGAGTATCATCAGAAGATAATCCTATTAATCCTCTCACAAAGGGATTAAGCAAGATCAAGCACTTTGAGCATGCTAGGAGCATTGGACTAAGAGATGATGTTAGATTCTTGATTTTAGTAGTTAGTTGATAGTCTTGAAACAATGTATCAATGATAAATTGTAATTTAATGGTGATTAATTAATGAAGATTTATTTATGTTCAAAGTATGTGATACCATTTGTGAATTAATTTATTCTTGTGTTTCAATTTGCAAGGTTTGCTTCCTGAAAATTAATTTATTCGAAAAATCATAGTCAATCATACTTCTACAGAGTTGGTATTGATTTAAGACTGTCATGGAATATTTGTAGATTGTTCATGGTGATTGGACATTGCATAGAGATTTCTGCAATATTCATGAGTACATAGAAAATGGGGATTTTAAGTATTGGTTAAAGTTGCGCTTAGAGATTACTTCATGGATTCAATCACGAGTAATTCTAAGACAATAATATCTTCTATTTTTGAAACAGAGATATATAAGTCAAAGTTTACGAATCTGGTGTAGAGTAAAACCTCTATAAATTAATAATGTTGAGACTGAGATATTTGATTAATTTAGCAAGATATTATTATATCGATAAATTAGTAAATTATTAATTTAAAGAGTTGGCTTATATTCTTGAGCAACTCTCAAATTAATGCATCGAGCCTGAGCAACTCTCAAATTAATGCATCGACCTTCAAAATAATGAACGTTACAAGGTGAAAATAATCGTGGATACCGTTCAAAATTCAAGTGAAAATAATGAATGTTACGAGGTTTAAAGCATTGAAAAAATTATCGCGGATACCATTCTAAATTTGGTTGATGATGCTTCAGTACCTTTCGAACCGGTCACTTGGAAAGAAGCATTGCAAGAGGCAACAACTCTTCACAACTTTTTGTTGCAATACAGGAATACAATGCCTCAACTCTTAAGTGCAATTGAGAAATTTAAAGATGAACTCAATATAGACTTGAAGTTCACGAAAAAACAAGTGACTATAGATTCATTTTTTACTAGACAATTCTAGAATTTTGGAATATTTTAGTAATTATTAATTCATAGTTTAGCTAGGACCAATATATTTACATTGGGATTTCAAAAAAATTATTATTTTATTATTTTATCGATTGGGGTCAATTTTGTATTGGTCCCAAGTTGGAACCAGACAAAGTATTAATTTTATCAAGGTTATTAATTTATCGAGTATTAAATTATAGAGGTTCTACTGTATATTGGTTTGTATCAACGCTGTTAGATATTATAGAGGTTCTACTGTATATTGGTTTGTATCAACGCTGTTAGAAATTATATTGGTTTGTATCGAGGTTATTAATTTATCAAGTATTAAATTATAAAGGTTCTAAGAATCGTGTTAAACACTTTCATATTAAAGTATTTGGGTGGTACTCCCAATATTCTTTAATCGGATAATATTCAGAGAAACAAGAACAGAGAGTGTTTTCATGATATTTTCGTATGTACCAGAAATGAGAACAAAACTAACTTTTAGATATATGTCTGAAAACTATCATAAAACCATAACAACTGGACATAAAAACAGATATTTAGGGGTTTCACCCCTAAATCATAGTGTACTTTGAAACTTGATCAAACTTAAACAAGTGTGTACTCCACACTTACCTTACTTGTGTAATATTTATTAAGATCACTTTTGGTCAACTAAGTAATTGGATTATACTTAAATAACATTGATGATAACAAATCACCAACAAACCCATTCCTAACTGGATGTCATAAAGTGTATTTCCATATATGACATGACAAGTTAAATGTATGATTAGAGTCAAAGTTTATTCGGCTATTTTTCCAATTTAGGAAAGCGATATATTTGGCCCCTCGATTATTTGATGTTGACATAATAGTGTTGGGCCCAGTTGGGACTAAATTGATGTGTTCAATTCGTAGTCTGATGACGTCATCACAAATTGGGAAATCGAGAAATGGAATCTTGGACCATGAGATTGATTCTAATCCATGTCGTATGTCTATACGATATCATGAGAATGAAGGAATGGATGATCACTTATGTAACATCCCAAAAATTCAACAAATTTAAACTTTTCAAAACAACCATTTTACTAATAGAGGTGTTACAAAACCATTATTTTCAAAACATTATTTAAAATCAGAGTCTCCCAAGATTCCGTTAGTCATAAAACCAAGGATGTGTACGGTCATGCCTTCTCCTTGCCACGGTACTCCGATGTACGTGAAACCATAAACCAAAACTGTAAGCATGAAGGTTTGTGAGTTCCCCCAAAATACCACCACACAAACAAATCACATGGACAAACACTCACACCTGAACCAATCAGTCTCGGGCTAGAATACATGGCATGTCTACGATGGGCCAAGTCATCCTAGGGAATACCCTCATATTAAAAACATGTTGGTTCCAATCAACCATCAGGTTAGAATACCATCGGCCTGTTGAATGATGTACAAAGCGGTCGAGTCTCACCATATACAATAAAAAACATGTCGGGTCCAATCAACCATCGGGTTGGAATACCCCCATGCCCAGTCAACCTTTGGGTCTAGTCATCCATCGAGATGTAATACCCCAAGTTTGAATGCCAACATATATAACGGGTCCAATCATCCTCTTAGTAGAATACCCTCGGCCCAATCAACCATTGGGTTAGAATGCCCCCGATCTGTTGGCTCACACACATAGCAGTAAAGCCTTGATCACCAACAATATGTGCCCATATAGCAGATTAACATATAAATAGTCTACAAACAGTTAGGCAGATCTACGTATCAGTAAGCATAACATCATCCTATATACCAGGATACCGATCTAACAGATCACTAAGCATAGCATCATCCTATATACCAGGACACCGATCTAATATATGACTACAACAAGATGACATACTATCACATAACAGGATATCAAATTCAAAGGTTCGGCCTTGGGGTCTTCAAGCTACAAGTACAATGAGGAAGGACTCACCTCACAAACTGGACAAAAGCTGATAGGTCCCGACTCCGAATCTCAGCTCTCTAACTAGCACCTATTCCAATCGAATGACCAATTCCATTAAAATCACAAAACACCCCATTAGGGTCAAACTTAGTCAAACGGTCAGAAAGGTCGAGAAAAGTCAACTCAGCTAACCGCCACATCATGGTACCCTTGTACCATGCCGTGGTGTCGAATACGACAAAATAGTCGCGGACCGCCCAGCCACCACGTTGTGGTGGACTCGCCACGTCGTGGTAAGATCGTTTTCAACAACTTAATGCATTCAACCACTTCCTTCGATTCCAAAGGGTCTCCAACTCAGATCTGATCCAAAATACGATATGGATGGATAAAGTTGGAAACTTTATCCAATAGAACCCTCCAAAAACTATAGATATCAACTTTAAGATCCAAAAACACTTCATGGATTAAGCAATAATCATCCAATCCATGAGGTTACTTGACCAAAAGCTTCAAGAGAGTTTCTAACACCAAACACAACATAAAAATCGATGCTTTTAAGACATGCATGTCCAATTCATGTCTTCAACTCTTATTAGGTCAAAATAGGGCAAAAAGGACAAGATTCCATGCATGGAATCAAAACTGAATTCTAGACTAGATCCAAAGAGCCAAATGCTCCAAATGGAATGGAGACTCATAAAGTTGCATGCTTTATGAAGTTCAACCACCCAAGGCAACAAGACATAGAGAAAAAGGGGGAAAATCCATTGATCTATCCATTGTGTCAACAAGATGAAGACTTTATACCTCCTTGAGACTCTAGAGGAAGGTAAACTCCTAGATGTTCTTTTCTTTTGACTCCCAATGAGATCTTCCACCACCTTCTTCCTTTACAAGCACCAAATACCCACACTTTAAGACTAAAATCTCACATAAGAGCTCTAGTGTGTTCAAGGGATGATTTGGAGAGATGGAGGTTGATGGGAGGGAGGCTAGGAGGGGTTAAGGATCTCTAAATAGGGCTCAACCCTTAAACTTTAGGGCTTTCCCGAACAGCCACCACCACGTTGTGGTGGTTCATTAAACCCCGCAGCCCAAAACTCATCGCCACATCGTGGTGAGGCTTCACTACATCGTGGAATTGAAAGAAAAAAAAATCATACACAATCGAAAATAATTTCATACCTGGAACCGAGTGTTACAACTTATGTTAGGGCTGACGTCTGATTTAATCAGAGTTTGGCAGTGGATTGGAATGCACTCTTTACTAGTTATTCATAGAGTTATAGATGCAATTGTAGTTGACGACTTATCTAAATGAGAGACTGTTGCATTAGGGTGTCTAAGGTCTTAACTAAATTGTTATATTGAGTGGATAATAGTAAAGTCCTTTTTAGGTTGTCCTCATAACTAGGAAATAGCTAGGATTGATATTAAGAAAGTTAGAAATAGTTTATTAATATATTATGTAAATAATTTATTAGAAATAATAAATAATTAGTTAAGAATTAATCATAATTAATTTAATTAATGGGTCCGGATTAATTTGGATTAAATTATGGGTTCAAGCGTTAGAATGCAACTGTTCAAAGGTTGAACAAGGTGGCATTCTAGAACCTCTCTATAGGGGACAGATTTAAGAAGCCCTCCTACCGTTTCTGGAAGTCTCCTTAAGTTGATATGGAAAGTAATTTAAATTGAAAGATAATATTATTATCTTGAATTCCAATTAGGCGTTCCTACCACTATAAATAGGGACCTCCGGAAAGGATTAGGAACCTTACACAACACAAGGAATTTTCAAAATCCCTCTCTATCTCTCTAATTTCGATCCTAGGGTTTAGGTGTGACAAATTAGAGTGTTAAACACTATTGGGGCTAGCATTATAAGAAGGGTTCTTCAAACATTATGATTTTTGATTTTTCTAGGGTTATTTAGTTTTTCAATATATGTTGCTTTTATGAGAAAAGCCATAGAATTTTTAGGTTGCATGTGCCCATAATTGTTATGTGAAACTCTGTAAGTATATTGAAGTAATCTAGAAACCCATCATGACATCCCATCCCAAAATCAATTAGTAATTCTCGTTCCAATTCTTAATACCCACCCATGAATACAGACCCAAAATACATCCTAAAATACAAAAGACTTATATTGACCAAAATACATCCCCAAATCCCACTCCTACTTAATGCTTACATGTATAAATGAAAAAAGGAACCCAAATAGAAGAAGCATCCACTTCAACTTCACAACATTGCATGAACTCGATTAAACATCATTTCAACATTTTTCTATTTGCTTAGCAAGCCACGAATCACCTCTACAACCCTAGAGCATATCAGATCGTCCATCCACCAAAGAAATGGACAACTTCGACCGTTTTGAGCAAAAGACCGGAAGTGCCTTCCTGGATTGAGGTTTGCCCAAGCTGTAACTCTCACAACTACGCTTGCACACGCATAAATCACCATTTTGAGAAATAAGAGCTTCAATTTTTGGAGAGAGGAGATCTTGAACTTTTTTGAATGTTATATATTCTATTTTAAAGGGATGGAGAAGGAAATTTATGAAAAATACTATAATACCCCCACCATTATTTTGATATACCCAAATGACAAAAATCTAACGGAGTTATAAAAAAGGACCTCCCATGCAAGTTCTGCAAACCACAAGGACCAAGTGTATCGATAAAAATTAGCAAAGAATGAGGTTGTAATTTTAGATAAATCATTGGACCATTTGTGTAATTTTGTCTATTATAGATTTTTATATATAGAATAAATGTAGTTACATATATATTATATATATTTTTTTAACTTTTTATGTTTAAGCCTTTCATAAATGACATGTATCAAATCTAAAAATCATTAGTCTATCATTGTCATGAGAATCGTGTTGAAGCGAGACTATAGTGAATGCCTAATTCATACTTCAAATGCAGGTATATAGTTGGATCCGATTCACTTACATTTATTGTGAATAAATGTTTGGAAAACTTGGTTGGGATCACTTCATAAGTAGGTTTTTTTTGCAATACATGCATATGACATGAAACAATAATGTCATTTTGAACCTAATATGTTATATACATAGAGCATACAGTCAATAAATATAATAAATGGACTTGTGAGGAATCGAAAAATTAATCAGAAAGTTAATTATTTAAATGATTAAATAATTATGACCAAAGGGGGTTATTAGACCTTCTTGACATGCCTATTTAAGATAATTTCCTTCGTTTATCTCAAAGATATCATGTTTTCGCCATATTGTAGATCTCGTGCAATTCGATATGTTCAGAAACAACATCTTGGCATAATGATTCTTATTTTCCGAGCTATCGTAAATAAAGACTACTCTTTTAGTGAAACTTATAAGATTTGCAGCTATCCCCTGACTATTCTTTTCGTGAAAGTTGTGTAGCTTGCATTGAGCCACTGACTACTCTTTTAGTGAAAGTTGTATCCCTATTTTTTTATATAAACGGATTTTGTTGGAAAAATATCTTTACATGAATATATCGAATCAAATATATTTAACATATGCTTTTTGATCAACTCGATTGGTATTTTAACATAAATTATTAGGCTGAGAGGTATAGACAACACATCTCACACATAATATTGAGTTAGAGGATAATCACATGGTGAAAACTGCCCTTTTATGCTTAATGTTGAGGTGGTGTGGTTATCCATGACCCCATCACGTCCAACCATTGGCAAATTGCTTTTTTTTTGCTTAAAATCAATTCTATAAATATCATTCAACCAACCAATTTTATTCAAGCCTCATACAACTTCTACACTTTCTTTTTTAAACTTTACAACCTCACAATATGGATCCAAACTTCAACACCCCAACATAGAACATAAATTGCTTCATAATTTTAACCACACCAAGATCTGATAACCTTGTTGTCCTAAATAAGTAATCACCATCTTTTTATCATTATGGTATGAATCTCTTCCCTTCACTGTAACTTATCTTTACCAACTTAATCAATTTACCCTCTTCCTTTCAAGGTATTCATACCCAAATGCACCCTTCTTAAACCCCACCCTATATGCATTATTCCAAACCCGAACAATCAAAACTAGGTAAGAGCTTTAAATATACCGACAAACAAAGTTGGAGTTCAAAGAAGGAATTTGCATTTCCTTGTGCATGGGTCAACATTTATTAGGATAGTGTGACCGATAACCCATAACATGCATGTGTTTTTTTGGAGTATATTGTATCCCGATTCTATAATTCATTGAGACGAGATACCGAAATGTTGAAATATATCTTCAAAATTCTATGACGTGAAGCAAAAGATTGGCAATTTCAACAATATTTACAACTTTTTGATGCAAAAAAGTGGTGTCAATGATATAAACGTTTTGGAAATGACAATCGATCAATATCGAGTTGAAAGTTATGGGAAGTGGTTTACCCATCACAAAGATTGGAATATTCTACGGAATCGCCTAAAATGGGTTGGAGTTCCACCGATGTAGAAGGAAATAAGTGGGTCTAGAAAGGTCAAAGCCATCTAAGTTTAATGATTACAAACAAATGACATAGCCACGTTGTTATATTAACCTTAACGACGAAAATGATGAGCCTGAACCGGAAAATCTTCGATGCCCGATTGAAAGAGATGGATTGCCAAAAGATGCTTCATCATCTTTCAGTATCTTTTCATGAATAAGTATCAAAAAATAACCGACAAAATATACGAACACACAACTATACAAAAAGAAAAGGTAGCGAAAAATAACTGACAATATATATATATATATATATATATATATATATATATATATATATATATATATATAGAGAGAGAGAGAGAGAGAGAGATAGGTTTAAATATTCTAACTAATTATTGTATGGATATAGGGTTAAATATGAGCCAATCATTTTGAAAACATGGATTAGGGTAAAATTGTAATCTTAGCTTTTAATTAATTTTGGTAATTAAATATTCAAATCATTAACCCCTTTAATTTAGGCAAAATCATTTATTGCTTTAAGACCCTACACAAAGAAACATTGACCTTTAATAATCCATACGCCCAAAACCCTCCATCTCTTCACCTCTTAGAAGCCCATATGATCAAAATTTTGGCCTTAATAGACCCACCAAGCCCTAAATCCCTTTACGATCGGGAGAAAAAGCAGCAGTTGTGGTGTCGATCCAAGGAGGAAGACGAGGCAGGAAAGTTCAAGCAAGAAGAAGAATTTGGTTCTGGTATCGACTACAACAAGTAAAACTTCTCGGTTCTCTTTTTCTTTCTTCTTTCCCTTCTATCTTCCTTCTTCTCGATTTTTTTCTTTAACCAAGATATATAATCACCTCATATGGCTACATCAATGAAGCTACATATCGATCCATTGCGGTATGTAAAGTTGAACAAAGATCTAGTGCCTGTCGAGGTCAATCCGAGAGAGCTCAATCATCCTATTGAAGTTCCTCAAGTTTGATCACGACATCTTTTGTGTACCAATTGTAGTTAATTGACCGATACGTTTAGCGTTCGACATTTAATCAATTAACTTTAGGGTTTTTCTTATTTTAAGGACGATGAGTGTGATTATGTGGTATGGAGCTATGGACATTGCTTGATGTGAATGTACTCAGTTGTTAACTTAAAAAGCCCTTTGTTCGGAAAAATACAATCAACCAATTTCAATTACTTGTATAAGTTCTGTTAATTCATAGAAATTTTGAAGCATGTATCGAGATCTGGATACATTTCAATCCTTGAAATTCTACATACATGCTGCTTCAAAGTAAACCTCTTCCGAAAATTCAAATTTTAGGGATTTTTGTTGTGGTTTAGATCTTTCTTATCTATAGCAACCAAAGTCATGCTAATTCTTTAGTCCTTCTGAATCATGTGGCTTCTATCAAAGATCTAGACATCTTGTTTATCAGTCTCGTGTAATATATGATGTATTTCTTTATACAAATCATTTTGTTAATCTCACTTAATATACAGTTAAATGTTCGCAAGTGCAATAAATGTGGACAACCATTACTTGAGATATATAATCACCTCATATGGATCTTTTAAGAATAAAAAAATGATGATTGTCATTCAAATGTGAAAAACCTGAAAGAGGGCAATAGATGCATCAGTTTATCATCATAGTCATCTAGTGAAGAATGGAAAGTAAGGCAACAATATTCGCTCAGAATGGATTAATATTTTTCTGTCAGAATTATTAGCAACAATATTCTATCAGAATGTATTAATGATTCACTTATATTTCAACGTTTTTATTTGATTTTTAATCATCATCAGATTTTATTCTTTCAGAATAAATATAATTCTTAACCATTATTATGTATATTCTTTCATAATGAATGTCATTTATCTATGCTTATATTTGTATTTGTTAAGAATGAATGTAATCATTGATTTTAAGATATTAAAATTCTTTTCATATAAAGTTTGTATTCCTTAAAAATTATTAAACTTGAATTCTTGATAATATATGTTTATAGTATTCTATCAGAATTTAATGTTTTTTTTAAGATAATCATAAACACATTCTTTTAGAGTGTCCGAATTAATATATTTATTATTCAAAAAATCGGATTTTTAAAGTTTAGAGAATTAATTTTTTCTTAAAATCTGCAATTTTCTTTTTTTAAATTTATGTTAATTGACTAAAACACCCTTAAAATGAAATTAGATGGTATTTTTTAATTATCTTTAATTTAATAATATTTATTATTCACTTTCTTAAAATAAATAAAATGATTGAATCACAATTAATCCTACATCTATGCAATAATTAGCTAGAATACAATAACCTTAGTCTCTCTCTCTCTCTCTCTCTCTCTCTCTCTATATATATATATATATATATATATATATATATATTGAAGACTAATGATTTGAAGTGTGACGACCATCTCAACCCCCGCTAAACATCGATAGCTAAATGGTTCTACATTTGAAGATCTTTCCAAATGGTTCAACATTTGAACTTCCAGAGACATTACTTATGAAAAAACTATTATAGATAAGTTCTTATAATTTTTATTATTTTTATTATGTAAGATCAAATTTTATGAATTAGTCAAATGTTTTTAATTCTAATTTATCCTATCTTTATATTATTGAACATATAGTATTTGTATTAAAATAATAAATTTGAGATGTAAAGTGGTTGACACATCCTTATAAAAAACCATGGAGAAGAAAAATAAATATTTTTTGAACGACTGATTAGTGGTTACAAGTTAAATTCACCAAGTTCATTAATTCTCTTATGCCTAAATTTGAACTCACGACCTCCCATCTAAGACTTTCACATCTACTAAGTGCGCTAGTCACATATTTATATGAAACTAGGCGAATGGCCAAATGTTGCGCATAAACACCTATATAGTTGAAATCTTTACAAATATATGTTTTTTTTAAATATAATATTAACGTTGTTGTTAAATTTGATATATTAATTTGTATAGTAAGTTAATATAATATATTGATTATTTAAAACTTCATGATCGCAATCGTTTGAATTACATCTACCTGCGGATTACTCATAAATGAAATAAAAAAATAATATATGGTTGAACGTTATTTATAGTTGCTGTTATTGTTAATTAATTTTTTAAAATTTATTAACTTAACGTTTTAATTTCTATCATTGTAATTATACAAAACATTAAACATTGTTTTTTGTTTTTAAATATAACAATATAATCATTTATATAGTGTGATTTTTAACTATTGTTATTGTAAGTTAAATTAAATTACTTATTTGAAAACTTTTAATGATTATAAAAATATTTTTAGGAAATATTTTAGTTAAATTGAGATTATAATTTAGTTCTTGCATTTAGCGCTACAATTTATCACTTTTAACTATTCACAAAATATTCTTTCGATTTTTTAAGTGTAACTGAAATTTATATTTAAGTTGACCAAGTAATGTTATATTTAAATTAACAATTTAAGTATTTTATCAAAACTATTCAAAAGTTGTAGCTTTAAACTGATAATGGTTTACATACAACAACATATTAAATCTAATAAATTAATTATAATTTGTTAAAAGTTGAAGACATGACTTTATAAGTAGAAGTAAATATATAATTTTAATATTGAAATTTAGTTTATTTTTTATTACACTTTAGGCTGACATTTATTTAACCTTATTAATCAAATTATAATCATTAATAGAAAGACATTGGGTTATTTAAGTTGAACAAAAATTTATATTTAAGTTGACTCTGTAATATTATATTTAAATTAACAATTTAACTATTTTATCCAAACTGTTCAAAAGTTGTAGCTTTAAAATTATAATAGTTTACATACAACAACATTTTAAAACTAATAAATTAAATATATAATATATTAAAAGTTAAAGACATAACTTTATAGGGAAAAATAAACATATTATTTTAATATTGAAATTGTAACACCCCGATTCTCAGGTATGGTTAATATGAGTTTTTGGATTAGGCCCTACTCGACGAGTTGGTTTACCTACTCGTCGAGTAGCAGTGAGGAGGATCGCGGGTTAAGTGACCTACTCGGTGAGTCCATAATGAGACTCAGCGAGTAGGAGCTGGCAAGTGAAACCCTAATTCCTGGGGTTTGCACCCCTATTTAAAGGGACCTTAGCCTCCCTTGGATCTCCTTACAGTTCCAAAGAACCCTTGAGAGCCCTATTCGTGTGTATGTGCCTTGTGTGCGTGTTTGAAGCTTGAAAGAGAGTTATTGGAGGGAGAAGACTTGGAGGAGAAGGAGATTGAAGCAATTGGAGTGTGGGAATCAACACTCATCTCAGATATCAACTTCAAAAGGTACCCAAACCGTCATTCTCCTTATAGATCTCCTTTATTGGGTGAGTTTTAGGGTTTTCATTGAATATCAATTTGGTATGATGAGATATGGGCTAGATCTGAAGTTGTAACTTCAGATCTGAACTCTCTTTGGGTTCTAGAAGCGTAAAGTTGCAGCTTTAGTCGTGATTGAGGTCCCCTTTGTGCATAAAGACCCATCAATAGCTTAGATTTTTCCATTTTGAGCCTTTTAAGGCATGCATGCACGTAAAGTTTGTAACTTTACGTGATAAGCATGCCCTAGAAGCTTGGATCTGTGATTTCGAGCCGCTGCATGGCTCAAAATGGATCTGTATGGAAAGAGGACTGAATGGAATCGTCAAGTCGCATGAAGATGGCCATTGAACTCGACGAGTTGGTTGAACAACTTAGCGAGTCCGATGAAGATTGTCATGAGACTCAATGAGTTGAAGAACAACTCGGCGAGTCGTATGAGTTTTAACCAAGAATATGTTCGCAAGTATATCCGTCGAGTCGCAGGGAGGGAACTCGACGGGTGGCCTTAAGGGCTGATCGGGAATCGAAGGAACTCGACGAGTCACCTCGATGACTCGGCGAGTAGCTGGGTGTACTCGGCGAGTTGAGGTCAACATGGACTGTTGACCTTGACCGAAGACTTTGACGTTGATCAGGAGTTGACTATTGGGTTATGGAGTACCTTATAAGGTTAAAGACTTATGCGTATATTGAAGTTTGGTTATAAGTGGTGGGGCTTATGTCGGGTGATCCGAGAGTTGGATTTTACCTTCCGATTCGATATCTGCGAGGTGAGTTATCCTCACTATATCGATAGGGTCTACGACACCAAGGCCGACCCTTTAGTTGTTATTGTTATGGTATGTTGCATGGGGTTATGATTTCTTAGTTCGGAATCGAGGTAGACAGTATGTTATGATTTTATGATCCATAGGGATTGGTGTGGTAGTGACCTGCTAGGTCGGTACTCTAGTTACATGAGAATTCTATGATTGTGATCAGTGAGATAGATATGTTTGATGTTTGTATATGCCAGTATATGATTGCTATGTGCACATGGTTATTTGCTTGTAGGTTGGGTTGAGGCGGTCATGCTTTGTGCTGAAGGCCAACATACCCTATGAGCGGTCCGGGGAGACTGTAGGCCCACGTGGCAGACCAGTCCTGCCGAAGGCTCGAGATAGATCCAGACAGACCGTAGGCCCGTTAGGGCAGTCCAGTCAGCAACATTTTGTCCAAACTTAAGTTGTAGCTTAAGTTGACATTGTAATGTTATATTTAAATTAATAATTTAAGTATTTTGTCCAAACTGTTCAAAAGTTGTAGCTTTAAATTGATAATGTTTTACATACAACAACATATTAAATCCAATAAATTAAGTATAATATGTTAAAAGTTAAAGACATAACTAAATAAGTAGATGTAAAGATCTTATTTTAATATTGAAATTTAGTTTGTTTATGATTACACTTTAGGTTTGATATTTATTTAGTCTTATTAACCAACTTATAATCACTATTAGAAAGACACTACAATTTATCACTTTTAACTATTTACAGAATAGTATTTGAGTTATTTAAGTTAAACTAAAATTTATATTTAAGTTGATACTGTAATGTCATATTTACATTTATAATTTAAGTATTTTATACAAATTGTTCAAAATTTATAGCTTTAAAATGATAATGGTTTACACCCAACAATCTATTAAAATTAAAAAATTAAGTATAATATGTTAAAAGTTAAAAATCATAACTTTATAAGTAGAATAAAGATATTCTTTTAATATTGAAATTTAGTTTACATATAATTAAACTTTAAGTTTGATATATGTTTAATTTTATTAACCAACTTATAATCATTATTAGAAAGAAATTGAAAAGTGATGGGAGTTTTAAATAAATATGGCAAAAGGAAAAATGCATGGAAGTTTCAAATAAATGTGGTGAAAAAAAAATGCTTCATTTATAAGTATATTAAGCTTATACCCACGTGTTGCGCAAAAACACCTATATAGTTGAAGTCTTTATATATATATATATATATATATATATATATATATATATATATATATATATATATATATATATATATATATATATATATAATATAATAATAACGTTGCTAAAATTTATATAATATTTCGTATACTAAATTGATATAATATATTTATTATTTTGAATTATATGATAATATATACATCTATTATAACTGCATAATCTCAATCGTTTGAATGACTTCTATCCGCAAGTTAAACATGAATAAAATTAAATATAATATATGGTTTAATGTTATTTATAGTTGTAGTTATTGTTAATTAAATTTTTAAAATTTATTTTCTTAATGTTTTAATTTCTATCATTATAATTATTTAAAACATCACACATTTTTTTTATTGATTTTAAAGATAATAATATAATTATTTATATAGAGTTATTTTTAACTATTGTTTTTGTAAGTTATTTTAAGCTACTTATTTGAAAACTTTTAACAATTCTAAAAATATTTTAGTTAAATTGATATTACAATTTAGTTTTTGCATTTATCACTATAATTTACCATTTTTAACTATTTATAAAATATTCTTTGGTTTTTTAATTGGAACTAAAATTTATATTTAAGTTGGCATTGTAATGTTAGTATTTGAATTAACAATTTAAGTATTTTGTCCAAATTGTTCAAAAGTTATAGCTTTAAACTGATAATGGTTACATACAAAAGCATTTTAAATCTAATAAATTAAGTATAATATGTTAAAAGTTAAAGATATAATTATATATGTAGAAGTAAATTTAGTTTATTTATGATTACACTTTAGGTTTGATATTTATTAAACATTATTAACCAACTTATAATTATTATTAGAAAGAAATTGAAAAATCATGAGAATTTCAAATGAATGTGGTGAAAGGAAAAATATTTCATTTATAAGTATATATAGATATAAATATAGATATAGATAGATAGATAGATGGATAGATAGATAGATGGATAGATAGATAGATAGATAGATTGCACGTTATAAGCTACTTATTTGAAAACTTTTAACAATTATACAAATATCTTTAGGAAATATTTTAGTTAAATTGTGATTACAATTTAGTTTTTATATTTAGCAATACAATTTATCACTTTTAACTATTAACAAAATATTCTTTGGGTTTTTTAAGTAGAACTAAAATTTATATTTAAGTTGACCATATAATGCTATATTTAAATTAACAATTTAAGTATTTTATCCAAACTATTAAAAAATTGTAGCTTTAAATTGATAATGGTTTACACACAACAACATATTAAATCTAATAAATTAAATATAATATATTCAAATAAAAAGACATAACTTTATAAGTAGAATTAAATATATTATTTTAATATTGAAATTTTGTTTATTTATGATTATACTTTTTGTTTGATATTTATTAAATCATATTAACTAGCTTATAATCATCATTGGAAAGACATTATAGTTATTATTTTTAACTATTTACAAAATATTCTTTAGGTTGTTTAAATTGAATTAAAATTTATATTTAAGTTGACCTTGTAATGTTATATTTAAATTAATAATTTAAGTATTTTATCCAAACTGTTTAAAAATTGTAACTTTAAAATGATAATGGTTACATACAACATTTTAATATTAATAAATTATGTATAATATATTAAAAGTTAAATACATAAATTTATAAAGAAAAATAAAGATGTTATTTTAATTGTGAAATTTACTATATATGATTATACTTTATATTATATATTTATTTAACTTTATTACCCAGCTAACAATTATTATTATAAATAAATTAAAAAATAATAAAAGTTTCAAATGAATATAATGAAAGGAAAATGATTCATTTAGAAGTATATACAGAATTATATATAGACGAGAACTAATACTAATAAGAGGTGAGACCGTGATTTTTTGATATTTGTTATGATCAATAGTTTGTAAAGATCATCTGTATTATAAAACATTATTTAATAATATGTTTGTGAGAGAGAAGGGAAGGAGAAGACTCACAAACGAAAGAAAGCATCAAGGTGGTGAGAAAAAACAAATTTATTTAAAGATAAAGTGTTCTCTACCCCATTTGCTTTTTCACATCCTCTCTTTTTCTTCGCCTATCAAAACCCCCCAAACACCACCCCCTTCATTCCCTCTCTCTTTTTTCCTGGTCATATCTCCCTTTAGATCTTCTTCTTCCCCTAAGGTCTCTCTCTCTCTCTCTCTCTCTCTCTCTCTCTCTCTCTCTCTCTCTCTCTCTCTCTCTCTCTCTCTCTCTCTCTCCATATATATACAAATATATATGTATGTGCTTATATGTGTATACTTTTAATTATAAATGTGCACTGATTATATATATCAACTTCTTGTGCAGTGTTTCTGCGTCTCAAGGCTGGTGTCCCTTGTGAGTTTAATATATCTGGGGACAACAAGAAACGCTTACCTGTATCTAGCTGAGACGCTGTTTTTCACACTTAACGGGAAGAAGATCAACATTTCAAGTATTGAAGAGACATATATATCATCATAGACTTATAAATATAAAATTTAATGGCGCCAGTTTCGTTGCCTCCAGGCTTCCGTTTTCATCCAACCGACGAAGAGCTTGTTGCATACTATCTCAAGAGGAAAATAAATGGGCGTAAAATCGAGCTTGAAGTTATTCCTGAAGTCGACCTCTACAAATGCGAACCCTGGGATTTACCAGGTATATATATGCATGTCTTCATGGTGATCGATACACCAATCGCAATTCAATTTTTATTTACTATAATCGGAAAACGTATCTCAATCTAATGGAATTTTAGGTTGCTTTCTGGTTTCTGCAAGTATCACAAAATATTCTAAAACTAAAATCTAGTAACAGTTATTGTTAAATATTTGAAAATTATTTTTTACGTATATATTTATCATAATTGTTTACATTGCTGATTTATTTTTATTTTTTTTGTGTTTATATAATTCACTTATAACAATTTTAAACACATTTATTGTATATAACAACTAAAGAAAAAAGCTTAAATTATAAAAGCGATCTGGGCATGAGCCTGAACAGTTTATGTGTAAGGTATGTTACTAAATCAAGATTCTTGCCAAAGGGTCTTTCATACATATTCTTTCGATTTCATCTCTTTGTTTTGTTGCTAAAGGCTAAAATTGAAGGTTCTTTGATGTTCTTTACGCGTGCTTCTACTTTGTTCTTGGTTCAGACCATAATAACCCGTGAAAAAGGTTTAAAAGAAATCAGTTTATTTGGATTTTCTTTCAAAGTTATATGTCATATTATCTGCTAAATTGACGTGTAAAAACTGTATCATATATAGGTACATAGAAGACCAGTCAAATATGAATGGAACTTTTAAATTACACAAACAAGATCACCATAAATCCATAATGATTGTTTCTTAATGACTAAAAGTTATTATTTAAAAGTAATTAAGGTGGCCCCTACATCTTTTAAACCGGTATAAGAACAAATTTTTAGTAATTAGCTGACAAGATTGAAGTCAAAAAGCAAATTAAAGATGAAAGAACATAAATACGCATACCTGTTCTTTCAAAGATAGATATCATTACCAGCTTTTCCTTTCTTTATTAATTTTCTGACATCAAATCTAACTCCTGAAATATTTTCATTTACAGAAATAATCTTGTTCTTCCTACGTTCCCATTTCTCCATACAAAATTTACTTTGACTTGTTAGGTTGGGTTTTTGAGAAAAATATATATCAAGATCAAAACATTAAGAAGTAAATAAATATTAGTCTCTTAGTTTTTTTGCATGTCTTTTTTGGATCTTGCGATGATATATATGATCTGGTTATGGTTTTATATCTCTTATACTAATTCACACTCTTTTATACAGGGAAATCATTATTGCCAAGCAAAGACCTAGAGTGGTATTTCTTCAGTCCAAGAGATCGTAAATACCCAAATGGATCAAGAACAAACCGAGCCACCAAAGGTGGATATTGGAAGGCAACAGGGAAGGACAGGAATGTAAATTCACAATCAAGAGCCGTTGGGATGAAGAAAACCCTAGTTTACTACAGAGGAAGAGCACCACATGGTGCTCGTAGTGATTGGGTTATGCATGAATATCGCCTTGACGAGAGAGAATGTGAAACTGAATCTGGTCTTAAGGTGAAAACTCTTCAAAGTAACTAATCACATGCATGGTTTTATATCAACACCTACATCAAATTTGATCATATATAATTATATAATACTAAAACCGAATGCTTTTTTTTTTGGGTTTAAAAGTTGCAGGATGCTTATTCACTTTGCCGTGTGTTTAAGAAGAGTCTGAATGCTCCAAAGACGACCATTGGAGTAAATTATGCGGCAGCAGTCAGTGATCACTCATCAAGTATGGACCTTTATTCAGAGGGAGGAAGGGGTGGTGAAGATATGGAGACTTGTAATTATCCAACACCAATGGCTTCATCTTCCTCTAATATCAACCATGGATCACCTCATAATGTAAGTGAATCGAGTGATGGGAGATGGATGCAGTATTTATCTGAAGAAGCGTTCGCTTTCCCGAATCCATCTTTCACTAACTATGGGAATGTTTCTTTTCCCCCAACCAAGGTATAGAAAACACTTTTTCATCTCTTCATGTCTTCTCTTATTATTTTTTAGGGTTCCATCTCAAGTTTTTTTTCCCTTTTTTTTTAAATAAAAAGTTACCAGTTGTTAACTAAATGGAGTTATAGATGATTGTAATGATTGTAGATTCTAGAGTCAATGAATTAGGGTGCTCAGGCAATCTCAAACTCTGCAAAGTTAACGATTGCCCAATCATTATTATGCTTTTCATACAACTTTAATTTTTTTGATATCTTACAAACCATTAAACTTTAACAAAATCAAAGGATTCCCATTTCATCATCAAATTTACGATTATTTATATTTTATACAGTATATTATATAGGTCATTTTATGAATGTTGAAATATTACATAAATTGCAAATATTATAATCAGAAAAAATAAATTACAAATTAAATAATATAATATTACACTAATTCTAAATATACAATAGATAAAATTACAATAATCTAAATACTTTGATGCCTAAATATATAGTAATTAGAATAATTTATAATAATATACACATAATTTAAGTTTGAAATGTGATTAATATTCCTGGTATATATTATTTATTTACAAGCATTCTAGGTTTTTATGTATTTATAAAATAATATAAAAGAATTAGCCGGATTGATTTAGATTTATTTGATTGATAAAAAATAGAGGACTAAGAATTTATCGCGTTATACGTCGCATTTAACTATATTCATATCATCCACTCACAAATCATTAAACCTCTAGTAAATCCCTACATCATTTTTATTAAACGTAGTCGATGCGTTTAATTAGTTTGAAAGAGTATTAGGAGAAGTTCAATGTGTGTAGACATATACTCTATTTTTTTATTATTACTAGGTGTAAGACCCATGTATTACATGCGTTTATTTAAAAAAAATTAAATATAAAATTTTAACAATTTGAAAACTTTAAATTTATAAGAAAAATAAGAAATTTTTTGAATTATTAAAATTAATGAGACTTTAATGCATTAGATACATTACATATATAAACCATTTTCTAATAAATACCTTACATATATATTACCTTATATATTAAATGTGGATTTTAATTTAATAAAATCAAAAATACAATAAAATGACAAGTGGAAAATAGAAAATTTTAAAATTTCTAGAAAATGCCATGTGTCCAAATGAATGAGAAGAGGACATGTGGCAAAGTCATTTTTATTTATTAAGAAGGATTTTTTAAGAATAGAAAGAATTTCATTCAAAAGGCTAGTTAGAACTACAAGATACATATTGGCTAATTAAAATATAAATTTTGTGTAACCATGCAAGAATACTATATATGTTAAAAGACTTTATTGTATATAACCTTTTTCCAATGTTTTTTCACAGGTTGATATAGCATTAGAATGTGCAAGGCTGCAACAAAGGTTATCAATGCCTCCATTGCAAGTACAAGATCTCCCACATCAAGGGGCTACAAGCTACGTGGATTTAATGAATATGCAACAGACGACAAGCAGCAGCATGCGCGATGTCACAACTACAAATGGTCCTCAGCAGGACATATTGCATGAAATCCTTTCTCTCGCTCAAGTTTCCCAGGATCACATCAATCAGAACACTTGGGGTGGAGGTTATTCCAGTCATCAGGAAGATGATTTTTCGTTTCTGGATGATAATGACAACAACATTCAAGTGCAAGATGTGGGCTCGTTTAGGTTCATGGGGGATGATCAGAATGCGAGGTCTATTGAGGTTACTGGTGTCGATGAACAACAGCTCAGAAGTGATAGAATGGTTGAGAATTTGAGATGGGTTGGCATGTCTAACAAGGATCTTGAGATGGTAATTATCATTCTTTTTTACTCGTTACTTATTTTATTTTTAAGAAATAAGCAAGGAAAAAGATAGTGCTCACATATTTTTTAATTTATTTTTTGTGTCTAACCCTAATGTTCATAGTAGGTCCCATAGAGTGGTTTAGGGCTTCTAGATGTATTACATAATTCCAGAAACCATGAAGTTACACTAACTTTCTTGACATTTACAGACTTATAATTGGGATGATTACAAGAATGTTCCAGTGGAAAATATGCCAAGTTTTCAGAAGGAGGAGCATGAGGTTCAAGGTACAAAAATCACTAATTAAGCCTTCGTTACCATATTTTCCAAGAATCTATGCCATATATGTATATCTTTGTTGTCATAGCTAGACTCTATTTCACTAAGAGCTTGAAAATTAAACAATTTCAGGAGAAAGCAGCCATCAAAACAATTTCGACAATACAGAAGATCACTTCTCACTTGGAATCACCACCGAGGGGCATGACAACTCGAATGAAAACTTGTTAGACGAAGCCGATTTGGAGGACTTTACTACAACTCCAAGCTTTGAAATCTACGAGAAAACCAAAGTCAGTACTCATGGGTTGATTGTTTCAACCCGACAGGTTTCAGAAACCTTCTTCCACCAAATCGTACCTTCTCAAATAGTCAAAGTCCATCTGAACCCAGGAATGATACATGATCAAACGGTATCTAAATCCGATAGCCAGACAACGCTTAGCAAGAAAGTTTTATATGACAAGTTCAAGATGATCACAAGTTCCATACCATTTGAGGTGATTAACAAGAAACCAAAGACCCCTTTGGTCACCTTGGTTTCCCTTCTGTTGATATGTTGCTTTTATCTTGAAGAGTCAACAGAAGATGGTGGTGATATGAAGTTAAAAGAGGATGATGATGGTGGTTCAGCTGGTAATAGCATACGAATGGAGGATGGAGAGGAGGAAAAGAATGAAGGATGGGGCATTTCAAGTTTGGTTTTGGAGAAGGTGATATGGCCATGTGTGACCTTGGCTTTGGCATTTTCTACCATCTGGGTACATCATAATTACTAATTACAAGGGTTTTTTTAATCTTTTTTTTTAATTAATTGTTTCT
Source organism: Lactuca serriola (assembly GCF_051521515.1). Classification (NCBI taxonomy): domain Eukaryota; kingdom Viridiplantae; phylum Streptophyta; class Magnoliopsida; order Asterales; family Asteraceae; genus Lactuca; species Lactuca serriola. Next base: position 160,758,221 of record NC_136409.1, read on the forward strand.
AACCATACAGAGTGAAGTTGTTTACTTATAGGAAAAGATGAAACTAAGCTTTCCCTGGATTTAATCTGGGGCTGAATTATATTATATATAATATTTGTACTTTCTTCATTTTACATTCAAAATATATATACGAGTAATTATACGTCTTCATGATTCCATCAAATAAAGACTGGGAAATCACATTCAAAATAACAAAAGGGAATTCATATGCAATGTGAAAAGATTGATACATCTTTTTTTTTTTTTTTTAGAAAACGTTCATAAAATATGGGCAAACAAAATTTCATCGATATGGTTTATAGAAATTAGGAATTATGTTCACCAAAAAAAAAACCTTTTCAACTTTAAATAATGTATTTTTTTTTTCGCCATCCGGCGCTTTAATTTCACGTTTAGACTGTTAAGTCCATTTAATACGTAAAAAGATAGGCTTTGAAAGCCAAATATTGCACGGAGAGTTTAAACAATAATTTCTGTAATATGATGTATTTTTTTAAGTTTTAGTTTCACACAATTTTTGAGATTTTTTATTTTTATAATGTTAGTGGAAATTGCATAATTTAGGCATTTGAGTTATGTGCTGAAAGTGCCAAACAAAAAAGATATAACAGTTATAGCACGCACAAAAGATAAGTATTTGTTGAAAGGGCCACACAAAAAGATATAACACTTATATAGCATGAACAAAAGATAAATAATTAAACTTACATGAAAGTACATAATTATTTCAAATATTTAGTCCAAAGCTAAATAGCGGTCAAGTTCATTCATATAATATATTGCCTCCATGGAAAATGAACATTTTATAATTGTTTCTATTAAAACATTGTAATTTGAATATTTTACACAATTATAACAATGGATAATATTGCTATATCTGTGTATATTCTTTAAAGTATGAATTCTAATAGAAAGAAATGAAAATATAATGTTATAATATAAAAAATAATAAACTAGACTACATTGCTATTCTTTAAATTTACCCCTATATTTTACATGATAAAGTTATTTACAAGTTACCATTAAGGATGACAAAAATCGACACAACGCGACAAAAATAAATGATACGAAACGAAATTGGGACGGAATTGAATTTTAAATTCTTGTCCGTGTTGTTTTCGGGTAGTGTATAAGAAACACGATGTTGCGTTATCTTATGTCCGTGTTCAAAATCCAACTCGATAATAGCATGTTTTTGTGTCATGTTCGGAAGTCGTGTATATTTATTAGCATTATATGTTGTTTTTATGTTATTTTTTGTCTTATTATTCGTGTTCTTCTTTAAATTTATTTTTTACAAGAAACTATGTATGACATTATACAAATGGGTTTTTTTTTTGTTATTTTTGTTGTATTATCATGTTTTTATTATTTCGTGTTTGTTTTAATGAAAAAAACATGCTATCATGTCGTATCACATTTGAATTCATAGAAATTAATTTATGTCATGTCGTTGCTAGGCAAAATCACAGAAAGACCGCCTATTTGCCACTCTTATCATCATGTTGGCTTGGCATGTAGAAATGAGATTATATGTATAAATTATATACATATATAATATATAGTTTAACTCTACTTTATATATATTTAACTATATTTAAGTATAGGTAATGCAATTTTTATGAACACAATTAAAAAATTTATTATAGTAAAATACCATCAAGATTTATGAAATTGAAAGTTTAGATATATAAAATGAGTTATACTGTAATTTTTCATTATATTTCAAGATAGAACCAAAAAACACCCTATAATTGAGGAATGAAAGTTAACAAAGAATGAATAAACCATTACAATGAAATAAACTATTCCATCATACCAAACACTAGTTTAAATTTAATTAGTAAATTAATAATTATAAAGAATAATTATAATACTATAATAATTTGTGGCTATTTCTACCGGTAATATCAACGTTATCATCTAGTAAGCATCTTTATTAATAATATGTTATCATCTAGTAAGCATCTTTATTAATAATATGTTATCGGGGTATTGTTCATTAGATTACTTTAACTCCATCCTGGTTACTTTCATCGGTCCACCGATCCGCCGCTTCCATAATAGTTCACCGCCTGGAACTTAGACGCATGATTCTTTTGCTCCTCCTATAAATCGATAGATTGACAAAGCTTTGCTAAAAAGGCTATTGATCTACTGGGAAAATTAATCAATGGCGAGAGCAACAATCTAGATAAAGAAGATAGAGAATCCAACGAAGGAATCCCCATCTTTTTTTCTCCGCTGACTTGATGATGAAGCTTGCAGAAGGTCCATGGAGTGACAATGATGCTGTCATTTAATTTTTATGCGGCCTGCTAATTCTTTCGTTCATCTATCATTATTTATGTGTTAGACTTTGCTTTAAATCATCATCTTTATACTTACACGTTCTAGTGGCATGGCTAAAGGAATCAGACTCTCTCTTCAGCAGCCCCACCAGCAACGTCTACCAAGGTTTTTGTGACCGTATTATTGCTCCTCATTACGTTTTTCAAGAATTCTCATTCGAATCTTCCGTCTTTGTCTTCTATTGCTCTTTCAAGTTAGCGTTTTGCTTAATAGAGTGTCGAGTAATGGTTCTTTGTAAGTAATTCTTTGGAATCACAAGCTAAATGGCATCGTATGTGTTGTTGCTTCTACTTCTTTTTTGACCTGTAACTAAATTTGAATCAAAGTCAACGAAGACGAATCCTCCACTTCAATTCTCATGGTTCCACTAACATGGTGAATTGAGAAATTTCTTACACTCCATTTGTTATTGTATCGATTTTTCATAAATCTAATATTATGAATTATTAATTTGATTCATATAGTCAGTGTTGTTTAATTTTTCATTCATTTATGACGGTGGTTTTGTTGGTATTGATTGACAACCCATGATTTAGGTATCGATTGACCTAGAAAACGTCAAATGTGAGCTTTGATTAACGTTAAAGGTTAAGGATATTTTCCAAACATTTTCCCCTTTATTCAAAATTGAAAGAAACAAATCAGTTATTGAAAGGTTCATCATAACAGAGATTTCCATGTACGCAATACTCTTTTACTAGGGTTAATCATAAAATTTTCTGACTTTATTATGTAAATCCTGGCTCCTTGCACATCTATACACACATTGCATCGTTTTTTGAAGGATCTATTAGGATTTACCATGTAAACTTGGTTATCTTAGGTTATGATCAAGTGTTAGACTAGATTTATAGGCAATCGCTAAACAATCTCAAATTGCATGGAGATCTAAAAGAAGCGATCTAAATTTGTGCAAAGTGATTTTCTTCTGCTATGTATCGTGGATTTAGATGATGAGTTTCTTATTAGTGTTTACTATTTCTATTAAATTTCACTTCATGTGTTATAGTTTCTTCTTTTATGAGAACATTTGATATAATCTACCCCAACTGTTCCTATGATATTGAATCCTTGGTTCATCTTTGATGGCACCTTTGACCTGTTATCAATGATGCATCGATGCTTGATGTCCTACCGACCGAGGTCGATGTGGTGGTGGCGAAGTATGTTTCCAGTTGATTGGATATGTGTTTCTAGGTATTGTTGTCTATGGCTCACCTGGAATTCGGTGTTTCCTTCTTTTCACCTTCCTTCAAACTAATTGTTTTTCTTTTATGTTTTTGTATTAGTGAACCTCAATTGATACTCCAATGATCGATCAAATAAAAGGTTGGTTTTATATCTGCTATTTTTTACTTTTGTTAGAATTTTAAAGTTTTATAATATTTTTCACCGGTTCCATTTCAGCTTATTTTCTTTTCATGAGAGGCCATAGAAATCAAAACATCATCATGTTGAATTTTGATCGACGAGGTATGTTTGGTTTTTGTTCATTCTATTTTTATGTTTTGCTTTGTTTGTTTCATCCAGTTTTGATTTTTTTTTCAGCAAAATAATATCTACATATTGTATATGACCATTTCCTCTGTAATAATCCAGCATATGTAGCATCAATAAAACAATTTCAAGTAACCTATACGAACTATTGTTGGGTTTTCTACACATCAAATACATTCTAAATTAGGTAGCGGAAAAATTGAAACTATGATATACCTAAGTGCGCATGAAACCTATGGATCTATGGTTTCATGCTAATTACATCTACCCTATGAACACATGTATATAAAAAAACGTACCTCTTGTATTGCCCTTGATCTCCATGCTTCAGATCTTGATCCTCCATGAAGTTGCTTGGATGAGAGCACCTAAACCAGAATCTCTCTAATGGTATCACACCCAATGACACCAAAGAGTGGAATAAAAATAAATAGGAGAAGGGTCAATTCACAAACCCTAAGAGGGTTAGAAATCATCCCTATGGGAGGAGGAAGAATGGTTGGCTTCAAGCCAAGGTGCAAGGAAGAATGAAATCCCTAAGGCCCTATTTATAGCCTTGGATCCATTCCTAGGTTTTGTACTCCTTCCCATGTGGGATAGGAGGCCAACATCGAAATTCACTCCTTTTCCCATGTAGGATGGAGTGACTTTCGTCCAACCCTTATTCCATAAGGGTTCTGGAATATTCCTGATTAACCAACTATCGATTAATGAATATTCAACCCTTTAATTAATTAAACTGTTAATTAACTCTCAAAATATATTTCCAATTAGTTTCTAATTAATTATTAACCATAATAATTAATAAACCAATTTCCTATTTATTTATTCTACTCAATTTGGGTCTTGAGGGCAATCCAAAAGGACCCTATTATTATTAGAAATATTACCAATAGTTAATGACCTTGGACACTATTTCCAACAGTCTCCCACTTGTACAAGTTATCAACTATACGAGGAGCAATATTTCTCCAATAATCAACAGAGAGTTAGCCATCCAATGCAACTACTGAACTCTTGATCTAATCAAGATTCATCCTTTAGATAAGTGATCAACTATCACTTCGTTCTATGATATCTGTATGAATTCGAGACATGGATAATAGTCAATCTCATAATTCAAGATTATGTTTCCCAATATAGATTTATGACGACTGCATATGACTACTAAATTGAACACAACAATTCTAATCAGGGCTCGGTCAAGCACTTCAGATCTCAGCACCAAATCATCGAGGGGCCCATAGGTATCGCTTCTCTTGTTAAGGCAGAAGGAACAAATCAGCTTCGACTACATAGTTTTTGTCTACTTCATCATGTCATACATGGACATAATATGTATAACTACCAGTTACGGATAGCATTGGAGTAAACCAACGCATAACAGAATCATAGAGAAAAACCCCACATGTATCTAGGTTTGAAGAATAGAAGATATTATCTTTTTAGAATTACTTGTGATTGGATCCATGAATTAATCTCTAAGCGTGGGTTGGTCCAATATTTAAATCTCTATTAAGTAATCATGAGTGTCAGCGTAATCTCTATGCTATGTCCAATCATTATGGACAATCCACTAATACTCATGATAGTCTTGAGTCACTACTTACTTTAAAAATTAAGAGTATGACCAATTGTGGACGTTTGAGTAAATTAATACTTGGGATGTGGGTTCTAAACATACAAAAGGAGAACATAGTGATAAGTTAAATGAAATGGCCGATCTCCATAATATATTAAGATCTCCACTTAATAATCACCAAATCAAATTAATTTGCAAATCTAAAACAAACTAAACTAAGAGTTTTAAATTCAATTCATTTGCAAATCTAATGCCTCTCGACTTTGTCTGACTGTCAGACTTGGTCAATGACATTGGCTTATGGAATGGAACGACAAGATTATCTTTCGATATAACTCATTAACTATGATGTCTTTACATTTGACTCATTATCAAATGTGTTGGTACTTACTGAGTATGTGTCTTGTGAGCCTATATGACCATGGGATCCATACTCGAGGTAAGTTCACCCTTAAAGTCACAAAGAGCCTTTAAAAGGATCATTAATGATTGAATTTCAACAAATATGTCACTAATGAATCTCTTTTTTTCACATTGTTTTCTTTGCAATTTAACCAACTGCAATATACTCTAAGTTTTTTAAATACACTATGGTGTATTACTTGGTACTCTTCCAAGCTAATACATTCCCATTCAGTAAAAGCACGAATTCCAACTACGAACGAAATCATCTTTATTAGTGTGGAACTTAGCATCAATGTAACTTTTACAATGATCTATTCCATACTGCCAAGATCATTTCCTCTGTCCTCCTAGGACACTTAAGAATGTTCTTGATCTTGATTCATTAATTCTCGCCAAATTGATCTGATCCAACTTGGCATGCTCAACGCATGCGAGTCATTAGATCTAATACATGTTATGGCATATATGATCGATCTCATAGCAGAAGCATGTGGGACACGACTCATAACCTCTAGTTACTTAATGTTATGCCATATTTTAATAAGCATGAACTCCTTTTTGAGTTATACATGTCGAGTTTCCTTAAGATTCCATGTACTTTTGCTTAATCTGACGAATCACTTTGATCTATCTCCATAGATCCTTATTATATGCGTGTTCTATATCTCCCACGTATATCATAGTGAAACAATTCTCATACCAAGCCAAGTTTTTACACTTGCTAAGTTAGAATATAGTTTCCTATGAATCGTACATTAGCTATGTACAATACAAGGGTGACTACAATGCTCCCACTAGAATTTACATATATATGGTTTATTTATGTTTCTCGAAATTCAAACTCTTTGAACTTTATCATTGAAACAAAGATTCCAATTACTCCCACTAGCTTTGACATATGTATGGCTTTTATTTATTTCTCGAAATTCAGACTCCTTGAACTTTCTCATTGAAATAATGATCCTACTTACAAGATGCTTATTTCGGTCCATAAATGAAGTTAGCAAGCTTACACATCCTTGAAAACCTATATTGGTTTGATTATGTGTCTATTCATATCCATGCTTGCCTCTTCTTGAAGATCTATTTATAACTAATGGTTAAGGACAAGTGCTTGAGCTACCAAGTTTTGACATACACAGACTGAATCTCGCTCTCCATGACCTTATTTCGTTTAGTAGCCTTTAGGGCCTACCATAGCTTCTGATAATTAGTATACTCTGATTGCTCCATACCAATGACTCATTTACCTTAGTAATATAAACTCTTATATAACTAGGCGTATGACGTCCTCTATCATATCTATAAGGAAGATGTGGAAATATGTCAGTTTCCTCAATAGCTCTTTCAACCACAAATTTAATGCCATGTCCAACTTTAGGCTCTTCGTTCGTTGACTCTCGAATCTTATCAAGATCAATGTGGCTCCCACTAGTCCTTTTGGAAATCAGCTCCCTCTTTTGGAAGACTGCCTTTCGAGCAACATACACTTCTTTCTCAAAAATGATTGTTAAGCAATTATCCAAAATGCTTGATAGGTTCCTCAACGAGATAACACATCTCTATTTTAAGTTCTAGATTGTCTAGCACTTCACGATGAGCGTAAGCCTCATGATCGTAGACTTCCATATGTGGTAGAGAGGACTGAATCCCACTTCACATATCATGGAGTGTTTCATGAGCCTACTAAGTTGGTACCAAACCAAAGGACTTCTCGTAACACTATTCATGATACAATCAATGAATTACATAATGCGACTCATCTAGTAAAAAATCAATCAATGATTTGTATCTCTATCCAAGTAACACTTCCTAGTGGTAGTGTTCTGGGTGGAGATAGATCGTGAAACTCTATCATAATTCCTCAGATGATCGATAAAGTTTTGGAATGAGATGCTCACTATAAGTGTCTCATCCTATTTCCTAATTGATTCTTAACTTCGCTATATGAGAGCTCTAAACACCTGAAAGGTTCCAAACTCATGTTCATACGAGGTTGGTCTTACCATGTACTGTGGTTAAACTGAATAGTCCATTAGTACAAACTAATTCCAACATATATTCACCTCACCTAGTGATATGTTCATCATCTATCTTGATAGATAAGATTTGCATTTATCACAAGACTCGAGGTCAAATGATATCCAAAATCTAATCCAAATGGATACTTGGTAATGCACTTCTCATTTATGTTTCCAAGACTATGATTCCATAAATACACTTCACCCAAACCTTTTGGATGTATTTGAATCAGTACGTATGGTGGTCAATGTGGACGATCCATTAGGTAAACTAATATCAACAGATATCTCCACCACAATAATACATCTTTTTCAAATATTCGATTCAACTTTCAGCTATTGTTACTATACTAGTTTCATAGATTTCATGAATTTGTTTTAACATGTTAGAATGCTCTACATTTAAATAAGTCAGAATTATCTCACGAATCATAGTATAAACAATTTCAATTATAATACCATAGACTAAAAATTTGGGAAAAGATTTGTCTTTTGATCCTATGAATAGTAGCAAGGGCTTGATATTCATGATCAAATTATCTTCTCCATGTTTTAGTCTTCTTACTTCATTTTGGTCACTGCATATTCTTGCAAATGTTAGTACTTAATCCTTAGTAAAATACTCAAGGTTTAGAAGTAATGTTCCAATGGCATTATAAATCCATATATCTGATTGAAAACCAAACATAAGAGAACTAGTTATGTTTTTATCCTATGGAAAGTAGCAAGGGATTGTGATCCACGATCAAATTTAAATTCTTCATGTTTCAGTCCTTTCACCTCAAATGTATATTTTGGGCATGTATGCTTTCTTAGTCCTTTCTTGTTATGAAAACGAATAGCTATCAGAACATGTCTCAAAATAAGTCTGCCTTTGTCCTAGGTATTTGGGCCAATAATAAGTATACCAACACTAATCGCCTGTTAACCCATGGGCAATTGGCTTTCTTCTTCTTGACACTTCTATTCATGATAGTAAACTTATGAGAGTGTTTTGAAGTTTGAGTTTCTATGATTGGCTATGTTAGTTTAAAAAAAAACCTCAACATGCTACACAACTCCTTCATAGACATTCCAAGTTGTTCATATCAGAATTAGTATGAACTGATTATATGGACATGTTAGCTAGTCGACTAACCTTAGTCAACTCCTAACTCAATGAAATTCCATTTTACTTCAATATATCAGTTTACAGCTTGCACTTGATAATTGCTTTTTCTGATAGTTTAAAATGTAATGTTTGGAGGAACCTAGCAAGTGATTTATCAAAGGCATGATCTTTCTTTTGTTTATGGGAACTATTCCCAAACTACGAATTTAGACAAGATTGATCATCCTCATAGCTAATCCTTTCAAAGGTTTTATAGCAGTAGATTTTAGTGGATAAGGTTAGAGACATCATTCAATATCATATTCAATTATAGTTTGTTTTACTTATCCTTAGAAAATAATCACCCAAAATAAAATTATTTTCGAAGGCTAGGATCTATATTTGGCTCCATGATGTGTAAAAGGATGTCGTAAACACACCATAAAGTTATTTAGGTAGGCAAATCCCTTTGCCAATTTTGATCACTACAAAATTCATAGATCTTTGATATTCATTGAATATTAATGGCATGTTAATCTCGAATTATGTTCATCTCAAATTCAATGATGAGGTCGTCGCCGATCACTGAATATATATGTTGAATCAACCATACAAAATCGCATGGTTCCCGACTCAAGTTACGCTTGAGATTCATGAGTTCCAAATCATTTTCTACCTACACTCTCAACTTGACGTGCTTGTTAGTCACACGAGTTCCATCAACAAGTTATAAAGAGAATGTCAAACTTTTATGGATAACATAAGATTCACATTAAATAGATTGTGAATTAACCTTACAACATCGCATGATCCCTGACTTAAGTTACGCTTGAGATTCGTGACTTGCATATCATTCTTAACTATACTCTAGATTGATGTGCTTGTTAACCACACAAGCTCCACCAAAAGAATGTAAAGAGACTACACAATTTTCATGGATAATATGAGACTCATATTCTATTAATAAAATAGGATTTTGTTTTATACTTGTATTTAAAATATTTTTAGATTGATCATTACCACTATCAAACCATTTCGGTAACTCTATTTTCAAAATGCAATAGGACGGTGAGGGTGGTAAGCACGAAGCATATTAAAAACCAACCTCATTAGGAATCATAGAGACCTCCTTCAACCCCTACATTAGAATGGGTGAGCCAAGTCATGGTAATACTGATAATGTCAATATTTAAACACGCGAGGACGCATGTTGTAACTTTCTTATACATATAGTAGATACAATCTTCTTTTCTAATAAAAGCCTCTTTAATATGCCACATTTCTTTCTTATAAACACTTAACCTTCCACTTGTTAATTTTTTAGACCTATGCAGATTATTTTACCACTTTATCTTTCTTGCCTATATTCTTATTCTTTTGTTAGATATTCAATTCAATTCAATCCTTTCCATACGAGGATTATATCAAATCCCATAAAACCGGCTTCCACTTAACTTATGAAAACCTTAATTTCATACTTCGTCCCTCTCACATACTCTTCGCATCATCTCTATCCCTCCACCCATCGGCGCTTGACAGTGTTGGCGCTTCATAGTGTTCATATAGTTTCTACTTCTTCAATGTCGAACCTGGTGCATAATGTAATGCCATCGATATTATAGGAATTTGGATTGTGTGTAGTTTTGTTGGTGATTTTTGATCTTATATGGATGGTTCTAACTCTAGTTCAATCTCGAATATTTCTCATGTTCCCTGCTTTATAGGTCGGCCTCCATAACCTCCGCCACCAGCTCATCACTTATCATTAATGTTTGCTCTCCCTCCCTAAAGAGTTCCATGTAAACCCTGTTGGAGTTGGTGTCTAAGCCCATAACTATAACTGGGATGTACTTGACCCGATTGTAGCATGATCCTTTTGGGTTGCCTTCATCGGTGCAATTTGATAGGATGAACTTTTGAGAATAAGGTTATTTGTGATTTATTAATATATTATAAGTATAATATATTAATTGAGAAATCATATTATTTAATTAGTATTGGTCAAGAATTAGTTTGGAATTAATTTTGTGATCAAAAGAGACTAATTAAATATGTGGGGATTGATTAGGTAAATCAGTCATTCTTATAATTAGGGCTAATGATCCATAGTTACTTAGGATGGTCTAAACAATTGAGATAATCCATGGATAGTCCATGGAGATTAACCCATGGATCCTAAGTATATGAAAGTTCATTAGGGTTTACAAAGTGTAACCCTAACATTTGCCACATTATATATACTCAACCCTAGAGCTAAAATTGGCACCCACATACATTCTAAGAGAGTGAAGTTGCTTTTGTGCTAAATAACCTTTTCTCTAAAGCCTCCTCTTGCATTTGGTGTTTGTGAACCATTAGAGGCATCACACTTGGGTGCTCAAGCTTTCAAAGGTCAAGAACTTTACCCTACTCAAGAGGTAAGCATCCAAACTAAGTTTATATTGTATGGCTTCAATTGTATGCTAGCTAGGGAGAATGCTTTGGAAAAATTGAAAATGCATGTGTAATTAGATAAAACATAGATCCAAAGCATTTAGGGTTGCATGTGCACCATATGAGTGTTATAGTGCTCAAAACCCAACAGTGGTATCAGAGCCTAAGATTGTTTTCTATTATATTTGATGCTTACTAGTTTTTTAAAGCTTAAAAAGTCAAAATTTTAGCCTTTGACTAGTGAACTCGCCGAGTCCATGAACAGACTCAACGAGTCCACTCAGTAATAGAGCAACTCGCCGAGTCTAGTTCATGCTCTCGACGAGTTGAAGGCTCTGTTTGCAGAATTTCGAGTTTCTTGGCCTGGTTTGGAATGGGAACACTACCACAAACTGTTTTGGATCATCAGAAATGTTTTTATGATATGCTAGTGCTTGTAATCATCCAACCACAAGATAATTGTCAAAGTTTTAAAATGATTGTTGTTTTTATATGATAAACAAAATTGCTTTCAAATTGTTGACTTGAAAGTATCTTGATTATGAGTTTAGTTAGATCATAAATTATGTGATAATTTTAGTTGTTAGAAAATGGTCTAAATGAATTTTAATGACCTCCATAAATTGTTCTCAAATTATGGAAAATGAAAGGTCTCATACATTAAAATCCTATTAAACTCATAAGTTATGAATGCGAAGAGTTTTGACAAGTTTCAAAACTTTCCCTCAAGTTTTTGAATTTGTAAAGTCTCATCAATGAAACTTTAATTCCAAACCCTAGAGCTTTAAAAGTTAAAATTCAACCCTTATACTTTATAATATTATAAGTTTGATAATATATATATATATATATATATATATGTATGTATAAGACTAGTCAGTCTTACCGTTAGTAGGTCTCATTCACGAAGCCGGTCTATAAAGGGGGGGGGGGGTATAAGGTTACTGCCTATAAAATGGTGGTTTAATGGGTGTCCACTCTCACCCACTGCTTCCTTGACTGGTGGAGGGTCGCTAGCCGAATGGGTAGGATAGGACACTAATTCTCCGTCATTAAAAGTATAAAGTTAAATATAAAGTAACTAAACATTTATTAAATTCCCAATCTTAGTTACTTTAGGAATATGTGAAAATGGTGGTAATCCATAAAATTACACTTTGCACCTTGTTAAGTTGTTAGTGGAGCATGTGTGGTTAATCGACACACTAATATGGGACTGACAATGTGTGGCAAAGGGTAACCTAATGTTAATCATAGATCAATGGAGTGTGTGTGGTTAACTGACACATTGATTAGGTGATCTATAACATTGGGTGTACCAACTAATTTACATGGTTATTCACTCCTTGTTTGTGATCCTCGGTATCCCAGTCACAAACTTGAAGGACACAATCGATATTTAAACATGCAATTGAAAAGTTCAATGAATCTCAAAGGATCTTGGAATTTCAAATCCAATTAAAACTTAATAATCTATTTCGTTTTTCATGGTGGAAATTGGTAAATCGTCATTTACCTACCTTCAAATATTTTACAATTGGATTACGGCATCCCTCTTGGCAATTGTAGAATATTGTGTTCCTAGCATTAATATTTCATTTGGGTGTAATATTAAGGATTATCATCTAATCTAAACTTTGTTCTTCCTTTTCAGATGTCTATCCCAAACAATGCTTCCACACCAATCCCTTCATGCTCTTTCTCCCTCATGAACCTATGTGGGAGGATCATTTTCGATGGCTCGAACTTCATTGACTGCATTCGTAACATCAGAATGGCTATTCTCTATGAGGACAAAGAATATGTCCTGGATAAATAGCTTAAGGAGATTGATGTAACCACTGCCACTCCTGAAAAAATCGTTGAACACACTACTCATGAGAGGGATGCGACAAAGGTGTCATGTCTAATGATTGCTACCATGACTGTTGAGCTGCAAAAGTCCTATGAGGACTACTATCCTTTTGAAATGTATCAAGATTTAATGGAAAGATACCATCATAGTGCTCGGCAGGAGAGGTATAAGATCATTGACTCTATGATCACAACCAAATGAAGGTTGGTGAACCCGTCACGGCCCATTTGGACCGCTTTCTTAAATTGAATGTCAATTTTGATGAAGAGTTGGCCAGAGATATTATTCTACACTCTTTACCTTCTTTTTATGATCAGTTTTGTATGACCTATCATATAAACAAGGAGGAGGTCACTCTTAGCAAGCCTCAAGGCCTTCTAAGGGCTCTAAAGAGCAACCTGAAAGGCAATTCGGTTGTGTCTACTCCTACTACTACTACTTTTGCCCCTGTTCTGGAAATCAGACATGCGAAGGGAAAGAAGAAGAAGGCTCCCTCCAAGAGCCGCAAGGTAAAGACCCTTGACGGATCATCTTCTAGTGATACCAAAGTTGGTTCTGCTAATCCCTCTTCCAATCTGAAGGATGCTGACTGCTTCCATTGTCATGAAAGAGGGCACTGGAAATGAAGCTGCCCCAAGTCCTTGCTAACATAAAGGATGGGAAGATCAAACCCTCCTTTAAACGTATTTACACTATTCATTCTAATAACTCATCACATGCTAATTCTTGGGTCCTTTATACAGGTTGTTGATTTCACATTTGTTTTGATTTGCAGGGACTAAAAAGAAGTAGGGATGTGGAGCACGTGAAGATAAACTTAATCATGGGAAATAATGTCGTTTGTGACCAAGATTGGAGCTTATTCTTTATTGCTTAGTAATGGTTTACATTTAGATTTGAATAATTGTTGTTACTCGGCCGATATGGTGAGAAATACTATTTCCTTTCATAGTTTGTACAAACAAGGTTTTACCTTTTCTTTTAATAATGAAGTTGGTACTACTAATGCTTATTATAATGCTGTATTTTATTTTGAAGCATTACCTTGCAATGGTGTATATGAAACCGTGAATGTTGTAGATAACCTAGGAAATAATGTGTTACATATTGATTCTTCCAATGATTTGGATAAGGCATGCTTGTGGCATTTTTGTCTTGGACATGTCAACAAGAAACACATAGCCCAACTCCAAAAGGATGGAGTTTTGGAGTCATTTGACTTAAAGTCGGATGACACTTGTGAATCTTGATTACTTGGAAAGATGACCAAGTCACCCTTCACTGGTACTTGTGAAAGGGGTGAAGGTCTGTTGGATCTCATACACCATGATGTGTGTGGACCATTCAGAACCGCCACAAGGGATGCCAACCACTTCTATGTGACTTTTACTGATGATTACAACAGATATGGCTATATCTACTTAATCAAGAACCAGTCAGAAACCTTTGGAAAGTTCAAAGAGTTTAAGCAAGAAGTGGAGAATCAATTGGGAAGGAAGATAAAAATGTTGGGATCCAATCGTGGAGGAGAGTATCTTAGTATCGAGTTCCTTGACTATCTTAAGGAATGCGAAGTTGTTTCACAATTGACGCCACCTAGGACACCACAACTTAATGGTGTGGCTGAGAGGTGCAATAGAACCTTTCTAGACATGGTTCGTTCCATGATGAGTCGAGCTTCGTTACCTATCTCATTCTGGGGGTATGCCTTAGAGACTATCACCCATATCCTTAATCTAGTCCCTACTAAAAAGGTTTGCAAAACACCTCACGAGATTTGGACAGGGAAGGTTCCCTCGTTAGACCACATCAAAGTTTGGGATTGTGAAGCTTTTGTGAGATGCGCGACTCATGACAAGCTCGCACCTTGGAGTGAGCGATGTATTTCATCGGCTACCCGCAGAAATCCTTTGCATATCTCCTCTATAGACCAAGTGACAACGTTGTTTTCATCGCGAGGAGAGGAGTTTTTCATGAGAGAGAACTCATATGCCAAGGGGACAGTGGGAGGCAAATTGACCTTGAAGAGCTTCAAGAGTTAAGCAGTGAAGGACCCTCAAACATTAGCACTCAACCCGAGGAGGAAACTCTGTCTGAGCCAATTGACGAGTCCGTACCTCTGAGGTGTTCCAGTAGAGTTAGAGTTCCACCTGAGTTTTATGGTTTCTATATTACTGCAGAAGGTGATGCATTTATCAATGATAGCACACTGTAAGTCTGGATGAACCTAATAACTAAAAGGAAGCCATGGCAGGCCCCTAGTCTGCAAAATGGAAAGAGGCTATGGACAGCGAGATTTAGTCCATGTATGACAATCAAGTTTGGAATTTGGTCGACAATGTACTGGGCCGTAAGACAGTCGGGTGCAAATGGATCTTCAAGAAGAAGATCGACATGGATGGGAGAGTACACACATATAAGGCACGACTTTTTGCGAAGGGCTTTACTCAAACTCCAGAAGTTGACTCTGATGTGACCTTCTCACCAGTAGCGAAGATTAAATCTATAAGGGTTATGCTAGCCATAGCTGCATTTCATGATTATGAAATATGGCAAATGGATGTCAAAACCGCTTTCATTAATGGAAAGTTGGCTGAAGATGTTTACATGAGTCAGCCAGGGGCTTTTGTCAATGAAAAGTACCCTAATAGAGTGTGTAAGCTTGAGAAATCCATTTATGGATTAAAACAAGCATCTCACAGATGGAATCTTTTTTTATGAGAAAGTCAAAGAGTTTGGATTTTCGAGAAGCGAGGATGAGTCTTGTGTATATGTCAAAGCTAGCGGGAGTATAGTCAGTTTTTTGGTGTTGTATGTGGATGAGATACTACTCATAGGAAATGACATCCTAACCTTGTAGGAGGTCAAGTCGTGGTTTGGGAAGTGTTTCGCTATGAAGGACCTCGGATAAGCTACCTATATCCTAGGGATAAGGATATTGAAGCATTTCAGCATGGAGGAGTCCATGAAAGACTAATAGGACTTAGTCAAAGTACCTACTTGGACAAGGTGTTGAAGAGTTTTAGCATGGAGGAGTCCAAGAAAGGTGACTTACCTATCCAAGGCAATACCAAACCGGAGTAAGACTCAGAGTCTGAGTATAAAGGCTGAGATAGCATAAATGAGTCATATACCATATTCTTCCGCAGTTAGTTCGATCAAGTATGCTATAACTTGTACTCGCCCTGATGTGGCCTTTTCTTTGAACATCGTCAGCAGATATCTAGGGAACCTTGGTAAAGCTCATTGGACTGCGGTTAAGAACATTCATAACTACCTGCGGAGGACTAAGGACTGGTTTCTTACCCTCGGTGGGAGTGATGGCTTGAAAGTAATAGGGTATAGCAACGCGAGCTCTCAGACCAAAAGAGATAATTTCCGCTCTCATTTGGGCTGGATATTTACCCTGAATGGAGGAGAAGTAACATGGAAAAGTTCCAAGCAGGAGACTATAGTTGATTCAACATGTGAATCAGAATACATATCAACAAGCGAAGCAACGAAGGAGGCGATATGGTTGAAAAACTTCATCGGAGACCTTAGAGTAATTCCATCCATAAAGGAGCCTGTGGAGATTTTTTGCGATAATGAAGGGGTGGTTGCCTTAACCAAGGAACCAAGAGATCATGGTAGATCTAGGCATATTGATAGAAAGTACCACTTCATAAGACATCAAGTAGAATAAGGACACCTCGTGGTGAAGAGGATATCGTCAGAGGACAACCCAGTAGGTCCCCTTACAAAGTGACTGACTAGGGTTAAGCACTTGCAACATTCAAGGGGCACTGGTCTAACGGATGATATTAGTTTTCGTGATTAGATAAACCGAAATTTGTAATAGCTAAATTGTAATTGACATTTGATGATTGAATAAAAGGTGTATTATTTATAAGTAAAGTTACTGTCTTGTGTCAATCATTTACTATTGTTTCACTTTGCATGTTTTGACTTCCAGGATAATAAGATTTATTCAACTATCCACAGTCAAACATGCGTTGGAAGTAAGTATGAAAAAAGATCGTCATGAGTTGGCTTGGAGATTGTCTAAGGTGTTAGGCATAGAAACCGTTTGCTACACCATTTTTGAGTACTTCTGAAATAAGATTTGAGTATTGGATCATCCCACACTCACCTGAATCACTTCATGGGATTTATCATGAGTGATTATGAGATGATAATATCATATAGTCTTTAAACCAAGGTATATGAGTTGTTGACTACGAGTTGGTTGTGCATTGATAGCACGAAAACGCATCAGTAACTTGATATTATAAAACATGTCGTTATGCATGATTTGATGAGTAGTTAGTACAAGAATATAATGTCGAAGTTTATCTGTTCCCTTTTATCTTAAGAGGATTAAAAACGATATCTTGGGCCCCTCAATGATTCTGTTTTGACTTATGTGATGTGCCCGGTCAGAACTAAATTGATGTGTTCAGTTATGTTCTATGTCAGATGAATCGGAAATCGGGAAACAAACTGCTGGACAATAAGTATGACAGTGTTCCATGTATTTGCCCGACTGATATCTTGAGAACAGAGGAGTACGTGATCCCTTATATAAAGTAGGGATGAGATTTAGAACCGGAAAACCGGACCGGAACCGGAACCGAACCGGACCCGGACCCGTTAGAACCGGAATATATAGAACCGGGTCCGGTTCCGGGTTTAAAAATTGGCTTTATCCGGGTTCCGGGTAATCCGGGTTTGGGTCCATTGGGTCCGGGTAAACCGGGTCTAAAATCCGGAACCGGTTTTTGGAACCGGAACCACTTTTAGGGCCGGAACCACTTTTTGTGAAACGTTTACAAGATGCATATCTTATTTGTTTCAACTCCAATTGACATACGGTTTTTTCCAACATGTAGTTTAGAGTTTGTACATGATTCTAGACTATAAATTTGTCATTTTTAGTTTTATATTCATTGACTTACAGTCCTCAAAAGTTGAGATACCAAAGCTGAGAGTTTTTAGTTTTTTAGTTTTTTTGTATTCGGTGAAAGTTTTAAAACATGCATATCTAATTCGTTTGAAGTCGGATTGACATGTGGTTTTTTCCAACTTCTATTTTACAGTTTGTACATGAGTTTAGACTATAATTTTGTCATTTTTGGTTTAACATTCAATGATTTACAGTCCTCCGAAGTCGGGATATCAAAACTGAAAATTTTCAACTTTTCAGCTATTTGTTTTTGTACTTTATATTATGTGAAAATATTAACACAAGTATATCTCATTCGTTTAAATTCGGATTGACATGCGGGTTTTTCCAGAGTGTATTTTAGAGTTTGTACATGATTTTAGACTCTAATTTTGTTAATTGTGGTTTCGTATTCAATAAGTTACAGCCCCCCAAAGTCGGGATATCAATATGAAAATTTTCAAAGTTCAACCCACTAAGTAGTAAGTAATTACCAAAAAATTCCGGTTTTTTCGGGTTTTCCGGGTCTAAACCCACTTTATCCGGTTCCAACCTACCCACTTTGATGTTTCCGGGTTTTCCGGTTCTAGACCCACTTTACCCGGAACCATACCCGGAACCGAACCGGAACCGGTTCCTATATACCGGTCCGGTTTACGGTTCTATAAAATCCCGTTAACCGGTTCTGGGTTTTCTGGGTCCGGGTCCATCCGGTCCGGGTTTGGACCCACTTTCATCCCTAATATAAAGGATGTGTCACAGACTGGGTCAGATTTGACAACGACTTTTGAAAGCTTATGATTACTAATTCGGATCCTGAAGTTACATTGGCATCTATAGTTATTAGACTTATCCAAGTGAGAGACTGTTGGATTTGGTGTCTAAGCCCATAACTATAACTGGGATGTACTTGATCTGATTGTAGCATGGTCCTTTTGGGTTGCCTTCATCAGTGCAATTTGATAGGATGAACTTTTGAGAATAAGGTTATTTGTGATTTATTAATATATTATAAGTATAATATATTAATTGAGAAATCATATTATTAAATTAGTGTTGGTAAAGAATTAGTTTGGAATTAATTTTGTGATTAAAAGAGAATAATTAAATATGTGGGGATTGATTGGGTAAATCAATCATTCTTGTAATGTGGGCTAATTATCCATAGTTACTTAGGATAGGCTAAACCATGGAGATAATCCATGGAGCCTAAGTATATGAAATGGTCCAAAATAGCATTCTTGAACTATGTCTCATTGTCACACCGGATGCCTTTCACCTCTTCATTGGTCTGATTCTCAATTAGGACGATGAACCGCTTGATCAGCTCTGTTGTCTCACTCTAATTCTTCAAAAAGAATACCCAGGTAAAACATGAGTAATCATATATTATATCCGGACAGTACGAGCTTTTGTTGATGCTAAAAACATTGACTGGTCTAAAGAGATCCATATGAAGTAATTGAAGAAGTGTGTCTATTGAGTTAACCATTTTTGGCTTGTGCGGTTTTCGATGATGCTTTCCCTATGTATAGGCCACACACATTCTCGAAGGTGAAAAAATCATTAATAGGAAACCCTCGAACAAGATCATTTTTGGCAAGACGATTTAGATTCTTTGCATTTGCGTGACCTATACGGCGATACCAAAGTATAGCATTCTGTTCAGAAGTCTTTGAGAATAGGCAAGTAACATTCTTTGGGATGTTGTGATTCATGTCGATGATATAGGCGTTGATTTGACGTTCTGATCTCACCAAGATCCATTCTTCTGGAATGACAATGTCAGGATTTAGAATTAAAGAATTCCTTCTTGGTGAAATGAGTTGAGAAGTCTCTATCGCATATTTGAGAGACACTCAGCAAACTATGCTTCAATTCAGGAACGAGGTTTACGTTCTCAAAATTTAGCACACCATTTGTAACGGTCCCCATTTGAGCGATCTTTCCCTTTTTCCTCCCGCAAAGTAGACATAACCACCATTAATATTTTGAATGTCGTGCAATTGAGATATGTCTCCTATCATGTGGCTGGAACAACCACTATCAACATACCAAGGTTTGATGATATTCCTCCATAATTGTTCCTGCACAAGTTGCGAGATTAATTAGTTTTGGGAACCCAGTCCATCTTGATACTGGGTTGACCATTACTATCAACTTGGGATACTCTTTCCGATACCATATCTTGTTTATCAAATAATGATTTCAAAGAATCTAAATACCTTTTTGGACTAATTGATGATTTGGAAGAAAGGACTTTGGGTACCCATTGGTAATTTGGTTTGTGTACTTTCTTGTTGGACCGAATTGGACCTTTTTCACTTGCCTTTGGGGTAGTACTGCCTTTCGATTTAGGCTTGTATTGTAAGTGTGAGCTACAGGACAACCCTTGAGATGACTTTGACCTTACCTGATTTGGTTTGGTTGAGCCATCTCTTGAGTTAGCTTTTTTTTTTTGTCCGTGGAGGCCTGATTCTTGGCATTGTCATCATTCCAATTGTTATTATGGGGGATGTGACCTCGAAGGATTTCTTTTGGAAGATCTCCCCCATGGCACGTTCTTCCATCCACATTCAGAGAAGGGAGCATGTGAATGATTTGAACAGTTTCTAGCAATATGACATGGAGTCCCACAATTAAAACAAGTCTGTCTTTTCAAGAAAGTGTTATTAGAGATTGGTCCTGGCCCAAAAGAGTCTTGTTTCAAAGAATTTCCGCACGCACATTTACTTATATCAGACTCTTCCACAACTTTACGTGGCTTAAATTTTTCAAAAACATGACTGATTGAATTTGAATTTAAAGCAACATCACCATTATTTTTAAAAGAATCCAAAACAACAGTTTTAATATCCTTGTTCACACAATTATTTGAAAAAGAAGAAAAAGAAACGTTAGTCTATGAAAGGTTTTGAACAGAGATAGCATTATTAAAGTCCTCCTTGTCCTCATCTTCCACTAATACTTGACCTGCACATAAGGAAGAAACGTCAGTATCGTTCACCTCAACACTTTTAGTGGGGCCAGATTGTTCAGTCTTAACTGAATTTGATGTAGGGGCTGGCCATATTGAGCAGGTTTTTAATTTCTATAGTCTCATAGGAAGAAATATAATTATCATTAAAAGGAGGCAGAACACTATGATACCCTAAGCCATTTTTCTGGTTATCTTTCCATTTCAGTTGTTTTTCCATCATAGATTCAACTATCTCACTTGACACATCAAATTTCTTAAAGTTAAATTCAACATCTTTAAATTTAGCTTTTAACGCATAAAGTTCGGCAGTTAATTTGGCTATTTCCTCTCTAGCATAACAGTGGTGAACACATTTGGTGCTATATTCCTCCTTAATCCTAATTAAATCTTTATTTTGAGCATCTAGTTTTTCTTTAAGGGGCTTGTTTACTTTCTTAATTTCATAGATTTCATTTTCACGATTGAAAACTTCTCTAACTAATAACTCATTATGTTGACGATATTTATTAACTTTATCTACGCAAGATTTAGAGCAGAAAACTTCACTAACCTCTTTGGTGGTAGGAGTGGTGGAGACCATGAAAGCGAACTGAAACTCCATCATTTTCTCCTCAGCCAAATATGCATCCTCACCATCTTCAATATGGGAAAAATTAGCTTTTCCATCTTCAGAAAGATTGAGGGCCTGCATCTGATCTTCCCATGAAAATTGTTGTGCCACCATAGCATTCTCATTATTTAGAGGCGCTTCTCTGTTTTTTCCAGTTGGAACCAAATCCCTCTCATCATTATTCTCCACTCTTGACTTGGTGCACTCACGAGTAAAATGACCTGCCTCATGACAGTTGTAACACCGCAGCTTGCTCTTGTTGAAGCTTACTTTCATATCCACATTCACTCCCCAGTTATTATTTCCAGTTTGATGAGTGAACTTCTTCGCCCTGAACACCATAGCAATTTGCCATGATATGTCCATCTCTTCAACATCCTCAGGGTGAATTTGATCGAGTTCTCCAATCATAACTAGAGGAACTAATTCACCAGCAACAAAAGCATTGTAGCAACTCATGAATCCATCCATCACAGCCATGTTTTCTTCAACTCCTTTAGCAGCGGATGGAGTCTACGAGGTGGATTTGGTGGTGGAACTGGAAGCATAAGAGTTGGGATATGCCATTGGTAGACCAAAAGATGGAGGATGATGTGATGGTACAACTGAAAAAGCATTGTTAGCGGATGTTCCTAAGCTTGCAGTTGAGTAGGAATTAACATGATTAATTTCTCTCTGCTTGTCGTCCATGTCACATGCCTTGATTATAGCCATCACTTCAGCAAGAGAGAGTTTGCTTAGGTCCTTTGTCTTTTTAATCACAGACACATTCATATCCCAATTCCTGGGAAATGAATTGAGCACCTTTTTATTTATCTCAGAGCGAGACAAAACAATTCCAGCAGTGCTTATTTATGTGTTGAGAGTAATAAAATGCTACAACTTAAATTCTAGAGTCTCCCCAAGAACATGATTAAACATGTTGAATCTTTGACGAAGCAAATCATGTATGCCTTGCTTCATATCCTCGTTCCCTTCATACACGTCAATATAGGCTTCCCACAAAGTATTAGCAGATTTATACTCCCGAAAACCTTAAACAATGTCAGGGGACAAAGCCATGGTAAGAATAGCCAGTGCATTCTTATCATCTTCAATCTTGTCGAAATCCTCATTAGTGTACTCCTCGATTACCTTATCAACCACAATCTTAACTTCATCATCTAGGATGGTTGTGATTTTGACTGGAGCTCTCAGGAAGCTTCTCCACACTTTGCTATCCTTCATCTTAACATACTTCTCAAATCTAAATTTCCATTCAGGAAATCCATCAGCAGTCAGCAGCTGGGAAATTCGAGTTGTTGTCCCCATAACTGAATCAAGATCACTTTGCATTGTTGAAAGAGAGGTGTTGTATGAGTCCATTGAAAACCGAAAAGTATATGATTTAACCGAAAACTACTAGGTTTGACCGAAAAGTCAAAAAATCAAAATTGTTGACCGAAAATGTTGACGGAGATCGTTGACTGAAAACTCGATCTAAAATCCTTTCTGATCGAAAACTGGATGTTTGACCTAGTTGCTGACAAAGAACTCCAGTAGTCGCCGAAAACACTTGGCCTAGCCTAGAACTTGAAGTCTACCGCCGAAAACGCCTAGACCTGACCAAAAACTCCTAAAAATACTGAATACACGAAATTGGTAATTTATCAAAAGCAATTTCGATCAAAGTTTCCAATGTAGTGAAGAACACGAAGAACAGCAGCAACAATTTTTCGTCAAAAGAACTCAAAAACACCAAGAAAAATTCCAAGAAACGTTTAATATCATGCCAATTCGATTGATACCAATCCTTGCTCTGATACCAATTGTAAAACCCGATCTAATGTATCAATCAAAATCACTAGAATTGGTGCAGAATCCCAATCCGATGATTAACGCAAAACAATTATAACAAATTAGGAACACAATATCAAATCTTCATTGCACACTGTATTGATCAATAGTCTAGTACATAAGATCTCTATGTTTCTCGGTTCTCTCTATCTCTCTAAACTCGAAATCAACTAATTAGAATGACCAAACTTAAACACGGCTGAAATAATACTATATATACCTAGACCTAATTACAAAGGCCCAACCCAAACCCAACCGAAAGCATCATTAAGCCCACCGAATTCACATGGTGATATCGGTCCAAACACCGCCGATATTATGGTGTTTTCAGTCCTAGACCGAGAACTCTAAAAGCTATCAAAAGTAAAGTATAAACCATAAATCATGTCCTAACATCAGTGTTCTAAAAGGCGTGCCATGGCGTGAGGCGTGGCTTCGCCGTTACGAAAAGCTTCATAACGTTGCTGTTAGGCGTAACGCGCGGCAAGGCGTGATATGGCGCGCCATGGCGCGTTATGGTGTGTTATGGCACGTGTTTTTTCGTTTGAGACACAGTTTTTTTTCTATTCGTTATGTCTTTTCAAATCGGAGATACAATTATTGTGGTTTTTGTTAACTTTTTGTTATTAGTTATTGATCTAACACTTCTAATAAGTAGTTATCTTTAATATAAATTTATATTTATGTGGTAATATAATTTTAAATTAATACAAAATCGCCGCCTTACATCACGCCTTGAAAAACGCCGTGGTTCGCCATGGCTCGTTAAGCTTGAGGTTTGACCTTGCCGCCACGCCTCGCCTCACGCCATTTAGAACCTTGCCTAACATAAATATGTTGTACATTCAGGGCCTGCCTTACTGTAATTAAATAAAAGAAAAAAAAATCATAATAAGCCCTTGCTTAGGGACCCCAATTCTAAGGGCCCCCTTAACCCAAAATTAAATTAGGGGATTGTTTATTTAGATTCTTCATTCATGCACATCAGCATAAACCATTTAGAAGAAACTGCGATTCAAGATTTGTTCTTCACTTCTTCTTCGTTCTCTATCCTCTGAATCTAATTAATTGATTAGTGATTTCATTCTTGATCGTACTCAGAACCGCAAAAACCATTACTTCTTTGATTCTTTTTTCTTATTGTAATCTTCTTCATGATGATTTTTGATAAGTTGATTGATTCTTCTTTTAAAAGGTTGTCAAGTGTCAAGATTAACTCAACTGATTTGGTGATTGATTCCTGTCTTGAATCCAATCCTGAAACTTGAAAAACTGAATTCTAAAAATGTATGTTCTATTGTTCGTCTTTGGTTTTTCCTCTGAATCTCTATTTCACAATTACTGATAACTCTACCGGTTCATTCTCCATTGTTTATTATCTATGATTGAGAATTTGTGATAATCTGATAAACTATTATCTATGATAATCGATAAATTTTGTTATTTTGATGAAGTTTTGTTTGATGTAGAAAATAGAAATTTGTTTGATGAAGTCATGTAGAAATTTGTTTTTTTTTTTTTCTGCACAAAAGAAGAAGTATGTTTTTTGAACTTTAATGTAGATTGTAGAATACTCATATTTTTTTTTTATTAGACTATCTATTAGGGTTAATAGGGCTTAATTTTTTTTTAATATTTATTGTGTCAAAGTTGGATTTTAGAAAGAATGAGGGTTTAATTTATAACATTAAATATAATAATTACAAAATGCTCCAAAATTAATTGAGCCGCCCGTGTACCTTAGTATTATTTGTGGCGAATTAACAATGATATTTAGCATCAGATAAAGCATAATAGAAATGGTACCCCTTCGCATTCCCGAGTAGCATGTGTTTTCAACCAGGTACCATTCACATGTTTGAAGTAGTGCAACTTCCTTTTCTTCTTGTCGCTACAATAAAAGAATAACGATAATATAATTTATCAAATCAAAAGACAATATAAAATATAATAAACATTATTTTTAACATAAATGTCTTCAAATCCTATTCTTGTCGTTTGTAATTAAACTTCGTAAAGTGGTTATGATTCTTAGTAGTAATCTTAATTTACACGTCCTCTGCTAACAATAGAATATTGCTTATTTAAATTGCAACAAATATATTATAGGGAATAACAGGAGACGAATAGATATTTGTTTTAGAGAACGTGAAAGAGAATATGAGCGGCTAAAACAAGTCACAAAGCATCCAAAACATAAAGACAAACCGTTAATTTACTTTCAAAAAAATTAGTTGCAAGATCACGGGTGAGATATACCTTTACTTGCCAATTTCCTTTTTATTTACCTCGAAGGGCCTTGCTAGTTTTTCAATAAAAATCACTTCTAATCATTTCTGGCTGTGTCTGTGTCTTGCAGCACTAGGCTTTTAGTAGTTGCGGTATATATATATATATATATATATATATATATATATATATATATATATATATATGTTCAAATGTTTTTAACAACTATTGTGTGCCTAAATACATCAATGAGAATTCAAGAAATAATAAATAATTAAATAAATCATTAAAGGGTATTTTGGACCTTTTGTACTTTTAATTAAGGAAATCATTTAATTGAAATCTTACAATTATGGAAATAAACTAAATATATTTGACCTAATCCTTCACCTTCGTTTCCTGCCTGGAACATCACCACTACAGAGAAGAAATTCAGCGACTTCTCACCGCCGATTGCAGCCCTTCCTTGCGATCGATTAAGAGTCATCGACCATTTTCTGAATGTTTGTGTGTTTCTTTCTTCTCCGATCAACTGAGGATCGAAGTCTTTCCCTCCATGCGTGATTATTGTCGGATAGAAGGAGCAGCCGTCACTGCCACTTGACGGCAACACTGCTGCCTCTGTTCCATTCCTTTCCACGATTGGTGGCTGACGGAGACTGAGATAGTGAACCAAGGGAAGCCTGCCGGAGATTAGATCTCCCTTCCTTGCGATATGTTCAACCACCAGTGAACCCATTGGAGTTGCATTCAGGGGCTTATTCATGGAAGTTGTTCTAACACTATATGTAAGTGTTTGATTTTTCCTAATTTTATTAACCCATTTGATACTATATTCTTGATTTTTTGAGATCCATCATATAAAGATGGTGAAGTCTTCAGCCAATGATTCACTTGCTCAACCTGAATTTTACTAGTACATCAAAAAATCAGATGGTGAAGTCATCCGACTTAAGGCACATAGAATTTTAGAATAGTTTCAGATAACCTATAAAACAATTACTTTATCATGTTTGTATTTTATCTTGTAGAATTTGATATTTGAAAAAGACACTGGTGAAAAATTTATTTCTTATCTTCCTCATGAATATCAAGCACCAAAGGAATAATCTTCAATTAGTAGGAGTAGCAAAATCGCCTTAGTATCTAATATGATGAGGGTAATTCTGCCAGAATGGAATCATGAATTCTAATTTTGTTAGAATGAAATCTAATATGTTGGTTTGATAAAATGTTCACTTCTAATTATTCTACTTATTCTAATGTATGTTGTATAAAATCATGCTCATGTTTATCTCCTTTTTGCAGCTCCTTGTATAAAATCATTCTCATGCAATACAATTCTGATAGAATGTCAATCGCACAAAATGTCAATCTCATAGAATGCTATTTTGAAGTGGCTTAGAGGTCAAACATACACAAAATGTCAATCTCACAACAAGTATATTTGTTTAACTGGTAATTAATTTTTGATACATTATGGTTGACTTTATAGTCTTTACTACATTCTGTCAGAATTTATAGTTTTTATTTTTTCTACTATATTCTGTCAAACTTTATAGTCTTTAATACATTCTGTCAGAATTTATAGTTTTTATTCTATTAGAATGCATTGAATTGTTTAATTTTTGAAACTTGATTATGTTTTCTTTGTGGATTTAGGTTTTGAAGAGGCTAACATTGATGTGGAGAAGTAAGAAAACATATAGAAAGAGAGTGTATTATACCAGAGTTTGTTATGCTACAATGTATAAAGTGTTGCTTAAAAATCATTTCTTTCAGAATGTTGTTATTATTCAATGAATCACAATCATACAATGTAATTATTTGTTATATTATTAGTTCAAGAATTGATTTTGTGTATTCTTTTAGAATGTATTTACTAGTTTATGGTTGACATTTTGTCATTCTGAAAGAATAAAATCGAAAAATATATTTACTAGTTTATGGTTGGCATTCTATCATTCTGATAGAATAAAATCAGATTTTTAAATTTGAATTAATTTAAAATATTCATATTTTTAAAAAAGAAAGGAATTAACTATCCCTAAAAATCTGAATATTTCATTTTTTAATATAGGTTAATTGACTAAAATGCCCTTATGCTGAAATTTGTGTGATTATATGGTACATGTTATCCTATTCTACTATCATAGACCCTCAGATCATGACCTTTGATTATATTCCATCCGATGGTCAAGATCTGTGCATTCTGGCACACAATAGTTAGTAAAAACAAAATAACCTAACCCTATGTATATATATATATATATATATATATATATATATATATATATAGAGAGAGAGAGAGAGAGAGAAAAAAAAGAGGTTTTGAGTCACTTATTTCGAATCTACCGCTTAAGCACTCCAATGTATCGAAAAGTTGGAAGAAATTTTATTTATATATGAATACGTATTCATATATAAATAAATATATACCTATTAATATATGAATACGATTCACATATAAGTAAATATATACTTATTCATTTAGCAATATGTATATTCATATAAGAATATATATGAATAAGTCTATACATATATGAATAAGTATGTGTCTCTTCACAAATGATTATTCATATATGAATATGGTGTTTGGTAGTGGAGGTGGTGGCGATGACAGCGGTGACGGTGGTAGTATTTTTAACATTCGATTCTAGGTATTTTCCTCTTTGGTCCTTGAAGTTGAATTTTTTTTTTTCGGAAATGGTCCATCGTATGTTGGGCGTACGTTTAGGTACGCTTAGCGTACATGCATGCTTTTGGGTCGGGGGCTTAGCCACGTATATTGAGCGTAAGTGGTGTACGAAGGGCATACGTAGCCAAAGAATAAACTATTACAACCGTCAATTTCTGTTCAAGTAAAGTCAAACAAAGTCTATGAGTCAAACCAGTAAACTCAACTAGTGCTTGTATGATAGGGCTTACTCTATGTTTACTAATGTACAACTTTCTATCATAATACAAAGTATCATTTGGAAAGTTCATATGTACATAAAATTCTAAACCTTAACCAGGGAGAGTGATGTAACGACTCTATAAATCACTATTATGTACCCTTCGGGGACGTAAAACACTCATAACAAGGCATAATGGGGTTTACGAATCTTGCATTATGAAGCCAACCACTAATAAGGGCCACCGACCAAATCTCTCCCACTTTATCCCAAATCTCTCCCAATCTCTCTCAAAACTCTTGGTAGTAAAAATCACATTTTCCAATGTTTATATGAACATCAATACCATCCCGAACCTTCCCTTGGTCGATAACAGCTTAAAACGGAAGAAAGAAGTCAAATAGAGGGTTAAAAGTTCGCAGGGTACTATTCACAAGCGAACCTTCGGATGCCTTCGTATCGCTCCCTTTGCCAGGTTCGCTTTTTAGTAGAGCTTTGCTCTTAGCCAGGTAATTTCGCATCGGACCCTCTCACAAATGAAACCGGACACTTTCGCTTGGCAACCAAGAACGTTCGCTTCTGGTCGACAATGATCGCTTCTAACCGCCTAAGTTTGCATCGGACCCCCTGCTTATGAAATGAGCCTCGCCTTCGCCTTGGAGCCAAACTCTCGCACGAACCCACTCTCACATCAGCAACTCTCACTACAAACCTTCTCTTCGCGTCCAACCTCCTCACCTTCGCAGATTCGCTTCTCAAGCCCAATTTTTGACCAATTTTGCATTTTAAGCATGTTTTTGATGATTTTAACGTGGAATTTCACAAAATTCGTATTCTCATCATTTTAAACCCTCCAAACTCATATTTTATTCCCATCTTGAAGATTTATTGTCTATAAATCATATCATTTGTTCAAGATCACACACAAAGGGTTGTTGACTTTTCTCATAAAGTTATGACACCAAGCCATCCCCACATCAACTTTATGTCACTATTCACATCCTACCTAGTCAAATCAATATCTTTCTTCAATACTCCATTTGATTTACCCTTTACCAAATCCAATCACTAGATCTTAAATCTTCACCTATAAAACCTCCTTTACTTCCTCCAAAAAAAACAAACTTTTCTCTCTTTCTCTTTCTCTTTCTCCCTCTCTCCCTTTCTCCTTCTCTCTCTAGAACTCAAACTTTCCTCAGGAAGTCTCGAGCTCCATCCCTCCCCCCCCCCACACTCTTGGTAAGCTCTTCATTTTACTCTTAAATATTCTACATTCCTTCACTCAAATCATGATCATTTACACAAATATACACATAATTTTTCTTAGGATCTTCAAATCACCAAGCATCCTTCAAGTGTACTTGACTTGAAGCTCTTCATCTTCAACCTTTTATTCTTCAAGAAATCAAAGAAAGTGAGTTCATACCCCTATCTTTTCACGTTTTCTTCAAGTTTTAAGGGGAATAATACAAGTTACAACACCAAAAACATATTCTAACACAACCAACATCTTTCAACAGAAATGTTATGGTCCATTCTTGAACTGGTTTGACCATCTTAAACTTAATATTTTTCAAAACTGTTCAATATGCATTTAGTTCAGGTTTATACCTTTCTAATGACTAGTTGCACACATTCATACGATTTTTCTACAATTTATGGCGATTTTTACAAAACTGCCTATCATTTCAGAAATGATTTCGGATCAGTAAGTGAATATGTACATTTTCACTCTGGTTAGAGACCTCTAAAAATCGTTAAAATAATTGTGAACAAACTATACACGTTTTCTAAACTCTCAGAGTTTACAGATCTAGTTTTTGACTTACAGTGATTTTTCTATGAACTTTCTAAAAACAGTGACAGAAAAGTTAAAACTAGTAAAATAGTTTATAAATTCATTAACACTTTGTAACATGTTGAGCAAAGTATATAACAATGTTTTGCTATATCTTGAATGTAATTTCATGTTAGTTTACCTTCATGAAACAGAATTAGCCATTCATCATAAGGATTTTCATTTATTACAAATATATATGATAAACTATAATATGTATAGTTTATGGTCCGACACACTACAAACAGGGGGTTTACATTCACTACAAACATTTAAGGATAAACTATAATAGGTATAGTTTATGGTACATTAACACTAAAAACATACTAAGGAAGGTTCCACTTACACTACAAAAGGATTTTCATTTATAATACACGTAAACTCGTTGAACCAAATTTGTGAGACATTACTTCATTGTATTCTTTAGGATACTGGTTAAAGTCCTGTATTATAACCATAGTCTCCTGTAGGGAGAGTGTGATACTTGTATATAGATCTATATTGGGACTGATAATCCCGCACCTTAGCTGCATGCAACAGTTAGATCGGAAGGTCTGGGGTGACAAATGTCAAAACATTCTGACGCCCGAAGTACGTCGTAACAGGCTTATTATGTCAATTGCACTGTTATAATAACTCACATAGGGAAACAACGACACATATAGTTTACGGGAATTCTTACATTCAAATGGGGTTTTAATTATTTAAAACTACATAGACTATCATAATATTGAAAAATACTTGTACATTTCGGTCTTTGGGTTTTAAGACTACTACTCATTTTATAAGGAAAATATTTGATTTTTCTTGAACATACACTACATTTAAAAAGAAACGTTTTAAATTCTACATACAAAAGCTTATGCGCTTACCAACTTAATTGTTGACACTCTTTCGAAATTACTTGTATTCTTAGGTAATCAATGAAAACAGATAACTATTAGCTTTTGATGATGGAACGCTAAGGCGTTAGACAAACCATTTTATTATTATATTGTAATCGATTTTGAAACATGTAACTTATGAAACCATGTAACTTTTTCGATTATATTTATGATGGTTGTATTTACCTTGATCACTATTATACTCGTTGTTATGATACTATATGTGAAGTCCTCTACCCCCGGACGATTCCGGCCATCCTTGGTTTGGGCGTGTGATAGATTGGTATCAAAGCATTGTTTATAGTGAACTATGTATATCGAACCACATAAGATATACCAACTATAAATGCTTTGGGACTAAAAATCTCTGATTAAACATTTTTCATAAACTTATACTTTTAGAAATAAAATATTTTGTTTTATTAAAAGTATAAGTACATGCATACATGCTAGTATAGTGTCGTAACTAGGAAGAAAACAAAGTAGAAGAGGATGAGTTATACGTTGCGAGTGTGCCTTGGGATATTTAATCAAGTCTGGGGTGAATATAGTCTGATTAACTATATTTGTGTGAGAAGTGACTCACATATACTGGGGGATAATTGTAGTGGACAACACGTCTAACAACCTAACATCACCTTACAAGGAATGCACTAGAACCGAACATAAGCTTTAAAATACTTTATGAGTATTTTATGTTGCTTTAGCGCAATATTTTATAGATTCATTATATGCCTCCTACACCCCCCCCCCCCCCTAATTCTAGCACAGACTTTATGGATTATGTAACAACGTAACTTTTCAAACAATTTTTTCATTTTAAAAATCACATAATTCTCATAACACATTTCAAAAAAATCTCATTTATTTAATTTACAACACAACTCCATAATTGTTTGATTAATAATCCAGGATCCTCGAAATGTAACCTTTTCTTTGGTGTGTACAATCAAACCGACGCCTTCCCGCAGTCCTGAGAAAAACCCGAAACACATATCACATAACACAGTAAGCACGAAGCTTAGTGAGTTCCCCAAAATGCCACACATATCACAGTAGCCTCTCATGGCTATACTCAGATAAGACCCTCTGGTCGATGTGTCTCAGTGGGACCCTCCGGTCCCAAAACTCGGGTGGACCCTCCGGTCCCCACTCAATAAACTCATAATAATAATAATAATAATAATAATAATAATAATAATAATAATAATAATAATAATAATAATAATAATAATAATAATAATAATAATAATCACAAAGACATAATGCAGAATATCACAATACACAGATAAGCACATAAGACAGCTTAGTCACACAAGGATACCACTCATGGTAAGTATAGTGAGAAGACTCACCTCGGATGATGAACAACCCCTGAAAACGATGCTGCTACGCATCGACCTCTAACTCTGAGCCAAATCCAAAATTAACCCATTTAGGAACTAAGTCTAAACTCTCACTCATTAGGTCATAAGGTAGTCCACTAAGCAGCCCATCAATAACCTAAAAACCATTGGGCCCACCAAGGCCCAATAATAAATGGGCTCTTCCGAGGCCCAACTCTCAAATCTAAATGGCAAGCCCAACTCAAGGGCCCAAAGCACATATATAATCCTCTAGTCCATAACTCTATTACAACAAGCCCGAACTCCAAGCCCAACACTCAAGGCTCAAAATGAGACTTAGCCCAAAAGTCCATAGTGAGGTTACACGGGGCGTACCTCCCTTGGTACGTTCAGTGTACTCACGAATTCAGATTGGCCATCGGGGACACTGGAGTAGTATGCGGGGCGTACTAGAATTATGCTCAGCGTACTCTTCGAATTCACTTTTTCTACTCATTTGGTCTTAATAAGTTAAGACATCAACTCAAATCCCAGATCTGGACTCCCTAATGACTCTTATTCCATAAAGTCAGTGACTTTCAGACTTTGCATGGCTGAGAAGGTCACAAACACCCAAAACACTCACTCTCTTATCTCAAAAAGCTCATAACTCATGCATGGCCTGATTCCAACGTTCAATACCTCATTTTTATGGATCCTCTCCACTAGAAACACTTTAAAGGACAAACATTAGGCTCTGGAGTGCAACAACTCATAAAGCATCAAGCATTGGGACCAAAAACCCTAAAATGGACCATATCATGCACAAATCAAAAGGATGGGAAAGATTTGAGCTTTATACCTTCAAATGATGTTCCATCCATAGAAAATCTCAGATCCAAAGCCTAGACTCCAATTCTTTTCTCTTCCATGCTCCTTCTTTACTCCAGAAATCCCACAAGAACACTTATAAGCTCACAATAGACACTCAAGCTCAAAGAATGGGAATTAGGGTTTTGAGAGAGTTGAAATTTGGAAATGGTGGCTAGATATGAAGGAATAATGTTCCTTAAAATCAGGACACTCCAAAATATTAGGGTTTCTTCTGGACCTAGTACGCCCAACATACCCTCTGGTATGCCCAATGTATTGGGTGACTCCGCTCTAATTTCACGCACATGAGTACGCTAAGCGTACACACATGTACGCCCAACGTACTCAGTTGCCACCTTTCTCAAATAAGGGACTCATGATGCCACAACTTCAAACTTCCATCGCTTCCTCGATATAACTCCGATTCCAATGAACCTAATACCTACAGAAAGGTGACGAGATGCCTTACGCTCTTAGCATCTCGTCACAACCCCGAGACTCCCTTGTGCCCGGTTTGCAGCCCATGAACCCTAATCACGGACGATCCGAAACAGGATGTTACAATTCTCCCCCACTTTAATTAGATTTCTCCCTTGAAATCGCTCCTTATCAACACATAGATCGAACCCGACAAATCGAAAATCACCACCGAAAGGACCTCACATCATACAACAATCTCTTCCAAAGACACCTGATCCCAACAGAAACTCCCGACCCCGAAGAAGGACAAACCCGTCTGCCGTTGCGTTACTCGATCTGACTCTTTCCGAACTTGAAAACTCTAGTGGTCTTTCTCCTTGCCATACCACCCTCGCAAAATATCATGCTAATCTCGGATCGATTAACAGACTCTAAGAACACTCTACCAACTTTGATTCTCTAATCGATCCTAGTCAAACACAAGAGGAACGGAAATGTCATAACCCACTAAGGACCTACCGCCTGAACAGCTATCAAAACTCATCGGAAAGAATGAACCCCAAAAATCTGACCTCAAATGCAAGAAAAGATGATGCTCGCTTGGAAGTATCCTCTGACATCTATAGACATAAGCCCCAGCTTCCTCTCAAATTTCCCCTTCAACACTGAGCACCACGTCAGCTCTCGACCCAATAGATAAACCTCCAAAGGTTACTCATTACATACCGAAAACGTCTCACCGACTTCCTTCTCACAATAACTATCTCGGCTCATCGTGACACACAAGTCATGAAGTTTGCTTTACCACAAGTGAATACTACAACCCCATCTAAAATTGTCTCACCTCCGACCTATGTCGTCTGCCACCTACTAGCTCCACGCGTCTCGCGAGTATTCTCATACCAACAAATTGACCCACTTCGGTCTAAGAAATCAGATGAAGATCAATACCCCCCAAATGAAACCCATCTACAAATCCGGAACCTCATCTCGCTTACTCAATACTCGAATTGACCCAATCTCAACTCGAGAGTCTGATTCAACAGCAAAATTAGAACCACTCATTTCCAATCTGATACTAACCTTAACATGTGATTCATGAATTTATGCACACACCATCTCTCCAATTCCTTCTGATTACGATAATCCCTCCTCAACCCGGGATACAACAATCCACGACCGACATGGAGACCCCAGTCTCGCCGCTGGTCCGCCAACCAGGTTCCCGAAGACTCAAGCGGTAAGGCTACCCTAGCCTAAGAACTCATTTGTGTCATACTCTGACTAGTGAATACTACAGCTTCTCACAGAACAGTATTCACTCTTATCGACTACTGAGTTCTACGGTTCCCCCCGTAGGCTTACGACAACCTCTCACTAACCAGTGAGTACTACGGCTCCCCGCAGTATCACAACACTCTCTCGCTAACCAATGAATACTATGGCTCCCCGCAGTATCACAACACTCTCTCACTGACTAGTGAGTACTACTGCTCCCCGCAGTATCACAACATTCTCTCGATGACTAGTGAATACTACGGCTCCCCGTAGTACCATGATACCATTTCCTACTGACTCATGAATGCTACGGCTCCCCATAGTCATACAACACTCTCTCATTCACTGACTCACCATACGCTCACTCCATGGTTTCTCCTGATAATCCCAAGCAATTACTCCCAACCAGATCCACTTGCTCTCTTATCACCCCATAATCCCATCATCAAGACATCACTACACTAAGTTCATCAGCTTATGCTCCACAGCTCAACCTAGATAGGTGCTTACACCCATCCAACTTATGTACCACCACTCCATGATGTAAATTCTCGAAGGTAAGGCACCTTTCTCAGCAAAGATATACCCTTAGACAGTCCCACTCCGACAATACTTAACAGATGGGTTCCTGCTGGAACAAAATCTCTCGTTACTCTACTCGCCATCTGATATTGCCATATTTATACTTATTTTTAGGCAATATTTAAGTACATTTTTATTAAAAAGTCGGTAATTTGTTTAGAATAATGGTACTTATGAGCTTAAATGTTGTTTACAGCCAAAAAGAAGACTTTTTGAAGAAAAGGGGACTGAAAGTGTTAAAGAAAGAAACTTTGGGAATCAAAAGAGTAAAAGTGAAGTAAATCTGGAAAAATGTTATTCACGACGTGAGACTTAAAGGATTCACGATGTGAATCGTTGGTTCTAGAAGATGTGTACGCGGGTGAAGGAATCCTTGACGGGCACGGTTATCTAAGACTCACGACGTGAATTTATGATTATTCACGACGTGAATTTATGGATATCAGCAACTATATAAATCCTTGACCTTTACGAATAGAGAGACCTTTGGGCAGAAGGAAGGATTTCCAGAAGACGTTTCAGAGCGAAAGAAAGGTTCTGGAAGAGGGATTTCAACACCAAAAGAAGTAAAGGTTTATAATTTAGTTAAATAAGAACATGTCTTTCATTAGTTTTAGCTGTGTTAGTTTAATTACTATGAAGAGCAGCTGAATCTAGCTACTCTTGTTTAGCTAGATGAAGCTTTAAAACTTATGAATAGTTATACGCTTATGGATTGAGCTTAGTTGGTAAAAATTTGCTTGTGTTTGATTTGTATGACCTAGCATGTTATTATTTGTTTATCTAATTGCTTAATTGCATGTTCTATGTAGCTTAGTGACCATTAAACTGCATGAACCTGTTTACCTAATAATTTAGTGAACATTGAATTGTTAGAGCTAGGATTGACCAATCTTAGTTAGTAATTAGAATAAATAAAGTTTAGTTGTGCTAAAGAACGTGAATTGTGATCATAATTGCGTTTACACAACAAAACTTACATAGCATATTTACATCCATAATTAGTTCTGTGTTTAATTATGTGTGAACATACATGGTTTGACATGAATTAGTTAAGTATTGGTAAGATAGAACTAAATTACTAATATAACTAAAAACCAACTTAGTAATCCGTAATCGTTAGCTAGTCATAAGGGAGAAGTGGATTCAAACTAAACAAGAGTGTGTTTTTACTGATTGAATTTGATTTAAGTTCATCTGATCTTGTAAAATCAGATAAAACCCCTTATTAAATTTGTTAATAAATTAGGTTAATTTAATAGTAAGTAGATGAATTAGTAACACCGTTCCCTGTGATCGACACCCGACTTACCCAAGCTATACTGTAATCTGACTAGGTACACTGCCTATAAGTGCATAGATAGTTAAGTTTGTTAGGTTATAAATATTAAAATTAGTGGGTACTTTTGTGCACATCAAGTTTTTGGCGTCGTTGTCGGGGAATGGCGCAGATTATTAGTTTATTTAGTTGCATTAGATTAATCGCCCCTTTTTGTGGAATAAAATCAGCAAAAAGTTTAATTGGTTATTTATTTTGTTTGCTAGCTTATCTTAGTTTAATTTTTTTTTCTGTCACAGCGTTCACGACGTGAGATTTAGTACACTCACGACGTGAAACCTGAAGAGTTCATTTTTAGTTTTTCTTATTTTAGTCCAGTTTTACGTTTTAGTTTAGCAAGTTGCAGGAGTTCATGACCAGAAGCTCAAACACACCTTTGGTGCCACCACTTGAAGATCCCGAGTCTGCAATTCACAAGAAAAAGACGCCCTTGCAAGAATTAAAGTCAACCTTTTTTAGGAAGTCGGGAAAGAAGACAGGAGAGTCAAGTTCATCAGCGAAGCACAAGAGCAATCTTGAGCATTTGGATCACACACCCGTGCAAACCGAGTCAGAAAGCGATACCGAGCCAGAATTTGAAGAACACACGAGTGAACCCGAGAACGAGCCAAGGAACGAGATGGCAGCAATTGAAGAAATGTCCATGGGAGCTTACAAGAAGCGGATCCGAGAAGATGTGGGTCCCGTTTTAGTTCAACCCGCAATTCCTGCCACTGCCACATTCGAGCTGAAGGGACACATATTGACAGCACTGAAGGACATCCCATTTTTCGGGAAGGATCATGAGGATGCTTTTAAGCATCTAGACGAAGTCAACGACATTGCGGATTACTTCAATGTCCCAAATGTCACCAGAAACACAGTCTTGCTTAGGATGCTTCCCATCACTTTCAAAGGAGCTGCTAAGGAGTGGTTAAAAGCACTCCCACCGGGTACAATCACCACATGGGCTCAGATGCGTGAGCAATTCCAGGATCAGTTTTGCCCGCCATTGTCACACCCCCGAACCAGACGACGGAAACGTCCGGGGGCTGTTGTGACTCAATTGAATACCATAACATTGAATATATATGAAGCATAACAACATTCGTCACCATGCATTAATATAGTACAACCAGTAGCGTTTACATGAAATACATTGTTTAAACATTACATTCCCAAAAATAAATTGTTCGGTTCGTACATAAATAAACTGCAAGCCATCACTGAATATGATTTCCTTTGATTCACTGGTTCCCTGAGAATACAAGTATTTTGAAAAACGTCAACATATGAAATGTTGGTGAGTTCATAAGTAGTGTTTGAAATCCAATGTTTGTATTGTTTGAAAAACCACCAGAAAATCCGATATTTTCTGAAAATAGTATAGTCAAAAAGATGTAAAGATCCATAGGTATGTTTGTTTGTTTCTATAATTGTAAAAATTGTTCATTAAAATTGTATGCGTTTCGAATCCGATATGTATTGAAAAACCTAGGAAAACCCGATGTTTTCCTAATCCTTTGAATTCCATGAAGTTACGTTGAAACCATTGCAAAAAGAGTAGTCTCATTCCCAGGCGACGTTGGATTATTTTTTAGCATGATTAATTGCTACAAACACGCATTACACAAACGCCCAGTTTATAGCTATACTAACGATCCCGAAGGCGTCGTCCGTACTAATCACGTTATCCAACCGCCCTGACTACGTGTCGTCCCACATCCGAAGAGTAAGAGGACACGAAGACCTCGATGACTCTATTAACCGGTTGGGGATAAAAATGTGTACGAGGGGTCCCCGACCCGCCTCGCAAAAAAATGTAGACTTTACTAGCAATACCAAAGGACCCTTGGGGACTAGTAGTATACAAGCCATTGAAAGTCCCTCTACGTTGTGCCAAGTCGGTGAAACCCAACACTTCGTAGAAAAAAAAATGTCTTCGGGCCTTAAGATCAGGTCGTTAGGCTAGCTAGGCCCAACAAACAAGATTTTACACTTTTGGGGCCCAAAGATGGTGCGTAGACGTCTGTGCACACTCGCATGTAAATTGAGTTCCCAAACGTTATTTGTATGTATCGTAGTGTCGTAGTGTCGTCGTGTTAGTAGTTTCGGATTTTTATTGGTTCGAGACCGAACCAATTCGTTTCACAACGATTTTTGGTGTTGTAGTATATTGTATTTCGTCGATAGTCGCGGTACCATTGTTTGATCAACTTGCGTATATTGAATTAGCCTTGAAATTTTTCTGTTTTCTGCCCCTCATTATTTGTAAAATTTACATTTTCAACCCTTTTATTGAATACTTCCCGGTTTGGTCCCTAAATTAATTTTCTTGACATTTTAACACCAAAAATTATTGAAATTAATATTTTTCAGCATATTTTTCATAGAAAACAGTTTAAGTCCCTGAAAATGCAGTTTTCTCGGTTATAACCCTTCTTTTTCGCAACTTTGACAATTTTGGCCCAAATTGTAAAATTTTTGCAACTTTGGTCCTTTTTAAATTTAAAAAGCATTTTAAACCTTTGAAAAGGACTTGGACACTTATTGTCCACTGTTTTACAGAAAAATACAGTTTTGGCCCTCCAAAACAGAAAATCTCGCATAATGGGCCTCATTGGGCCGAAAATGTCATTTTTAGCCCATTAAGCTTGAAATTTATGTTTTTAATCCTCTAAATGAGTATATTTCCAGAAATTGTTTTATTGAAACTGTTTTGACACACTTCATCCATCAGAATTCGTGATATGTCAATTTGGGCCCTTAATTTTGTATTTTTCACATTTTAGTCCAAAAATTTGTGTTTTTAGCCCAAAGAAAATTGTTACTAACTACTTAGCTATTTTTCTTGAAACACTTTGTATGTAGAAATATATTTGATGCTAAAATCATTTAACATAAGATATATCTCGGTTTTGAGGGGTTTTATGGCTAGATCCAACATTATAACACACAAAAGCATACATGTAAGCATGGAAATCATACAAGGCATACAAAACACATATAGATCTACACTTTCACTTGTATTCCCCCCCCCCCCCCCCACAAAACTCATAAAAACAGAAAATAGGGGGTATGAAGCTCACCTTGGGTGTGGGGGCTCGGTTTTGCAAAGAAAATGGAAGGAAAATGAAGTGATTTTCGGCCTTAGCACCCTTCCTTGGTAGATCTCGAGTTTGGTGACTTCTAAGGTGTATGATCACAATTTGGAATAGATTTAGAAGAGGTTTTTGATGGAATGAAATAGCTAGATCATATATATAAGTAAAAACTTACCTAAGATGATGATTAACTTGCAAGATCCTCTTGAAAGCTCCTAATTTTCGAGATTTTTGGAGTGGGGAGGAAGGAGTGTTCTTGAGTGATCTAGAGAGAATTTGTGAGAGATTTGTGAATGTGTGTGTGTGTGTTTCGGCTGAGAGTGAGAGGGAGGAGAGAAGAGATGTGATTTTGAAGTGATGTGCATGGAGGTATGTGAGATATTTTGCATGGAAGTCCTTTGGATAACAATGATGTGGCACAACAAGTCAACTCTTCCATCCTCTTGGGCTTGTGCATTTGGGCCGAGAATTTGGAAAGAAAAGGAAAATTTTGGGCCTTTGCCCCTAAGCCCAACATTAGTGTTAATCTTGAGTATGTTTTAAGTCTAAAGAAATGTGGTAGGATTTTCATATTTTTATTGGACTAGTTTAGGTTATTCATGTATCAAGGCTTTTAATTCATTTCATTCTAGGCCCAATATGGCCCAAAATGTTGAAATAAATTAGTGTGGGTCCAATTAGAGCCCAATTAGGGTTCTAAGCCCATGATAGTCTAATTGGAAGCTTATTGGTCCATTTGGATCCAATAAGGGAGTCCTAGTCCAAAGTGGACTTAAACAAGGACTTCTAGGGTTTCCAATTGTTTGGTGACTATTTGTAGTACTTGTATAATGTATTTGATTGAAGTTTTTGAAATCATAATCATAGGTGTTACACATGTTCTTAAGTTTTTGATTCAAATTAGCTTGAATGTATAGATTACATAACACAAAATTTCCAGTTGTGACATCATCCCCCCGTTAGAGGGAATTTCGTCCCGAAATTCTGTTTGAAAGCTAGATTTGAGAATTGCTAGAATAGGTGAGGGTACTTTTGCTTCATTTGATCTTCGCGTTCCCATGTGAATTCTGGCCCACGCTTTGCGTTCCACCGTACTTTCACGATCGGGATGCGACTTTGCTTAGTACGCTTCACCTCCCTGTCCATGATTTCGATTGGTTCTTCGACGAACAGGAGATTCTCATTGATTTCGATTTCGTCAAGAGGAATGACAAGGGTTTCATCTGATAGGCACTTCTTCAGATTTGAGACATGAAACACGGGGTGTACACCGTTTAGCTCCGCGGGTAGTTGTAGTCTGTATGCTACTGGGCCTATTCGTGCGACAATTTCGAAAGGTCCAATGTATCGCGGGTTCACTTTCCCCGTTTTCCGAAACGTATAACCCCTTTCCAGGGTGAGACTTTCAACAGTACTCGATCACCGACCTGGAATTCTAAGGGTTTTCGCCGTTTATCGGCGTAGCTCTTTTGCCGGTCACGCGATGCTTGCAATCGAGCTCTGATCTGAACGATCTTTTCTGTGGTTTCGCGAATGATCTCCGGTCCCGTTAGTGCCCTGTTTGACGTATGCGTTTTTGCTAGCTGGGTGTCACCTACTTCCGCCCAACATAACGGTGATCTACATTTACGCCTGTATAGTGCTTCGAAAGGAGCCACCTTGATGCTCGAATGGTAACTATTGTTATATGAGAATTCGATCAACGGTAGGTGGGTATCCCAAGACTTTCCAAAGTCTATCACACAAGCACGAAGCATGTCTTCAAGCGTTTGGATGGTTCGTTCACTTTGACCGTCCGTTTGTGGGTGATATGCGGGACTCATATCGAGATGAGTTCCCATTGCCCTGTGGAGTGATTGCCAAAAGCGCGATGTGAACCTACTGTCCCTATCCGAGATGATGGATTTTGGCACTCCATGGAGTCTTACGATTTCTCGTAGGTACAACCGCGTCAGTCTTTCCATCTTGTAGGATTCTTTGATTGGCAGGAAATGGGCAGATTTCGTCAGTCGGTCGATTATTACCCATATGGTGTCCAGTCCGTCCGACGTCTTGGGCAGCTTGGTCACGAAATCCATAGAAATCCCTTCCCATTTCCACTCAGGGATTGCCGGTTGCTGTAACAATCCGGAAGGTTTCTGGTATTCCACCTTTACTTTGGCGCACGTAAGGCACTTACTAACATAGGTTGCGATTTCCGCCTTCATGTTAGGCCACCAATAGTGTTGTTTAATGTCCAAATACATCTTGTCCGAACCGGGATGAATGGAGTATCGTGTCTTGTGGGCTTCCTTCATAACGGTCTCCCTAAATCCTCCGATTTTTGGGACCCAAATACGGTTCATGAAGTAGTATACTCCATTCTCTTTTGCTTCTAGGTTCTTCTCCATCCCGCGCAATGCCTCGCTAGTTCTATTTTCCGCTTTCATAGCCTCTGACTGGGCTAATGCAATTTGAGTGGCCAGATGAGATTGAATGGTTATCGAGTGTGTTTTCGTACGATGATTAGAGTACTCCTTCCGACTTAATACATCAGCTACCACGTTGGCCTTGCCTGGATGGTACTTGATCTCGCATTCATAGTCGTTGAGCAATTCCACCCATCTTCGTTGTCTCATGTTCAGCTCTTTCTGATTTAAGATGTGCTGGAGGCTCTTGTGGTCCGTGAAGATGGTGCACTTTGTACCGTACAGGTAGTGCCTCCAAATTTTCAGAGCGAAAACCACGGCTCCCAGTTCTAGGTCATGGGTTGTGTAATTTACCTCGTGCGTCTTTAGTTGGCGGGACGCATATGCTATCACTCTTCCACGTTGCATGAGAACGCAACCTAAGCCCTGATTTGACGCGTCACAGTAGACTACAAAATCTTCCGTTCCTTCAGGCAGTGATAGTACAGGAGCGCTACAGAGAGCTTGCTTCAAGGTTCGAAACGCAATCTCTTGTCGGTCCGTCCACTTGAATGGCACGCCCTTTTGCGTAAGCAAGGTAAGCGGCTTGGCGATCTTAGAGAACTTTTGGATGAATCTCCTATAGTAGCCTGCTAGGCCTAAGAACTGACGAATTTCTGTGGGCGTAGTCGGAGTTGCCCATCCTTCCACAGCTTTGACCTTAGAGGGATCCACATGAATTCCGTTTTGGCTAACTACGTGGCCTAGGAAATTCACACTCCGGAGCCAGAACTCGCACTTGGAGAGTTTGGCGTAAAGCTTTTCCGTTTGCAGAGTCTCTAGGACTTGTCGGAGATGTTGGCCATGCTCCTCTTTGCTTCGAGAATAGACGAGGATATCATCGATAAACACAATGACAAAGTTGTCAAGGAACGGTCGACAGATTCGATTCATTAGTCCATGAATGCGGCAGATGCATTTGTTAGACCGAAGGGCATTACGACGAATTCATAATGTCCGTAGCGGGTTCGGAAAGCGGTTTTAGGAATATCCTCTTCTCGGACTTTGAGTTGGTGGTATCCGGACCGTAAATCTATTTTAGAAAAATAACTAGCTCCTTGGAGCTGGTCGAATAGATCATCGATTCGTGGGAGTGGGTAGCGGTTTTTAACAGTGAGCTTATTTAACTCTCTGTAATCGATGCACATTCTGAAAGATCCGTCCTTCTTTTTGACAAAGAGCACCGGAGCTCCCCATGGCGAGTAGCTAGGTCGTATAAATCCCTTATCCAGAAGCTCACTGAGTTGGCCGGACAATTCCTGCATTTCAGCAGGAGCCAACCGATATGGCGATTTAGCGAGAGGAGTTGCTCCTGGAACGAGGTCGATTCGAAACTCAACCTGTCTCTCTGGGGGTACTCCTGGAAGATCTTCAGGAAACACGTCCGGAAATTCACACGCTACCGGAATATCTTGGATGTTAGTTTCTTCTTTGGTCTTGTCCACTATGTGAGCCAAGAACGCCAAATTGTTCTTTCGCAGATGTTTTTGTGCTTTGATGCACGAGATAAGACGAAGATTCGTGCTAGGTTTGTCTCCGTAAATTACTAAGGTTTCGTGATTCGGGAGACGAAGGCGAACGGCCTTCTCGTGGCACATAATCTCAGCATGGTGGGGGCTTAACCAATCCATGCCGATAATCACATCGAAACTCCTAATTGATACTGGCATTAGGTCTATTCGAAAAACGTGTTGGTTGAGGGTTAGGGTACATCCGATGTAGATTTCCCTAGTGGATTCGGTTTTCCCATTG
This sequence comes from Lactuca serriola, assembly GCF_051521515.1. NCBI lineage: Eukaryota > Viridiplantae > Streptophyta > Magnoliopsida > Asterales > Asteraceae > Lactuca > Lactuca serriola. The sequence continues at coordinate 160,802,752 of NC_136409.1, forward strand.
GCCATTTCCACCGTATAGGTTTCATTTAGCTGCTCGGGTTGTTGTTTTAATAAATGTTTAAACTTCTCGCTTACGAAACTTCGCTCCGCTCCGGTGTCAAATAAGATGCATGCATAAGTGTGGTTTAGGGGAAACGTACCGGTCACAACTGCGGGGTCCTGAACTGCATCACTCTGACCCATAGTCAGCATTCTTCCTGCTCCCCTGTTTCCTGAGTTGTTGTTAGGGCAATCCCGGCGGAAATGCCCCGTCCTTCCGCACCCGAAACAGGTGTGGCTAGGCCCTGCATTGTTGCCGCCGACATTGGTGTTGTTGTTATTGCGGTGGTTGTTGTTGTTGTTGTTCTGATTGTTTCCCTGACTCTGATTTTGGGAAGGATAAGTCCTGCAGAACCTTGCAGTGTGTCCCCTTCGGTTGCAACTGGTGCAATGGAACTCCCTACATTCTCCATGGTGATGGAAACCGCACTTGTTGCACTTGGGAAAATTACCGGAATAATGTCTTGAAGCATTTGAAGCAGCTGAGGCTGGAGCATGTGGTGTGGCTGGAACCGGTGCGGTGACAGCGTTAACTGCCACTGTCTGCTGCTTTTTAGAGGCCTCGGGGCCCTGACGCCCCTTTCTCTTGTTGTTCCACCCTTTCTTACCATCACCCTCCTTTTTCTTCTCAGTCTCCACTGGCTTCTCGCCCTTCTTGTTGTTATGATCATATAGCCTCTTTGCCAATCTCTTCGCACTGTCAAACGTTTCAGGGTTCGCAGCTATCACATTCCCCTGAATGGGGGGTGTCAGTCCCCAGATGAATCGTTCGATCTTCTTTCCTTCTGATGTAATCATACCCGGGCACAACAGAGATAATTCGCTAAATCTCGATATGTAGGCATCGATGTTCGCATTCTGCACAGTGAGGTTCCATAGTTCCTGCTCCATCTTTTGTATTTCGCCTCGAGGGCAGTACTCAGCCATTAACATTTCTTTCATTTCTGCCCAGGGGATAGAGTTGGCGACAGGGAGCGTCATAGCTTCCACGTGTCCGTTCCACCAAGTGAGTGCTTGGTCCACGAAAGTGCAGGCCGCGAACTTCACTTTCATCTGCTCGGGGCAATCGCATATCTCGAATACCGACTCTACCTTCTCGATCCATCGCTTCAGAGTGATCACTCCTCCAGTGCCGTTGAAAGTTCGGGGCTTAGCGTTCGCAAAGTCCTTGTAGGTACACGTTTTGGTAGGTCCTTGATTCATCCCGTTGTTCGAACTTCCTGCCCCTTGCCCGTTGCCTCCTCCATTATTCCCCTGATGGAGTTGTGCCATAGCTGCGGTGACCGCAGCAGACACGGCTGCCTGGAATGCTGTGGAGTCAACTTCGGGTAGAGTTGGTCCTGGGTTTCCGCGAGTAGGTCGGAGAGGCATCTTTCTGTCACGAAACGGAAAGATGTTGAGTGTACGTGGTTTTTATGAGGTTGTGATCCTACTAACTAGGTGTATGGTACGAACCTAAACATTACTACCATCGGGCATACAATCATAACGTCTCAACACATAACAACTGGTAGTATCATAGCAAGACACACAAAAGTTCATTAATATTATTCTCATTTAATACAAGAAAATTTGCTCGTAAGAGCATACATAAGTGACACTAATCCGACAGCATAACGGCTCCATGAGTAGTGTAGTCACTTAAACATAGAGCCAGAGTACATAATATAGTTCCTAATGTCCTACCATGATAAGTCCATCCCTAATCGTGATGTGCTGCGTCTGGAGGTGGTGCCGAAGATGTGGATGCTCCCTGAAGACGAGCCACTAGGCGTTCTGCGTCCTGAAGTCGAGACTCCCACCTTACCTGCCTCATGTGAAACTCCCAGAGGACATCACGCGTCTCCTGCTCCGCACGCTCGACCCTAGTCCACAACTGGCGCACTTGATCAGCAGTGCCCTGAGCAAGGTCGTCGGTGTCCCGTAATCGTCTCACCATGACCGGTAGGGCTCGGTCGGCCGGTCCTCCGTCCCTCAGATCAAAGAACTCCCGTGACATGCCAAACGGGGGTCGCTGTCCCTGATGTCTGCTCCATCTCCAAAGATCGATGCCCCAAGGAGGGGTAGGTCCAGTGGGACCCACACGATAAGCAGGCACCCTGATCGGGTAAGGGGGGTCGATGACCTCGGACTCTGCGTCCGAATCACCCCCTTCGCTATCATCGAGCTCCTCTTTGAAATGCTCTTCGTCTTCTTCGGGTTCGGCAGGCTCGCCCTCGACTTCTGCCTCCGGTTCCCCGTCAGATTCTTCGTCGGGGTCTTCCTCAGGTTCCTCTTCAGGCTCTTCCTCAGGCTCCTCCTCCTCCTCCTCTAACCACCCGTTGTTTCCCTGATTAGGGAAATAGGGGTCTCCAGGGTGATGAAAACCAGCCATGCTGTCTGCGCGAGTATGTAAATATGCTAACATTATTCCTAGGATGCTATGACTATTGTACAGACCAAGAAAACGTTCTCTTTTTGGTGATAAAGGGTATAGTTTTAGGTTCCCTAGCTATCCCGATCTCATCAAGACGTGTGTTAGTTTTACTTTGGAGAGAACGTAGTTGATCAGGCTACATTCACTCCTTGGTATCACTAAGAACAGTCCCGAATTAACCGAGATACCAGCATTATTGTGTTTGATTCGGCGTTAGGTTCTTATCCCTAATGCAAGCAAGTGTATTTTAGTTACTTGTTTTGTTCAGAGTTATGTTAGTCCCTCTTTTGGTTTATAGTTGCATATCAATGTGTGGCTCGACATGCTAGTTCACTATAAACAAAGCTCTGATACCAACCTGTCACACCCCCGAACCAGACGGTGGAAACGTCCGGGGGCTGTTGTGACTCAATTGAATACCATAACATTGAATATATATGAAGCATAACAACATTCGTCACCATGCATTAATATAGTACAACCAGTAGCGTTTACATGAAATACATTGTTTAAACATTACATTCCCAAAAATAAATTGTTCGGTTCGTACATAAATAAACTGCAAGCCATCACTGAATATGATTTCCTTTGATTCACTGGTTCCCTGAGAATACAAGTATTTTGAAAAACGTCAACATATGAAATGTTGGTGAGTTCATAAGTAGTGTTTGAAATCCAATGTTTGTATTGTTTGAAAAACCACCAGAAAATCCGATATTTTCTGAAAATAGTATAGTCAAAAAGATGTGAAGATCCATAGGTATGCTTGTTTGTTTCTATACTTGTAAAAATTGTTCATTAAAATTGTATGCGTTTCGAATCCGATATGTATTGAAAAACCTAGGAAAACCCGATGTTTTCCTAATCCTTTGAATTCCATGAAGTTACGTTGAAACCATTGCAAAAAGAGTAGTCTCATTCCCAGGCGACGTTGGATTATTTTTTAGCATGATTAATTGCTACAAACACACATTACACAAACGCCCAGTTTATAGCTATACTAACGATCCCGAAGGCGTCGTCCGTACTAATCACGTTATCCAACCGCCCTGACTACGTGTCGTCCCACATCCGAAGAGTAAGAGGACACGAAGACCTCGATGACTCTATTAACCGGTTGGGGATAAAAATGTGTACGAGGGGTCCCCGACCCGCCTCGCAAAAAAATGTAGACTTTACTAGCAATACCAAAGGACCCTTGGGGACTAGTAGTATACAAGCCATTGAAAGTCCCTCTACGTTGTGCCAAGTCGGTGAAACCCAACACTTCGTAGAAAAAAAAATGTCTTCGGGCCTTAAGATCAGGTCGTTAGGCTAGCTAGGCCCAACAAACAAGATTTTACACTTTTGGGGCCCAAAGATGGTGCGTAGACGTCTGTGCACACTCGCATGTAAATTGAGTTCCCAAACGTTATTTGTATGTATCGTAGTGTCGTAGTGTCGTCGTGTTAGTAGTTTCGGATTTTTATTGGTTCGAGACCGAACCAATTCGTTTCACAACGATTTTTGGTGTTGTAGTATATTGTATTTCGTCGATAGTCGCGGTACCATTGTTTGATCAACTTGCGTATATTGAATTAGCCTTGAAATTTTTCTGTTTTCAGCCCCTCATTATTTGTAAAATTTACATTTTCAACCCTTTTATTGAATACTTCCCGGTTTGGTCCCTAAATTAATTTTCTTGACATTTTAACACCAAAAATTATTGAAATTAATATTTTTCAGCATATTTTTCATAGAAAACAGTTTAAGTCCCTGAAAATGCAGTTTTCTCGGTTATAAACCTTCTTTTTCGCAACTTTGACAATTTTGGCCCAAATTGTAAAATTTTTGCAACTTTGGTCCTTTTTAAATTTAAAAAGCATTTTAAACCTTTGCAAAGGACTTGGACACTTATAGTCCACTGTTTTACAGAAAAATACAGTTTTGGCCCTCCAAAACAGAAAATCTCGCATAATGGGCCTCATTGGGCCGAAAATGTCATTTTTAGCCCATTAAGCTTGAAATTTATGTTTTTAATCCTCTAAATGAGTATATTTCCAGAAATTGTTTTATTGAAACTGTTTTGACACACTTCATCCATCAGAATTCGTGATATGTCAATTTGGGCCCTTAATTTTGTATTTTTCACATTTTAGTCCAAAAATTTGTGTTTTTAGCCCAAAGAAAATTGTTACTAACTACTTAGCTATTTTTCTTGAAACACTTTGTATGTAGAAATATATTTGATGCTAAAATCATTTAACATAAGATATATCTCGGTTTTGAGTGGTTTTATGGCTAGATCCAACATTATAACACACAAAAGCATACATGTAAGCATGGAAATCATACAAGGCATACAAAACACATATAGATCTACACTTTCACTTGTATTCCCCCCCCCCCCCCCCCCACAAAACTCATAAAAACAGAAAATAGGGGGTATGAAGCTCACCTTGGGTGTGGGGGCTCGGTTTTGCAAAGAAAATGGAAGGAAAATGAAGTGATTTTCGGCCTTAGCACCCTTCCTTGGTAGATCTCGAGTTTGGTGACTTCTAAGGTGTATGATCACAATTTGGAATAGATTTAGAAGAGGTTTTTGATGGAATGAAATAGCTAGATCATATATATAAGTAAAAACTTACCTAAGATGATGATTAACTTGCAAGATCCTCTTGAAAGCTCCTAATTTTTGAGATTTTTGGAGTGGGGAGGAAGGAGTGTTCTTGAGTGATCTAGAGAGAATTTGTGAGAGATTTGTGAATGTGTGTGTGTGTTTCGGCCGAGAGTGAGAGGGAGGAGAGAAGAGATGTGATTTTGAAGTGATGTGCATGGAGGTATGTGAGATATTTTGCATGGAAGTCCTTTGGATAACAATGATGTGGCACAACAAGTCAACTCTTCCATCCTCTTGGGCTTGTGCATTTGGGCCGAGAATTTGGAAAGAAAAGGAAAAATTTGGGCCTTTGCCCCTAAGCCCAACATTAGTGTTAATCTTGAGTATGTTTTAAGTCTAAAGAAATGTGGTAGGATTTTCATATTTTTATTGGACTAGTTTAGGTTATTCATGTATCAAGGCTTTTAATTCATTTCATTCTAGGCCCAATATGGCCCAAAATGTTGAAATAAATTAGTGTGGGTCAAATTAGAGCCCAATTAGGGTTCTAAGCCCATGATAGTCTAATTGGAAGCTTATTGGTCCATTTGGATCCAATAAGGGAGTCCTAGTCCAAAGTGGACTTAAACAAGGACTTCTAGGGTTTCCAATTGTTTGGTGACTATTTGTAGTACTTGTATAATGTATTTGATTGAAGTTTTTGAAATCATAATCATAGGTGTTACACATGTTCTTAAGTTTTTGATTCAAATTAGCTTGAATGTATAGATTACATAACACAAAATTTCCAGTTGTGACAACCATCCAAGATAGCAAAACTCAAGAAGGCAATAGCCAACTTTGAGCAACAGCCGGGGGAGTCACTATACCAAGCATGGGAGCGGTATAAGGGCTTACTTAGAAATTGCCCTCAACATGACCTAAATGTGCAGCAAGAGATGTCAATCTTTTATGATGGGGTCAACGTGATGACAAGACAACTCCTTGATTCTCAAGGACCTTTGACAAAGAAAAATCCAAGGGAGGTCAAGGAGCTAATTGAAGAATTCGCGAAACACTCCCGCGAATACCACAACCCGAGGCAAGAAGGAATCAAAGGCAGAGGAGGGTCCCAAACTGAAGAAATAGCAGCGGTCATGGCCATGTTAAATAATATGGACCGTAGGATAACACAGATGGACCAGTCGATACATGCCATAAGAGTGGGTTGCGACAGATGCAGTGGTCCACACTTGACAAAGGACTGCAATATAGATGATTATGGGAACAGAAAGGCTCAAGTGTGCTACTCTAGTGGGGATAAGCTTGATGAGGACTGGAGAAAACCGAAGAGGGAGTGGCTGCCATATGAAGAGTATAAGAAGCAAAAAGAAGAGAAGTATAGGCAGACAAGTCGAGCCCTCTATCAAAAGGAGCAGCCACCAGCCGAGAAGAAACCCGACCTAGAGACCATTTTAATGAAGTTTATGGAAGCATCGGAAAAGCGACATGATGCCACTGATTCTGCTATTCTGGAACAACAAACTTTGATAAAGAATCAGCAAGCCTCCATCCATAACCTTGAAGTGTAATTTGGTCAACTAGCAACTCTAGTTCATGAAAAATTGTCCCCGAAGAATCCCGAAGTAAAGAACCAATCTCATGTAATGACCATAGACACCGAAGAAGAAGCCATCTCGGAGTTCCTGGAAGCATTGGAAGAAGAACCACGGAAGCCTGATCAAAAGATGAAGAAGATCAAGCTCGAACATCATGAAGCTGCTGAGTTCCAGAATTCACGACGTGAACCTTACATGTTCACGACGTGGGCCCATTATGAACAGAAAAATTCTGCAGTCAGTTCGATTTATAAGCCAAATTTGCCTTTTCCTTCCCAAGCTACCCTTAGTCCACTGGAGAGAGAGCATAGAGAGTTTGTCAAGCATGTGAAGGGGATCCCGATTAATACCCCCTTTGTCGAGTCCTTATCTAAAGCTCCTGAGAACCAGAAATTACTGCAAGACTTGATAGACACTCGAAGGCAATTAAAGATGCAGTCTACAGTGATTCTAAGTGAACAAAATTCAAAAGCTCTGTTGGGAGAAACACCAGAAAAGATGGGGGATCCTGGACGCCTCACTCTTCCATGTGAGTTTGGGAATAAAATGAAGGTTAATGCTTTAGCCGATTCTGGGGCTAGCATTAATCTAATGCCTTTTTCATTTTATGAAAAATTGGAGATACAGAAGATGAGGGCTATAAAAATGAAGATTCACATGGCGAACCGTTCGGTGACGCAACCCCGAGGCATAGTGGAGGATATTTTGGTGAAAATTGGAAATTTTGTTTTTCCAATAGGCTTTGTAGTCTTGGACATGAAAGAAGATCCGGATGTTCCGATAATCCTTGGTCGGCCATTGCTTAACACTACTGGTGCCCTTGTTGATAACCGCGAGTCTAAGCTAACTTTGAGGGTTGGAGATGAACAAGAAGTCTTTGGGATAAAGGATGACTTTCAAGAAGATAAAGAAGAGGTGTTCACAATTAATGAAGAGAATGAACTAGAAGAACTGGAAAAGCTTATGGAAGAAGAGATAAAGGCAGTTCATCAAGTCAAAAGGACAAAACCAAGGGCATCTGTTCCATATTTGATTAAAGTCATAGCTTACAAGAGTCCGCCTTCTTGGGTAAGCAAAGAGGAAGAGGAATTAACAAGTGATGAAGAGGAGGTCACTTCAAGAGTAACAAGGCCGGTGGTGAAAGAGGAGGAGAATGACATAAAGTGCAAGGAGGAACCCAAGGGCACAAAACGCATGCTTGAAGAAGAGGGAAGAGATAAAAAGGAGAATTCAAAGAAGGCATATAAAAGGCGAGTTCAAGCTTACAAGAGGCGGTTCAAGGAACAAAAGATCTTGGTGGAGGACTCCTCTGAAGGCTCAACGTAAGAGGCACGGAGTCCAACTCAAGACTCCAAGAAAAAGAAGCGCTTCTCGGGAGGCAACCCGAGTTTGGTTTGAAAATTTTTTCTTTCTTTTTGCATTTTAGTTTTGAAAACTTAGACCGAGTCATCCAACTCTATTAGAACAAAATGTGGGGACCTTAAAACGAAAGTAGTAATAATTAAGAACTTAGTTCAAACTCTAAAATTATTTTCCAGATTTTATTCACGACGTGAATAGTTAGCCGTTCACGACGTGAATTGTGAATGAACCGGACACATAATCCATGATATGGCTTAACCCATTAGACTAGAAAGCCCAAGATCAGTCTGTGAGTACATGGCCCAAACTTAAGCCCGGACACTATTCACGACGTGAATCTTATAGAATTCACGACGTGAATGTTTAAAAGTACGGGACCACATGATAAGTCCCTGGAAACCAGTAAACCCCTTTCATTTGTTTATTGTTCACGAAGTGGAAACAGAAATTGGTCCCCCTTGGTCCCCATTGCTGCGATTTTAGCCGACAATTCTACTAATCACCATTGTGCTTACGTAATACTTCCAACAAAGGTACCAATTATTGATTATTAAGTTTAATTTTTGGTTCTAGTAGAGGAATTTAGGGTTAGGGTTTGTTAAATGATGAAATTAATTCTTTACAATTCGTAATAACCTTGGAATGTTCGTGCTAAGTTTTTGGGAGTGGTATAGGAGTAAAACCCAAGGATATTTTGACTGGATTTTCCCTGATTGTTAAGATTCTGCCTTCTGCGATTACGAACTCACGACGTGAATCTTACATGATTCACGACGTGAATTCTGGGGCTAAACAGAATTCATTTTTCTTCTATGTTTAATTTGTGGATATTTGTTTTGGCTGTTTCTTTTTCGTGTTTTTGCAGGAATGGCTCCAAGAAAAGAGGTTCCAGCTGGGGTTGCGGGTTTGCACCCGTTTTACAATTTTCCCGTGACAACGGCCCGTGATGTTTTGACTCGTTGGAACAACAGATTGGGGTGGCTTTACAACAGGGAAATTGCAGTTGCTCCAACAGTCAATTGGACAAGATTGAGGGAAGTAGGGCTTGTAGACCGGGTGGGCCCGTTCTTGACAAAGATATTCATTGGAGATAGGTATTCGTTCACCTGTTCTGGTTGGCAAAATCTATTCCGGGTGCAAGAGCGGGTTTACAAGGAATTTTGTGTCGAGTTTTTCGCAACGGTGACATTTCAGGAAACGGTCCAAGATCCACATTGGCCACAGGCGTTGGTATTTCGATTGGGGGGTGAGTACCGGGAGTGCAGCCTAGTTGAGTTTGCTTGGAGAGTAGGACTGTATGATCGACAGGAGGCTATGACTCTCGAGTTTGGCATGTTTTTGGGTGAGGCTGCTAGAGGATATGCGGAGGGTGTCACGGGATATTCTTTTTGGCATAACATTGCCTCCGGGATGTTTAATTCCGGAGTATCTCCTGAGAGCAGTATTCGGTCCCCGATCCATCGTTTACTCCACCGGTTCATTACATTTTCCATCAACCATAAGAGGCATGGAGACAAAGTGACTAAGAAGAACTTATTTTTCTTATGGTGCATCTTACAGCCTGGTGTCTGTTGCAACATCCCGTATTTTCTAGCCCGTTTTCTGGCCGGGTCTGCCGTGAGTTCGCGCCTTGGGAGCCCTATTTGTGGGGGGCATTTTGTTACTCGTTTGGCCCGTTCTTATCATCTGATTGTTCCCGATATTACTAGATCCATGATGTGTGTGGACGAGCATGAATTTGGTATGGGATATTTGGAGACTATGCAGGTGGTCAGAAATTTTGGATCGCATTGGGGAATAGTTCCATCAGATATTGAGGTTGAAGATGAGGATGATCAACCAGCCCATCAACCTGCGCCAGAGCCGAGACCGAGGCGCAGGAACGTGAGAGGAAGGGGAGACCGCGGGCAGCCAATACACCCACCTGCTTCCATGGTTGGTGCAGCTTTTGGGGGTGATATGGCTGGTTACTTTGACCAGTTATCGTTGAGTGTGAATTGGATAGGCGGCACGATGGAGAATATGGTTTGGCATCTTGGGGTGGAGCAGCTGCCTCATTTAGGGTATCATTACCCGATTTTCCCACGATGGTCGGAGTATGGTGGTCGTGGAGGTGATGGAGCTGGTACCAGTGGAGCGCATGACAATGAGGAGGATGATTGATCGTTATTTCTTTTGTTTGATTTGTGTTTAGTTTGTTTTTTTTTAGTTTGTTTTTATGGGATTATAAGAACTACTTTGAATATTATGTTACTTTTATTCTTCGTTGTTTCTCAGAAATTGCTATGGAGTGCCTAGGAGGGATAGCGAGTTATGAATGCGTACGTTTTTAGCGGGGAGTATTTAATTCCGAGAGTTGAGACCCATATTTTCAAAATAAGTGTGGGGTGAGTTAATAGAGTGGAGTGTCAGCGAAAGAGTCATAAACAGATGACTTTGGAATAGTCTTAATACATTAAGACATTAGAAGAAAGATTGAGCAATGTTTTCTACTTGTCCAGTTCTCACGACGTGAACATTTCTAATTCACGTCGTGAGTCGGTTATCAGAAGGTTCTCAGAATACGCTCAGTTCGATTTCACGTCGTGAATTATTCCACACTCACGTCGTGAATATTAGATTTTTTTTTACGAGATTCAAGGCCCTTGACATTTTAATCTTCTATGGGTTGACGCTGTTCTTCTTGTCAATATATTCAAGATTATTGTGGCTCATTTTTTTTACTACCATGCAATGTGGCGTATGCTTTCCCACATTGGTCATTCTACTTTTGGAGACTTACACCATATTTGAAGATGATTGAAGGCTCGATTTCATGTTTTGCCGGTACACTCCTTATTTCGCAAGTTCAACAACCGAGTTTCTATTTTTGGAGTCCATATTCAAGATGCACGTTTCCCGCACTTTTGGAGATCTTCACGCCACTATCCCAGGGGAGTTTGTTCCTTTTTCTCCCTTTTCTTTAAGTTTTTTTTTAAAATTGATGCATACAATGAGGGCATTGTATGAAATAAGTGTGGGGTAGGGGTAGAAGAAGTAAATTGCTAGAAAATCATATAATAGTAAAAAATTGAAAATTTTGAAAGTTTCAAAGTTTTAATAATTGAATCTAGTAATAATAGTTTGAGCTATAATTGCTAGTATTATGCGGGATGATCCGATGAAAGTTCAAATGTTTAGTTGAGCCAATATACGTTATAGTGCATTTGTGGCCTCCCTTATTTTAATGAAATCATGGAACAAAAACACAACCCCGCTTGGTTTGAGGGATGATATATGTTTAGCAGCCTAAACCTGAAATGTATCCAGGAAAATTATTATCATTAACCAATAAAGGTTGAGGTTGAGCGCCTCTGCTTAAGCATGTAGGGATTTGAGTGAAAAAAGAGAGGTACATGTTAAAAAAAAAGAGAGAGAATTACGAAAAAGTTGTAAGAATTTTGGAGCAAATAAAGTGAAGATCAAAAGATCAAAATTCCAAGAAATTCAAAAAGTTGAAGATACCAGAAATCAAAGAAGGTGGTGAATTCAAAGAAATCAAAGATCAAATGTCAAAGAATTGAAGAATTCCAAAAGAGCTCCATAATGGTATCGAAAAGTTGTAATTCTAGATTATGTATGCTTAGGTTGCTCAACTAAAAATATCTTGAGGTTGGGAGGTTTTCTGCGGATGGATTCGGAGGGTTGCATAAAATGAGCATTGTTCGGAAAAAGTGGGCGAGTGTTTATGAAGATTGTAAGTATTTAAAGTATGGGGGGGTACTTTAGGAAAATTTTAGACACAAATGCATGCATTGAGGTCTTGGCATAATGGCTAAATTAGAGTCGGATTGTTCAATGTAATGTTAGTTTAAATTTGCTTGAGGGCAAGCAAAGCCTAAGTGTGGGGTATTTTGATATTTTCATATTTATACTTATTTTTAGGCAATATTTAAGTACATTTTTATTAAAAAGTTGGTAATTTGTTTAGAATAATGGTACTTATGAGCTTAAATGTTGTTTACAGCCAAAAAGAATACATTTTGAAGAAAAGGGGACTGAAAGTGTTAAAGAAAGAAACTTTGGGAATCAAAAGAGTAAAATTGAAGTAAATCTGGAAAAAGGTTATTCATGACGTGAGACTTAAAGGATTCACGATGTGAATTGTTGGTTCTAGAAGATATGTACGCGGGTGAAGGAATCCTTGACGGGCACGGTTATCTAAGACTCACGACGTGAATTTATGATTATTCACGACGTGAATTTATGGATATCAGCAACTATATAAATCCTTGACCTTTACGAATAGAGAGACCTTTGGGCAGAAGGAAGGATTTCCAGAAGACGTTTCAGAGCGAAAGAAAGGTTCTGGAAGAGGGATTTCAACACCAAAAGAAGTAAAGGTTTATAATTTAGTTAAATAAGAACATGTCTTTCATTAGTTTTAGCTGTGTTAGTTTAATTACTATGAAGAGCAGCTGAATCTAGCTACTCTTGTTTAGCTAGATGAAGCTTTAAAACTTATGAATAGTTATACGCTTATGGATTGAGCTTAGTTGGTAAAAATTTGCTTGTGTTTGATTTGTATGACCTAGCATGTTATTATTTGTTTACCTAATTGCTTAATTGCATGTTCTATGTAGCTTAGTGACCATTAAACTGCATGAACCTGTTTACCTAATAATTTAGTGAACATTGAATTGTTAGAGCTAGGATTGACCAATCTTAGTTAGTAATTAGAATAAATAAAGTTTAGCTGTGCTAAAGAACGTGAATTGTGATCATAATTGCGTTTACACAACAAAACTTACATAGCATATTTACATCCATAATTAGTTCTGTGTTTAATTATGTGTGAACATACATGGTTTGACATGAATTAGTTAAGTATTGGTAAGATAGAACTAAATTACTAATATAACTAAAAACCAACTTAGTAATCCGTAATCGTTAGCTAGTCATAAGGGAGAAGTGGATTCAAACTAAACAAGAGTGTGTTTTTACTGATTGAATTTGATTTAAGTTCATCTGATCTTGTAAAATCAGATAAAACCCCTTATTAAATTTGTTAATAAATTAGGTTAATTTAATAGTAAGTAGATGAATTAGTAACACCGTTCCCTGTGATCGACACCCGACTTACCCAAGCTATACTGTAATCTGACTAGGTACACTGCCTATAAGTGCATAGATAGTTAAGTTTGTTAGGTTATAAATATTAAAATTAGTGGGTACTTTTGTGCACATCACCATCTCACACTCGAGTCTCAACATGACCAAAAAAATTATGACATCATACTGGGGTACCTTGGTACACCATCACAGAATCTCACGCTGTCTTGCCTCAACCACTGATCTTCAACTTACGCAACTCGAAACCTCGAAATAATCCCATCTCCCAAATGGAAATACAGAGGAATCGTTAATGACTGAATACACGTTGACGAAAATCCGAAGCTCCATCCTCTACTGATCACCACCCATAGAAAACTACTCATACCGACTCTAACATTGGTTGACAAATAAATTGTTGTCCCTCCTAGAGTATAGATCACAATCTATACCTACACCTGCAATCTTAGCTATTGCACCCTGAACTCAATGACCCAATCACCTCGAACTCAACATTTGCAAACGCACTTGAACGAATCGATGATCCTCCCATTTGACTACCCAGTTCTCCCCCACTCAGGGTTCGAACCATCACGAGTGGGCATACCAACAATTTACTCCATAGACTGTTCCACCAGGTACATCACACTTGACTCTTGGAACATACCACGTAAACACTCAATGATCTCCCCGAAGGAAACCAAGCAACTCAAAATATCCCGTAACTCAGACAAAAACCTCAAAATCCTCCCAACGTGACTGCCTCTACTTATCTCGAAACCTCAGACCGACACACCGCCAGATACCCCAACTGTTCCGAATTAATTCTGACCCTCGGTCCAGAAATAATGAACTATAACACACCTCGTCTTTGATTCCTCAAACATCCTCCCAACACAGGAATCATTATCAAAGCACAAGACCTCACTCTCACAACCGATACACAACATAAAAATAAGGGCCACTGCCTCGATATATTCCTCTTAACCACCTGAAACTGCTGCCAAAAGCACGCCACACTCATAAGGGCGCCTTCATGGGTCTCTTCCATCTCAGTCCCCACAATGACTCCATGATACAAGAAATACCTCACAACATACATACTGCCCAAATACTCTGGTGAAAAGGTCACCACCATAAGCTACCCCCCAGAGGGTTTACCTCTTAACTCTAGAACCAGAAACTCGATATCCTTTTTGCTTCTCCCAGGAAACGGGGACAGCGCACTCTTTCCATAGAAGGTGACGCCCCATCCATCAGCCGATGGCTCAACTCAGATCTCGATCCTCCAATAAGCATCATCTCTACTCATCCCTGAGCCTTGCGACTCCAACTGGCATCTCACCAATAAAATCTCTCGGAAGCTAACTCAAATTCCCTCTCAAGGTATACTCCATTAAAACTTTCTCGACATGGCCCTTTGGCCCCACACTATATCACCTGATCTAAGTCTAATCAACCACAACGGGACAACAGGTAAAACCAAAAGCACTAACCGCCACGAATCATGGTACTCGAACCATGGGATCACCTCTCAATCTGCTACTTAGAACCTCTGTAATTCTCCATGTATCGAGTATGGGTCCTCTACTTTCAGTAGTACGGGCCCGTACTACCTACCTCATCTACCCATACTTTCCACATGGACCCCCCCAAATTTCCTAATTAGCTGCTCAACCTTCTCGATCACCAATCCTGGTATACTTGGTCGCTACCCAACGAATACTCTCCTCTATCACCATACTCATCTGAATACGGACACTCCATAGGCTCTTCCTAGGTTCTCACAGTTCTCTGCCATCAGCTGCTGAAGAACTCCTTATGATGTCATCCATCTGTTGGATAAGGTATCTAAGTCCATAACTAATTCTGATATGTACTTGACCCGAACCGACATGGTCCATTTGGGTTGCATGGCACCATGCAATTGGATAGACTAAATGAGAGAAATAACACTTATGGATTATTAATATATTATAAGTTCTAATATATTAATAATATTATTTAATTAGTTTGATCAAGATTTAATTTAGAATTAATTAAGTGATCAAAAGATAACTAATTAAATATAGGTTGATTATGTAAATCATCCATAACTTGTATAGTGGGCTAAGAGGCTCCATGGATTATCAAGTTGGGTTCCACCCATAGGATGCTCCATGGGAGTTACAAACCCATGGGTCATGGAAATGAAGAGTCATGACACATTAGGGTTTACATGGTGTAACCCTAGATGTGTCAACACTATATAAAGAACATATTCTCCACCAAAATCGGCTACACACAAGAAACAAGAGGGCTAGGCCGATTTTAGAAGTGTGTATTCTCTCTAAACTCATTCCAAAAGCATTTGGTGTTGTGTGAAGCATTTGAGGCATCACACTTGGGGTGCTAGGCTCACAAGGTTTCAAGGATTATAAGCAACTATAAGGTATGTTATTCTATCTTTCATTCAAGTTAAAAATTGTTCCCCATGTATATTAGATAGGAATATAACCTTGGAATTCAACTTTGCATGATTATTAGACAAACATAGATCCAAGGTTATTAGGTTTTCATGTACACTTAGGAAGTGTTAGAATGCTCAAAACCCATCAGTGGTATCAGAGCCTAGGCTTGTTTGTTGATTTTTTGTGCAAACTGTTGAAAAAAAATTGTTTTTATGTTTTTTGCTCGTATGAACTCGCCAAGTCCATGGGGGGACTCGACGAGTCCATGAACAAATGCAAGCTACTCATCGAGTCTGTTCTTGCACTCGACGACTAGAGGCTGCAGTTTTCAGAAATTCGACTTTTGTTGCTGGAAATGGACTAGAAACATTACCCTAAACTGTTTTGGTACTTGAAAACTTTTTTTAGATGGTGTAATGTTTATGCTAATCCATTTGCAATGGCAATTATCAAAATTACAAAGTTTTTAAGTGTAATTTTTGATACTTGAAATGTTCATATTCATGTTCTTGAACTTATGAATATTAGATGATCATAGGAATTGCTTGTAACCTTCATGGTAATTTAATTCATGATCATAAAGTGTTTTAATGGAGTCCATAACTTGTCCTCAAGTTATGGAAAATCAAAAGTCACGCTTTTATTAAAGCCATTAAAAGAACACTAGAGTTATAAAAATGAAGAGTCTTCATTTTTATTACTCAATTAAATTCATAAGTTATAAGAAATGAAAAGTTTGAAAGTTTACAAAACTTGCCCTCAAGTTTTGAAACAAGTAAAGTCTTGATTAAAACTTTAGTTCCAACCCTTAGAATTTTAAAAGTTAAAATTCAACTCTTATACTTTATAATATTATAAGTTAATAATATATATATATATATATATATATATATATATATATATATATATATATATATATATATATATATGTATAAGATCAAGTCTTTTTACCGCTAGTACGCCTTATTCACGAAGCAGGTTTATAAGGGGGGTATAAGGTTGTTGCCTATAAAATGGAAACTTAATGGGTGTCCACTCTCACCCACCGCTTCCTTGATTGGTGGAGGGTCGTTAGCCGAACAGGTAGGACAAGGACTTATAAATTCTCATTAAAAGTATGATGAATATTATAAAGTAATTAAATTCCCAATCTTAGTTACTTTAGGAAAAATGTGAATAAGGTGCTAATCCATGAAATTACACTTTACACTTTGTTTAAGTTGTTGGTGGAGCGTGTGTGGTTAACCGGCACACTAACTTGGACTTAACAAGGTAGGTAAAGGGTGACTTAAGGTTTATCATAGTATCGGTGGAGCGTGTGTGGTTTACCGGCACATCGATTGAGTGATAAACTTTAAGGGTACCAAATGATTTGCATGGTTACTTCACACCTCGTTTTGTGATCCTCGGTATCCCAGTCACAAAACTTTGAGGGAACACTCGAGATTGAAACATGTCTTTGAAAAGTTCATTGAATCTCAAAAGAATCTAAGAATTTCTAAGAACCAATCAAAAACCTAATATTTAATATTTCATTTTTCATGGTGGAAATTGGTGAATCGTCATTCACATACCTTTCAAATATTTTATAGCTTGGATTATGGCATACCTCTTCTAAGTTATAATATACTGTGATTGGATCCTAGCCTTAATATTACATTTGGGTGTTTTATTAACGACTCTCTTAATATCTAAACTAATCTTGTCCTCTTCTTTCAGATGTCTTCAAACAATGCTGCTTCTGGCCCTAATCCTAATGGCTCCTTTACCCTTATGAACTTGTGTGGGAAAGTCACTTTTGATGGATCCAACTTCAATGAATGGATCAGAAACATCAGGATGATTACTCGCTACGAGGACAAAGAATATGTCCTCGACAAGGAGCTTAAGGAGATTGATGAGACCACTGCAACTCCCCAGGAGATCTCCGACTTCCAGGCACATGAAAGGGATGCTACCAAAGTGGCATGCATCATGTTGGCCATGATGACAGTCGAACTCCAAAAGTCCTATGAGGATTTCTACCCTTTTGAGATGCACCAAGATCAGATGGAAAGGTACCATCAAAGTGCACGACAAGAGAGGTATGAAATCATCTGCTCCATGATAACAACCATGATGAAGGACGGAGATTCTGTCATGAGTCACATGCAGAAAATGCAAAGGTATGTGGATCGGTTGCTGAAGCTTAATGTGAACTTCCCTGAGGAGCTTGCAATATATATCATTTTGCACTCCTTACCATCGTGCTATGATCAATTCCGCATGACATATCACATGAATAAGGAAGAGCACACCCTCAGCAAACTTCAGGGACTTCTCAAGACCGCAGAAACAGGTCTTAAGGGGAAGTCGGTTGTTAACACTCCTACTCCAAACTCCGCCCCGGTTTTGGCAATCGGGAAAAGTCGAGGGAAGAAGAGGAAGAGCTCTTCGAATGGTAGCAAGGCTAGGACCATTGATGGCTCTTCTTTAAGTGGAACTAAGAAAGGTTTCGTCACTCCTTCTTCTGACCCAAAAAAGGCTGAATGCTTCTATTGCCATGAAAAGTCACATTGGAAGCAGAACTGCCCAAAATACCAGCAAGATGTGAAGGATGGGAAAGTTAAACCTAACCATGCAGGTATTTACACTATCTTATCTAATAACTCACCCCATTCTAACTCTTGGGTCCTTGATACCAGTTGTGGTATTCATATATATTCTGATTTGTGGGGACTAAGAAGAAGTGTGAATGTGGAGCATGGAAGAATAAACTTAATCATGGGGAATAGGAAAGCTTTACCTGTCACCAAGATTGGAGTTTATACTTTATCGCTAAGTAATGGGTTTAATTTAGATTTGAATAACTGTTGTTATTCGACAGAAATGGCAAGGAACATTATTTCCTTTCATGCATTGTATAAACAAAGTTTCACCTTTTCATTTGATAATGAAGTTGGTTCGATTAGTGCTTTCTTTAATAATGTTCTTTATTTTAAAGCATTACCTTGTGATGGTGTGTATGAAACTGTATCTGTGGTTGATAACTTAGGAAATAATGCATTGTGTATTGATTCTGTTAATGATAATAAATTGGATAAAGCATCATTATGGCATTGTCGTCTTGGACATATAAGCAAGAAACGCATAGGCCAACTCCAAAAGGATGGAGTCTTGGAGTCATTTGACCTAAAGTCAGATGATAGTTGCGAATCGTGCTTACTTGGAAAAATGACAAAGTCACCCTTCACAGGTTCTTGTAAGAGGGATGAAGGTTTGTTGGATCTTATACACATGGATGTGTGTGGACCCTTCAAACAAGCCACAAGAGATGCTAATCGTTATTATTTGACTTTTACTGATGATTACAATAGATATGGATATGTCTACTTAATCAAGCATAAGTCAGAGACTTTCGAAAGGTTTAAAGAATTTAAACAGGAAGTCGAGAATCAATTGGGGAGGAACATTAAGATGCTTCGATCCGATCAAGGTGGTGAGTATCTTAGTTCAGAGTTCCTCGACTATCTTAGGGAATGTGGGATTGTCTCACAATTGACACCTCCCACGACACCGCAGTTGAATGGTGTGGCTGAGAGGCGTAATCGAACCTTGTTGGATATGGTTCATTCCATGATGAGTCGAGCTTCGCTACCAATCTCATTTTGGGGGTATGCCTTAGAGATTGCCACCCATATCCTTAATCTGGTCCCTACAAAGAAAGTTGCCAAAAATCCTCATGAGATGTGGACTGGTAAAGTACCCAAACTAGACCACATCAAGATTTAGGGTTGCGAGGCTTTGGTGAGACGCGAGACTCATGATAAGCTCGAACCTCGAAGCGAGAGGTGTATTTTCATCGGCTACCTGTAGTAATCCTTTTGTTACCTCTTCTACAGACCTAGTGAAAATGTGGTCTTTGTAGCTAGGAGTGAGTTCTTGAGAGAGAGAGAGAGAGAGAGAGAGAGAGTTCATAAGCCAAGGAAACAGTGGGAGGCAAGTTGACCTTAAAGAAATTCAAGAGTCAAGCGGTGAAGGGACTTCAAACCCTAGCACTCAACTTGATTAGGAAACTCCTGTTGAGCCAATTGACAAGTCTGTACCTCTGAGGCATTCCACAAGGGTTAGGAATGCACCTGAGCATTATTATGGATTCCATATTACTGCGAAAGGTGATACACTTATCAGTGATGGGACACTGATAGGTCTAGATGAGCCTAACAATTATGCGGAAGCCATGGCAGGCCCTGAGTCAGCCAAGTGGAAAGAGGCAATGGACAGCGAGATACAGTCCATGTATGAAAATCAAGTTTGGAACTTGGTTGAGAATGTACCAGGTCGTAAGACTGTAGGGTGCAAATGGATCTTCAAGAAGAAGACCGACACGGACGGTCATGTGCACACTTATAAGGCATGACTGGTTGCAAAGGGTTTCTCACAAACTCCGGGAGTTGATTATGATGAGACCTTTTCTCCAGTGGCCAAGATTAAGTCTATTAGGGTTCTGTTAGCCATAGCCGCATTTCATGACTATGAACTTTGGCAAATGGATGTCAAAACCGCCTTCCTTAATGGAAAGTGGGCTGAGGATGTTTACATGAGTCAGCTAGAGGGTTTTGTCAATACAGAGTACCCTAATAGAGTGTGTAAGCTTGAGAAATCCATTTATGGATTAAAGCAAGCACCTTGTAGATGGAATCTTTGCTTTGATGAGAAAGTCAAGGAATTTGGCTTTTCTAGGAGTGAAGATGAATCTTGTGTATATGTCAAGGCTAGTGGGAGTATAGTTAGCTTTTTGGTATTGTATGTGGATGACATACTACTCATAGGAAATGACATCCCAACTCTGCAGGAAGTTAAGTCTTGGCTTGGGAAGTGTTTCTCTATGAAGAACCTTGGAGAAGCTACCTATATTCTAGGGATAAGGATCTTGAGAGACCGGAGTAAAAGACTAATTGGAATTAGTCAGAGTACCTACTTGGATAAAATGCTGAAGAGATTCAGCATGCAGGACTCCAAGAAAGGAGAGTTACCCATCCAGAGTAACGCCAGATTGAGTAAGACATAAAGCCCTAGTACTGAGGCTGAGATAGCAGAAATGAGTCGAATACCTTATGCTTCGGCTGTAGGATCGATCATGTATGCTATGACGTGTACTCGACCTGATGTAGCCTTTGCCTTGAGCATGGTTAGCAGGTATCAGGGGAACCCTGGCAAGGCACACTGGACTGCGGTAAATAATATCCTCAAGTACCTATGGAGGACTAAGGACTGGGTCCTTACCCTCGGTGGGAGTGATGACTTGAGAGTAGTAGGGTATAGTGATGCTAGCTTTTAGACTGATAGGGATAATTTCCGCTCTCTGTCAGGATGGGTCTTTACCTTAAATAGAGGAGTAATTTCTTGGAAGAGTTCCAAGCAAGAGACAATGGCTGATTCAACTTGCGAATCAGAGTATATTGCAGCTAGAGAGGCAGCAAAGGAGTCGATATGGCTGAAGAACTTCATTGGAGACCTTGGAGTTGTACCAGCTATTAAGGAGCCAATGGAAATTTTCTGTGATAGTGATGGTGCAGTTGCCTTAGCCAAGGAATCAAGGGATCACGGGAGATCCAGACACATCGACAGAAAATACCATTTCATTAGACATTGAATAGAAGAAGGACTCCTCGTGGAAAAGAGGGTATCATCGGATGAGAATCCAGCAGATCCCCTCACAAAGGGAATGACTTGGGTTAAGCATCTCTAGCATGCTCAAAGCATAGGGCTGAAGGATGATATTAGATTTAGTAGTTAGATAACCTTGAAATTTGTAAAGTGTAATTGACATTAGATGATGAATAAAATGTGTTTTATTTATGAGTAAAGTGTTGCTATCTCTTGTCGATCGTTTACTATAATTCTTTTGCATGTTTTGACTTCCAGAATAATTATGTTTGGTATATCATATTATTCGAACCTCCACAGTCGATCATATGTCGGAAGTAGGTATGAATCAAGACGGTCATGATTGGTTGCAGAGGTCTAAGGTGTTGGACATCGCTACAACAATCATGAGTGCTCATAAGTTCTGAGCATTGGACTCAACCCACGCTCACTGGAATCACATCATGGAATTTATCTCGAGTGATCGTTAGACGGTAATATCATATAAGTCTTCAAACCTAGAGATATGATTTGTTACTTATGAGTTGGTTATGCATTGATTGTACGAAAACGAATTGGTAACTCGATGTTATAAAACGTGCTCTTGTGTATAATTCAATGAGTGGTAGAACAAACATATGGGTCGAATTTTATCTGTTCCTTCTTGGATTAGAAGCTGATATTTAGGCCCCTCGATGATTTTGTTTTGACCTATGTACCGGGCCCGGTCAAAACTAAGTTGATGTGTTCAATTAAGTTCTTTGTCAAACAAATCGGAAATCGGGAAACAAACTGTTGGACAATAAGTAAGACATTGTTCCATGTATTTGTCCGGCTGATATCTCGAATAGAGGATTATATGATCACTTATCTTAAATGGCGTATCATCATCTTCTCAGTTCCGAGAGACCTTGAAAGAGCTACGATTGTCGTTCGGTTCCTGAAGTATTACAGTTATAGTTATTAGACTTATCCAAGTGGGAGACTGTTGGATAAGGTGTCTAAGTCCATAACTATTCCTGGTATGTACTTGACCCGACGGGACAACAGGTAAAACCAAAAGCACTAACCGCCACGAATCATGGTACTCGAACCATGGGATCACCTCTCAATCTGCTACTTAGAACCTTTGTAATTCTCCATGTATCGAGTATGGGTCCTCTACTTTCAGTAGTACGGGCCCGTACTACCTACCTCATCTACCCATACTTTCCACATGGACCCCCCCCAAATTTCCTAATTAGCTGCTCAACCTTCTCGATCACCAATTCTGGTATACTTGGTCGCTACCCAACGAATACTCTCCTCTATCACCATACTCATCTGAATACGGACACTCCCTAGGCTCTTCCTAGGTTCTCACAGTTCTCTGCCATCAGCTGCTAAAGAACTCCTTATGATGTCATCCATCTGTTGGATAAGGTGTCTAAGTCCATAACTAATTCTGGTATGTACTTGACCCGAACCGACATGGTCCATTTGGGTTGCATGGCACCATGCAATTGGATAGACTAAATGAGAGAAATAACACTTGTGGATTATTAATATATTATAAGTTCTAATATATTAATAATATTATTTAATTAGTTTGATCAAGAATTAATTTAGAATTAATTAAGTGATCAAAAAATAACTAATTAAATATATGGGTTGATTATGTAAATCATCCATAACTTGTATAGTGGGCTAAGAGGCTCCATGGATTATCAAGTTGGGTTCCACCCATAGGATGCTCCATGGGAGTTACAAACCCATGGGTCATGGAAATGAAGAGTCATGACACATTAGGGTTTACATGGTGTAACCCTAGATGTGTCAACACTATATAAAGAACATATTCTCCACCAAAATCGGCTACATACAAGAAACAAGAGGGCTAAGACGATTTTAGAAGTGTGTATTCTCTCTAAACTCATTCCAAAAGCATTTGGTGTTGTGTGAAGCATTTGAGGCATCACACTTGGGGTGCTAGGCTCACAAGGTTTCAAGGATCATAAGCCACAACAAGGTATGTTATTCTATCTTTCATTCGAGTTAAAAATTGTTCCCCATGTATGCTAGATAGGAATATAACCTTGGAATTCAACTTTGTATGATTATTAGACAAACATAGATCCAAGGTTAGTAGGGTTGCATGTACACCTAGGAAGTGTTAGAATGCTCAAAACCCATCACCGTCTACCTCCTGAGTATCGTCATATTCACTTAGTAGTTGACTCCCATCATGAAGAGTTCCACAAAGCACAAAGCAAGCAACATCTGGGAATCGAATAATCTCTACAAACATAAAACCACTCTAGGTTACAACTATATTTGCTCTACTATCTCTCAAAAGGTATCACCGAACTCAAGCAACCCTGCCTCTTGCAGGTATCTAACTACTCCCTTAGCAGGCTCCCCCAATGCTTATCTAGGTATCTCTCCTAGATTTACTCCTATACTCAAAGCTCTCTCTAAAAGATTCTTGTTAGATACTCTTACTCCACACATACTCAAAGCACATCACAGATAACAACACTTCCTAGGCTAAGGCATCACAAATCAGGCAACTCTAGCCTTAATATATGAAATACCTAGCCTATCTTCTAGCATGAATCACTAATATCTCAATAAGAACTCATAACACAAACAAATAAGTAAGGGTATTTTGGGAAATCACCGTTCAGGCTCTGGCTGATTGTGCATATTGCTTCTTCTCGATGTGTCTCAGTGGGACCCTCCGGTCCAATAACTCGGGTGGACCCTCTAGTCCCAACTCAATAAACTCATAATCATAGTAATAATAATAATACTTCGCATAAATCACAAAGACATAATGCAGAATATCACAATACATAGATAAGCACATAAGACAGCTCAGTCACACAAGGATACCACTCATGGTAATTACAGTGAGAAGACTCACCTCGGATGATGAACAGCCCCTATAAACGTTGTTGTTGCTACACATTGGCCTCTAACTCTGAGCCAAATCCATAATTAACCTGATTAGGAACTAAGTCCAAACTCTCACTCATTAGGCCATAAGGTAGTCCACTAACTAGCCCATCAATAACCTAAAACCCATTGGCCCCACTAAGGCCCAATAATAAATGGGCTCTCCCGAGGCCCAACTCTCAAATCTAAATGACAAGCCTAAGTCAAGGGCCCAAAGCACATATATATAATCCTTTGGTCCATAACTTTATTAAAACAACCCCAACACTCAAGGCCCAAAAATGAGACTTAGCCCAAAAGTCCACGGTAAGGTTATGCGAGGCGTACCTCCCTTGGTACGCTCATCGTACTCACAAATCCATATTGGCCATCGGGGACACTAGGCAGTATGCGGGGCGTACTGGAATTACGCTCAGCGTACTCCCCAGATTCACTCTTTCTACTCATTAGGTCTTAATCAGTTAAGAAATCAACTCAAATCCTAGATCTGGACTCCCTAATGACTCTTACTCCATAAAGTCAGTGACTTTCAGACTTTGCATGGCTGAGAAAGTCACAAACACCCAAAACACTCACTTTCTTATCTCAAAAAGCTCATAACTCATGCATGGCTTTATTCTATGGATCCTCTCCACTAGAAACACTTTAAAGGACAAACATTAGGCTCTAGAGTGCAACAACTCATAAAGCTTCAAGCTTTGGGACCAAAAACCCTAAAATGGACCATATCATGCGCAAATCAAAAGGATGGGAAAGATTTGAGCTTTATACCTTCAAATGATGCTCCATCTACAAAAAAGCTCAGATCCAAAGCCTAGACTCCAACTCTATTCTCTTCCATGCTCCTTCTTCACTCCCAAAAATCCCACAAGAACACTTATAAGCTCACGGTAGACACTCAAGCTCAAAGAACGGGAATTAGGGTTTTAAGAGAGTTGAAATATGGAAATGGTGGCTGGATATGAAGACATAATGTTCTTTAAATAGGGACACTCCATAATATTAGGGTTTCTTTTGGACCTAGTACGCCTAGCGTACTGGGTGACTCCGCTTTAATTTCACGCACATGAGTACGCTAAGCGTACATACATGTATGCCCAACGTACTCAGCTGCCACCTTTCTCAAATAAGGGACTCATCCTGCCACAACTTCAAACCTACATCGCTTCCTCGGTATAACTCCGATTCCAATGAACCTCATACCTATGGAAAGGTGACGAAATGCCCTACACTCCTAGCAATTCATCGCAACCCTGAGACTCCCTCGTGCCCGGTTTGTAGCCCACGAACCCTAATCACGGACGATCCAAAACAGGATGTTACAGATTAGAATCTTTTGCAAAGGCGGTTCCCAATAGGAACGGTAAAACGAATGTATCTTACATTCGGGAAAAAAAAAGATGAAATAGAAGAAATGAGGGAGCTTGTTGCTAAACAAAAACAGCAAAACGAAAAGATTAAAGAAATGATGAACGCCCAACAAGAGGAAAACAAAGCAAGGGTCGGGCATCTTGAAAAACAACTTCAAACATCATTGGATCTTAATAATGTCTTTACAAAACAACAACAGTAGTAGGTTGATATATGTTTATTGTAGATTATGTATTTTAGAGTAGCAACTTTCTTTTTTCCATGTAATAAATAATTATTGTATTATTTTATGATATAATGGTTTTGATTTTTTTTGTTTATTTTGTTTTTCATATATTACTACAAAATAACTTGGATATAAGTTATAAATCAATTATTTATCGGTCCATATGGAATCTGGTATATAATATACATCGCTAAAATTGTTAGGGATTCATGACCACGAAATTTGCTAGTAAGTCATCAAACAGAATTTGCTAAGGATTCATGACCACGGAATTTTCTAGGAAATCATCAAACAAAATTTGCTAGGGATTCAGCATGACGGAATTTGCTACGGAATCACCACCACAAAATTTACTAGGGAATGACCACCATAGAATTCACTAGGGAATGACCACCACGAAATTTACTAGGGAATCACCACCACAAAATTTGCTAGGGAATCACCACCACGAAATTTGTGATAGAATCCTACTACGGAATACACGACGGAATACCACCTACCACGGATTTCATTCCGTTGTCACATTTGTGATGAAATTATCTTTTCTGTTGCAAACCCTCGCTACGATGTTTTTAGGGACAGAAATAGGTCGTTTCAAATTTCGTCGCTAATAGTCTTTTCCAACCCTGCAGGAAGTAAGTCCTGGCTTGGGAAGTGTTTCGCTATGAAGGACCTCGGAGAAGCTGTCTATATTCTTGGGATAAGGATAGTGATAAACAAGAGTAAAAGACTAATAGGACTTAGTCAAAGTACTTACTTGGATAAAGTACTAAAGCATTTTAGTATGAATAATTCCAAGAAAGGGAAGTTACCAATCCAAAGCAATACCAAATTGAGTAAGACTCAAAGTCCGAGTGACGAAGCCGAGATAGCAGAGATGAGCTGATTACCTTATGCTTCCGCAGTTGGCTTGATCATGTATGCTATGACTTGTACTCACCCTGATGTGGCCTTTGCTTTAAGCATGGTTGGCAAATATCAAGGGAAACCTGGTCGAGCACATTGGACCGTAGTCACGAATATTCTTAAGTACCTTCAGAGAACTAAGGAATGGTTTCTTATCCTCGGTGGGAGTGATGACTTGAGAGTGAGAGGGTATAGTGACGCCAGTTTTCAGACCGATGAAGACAATTTCCGCTCACAGAGAGGTTAGATCTTTACTCTAAATGGAGGAGCAGTGACTTGGAAGAGTTCCAAGCAGGAGACTGTAGCTGATTCAATGTACGAATCAAAATACATATCAGCGAGCGAAGAGTCAAAGGAGGTAATATGGTTGAAGAACTTCATCGGAGACCTTGGAGTTGTGTCAGCCATAAAGGAGCATATGGAGATTTTCTACGACAACGAAGGTGTGGTTGCCTTATCCAAGGAACCGAGGGATCATGGCAGATCCAGGCATATCGACAGGAAATATCATTTCATTAAACATCGGGTAGAAGAGGGACTCCTCGTGGTTAAGAGGGTATCGTCATAAGAAAACCCAGAAGATCCCCTTATGAAGGGACTGAGTAGGGTTAAGCACTTGTAGCACGCTAGGAGCATTGGGCTGAAGGACGAAATTAGTTTTAGTGATTAGATAGCCATAGAAACTTGTAATAGATAAATTGTAATTGACATTTTGATCATTAAATAAAGGAGTATTATTTATGAGTAATGTTACTGTCTTATGTAAATTATTTACTATTGTTTTATTTTGCATGTTTTGACTTCCTAAATAATAAGATTATTTAAACTATCCACGTTCGCTCATACTTTGGAAGTAGGTATGAAAGAAGATTGTTATGAATTGGTTTGTAGATTGTCTAAGTGTTTAGACATACCAAATATTTGCTGCAACGTTCATGAGTGCTCTTGAAATAAGATTTGAGTATTGGATTAAACCCGCGCTCACCTGAATCACTTCATGGAATTAATCACAAGTGATTGTGAGATGATAATATCATATAGTCTTTAAACCTAGATATATGGTTTATTGTTTGCGAGTTGGTTGTGCATTGATAATGTGTAAACACATCAGTAACTTGATGTTATAAAACACATTGTTGTGTATGATTTGATGAGTAAATAGTAAATGGATATAAGTCAAAGCTTATCTATTCCTTTTATCCTGTGAGGGTAAAAGCGATATCACGGCCCCCTCGATGTTTTGTTTTGACTTATGTGCCAGGCCCGATCAGGACTGAGTTGATGTGTACAATTAAGTTCTATGTAAGACAAATCAGAGATCGAGAAACAAACTGATGGACAATAAGTATGATTATGTTCCATGTGATTGTCCACATGATATCTTGAGAACGGAGGACTATACGATCCCTTATCTAAAGGATGTGTCAGATTTCGACAGCGGCTTTTGAGAGCTATGATTGCTAATCAGATTTTGAAGTCATACTTGCATCTATAGTTGTTAGACTTATCAAAGTGGGAGACTGTTGGATTAGGTGTCTAAGCCCATAACTATATTTGGTATGTACTTGACCCAGTTGTAGCATGGTCCTTTTGGGTTGCCTTCACCAAAGCAACTTAACTGGATGAATAATAGAGAAAGAGGTTATTATGGTTAATTAATATATTATATGAATAATATATTAAAGGAGAAATCATATTTGTTTAATTAATATTGGTCAAGAATTAATTAGGAATTAATTTTGTGATCAAAAGATATTAATTAACACATAGGGGACTGATATTGCAATTATTGGATAGTTGCAAAGTAGGGTAAGGAAACCCTAGAGATAGGATGGACGAATTCTTGGGGATAAGGCCTTAAGAATTCGTCCAAGGTAGGGATTCCAGAACATTCTTATGGGCTGCTTAGAGCCTAAGCAACCAGATAAGTGTGTGACTGAAACCCTAATTCCTCACCTATATAAAGGGGGCGTTGGTTACCAAAATTGGCAAAAACCATAACACTAAGAGTTCTAGGGGCTGTTTTAGCCTTCCCCTCTCTCTCTTTCCTACTCTAATTGTTTTTGTGTGTGTGATCTATTAGAGGCACAACATTTGAGGTGCTAAGGTTCTCAAAAGCTCAAGTTCTTCAAGAAACAATCAAGGTAACTTTCTAACTAGTTTATTATATATGATTTCGATTTTTATGATATGCTAAATTAGGGTTTATGCAAGTCTTGGACAATTATGCATATATAAGTAGAAAAACATAGATCCAAGCATTAGTGTTTGCATGAACACCATAGGAATGTTGTTTTGCTTAAAACCCATCACATTCACCTTCTTTATTGGTTCCTAGATGTCTTGTGTGTGTTTGACCTCTAAGCCACATAAAAAACACTAGCATTCTATGAGGTTGGAATTTTGTAAGATTGGCATTTTGTCAGAATTGCATTGCATGAGACTGACTTTATACAAGGAGCTGCAAAAGGAGATAAACTAAAGGATGGTAAGTGATTCCTAAGTAAAATATGAAACATCTGAAAAATATAAGTCACAAAAACCATGTTAAGACATCAGTTAATTGCAATAGAACCTTGGCAAAATCATTCTTAAATGATTCTGCCATAATCATTCTTATGTGATTATATCGGAAATACAATTTTGGCAGAATCATTCTTTGTGTGATTCTCCAAGATTATAATATTCTCTACACATTATTCAAATAAAAGAATGCATTCATAATATTCTTAAAGAATGAAATAATTATTCTTAAAGAATGAAACAATTGAAGATAAGAATAACACCCAAGGATGAGGAAAGAAAGTCATTCTCACAGAATTCGCTTAATTAGCTTAAAGGGAATACACTATAGAATGCATTCAAATTTCACAAAAATAAACCCATTTAAAAGAAGGGTCGAAACGTTCTCTAGAAACTATACCTAGAAGAATGCAAACCCGACTCTAATCATCGAACCAACACTTGATAAATTTCATAATCGAAAAATGATTGCAGGTCTTCCAATATTGTAAGAAAATGAGAGGAATTCTGAATTTGAAGTATGATAGAATAACGTAATTCTCTATTTTGATTTTGTTTACCTTTGGAGATGAGATGCACAATCAATAAACATTTCATCGCTAACCATGAATACAATCGGAGACTACCATGACATGCTGACCAATCAATACCCATCTAACCATATTTCTCTTTGGCAGTTCATCAAACACTTTTAGGGCGCTCCCTAAATCACCACATTGTCTATGAATTATGAATGAAAAAATTCCAATTGAAAACCATCAACATCAAATTCATATGAAGAACAAGATACTTCAACACCATTATAAAAATCTAAAACTAAAAGTTGAAATTGTAGAAATTAGCTAGTTGGAAGAAACAAAGAAAAAAATCTGTCACAGATTGAAAACTTAGAATTAATAGATGTTACAGATTCCAATATTCTAATTTCCAAATGTTTACGTAAAACTCCCAAACATACAAAATCAAATTCTTCTATTGATCAATCGAATCCATAAAACTGTAGAATCCATAAATTAAACCCTAGCAGTTTTATTTAACATTTAAACGATTCAAACTTTTCCAAAAAAACAATAATACCATATAGTGTATTGATTTGAATTTAAATGTATAACAAACAACAAGGATAGTTGAAGCGATACTTTACCTGATTGAAACAAAACCTAGTTTGAAGGACCATTCGATTGTCAAACTTTTGGGTTCTTTTTTGGCGCCGCTCCCACCTACTCGCTGTCGTGGATGTCGGGATAACGAAGATGATAGTCGGTTGGCGAAAGGTGCAGGACAAGCAGTGAGCTACTAGACCGGTGTTATGAAGGATGTGACAAAGATGATGACGAAATGGAGTTACCAACTTTGATATTCGGATGGGGAAGGAAGACAACGTGAGTGTAGGGAGGTGTGGTTTTGTAGGGTTAGAAAAACTAATTTCCCTTGTTTAAAGGAAATTAAATGATTTAATTATGTACCATTATTAAGCATTGCAAAAATTACTATTTTACCCCTATCTAGGTTTTTGAAATGATTGGCCCATAATGATTCCTACATCCACACAATAAATAGTTAGAATACATGAACCTAAATCTCTCTTTTTCTCTCTCTCTCTCTCTCTCTCTCTCTCTATATATATATATATATATATATATATAGTAATAGTTTGAGAACGTAAAAACACTATTTTTATGTTATTATTCTGTAATGTATTTTATATCTATAGTTTTATGTCATTATTTAGAAATAAATAAATAAATAATAAAGGTTAAAATTAAAATTAGAATTTACTACAAAAATACGAATACATAAATTTATAATAGAATAATAACATTTTAATGAATATATGAATATTTAAATAATCAAACGTTAATATTCATATTAGAATAATTCAACAGTATACATATACAATATTCATTACAGAATAACATTAACATAATATTTATACGTTATCATATTATTTATTGTTTTTATTTGAATATATATATATATATATATATATATATATATATATATATATATATATATATATATATATATATATATATATATATATATATATATATATATATAGAGAGAGAGAGAGAGAGAGAGAGAGACCCCACCATGAAAATATAAGACCTCATTACCTTTATCTGCATTCCATCATTGTGTAGCCCATAAAAATTCCCAAGTGTGCAACTCCATTCTTCTCTC
This sequence comes from Lactuca serriola, assembly GCF_051521515.1. NCBI lineage: Eukaryota > Viridiplantae > Streptophyta > Magnoliopsida > Asterales > Asteraceae > Lactuca > Lactuca serriola. Next base: position 160,834,081 of record NC_136409.1, read on the forward strand.
TTTCTCTCTTGACATCACATTAATTCTCTTTATCCTTGGAGAGGTTGAGACTCCAACTTGTTAGATAACAATGTTATTGTATACGGTGGTTTTACTGTCGACATTGGGAGGTCTTCTACTTCTAGGTGGAAGGGGAGTGGCTGAGGGTGCGACCGTCAAAGTAGCCAACATTTCTAAGGTAGAAAATGCTACTTATTTTCGTATATATTATGGAAATACTTTCAAAGTCATCAAGAACGGGTTGGATGGCGAGAGTTATCTTCTTATCCAGGTATCTAATTCTATCTGTGCTACCTTTCGTCTAACTGTTAAATCAATCTTTCTGGCATGATATAGAAAAGCATTTACGACATAATCATCAAATAAAAAAAACATTTTTAGCGTTTTTAGATGTTTACGGCATATGTTTTATAGACTATTGTTGATATATTTCCTTCATATATAACATGATGGGTATTTGTATTATTTCAAATGATTTCATTATTTGTTTATGGTAAAACCGTAAAAGAGATGTGAGAAGTTTACCCCACCACTTAATTTGTCGGCTTTTTCTTCACGGGTTCTAAAGCTTCAAATCACCTCTAAAAGATGATAGAAGTCACGGGTCGCCGCAACATAAATTATTCAAATAGTTGTTAAATTACCAATCATGTGTTGAAATGTTTTTCTGGGAAAGCGGCTACATTATTACCAATGCTCTTTGGGTGATTCATTGAGCAACCCATATAATTGATACATAATATAGATTATCAATAACAAAATAGATTTTAATATTTGTTTATAAAATTTGATTTTCTTTTGTTGGGATACAAAACAATTCACGACACTTGAAATATTTTACACTAGCTTAGTCTTTCAAATCAAATTAACTCCCAAAGAATTAGTAATTATCAAAGTTAACCAGTTTTCACTAATATATATAACATTGATATCCACCTAATCAAGACCGGACCTAAGAAGGTCAGGGTGTGTAACTGCACATGACTCATACAGTTAAAGGGTCCAATTTTTTTTTTTACATAAATGGAAATTTTCGTTGAAAATCTATCCCTAATTAGGTGTTAGGTGTTGAATCTTATTGTACTATTAAGGAATTTTGTTTATATATTTAAAAGTTTATATTTTACTTTTTACATATACCTTTAATTAAAATATTAAAGGACCGCTCGTGCAGGCCTCTACATGTAATACAATAATATTGATGTACTTTAATTTTCACAAAACTTAAGTTTTTTCTCTTTGCAAGTTTCCATCTTGAATCTCTATCTCTGTTTAATCATTTACACCCACTTCTACAATTAAAAACCCATGTTAAATTAAAAATAAAAATAGTAAATCAACATTTCAGGTTAAAATGTATAACCTTTAATTTCAGATGTTACCAAATGATTGAAAATTTTAATGTTATGATAAACATAAGAAATTAAATAGTTTTCTATTTTTTATTCATACAAATCTTCCTACCCATCTAAATAATTAGATATGTCATATTACTATTCTAAAATATTTTTAAATTTCATTAAATGAAAATTAAATGTTACACATCTCACTATTTAAATTGGATAGGATCATATATATATATATATATATATATATATATATATATATATATATATATATATATATATATATATATATATATATATATATATAACAAAAAGTAAATAAAATATTTAATTTCTCTTTAATCAATATCCATTAAAATATCGGTACAGAATAATTCAAAGATGGCAACAAAGACAAAATATTGCACATCAAGAATCAAATCATTTGTCATCCCATTATCAAACTATTCCGTGGATGCCAATTATTTTCCAGGTACTATACTGAACTCATCATATTTTGTTTTTACAGATAATGAATTAGTTAGGATAATGCTATAAGTATCTCTTATTTTTCCAATTTAATATCGGATGTGATTTGACTTTTGTTGTTTTTTATTTGTTTTTTTCATATTTTGTTTTGTTTTTGTTTTTTAATTTATTATTATTATTATTATTAATTTTGATAATCATATAAAATTCGGACAACATTTCAAAATTCGAATGAAATTTTAAAATTCGGACGATATAATAACATCTGAACCACTATATAAAACGGAACAAAAGCAAAGTTTTTATTTATGTATCACAGATATATTAATTGGTTCAGTAATACATTTGTGTGGTGCGTTATGCGGATTGAAAGCAAATTGTACTTTTGTTCCATTTTATATAGTCGTTCAAATTTTTTAAGATCGTTCGAATTTATACTATTGTCCAAATTTTAAAATGTTTTCCGAATTTTATATGGTTATCGAAATTTATAATAATAATAATAATAATAATAATAATAATAATAAGATTAAAATATAAAATAAAAGAAAAAAACAACAAAAAAAGAAGAAAAAAATAATGTCAAATCAAAAGTAAAATGTTGATTAGATTGATATGATAAGGGTAAAATTGGTTAAGAAGATACTTGTAACACAACCATTAAGGGGGTGTTTGGGGTATCTTTTCAAATGGCAAAAGAACTTTTGGGAAAAGTTCTAAAAAGTCACATTTCCGTAACTTTTCCAAAAAGTCAGTTTTCCCTCTTTAAAAAATCCAAAAGGAGCTTTCAAGAAGCTTTTCCCAAACATCTTTTGTATGTTATCTTTTCCCAAAAGTTCTTTTCCCTCTCAAAAAGATATCCCAAACACCCCCTAAGTTTTTGTTTTGTGATACATGTTTTCATTAATGCTACTTTCTTTTAAATTTATGCAGTTTCTTTCTTCGAGGTGAGATTATGCTTTTGTGTGTAAGTCAAATCGTTCTCGTTTTATAAATATAATATTTTTCAGAAATTTGCATCTTTGATTAGCCTCTTAAAATTTAAATTTTAATATTAATGGATATCAAATATCATCATTATAGCATAGCAAAAAATACCTATTTTTTTTAAACGACAAACTAATATATTTGTAATATACATCTAATTAATTCCATCTATGTCACAGAAGACATGATGTTTACATAGTTCAACAATTTGTGTAAATGTTACATGTACCATTGTTGTTAGAGATTTAATGATCATGCCATGGTTTTCAAATTAACAAGTGTTAATTTCATGGGAAAATAGTTTTGTCTAGCTAGATTGAGCTTGTATCATAACTATCGGATTCCGAAAAACATGAACAGCTTTTAGGACTCCTGTCAAACATGAAGGGTATCACAACAGAGAGGATAGCTTCTGCATGTGTACTTAAACTTTACAATGGAGGACAAATTCAGATGCTTAACAAGAGTGAGCCACAACAATTTTCTCAATATACAGCACATTTCATTGCTGATAATAATGTCAATCAGCAAACGCAGTCATGCAATTATGTTACTTTTCTACCCATGGGCGAACAAGCTCCTCTCCAAGTACCTTTTTTTTCTCTTTCTAAATCTCTCTATAGATTTATGTATGTCTCTATATTGTCATTAATATGAACTGTTTTATTGTTAGAGAGCGGAGTGGATCAAGTACCTTGGAGTTTTTGTAAACATGGAAGTGAGAGCAAATCAAATTTATGATGCTGTAAGTGTAAAAAGGTTGCCATATTTGATTTTGTTTGACTTGTTACGTCTGATGATTTTTTATGTGTTGGTTATGCAGGTGAGAAACAATTACATGTGCTTGGTTCAATCCGCAGCTAATAAAACCAAAAAATTCAAACCAATAGTCGCATGGATGGAGTTTTTTGATGTATGTATGCCTCGAAATAGTAATTTTTTAGCATCGTTATACTCACAAGACATGTGGGTCCCACATAAGTTGTAACTCCTGTGTTGGTAGGTCGGTGATGCTAAAAAAATTATGTTTAATTTTCTCTATGCAGGGTGTTTGGTCTTTCACAGTAGAAGAATACAAGCTAAAGGTACATAGACTAGAATCTTTGTATATTGTTAATTTCATTACAAATCAACTATTCTAGTTAATAAAATAGCTAGAGAACATTAAATAATTTTATAATAAGCGATTTTTCGATGGCTCCAAATGGTTGTTTTTTGAAGAATATACAAGAATACTAGTTAAAATTGCTTGCGTTGAGTGTTCTTTTTGCACACAACAATTATAACCATTGGACGTGGTGTTTCCATTTTTTTTATTCATCCAAATAAATATGATTTTGACTTTTTTACCTTTTGTTTTAATTGAAGAGAAAATCATAAAAACGTTATAAAGATCAATTCACTTTTATTTTAAGTGGATGAATCAACAACACTATCACCTCCTATAACCAAACCATTAGTTACAATGAAACTACATTGGTCACAATTGAAATAAGATAGTCCAAATTAATCTAATATCACATTTGTACTTCTGCAACAGTATATAGAAGATGCGGGTGGAGAGAACATCGATGAGTCCATCAACAAAGTAACTTACAACATCTCCATTGGTGATGATTTGGAACAACTTCAAGCTATCTTATGTGTAAGTTACCTTCAATATTATTCAAAATTATCCAACAATTTATACTCGACTTCTTACTTCTAGAAATCTAGACTATAGATGTAGTGATCGATGGAACATTAACTGCTGACCCACTGAGCTACAACGCCTCCACATTTCTTCAAAACCTCAATGTAGAAGACCAATCTTGTTTCTCCTTTCTTTCTTCTCAAAGCTTGTGGAGATACGATAAACGCGTTTCAACTGACATGGCTCTTGGTATGTTCTATTAAATTCTTCATATTTGTCCATGATTTAAAATTCTAGGTGTTTTAAACATTTTAGAAGATCTTCCTACAACTAATGTTAGTTGCAAAGTATTGTCCAACCTTTTGTTCTCATTTTAATCCACAAATCGAGTAAATTGAAAAAACCCTTAGAAAATCCTTGAATTAAATAGGATTGATATTTTCTTCATTTTATTGTAAAGATTGGTTCGATGGAGCAGTGTCTCAGCCTCAGCTAGTCCTTGCAGACCTAGTAGAAGTTTTCTTTCCATCAGGGAATTATACAACTACATACTTTCGAAACCTTGTAAAGGTAATTAAATTTTTTTTCATGGCCCCTAATTAACACAGTGATGTATTTGGACTAATGTTATGTATTTCTACCTTCAAAAATTCAGGAAGAACCGGCTATAAGCATTGGTCCTGAAAACTGTGATCGAGATAGCTCAATCGCCATGGAGCCAACAATTGTTATATGCCCATAAATTATGATTTTTGGTTTAATCATTTTTTGGATCTGTTGATTTTTAAGTAGTGTCATTCTTACTTCTTACGTCTTCGTTGTGTAACATTTTGTAGGGACTCAAAATTTTAATAGTTAGTTTCAACTCAAAATAGACAAAAGACTGTGATCAAATTTCCTTGTCATTTATTGGATTCATAGTGTGTGTAATACTTATTCTTATTTATAGTGGGGTAACTTGATATGAATGTTGTTCTTAAGATGCTATCAAGCTAACAATAAGTTAAGTGATTTATACTTATACATAATTTAAGTGATGATTCATTTTTATACATAATGAAAGTAATTTTTTTTCATATACATAATGCAACGACGCGTTTCTAATTTTTATCGTGAGTATTGTTGTTTGGTGATTTCGTTTATCCCCTTTTGTAGAAGTGTTCGTTTGGATGGATCGGTTTGATCTGATCCAATCAAGTGAATCCAAATTGATTTTGGTTTTCAAAACATGGATCCGAATAGTCCAAACTAAATTCAAATCTGATCCGATCCGATCCAATTACAATTCGGTTGGATCGGTTTTTATAATTCGGTTTTAAAAAACCGAAACATTTTAAAACAACATATAATTATAATATTACCTAACTTTACACAAGAAGCAAAAACAAATTATTTAGTTATCATTTGAAATTTATAAATAACTACTAAGAAGATATATTATACTTAAGTATTTTATAGATAGAAAACTTTTGAGAGAAAATGCCTATTAATGTTTATTTATCGGGTGAAACGTTTTGAACCTATTTGAAAAAATAAATTACAAAATTAATAAATAACTATAGATACATATTATAAATAGATAAATTGTTAAAGGTTATTTGGTTTTTTTGGACTATTTGGTTCTTATTTTATACACCAAAACCAATCCGAAATCCAAAATAATAATTCGGTTTTGTTGAAAACCAATCCGAATATCCGAACCAAATAGTCCAATCCAAAATGTCCAATTGGATAATTCGGTTTTATCTTAATAGTGAACAGTCCTACCCTTTTGTATATCTAGGAGCTAAAAAACGGAGGGCTCCACCCCCCTTGCAAAGTACAAACTAACCCACAAAATATGAGGGGTCTATCAGCACCATTTTGGAATGTTGAAGTCTTGATGTTGATGAGGTTATGTTTAGTAGCGGATGGGTCTAATTGTTGATACAAAAAATATTAGAAATAGCAAAGGAAAAAGGATGCGTTGATGATTAAAGTTCCATTTGATATTATGAATCATCTAGTCTTAGTAATTCTTGACTTGAATATATATATATATATGCATTTTAGGCACAATTTTTGAATGGGTGCATTAGAATGTTTTATATTGGGAAAAAAGGCTATAAGTGGATGTTAAGACCCTAAATGTAGATTTATCGTGTATTCTTAGCATACCTCCATGGTGTCCTCCATGGTGTACCATAAACTTGAAATAAATTAAAGTATAATGCTTAAACATAAATTGATCATACATAGACTTTCAAGGATAATAATAAATCAAGGGGTGGAAGGCATGGAGTGATGCTAGAATAGTAAGGTTTGATATATAGAATATGTTTTGGTAGCGTGTAATGTTGATGATTTATATCACTAATATTATCTAAGTGTAATGAAATTAATTTTGTTGATCAAATGCAATCTTGATAAACATTAAACAAGTAAGGGTGGTGCACACTTGTTTGAGTTTCTCCAAGATTCAAAGTATGTTGTCATTTAAGGACGAAGCCCTGAACCAATAGGGGTCCGGGGGTAGCCTCTAATGGGTAGAACTTGTTTTAGTGCCAGTTTTGTGAAAGTTTATGAAATTTTCAGACATAGAAGTTAATAATCTGTTTTTGCACATAATTGTAGTACACACAAGAAAATAACATTCTCATTCTATCTATTCAAAACCATTGAATTTTATCCAATTGAAATTTTGATTTATACCATCGAAATACTTCAATTTGAAAGCGTTTAGCAACTTTCAGTGGATTCTAAGCAATTGATTTACCCTAGATTTCTAATATATAAGGCTAAAATTTTGACAAATTGTCTAATTTGACTATTTATCAAGTATGGTGCTTAAATTAGATAAACCAATGAAAGTTCTACTTGAGTTGTTGAAGATAGTTTGTAAGCTTCTAAAATGACTATTAATACTTAAAAACAAATGTATGAAGCTAGATGTATTCAGGGATAAAGTATGGGTTGGATTAGGTATCTAAGCCAATAACTAAATTAGTATAATCTTGAATTATTAGCAAAGTCCTTTCGGGTTGCCCTCAAACCTAGTAATTTAATGGAATGTTTTTGAGAGAGAGAGAGATTGATTTATTAATTTATTATATGATAAATAAATTAATTAGAAAATCAAAATAAATGATCTATTAATAAATTATGAGAATAATATATTAATTAGAAATAGTATTTTTTTAATTAAGAATTAACCAGAAAATAATTTGAATTAATTTTGGGATTATTTGGATTAATTAAAAGTAGAAGAACTAAAGGTGATAATGTTCAAAAGTTGAACATTAATCAATTCTAGAGACTTCCTCGGATGGGAGGGGGGGGGGCGAAATTCTAGATGGTTATGAGGTTTCTAGATGGTTTCTAGAGCTTTTCTTGGGCTCTAAGGAAACTTGGATGCCTTAGGGGGTAAACAAAACGGATAAGGCTTATCTAAGGAAACTGATTTATCCTTAGCCTCCCTATCACATATATAAAGCCTCCTAAGGGTTCACAATTTCGATCATCCTTTCTACAAGAGGTAAAAAATGAAAATTCTTCCTCTCCTCCTCTCTCCTCTTTAGCGTCCAACTTGCTAGGGTTTGGGTGTGAGTCATTACAGGCATGAGACTTTTGATGTTTGCTTTCTAATGCTAGATCAAGAAGGAATCAATGTTTATTTACTAAAATAAATATAAGGTATGTATTTTCTAATAACCCTTTGGTATTTTTCGAAAATAGCAATGTAGTTCTAGTGTTCTTGATATTCAATAGTTTTTTGTAAATCATAATGAGAACATAGATCCTTTACGGTACATGTGAACTTAAGGGTTATGTTTTTCCGCCAAAAATTAGTTTTTGTAACATATAAAACCCATCAGTGGTATCATATCCATTGTTCTCATTGATCTTGCACAAAGTTGAATAGATCAAAATAAGGGCTCATAGAAACTAAACCCTAATGAGGCAAATTTCAAAATCTCTATAGGGTTCTTGAAACCTAAGCCTCTACCCTTAGGTTTTTCAATTTTTGCAAGGGTTTTAGAAACCCTATCCTCCTCCATTATTTTCAAGTACTTAAAGGGCAAGTTAGGGTTTCCTTATTTGATAATTATTCTTTTAATTAGTTAAAATAGAATAACTAAAATTGGATAACCACAATACCCTTATTTTTCAAAAATTTAGTAGGGATTGGATTAAGATTGAATTTAAATTTTTTTCTTAATAGTTAATAGTAAATAATTATTTAATCCTCATAAGATTTAAATTAATTTAATTAATTTTTAATTAAAAGATCAAGATTAAAACTTAATTGGTTTATTTTTAAATTAAATTAATTTTTATATTAATTTCGAAAATTTAAATTTAAACCTAGTATTTTAGAAAAGTTTTAAAATACACCTTATATATATATATATATATATATATATATATATATATACTATTAAATGTTTAATATATTATATGTATAAGAAAATTCAGTTAAATTGCTAGTACGCCTCATTCACGAAACCATGCTATAAATAGGGTATAAGGAATCGGCTTATAAAATGGTCGTTGCATGGGTGTCCACTCTCACACATTGCTCTCCTGTGTGGTGGAAGGTCGTTAGCCGAATGAATTTGATAGAACATAATCTCATTAATAAGTATAATGATATGAAGTAACTAAACTATTTTTTAAATCCCACTCTTAGTTACTTTAGGAAAAATGTGAAATGTATGCTAATCCATGAAAACACACATCATGCTTTATATATCGTTAGTTGAGCGTGTGTGGTTAACCAACACACTAATATGGACTATAAAAAGATATGATGGGAATCTCGGTAATTATCATTGTTGATGGAGCGTGTGTGGTTAACTAGCACATCAATGTGAGATGGTAAATGACATCAAGGTTGTCAAGCAAGTGTGCATGGTTATTCACATCTCGTTTGTGATCCTCGACATCCAATTCACAAAAGTGAGAGCATAATTTGATATTAAACATTCCATTGATAAATGAATCTCAAAAGATCTAGGAATTTTATAAGATTGAAATTGGTAAAAGTCTTACCTACCTAAAATAGATTTGAATTTGATTACGGCATCCCTCTTCAAAGTTCGAATTGAAAATATGGATCCTAACCTTAATTTAAATCTATGGGTTAATAATTAAGGGTTAAAATCAACTACCTTGAATTCTCCTTTTCTCCTATTTTTAAAATATATTATGAAGATATAAATAGTCTCCCTCATTCTAAAAGAAATAGTTTTCCTCAATCTTCTATAGATGGTTTTCCAATTTCAAGTCAAGGGGAAATTATTTTCCCTTCCTTTGGAAATGATGGAACTAGACATCATCCTTCATCCACCTCCTCCTGTTACTCTCCCAACGTCACATTTTCCTTAAGTTGAAAGATACAAGACTACCCAATCCATATTTGTCACACCCCCGAACCAGACGACGAAAACGTCCGGGGGCCTGCGTGTGACTTCATCTTGTAATATCATCACAATGTATATAATTGAAACAAGAAAACACCATCATCATACATATCAGAATACAGCCAACACTATTTACATCAAGTATAGTATCATAGTTACATGCCAAAATATTCAATGTATGATGATAACAAAATATAACAAATTCTACATTCCCTGCTGACCTTTCCGCTTAACGATTCCATGAGAATACAAGTTATTTTGAAAAGACAAAATTGCAAAAATGGTCCCTGTTGTATGAAAATTTTTGGGGTTTTAGTCAAAATCCCGAGTTTTTTGGATTCATGGTCCTTTTAGGGTCGTTTGTATATGAAAATAGTCCCTCCGAAAATTAAAATGACTATAATACCCTTGGGGTATTTATTTTTCATTTTTCTTTCATTTTTTTAAAAATTTAACATTTATTTACTTATTTTAACAATTAAAAAACTAATAGAGGACCCACATCTCTCTCTCTCTCTCTCTCTCTCTCCCTTGGACGCATTCTTCCTACACCATCACCCACTCATGAACACCAAATTATGAAGATTAACTACATATTTTTCTTAATGATTCAACATTGCGATTCTATTTTCTTGTTTTGTTTTAAACTATAACACTGCAACATGTCCAAATACTTCTTTCCAACATGAACGAACCCAAATCGAAAGAACCCCAATCATCACAAGATCCAAAAATCACATCAGCCACCACCACCGCCACCCACCTGTATCTCCATACACATGAAATCAGAAATCGAGATGCCCTCTTGATGAGTGTGTTTATATATTTGAAGAACAAACCCTTTTGAAATCAAGATACCCTCCTGATGCCACTGATTGAATTATCGACTTTAGATGTTGAAGATTTACAGCTCCTGATGAACTTTCACCTGTTCCAACACCTGGTGGTAGTCCTCTACTCCATTTCCATTGCTTTTTTAGGTTGATTGTTCTTCCCCTTTGATTTAACAACATGCCAAGACTCCACACTTTTTTCCTCACTAGATTTCATCTTTTAAAATAAACCCTAAATTAAACCCAAGTGGTATCATTTTTCAAGCTCGTGTCCAAATCAGAATCGAAGCTCTGCTTGGAACAAGGGTATGTGTCCAAATCGAGTTGATTCATCTCATTGGAGGTTGGTTTGATCGAACTCACTGCCCTGATTTTTCTTTGTTGTTTTTTGTGTTTGTGGATGAGAACGAGGGAGATGGCGGCGAAGATTGACGTCGTTGCTAAAAAGATAGTGGTTTTGGAGGTGGGTTTCAACAAGAAAGGGAGTGGCGGAGCAGGAGGACCACAATGGAGGTGGGGGCTAAGAGTTTCTTCTAGGTTTTTTCTTTGAGTGGGTGATGGTGTAGGAAGAATGCATCCAGGAAAGAGAGAGAGAGAGAGAGAGAGAGAGAGAGAGAGAGAGAGTTTCTTCTGGATTTTTTCTTTGAGTGGGTGATGGTGTAGGAAGAATGCGTCCAGGAGAGAGAGAGAGAGAGAGAGAGAGAGAGAGAGAGGTGGGTCCTATATTATTTTTTAATTGTTAAAATAAATAAATTAATATTAAACTTTTAAAAAAATGAAAGAAAAATGAAAATAAATACCCCAAGGGTATTATAGTCATTTTAATTTTTGGAGGGACTATTTTCACATACAAACCACTCCAAAATGACCATGAACCCAAAAAACTCGAGGTTTGGACTAAAACCCTAAAAATTTGCATACCACAGGGACCATTTTTGCAATTTTGTCTTTTGAAATTGTCAACATATATAATGTTGGTGAGTTCATAAGCATGTTTGAATAAAAAGTTTTGCATTGTTAGTAAAACACCAGAAAATCCGATATTTTCTGAAAAATGGCTTGAACGTAATGTGCCAAAATCAAGTATTAATGCATGTGTGTTTTCTGTTTTTTTTTTTTTTTTGGAATGTATATATAGATGTAATCACGTTAAAAACCCTGTATTATCTGTTGTAAATAGAATGTATTGCTTAACTGTGTATTTCCCCAGAAAATCCTATATTTTTCTGTTTATAAGAATGTTGTTGTCTCAACCCTAAGACCGAATATCAGTGTATGTATGTTTTCGTATCAACAAGATTTTATAGGTGTTCCATAAATTTGTATTGGAGAGGATCTCTATGTGAGCCATTTTAAACATACTTGATTATGATGAGTTCGCCTGTCATGGCGTTTTTCGGTGCCGACTTGATTAAGGTAAGGTTTGTCACCATAGACTGGCCTAGTCTAGCTGTAGCGAATTGCTCAGGTGTGGGGAGTCACCCCGTATAGATCTATACACAAACTCTCGCTCTCCCTCCAGGAGACTATGGTTATAACTACAGGCTACGATCGTACACTCTAGAGGTGTCAACCGACATGTCTCACTAACATCCTTGACTGTTTACGCGAATATTGTATTATATTATATAATGTTTACTTGTATGTTTTATGTTTGAAAAACCCAACGAGTATGTATATGAATGTACGAGGCCCAACAGACATGTAGAAGGACCACTAAGGCTCAATAAACATGTGATGTATAATCAACACTCAATAAACATGTAAATGGACCACTAGGGCCCAAATAAATATGTAATGTAAGTATTAGGCCCAATAAATATGTACTCATGTATTTAGTTCGTTTGTTATAACGTTGTTTAATTTAGCTCGATTGTTTACCAAAATGATGTAAAATGCCCACTTTTTGTAATGATGACATTTTTGGCCCATTAGGCCGTAAATTTACGATTTAGGCTCATTTTTAGTAAGGCTGGCACTTTAGGTCCCTTAAGACCAAAAGTTTACATAAATGGGCTTATTTCGAATAAAATGACAATTTTTGCCCACTTTTTTTAAAAATAACAATTTTGGCCCAAATTTATGAAACTTGGCATTTTCGGCCCAATTTTATAGGAATTAACATTTACGGCCCCAATTTAATAAAATTTACATTTTCATCCCATTTTTGATAAAAATGACATTTTTGGCCCAAGTTTTCTAAAAATAACATTTTAGGCCCAAATTCAAATAAAGTGACATTTTCAGCCCTTGAAATCGTAAATTTACTTATTTGGCTAAAGTTTGCATTAAATGACAATTTAATCCATAAAAATCTTAAATTTACAAATTTGGCCCAACAAAACCGTGAAGGCCCACATTAAGGCCCACAATACGAAATTTAACACTTTTAACCCTTTTTAAAACTATGATTGTCATAAAGAACCATTTTTATGTATATTTGACTCTTTTAGTCCATGTAAAACCGTAAGTTTCATAAAACCACCTTTTTTGTTTATTTGTCAAAAATGGTCCCTTTATAAGCTTTTGTTTAGTTTTTCCAACATCCTTAACATGTTTAGCATTTTTATCTTTGTGGTAAGTTGTATACAATGTTTTAGTTTACATATATTGTCGAGATCTATGAAGTTCTTCACAAAATCACACATATAACTTAAAGAACACAGATAAACATGCACAAATACATAGATCTAGCACATATCAACTTGTATCCTCCCCCAAAACATAGTAAAACCGAAAATCAAGGGGTATGAACTCACTTTTCTCTGAATTTTTGATTTTTTTTTATGAAGAATAAAGAGAAGATTCAGCCCTAACAAGCTCCTTGAGGAGGTTTTCGAACTCTTTAAAGTTCAAGAGTATAGATCATGAACTGATATGAGTTAAGAAGAGATTTTTGATGAAATCTAGAAGTTAAACCATAGATTCAAGTAAGAACTTACCAAGGATGATGATCTTGATGAAAAACCTCTTGAAAATTCACACCAAATCTCAAAAATATAGAGGAGGAAGGAGGAGTTCTTGAGATACTTTTGAAAGAAAATGGAGATGGTAAAGGGTGAGGGGTTCGGCCGAGAGTAGAAGAAGAGAGAAGGAGAGAGGATTGAAGTGATGTGTGCATGGAAATCCACCATGCAAAAGTGAGGTGTCAAGTGCAAAAATAATCCTTTTTCTCTTTTTTTTACACACACATATATATATATATATATATATATATATATATATATATATATGTATATATTTCTATTGGGCCGAGAATTTGGGCTAAAAGAGATGAGAATGAAATGGTTTGGATCCACTCTTGGCTTTGCTCGAATTTATGAGGCCCAATAATATTTTTCGGCCCATTGGGCCCTTAGGAGAGTTCACAGCCCAAATAAAAGTCTAATAGGTAGTTTACGGACCATTAGGGCTAATGGAATTAGTTGTGGCCGAAAATAGTCAAATTGAAGGTTTATTGGTCCATTAGGCCCAATAAGAGAATCCTAGCCCATAATAAACTTGAACCAGGATTTTTAGGGCTTTCAACCCATAGTTGACGATGTGAGGTGTATTGTATTAGGTTATGGACTTCTTGGGTAAATTTTTGATTCAAATGAATGATTTTGATTGAGCATAGAGTATGATATTCAATTTGAGTACATGCCTAACAATAGTTGAATCTTTACATGAGAATAGAATTTTCTAGCTAAAATGCTAGTTGTGACAATATTGGCGTGTAAACAACAAAATGTACACTTTGTATGTGTGTATGTTCTGAAAAAAAAATCATACATTCACAAGTTGGATAGAATGGGTTTCATTTTTCCAAGGAAGTAAGCCATTGTTTTGGTTCTTCTTTCGCTTCCAAAGTCATATGATCCGTTCATTGAGAACTTTTATATGAGAATATCGACGTGACCCTAATTGATTGTTGTTGATGCAAAAATGCTTAAGAGCACATCTAAAGCAGAGATGCTTATTGGGTCTAATTCCAAGGTTTCCATGGACATTGACAATGGTGACAATGGTGGTGCAAAAAAGATTTCTCTTCCCAATGGAAAGGGGTCGTCCAAGATCAAACTGTCTGATCATATGGTAAAGAGAAATGGCTAGTTTCGAGATCGTTCCATGTGTTGACCCCAAAGAGTCCATTTGTTTTTACTACCAATTGAAGGGACATTGTAAACAAAGCTGCCCAAAATACCTGAAAGATCTTAGAGATAGTAAAGTCAAGTCGTGTGACTCTACTTCAGGTACATCCATTATCTGACTCCATTGTTTTATAGGTTCCTATTCATAAACTCTTAATACATGATGTGATGATCAAATTTTGATAGTATTAAAGGGGTTAAGAGAAAGAAGGAAGCTTGAACAAGGTGAGCTAAATCTGATCGTGGGAAATAGACTTCAGTCACATGGTTCGATGATCGGAATTTGGAGCTACTAATGAGTATTTAGGATAATTTAATAGATTTCTATCACTCTTATGAAATGTCTATAAACATATATTTTCATTTTATGTGTTGTAAGGACAAGTTCCAATTTTTCATTTTGAAACATCCCAAAAATATAGGCCAAAAATTTCGTTTTAAACCATTTAAT
The DNA here is from genome assembly GCF_051521515.1 of Lactuca serriola. NCBI lineage: Eukaryota > Viridiplantae > Streptophyta > Magnoliopsida > Asterales > Asteraceae > Lactuca > Lactuca serriola. Next base: position 160,849,334 of record NC_136409.1, read on the forward strand.
AAACCATAGTTATCAAAAAATTTCTTCCAATATAAGTCAAAGTATTTCAAAACATTATCAGAGTATCATATTAAACATCAGAGTAACCATCCCAAGTTAATCATTATGGTGTGTGCAATGCAGTCATCTCGAGCTCTTCTCTCTGCTACTAGAAGTACTTGAAACCAAAACTGAAAACCGTAAGCACGAAGCTTAATGAGTCTCCCAAAACTACCACATATCATACACATAATCACATAACCACATGAATTGGGCCTAGCCCGCTACCTTGGGTCCCGCCCGGTATCAGACGAATCCGGCATCAGGCCCTGCATGGCATCGAGCCCCGCTCGGTATATAGATTTGTTTCTAACAGGCCCCGCCTGTCTCTGGGCCTTGCCCGATCTACACATACAAACATCTAATCATAATCATGCTAGTACATAACAGACAAACACAACACTATAACTACTAGTCTCAAGTCCCCTCCTATCTTGGTCCCCGCCCCTACTCTGCTAATGATGACATATGGAATCTCATCCACACTCAGCAAGTGATGAGATACGAGCCCCCACCCACACCCACCTCCCTACCAGGCCCATACAAATATTACAAAGACAACAAGTACAACTAAACATGAATTCCTTCCTCGGGTACCACTCGGCATCGAACCGTAGTTCGGAAACATACATATAAACCTTCCTCGGGCCTCGTCCAGCATCGGATCGTAATCCGGAAGCATATAAACTACATCAGGCTAATCCCAACATCAGATCTAAATTCGATATACACTAACATACATAAATGGGGAGACATTGGTGCCTTAGACCCGTTCTTATAGGAGAAAACTCACCTCACAAGTTGACTGTAGAATCCTGTGAATAAACCTCTCATTGCTAGCTGGCAGATCCCCGAACTGTTGATCTCTCGACTCCTCGAGCTACCATTACCCAAAATAACAATTAGTCTAAACCAATAATTCTCCTTAGGGTAAAATGACCATTTTACCCCTAGTCCAACTTGGTCCATATTTAAGCCCCAAAACCATAATATAAAAAGGCTCAACACTAGGTAGGCTTCCCAAGCCCACTAGTGGCCTACTAATGGCCCAATTTTCTAAATTGGGCCTAATCCCTCTAATAGGCCTTACCCTAAGCCCAAATATATTCTTGGCCCAAGTTATCTGACTTCTGATGGCCCAATAAGGCCTAAAGAACCAACATCCAATGTATGGCCCAATCTGAGGCCCAAAACACGCCAAGCCCATAACTGATGAGTACACGGGGCGTACAGGCTGCATGGTGTGTATGATGCGCGTACCTGTATTTACGCCCAGTGTACTTCTTTTATTTTCATTTTAAAATACATACCTATGGGAGTTTTGGTGAATGTGTATCTTTTGTTTTTGGATGTGAATTTGTAGTCGCACTCTTAGATTCAACAGTTATTTTGGTGCTTTTGGCCATTACCTAGAAGACAATAATTCAATAATATATGGAAATCAAAAAATACTACAAAAAATATTAAAATCAATGAAATTTTCAAATAATTACTTACAAAATACTACAAAATTATTAAAATCAATGAATTTGTCAAATAATTACTTACTCGTGTAACCGGTTCATTTGTCGATGCTTTATCTGTCATAGGTGCTTTCTCTATGATAGTATTAGTAATAGGAGTGACATGAGATTCAACATTCTTGTCCACTGAAAAGACCTACAAAATTGAAGGAAAAGGGTCACTTTATGCAATAAATACATTTTGCCGAAACAATAACAATTCACTTACTTGTGTTGGAGATTGATTCGGATGAGATGGTAGATTTGGTATCATTGTTCCTTGTGATTCAAGATGAGCTAAAACTAGCTTTAGTGTTTTATCTTGTTCTCTCACCTTTGTTGACAATGCTTGAAGTTCTTCATCTTTTTTCTGAAGCTCAAGTCTCTCATTCCGTAGTTCAAACTTTAGGTCCGCAATTTGTTCTTTTGAAGATCCATTGGTTCTAGGAATATTGAAATATCTACTAGCAGTCACTCCTGTGCCAACCCCTTTTAAGAATCCACCGTTATCCTTGCCAAAGACTAGTGACATGGCATCCATCCCAGGATCAAGCTTCACATCTCCATCTTTTATTTGTGTTTCATGTTCCACCTATACACAAAACAATATCAAAATAACATCAACATTTATTAAACAAGCCACATTTATTATAGTAATCAAACAACAAAGGAGAAAGTTTCAATAACTTACTAGTTTTTCTGCCATAAGTTTTACATTAGCATCTTCTATTTCTCCTGCTTTGTTTTCACGTCCTTTACACCACATTAATGACCAGGGTGGCATTTCATCTTTGGCAAGTACTTTATTATTTACCTAGCAATCATAGCAAAAGCAGGTTTTGTACACAGTCTGGTTTATTATTGATAACTTCTTAAAAAATTAAGAAATTTTGTGTGAAATTTCAAAGTTGAATAATGGATTGTTTGACCCTAAACATCATATGAAATACTCCAAAATTGGTGTTAATTTCTTTTCTATGTGATAACATGTTAATTTTGTTAATATGATAACTACATCGAATTTAATTACATAAAAATAATTTATTTTTGTTATTATTGTCTAATATTCTTATTATATTATCTTTAAAGGTAGTGTAATAAAAAAAAGTTTTGTATCAAATCTGTAAAAAGCTAATAAATATAAGGGTATTATTTAAAATTCATATAATTTTGAAAAAGAAGAATATACGCCCCGCGTACGAGGGTACGCTACCGAAGTTTGATAAATAAATTGTATTTATTTTTAAATCAAAATCTGGCATTATCCGAAGGCCGAGTCACCAGTCCGATCCGACGTACGCCCCGCGTACGAGGGTACGCTACCGCGTACTCCGATAGTGTCGACACTTCGGATGACGCATGCAGTGACGATTTCGGAAGCAGTACGCGCTGCGTACTGCAGTACGTCCCGCGTACTCCGAGGCTCCAGCCTCTATAAAAGGGATCCGAAGGCAGCCGATAGTTTTGCCAATTCCTACTCTTCTCTCTCCCGTTTTGCATCGTTTTGCGTGCCAGAAATACCCCGAAGCCCTGGTATTATTCTCTAGCCCCGAGGCAAGTCCCGAGATCCCGAAGATCCCGAGAAGTGTGGTTCCCGAGCCGAAGCTCTGCCCGCGAGAAGTTCGATTTTTGAGGAGATCTTCCAGATCTGCTGTGGATTACTACTTCTGCAAGTCGTAGTGTTGTCCGATCATCTTCTGATCAAGTGAGTGTATACTACCTTTCATAAACACGATAATAATACAAGTGCGGTTTGAGTGTATTAAGTAAATTGTGGTTTATATGTGTGTGGGTGCAGTTACTTTCTTCTAACAAGTAACTATGAAGTATTTTATGCGATATACTTGCTATGTGTATATTTTGTGATTGTATGCGTGAATGGATATTCACTTTATTCCATCTCATAGATCTGAATTGCTTTCGATGAAATACGTGTTATGTGGTATGCCTCATCTGTTATATGGAATATATATATATTGAATGAAAATGATATATAGGTTTTAAACTATGTATGAAAATATATTCTTATCTACTAATATGTTGGGTAGAACATCGGTAGATAGTTGGTGTGTAATAAACAGATGATAGGCCTCGATGTTGTTGTTGTTATTGATCTAGTTATTCAGCGGAGTATGGATAACGACCACGAACTCTTTCTAGACAGTCCAGTGGAACGCTAGCAGGTTCACAACCTGTAGGTGTTGTGAACGATGTGTTCACCGGTGTACTCTATCCCCCTCATGGTTGCCTTTAGGATATCTATTGTTGAGGAAACCCCTTCGTAGTGATGTCCGTCCCGATGAAAATCCTAGATTAGGTCCCTTGAGATAGTTGTTGTTTTAGGGACGTAAAGTGAGGATAACGGGAATGGGTAATCGGGATAGTGATTGGTTGGTGAAATTAAATATAACTATTTATTGTGGGTTGAAAACCCTATATGCTCACCAGGCTCCCAAGCCTGACCCGCTCAGTTTTATTTGTATTACAGGAAGTGGCACAAGGGCGTAAGATGGATGGATCATCTTGTTGTTTTGTTTACAAGTCTGTATATGTATATATTTGTTGAATGACTTGTAATGTTTATCGTTTATGCTTTATGGTCTGTATCGGAACATGACATCCCGAGTTTTGATTATATAATGAAATGCATCTCTTGATGAAATGCTTTGATAAATATTATTTTATCATGTTTTGTTTTGGGAACAAATTCCGCAACTCTTTCAAATCAAAAGGATTTACTCTGAAATTATTTAAAAGCATAAATGAAAATCGGTCTTTTCTGGCCGAGATTTTGGAGATGTCACATTGCGGTAGTACAAGGATCACACCTTGTGGTAGTACAAGGATCACACATTGCAGTAGTACAAGGATTACACCTTGCGGTAGTACAAGGATCACACCTTGTGGTAGTTTCCGCACGTTTCATCGACGCCGGAACAATAACAAATAAAAGGATAGTTCATCACTCGCTTTTGGTTGACTGTAGCTAACAGTCACAAGTGGGGTGGTCAACCCGTATACTAATTATACACGACTTCCTCGCTCACACGAGATTAACGAATATAGGTCAGAGGACTTTCACTAAGATCCCCAATCTTAGATGATGAATACAGTAGCTCAGGTAGACTTTGACGATGTTCTATAGTTGTAACAACAAAATCATTTTTGTGTCTAAAACCCTAAGTTACTAGACTATGCTTTTAAACATTACTCCTAACTTCATAACATTTAGGCACTATAACAGCTATATCTTGAAGTAAAACCAAGTTTTATCTTGACCTAAAACCAATAATAACAACATATAACGTTCGTAGTTTTATCTTGACATAAAACTATCAATAACAATACTAAGTTTTATCTTAACATAAAACTAACAATAACAACATATAACATATCCAGTTTTATCTTGACATAAAACCAATAATAGCAACATACTCTATAACTTAACATATAAAACTTCCGAATATAACTTCGGAACTATATCGCACACAACATATATATAGGATCCTAAGTATAACTCAAGATCTACATTAGTATACTACTATAACAATAACGTGCTAACAAGTTGACAATAGTTGTATATATTCAAAATATTATATTTAGAGCAACTATATTCCGGTTATTATAACTATCTACGTTGATACTGATATACTATCATATAATAATAACATATATATAATATTTAGCATGTGTTTTTCCCCGAAAATATTAGAAAGTGGGGCCGTGAAACTCACCTTAATATCGTGATTTTATGTAATCTAAGCAGAAACGGTCAGCGGTACGAGGTCGTCGGGGCTCGGGAAGCGAAACGGCTCCAGCAAACGAGAGAGAAAGAAGAGAAATGGTGTAAGGAAGTAAATGGGTCGAAGCCTCTATTTATAGGCTGATTTTTGGCCCTCATGACGTAAAAAATGATAGGTTCACGTCGTGAATTATGGTCAGAGTTATCCCATAGCTTTAACGCGTGTTCTCTAGCCCCGATTCGTGTCCTGCAGCGTCCTCACGTTGTGAGAAAACCTATCTCACGTCGTGAGCTTTTGGGTTATCGTTCCGTAGACTTCTAGAAGCAAAATGAGGCAGTTTGACTCCTCACGTCGTGAGTTTTTAGGCTCACGTCGTGAGTTTTTAGGCTCACGTCGTGAGTCCAGTCAGATTAGGGTTTCTGATACGTGTCGTGCTCTCACACAGCTGTAACTTCAGAAGGTCGTAACTTTTTCATACGAACTCCGTTTTTGACGTTCTTTATATCCACGCGTAGGTATTTATGAGCAGTACAACTCTCTTTTAGACCCCAATAGCTAATTCTAAGTCTATTTTAAATTCCTTTTATTATAGAAATTTATAGTGTTCGGTTTATCATAACTTCTTCACGCGAAGCCAGATTTCGACATTCTCTACATTTTTGGAATCGTATGGATGTATACTTTGAGTTGTATCATGAAAGTTCATACTTTAACATGAATTACATAGTAAGTTTATCACATTACTAGTTTAACAAAATCACATTACATGATTGGCATAATCACATGTGATTGTTATTGACCTAATTTTGACGGGTGTTACAGCAACAAAGCAACATGATAGAAAACAGGGGAGAGGAAAGGACGAACAAAATACTGAAGAACTTCTAGAAAATTGACTTGTTCACCGGGTCTTTTAAGTGAAACTAAAATCGGATGCATAAATAGAACAATTGAAAGTCTTTGTTCTTCAAAACTTCATAAGGAAACGTGATCAGGTGATGTAAAAGAACAGGGGACAAAACAAAACTTTTCAAACTTATTAAACATGAACTTCAATTAAAAAAAACTAAGATATTACTCCTATTTATACTAAACAATTAAGATATTACTCCTATTTATTACAATACATCTACTAGAAAAACAAAACTTAAACAAATACCAAAACTTAAAATAAGGAAACTTTTCCCAAAATACCCTTGGCATTAAAATTGTCCCGGTTTTTAATTACTCCATATAACATTCACTTTTTAGTAAAGAATGTAATTCAAAACCTGAAAGTACAATGCTCTAATTGGTAATCCCACTTTCACAGTTTTAACCATCCAAAGGGTTAATTTTGTGCAAATAGAAAACCAAACAAATGGCGTATGCTAGTTCAATGCTCTAATATAAACATATAGGTGTAGTATGTAACTTTATAAAAACAAACACATATAGACATACATAATTGCATAAAATATAGAACTTACCAGTTTCTCTCTTAGAGCCGTATATCCTCCCCGTCCCATCCGATGATTATAATTCGAATTAGAATGCGCTTTTATCGTCTTTGTCGACATATCCTTCCAAAAAATAAATTAACGGATCTTATAAGTATTTTTTACCTTCGGAAACTATAAAATAAAAGTTGCTTTTAGGTCTTCATCTGATTTCATCTCATATGCTACAAAATATATCCAAACAATTAGAACAAATTCTTTAACTAACCCATGTCATCACCTTAAGGACTTGAATTTATTAATTATAGTTTTTTAGTACTACAGTACAAAATAAATAGCAATATGAAGACCAAACCATTAATGTAAAACATTTAGGATGTGAACTAGGTATCAATACAAATTATGATGGAATTTGTATGCATATCTTTTACCTTGGAAATATCTTCTACAGTGGGACAGTGGTGTTTAATTTATAAACTACATCCTAAGCTTGTTTGATCTTCAAGGCATATGTCAGTATGCTCCCCTTTTTGGCAAAGTTTGAGAGAATTTGTTACAAAATCATCATCAATATGAATTGTTGAAATCTCAACCTTCATGATCATGGTGATGATGATTTTCAAACAAATCTTTTCAAAATTTTCCAAAGGGGAGCATACTGACATATGCTTTGAAGAACAAACAGGCTTTAGATGTAGTTCATGTGGTGCTGTCATTCTAGATAGATGATGAGTAAATTGAAGACCTTTAAGACTTGCGTTTTTTGAAATAAAAGCCGAATTGCTTCACCTTCTTTCATATTGATCAAATTCAAGAAAAACATATGTATACAGTTAGACTGAATTTTATAATAAACAAGCCTCTAGGAATCTGAGTTATGTTATGTATAGCATGTGAAGAGGTAACTGGAGAGGGCAAGTAAATGACATCACAGAAACAAACTTAACATAAAAGATTATTATTACTGTTTTCAAGAAGTGCATCAACCTAGAAACCATTATGATAATTATTCAGCCACATAAATATTGTAAACGTATTTATACTAAAAATTACTCAGAATAATAACAAAATTGAACTGTGATGGACTATGAACTGTGAATTGATCAAAGTGAGGTTACTTGGATGTTTCATATTAGTGAGATCAAAGGAAGGAATTCAATTACCTGCACACACACCACTCTTTGGATGTTTCTTAACCAACTTTGTGGTGATGGACGAGACTACCCCTGGCTCCAAATCACTTCCAACCCAGCTAAGAATTATGTTTTTGCAGGTATGAAGTGGTCATGTATCATAACTGAAATAAAAAAATCATCAAATGCCTTATGTGCATAGGATTTAACATGGTAAACTTCTTCAATCGACCAGTAAGAATGATTTTAAAACATTATAAAATGTGGATCAAATTAAAATCATAGACTAACATTTATACAAACTGAAGGAATCGTGTGACATGTTTCTAATTAAAATTTGATATCAGTAAAGTGAGGTCACAGGAAGGAATTCAATTACCTAAAAACCCATGGCTTCTTAGGTGTTTCTTGACCAACTCTGAGGGATAGGTTGTTTGTTTGTGATCAATAACTTGCCGGCTAGGTAAGTAGGTAACATCAAAGGCAAAATGAAATATTGAAACATAAAAATTGGAACTAGGCGATTAAGACCCATACCTAAGAAAAACAATTACTATTATTTATCACAATTTACATATATAAATCCATTACATTTTTATTGGGCTTCAATATCAATTGAATTTTATTTTAATTAAATCGAAAAATATATATTTCATATAGTGGAGATAAGATGGCGGTGATGCTTTGTTTGATGCTCTGGGTGGATAACAAATTCGGAAGGCATAAATTATGGCAAAGTAAAATTAAATTGCTTTACCAATACTATTTTAAAAAAATCTACGTATTGTTATTTTTTACTTTTTTAAATACACCACTTCGGTCAAAAAGTCAACTTAGTATACTAATTAACAATTTGACATTTGACCCACGCACGACTGTAATTTCACTATCGCATTAACCATACAAATTAAAGAATTTCAGTATCTTCATTGGGTCATTTAATTTATTCAGCTTAATCATATAGAACTTATACTTTAGGTAATCAACATTATCACATTACAGTTCCAAATTAAGCTGGACCTTGTTGGTCATTTTGACTACTTAACTCTTTTGGACATTTTGTTCAAAATGATCATTTGTCCAATTTTCGTAGGTTTATATGGTAAAACATGAAATATTTAGTATTTAAGATATTTGAAACTTTGGCATTACATGTATAAAGTTTAGCTTTTGGACCATTTAGGTCATTTTGTCTTAGGTCCATTTTTGGCATGTTGGTCAAAATGACCAAAATGGACAATTTGCACATTATATTCGGCTTAGTAAAAAGAAAATCAGAATTTTGGTTTTTTTAAACTTTCTGATTCTAGTACAAAGTTTTTTTTTTTCGGACTATTTAGGCAAATTTTTGGCATGTTCATCGACATGACCATTGGGGTTATTTTTCGCGATATGATCAACCGGTAAAACAGAAATAAAAAAAATAGTAGTTTGCTTATTCACAATTTGGTATTTCAAGTTTTTTCTCATTTATCGTTTTTAGTATTAAATTACTGATTTCCCCTATTGCATATGCAAGTCTTCATAGCCCCACTAACCTCCTTCCATATACCCTACAACCTCTCAAAGTCCATGCATTAAATGTTATAATTTGCGTTTTGTTGTCTGGTGCTCAATACCTCGAAGTTAGTTGTCTGGATGAGAAAAAAAGGTTTCTTCGAAATTTGCTCGATGCTTGTTGGCAGTTTCTACTGGTCTCCTTGAAAAAAAATTGTCAGTTGGTTGATGTAGATTAATTAGAATTAGAACTCATTTGTCTCATTTGTGTTTTGACCTAAAATTGACAATAATTCCCTTATTGATAAACTATTTTTTTAACAAAATGGTGGATTAATGATGGAGAACTCTAATTATAAGAGTGTACTTTATTTTTCTTAACTTTCTTATAATTGTACTATTCCCAGTTCTTTGCTAACATCATTTTAATTTAATATAATTTAGTTTTTATTCAATTTCTATTAATTTATAATATTTTATTTCATTAATAATCAATTAAACTATCACTATATTTACTTTGACTATTTTTGCAAAAGATGTTTAGAGTTCAACTATTAAAAATTAAGTATCAGTGGCAAAAAAATACTTATGGTCACATGTTTTTTTTGTGTTATCATAACAAAATATTCACTTTTCGACACCTTATAGAGTAGAACATGGCGGTATAATAATACTTATACGCAAAAGTTTTAAATTCTTTTATCATGAAAATTCTTCATTTTCAACATACATAAGAATTAAACCGTAACCATGAAATACTAATAGTCATGTGTTTCTTCTTTTTTCATGACGATTGTTTACTTTTAGTCGCACGTGAAAATTAAACTGTAACCATACAACACTTGTAGTTCAAAGTTCTTTTTTCATTAGATCGTAACCATATAATACTTATAGTGATTGTTATGTTCCCTTAAAACATGACAGTAGAATACTAAAAGTCACACGTTTTTATATGATTATTAATATTTTTTATTTATAACCATACGTATGAAATTAATAAATGTCCACAAAATAATAACAGTCATATATTTTCTTTCTTATCATGACTATTGTTAACTATTAAATACGCATAAGAGATTAAATCATGATTATGTGTTTTAAAAATTAGGCAATAAAATACTCATAGTCACATGTTTTATATTTAATCATAGTTTTTGTTTTTTTTTTCCTTTTACACACCTAATAATTTAATGAGTGACCATTAAATACTTACAATCAATTTTTTTTCTTTAATGATGACTATCTTTTACTTTTATACATACACCAAATTATAAAAAGCAACAAAAAATTATGTATAGTTACAAGTATTTCCTTTTTTCATGAACGGATTTACCTTTTAACCACACATAACATGTTTAACTATGACTATATCATACTTATAGTTATACATTTTTTTCTTTTATCATGACAAATGTTCATTTTTAGACACCTATAATAAACTAAACATGACCATAAAATACTTATAGTTACTTGTTTGGTTGCTCTTAATCAGTATGTAATAAATGCTACCGTATAGACACACAAATAATTAATGTGACCATATATTGTCTTTTAGTTACGTTGCATTCAAATGTCAATATTTGTTCCATGATACAGCAACATAAACATTTGCTTCATGTGACCATATAATAATCTATTGTCTCTTATTAAAACCATCACAAAGTTTTTCCATATATCTAACAAACATGTGGCGGATGATGACATTTGGCCTCATTGCTCCATTGTGGCTAATAATTGTCACATTTGTTATGTTTAAACGTGTCTAAAGGTTTCAACTATATTACTAACGGCCATGAAATACAAATTAAAATGTCACTAAAACAATGGCAGAATTTTAGCAATAACCTTTAGATACAGTTTTAGTCAAAAGTATGACGTGCGGTTTTGGCAAAATTGTGACCATATGTCATTTTTATACTAGTGTTAAGAGCCTAGTGTGTATAAATGAAACTTTTACCTCGTTAGTTAGAATGTCATTAATCTCTCTTATTTATGTGTACGTAACCATTTCAAAGCAATTTTATTTAATAGATTCAACGGTGGTGTTTATTCAATCATTTGGTAATGCAGTCTTCTTTCATAAAATTGCAAACACATGTATTGCATAGATTGCATGTTGCATGATAGTTATTCTTAATCTAATCCTTTAATTATCTAAATGAAGATAAGTGATAGAAACTAGAATGGATAAGAAGATATAATTGTCAACATTGGTTTCATTTCAATAACATGGGTTATTTTATGTATAGCAAGGACTCTCAAGGGTACTTTCTGCATTTTATATTAACATGGAGGTAGTTAATGTAATTTTCACACTTCCCTTCACGAGTGTTGCAACCTTCACACGAAAATGCAAGGAGAATGTGGCAACATGAGAAAAACCACTTAGAGTTTTAACTTTTCGCCACAAGAACCTCCCTTAAACACATTTCCCTGATGCACAAAGCATGAAACCCATGAACAGTAAAACTTCTTCAAGAATTTTATACAATCTACTTGATTTCTTCCATGAACCTCAAAGTATCCATACATTCTTCATACATGGTGAGTTCTGAAAAACCCATGTTGAAAATGAACCATAAACGCTTCCTTTTCACCAAGTTACCTCTAATGACGTCTGTTGTCCTCATGGTCATCTTCATCATCTTCAACCTCTACATAAAAAACCCATTTCAACATTCATCAAATGTCCAAAACTACCCTTCAACAAAGCGATTCAGCCTCCTAATAGGGATCCTAACTCGAGCAGATAAACATGAACACCGCCATTTCCTTCGCCTCATCTATGGAATCCAATCCTCTCCCTTAGCTCAAATAGATCTCAAATTTGTATTCTGCAACCTCACAAAACAAGAACAAAGAGTGCTAATCTCCTTCGAGATCTTAAAATTCAATGACATTATCATTCTCAACTGTTCAGAAAACATGAACGATGGGAAAACCTACACATACTTCTCTTCACTTCCAAATATTCTATCTCACCCTTATGATTATGTCATGAAAGCAGATGATGATGTCTATTTTCGTCTTTTACCACTCGCATCATCCCTCCAACCACTTCCAAGATCAGATTTGTACTATGGGTTTGTGATTCCATGCCAAAGTATGAATCCGTTTGTGTCGTATATGTCCGGAATGGGGTTTGTTTTATCATGGGATTTAGTGGAATGGATTGCAAATTCGGATATTCCTAGGAATGATACAATTGGCCCAGAGGATAAATTGGTTGGAAAATGGTTAAATCTTGGGAAAAAAGCAAGAAATCGGGTTTCTAATAAGCCTGCTATGTATGATTATCCCGGCATGAATGGAAGGTGTTCACATGAGCTTATTCCTGAAACAATAGCTGTTCATAAGCTCAAAAGATGGGATCAATGGCTTGATGTGATTCGGTATTTTAATGTTACTAAAGATCTTAATACATCGAAGCTTTACAATGGTTTGAATGTTGACTCGGTTTTCAATTTAAAGATGTAAAATTTGTTCCTTTTTTTATGGTTAAATGTTATCGATCATGCTTTTCATATAGATATAGCGACTTAAAATCAGGATAGTCGAGTCGACTGTATTTACCCTATTATCTAATTTTTCTTTTTTCCTTTTGATCTGTTGTTGAATGTATGAAATAATTCAGTTTCAAACAAGGTTGAAGATGTAATTTCTACATAAAAACACAATGTAGACAAAGAATGTGAATTTCTTTATTATCTTTCTTCGTACATGTTAGCTCTCGCTCTTTACAATAATTCATCTTTATTTTATTGGAATCTTGTTTTCTTTCAATTATATTTTCTTGGAAGAACAGGAAGTTATGAAGTCATATGGATCTTGAAGTAGGTGCATTGTCATCAAACCTTTATGCTCCAAACAGCCTGAAATAAAGCAAGAAATTAATTAACACTTTTTTGTCGTCCCAAAACAGGACTCAATAATTATTATAAACCCGGTCTTTTTCTTACCTTTGAAGAGTGGATTGCGAACGTCTGCTAGACAAAATAAATAAATAAATAAAAATTAATTATCTGTCTGAAAACCAAATTTTATAAATTATAATTAAAAATGTATATATTTAGATGACATGCCTCGTAGTTGGCGTTGTTGTAAGCTTTCCTTTTGGCACTGGTGCAGATTGAATCTCATCGGTAGCAACAGGCACAGTCCTAACCTGTGACATTATATCGAATATTAAAAAATAATAATAAATAAAATAATAAATAAAATGCCATCAATTATAGGCAAATATATATGTACCAAATTCTTGTAATGCAGATTGTAAAATAATTCAATGTATCTCTGTTTCGCTTCTTTCTGTTCCTTATTTATCCGCTTCCAGAATCCATAAACGTTCCCCATATTCAACACTTTATTCGCATAAATCTTCCACGTGTAGCTGAAAAAAATAATAGTAATTAATACCAAATGACCATTTTACCCTTAACTCGATAAAAAACACTATTACCATTCATATATACGTTGCAATCCACCATCAGAAATTCTACTCCAATATCCAACATCCTCTTTACATTTCTGGAAAAAATCAGCAATCTTGTTGCTAGATTCATCACCATTATTTGGATCAATTTGAAATCCAGAAACCCCATCAACAATAATCTCAGCGGGCCCACCTTGATTAGTTGCAAAAGTAGGCAACCCACAATTCATAGCCTCAATAACTGTTAACCCAAAAGCTTCATATAAAGCGGGTTGAACAAACGCGCCTTTTGAGTCAGCAATAAACCTGTACAATTCACTGTTTCTGTTTCGATCCGTTTGTGCAGCTATCCATCTTATTTGACCTTTTAATTCGTATTTTTCAATTAATAAATGCATGTTTTTAATTTCTGCCATTTCTTCTCTATCTTTTGACTTTGAAGGGTCAAAAAAACCGGCTACAATTACGAGGTTGACCAGGGATCTGAGTCGCTTGTTTTGTCCGAACCACTCAGTGAGTCCGGTTATGTTTTTCACTGTGTCGAGTCTTGCCATTGAGAAGATGATTGGTTTAGTTTTGTCTTCTAAGTATCCGCTGTTTAATTGATTGATTAAATTAAATTAAATTAAATGCATATAATATAAAGAGAAAAGATATTGGGTTTGAATAAAATATTAGATTAGATTACATTTTTCGTCCTAGTTACAATATTTTTCATGATCCATAGTTGAGGTTTTTGAATTGTTTTTGATGACTATATTTTTAGGACCAAAATTGGAAAATTCAAGTATTCTCGAAAAGTAGTCATTTTACTTGGAAGATGGTCAAATAAAGACCAAAACTGTAAAAGAAAAACTTTCGGGACTAAAACTGAAAACTTCGGGTATACTAAGGGACCAAATATGTAATTTGCACTATTCTTTTGTCTTTAACTTACATGTGTTCATCGTTTTCAACTTTACTAAACAGTAGTTCTTCAATGGCGGGTTGAAAAGAAGTGAATCGTTTTTGTGTTTCGGTGTAAGGGAAATAGACAGTTTGATCAGCTCCTGGAGATGCGATGTTGAATTTAGGATCGAAGACATTGATGCCTGAAACAACTCTGTATAATCCTGGAAGTGTAAAGGCCTCATGGCTTTCATATTGACCAGGCCTATCTTTACTGCAATTTGAATCAAAAAGGTCAAAATCATGATTTTATTGATAAGATTTAAGTAATTTGGTTGTGTTTTGGTATGAAATCGATTCGAACCTTCCGGCTATTTCTTGAAATGTACTGGTGATGATGAAATCGGCTGAATTCATTGCAATCATGTCAGCTGTGAATTGGCAGGAAAAGTGATATTTTGGGTCCAATTGCTTCCATTTCATGTCAGAATCTTCGTATTTTGTCTTCTCTAAAGCATGTGCGATTGTTCCCTATGAAAACTCGTTTAAAGTTATGCTCAATTTGATCATCTATGGATAGAAATTTTCTAGCGTTTATGAACGTAGACATACCAATGTCGTCCCAAGTTTGTTGGCCATGAGAGATGCAACAAGGTTTCCATCGGTGTAATTTCCAATTATAAGATCTGGTGTTCCTTCCATCATTTCAAGAACTTTCGCACTTGCATCCTGTTGATTTCAATTCGAATGATTAATCAAACGTCGCACAAACTAAACACGAATTAACCAAAAAGAAGCATACCTGAGTGAACTTCTCAAGGTACGGATAAATATCAAATCGAGACACCCATTTACGAAGAATACCCTTTTCAGTCCTAAATGGAACCCTAACGATATGCGAATGCTTCGTGTTCATAACTGGTTCCAGCACCTGATTACATTTCGTCCCCTTCGCATCAGGAAGAAGACGAGTCACCTAATTTGGACCAACATTCAACGAAATTCTCAGAATTACGAACATCGATCGGATACGTTTTGATTCTAAATACAAAAAACGAAAGAGTATTATGCTTACCACGATAATCTGAGGCTTGAAACTGAGTCCTTGTTGTTTAATCCTGAGGAGTAATTCTTCTTCTAAAGCAACAACTTGATCAAGAACATAAACTACTTGACCTCCAGTATCAGGTAAGCCGAGAACGTTAGATTGACCAAAATAGCCATGGATTGAGAATAACACGACATTGAAGATGCTTGGAACTCTGCTAAAAAATTTCTCGAGGTTTACGGGATCGGGGGCTTGAAAAACCTCCAGCAGAAACCCGATTGTTTCCCTCACTCTTTCTGCATTGTCTCCCCATCCCTTCTCAAAACCCCATTGTTTAAACCTGTACACTTTCTAATTTTTGAATTTCCCGGAATTCAAATACAACTAACTAATTTACTGAAAATTACAGTTTCAGTCCAATTTGGGATTTGTTAGCAATTTTGGTCCACATGAATTTATTTCTTTGGGTTTTAGCCCCAGCATAAGTAAGTGACTATTTTATCTTTTAATCTTTTTGTTATTTTGTCTCGACAAAATATATCAAAGCCAAATTTATATAAAAAACCAGACAATTTGGTATTTGGTATTTAGTTTTCTAAAAAAATCTTTTTTTTTAATTTGGTTGTTTATATTAAGGAAAAAAATGAACCGAAGATACCAAAAATAACATCGTTTTATATATAAGTTTTATTGGATTAATATTTTACAAGTAAAAATAGTTAACATGTATTATATTCCAATATAAATTAAAGGCATGTGTTTATGTTAAAAATACAGAAAAACACAATAAAACCATATCCACCTTTAGATTTTGCGAGACTAAAATCATAATAAAATAAACCACGAAGACCAAATTTGTAATTTTCACTTCAAAATAGGGACATTTTTGTAATTTACTTTAAAACTCTAAAAAGAAAGTTCACCTAAGCTCAAAGCTTTGATATGGCGTATCATTAGGCAAAGAAGAAAGGGCAGCATGAGCTACAATTAGAGCTGCTTGAAGCTTTGAAACTGTATTCAGTGTTTCATTCACCATAAGGTTCTGCACATTTGATTTAAAAATGGTTAATTACAACACTAATTAGAACAAAAATATGTTCTTTTTTTTTATATATATATATATTCATACTTCTCCTTGATGATCCAGCGATAGTAAGTAATCAACGAGCAGCTGTTGGCTTCCAGATTGAGCATAAAGCTTCGAAGTAATAAACTTTGATGCGAAATTAACTCCATGTCCAATTGAAGAAGATAAGCTCATGGTAGGCGATTTGAAATCCATTGATCCAAAATCAAGCTCCAATGCGTTTTCGTCATTAGCCCTAAAAATTTGAACTTTATTAGCCCTTTTTTCATTGGTAAACCCTAATTTTAACATATTGCATACCAAGTTTCATCAACGATTGATTCCTTGAACTTCAAATAATCAGTGGCAGTGATCCCTTCGACTGATAGATCGTTGGAATTGACTTTAACAAACTCCCAGAATCCAGGATTTGGGCGTATAGCGAAGGCGATATAAGGAGGAACAATGGCAGCTTCCTGTAAATTTTAAAAATTAAATCTTAATTTCTGCTTGAACAAATTATAGAAAACCATTCTATTTTGTTATATTTTGATGTTATTCATTTAAATATATTTTTTTTCACATCAAACCATAAGAATTTCAGATATTTCTTTAACCGTTATTACATTATTTAGCTAGAAAAATATTGATGGTTAAACCTTAAATCTACATGCAATATAATATATTTTTTATTTACTTTTTTTTATTTTAGAAAATATATGTAAAAAAGTCGATTAATATAAACCTGAGTAGTGCACAAGATGTAGCCGAGTAAGCCTTCCAAGACTTGAGCCTTTTCATCTTTGTCCTCAATGACACTCTCCATTTCTTGCATCAAATGGTGGAGTTTCATCATTCTTTTACCTTTTTCTAAGTATTTTAGAAAGCATTTCTTCATGTGATACCGGCTTTGTCTCAAGGCTTCTGGCATGTTATCGACTATTGATTCTGATCTTTTCATAATTGAACTAGAAGAAGCCATTGATGAGTTTTTGATATGTTAAAGAGTGTGACAAATAACACAAGGAAAGTCTTGGTGTTATTGAATTGTGAAGAGAGTTTGTGGGATTTATAGGAAGATTTTAGGAGATTACTTTGCTTATGGTGTTGTCAACCCTTTGGAAATGTTGGGAATGGATGGTATCTAGAAATGTGTAAGGAGAGTCAAATAAAATGTGAGGCAGGTTGTGAAAAGAAAAGAATTTTTGGTTTAGGGGAGAAGTTTGATTCTTAGTTTCGTGGCGAGGACATAACTCCTGTTATTGAATCTTGCTTTCTTATTTTATTTAATTTTTGAGTAAATTATAAGTTAGGTCCCTGTATTTTATCAGAAATCTCAAGCTCAGTCCTAAATTCATATAAAATGACTTCAAATTTTGGATTGAACTTGCAATTTTCATAAATCATATCCGCAATTAACTACAAATAGGGATGGCAATTGATGACACGACATGACGAAAATATATGACACGAAACGAAATTGGGATGAAACTGAAATTCAAATTTGTGTTCGTGTCAAGTGTAAAAAACACAATATCGTGTCATGTCGTGTTCGTTTGCAAAATTCGACACGAAATTGATAAGATTTAACATTCTTTGTCATGTTTTTCGTGTTTGTCGTGCTATGAACGATTAATATTAATTAAATAAACTAGTCGTTATATTATGTTATCTTTGTCGTGTCGTGTCGTTTTTTAATTGGTTCGTTTTCGTGTTAGTTAAAAAAAACATGATATCGTGTCGTGTCGTGTTTGTGTTACATAAAACATTGTTGTGTCTTGTTAAATAAAAATACAACACGACGGCCCGATTTGCCTCCCATAACGTACACTTAAAGACAACATCGGAACAATTTCAAGATTTCTAATGAAGTTAATATAGGGACCAATTTTGTAAATTACTCTTTGGTTCTAATACCAAATATGTAAAATCTTGTATATTTAGTAATGATGTCCTAATTTAGGAGATGAATTTTTGTTATTTATCGGCACCTAATGTTTGGGAGCTTCTGGTTTTTAGTGTTTAAGAAAACGTTAGTAAAAAGGAAAATTTTGTTCGGCGACAGGAGCGTTTAGCTTTTAGCCTAAACAAAACGCTTTAAAATCAAAAGCTACATGGAGTAACTTTCAACAAAACGCTCCAAAATTAGACACTACCCGCTACCTGCTAACTGTTTCCCGTTTTCCGTTACCAGCTAATTTTGCCGAACACGTCCATAGTTTTATTTTGAACTTTTCAAATTTTAGTAAAACATTTCAAAAACAAGAACTCCCCTAAAAATAAAAATATTTTTTTAAGACTATGAAGATTATTACGTAATAATATTATATCTCTCATATACACATCTATACACTTGTGGTTACTCTCGCTCAATGGGGAATGACCCTTTACAAATCTTTGATTGTAGTTTCAGATTCTTTAGAAAATATTGATGTATTAATATTTTTATTTAAATGACCCTTAATCGTCACACAATTTAAGTCATTTTGTAGAGTTACTGATAGTCACTGAGGTGTTGTTTGGTTCGTAGAATGTTACTTAAGGAATTTGAATTTGAATTGGAAAATGAATCTATCAGGAATTTGAATCCAATTTTATATGTTGTTTGGTTGGCATGAAATGGAATTAAAATTAATTTCAAATTCTCTTTGGTTCACAGGAAGTGGAATTGGATTTCATGTAAAATGACAGAATTACCCCTTTTGCCTGTTTCGCTTATTTTTACCATGTTTTCTAACTTATATGTAAAAATACATTATATAAATTACAAAACAGTAAAATTTCGGCGGTGGTAGTGGGGGCGGTGGCGATGACGATCGTGGGTGGCGGTGATGGTGGTGACTACTACGGTGGTGATGGTGGCAGTGACATTGATTGTGGTGGCGATGGTGGTGATGATGATGGAAGTTGCAGTGACAACGGCAGTGATGGTGTTGGTGATGGAAGTGGTTGTGGTGGTGGTGACGACAATAGCGGTAGCGGCGGTGGTGATAGCAACGTTGCTGGTGGTCGTAAGTGGTGGTAGTGATGGCGTCGATGGTGGTGATGGGCGATGGTAGTGGTGGTGGTGGTGGTAGTGTTGTTAGTGGTGGTGGTGGGTGCGGTGATATTGGTGACGGTGTTGGTAGTGCTAGTGGGTGATGGAAGAGGAGGTAATAGTGATGGCGGCGTTGGTTATGGTGGTGATGGTGGTGGCGATGTTGGTAGTGGTGGTGGGTGATGGCAGAGGTGGTAGTGGCGGTGTTAGTAGTGGTGGTGGTGGTGGTGACGGCGGCGGCGACGGCAGTGATGGTTGTGGGTGGTAGGTTGCAGAGGTATTGGTGGTGATCGTGGTGGTGCCAACAATTGTGGTAGTGGTGGTGACGGCAGCGACAGTGGTGGTGGTGGGTGGTGGCAGTGGCAATGGTGATGGTGGTGGTGGGTGGTCGGCGACGGTGTTGTTGTTGGCCATGGTGGTGGCAGTGTCGATGCTAGCGGTGGTGGTGGTGGGTAATGGTGGTGGTGGTGGTGGTGTGGTGATGAGAATGAATGTTTTCCATCCAACTTTAGAAGGAATCCACTTTCCACCATATGGTGGAAAGTTTATTTCATTTAGGAATCTCTTTCCCCCTCTAAGTCCAACCAAACACATGAATTCGAGGGAATTGGAATCCTTTTCCTTCGAATTTCATTCCTTTTCTACCAACCAAACGCGCTCTCAGTATAGAGACTTCTTGGGCAATCCTTCAGTAGAGAGACTTCAATCCTTCATGTATAAAAAAGAGACTGTGACAGTTTGGTTACGGTTCTGGTTTTTGGTTTTTATGCTCTCCTCTAAGTAGGAGTGTAAATGAACCAAACATCCAGCAAACCGTTATTTGTGATGTTCATTTATCTAACAAATGAACGGATATGAACAAGATTTTGTGTTCGTTTAGTTAAATTGATGAAGCCCAACAACGGTCTTGTTCACTCAATTATGTTTGTTCATTAATGGTTCTTTATGTTCATCTATGTTTGTTTGTTTATGTTCATTTAAGTTTATTTACATTTTCTTGTGTTTGTTAGTATTGTTATTTTCTTAAATCTTTAGATGTTTATGTTCATTTATGTTCACATATGTTTGTTTATATTTATATATGTTTTTTCATTTATGATTGCTTATGTTCATTTAGCATCTTAACAAACATAAATGAACGAATATTAACAAAATAATTTGTTCAACCAAAAAATACAAACAAAAAAATGAATTATTTTATTTGTTTATGTTCATTCGTTTGTATAATTAACTTAAACAAACAAATATGAACAACCTTTGTCCATTTTGGTTGATAAATCTACATGTTAGACTATATAATTAGATTTATAGTTGTCGTTTTGAACTTATCACTCTTGTTTCCATTATTTATGCATGTGGACGGATGGATATAAATTATGAGATGAGTTTTTCATGTAACACATGATTTTATTCTTTAATATTGATAACGTAGGCCAATGATCATCTAAAAATCGAAGTTTTGAGTTCAAATCTTTTGTGAATTTGACTGACATTTAATCATTGATATACATTACAGATTATACTAAAGGAAATAATTAAATGTGATAGGATCTTTCAATCTAGATCCAATCTTACAATCACGATGTTGAAAAACTCATGTAAAAATATTGATCTTAACAACCTAAATTTCAAGTAAACAGTGAATATCCAAACTCGTTAAAAATTCAGGTCAATTAAAATATACTTGGAAAAAGTATGGAAATCCAACTTCCTTTGACGACAGGTGTACAATTTTAACACATCAATATAATTTACTTTTACCAAAACAAACTACAAAAAACATATCACAGAATTAAGATATACCTCTGTATACATATTTATTCTGAAAGATCATTTATTACTTTTGTACAATATAAAATACAATCATGTAACATCCTTTTATACTTAACCCTCCACGAAATTGCCAACTTCCATTTCTCCAGGGACCTTTTTGTCTTTTTGGTTAAACCCATCTCACCACCAATTCCATTTCCCACTAAACCGTTGACTTTCACAAACTCACAACTCTCACCAGTCAAACCCAACAACACATTCTTGACCTCCATTACCGACTCAAACTCTTTTTCCATAACAGACAACAATAACTCATCTTCCTCAATAGATGTCGATAAATTCTTCAACACTTGATTACATTTCTTTACTAACCACTCCATAACAATGATCTCATTTTCAGTTGAAATAGAAGACCCAGAATACGCAATATATCGAATTGATTTTTGTAAATGTGTTGGTGTTGCCCATAATCGCATTGATGCCAACAAGGAAAAAGACGGGGTCCCGTTATGGTGAATGTATAGGGAGTCTTTGGGCCATGAATGTAGAGAGTGTAGGTCAGGAGGTAAAGGGATGTATGCCTTGTCATTTGGATTTGAATTTAGAATAAAACCATAGTGTTCCAGAAGCTCTAAGTTTGTGTATGTTCCATAGCTTAATAGAACCTTGAAGATGAAAAAAAATGATGACTTAATATGGTATTTAACATAGAAATATGATTATCCATTGTTGATATTTGATTAAAATAAAATATTTAAGATTTTGTATTTTGTCGGAAATCGATGGAAAAAGGAAATGTAGAATCATCTAAAGACATTGGTGTCAAAGCCCCCAATCGAATAGATTTTGAGTAACTTATTATTTTATTTTCTTCTCTTGTTTTAGAGTATAGAAAAGTGTGGGTTAAATCTTTGGAGAGTATATATTTTGAGAGATTAGTCTATGTGATCGTAACAATTTATCAAAGACACGATTGGTGTTTTTTCTCCGGTTTTAGAGTTTTCCACATTTTTGGAGAGTATGGGTGTATTTTGAGAGATTAGTCTATGCGATTGTAACAATTTATCATATATTAGGTTGGTCTCACCGAAGACCTGTGTTTTGTCTCCGGTTTTAGAGTTTTCCACGTATATTCTTGTGTTCAAATTCTTTCTATTATTTGTTATTGGGAGGATTGTTGGTGATCTTTGAGACCATTTTACCAACATCTTTTATACCTGATCTCCTTTTTTGTAGTTTGTTCTAGCATAGAAGCAGTATGCATCATATTCATCTTCAAACACACCATCTGTCAACCTAGCTGACATACCATCCATCTGCTCTCCATCAACACCCATACCACCATCATCCCTGAAATCTTCAGACACAACTTGTTCCTCCTCGGGTGCAGCATAATTGAAAAAATCCCCAATCGGGCAAAAACAACCAGCAGCATCCCATGGAACATGCATTGTGCGCGAAGATATCTTCATTCAACAAAACCCTAATCATGTATTATTATATCTCAATCAAGTTTTACACATTTAAATACCAAATAAACTTACAGATGCAGAAGCCCATATCCATGCCTTGAAGCTCATGTAATGTGGCTTAAACAAAAGTTCTTCCATTATCACAATAGCACTTTCCCACTCCATTTTCGTCTTCTCCAATGCCTTTTCTGCAGCCCAAACAGCATCATCCAGCTGCCAGTTACTTCAAAACACTTCAGAATAACATTTTTTATATACTAAAACGCATACAAGTAGTAAATTGGATAATAAGTATATTCTCACTTGCAAAGCTTGAATCTCAAACTGATCAAAACTTGCTAATATATCATAATTTGAAGGAAATTGTGTCAAGTATGGATACCACGAAGAACACTTTCCCTTTCCCAGTTCATTCAGCAATGCCACAGTCAATATCTGCCCCCAAACTCATCATTCGTTATACGGAAAACAAAATACAGTTTCATGCAATTAATCGAGCAATACCTGAGTCGAAGACAGAGAAAACTTAGAGATTGAAATGGAGAGCTTATGATCATTCATCATTAGGGTTTGGGAGGTCATGAGAGCTGATTTTGGAACTCTGAGTATCAATTGGCCTTTTTGAAGATCACGCACTGCACATAATCCTCTCCTGAAAGTTATGATATAATCAAAAACAAAAAAGCACAGATACAAAATTGTAAATGGATTGAGAGATTTTATGTTACCCTCCGGCGTTAGGGAAATAGGATATGGTGAGAGATTTTCCCAAGCAACAAGGCGAATGAAGATGATTGGGGTTCTTGTTGTCGTCTGGAGAATCTGAAACTCCGAGTGTAGTTGCCCAATCCATGAAGTGTTCCAGTTTCGCTGCTTCTTCCATCTCCGTTGCTCCCCCTACCGGCGGCCGGCTACCGGATCAACCAGACAAGACAACCACCAAAAGCCTAAACGAAACCTCAAAAAAAAAAAAAGCAACACTCGATAGGCCCAGTGTACTTAAGCCAACCTGGGCCAATAGGCCCAATATTTAGTAGATACTAAATATACTCCCGGGTTTTGAAAAATAGAATAAATTCGATCCGACAAACATGAAACAGGTCCCTAAAAAACCGAAATCAAGATGGACCTTCGAGATTAGAGATCAATATAAAAGACAAAACTAAAAAAATGGTCTCTATAGTTTTTCATAATTTTGGCTGGGTTTTGTAAAATATAATTATTTAGAAAAAAAATTAACAAATGCTTATTTTAAAAAAAAAAAAACAGAAAACCTTTAATTATTTAACATTTTGATTAGAAACATCTAAGAAACAAGTTAATTTATTCATTTTAATGTTTTCCAAGGTTGTAAAAATCGTTTGACGGTAGCTCGACGGTCGACTGGTGTTAAGGGATTAATTGGTCTTGGCGGGGATTAAACAATGATTAATCGGGGACCATAGATTATTAATAAAATATTAAAATTAATTAAATATTAATATATCTTAAGAAAAACAAGTACTTCAAAATTAGAAAATAAGAAAAATTGTAATTTGGAAATACGAAAATATGAACATTTTGGTATAATATTTGAAAATTTTAAAAGTTTAAAATTTTGGAGTAAAAAAAGAAAGTTGGTTTTCTGAATTTTTTTAAAAAAAATTTGACATTTTTTTGACATTTTTTTTTTTTTTACTTTTTTCGACTTTTTTGACTTTTGTTAAGCGATTAATCCTGCCAAGGCCGATTAATCCCGCTAAACCCGATTAATCCTAAATTTTCGATTAATGCACTAATCCTCGACGGTTGGAGAACGTCAAACGATTAATCGCCGATTAATCCCAATTTCTACAGCCATGATGTTTTCTAATATGTTTAGCAAGTCATGAAACCAAATCATTAATGATCCCAAAATAACTGACATTTTTTGTAGGTTTTCTCAAAATTGGTAAATAATATGTAAACGTATTTTTTACGTATTTATATGTAATTTTATGTATTTAAGATTTTTCTAAGTTTATATATATATATATATATATATATATATATATATATATATAATTTACGTATTTTTTATGTATTTTAAATGTATAAACGTTTTTTTTACGTATTTATATGTATTTATTAGTATTAAACATATTTTTTACACATCTTTATGTGTTATTTTTTTATGTATTACGTATTTATATATTTTTTAGGTTTTTATATAAATGTTTATGTTTTTTTATACATATTAAATATATAAATATATTTTTTACATATTTATATGTATTTTTAAGTATTTTACATTTTTAATGTTTTTTTATATATTACGTATTTACGGGGATTAAACGATGATTAATCGGGGACCATAGATTATTAATAAAATATTAAAATTAATTAAATATTAATATATCTTAAGAAAAACAAGTACTTCAAAATTAGAAAATAAGAAAAATTGTAATTTGGAAATACGAAAATATGAACATTTTGGTATAATATTTGAAAATTTTAAAAGTTTAAAATTTTGGAGTAAAAAAAGAAAGTTGGTTTTTTGAATTTTTTTTAAAAAAATTTGACATTTTTTTGACATTTTTTTTTTTTTACTTTTTTCGACTTTTTTGACTTTTGTTAAGCGATTAATCCTGCCAAGGCCGATTAATCCCGCTAAACCCGATTAATCCTAAATTTCCGATTAATGCACTAATCCTCGACGGTTGGAGAACGTCAAACGATTAATCGCCGATTAATCCCAATTTCTACAGCCATGATGTTTTCTAATATGTTTAGCAAGTCATGAAACCAAATCATTAATGATCCCAAAATAACTGACATTTTTTGTAGGTTTTCTCAAAATTGGTAAATAATATGTAAACGTATTTTTTACGTATTTATATGTAATTTTATTTATTTAAGATTTTTCTAAGTTTATATATATATATATATATATATATATATATATATATATAATTTACGTATTTTTTATGTATTTTAAATGTATAAACGTTTTTTTTACGTATTTATATGTATTTATTAGTATTAAACATATTTTTTACACATCTTTATGTGTTATTTTTTTATGTATTACGTATTTATATATTTTTTAGGTTTTTATATAAATGTTTATGTTTTTTTTATGCATATTAAATATATAAATATATTTTTTACATATTTATATGTATTTTTAAGTATTTTACATTTTTAATGTTTTTTTTATATATTACGTATTTACGGGGATTAAACGATGATTAATCGGGAACCATAGATTATTAATAAAATATTAAAATTAATTAAATATTAATATATCTTAAGAAAAACAAGTACTTCAAAATTAGAAAATAAGAAAAATTGTAATTTGGAAATACGAAAATATGAACATTTTGGTATAATATTTGAAAATTTTAAAAGTTTAAAATTTTGGAGTAAAAAAAGAAAGTTGGTTTTTTGAATTTTTTAAAAAAAATTTGACATTTTTTTGAACTTTTTTTTTTTTTACTTTTTTCGACTTTTTTGACTTGTGTTAAGCGATTAATCCTGCCAAGGCCGATTAATCCCACTAAACCCGATTAATCCTAAATTTCCGATTAATGCACTAATCCTCGACGGTTGGAGAACATCAAACGATTAATCGCCGATTAATCCCGATTTCTACAACCATGATGTTTCCTAATATGTTTAGCAAGTCATGAAACCAAATCATTAATGATCCCAAAATAACTGACATTTTTTGTAGGTTTTCTCAAAATTGGTAAATAATATGTAAACGTATTTTTTACGTATTTATATGTAATTTTATGTATTTAAGATTTTTCTAAGTTTATATATATATATATATATATATATATATATATATATATATATAATTTACGTATTTTTTATGTATTTTAAATGTATAAACGTTTTTTTACGTATTTATATGTATTTATTAGTATTATACATATTTTTTACACATCTTTATGTGTTATTTTTTTATGTATTACGTATTTATATATTTTTTAGGTTTTTATATAAATGTTTATGTTTTTTTATGCATATTAAATATATAAATATATTTTTTACATATTTATATGTATTTTTAAGTATTTTACATTTTTAATGTTTTTTATATATTACGTATTTATATGTATCTTTGCGTGCCTATGTAGTTTTTTAAAGATTTTTATATAGATATTTATGTATTTTAAATGTATAATCACATTAATTTCACAGCTTCTTCGAGTATATTTAAATAGACTTCTTGCATACTAATATATGTCAAGCTTTTATCATTCTTTTTTTTTAAAAAAAATTAAACATCGAAATAAAAAAATAAAAAAATAAAAAATAAAATTATGCACATACAAAAACTTGGGGTTTTCTTAAGGCCACATGAAACTAGCGAAGTTTACGTATGTGCATAAATTATTATTTTGTTTTTTAATTCGATGTTTAATTTCAAGATAAACGAATGAAAAAGCTTAAAATATATGAGTATGTAGGAAAACCATCTACGCAAACTCGAAGAAGCTATCAGAATTAAATAAAATGGTAAAGACGACTTAAAGTAAAAAATATGTAAAAAATAATACGGTTTTACATTTGAATTACATAAAAATACAAGAACACCTATATAAAAAAACTTTATAAAAATACGTAAAAATACATATAAACTTGTCACACAATATATATATATATATATATATATATATATATATATATATATATATATATATATATACACACACACACACACACGTAAACAAATATATTTATACATTTAAAATATATAGAAATATATAAATATCTATATAAAAAACTTTAAAAAATATATAAATACATAATACATAATATATATATATATATATATATATATATATATATATATATATATATATATATATAATAATTTAAATACATATAAATACATAAAAAAATATGTTTATTTATTTTAAATACATAAAATATTTTATATATATATATATATATATATATATATATATATATATATATACACATCTATATAAAAAACTTTAAAATAATACATAAATACGTTAAAACCTGTGTGCTCGTTAAATGAAATTGTGAAGACGACTTGAAATAAAAATACATAAATATGTAAAAATAATACAGTTATACATTTAAAATGCATAAACATTTATATAAAAACTTTTAAATAAATATATAAATACGTAAAAGTACATATAAATACGTCATACATAACGAAATAACACATAAAAATATATAGAAAATACGTATTTTTAAGTTTATATATATATATATATATATATATATATATATATATATAGAGAGAGAGAGAGAGAGAGCAACTCAAAATATAAGACCAAAAATTTCAATTTTTAAAATAATAAAACCATCATTCAGCACATATTCATAAACCATGATAAAAATCAGAGTATGATCGAAAAATCCAAATACATCAGAGTCAAATAAAAAGCAGAGCGATATGGTGTGTGCAATGCGATGACCCCAAGCTCTTGCCCTTGGATCCGGAAGTAACTGAAACATAAACTGAAAATCGTAAGCACGAAGCTTGGTGAGTTCTCCAAAACACCACATACACAATATATCAAACATATAATGGGCCATGCCCGTCATCGAGCCCAGTCCGGCATCGAGACCCGCTCAAAACAGATCTGTCAGTAACATAAGATGGGCCCCGCCACATTACATTCATCAGGCCTCGCCCAGTAAACATACAAACACATAAACACATGTAATAATCACAAAGATAAATAGTATACAATATAGTTATCAGGGTCTGCCTGGCATCGGGTCACGCGCGGTATACGTATAAACACATAAATATGTGCAAGAATCACAAAGATAAATAACATACAATATACTCATCAGGCCTTGCCTGGCATTGGGCCCTGCCCGATATACATATCAGATATCATACATGCAAGAGTCACGCATACAACTATCATCATAATCATAATAAACTATGGGCCGACATTGGTGCCTTCAACCTGCCAAACACATTGAGTAAAGTCACTTCAAGTTGCTGAATCTCTCAGATAAAAATCTTGGATTATTGATCCGAAAAAATCCCCGTGCTAACACCATCAAATAATATCCAATTAATGATTGGTCCACAACCCATAACTGGAATCCTAATCTGATGTCCAACCTTTCGGATAAAAGTCCATTTTACCCTTCCTCACTTGGACAAAAATCTAGGGCCCAAACTAATAGCATCAAAAAGCCCAATATAGCCTAACTTCCTAATTGGGCATAAAACCCATCATGGGCCTAATTCCAAGAAGGCCCAAGGCCTAGCAACGGACCAAAGATCAGAAGGCTAATGGCCTAATAGGACCCAAAACTCTTCTAGCCCATAAGTGGTTGTAACATCCCGATTCCTAGGTATGAGAATTTTATTAAAAAGGCAAAATTTTCCTTGGAACTCATCGAGTTGATGGCCTTAACTTGACGTGTTGAAAGTTTTTGGGTCCCAGATCTTTTTAGACCAACTAGACGAGTTGGAGAGGAAAACTCGACGAGTTGGCGGCTGAATATGAAACGCTAATTTTTAGGGTGTTGCACCCTATTTAAAGGTCTTAAGTCCCAATGTTGGCCACCCTAATCGCCTTCTCTGTCTAGAAACCCTAGATTTCGTGCATCTTATCCCAAGTTGAGTGTGTAAGCTTAAAAGTTGCTTCTTTTGGTCTCATTTTGAAAGAGCTTGAAGTTTGTGGTGCCTAGCTTGAATGGGAAGCTATAGATCCAGAATCTCCTTGAGTTTAGCTACTCTTTTGAGGTAAAAAGTCGAGAACTTTCTTATCTATTGCTTAGATCTCTTTCTTGGAAGTTTATTTTCATGTTTGGCTCATTTGTGCGGATTGTTCTTGGCTTGAGTATTTCATGAAGTTATCACTTCAGATCTGGACATCTTATGGCCTCATTGGACTTAAAGTTGCAAGCTTTATCAAGTTCTAGGCATCTTTCACGCTTTAGGTACCTTATTAAGACTTTCTTGAATATTGGAGTCTCCTTGATATGTATGTTTTGTGTATGCATGTTGATTGATTATGTGTTTATGAGTTATCTATATGTCGACATGTGTGTATGTGTGTGTGTGGTCGGGTTGAGGTGGCAAACCAAAGATGGCGGAAACGTCCGGGGGTGAAGGACTTCATGTATAGTATCACAACAACGGGTATAATAATGCTCAAAGTAAATACAACCATTATAGCTATAATCGAGAAAGTTACATGATTTCACAAGTAGACATGTTTCAAAATCGATTACAATATAATGACAAAAACGTTTTTCCTTACACCGAAGCATCCCACCCTCAAAAGCTGGTAGTTACATGTTTTACTGATTACCTAAGAATACAAGTAGTTTTGAAAAAGTGTCAACATTTAAGTTGGTGAGTTCATAAGCTTTTGGATGTAGAGTTTGAAAACCTTTGTTTGTAAATGATATGTATAACCAAGAAAAATCCAATAGTTTCCTTATAAAATGTTATGTAGTCTTAAATCCCAAGACCGTGGGTATGCATGTTATTTCGTACTTGTAACGGTGTATGTAGATTTAAATAAATAAATCCCTTTAACTTAGAAATCCCCATAAACTAAATGTGTTGTTATCTCCCTATGTGAGTCACTATAGCCATACTATGACAGAGAAGATCTGCTGCGACGTTCTTCCGGCGTCAGAAACGAAATGACATTTTTCACCCCCGACCGGCCGGTCGGGCTGTTTCCAGCAACATGGGTGTGGGTTGTCAATCCCGATATAGATCTATACACAATTATCACGCTCTCTGTAACATCCGGATTTCCAGGTATCATAATTTAAATATTTGTTTTGGAGATGAGAAGAGGGACTCGACGAGTTGACGCCTAAACTCATCGAGTAGGATCGCGACTGATGACTCGGATTAATGAAGGGACTCGACGAGTCTGCATTGTGGACAGAAACCCTAAATCTTTGGGCATGTGCCCTATTTAAAGGACGTTATGGCCTTCATTGGCGGCCACACACACTTGAGAAAACCCTAACGAACCAGAGAGCATAGAGAGTGAGGGAATAAGCTAATTTCATCACCATTAGTACATTCTTGCAAGAAGGAAGGAGGGGATTCAAGATAGGCTGATTGAGGAGCTCAGATCTACTATCACTTCATCAAAGGTTGCTGTTTGAGGTATGAATCCATGCCTATTTTCGTATATATAGTGGATCTCATGAATCTATGGTTTCTTTACCCCTTATTAAGTTGGAATATGGAGCATGTGGAGTCCCATTGAGGAATAGATGTTAGATCTGGACCTTGAGAGGTCCAGAGAGTCCCAATCATCCAGCTTTATGCAGTCCCATAAGAGTTTTGAGTCTAGGTTACCATTATAAGAGTTACTGCATCAGATAGAGCCATATATGTGATGCATGAACATAAAGTTGGAACCTTTACGTGACTTTTGGATGTTAGAAGGTCAGATCTATAAGTTAGAGAAACAGATCTGACCTTAGAAGGTCATTTGAGCATTGCCATGGAGGGAACTCGTTGAGTCCATGAGAGGACTCGACGAGTCGGATCGGGTTGCCTCGCGATTCGTGATCAGTGGTAACCCGTCGAATGAGAGGTTAACTCAACAAGTTGAGTGAGGCCTTAGGATGATTCATAGGACACACATGGACTCGCCGAGTCTGGTCAAAGTTGGACCGTTGACTGGAGTTGACTTTCTTTTGACTTTTATGGTTTGGTCAACAATTGGAAAATTGGACCATTGGAGGGGTAAAATGGTGTTTTCCCTCCTGAGAGATTATAGGAAGGGATTAGTTTAGCCTTTGAGAATCATTGTTAATTAGAGGTAAATTACTTTATGTGATTAGGCGGAGACTAGATCAGTATTCGGGTTCGAGACTTTCCGAGATTACCCGAGGTGAGTCTTCTTACTATACCTTACCTAGAGTGGTAATTTATGTGTGACCGGAAGGTCTTATGTGCTATGGCGAGTATGTGATATATGTTTCTATGTGATATGTATATGGTATGTATGTTATGAGTAGTATGGTATGGACCGGAAGGTCAACAGAGTATGGACTGGAAGGTCAGCAGTGGATGGACCGGAAGGTAAATATGGTATGGACCGGAAGGTCGACAGAGTAGGACCAGAAGGTCTACTCAGATTGTGGGACCGGAAGGCCCCTGAGACACATTGACCGGAAGGTCTCATAGAGCTATAGCCTCGAGTGGCTTATGTGTTGTATGTAGTATTTTGGGGAACTCACTAAGCATTTATGATTACCATGTTATGTGATATGTGTTTCAGGTACTAGCGAGGATCGCGGGAATGAGTCGGCATGATTTGTACATATTGACAGAGGATTTTGTATTTGAGATTCTTGGATATGTTTTACTGTGATAACATTTTATACACTTGTGTTTTGAGATGATTTATGTGAGACATGTTATGTTTGAAAAATGAAAAATTGTTTTGAATTTTCACGTCGTTACACTTTGGTATCAGATCCTTGGTTTGAGGGATTCGGATGCACCTTCGGGCATACCTGAACTCAAACTGAGGATTTGAGAAAAAATTTCATAAAAGAAACAATTTTTCTAAGAAGTGTCAAAGATTTTGAGAAAAGCAAAAAGAGTAGTGTGTATCAGCCAGCGCCCGAACGGTGATTTCCCAAAATACCCTTACATTATGTGTTATGAGATATTATGTGATGTGCTATGCATGCTAGAGTAGGCTAGGTAAATCATATCTTAATACTAGGGTGGCCTGATATGTGATGCCTTAGCCTAGAAGTTTATGATGTTGTGAGTTGCTCTTAGTGCATGTACGTAGCAGAGAGTTAGCTTGTGAGAAATCTGCTTGAGAGTAGGCTGACTTCAGGGGGGTATAGAGTACTTGCGAATTGGGATCCTAGGAGGAGGACTTGGTGTGGATACGGATACGGTGTGGAAGGTAGTATTGGGCCCGTACTACTGAAAGCACCGGATCGGTAAACATCCCAAGTAAGAATCCTTAGGTGCTAAGGAACAAGTAGGAATGGTTGATCGAGTGTGAGTAATCTTGGTCGAGTCTCTGATTACTTTATGTCATATTTCAGAGGCATCATGGTGGGAACACGCCACAACCCAGGAGGCAGTGATACTAGTGATGAGGAGATCCATAGGATGATTCAAGAGGAGGTGGCAACAGCTATTCGAGCTAAGATACCAAAGAAGTTTGGGTCTATCAAGACCACGTTTATTGAGACATTTAACGAGCGATATGCTGCTCTGACCGAGGCTACTTCTGCCGCAGCTATTTCCGCTGCTAGGCTGTAGGGGGTGACTCGTTGCTGCACCGAGAGTTCAGCAACACGAAGCCACCAGAGTTTGATGGGACACAGGATCCGATAGCCGCGATGAAGTGGATCTCTGAAGTTGAGGGATGTTTCTACACTTGTTCCTGTCCGGAACATT
Source organism: Lactuca serriola (assembly GCF_051521515.1). Lineage (NCBI taxonomy): Eukaryota > Viridiplantae > Streptophyta > Magnoliopsida > Asterales > Asteraceae > Lactuca > Lactuca serriola. Next base: position 160,882,790 of record NC_136409.1, read on the forward strand.
TGAGAGTACGGTTCACGCTGAACCAACTTCGCTTGGGAGCGATAGACTGGTGGAACTTTGTGACGACATATTTTACTCCTGGAGAGCTTACCGTGGTGACCTGGGAGAGGTTCCCCACTATGTTTAGAGACGAGTATGTTTCCCCGGTGGAGAGGGAACTTTTGGCCCAAGAGTTCTTGTCCCTCAAGCAGCGGACGAAGTCTGTGACGGTGATCACGTGGATGTTTCATGAGAGGGCGTTGTTTTGCCCTGAGCATGTGTCGACCGTGGCGAACTCGACGTACCGAACATTTGTCGAGCTTCAGGAAAGTGCTCGGAAGAGGTAGATTAAGCTAGAGACTCATTCCAGGGAGGAGGCCGAGTCTCAGAGGAGGGACAGGCGGCAGATGCAGTCTCAGCCTGCAGCCAAGCGGGAAAAGCCCACCGATACGAGATCTGGAGGCCAGAAGGGCCGCACTTATGGGAAGTGCGATAAGGGACATGATGGAGTTTGTCGAGCAGGTGCTTGCTACAAATGTGGCAAGGAGGGGCATCTATCCAAGGATTGCCCCAAGGGATTCATGGTTTGCTTTCATTGCAACCAGATTGGCCATAGGAAGGCCGAGTGTCTGTAGTTGATTCAGGGATCTGCGCCTTCTACTACTCGAGCTACGGAGATTCGGCCCGTGAAGGCCGAGGTGCCAAAGGCTCGCGGCAGAGCCTTCCAGTTGACCGCGGAGGAGGTCCGCGCAACACCTGATGTTATGGATGGTATGTGATATTTTGCTTATTCTTTGTTTATATATATGGTGCTTATATGTGATATGTTTAGGTACTTTTCTTGTGAATTTTGTACTTGCTTTGGTGTTATTTGACTCGGGTGTGAGTCGATCTTTCGTGTCATTAGCATTTAGTCAGCATATCAGTATTCGACGAGAGGCATTGAGTTGACCTCTACGAGTTTCTATAGCTGACGAGCGAGTAGTTTTTGCTACTGATGAGATTCGAGGATGTGTACTCAAGATCTTCGGTGTTGAGTTCCCGATAGATCTGGTCCCGATTGCGATGGGGGACACTTGTGTCATTGTGGGCATGGATTGGTTGAGCAAATTCGGAGTTGTTATCGACTACGTGCGTTAGTTGGTGACCATACGAGACCCTAGTGGGGGAGTACTTACGGTGTATGGCGAGGGTACCCGATCTGGGTCAGCATTTTGCTCGGCTTCCAGAGCAAGACAGAGTCTACAGTATGGTTGTACAGGGTTTGTAGCCTATGTGATGGATATACGAGTTGATGCAGAGAGGCCGAGTTATGTCAGTGAGGTTCCGATAGTGTGAGAGTTTCCGGATGTTTTCCCCGAGGAGTTGTCGGGTGTGCCTCCCAAGAGGTAGGTGGAGTTTCACATCGATTTGGTTCTGGGGGTGACGCCTATTGCCAAGGCACCCTATCGCCTTGCGCCACCGAAGATGCAGGAGTTATCCTCGCAGCTTCAGGAGCTGTTGGGGAAGGGATTCATCCGACCGAGTAGCTCGTTGTGGGGAGCGCCGATCCTTTTTGTCAAGAAAAAGGATCGTTCACACCGGATGTGCATTGATTACCGGGAGTTGAACAAGTTGACAATCAAGAAACGTTATCCGCTACCAAGGATTGATGATCTGTTCGATCAGTTGCAGGGAGCTTCTTGGTTCTCCAAGATAGATTTGAGGTCTAGATATCACCCAATGAGAGTGCGGGATGAGGATATCCAGAAGACGGCATTTAGGACTCGTTATGGGCATTACGAGTTCATGGTGATGCCGTTTGGGCTCACCAATGCACCAGCAGCATTCATGGATCTCATGAACCGAGTATACATGCCAACGTTGGATCGATCGGTGATTGTGTTCATCAACAATATTCTAGTGTATTCGAGATCTAGAGAGCAGCATGAGGAGCATCTGAGGGAGACTCTTGGAGTATTGAGATCAGAGAGGATTTATGCCAAATTCTCCAAGTGTGATTTCAGGTTACGGGAGGTCCAGTTCTTGGGACATCTCGTTAATCAGAATGGGATATTGGTCGATCCGGCCAAGATTGAGGCTGTTATGAGCTGGGAGGTGCTGAGATCCCCCACCGAGATCAGCAGTTTTCTAGGGTTGGCTTGCTACTATCAGAGATTTATCAGGGATTTCTCCAAGATTGCCGTTCCCCTCACCAGATTGACCCGGAAGGGCATTGCTTTTACTTAGGGTCCCGAGCAGCAGACCTCATTTGAGACTCTTCGCCGGAGATTATGCGATGCCCCGATGTTAACCCTTCCGGAGGGAATGGAGGATTTTGTGGTGTACTGTGACACGTCTATATCAGGGTTGGATACGATGCTTATGCAGAGTGAGCACATGATAGCATACGCATCGAGGCAGCTGAAGCCCCATGAGACAAGGTATCCCACCCACGATTTGGAGTTGGGGGTAGTGGTGTTCGCCCTCAAGATATGGTACCATTATTTGTATGGGTTTCGGTGTACCATATACACGGACCACAAGAGTTTGAAGTATCTGATGGAACAGCCCAACCTGAACATGCGCCAGAGGAGATGGTTGGATGTAGTAAAGGATTATAACTGTGAGATCCTATACCACCCGGGTAAGGCTAACGTTGTAGCCGATGCCCTGAGTCACAGGGGGGAGAGTGCCCCGATTCGAGATATATGTATAAGGATGATGGTGATGACTCCGGTATTAGATACCATCCGAGAGGCCCAGGTAGAGGCTGTGAGACTGGAGAACCGCAAGAGAGAGCAGGTGATTGGACAGGTGTCCGAGTTTGTTACTGATAGCCAAGGGCTTATGACCTTTCACGGTCGGATTTGGGTGCCATTTATGGACAGGACACGTAGCATATTGATGTAGGAGGCGCACATATTGAGATTCTCGATCCATCCCGGGGCCACTAAGATGTATTTGGACCTGAAGAGGGATTACTGGGGACCCTATATGAAGAGGGATGTTGTGTGGGTAGTAGAGAGGTGCTTGACCTGTCGCCGGGTTAAGGCCAAGCACCAGCATCCACATGGCAAGTTGCAGCCACTAGAGGTTCCCCAGTGGAAGTGGGAACATATTTCTATGGATTTTATCACCAAATTGCCGAGGACCGCGAGGAGTGTTGACGCAATTTGGGTGATTGTGGACCGGCTGACGAACAGCGCTCACTTCCTTGCTATCAGTGAGAGCTCTTCTACAGAGAGGCTAGAAGAGATATATGTGAGAGAGGTGGTGTGGCGGCATGTCGAGTTTAGGATCAACCTTGTGCTAGGTGCATCGCCTATTACCAAGGCGTCGTACCGATTGGCACCACCTAAGATGCATGACTTGTCATCTCAGTTGCAGGAGCTGTCATCTTAGCTGCAGGAGCTGCTAGGCAAGCAATTCATCCATCCGAGCAGTTCTCCGTGGGGAGTGTTGATTCTTTTTGTCAAAAAGAAATACGGTTTGCACTAGATGTGCATCGATTCTAGGGAGCTGAATAAGTTAACGGTGAAGAACTATTATCCCCTTCCGCGGATTGATGATCTCTTTGATCAGTTACAGGGAGCATCTTGGTTCTCCAAGATTGACCTAAATTCTGGGTACCATCAGTTCAGGGTGAAGGAGGAGGACGTGGAGAAGACCGTGTTCCAAACTTGTTATGGGTATTATGAGTTTTTGGTGATGCCATTCGGGCTTACTAATGCACCTACGATATTTATGGATTTGGTGAATCGGGTATGCAAGTTGATGCTCGATCGCTCAGTTATCGTGTTCATTGATGATATATTGGTGTATTCCAAGACCAGAGAGCAGCATGAGGAGCATCTTCGTGAGCTTCTGGGGGTTTTGAGGTGAGAATGACTTTATGCTAAGTTCTCGTAGTGCGAGCTTTTGGATGCGAGAGGTTCAGTTCCTTGGACACCTCGTTAACCAGGATGGAATTTTGGTCGATCCAGCCAAAATCGAGGTGGTGATGCAGTGGGAGGTTCTAATGTCTCCCTCGGATATCAGGAGTTTTCTGGGTTTGGCAAGGTACTATCGGAGATTTATTCAGGATTTCTTCAAGATTGCAGTACCCCTCACTTGTATGAAGAGGAATGGGGTGGATTTTCGGTGGGGCCCTGAGCAGCAGTCTACATTTTAGACCCTTCGGCAGAGACTTTGCGAGGCCCCAGTCTTGACTCTCCCAGAGGGAATTGAGGATTTTGTGGTTTTCTGTGATGCATCCATCACCGGCTTAGGATCAGTCCTCATGCAGCACGTGAGATAAGATATCCCACACATAATCTTGAGTTGGGAGCTTTGGTTTTCGCTCTCAAGATTTGGACGCATTATATTTATGGGGTCCACAGTACTATCTACACGGATCACAAGAGTTTGAGGCATGTTATGGATCAGCCGAACTTGAACATGAGGCAGCGCAGGTGGCTGGACATAGTCAAGGATTATTACCGTGAGATCCTTTTCCATCCAGGTAAAGCGAACGTGGTGGCGGATGACCTGAGCCGTAAGTTGGTTGGACCTTCTGTTGAGGTAGCATGTATGAGGATATTTGTGGATTCTCCACTTGTGGGTTTGATTAGGGAGGCTCAGACTAAGGGTGTTCGAGAGGAGAATTGGAATATTTAGAGGATCAGGGGTGAGATCACCAGATTTGTGTCGGATAGTCGTGGTTTGTTGACTTGTTGCGGTCGAGTGTGGGTTCCTATGTCTGGTGGGGTCAGACAAATTATGTTGGAGGAGGCTCATAAGTCTTGGTTTTATGTCCATCATGGGGCTACCTAGATTTATCGGGATCTGAGGTTGAGTTATTGGTGGTTGTGCATGAAGAGGGAGATCGTCTGGTTTGTCGAGAGGTGCTTGTCCCGCAGGATGGTCAAGGCCGAGCATCAGAGGCTGCGTGGCAAGCTGCAGTCTCTGGAGGCTCCCATGTGGAAATGGGAGCAGATTTCGATGGGTTTCATCACCAAGTTGCCGAAGACGGCGAAGGGTTTTGATGCTATTTGGGTCATCGTGGATCGATTGACCAAGAGTGCCTATTTTCTGGCAATTCGGGAGAGCTTGTAGGCCGAGAAGTTGGCCGGTGTGTATATTTTCGAGATTGTTGCTCTCCATGTGGTTTCGACCTCTATTGTTTTAGACCATGATGTTCAGTTCACCTCCCGTTTCTGGCAGAAGTTCCATGAGGAACTAGGCACGAGGTTGCATATCAACACAACTTATCATCCGCAGACCGATGGCTAGAGCGAGCGGTCCATTTAGACTCACAAGTATATGTTACGAGCATGCGTTATTGATTTTGGTGGGAGTTGGGACTCTTACCTACCTCTTGCAGAGTTCTCCTACAACAACAGTTTTCACTCTAATATTGGTGCTCCACCTTTTGAGTTGTTGTATGGGCGAAGGTGTCGTACCCTAGTCTGTTAAGGTGAGGTTGGTCATAGGGTCATGGGTCAGACCGAGGTGGTTCTGCAGACTATAGAGATTATTCAGCAGATTAGGAAGAGATTGCAGACTTCTCAGAGTTGACAGAAGAGCTATGTCGTCTGACACCGATCTGAGTTGGAGTTTCAGGTCGGCGACATGGTGTTGCTGAAGGCCTCACCTTGGAAGGGTGTGATTCTCTTCAGGAAGAGGGAGATGTTGAGCCCTGGATATATCGGACCACTCTGGATAATTTCCAGGGTTGGCAGGGTTACGCATAGATTGAATCTTCCGGAGGAGCTTAATCAGATTCGTAGCACTTTCCACGTTTTGTAGTTATGAAAGTGTGTACTGGACAAGGATGCAGTGGTATCATTGGATGACATTCAGGTTGATGAGCGCCTTAACTATGTTGAGAAGCCGATGGTTGTTCTGGAAAAGAAGGTAAATGTTCTGTGTAAAAGGAGATACCTTTGGTAAAGGTACAGTGGCAGCATCGGAAGGGATCGAAGTGGACCTGGGAGCTGGAGGCCGAGATGCAGGAGCATTATCCGGATTTGTTCACCGCAGTAGGCTTCAAGGACGAAGCCTAGTCCTAGTGGGGGAGAGTTGCAACATCTTGATTCCCAGGTATGAGTATTTTATTAAAAAGGAAAATTTTTCCTTGGAACTTGTCGAGTTGATGGCCTCAACTCGGTGTGTTGAAAGTTTTTGGGTCGCGGATCTTTTTGGACCAACTCGACGAGTTGGAGAGGAAAACTCGACGAGTTGGTGGCTGAATATGAAACTCTAATCTTTAGGGTGTTGCACCCTATTTAAAGGTCTTAAGTCCCATTGTTGGCCACCCTGATTGCCTTCTCTGTCCAGAAACCCTAGATTTTGTGCATCTTATCCCAAGTTGAGTGTGTGAGCTTAAAAGTTGCTTCTTTTGGTCTCATTTTGAAAGATCTTGAAGTTTGTGGTGCCTAGCTTGAAGGGGAAGCTATAATCCAAAATATCCTTGAGTTTAGCTACTCTTTTGAGGTAAAAAGTCGAGAACTTTCTTATCTATTGCTTAGATCTCTTTCTTGGAAGTTTATTGTCATGTTTGGCTCATTTGTGCGGATTGTTCTTGGCTTGAGTATTTCATGAAGTTATCACTTCAGATCTGGACGTCTTATGGCCTCATTGGACTTAAAGTTGCAAGCTTTATCAAGTTCTAGGCATCTTTCATGCTTTAGATCCCTTATTAAGCCTTTCTTGAGTATTGGAGTCTCCTTATGTCATGCATGGACGTAAAGTTAACAACTTTGCGTGGGTTTTCAACCCTTGGGCATCAAGTCTACATTTTATAAGCATTAGATTCGACAAGAAGGGGCTGGATGTGTTAAGAGTAGGAAAACTCGACGAGTTGTCTTGACAACTCAGCAAGTTTGTTCGGGTTTTCCCGCTTATCTGGATACTGTAGGAACTCAACGGGTTGGTCCTGATAACTTAGTGAGTTGGTGCGGGTTTTCCCACTTCTCTAGATACTATAGTAACTCGACGTGTTGGTATGTGCACTCGACCAGTTGGATCAACATGGACTATTGACCTTGACTATTGACTTTGACTTTGACCATGGTTGACCCAGTTTGACTTTGAGGGCATTTTGGGTATTTTGGGGTTTTGATAGAAATGGTCACATTGTGGTTGTAGGAATTTGAGTCCGGAGATGAGTTTAGAGTTAGATTTTACAAGTTCAGCACTACTTGTGAGGTGAGTATTCCTCACTATACTTGTTGGGTCGAAGGCACCAAGGCCGGCCCTTTTGGATTGTTATCCTGGTTATCATATAATTAAGTACTATAGTAACTGGTTTAATCTGAATCCTGGTAGATAGGATAATGTTATGCTTATTGATTTGTATGGTCTGTACTTTCCTTTTGATTGATTATGTGTTTATGAGTTTATGTATATGTCGACATGTGTGTGTGGTCAGGTTGAGGCGGCCTTGCTTTATGCTGAAGTCCAACAGACCCAGGGCGTCTCAGATGGATTGAAGGCCCTGTAAGGCGGTCCAGTCAGGCCGAAGGCCCGACGAGCGGTCCGGATAGGCTGTAGGCCATGTAAGGCGGTCCAGTCATGCCAAAGGCTCGGGAGCGGTCCAGATAGGTTGTAGGCCGTGCAAGGCGGTTCAGTCAGGCCGAAGGTTCATTTATGCATGATGTTATTTGCTATGTTTATGTGGTGGTATTTTGGGGAAGACTCACTAAGCTTTGGGCTTATAGTTTTTTATTATGTTTCAGGTACATAAGATGATCGTGGGAAGGCGAAGGCTTGATCGTTCACCTCCTTGTATTTTGTGTTATGATTTCTGGGAAAACTCTGATGTGAACGTTATTTTGAAAACAATATGTAATAAATGATGGTTTTGGATTTATTTAAAAGTTTTAAAATTTTCAAAATTTTATGGATGTTACAATGGCCTATACCGAGAAAGTCAACCGAGGTCAAGGCTGCTGAGTACGCCCAACGCACTCAGGCTTATGCCCCGCGTTCTACCTCAGTGGCCAGTACGAGCTAGATACGCCCCACATATGACGCACTTGACCATCTTCACCATTAAATGCTTAAACGATTAAGCCATCATGTCCACATCTCAGATATGGTCCCTAATGATGTCCTAACATGTAAAGTTGACAACTTTACTCCCATACATGACTTAATGGGACCCAAAACTCAAAGAGAACCTTAATAAGGATCCTAACACATGCATGGACCAATATAACTCATAAAGATTGCATTTTTATGGACAAGGGAACTCAAAGGTGCTAAGATCAACCATACATGGCTTCTCGAGTAGACCATACCCTCAAATATGGCTTAAAGGACCCAAAAAATGCACAAATAAAGCTCTAAATTGGATCTAGCATCAGGAACCATCAAGTTGAGATCATTATACCTCAAATAGCTTTCAAAGTTGAGGATGATTCCGGATCTACAAGATCAAGCCACACCAAAGCAACCTCCAAGTGTTCTTCATCCTTTAAATCACCAAAAACACCACCAAATCTCACTTCCAAGCTCAAATATCACAAAAGGAAATTAGGGTTTCGTTCTTAGGGTTTAGAGAGGTGGAGGCTGGTCATAAGAAAGTCCAATGGTGTCATAAGTTGTTTAAATAGCGCACAAACCCTAAAAATTAGGGTTTTCCCCTGCATAGCAAACGCCCTACATACTCCCACATACGCCCATCATACGTGGGTGCTTCTGTGTCCCACCCTCGAGCCAGTACGCTCAGCGTACTTATAGAGTACGCCTAGCGACTAAAATGAATAGAATTCTCAAAAAGGGTTCAAAGAGACATAACACTAAATCTCGAATGTTACATTATATATATATATATATATATATATATATATATATATATATATATATATATATATATATATATATATATATAAGATGTAAATACGTAAATAAACATATAAATACGTTTATATATTATATACAAATTTTGAAGAAATCTGCAGAAAAGTGTCATTATTTTGGAAAAATTAACGATTTGGTCTCATGATCAGAACAGGTTAAAAAGGATTAAAATGAATAAATTAGTAAGTTTCTTGGGCTTTTCTATTAAAAAAAAATAAACCATCGGGACTTTTTATGTTTTAAAAAAAGGATTTTATTAAAAAAAATTCCCAAAATAATGAGAATTTCCTGTAGAAAACCATTTTGGTTTTAGTCCTTAACTTTTTTTTATCCTCGTGAAAGGTCCATATGGTTTCAATTTCTATCGTGGATGATCCCTCATTCATATAAAAAGACATTTATACCATTTTTATTATATTTTACTTTTTTCTTTAAGATTAATTTAGAATTTATATTAATACTTATATTATTATTAAATTAAAATAGACTTCGCTCGAAGATTACCATCATCATTACCCTCACCATCCATCAGGTGTTACCACCACTAACCAACACCATCAATAACCACTAGAGCCACTACAAATACCATTAAGCTCCATTCCATTCTCTTTTTTATAATTGTCTTTAGATTTTAATTCATTTTACTGATTTCATTCCTTTCACTCAGCATTTGTTTAAACAACAAATTGATACATCTTTAAGAGGTTCAAGAATAGAGAGTGCATTAGTAGCAAACCAACTCCACGTTGGATATGTGGCTTACCCATGGCTAAAAGAAATGCAACTGGGCGTCTGTAAGAAATCCCCAAAAATCAATTCATACTGATATTTTATTCCTAACCTCCTCCATCCAAAAGAAAAGCTCACATTTATTTGAAAATCGAGAAATTCCTGTGAGAGCTTGTGGAAAAAATATTGATTTGCATTGGTAAAAAATAAGATTATTATGGGTAGTGGTGGGAGGCACTGATGGTGATATGAGAATCCTAATATTGAAAAAGATAGAACAGAGACCATCAATAGAATCTCAAAGATGGGTGGAATAAAATGATCAGTCCTACCTGTAGTTGATGCACCATTTGAAGAATAATTGAACCCCATTGCCCTTTGTTCTAATCTAGATTTATTTGGAAACAAACAACCAATGTAGCATGTTTTCCCTTTTTTCTCTTGTCTCTCCCTAAAAAAGAACAAAATCTAGATTTGCTCTCAATTACTGAAGGTTTATGGAACAAGGAAATTGGATGATGTCGGACCAAAAGGAGTGACATCATTAGTAAGAGGGTAAGAGAGAAGGATAGATGGTGGTGGCGATAGTGTTGAAGAGATTGTGGGTGGCGAGAGGTCAGGGCTAGAAGAAGAAAAGGGAGAATGGATAGGAAGAAGGTGGTGTGTGAATAAATGTGGGGTGGGATTGCTATTAATTTTTTTATTTCTTTTTTTAAATAGTTTTAATTAATGAAAAATATAAAAAAAAATCAAAAGGGTATATAAGTCTTGTTATGTGGGTTGGGGACCAACCATGATAGAATTGAAACCATAAGGACTTTCCATGATACCCCAAAAAAGTGAGGGACTAAAGCCCATATTCTGGAAAACCACATGAACCATTTATGAAGATTAGTCTTAATAAAATTAAGAACAAATTAATAAGACTGTCCCAAAAATCGTGGAACTAGATTTTTCCAAAAATCCATCATTTGATTCCTCTAAGTCCTCAGCCGATCCATCCTGAAAAACATGTGTTACAATTCTCTCCCACTTAAATTAGACTTCATCCTTGAAATCGGTCCTTACAACTTAACTCTTATGTACACCAAGACCTTCTCGCGGGTTCTTCTGATCCTACTTCAGTTTCATTGGTCGACACCCCTCTCTTACCAAGGCTTGTAGATCCATCCTAAGGCCTTGACGAATGGATGCCAAGTCTATTCCTGGACGAGATTCCTAACAATCGATCTCTCAACTCTCGCAAAATTAGATCGATGCCCCACCTAGACGACCACTTTCGCAAGCATTACTGATTTAATCTTTTAGCGAAAACACACGTCTTGTCGAAGAAACGACAATTACCCCATGGTGAGAAACTAACTCCCCAACCATAATTTAAAGACTTGAAGGCCGTGCATAATAATATGAAGAACAATTTCACCCTATCAATCAACCATGCTGATCGAAAATTTATGAATTCAATTTGACCAAGATCTCACTAGCCTCACCGTCCTACTGATAAACCGAAGCCGGAACCAACGGCGACCGCTGTCACCGATAACCTTGTATATAAACGCACTAGTGAAAACCCAAATGAAAACCAATCACACACATACTAAACTGGACTATGTACCCACTCAGCTCTCACAACCCTGATTCGCTAACCACTAACAACTCTTGGGCTTACCACCGATCCGGAAACTACTAACGACTCTCAGGATTACCCCTGATCGGTTAACCACTACTGACTCTTGGGCTTACCCTCGATCAATCAACCACTACCAAAGCCACTCAGCCTAACATAGGCACACACCAAACCTATAAAACTTTATTATCCCAATCATGCCTTTGGGTCGTGACCCGGATCCACAGGTCCTAATCAAATAAGAACAGACAAGGAGATACTCATCGCAACCCTGGGCTTGAGCTCCTAACGCCCTAGGACCCTAAATCACGATGACGCCCTACGGAATACTAACACAACTGCAACTAAGACAATCTGGAAGGAATTTCATCAACTAGAAATGACCCCGATACGAAATTTAGAAGATTAAGCAATTGAGCAAAATTCTTGAACTTGAGCAATCTGGCTGAAAACTACACCATAGTACGAATTCTTCCCACTATGAAATCTCCACTTTCCCCTACTTGGAATATACAAATTATTTGAAGGAAGCATACACAAAACTGAAACTCCAAAGTGAACCAACTGAAGTACCACCCATTCCTATTCGTATGAAACAACCAGAAGTGGAGTAACATAGTCCTTTAAACCATTCTAATCAACCCTAAAACCTTCATCAAACAAGAGCATGTAGAGAGGTCAATTTTAAAGTTATGAGTCTATGTCACCCCAGCACAACAGTCTACCTAGAACCTAGTACCTCCTCAAATGAAAACTCTCACACAAGATAATAATAAATCTAAAGGAAATCTTTCAGAATAAAAAATACACATGAATGTAAAATTAGATAATTGGAAACATACCCGCAGTCTACTTGGTCGCCACGCTTGGATCCTCTCCAACACGTTGGCATGCTCTCTCTCTCTCTCTCTCTCTCTCTCTCTCTCTCTCTTCAGTCTTAGGCACCTTCGCTCTCCCGTGGTGTCTTTGGCATCTACCAAGCTAATGTTGTAAGATTCTGCACTTCACCAAATTGAGAATGGAACGATGGGCTCTGATGTGGCCCTCCAGATCATGATGAAAACAAAACCGCACACTCTACCTGCAATCCATGTCGTAATGCCTCTTCTTGCCACATTTGCGACATGCAAAAGATCTACACACTCCACCGTGAAGCTTCCCACACTTGGAACTCCTCTGCTCTTTTGCTCCAGATCTCGAGTCGGCAGACTTGGACCTCTTGGTCACTGGCTACGGTTGTATTGAAACTAGCCCTTCCTCCTTTCTCTAGGTCTCTATCTAAATCTCTCTTCTTATAATTTGACTGCAGCTTAGCCAAAGTCTAGTACTATTGAGTTGACACAAACTCATGAATCTCGGTCTTGAGTATACTCAAGTACCAAGATATCTGTACATGCTTTAAAGTAGCATAATCATGTAAAATAGGGCCCTCTCCTAAACATCTTGGTGATCTTCGCCACCAATTCTGTCGTCAACTTGAGCGACAGATACTCATGTGTCAGTAGCTCTCTTTCCACAAGTGGGACATACTCCGTACGGAACATCTCCAAAAACTACTCCCAAGTCACAACGGCTCACTCTACATGCGAAAAGGTATTGGTCTCAAACTTCAACCAATCCTTTTCTCCACAATGAATAAGGTCTAGCGCAAGCTTCACTTTCTGGTCCTCAGGACACGAACACGTATAGAAACAACCATCCATATCAAATATCCATCTATAAACGATAATCGGGTCCTTGTCCCCTCTGAACTCCGAAGGCTTTATACATCTGAACTCTAGGCACTATTTTGTCCCACCTCTCTAAGTCCTGCAACGGCGACGGATGCAGTGGCTACGGAAACAATAGCCTGCAAGACAGTAGCATCGCGCATGTCGAACTCCTCAATCAACATGGTCTTGACAGACCCAAACATCTTCAGAATCCCCCCTCGAATTGCCTCGGCCACCTCTCAACAATGATCCCACAAATCTCCTCATCACTTGGACCTGTTTAATTTGGGTTGCCAATGCCTGATCCTAAACCTCTAATAGTCACCATACGGAAAATGTACAAAAAAAGGGTCAAACATTAAGACATAGTCCTTAAACACAATATGCCTTCACCTATTAGTTCCTTAGTATCCTCAATATTCCTTCTGTTTCTCATACCGATCATGTGCTTTCAGTAGTACGGACCCATACTACCTTCCATACATATCCGTAATCGACTTATGATTCATCTCAAGGTTCTAAGTTACTACATTAGACCACTCCTAAGGGTACCAACACCCACATGCTCCTAAGATTCGCAACTAACTTCCTAGGCGCTCCTCCTAGGATTTTTCCTCAATCACGTCTCTGCACCGATGGTTGCCTTCGTGCATGCAAATTGTACACAAAATACATGATAAGATAGACTGTTGAGTAAATAACTCTACCTGAAGCCCACAACCAAACAAGGAAATTGAAATAAGGTTAAGTAAACTATTTCAAGGCTATATAATCCTAACCGTATACAACTATACAAAATACACTTAACAATTAACATAATCAAGTAGCACATAAAAAGAACAAATCCTTAGAAGTCATACAATACTTATCATATATTTCTTGAAGGAATCCTTAGTCTATCCACTAGCATGCATTCCTAACAATTCACGTATTAGCAACCGCAAATTCAAAATATATAACAAGTATGAATATTTTGGGAATCAATTTCCTATTCATGCTCCGGCTGATTGTAAATATCACATCTTCTTGTAAAAACAAGGTTGAGTCAGGGTCCATATTCACGATCTCAAACCAACAATCAAAAAAGAACATGACAAGAGACCAAGCTGATGTCTCCAACCTAACCGTTTTATTAAAATTTCTTCTTCAAAAACATTTTGTGAAAATTCTCAGATCGTAGTTTGAGTTTGGATTCACTCAAGTGTTCCTCAAAATCCCTCAAACCAGGGCTCTGATACCAAATTGTAATTTCCTATTTTCACAAACAAAATTTTCATGTTTAATTAAGGTAAAACACCATTTCATAAAACCGAGGTTAAGAAAACTCATTTGTTCCAGAATACAATTGTTTGAAAATCAAAGTAATATAATAAATGCGAATCTCCAATGTTGATGATGAATGTGTACAGTCGTGCCTTCGCCTTCCCATGATCACCACCAGTACTTGAAAAACATGTAATCCACAACTATAAATCAAAGCTTAGAGAGTTCCCCCAAAATACCACACACAGCAATACACATAAAATTTATGCACACACACAAGCCTTCATGTAACATCCCGATGTTCAGGTACTTCTAAATGTATCCCTTTAAGTTTGTTATATGAAATTTTGGTCCCTAAGTCCAAGAGAATGCGCCTTGAAGTCATAGTGGCATTCCTGTAATTTGGGCAGGAGAAGTACGCTAAGTGTACATGTGTGTACGCTGAGCGTACTAGGGCACACCCTAGTACACTGGGCGTACACTCATGTATGCGGGGCGTACTAAAGAAAGATGGAAACCCTAATTTTTAGGGTTTGAGTGGTATTTAAGCATCTTTATGGCCTCATTTCTCTTCACCTAACCAACCTCTACCCTCTCTTCATGATTTGAAACCCTAGAAGCACCTTGTGAGGACATTTCACGCATTAAAGAGTGTGTTTAAGTGATTTGAATAGGAAGGAAGAAGATCAAGCTCAACTTGGAGAAAGAAGCACCTTAGATATGATCTGGGATTTATCTTTCATTTGCAAGCCTTTCAAGGTATAAATCTTGCACCTTTGTCTCTTAATCTTGTAGATATAGTTATAGGGGTTTTATGTCATCTTTTTGGTCCCAAAAGTATCATCTTAAGCATGCCGTGTGCTAGACGTTTTGAGTTGTCCGTTCAGACCCAAGGAAGGGTCCTTAGCTGTAACATCCTGACTCCCAGGTATGAATTTCAAGAAGCTTTATACATCATTTAAGACCTACTTGACGAGTTGGAGGCCCTAACATGTTGTGTAGAAACTATTGAGGCCGCCTAGTTTATGGAGCCTACTCGATGAGTTGGAGGACCCCAACTCGATGAGTTAAGGCTGTGCATGAAAAACCTAATTTTTAGGGTTTGCACCTTATTTAAGGACCTTAAGCCCCTTCACCAACCTCCCTTACCACCTTATCGTCCAGAGAAACCCTAGTTCAAGCCATATACCTTCTTGAGTGTGTGTGAGAGCTTTGGAGAGTGATTTTGGTGTGGTTGTGAAGGAACTTGGAGCTTAAAAAGGTTGGAGCAAAGGGAGAAGCAGTAGATCCGACATCTACACAGTTTTGGCAACCATCTTGAGGTAAAAAGTTAATACCTTGACCTTTTATAGCGTAGATCTCTTCTTATGAACATATATGGTCATTTTTGGGGTATAATGGAGTCATTCTCAGATTTGGACTTGTCAACAGGAGGTGGTTTCAAATCTGGACACCTCTAGGCCTCCATGGACATAAAGTTGCTCACTTTATATAGTTTTGGCCCTCCTCCATGCCCTAAACCTCTTATTAAGCTATGTTTTGGCATTTTAATCCCTTTGATGCCTAGCATGCACGTAAAGTTAGCAACTTTACGTGGTATCTTAGTCCTAAGAGGCTAGATCTATAGTTTGGAGCCTTGGAGTCGACTGGAAAGGGCTGAACACGTTAAGACAAGAAAACTCGACGAGTTGCTTAGCTAACTCAATGATTTGGATAGGGTTTACCCGCCTTCTGGATACTGAGTAGACTAGGCGAGTGGGTGAGATGACTTGGCGAGTTGACTAGGGTTTTCTACGGTTTCTGTACACAGAAGAACTCGACGAATTGCTCGAGATTTTCACGATCTTCGGTGATATGAAGGAACTCGACGAGTTGGGTCAACATGGATTGTTGACCTTGACTGTTGACTTTAACTTTGACCGGGGTTGACCAAGTTTGACTTTTGAGGGTATTTTGGTAATTTAAGACTTGATGGAATTGGATCAATGGTTGTTGTAGGTGTTTGAGTTTGGAGCCGTGTTTGGGAGTTTGATCTTTTCAGTTCAGTTCGACATTGTGAGGAAAGTTTTGTAACATCCGGATTTTCAGGTATATTATTTTTGTGTTTCAATTTTGAGGTTTAAGGAGGGACTCGCCAAGTCGTGTCGAGTTGCCCACGTGGATTTAATGAATGGACTCGACGAGTCAGAGGACCGACTCACCGAGTAGGTCATGGGCAGAGAAAACCCTAAGTTTCTGGGGTTGGGGCCTATTTAAGGGAACTTATGACCTTAGGTGCGCCTCATACCTCCTGTGAGAAGCCCTAAATCATCATTGGAGCCATGAGAGAGTTCTAATGATGAAATCAAATAATTTGGTGGCTCTTATGGAAGGAAAAGAGCATGATTCAAGCAAGAAACGAGATGGGGGCTGTGGATCTAGCATTTCTTCGCGTGGAACTACCGTAGAAGGTATAAAATTGCATCCATTTCATCTATTTTGGTTAGATTTCATGATTGTGGGAGTTTTAGGGTTTTACTCCCCTTCTTTGTACATATGAGCTATTTGAGACATGATCTTGGGGGGGGGGGGGGGGGGAACCTCAGATTTGGACCTTGTGAAGTCCTTGAAGACTAGATACCCCAACTTTAGTTGTTCAAATGAGCATTGGTTGAGCTAAATCCTTCATGAAGGGCATGTAATGGCGTTTTGGAGCAATAGCATCATGCATGAACGTAAAGATCGAAGCTTTACGTGATTATTGATCCTTGAGATGATAGATCTATAGTTTAGAGTGATAGATCTGGTTGAAATCGTCTGAATGAGAATGAGTCTGGATAGACTCGCGGAGTCAATGAGCCAACTCGACAAGTCGGTTAGGTTTTCTCGATCAAGCTGAATCGTGTGCTTACTCGGTGAGTTTTGGGGTCAACTCGACAAGTTAAGTTGAATCTTCGTGAAACTTCGGAGAAAGTGAGTGGACTCGACAAGTCACAAGGGTGTACCGCCGAGTCGGTTCAGATCTGGACTGTGGACTCGAGTTTGACTTTGGTTGACTTTAGGGTTGGGTCAACATTGTGTGATGGAATCCATGGAGGGGTAAAATGGTCTTTTACCCACTCAAGAGTTAGACAGAGAAAGAGAATAGCCATGGGGGTGTTTGAGTATGAGTAAGTATTACTAAGAGATGTTTATCCTATGTGTTAGGCGGAAGCTAGGTTGAGATTTTCGAGTGCGAGGTTGTCACTTGGTTGCTTTCAAGGTGAGTCTTCTCACTATACATTACCTTGAATGGTATCTATGTGCAGACCGGAGGGTCTTATGTATATGTGTATGTTTGGGATTTATGTGCATTGTGTTATATGTATGCTATGTATTATATAGACCGGACCAGAGGGTCCAACGACTCATGAGGCCAGAGGGTCCTCGATCAGACCGGACCAAAGGGTCCAACGAGTTAGACCGGACCAGATGGTCCAACGAGCTACGGTACTAGAGCGTCCCGCTGAGACACATTGACCGGAGGGTCATACCGAGTTATAGCCTCGAGTGGCTTATGTGCTGTATGTGTATTTTGGGGAACTCACTAAGCTTTGTGCTTACCGTGTTATGTGATATGTGTTTCAGGTTTTTCTCAGGATCACGGGACGGCATCGGCTTGATTGTACACACCATAGAAAGAGTTATGCTTTGAGGATCCTGGACTGTGATATAAACAATTATGGAGTTGTGTCTTATAAATTAAAGAGATGTTTTTTTTGTAATATGTGTTATGAGAATTAAGAGATTTTAAATGAAAATTTGACTTGAAAATTTACGGTGTTACAAGTTGGTATCAGAGCCTTGGTTTGAGGGATTCGGATACACCTTCGGGTATGTCTGGACTCAAACTTGGGATTTGAGAACAATTTTCAAAAGAAATGAGTTTTTTTCTAAAAGAGAAAGAGTTTAAAAGAAATCGAGATGGAGCAGTGTGTACAATCAGCCAGAGCCCGAATGGTGATTTCCCAAAATACCGTTACGTATTTGTGAATACCCTTACTTAATTGTGTTATGTGTTATTATTGAGATATTAGAGATGCATGCTAGAAGATAGGCTAGGTATTTAATATCTTAGGGCTAGAAATGCCTGATTTGTGATGCCTTAGCCTAGGGTTTGTTGCTATTTGTGATGTGCTTTGAGTATGTGCGGAGTAAGAGTATTCAGCAGGAATCTTTTAGAGAGAGAGAGAGCTTTGAGTAGAGGAGTAATCTCGGAGAGATACCTAGATGAGCATTTGAGGAGCCAACTGAGGAAGTAGTTAGATACTCGTGTGGGGTAGAGTTGCTTGAGTTCGGTGACATCTTTGAGTGTGTATAGAGTAAGTGGAGTTGTAACCTAGAGTGGTTTTACGTTCTAGTGGAGATGATTCGATTCCCGAATGTTGCTTGCTTCGTGCTTTGTGGAACTCTTGATGATGGGAGTCAGCTACTAAGTGAATATGATGATATTCAGGAGGTAGACGACTGGCATCATAAGGAGTTCTTCAACAGCTAATGGCAGAGAGGTGTGAGAAGTTAGGAAGAGCCTGGGGAGTGACCTTTGTCAGATGAGTAGGATGATAGAGGAGAGTAATCACAAGAGAGCGTCCAATATGACGAGATTAATGGTTGAGGAGGTTGAGCAGCTACTTAGGAAATCTGGGATGATCCGTGTGGAAAGTATGGATAGATGTGGCAGGTAGTATGGGCCCGTACTATTGAAACCATAGGACCCATACTTGAAACAAGGAAAATTCCAGAGGTTCTAGGTAGCAAATTGGAAGGTAATCACGTGGTTCGGGTACCATGATTCATGGCGGTTAGTGCTCTTGTTTTTACCAGTTATTTTGTTGTTATTAATTGGATTGAGATCAGATATGATAGAGGGTGGGGCCAGAGGGCCATGACGAGTGAGTTTCAATGGAGCATACCTGGAGAAGGAAATCGAGTTAGTATCCGAGATATTTCTGTGAGATGTCAGTTGGAGTCGCGAGACTCAGGGATGAGTGGAGATGATGCTTACTGGAGGATCTCGGTCAGATTTGAGCAATCGATGGACAGTTGAGTTGTTACTTTCTGTGGCAAGAGTTGCGTTGTTCTTGTTCCTAGGAAAAGTGAAGGAGCTATCGAGATTCCGGTTTCAGATTTTGGAGGTAGGCCCCGTAGGGCAGCATTGATGGTGACCCTTTTCATCAGAGTATTTGGGTAGTTTATCTGTTGTAAGATATTTTCTTATACCATGGAGTCATTGGTGGAGGCTGAAATGGAAGAGACCCAGGAAGGTGCCTTTTGAGGATGGCATGCATTTAGCAGCGGTTTCAGGTAGTAAGAGGAATGTATCAGGGCGGTGGCCTTTGTTGTTAGGATTATGCATCGATTATGAGAGTGGGGCCTTGTGCCTTGATGATGATTCCCGTGTTGGGAGGTGGTTTGATGAGTCAGAGATGAGGTGTGTGATAATGCATTATTTCCAAGCTGAGGGTCAGGATTAATTCGGAACAGTGAGGTATCCAGCGGTGTGTTAGCCTCAGACTTTGAGACGACCAGAGGCAGTCAAGTTAGGAGGATTCTGAGATTCTTGTATGAGCTATGGGATATTTGGAGACGCTTAGTTTCCACCAGGAAGATCATGGAATGATTATGTGGTACATTCCAAGAGTCAAGGGAGATGTACCGGGAGAAAACAGTTTGTGGAATAGACTGTTGGTATGCCAATTGGTGATGGTTTGAACCCTGAGTGGGAGAGGACTGGTGTTCTAGTGAGAAGATCAGCGATCCGTTCAAGTGTGTTTAGAGAACTGGTTATGGGGATCTGCGGTACGGATAAATGAGACCTGGGTTATTGGTAGATGAGGCGAGGTGCGAGACAGGAAGAATTTTGAGTATGTGTTTAAGGAATGATGTGTGTATCTGCGGCAGGTGTCCGTTAGTCAGAGAATTCGTTGTGGCTAGGGATTTTCGGGTTTGTGAAAGTCGAATTTGAGGCGGTTAGGTCACTGAGTTCAGAGAGCAATAACAGAGGTTTGCGGGTATATGTATAGAATGTGATCTATACTCCAAGAGAGGTGACAGTTGATTTGTCAATCAATTTCAGAGTCGGTCTAAGTAATTTCATATGAGTAGTGATTAGTAGAGGATTGAGCTTCGGGTTTCATCGACGAGTTTTGAGTCAGTGAAGATGCCTCTGTGTTCAATTAGGAAGAGAATACTCTGAGGTTACAAGTGGTGCAAGAGGAAGATTGGTTGCGAGATTCCGATGAAGCAATGCGGTATCTGAGTATGATGCTGTGAGTATGAGATCAATGATAGAGACAAGGCATTGTGAATTTTTGTGATGGTATTCTGAGATATCCGAGTTTGATGTCCTAGATTCGAATTATTTTGAGTTTTGAGTTAAGAGATGGCAAGTGGTGTAGCAAGTATCTATGGTTCCGGTGGGATCCCTTTCGCTAATTGACATCAAGCTAGATTAGTTAAGTGTAAGTCCCCAAATCTGCTTGTGTATCAATCAGATTCGTTTGATGGTGCGGAATCCCAATCAATTGGATGGTGTCAGATAAAAATAGAAGAGAAGGAGAAGAAGAATAACTTGAATCTATGATGTATTAAAAGATAGGAATGATGAACAATACACATAGTTCACACACACTATTCTCTCTTGTTTCTCTCACACCTTAGAATACACACACTTAAGCTCGTTGGTTATGTCCCTCACATGCACTCCTCACCATATATATATATATATATATATATATATATATATATATATATATATATATATGGACCTATGGCCAAGCCCAAAATACAAATAATCCAATGCTAGACCGAAAACACATGGGTTTTCGGTCCAAGCTACAATTAAACCTATACTATTTTTAGCCCAAATAATTAAAAAAAAATAAATGCTTAGAAAAGCAAAGTATAAACCATATTTTTGACCCAACAATATCCCCCTTGGTTTATAGTTTTCTTTTCTAATTGACCCAACAAGCTCCCCCTAGAAAGTATCTGGCACTTCTTGTCAATCTTCATTGGGATCTTGGCTTCGGCTATTATCTTAAAATTCTTCACAACGTCAAGATGATCTTGATGAATCTTCAATGAATGACTTCATCTGGAGCAGTTGGGATTTTCTTCAAGATTTGACATTGAACGCACATTGGGTGAAGAGGCTTGATGTACTAATTCTTGAAAGATAACACTTTCAGCTGGAGAATCTTCAGAGAGAACTAACAGAGAGAAATAATCTTCTGGATCACTTCAGCAGGTACAAAGATAACAGTAGATTGATTGAGGAGGTTTCAATGCAATCCGTCACATAATCTTCAATTATAGCTTCACCATGCTTCTGGGGTTGAAAGATTGAATGTCGAAAGAATAATCTTCATTTCTTGCTCCTTCGAATGAGAATTCTTCGATAATCACGGATAAAGTCTTGGCTCAGAAAATCTTCGATACAGTTTCCATGAGTCTCATCTACATCTGAATTCATTTTTTCAAGATGAAAGAAAACTAAAAGAAAACTTAGCACACAATATTTTTGGATTTTTTTATATTTTATGGAAAAATAAAAACAGAAACAAAAATATTTTTGGATTTTTGATTTCTCTGAACAAGAAATAAAACGGAATATAACACTATTTTTGGATTTTTAATTTTCTGATTTTTGTTTGATTTTTGAATTTTTCTGATTTTTTTGTTTGATATTTGATTTTTTTAATTCTCCCCCCAAATTTGTGCATTGAGGAAAACTATGAACAAATTTAACAAAAACAAAAATATTTGGGATCAAAGTTGTGAGACAGCCTTAACTTGTTTATCAGTTACTTCACCTTTATGAATAGATCTGGTCAATTGCTGGTATTGTGGTCCACTTAAACACGAAGAATATTGACAAACTTTTCTAAATAAACTATTTAGATGATGACGACCATGGGTATTGTTGTCCACTTAAATTAAGCAGCGAGATCTACAGACAACCTCTAAATGGTTCAATTTTAGTTGCACTAGAACGTGTTCCCCATTTCCCGATATACCCTGGTTATCAAGAACTTCCTAAGGACTTCTTACTTTAGGTGAGTAAACAATTATTAAAGAGGAAGTTAGATTTAGAAATAGGTGCATATGTTGTGTCCCAGGTCTGATATATTTCAATAACGTAGAGGCAACAACATATGGCTAACAGAGATAGAGGGATTGAGAGGTAGAATGGTGCATATGCTGTGTTCCAGGTCAGATATGTTTCAATCACGCAGAGGAGACAACATATGTCTAATAGATAGAAAGAATTTAACAGATAAGGAGGTGCGTAGAATTAGAGTTGGATATGTTACATTCCAGGTCAGATCTCTTCTAATCACACAGAGGAAGCAACATATGACTGGCATATAGAAAGCAAGAAAATAATTTCTACAGACCTACTTTATCAGAACCCCCCCCCCCCCCCAATCGCCCTATCAGAACCAGAATTAAGGACATAAGTCCGTACATCAAAGAAAAGTTGAACCACTATTCTAGATGCGTATTAATTTAGTGTATCTGGTGGGTTCCCGTGTTTATCTCTCTGCTCAATCTACCCGAGCGTCGTATGGTCAGTCCAAACAATTCTATCTAAATCCACACTGTCAAATCCTTCGTTCCTACCAGCACATTGAACATAGAGTCTAGACAATTCAGATTCAGTCCTTTACACAAGTTTTAGACTGCCCGTTATCACATTCTTGATATCACTTCCCAAACAATACCTACTAAAGAAAAACTATAAAATATTGTCTTTAAAACGAATCAGAGTAAGATAAACTCAGGAGTATAGAGAAGAAAACGCAAACCGTAATTCACCAATTGAATTTGCATCCAAAAGGTCTGAGAATAACACGCATAATCTCATAACAGATCCGAAAATTCTTCATGTCATTAAGCACTAACCCCATTTATGATCTCTTCCTTTCCTCCTTTCCCGTAAAAGGACACATACTCTCAAACAAAGGTCTGAATGTTGTACAGCCGAGAGATGCCTCCTATCATGTGCCAGGAACAGCTACTACCAATAAACCGAAGTCTGATGATATGCCTCCATAGCTGTTCCGACATAGAGCGGGATCAATTGTTCTTTGGAACCCAGTCCATTTTGAAACTGGGTTGACCTTTTTCATCCATGCACGATACTCTCTCCCATGACATATCATCGTTATCACAAACAGAAGATGTAGAAACGTTAGAGTCATTAGGTGATTTGGGAGACTGAACCTTTGGTACCCATTTGTAGTTGGGTTTAACCCATTTCTTGTTCGATCCGAATGGTGCCTCGATACTTGATTTTGAACTCGAAGTCGACTTCTGAAATGATTTTGATTTTGGCTTCACGGGAGTATTTCTTGGATTTTGCTTCTTGGCCGGCATTCCCTTCTTGCCTTTGGGATTCAGATTCTTAGCCTTGTGGGTTTGATTCTTGGCCTTCTGCGGGTTCCAGTCACCATTGTCTGAACGTGACCTTGAGGGGTTTCTTTTAGAAAATCTCCCTCTTGGCGCGTTCTGCCAGCCTTGTGCATAGTACGGAATGTATGCGCGATTAGGACAATTTCTGGAAATGTGTCTAGATGTTCCACAGTGAAAACAAGTTTTTTTCTTCACTGTGAAGTTGTTTCTTCCTGCCCCTGGTGGCGTATCCTTGCCTTGTTTCTGGTTGTTCCTATAAGCACAATTACAGCAGGCACTCTGTTTAGCATGAATTGGTGGCCTGTATTTACCAACAGCAGGTTGATCAGAAGCAGCCGAGTTCGAAGCAACAGATTTAGAGTTCAAAGAGATGTTGGTTTGTTTAATGGTGCTCTCCTTGTTCTCATCATCTGCTACTTTACCTGCACATGTAACACAAACATTAGAAATGTTCACCTCAACCTTTTCTGGCACAACCACAACAGGTTTCCCATATTGAAGATGTGCATCCCTATCAATTTCTTCCTGTGTCATAGGGATGGATATATAGTTATGATTGAAAGGGGGAGGAACAATATCATACCCTAGACCCTTGTTTTGGTTATCTTTGAATTTTAATTGATTTTAAAATAAGGACTCGACTGTCTTACTTGACGCAGTATAATTTTTGAAACTAACATCTGTTTTTCCACACGTAATTTTCAAAGCTCAAGTTCTTCAGTTACAGCAGCAAGTTTTTTCTTAATGTGATCGCAATTTTCACATTTGTTGCTATATTCTCCTTGAAGTTTTCGGAAATCCTTAGTTTTGGCCTCTAGTTGTGTTTTTAAGGGTTTTTGACCTTTCCTTAGAGTATAGCCTTCGTATTTTAGGTCTTCATTTTCCCTTTTTAGCAAATCAATTTGTTCGCGAAGAAATTTAATCGTAGCTTCACAAGATGGAGTACATGAAACTTCATTTACCGGAATGGATGACGAACTCATTTTAAAAAAATATACCCTTTGACTAAAAACTCAAAAGTCAATCTTAAAAGTCAAATTTAAAAAGTAAAACTCAAAAGTCAAAGTTGAAAAGTCAAAATTGAAAGTCAAACCGAAAAGCTAAATTTGAAAATTTAAAAGTTAAACGAAAAAGTCAATGTTTAAAGTCAAATGTCAAACTTAAAAGTCAAAGTCAAAATTTTAAAGTAAAAAGTCAAAAATAAAAGTTAGAATTTAAATACTAAAATTTATGGAAGAAAATGGATTTTTAAAAATAAAATTTTGAATTTTTTTTTTGAGTTAAAAATGTCAAAATTCGAAAGTTGGAACCAAGAGGAGGTGTTTTGAATTAAATTTTGAGGGATTGTCACAAAGGATCGGCTAGCCGAGTTGGGTAAGGCGTGGGGTTGACGAACTAGAGGTCCCGGGTTCGATCCCAGGCACCCTCCAATTCTGCTTTCCCTTTTTTTTATATGAAGCTGATGCGAGGACGAAGGTGCGAAGCCGGAAACGCTGCTGAGACGTGGACCGAAAGCTCGGATCGGAAACCTCGGACCGAACACGTGACTTCGGACCGAAAACTCCGGCCGAGAACTCCGACCGAAAACTCCTCGAAAATCGCTGGTTACGACGAAAAACAGCGTTTTTTGCTCCTTTTTGCTCCAAAACTCGATCAAAAACTCGTTTTTATGAAAAACACGAAAAACAAACCCACCTTATTTTGCCAAGATCTATCCAAAAACGCAAAAATCTCTTCAAAATAAGATCAAATAAGCCCCATATCTGAAAAAATTGATTGATACAATCAAGCTCTGATACCACTTGTAAGTCCCCAAATCTGCTTGTGTATCAATGAGATCCGTTTGATGGTGCATAATCCCAATCAATTGGATGATTTCAGATCAAAATAGAAGAGAAGGAGAAGAATAATAACTTGAATCTATGATTTATTCAAAGATATGAATGATGAACAATACACATAGTTCACACACACTGTTCTCTCTTGTTTCTCTCACACCTTAGAATACACACACTTAAGCTCCTTGGTTATGTCCCTCATATGCACTCCTCACCATATATATATATATATATATATATACATATATATATATATATATATATATATATATATATATATATATATGGACCTAAGTCCAAGCCCAAAATACAAATAATCCAATGCTAGACCGAAAAGACATGGGTTTTCGGTCCAAGCTACAATTACACCTATACTATTTTTGGCCCAAATAATTAAAACAATAAATGCTTAGAAAAGTAAAGTATAAACCATATTTTTGACCCAACAGCACTATATCTTGGAGCTTGAACATGAGATACATCACATTAAAAAAATATACATATGATGAAAACGCCTCATGAGCTACATGAGTTTAGACACAAAAATACTTCCAATATATTTTAAAACTCTTTTCTTTACCTTCCAAAATTTTACACATAATTCTTTACTATTCTTTCAAAAGATTTTACAAATCTTTTACTATATTTAAAAGCCTTTACCAACACTTTACTATACTTTCAAAATCCTTTATCAAAACATTAATTTTTACGTTCAAAGTCATGCACGTATATGTATGCAACATGTATGAAATGCATGATCTATTTCTATTGCTAAATTAGGTATGACACCCCATAGGTCGGGTTCATCCCCGACATCTTCAATATAGTATTTAATTATCTCAGACCGATTCTTTACCAACTATCACATTATAGTGATGCTCCAAGTTTGGACTTAATTACAAGAAACGAATTAACTTACATTGACATCGTGCTAATAAACATCTACATCGCGAATAAGAGGTACAATCCCAGACAGAGTCTTCCTATCTCGTTATGGGGGCATGCATAAACCTCATTTGACACATATGCAACTACATTTAATGTATGCATGCTTACTATGATTCTCTATATTATCTAACTATGTATTGTCATGTTATGCACATGCTTGAGCAAACATACAAAAATGAAATACATATACTTCACTATATATATATATATATATATATATATATATATATATATATGTATGTATATATATAACTTTCATGAACATACGTTAATACTTTCTAGAATTTATAGGTATAAATTATAACATTTCTATAGAAAGAACATAATATTACATACAATACTTTAAGCCATAAACACATAATTTGCCATGTACCCCCATAGTGGAAAAAAGTTCATAACACCCGTTTTCCACGATGAATCGACTAAGGACTTAGAGAGAAAAATCTAGAGCCACAACATGGCATGCCAAATGCATGAAACGTGCATATGATAACCGCCACAACATGGCAAGAGGAATGTCGCGACGTGGCATCTGATGCAACCCAAGTCCGTGATCTTTTAGGGTTTCATCAATATTTAAGCACCTAATCTCAAGGATTTGGGCATCCTCTTCAGCCTCTAATCCTTAACACGAAACCATAGGCTCCGTGGATGTTTAAGAGCTTATTTGCTTGATTGAATACCTTATTCTTGGATTTTGGTGGAGCTTGAGGAAGGAGAAAGAACATTTGGTAAGGGACTAGCATGGAATCATCATCTCCTTCAGATTTTTGAGTTGTTGTAGGTATAAAGCTCTCATATTGACCTTTGTTCTTATTGATGGAAGTTTAGGTTCATTTTTGTATGATTTTGGTCCATTACTTGGATGCTCTTGGAGTTTGAAGAAATCCAGAGCTTGTGATGGATTTCTAAGGTTTTTAGTCTTTTGATGAATAAGAAAAAGAGCCATGTTTGGAGTACCTTGTGTCCATGCTCAAGTGATAACCTCGTTAAGGAATTATTGGACACAAAATTATAGATAAAGTTGGAAACTTTATCCACTAAGTCATTGAAATAGACTAGATCAGAAGTTATGGGTTTACATTTGTAAGGATTAAGCACTTAATTAAGAGTACAACATTTTGACAGGATCCACGAGGTGGAAAAGGGATTGCCACGACGTGTAAGGTTCCGTATGTCGACTGTTTTGTCGTGACATGCCCATGTGGTGAACGTTGAATTGGCTGACCGTTGAATTTGTTAACCATTGACCGTTGACTTTTGACCAGTTTGACTTTGGGTCAAACTTAAAGGACATGGGTTATTTATTAAAGATCTATCTTGTTTGGTACTATTCGGTTCGTGGGGGCGATCGGTGCAGGAAGTAAGGGCGTTGTTGTGTTTCCTTATGTCTTCGATTCAGGTGAGGTTCCTCACTATAATATGTGTTGTAGTATATATCCTTGTATGTTAGGATATAGGAGTAGTGGTAAGTTGGTTAGAGTACCATGGGTGGGTGATCATCTAGTTGAGTGCCCTAGGGGTTGTATATTGGATTAAGATGTCTAAGCCAATAACTAAATTAGTATATTCTTGTAGTTAGAAGCAAAGTCCTTTTTGGGTTGCCTTCATAACTAGAACTAAGTTAGAATAATATTTCGAGAGAGAGGTATATATTTATTAGTTTATTATATGATTAAAAAATTGTAATAAATGACATGTTAATATATTTTGATTAATATATAAATTGGAAATAGATAATTATTTTTTGTTAATTTATTATGAGATTAATAAATTAATACGAGATCAATTGTTAAATAATTGACTCATTAATTTATGCAATTAATAAATTAATGTGAAATCAGTTAGAATTAATTAATTATTAATCACAATCAATCTGTAATTAATTCAGAATTAATTAAAGGTCTAAGAGTTGAATTGTAATTGTTCATAATTAAGTAAAAAATGAGGATTCTAGAACCCATATAGGCGATGAATGAAAATTAGGAAGGATTATAGGGTTTCTGGAATATTTCGAATGTTGATAAGGATACCGTATTTGAATAGATAAAATAGTATTATCTTATTATCAAATATAGGGTTTTTCTTGTGACATCCACACTATAAATAGGACCCCCAAGATTTGGAATTTTCGTTCATACTCTTCCGAAGGGGTTACTCTAGCCGAAATCTCCTCTCTATTTCTAGTTCTAGGGTTTGGGTGTGAGCCATTAGAGGCAGCATCCTTTTGGTGCTGAGCTTTCCAAGACCTACGCTACAAGGAGATTGGAGTGCTTTGTTTACTACAAAAAATCAAAGTTATGTAACCCTAATCCCATGATTTCGATTATATTAGGGTTTATGTTAGTTTTGTTGTTCATTGTATGTGCCTTCAAAGTGTTATGACATAGACCATTTATAGGATGCATGTACCTTCTTAATTGTTAAGTGTTTTCGCATTGTACATGATTTTGTATTCTATAAAACCCATCATTGTATGCAATCATGTAGGATAGCCTGAGAACTCTTGATCTAGGCTTTCTTGCCTGTTCCTTGTTTGGTTATGGATCTAGAGTGGGATTACTTGTTTGATTGTCTATCTCACCTCTGATTACATATAGTTATGCATTCATTAGTAATCTGCCAGTAGTGACGTGGAGTAATGTATGAGTCTTGATATATTGTAGTAAGTTGTAAGACATGTAGACAAGTGTGGAAAGTTACATGTATCTATGTTCTTGTTTGATTGTTTGTTTGGTTTATATGTCGACATGTTAGGTGGTGAGTTGAGGCAGTCATGCTTAATGTGGTAGGCCAAGATACCCAGGTGGGCCAGCGGTGTGTTGTAGGCCGGGTGTGGACCAACCGTACACTGTAGGCACAAGAGGGGGACCAGTCATGGACTGGAGACCCATGTGAGTGATCAACGTGTCATGCAAGCCTCGCGAGGTGGTCAAGTCAAACTGAAGTGTAACATCCATAAAATTCATGAAAAATTTACACTTTTAAAACCAACCTACAAATCATCATTGTTTACAATTTTGTTTTCAAAACATGTTTAATATCAAAGTTTTCCCAAAATCATAAATCAAAACACGATGAGGTGCACGATCATGCCTTCGTCTTCCCGCAATCATCTGAAGTACCTGAAACATAACATAAAACTGTAAGCCAATGCTTAGTAAGCTTTCCCCCAATGTACCAACACACAAAACATATAATAATAAAAAACAACATAAATACATAGCCTTCAGCATGAACGGACCGCCATATAGGCCTTCAGCCTATTTGGACAGCTCTCTAAGCCTTCGGCTTGACTGGACCGCCTCGCAAGGCCTACAATCTATCTGGTCCACCCTGGGCGTCTTGGCCAACCAACCATGACATGTCGACATAGGCATAACTAATAAAAATTTAACCATACATCAAACAAACATGCAGATTCACAAATCACAACCGCATGCTAACATCCTATCTACCAGGATACAAATCTAGCGGATCACTACAGTACAAAATCATACGATAAACCAAGATAACAATCCAAAGGGTCGGCCTTGGTGCCTTCTACCCGTAAGTATAGTGAGGAAAACTCACCTCGCAAGCTAAACATAACTGATAAGGTCTGACTGCGAATCTCAGCTCTCTAACCGATAACTAATTCCATCAAAATCCCAAAATAACCTCAAGGTCAAACTTGGTCAAAGTTGATCAAAGTCAAATTCAAAGTCCACTGGTCAAACCCACTAAGCCAAATGAGTCAACCCCCGAGTCAACTCAACCGAGTCACTCACAAAGCTGAGCCATGCGAGTACGCGGGAAATACCCCAGAGGTAAACTTAGCGTACACGAAGCCTTGCATTGACCACCATCAGGGTGGTTGACTGAGTACGCGGGGCGTACTTTTACTTACGCGGTGCGCAACCTCGCAACCCCAAATCTTCATTAAGTGCTTAATGGCTTAAGCACTCAAGCCCATATTTTAGATCCACGACTAAAACACACCCTAGAGTCATAAAGTTTCCAACTTTATGACTTTACACACCTAATAAGAGCTTAACAAAAGATCTTAATCCATTAAGACCTCCTACAAGATGCATGGAGCAAAACTAACCAAAGGGACTTCATTTTTATTGCTTCTAACATCCATAAAATTCATAAAAATTTAAAACTTTTTCAACCATCCGAAAATCATTACTTATTACAAAATGTTTTCAAAATAGTTTCATATCAAAGTATCCTAGAAATCAAAATCGTAAATGTGAGGAGGTGCACAATCAAGCCTTCGCCTTTCCGCGATCATCCAAAGTACTTGAAACAAAATCCAAAATTGTAAGTCCGAAGCTTAGTGAGTTCCTCCAAAATACCGATACATAATGAATAGCACACATAATAACAACATGTAATGGGTCCACAACTTCCCAGACTGGATTACCCCCGAGCCCACAGTATGAGTTTGGCTTGCCTTACAGGCCCACAACTCACATCTGGCTTGTTCCCGAGCCCACAACATAAGTCTAGCTTACTCTCAAGCCCACAACCTATGACTGGCTTGCCCCTTCAGTCATGAGATTGGAATATAAATGACCGTCCGTCAGTGAGAGTCTGGAATGCTCCCCCGACCCTCATCTTGCATCTGAAATGCTTAGGAGTCCTCAGTATGAGTCTGACATGCCCTCCCTGACCCTCAGCTCATATCTGGCATACTCCAGGGTTTGTTGGTTACCACAAGGAGCAATACAACCTCAACGCTACCCACATAACATGTCAACATGTAACAGCTAAAAACACATACAAATAGTTAGACAATATCACAGGTAGTCCTACAGATCTACCAGACTAGCATTGCAAACTAGAATGCATAATTAACTCATACTCAGCATATCAACAACTACTAGGATATCAGATCCAATGGGCCAGCCTTGGTGCCTTCTACCCTTAAGTACAGTGAGGAAAAATTGTAACACCGTAAATTTTCAAGTAAAATTTTCATTTAAAATCTCTCAGTTATCATAACACATATTACAAAAAAACATCTCTTTAATTTATAAGACACAACTCCATAATTGTTTATATCATAGTCTAGGATCCTCAAAGCATAACTCTTTCTCAGGTGTGTACAATCAAGCCGGTGCCGTCCCGTGATCCTGAGAAAAACCCGAAATACATATCACATAACACGGTAAGCACAAAGCTTAGCGAGTTCCCCAAAATACACATACAGCACATAAGCCACTTGAGGATATAACTCGGTATGACCCTCTAGTCAATGTGTCTCAGCAGGACTCTCCAGTCTCGTAGCTCGTTGGACCTTCCGGTCCGGTCTAGATCGTTGGACCCTTCGGTTCGGTCTGATCGAGGACCTTATGGCCTCATGATTCGTTGGACCCTCTGGTCCGGTCTATATAATACATAACATACATATAACACAACGCACATAAATCCCAAACATACACATACACATAAAACCCTCCGGTCTGCACATAGATACCATTCAAGGTAATGTATAGTGAGAAGACTCACCTTGAAAGCAAACAAGTGACAGATTAGCACTTGGAAATCTCGACCTAGCTTCCGCCTAACACATAGGATAAACATCTCTTAGCAATACTTACTCATACTCAAACACACCCATGGCTATTCTCTTTCTCTATCTAACTCTTGAAGTGGGTAAAAGAACATTTTACCCCTCCATGGCTTCCATCACACATGGTTGACCCAACCCTAAAGTCAACCAAAGTCAAACTCGAGTCCACAGTCCAGATCTGACCCGACTCGGCGAGTGCACCCTTGTGACTCGTCGAGTCCACTCACTTTCTCCGAAGTTTCACGAAGATTCAACTTAACTCGTCGAGTTGACCCCAAAACTCACCGAGTAAGCACACGATTCAGCTCCATCGAGAAAACCCTAACCGACTTGTCGAGTTGGCTCATTGACTCGGCGAGTCTATCCAGACTCATTCTCATTCAGACAATTTCAACCAGATCTATCACTCTAAACTATAGATCTATCATCTCAAGGCTCAATAATCACGTAAAGCTTCGATCTTTACGTTCATGCATGATGCTATTGCTCCAAAACGCCATTACATGCCCTTCATGAAGTATTTAGCTCAATCAACCCTCATTTGGACAACTAAAGCTGGGGTATCTAGTCTTCAAGGACCTCACAAGGTCCGGATCTGAGGTCCCCCCCCCCCGATCATGTCTCAAATAGCTCATAGGTACAAAGAAAGGGAGTAAAACCCTAAAACTCCCAAAATCATGAAATGTAACCAAAATAGATGAAAAGGATGCAAGTTTATACCTTCTAGAGCAGTTCCACGCGAAGAAATGCTAGATCCACAGCCCCCATCTCGTTTCTTGCTTGAATCATGCTCTTATCCTTCGATAAGAGCCACCAAATTACTTGATTTCATCATAAGAACTCTCCCATGGCTCCAATGGCGATTTAAGGCTTCTCACAGGAGGTATGAGGCGCACCTAAGGTCATAAGTTCCCTTAAATAGGCCCCAACCCCGAAAACTTAGGGTTTTCTCTGCCCCGGACCTACTTGGCGAGTCAGTCCTCTGACTCGCCGAGTCCACTCATTAAATCCACGTGGGCAACTCGACACGACTCGGCGAGTCCCTCCTTAAACCTCAAAATTGAAACACAAAAATAATGTACCTGAAAATCCAGATGTTACAAATCTCACCACTTAATTTGATTTCGCCCTCGAAATCGCTTTAGCATCACACAGCTCAAAACCCAGAAGTTCGGGAAGCACTACTTCATACCACACAACTATCATCCTTCAATGGTACTTGGTCTCAAGCTCTCAAACCCCGAAAAGGACAGACTCGACTACCGCTACGATACTTCTTCTGGCTCCCTAAATCCGGAGACTCTAGTGTTCTGTCACACTACCAAACTGCCCCTCTGATTCTCTAATCGGTCCCGGTCGAACTCTAGAGGGATGAAAAGGTCACAACCCATTAAGGACCCACTGCCTGAACAGCTGTCAAAACCCTTCTGAAGGAATGATCCTTGAAAATCTGACCTCAAACACAAGAAAAGACCATGCTCGCTTGGAAGTATACTCTGACATCCAAAGACATAGCTTCCTCCCCTAATCTCCCTTCCAACACCGAGCATCAGGTCAACTTCCGACCTAAAAGATGAACCTCCAAAGGTTATTCACTGCAAACCAAAACGTCTCACCGACTTCCTTCTCATGATCGCTTTCTCGACTCATCGCGACACACAAGCCGCGAAATTCGCTTTACCCTAAGCGAATGCTACAACTCATCTAAAATCGTCTCACCTTCGACCTTTGTCATCTATCATCCCCTGATTCCCTGCATCTCGCAGTACTTCTTATATCAATGAAACAGATCCACTCCGACATAAGATATCAGATGGAGATCAATATTCCTCAAAATGAAACCCACCTATGAATCCAAAACCTCATCTCACCTATTCAATTACACTAATGGATCCAGACTCGAGCTCGATATTCTGATTCAACGTTAGAATTAGAACTACTCATTCCAATTTGTTTCTCATTCATGATGCACAATTCGTGGTTATGCACACATCATCCCTCCAATTTCTTCAGATTACGATAATCCACACCTTCGCTTGGTCTATGACGACTCCCGACCATTAGGGAGACCCTAGTCTCTTCATGGCCTAACCAAAAAAAATTCCCACAAACTCAAAGATAAGGCTACTCAAGCCTAGGAACTCTTCTGCCCCATATTCTGACTAACGAATACTACAGTTCCCCACGGAACAACATTTACTCTTATTGACTGATGAGTGCTACGTCCTCCCCCGTAGTCTTGCGATACTCTCTGATTTGTGACTGCTACGGCTCCCCGCAGTATCACACACACACACACACACACTCTCTCTCTAACTAGTGAATACTACGGCTCCCCGTAGTATCACGACACTCTCTCACTGACTAGTGAATACCACGGCTACCCGCAGCGTCACAGTCTTTTCCTACTACCCAGTGAATACTACGGATCCCCGTAGTATCACGATACTCTATTTCGCTGAATCATAGATGCTATGGCTCCCCGTAGCCTTACAACACTTTTCTCGCTCATTGACTCACCATAGGCTCATTCCACGGTTCCTCCTGATAATCCCAAGTGAACACTCCCACCCGGATTCGCTTGCTCTCTTATCACCTCATAACCTCATCATGAAGCATCACCCTACTGAGTTCACCAACTCATGCTCCGCAGCTCAACATAGATATGTGCTATACACCCATCCAAAAATAAGCATCACTACTCCTGACAGCAACCTACCATAACAAAACTCCCTTTCTCGCTGCAATTCCCACTCTTAATGTAGGGTCAATTAGAAAAGAAAGCTATAAACCAAGGGGGAGATTGTTGGGTCATAAATATAGTTTATACTTTGCTTTTCTAAGCATTTATTGTTTTAATTATTTGGGCCAAAAATAGTATAGGTTTAATTGTATCTTGGACCGAAAACCCATGTGTTTTCGGTCTAGCATTGGATTATTTGTAATTTGGGCTTGGCCTTAGGTCCATATATATATATATATATATATATATATATATATATATATATATATATATATATATAGGGTGAGGAGTGCATGTGAAGGA
Organism: Lactuca serriola; assembly: GCF_051521515.1. Classification (NCBI taxonomy): domain Eukaryota; kingdom Viridiplantae; phylum Streptophyta; class Magnoliopsida; order Asterales; family Asteraceae; genus Lactuca; species Lactuca serriola. The sequence continues at coordinate 160,917,756 of NC_136409.1, forward strand.
CATAACCAAGGAGCTTAAGTGTGTGTATTCTAAGGTGTGAGAGAAACAAGAGAAAAGAGTGTGTGTGAACTATATGTATTGTTCATCATTCCTATCTTTGAATACATCATAGATTCAAGTTATTCTTCTTCTCCTTCTCTTCTATTTTGATCTGACATCATCCAATTGATTGGGATTCCGCACCATCAAACAGATCTGATTGATACACAAGCAGATTTGGGGACTTACAAGTGGTATCAGAGCTCAAACCGGTGTCAATCAAGTGTGTTTATTCAGTTTTCTGCTTCATAGTCGTGTTCTTCACGTTCCCGGTCTCTTGAAGCTTGTTTTTGCTCGAGTTTTGAAGATCAGATCACAGTTTTCATTGTATGGAATAGATATCTGCTTGGATTTCAACTTTCAGTTGAATTCTTATTGTTTTCAGTTTGATCTTCATCAACCGAAAATGTATCTTCAATTGATTTCTGCTCATATCTAAGCAGTTTGGAAGTTGTGTTTGAGATTTCAAGTGTGTGGAAATCAAAATCGAATCGAAAATTTGAGTTTTTCATTGAAAACTGTTAGTTTTCGGTTCAATCTTCAAAAACCAAAAACTGTTCTTCAACCGAAAACCTTTCAATCTTCAGAAACCGAAAATTGTTCTTCAACCGAAAACCTTTGAATCTTCAGAAACTGAAAACTGTTCTTCAACCGGAAACCTTTGAATCTTCAGAAACCAAAAACTATTCTTCAACCGAAATCTCTTGAATCTTCAGAAACCGAAAACCCCCTTTATCATAATAACTGAAAACCCTTGATCCCTCATAAACCGAAAACCCTTATCATTCAGAAACCGAAAACCTATTTACTTGATCCTTTTATTTGATTTTCAAGTTATTTTTATTTGATTTTCAAGTTATTCTTTTTAATTTCAAAAACAAATCAACAAAAACAACAAAAATCAAAAACAAAAAAATGGAATGTCAAAGCATGTCAGCTCACCATGAATTGGATGCGATTATGGGAACCACTTCTCGAATTCCACGACTGTTATATGCGGAAGGATTTCCATAATGGAAATATCGGATTGAGACGTACATCAAAATGAAGGATTTCAAAATATGGCGAAGCATTCTTAGAGGTCCAATCCGCATTACAACTACATTGGAAGATGGAACCATAATTGATAAGCAAGTTGAGAACTACACTGATGAGATTTTGAGAGAGTCGAGGAGCAGTAAAAGGCTCTTGCTACACTTACCAAGACATTATCTCCGGAAATCGCTCAAGGTTTCCGTGAGTATACATCAGCAAAGGCCTTATGGGAAGCACTGATAGAAGTCTATGAAGGCAACGAAGACATGAAACACAGTTGCCAAGACATGCTGTGACAAAAGTTCAATATGTTTAACTATGTCTTGGGAGACACACTTGAGAATCAGTTGCAAAGGTTTATCACACTCACCACAAAAATGAGCTCTGCTGGTGTGATGGTTACAAGATCCCAATGAAGATTGACAAGTGCCAACCACTTTCTAGGGGGAGCTTGTTGGGTCAATTAGAAAAGAAAGCTATAAACCAAGGGGGAGATTGTTGGGTCAAAAATATGGTTTATACTTTGCTTTTCTAAGCATTTATTGTTTTAATTATTTGGGCCAAAAATAGTATAGGATTAATTGTAGCTTGGACTGAAAACCCATGTGTTTTCGGTCTAGCATTGGGTTATTTGTATTTTGGGCTTGACCTTAGGTATATATATATATATATATATATATATATATATATATATATATATATATATATATATATATATATATATAGGGTGGGGAGTGCATGTGAGGAAAATAGCCAAGGAGCTTAAGTGTGTGTATTCTAAGGTGTGAGAGAAACAAGAGAGAAGAGTATGTGTGAACAATATGTATGGAGCATCAATCATTTCATTAATACATCATAGATTCATCTTCTTCTTCTTCTCCTTCTCTTCTATTTTGATCTGACATCATCCAATTGATTGGGATTCTGCACCACCAATTGGATCTGATTGATACACAAGCAGATTTGGGGACTTACAAATGCTAATATGAGGAATGCTAGAAGTGATTTAAAGTTAGATGGAATGGAGCTTTTATAGACTCTTATTTTAATATTATGTAAATCTTAAATTGCTTGTTATAGTTTTGTTAGTATGAATTTGGTAACACCCAAGTGTATTTATAGTGGAACAAAATAGTTTTTGTTTGAGTCAATTTTAATATGACTATATATAATGGAGTTTTATGAATAGTAGCTTAAAATGTATTGAAATAAGGTGTTACACTTCCTACCTCATCGCTTTAGGTGTTTTTTGGCCAAAGGTTTGTGTACCTTCTTCTGATATAGGTAATCTTCAATTTGCATTCTCTAGAACCCGAATCGTGACCTTCAAACATGTTGATCTTAACATTCTCATCATAGTTGTGATACTAGTTGTTAGAGTATAAGCACTTCAACAATTTGATAAATGGTTTCTCAAAAAAAGTATTAATGCAAAACGAAAAATAAAAGACATAATCAAGTCGACTACATCCACAACAAACACAAGAGAGAGAGAGAGAGAGAGAGAGAGAGAGAGAGAGTTTTCTACATAATGAATTTCTAATACATTAGGTTGTACGAATTCAGAGAATATATATACTAGTTATTTGACCCAAAACTGCCAACAGTACCATGCCCAAAAACTTTGATAAATTTGAAATCAGTCTCCATGTTTGGTCTGAGAGTTGGCTATAAGGTTGAAAGGTAAATCAATTTCCACAACTTAATTAACGTTTATACGATCATCTATTGTTTTTTATAAGTTGGTTATTTAGCAATCGGTTGAAAGGTACCCCTACCAAAATAATTGAGAAAGCTCTCTCCAAAGAACTTATAAATTTAAAAGTTATTACGAAATACTCTATTTGTTTTCATTTGGAAAAAAAACCCCTTATTATATATGCTCTTAATTCGATTACTTTTTAGTTTTTCTCTCTTTCATATTTGGTTATATAATATTTTGACTATGCAAACGTATAGTCCAACTACTTTTTATGAAGATAAAAAGTTAATATTGATAGTATTTAACAATTAAAAATGCTGTGGTCTTTTTATTTAAAATTTATTACTAAAACTATTTTTAGAATTTGTTAAAAACATAACATGCTATTAGTTGGGAACTCATGGACACGACACGACGGCAGGCATACATGTACACATTAAAATATTCATATTAAATTCGTAACCCATACATGTCTAAAAACGTATTCTTAGATGACAACTTTCGCATTCACATCTCACATGGATCTCATTCGTCGCACCTTGGTACATATTATTGATATGAAAAAACAAAATAGTTGTACTTTTTGACTATTTTTGCTCTAACATTATAAACATAATATGGAATTCTATAATTACGGAACCTAGTTAACTTTTCGCAATGACGTACGCAACTCGCCTTACATGATGGGATAGTATTTTGAAGAATTTAAGAAACTTGATGTTTTAAAACAATGGATGCTGTTAAACAAGAAAAGCAAATGTAATGTTTTATCTTCTTGAGATGACGGTTTTGTCTCGTATATGTATATATTTTTTCTATTTAACTCTTCGTAAACATCAAAACCATAGTGCTGACCCTATCTTTTCGTCTTAATAGTAAATCTCACGGAACATAAACGATGTGTAATCAATGAGTCTTGGTTTTTTATAAAATGAATTTAGTTTTAGTTACATATATAATATATTAGAGATACAAAAAGTTCATTATAGCTAGGTTCGGTTCCAATGGTTGTTCGGATATCGGGCATGATTCTGATCATAGTCAAAACATGTAAACAACAGATCTATTCACAACATTAACAAATCTTTTAACGAAGAATAAGACCCAGTTGGTTTTCAAAATACTTACAACTGAAAACTCACCACATCAACACTCACCCTCAAATGTATACATAAACTAACAAATTAAGACTCTACAAAACAAGACTAACAAGAACAAACCCTAAAACAGAACAAATCCTAAACTGAAGAAGATGAGAGAACAGAGAGAACAAAGAAACTCGACTAAGTGTGTGATAAAGAACTGATCTGAATGATCTCCAAACCAGCTAAGCCAAAATATATACTTCGGGTAGTATCCATGAATTAAACCCGGAATATATCTGACCCAAACCCACCTTCAAGGATCTGCGTGTTTCTTTCTTTGTTTATAGGAAATGAGCCGCAGTCCCAGCACTAATAAAATAATACACAACATACCCAAATACCACAATTCTTACACCATTCTCACAATGAAAGTTTCTACAAGTTTACAGTTTTAGTCCAGATTAAGAAGATATCCAATGTTAATCTTGTTATAAATAATTATACTTTTAACACCCCCTCCCCCTCTCAAGAAGAACATTGGGAGAGAAAAAAAACAATTTACTCACCTTTAAAAGGATCATGTAATCCCAATTCATAACACAAAAATCATGTTGCTTTGAAGATAAAGCTTTAGTAAGAATATCAGCTATTTGATGTTCTAAATCAATCTTAATAATTTCAAAATTCCTTTTGAAACCCTATCTCTTACAAAATGAACATCTACTTCAAAATGTTCAGTTTTTTCATGAAAAATAGGGTTAAGAGCTAACTTAATTGCAGAATCATTATCACAAAAAAACATTTACAGGAAATAAATCTTTAACTCCCAAATCAAAATACAATTTAAGAATCCACATAACTTCACAAGTAACAGATGCTAAAGCCCTATATTCAGATTCAGTAGAAGTCTGGATACTATATCCTGCTTTTTACTTTTCCAAGAGATCAAAGAATTTCCAAAATAAACACAATAACCAGTAACAGATCTTTTGGAAGAAATACATTTTGCCCAATCAGCATCCACATAAGCACATAAAGAAACATTTTGGTTCTTTGAAAAACTAATACCTCTATCAGGACTTTGTTTTAAATACCTTAACACACGCATGACAATATCCAAATGAGACCTTCTTGGAGAATGCATAAATTGACTAAGAGTTTGAATAGTAAAAGATATATCAGATCGATCTATAGTCAAATAGATTAATTTGCCTATAAGTTTTTTATATTCAGTTATATTACTTAACAAAACATCCTTATCATCAATTCCCTTTTCGGAAATATTAAAATTTATATCTAAAAGAGTTTTAACTGGCTTACAAGCTAATTTTCCAAACTCATGAATTAATTCCAAACAATATTTTCGTTGAGTTAAACAAATTCCACCACATTTATCAATAACTTCGATACCCAAAAAAACTTTAATTTTCCTAAATCCTTAATCAAATATTTGGATTTCATAAAATCTTTCACTTCTGTAATTTCATGCTCACAATTTCCTGTTACGACAATATCATCAACATATACAAGCAAAACAACAATAGTTCCACCTTTATTTCTAACAAATAAATAATAATCATTCATGCTTTGAACAAAGCCAAATTCAAACAATGAAGAACACAGCTTTTCATTCCACTTCCTAGGAGCCTGCTTTAAGCCACACAATGACTTTAACAATTTACAAACACGAGTATTACCAGGAGTATGATACCCTTGAGGAAGAGTCATATAAACATCTTCATCAAGATTCCCATACAGGAGGCATGATTAACATCAAGTTGATATAAATTCCAAGAATTATTAACAGCTAAAGAAACAACAACTCTAATAGTTACCATTTTAGCTACAGGAGAAAAAGTCTCCCCATAGTCAATACCTTCTTTTTGACTATAACCTTTAGCTACAAGTCTAGCTTTAAATCTCTCTAACTTGCCATTAGACTTATACTTAATTTTGTATACCCATTTACACCCAATAGGTTTTCGACTAGAATGTAAATTTGTAATTTCCCAGGTTTTATTTCGATACAAAGCCTCCATTTCCTCATTCATTGTACTTACCCAATTTGAGTCAGTAGAAGCTTCAAAAAAATTCCTAGGCTCAATAGTTTTATTTAAGTTTGAAACAAAACAAAAATTCTCAAGATTTAATTTTGCATAGTTTAAAGTCTTTTCAATACCATATTTATACTTGCCTTCTACAATATAATCATCAAACCTAAGAGGCATCCTAGACTCTCTACCAGACCTCCTAACGGAAATACTACCAGATGTTTCAAGATTTTCTGAACTATTTCCCTCAGAAGATTCAGAGACACCTGGACCAACCTCATGAGACTGGGACAATTGTACCAACCCATCCTGGTTGTTAACATTAGCCGGCTCAGAAGAAACAGCTGCACCAGTGGCATCGGTCTGGTGGCTCATCATAGGAGTATCAGTTTCACGAACTTCATCCATATAGGATGATTGAAGAATTTCATCATAGGGACTTGGGTGTATAGAATCAACAAAACTAGAATCATTAAAAAATGAAAGTAAATTTTCATTAACTGAATCCTTCTTTATTTTAAAAGGAAAAACATCCTCATAGAACATTACATCCGGAAAACAAAACTGAAGAATTATCAAGATTGTACAACTTATATCCTTTCTTTTCAATAGAGTAACCAATAAGAATACATTTTTCAGACTTTTCAGCAAACTTATCTGATATGTTTTGCTTAACAGAAAAACATAAACACCCAAATACTCTTAAATTCTCAAATTTAGGCAAACACTTGTAAATCAATTCAAAAGGAGACTTCCCTTTTAAAACTGAAGTGGGAAGTTTATTTATCAAAAAAACAACAGTCAAAACAGATCCACCCCAAAACTTAAGAGGTAAACCAGACTGAAATAACAATGACCTAGCTATATTCAAAAGATGTGTATGTTTCCTCTCCACAACACCATTCTGTTGTGGAGTAATTAAGCACAAATAGTCTGATGAGAAATACCATTTTAATTAAAAAAATCTTTAAATTGAGAATTAACAAACTCATTACCATTATGTGATCTAACAATCTTAACATTTGAATTAAAACGATTCTTCAAAAAATTATAAAACACAGAAAACCAATAAAAAACCCCAGTTTTGGATCTTAACAAATAAACCCATACACCTCGGGTGAATCATCCACAATAGTTAAGAAATATTTGAATCCATCTACAGTAGCAACCCTATAAGGACCCCAAACATCCATATGCACTAAATCTCCTAGAGAAACACTTTTATGTTCACTCAAATGAAAAGAGTTCCTAGACTGCTTAACTTTGTGATAGACATCACAAGGAGGAAGAGACTCAGACCAAAAAGACAGAACATGCTTAAGAGAATTTAAAGCCTAAATAACTGGGTGTCCTAATCTATTATCACAAGTAATCTTAGAAAGATAACAATCAATCCTACATAAAGAAGCCATATTACCTGAAGAATAAGAATCTTCAAGATAATACAACCCTCCTGACTCACTACCAGTCCCCACAGTCACCTTGGACTATGAATCTTGAACAACACATTTAAACTCATCAAAACAACTTGAAATTTATTATCCTTACAAAGTTTATAAACTGAAAGTAAATTAACATTAAATTCAGGAACAACAAAAACATTAGACAAGACAACCGATTCTGACAATCTCATATTCCCAATTTTGTTAATTCTAGCAGATGATCCATTAGGATGATCCACTCTAAGATCAAGTTTTGAAACATCAACAAAATTATTCAACTTAAAATCATTTTTGGTCATATGATGATTTGCACCAGAATCAAAAATTCACTTTCTATTAGTAGATACATAAGAGTTACAACAAATACCTGCCATATTTGTAGATACTTCACTTGTTGAAGGTTTCTCATTGATGAGACTGAGAAACTTGTTATATTGCTCACTTGTGAGAAAAAACTTTTTAGAAGAGTTGTTAGTTTTAACATCCAAATCAGAAGAACCATTAACATCAGAAGAAACAGAGTTATTAGAAGAAAATGTCTTATTAAAATTCTGAGATTCATTCTTGAATTTAAAATATTTTGGAAAACCAATGAGTTTGTAGCATCTTTCAATAGTATGTCCTTTAAGACCATAATTTTTGCACTGAATATTAGAATTCCCACGAGACTTAATACGTTTCTGATCACTAAATTTACCAACAAAAGCAGTAGCCTGAGACTTAGTGGACGACTGAGAAATGGAACCTTCTTTTGATGTGATTCTTCACGAGATACAATGGAAAAAGCAATTTTTACATTAGGAATAGGTTCCATTAACAAGATGTGGCTTTTAACTTGACTGAATGTATCATCTAAACCAGACAAGAACTGTATTAGCTTCATTAACTTTGAGTGATTAACAAAGCTAGTTGAAGCTTCACATGTACATTCAGCCAAATTAACCAACCCATGAAATTCTTTCCACAAAGCATCAAGCTTACTGTAATATTCAGATACAGATAAACCACTCTGAGTAAGAGAGTTTATTTTTTGATGTATATTAAACACAACAGAACCATCAGCTTTAGTTTCATCCTCACTACGTTTAGGAAAAGTTTTATCAACAAACCCTAGTTTATTCCTACCTTTCAAAGCCATAGTCATAGAAACCTTCTAGATTCTAAAATTCTCAGTACCAGTAAATTTAAAACTAATAATCGACACTACACCATTATCAGAAGGATGTAAGAACAATGGGTGATCAAAATCATAACGTTCTGGGCTTTTAGAACCAGAGGCAGAAGGGGTTTCCCCAACCATGACTGATACAACTTATGTAACAACAACACTATTTTCTCTTAGAACAATGATTATACTAAACCAGATTCTAACCACCTTTCTTGGGGTAGACAAGCTAGTATGACCACAAGACCACAATCTTGTTATCAACAAATTGTAAGAGTCAAGAAAAATACAAAGAGAATAACACACTACAAGAAAAATAGCCTTTTACGACGCGCAAACAACGACACTCATTGATTTATGTTACGCAATGGAGAGTGACGTTAAAAAAGTGTCATCTCTTCAAAAAATTTAAGGATTTAGGTCACGCATTATTGCGTGCCCTTAAATTAGCGTCATACGAGAAAAAATTAAAAACACGGAGGGCGCTGTATCTTAAATGGGCGTCCTCTATGAGTTTCGCTTTATAATTTTAATGAAAAGCGCGTTTAGTAGATAGGGGGAAAATGAAATCCCTAAAATTTTGAACACCAGCCTTCATTTTTATCCTCCTATTTTGTTTCCTTCTTGCCCTAATTACGATCCTTTCTTCCCCCTCCATAGATTCGACTGCCGCCTTTCCTAGTTATCAACACTCCTTCCTTCGTTCCTCACTTGCCTTCTTCGCCTGACAATATCTCAAGAAGTACAACTCCGAAAGCGTACAAGTCGGACTTATGTGTCAGAACTTCGGTAGACTGAAATTCAGGCAACATGTAGCCTCGTGTGCCCTAAAATTTCACGAATCTTGAATTTGGCTTACTTGAATCTCGTTCCAAGCTGCTATCGGTTTCGCCACAGAGTTCCGCCGTTCCAAAAGCGCATATTTTCGCGTTGAGTGACTATGATTGGGTTACAATTATGCTTGAGCCGACGATTGGGTTACAATTATGCTTGAAAGTGTGAAGAACTTACATGCTTCATCTAATCATGTCATACTTCATGTTTGTATCATAAATATTGAAGGTCTATCCATTTCTTCTGACATATGGGTTTCAAAATTTGGGGTTTTTATGGGATTTGAAGTTATGGAGATGCAAGGTGCCCTCAAGGTGCTCGATGAAATGCCAGATTGTGTAAGTATATTTTTTTTCATATTTGATTAGAAAAAGCGATAACAAAAATGCTTCCTCATCAACTCATCTTATGGGTTGTGCTTCTTTGTTTAAAACACGATTACAAATTGGGGAATCCTCCTCCTATCGCATCCTTCTCTAATTTCTTTCTTCTAATTTCTTTGTTTAATGATTTTTTCTAATTTCATATTGATTTCATCTCTTGTTTCTCTATTCACAGATCTTCCAATCATCAAGGATGTATTGGAGATTGCTAATGTATTAAACAGCAAATGGAAGGTAAGTAATACCTCAAAAAACATATTTGATACCTGATCTTCATTCCATACTCACCATATATATTCGAATGTTATTATTTTTTTAATCTCCCGTTACTATTTATTTGAAATTTATTGCTTCTGTTATTCGTTTTGTAACAGAGGCAAGTGGAATTAATGTACATAATCACCTATGACATTCTTTTCGGACAGGTATCTTCACTTTCTAGGATGCCACATCATATAATATTTTCTTTAAATTAATCATATACATAATTTTAACATTTCTTCATAGGATTCATCTCTAACAGGAGATCTAGAAAAGTACCTTATTTTGAGGAAAAGTCAACTACAGTCAGCTCTTGCAAAGATCTTATTAAAGAAGGGAGCAAAACGTATAGAAGATTTAATGTCCCAATATAAGATTCCTGGTTTGTTCTACCAATAACATTCCACTTTATTATTTATAATTTACACAACCATATTTATTAAACGAGATCTATGATTTATCATTTATGTAGCAGATGTTAAAAAACCTCGCTATGTTCGTGTCAATACTCTGAAATTGGATGTTGAAACTGCTGTGTCTGAATTAAGCAAAGATAATATGGTAACATTAATATACATTATGGTACCCTATTTAATTTATCTTTTTTATTTTTCTGATTTTAGTTATAATAATCTTTATAGGTCGAGAAGGATGACATGATTCCCGATTTATTAGTGCTTCCACCAGCTACTGATTTGCACAATCATCCTTTGGTCACAAACGGAAGTGTATTTATGCAAGTAAGATTTAGTAATTTTTTTCATTTTGGTTTATTTTATTTCAGCCATAATTACTTTAATATATATATATATATATATATATATATATATATATATATATATATATATATTTTAGGGTAAGGCAAGTTCCATGGTGGCAGTTGCCCTTGGGCCTAAACCAGGGTGGGAAACATTGTAACTAGAGTTCATGCATGGGTATGCAGGAATGATGATGGGCATGAGATGGGTTCGATCACCGAACCATTTACGTGGGTCCCACATGTTAAATCCAAGATCATCCTGTTCAATTGGGCATAGCATGACAGGGTTTGGCAAACACCAGTTGGTATAGACTCTGAAAAAACAGGAAACTAGCATACTAGGTATTGCATTGGGATAAAGCTGGCATACCTGAGCAACTAAAAGAGCCTCCGAAGGGGAAGTTGTTGATGATTTGTTTTCTGCTTATATGAATCTTGAAAATCTTGACACATTAAACTCTTCTGGAACTGACGATAAACAAGGAACTGAGAATCGTGAAGATTTAGATAGTCGAGCTAGTGGAACAAAAACAAATGGACGTGATAGCAGTGATAATGAAGCTACAAGTAGTGTTAATGATAAAGGGATTAAACGGAGTGCAGGTGGAGACATTGCTCCAACAACAAGGCATTATAGAAGTGTGTCAATGGATAGTTTTATGGGGAGGATGAACTTTGCTGATGAATCACCTAAGCTTCCTCCTTCTCCTGGAGGGCATATTGGTCAATTATCCCCAAATAATTCAATCGACTCAAATTCAAATATAAACACGTTTAGTTTGGAGTTTGGAAATGGTGAGTTTACAGGGGCTGAGCTCAAGAAAATCATGGCTAATGAGAAACTTGCAGAGATTGCTTTATCTGATCCCAAACGAGCCAAAAGGTATGTAGCTTTTTTCAAATTCATTAATATTTACATTATAATTGGAGAAATCTGAATATTTATTTTGATATTTGAATAAACAAATATATTTTTTATGTGATATGTTTTAGGATTTTGGCAAATCGACAATCTGCTGCAAGATCAAAAGAGAGGAAAATGCGTTACATTACAGAATTGGAGCACAAGGTATGTGTTTTACATCTAATTTCACCTGTGATATTTCAATTTTTTTTAGTTATAAATGATCAAATTTAAAGATTTCTCTGTTCGGATCTTCTAATTTCTCATTTCTACTGGTAATCTCTTATCCCTTCTTTCATTTTGTGTTGTTCAGATCTTCTAATTTCTCACATTCTAGCCCTATTTAATATCGTTAGTGTTATCCAATTTCAGCTTCAGTTGGTCTGATCTATTTGTTTTGTGTTTAATTAATGGATGTGGTTTACTTAGTTAATTGAATTTTAGTTAAATCGCAATGGAAGGATTATGTCTCACAATTGTAGATTGAGATAAGAATTTTTAAGAAAAAAAAATCAAAACAAAGCCTTAAATCGTTAAATTAAGGCTTAAATAAATTTGAGAAAAAGTGGATTTATGTTCGATAAATGTCACATAGAGTTCAAATATGTTCATTAACACAGATCTATTTCATCCGATTGACTATTTGTTTATTGCTACGCAAACCTGATTATCAAATTCATTTACATATATGATTATAAAAAAATTCATATGATTTTTCCTTCAGCTTCATGGAGTAGAAGCTATGTGTGTTGAGCTTATGCAATTACATGCTGGTATTAAGGAGTTGACTTCTACTCGCCAAAAAATTACTAGTCAAGTTCAGGGTATGACTCAAGATCTTGCTGGAGCTACTGTTGACCGGGTCTGGAACGAAATCGCAGCGCCGTGACGCCGAATCCGAACCAGCCCTCGCGTGTTTGGCTTCCAAGTGGATTAAGGGTAAAATGGTAACTGTCATTCCTTGAAGAGATGGAATGAAAAAATAAGGGTCTCATATGGTATGGAATGACATTCCTTCATTAATGGTTTTTTCCTTTCCAGTTTATCAACCAAGCAACATTTTTTACTTCTAACTTTATCAAAATGTTATTTTAAATCATAGCCTTTATTAAAGTGTTGGTTGACTTTTTATTGATATCTCTACTTCTAACTTTATCTTTAGCCTTTAATATAGTAGTGGCATGATTTAATATGTGTTTTATACAGAAGCGGGATAATTTGGGAGAAAGGGTTATGTCTTTAGCTTTTGATGTTATATCTCGACTTCTAGAAATAGCCCCAGTGAGTTTTCATTCTATTCCTTCTTATAAATGAATTATAATCATCTGGAAACAGGGATGGAGACTTGTTTCACCACTTTTCATCTTTGCTGTAGTCTGCAATTTTTCCAGCAATAGTAATGAATGAAAAGGTTTGATAGTTATTGCTTTATTATTTTTGTTTGTTATTATTATAAGTATTATGATGGTTGTTAATTGAAAATGCATTTGCATCAAAATCCTAACTGCAAGTAAGTAATGTTTACATTGAAATAATTTCTTCTTTAGGAGTAGGGTATTATGGAGTGGGAGGAAGATTCAGATGAGTACATAAGAAAAAATCTCCCTTATGAACTGGTATGCACTTGTTCAAATTGTTTATTGGTTATACGAATTCAACCAATAGTAACTAATTGTGAGCCTGTGAAGTATTCTGATGGTCAACAACATGTAAATGAAGAAGAGGTTGTTGGTGAGGCATTTGAAGATTCTGTTTTGCAAAAACTTCAAAAGGTTTGACTAATTGACTTTCACTTCAATGTATCTTTAATTCTTGTTTTTCCTTTTTGACAGAATAACTTATTCCTTTTTTTGCAGGGTACTGAGAGACAAAAATGAGTTTTTGCAGAATATCTAGAATTAAAATTTCAATATTGCTACTAGAATATGAGTACATTGATTATGTTATGATAGAAAGATTGGTGACAAAATATCTAGAATTTAAATTCCAACATAACACATGAAAGGAGAACAAGAAGGATGTTTTTATAGAAGAACTGTTGTCGATTTCAATAAGTAAGAATATCGTGAATATGGGTAGCTACTTTTTATTTTTATTTTTTAAATTTTGTTACAGATTAATGAATGGGAAATGGATTGTGGATGACAATTTAGAATATAGTGGCCATACAAGGGTAACCATTTTGAAATGTTATAAGTTTTTTTTTAATATTTATATTATTGTTATTATTACTTTTAAATATTTGCTTTAATGTTTGAATTAACTTTTTTCTTTCTTTGTTTTCATTTTTGGTTGAATTGTTTATATTCTGCAGCATATGGGTGATTTTAATTATCCAAGATTAGCTTACTTTGTTGCTGCAACATCTGGTTCAAACAAAGTACAATGCCAAAAAGTGCTTGAAGAGCTAGATGTAAGTCACATTTAATGTTCCATAAAGGTTTTCTGCTTCTTTTTGCCCAAAAAAGTTTCTCAAATACTTGGTTCTCATTTTTTCATTATATTCAATCTAGGTTTACAAACAATTGAGACTTAGTCTTGAGTTATTAAAGAAAGAAATGGAGATACAAAGGATTCTGATTACCCCTTCCTATACAATGTTTTTTTTTTGTTTCTATGTATTTTGTGCATCAGGTAAAGTTGATGGAAGAAAGGAATATGAAGCCACTTGAATATAAAGGCAAGATGCAACTTTACTTAGTTGGAATTTGATGTACATAGTAGATTAGATGCAAATTTATATATTGTAAGAAATAGAATTGTATGACATTAAATTTATGCAATGGATTCTATTTTTTGTATATGAGTTATTTTCTATTATGAAACATTAAATACAAATTTAATTTGAAAATTAGTAAATCTATAAAGAATATTTTTTTAAAAACATTTATAATTATGATACGCAAAAATGTGTGTCATCTTCATTTATGACATGGCCTTTCTTGACAGAGGCTTTCTTGATACGCATTGCGTGTCATTAACACGCGCGTCGTAAGGTTACGACACGCGAATGCGTATCGTCTTCCTTTATGACAGGGCCTTCCTTGATACGCATTGCGTGTCGTAACCGCGCGTCGTAAATGCGCGTCATAAATGCGCGTCGTAAATGCGCGTCGTCTATAGACGACGCGCAAAAGTGCGTCGTCTCTCTTTATGACAGGGCCTTCCTTGACAGACATTTGCGCGTCGTCTGAGCGTTTTACGACGCGCAATGAGCGTCGTAAAAGGCCTTTTTTCTAGTAGTGACACAAAAACACCCAAGAAAATAACCTGAACAAACATGAAAGGATAAGAGCATGCGAAGACTAACAAAGATCCACTCAAACACTCAACAAGCAGCAATATAGTTTACCGTTAGATCTATACAAAATAGAGTCTAACACTGAAGCAGATGGGCATTCAAATGCCTGAAACCACCAAACACTTCATATTACACTGTTTGCGATCTTAACGTTGACCGTCGCTTAATGTTGGTAGTTAGACAACAAAAGTTAGATCTAACATTTACAATTAAGAGATCATTTACTATTAAAATCGACGATGTCAGAGAGAGTTTAACCAGTCCGATTATGAACAATCAGATCAACAGATGATTCGGAATAAAGAACCAGAAAAAAACTTCCAAGGAAGCAACAAGAAACAAAAAAGATCGAGAAACCCTAACTCAAAAAACTCAAAAAGAAAAAAGGACGTAGGAGTAAACCCACTATGATACCATGTCAAAACATGTAAACAACAGATCTATTCACAACGTCAGCAGATCTTTTATTAAACGAAGAATAAGATCCAGTTGGTTTTCAAAATACTTACATTTAAAAACTCACTACATCAACACTCACCCTCAAATTTATACATAAACTAACAGAATAAGACTCTACAAAACAAGACTAACAAGAAAGAACCCTAAAACAGAACAAACCCTAAACTGAAGAAGATGAGAGAACATAGAGAACAGAGAAACTCAACTAAGTGTGTGATAAAGAACTGATCTAAATGATCTCCAAACCAGCTGAGCCAAAATATATACTTCGGGTAGTATTCATGAATTAAACCTGGAATATATCTGACCCAAACCCACCTTCAAGGATTCGCGTGTTTCTTTCTTTGTTTATAGGAAATGAGTCGTTGTCCCTGAACTAATGAAATAATACACAACATACTCAAATACCACAATTCTTACACCATTCTCACAATGAAAATTACTACAAGTTTACAGTTTTAGTTCAGATTAAGAAGATATCAAATGTTAATCTTGTTATAAATAATTATACTTTTAACAATAACGTTTGATCTTAACAACCCTTACTGCCCCACAACAAAACAATCTCAATTTACTGTATGAAATAAGTTTAAAAACTCAATGATTTTTTTAAAAAGATCGAGCAAAATATGTCTTTAATCGAAACCAACTTAATGTATCAGTTATTTTAGGGCTCTCCTTTTTTTCTTTTGAACGGCAGAAATTTATCAATCAAACCAACCTAATAAATTAAAATTTGCTTTATGTTTTAACCGGTCAAAAGACAAAATTTACGCATTATCCACCGCCTCTATTCTTCTTGAAAGTAAGATCATTTCTAGCTTTCCATAAGCACCACGGAACCTAGTAGGACAATGCAGAAACAACATGTGTATCCTCTTGTCCCCCATCATAGTATTAGCTATCAAAATCAAAGACGAAAAGCAATTTGGAGCAACATTAATCATACCAAGAGCACAACCATTACCACACCCTAGCAACAAAATCACACTTAAAGAACACATGCTCAACATCATCAATGTCCCTCAAGCAGTGCTAGCATAAAACAGAATCAATGTGTACTCTCCTCCGCGAGAGAGTAATCTCCAAAGTGATCCTATTAAGCATAAGCCTCCAAACAAAACAATTTACTTTTAAAGAAAATCAACTATTCTAATCAAAAGTACTCGATACTCCCCCGATACAACCTCCATCATGCATATCCTCAAGGAATGAGTCGAGAAATTCCCATTAGTAGTACATGCCCAACTTCGGGAATTAGAGACATGGGATAAGGAAATATTTTCAATTTCTCCCTATAGCTCAAATAAAGAAACCAACTCCCTCCCCTTTCTAGGTTGCCGACTCTAGCCACAAACCAACTCCACACTCTCATCAGAATCATTTCTAGACAACCTATCCATAACTCTACGGTTCTTGTTGGATTCAATTCGATACAACTACGGATATACATCCTTAAGAACAGGACCATCCATCTATCTATCTTTTCAGGAAAAAGGTATAATTTCCCAACCCTATCTTCCTCCTACCAAGTGAATTCAGGCTAACATTCCACTCCTCCAAACCAGTTTTAATGTTAGCAACAAAATACCACACACCAGGAAGATAAACCTTAGCGATAAGCTTCTCGTCAATGCCATTTATCTTGTGTCATGCTTTAATGAACAAATGACCAAAGACTATTTCTATCTGTTTTTAGCTTGCAAACTCACTTATGTACGAGATGGTAGGCCACCAACCACGTGATCCCATTTCTATGGCTCTCTACTTGATTGATTATTTTCGGTTTGTCACCTTATTGTAGGCCATGTACCTATTACATCTATCAACGCTTCTTATGACTATTGAATGTTTATAATTTCAGTATTAATTTACTTTACACTTTGGAAAACAAATATCTGAAGCATTGTATGATCTTTTCAAACAAATAGTAGAAAATAAGCAAGTGTTCGGTATGATGAAATCAGTAGAGGAATGGAACTGATGATTCTGTTTTAACGAAAAAATAGTATGCTTTGCTTGATGAAATGAAAATGATCATTCCTACATGCCCACCAAAACCAAACATGATCATGTAATATAATTAATTAACCATTTTATCTAATTTCCGATTTCATTACATTCTTTTTGTCATTCTATTCTATCCTATTATTACAATATACCATAATAATGGTTCCTAAATAATCTATAACAAAAAGGATTTTGGTTCAACAAACTATGTATAAATATGGGCCAAACCTATTAAGGACTATATTTTCCTAATTCAAAATAATGAATGTACAAAGTACAAATAAAATGAGGCCATGGGTTGTATACTTAGCTATGAATTATGGTTTATATAATACAAAGAACCCAAATAATAAATACATAATAGATACATACTAATATCACCCAATAGTTTAATTAGGAGGGGGACAGACATTCAAAATGGCTTTGAATTCATGAAACAATGATGTATAGAGACCCTGCGTGAAGATATAGGCATACTATAAGTTGAAAGGGGCATGGAGAGCTCAAATAAGGCCTACCAACTTTGTCCCAGACGAAATAGATATCGATCTCTATGTTTGGTACGCTGATGTTGTACCAGGTTCGTAGACATATAAATGACATTAAGATTATCGCAATACATAATACTGACCTTGTGCATTGGACACTAGAGCTCCCAAAGAAGGTTATAGATCCAACTAGTTTCAACTATTGTAGTCACCCCGTGATACTCATCCTGAGCACCATAATGTGATATTACACCTTGACGATTAGAAGACCACGATATAATGTTGTCCCTTATAACAAAATAATGTGTATAAAAACAAAAAAACCTAACATAGATCTCTAAGAGATTGGGCATCCCCCAATCTACATCTGAGCAGGCGATGAGATCTGATGAATGGGAAACATGAACTATACACCATAGGTAAGAGTATCACGTATGTATCAAATCATACTTTTAAGAGCATGTAGATGAGGCTATTGCAGATCATGAATTCATAAGAAAATACATTATACAATGAAAGAAATATCTAGTCTATTAAAAGTAATATATTGAAGATCCCCAACTAGGCTATAATATAAGAATGGGTTAGCCATCAGAGGACCAGCAAAATCTAACATGTGGACGACTCAACCAGTGTCTGAGATGGATTGTCGTTGAGCATTTTAACCCACTCAATAATCTCAATTACATAATTCTGGTGTGAAACAAAAATACTCGAAGCTGATCTAACAACCCTAATACCCATAAATAGTTTAGGTCACACAATTTGATCATTGGAAACTCGTAGTTAAGCTAATAGATAATCATCTAAAGAAAATTAATGGAAGATGTCGTGAGGATGATGTAATCTATATATAGTTGTAGATATGCAATGACATGTTGTAAGTTGTAGATAAATAATGATGAGTATATGCAGTTGTGTTGGAACCCTATCTTACAAGCATACTATTTTGGTCAAAAATATGCAAAGAAAGTGTCAACCAAATTAGTAAAGGTTGTGGTGTTGTATTCAGAACCAAATTATGAGATGCAAAACACAAGAGTTACGAGGAAAGCCCTTGATCTTAGGTTAGATTGCCGACACAAAAACTTGGGAGCCGGAAATATTCGGGTTTTCTTGATATTTTTTATTAAATGAATTGAATTAGTACATGTAGTATGTTCATGGTTGCATAGTACAAGTAGAAACGAGAGTGTTCGTGTGTGAGTGTTTGAAACTATGACTTCCTATTTATACATAAAGACATTAACGACCATAAATTGGATCCTTAAAATCTTGACATAAACTTATGCTTCGGGTGTAGGGTTTCAAAGCACTCCATGGATGATGGCAATGGGCCCCTTTGATGAATTCTAGGTTAAAAGCCCAAGACTTGTCTTTTCCCTATAAATTGTCATGTATTATTCATTATTAGGGTTAAGAGTGAGGCAAAATGTAGCCGCCACGTTGTGAGGTTTCTTGTAGAGTTAGATTATTATTTCTTAAGTGTAATTTGTTCCTCACATTTCAATAAATCGAGTGATCATTCGACATAATCTTCATTATTGTGTTTGTTCTTATTTTCCGCATCTTGTTCATCAAATCACAATTAGGGTTTCAATCCCAACAAGTGGTATCAGAGCGGGTCTTTGAAATCTGTTGATTTTTGAAGTATCGGTTCTTGATTTGATGATTTTCTTCACAAGTTATTGAAGATTTTTGGTGTTTTGGCGGTATGGAATCAAAATTTTGTTCAAGTTACTGTTCATGAAGATTTGTGGTGTTTTCTACTGTTCATATGGGTATTATTTTGATCCAGTTCTCTTTTTACTCTTAATCTGTTTTTTTTGGATCTGATCTGGTTCTTTTGCCCTAAACCAAATCGTCTAGCCGAATTTTTGATCCATATGCATTCAGCGAATCCAATTTTTTTCTTACTGTTCATTCATTCCATTCATTGAGCCCATTGTTTTCGTTTACTGTTCATTGGTTTGGCCCATATATTCTTTTCTTTGAAATCGCATACTGCAATTCACTCATCTCGAATCTATGATTGTTGTTCCTTCAAAATTATTGTTCTTGTTCTTGAGCCGATATCTATGAACAATACCAATATCAAAATCGATTTTGATTTTATTAATTGATTTTATTTTTTAATTGAGACTTTCTGTTTATTCATGTTCCAACATCGAGTTTGTTTCTTGATTGTATTGATCTGAGAAGTTAATGATGATTTGGAGATTCGATGATTTAGGGATTTGAGTACAGATAACGATGATGATGAACTCAATTGAAGTGGTGTTTGATCTTGAAATCGATTTGAGAAAATTATTTGGTGTTTATTGGGGTCAAACTAATAAAGTCAAAATTGGTTTAAAGGCGTATGTGAACTGAATGATGGCAAAAAGACGTATCTTGATACCTTTTGCAGTTGACACTGTTTCGTTTTCAAAATCGGATATGCTTGGTATCTTAATCGGAATGAAATCGGGGTGGTTGTGTGCTTATTCGCAATTCCTGAACAACGAAAAGTCAAAATCGCTGTGAAATCCTCACCTATGAACGCTCGTTTACTGTGCTTCTCATTGGGGTATAATTGTTGAAATTGAAGCGAATCTATGATTGGGTTTGTTTGTTGCCTTGGAACAAAAGAAAGGAAGACAGAAAGCGAACTTGGGTTCGGGTGCTAGCACTTGGAACGAAAGGGGGGAGATTCGCGTTAGCAGCTCATGGAACGAACCTCGATCTTGTGTTCGTGTGTTTATGCTGGGACTGTAATAGGAGATGAACCGAAAGCGAACCTGTGATTCGGCTTGGCTAAGATTTCGCTCCTTATTCTAATCGGGATGCTCGGTTTTGCTTTTGAAACTGGGTTCGGTTGTTAATGGTTGGAGCGATCGACGGATGAACCGAAAGCGAAAGGGGTTTCGCCTGATAATGCTTGATTTGAAACGAACCGAACGTTTGGTTCGCGTGATTACATGGCGATCTTGAAACGAACCTTGGTTCGGTTGCTTGTGGTTGAAACGATTGTGGCTCCGTTCGCTTGAAATCACCTTCCAGTCGTGTTCTTTATATTGGGGAAGAAGACTTAATGTTTCATTTTTGGTCCCTGAAACTTCAGCGAATTGGCTCTTTTGGTCCCTGTTGTTTTCACAGTTTGGTATTTTTGGACCATTTGCAGAATTTGTTACATAAAAAAAAAGGTTTGTTGATGCTGAATTACCATTCCAGCCCCTGTCTTTCAGAAAGTGACAGTTTCGGCCCAATTTTCAGAAAAGTTACTACATTGAGGGCCGGTGAACAGTTTTGGATTCTTTAACGCTCATATTTTTTTGTGAACAGAAAAATAAAGATTCCATCAAGTCTTGGCGGTTCGGAAAGTCGTTTTTTTTTTAACGTCAAGTTTTCACGATTTTTTCCGGATTTTTTTTTTTTTTGTATATCTTTTTGTCGCGGGGGAGCATAGTAAATTTTTATCCATTCAAGATCATTCTCATGACCATTTGAAGGCTTTATAATCATGTTTTTGATTATAAATCGGGGGAGAATTTGGTATGGCCATTCGAAATTGGATTTGTGACTTTTCAAAGTCGAAGATTTTTGATAAAGCTTGTGGGAGAATTATGAAGGTAGCTTTTTTACAGAAGTTCTTCATCGAGCTCTACTAAGGTTTTTACAGAGAAGTATCCTTTACAGCAAGAGTTCTTCATCGAGCTCAGCTAAGGAATTGTTATATCTCCGACTTCTTGTATTTTCTCGATCAAGTGGCGTTACGAATCTTAAAGTTTGGATTGTTACATGATATTTTTGGATGGCTTATATCATTAGCTTATTTGAAGATTGTTGTGACTTGAAGGGGGAGCTCTTCAAAGACAAGAAGTGATTCAGTTTCTTTGTTCTGAGATGGGTTTTATGGCGGGTTTGGTTTTCATGAAGATTCTTTGGGATTACATTCGAAAATGAAGTTTAAACATTACTTCAGTGCTTGATTTATATATCCTAGAGCCCGTGTTTGAAGACTATTGAAGAATCAAGATTCGTGGATTGCTTCATATATTCCTCGTTGCAGATCTTTTTATTTGCTAGATGCTTGTTTTGGAAGTTAAAGCATTGTCATCCATTCCATACTTTGAGGGGGAGATTGTAGGGTTTCAAAGCACTCCATGGATGATGGCAATGGGCCCCTTTGATGAATTCTAGGTTAAAAGCCCAAGACTTGTCTTTTCCCTATAAATTGTCATGTATTATTCATTATTAGGGTTAAGAGTGAGGCAAAATGTAGCCGCCACGTTGTGAGGTTTCTTGTAGAGTTAGATTATTATTTCTTAAGTGTAATTTGTTCCTCACATTTCAATAAATCGAGTGATCATTCGACATAATCTTCATTATTGTGTTTGTTCTTATTTTCCGCATCTTGTTCATCAAATCACAATTAGGGTTTCAATCCCAACATCGGGATTCTTGATGATCAAGTTTCCTTTATCCTGCAATTCCTAAAGACCACGTCTTTTCTTCATGTTTCCTATAATAGTTTCGATTTCACCAGGTATTTCTTGACACATTTAGGACCTGGATCAAAGAGATAAATAAAATAAAGAACAAACATGAGGGTTAGTGATCTCTAGCATATTGGTCAAGATGTTGGAAAAGATCTTGGTGAACATGTTACTCTAAATCCTACATAAGATTTCAGTCAGAAATTTCACCTATAAGACATACAAAGCATATCTACGATACCATACCATTGAGGCCTACTTGAGGCTGTACAAAGATGGCTGTAAGTGACATAATTTTCTGGAAATCAAGAATCTTGAAGGCTAAGGGGTTGGTGCATGTAAACTGTCTCCTCAAGGTTCTCGTGTAGAAAATCATTTTTCACATCCAATTGTTAGATATGTCAATGATGAGAGACCGGTAAGTTGAAAACAATATGAATGGTATCCGGTTTGACAACCGGGTTAAATGTCTCTTCGTAATCCATACGATATTGGTGTTCGAGGCCATTAGCCACAAGGTGAGACATATATTTGGCTAGAGATTTGTTGGTGTCATATTTATGACTAAAGGTTCACATGTATCACACCATATTGACCCCTAGAGGTATCAGAATAAGAACATAAATTACATTCGATATAAGGGCATGATATTCCTTGTGTATGACCTTTTGTAGTGTGGGTCCTATAACGCATGTAGGTAGGACCATGGGAAAGGATATATATATATATATATATATATATATATATATATATATATATATATATATATATATATATATATATAAAGTTGGGAGGTCCAAATGCTTAATGAGTTTGGAATTACCGCTTCTAGAACACGTTGTCATTAAGTGTGTATTTCGAGGAATTGTAGAGGTTGACTTAAGTACTAGATAGAGATAACGACGAAGTAGGTATGGTGGATGGATGTGGAGACTCAAGGATATCATGGGAGAGAGGTGACAAGTTGGAGTGATCATCTAGAAATGAGTAGGAGGGAGTGCCAATCAATGTGACCGAGTCGAAAGGAAATGCATACTCATTAAATATGACATAACGAGATATGATGATTTTAAGAGAGAACATGTGTAGGAAGCATTATCTCCGATGATGAGTAAGGTATGGTAAAAATAATCATGAGGTGGTATGTGGCTCTAGTTTGTTACATATAGTGGTAGGAGGATATCAAAGGCATCCAAAGATATGAAGATGAGTTTATATCGTGTGTGTCTGAAACATAAGAGAGTGAGGGGTTTCATTTTGGATCAAGGTGGATTGTAGGATGTTAAGGAGACGGGTCCCCATGTGAAGAGCTTCCACCTACTATATTGATGGGAGGTGTGTTGGAATTAAGAGTGGGCACCATTTTATTAATAACATGAAACATGTATTCAAAATTCTCATTTTGTTGAGAAGTGCAATGACATGATAAAACAAAAATGCATCCAATTGGTAGAAAAGAAATTGTGGTTGCTTGTTTTCATACCACCCCTTTTATCGTATTGAAGTGATTTAATTGTTGTTTTTAATTAAATTTTAAAATATTGAAATAATTCATGGAATTTAACAAAAACATCAAAATTTTGTTTCAAAGGAAAGATCCAAAGATAGTGAGTATGGTGATCTACGAAGGTTACATAATATCAAAATCCCTTAACACTCAAAATAGTTAACACTCAAAATAAAAGAAGTTCACATATCATAATGAAATATTTCAAATGCATGATAAACATTGGAATTTAAAAGAACAAACGGAAGCTTTGTGCGCTTTCCAAGTTGATATGATTGACAAACTTTATAAAATTGTCATTATTACAAGAAATATATATATATATATATATATATATATATATATATATATATATATATATATATATATATATATATATATATATATAAAAGAAAAGTGAATATACCCTTAAATGTATATAGGCTTTGGTACCCAAACCATCATAATATGTCGTTTTGTATCATATATGCATTACAATGTTTTCAAACTTCAAACCCTAACTTGATTTGCTTTTAAGAATTTTGAAATTTCATTATTATCTTTCCCTTACATCACAACTTCATGTCGAACACCTACTAGGCTATATATATTGTAGTTGAAAATGAAGATTATGTAATAGGAAGATAATGGTGAAATATAAAAATCTTGGAAGTAAATCAAGTTAGGAGTTGAATGTTTAGAATTTTGGACCATTACAATACATATATGATACAAAACAATGTAGTATAGTGAGTTTGGATAACTAAGCTTATATACCTTTAAGGGTATATTCACTTTGCCCTATATATATATATATATATATATATATATATATATATATATATATATATATATATATATATATATATATATATATATATATAAAAGACGTCAACACATGACCGCTAAGTGGCCTAATCGTCGATGCAATGTGGGATAACTTGAAGATACGAACACTTGTGGAGTGGACAAGATGGATGGATAAAAGGGGTCATCATTGTCACGTCAAATTTTAATTAAACGGAACATAAATCATATTTTTTATTAGTAATAGGAGTGATAAAAATATATTTGAGGTGTAAAGGACGATACCAGGGCCGGTCCAGACGATGGGCAACCCGGGCGACCGCCCAGGGCCCACGACTCCAGGGGGCCCAAAATTTATGGGCTATATATATATATATATATATATATATATATATATATATATATATATATATATATATATATATATATATATATATATATATATATATATTACCTAAATGATTTTAAGACCTAAAGTTGGTTGAAACTCAATTTAGCTCAAAATATAAACAATTTAGTTTGCATTTTATTTCTAATTGAAAACGTCTATATTGAAGAGTAATGATATTTTTCTGAATCTTTATTATATTTGTATTTGAAGGGCCCTTTTTTTTTCTTTTCGCCCCGGGCCCCATATATGTTTGGACCGGCCCTGGACGATACAAAAGTTTAAAAGGAAAAGGTGGTCGTGCATGACAACATACATGTGAGAACCATTACCAATTAAGACAAAATATGTATCTCGACTGTTAAAGGAAATAGTTAAGATACATTTTTGGTGTGAAAATAGTCGGTTTCCCCACTGTTCATCAACCTGTTGTTGTTTGCACAGGATCATTTAACGACATTGTATTAAACAAATTTGTAGAGAAACAAGATAACTCAGGACCAAGCCGAAGAACATTATGCATCGGTGGTTGTATGTGGACCAAAAGGATCATACCTAGCGAGGTGGTCATGCGGTTTCGTAACAAGATGTTGTCCAAAAAAAACATGAATGATAAAATGTGATCCATGCTCCTACAACCGATGAGGGGCGTCAATCAGCCCATCAACTTGTTGTTGCCACGACAACATCGATTGTTGTTGTAGTTTTTATCTGTTGCTTGGTGGCGGAACATAGATCCGGTCATAACGCTAATTCACACTCTTTTCCCCAGCTTGGATTGTTATTTCCAACATGAAGAATCTATTGGTGATTTGTTTCACTAATGTGATTTAAGTGTAATGGGATTACTTTTGTTGACCAAAAGTGATCTTGATAAATATTAAACAAGTAAGGAAGGTGTGGAGTGCACACTTGTTTAAGTTTATTCAAGATTAAAAGTAGACTGTCATTTAGGGGCGAAGCCCCTGGACAAACGGGGGTCCGGGGGCAGCGCCCCTGGAAGCGGGGTCCAAAGGGCGGCAGCCCCTGGCGGGGTCCAAGGAGCAGAGCCCCTGGCTGGGATCGAGCTGTTTAGAATATTTAGGTTATATTGTTGTATTGAAAGTGCATCATAAATCCAAATTTAGAATATTTGACCCGTTTTTGACTTGGTACTAATTCTTATAGAAAACCCGGATTTATGACAGTTTGTTGACTGTTGCCAAACTGTTTTATGACAGTTTTCAGACAAAGAAGGTATTTAACCGATTTTGGTCAGTTTTTTCTGGTACTTACGAAAATTCATATACTCATTCTCTATTCTTTTCTCTTCTGAGTCTTATCCAATCAAAGATTAGGGAGGACCACCCAAGACTTTGATTTGATAGTGAAATCACAATTCTCAGAATTTCCAAGGCTATTTTATCCTTATTATCTTACAGAATCGTGGGCGAGGAGGAATCTTCCATGTAACTTCCTAAAGTCGATGAGCAAGGATGAGACATATGTTAATTTTCCATGATGAACATTAGTGGAGTCTCCAAGAAGATGGGGAGAGAAAATCCATATCATGTGATGTTTTCCACCGAATCAAATTTGTTTAATAATCCACTGATTGCGTAGATAAGTAAATGTTTCTCTGGTATAATAGATTTTGGGTCAAGATTTGCGAGGAGTTCCTCCAAAGCTTTGATTTTGGTGGAGTGGGTTGTAACAAAAAGGTCACCCATGACAATATTTTGGATATCACTATCTGCATATTTTTTGTGTCTTTTGTTATCTAGACATAACCCTTATTTTGCTTTCATGTTTCTTCTTTTCAACGGAAATAACGGCTTTTTTAAGATAACGCTAAACTGTTTATTTAATAAGTTTATATATATGGGTCGGGTATCCTTCCTTTTTATAATGTTAAACTATTTGATGGTTACGGATGTGGCTAGATCTGTGGGGTGTGGGGCGGATATCGTTCCTTTTGTCCATCTTGGAGTTCTGGTGGGTGATAATATGGGTCGGGTGAAGGCTTGGTCAACCATTATTGATAGATTTCATGGTAAACTTGCAATGTGGAAAGCCAAATCTCTTTCCTTAGGGATTCGGTTTACTTTGATTAAGTTTGTTCTTGGCTTGGTGGGAAGTTACCTTATGTCTGTGTTTCCTACTCGTGTTACCGTTCTTCACATGTTGGAAGTTATGAGATATAATTCCTTTTGGGGGGCTGATTTGGAGGAGAGAAAGATGCATTGGGTGAAGTGGAATAAAATTCTAGCTTCTAAATAGGATGGTGGTCTTGGTGTAGGAAGTCTCTTTGCTTTTAATAGAGCTATGGTGTTTAAATGGCGTTGGAGATTATTTCATGATGTAACATCTCGTTTACTAAATAAATAAATAGATAAAGATTAATAAACGAATAGTAGTCCGAAAGTCCATAATATTTAGCAGGGTGTTGGTTTTAGGGAGCCAAATAATATAATTTGGATTTTTGGGGGTTAAAATGTAATTATGGGAGTATTTTGTAAAGATTTTCAGAAGTCAGGGGGTGTTTAGTAAAATATTGGACTTGTTAAGAAGGGATTTTTAGAGGCTGAGGCTAAAAGCTAAAATCCGGATTCAGTTTGTAAATATTTAAGAAGACAGGGTTGCATGGTAATTATTGGGACTTGAATTGTAAGGATTTATTAAAGATGGGGGTTATTCGGTAAATATTGGATTTAATTTGAAAAGAATTTGGAAGGAGGGGATGGAAGTGTGTATATATATATATATATATATATATATATATATATATATATATATATATATATATATATATATATATGGTGCAAACCCTAACACTAGGGAAAAGATGTAGTCGCCTACCAACACCCCTTTACTCTCTTTTTCCGACCGGCAAAGACCACCGACGACGTTCTCTACGACCGGAGATATCGAAGACCGACGGAACCGAGAGTCATGGCCATTGTGGTCGCTTTTTGGTGGAGGCGCGACCACCATTTCCTCCGCCGGAACCACTGCAACTAAAGACGAAGTTGTCGTCGAACAAGCCCCCACTCTGTTGCTGCCGCTACTGGCCCTGTTCCTGCTATATCAAGGGCGATTCAAGAATAGTTTAGAGATCAGAGAACACGACCGCTGCTTTAGACGACGTCAGTTGCCGCCCATGCGGTTGTCAACATCATTGATTCCTCCAGCTATTACTCGGGTCACTGCTCCGGCTGTCCCACTACCGCCGTAAGCGCCGCTGTTGCCGCCATTTGTGCTACTGTCGCTGTCGTACGCCACGAGGTGGGTGGCTGGATTCATCTTGCAAACAGACAGTGTGTGTGTGTGTATTTCTGCTTTGAGTGTGTATTGTGTGTGGTGTTGGTTGGCCGAATTTCACGAGAAAAGCCACCACCACCACCATGAGGTGGTGGCTGCCACCTCCAACCACCGCCTGCTGCCACAAGGGTGGATGGGTGTGTGTGTGTATGAGTTATTTGTGTGTGTGTGTGTGTCCATTTGGATATTGCATTGTAATATTGTATTTTGACCGGAATAATTAAGGAAATCTATCACCACCACAGTGAGGTGGTAGCCGCCGCCGTGAGCCGCCATTGACCACCACTACCCGAGGTGGTTGTGGGTGGTGCCTAACTTAATTAATAATTAATTAACCTAAAAACTTAACAAATGGACTAACTGGAACGTGATTGGGTTGGAAACCCTAATTCGGGTTTAGAAAACCTAATTTTGGATTTGTTGGTTTGGACTTATCGGGACCCGCATTTTGGGCCAATGGAATTGTATTATGAATTACACCCGATCACACCGTATGATTTATCTCGTAGAGTGATGGACTTAATGGATTAAGTCCTTAATGGGTTCAGTAAGAAGCACTTAACCCTAATCGTCATTTTATGTGAAACCCCTAATTTTTATTAGGCCTTTATATTGGGCTTAGGTGATTGGGTTATTGATGGGCCATCCAAGAACAAGCATATGGACTAGAATATTTGGATGGGATTTAGGGTAAGGCCTATGTGAGGGGTTTGGGCCCAATTTGGAAAATTGAGCCATTGGTGGGCCATAATTGGGCCTTGATGATTATGAGATATTGGACCATTAGAATGCCAAATGTTTAGACTGGAATAAATGGTTGGGCCTTAGGATAAGACCATGTAAAGGTTTGGGCCTAATTTGGAAAATTAGGCCATATGTTGGGCCTTGGTTCACAATTTGACTTTTGGGCCTTTGGATTAGGCCTTGGGCTTGAATAAAGCTAAGTTAGGGGTAAAGTACTCTTTTACCCTAAGCATGGACTTATGGTTACGTATTGGAACCTAATTATTAATTGGCTGTTATTTTGATGTGGACAGTTCGGGAATCTGTCATCCAGCAACTAGACTTTTGTCTGCGGGACTTCAGCAGTGTGAGGTGAGTTACCTTCCAGTAGAAGTGGGTCGAAGGCACCAATTCCGACCCACTAGTAAGAGTTATAGTTGAGATGATTGCCTTTGTGGTAATCATCTGGTATGCCATTATTGAACGGTTTTGAGCATTCTAACACTCATATAGTGTACATGTAACCATAGAAACCTTGGATCTATGTTTTACTAAGATACATGCAAATTTGATTTTTCCAAGGTTCTTAACCTAACTATCATGGCATGGGGAACTTGAAACATAAAAGCTAGTAGAAGAACATACCTTTCTTGTTGCTTGGATTCCTTAAGAACTTTGTGAGCCTACCACCCCAAATGTGATGCCTCAAATGTTTCACACAACACCACAACTCTTGGAATAACTTTAAGAGACGTACACTATCACTCAAAATCGGCTAGCCCTCCTTGTTCTAGTCTTAGTGCCAATTTTGCTAGCCTATGAGGTCTTTATATAGTGTGTCACAAGTAGGGTTACAACATGTAAACCCTAATTGTCAAGGCTTTTCATTTCCTCCATGATCTATGGGTTTTAACCTCCATGAGGCATCCATGGAGCACCCTATGGGTTTTAGCACAATCCAATAAACCATGGATCATTAGCCCACTATATAAGAATGAATTATTTACACAATCAACCCCATATATTTAATTAGTGTCTTTTTTATCACAAAATTAATTCCAAATTAATTCTTGATCAATACTAATTAAATAATATGATTTCATATTAATATATTATAACTTATAATATATTAACAAATCATAAGTGTCCTTCTTCTCATTTTGTCTATCCAATTATCATGATGCCATGTAACCCAAATGGACCATGCCAATCGGGTCAAGTATATACCAGAAATAGTTATGGACTTAGACACCTTATCTAACAGTCTCTCACTTAGATAAGTCTAATAACTATAACTGCAGGTATGACTTCAGGAACCGATCAACAATCGTAGATCTTTCAAAGTCTCGCGGAACTAAGATGACCTGCCATTTAAGATAAGTGATCATATAATCCTCTGTTCTCAAGATATCAGTCGGACAAATACATGGAACAATGTCGTACTTACTGTCCAACAATTTGTTTCCAGATTTCCAATTTGTTTGACATAGAACTTAATCGAACACATCAATTTAGTTCTGACCGGGCCCGGTACATAGGTCAAAACAAAATCATCAAGGGGCCCAAATATCGCTTCTAATCCTCCAAGGAATAGAAGGAACAGATAAACTTTGACTCTTATTCTTGTTCCACTACTTGTTGAATCGTACATATAGGCACATTTTATAACATCGAGTTACGAATGCATTTTTGTACAATCAATGTATAACCAACTCATAGTTAACAACTCATATATCTAGGTTTGAAGACTTATATGATATTACCGTCTCACGAGCACTCGAGATAAATTCCATGAAGTGATACAAGTGAGCGTGGGTTGAATCCAATACTCGAATCACTATTCCCGGAGTACTCATGAACACTACAGCCCCTTTGTTCCAGACAAACTGCAGACACATTCATGACAGTCTTGCCTCATTACCTTCTTCTAAAGTATGATTCACTGAGGATGGTTTGAATAATATGATATACCATAACATAATTATTTTGGAAGTCAAAACATGCAAAAATTGAAATGATAGTAAACGATTGACAAAAGATAGTAATACTTTACTTATAAATAAATAACAACTTTTATTTATCATCAAATGTCAATTACACTTTACTAATTTCAAAAGCTATCTAATTTCTAAAACTAATATCATCCTTTAGCCCAATGCGCCTTGTATGCTGAAGATGCTTAGCCCTACCCAATCCCTTCATGAGGGGATTTGCTTGGTTCTCATCCGATGATACCCTCTTTGCCACGAGGAGTCCTTCTTCTATTCAATGTCTAATGAAATGGTATTTTATGTCGATGTGTCTGGATCTCCCGTGATCCCTTGGTTCCTTGGCTAAGGCAACTGCACTTTCACTATCACATAAAATATCCATAGGATCCTTTAGAGCTGGTACTACTCCAAGGTCTCCAATGAAGTTCTTCAGCCACATCGCCTCCTTTGCTGCCACGCTTGCTGTTATGTACTCTGATTCGCAAGTTGAATCTGCTACTGTCTCCTGCTTGGAACTTTTCCAAGTAATTGCTCCTACGTTTAAGGTAAAGACCCAGCCTGATTGAGAGCGGAAATTATCCCTATCAGTCTGGAAGCTAGCATAAATATACCCCACTATTCTCAATTCATCACTTCCACCGAGGGTAAGGACCCAGTCCTTAGTCCTCCACTGGTACTTGAGAATGCTCTTTACCGCAATCCAGTGAGCCTTGCTAGGGTTCCCCTGATATCTGCTGACCATGCTCAAAGCAAAGGCCAAATCAGGATGAGTACAAGTCATAGCATACATGATCGAGCCTACAGCGGAAGCATATGATACTCAACTCATCTTATCTATCTCAGCCTTTGTACTCGGGCTCTGAGTCTTACTTAGTCTGGCGTTACTTTGTATCGATAACTCTCTTTTCTTGGAATCCTGCATGCTGAACCTATTCAGCACCTTATCCAAGTAGGTACTTTGACTAAGTCTAATTAGTCTCTTACTCCTTTCTCTCAAAATCTTTATCCCTAGGATATAGGAAGCTTCTCCAAGGTCCTTCATAGCGAAACAGTTCCCAAGCCAGGACTTCACTTCTTGCCGAGTTGGGATGTCATTTCCTATGAGTAGTATGTCATCCACATACAATACCAAAAAGCTAACGATACTCCCACTAGCCTTTAAATATACACAGGACTCATCTTAGCTCCTCGGAAAACCAAACTCTTTGACTTTCTCATCGAAACAAAGATTCCATCTACGAGGTGCTTTTTCAATCCATAGATGGATTTCTCAAGCTTACACACTCTATTAGGGTACTCTGTGCTGACAAAACCCTCTGGCTGACTCGTGTAAACATCCTCAGCCAACTTTCCATTGACGAAAGCAGTTTTGACATCCATTTGCCATATTTCATAATTATGAAATGCAGCAATGGCTAGCATAACCCTAATAGACTTAATCTTCGCTACTGGTGAAAAGGTCTCATCATAATCAACTCCCGGAGTTTGAGAAAAGCCCTTTGCAATCAGTCGCGCCTTATAAGTGTGTACATTACCATCCATGTCAGTCTTCTTCTTGAAGATCCATTTGCACCCGATTGTCTTACGACCTGGTACATTGTCAACCAAGTTCCAAACTTGATTGTTATACATGGACTGTATCTCGCTGTCTATAGCCTCTTTCCATTTAGCAGACTCGGGGACTGTCATGGCTTCTGTGTAGCTGTTAGGTTCATCCAAACATACCAGTGTACTATCACTGATAAGTGTATCACCTTTTGCATTAATATTCAAACCATAGTAATGCTCAGGTGCATTCCTAACTCTTGTGGAACGCCTCAGAGGTATAGACTCATCAGTTAGATCAACAAGAGTTTCCTCCTCAGTTTGACTGCTAGGGTTTGAGGTTCCTTCACCACTTGACTCTAGAATTTCTTCAAGGTTAATTTTCCTCCCACTGTTTCCTTGGCTTATGAAGTCTCTCTCGCGAAAGACTCCAATCCTTTCCATAAAGACCACATCATCATTGGGTCTATAGAAGAGGTAACCAAAGGATTTTTGTGGTTATCCGATGAAAATACACCTCTCGCTTTGAGTTTCGAGCTTATCGTGAGTCTCGCGCCTCACGAAAGTCTCGCAACCCCAAATCTTGATGTTGTCCAAATTGGGGACTTTCCCAGTCCACATCTCGTGAGGTGTTTTGGAAACCTTTTTGGTAGGGACTAGATTAAGAATATGGGTGGCAGTCTCTAAGGCATACCCCCAAAATGAGATTGGTAGTGAAGCTCGACTCATCATGGAACGAACCATGTCCAACAAGGTTCGATTACGTCTCTCAGCCACACCATTAAGCTGTGGTGTTATGGGAGGTGTCAATTATGAGACAATCCCACATTCCTTAAAATAGTCAAGGAACTCATTACTAAGATACTCACCACCTCGATCGGATCGAAGCATCTTAATGTTCCTGCCCAACTGATTCTCCACTTCCTGTTTAAATGCTTTGAACTTTTCAAAGGTTTCTGACTTATGCTTGATTAAGTAGACACAACCATATCTACTATAATCATCAGTAAAAGTCACATAGAAGAGGTTAGCATCCCTTGTGGTGGTTCTGAAGGGTCCACACACGTCTATGTTGTGACATCCCATTTTCACGGCCAGAAAAGACCAATTTTGTTTATGCTTTGTTTGAAAATTAGAGTAATATTTTAAATAAAAGTGCTGCGGAATTTGTCCCAAAACAAAATATGATAAAGATTTATCAAAAGCATTTCCATAGAAATGTATTTCATTAAAAAGACTCGGGATGTCATGTTTGATATAGATAATAAGCATAAACAATACAACATAGGCCTTACTACATTATTCCGTATTTACAGGCCTAAAATCTCTTAATCTCTCATCCCAAGACATCACATCTATGCTCATGTGCCACTACCTGTAATAAAAGAAACTGAGTGGGCCAGGCTTGGGGTCCTGGTGAGCACATAGGGGTTTCAACCCACAATAAATAATTTTATTAATTTCATCAATCAACAATAACCCGATTACTCATTCCCGTAGATAGCAAGTATACAGATAATATGCACACACAACACGTAACTGTTGGGTCTATTAGATTGTGACATGCGCTCGGTCCTTAGCCCAGTTTTGATTGCCGGTATTGGGCCTGTCCAACCATGCATGTTTTTGTACTAGGGTTTAGTATATAAGTTGCATGCATGCAGTCTTAGAAATTATCGCTTTTATCATTTATTTTCTCTAAGTTTTGTAAACCCTAGCTCGCCTCTACAGCGGAAGTTCTTCATCGAGCTCTGCTGAGGCGTGACTGTATTTTGAATCATAAGCATACATTTGATTCAATTATGTGTTCATTCTCTTACTGCTTTTGACTTGTTTGATTTCCATAATCATACCTATGAAAGATCTAATCGATCTAGAGTTTAATTCTCATCAGTAATTTATATAAAATACTTCATATCTATGTGTAAGCTGAAAGTAACTATGCACTCACCTGAAAGGTGGTGACTCTGCACTCGAACAACGCTTCGTTATCTCAAAATAATTTTCCCTCGACAAAACCTAGTATCAATATCACTAGGATTTAGTCAAATGTTAACCGCGACTAATTAATAGTCTAGCTATTATTACTATTATATAAGCGTTAAACAATACTTATATAACCCATAATAATAGCCCAATTAAATATTTTAAGGACCTAATAACATTACTATATGTAACACCGAAAATTTTAAAATAATTTTTCACAATTTATAAGAACATTTCTCATTAATTTTTCATAAAAACATCAGATTTAAATCTCAATTCACATTACACAAAATCCCAAGATCAATGTAAATATATCAAAGTCCCCTGCGTGTGTACAGATCAAGCCGGCGCCTTCCCACGGTCATCGCTAGTACCTGAAACAACAACACTAACACTGTAAGCACGAAGCTTAGTGAGTTCCCCAAAATACCACATAAACACATATTAGCCACTCGA
Organism: Lactuca serriola; assembly: GCF_051521515.1. Taxonomy (NCBI): domain Eukaryota; kingdom Viridiplantae; phylum Streptophyta; class Magnoliopsida; order Asterales; family Asteraceae; genus Lactuca; species Lactuca serriola. Next base: position 160,952,835 of record NC_136409.1, read on the forward strand.
GGCTATAACTCTATGGGTCCGTGCACCCAACTCTGTGAACCCTCAGGTTCTAACTCTAGGAACCTTCCGGTTCCACTTTGTAATCATGCACAGCATAAATCACATAGAAATAATGCAGTACAACACATAACATACACATAACATACATACACTAACACATAACTCTGATTACCTACTCAAGGTAAAGTATAGTGAGAAGACTCACCTTGCGGATCTCGATGACTCACAATCCTGAATCCCTCGTGCCCGATCCTCCGAGCTATAATCCTCCTATAACATCATATGTCTCTAATTAACACTTTTTATCTCTAAGGTTGACTATCCCTAAGAAGTCAACACAGGTCAACTCTGGTCAACGGTCAACGGTCAACTTTGACCGGACTCGGCGAGTGCACGAGGGCAACTCGGCGAGTCTAGACGTTTTCACCAACTCTCTAGGATTCCCTTCTTACACGTCGAGTACTCCCCCTGACTCGACGGGTTCCACCTGGAAGAATCGCGGGGCCACCCCGACTCAACTCGCCGAGTCTCAAGAACGACTCGGCGAGTCCCAGCTCGACTCAGACCACTTGACAACCCTCTCTAACTCGCCCTGACTCACTGGGTCAATCCATGACTCGACTGGACCACTCACTGGTCGGTCCAAGGCAATCTTCAAGCTACTCGCCGAGTCTGCTCATCGGACTCGGCGAGTCCATGCCATGCAATCACTCAAACTTGCTTCTAAGGTCAGATCTATTCCAACAATTCATAGATTTGGCCTTCCTAGAATGATTCACCACGTAAAGCTCCAGACTTTGTGCATAAACAACCTCTATATGACCATATATGAAGAATCATCAACAAATCTCACTACTCAAGGTCATAACCTCCATTGTTCTATATAAAGCTTGATGAATGAGGCTCTCTGGACCTCTATGGATCCAGATCCGAAGTCTCATCACTAGCAAGGGACTATTTGACCGTCCAATCAACTCAACAAGGTCACAAGAAACCCTAAAATCAATTATACTTCACAAAACAGGAGATGAGCCGAAATCATACCTTTAGATTGAAGGGCTAAGCTTCAAATCCACCGAATAGCAGTCCCCTTTGCCTCCTCTTGGCTAGAGCCTTCCTCTTCTTTGCTAAACAACACACAAATGTCAAGAAATGCTTCCTTTCTCTCTCAAATCGCTAAAGCACTCTAGGGTTTCTCTCTATGGACTGTTGGGTGCAAATGACGGCCATAAGGCCCTTTAAATAGGTCCCAAACCCGAGAAATTAGGGTTTCATTAAACAGCGTGGACTCGTCGAGTCCATATCCTGGACTCGCCGAGTCCGGACGAATCCCGCGTCCAGAATCGCGACCCTACTCGGCGAGTCTGAGCTCCAACTCGCCGAGTCCCCTCTCAAAACACCAAAAAAACAAAACAATAAAATACCTGGAAATCCGGGCTGTTACACTATAATTATTTAAAAGCTATATTAAAAACTGTGTAGGTGTAGGTCACTTACAGCGGGTTTTATATAAAACCGGGATTTGCTTGGATCAGAGTTCCCGAACCGAAACGCTCTTCTTCTCGGAGCCGTTGAGCACTCTGGGGCTTCCGCCTCGTGCTAGGGAGGTTCCCTAGGCTTTTCGGGGGGGGGGGGGGTTCGGGGCTAGAGAGAGGTTCTATTTATAGGGTGAAATATGGCTGAACTTGGTGCCACATGTCACCATCTGGTGGCAAGACTTGGGGAGAAAGCAATGGCCAAGATTGTGCCACATCATCCATTTTCGCACAACACACATCCGACTTCTAAAATCCGTAAATTTCACATATGAGCTCCGTTTTTGACGTTTTTTATATCCACCCATAGCTAAAAATAAGATCTACAACTTTCATTTTGACTCCGTTTGCTAATTCTCGACCAATCGTAAATTTAACAGTACGAGGAGATTATACTGTGAAATGTCTGCATAAAATTCATAACTTCTACATACGGACTCTGTTTTCGTCTGTCTTTTTTACCGTTGAGTTCCTATTAATGAGATCTTCAATTCTCATTTAGGTCGCGTAGGCCAAAAACCGCTCGATCTAAAATTCGAGTTTCGGGTTGTGCACTGCTAAGCCAAATCTTAGAAAATTCATAACTTCCTCATACGAAGTAAGATTTGGGTGTTCTTTTTATGCATACTCTCGGTTTAACGTGTACTAAAACTTTCGTTTAGATTGCTAAGGCTAAAATTCGCTCTATCATAAATTCATTATTTACGCTTCCAGGTATCGTGTTGGTTCCGTTGCGAAACTTCGACAGGTCATAACTTCTTCGTTATAACTCGGATTTCGGCGTTCTTTATATCCCCGAAATCCTTGTTACGACCACTACAACTTTATGTAAAGATATCGGGCTTATCTCACACTTTAATTTCGACACATATTTTTATCCTTTATTTATTATACATTTATAAATAAGTAATAAACACATAAATACACATAATTAACATAGTATTCAAATATTTCATCTTTATTACTTCAAGAGAGTTACAATAATTGACCTATACTATTACATCATCTAAAATGCTTAGCCCTAAAACCTCGGCGTTACATGTGTGTACGAGATCCAACAAACCTTCACCCATGACACAGGTACCAGTGAAGGGTGACTTTGTCATTTTTCCAAGTAAACAAGATTCACAACTATCATCCAAATTTAGGTCAAATGACTCCAAGACTCCATCCTTTTGGAGTTGGCCTATGCATTTCTTGCTAACATGTCCAAGACGACGATGCCATAATGATGCTTTATCCAAGCTAGTGGAAGAATCAATACACAACACATTATTTCCTAGGTTATCTACAACCGACATAGTTTCATATACACCATCACAAGGTAATGCTTTAAAATAAAGAACATTATTATAGAAAGCATTAATGTCACCACATTCATTATCAAATGAAAAGGTAGATCCTTGTTTGTACAAACCGTGAAAGGAAATAATATTTTTCGCCATTTCAGACGAGTAACAACATTTATTCAAATCTAATCTTAACCCACTACTTAGCAACAAATAGTAAACTCCAATCTTGGTGACATGTGAAGCTTTCCTATTCCCTATGATCAAGTTTATCTTCCCATGCTCCACATTCTCACTTCTTCTTAGTCCCTGCAAATCAGAACATATATGAATACCACAACTTGTATCAAGAACCCAAGAATTAGAATATGGTGATTTATTAGACAATATAGTGTAAATACCTGCATGGTTGGGTTTCACTTTCCATCCGTAACATCGTGCAAGTACTTTGGGTAGTTTCACTTCCAGGGTGCCTTTTCAAGGCAATAGAAGCATTCAGCCTCTTTAGGGTTGGCAAAAGGAGTGACAGAACCACCTTTGGTTCTACTTGAAGAGGATCCATCAAGGGACTTTCCCTTGGTGCCCTCCGAAGGGCTCTTCCTCTTCTTCCTTTTTCCTTGCCCAATAGCCAGAACAGGGGCGGTGGTAGGAGTAGGAGTGGTAACAACCGGTTTACCTTTAATACCACTTTCGACGGTCTTCAAAAGTCCTTGAAGTTTGCTGAGTGTAACCTCCTCCTTGTTAATATGATAGGTCATCCGGAATTGATCATAACAAGAAGGTAAGGAGTGCAATATGATGTCAATTGCCAACTCCTCGGGAAAGTTCACATTCAACTTCAGCAGACGGTCTACAAACCTTTGCATTTTCTAAATGTGGCGCGTGATGGGTTCACCATCTTTCATTCGGGTTGTTATCATGGAGGAGATTATTTCTTATCGCTCTTGACGAGCACTCTGATGGTATATTTCCATCAAATCCTGGTGCATCTCAAAAGGATAAAAGTCCTCATAGGACTTTTGGAGCTCGGCTGTCATCATGGCCAGCATGATACATGCCACTTCAGTAGCATCTCTCTCATGAGTCCTAAAGTCAGCGATCTCCTCGGGAGTAGCAGAAGACTCATCAAGTTCCTTCGGCTCCTTGTCGAGGACATATTCCTTGTCCTCATAGTGAATGAACATCCTTATGCTCCTAATCCAATCATTGAAATTAGTCCCATCAAAGATGACTCTCCCATAAAGGTTCATGAGAGAGAAGGAGTCGGTAGGGTTTAAGCCAGAAGCAGCATTGTTGGAAGACATCTGAAAAAGAAAAATGACAAGTTTAGATTAGATATAAAGATAGTCCTTAATAAGACACCCAAATGTAATATTAAGGCTAGGACCCAACACAATATTTTATAACTTAGAAGAGGAATGCTATAATCCAACCTATAAAATATTTTAAGGTAGGTGAATGACAATTCACCAATTTCCACCATGAAAAACGAAATGTATTATTAGGTTTTAATTGTTTTGAAACTCCTAGATTCTTTTGAGATTCATTGAACATTTCAATGGCATGTTTCAATCTCGATTGTGCCCTTCAAGTTTTGTGACTGGGATGCCGAGGATCACAAAACAAGGTGTAAATAACCATGCAAATTTACTGGGTACTCTTAATGTTTATCAGCTAATCGATGTACTGGTTAATCACATGCGCTCCACTGATCTATGATAAACCTTAAACCACCCTTTGCCATCCTTGTTAAATCCAAGTTAGAGTGCCGGTTAACCACACACGCTCCACTAACGACTTAACCAAGGTGTAAAGTGTAATTTCATGGGTTAGCACCAAATTCACATTTTCCTAAAGTAACTAAGATTGAGAATTTATAAAACATTTAGTTAATTTATAATAATCATTATACTTTTAATGAGAATTAAATTCATTGTCCTACCTGTTCGGCAAACGACCCTCCACCAGTCAAGGAAGCGGTGGGTTAGAGTGGACACCCATTAAGCTGCCATTTTATAGGCAACAACCTTATACCCCCCTTATAGACCAGCTTCGTGAATGAGGCCTACTAACGGTAAAACGACTTGATCTTATACATACATATATATATATATATATATATATATATATATATATATATATATATATATATATTATTAACTTGTAATACTATAAAGTATAAGGGTTGAATTTTAACTTTTAAAATTCTAGGGGTTGGAACTAAAGTTTTCTAAAGTGACTTTACATGTTCCAAAACTTGAGGGCAAGTTTTGTAACTATTCAAAACTTTTCAACTTCATAACTTATGAGTTAATGGTTTATTAAAATGAAGACTCTTCATTTTATGTAACCTATGTGTTCTTTAATGGACTTTAAAAGAAAAAACTTTTGGTAATCCATAACTTGAGGACAAATTATGGACTCCATTAAAAACATTTAGATCAAGAATTAAACTAACAAACAATTTGCGAATAATTCCTATGATCTACCAAAACTCTTAAGTGTATGAACATTCATATCAACAATTTCAAGAATCATATAAACACATATAAAGACTGAAATTTGATAATAAACTTTGAAATTGGATTAGCATAATCATTACCACATCAAAACCAGGTTTTAAGGTTCAAAAAACAGTTTAGGGTAATGATCATCATCCAATACCAAGCAAAACCCTGAAATTCTGCATACATGGGCATCACCACGTCGTGGTAAGGATTGCCACGTCGTGGTAAGCAGTTATATGCAAAAAAATGCAGAGTTTCAACTTTGGAAAAAAACATATAGCATCAAGTATAATTAAAAACAAGCCTAGGCTCTAATACCACTGGAGGGTTTTGAACATTCTAGCACTCCTATGGTGTACATGCAACCCAAGAAACCTTGGATCTATGTTTTACTAAGATACATGCAAATTTGATTTTTCCAAGGTTCTTAACCAAACAAGCATGACATGGGGAACTTGAAACATAAAAGCTAGTGAAAGAACATACCTTTCTTGTTGCTTGGATTCCTTAAGAACTTTGTGAGCCTAGCACCCCAAATGTGATGCCTCAAATGTTTCACACAACACCACAACTCTTGGAATAACTTTGAGATAAGTACACTATCACTCAAAATTGGCTAGCACTCCTTGTTCTAGTCTTAGTGCCGATTTTGATAGCCTATGGAGTCTTTATATAGTGTGTCACAAGTAGGGTTACACATGTAAACCCTAACTGTCATGGCTTTTCATTTCCTCCATGATCCATGGGTTTTAACCTCCATGGATCACCCTATGGGTTTTAGCCCAATCCAATAAACCATGGATCATTAGCCCACTATATAAGAATGGATGATTTACACAATCAACCCCAGATATTTAATTAGTCTCTTTTTTATCACAAAATTAATTCCAAATTAATTCTTGATCAATACTAGTTAAATAATATGATTTCCTATTAATATATTATAACTTATAATATATTAACAAATCATAAGTGTTCTTCTTCTCATTTTTTCTATCCAGTTATCAGGATACCATGCAACCCAAATGGACCATGCTAACCGAGTCAAGTACATACCAAAAATAGTTATGGACTTAGACACCTTATCCAACGATTATCAGTTATGCTTTATGGGCCAGTATGTTATGATATTATTTGATAGTGGTAGGAGGGGTAGGATAGGCCCCAGTACCAGTTGAAAGGACCGAAGGGGTAGGCCAGCACCCTGATAGGCTAGGCAGTATGTGACTTATATGTTTATGTACTAGGATGTTATATAATAGAAGTAGGGGTGAAATAGTCCTCGGTACCGGTCAAAAGGACCGAAAAGTAGGCCAACACCCTGATATGCTAAACGAGGTACCGGTCAGAAAGGACCGAATGGGTAGGCCAGCACCCTAATATGCTAGACAAGTTACCGGTTGAAAGAGACCGAAAGGGTAGGCTAGCACCCAGATATGCTAGACAGTTAACGGTTGAAAGAGATTGAAGGGGTAGTCCAGTACCCGTATATGTTAGACAGTATGTTTATTGTATGATATGTGGTATGATAGGGGAACTCACTAAGCTTTGTGCTTACGGTTTTCAGTTTTGGTTTCAGGTACTTCTTTTGCAAAAGGGAAGGAGCCGACATGATCGCAGCGCATCACACCATGTTTTCCGCATATGAGATCTTTGGGATTACATTGTTTTATGATAACATGTTTTGATTATTGACATTTTGGTTTTGACATGGGATGTTATTATGAATGTTTTTATACCGTTGGTTCTATAATAACTTAATTAAAAATGAGATTTTTGGTCTTAAATTTTGGGATGTTACACATGATTCTCAGCTTCTTTAGGTGAGAGTGGTTAAAAACATATATGGGTTTGATGGTGGTCTTGCCACTTTGTCTCCTCGTCAATCTTATTCAGGACTGTAGAATTGTCTCATTCACATGATTGCTAATCTCCAGGATAGGGGATAGATCTCCTCAACCTTTGTCCGACTAGAGTTGGAGACAATGCTCTTACTAGTTTTTGGCATGATAAGTGGATCTCTGGTAGCTCTCTTGCAACGACTTTCCATAGAGTTTTTGCATTGGATGTGCATAGAAGGGATTCTGTGAAAGAGAGATTTCTTATAGGATGAGATTCGGGTAATCTCCGTCGGTTACCTAGGGTGGTATTGAGCAGAGTAAATGGGATGCGTTTATATAAGTGGTTCAGAATGTTCGTCTCCTTGATAGATCTGGCAGATTGGGTTGGCTCGTCGATGTGTCGAATATGTTTTCTGTTTCCTCAGCCAATACCTTAATTGACTCTGTTACTCTTGTTGATACTGATATTCAGTGTGATACTCGTTGGGACAATTGGGTTCCAATAAAACTTAATATCCTGATGTGGAGGATCAAACTTGGTGGTATTCCAACTAGGGAAAGATTGTCTCATCGTGGTGTGGAGGTGCAATCAATCATGTGTCCGTTATGTAGTGCTACAGTGGAGACCATTGATCATCTTTTTGTTGGATGTAGAGAATTGTTGGAGATTTGGAACCGTATTGCTATTTGGTGGGATGTTCGTCTTCCGAATAGGTTTGTTATTAATGATATCATGAGGTGAGCTGATTCTACAAGTTTGAGGGCTGGCCAAAGAAAAGCTTTTGTCACGGTGATTACCTCGGCTTGTTGGTGTCCTTAGAATTTTTAGAAATAATTTTGTTTTTGGCACGACTATTCGTAGGAAATCCGACCTCTTTGATGCTATTGTGGAGAAGACATTTTTCAGATTTCTAATAGGTCTAGCAAATCTAGGATTAGATGGACTTCTTGGCTTCATAATCCGGTTTTAGCTTCTATTTGATGTAATTGTTGTTTTCTTTTTCTAGTTTCTTGCTAGTTTTTTAATAAAATCTTCCACCGTTCCAAAAATAATAATAATAATAATAAGTTTATATATAAATAATCCGATTAACATCTAAAAAATCCACTTTCAAAGTTGAGTTTTTATTTTAAAAAATCAAGTTATTTGTTTAATTATAAACATATATTTTATTTCTAATTTTAATATTAGTTTTAAAAATTTGGCTGTTCAAATATATATATATATATATATATATATATATATATATATATATATATATTAGTTTTAAAAATAAAATTTAGTTAAACACCATATAAAAGTTGTTATGTATAGTTTCCTTCACCCCTCTATGGCAATAAAAATCATTGTTATCTTGTTATCTTTTTTAGTATATAATAATTCTTCATATATGATATTAATTAAGATAAAATCACATGTAGCACCGTCCATCTTTTGCGCTTTTTGGACACAAACTTTGACCTTATTCTTCATGGGTCCAATCTTGTCTTTTTTTTAGTTGGCTATAGGCAGACCGGCACGTGCCGGTTGATTCCACCCCGAGTGTGTTTGGGATCACAATTTTGATAAGGTTATCTTCCTCTCAATTCCCATTGGTATAACGTATACCTATCCACGTGTCTCGGTGTCTGTATCCATCCAGATCCTCTTACATTGGTTTTATGTCCACATCAACATTATTTTCTTGGGACTTTTTAAAAGATATATAGATTGGTAGTATTTGTCATTATATTAATATATTTTACGAGGATTGTATTAGATTTTATATATGCTCAATCAATTGTAACTTATTTAAAAAATAATAAAATAATATAAATAAAATTAGTTGTTATAAATAAATTGATAGAAAAAACTTTCTTACTGTGGAGATCTCTAGAATGTGTTTTGGTATCATGAAATGGTTGTGAGTTAAAATCTGTTATTGTCATAAAAGGTGCACCATATGAGCATTACGATGGGTTTGAAACAAGAAATATTTTCGAAATTACGTTGTATTATAAATATTTATAAAAGAATATTATGATGGGTTTGAAGTAAGACATATTTTCGAAATTACGTTGTATTATAGATATTTATAAAAGAATACATTCTTAATAAATATATTTATGTTTGAATGATAACAACATTCGTAAAAGATATTCTGACCGAATATATATTTTTATTTAATAAACTTCTTAAAAATATAACAAATTATTGGACCATTTATTAAAAAATAACAACATTTTTACAGAATACTAATTTATTTTTAACAATAGTCAAGAATCAAGGTCAAAAAAAAAAAACATTACAATCACATTCTATAATAATATAATTTTTTAGAGTTACTAATTCTTATAATCTCCAACCTATAAGAATTCAATGACATTCTTGAAAATATCCAAGTGACGACTATTGTTTATCTCTTTCTCACACTCTATGTGTCGGTGATCATTGTTAATCTCCATCATACACACCATCATTCAACCTTCAAGTCTTTGATCATCATGTTCCATTTACACATTCTATGAGAAAATTGTAACATCCATAAAATTCATAAAAAATTTAAACTTTTAAAACAATCCAAAAATCATCATTGTTTACAAATAGTTTTTCAAAGGAGTTTCAATATCAGAGTTATCCCAAAATCATGAAACAAAACATGAGGAGGTGCATGATCACACAGTCGCCTTCCCGCGATCCTCTGAGGTATCTGAAACATAATCCAAAACTATAAGCTCAAAGCTTAGTGAGTTCTCCCAAAATACCAATACACAAACAAATAGCACAAATATTATAACAACATACAAAGGGTCTACAACTAACATATTGGATTACCCCTAAGCCCACATCATAAGTCTGGCTCCCCCTGGGACCACAACTTATGTCTGGCCATCTCCCCGACCTGATCAGTCCTTGAACTGAATATCATTAAGCACTCAATACGAGTCTGGCATGCCCTTCCCGACCCTCAGCTCGTATCTGGAATGCTCATAAGCCCTCAGTATGAGTTTGACATGCCCTCCCTGGCCCTCAGCTCATATTTGGTATGCTCTAGGGTTGGTTAACTACAACATGGAGCAGTACAACGTCAACCCAACCCACACAATATGTTGACATATAACAGATAATATCATATACAGATAAACATACAGTATCACAGGTAATCCTACAGATCTACCAGACTAGCATTTCAAAACTAGCATGCATATCTATTCCATACTCAGCATATCAATAATATCAAAGTGTCAAACCAATGGGCCGGCCTTGGTGCCTTCGACCCGAAAGTATAGTGAGGAAAACTCACCTGACAACTAAACAGAGCTGATAAGGCCCGACTATGAATCTCAGCTCTCAACTCAAATGCCTACAACCACCAAGTGACCAATTCCATCAAAATCCCAACAATACCCAAAATACCCTTAAAAGTCAAAATTTGTTAAACATGGTCAAACTTGGTCAAAGATAGTCAAACTCAAAGTCAAATGGTCAAAGTCCATAAACCTACAGAGTCAACCCAACCGAGTTAACTCAAAAATGGTTGATCCATGTGAGTACGCAGGGTGTACTCTGGAGGTATGCATAATGTACACAAGGCTTCGCAGAAACCACCATTGGGGTGGCTAACCGGGTATGCAGGGTGTACGCCAGTCTACGCAGGGTGCACCCTCGCATATCCATTTCCTTCCTTAAGTGCTTAATGGCTTAAGCACTTGAGCTCATACTTCAGATCCAAGGTCCAAAGGCATACTAGGGTCATAAATTTCCCGACTTTATGACATTCCACGTCTAAAAACTCCTTAATGCAAGGTCTTAATCAATTAGGACCTTCTACAAGAACCATAGAGCCAAACTAGCTAAAGGGACCTCATTTTTATGGCTTAGAACCCTTCCTATGGTTTGAAAGCTCAACCCAAAACATCCAAAACCAAACATGCATAAAAATGGGACTTTTGTGACAAAAAGAACATCATAAGGCTACCAAAATGAGATCCAAGAAAACCAAGCATCTGTTGGATAAGGTGTCTAAGTCCATAACTTATTTGGTATATACTTGACCCGACCGGCATGGTCCATTTGGGTTGCATCTCATCCAAACTATTTATGGATAATTTTATGAGAGTTATACACATATGTTTATTAATATATTATAAGTTATAATATATTAATATCAAGTCATGTTATTTAATTAGTTTTAGTCTTAAATTAATTATGAATTAATTTAGAGATTAAAAGGAAGACTAATTAGATTATGGGCTATTAGTTTTATATAGTGTGGGCTAATACTCATTTGTTAATGGGCTAGGCTTATATGGAAGTCCATGGATGATCCATGGAGCTTTTAACCCATGGATCCTTGGAAAGGAAAAGACATGGGTTATTAGGGTTTCACCCTAACCATGCACACTATATAAGCATGCTTATGGAGCATGAAATGGTGGCCTAGTGTAACTAGTGAACTAGTGTGTTTGGCCGAAATATACAAGTGTATATTCTCTCTCAAAGTTTTCCATGAGTTTGTGGTGTTTTGTGATTCCATTTGAGGCATTCACACTATTGGTGCTTGGCCCTCAAACTCCTCAAGAACCAAACTCATCAAAAAGGTATGTAATCTCTTCTAACTCTTTTATGTTGAAATGTTCTCCATGCCATGTTAGATAGGTTATAAACCTTGCAAAATTATTATTTTGCATGTATTTAGACAAACATAGATCCAAGGTTTATTAGGGTTGCATGCACACTTAGGAAGTGTTAGATTGCTCAAAACCCAACAGCATCAACGTAGAAACTTTTTACCTTCTGGAGCTTCCCAAGAAGCTGATGATCCAAGATCCTCAAGCTTGCTTCAACTTCTAGTCTCCTTGATGCAAATCCTTCTTCCTTAAGCACACAAAGAACACACTTTAGCTCAAAACACTCTTTTATAGGGTTAGGATTTGCCAAAAACGACTCAAGGGCTTGGAGGTTGAAAAGATGAGGGAGAATGATCCATAAAGGTGCTTAAATACCCCACAAACCCTAAAAAGTAGGGTTTCACTCGGATATTACTATACCCATCATACATATGTGTATGCTTATCATACTAGGGCACGCCCTAGTACGCTTAACGTACTAACATGTACACTTAGCGTACACCTTTTTTCCTAAAATTACCATTTTGCCACTAGGTCTTCTTAGGGCCACTTCCTTACAATCCAAGGACCAATATGACATAATTTAAAACCGAAGGAGAGATTTGAAAACACCTGAAAACTAGCGTGTTACAACTCTCTCCCACTTGAACTAGACTTTGTCCTCAAAGTCTGTGGTAGAGAACTAATCTGGATAATTCTCTCGCGTCTCATCCTCCGGCTCCTAGGTGCACTCGGAGCCCCTCTGATGTTGTTATCGTACCTTTACCAAAGGTACTTCCTTGCTACACAAAACCTTTACTTTCAAGAGGGTGATGAAGTCCATCGAAACATGCTCCTATTTCTACATGGGAACATGCTCCTATTTCTACATGGGAACCTCAAGAGGGTGCAACTTTCCATGTGGCCTCTAATGCTCGGCCTTTACCATCCTGCAAATCAAGCACCTCTCCACGTACCAGGCGATCTCCCTCTTCATACACGTTCACTAATAGCTCAATCTTAGATCCCGATACATCTTGGTGGCCCCAGGATGGATAGAAAAGTGAGACTTATGAGACTCCTCCAACACAATCTGTCTGACCCAACCAAACATAGGAACCCATACCCGACCACAACGGGTCAACAATCCACGACTATCCGGAACAAATATGGTGATCTCACCCTTGATCCTCTCTATCTTCCAGTTCTCTTCCTGGACACCCTCGGCCTGAGCCTCCCTAATCAATCCAAAAAGCAGAGAATTCACTGATATCTTCATACATGATACCCCATCTGAAGATCCAACCGACTTGTGGCTCAAAGCATCCACCACCACATTCTCTTTACCCGGATGGTAAAGGATCTCACAATCATAATCCTTTACTACGTCAAGCCACCTGTGCTGCCTCATGTTTTGGTTCGGCCGATCCATAATATGCCTCAAACTCTTGTGATCCGTGTAGATAGTCCAGAGGACCCCATAAAGATAATGCCTCCAAAATTTGAGGGCAAAAACCACTACCCCCAACTTCGATACCTCGTCTCGTGCGACTTCAGCTGTCGCGAAGCATATGCTATCACCCATCCTTTCTGCATGAGGACCGCCCCTAAACCAGTGATGGAAGCATCACAGAATACCATGAAATCCTCAATTCCCTCTGGGAGCGTCAAAATTGAGGCTTCACATAATCTCTGCCGAAGCGTCTCAAATGTTGTCTGCTGCCCAGGGGCCCACCGTAAATCTAGCCCCTTCCTCATCAGACGAGTGAAGGGTACCACAATCTTGGAGAAATCCTGAATGAATCTGCTATAGTACCCTAGCAACCCCAAGAAACTCCTTATATCTAAAGGAGATTTTAGAACCTCCCACTACATCACCGTCTAGATCTTGGCCGGATCGACCAATATCCTGTCTCGGTTAACGAGGTGTCCAAGGAACCGAACCTCTCGTAACCAAAACTTGCACTTCGAGAACGCAGCATAAAGCCGTTCTCGCCTCAAAACCCCCAGAAACTCATGAAGATGCTCCTCATGCTGCTCTCTGGTCTTGGAATATATCAAGATATCATCAATAAACACAATAACCGAACGATCGAGCATCATCATGCATACCCGATTCATCAAATCCATAAATACCGCAAGCACATTGGTAAGCCCGAATGGCATCACCATGAACTTGTAATACCCATAACGAGTTTGGAACGCGGTCTTCTCCACGTACTCCTCTCTCACCCTGACCTGATGGTACCCGGACCTTAGATCTATCATAGAGAACCAAGATGCAACCTACAACTGATCAAAGAGATCATCATTCCACGGAATGGGATAAGGGTTCTTCATTGTTAGCTTGTTTAACTCCTGGTAATCAATACAGATCGAGTGTGAACCATCCTTCTTCTTGACGAATAAAATCGGCACTCCCCACAGAGAACTACTCGGTTTGATAAATTGCTTGCCTAATAGCTCCTGCAACTGAGATGACAACTCCTACATCTCAGGTGGTGCCAAGCGGTACAGTGCCTTGGCAATCGGTGCTGAACCTAGCACGAGGTCAATCTTGAACTCGACCTACCTCTCAGGAAGCACACCGGGTAACTCCTCCGATCCGAAAATACATCGACAAACTCCCTGACAACCGAGACCTCTAAAACTGAAACCTGATCCCCAACACGCGTATCCACCACATAAGCTAAATACTCGTACACCTATGCTGAATATACTGTCGAGCCCTAGCTACAAAACAAAACCCTGAACCCATCATGGTGCCCTCTCCATAGATAACCAGTTCTCCCCCACTCGGGGTTCGAACTACCACGCGTTGGCCCTCACAATCAATCATAGCACCGAAACGGCTCAACCAATCCATACCCACAATCATGCAGACATCCCTCATGGGGATTGGGATCAAATCGATCAGATAAGGCATCCCAAAAATCTCCAGAATACAACCCTGCTATACTAATGATGCAGAAATCCCGTGTTTGTTGGCGATAGAGACTCGCAATGGACACTCTAACTCCCAATGGGCATATCAAACTCCCTACTAGACGATCGAGAGACAAAATACCGACTCGCAACCGAGTCAAAAAACACTAGAGTAGGCAAAGAGTTCACTAGGAACGTACCTAATAGAGGTACAAACATAAGCATAAAACAAAACATAATCAATAGAATAATGGATAGAAACATACCAGTCACAACATATGGAGCTGATCTGGCCTCCTCCGCAGTAAGTTGGAAAGCACAACCTCGAGCCCTTGGGGGTTCCACCCTGCCCTGACTCCCATCCGTGATCCTCAAAGTAGCCGGCGTTGGAGCCTACACCGACCTAGCAACAAGCGATGGGTAGTTGGCCTTCATATAGCCAACCTGGTACCAATGATAAAGAATCCTGGAGCTAAGTCCTGGGGCCTGCTGGCGGCAATCCCTCGCCATATGGACCTGTCGGCCACATTTGTGGCAGCCAGATGATGATCGACAAGCACCCTCATGCACCTTGCTTCACTTCACACAAGTGCGACCCTTCCCTTTCCCCAGATCTGACATCAACGGCCTTAAACCTCTTTGGCGTAGGCTGCAACTGCATCGGGGACGACCTCTGCTCCTTCTTCTACAAATCAATCTCAATCTCACGCTGCATGGCGGCCTCCTGTATCTCCAACAATGTACCATAGCACTGAGTAAAAACAAACTGTCTGATCTCCGTCTTGAGCATGCTCAAGTAACGGGTCATGTGGGCCTGCTCAGATGCAGCAAATGCAGGACAGAACATAGCCCTCTCTGTAAACATCTTGGTCATCTCCGTCGCCGTCTTAGAACCCTGCCTCAAATCCAAGTACTCCTGGGCCAACCTCTCATGCTCCAACAGCGGCACATATCGGGAGCAGAACATCTCAGAGAACTGCTCCCAAGATACAACAGCTTTATGCTTAGCAGAATATGAACTAGTAGCAAGCCTCCACCAATCCTTCGCTCCGGTTCTGAGAAGGTTCAGAGCGCACTTGACCTTTTGGTCAACTGGACAAGAACAAGTGAAGAAACATCCGTCCACATCAGATAGCCACCACATGGGCGATGATCGGGTCCTGTACCCCATTAAAAGTCGGGGGCTTCGTATTGTCGAAATCCCGATACTGAAAAACCCGACCCGATCCAACCCCTGCAGCTGCAACGGTTGCAATGGCTACAGCAGCAGTAGCAACTTCAGACAAAGCAGCATAACGCTCATCAAAGTACTCAATCATGGCGGTCTTGATAGAACCAAACATCTCTGGCAACTGAGCTCGAAGAACAACCTCCTCCTGCAGGATCTTCCTGATCATGTCATCCAACGCAACTAACTCACCCTAACGGCCAGCTCCTTATTCCGAACCGGATCCTGCCTCAACTCGATGCGTAGTCACCATAATAAAAATAAACCAGGAGGATATCGGATAACACACATATCATAGCAGGGAAACAACTCCCAACATAGCCCTAGGGGTTGTGACTTCCTTGTTACGCGTACGGGTCCTATGTTTCCGGTAGTACCTGCCCATACTACCTTCCAAACCTACCCGTATTTGTCTTAGAGGATCATCATAACACCCTAACAGTACTTGCTAGCATACTCATACGCTTAATACTCACACCCTAGAGGAAGGCTATATATCGCAAAACTAGTTGACTGACCCCACACCACTCATCCATGAAACTTCCACCAACCCTACAACACTCGTGTATGCTAGCCATACATAACATTGGACCCTATTGATAGTTAAATATTTGATCCTACCCTAAGTCCTTCATCAAACAAGAATAGGAAATAAGACCAGACCGAACATTATCAGGCTATAAAATCTTAGTTATGCATGACCATGATGCATACTGTAACAACAGCAAAATTCAGGTCAAAATTTAAACTTTTATAAAACCGTAATTGATTATACTAAGTGGTAAATATTGTAACAAGGTTTTCATACATATAAAGAACACAAAAATCCGAGTTATAACGAGGAAGTTATAACCATTCTAAAATTCCCGACAAAACCGGCAACACCGATTAAACGAAAAACGCGAAGTTTCAATACAATAGTTTTTAGCCTTAAGTATCTAAATAAAAGTTATAGATAACATCAAACCGTGAGCGTACATAAAAAGAACGTCCAAATCTGACTTCGTATGAGGAAGTTATGATTTTTCTAAGATTTGGGTACTGCAGTAGACAGCTAAAAACTCGAAATAGAGATCGAGATACTTTTGACCAAAACAACCTAAATGAGAATCGAAGGTCTCAACATTAGTAGCGCAACGGCGAAAAGTCTGACGAAAACGGACATCGGATGAAGAAGTTATGGAATTTTAACTGACTTTTCGTGTCCCGGCCCGTTAAAAATAAATAATTCAAAATAAATTCAAAATTTGCCGATGAAGTCTAAACGAGAGTTGTAGATCATATTTTTAGCTACGCGTGCATATAAAGAACGTCGAAAACGGAGCTCGTATGCGAAAGTTATGGATTTTACAAGTTCGGGGTCCAAAATCTGAGGCTGTCAGGCCCCACGACGTGGCACAAGCTTGCCGCGACCCGGCAAGTGACTGAGGGCGTCCAATCAATGGAAGAGGATAGGTTTGACTCCCCACGACGTGGCCATCACTTGCCACGACGTGGCACACCCCAAAAATGCCCCTATAAGTAGATTTCAAGGGCTCCGAGTTCCATTGTTCAGTTCCTTTCTTTCTCGCGCCGAAACTCTGCGTTTAAGCCCCCGAGACCCTAACAAAGCCCCGGTTTTCACCTTCAAGTCCCGAAGGAAGGTTTTGTGTTCTCGAGATTCCCGAGATTCCCGAGAATCCCGATATTTTCCCGCGTTTCCAACTCTTCCTGTCGAAGTTCTGCTCGATTCTCCTCTCGACTACTTCAAATCAACCACTTCAATCAAGTGAGTTCATACCCCTACAACCACACTTTAAATGCTTTTTAAATGCTTTTGAAACACTTTTAGGGGGGAATACAAGTAAACACACAACTAAAATCGTGTGAAACATCGATCTTTTTATATACTTTTCATACTGTTGTTTTAAACTATCTGATGAAGTTATTATCATGCAAAACACCTCACAACACAACTTTACCCTCTTGGGGTACAATATGTTTTATAAATAGAAATAGGTTTTATTTATACGTTTGCATACTACATCACGTCAAGAGTAACCATTTCAACTATAGCATGATGCTTTTACAAGAAAACTCAACTCATCATCACGTTTTCGTAACACGGTAGAAAACGAAATCATTTCATACGAACGATTTTCATCATATTACTCGTGAACTTGTTGTTAGCAATCATGTGATGGCATATGGCTTTGTTTGTACCAAACGAAAGTCCTCACCTATAACTAGAGTCTCCTGGAGGGAGAGCGTGACAAGTGTGTATAGATCTATACGGGGATGACAACTCCACACCCTGACTGTTAGCTACAGTCCGTCATTTGGGGTGACAAATGTCAACATTAGGTACTGCGTCTAGTATGGTTATGAGGAACTCACAACACACGGAAACAATGACTCATGCACGTAGTAATACTTAACTCAATCATGCTCGAGGGGTAATAACTATATTCTAGGGTATTATCGGCATGATCAAAACTCAGGTTAAAACACTTCCATAACTAGTTTTACTTAACAATAAGACTACACTTCATACTTACAAAACATTCGGGTCTTGGTAGAAGACTACATTTCATACTTATAGGAAAATAAGGGATTTTTCCTGGTTCAAATACATTCATTTTGTACAATAACGATTTACAACATCATTCTTTTGAGCATGTCATAGTTTCTTATAGCTTACAGTCTTGGTCATTTGAGACTGCATTTCACTTTTAGGAAAATAAGGGATTTTCCTGGTTCAAATACATATAGTACATACAACAATCTTTCAAACTCATTTCATACATCTAATAGACAATAAGGGATTTTCTGGAAAACATACAAGCACTTTCGAATGGCATACATTTTCTAAAAACACCACTTATGAACTCACCAACTTAAATGTTGACACTTTTTCTTTGAAATAACTTGTATTCTCAGGAAACCGCTAGACCAGGTAGCAACTACTTTTGAAGACTAACGCGCTGGCGTTAGTAACATTTTGGATCACCATATTGTATTTGATTTCTTTTGCAAACATGTAACATATACAATCATGTAAACTTTTCAAATATATTTATATTATGGTGGTGTGTACTTTCTTTACTATTCAATTGTTATGATATTTGAGATGACGTCCTCCGCCCCCGAACGTTTCCGCCGTTCTGGTTTGGGGGTGTGACAGATTGGTATCAGAGCATTGTTTATAGTGAACTAAGTATATCAAAACCATTTTTGATATACAACTATAAACACAACTGGGCAAAAACACTCTGAGTAAGAGTCATACTTTTAAAATTAAATTTATTTAGTTTTTGTAAAGTAGGCATGCATTCATTTCATATTAATAACAGGGTTAGTGTCATAATTAAAACAATATAGAAGTATTATAGATGAGTTGTGCAATATAGGTATGCCTTGGGATATGTAATCGGGACTGGGATAAATATAGCCTGATCAACTATATTTGTCCGAGAGCCGAACTGTGTATGCCAGGGGATAGCTACAATGGACAACAAGTCTAAAACTTACCAAACTTATAAACTTTAGAATCAAACATAACATTTAGAATACTATAGGAGTATTTTATGAATACGATAGTTTAACGTTGATGTCAACCTTGTGTGCCTTAGTTCTAGACAATCCTTATCTCCCTATTCTCGTACAAACACAATGGTTGGATTTCCACCTAGCAGGAGACCCCTACTACCCATACCAGTAGACCCTTTCACTTTAACCATCGACTAACGAAACTCGATCGATTTATCATGACAAACCCGACACTAAACCCAATTGGTTTCAAGTTTCAAAACCCCGAGGTACTCATGTGAGGAGTGCTATATCTTTACAACCTTCCCGTAGTATCCCCCAACAGATCATTTAGAAATACCACACATACAACAAGTCAAATCCAAGCTCAGAAACTAGGAGTGAATTCAACCATGAACTTCAGAACGTAGCTGCCCTAATGCATCGAGTGAATATGCTAACATTTAGAAGAACATAAGTAAATAAACCCAAAACCACACCATCCCGATCGATCGAAGTGATAGGCGGAGTAATGAAGGTCCGCTGAAACACGCATGTTAGGATCTAGATTCATAAAGGAACAAGAGGAACAAATCGACCAGAAGCACTCACGCCTGCCCGCAAGAATTGGAGTCCCAGTCAAAATGCGAATTTCGGGACGAAATTCTCTCTAACGGGGGGATAATGTAACAACAGCAAAATTCAGGTCAAAATTTAAACTTTTATAAAACCGTAATTGATTATACTAAGTGGTAAATATTGTAACAAGGTTTTCATACATATAAAGAACACAAAAATCCGAGTTATAACGAGGAAGTTATAACCATTCTAAAATTCCCGACAAAACCGGCAACACCGATTAAACGAAAAACGCGAAGTTTCAATACAATAGTTTTTAGCCTTAAGTATCTAAATAAAAGTTATAGATAACATCAAACCGTGAGCGTACATAAAAAGAACGTCCAAATCTGACTTCGTATGAGGAAGTTATGATTTTTCTAAGATTTGGGTACTGCAGTAGACAGCTAAAAACTCGAAATAGAGATCGAGATACTTTTGACCAAAACAACCTAAATGAGAATCGAAGGTCTCAACATTAGTAGCGCAACGGCGAAAAGTCTGACGAAAACGGACATCGGATGAAGAAGTTATGGAATTTTAACTGACTTTTCGTGTCCCGGCCCGTTAAAAATAAATAATTCAAAATAAATTCAAAATTTGCCGATGAAGTCTAAACGAGAGTTGTAGATCATATTTTTAGCTACGCGTGCATATAAAGAACGTCGAAAACGGAGCTCGTATGCGAAAGTTATGGATTTTACAAGTTCGGGGTCCAAAATCTGAGGCTGTCAGGCCCCACGACGTGGCACAAGCTTGCCGCGACCCGACAAGTGACTGAGGGCGTCCAATCAATGGAAGAGGATAGGTTTGACTCCCCACGACGTGGCCATCACTTGCCACGACGTGGCACACCCCAAAAATGCCCCTATAAGTAGATTTCAAGGGCTCCGAGTTCCATTGTTCAGTTCCTTTCTTTCTCGCGCCGAAACTCTGCGTTTAAGCCCCCGAGACCCTCCCAAAGCCCCGGTTTTCACCTTCAAGTCCCGAAGGAAGGTTTTGTGTTCTCGAGATTCCCGAGATTCCCGAGAATCCCGATATTTTCCCGCGTTTCCAACTCTTCCTGTCGAAGTTCTGCTCGATTCTCCTCTCGACTACTTCAAATCAACCACTTCAATCAAGTGAGTTCATACCCCTACAACCACACTTTAAATGCTTTTTAAATGCTTTTGAAACACTTTTAGGGGGGGAATACAAGTAAACACACAACTAAAATCGTGTGAAACATCGATCTTTTTATATACTTTTCATACTGTTGTTTTAAACTATCTTATGAAGTTATTATCATGCAAAACACCTCACAACACAACTTTACCCTCTTGGGGTACAATATGTTTTATAAATAGAAATAGGTTTTATTTATACGTTTGCATACTACATCATGTCAAGAGTAACCATTTCAACTATAGCATGATGCTTTTACAAGAAAACTCAACTCATCATCACGTTTTTGTAACACGGTAGAAAACGAAATCATTTCATACGAACGATTTTCATCATATTACTCGTGAACTTGTTGTTAGCAATCATGTGATGGCATATGGCTTTGTTTGTACCAAACGAAAGTCCTCACCTATAACCAGAGTCTCCTGGAGGGAGAGCGTGACAAGTGTGTATAGATCTATACGGGGCTGACAACTCCACACCCTGACTGTTAGCTATAGTCCGTCATTTGGGGTGACAAACGTCAACATTAGGTACTGCGTCTAGTATGGTTATGAGGAACTCATAACACGCGGAAACAATGACTCATGCACGTAGTAATACTTAACTCAATCATGCTCGAGGGGTAATAACTATATTCTAGGGTATTATCGGCATGATCAAAACTCAGGTTAAAACACTTCCATAACTAGTTTTACTTAACAATAAGACTACACTTCATACTTACAAAACATTCGGGTCTTGGTAGAAGACTACACTTCATTCTTACAAAACATTCGGGTCTTGGTAGAAGACTACACTTCATACGTACAGAACATTCGGGTCTTGGTAGAAGACTACATTTCATACTTATAGGAAAATAAGGGATTTTTCCTGGTTCAAATACATTCATTTTGTACAATAACGATTTACAGCATCATTCTTTTGAGCATGTCGTAGTTTCTTATAGCTTATAGTCTTGGTCATTTGAGACTGCATTTCACTTTTAGGAAAATAAGGGATTTTCCTGGTTCAAATACATATAGTACATACAACAATCTTTCAAACTCATTTCATACATCTAATAGACAATAAGGGATTTTCTGGAAAACATACAAGCACTTTCGAATGGCATACATTTTCTCAAAACACCACTTATGAACTCACCAACTTAAATGTTGACACTTTTTCTTTGAAATAACTTGTATTCTCAGGAAACCGCTAGACCAGGTAGCAACTACTTTTGAAGACTAACGCGCTGGCGTTAGTAACATTTTGGATCACCATATTGTATTTGATTTCTTTTGCAAACATGTAACATATACAATCATGTAAACTTTTCAAATATATTTATATTATGGTGGTGTGTACTTTCTTTACTATTCAATTGTTATGATATTTGACATGACGTCCTCCGCCCCCGAACGTTTCCGCCGTTCTGGTTTGGGGGTGTGACACATACACTAAGCAACTACAGTAATGATGTCAATTCCATTAAAGAAGAACCCTAGGCTATCAGACATCATATAATCAGGCAATTCTATCATGCAAAATCATGAAGATCCCTAGCCTATCACTAGCATGTTGTTGTAACATATCACAATATCAAATAACAATATGGTATTTTGGGGTCTACATACTGGCTCTGACTGATCGTACACATCGCATCCGCCTTGATTATTTTGAAAACCATTTGAAAAAAATCATTTTAAAAGTCTTTTTTCTTAGTTTGAGACTGGATTCACACAAGTGTTCCTCCAATTCACTCAAAGCAATGCTCTTATACAAACTTGTAACATCCATAAAATTCATGAAAAATTTAAACTTTTAAAACAATGCAAACATCATCATTGTTTACAAATAGTTTTCCAAAACATGTTCAATGTCAGAGTAATACCAAAATCATGAAACAAAATATAAGGAGGTGCACGATCACGCCATCGCCTTCCCGCGATCCTTTAAGGTACCTTAAACATAATCCAAAACTGTAATCCCAAAACTTAGTGAGTTCCCCCAAAATACCAATACACAAACAAATAGCACAAATATAATAACAACATGCAATGGGTCCACAAATAACAGACTGTATTACCCTTGAGTCCACAACATAAGTCTGGCTAGCCCCCTGGGTTTACAACATATGTCTGGCTTGCTCCTCAGCATGATCAGTCCTCGAATTAAATACCACTAAGCCCTTAGTACCAGTCCGACATACCTTTCCCGACCCTCAGCTTGTATCTGGAATGCTCATGAGCCCTAAGTATGAGTCTGGCAAGCCCTCCTTAGCCCTCAACTCATATCTGGTGTGCTCCACGGTTTGTTAACTACAACATGGAGTAGTACAACCTCTACCTAACCCACACAATATGTCGACATATAACATATAATATCATATACAGATAAACAGTCAGTATCACAGGTAGTCCTATAGATCTACCATACTAGCATACCAAAACTAGCATGCATATCTATTCCATACTCAGCATATCAATAATATTAGGTTATCAAACCAATGGGCCGACCTTGGCGCCACCGACCCGAAAGTATAGTGAGGAAAACTTACCTCACAGCTGAGCAGAACCGATAAGGCTGGGCTTCGAATCTCAACTCTCAACTCAAATGCCTACAAGCACCAAGTGACCAATTCCATCAAAATCCCAACAATACCCAAAATACCCTTAAAAGTCAAACTTAGTCAAACATGGTCAAACTTGGTCAAACTCAAAGTCAATTGGTCAAAGTTAATAAACCCACTGAGTCAACTCAGCCGAGTCAACCTAACCGAGTTAACTTGAAAATGGCTGATCCATGCGAGTACGCGAGGCGTAATACGGAGGTACGTGCAATGTACACAAGGCTTTGCAGAAACCACCATCGGGGTGGATAACCGGGTACGCGGGGCGTACCATCGTAAATCCATTTCCTTCCTTAAGTGCTTAATGGCTTAAGCACTTGACCTCATAATTCAGAACCAAGGTCCAAATGCATACTAGGGTCATAAAGTTCTCAACTTTATGACTTTCCACGCCCAAAAAGTCCTTAGTGCAAGGTCTTAATCCATTAAGATCCTCTAGAAGAAGCATGGAGCTAAACTAGCTAAAGGGACCTTATTTTTATGGCTTATAACCCTTCCTAGGGTCTGAAAGGATAGCCCAAAACGTCCAAAACCAAACATGCATAAAAATGGGACTTTTGGGACAAAAAGAATATCATAAAGCTACCAAAATGAGATCCAAGCAAACAAAGCATCAAGGTAGAAACTTTTTACCTTCTGGAGCTTCCCAAGAAGGTGATGATCTAAGATCCACAAGCTTGCTTCAACTTATAGTCTCCTTGATACAACTCCTTCTTCCTTAAACACACAAAGAACACACTTTTAGCTCAAAACACTCTCTTACGGGTTATGGTTTGCCAAAAACGACTCAAGGGCTTGGAGGCTGAAAAGATGAGGGAAAATGATCAATAAAGGTGCTTAAATACCCCCACAAACCCTAAAAATTAGGGTTTCACTCGGACATTAGTACGCCCAGTGTACTAGGGCGTGACCTAGTACGCTTAGCATACACCTCTTTTTTCCCAAAATGACCATTTCGTCACTAGGTCTTCTTAGGGATAATTCCTTACAATCCAGGGACCAAAATGACATAATTTAAACCCAAATGAGAGATTTGAAAATACCTGAAAACCGGGGTGTTACAAAAATTACGATGAAATCAAGCATTCTATGAGAGTAATTGTCATAAAATTGAATTAGGTGAGAATAAAATTCAATGAGAATGCTTTTATATAAAAAATAATAAAATAAACTTTAGTAATTCAGACATAATACATATCACATGGTGAGATTCTAACCACCTATAAAAAAAAATAGGAAAAGAATTAAACTATATATTGGTCACACACATTCTAAATTTAGTTTATTATAAAAGAATAAAACTTTAAATTCTAAAAGAACAAAACTATACGTTCTAAAAGAATACGATGGACATTCAAAAATTATAAGCTCATACTCCTCGTCCAAACCATTTTTCAAATATAAACTGAGACAGAATAGTATAGTAATAAACTAAAATAACAATATATGAACAATTTATGCTAAAAAATAAATTTAATATTTTATTTAACATGAATGCTTATCAATATTCCTACATGCTACACGTCATCATAAAACAAATCTTTGCAATCCTCAAAAGGTCTTCCATATGTATACCAACAACCAACATTTCTTATTGCCATCGATTACCAAAAAGTACAGTGGGATAATAACTTGAAAGGGTAACGAACTTTTGACTTGTGTCACATTTAGTCACTAAACTTTTTTTCATTATCTATTTGCCATTGAACTATTGAAATTGTTCACATTTTACCCTTATGACCGGCTGTTGCCGGTCATAAGGGTAAAATGTGAACAGTTTTAATAGTTCAGTGGCAAATAGATAACGAAAAAAAGTTTTAAGGTGTGTACGACTGCACACCTTCATAAGGTGGCCGTACACACCTTAAAAAGGATCTCCAAAGTGAGAATTTGGCCCCTATCTGCTAGCTGGACATGGTATTAGCCTTGAACCACCTCAAAATCGACATCTTGGGCATGAACTTGGAGAGTGTACGGCCGCACACCCCTTTGTACAACCGCACACACATCCTCAGGGCCGTACACCCACTTGATGTCCATATTTGGCCTTAAACTCACAAAACCACTAAGTATGAGGCCTAGATACACTCCTTGGATGCCTGCAGGACCTTGGAGGCACCTCAAAAGCACTCCCCATCATGAGTATATGGTCGTACACTCATGGGTCATACACACATGGTTGTACACCCCCAAAGGGTGGCCGTACACCTCCCTCATTCGATCATGTATGGTTCCGACACTTAGTTCAAGCATTTCCAGGTCCTTAGGGTGGTTTCCCGTCATATTTAGTCATGAAATACCCTAATCTAATACATATATGTGTTACATATGTTAATAGGATCCACTTGCGTACGAAACATCAGTTGACACTCAGAATCCACACCGATCTTACGCTCGAATCCTACATCAAACTGTGAGTTCATACCCCTACACTTTTATAGTTTTTAAGACGTTTTCAGGGGGAATACAAGTCAAACATAAAGGTTTTCACAACTTAAAAACTGATGCAGTTACCATGGTTTTACATTAAACATTTAGATACTTTACCCCTTTTGTAATATGCAGAGCATAAGAGACGTTTTCTAAACATAATTGCATAGTTTTTCAGAACAGTACATGAACACAACTTATCAGTCAAACTATAATAGGTATAGTTTGGAGAATACATTATCAGTTTCATAGATTCAAACTACGTACCAATTCAAACATATAAACTATGAAAGATTTAGTTTATCCATTATTACATACAGATAACAGGAGTAACTCACTAAATAATTATTTTGCGTATAATTATTTATACTCTACACCATATATAAACGTCTTCGAACACGAAAACAACAGAACAACATGTAAACTAGTTAATATAGGATTGTGCAACCTTCTTCATAGTACCCTTCGAGGTACTAGTAAATCCTCTATTTTTAGTATAACCAGAGTCTCCTGGAGGGAGAGCGTGAAATTTGTGAATAGATCTATTCGGGACCGACAATCCCACACCTGAACTGTTAGCTACAATTAGGCAGGCATGCCTAGGGTGACAAATTTTGTAACATGTGGCGCCTGAAGAAACATCATGGAGGTCATCAGTTATATTAGCATGGTTATACGAACTCACAATAGTATCAACTAACCTTTTTTTACGGGATTTTCCTTCTTCAATGGTTTTATTTTAAGTAGTAAAACTACCTCACAAACTGGTGGTAGCCAGGGTTTTCAACAGAACATACATCATTAACTAGTGGTAGCCAGGGTTTTCAACAGAACATACATCATTTACTGGTGGTAGCCAGGGTTTTCAATAGAACATACATCATTTACTGGTGGTAGCCAGGGTTTTCAACAGAACATACATCACTTACTGGTGGTAACCAGGGTTTTCAAACGTAACACATATCACTTACTGGATATAGCCAGGGCTTTCAAATGAAATACATTTTACTGGTAATTGACCAGGGTGTCGATATCAATGATATTTTACCTATAATGAAAAGAAATTATTCGTACAAATTCGGTGACTAGTTTTCAATACAAAAACATGCTTATGAACTCACCAGCTTTATGTTGATACGTTTTCAAAACTGTGACAACCGTCAATTTTCGGTCAAGTCGAAGTCAACTAAAGTCAACAAGTCAAACCGGTCAACTCAATTTGCCGTGAGTACTAGAGTTTACGTTATGTACTTTCTAAACAACTCTCTATTCTAATGAGAGATCATAAGTCAAAAAGTGCGTTCACCTAGATCTCCTTAACCTAAAACGGTGGTACGTGGAGAGCCAAACCGATAAAACAATGTTACATACTCATCGGGAGTATGCAAGATCCTTAAACAAGGCTTAACGGGGTTTACGGACCTTGCAGTGCGTAGCCGAACACTCAAAAAGGTCACCAATGAAACCTCTCTCAATCGTTTTCACTCCATTTCTTCGTATCAGAAATCTCTCCCAAATCTCTCTAAGTATGTGAAATCTCTCCCACATATCTCTTTGTATGAGAAATCTCTCCAAGAATGTCAAATCTCTCCCAAATCTCTCTAAGTATGAGAAATCTCTCCCACATATCTCTCTGTATGTGAAATCTCTCCAAGAATGTCAAATCTCTCCCAAATCTCTCTAAGTATGAGAAATCTCTCCCACATATCTCTCTGTATGTGAAATCTCTCCAAGAATGTCAAATCTCTCCCAAATCTCTCTAAGTATGTGAAATCTCTCCCACATATCTCTCTGTATGTGAAATCTCTCCAAGAATGTCAAATCTCTCCCAAATCTCTCTAAGTATGAGAAATCTCTCCCACATATCTCTCTGTATGTGAAATCTCTCCAAGAATGTCAAATCTCTCCCAAATCTCTCTAAGTATGTGAAATCTCTCCCACATATCTCTCTGTATGTGAAATCTCTCCAAGAATGTCAAATCTCTCCCAAATCTCTCTGAGTATGTGGAATCTCTCTCAAATCTCTCTCAAAATCTCTCCCAACTTTCTATAATCACTCGGGGCATCCCGACCCTCGAATTTGGCGAAATCAGCCCAAAAACGGAAGTCTACGCGAAAAACGGACCTTATGAACCGAAACCCCTCTTAGGAACCGAAACCCCTCTTAGGAACCGAAACTCCTCTTAGGAACCGAAACCCCTCTTAGGAACCGAACCCTCCTGAGAAGAAGGCTGCTGATCCGAACCGAAGGTACTGTTCACTAACCGAACCGAAGGTACTGTTCATTACTGTTCACTACAGTTCGTTCGGTTTTGACATTCTAGCCTCTTATCTCCAGACCGAGGACCGAAGCTTCCCTTCTGACTTCGGACTGAGCCTTCGGACCTAGCCTTCGGACCGAACCCTCGTCCCTTCGCTTCTCGCCTCTGGCTCGCGCCTCTCGCCTCTGAATCAGCATTCTCCTGACTGAACCTCGGCCTAGGGACCGAACCTCGGCCTAGGACCGAGAGGCCTCGCTGTGAAGCCTTTTTCTCCCGGTTTTCAACCAAATTTGCGTTTTAAGCCCGTTTTTAATTATTTTAACGCGGGGTTTTCACCCAAAATCATATTTTAACATAATAAACCCTAAATATTCACAATTTAATCATAAATTCATAAAAATCTCTATTTAAATAATAAAAGCAAGTGGGTAAAAGTACAAATAGGTGGAGTGTTGACTTTGCTTTACTTTATGACACAAGCAACCACTCCCACACCCACTCTATGACCAGCCATACCTCCCCACCTTACCTAGGTCACATCAATGTCCTTTCCACTCAATTATTACTCCTTCCCACGTTTTTGAGAGCTGGATATTCATCCTCTCTCCTCATTTTCTCTCATTCGTTCTCATTTCACAAGAAGATCAAACTCCTTTCTCTCCCACTTTCTCTCTCTAGAAATCCGAGATTAAAGGGCTGATCTTGAGAGTTTCCTCCACCTTTGGTAAGCATAATCCATTTCCTTTATGATTATCTCAATTATTTCCACTCAAATCATGAGTATCTTACACAAACTCCATTATATTTGTGTTAGAGCTTCGAATCTTCAAGTGATTCTTCAAGTGTTCTTGGGTGGAACACTTCCCTTCTTCAATATTTATCTACTGAAATCACACAAGGTGAGTTCATACCCCTACATTTTCATGTTTTCTCAAGTTTTTAGGGGGGGAATACAAGTTAAAACACCAAGAACATAAATAAATTCTTCTAACAGCTTTCATCAGAAAAGTTGGACTCCATTCACGGACTGTTTTGGACATCTTAAACATTTTTGTTTTCAAAACTGTTTTAGGTGCATATCGTTACACTTCTTAGCTTTAAAATGACTACTTGCACATCTCCATACGATTTTTCTACAATTTATGGTGATTTTTACAAAACTGCCTATCATTCCAAGCACCAATCCGGACCAGTCTGTGATTATGGACTTTTTCACCCAAGTTGGAGGTCATTAAAAATCATGATAAAAATTATGAGTAAACTAGACACATTTTTGGAACTCTCAGAATTTACGGATTTAGTTTTCGACTTCGTATGATTTTTCTATGGCTTTTCTAAAACAGTGCAGGAAGGTCTAATTTAGTTAACATCATATAATTTTCATAACACCTTGTAACATGTTGAGCAAGGTGTATATTATTACGTGTTCATGTATATTTGCAATATACGACATTCTTGTGTTAGTATCTAGACATAAACCTGTTAACAAATGGATTTTTACTAGACAAAGCATAGATTACACAAAGCGTTATTATTGAAGTATACCCATTACACACAAACGTTAAATAAACTATGTTAAGTAAAAATTACGTACTTTACTGTTACTACCTTCGTTTTGCCAAACTATAATAGGTATAGTTTACAATGGATTTCAAAATGCATACATTACAAAAAGGAAACTTTCATTATGATTAAGTGTAAATTCGTTAATAACTTTGTGAGACATCCTCTTCACATAAATCATAAGTCCTGTATTCTAACCAGAGTCTCCTGGAAGGAGAGTGTGATAGTTGTATATAGATCTATATTGGGCTTGACAACCCACACCAGAGCTGCTCGCAACAGCTAGACCGGCAGGTCTGTGGTGACAAGTGTCATTTCAGTTCTACGACGCCCGAAGAACGTCGTATTCAGGCCACCTAGGTCATAGTATGGTTATAATAGACATCCTCTTCACATAAATCATAAGTCCTGTATTGTAACCAGAGTCTCCTGGAAGGAGAACGTGATAGTTGTATGTAGATCTATATTGGGCTTGACAACCCACACCAGAGCTGCTCGCTACAGCTAGACCGGCAGGTCTGTGGTGACAAGTGTCATTTCAGTTCTACGACGCCCGAAGAACGTCGTATTCAGGCCACCTAGGTCATAGTATGGTTATAATAGCTCACAGAAAGTATTAACAAACTTAAGAATATACGAGAGTTTCATCGATATCATACGCGTTTGTGTTGAAATAAACACACATTATTTTCTGTAAATAAGAAAGTATTAACAAACTTAAGAATATACGAGAGTTTCATCGATATCATACGCGTTTGTGTTGAAATAAACACACATTATTTTCTGTA
Organism: Lactuca serriola; assembly: GCF_051521515.1. Lineage (NCBI taxonomy): Eukaryota > Viridiplantae > Streptophyta > Magnoliopsida > Asterales > Asteraceae > Lactuca > Lactuca serriola. The sequence continues at coordinate 160,983,695 of NC_136409.1, forward strand.
AATAAGAAAGATTACTCATACATTTCAGTCTTTGGATACAAGACTACATTATTCATTTTAAGGAAAATATCGGATTTTTCTGGAACAACTATACAATTACATGACGAGCTTTTTCATAATTATATACAAAGACTTATGAACTCACCAACCTTTGTGTTGACACTTTTCAAAACTACTTGTATTCTCAGGAATTCAGTGAAAACAGGAAATCAACAACGTTTTGAGGATGGGACGATAAATCGTCAAACAGTTCATTTTGATTCATAATGTAATTGATTCGAATCATGTAAACATATACTTTGGTGTAACTTTTTTTTCAATTATATTTATGATGGTTGTATTTACTTTGAGCACTATTATACTCGTTGTTGTGATACCCTACATGAAGTCCTCCACCCCCGGACGTTTCCGCCATCCTTGGTTTGGGGGTGTGACAGATTGGTATCAGAGCATTGTTTATAGTGAACTCAGTATATCGAACCACATAAGATATACAAACTATAAATGCATTGGGACTAGAGTCTCTGATTTTATGTTTTCAAAACAACTATACTTTTAGAAATAAGTAATTTCTTATTAAAAGTATACACGCATGCATATATACTAGGGTCACGTCGTTCTAGAACAAAACAAAAGTAATGATTGTTGGATATCACAGGTAAGCTCGGGGATGTATGGTCAGTCTTGGGATTGGCATAGCCTGATCAACTATGCCCGTCCGAGGAGTAATTAGCACATGCCCAAGAATGGTTGTGATATGGCAACAAGTCTAAAAACTTACCAACACTGCCACAATGAAATACCATAGGGGTATTTGGTGTTATTATAATTACTTATCTGAGAACTAAATAGATTTTTATCAATAGGTCAATAATTGCTTAGTGGATTCATTAAAATTATATGTATCCAGGACGTCATAGACTTAGAATCTGTGGATCTTTGCTTTACTTCCTGTTCTCGTTGGATTGGGGATTTAGAGTTAGGATCGCTTATTCGAAGGTCTATCCTGTCCCAAATACATATGACTAGTATGCACTAAACAATGTATTGAAGTACCTGATAAAGATCATCTTATAATTATCTAATTAGTACATCTACTTAGTTATTCCTTATATCCCCATTTCTCGCAAAGATATCATGGCTGGATTTCATCCCCATGACGACCCGTACTACCCTAACCACAACAATACTGAATGGATCGGAGAGGAGCCAGAGAATGATCACCCAATCCCTGTGGATGGTCACCAAGTTGAAGGCCTTGCTGACGGTTCTGACTCCGAACCTGAAATGGTGAACCTATCCTCGATGACCCGTGTTCCAAATCCCAATCCTCGACCGACTTTTCAAGGCCCGATGCCTCCTTGGGCAGAGTGCTTGGAAATCTGGAGCGAAGAGCAAGACCAACCTATGTCATTCGATGGAGATCGAAACTTCTACAACATAAACGAAGGAACCCCAGCAGATAGAAATTTTTCCAATCCCGGTCCGTAGAGTTGCCCGAGACGAGATTCAGGGCAGAACAACTCTCCATAGTATCGCAGAGGTTGATGCAAATGCAAGAATACATACAATCCGCACCAATTGCCTTGAGCACACTTGTGAAAAGTCTGCGGAAGACTATGAAACCATGCTGCAAGCACTGGCTGAATCACGAACCGATGTCATAAAACTCCGAGTACGCCAGAGGGTGTACGAAAGGCAGATGCCTGATATGGAGCGGCAGCTAGCTGAACTGAGAGATCACAAGAAAAATGACCGCCGCCAGTAGTAAATGCCTTACTTCATTTCATGTTAAAAAGGAATCGTTTTCCCTATCTATGCCCTATGTGGTATTTCCTATGAAACTATCTTGTACTGTAGGTACCTTTAGTGAGGCCTTTAGGCGGCCAAGACACCCCTACTTCGATATGATGTAGGACCCCCCCTACAAGGTCAATTTTCCCTAATTTGTTACATCTTAAACATCAATGACGTATCAATCAGCCGAATTCTGTGTCACCTTTTGTTCAAACACTCCCATCATGCTACCATAGGAGCCTGCCTAAAACCCACTCTATTCAAGTTGTAAGACTAGAATAATCTAGCTCCGGAATCGTTCCTGATCTTTTCTCCCAGGGTTGGATCATGTCATTCACCAACCAATGGAACCCGGTTTCAAACAACCAACATCAAAGGATCACCACCTGAACTTACTTCTACTCTGTATTAGGACTGCATCATAGGGATGCAGGTCAAATCTTCGAGAACATGTTCCCATTTGATCATAATAAGGACCTAGCCTGGGTCAGCTATAAGGCACCACTTGGGTGCAGAACTACTAAAAATTCATGGGTTTCCATAAAAAGACTCCCGTTATGAATTATTTTCAGAACGCCCCTAACGACCAAATTACGTTACAAATCAATATAAGATAAAGCTTAGTTAGAAACTCACGACGTGTAGCCATTCTAAAAACTCAATATCATCTCACCCTTAATCATTTTGTTGAGAAGTTCCTTCATCATAGACTCACGGGTGCGATCATACCAGCACTAATGCACCGGATCCCATCAAAACTCCCCAGCCAAGCGTGTTTCAACACACATGATTCTAAGATGGGTAAAGCTTGACGCCCGTATGAAACCTACCCTTACCCACTGCTGTAACCCTATTTCAAGAATGTTAGCGGAAACACTAGGAGTAGTACAGTAATGTGCAAAAATTTATATACGTTAATATAAATTGTAAGGATGCACTTAAGATAATCATTTCCACTAACAAAGATGTTTTTCATCATGAAACAGAACTATGTCTTCACCAAGAGGGAACCAACCAACTAGCAAGGCGCCAACCCTGCAGATTGACGCTGCTACTTTTCAGGCTGCAGTCACGGCAGCCGTGGCAGCCGTCTTGGCACAGTTCGATGCTAACAACGCCAGCAGAAATGGAAGTGGTGCTGACAATACAGATAATGGTAATATTCAGGAACACCAGCGGGTGTCCGCCAGCAAAAATACCTCAGGTCTCAAACCTACGAACAAGAAGAGAAAGTTTTGGAACATAAAAGAGCGCCACCAATCTCAAAAATCCACTAAGAGACAACAACCTATGGCCACCCCCACCATCACAACAGCAGTCACAACACATGCCTCAACACTAGCCACAGGGTCTGCCACCCAAACGCCGGCCAGACCATATAAGGGTTCACTCCCGAAGTGTAACAAGTGTAATTACCATCACACAGGAGCTTGCCGAATTTTACAATGTGATAACTGCTACAGGGAAGGACATACCGCCCGTTTCTGTAGGACCCCGACTCAGTACATCACTTCAACACCCAGTACCAAGGTAATTCCAGTGTGCTTCCTATGTGGCGAAGCGGGACACTTCAAGAGAAACTGTCCAACTGAGAGGAATGACGGGGAAAGCGGAGGAGCATAACAAACGAACCAGCAAGGGTAATAGGGAACCATATTAGGACTTTTGTAATGTTTCCAACGTCAAAAACGTTTAAGTACCAAATGTTTGTAATGAAATTGTTATGCTTGCTGAAGTCACCGTTTTCTAAAAGTAGTTAAAATACTCTCTCGTTCAAATCGAACCAAATACATTCATATATGATCTAAAGATCATTACCTCTAAGATGTGATGACTTTGTACATACATAGGGGTTAATTATAATCGAAATACTGAAGTCTTGAAACAAATAATTTCATCCCGACTCCTAAGCCGTGTCTAATAGTAAGAGTTGCGTGGGGCCACCCACTCGACGATTCCCCAAACATCAGATCACATATGACGTTCATATACCATTCGATCATAGAGAGACCTGTCAGGGGTCATGATGTCAAATATCATTACTAATTCTCGAAACACACCTGCCGCCAGTGCTAGGCACTGTGGTATAAATCATCTACGATAATGATAACATCAAACAAAGTTTATCACCCTAAAAAGAAACACAAGATACTTTATCACTCTAGTGATCTCTTCTTGCGAATACAGCTTAGCTAGTTTTATCTAAAAAGATATTGCTGTCGTCATTCAATCTTCATTGATATAGCCCTCATCTTCCCAATTTAACATCTACAAAAGGACCTTTCACCTAACCCCTCCAAACATCGAAACCTTCGTCTCTCATAAACATCCAGCTCGAACCTACGGATTATCTTTTGCTATGGAACCCCAAAACACGCATCAGAGGAGTGTTATACTTCCGAAACCTTATCACAAGTGCTTACAGGAGACCCTTGGGAATGTCACGCAGGTGGCAGACAAGGTCCAAGCACAGAAGCCTGGGAAAGATATGGTACGAGTTCTGCCATGAACTTCGGGCCAAAGTTGCCCATGAGGGCGAGTAATTGTCCTACCATCTAAGAAGGCCTAATCGTAAAAACCAAACCCACATGCTTCCTACCGAGCTACAAGAACTCTTAGGTGAAACCTGTCGAACTACTCAACAATAAAAATTGAAGAACCAAGCTTTTCACCCTGGAAAGCTCTGTTCTTATTCTTCAAATAGAAAGGTAAATTGCTCATAGTTCCATTAACTTCAGAGGCCCTGACAATATCTCCAGTAGAAACCTTTACTATCTGCCTCACATAAACGAATAGGCCGACCAACCACAAGGAACGAGGTACCCTTTAGGAATCGGACCTGAGATCTGAATATCACCAGTCGCGAGTATTGGAAAAAGGATGTCCGAGGACAACCCTCCAAATTCGATGCGGACGCTGCAAGTCCGTAGTGATACCCCTCGGATAGGACTAACCCGTTCGCAGTATTCATAGGATGTGCCATTCTTACTAGGATCAGTTCATCGTTGTCGTTGTAAGTGACTTGCTTATCTACCCTCGTAGTAAGAAGGATTACTAAGTTATTTGTTATGATTTCCTCACTTATACATTCCCCAGTTATATATAACGAATACCTGGTAGATAATAGAACGTGAGAATTCTGACTTAGTTTCTTTTCCTCGTTGGGATGTGAAACTGAAGTAGAATCACACATTTTACTATCTGCCCAGTATTGGTTATATCATAATGTGTATAAGCTAAGTTTTCGTGTATAATAACTCATCTCTTAGTCAGAATAAAAATAATGTAGAGCCGACCTAGTCATTTACAAACTCCTTGCCTAAATTCAAATTTCGGGACGAAATTCCCTCTAACGGGGGGATGATGTGACAACCGTCAATTTTCGGTCAAGTCGAAGTCAACTAAAGTCAACAAGTCAAACCGGTCAACTCAATTTGCCGTGAGTACTAGAGTTTACGTTATGTACTTTCTAAACAACTCTCTATTCTAATGAGAGATCATAAGTCGAAAAGTGCGTTCACCTAGATCTCCTTAACCTAAAACGGTGGTACGTGGAGAGCCAAACCGATAAAACAATGTTACATACTCATCGGGAGTATGCAAGATCCTTAAACAAGGCTTAACGGGGTTTACGGACCTTGCAGTGCGTAGCCAGACACTCAAAAAGGTCACCAATGAAACCTCTCTCAATCGTTTTCACTCCATCTCTTCGTATCAGAAATCTCTCCCAAATCTCTCTAAGTATGTGAAATCTCTCCCACATATCTCTTTGTATGAGAAATCTCTCCAAGAATGTCAAATCTCTCCCAAATCTCTCTAAGTATGAGAAATCTCTCCCACATATCTCTCTGTATGTGAAATCTCTCCAAGAATGTCAAATCTCTCCCAAATCTCTCTAAGTATGAGAAATCTCTCCCACATATCTCTCTGTATGTGAAATCTCTCCAAGAATGTCAAATCTCTCCCAAATCTCTCTAAGTATGTGAAATCTCTCCCACATATCTCTCTGTATGTGAAATCTCTCCAAGAATGTCAAATCTCTCCCAAATCTCTCTAAGTATGAGAAATCTCTCCCACATATCTCTCTGTATGTGAAATCTCTCCAAGAATGTCAAATCTCTCCCAAATCTCTCTAAGTATGTGAAATCTCTCCCACATATCTCTCTGTATGTGAAATCTCTCCAAGAATGTCAAATCTCTCCCAAATCTCTCTGAGTATGTGGAATCTCTCTCAAATCTCTCTCAAAATCTCTCCCAACTTTCTATAATCACTCGGGGCATCCCGACCCTCGAATTTGGCGAAATCAGCCCAAAAACGGAAGTCTACGCGAAAAACGGACCTTATGAACCGAAACCCCTCTTAGGAACCGAAACTCCTCTTAGGAACCGAAACCCCTCTTAGGAACCGAACCCTCCTGAGAAGAAGGCTGCTGATCCGAACCGAAGGTACTGTTCACTAACCGAACCGAAGGTACTGTTCATTACTGTTCACTACAGTTCGTTCGGTTTTGACATTCTAGCCTCTTATCTCCAGACCGAGGACCGAAGCTTCCCTTCTGACTTCGGACCGAGCCTTCGGACCTAGCCTTCGGACCGAACCCTCGTCCCTTCGCTTCTCGCCTCTGGCTCGCGCCTCTCGCCTCTGAATCAGCATTCTCCTGACTGAACCTCGGCCTAGGGACCGAACCTCGGCCTAGGACCGAGAGGCCTCGCTGTGAAGCCTTTTTCTCCCGGTTTTCAACCAAATTTGCGTTTTAAGCCCGTTTTTAATTATTTTAACGCGGGGTTTTCACCCAAAATCATATTTTAACATAATAAACCCTAAATATTCACAATTTAATCATAAATTCATAAAAATCTCTATTTAAATAATAAAAGCAAGTGGGTAAAAGTACAAATAGGTGGAGTGTTGACTTTGCTTTACTTTATGACACAAGCAACCACTCCCACACCCACTCTATGACCAGCCATACCTCCCCACCTTACCTAGGTCACATCAATGTCCTTTCCACTCAATTATTACTCCTTCCCACGTTTTTGAGAGCTGGATATTCATCCTCTCTCCTCATTTTCTCTCATTCGTTCTCATTTCACAAGAAGATCAAACTCCTTTCTCTCCCACTTTCTCTCTCTAGAAATCCGAGATTAAAGGGCTGATCTTGAGAGTTTCCTCCACCTTTGGTAAGCATAATCCATTTCCTTTATGATTATCTCAATTATTTCCACTCAAATCATGAGTATCTTACACAAACTCCATTATATTTGTGTTAGAGCTTCGAATCTTCAAGTGATTCTTCAAGTGTTCTTGGGTGGAACACTTCCCTTCTTCAATATTTATCTACTGAAATCACACAAGGTGAGTTCATACCCCTACATTTTCATGTTTTCTCAAGTTTTTAGGGGGGGAATACAAGTTAAAACACCAAGAACATAAATAAATTCTTCTAACAGCTTTCATCAGAAAAGTTGGACTCCATTCACGGACTGTTTTGGACATCTTAAACATTTTTGTTTTCAAAACTGTTTTAGGTGCATATCGTTACACTTCTTAGCTTTAAAATGACTACTTGCACATCTCCATACGATTTTTCTACAATTTATGGTGATTTTTACAAAACTGCCTATCATTCCAAGCACCAATCCGGACCAGTCTGTGATTATGGACTTTTTCACCCAAGTTGGAGGTCATTAAAAATCATGATAAAAATTATGAGTAAACTAGACACATTTTTGGAACTCTCAGAATTTACGGATTTAGTTTTCGACTTCGTATGATTTTTCTATGGCTTTTCTAAAACAGTGCAGGAAGGTCTAATTTAGTTAACATCATATAATTTTCATAACACCTTGTAACATGTTGAGCAAGGTGTATATTATTACGTGTTCATGTATATTTGCAATATACGACATTCTTGTGTTAGTATCTAGACATAAACCTGTTAACAAATGGATTTTTACTAGACAAAGCATAGATTACACAAAGCGTTATTATTGAAGTATACCCATTACACACAAACGTTAAATAAACTATGTTAAGTAAAAATTACGTACTTTACTGTTACTACCTTCGTTTTGCCAAACTATAATAGGTATAGTTTACAATGGATTTCAAAATGCATACATTACAAAAAGGAAACTTTCATTATGATTAAGTGTAAATTCGTTAATAACTTTGTGAGACATCCTCTTCACATAAATCATAAGTCCTGTATTCTAACCAGAGTCTCCTGGAAGGAGAGTGTGATAGTTGTATATAGATCTATATTGGGCTTGACAACCCACACCAGAGCTGCTCGCAACAGCTAGACCGGCAGGTCTGTGGTGACAAGTGTCATTTCAGTTCTACGACGCCCGAAGAACGTCGTATTCAGGCCACCTAGGTCATAGTATGGTTATAATAGACATCCTCTTCACATAAATCATAAGTCCTGTATTGTAACCAGAGTCTCCTGGAAGGAGAACGTGATAGTTGTATGTAGATCTATATTGGGCTTGACAACCCACACCAGAGCTGCTCGCTACAGCTAGACCGGCAGGTCTGTGGTGACAAGTGTCATTTCAGTTCTACGACGCCCGAAGAACGTCGTATTCAGGCCACCTAGGTCATAGTATGGTTATAATAGCTCACAGAAAGTATTAACAAACTTAAGAATATACGAGAGTTTCATCGATATCATACGCGTTTGTGTTGAAATAAACACACATTATTTTCTGTAAATAAGAAAGTATTAACAAACTTAAGAATATACGAGAGTTTCATCGATATCATACGCGTTTGTGTTGAAATAAACACACATTATTTTCTGTAAATAAGAAAGATTACTCATACATTTCAGTCTTTGGATACAAGACTACATTATTCATTTTAAGGAAAATATCGGATTTTTCTGGAACAACTATACAATTACATGACGAGCTTTTTCATAATTATATACAAAGACTTATGAACTCACCAACCTTTGTGTTGACACTTTTCAAAACTACTTGTATTCTCAGGAATTCAGTGAAAACAGGAAATCAACAACGTTTTGAGGATGGGACGATAAATCGTCAAACAGTTCATTTTGATTCATAATGTAATTGATTCGAATCATGTAAACATATACTTTGGTGTAACTTTTTTTTCAATTATATTTATGATGGTTGTATTTACTTTGAGCACTATTATACTCGTTGTTGTGATACCCTACATGAAGTCCTCCACCCCCGGACGTTTCCGCCATCCTTGGTTTGGGGGTGTGACAAAAACAGCTGGTATTCTCACGACAACGATAGACAGGTACCTTTGCCAGCTTTTGGAGAAGACAGAGCATTTTTTTTGAGTCTCGTCTTTATCTTTTGCTGCTTTTGATGTATACGAATTATGTTTTCAAAGAGGTTTATATATTCATATGGTAATGTAATGGTTGTGTTTACTTTGATTGCAATGTTACGATTGTTGTGATACTACGCATGATGTCACCCGCCCCCGGACATTTCCGCCGTCTGTTTTGACGGTTCGGGGGTCTGACAATGAAAAGGGAAGGGGTTAGCGACGGTGAGTTTGCGGTGCTGCGACTCAGATGTGGCAAAGGTTTTGGTGGTGATGATTGTAACATCCCGAGCTTTGCAGGTCTATTTCGAATCTCCCTTCTTTTTATAATTTGCCATTTGTAGTCCCTGGAGTTGGATGAGTTCGGCCATGAGAAGTATAAGGGCTAAAGTTGCAACTTTGGTTCAGGAAGGAGTACTCTAAGTGTACATAAGGGTACACTGAGCGTACTAGGCACACCCCAGTACGCTGGGCGTACTCACGTCAGGTGAAAACCCTAATATTTAGGGTTTGGGACTATATAAACACCCTTACGGCTCATTTCATCTGGTTATCCTTAGCCTCCTTATTCCAGAAAACGTTCCAAACCCTAGTTTTGTGTGAGAGTGTGAGCTGGTGTGTATTTTGAACCTTTGAAGGTGAAGGCATTGCATCAAGTAGTTGGAGAAGGAGAACAAGACTATAGATCTGAAGTTGTGTTGTGAACTAGAGGCTCCAGAAGGTAAAAAGCGTGGAACTTTATACTTGTATGATATAGATCTAGTCATTTTAGCTTTATGGAAGCATTCTTGTCCCAAAAGTCCCAAGATGGTGCATGTTATGATTTGGACGAAATGAGTTGTCCTTTCAGACCTTAGAAGAGGTCCTAAGTGATAAAAAAATGGTGTCCCAATAGCTAGATTAGTCCCATGCATGAAGTAGGAAGATCTTAATGGATTAAGACCATGTGTTAAGAACTTTTTGGATGTCCAAAGTGATAAAGTTCAAGACTTTATAGTCCTATGGCACATTTGGTCGATGGATCTGGAGTTTGGGCTTAAGTGCTTAAGCCATTAAGCACTTATTAGGGTTTTGGTGAAACCCCGCTTACGCCCAACGTATTTCCTATACGCCTTGCGTACGAGGTCAACCAACCCGATGGTGGTCAACATAGAGCAGGAGTACGCCTTGCGTAGCGGAGGGGTACGCCCCGCTTACGTCCTTTGTTGGGCTTTTCACATTTGGGCTTCGGGTTTGGGCCGATTTTAGACTAGTTAGACTTTGGCCTTGTTGGGCCCAGGATAATTGAAGTTGGGTATGTTTTGATAAGGAGTCCTATGGTATGACTCAATTAGGAAGTTAGGCCCTATTGAGAAAATTGGTCCATTGATGGGTTTATGTATATGGACTTTGGGTAGTGAATTTATATTGGGTCTTGGGCCCAACTTAGAGAAATAGACAATATGGACCCTTTGGAAATTTTGAGATCCCACTTATTAATTTAGTATTCATCATTTCAGACAGTCGAGGTTGTCGGTGAGGTAGCGGTTGGAGACTCTTAGTTCAGTTCTGCACTACTTGCAAGGTGATTTATTCTCACTATATCAACAGGGTCTAAGGCACCAATGTCGGCCCTTCGGATTGTATCCGGGTTTATTGCATGTTATGCTTATTGATTTTCACTCTAGTAGTTAGGATGATAGTATGCTTAGTGGCATGTTATGTTGGTATCCTGGTAATATGATGTTGCTATGCTAATTGATTTATTGGAGCTGTCAATTGATATAGTTATGTGCACATGATTGTTTGTCTGGTGGTTGGGTTGAGGCGATCATGCTTTGTGCTGAATGCCAACATACCCGGGGCGGTCGATATAAGTTGTAGGCCCTGCGAGGTAGTCCAGTCATGCGGAAGGCCCGGCGAGAGGTTCGGATAGGTTGTAGGCCTTGCGAGGCGGTCCAGTCATACCGAAGGCTCGGGAGCGATCTAGATAGACTGTAGGCCCTGCAAGGCGGTCCAGTCACGTTGATGGCTCATTATGCATATTGTTTGTTATTATATTATTTGGTTTGTATATGTTTGTATTTTGGGGGTAACTCACTAATCCTTCGAGCTTACATTTATTGATTAGTGTTTCAGGTACTTAAGGTGACCATGGAAAGGCGAAGGCGTGACGTACACATATTTTATGACTTGGAATTTCTGGGAACTCTGATAGGAAACTGTTTTGAAAAAAATTTGTGAACTATGATGGTGTTTGAATAATTTTATTTACCTGGATTGGTTCTGAAAACTTTAAATTTTTGGTAAATTTTGTGGTTGTTATGATTTGGTATCAGAGACTTGGTTTGAGTGAATTGGAGGAATACTCGTGTGAATCCAGTCTCAAATCAAGGAAAAGATTTTCAAAATGATTTTCAAATGATTTTCTAAATAAGTAAAGAGGATGTGATGTGTACAGTCATCCGGAGCCAATAAGTAAGCCACAAAATACCATATAGTTATTTGATATCTTGATATGTTAGAACAACATGCTAGTAATAGGCTAGGGATCTTCAGGAATTACATGGTAAAATTGCCTGATTGTATGATGCCTGATAGCTTAGGGTTTTCCTTATATGAAATTGACATCATTACTGTAGTCGCTAGTGTATGCATCATAGTTGTACATAATAAAGATCTTATAGCCTGAGAATGTTTTATTTGACCTTATTTTATGTTCTTGTTTGATGAAGGGATTAGGGTAGGATCAGGTATTCGAAAGTCTATAGGGTCCAGCGTTATGTATGGTTACCATACATGAGTGTTGCAGGGTTGGTGGAAGTTTAATGGGTAGGTTGTGTGAGGTCGGTAGGCCAGTTATGAAATAGTTAGCCTTTCTCTAGGAGCGAGGGCTGAGCGATCGCTATGCATGTGTATATTAGGGTGTTATGATGATACTTGAGACAAATATGGGTAGGTGTGGAAGGTAGTATTGGCCCATACTATTGAAAGCATAGGACCCATACGCGTGTCAAGGAAGTCAGAATCCCAAGGGTTAGTTGGGAGTTGGTTGCCAGTTATTATGCGGATTATCTGATATTCTTCTTGGTATATTTTCAGTATAGTGGTTACGAGACGCTTTGGGGCTGAATCCGGATCAGGATCAGGATCAGGAGCTGGTGGTCAGGATGGATCAATACCGCCCGAGGTCATTGGTCAGATGGGGACAGATGAGTTGGATGCCAAGATTTGTGAGATCCTTCATGATGAGGTTGCTACTCTGTTCCGGGCACAGTTACCGGAGATGTTTGGGTCTATTAAGACTACCATGGTACAATACTTTGACGAGCGTTATGCAACCCTTGTTGAGACGGTTTCCGTTGTAGTGACTTCGGCTGTAACAGCGACAAGGGGAGGAGCCATTCGGGCTTTTCAATACTGGGACTTCGACAACACAAAGCCCCCTACTTTCGACGGGGTTTAGGATCCGATCGTCACTATGAGATGGTTGTCTGACGTGGAGGGATGTTTTTTCACGTGTTTATGCCCTGCTGGTCTGAGGGTGAGGTGTGCTCTGAACCTGTTACGGTCCTGGGCGAAGGATTGGTGGAGATTGGTTACCGGATCATACACTGATGAGTAGCGAGTTACGATTACTTGGGATCAGTTCAGGGACATGTTCAGTACCCATTATGTTCCACGAGTGGAGAGGGAGAGGCTAGCACAGGAGTTCTTGGATCTGTGTCAGGGCACGGAGTTGGTGACAGAGATCACCCGGTTGTTTACTGAGAGGGCGATGTTCTGCTTAGAATTTCCTTCTAAGCAGGCTCAGATGACTCGTTATTTGAGCATGCTCAAGACTGATATCAGAAAGTTTGTTGCGACACAGAGATGTGATACCTTGTTGGAGCGTCAGGAGGCTGCGAGGCGACGTGAGTTGGAGATTGAGTTACAGTTACGAGAGTTGAGACAGGCCCCAGGGCAGGCGCATCCGGCGCCGAAGCGGTTCAAGGCCACTGATTCTAGGACGTGCCCGCACTTGTGGAAAGTGTAAGAAGGTTCATACTGGAGCATGTCGACCGAGTACCGGATGCCACAAATGTGCCAAGGAGGGGCATTATGCGAAGAGTGCCGCCAGCCCGCCCCTACCCCAAATATGAGGATTTGCTTTCACTGTCATCAGGTTGGTCATGTGAAGACCAACTGTACGCAGCTAGCTGCCAGGCCGGCCCAGGATCCAGCGTCGGCTACATTAAGGATCACTAATGGGAGGCATGGCGGAGCAGATCCCCGAGGGCTCGATGACGCACTTTCCAACTCACAGCCGAGGAGGCCAGGGCAGCACCAGATGTGGTGGTTGGTATACTTCTATCCTTTTATCTTATTGATTATACCTGTCTTATGCTTATGTATGTGTATACCTGTATTAGGTACGTTTTTAGTGAGCTCCTTACCTGCTTTGGTAATATTCGACTCGGGTGCGATTTGGTCGTTCGTCTCTCAGGCTTTCAGTAGAGAGTTCGGTTTGTCGGTTGAGGAGCTCTAGTGTCTGTTTCTAGTTTCTATCGCCAACAAACATGGGGTTTCTGCTTCTTCAGTCTACCGAGGTTGCACATTAGAGATATTCGGGGTGTCCTTCCCGATTGACCTGATTCCTATCCCCATGGGGGATGTCAGCGTGATAGTGGGTATGGGTTGGTTGAGTCGGTTCGGTGCCATGATCGATTGCGAGGGTCAGCGAGTTGTAGTTCGAACCCCAAATGGGGGAGAACTTGTGATTTATGGTGAGAGCACCAGATTGGGTTCCAGGTTTTGTTCAGATGCCAGGGATCGATAGTATATTCAGCACGGGTGTGCGGGTTATCTAGCATACGTGGTGGATATGCGGGTCAGGGATCAGCCTTTAGTTTTAGAGGTCCCAGTAGTCAGGGAGTTCGCTAACGTGTTTTCAGAGGAGTTACCCGGAGTGCCTCCGGAGAGACAGTTCGAGTTTAGGATCGACCTAGTGCCTGGTGCAGCCCCTATCACCAAGGCGCCGTACCGGTTGGCATGACCGGAGATGCAGGAGCTGTCATCACAGCTGCAGGAACTGCTAGGCAAGCAATTCATTCGTCCGAGCAGTTCTCCATGGGGAGCACCGATACTCTTCGTGAAGAAGACGGATGGGTCACACCGTATGTGCATAGACTACTGGGAGTTGAACAAGTTAATTTTGAAGAACCGTTATCCACTCCCAAGGATAGATGACCTATTTGATCAGTTATAGGCAACATCTTGGACATTCTTGGTTCTCCAAGATTGATTTGAGATTCGGGTACCATCAGGTCAGTGTGAGGGAAGAGGACGTGGAAAAGACTACGTTCAGGACTCGTTATGGACGTTACGAGTTTGTGGTGATGTTGTTTGGGCTCACTAATGCGTCGGCGATATTTATGGGGCGATATTTATGGACCTGATGAATCGGTTCTGTTGACCAATGCTCGATCGCTCGGTCTTAGTGCTCATTGACGATATCTTGGTGTATTCCAAGACTCAAGAGCAGCACAAGGAGCATCTTGATGGGTTTTGGACATAATAACTTTACCTATGTGCACATACAACCCTATATCTTGGATCTAGGTTTCACTAATTGAACATGCAATAATTCCAAGACTTTCATGGCTAGATCTAAGAACAAAAACGTATGAAAAGAGATCTAGAATAATACCTTGAGTTACTTGCTTGAAACCTTCTTCTTCTTGGATCTAAGAGTCACAAATGTCACTCCTCTAATGGCTTACAAACACCAACTAGCAAGAAGGTGACTTGAGAGAGATGAGGAAGAGGGAAATCGGCTCTAGGGTTTCTCCAATCACAATGATGGCTGATTTCCTCAACCTATGGGTCTATTTATATTGTGAGCTCCTAGGGTTTCACCCTTAAACCCTAATTGGATAACTTAGCCTCAAAGCAATCCAAATCCCTTCCTGGATAAGCCCTTGGACGATTTCTAGGTGATCCATATCCCTAAAATCATCCAACCCTATATCCATAAGGATTATCAGCTTAAAATACAACTTTCATACATTTGACAGTTTATACCCCTTTATTCAATTAATCTCTTTAAGTCACCAAATTAATTCCTAATTAATTTATGACTTATATTAATCAAATAATAATATTATTCTTTTAATATATTATTCTTATAATATATTAATTATAATATCTCTTTTCTCTAAATCACCCTGTCAAGTTACTATGGTGAAGGCAACCTAAAAGGACTATGCACAATCGGGTCAAGTACTTACCAAATATAGTTACAGCCTTAGACACTAATCCAACAGTCTCCCACTTGGATAAGTCTAGTAACTATAAACGTAAACACAATCCGATTAGCAATCTTAGCTCTCGAAGACGCTGTCAACTCTGATCTTATCAGTACCCTGTCCTATAGATAAGGGATCGTATAGCCCTCTGTTTTGATATCGTGCAGATGATTTCATGAGACATAGTCATTCTCATCGTCCAACAACTTTTTCTTGATCTCAGATTTATTTGACATAGAACTTAATTGAACACATCAATTTAGTCCTGACCAGGCACGACACATAAGTCAAATCAAATCATCAAGCGGCCGTGATATCGCTTTTACCTTCTTAGGATAAAAGTAACAAATAAACTTTGACTTATATGCATGTACTTATCAATTAACCAACTATACACAACAATGCGTTTTATGTCATCAATTTACTGATGCGGTTTCACATTATCAATGTACAACAAAAGTGATTCCAGCAAGCGTGGGTTTATTCCAATGCTCAAAACTTGTTCATAAGCACTCATGAACGTTGCAGCAACCCTTTGCTATGTCTAATACCATTTAGACAATCTACACACCAATTCATGACAATCTTCATTCATACCTACTTCCGATTGTGGACTGTTTGAATAATTCGATTATTCTTAATAAACTTAATTATTCTGGAAGTCAAAACATGCAAAGTGAAACAATAGCTAAACAATTAACATAAGATAGCAACAATACTTATAAATAACACCCCTTTATTTAATCATCAAATGTCAATTACATTTATCTATTACACGTTTCTAATACTATATAATCTAAACTAATATCATCCCTCAGCCCAATACTCCTAGCATGTTGCAAGTGCTTGACCCTGCTCAGTCCCTTCGTAAGCGGATCTGCTGGGTTATCTTCTGATGATATCCTCTTAACCACGAGGTGTCCTTCTTCTACTCGATGCCTAATAAAGTGATATTTTCTGTCGATATGCCGAGATCTACCATGATCCCTCGGCTCCTTTGACGCTTCGCTCGCTGCAATATACTCTGATTCGCACGTTGAATCAACTACAGTTTCCTGTTCGGAACTTTTCCAAGTTACTGCTCCTCCATTAAGGGTAAAGACCCATCCCGACTGTGAACGGTAGTTGTCTCTGTCGGTCTGGAAACTGGCATCACTATACCCTCGCACCTTTAAGTCATCACTCCCTCCGAGGACTAGAAACCATTCCTTGGTCCTCCGAAGGTACTTAAGAATGTTCTTGACCGCAATCCAATGCGTTCTACCAGGATTCCCTTGATATCTACTGACCATGCTCAAAGCGAAGGCCACATCAGGTCGAGTACAAGTCATAGCATACATGATCGAGCCAACTGCGGAAGCGTAAGGTACTCGGCTCATCTCAGCTATCTCAGCTTCGGTACTCAGACTTTGAGTCTTACTCAATTTGGTATTACTCTGTATCGGTAGTTCTCCCTTCTTCGAGTTTTCCATAGTAAAATGTTTTAGTACGTTATCTAAGTAAGTATTCTAACTAAGTCCTATTAGTCTCTTACTTCTTTCTCTCACTATCTTTATTCCCAAAATATAGGAAGCCTCTCCGAGATCCTTCATAGCGAAACACTTCCCGAGCCAGGACTTGACCTCCTGTAGAGTCGGGACGTCGTTTCCTATGAGCAGTATGTCATCGACATACAAAACGAGAAAGCTAACTATGCTCCCACTGGCTTTGACATATACTCATGATTCGTCTTCGCTTTGTACAAATCCAAACTCTTTGACTTTCTCATCAAAGCAAAGATTCCATATGTGAGACGCTTGCTTATGTCCATAGATGGACTTCTCAATCTTGCACACTCTATTCGGATGCTTCGGATCGACAAAACCCTCTAGCTGAGCCATATAAACATCCTCAACCAACTTCCCATTAAGGAAAGCAGTCTTGACGTCCATTTTCCATATTTCACAATCATGAAAGGCGGCAATAGCTAGCATCACTCTAATAGACTTTATCTTCACAACTGGTGAGAAGGTCTCATCATAGTCAACTCTAGGAGTTTGAGTAAAGCCCTTCGCAACCAATCGTGCCTTGTACGTGTGCACATTCCCATCCATGTCGGTCTTCTTCTTGAAGATCCATTTGCACCCAACCGTCTTACGTCCAGGCACATTGTCAACCAAATTCCAAACTTGGTTGTCATACATGGACTAAATCTCGCTGTCCATTGCCTCTTTCCATTTTTCAGACTTCGGGCCTGCCATGGCTTCCTTATAGCTATTAGGTTCATCTAGATTTATTAGTGTACCATCACCAATATACGTGTCCCCTTCAGTAGTAATATGAAAACCATAAAACTGGCGTTGAACTCTAACTCTTTAGGAACGTCTAAGAGGTAATGACTCATCAATGGGTTCAACTGGAGTTTCCTCCTCGGGTTGAGCGCCAGTGGTGGAGGTTCCTTCATCATTCGACTCTTGAATCTCTTCAAGATCGATTTGCCTCCCACTGTCTCCTTGGCTTATGAGTTCTCTCTCTCTCAAAAAACCCCTCTCCTCACAACGAAGACCACATTGTCACTCGGTCTATAGAATAGATATCCAAAGGATTTCTGCGGGTAGCCTATGAAAATACATCGCTCACTACGAGGTTCGAGCTTGTCATGAGTTTCTCGTCTTACGAAAACTTCACAACCCCAAACCTTGATATGTGCCAACGAGGGAGCTTTCCCAATCCACATCTCGTGAGGTGTTTTGGCAACCTTCTTAGTAAGGACTCGATTAAGGATATGGGCGACAGTCTCTAAGGCATACCCCCAAAATGAGATAGGTAGTGAAGCACGACTCATCATAGAATGAACCATGTTAAACAAGGTTTGATTGCGCCTTTCCGCCACACCATTTAACTGTGGTGTCCTAGGTGGCGTCAATTGCGAAACTATTCCACATTCCTTGAGATAGTCGTGGAATTCAAGACTTAGGTACTCTCCTCCTCAATCGGATCGAAGCATCTTGATTTTCCTGCCCAATTGATTCTCCACTTCATTCTTGAACTCTTTGAACTTTTCAAATGTTTCAAACTTGTGCTTGATTAAGTAAATATACCCATATCTACTATAATCATCGGTAAAAGTCACGTAGAAGCGGTTTCCATCCTTTGAGGTGGATCTAAAGGGCCCACATACATCGGTATGTATGAGATCCAATAAACCCTCACCCTTTTCACAAGTGCCAGTGAAGGGTGACTTGGTCATCTTTCCAAGTAAACAAGATTCGAATGTGTCATCTTACCTAAGGTTGAATGACTCCAATACTCCATCCTTTTGGAGTTGGGCTATGCGCTTCTTGTTGACATGTCCAAGACGACAATGCCACAAAGATGCCTTATCCATACTGTTGGAAGAATCTATACACAACACATCATTTCCTAGGTTATCTACAACCATAACAGTCTCATAAATTCCATTACAAGGCATTGCTTCAAAGTATAAAACACCATTTAGATAAGCATAAAAAGAACCATTCATATTATTAAACGAATATCTAAATCCTTGTCTAAACAAACCATGAAATGAAATGATGTTTCTTTCCATATCAGGCGAGTAGCAACAATTATTTAAATCTAGACCTAATCCATTACTAAGCACTAAAGAATACACTCCAATCTTGGTGACAGGCGACAATCTTCTATTTCCCATGATTAGATTTATTCTTCCTTGCTCCACATCTCTATTTCTTCTTAGTCCCTACAAATCAGAACAAATGTGGTAACCACATCCTGTATCAAGAACCCAAGAAATAGTGTGAGATGAATTACTATATTTAATTGTGTATATACCTATAAAATATGGCTTGATCTTTCCCTCCTTGATGGCTTGCAGGTATTCCGGACAGCTTCTCTTCCAATGCCCTATTTTGTGGCAATGATGGCACTCTGCCTCTTTTGGGTTAGGGTTGGTCTTAGCAGGATCAACTTTGGTCCCACTAGAGGAGGAACCATCTTGGGACTTTCCCTTGCGGTGGCTCTTTGACAGAGCCTTCCTCTTCTTACCCCTTCCCTGCCCTATAGCCAAAACAGGGGCAGCGGTTGGTGCGGGAGATGGTGCAACAGACTTGTCCTTTAGGTTGCTCTCAGCAGTCCTAAGGAGTCCTTGGAGCTTGCTTAGGGTGACCTCTTCCTTGTTCATGTGGTAGGTCATCTTGAATTGGTTGTAGCATGAAGGCAAGGAATGAAGAATGATGTCGATGGCCAAATCCTCCCCAAAGTTAACATTTAGCTTGCAAGACGATCAACATATCGTTGCATCTTTTGCAAGTGCACAGTCAACGATTCTCCATTTCCCATCTTAGCGGTGATCATATTAGTGATGATCTCGTAGCGCTCTTGCCTCACGCTTTGGTGGTACCTCTCCATCAAATCTTGATGCATTTCATACGGATACATGTCCTCATAGGACTTTTGGAATTCTTGGTTCATAGTGGCTATCATGATGCAATGTACTCTCGTTGCATCACGTTTGTGTGTCTCAAAGACAGCCATCTCTTCGAGAGTAGCGATTTTCGGGTTGACCTTCTCGAGCTTTTCATCGAGGACATACTCTTTGTCCTCATAGCGTGCAATGGTGCGAATGTATCTTATCCATTCGCTAAATTTGGTACCATCGAAGGTCACCTTTTGGCAAAGACTCATTAAGGCGAATGAGTTGGCAGCAACGTTGTTTGCGTTCGACATCTACAAATAGAAAGGACAAAGTTTGATTAGAATTTGGATCCCTAATTAAACACCCAAAATGAAAAATTAGGGCTACAACCTAACAACATTATTCACATATTAGAAAAGGGATGTCGTAATCCAATCATGCAAATAATTTGGAGGTAAGTGAATGACGATTCACTAATTCTTCACCATGAAAACATAACCTTAAGTTTTATTGAGAATTCCTAGATTTTAGAGATTCATTGAACCTTTCAATGGCATGTTTAAATCTCGATATGCCCCTCTAGTTTGTGATTGGGATACCGAGGATCACAAAGCGGGTGTGAATTACCATGCAAATCTACACGGTGCCTTCATTGTTACAGTCATCTATTTGATGTGCTGGTAAACCACACACGCTCCATCGAACTATGATAAACAATGAATCATCCTTTTCCACCTTTTCTTAGAGCCAATTAGTGTGTCGGTAAACCACACACGCTCCACTAACTTCTTAGCAAGGGTGTAAAGTGCAATTTCATGGGATTGCATCAATTCACTTTTCCTAAAGTAACTAAGATTGGGAATTTATAAAATAGTTTAGTTACTTTATAGATTCATTATACTTATTAATGAGGAGAGAGAGTTGCCCTATCCTACCCGTTCAGCTGACGACCCTCCACCGATCAAGCAAGCGGTGGGTGTGAGTGTACACCCATTAAGCGCCATTTTATAGGCAGCATCCTTATACCCACCTTTTAGACCGACTTCGTGAATGAGGCCTACTAACGATAAGACTAGCATTTTAATCTTACTTATATATTTATTAAGCTTTTAATAACATAATATTATAAGGTTGAATTTTAAACTTGTAAAACTCTAGGGGTTGAAATTTAAATTCTTCTAAATTAAACTATTAATCACAAAATTCAAATTTCAAAACTTCGGGATAGAAATTGAACTTTTCAAACAATAGGGATCAAATAACAAATAATTCAAATTAAACAATTAATTTCATAATTATCTATATTTGACCTAATCCAATTTTATTCATTAGATAATTACCAAATAATCTTAAATAGTCCAATATTTATCATATAAATAATCAATATTTAAAAGATTTGAAATTATCTTTATTTATGTCACAATCAGGAATTTTTGTGCCTTGTAACTACAACACTTAAGTCAAATTATGAATCCAAAAACATAAGAGCATGTATGATGCTTACTCTATGACAACAAAATTGCAATCAAATACACCATACAAGCATTACAAATAGTCAACAAGCAATTGGAAACCCTGGAAGTTCTTGTTTAGGTCCATTTTGGACTAGGACTTCCTTGTTGGGCCCAATGGACCAATAAGCTTCCAAATTTGGCTATCTTGGGTTTAGAACTCTTGAATGGGCTCTAATTGGACCCATTTCCAATTAATTCAATATTTTGGGCCATATTGGGCCTAGAATGAAATAGATTAATTATATGAACCATTTTGGACCATAATTAACCTAATCTAGCCTAATAAAGCATAAAAATCACATTTATATTTTTATTGGTCCAAAAATCACCCAACCTAACTATAACATGGGCTTAAGGGCAAAAAGCCCAAAAAAAACCTCCTCTCACCCTCCCCATTCTCGGCCCAAGCCCAAAGGAAAGGAAGAAGTTGACTTATTGCATGACACCTCACTTTTATATGGGGGATATCCATGTTTTACACTTCAAACATCCATGCAATCTCATCTTTCCATGCAAGCACTCTCTTCTTCTCCCTCTCTCTCTCTCTCTCATTCTCGACCGATTCCAAACACACACACACACACACAATTCTCTCACAAATCTCTCAAGGAAACTCCCTGCACTCTTCATCAAGATCTCGAATTTTAGAAGGTTTTTCAAGAAGATATTTCCACAAATTCTTCATCTAAGGTAAGATTGTGCTTGGATCTATGATCTAGATTCTTTGTTTTATCAAAAATCTATTTCTAATCCATGCAAAAATCATGATCACTCTCTTAGAAACTCCCTAAGTTCGAAATCAACAAGGGAAGACTTGTTAGAGCTGAAAACAACATCAAACTTCTTCCAATCTTCTCCAAAACCGAAACCCAACTCAAGGTGAGCTTCATACCCCCTATTTTTTTTTTGTTTTTATAAGTTTTTGTGGGGGATAATACAAGAAAATGTGTAGATCTATGAGTATATGTATGCTTTGTGTGATTTCTATGCTTATATATATATGATCATATGTGATTGTGGTGTTGGTACTAGTCAAAAAGAACTTAGAAACCGAGATCTACAATATGTTGAATGAAATAAGTATAACTTATATTATTTCACACAAATCAAGTCTAGAAAAATAACCAAGTTGGTTAATATGAACATCTTTGGGCTTAAAACCCATTTTGGGCTCAAAATGCTAAAAATACAAAACTAAAGGGCCCAAAATGACAAAATATGAATTCTGAAGGTTGAGATGAGTCAAAACAGTTTCTAATATGTATTTTCTGAAAATTTAAACTTTTGAAGGGTTAAAATGTGAATTTTTAAACATAATGGGCCAAAAATGGACTTTTCGGCCCAATAAAGCCCCAAATTGCGAAAATTTTGATTTGGAGGGGCTGAAACTGCACATTTATGCAAAACAGAGGATTACTAGTGTACCAAATCTATTTCAAGGGTCAAAAGTGCTTTTCAAATTTAAAAGGGACCAAAGATGCAAAAAATTTCCATTTTGGGTCAAAATTGTAAAAATTGCGAAAATGGAGGTTTCAACCAAGAAAATTTCATTTTGAGGGACTTGAACTGTTTAATCAAGCAAATTTGGGCTGAAAAATGTCTTTTCAACAAGTTTTGATATTAAAGTGTCAATAAAAATGGTTTAAGGACTAAAATGGAAATTCTTTTATATAAAGGGTTAAAAGTATAAATTTTATCCAAGAAGGGGCATCTAAAAGAAAAATTCTAATGTTTAAAACAATAAATCCTTTAAGATAAAATACGAGTACCATGACTACCGACGAAACGTAATACACCCTCAACACCAAAATCGTTACCAAACGAATTGATTCGGTCTCGAATCAATAACGAATCAAAAATCAATAAACAATGATACTTCAATACACACGCGGAAATTTACGGGAAGTCAATACACACGCAGAAATTCACAAGAAGTCAATACACCATCTTTGGGCCCGAAAGTTTCAAATCGTGCTTGTTGGGCCTAGCTAGCCCAATGAAATGATCTTTAGGCCCGAAGGAAACGCGCTTACATGTTGTTGGGTCTTATACGACCTAATTCGGTGTAAAAGGACTTTCAATAGCTTTTGTGTTGTTGGGCCCTAAGGGTCCTTTGGTACTGCTAGTAAAGTCGAGAAAGTCAAATGCGAGTCGGGCCAAGGGCCTTTCGCATTCACGATAGCCTTGAACGACTTATGGAAATAGCGGGGGCTTCGCACCCTCTTTTCTCCTAGGTTGTGGGGCTATGAGAAGTCAGGGTGGTTGGATTAAGTGAGTAGTACGGACGACGCCTAAGGGATCGTTTGTATAGTTGTAAGCTAGTCATTTTCATTAATGCGTGATTATAACGACTCACAACCCATAATTAATCCAATGTCACCTGGAATTATCGAATACAAATGTCGCAACGGCATAACAATATATAAAACACGTAATTTAAAGTATTAGGAAAACATCGGGTTTTCCTAAGGAATTCAACACTTACACCTATGAGATGCATACCAAGTCTAACAATTATTCACGCTTATAGAAATCAACAAGCATACTTACGGATCTTCACACTTTTTTTTAGATACTCTTTTCAGAAAATATCAGATTTTCTGGTGGTTTTCAAAACAATACAAATCATTACTTTTCAAACATTACTTATGAACTCACCAACATTTCATATGTTGACGTTTTCCAAAATACTTGTATTCTCAGGTAACAGGTAAATCAAGGAAAAATGTACCCAGTGATGTCTTGTTGTTTGTTTAATTAGTATCGAACAATTTACGTTTTAGAAATGTAATGTTTTGAAACAATGTACTAAATGTTAACAATACCGGTTGTAATATTTCAATGCATGGTGATGAATGATGTTATGTTTCATGTATATTCATTGTGATGGTATTCAATTGAGTCACAATAGCCCTCGGACGTTTCCGCCATCTGGTTCGGGGGTGTGACAATTTATGTCAAGGATAATCATTAAATTCAGTTAAAATTTGGATTTTTAAATAATAAAACGATTTAGGTATCAATCCAAGAGAAAATAGCAACAAAATCCCGAATTATCCTCTGTCTGACGCTCGGACTCGCCGAGTCCAGCTTTGGGACTCACCGAGTAGGGCCAACTCGCCGAGTCCAAAAACTAACTCGCCGATTTGAGTCGGCAGAGGGCAAGAAAAACGATTTTCAGCAAGTAAAACAGTTAGGCATCATATTCAATTGAAACCAATCATGGCTCTGATACCACTGATGGGTTTTGGACATAAGAACTTTACCTATGTGCACATACAACCCTATAGCTTGGATCTAGGTTTCACTAATTTAACATGAAATAATTCCAAGACTTTCATGGCTAGATCAAAGAACAAAAACATATGAAAAGAGATCTAGAATAATACCTTGAGTTACTTGCTTGAAACCTTCTTCTTCTTGGAGCTAAGAGTCACAAATGTCACTCCTCTAATGGCTTACAAACACCAACTAGCAAGAAGGTGACTTGAGAGAGATGAGGAAGAGGGAAATCGGCTCTGGGGTTTCTCTAATCACAACAATGGCCGATTTCCTCAACCCTATGGGTCTATTTATACTGTGAGCTCCTAGGGTTTCACCCTTAAACCCTAATTGGATAACTTAGCCTCAAAGCAATCCAAATCCCTTCCTGCATAAGCCCTTGGATGATTTCTAGGTGATCCATATCCCTAAAATCATCCAACCCTATATCCATAAGGATTATCAGCATAAAATACAACTTTCATTCATTTGACAGTTTATACCCTTTTATTCAATTAATCTCTTTAAGTCACCAAATTAATTCCTAATTACTTTATGACTTATATTAATCAAATAGCAATACTATTCTTTTAATATATTATTCTTATAATATATTAATTATAATATCTCTTCTCTCTAAATCACCTTGTCAAGTTGCTATGGTGAAGGCAACCTAACTTACCAAATATAGTTACAGCCTTAGACACTAATCCAACACATCTGCGGGAGTTATTGGGTTTTTATGAGGCGAGAACGGCTTTATTCCAAGTTCTTGAAGTGCGATTTTTGGTTACGAGAGGTCCAATTCCTGGGGCATCTCGTTAACCAGGATGGGATTTTGGTTGATCTGGCCAAAATCGAGACGGTTATACGGTGGGAGGTTCCAAAATCTCCCTCAGACATCAGGAGCTTTTTGGGATTGGCAAGGTACTACCAGAGGTTAATACAGGATTTCTCCGAGATTTCAGTACCCCTCACTCGTCTGACGAGGAAGGGGGTGGATTTCCGGTGGGGTCCTAAGCAGCAGAGGCCGTTAGAGATCCTCAGACATTGATTGTGCGAGGCTCCAGTCTTGACCCTCTTCGAGGGAGTGGTGGATTTTGTGGTTTACTGTGATGCATCCATCATAGGCCTGGGAGCGGTCCTCATGCAGAGAGGACAGGTGATAACCTACGAATCGCGGCAGCTGAAACCGCACGAGACGAGATACCCCATGCATGATCTGGAGTTGGGAGCGGTGGTATTCTCTCTCAAGATATGGAGACATTACCTCTATGGGGTCCGCTATACCATCTATACAGACCATGAGAGCTTGGTACATTATGGATCAGCCGAACCTGAATATGAGGCAGCGTAGGTGGCTGGATGTAGTAAAGGACTACAACTGGGAGATCCTTTACCACGTTGGTAAAGCGAACGTGGTCGCGGACACTCTGAGACGCAAGTCAAACAGACCATCTACTTCAGTGACATGCATGAGGATATCAGTGGATTCCCCACTTGTGAGTATGATCAGGGAAGCTCAGGCAGAGGGTATGCGTCAGGAGAACTGGAAACTGGAGAGGATTAAGGGTGAGAACACCCGATTTGTGCAGGATAGTTGAGAATTGTTGACTCGTTGTGGTCGGGTCTGGGTTCCGATGTCTGGTGGGGTCAGACAGATTGTTATGGAGGAGGCTCATAAGTCTCACTTCTCTATTCACTCGGGGGCCACCAAGATGTACCGGGATTTAAGATTGAGTTACTGATGGTTGTGCATGAAGCGAGAGATTGCTTGGTACGTAGAGAGGTGCCTAAACTACAGGATGGTCAAGGATGAGCACCAGAGGCTGCATGGAAAGTTGCAGCCTCAAGTGGTTCTCATGTGGAAATGGGAGCAGATCACGATGGATTTTATCAGCAAGCTGCCGAAGACGGCAAATGGTTTCGACACCATATGGGTCATCGTGGATCGACTGACCAAGAGTGCCCATTTTCTGGCCATTCGGGAGAGCTCATCGGCCGAGAAGTTGGCCGAGGTATACATCTGCGATATTGTTGCACGACTTTGTTGGATTAGTGTCTAAGGCTGTAACTATATTTGGTAAGTGCTTGACCCGATTGTGCATGGTCCTTTTGGGTTGCCTTCACCATAGCAACTTGACAAGGTGATTTATATAGAGAGAAGAGATATTATTATTATTAATGTATTATAAGAATAATATGTTAAAGGAATAATAATATTATTTGATTTATATAAGTCATAAATTAATTAGGAATTAATTTGGTGACTTAAAGAGATTAATTGAATAAATGGGCAAAAACTGTCAAATGTGTGATAGTTGTGTTTAGGGCTATGAATCCTTATGGATATGGGAAGGGACGATTTTAAGGATATGGATATCTTAAAAATCATCCAAGGCCTTATCTAGAAGGATCTTTGGATTGCTTTGAGGCTAAGTTATCCAATTAGGGTTTAAGGTGAAACCCTAGGAGCTCATAGTATAAATAGACCCTTAGGGTTGGAGAAATTGGCCAATCTATCTTTGAGGAAACCCTAGAGCTTATATCTTACCTATCTCCCTCTCTCAAATCATCTTCTTGCTAGTTGGTGTTTGTAAGCATTAGAGGAGTGACAATTGTGACTCTAATCTCCAAGAAGAAGAAGTATCAAGCAAGTAATCCAAGGTATTGTTCTAGATCCTAATTCATATGATTAGAATCAATTGTTTACATTAGATCTAGTATTGAAAGTCTTGGATACAATGCATGTTCAATTAGAGAAATCTAGATCCAAGCAATTATGGTTTGCATGTGCACATAGGAAAGCTCTTATTGCTCAAACCCATCAGTGGTATCAGAGCTTTGATTGATTTCTATTGAATTGATGCATTGGTTGATTGCTTGTTGCTTGAAAAATTCGATTTTTGTGATTCTGCCTGATGAACTCGGCGAGTTCCACCGTGGACACGGCGAGTCCATAGTGGGAACTCGGCGAGTTCGAGCGTCAGAAGGAGGAAGTTTCGGGATTTCTTGCTGTTTTACTTGAGGATACTTGCCTTAACTGTTTTGGGTCATTAAAATCCAATTTTTATCAAATATATGAGTATATTCTTGACCAAACAAAAGATAATTACCAATTAGTTGAATAATAATTTCCTTATATGATAATAATTGATTATTTGAATTAAATTGGTGAATTGTCTTGCAAGTAATATTGAATAAGATCAAATTGAGATAATCTAATTAGTTGATTTATATTATTTTCTATTTGATCCTTATGTTTTGAAAAGTTTAAAACTTGTCCTCAAGTTTTGAAATTTAAGTTTTGTGATTAAAAGTTTAATTTGAATAATTTAAATTTCAAACCCTAGAATTTTACAAGTTTAAAATTCAACACTATACTAATATATTATTACAAGCTTAATATATATATATATATATATATATATATATATATATATATATATATGATTAAAATGCTAGTCTTACCGTTAGTAGGCCTCATTCACGAAGCCATTCTATAAGGTGGGTATAAGGTTGCTGCCTATAAAATGGCGCTTAATGGGTGTACACTCACACCCACCGCTTGCTTGACTGGTGGAGGGTCGTTAGCCGAACGGGTAAGATAGGGCAAACCTCTTCTCAATAATAAGTATAATGAATCTATTTAAAGTAACTAAACTGTTTTATAAAATTCCCAATCTTAGTTACTTTAGGAAAAGTGAATTGATGCAATCCCATGAAATTACACTTTGCACCCTTGTTTAGATGTTAGTGGAGCGTGTGTGGTTAACCGACACACTAATTGGTTCTAAGCAAAGGTGGCAAAGGGTGATTCATTGTTTGTCATAGTTCGGTGGAGCGCGTGTGGTTCACCGGCACATCGAATAGGTGATTGTAACAATGAAGGCACCATGTAGATTTGCATGATTATTCACACCCGCTTTATGATCCTCGGTATCCCAGTCACAAACTAGAGGGGCATATCGAGATTTAAACATGTCATTGAAAGGTTCAATGAATCTCAAAGAATCTAGGAATTCTCAATACATTTAAAACTTAAAGCTTATGTTTTTCATGGTGAAGAATTAATGAATCGTCATTCACTTACCTCCAAATTATTTGCATGTTGGATCACGGTATCCCTTTTCTAATGTGTAAATAATGTTGTTGGGTCCTAGCCCTAAATTTTCATTTTGGGTGTTAATTAGGGACTTAATTCTAATCAACTTTATTCCTTTCTATTTGTAGATGTCTAACGCAAACAACGCTGCTGCTAGCTCATTCACGCTAATGAGCCTTTGCCAAAATGTGACTTTCGATGGACCGAACTTTAGCGAATGGATAAGATACATTCGCACGATCGCGCGTTACGAGGACAAGGAGTATGTTCTCGATGAGAAGCTCGAGAAGATCAATCCAGAAATTGCTACTCCCGAAGAAATGGTTGTGTTTGAGACACATGAACGTGATGCAACGAAAGTCCATTGCATCATGATAGCCACAATGAACTCCGAATTCCAAAAGTCCTATGAGGACATGTATCCTTATGAGATGCATCTAGACTTGATGGAGAGATATCACCAAAGCACGAGGCAAGAGCGCTATGAGATCAAAACGAATATGATCACTTCTAAAATGGGAAGTGGAGAGTCTCTAACCGTGCACTTGCAAAAGATGCAAAGATATGTCGATCGTCTTCGCAAGTTGAATGTCAACTTTGGGGAAGATTTGGCTATCGACATTGTTCTTCACTCCTTGTCCTCGTGCTACAACCAATTTAGGATGACCTACCACATGAACAAGGAAGAGGTCAGCCTAAGAAAACTTCAAGGGCTCCTAAGGACTGCTGAGAGCAACCTAAAGGACAAGTTTGTTGCACGAACTCCCAATCCATCCGCTGCTCCTGTTTTGGCTATTGGGCAGGGATAGGGCAAGAAGAGGAAGGCTTCTTCGAAGAACCACCGCAAGGGAAAGTCCCAAGATGGTTCCTCTTCTAGTGGGACCAAGGTTGATCCTGCTAAGCCCAACCCTAACCCAAAAGAGGCAGAGTGTCATCATTGCCACAAAATAGGGCATTGGAAGAGAAGCTGTCCGAAATATCTACAAGCCATCAAGGATGGAAAGATCAAGCCATCTTTTGCAGGTATATACACAATTAAATCTAATGATTCATCTCATGCTATTTCTTGGGTTCTTGATACAAGGTGTGGTTACCACATTTGTTCTGATTTGCAGGGACTAGGAAGAAATAGGGATGTGGAGGTTGGAAGAATAAATCTAATCATGGGGAACAGAAGATCGTCGCCTGTTACCAAGATTGGAGTGTATTCTTTGGTGCTTAGTAATGGATTGAATTTAGATTTAAATAATTGTTGCTACTCGCCAAATATGGCAAGAAACATCATTTCTTTTCATGGTTTGTTTAGACAAGGATTTAGATATTCGTTTAATAATGAGAATGGTTCGATTTATGCTTATCTAAATGGCGTTTTATATTTTGAAGCAATGCCTTGTAATGGAATTTATGAAACTGTTATGGTTGTAGATAACGTAGGAAATGATGTGTTGTGTATGGATTCTTCCAATAGTATGGATAGAGCATCCTTGTGGCATTGTCGTCTTGGACATGTCAACAAGAAGCGCATAGCCCAACTCCAAAAGGATGGAGTGTTTGAGTCATTCGACCTTAGGGAAGATGACACATGCGAATCTTGTTTACTTGGAAAGATGACCAAGTTACCCTTCACTGGCACTTGTGAGAGGGGTGAGGGTTTATTAGATCTCATACATACCAACGTGTGTGATCCCTTTAGATCCACCACAAAGGATGGGAACCACTTCTACGTGACTTTCACCGATGATTATAGTAGATATGGGTATATTTACTTAATCAAGCACAAGTCAGAAACGTTTGAAAATTTCAAAAAGTTCAAACATGAAGTGGAGAATCAATTGGGGAGGAAAATCAAGATGCTTCGATCCGATCGAGGAGGAGAGTACCTAAGTCTTGAATTCCAAGACTATCTCAAGGAATGCGGAATAGTTTTGCAATTGACACCACCTAGGACACCGCAGTTGAATGGTGTGGCAGAAAGGTGTAATCGAACCCTGTTAGACATGGTTCGTTCTATGATGAGTCGTGCTTCACTACCAATCTCATTCTGGGGGTATGCTTTAGAGACTGTTGCCCATATCCTTAGCTGAGTCCCTACAAAGAAGGTTGCCAAAACTCCTCACGAGATGTGGACAGGGAAAGCTCCCTCATTAGCACATATCAAGGTTTGGGGCTGTGAAGTTTTCGTAAGACGAGAAACTCACGACAAGCTCGAACCTCGTAGTGAGCGATGTATTTTCATCGGCTACCCGCAGAAATCCTTTGGATATCTCTTCTATAGACTGAGTGACAATGTTGTCTTCGTTGCGAGGAGAGGGGTTTTCCGAGAGCGAGAACTCATAAGCCAAGGGGACAGTGGGAGTTAAATCGATCTTGAAGAGATTCAAGAGTCATGCGATGAAGGAACCTCTAACGCTGGCGCTCAACCCGAGGAGGAAACTCCGGTTGAACCGATTGACGTGTCCTTACCTCTTAGACATTCCGAAAGAGTTAGAGTTCAACCCTAGTTTTATGGTTTTAATATTACTACCGAAGGGGACACGTATATTAGTGATGGTACACTAATAAATCTAGATGAACCTAATAGCTATAAGGAAGCCATGGCAGGCCCAGAGTCTGTAAAATGGAAAGAGGCGATGGACAGCGAGATTCAGTCCATGTATGACAATCAAGTTTGGAATTTGGTTGACAATGAGCCCGGACGTAAGACGGTTGGGTGCAAATGGATCTTCAAGAAGAAGACCGACATGGATGGGAATGTGCACACGTATAAGGCACGATTGGTGGCTAAGGGCTTTACTCAAACTCCCAGAGTTGACTATGATGAGACCTTCTCACCAGTTGCTAAGATAAAATCTATTAGGGTGATGCTAGCCATTGCTGCATTTCATGATTATGAGATATGGCAGATGGATGTCAAGACCGCTTTCCTTAATGGGAAGTTGGCTAAGGATGTTTATATGGCTCAGCCAGAGGGTTTCGTCGATCCGAAGCATCCCAATAGAGTGTGCAAGATTGAGAAGTCCATCTATGGACTTAAGCAAGCGTCTCGAAGAAGGAATCTTTGCTTCGATGAGAAAGTCAAAGGGTTTGGATTTGTACGAAGTGAAGCTGAAGCATGTGTATATGTCAAGGCCAGTGGGAGTATAGTTAGCTTCCTCGTTTTGTATGTCGATGACACACTGCTCATAGGAAACGACGTCCTGACTTTGTAGGAGGTTAAGTCCTAGCTCGGGAAGTGCTTCGCTATGAAGGACCTCGGAGAGGCTTCCTATATTTTGGCAATAAGGATAGTGAGAGAACGAAGTAAGAGACTAATAGGACTTAGTCAGAATACTTACTTGGATAAAGTACTAAAACGCTTTTGTATGCAAAACTCGAAGAAAGGAGAACTACCGATGTAGAGTAATGCCAAATTGAGTAAGACTCAAAGTCCTAGTACAGAAACCGAGATAGCTGAGATGAGCCGAGTACCCTACGCTTTCGTAGTTGGCTCAATCATGTACGCTATGACATGTACTCGCCCTGATATGGCCTTTGCTTTGAGCATGGTCAGTAGATATCAAGGGAACCCGGGCAAAGCTCATTGGATTGCGGTCAAGAATATACTTAAGTACCTTCGGAGGACCAAGTAATGGTTCTTAGTTCTCGAAGGGAGTGATGACTTAAAGGTGCGAGGGTATAGTGACGCAAGCTTCCAGACTGACAGGGACAACTACCGTTCGCAGTCGGGCTGGGTCTTTACCCTGAATGGAGGAGCAGTGACTTGGAAAAGTTCCAAACAAGAAACCGTAGCTGATTCAACGTGCGAATCAGAGTACATTGCAGCGAGCGAAGCGTCAAAGGAGGCGATGTCGTTGAAGAACTTCATTGGTGATCTTGGAGTTGTACCTACCATTAAGGAGCCTATGGAAATTGTTTTTGATAATGAGGGAGCGGTTGCCTTGACCAAGGAACTGAGGGATCATGGTAGATCTCGACATATCGACAGAAAATATCACTTTATTAGACAGAGTAGAAAAAGGACACCTCGTAGTAAAGAGGGTATCTTCGGAGGATAACCCAGCAAATCCGCTTACGAAGGGACTGAGCAGGGTTAAGCATTTGCAGCACGCTAGGAGCATTGGGCTGAAAGACGATATTAGTTTAGATTAGATAGTTTTGGAAACATGTAATAGATAATTGTAATTGACATTTGATGATTAAATAAAGGAGTATTATTTATAAGTAAGGCTACTGTCTTATGTTAATTGTTTAACTATTGTTTCACTTTGCATGTTTTGACTTCCTGAATAATTGAGTTATTAAGAATAATCGACTTATTCGAATAGTCCACAATCGTTCATATGTTGGAAGTAGGTATGAATGAAGATTGTCATGAATTGGTATGTAGATTGTCTAAAAGGTATTATACATAGCAAAGGTTTGCTGCAATGTTTATGAGTGCTTATGAACAAGTTTTGAGCATTGGAATAAACCCGCGCTTGCTGGAATCACTTTATGGAATAAGACACAAGTGATCGCAAGATGATAATATCATATGGTCTTCAAACCAAGATATATGGTTTATTGTTTATTAATTGGTTGTGCATTGATAATGCGAAACCGCATCAGTAAATTGATGTCATAAAACACATTGTTGTGTATGATTGATTAGTAAATAGTAAATGCATATAAGTCGAATTTTATCTGTTACTTTTATCCTAAGAGGGTAAAAGAGATATCAGGGCCCCTCGATGATTTGATTTGACTTATGTGTTGGGCCCGGTCAGGACTGAATTGATGTGTTCAATTAAGTTCTATGTCAAATGAATCTGAGATCGAGAAACCAACTGTTGGACAATTAGTTCCATGAGATTGTCTGCACAATAACTAAACAGAGGACTATACGATCCCTTATCTAGAGGACAAGATACTGATGAGATCAGAGTTCGACAGCGTATTTGAGAGCTACTATTTCTAATCGAGTTGTACGTTACATTTTGTGGTTACTGTCAAATGTGTGATAGTTGTATTTAGGGCTATGAATCCTTATGGATATGGGAAGGGGCGATTTTAAGGATATGGATATCTTAAAAATCATCCAAGGCCTTATCTAGAAGGATCTTTGGATTGCTTTGAGGCTAAGTTATCCAATTAGGGTTTAAGGTGAAACCCTAGGAGCTCATAGTATAAATAGACCCTTAGGGTTGGAGAAATCGGCCAATCTATCTTTGAGGAAACCCTAGAGCTGATTTCTCACCTCTCTCCCTCTCTCAAATCATCTTCTTGCTAGTTGGTGTTTGTAAGCCATTAGATGAGTGACAATTGTGACTCTAAGCTCCAAGAAGAAGAAGTATCAAGCAAGTAATCCAAGGTATTGTTCTAGATCCTAATTCATATGATTAGAATCAATTGTTTACATTAGATCTAGTATTGAAAGTCTTGGATACAATGCATGTTCAATTAGAGAAACCTAGATCCAAGCAATTAGGGTTTGCATGTGCACATAGGAAAGTTCTTATGGCTCAAACCCATCAGGCTTAGAGTTCCGGTCTCTATCGTCTCAGACCGTGATGTTCGGTTTACCTCCTGATTCTGGCAGAAGTTCCACGAGGAACTGGGCACACGACTGCACTTCAGTATAACCTATCATCCGCAGACGGACGACCAGAGTGCGCGGACCATACAGACTCTTGAGGACATGTTGAGAGTCTGTGTTATTGACTTCGGTGGGAGCTGGTGTTGGATTAGATGTTTAAGCCCATAACTATTATTGGTATGTATTCGACCCGAGAGTAGCATGGTCCATTTGGGTTGCATAACACCAGGACAAATTGTTAGGATGGACTCTTGAGAGAAAGTTATATATGATTTATTAATATATTATAAGTTCTAATATATTAATATGAAATCATGTGTTTTCATTAGTATTGATTGAGAATTAATTTGGAATTAATTTAGGGATCAAATAAGACTAATTAAATCTATGGGGACTAATTATGGTAATTAGTTATATTTATATATGTTGGGCTTATGATCCATGTTAGACCAAGTTTATGTATGGATACATAAAGAGTTGGGCCACATGAACCATGGATCATAAAACCTGTGGGTATGGATTTGGGTTAAACCCATGACCTTTGGAATTCCACATACAAATATGTTACTTCATAGCCAAAATCACCACTAGTGTGCCTCTTTTCTTAGAGAAATATGGAGGTTTTTTGGTGCATGGAATTCTCTCTCAAGAGTCACCTTTGTTCTAGGAGAGTTGTGATTCCATTTGAGGTGCAACACTTGGGGTACTAAGTTCTTAAAGGCCAAAGTCTTTCTAGCAACACCAAATACATCAAGACTTCAAGCCACATAAAATGTATGTTACTCTAACTAGTATCTTGTATTGTTTATGTTAAATTGCATGCTAGTTATAGCTTAATGCCTTGGAAACCATTTGTATGTATAATTAGTGAAAACATAGATCCAAGGTGTTTAGGGTTGTATGTGCACCATAGGATGTTGTAGTATACTAAAACCCAACAGTCGGGACTCCTACCTACCCCTTGCAGTGTTACATCCCGTATATTAAATAAATAAATAGATAAGGGCTAATATGAATAGAAACCCTAAAATCATTAATAATTTAGTAAGGTGTTGGTTTCGAGGAGTTAACCGTCATAATTTTAGAAGTTGGGGGTTAAAAGCGTGACTTTTGGATTGGATTTGTGATTATTTATGAAGGCAGGGGCTACAATTGAAAATAAATTGTAGAAAAGGGGTTGCTTGGTAGTTTTGGGCTTATTATGAAAAGAATTATGGAAGTGAGGGCTAAAAAGGTAAATTCGGAGTTACATTGAAGAGATTATGAATGGGAGGGGCCGATTTTGCCATTTCCGTTATCAAATTGTATAGAGAGGGATTTCTTTCACCCGTGCCTTCCATTCAAGATCGAGGGAGCGCCATTGATCAACCGTAACCCTAGATGGCATGCTCCAGCCGAGATTGACTGCCACGACTGCTACCGGTGACACATTAAACTGCCGAGCGCTCTTCTGTGACGTCATCGCCGACAAAGCCGGAGACCAGGATCCAATCCCCATACGTTGTCGTCACCAGTGAAGACTAGCGAGTCCCGTCGCCGCCGCCGCCCTGCGGTTATTCTGAAGCTACTAGCGAGCTCTAACTGTCGCCTGCCACCACGACGGTGGCTGTGTTGGTGTGTGTTTTGGTGATTTACATGCAGGTGTGTGTTGCTGTTCCATTTCAGACTGTGTGTGTGTTCTCCTTTTGGTCAGAAATCCGCTGCCACCACCGTGAGGTGGTGGCTGCCACCAATTATTGTTTTCTTCCACCCTCTACCGCTACCAGCTGCCATGGGAGGTTGTTGTGGGTGTGTGTATGGGTGTATGCTCTAGTGTTTGCATTGTTTTTGGTATTTTGAAGGTTGTATGTGTGGTTTCGTGGCCGGAAAACCCACCACCACCACCACCGTGAGGTGGCAGCCGCCACCGTGAGCCGCCATTGACCACCACTACCTGAGGCGGTAGTGGGTGGTGCTTGGCATAGTGAACCCTAATCGATCCAAATGCTTGATCTGGGCTAGTTGGATGGTTGTTGGGCTATAAACCCCAATTAGGGTTTAGAAAACCCTAATTTTGGGGTTTGATGGTTTGGGACTATTGGGACCTGCAATTGGACCGGTGGACTGAAGTTCTGACTCATGCCGATTCCATTGTATGATGGATTAGTGGAAAAATGGACTTAACGGGTTAAGTCCTTAATGGGTTAAGTGAGAATGCCTAACCCTAATCGTCATTTTATGTGAAAACCCTAAAGTTGCTTGGGCCTTGAGTTGGGCCTTTTTATTGGGCTTTGGTGATTGGGTTATTAATGGGCCATCTAAGAGCAATCATGTGGACTAGAATATTTAAATGGACTTTCGGGTAAGGCCCATATGAGGGTATGGGCCCAATTTAGAAAATTGGGCCATAGTTGGGCCTTTAGTGGACCTTTATGGGTCCATTTGGTATTGGACCCAGTGGGCTTGAGTTATTTATGGACCGGGGTGGTAGACATATTTAGACCTAATATGTGAAGGTCTAGTCTTAAATCCTAATGGGGTTAATTATGGGTTTGGCTCAGTGTTAGAGGCCAGAGCACAATAACAACATTCATAGGATCTGTTCGCCATCTAAGGTGAGTCTTTTCACTATACTTACCTGTGTGGTAATTTATGTGTGACCGGAGGGTCTTATTCGTGTTATTGACCGGAGGGTCTTATTTACACTATTGACCGGAGGGTCTTAGTACATTATTGACCGGAGGGTCTTAATCATTTACATTGTGATATGTATTATTGTGCATAATGTCTTTGTGATTTATACTATTATATTATTTTGTGTATATGTGATCCTATGTGCTTATATCGAGTATTGTGATGTCCTACATTATGTTTATGTGATTTATGCAGTGTCTTATTCTGAGCTTACAGAGTTATGGGACCGGAGGGTCCCATTGAGACACATTGACCAGAGGGTCTTACTGTGTTATAGCCTCGAGTGGCTAACGAGTTGCGTGTGGTATTTTGGGGAACTCACTAAGCTTCATGCTTATCGTGTCATGTGATATGTGTTTCAGGTACTTCTTAGGATCACGGGGAGGCGCCGGCTTGGTTGTACACATGAGATAGAGTTATGTTTTGAAGATCCTGGATTTTTATTCAACAATTATGGAAATGTGTTTTTGATAATTTGATTGAAATGTATTAATAAGAATTATGTGATTTTTCAAATGAAAAAAAATTGTATGAAAATTTATGGTTTTACACGCATAGTTCTCATACAATAACAACTTTCATTCCAGCATTGGTGCTCTACCTTATGACCTGTTGTATGGGAGGAGATGTCGTACCCCAGTCTGTTGGGGTAAGGTGGTTTACATGTTGATGGGTCGGACCAAGGTAGTTTTGCAGACTACCAAGAGGATTAAGCATATCAGACAGCGAGTGCAAACTGCTTAGAGTCAGCAGAAGAGCTACGCTAACCGGCGCCGATCTGAGTTTGGAGTTTCAAGTCGGTGATATGGTGCTCCTAAAGGTCTCGCCCTGGAAGGGTGTGATCCACTTCAGGAAGAGGGGAAAATTAGGTCTCTGATATAATGGACCATTTCGAGTTATTGCCAGGGTTAGCAAGGTTGCTTATAGACTAGATCTTCTGGAGCAGCTCAGTCAGATACATAACACTTTCCACGTTTCCCAGTTGCGGAAGCGCATATTGGATGAGGATGCGGTAGTGTCGTTGGATGATGTTCAGGTTGACGAGCGCCTGAACTATATGGAGCAGCCGGTGGATATTTTGGAAAGGAAGGTAAAGGTTCTGTGTAACAAGTCAATGCCTCTTGTGAAGGTGCAATGGTGGCATCAGAAGGGATCTGAGTGGACTTAGGAGCCAGAGTCCGAAATACGGGAGCACTACCCGGATCTATTCGCTGCAGCAGACTTTGGGGACGAAGTCTAGGTCAAGTGGGGGAGAGTTGTAACGTCCCGAGCTTTGCAGGTCTATTTCGAATCTCCCTTCTTTTTATTATTTGCCATTTTGTAGTCCCTGGAGTTGGATGAGTTAGGATATGAGAAGTATAAGGGCTAAAGTTGCAACTTTGGGTCAGGAAGGAGTACGCTGAGCGTACATATGGGTACGTTGAGCATACTAGGCGTGCCCTTGTACGGTGGGCATACTCACGTTAGGTGAAAACCCTAATATTTAGGGTTGGGGACTATATAAACACCCTTATAGCTCATTTCCTCTGGTTATCCTTAGCCTCCATATTCCAGAAAACGTTCCAAACCCTAGTTTTGTGCGTGAGTGTGAGTTGGTGTGTATTTTGAACCCTTGAAGGTGAAGCCATTGCATCAAGTAGTTGGAGACAGAGAGCATGACTATAGATCTGAAGTTGCGTTGTGCCCTGGAAGCTCCAGAAGGTAAAAAGCTTGGAACTTTATACTTGTATGATATAGATCTAGTCATTTTAGCTTTATGGAAGCATTCTTGTCCCAAAAGTCCCAAGATGGAGCATGTTATGATTTGGACGAAATGAGTTGTCCTTTCAGACCTTAGAAAAGGTCGTAAGTAATAAAAATGGTGTCCCAATAGCTAGATTATTCTCATGCATGAAGTAGGAAGGTATTAATGGATTAAGACCATGTGGTAAGAACTTTCTGGACGTACAAAGTGATGAAGTTTAAGACTTTATAGTCGTATGGCACATTTGGTCGATGTATCTGGAATTTGGGCTTAAGTGCTTAAGCCATTAAGCACTTATTAGGGTTTTGGTGAAACCCCATGTATGCCCAGCATAATTCCTGTACGCCTAGCGTACGGGGTCAACCTCCCTGATGACGGTCAACATAGAGCAGGAATACGCCCATCGTACCGGAGGGGTACGCCCCGCGTTCGTCCTCTGTGGGCTTTTGACATTTGGGCTTCGGGTTTAGGCCGCTTTTAGACTATTTGGACTTGGGCCTTTTTGGGCCCTGAATAATTGAAGTTAGTTCAGTTTTGATAAGGGGTCCTATTGTATGACCCAATTAGAAAGTTAGGCCCAATTAGGAAAATTGGGCCATTGGTGGGCTTATGTATATGGACTTTGGGTAGTAAATTGATATTGGGCCTTGGGCCCAAATTAGAGAAATGGACAATATGGACCCTTTGGAAATTTTTAGACCCCACTTATTAATTTAGTATTCGTCATTTTAGACAGTCGAGGTTGTTAGTGAGGTAGCGGTTGGAGACTCTCAGTTCAGTTCTGCACTACTTGCAAGGTGAGTTATTCTCACTATATCAGCAGGGACTAACGCACCAATGTCGTCCCTTCAGATTGTATCCGGGTTTATTGCATGCTATGCTTATTAATTTGCACTCTAGTAGTTAGGATGATAGTATGCTTAGTGGCATATTATGTTGGTATCCTGGTTATAGGATGTTGCTATGCTAATTGATTTATTAGAGTTGTCAATTGATATGTTTATATGCTAGCATATGTTACTTATGTGTACATGATTGTTTGTCTGGTGGTTGGGTTGAGGCGGTCTTGCTTTGTGCTGAAGGCCAACATACCCGGGGCGGTCTGGATAGCCTGTAGCCCCTACGAGGCGATCCAGTCATGCCGAAGGCCTGACGAGCGGTCGGATAAGCTATAATTCCTGCAAGGCGGTCTAGTCATGCTGAAGACTCGGGAGCGGTCCAGATAGGTTGTAGTCCTTGCGAGGCGGTCCAGTCATGCTGAAGGCTTATTATGAATACTTTTCTTTTATTATATTGTTTGGTTTTTATATGTTGGTATTTTGGGGGTAACACACTAAGCCTTTGAGCTTACATTTACTGATTATTGTTTCAGGTACTTCAGGTGACCATGAAAATGCGAAGGTGTGACGTACACATCCTCATATTTTATGACCTGGGATTTCTGGGAACTATGATAGGAAACTGTTTTGAAAACAATTTGTGAACTATGATGGTGTTTGAATAATTTTATTTACCTGGATTGGTTTTGAAAAATTTTAAATTTTGGGAAATTTTGTGGTTGTTACAATGATGGTAGAAACAACGATGATAACTGAATATGCGGTACATGATGTTTAAAATATGGGATAAAGATGGAGGTCCACATTGGAATCTAAAATTGTAATGCCCTAAATCAGTTATGACTTGAACCCCTGAAGAATTCCTATTTTGATATAATTGGTCCCTTGAGTACGTTGGGCGTACTTATTGGTACGCTTAGCATACTCTGCATGAAGGATCGCGGAGGAATCTTACGTACGTTGGGCGTACGTAAGGGTACGTCGGGCATACAGAAGGCCAAAACCCTAAATCTTAGACTTGTCCCCTATTTAAACATCTTTTAGCCTCGTGGACCAAACCCTGTCAATCTATTTAGCCTCATTTCGTCTACCTTCAGCTGAGATATTGTGTGAGAGGGTTTTGAGCTTAAGGAGTGGGTTTTTGTGGCCATTTTAGAGTTCTTTCAAGAAGAGGAAGTGATCAAGCAAGCTTGGGACGGTTTGGTGCTTCAAGAATCTGCATCTTGGTCATCTTGCAAAGCTTCAGGAGGTAAAAAGCTTGCACCTTTCCACTTAAATCTCTAGATCTAGCTATGGTTTTCTAGTTTTGTCCCTTTGGTTGATTTTGGACCTCCACTTATGAGTTAAGCAACTCCATAAGGTGGGAATGATAGATCTAAGGTCCCTTGGTCCTTTAGTATCATAAAAATGGAGTCTTGATGGGAGTTTTGGCCTCATGCATGGGTTAAAGACCTTGGAAAGGTCTTAATGGAGGTGTTGGGTGTATATGAGGCATGCAAAGGCATAAAGTTGCCAACTTTATTCATTAGGACGTCTTACAAACTTAGATATGGCTTTTGGACGTAAAGACATCAAGTATTAAACACTTTATGGAGAAAGTGCTTAACCTGGTAGTACGATGGGTGTAACCCAGTGTACGTTGCACGTAGTCCCAAGACTCCAGTACGCTGCATGTACCAGGATGGTACGCCAAGCGTACGCATCACAGTTGGTTCCAAATATGTTTTAGACCTTTGAGTTATTGGGCCTCATTTGGGTATTGGATATAGTTGTACTCTGGGAATTATGAGTCATTTCATCTGTTTGGGCCATGGACATATTGATTGGGCCTTATTGGGCCAAGAGGTCCATTAATGATTTTGGACATGGACTTTGGGCCCATTATCAAGGGAAGGATATTTGGGCCTCATGGAAGGGTTTGGAGTTTAGGTTTCCTTTGATTAATTAAAGTCCTAACATTGATTAACATTATTATTCAGCATGGAAGGTTACAGACTGTTAGGAGAGCAATTTTTGTATTCAGCAGACAGAGGTGAGTCTCCTCATCATACTAATGGGTCTAAGGCACCAAGGCCGAGCCATTTCTTGATATGTAGTGTCCTAGCTGAAATTGTATTATTTTGCATGATAGTTGGTATGACCTAGGAAGTATGTTAGCAGTATGTGTGGTATGTTTGTATGGAAGACCATGAGAGAGCCCATGGCACTTGGATGTAAGACCATGAGGAGAGCCCATGGCTTTCCTATAAAATACCATGGGAGATCCCATGACACTTAGGTGTAAGACCATGTGGGGAGCCCATGGCATCCTGGAGTAAGACCCTAGGGACGAGCCTACGACATCCTTATCTGTTGTATGCATGGCTTTATGTGATATGGGTGTAGCTTTAATTAGCTAACAGGATATGTATATGTGTATTGTGTGTGGTATGCTCTGGGAAACTCACTAAGCATTTCGCTTACAGGTTGTTGATTTGTTTCAGGTACATCTGAGCCCAAGGGCAAGGGCAAGGTGTGATGGCGCGGCGTGCACTCTTTCTCTCTTTCACTAATATATTTTGGGGACATTGTGGCGATTTAAATAAAGTTGTAATGAATGTTGATTTGAAAACAATTACGTTGGGATTTCATGGTTTATGCAAATGTGTTTTATTAAATTAAAATTAAAAATATCTCGGTAAAAATTTGGGTCGTTACAAAAATTGAATCGGGACCGATTGATGATTTGTAAGGTGATTTCCGATTAGAATCTTTCGGTAATTTGTTGGCAGGACCTCTCTTTAGAAGAACTACCATGGGACGGATAAACGTTAGGAGGGTTGAAGGTAGATGATGAACGTCACTTCTTCCATGACTAGGTTTGGGTTTAATGATGGTCGTAAAGGAGCGACAGGTGACTGAGTTTCTGTCGTCTTCAGGCGGTGAAAAATCTGAAGTGGGTGGTGATGTGCGGGTGAGAGGAACCTTTAGTTCCAGATCCATATGTTACGATAAACTTTTTTTCGGCCATGAGAATTAGAATCCCTCTTCCGAAAAAATCATACCATCATATGTAAGATGTTTAAGCACTCCTGCAATCCATTTAGCAAAAAATGTGTAGTAGAAGAGTGGAGGAAGTTGAAGGTAAAGGTGGAGAGATGGTCATCAGATTTGAAGAAGGGATAGGACGGGGAGACGGGAGTAAGGTAAAAAGCCAGAGGTTAACATAACAAAAGGATAAAAAAGATATAAAATGAAAATTTATAAATAGTAAGATATGGGTAAATTAATAATTTCAAATGAACTTGGCCACTATCTTTTAAGGAAGTTAGACAAAAGAACTAACTGTGTATGATTTTGAAAACATAAGCATTACCGATGTCTTCAAAAGATATACTAAAAGTGCTTTTTTTAGAAACTATAGAGGCCATTTTTGAAAATTTATCTCTTTTTATTTTCTTTATTTTTAAACAATAAGTTTTCATTTTTTTAAATAACATATTTTGGAACTTAATTACTATAGAAATGAAAGATAAACCAAAATAGTGTTAGTTGCCAAAAATATATATTATAATAGGGAGTCGTAAAAGTTGGAAATAAGATTCTAAAAGTTAAAAATAAAATTAGTTGAAAAAGGAAATACGTTTGGTTGTTAGTATTTTTTTTTAAAAGTTATCTTCTAGATTGCACCAATAATTAGGGATGTTTGTATAGCTCGATGATTTGATATCATCATATAAGTTGTTTGTATAGCTCGATGATTTGATATCATCATATAAGTTTAAATTGATTTTTAGTCTTCAAAATATTAATCTGAAAATCTAAATGAAATTAAAATTTGAACCAAATTATCTGGATATAATCAAGTTAGATCGCTTATTTAGTGGTATATAGTCAGGATTTTGTTTTAGGGTAGACTAATTAATATACAAAATGTAACTATATATGTATTCTTAACTAAATTGTTTATTTAAGTTGCACACGATCTTGTCTTACAACAATGTATCCGCT
This sequence comes from Lactuca serriola, assembly GCF_051521515.1. NCBI lineage: Eukaryota > Viridiplantae > Streptophyta > Magnoliopsida > Asterales > Asteraceae > Lactuca > Lactuca serriola. The sequence goes on from NC_136409.1 coordinate 161,027,167, forward strand.
TCTATTAATTTCAAGTTTTGAATGAAATAGGTCATATCAAAACGTTAAATTCTTTTATTTAACAAAAATATATATTGTACATACCACATATATATATATATATATATATATATATATATATATATATATATATATATATATATATATATATATATATATATATATATATATATGTAATCTTAATTTTGTGTGGGTGGGCCAATGCCCACTCTTGCCTTATATTGGCTACGCCCTTGCGTTTATTACACTTCGGTTTTGAATAATAGTAAAATACGAATATATATATATATATATATATATATATATATATATATATATATATATATATATATATATTGAGATGGTTCACTTGAGATTAAAAAAGAAGTAGAGATCTTGACATTCAACCCGAGCCATATATTTCTCATTTGCCGCTCTAATGCTTCAATGTACCAACAACAACAGTGTATACCTAGTCATAAATGATTATATGGCAGAGAGGTATAATCATATATGATTATACATGTTTATATGTATATGTCTAATCATAAATGATTATACATCCATATATATTTGTTCACAGACTGAGTAATCATATATGATTATGATAGTTGGTGATAGATGAGGTGGTGGTGACAGAGGTAACGGTGGTACAAGTGACGGAGGTGACAATGGTGGGGTTGGTTGGTATCAGAGGTGGTGGTAGTAGTGATGGCGGTGGCGGTTATGGTAGTGGGGATGGTGGCTAGGGGTGAGCATGGTGCGGTTTGATTGGGTTTTGGCCAAAACCGAACATAAAACCACAACTTCGGTTTTTTGAAGTTTAGAAACCACATCGTTTGGTTTTTAGGCGATTTGGTTTTTGCGGTTCGGTTTTTTCTTTGCGGTTTTTTGTTAGTTTTTTTATTTGGTTTTTGTTTTGCCTTTTTACTAAAACTCAGGTAACTCAACGAGTTACTTTGACTCGGATGAGAAGTGTTAATTATTTTTTGAGAAACTTTATGTAAAGATGAGGAGCGCTAAAATTTTCATCCCTAGCAATGTGCAACTCCTCAGACTCCTCAAAGATGTGGGTTAAAAGCCACAGACTTGACTCTCTTATATGAAATGTGAGAATGGTGAATGTTTTATCTCAAATGCAATGATGGATACTCTTATAAGACTGAAAAAATTAAATCTCAAATGATATCTTGGAGATGAACCGATACCACAACCTTTTGATTTGAAATCAAATAACATAACCACTCATTCAACATGCTTCTAATGCTTGAATATAATACGAATTAAATATAATATTTGTTTCACAGGTACATACGATAATATCAATTAATGTATTCATAAAAATAATACTATTATCACTAGTACTCTTAATATTAAAATGTTAAAAAATATAATAAACGTTATTTGTTCTTGTAAATATCAATATATGTATGCTTAAAAGTATACAATCATCATCTGATAGGATATATATATATATATATATATATATATATATATATTTATAAAAATTTTAATTGTCATGAGTTCTTCGTTCTTACAAATATCAACACTTAATATATATATATATATATATATATATATATATATATATATATATATATATATATATATATATATATATGTTCGGTGCGGTTTGGTTTTTTGCGGTTTTTGCAAGATTAGAAACGGTACCGCACCAAACATTTTCGGTTTTTGCAAAACTAAAAACCGCACCGTCGGTTTTCATTTCAGTTTCGGTTTTTCGGTTTCGGTTTATGCGGTGTTTTCAGTTTTTTCTGTTTGCAGTTCGGTTTTTGCTCACCCCTAATGGCGGCGGGGGAGAAAGGAACGAGCGACGCTATATAATCATTTATGATTATAACAGGCCTCCCATGCCGGTACGCCGGGGGGTTAGAGTGGCAGACTTGAAATATATGGCTGGGGTTGAATTAAAAAATCTCTATTTTATTTTTAATCTCAATGGAACCTCTCTCTCTCTCTCTCTCTCTCTCTCTATATATATATATATATATATATATATATATATATATATATATATATATGAAAAGTAAATATACTTTACAAGGTATATAATCTTAGGTACCCCAAATTCACCAGATCACGTCATTTTCTATCATATATGCATTGTAATCGTCCAAAACTCTTAAAATTTGACTCTTAACTTGATTACTTCTAAGATTCTTAGAAATTTCACCATTATCTTCCTCATACATAATTTTCATTTGTAACTATAATTTATATATCTTGATAGGTGTTCGACATAACGATGTGATGTAAGAGGAAGATAACAGTCAAATTTAAAAAATATTTGAAGTAAATCAAGTTAGGGGTTGAAGTTTAAGAGCATTGTAATGCATATATGATACAACACCATATAGTATGGTGGATTTTGGAACCAAAGCTTATATATCTTGTAGGGTATCTTCACTTTTCCTTTTATATATATATATATATATATATATATATATATATATATATATATATATATATATATATAAAAGGAAAAGTAAAGATACCCTACAAGATATATAAGCTTTGGTTCCAAAATCCACCATACTATATATATATATATATATATATATATATATATATATATATATATATATATATATATGTTGAGACAAAGCGACCATTTTCAGCTCTTGATTAAAATTGATCTGGAGCGTGTTTGCCAAAAATAGAAGGTAGTGGGTAGCATTTTGTTAAACGTTGTGTGAGATAAATTTTATTTGAACGTTTTATTTAAACTAAACGCTAAAATTTTGTAGTGCGAAAAGAGACTTTTTGTTTAAAACTAAACATTGTATCAAAAGCTAGAAACTAGGAGTTCTCAAACGCTCTCAAATGCTTCGTGCCAAACAAACCCATGGTGGTTTTCAATAAACATGATTATTGTTGATTAATTTTGATTAAGGGGATGAATTAGAGTATTAGGGGTTGTTTAATCACTTTTGATACTTTTTTTGTTATTATTTTGTAGACAATTATATAAGTGTGTAAGATTCATATTCATTTCATGGAAGCCATAGATTGAGAACTATGTCTTTCATAAAACAAAATTTAGATCTGTTAACGTTTCATGTTATAAAGTAGATGTTGATTTTAGCTATCATTCATCAATTCATAACAGTATGGTGTAATAGAGTCTTGGTTTTATCTAATGATGAGTTTCAAAACAATCAAGATGAAGATTTCAACAAATCAATCATAAATTCAACTCATTTACATGAAGGTTTTAGCAAACCGACCATAAATTCGACTCTTTTACATGAAAATTTCAGATCCTCTTCAACAACTATAAGCTTCACGAATCCTCATTAACTTGAAGAATTCAATAATTCATCGTTACTTCACTTTATCTTCAACAATTTTTGTCTTCATGAATAGTTAATCGTCAATTGAGATCGTTTTCTTCGGTTTCAAGGTTTGATGTTTTTTTTCTTTTGACATCGATTTTTAGTAGTTACAATCTGTGATTTTTTTTCATATAGATCATTAGCAATCAATAGTCAATTAAGATCAATTTGAGATTTTCTGTAAAACTAATAATGTATGTACAAAGCAGATATTGGTCTTGAGAAAATTCTCTTTCCCACGACTAAAGCCTTCCATAGGAATAGGAGTATACTTCTAAAATTTGAGTCACAATTGGCATAAAACAATGTAATGTTGACTACTCTAATTAAATTTACAATAGTTTTGTTTAAAAAATGTTTTTTTCAAACAAAAAATGGTGGATATGTATTTTTAGCATAGGTTTGTTTAAGTATACTTTTGTTAACTTGCAGGTTGGGGTTGTACTACAGAAAAGTTTGGATGCTCTTAAATATGTTTTTAGAATATGATCCTTAACATAGTTTAGTGTTAATCTTTTTTTAATTCAAACACAAAAGGTTGGTATGTCTCTTTTAGCAATATTGATTATTCTTATTAATGTGCATTAAGGGGTTGTACTAAAAAAAGATTATTAAATTAAAAGTATTTTTAACAATGTTTACGTTGTGTGTTGTATGATCAATTACATTACATAATACAGTATCATGATGTATGATCAGTTACATTAATATAACTTGTTGACTTTATTTTCAAATCTATGATTGTATAATCCATACTCGATTCTAACAACTCTTTTATTTATGGTTTTACAGAGTTTTAGCTAATGAATCCCAACTTGAAAGGAACTTGAATATTTCAAGCTAGAAGTTTTTAACTACAAGTGTCGAGATTAATGAATATGTAATAGATTTTATATGTCGCAAACATGTAATATATTTTTCATGGTTTTTGGTACATTGTATCCTAAATATAACTTGGTAAGACCCTTTTAAGATTCAAATTCATCCTTTTATCTAATAGGGAAACCATATGATTGAGTTTTATGGTACAAACTTGAAATATGGGTTTTCAAATTATTAGTGTTTTCCTAATCATTGGGATTCTTTGTTTTAGTTTCATTGACTATTTTGGCTTTTGGTATGTCCATTTTATTCAATTCAATTTTCATAAACAAAATTAATGTAGATATTAATTCAACAATATTATGAAAATTATACTTTAATAAACAACAAATTAATCATTAAACTAACAACATTCTTGAAACATTAATTTTTAATTTTAGAATATTACATATTCTAAAATAAGAGTATGACACGTAATTTCATAACATGAGACATAATTTTAGAATATTTCACATCACTTCATTGTTAATAAATTTCTTGTTGGATCTATATGCTCAAGAATCATTATTGAATGATATTGTTAATAACATTTGATCCTATATGGTTACACCTTAATCAAGTTGGTACTTATTGAATATTTATTAAGTATTTGATTATTAATAAATAAATTAAACTCTTGTATTTAATTAGAGAAAACTTATTGTTTTATGAAAATAATAATAAAAGAGAAGACAAATTAGTTATTATATCATACAACATGATTAATAAGTCATGTACAAATGTTTTGGACACTTTGGTTAACCATAACTTAACTGGTTAGTTGGCTTTTGGTTAAACTAACTTGCCTAACTTTTTCGTCTCTTCCAAAAGGCCTCATGGCCGTAACTTTCTAGGGGCATTGAGGTTGCTTGTCAACCTTCATTTGAAACACATCGAAATCCTTGTGAGTTGCATAGGCTAAAAATAATTGAACCGCCTCGAGTTATGTGACAGGGGCAAATGTTTCTTCATAGTCAATTCCTTCTTGTTGCTAATAACCTTTAACTACAAGCCTAGCTTTATTTCGAACAATATTACCATCTTTGTTAGTTTTATTTTTGAAAATCCATTTTAAACCAACAATCGAAACATCATCAGGTTTAGGAATTAATCTCCAAACCTTGTTTCGTTCAAATTCATCAAGTTCGGATTGCATAGCAACAACCCAATCTGAGTGTTCCATTGCAACCTTAACTGTCTTTGGCTCTATTTTCGAAATAAAAACATTAAACATGCAAAACTCTTGATGAACATTAAGTACTTCATTTTTTGCACAAATTTGAGCTTTATTCAAAAATCCACCGTGTGGATTCCTAATGACTTGTTCTCTTGGATGATTTCTAGTCCATTTTTCCAGTGGTGGATATGTTGGATCAAAATCCAATGGTGCATCTTCATATATTTCTTCATTTTCTGATCCTGCAATGGAAATATTATCAGTTGAATCATGAAAAATTTCATTTTGATTCCCATTTGACATATTCATATCAATTTGCTCCCCCTGGACATGATTATCATGATTTTTCTCCCCTTCAACATTTGCATTCATTCTCCTTGTCTCCCACTCGAAAGAATGCTTCCCCTCAATTTGAGAAGACGAATTCAAGTGCTCCCCCTCCACTTGATCATTCAGCATACTGTCACTAAATCTTGGAGAATTCGACATTGAGAGTAAATCTGATCTTTCGTGTGTTAAAGTCGAATCATCAGTGTGTTTCGATGCTTCAGGAATATGATTATCCATTGCATTAACTTCTGCATCAACTGCCCTATCAGGAACACCAAAGATTAAATTATAATCAAAATCTATTGAATTTTCATTTATGGATTCAGTATTTGATTCATTAATAATTAGATGGTGTTCAAAGCATTTTTCGACTCTTTTAACATAATAATCATCAAATGTGAGATTAAAAGTGTCTTCTATTTTTCGCGTTCTTTTGTTCAACACTCGATAAGCAACCGAATTATGTGAATATCCCAAGAATATGCCTTCATCAGCCTTTGACTGAAATTTCGAAAGATTATCCTTGAGATTCATTATGAAACACCTACAACCAAAAACATGAAAGAATTTGACATTAGGCTTTCGGCTATTGATAATTTCATATGGAGTAATATTGAAACGACGATGAATGAATGAACGATTTTGAGTGAATCATGCAGTAGAAACTGCTTCAACCCAAAGATATTGAGGAAGATTCGCATATGTGAGCATCGTTCTTGCTGCTTCGCAAAGTGAACGATTTCGTCTTTCAACCACACCATTTTGTTGCGGTGTATATGGTGAAGAAAAATTATGCGAGATTCCTTTATCTGTTAAGAACGAGTCAAAAACATTATTCTTAAATTCAGTTCCATTATCACATTTGATCTTTCGAACATTCTTCCTTAAGCTTTTCTCAATTTGCTTGATGAAATCGATCATTGTCTGAGCTACATCAGATTTTAACCTGAGAAAATAAACCCAAGTGAATCATGAAAAATCATCAACAATAACTAAAATGTACTGTTTCTTGTTGAGTGTTTCAACAGTTGATGGTCCACATAAGTAAATGTGAAAAAGTTCCAACGGTTCAACAATTTTCGAATCTATGACAATTGGATGTCCTTTCCTATGTTGTTTTCCTTGTTCGCAAGTTGCACACAATGTATCATTGTCAAACTTTAATACAGGTAAACCTCTAACAAGATCTTTACCACCAATTTGTTTAAATTTTGAAAATTCAAATAAGAAAGTCTTCTATGCCATAACCAGCTACCATCTGATGAAACTTTCGTTAGTAAGCATACAGAAGGTTTCCCAACTGTTGGTTTGATGTCGAGAGTGAACATGTCACCATGTTTTGGATTTTAACAAAACTTCTTTGGTTTCAACATTCGAAATGATGTTGCCTTCTTCATTAAAAACCACTTGATTGCCAGTGCCCACAATAAGTTGAGACTCACGTATCAAGTTGTGTTGAAGACCTTCTACATAAGCAACACAATTTACAGTAAACTGTCCATTCATTAATTTTCCGTATCCTTTCACTTGACACTTGTGATTGTTTCCGAACTTGACCACTCCAGCATTTTCTAAACTTCAAAAATCTCGTAAGTTTTCCTTCCTCCCAGTCATGTGACGTGAGCAACCACTATCAATATACCATTTTTTCGTCATATTGCTTGTCACATAAAACCTGCAATTAGTGGAAAATTTTAGGTACCCAAGGCTGTTTGGGTCATTGGTGATTAGTTCGAAGAACATAGTGAAAAGTTGAATTTAAGATCAACACTATCAATTAAGTCCACATCATGAGTTAAAGTCTCAAAAACATTAACTTTCGAAGATTTAGAATTGTCACTGACAGTCGCCTTTTTCTTTTCAATTAGGTTCTCAACATTTTTCACTTTCGAAATTGGTTTCCACACTTTAACAGAAGGAACATAATCTTTTGATGAAAAACTTCCATTTGAATATTCATTCAAATATTTCTCATATGCTTCTTTGATTTGTTGATGAGAGTATTTTCCAGATTGGAATGATTTTCCTTTGCCTTCAAACCAATGGTTTATGTTATTCATTTATGAACAACCTTTTGTGTATGAAACTTTCGAAGGTTGTTTAGTGGATGAATTTGGAAAGTTTGGTTTTTGTGGAATCAAATTCACTTTGGATTTTGTTCGAAAATCTCCAAACTTTTGATTGTCATTTTGCGAATGAAAATTTGGTTTTGTAAACCGATTTTGTGAAAATCTTTGTGAATTGTTTGTTCGAAAATTATTTGATGGAAAAGTTGTGTGAAATTTTTGTTTGTTATCATTTTGTATGGGATTTTGTGGCGAAAATGTGGTTGGTTTTAATTTCGAAAAATTATCTTGTGAAAAAGATTTTTTCAATTGTGCGGGATTTTTCTTAACATTTGAATGTGTTAAAGACTTCATCTTAACAAATTTAAACATTACTTTTTCAGTCGTTTTCTTTGTTGAGTCATTTGATTTCTTTTCATTTTCCACAACTTGCCAAAAAAAAATTCTTTCATTCTTGTCTTTTCGAAATTCCATTTTGTTTTGAAACATTTTCAACAAGATCTTTGAATTCTTGTGAATTGAGTTTAATGTCTAGATTAGTTTCGACAACATCGAGTTTTGATACTTCTTTTGAAATCTCTTGTTTTTCAACCCACTTTCTTCGTGGTTTTTGTCTTTGAAAAGTGTACAAATTTTTTGTAAGATTATTTTCGACAGTGCTCTGATTTGAAAAAATCCTTCATCTGAGGTTTTATTGTTATCTTCTTCAACCATTTTATTGAATTCTGGTTTGATATTATTATCATTCCCAGCAAAGACAAACACTTGATTAGGAAACATAATATCATCTGTGCACTTGAAATTTGGATAAACAATTGTATTTGTCTCAAGATAATGAGCACCTTTTTCAGTCATCACTTCGTCGATTTTTTCAGTGTCTCCGTACACTTGATCAACAACAACTCTTGGAATTTCACTTTCTTTCGAAATTTCCGTTTTAGACATTGAATTTTTTTGAAACTTCATCCTCTTTCTCATCATCACTACTATCAATTTTACTATCTCTGACACTCACATGATCGAAATCACTAACTTTCGAAGTAGAGGGTATGTCAGTGTCAACCTTAATCATCGAATCATTACATATTTCTTTGTCTTTTGACTTAGATGTGACACTGATGACAGATAACTGAGAACAATTGATACTTTCCTCTTCCTCAATTTCACTGATTTCGCTAAAACTATCAGAATTATCTTCGATATCAGCAAAATTTGATTGAGAGTCAGATTTCGAATTCTCATTTCTTTTTCAAAATTTTGATTTGCTCACTTTTGGTCAAAGTTTCATTCACTATATCAACATGTTCATTTGGATCAATACATTCATCTGTTTTAACAACACCATATGCAAACCTATTGTTAGGAACTTTATAAAAAATAACTATTATTTCCTTACAATTATATGATAAACTATCAACCTTCTCTCTTTTGAAAATAAGAAAAGGTAATAATTTCCTATGTTGTTCTTTTCTTATCTCAGAAGAATTATGTAAAGCAGTTAAATTTGCATAAAGTCTTTTAGCTGTATTACAGTATATGTTTCTCTGAGCCAAAAGCAATTTTACATCACATTCTAATTTTTCCCTATCACAACCAAGTTTTTTCAATTGCGTTTCCAAATACTCTACTCTGCTTTTCTTTATATCCAACAAATTTTGGGTCTCTAGCAACTGAGTACTAAGTTTCTTACCTGCATTACTAGCAGAGACAACAATAGTATCGAAATAAGCAACAATATCATCAAAAGCAATTATCTCAGAATCATAAGCTTGTAAAGAAATATTAAAAGATTGAAGAATAGAACGTACCTTAGTCGTCATTGGTGATTTATCTCTTGTTTTGGTCATGAAACAATGACCTGTCACCATCTCTTCTTCATCATCTTCAAACTTCGCGAACATAGTACCATGCGTAGGATTACGCATTTCCTCATCATCTGATCCAGATGACCAGATTTGATAAGTGCCATCATCCTCTCCTTCGCCTCGTGCAACCAAAGACAATCCTTTAGCTTTAGCATGAACCTCTTCCAAACGCTCCACATAGTAAGCTTCGTCCTTCACTTTATTCTTCTTTTTGTCTTTCTTACGAAGCATACAATCACTCGCCATATGATTAGCTCTGTGGCAGTAGTGGCAATCAATTCCCGAATCTCCTTTAAGTTTCTTCTCAGCTTTGGATTCATTAGTCTTTGTTTCATTTTTCTCAAATTTTTTCTTCTCCTCACCAGTTGACTTATTAACGAAACTTCCTTTAGCATCACCTTGTTTCATCTTTAGATTGAATAGTTTCTTGAAAAACTTCTTTACTCGATTGTTTGAGTAAAAAGCAACCGCCTCATCGTCTGAATTCATAAGAAATCCTTCTTCATCTGAATTCACTTTTTCAATCGACTCTTTCTTAGTAACTTTCGAAACTAGTACCAAAGGACCTCCCAAACTTAGCTTCGACGCTTCTGCTATCTCATTCACCTCTCCTTCATGAGTTTCAGAAGATTGTACAAGTCATTTAAAGACGAAGTATCAAAAGGTGATTGTGTTTTGACCATCAAAGTAACACTTCTCCATTCTCTTCGAAGCCCCATAATGAAAGTAAGGTTGAACTCCATTGTTGACCTTGTAATCCCAAAGCAATTACACTTGTAGATAAGTTCATTCAAGCGATCATAGTAGCTTTCAATTGTTTCATTATCTTTCTGCTTGAACTCCTTCAACTCAACCAAACATTGCTTGACTGAATTGATCTTTGTTTTCTCACTCCCCTAAAATTTTTCTTTAAGAGTGTTCCAAATATCCTTTGCAGTTTTACAACCACGAACGTAATTGTAAACAACAGGTGGAAAGGCACCTCTCAACTCTCTCATACAACGTTTCTTGTTGTTCTTCAGCCTCGTAGATTGTTCAGTAACAACAGGTGTTGACCCTGATGATCCAATGTTTTGAACACTTGATGGAGGTTGAGCAGTTCTGAAATGCAACTCCAGAGTTCCTTATCTAATCCGTTCAAGTAATCCTCCATTCGATCAACCCACTGATCATAGTATTCTGGAATCAACATATGAATCTTCGTAGAAGATCCTAACAGATGAGAAAATGAAGTCATCGTGTTCATGTTGAAGTTCGCCATTATCGTACGGATATGATTTTTCAGAAAAACTTGACGAAATTCAAAGATGAATGAATGAAATGATCAGAAACTCAAAGTTGATTACTTGATTACACAATTCGATTGCATAATCAAATCAAAACTGAAGATCAAAGATGATTTTCAGAACCATACAGTGCGGAAACTTTTGAGACAAATTGCGACTCAAAAACGAATGATTCAAATTGAAAATCAGATCTTAGCAGTTATATTCCTGCTCTGATACCAAATATAGAAGGGAATAATCGACTATTGGAATCAAAATCAGAGTAAACAAGTAAAGAACACGAGATCTAAATAGAATTTGATTTAGCTCATATTACTTTCAACGTTTTACAGAGAGAATATTAGACAGAGGACTCGGGAAAAACTCATATCTAACTCTAAGTAAACACTCCTATTTATAGGAGGACTGAAAGTACAAAAAATACTAAGGACTAAGCATTAGACATCGTTACAAAGATGCCTTAGTAAATATATAAAAAAAAACTAACGAAACAAGTATTACACAGACTTCGACATATTACAACATATTTTCGACCTTACAAACGGACTTCGTATGAAAAAGTCATGATTATTTGAAGTTGAGATGAAATTACGTTGAAATTTTGAGAAAGTCAATGGTAAACTTTATGACTTCCATGATGTTGTGGTATGTTTACCACGACGTGGCAATGAGTTACTCACCGAGACACGTGTCAACTAGATAGTAACACATGGAAATATGATCACCACGATATGGTAAAAGATTCACCACGATGTGGTATGAGGCAAGTTACCAAGACACTTGGCAGGAGAGTATGATACGTGGCTAAACCGGGGTTCATTTAATCACCACGAATTGGCACACAGATGGCCACGGCATGGAATGCTCAGATTATAAATATAAACATTTTATGTCATTTGAGAGATTTTGGCACGTTCGATCAGAGACGCTACTCGAAAATCATTCTTGGGAGATTATGACGGAGGAGATATACCGTTGTATAGGAAATACGGGGTCATGTACGACATTTTTTGAGGTATCTTTTACCCCGTTAATTTGTAATTATGATATGTGATTAATATTGAGATTTGATAGACCTGAGTATAAGTTACAGGTGTTCGTGATATGACGCTATTACAGACCCATTAGTAAGACTGTAAGCAAATCTTACAACTAAAGATTTAGTCGAGACTGTAAGGGTTATAAACCCTAATATTTGATAAATACACGGTATGAGAGAATTAGTTAATGGATTACGGGTTAAGCCTATTATGATTATATTATAAGATTGGATTATTACTGTTATGACAAGATGTAATAGGGTATAACTAGTAATGAATCGTAACAGGTTATGAGGAACTTGTTATTTGATGAATAGGTGTTACCATGTGACGAGCTGATAGGCAGTAAAGGATCGAAACCAACACTGGAATTAGTCTGCTAACTAACAAGGTGAGTAACACTACTTTATCATCCATTGATGTATGATCTGTAATATACATTACATGATTTATATGATTAAATATTATCGAGTAATCGATTGATATTTGAAAGATTGATTATTTTGAGAGATTAATATCTAATTAAAAGATTCATCTTGATTGAGAGACACATTATTGATTGAAAGATAACTTATAAATGAAATAGATCATTGATGAGATAAATTATGTTTGAGATAAATTTTGTTTGAGATAAATTATAACCGAGAAGTAGATCATATTGAAATATATCATTTCAGACTAATGGTTTGTGTTAGATTTGTGGTATATGTGATATTTGTGATATTTTTGATATACAATACATGAATTAGATAGAGATCTAAATAAATGATTATTGTTGATACATTTATTATTATGGAGAAACTATTTATTATCGATTAATAGATTTTATCGAGATCATGAGAGAGGAATTGATCATATTGATAGATAGATTATAATTGATAGATTAAAAATGATTAATAAATAGATTATGATTGAGATAGATCTTGATAGAGAGATTGATTTCCACTGAGAGAGATAGACATTGATAGAGAGAGAGTGTGTGTAATTAACTTGAGAGAGATAGATCTTGATAGAGAGATTTATTAACATTGAGAGAGGTAAATCATGATAGAGAGAAAGAGAGAGATCTTGAATAAGAGACTGATCATGATTGAGACAGATCACAATTCAGAGATTGATCACGAGTGAGTGATTGATTATGATATATATATATATATATATATATATATATATATATATAGATAGATAGATAGATAGATAGATAGATAGATAAATAAATAGATAGATAGATAGAGAGAGAGAGAGAGAGAGAGAGAGAGAGAGAAATCATTACCAAGAGAAATATTACACACACAGAGATCATTGCTGAGTGCTAGATCATTATTGAGAAACTGATTATTATGAAAACTAATATGAGAGTACGAGAATACCACTAATTGTTGTAATTTAGTTGTTACATATTAGTGTTGATTTTGATAGATGCAATTATGTTATTATAGATGTTGTTCACTAAGCCGTGAGGCTTACGTTTTTGTGATGATTTATTTTGCAGGTAGATTATTGTGATGTTTGGCTCGATCCTGTACTTGGGGCCAATACGATCCTTGTGATAACTTCTTGTATACCAGAGTAATGTACACCATAATTATTTATAAATTTTAAATCAGAAATAAATTTTTTGGGGTGTACTTGGTATAAAAACTTTGGTGTTACATAATACTACACAAAGAGGTTCAAAATAAGTTGTTTCCAACAACAGAATGTCTAAAATCATATATTACATATTATTTGAAAAAAAGGTTCGAAGCAAGTTGTTTCCAAAAAAAATCAGAATTTCAAAAAGGATAATATGAAAAATAATTTCAGAATATTTCACATTACTTTATAGTATGTCAAATACTATCAAAATATTAAACATTACTTCAATAAAAGGATTAAAACAAGTAGTTTCTAACAAAATAAAATCCAAATAAAATAAAAAAGCAGACCTATCAAGTCAAAATATGTATACTATCAAGTTATCATATACAAATTTATAATATTAAAATCTTAAATGATATAATTTCATTTTACACATTACAAAATATTAGAAAATTAGACTTTAATATCAGAATATTAAACATAATTTCAAAATATTACATCTTAACAACACAAAATTAAATGTTAAACATTTAGAATAACCAGAATAATAACTATACAAGCCTAAATTTGAGTAGACTTTATTCTATAAGAATTTTCTACATATAACTTAAAATATCCTACAACATTATTTTATTAGAATACTCTAAATATAACTTTTGAAAACAGATAACATCAAAACATTATTCTAATAGAATATTCTACATATACATATTATTTCCATGTAATAAAAAACTTATTCAATTGAAACCTGGAACATTATATTATTGGAATATTCTAGATATACACTTATAAAAACAAACAACATATAATTATTCTAGAATATTATACATCTACTTATTATAACATAAAACATAAAATATTACTCTAATAAAATATTATACACACAAACTTTAATAGATAGCTGATCCATTCACAATAATTTTTTCCATACACAACAATTGATGCTTTAAACTGTTGTACTGTAGAACTATATAATACATAAATTGTTATGTATATGTGAAAGATATTACTAACATTACACGACATAAACTATAAAATTACATGTATTATTTTTTAAAATACAGAACACAAATTTAATATCAACATTAAGGTCTTATATTATAAAATTACAACTATATTGTTTCTTCAGTTAGTTGTTGAGGTACCATGAACTACATATTTTTTTCCTTTATCTATTTTTGATGATATATCTTGGTGTATATTCTTTCATTAAGTATCAAAAACTCATTTTTCCATTGATTTGGTAATTTCGTCATTTCACCTGCATCAAAAAATCAAAAATACTTTTGTTAAAAAAGAATAAAACTATGATCTAAATATGAAATTTATTCTCAAACAAAACCATTATGTTTCGAATCTAATATAAAATAAACTGATAGAATATTTCTAAAATCCTAAGAAATTAACAACATGAAAATCATTTAACAAGTAATTTACAATCAAGGAATTTTATTTTGTTATCGCATTTAATTTATACAAATCTAATATCCACTAGACATTATTAACATTACACACAATAAAATCTTTAAGGTAAAACGACAAAAGAATATAACTATCAACATGGTTCAAACTCCATACAAAGTTTATATTCGTTTAATTCTTATTAGTAACATCTCCATACAAAGTTTATATTCCTTCAATTCTTATTAGTAACATCTAATAGAATTCAGATAAGATATTTAATATTATATCAAACATAAATGATAAGGTAAACTTATCATGCCTTTGGGTTAACAACCACCACCGATCTAAACAAACAAGTCCATTAGATTTCAATTTGAATATTTCACATTACTTCATTGATAATCAAGGACAATCAGAATATTATAGAATACTTAACAAAAAGGTTCAAAACATGTTATTTCCAACAAATCATAAAGTCTAAAATCATATATTACACATTACACATTACTTAACAAAAATGTTTAAAGCAAGTTGTATTTGACAAAACCAAAATGTCTAAAATAAAATATTACACAGTACTTCACAAAAAAGGTTGAAAGCAAGTTGTTTCCAAAAAAAATCAGAATGTCTAAAATTAGAATATGACATATAATTTTAGAATATTTCACATAACTTCATAATATGTCAAATATTATCAAAATATTACACATTACGTCACCAAAATGTTCAAAACAAGTACTTTCTAACAAAATCAGAAATGTCTAGAATAATTTATCTATATCTGACTTGTTTATTATTGAATTTATCCATTAAGCCTTGGGTAAATGACACAAAAAACACTCTTTTTACCAAGGTTGTAAAAATCGTTCGATGTTAGCTAGTCGGTGGACTGGGGTTAAGGGATTAATCGGCTAGGCGAAGATTAATCGGGGACCATTAATTGCTAATTTGTTAGATTTTAAAAAATTAAATATGACTAATATCATATAAAAGTTCGTAAATGCCACTAATATTATAACAAAATATGTTAATATGATAAATACCACACTAATCATATATCAAATAGTTTTTATTGAGATATAAATTCTTCAAAGTGTAAAAATTTCATCGGGTTCTACTGTTTCAGTCATTGTGTATGCATGGATTAATCGCTAGGCACTCTCTAATCGGTCGAGTATCGCCTAGGGATTAATCGGAGATTAATCGAGACCTAATCGGGATTTTTACAACATTGCTTTTTACACAGAAATTCGATTTTGACACTGTGTTTTCCAGTTTGTTACAATTCTGACCACTTCACCGGTTAACCAGGTTACATGATGACGTGACATGCTGACATGATATGCTGACGTGTCAAAATTGAATTTTTTTGTCACAAAAAACACTAAGTTTTTATTTTTTAATTTTTTTTTCAATTTTGACACTAAGTTTAATTTTTTCTTTCAGCTTTGACACTATGTTTTTTTGTTCCAGATCGAACATCATTTTTTCTAATTTTGTTCAATGTTGACAATTTTCTATTTGAAACCGTATAAATATTTTTTTAATACATTTAAACCATATAAATATGTTTTTTTCATTTAAAAAACATAGTTTTGTATAAATACATTTTTTACACTCAAACCATATTTTGATGTATAAATATGTATTAGTTATATAAAAATTGTATTTATATTAAATATGCAACTTTAAAATGTGTTTGGAGGTTTGGAGGCATGTAGTCGATCAAAACTCGGATATCAAGTTTGCAACCCATCAAATTTTTACATTTTATTAGAAGCTTATGGTTAGTTTGATTCTCATGATATAACTAATGCTTTGAATGTAAGAAAAAAACACCTTGTATTTAAATAAAAATGTGGTTTTTAAACGAAAAAAATATGTTTAGACGGTTTAAAATGTAATAAAAAATATATTTATACGGTTTCAAATGGAAAATAGACAAAATTGAGCAAAATTTGATAAATGATGTTCGATTGGAACAAAAAAAATCGAAAAAAATGAAAACTTAATGTTTTTTGTGGAAAAAAAATCAATTTTGACACGTCAGCAAATCATGTTAGCATGCCACGTCATCAAAACTAACACGTCATCATGCCACGTCAGCATGTAACCTGGTTAACGGGTCAAGTGGTCAGAATTGTAAAAAATTAGAAAACACAGTGTCAAAATTGACATAGAATATTATAATAAAAACCATGTTTTACTAAGAAGATAATAAATCAACATAATACACATAATAACTCGTATATGGTTTTCATTGGAATTAACATGCTACATTATTTGAGAACTTTGTTTTCAATCTTTTGTTAGTTATTCGAAGCAGAGTAAATACAGGTGAATATTGTTGTTTTGAATCAAAATCATAATCATAACAACTAGGCGAAATCAGAAAAACAAATATATATGAGCTTGAATTGGAAACAAATACAATCGAAAATAGAATTCTTAAACAGGTTTTATCATAAATGAGACTAAATCAGCTTTATTTGTAATTTTAGAATATTACACAATGATATCATAATACTGCATAAATTTTTAAATAATTCATATCAAGAAATAGTTTAGTAAATAATGCCATAATCTTACCAAACCATAATGCCTAGAATATTCCAATAATACTTGACAAAATGATACTATTGTGTTAAAATTTATACATTTTTCATGAAATTAATGTTGTGATGACGTACTAGATTCATAAGTTAAAGCCTTATTCTTTTTTTTTTTTTTGGATTTTGCTGCTTTCATTTTTGTGATTAGTTTACTTTTATATGTACAATAAATTATCATTAATATACATAATTCCATAATATTAAGATCATATATTCATATTAAAAGTTACAACAAAACATTAATCAAAACTGAAACAAATGGATATATTAGGTTGCTAAATCAATCAAAACTAAAATAAAATACCAGAATACTAACTTAATTAATTACTAACATCCAACCTTATTAATACTCTAAGAGTAATTAAGATTATAAACAAAATTAGAATATCATAATACTATTGTTGTTATATACATGTGCACACATTGAAAATTGGCAATGTATATTATCAATGATATATTATTAATCTTGTTATAAATTTTGTTCTAGAATACCAGATACATACATGTGATGTTATTCTTCAACAGTTATATATAAATATTTGGTCTAAATTTTTCTTAAATACTAACACTAATTTCATGGAATCAAAATAATATCTTAAAATCTAATGAAATGATGAACAGATAGTTAGAATATCATAACATTTTTTTTGCTGATTTTGAGTTTTCATAATAACTCAAAATCTATAATTAGAACACTTTTGAGTTACTTGTAGAGTTAACATTTAGATGTAAATATCTTCACGATTTCATATATTCTATATAAATCACACACACAAATGTATGTTAAATGATAAGTTGTATAATAGTATATTCCATTACATCGTGAATTTGAGAGATAACTCTACAGTAAAAAATCTCGATTGTAATACATCGTGGAAGATACACAGTGAATTTGACTAAAAATTTACTATAATCAGAACACAAATAGAACACCTCTGAGATGAACATATTAACTCAAAATCACATACAACGATAAATTTACGATTATAATATATTAACTCAAAATCACACATAGATAAAATTTGTATCCGATTATAGTAATATACGATACCTGGAATAAGTCTACATTCAAAATCTGAATCTGATTGAGTAGAATTAGCCATTTGCTGGAATAATAAGCTTCAATTTCTTTGATTAAGAAACGACCGATGATCCAAAAATTAATCTCGTTTTAGAATCAGAATCCCAATGTTGAAAATCCGAATGAGAAGGAATAAGAAATTGTTGATCATCGAGGGTGAGTAAGATGAGTTATAGTACTCGTCGTGATGATGAAGTGTACAAATGTGGACCGAGATTGAATTTGAGATCGTATGTGAAGAGGGATTTTTAGAGAAAGAAAGACATGGAAAGATCTTGAATAATGTTAGATTAGTTTTATGGAATTTAATAAAACGAAAAAAAAAAACCACAAATTGACACATGAATATAATTTAATCTAAACTATGTGTAAGACCCATGTATTACATGGGTTAATAAAAAAATTTAAATATAAATGTGTAAATATTTAAGAACTTTGGATTTATAAGGAAATAAGAAAAATATTGAATTATTAAAATTGATTTTTTATCTTTTAAATTTAAATAAATAAACAAAATAAATTAATAAGCTTTAATTTGGAAATTTTGAAATAAGTAGGTAAGTCCATTAATGAAAGTGATATTCATTTATTACTACATTTATTGTAATTATAACATTAAAGTATTATGTGGAATTTATCAAAATAGAAAAACCCATAAAATGACACGTGGAAAGAAATTAATTCAAAATAATTACAAAATGACATTTGGCAAATTGAATAAGATTTTGACATGTGACAAAAAAAACATTTATTTATTATAGTAGACTAGTTGTGAGACCCATGTATTACATAGGTTAATTAAAAAAAAGTATATATAAAAGTCTAAATATTTGATAACTTTAAATTTGTAAGAAAATAAGAAAAAATAAGGAATTATTATAAATTTAAACTAATAATTTAAATAAATAAACAAAATAATAAACTTTAATTTGAGAATTTTGAAATTAAAAGGTAAGTTCCTTAATGGAGTTGATATTTATTTATTACTACATTTATTGTAATTATTACATTAAAATATTATGTGAAATTTAATAAAATAAAAAACCCATAAAATGACATGTGGAAAAAAATTAATTCAAAATAACCAAAAAATGACATTTGACAAATTGAATGAGAATGTGACATGTGACAAAAAAACATTTATTTATTATAGCAGATATACCACAAAATGACATGTAACATAATACATAAAAAGATGACAAATAACAAAATTATTTTGATTTATTAAGGATGATACTTATTTTCTAATAGACTAGTGATTCCAGCACCCGATTATTACTAGAAATATAAACATGCTATCGATTATTTATTAGTTCCACAAATATTAACGGTTTAATAGAAATATATGCCATATATTTAGTAATTTTTTTTATAAGATTCATCAAAATTATTAACTAAAATACAAAACTTCAATTGATTTAATACATTCTTTAGAATTTTTGTATACTTATAAACTATTATTATTGATTTATTAAATATGTTTTTGTAAGTGTTTGACATGAGGTTTTTTTAAGAGCTTTTAACTTTTAGTTTTTAATATAAATATTGATTTAGACATTAAGCTTTGTTTGGGGTATGAATTTTTTGATTTTAGTTTAAATAAAAACTTAAAATCTAAAAGTTATTTTATGTAGTGTTTAAAAAAAACTATCAGTTTTTTTAATTATACAAATTTCAAAAGCTTCTATCTATTTTTTTACAAAGATGTATTTTTATGTAATTATACAAATTTGCTTCGAACTTATTTTATAAAGATATATTTTTATGTAATTATATAAATTTCAAAAGCTTCTATCTATTTTTTTTATCAAATATTTATATAACAAATAAAATTATTGTTTCCAACTTCCAATTATCAAATACTAGATTCCAACTAGTTATTGTCTCCTCAATACATCAATGCAAAACAATATCACTGTCCAAAACAAGGAGCTAACAAAACCCAGATTGTCCAAATCCATAGAAAGCAACTAGGAAAAAAACCATTTTCATACAAATGGAAAAGAAAAATGTAGTGCCAAAAAAAAAAAAAAGAACTAGCAAAAAAAAACAAGAAAAGAGCGTGTCAATCTTGTTGTGGGTCACTCTTATTTGACACCCATTGTTGGTTTCTTCTTCTTTTTTGGTTTTTGGAATTTCCATAAAACAATTTCACGAGTCACAACTTTTTGTAGGTATAAAGTATAAACCATGTTTTTATGCTTTAAGTTCCAATTCATTTTCTTAACTTCTTTATTGGAATATACCCCGAGTGATTTTGTTTTATTTATTTTAGTTTTTTTGTCTTCTAAACCTAACATGTGGTGAACTGGCCAAACTGAGTTTTTTTTTTTTTTTTTTTTTTTTTTTTTAGGCAGCATCCCAAGTAGAAAGAATTTTCGGTTTTTTCATTCCTTTATTATAATTCTTGTCCTCATTCACATATAATTAATCTCCATGACTCCATTCAGATCCATATTTCTCTTTGAGTTTGCTCTCCACTGTTGCTATATCGTTTGTTTATAACAATTAACATTCGACCAATTGGCATTCAACAGGAACCCTTCATTTTCAATCATACAGAGCTCCAAATTTGGTACAAATCTTGAATAAATTTGAAACCTTTGTGGGATTCATCATCTTTCCACTGAACGTGAAGTGGGTTTCTTGTTTTAAAAAGTCGACACGTTTTCTAGTGACTGACGTCTACTCTCTGCTCTCTAGTATGTGTTTTCAACACAAAGGGAAAAACTAACAGACAATCTTTATAAAAAGCACCAAGCTTTAATCTTTTTTCCATTCAAATACTTACCATGTCTGTTGCCCTGATACGCGTCGTTTCCCCTAATTATGAGCTCTGCAAATTGGGATTCTTCGAGACACCAACAAAACTCGTAGATTCATCAAGATTCACACGGAGTAACAAAATCAAGAATGTTGGTTATAAGAAGCACAAGTGCAATTCCTCCTATTTCGATGCATTTGGTGAATCGGGTTTCCGGGATTTAAAAAATGGGAGAAAAAGAAAATCCGATGTGGTTTCCAGGGTTGTGGTGGCTAACCCAACTGGCGAATTGGCTGTTTCATCGGAGCAGATGGTGTACGATGTCGTTTTGAAACAAGCAGCTTTGGTTAAAGAACATATAAGAGCTAGAGAAGATTTGGAGGTGAAACCTGATATCGTTCTTCCTGGAACACTTAGTTTGTTGAATGAAGCTTACGATAGATGTGGCGAAGTTTGTGCAGAGTATGCCAAGACATTTTATTTAGGTTGGTTAGTCTTCTTTTCATTAAAATCTCCAAAAAAAATTGTAATTTTTAAGTTTAAAGTTCCCACTTGCAATTTCGATATTCATGTTATGTTTTGAATTCGATTCGGATAAATTTAGTTTTTTTTTTTTTTTTTTTTTTTTTAATTCAATCTTTTTAATATAATATTTACAGGAACACGACTAATGCCACCACAGAGACAAAAAGCTTTCTGGGCGATTTATGGTGAGGATCTTCATCGATCATAATCATAAATCATTAATGTTTGATTTTTGAGATTTCTGTATAAATTTCCTATTTTCGATTCAAGGAAAGAGATTTTATACTAGTAATAACAGTTTTCTCATTTCTGTGTTTCTTCTTGATCCTTGATTCCTGGTTAGTTACATGTGAACTCTTTTTTTTAATAATATTTTTCTAGTCATTTTCAAGAAACTTTGATTTTTGAGGTCAAACCATTTCTTGAAATTCTATAACTAGTTACAAATTCAAGATTAAAGTTTAATAATAAACTTATTTGACTGATTCAAAGATTTTTTTTTTTGTAAAAAACAGTGTGGTGTAGAAGAACAGATGAACTTGTTGATGGACCTAATGCATCACATATAACTCCAAAAGCTTTAGATAGATGGGAATCAAGGCTTGAAGATCTTTTCAATGGTCGCCCTTTTGATATGCTCGATGCTGCTTTATCAGATACTGTTTCCAAGTTCCCAATTGATATTCAGGTCACAATTAACAAATCACTAAATATATATTAAAATTTGGATGATTACAAAAATAACCAAAGTGGATCGAGTCATCATTTATCAAGATGATCACCTTTTTGACACTTTTCACAAAATGGACCTATATTCCTGTTTGTTTGGCCTACCAAAAATATCTTCATAAAAAAATTCAAATGATGATGCTTTTGCATAAGTTCTTGATGTTTTTTTGTTTTTTTGTTTTGGTGTTTTCAGCCTTTTAAGGATATGATTCAAGGAATGAGGATGGATCTTGTAAAGTCAAGATACAAGACTTTTGATGAACTTTATTTGTATTGTTATTATGTGGCTGGAACAGTTGGATTGATGAGTGTTCCTGTAGCTGGAATTGATCCTGAATCACAAGCAACAACAGAAAGTGTATACAATGATGCTTTGAGTTTGGGTATTGCTAATCAACTCACCAATATTCTCAGAGATGTGGGAGAAGAGTAAGTGCTCAAACTATTTCATAATTCAAGAATTTCCAAGAAACTACTATGTTCGAACATTTACAAGAAAATCTTGAATACCATGTTGAAATTTATAGGAAATACGATAAATAGTAATGACTAGGGTGATATTACATTATTACCCCCGCTTTGTGGGGTTGTAATTTGTAAATTTTCTATTAGGTAGGGACCATTTTTGTAATTTTTTTAAACAATTGGACCGTTTCTGTAAAAAAAATCTGCACACCGACCTTTTCTTACAGGGACAGTTTTTGTAATTTATTTTCTACACAGAGCCCAAACCTGCCAACATACAAAAGTCTTAAACGCATGGACCGTTTCTGTAAAAAAATGTACACAAAGACCTTTTCTGTAGATTACAGAAACGGTTTTTGTAATTTATTTTCTACATAGGAACCAAACCTGCCAACATACAAAACAGTTGTGGCCAAAGTCTCAAACATAAAAGTATGATGCTATAGTAAACAAATAAACAAAAGTACATTGCTATTTCTTGATGTGATTGCTTTTGGAATAGTGCAAGAAGAGGGAGAGTGTATCTCCCACAAGATGAATTAGCACAAGCTGGATTATCAGATGAAGATATATTTGCTGGAAAAGTAACCGATAAATGGAGAAGTTTTATGAAAAAACAAATTAAAAGGGCAAGATCCTTCTTTGATGAAGCAGAAGAAGGTGCTAGACAACTAAGTCCAGCTAGTAGATGGCCTGTAAGTACTAAAAATGTACATTTTTTTATAAAAAAAAATTGACTTTTATTAAAGATCTTTAACTAAATATGAAATGGTGTTATTAGGTGTGGGCATCACTTTTATTGTATCGACAAATCTTGGATGAGATTGAAGCCAATGACTATAATAACTTCACTCGAAGAGCTTATGTGAGTAAAGCAAAGAAGATAGTTAAGTTGCCTATTGCTTATGCTAAGTCTCTTGTTCCTCCAACATCGAGAAATGGAGTGCTTATGAAGATTATTGGCATGTAGATATATGATGTACTCTTTATGTACACTTTGTAGGAAATGGAAACAATGGATATTTGTAAATTTTTATGGTGATTGTTGTATGAATTGAAGGTTTATTTAGATGTATAAGTGTTTACCTGGTATATGTGCTTGTTTGCTTACTTGGTAGACAGTTGAATAAAACCATGGTTTATAGGTTTGTCATTGTTTTAAGAATTGATGGTTTATTTAGTTGTTTACTTTGTTTCCAGCAATTTGATAAACATTTGGTTTGAGAACCTAAATGACTTTTCAACATAGAGAAACATTGCATGTAGTAAAATCATATTGTGATTGAAATAATAGTGAGGGAAAGATGAATTTGGACGTAACAAACTTTGCTAAACCAAGCATCCCCAAGTTTGAAAGGGATTATGAACAATGGAGTTTCTTGATGGAGAATCTTTGCTAAAGAGTAGTGGGACATTGTGGAAAGAGAGGCTCCAATAAACAACACATAATTGAAGGCAGGGATACCAACTGTGGGATTTCATGAAGGAGAGCTTAGATGAACATGCCGAGGAGAATCATTCGGAATTCTGATGAGGAAGAATGGTGAGGTTGTTTCAAATTACTTTGGAAGAGTAATGTTGATTGTCTATCTAATGCGAACTTGTAGAGAACCCAAGGAGGTAATCATGATCATGAAGACATCTTAGGAACATTTAACAAGCAATGGAATTAAGTTAACTATACAATTAAAGAGTACAAAAATATAGACGAATTATCAATAGATGCACAATATAGTTCTTTACCGGTGCATGAACATAAAATCAAGAAAGCCATCAAAAGAAATGAAGAACATGTGCCAAAGGTCTCATAAGAAGATGGCAATGGCTGATCTAGGGTGTGTAGGTGTTGTCGTAGCAAAAAGCCTCTTCCTATAAATTTTTTCCTTTAATATTATATTACTAAAAATTTTAAAAACAAAAATAATAATACATTAGTTGAAGTATAGTTTCGTGCTACTAATCTTATTCATGTTTTATTAACAATGAAAAAATATGTTATATAACTTGGGTTTTAGGGTAAAAGTGTATTTCGAAGATAATACTATAATCTTGATAACGTTCAGGCTAATAAGGCAGAACATAGAGAAAAAGTAACACTGAATATGGATGGAGTTTATGAAATTGTGGAAGAAACCATCTTGAATGATAATAACGATGATGACAAATAAAATATTCCATTGAATATCTATGATCCTAGAAAGTGGGACACCCTTGATACTAAATAGTAAATAGATAGGTTTACTAGTGAAAAATGGTCATAAAAGAGATATGTTAACCGGTAAAGGTGCTAAAGATGTAAGAAACATACGTTGTTGTTAAGAATTTTACAATAAGTACTTACCAAACGGAGAGATGCATCATAGAGATTGGCTTGTAAAGGATCTTGATAAAATAGTTTGTCTACTTTGTAAGTTGTTTAAGAAGAAACTACAACCATGTAATCTAGCACATGAGAGGATACATAATTGGGGACATCTTGTGCATAATTTGAAGATGCATGAAAGTAGTGTATAAGATGTCCATTATATTTTTGGGAATCATACGGTGGATCCAAATGATTACCTTAGCAATCCAAACATATCACGAAGAGATGTCAGACACTTGGTCCTATAAATAATTGTAAAATCCAACAACAAAACGGATAACAAACCAAGATGCGGAAATACGATAACAATGTTTCATCATCGTCATCGATGTCATAAGCTGATTCTAGAGGCGTTGATAAGCCTTGCTCCTATTTTTTCCAATATTTCTGGCTTGACATTATCTTGAAGTGAGCCTTTGAGTGTTGATAAGTGTTGTATACATTCCACCGAATCCAAGTAATTCTTCAAGTAACTGCAAACCTCCACCGACACTGGGGTAAGATTTATTCTCAATTTTGACAAAACGCTACCACTAAAAGAAACTATGGTTTTTGAAGCTATCGTGTAAGCTTGGACTATATCACGGACCATGACAAAGAGAAGTAAAAATTATGTTTCCTTTTCTCTCCATCAAGCAAAAGATCCATTATATTAACTGTGGTGTACTCATGAATTTTAAAAAGTTATAACTCATATAAATTACAAGTTCGTTGCTAGGGGTTAATATGTGTTTTTTTTTTGTTTTGTAAATCTAATATGTAGTTATAAATGTCGCGTCTAAAGTTGACCGACCTCTACTACCCGATACATCATTAGTAGTTGCGGTTACACCACCCAAAATGTTTGGCATTTTGTCATATGTTATTATTGGATTAGGTGTCTAATCTCATGACTATAATTGGTATAAACTTGAATTGATGGCAGCACAATCCTTTTGGGTTGCCCTCAAAATAGCAACTAGACAGAATGACTTTTGGAGAGAGGTTGAATTTATTATTTGAGTAATAAATTGAGATAATTGATTTATTAATGTATTATGAAAATAACATATTAATTATAAATCATATTATTTAATTAATAGTTAATAACAAATTAATTAGAATTAATTTTGGGATTAATTGAATTAATTAAAAGTACAGGGGCTATTTGACAATTTATTGATAGTTGAGGAAATGAGTTATAGAACCTCCCTATAAGAGGTTGGACGAAAATCTCTAGGAAGACCCCTGAGTTTTCGTCCAAGGGTTCTTGGATGGGGATTCTTGGGCCGTTTGGTCCCTAAGCTAAGGGAATTAGGGTTTCCTCCTAAAACCCTAACTTAGGCTCTAAGCTACTTCATTAAGTTCTTGATTCCTTAGAGGAATAGCCGAAATTCCTAGCACTCCTCTCCTCTCTCCTCTGTCATCCTCTTTCATAGTTTGGGTGTGAATCATTAGAGGCGTGACACTTGTGACGCTTTCTCTCAAGGTTCAAGAAGACTTGGATTTTATTGTTATTACTCCATAACAATCAAATGTATGTTTTTCTAACCCTAGATCTAAATTTCGAAAATAACATAGGTTTCATAGGGTTTCCCAATTGATGTTCAAATATTGTATGTTCAATTAGAGAAAACATAGATTAGGAAAATTAGGGTTGCATGCACACATATGTTTTCTGTTTGTTACGCCCAAAACCCATCGGTTATAACATAAATGCCAAATAAACTATCAACAATATTATTAAAAGAGTTTATTTGGTTACTAATGTAGTTTTTTTTTATTATTATTATTTTTTTTTTTGCAAACCTAAAGCTACAAATATGTTTTTAAGTAAACCCCTAACATCTGTAACAATAATACAAGAGTTTAAAGTTGAGGTACAAGGAAAAAGTGATGGCATGTATGTACAATACTTTGCGAATTTCTCTCTCATTGGTTGCGTAACCAAAACAAATATTTTATTTTTTCGAAACGCTTAAAATTATGTTGTCGTCAACCATAAATCGTTTAGTAATAAATGAATACTTAGATAATGAACTTCTGATAAATAACTTGTTGAATGTTTAAAAACTTTTAACATATTCGTAAATTCTTCCACTAAATATCAATCATCATTGGTTATAGGGTGTTTTCATTTTGAAATCATGTTGTAAAATAATTGCAAAGAGGCTCTTTGGGATTTCATACTTTCAAACATCATGCATGTCGAACTCCATCTAGTCTTAGTGTCCCAGTGGAGACTTTATAGTGTTACATTAATGCAAAGTGAAAAATGTTTATATTTTTTGTGTAGCTTGATTCTGTAACATTCAAATTTTGGTACGTTTCCTTTTAGCCATTTTATGCAAATTCTTTTCATTTATGGTCAATGGCTAGTAGGCGGGACATACTCTATGAATACATTTAGCGTATTAGCTATATGTTGGTCGCGACATCACCCACGTACGCTAGGCGTACACACAGTTTGGGCAAACACTAATTTTTAGGGTTTGCACACTATTTAAACCTCATTATAGAACCCCTTGAACATGTTTGACCAGCCTCTACCTCCCTTTACCCTAAAAATGAAACCCTAAGTGCTTTCGGTGAGTTTTGAGATTGAAAAGTGTGTTTGTTAGTATTTTGTGCTGATGAAGAAGCAGAACACTTAGGGGAAAAGCTTGAGCATGTAGATCAAGAGTTATCTTCTCATTTGCAAGGTTTTGAGGTGAAAAGATCCACCTTGATGATCATTTATGCTAAATCTACTTTATGGTGTTATTATGACATTTTTGAGTCTTTTGAGTTAAAGTTGAGTTTTTGATCTACTCCAGAAGAAATGGATGTTAGATCTTAGCTCTATGGAGGTCCATTGTTCATAAAAATGCGAACTTTATGAAGGATATTGGTTCATGCATGTGTTAAGATCTTTATTAAGCTTCTTTTTTAGTGTTGGGTCCCATTAAGCCATTTATGTGTGTAAAGTTGCCAACTTGATGTGATAAGTCATCATTAGGGACTAGATGTGAGAGTTTGGAAAAAGGACTTAACTGATTAAGTGCTTAATGAATTAGTTTGCGATTTTGAGGCGTACACTGGGCGTACGAGTTGAGTACGCCCTACGTACTCAACAGTTGGGCGTTTTGGGGTTGGCCTTCTCGGGTTGGGCCACAGTTTAGGCTTTCTATGTTTGGGCGTTGTTGGGCCATTAGACTTATGATTTGGACTTTTGACTTGTATATTAGGCTTCTTTGGATTTAGGCTTGTGATGGGTCTTGGGCTCAATTTGGAAAATTCGGCCTTGAGTTTCCATTTAGGGTTTGTGGTTTTGAGTGGATGGGTTGGGCCTTGGTTTTGGGCCAAGTAAGATAACGGGTAAAAAGATCTTTTACCCTGGTTATGGGCTAAGTAGCTTAGATTTTTGTTGGGTCGAGATCTAATTAATAATTGGATATTTTTTGATGATGACAGCGCGGGAATTTTCCGGATCAACAGGCAAGGATTATTTTGCGTATTTCAGCAGCTGGAGGTGAGTTTCCTTACTATGTTTAGCGGGTCGAATGAACCAATGTGCGCCCATGGTTTGTTATGTTAGGATGCTAGATGTCTGCGTGACTCTTGCATGTGTTATGTGTTTGTATACTTACCGGGAGGGGCCCGATGACCATTATATATGCTATTTATCTTTGTGATTATTGGATGTGCTATGTGTTTATTTTATATATGTTTATATGTATACCAGGAGGGGCCCGATGACTGATACATCTGTTTACCGAGCAAGGCTCGATGTCGGGCGGGGCTCGATGCCGGGCGAGGCCCATTATATGTTTATTATGTATGGTATGTCGTATTTTGGGGAACTCACTAAGCTTTATGGTTACAATTTTCAGTTTATGTTTTCAAGTGCTTTTGGTTCGAATGGGAAGATTCTGGGATGATTGTAGCACATACACCACCTCATTTCACATTTTGTGATTACTCTGATGGTTTGTATGGTCTATTTTCAGTATGGTGACTCTTCGAGGCAGACCGGTTAGTGGTTCTGGTGTTGGTGAGGGTTTAGGCTCAGGTTCTAGAGTCGGACAGTTGGATAATCAGATGCGGGAGTTCATTTCGTTTGATATTACCAACAACATACTCGAGCAGACTCATGTGATCTTTGATACGATCAAGGAGGGTATCATGGAGGTGTTGGAGGAGCGCTTGAGATCATTCTATTCTGAGATAGTGTCTTTGGTTGGGAAGCGATCGTTGACATTCAGGGAGTTTCGGAGTACTTCGAGGAGAAGGACCCAATCATGAGCAGCCATTGGTTAGCGGATGTTGCTAACACCTTCATCACTAGCAGTTTCTGATGGGACAAAGGTCAGACTTGCTTCCTGTCTTTTGAAAGACAGAGCTCGAGACTGGTGAGAGGAGGTTGGGCGCTTTGTTAGTCATGGGGTTGTTGAGTCGATGACATGGGATGATTTTGTGACTAGATTCTGAGCTGAGTTCGCACCAGTGACAGAGGTACAACAACTGGTGAAGGAGTTCCAGGACCTTCTCCATACTACTGAGGTGGTGGTTGAGATCACTACGATGTTCCGTGCGAGGGCGCTATTGGTTCCACAGTATGTGGCGGACGAGGAGATGAAGAAGGAGAGATACCATGAGATGATGAGGAGTGGTATTCGACAGTTTGTGAGCTGATCCAGTTGCAAGACACTAGAGGATACGATTGCAAGAGCCAAAGAGAGGGAGATTGATCTTGACATAGAGAGGAAGCAGAAGCTAGATCAGGCTCAAATTTCAGAGGGTTCGGGCAAGAGGACCAAGGTATTTGATTCCAGGTCAGGAGGTCAGCAGGGTCGGATCCATTATGGCAAGTGCGACAAGACTCATGATGGGGTATGCATGGTGGGTGGTTCTGGCTACTTCAAGTACGGCCGGAAAGGCCATATTAGCCGGGATTGTACTGCTACTACCCACCACCACACCAGTATCTGATCCGATTTGCTTCTACTGCATTCAGAGAGGCCACAAGATGGCCCATTGTCCAAGTTTGGCAGCATCGGGACCAGTGGTACCACCCACTTTGATTGATCGGTCGAGGTTGTAGCTATCAACCATAGGTGGGGATGTCAACCCCGTATAGATCTATAGCTATGTATCTCGCTCCGAAGATTAATAGTTGTAGTAGTGTGACTATGCTAAGTGTTTAGACTCAGCTAATGAATATTGTCTCAATAAAAAGCCCTTCATTAAAAAGTATATGAATAGCTTTCAGCACTAACTTAATTGTGATTAATTCACTAGGCATAATGAATTTCATTGTATAAAGTTGATAAAATCCGTGTATGCTTGGTATGCATGTAAAAATGTAATGTACTTGCTTTTATAAAGATGTATGTTTCAAAGTAATGAACATATGTACATGTATAAACTATATGTATTTAAACATATAAATACACATGAATACTAATTGCTTTAATCTTTTAAATACTTCAAAGTTTTATAGCGTGCTTGCTATAATATATAATGGCATATAAAAATCATATATTTTTGTATCATGTAGTAGTCGTTGTGTGCACTAATTATTTCACTATAAAATAACCAAAATACGTATATGAAAAGTTTATACTAGTTTATTTGTAACAATATGTGTATTTGTTAAATAATATTTTTAGAAACTAGATTTATTTGTATTTTCGCATAAAGGATAATATATTTGTATAAACAAAATATATAGGCACGTGTATCCCCCCCCCCCCCCCCCCCCCAAATAATAAAAATGGGTCGTAAACACTCACCCTTAAAGCGTGAGTTCCATTCGTTCGAATTCGGTTTCTTTTGAGAAACTTGTTGTGAGAAACCGCAAATCCACCATTCTTGAAATTTGAAATACTTTCGATACCGTTTCGTAATAAATATAAACTATTGGGAGCTGTTTGGTAATTTAATTTAATGAATATGACTATTTTGATAAAAATAAATCAAGTGAGGGGCTGAAATGGTTTAAATGGAATTCAATGTTTGAGTTTTGGACTGGTATATTTAAGAAAACTCTATGGGAGGGGCTGTTTTGAATAAATGGAGTCAAGGTTTGGGGATTGGGATTGATTTCTAAAATGAATATGGCAGTAGGGGGTTATTTTGTCAATGCGTCAAAGTCGAAAGGAAATTACGGCTTTTTGTATAAGGAAATCTCATGTGAGGACCATTTTTAAATAATGGCCCAAACTTTAACTAATTTCGGGCTTTTTATAACCCATTTCCTTTTGTTGATCGGGTAAAGAAGGAAAAAGGAATACGAACGGATGAACAGATGAACGAAGGCGACGAGAGGGAAAAACACGAAGGCTTTGCAGGCTGCTACTCCGGTTGTTTGGTTGATCGATTTCAAGAAGGAGAGATCGTCTCTGGGTTTATACGAACTGAAGTAATGAAAATGGGAAGAAGCAACGAATCCTTCTTCCTGCTTCGGTGGTCAGGTACGAAGGGGAAAGGGGAGTGGTATTCGCGAGCAGCAACAACAACACATGTGAGATCTTCGGAGGTAGTTTCCCGGTCGGAGAAGGTATCGTATGCGATGGGTGTTTTGTATATGCTGTGTATCCGACGAGAAGGAAGAGACGGGTGCGAGGGGAAGGACGATCAGAGACAGCAGCTCAGGTAAGGGGGTTCGGTGGCAGCTGCTCGACGGGAGAAGAAGGGAATGTAAGATGGAGGCTGTCCCGGCATCCAAAGCTTTAGGGTTTTGCATGTGCACATAGGATGTTCTTTTGATGCATAGTTTCTTTATTCATTTCTTAAAATCAAATTTTTGGCTATCCGCCTGACATACTCGTCGAGCCCAAAGTGGTACTCGATGAGTAGGATGAACTCGATGAGTCCTGCAAGGGGCTTGGCGAGTCGGGTTGTCAGACAGAGGGAATTTTGGGATTTTATGCCGATTTTGTTGTGGGATAATTAGCAAAACGTTTTTAATTAATAAAATACGAATTTTATTGATATTATGTGATCATCCTTGCCAAAATAAAAGATAATGTCAAATTAATTGAATAATTATTTCCTTATATGATAATTGTTAATTATTTGAATTATTTGGTCAATTATCTTGCATGAAATTGGATTATGTCAAAGTTAGATAATCACCAAAATTAATTGTTTAATTATTTATTTGAGTTTTGATCTAGATAGTTTTGAAATTTATCAAAACTTGCCCTCAAGTTTTGGAATTTATTTTTTTGGATTAAAAGTTTAATTTTGAAATAATTAAATTCCAAACCCTAGATTTTTACAAGTTTAAAATTCACCCTATACTATTATAACATTATAAGAATAATTATTATATATGTATAACATAAATGCTAGTCTTACCGTTAGCAAGCCTCATTCACAAAGTCGGTCTATAAGTGGGTATAAGGTTATGGCCTATAAAATGGTCGTTTAATGGGTGTCCACTCTCACCCACCGCTTCCTTGATTGGTGGAGGGTCGTTAGCCGAACGGGTAGGATAGGGCAACTCGTTCCTCATTAAAAGTATAATGATATATATAGTAACTAAATTTTTTTACAAAATTCCCAATCTTAGTTACTTTAGGCAAAATGTGAATTTGATGCTACTCAATGAAATTACACTTTGTACCCTTTCTAAGATGTTAGTGAAACGTAGGTAGTTAACCGACACACTAATTTGGCTCTAAGAAAAGGTGACAGAGAGTGACTCGATGTTTATCATAGATTGTTGGAGCATGTGTGGTTAACCATCACATCGATTAGGTGACTATAACATTGGGGGCACCATGTACATTTGCATGGTTATTCACACCCTGTTTGTGATCCTCGATATCCCAGTCACAAACTTGAGGGGCATATCGAGATTTAAACATGCCATTGAAAAGTTCAATGAATATCAAAAGATATAGGATTTTTCAATACATTTAAAACTTAATTCTCTTTTGTTTATCAAGGTGGAAATTAGTGAATCGTCATTCACTTATCTTCAAATTATTTGTTGTTTAGATTATAGCATCCCTCTTCTAAATTACAAATAATGTTGTTGGATCCTAGCCCTAATTTCTCATTTGGGTGTTTAATTGGGGATTCTTATCTAATCAAACTTTTGTCTCTTTTCCTTTTCAGATGTCGAACTTGAACAACAACAACGCTTCAGGCTCAACCTCTTCCGGCGCCTTCTCACTCATGAACTTTTGTGGTAGGGTGATCTTCGATGGGACCAATTTTAATGATTAGATCCAGAACATACGAATGGTTACCTGCTACGAGGACAACGAGTATGTCCTTGAAAACGAGCTTAATGAGGTGAACGTCAACAATGCTACTCCCGAGGAGATCGCTGCCTTTGAGGCCCATGAGCATGATGCCACGAAAGTCCATTGCACCATGATAGCAACCATGACTGCTGAACTCCAAAAGTCCTACGAGGACTCATATCCACACGAAAGTCCATTGCACCATGATAGCAACCACGAAAGTCCATTGCACCATGATAGCAACCGTGTTGGATTAGTGTCTAAGCCCATAACCATATTTGGTAAATACTTGACCTGGTTGTGCATGGTCCTTTTGGGTTTCCTTCACCAAAGCAACTTGACTAGAGAAATAAATAGAGAAAGAGGTTATTATGATTTATTAATATGTTATAAGAATAATATATTAAAGGAGAAATCATATTTGTTTAATTAATATTGGTTAATAATTAATTAGGAATTAATTTGTGATCAAGTGTAATTAATTAAACTAGAGGGGTTGAATTGTAATTATGTGATAGTTGAAAAGTAGGGCAATGATTATCCTTGTTAAAGGATGAACGAATTCAAGGATAAGGATATCCTTGAAATCGTCCAAGGTCCAAGAGATAAGGGTTTTTCAAGGCTTATCTTGTGGTTGCTTGGTGGGCAAGTAACTGGATAAGGATAAGGACTGAAACCCTAATCTCAACCCTATATAAAGACCCCTATGCCTTAAGAATTTTTCCACTTGCTTCTAAGAGCTCCCAAGGACGATTTCTACCTCCTCCCTTCTCTCTCTCTATAGCCTCTCCAATTGCTTGTGGTGTTTGTGAGCCATTAGAGGCACTACACTTGTGGTGCTTGCTTTCAAGACTAAGGGTTTGAAGATTTAAGTTGTTATTGCAATATAACAACAAGAGGTATGTGATCTAACCTTATATATGAATTTCGAAAATAGCATGCTACATTAGGGTTTTATCCATGTGTTCATAATGTTATGTGTCTAATAGTGAAAAGATAGATCCAAATTAGGGTTGCATGCACACATAGGATTGTTTGTATAAAACCCATCAGTGGTATCAGAGCCTTTGGTTACCTTGTTTTCAATTAGTGTTATTCAATTGTATGAACTTGACAAATTAGGGTTTATAGCCAATAAACCCTAGGAGGCCGTAGATTTCGAGATTAGGGTTTCCTAACCCTAATTTGCGAAAATCTTGACAGGGTTTTTGAATCCTTTCCTTTTAATCCAAGATTTCGAAATCTAGGGTTTGCAAACCCTTAGATTTCGAGATTTGCCTCCTTCCCCAAGATAAGATCCTAAATTTTAGGGATTTGGATAATCCCATATCTTGTAATTATCTTTTAATAGTTAAATATGGTAATTAAAGATTTTGAATTATCCCCTCCCATTATTTTTGAAATTTAGAGGGATAAAAGGGATTAGGATAAGTTAATTGTTTAAATGGTAATTATCCTCATGATTTAGATAATCCCTTATGATTTAATAATTTAAATTAATAGTTTAATTTGTAATAATTATTAAATCAAGAGTTTTAATATTTAAAATTTTAATTTAAATGGTATTAAATTTTGAAAATTTTAAATTGAAGATTAAAACCCTAGTATTTTTGAAATGTTTAAAATACACCCTATACTATTATATTATTACAAGCTTATATATATATATATATATATATATATATATATATATATATATATATATATATATATATGTATAATTAAAATGCTAGTCTTACCGTTAGTAGGCCTCATTCACAAAGTCGGTCTATAAGGTGGGTATAAGGTTGTTGCCTATAAAATGGCGCTTAATGGGTGTACACTCACACCCGCCGCTTGCTTGACTGGTGGAGGGTCGTTAGCCGAACGGGTAGGATAGGGCAATCCTCTCCTCATTAATAAGTATAATGAATCTATATAAAGTAACTAAACATTTTTTAAATTCCCAATCCTAGTTACTTTAGGCAAAAGTGAAATTGATGCAACCCCATGAAATTACACTTTGCACCCTTGCTAAGAAGTTAGTGGAGCGTGTGTGGTTTACCGGCACACTAATTAGTTCTAAGCAAAGGTGGTAAAGGGTGATTCATTGTTTGTCATAGTTCGATGGAGCGTGTGTGGTTTACCGGCACATCGAATAGGTGATTGTAACAATGAAGGCACCATGTAGATTTGCATGGTTATTCACACCCTCTTTGTGATCCTCGATATCCCAGTCGCAAACTAGAGGGGCATATCGAGATTTAAACATGCCATTGAAAGGTTCAATGAATCTCAAAGAATCTAGGAATTCTCAATACATTTAAAACTTAAGCTTATGTTTTTCATGGTGAAGAATTAGTGGATCGTCATTCACTTACCTCCAAATTATTTGCATGTTGGATCACGGTATCCCTTTTCTAATGTGTAAATAATGTTGTTGGGTCCTAGCCCTAATTTTTCATTTTGGGTGTTTAATTAGGGATTCAATTCTAATCGAACTTTGTTCCTTTCTATTTGTAGATGTCTAACGCAAACAACGCTGCTGCTAGCTCATTCACGCTAATGAGCCTTTGTCAAAAAGTGACTTTCGATGGATCGAACTTTAGCGAATAGATAAAATACATTCGCACTATCGCATGTTACGAGGACAAAGAGTATGTTCTTGATGAGAAGCTCGAGAAGTTCAATCCGGAAACTGCTACTCCTGAAGAGATGGCTGTCTTTGAGACCCATGAGCGTGATGCAACGAAAGTTCATTGCATCATGATAGCCACAATGAACTCCGAATTCCAAAAGTCCTATGAGGACATGTATCCCTATGAAATGCATAAAGACTTGATGGAGAGATATCACCAAAGCGCGAGGCAAGAGCGCTATGAGATCATTACGAATATGATCACTGCTAAAATGGGAAGTGGAGAGTCTTTAACCGTGCACTTGCAAAAGATGCAAAGGTATGTTGATCGTCTTCACAAATGTCAAATTTGGGGAAGATTTGGCTATCTACATTGTTCTTCACTCCTTTCCCTCATGCTATAACCAATTTAGGATGACCTACCACATGAACAAGGAAGAGGTCACCCTAAGCAAACTCCAAGGGCTCCTAAGGACTGCTGAGAGAAACCTTAAGGACAAGTCTGTTGCACCAACTCCTAATCCATCCGCTGCTCCTGTTTTGGCTATAGGGCAGGGAAGGGGCAAGAAGAGGAGGGCTCCGTCAAAGAGCCACCGCAAGGGAAAATCCCAAGATGGTTCCTCTTCTAGTGGGACCAAGGTTGATCCTGCTAAGCCCAACCCTAACCCAAAGGAGGCAGAGTGCCATCATTGCCACAAAATAGGGCATTGGAAGAGAAGCTGCCCGAAATATCTGCAAGCCATCAAGGATGGAAAGATCAAGCCATCTTATGCAGGTATATACACAATTAAATCTAATGATTCATCTCATTCTATTTCTTGGGTTCTTGATACAGGATGTGGTTACCACATTTGTTCTGATTTGCAAGGACTAGGAAGAAATAGGGATGTGGAGCTTGGAAGAATAAATCTAATCATGGGGAACAGAAGAACGTCAGCTGTTACCAAGATTGGAGTGTATTCTTTAGTGCTTAGTAATGGATTGAATTTAGATTTAAATAATTGTTGCTACTCGCCAGATATGGCAAGAAGCATCATTTCTTTTCATGGTTTGTTTAGACAAGGATTTAGATATTCGTTTAATAATGAGAATGGTTCAATTTATGCTTATCTAAATGGTGTTTTATATTTTGAAGCAATGCCTTGTAATGGAATTTATGAAACTATTATGGTTGTAGATAACCTAGGAAATGATGTGTTGTATGGATTCTTCCAATAGTATGGATAAAGCATCTTTGTGGCATTGTCGTCTTGGACATGTCAACAAGAAGCGCATAGCCCAACTCCAAAAGGATGGAGTGTTTTAGTCATTCGACCTTAGGGAAGATGACACGTGCGAGTCTTGTTTACTTGGAAAGATGACCAAGTCACCCTTCACTGGCACTTGTGAGAGGGGTGAGGGTTTATTGGATATCATACACACCGATGTGTGTGGGCCCTTTAGATCCACCACAAAGGATGGAAACCGCTTCTACGTGACTTTCACCGATGATTATAGTAGATATGGGTATATTTACTTAATCAAGCACAGGTCAGAAATGTTTGAAAAGTTCAAAGATTTCAAGCATGAAGTGGAGAATCAATTGGGCAGGAAAATCAAGATGCTTCGATCCGATCGAGGAAGAGAGTACCTAAGTCTTGAATTCCACGACTATCTCAAGGAATGCGGAATACTTTTGCAATTGACGCCACCTAGGACACCGCAGTTGAATGGTGTGGCAGAAAGGCGTAATCGAACCTTGTTAGACATGGTCCGTTCTATGATGAGTCGTGCTTCACTACCTATATCATTCTGGGGGTATGCCTTAGAGACTGCCGCCCATATCCTTAACCGAGTCCCTACAAAGAAGGTTGCCAAAACACCTCACAAGATGTGGACAGGGAAGGCTCCCTCGTTGGCACATATCAAGGTTTGGGGCTGTGAGGTCTTCGTAAGAAGAGAGACTCACGACAAACTCGAACCTCGTAGTGAGCGATGTATTTTCATCGGCTACCCACAGAGATCCTTTGGATATCTCTTCTATAGACCGAGTGACAATGTTGTCTTCGTTGCGAGGAGAGGGGTTTTCCGAGAGTGAGAACTCATAAGCCAAGGAGACAGTGGGAGGCACATCGATCTTGAAGAGATTCAAGAATCGAGCGATGAAGGAACCTCTACCGCTGACACTCAACCCGAGGAGGAAAATCTGGTTGAACCAATTGACCAGTCCTTACCTCTTAAACGTTCCGAAAGAGTTAGAGTTCAACCCCGGTTGTATGGTTTTCATATTACTACTGAAGGGGACACGTATATTAGTGATAGTACACTAGTAAATCTAGATGAACCTAACAGCTATAAGGAAGCCATGGCAGGCCCAGAGTCTGTAAGATGGAAGGAGGCGATGGACAACGAGATTCAGTCCATGTATGACAACCAAGTTTGGAATTTGGTTGACAATGTGCTCGGACGTAAGACGGTTAGGTGCAAATGGATCTTCAAGAAGAAGACCGACATGGATGGGAATGTGCACACGTATAAGGCACAACTGGTGGCGAAGGGCTTTACTCAAACTCCCGGAGTTGACTATGATGAGACCTTCTCACCAGTTGCTAAGATAAAATCTATTAGGGTGATGCTAGCCATTGCTGCATTTCATGATTATAAGATATGTAAAATGGATGTCAAGACCGCTTTACTTAATGGGAAGTTGGCTGAGGATGTTTACATGGCTCAGCCGAAGGGTTTTGTCGATCTGAAGCATCCCAATAGAGTGTGCAAGCTTGAGAAGTCCATTTATGGACTTAAGCAAGCATCTCGCAGATGGAATCTTTGCTTTGATGAGAAAGTCAAAGAGTTTGGATTTGTACGAAGCGAAGATGAATCATGTGTATATGTCAAGGCCAGTGGGAGTATAGTTAGCTTCCTCGTTTTGTATGGCGATGACATATTGCTCATAGGAAACGACATCCTGACTCTGCAGGAGGTTAAGTCCTGGCTCGGTAAGTGCTTCGCTATGAAGGACCTCGGAGAAGCTTCCTATATTTTGGGAATAAGGATAGTGAGAGAACGAAGTAAGAGGCTAATAGGACTTAGTCAGAATACTAACTTGGATAAGGTACTAAAATGTTTTAGTATGGAGAATTCGAAGAAGGGAGAACTACCGATACAGAGTAATGCCAAGTTGAGTAAGACTCAAAGTCCGAGTACCGAAGCCGAGATAGCAGAGATGAGCCAAGTACCTTACGCTTCCGCAGTTGGCTCGATCATGTATGCTATGACTTGTACTCGCCCTGATGTGGCCTTTGCCTTGAGCATGGTCAGTAGATATCAAGGGAACCCGAGCAAAGCTCATTGGATTGCGGTCAAGAATATACTTAAGTACCTTCGGAGGACTAAGGAATGGTTCTTAGTCCTCGGAGGGAGTGATGACTTGAAGGTGCGAGGGTATAGTGACGCCAGCTTCCAGACCGACAGGGACAACTACCGTTCGCAGTCGGGCTGGGTCTTTACCCTAAATGGAGGAGCAGTGACTTGGAAAAGTTCCAAGCAGGAAACTGTAGCTGATTCAACATGCGAATCAGAGTACATTGCAGCGAGCGAAGCGTCAAAGGAGGCGATATGGTTGAAGAACTTCATTGGTGACCTTGGAGTTGTGCCTGCCATAAAGGAGCCTGTGGAAATTTTCTGTGATAATGAAGGAGCGGTTGCCTTGACCAAGGAACCGAGGGATCATGGTAGATCTCGACATATCGACAGAAAGTATAACTTTATTAGACATCGAGTAGAAGAAGGACACCTCGTGGTTAAGAGGATATCATCAGAAGATAACCCAGCAGCTCCGCTTACGAAGGGACTGAGTAGGGTTAAGCACTTGCAGCACGCTAGGAGCATTGGGCTGAAGGATGATATTAGCTTAGATTAGATAGTTTTAGAAATATATAATAGATAAATGTAATTGAAATTTTGATGATTAAATAAAGGAGTATTATTTATAAGTAAAGTTACTGTCTTATGTTGATTGTTTAACTATAGTTTCAATTTGCATGTTTTGACTTCCTGAATAATTGAGTTATTAAGAATAATCGAATTATTCGAATGGTCCACAATCGTTCATATGTTGGAAGTAGGTATGAATGAAGATTGTCAGGAATTGGTATGTATAGTGTCCAAAAGGTATTAGACATAACAAAGGTTTGATGCAACATTCATGAGTGCTTATGAACAAGTTTTGAGCATTGGAATAAACCCGCACTTGCTGGAATCATTTTATGGAATGTGAAAAAAAATGATCGCAAGACGATAATATCATATGGTCTTAAAACCTAGATATATGGTTTATTATTTACTAATTGGTTGTGCATTGATAATGCGAAACCGCATCAGTAAATTGATGTTATAAAACACATTGTTGTGTATAGTTGATTAGTGGATAAGTAATTGCATATAAGTCGAAGTTTATCTGTTACTTTTATCCTAAGAGGGTAAAAGCGATATCACGGCCGCTCGATGATTTGATTTGACTTATGTGCCGGGCCCGGTCAGGACTGAATTGATGTGTTCAATTAAGTTCTATGTCAAATGAATCTGAGATCGAGAAACCAACTGTTGGACAATTAGTTCCATGAGATTGTCTGCACAATAACTAAACAGAGGACTATACGATCCCTTATCTAGAGGACAAGATACTGATGAGATCAGAGTTCGACAGCGTATTTGAGAGCTACTATTTCTAATCGAGTTGTACGTTACATTTTGTGGTTACTAGACTTATCCAAGTGGGAGACTGTTGGATTAGTGTCTAAGCCCGTAACCATATTTGGTAAATACTTGACCCGGTTGTGCATGGTCCTTTTGGGTTGCCTTCACCAAAGCAACTTGACTGGAGAAATAAATAGAGAAAGAGGTTATTATGATTTATTAATATGTTATAAGAATAATATATTAAAGGAGAAATCATATTTTTTTAATTAATATTGGTTAATAATTAATTAGGAATTAATTTTGTGATCAAGTGTAAGTAATTAAACTAGAGGGGTTGAATTGTAATTATGTGATAGTTGCAAAGTAGGGCAATGATTATCCTTGTTAAAGGATGAATGAATTCAAGGATAAGGATATCCTTGAAATCGTCCAAGGTCCAAGAGATAAGGGTTTTTCAAGGCTTATCTTGTGGTTGCTTGGTGGGCAAGTAACTAGAGAAGTATAAGGACTGAAACCCTAATCCCAACCCTATATAAAGACCCCTAGGCCTTAAGAATTCGTCCACTTGCTTCTAAGAGCTCCCAAGGACGATTTCTACCTCCTCCCTTCTCTCTCTATAGCCTCTCCAATTGCTTGTGGTGTTTGTGAGCCATTAGAGGCACTACACTTGTGGTGCTTGCTTTCAAGACTAAGGGTTTGAAGATTTAAGTTGTTATTACAATATAACAACAAGAAGTATGTGATCTAACCTTATATATGAATTTCGAAAATAGCATGCTACATTAGGGTTTTATCCATGTGTTCATAATGTTGTGTGTCTAATAGTGAAAACATAGATCCAAATTAGGGTTGCATGCACACATAGGATGGTTTGTATAAAACCCATCATAACGCTGGCGCTCAACCTGAGGAGGAAACTCCTGTTGAACCAATTGACGAGTCCCTACCTCTTAGATGTTCTAGTAGAGTTAGTGTTCCACCTGTGTTGTATGGTTTTCATATAACAAGTGAGGGTGATACGTTTATTAGTGATAGTACAATAATAAATTTGGATGAACCTAACAACTACAAGGAAGCCATGGTAGGCACAGAGTCTGCAAAATGGAAAGAGGCTATGGACAACAAGATTCAGTCCATGTATGATAACCGAGTTTGGAATTTGGTTGACAATGTGCCAGGTTGTAAGACGGTTGGGTGCAAGTGGATCTTCAAGAAGAAAACCAACATGGATGGGAAGGTACACACTTATAAGGCACAACAATGTGTTATAGAGAGAGAGAGAGAGAGGTTATTATGGTTTACTAATATATTATATGAATAATATATTGAAGGAGAAATCATATAGTTTAATTAATATTAGTCAAGAATTAATTGAGAATTAATTTTGTGGCTGAAAGAGATTAATTATATAAAGGGGACTAGAACTGTCAATTGTGTGATAGTTTGTTTTGGGCTGTGAACTCTCACAGACATAAGGGGGACGAAATTAGGAGTGGAAGCCCACTCTAATTTCGTCAAAGGAGGCCTTATTCCAGAAGGTTCTCAAGTTTCTTAGGGCCTAAGTCATCCAATTAGGGTTTTGACTAAAACCCTAGTAGCTTAGCTATTTAAGGGACCCTAGGGCTTCAGTTTTGGCTACACCAAGAAAACCTAAGGTTACTATAGTTGAAATTGTGCCTCTCTTCTCCTCTCTCCTAGATCATCTTCTTGCTTGTGGTGTTTGTAAGCCATTAGAGGTGTTACACTTGTGACACTAAGCTTCTTGAAGATCAAAGATTCTTGCAACTATTGAAAGGTATCATCTAAACTTGTTGTATTCTATATTTCATTTTTAATAGTATGCTAGATTAGGGTTTCAAGCTTTGGATACATTTGCATGTATAATAGAGAAACCTATATCCAAAGCTTTAGGGTTTTGCATGTGCACATAGGATGTTCTTTTGCTCAAAACCCATCATATCTAACTCGTGTACTTCTTAACTGCTGGTGGTGCTCAATCTTACACCCGTTCTTCATACTATGTTGAACTTTCAATCGTAACCTTCGAGTTACAAACTCGATCTTTATTGGAGACTCATGCTCTTTCTTAAACAGACTTAACTTAAGAGAATTTCTTTACTTCGATTATCGTTATAGACTGATGGGTCATGTTCTAATGACCTCTCATCGTATGACGCAACACCTTAGACTTAAGTCTTTTTGAGTCAGATTCTAGAGTGGAAGATACCTTCCTTCATGTTCTAATGTGGTATAATCACATT
This sequence comes from Lactuca serriola, assembly GCF_051521515.1. Lineage (NCBI taxonomy): Eukaryota > Viridiplantae > Streptophyta > Magnoliopsida > Asterales > Asteraceae > Lactuca > Lactuca serriola. The sequence goes on from NC_136409.1 coordinate 161,070,430, forward strand.
CTAGCATATATCACTTCTATCCATAAGCTTCTTACTTTAACAATGATTGTGATACTTCTATTGATCGCTTCGATTATCTTTTACTTTAATCTTCTAGCTTAAGTCAGATACTACATCAAACTTGGTTCTCCTAACCACATAACATAGTCATCTTAGTCGGACTCGATTTGATATGACCACTGGGGTCCGATTAACAATCATTTTCTTAGTCATTACCGAAATGATGGTAACAATAGACATTAACAAAACAGAATCAATAACTAGCGCCTTGGTAACCTTGTGACTTTCCCCGGTCCAAGTGCGAGTCCTGTGCTTCCAGTAGTATATGCCTCTACTACCTTTCACACCTGCTCATACTCGTCCTAAGTATTGTCTCTCAGTTCTCCAAGTTATTATCACAAAAACAATTTTAACACATACAAATGTGTCCAAACAATCATAAAATTTTCCCTACACTCTACTAGGACTTCTTCCATGCGCATCTTCAATCATCAATTCTGCTTCAACTCGGTTGGTGGTGGAAATGCCAGACGATGGGATAACTTCATGGATTATACCAAAAATTCTTTCTTTTTTCCAATAGAAATTGTACTTCTCCCGTACTGGAAGTATTATTTATTAGACGCGTTCTAAAGGCAAGATACCTCTCTTACGGTATCTTTTGATAGGTATCATTCATTATCATCAGCTTTCTTATTTACTCTATTTGCTTAGTTTGATACGAGTAATTATCATGACGTTCCATACACCGTAATAGTTGTTCAAGACGAGAATTTTAAGATAGAGAAGGTTTAGACACATAATCCTCCTTATTACTCCGAAAAGTTACATGTCAGTTCTAATACCGTAATTAAACGTTTAGAAATTTGAACACATAAAATTTCCAGATCCGGTCGGCAATAGATCATAGATCCAATAAAATAATGTCATCATAAAGCATCACAAATCATTTAGCACATAAAAGCAATTTAGGCATCTTTCCTAAAATATGCTAGTGCTTATGTCTATTTAGGCATACACCCTAAATATAATAGACACTCATCTCACAATCATCACTTAGCATTATAAGTTTAAGTCTAGAAATTTCCTAAAATTCCTAGTTCGCTTAAACTAATGCTTTGATACTAATTGTGACATCCCCAAATTCACAGTCATTTGAAAAAAATTATACTTATTTAGAAAAATCATAGTATCCATTCTAAAGAATAATATTGTGGAATTTGTTCCCAGAAAAACATGATAAATATGTAAAAAAAGCATTTCCAAAGAAATGTATTTTAATTATATTAAAATGTTGGGATGTCATCGTCAATATAGAAACATAAGCATAAACATACCTTACATTCATTTATAATAATGATTTATATCTCCTTTAATCTCTCAGTGTAATATATCTTCGCATCGATACCTGTGATACAAATAAACTGAGTGGGTTAGGTTGGGAAACTTGGTGGTACATAGGGTTTTCAACCCATAATAATATAATTATTATGTTTAATCATCAAAAAATTAACCCAATTACCCATCCCCATTATCTTCTTTATTTTTAACGATCTACACTAAGAATCATCTACACTAAGTCCCTAGCTGTCAATGTTCATCTATAGGGCACTAAATTCGTAGCTGCCAATGTTCATTTATAGGGCACTAAATCCATAGCTGCCAACGTTCATTTATAGGGAACTAAATTCATAGCTACCAATGTTCATTTATAAAGCACTAAGTCCATAGCTGCCAGGGTTTTTAGAGTACATCTGGTGAACACATAGTTCAAAAACACCTACAGGTTGAGAGCATGTTAGTGTTCCACTGGACTGTCTAGAATAGTTTGTGGTTGTCATCGATACTTTGCTAGATGATTGGATCATCGTTAAAGTCAAGGCTTATCATCATCTTTCACCTTTCATCATCTATATCATCTTTTATCTCTCATCATTCATCGCATCTTTTATCTACCCATCTTTACCCAATATATTTATAGGTATAAAAATACATATACAGTTTAAATCAAGTAAAACATGTATAAATCGTTCATCTAGCATAAATATCAGGAACATAGATAATAGCACATATAACATGTATTAATATTAAATACTTCATATTTATGTGTAAGATGAAAGTAACTATGCACTCACTTGTTAAAGTGATAACTCGAAATTCGGGCAACACTTCGCTTCTAACAATTTTATTTTCCTTCGAAAAAACCTAGTATCATTATTACTAGATTTTACTATAATATTTATTAAGACTAATTTTTAGTCTAGATTTATCACAAACTCAAGGTCTACGTCATGATCTATCAAGTAAGAATCAACCAAGTAGGACAGTTGGGATGTAGGACCATTTCGGCATATAACTTTTTTGAAATCCAATAACCAAGCCCAACGTGACCATTCTAGACACCTCTCTCGTAAGTAGTTCAATTAGTATAATGACCTTAAATCACTGATAAATCTTTTTTATAGGTTCATAATAACGATAATGAACTTCAACATAAGTTATACTTAAAGTAGGGTAAGCATAACTCACTTACAAGGGGGTTTAGCTAGGAACCAGGCTCTGCTCAGGCAGAACTTTTGAGCCGAAAGTGCTTCTTCTCGGATCTTTCTGGCGCTGTGGGACTCGCTACTAACTCCTAAGAAGGGCTAGAGAAAATCCTTCAGGCTTTGGGGGGATTTGGGACAGAAGAGTTAGAAAGGTGTGAAGAAATGGGGTGATTTTCGCCTGTATTTATAGGTTGGGAACTAACCCACATGGCATGTTCTGAGCCCCAACACATCGTATTAAGGTGCCAAGTGTCATCATCTGGTGGCAAGGCATGGGGAAGAAGTAGTGGATTAGATCGTGCACGTGTCACTCGTTTGTCACTCCAAAAACTAATTATCTTCTAAAATCCATAACTTTCACATATGAGCTCCGTTTTTGACATTATTTATATCCACGCGTAGGTAAGATGTGATCTAGGTTGTGTCGATTAAAAATCGATCGATCTAAAATTGGTTTAGCCCATCCTAATAAACCATGGATCGTTAGTCCACACTATAAGAATCATTAATTTACTTAGTCAGTCCCCGTATATTTAATCAGTGTCTTTTGATCACTGAATTAATTCCAAATTAATTCTTGATCAATACTAATTAAAATGATATGATTTATCAATTGATATATTATACTTATAATATATTAATAAATCACAAATAACCTTATTCTCAAAAGTCCATACTATTAAATTGCACCGATGCAGGCAACCCACAAGGACCATGTTACTATCGGGTCAAGTACATACCAATTATAGTTATGGGCTTAGACACCTAATCCATCATTCTCCCACTTGGATAAGTCTAATAACTATAACTGCCAATGTAACTTCAAAATCTGATTAGCAATCGTAGCTTTCAAAAGTCATTGTCGAACTCTGACCTAGTCAGTGATGCGTCCTTTAGATAAGGGATCATATATTCCTATGTTCTTCAAGATATCATGTGGAAAAATACATGGAACATAGTCATACATATTGTCTTGAATTTTGTTTCCCGATTTCTGATTTGTCTGACATAGAACATAATTGAACACATCAATTTAGTCCTGACCGGTCCCGACACATAAGTCAAAACAAAATCATCAAGGGGTCCAAGATATCGCTTTTAATCCTCTTAGGATAAAAGGAACAGATAAACTTTGACATTATATGCTTGTACTAACTATTCGTTCAATCGTGCACAACGATATTTTTTATACCATCAAGTTACTAATGTGTTTTCATACCATCAATGCACAACCAACTCGTAGTCAACAACTCATATATCTTGGTTTGAAGACTATATGATATTATCGTCTCACAATCACTCATGGTAAATTCCATGAAGTGATTCATGTGAGCATGGGTTTAATCCAATACTTAAATCTTATTTTAGGAGCACTCATGAACGTTGTAGCATACTTTTGCTATGTCTAACACCTTAGACAATCTACAAGCCAATTCATGACAGTCTAACTTCATAACCTACTTCCAAAGTATGATCGATTGTGGATAGTTTGAATAATCTTATTATTCTGGAAGTCAAAACATGCGAAAGTGTAACAATAGTAAATAATTGACACAAGATAGGAACTTTACCTATAAATAAAACTCCTTTTATTCAATCATCAAATGTCAATTACAATTTAGCTATTACAAGTTTCTAAATATTTATCTAATCACTAAAACTAATATTGTTCGTTAGCCCAATGCCCTTTTCATGCTGCAAGTGCCTAACCCTACTCAGTCCCTTCGTAAGGGGATCTGTTGGGTTGTCCTCTAACGATATCCTCTTCACAACGAGGTGTCCTTATTCTACTTGATGTCTTATGAAGTGGTACTTTCTGTCGATATGCCTGGATCTACCATGATCTCTCGGTTCCTTGGTTAAGGCAACCGCCCCTTCATTATCGCAAAAATCTCCACAGACTCCTTTATGGATGGTACAACTCCAAAGGTCTCCAATGAAGTTCTTCAACCATATCGCCTCTTTCGATGCTTCGCTCACTACTATGTACTCTGATTCACATGTTCAATCAGTTGTAGTCTCCTGTTTGGAACTCTTCCATGTTACTGCTCCTCCATTTGGGGTAAACACCCAGCCTGACTGAGAGCGCAAATTATTTCTGTCGGTCTGAAAACCAACGTCACAATACCCTGTCACTCTCAAGTCATCACTCCCACCGAGGGTAAGGACCTAGTCCTTACTCCTCCCCAGGTACTTAAGAATGTTTTTTACTACAGTCCAGTGAGCTTTACCAGGATTCCCTTGATATTTGCAGACCATGCTCAAAGCAAAGGCCACATCAGAGCGAGTACAAGTCATTGCATACATGATCAAGCCAATTGCGGAAGCATATGGTACTCAACTCATCTATGCTATCTCAGCCTCTGTACTCGGACTCTGCGTCTTACTCAGTTTGGTATTGCTTTGGATAGGTAATTCACCTTTATTGGAGTTCTCCATGCTGAAACTCTTCAACACCTTGTCCAAGTAGGTACTTTAACTAAGTCCTATTTGACTTTTACTCCTGCTTCTCAATATCCTTATCCCTAGAGTATAAGCAGTTTCCCTAAGGTCCTTTATAGCGAAACACTTCTCAAGCCAGGACTTCACTTCCTGTGTAACATCCCCCTCTAGCACATATCACAATATTGTCCGCTTTGGGCCACTCGGCACGAGGACTTCCCAGGGGGTCACCCATCCTGGTACTACTCCCGCCCGAGCACGCTTAACTGCAGAGTTCTTATGGGATCTGCTGCCCTCACGACTTTAAAACGCGTTGTGACAAGGAAGGTATCCACACCCCTTATAAGGAGATGTTTCGTTCTCCTTCCAAGCCGATGTGGGATCAGATCTAACCCACTTTCACCCCCCATTATAGGGTTCGACGTCCCTGTCGAACACATCGACCCGTGCCCTAGCTCTGATACCATTTGTAACATCCCCCTCTGGCACGTATCACAATATTGTCCGCTTTGGGCCACTCGGCACGAGGACTTCCCAGGGGGTCACCCATCCTGGTACTACTCCCGCCCGAGCACGCTTAACTGCAGAGTTCTTATGGGATCTGCTGCCCTCACGACTTTAAAACGCGTTGTGACAAGGAAGGTATCCACACCCCTTATAAGGAGATGTTTCGTTCTCCTTCCAAGCCGATGTGGGATCAGATCTAACCCACTTTTAAAGTGGGTTAGATCTGATCCCACATCGGCTTGGAAGGAGAACGAAATATCTCCATATAAGGGGTGTGGATACCTTCTCTATAACAACGCGTTTTAAAGCCGTGAGGGCAGCAGATCCCATAAGAACTCTGCAGTTAAGCGTGCTCGGGCGGGAGTAGTACCAGGATGGGTGACCCCCTGGGAAGTCATCGTGCCGAGTGGCCCAAAGCGGATAATATTGTGATACGTGCCAGAGGGGGATGTTACAAATGGTATCAGAGCCAGGGCAAGGGTCGATGTGTTCGACGGGGACGTCGAACCCTATAATGGGGGGTGAAAGTGGGTTAGATCTGATCCCACATCGGCTTGGAAGGAGAACGAAATATCTCCATATAAGGGGTGTGGATACCTTCTCTATAACAACGCGTTTTAAAGCCGTGAGGGCAGCAGATCCCATAAGAACTCTGCAGTTAAGCGTGCTCGGGCGGGAGTAGTACCAGGATGGGTAACCCCCTGGGAAGTCCTCGTGCCGAGTGGCCCAAAGCGGATAATATTGTGATACGTGCCAGAGGGGGATGTTACATCCTGCAAGGTTGGGATGTCATTTCCTATGATTAGTATGCCATCCTCATCCACATACAACACTAGAAAGCTAACTATACCCCCACTAGCTTTGACATATATACAGGACTCATGCTCGCTTCTCGAAAATCCAAACTGATAAGTTTATAAAACTCTAGATCGATTAGATCTTATAACAGGCGAATCAAGAAAGTAATAACAGTAAGATAAAAACACAAGAATGGATCTGAAAGAGTCGAATGATTCAATTAACTCAATCCTCAGCAGAGCTCGATGAAGAACTTCCGCTGTAGAGGATATTAGGGTTACAAAAGATAAGAACTGTGAACGCTATGAAAAACTCTATCAAATCTCACGTTCAAGAATGCATGCAAGCATCTATAAATAATAAACCCTACAAAATAACTCACGGATGGACAGGCCCATACCGGAGACTAAACTGGACTAGCTAACGAGCCTAAGACTCAACACTAACTGGACCTAACAATCTCCCCCTTTGCGTCAACTGGAGCGAGACTATCACTTCTTCTTGCTGGGTCCAGCTGCCAGAACCTTCTTAGTGGTATCAAACAGACGAGGATAAGAGCGAGGATTGTCTGTCTGAAGTGAATGTACCACTGAATCATATCATCAAAGTACTTCTTGTCATCTGCCGAATTCTGCTTGCAACGATGAATGATTCCTATGACATGTTCCAGGCATGCAGTGGTGTAGAGATGTTTATCTGCCAGAGTGAACAGGCATTTTTGGCCTTCGTTTCTGGTAAACATAACAGAATTTCTTTTCGGGTCTATCTTCCCCATCTGCATCATGTTCAGATCACTTGCTAGGCCAACAGGATAAATAGTGGGCTTTTTCTTGAAGACACTAGCGATATCCTGATCCATCTTGGAAACTTCCATTATGTAGCAAACAAGCATCCTCTTGAAGTGGTCAATGATCGGACCATATTCTGCTTCATTTGGGAGAAGGATGTTGTGCAAGATTATCCAATCATGTGGATTCAAATTGGGAAGATCAGCTAGCAAAATGGCATGTTCGGTCTTGGCGGAACCCCTCAGCACCTTGAAGCGAACGTTCGTGAAGTTCCCTTCCCAATACGGCTTGAGGACCCGAACGTTGATAATCTTCTGAGCGCTCCACGTTTGATATTGTGGTTGAGCAGCTCTCAGATAGAACTCGACAAGATCCCTGTCAACCTTTGGATGAGGATAAGGGATATCGGCAATGTTGTCAAAGGCATGGAAGATGAAGGCCTTTCGGGTCAGTGGCATGTCGAACTGAGAGTCGATAGAGTTGATGCGATCCAGTGAAATCACCGGTTCGGGCCACAAGATGCTTGGGGTTTCAATCGCTTCTTTCAGCAAATTCTCAAGAGTCCATGGAGGAAAAAGGGTTTTCCTACTCTCAAGAAGGTCGTGAACCTCTTTCATCTTTCTTTCAGCTTCCTCAGCCTCTCTAGCAACCCGAGCGCTCATATCAGCATCCTTATCTCGACCTTGCTTCTTTAAGAGATCTGCAATAGTCTCTTTATCATCATCGCTCTCTTCAACAATTTTCTTCCCCTTGTCTTTGACACCCGAACCTAAGGCTTGGCCTGTTGGAGGAGGTTCGGTTGTTTTTGTTGTTGTAGAAGTAGGATGCGGTTGAGATACATTCTCTCCCCCTTGTTTCGAAATGGACACAAACTCAAGGAGCCCTTCAATTTTGCTCAGGAGAGAAAGGGAAGGAGCAAGCTTTTCCGCAAGAGTATGCCTCACTAAATAGTTTAATATTGGATCATGTGCTTCAAGGATGTTGGAAAGGGCGGCCTGGACATCCGAACACATGAAGACACAATCTCTCGTTCAGATCGAAGAGAATCAATCTCCTTTTGAGAACTGGAGAGTTGTAGATTCTTGATCTTGAGAGCAGTGGTCTTTCGAGCGAGAGCGTCCATGAGGGAGTTCTCGGCAGCAAGAACTTCTTGTAGCTTAGTGAGGCGCTCCTCAATAGTCGCCTTAAACTTTGAGTTGTCATCGGTGAGAGTTTGACGAAGAGTGGCAAAGGACTGCAGTTCGGAGGCAACTGAGGTAGCCAACTTGTTGACAATGGTGTCAAGCTTCGTTTTATTGGCATTGGCAGTTTCCTGTAAAGACTGCAAGAGAGAAGAAGCATCAGTAAATTGTTTTTCGACTTTTTCGGTCGCAGCAGCACAAGCCTTGGTGGAGGCATCAATAGCGGCAGTGGCCGAGCTGATGGAGGCTTCATGAGCTTTAGAGAATGCATCAACAATCTTCTGAATAACAGCTTCAGAAATGGTAGACTGTGATGAAGAAGAAGAGGAAGCGATGAGAGAATCAATCTTCTCGTGAAGCTCCTTGAGATGCTTTTTGTTAATGGGAGCATCATCATCATCGTCACTCTGATACAGACTGTAATAGACCGAATCAAATGTCATGTCCTCCCCACCTAGAAAAGGTTCTTCATCCTCTGCGGACTGAGCAGGAGATGAGGGTGGAGGGGATGGTGGAGGCTCGGTTGTGGAAGTAGGTTCGGGTTGTGATGTAGGTTCGGTAGTGGGAGTGGGTTCGGGTGCTTTAGTAGGAGCCCCCGTATCAGATACGTTGGTTCTTACTTCAGCGGTTGTTGTGGTAGCTTCAGTGAAAATGGGAGGGGGAACTGGGATAGAGGTAGGAGGTATTTGAGTGGTGGAGGTTATGGGGGGAATGGAAATAGGAATGGTGATTGGTGGAGAAGAGACAGGTGAACTGGAAAAATGTACTTCTGGGGTAGGCGATCGTGGAGGAGTATTACCACGGGGAGACTCGTTGGAGTCTGAATTTTCTTCCTTAGATTCGCTTGAGGAGGAAGCAAGTATCAGCTTTCGCCTAGGTTGGGTTTTCCTCTTCTTCAGTGGAGGAGATTGAGCAGCCTTGGTGGGTTTTCGTTTCTTCGGAGAAGGGCCTTTTGCTCCCTTGCCAACTTGCTTGTCTTTGCCCTTTTCATTTTTCTTTCCCCTTGGAGCGGGCTTATCAGCTTCGTGGATGGATTTGATCATCTCAGGAGTGAGCTCTCTAGGACCAGAGCGACGAAACTCCTTGTAAGTTCGGATGATACGACTGTCGCCAGGAACGTCTCCAAACATTGACTCAGGGATGGAGCCAATAAACTGAAATTTTGATGCATCGGATACTATTATCTTCGTGGTATGGAAAGTACCTATCGAAGAGAGTGGAGAATTAGCAACAATGGGGACATGATAGTTGTCCATCACCCATTTTGTGACTAGATTCCAGAAGCGAGTGTAGGAAATCTCTGAGTGTCGAGATGTGGAGGCAAGACTCTGAATCAGCTGCTGCCATAACACTAACCCATAGTTGAGGTTGATACCGTTGTATACCCCATAAAGAATCGTGATGAACAGATGACTCGCTCCGTCTGAACCGGCACTGCGTTCCGATAACCCCTTGAATAACACGGTAAATAAACTGTTCCATTGAGGAGGCAAGCACGATTTCTTGAACTTGGTGACCGTCGTCAGAACCTCTGTGTACCCCATGTTATAGAACATGGAAAACAAGTGACCCACTGGAATGGATTCAGGGTTAACCCTATATGAATCAAGTTTAAACCCTAAAAGCGAACAGAATCGCTGCTTGGAGATGGATGCCTTGTGATCAAGAATGTCGAAGAAAATTCTATCGACAAACTTATCATAATGAGCAGTGGCAAAGATTTGGGATAAACATTCCATTGGAACAACTTCATATTTGGTGAGAGCGGGAGCAAGCGACGAGTATTTGAGGCATTCGATGATCGGGAACATGAAGGCATCATAAACATGTGGAGTAAGATCGATGATCAGACTCTGTTGAGGACGAATCGGCAGGATGTGGGAAGTGGCATGAACAGAAGATGAATCCGCCATTGAAGTGAAGAAGTTGGGAGAGATGATGAACAATAGAATACTTAAAGCGTTTCTTGCTCTCTGAATTTTGGGTGCAATAAAGAGGTAAATAATGGTCGAAGTTACCTTTTATACTGTGGTGAAAGGAGATAGAAGAATCCATTCCCAAATCTTCGAAGGAAATTCGAAGGGTTTTTCGGAGGTGATTGATGCGTGACAATTGGTAGCCCCGATGATTACGCAGGAGAGAGAAGAACTGTCCCGATTCACGCGCCTTCCCATCAGACGCCGTTTTAAAAAAAAACGGTTCCACTTCGCACGCCTATCATTCAAGCGCCGTTTGAAAATCAAAGCGATTGGACTCCCGCCTGAGTCAGCATCTTATCCCTTTAGAGGGAACGCCATCTTAAAGCAAAATGACCACGTGTAATAATGTGAGCCACACCTCTTTCAAAAAAAAATTCCTTGTAAGTAATGAAACTAGAATTATGGAAAATCAAAAAGATTTTCATGCTTAGTGTGTAAAAGAAAAAGAAATAAAGCAACACATATGTGGCAAATTGTGATGTCAATAAAGACACAAAACAATAGATCCCGGGCACGAATCGCTTCCTTCAAAGTCAAGAGAGACCTTAAAGTGTTTGTTTGGTTTCCCGTTGAATAACGATCAGACACTTATTGAGAAGTGTTGAAAGGCTTCTTTTAATCAGGCTAATTTGGGTGGCTTTCGCTTCAGTTTAGAATTCCTGATCTTGACATAAGACAAAAATCTACCGAAGTACTTGTGAGACCAATGTAGTCTGTTGAACAAGTAGGTTTGAAAAGAATCTAAGTGGCATCGTGAAAATATTTTATGTGAAATCTCAAAGAAAAATAAAACTGAATTCCAAGGGAAGAAATGTTATGGGATTTAACAATTTCATAGGAATCACACAAAAAGAAATTAGAGATTTCATGTTACATCCCCATGGATAAGTTCGTCAATTCGTTAGTGAAAGCTAGAACAAAGTTGATTGTTCACCTTCAATGCATAGTAGGTATTGAATTGTGGATTTCACTTAGCACGTAGTGGCACGAAGCTAAGATCATGAATACATAAATTGTGTGACCATTAACCTCAGTGGTAATTTCTGAGAGTCTCAAGGGTTACGTTTATGAAGCGAATGAGATGGTGAAAAGTAGTGTAGATGGTGTAAAGAAACCAAAGTACCTCTGCTATTAAAATAAGGACCAAGCAGAAAACTTTTATCTCATGTGAGAACAGAGTAAGGTAGCTCATGATTAGAATAAATATAAAAGCCTAATTGGGAAGACAAGGTTTGTATATACCAAGTCAGTAAGGCTATTATTCAGAATCGGGTGAGGCTTTGGACACATACAGCAGCATGCTTCTAGGGACACTTAACTAATGAAAGAATTTCCATACAAATAGCCACACAAAAATATGAGATCAAAAAAAAATCGTACAAATAAAAATAAAAAAAATAAAAAAATGTTTTTGGAGTTTTTGATTTTTAAAAAAATAAGAAAAAGATTTTGGAATTTTTGATTTAAAGAGAGAAAAAGAATGAGACAAAAAAATGTGGAGCCGAACCCGAGCGTTCGGTCTATTTAGGTTGAAAAAAAAATAAATTTGAAAAAGAAAAGAACTTTGAAAATAAGAGAGATGAAATTTGAAAAAGATACAAAAGGTTTATAGCCAAAGAAACTACATTTGAGTGATAAGCGAAGATAAGAGAATAGGACCGAACCCGAGCGTTCGGTTTATTTCGGCACACACGTGAACCGAACCCGAACGTTCGGTTCATTTCGCTTCCAAATTTTAGTTTTGAGAAGTAGTTTTTGGCACTGAATTCGATTCCATCATTCCTAGCCCTTGTAAAATTTTATTGAAACTCGCTTCAGGAAGAGATTTGGTGAAGATATCGGCCAGTTGATCAGTGGTTCGAACAAAGTGAATTTTGACGTTTCCATCTTCCACATGATCCTTTATAAAGTGATACCTCAGTGCTATATGCTTGGTCTTGGAGTGTTGCACTGGGTTATGACAGATCCTAATTGCACTTTTTGAATCGCAATAAAGTGGGATCTTTTTCATATTGAGTCCAAAATCACGGAGCTGGCTTTGGATCCAAATCACTTGAGATGTACAGGAGGCAGCTGTAATGTACTCTGCTTCGGCTGTAGACAGAGAAACACATGTATGTTTCTTTGATTGTCAGCTAACCAACTTCCCGTCTAGGAATTGGCATCCTCCAGTGGTGCTTTTCCTGTCTAAACCACATCCTCCATGGTCTGCATCGAAGTAGGCTTGAACGAAGAAACCTGAGTTTGATGGATACCATAGACCGAGGGAGGTGGTTCGTTTCAGATACCGGAGTATGTTTTTCACTGCAAGCATATGTGGTTCACGAGGATTCGCCTGAAACCTAGCACAATAACACACAGAGAACATTATATCAGTCCTGCTAGCAGTGACGTACATTAAGGACCCAATCATCTGGCGGTATAACGTTATATCGACTACCGGTTTTTCCAAGGATGGTGTGAGCTTGGTGCCAAACGCCATTGGAATTTTAACCTTTGAGTCTCCCATCATGCCAAATTTAGCAAGAAGAGTCTTGGTGTATGCTTCCTGGTTGATAAAGATGCCTTCGGGTCCCTGTCTAATATTTAAACCAAGGAAAAAGTTAACCGGACCCATTGAGCTCATTTCAAATTTAGTCTCCGTCAGCTTTCTGAATTCAGCTGTTAAGCTAGAATTCGTTGAGCCAAAGATGATATCATCGACATAGATTTGAACTATCATAAGGTGGTTACCTTCCTTCTTACGAAAGAAGATTGGGTCAACAGAACCTTGTTTGAATTTTGACATCTTTAAGAACTTAGTTAGCATTTCATACCATGCCCTAGGTGCTTGTTTCAGACCATAAATTGCTTTGTCCAGAATATAACAGTGATTTGGGTACTTTTCATTGACAAAACCTGGAGGTTGCTCCACGTAAACCGTTTCTTCAACTTCTCCATTCAGAAAGGCGCATTTTACGTCCATTTGGTAGACCTCGAAGTTCTTGTGTGCAGCATAGGCCAGAAATATTCGAACAGATTCCAGCCTAGCTACTGGAGCAAAAGTTTCTTCGTAATCAATTCCTTCTTCCTGGCAATATCCTTTTACCACGAGACGAGCTTTGTTTCGTATTACATTGCCTTCCTTGTCCATTTTGTTTCTGAAAACCCATTTGAGACCAACGACTGAGGCATCTTTAGGAGTTGGAATAAGGCGCCAAACCTTGTTTCTTTCAAACTCATTAAGTTCATCTTGCATGGCTTGTACCCAATCGGAATGATCAAGAGCTGTGTTAACTGTCTTTGGCTCAACTTTGGATACGAAAGAATTATACATGCATAACTCTACTTTGGAGAATAGAGATGATTGCTTTGCCTTCAGTTGAGATTGGGTCAGGACCTTTTCAAAAACATTACCCACTATCTGAGATACAGGATGATCTCTGGTCCATTTAATAAGAGGAGGATAATTTGGATCATAAGATGGATCCAATTCAGCGTTGACCGTTTCTTCCATTTCAGATTGACTGTCGTCATCATAAAACATGTCGGAATTCTCCCCCTCGACTGATGAATCTCTTTGGTATTCAGGTTGGTTCATACCTTCGGGTGCAACAGAACTCTCAGGTATGGCTGGACTTTCTGGTGCTACAGGACTTTCGGGTGTAGCAGAGCTTTCGGGTGTAGCAGGAATAGAATTCTCCCCCTGAAAGTGTGAGTTCGGTTGATTTGAAGGAAATGGATTCTCCCCTTCGACTGAAGTACCTTGCTGAGGAGGTTCGTTTGGAACTTGTTCTCCTTCACCCATTTGTTTGGCTGCATCTTCGACGATTTGCTTTAGATGGTCGATTTTGTTGTCTGCTGCCTTGGCTTCCGAGAGAGTAGCTTTCTCAGGTTCATTGAATAATTCCACAAACTGATCAAACAAATTAGCAATGGTGGTCGTAACCTGACCTGTTTGAGAGAAAATCTCTCCAATTGCTTCTTCAGTAGCCTTTAGCTTCTTGACGTAGTTATCATCGAAAGTCACATAATATGTTTCTTCGATCTTCCTAGAATGCTTATTTAAGACCCGGTATGCTTTTGAAGTAAGAGAATATCCCAGAAAAATTCCTTCATCAGCTTTAATGTCAAACTTGTTACGATGTTCTTTGGAGTTGAAGATGAAACATCGTGAGCCGAACACATGGAAGAATTTTATGTTCGGATTCCTGTTATTGATGATCTCATAAGGAGTAAGAGAGAAACGCTTGTTGAGATAAGACCTGTTCTGCGTAAAACATGCTGCAGCAATAGCATCAGCCCAGAAATATAAAGGAAGAGAAGCAAAACGTAGCATAGTTCGGGCCGCCTCACACAAGGATCGGTTTCATCTTTCGACAATTCCGTTCTGTTGAGGCGTGTAGGGGGTTGAGAAGTTGTGACTGGTTCCTTTTTCTGCCAAAAAGTCTTCAAATTCTCTGTTCTTGAACTCCAGTCCATTGTCGCTCCTAATGTTGCGAACGACTTTTCTCAGTTGCACTTCAACCTGCTTGATGAACATCTTTAGCTTAGGAGTAGCCTCAGATTTGTGCTTCAGAAAGAACACTCATGTAAAACATGAGAAATCATCAACAATAACAAGAATATACTTGCTGCCACCAATGCTTTCGATTGATGATGGACCACACAAGTCAATGTGAAGCAATTCAAGTGGTTCAACAACTTTTGTGTTTATAATTGAAGGGTGACTTTGACAACTTTGTTTCCCTATTTCACATGCAGCACACAAGTGTTCTCGATCAAACTTGAGCAAGGGAAGACCCCGAACATGTCCTCCGGTGACAAGCTTGTTGATGTCTTTGAAGTTGAGATCTGAGAGCCTTCGGTGCCACAACCAGCTTTCGTCAGAATGAGCTTTGGACAAAAGACATATAGCTGGATTTCCTTTGATTGGTTTGAGATTGAGAGGAAAATTTTCGCCTTTTCGGTCTGATTTGAGAATGACCTTGTTGGATTTCTTCTCTATAATCTCTGAACATTCGTCGTCGAATGAAACCTTGAGACCGGTACCGCCCACCAGTTGAGATACACTGATGAGATTGTGTTGCAACCCTTCAACGTACGCCACCTTTCTTATTGTAAAGTCTCCATTGGTTATCATCTCATAACCCTTTATCGTTCCATAAGATTTGTTGCCGAACTTGACATTCCCACCATTTTGAAGAGATCGAAACTCCCTTAGCTCTTCCTTCCTTACTGTCATGTGACGTGAGCAGCCACTGTCAATGTACCATTCTTCGTCGAACTGCTCGTCACTTATAACCTGCAAAAATTAAGCAGATTTAGGAACCCAAAGTTTCTTGGGTCCACGTGAGCCTTTCACAGGAACAGGAATAGTAAGAGAAACATCAACAAGATATGTTCTTTTTATTAATGTTGTTTCATCTTTCCTCTTAATAGTGAAAACTTTGATTTTGTTAGGGTTAGTTACAGACGTTTTGGTTTCAGATTTTGGTGTTTGGGCATTAGTCTGCTTTCAGTCTTCCTGGACTGAGGAAATCTTCGATTTTCCTTTCAAGTTCGTTGATGATTTTGAATTTTGTGCAGGAACAAAATTGGGTTTAGAAGAAAATTGAGAATGAGAGGAATCAGAACGAGTGAATTTAGACTGGGAGTTTTTCCTGACTTGAGGTTCTAAATGACCCTTTTGTTTTTGGTCATTTGAGGGACCGAACCTGGACCTTCGGTAGCTTTTGCCTTCGGGACCGAACCTATCCTTTCGGTTGCTGTTGTTCTCGGGACTGAACCTGTCCTTTCGGTTCTGTTCCTCATGTGTCCAAAAAGTCTTTTTCTCTGACTTTGAATTTTTATCAGGATAAGAGAAATGAGTGTTTTGAGAGCGCCAAAACTGCTTTCGCTCTGAGAGATTCTTTTTGTATCTTAGGTTTCTTTGCTGCTTTTGATTTTTCACATGTTTCGGTTGTCTATGGATATTATCCTTTTGTTTTAGTTTCTTGACAGCCGGTTCACTCTTCATAGATGAGGTTTCACTTGTGGAGGTGACTTCTTCTACAAGTATTTCTTTTGTGCCGCTTGTACTTGGCACGTCAAAATTGTCAGGCTTATTCAGCGGCTCAGGTACATATCTTCCTTTGGTTTTCCAGGACGTTCGCTCTGACAGACCAACCGTTTCGTCTGCATTATCTATAGGAGCTGACCAGAAGAACTCATCACAGCCATATACGTTATCTTCATTCACTATGGCAGTGAGTTCGGCTGTTTGATGTTCGGTTACTCCTGTGACTTTATATACCTGATTTGGAGTAGTTCTCACCTTCTGAAACACAAGAGCTTTTTCTTTGAGGGCCGGGGACTTATTTTTGGACAAACGAGCGAATTCCACAAAATTTTCAGAAATTAGATTTTTGTGATTTTCGGGTTCGTTCTTGACAAACTCAGAACAATCAACTTCAACCTCTACAGAAATTTCACTCATATCATCGTCCTCATTAAGTTCAGATGCGTTTACAACATCAATTTTATTTTCTGAACTTAAATTGGCACTCAATGAGTCGAACTTTTGTATGGTTTTGGTCCTTAGTTTCAGCTTATCGTTTTCATCCAAAAGATTTTTCAGCATGTCCTTATGGTCTTTGGACTTTATAAAAGATTCTATTTTGTCCAGACCGTACATATAAGTAGGATTCACATCATCAGACGATACAACACTTTCACAGTTGTATGCTTCAGCATCGATTTCATCCTCCTTAAACTCTAGGAAGGGTAAAATCATGCGATGTATTTTCTGCCCTATTTCACAGTTCAGATGCAGTTGAGTAATGTTAGCATAAAGTCTTTTAGCAATCAAACAAAAAACATTTCTTTGTTTTAAAAGTTTCAAATTATCTCTTTGCAAATAAATGTTTTCATCCTTAGACTTAATCAGCTCCGACTCCTTCTGCTCAATCCACATCCTTCGCTCCTCACTCTTGGATGACACCCTGCTTATTTGGTCAGTTAGGTTAGAATTGGTGACCCGTGTTTGAGTTAAACAACTATCCAGATTTGAGATTCTTGAATTTAAGTTATTTAATTCCTTTTCATATGATTTCTGTGGAATTTTGAACGAAATAAAAAGAGATTTTACCTTCTTGATCAATTCATCAAGTTCATTGATCTGCACACTGAGAGGTTTTGCTGTGAAGCATAAGTCCTCTCGCTCCTTGGTGTCCTCATTCCCACCATCTGTATTGTATCCCCTCATGTGAGATGCGTCAGTCACCATCAGACACTTTCCACTGCTTTCACCACCTCTTGCTACATACGCTTTTCCATGAGAAGGCTTTCTCACCTCATCATCTTCTGAGTCAGTCGACCACACCTGTACGCCACCGAACTCGTCATCCTCTGCCGAACCCTGTACAATAAGAGCATTCATAGAAGGATTAGTAACAGCTTTCTTTCTCTTAATATCTTCTAGCTTTTTCATCAGGATTGCTTCTTCATCTTTCTCCTCATCTTTCTCTGCCATTTTCTTCAAAACACAATCTTTGGCATAATGATTCTTTCCTCCACAGTAATAGCAGCTGACACCAGAATCTGCTTCAACCTTCACCTCTTTCTTTGGTTCTTCAGTCTTCGGCTCCTCCCTTACTTTTTCTGAACTGTAGCTTCCCTGCCAATTTCTGTTTTTATTGGTAGGAAACTTCTTCTTGATGAATCTCTTGGGATTGGACACCATCATAGCATAATCTTCTGAAGTTAGATCGTAGTCCTCCAGGTCCAGATATTCATCTTCTACTACATTCTTGCTTTTAGACAGGAGGGCCAAGGACCCCAAATTTGAGACCACACTCTTCTCTTGCATCACTATCTTTTCTTGGGATTTCATAATTCCCACCAGTTTCGCCAGCGAATATGACTTGAACTACTCGTGAGCTTTAACTGTAGACATAGCAGCTCTCCATTCGGATCTTAAGCCATTCAGAAAGGTGACCTTCTGTTCAATCAGCTTCCTTTCGATATCATGTTTGATCATCTTGCTGAGAAGATGATTGAAGCGATCAAACGTCTGTGTAACAGACTCATCGGAGTTTTGCTTGAACTCACCAAACTCAGACAAAAGCAAGGTCTGAATTGAGTGTTCCAAATCTTCATCTGTAGAATACAACTCTCGTAGCCGATCCCAGATTTCTTTAGCTGTACTGCAGGAACTCACCAACCTAAACGTGTCAGACTGAAGAGCGAATCGGATCAGTCTCAATGCTTTGATGTTGCACTGAAACTTCTTCTTTTCGTCTTGAGCAACGTCTTTCACATCTTTTAACAGATCATTATACTCTTTCTGAGTTTTAATGATTCTAGATGTTCCTGAATGAGCAAATGGTCCAGACACAATAGCTTCCCATATAAGATACCCATTATCTTCAGATCCGATGACATAGTCTTCAAAATGATGCGCCCATACCTCGTAATCTTGAGTTTAAAGAATTGGAATCTTTGTTGTTGATCCAATACTGTTTGAGATGTTGATAGGATTAGATTGAGAATCGTCCATGCTTGATCGTTTAACCTGTTGCAAGATCAGACTTGTAATATGTAATATTAGGGAAAAACGAATAAATAATGAGATACGTCAATTATGGAGTGACGGCTCAATAAATATCAGTTAATGCGGAATAAACCCTAATCACTTCTTTCACATAAGAGATGTGTATGAATTACACAACCTCCTGCTCTGAAACCAATTGATAAGTTTATAAAACTCTAGATCGATTAGATCTTATAACAGGCGAATCAAGAAAGTAATAACAGTAAGATAAAAACACAAGAATGGATCTGAAAGAGTCGAATGATTCAATTAACTCAATCCTCAGCAGAGCTCGATGAAGAACTTCCACTGTAGAGGATATTAGGATTACAAAAGATAAGAACTGTGAACGCTATGAAAAACTCTATCAAATCTCACGTTCAAGAATGCATGCAAGCATCTATAAATAATAAACCCTACAAAATAACTCACGGATGGACAGGCCCATACCGGAGACTAAACTGGACTACCTAACGATCCCAAGACGCAACACTAACTGGACCTAACACAAACTCTTTGACTTTCTCATTAAAAAAAAGATTTCATCTGCGAGATGCTTGTTTCAATCCATAGATGGATTTCTCAAGCATACACACTCTATTAGGGTACTTTGCATTGACAAAACCCTGTGGCTAACACATGTAACCATCTTCAGCCAACTTTCCATTAAGGAAAGCAATTTTGACATCCATTTGCCATATTTCATAGTCATGAAATGCAGCTATGGCTAACATAACCCTTATAGATTTAATCTTCGCTACTGGTGAGAAGGTATCTTCATAGTCAACTCCCTGAGTTTGAGTAAAGCCCTTCACAACCAGTAGCGCCTTATATGTGTGTACTTTCCTATCCATTCCGGTCTTCTTATTGAAGATCCATTTGCACCCGAATTTCTTGCGACCTGGTACATTCTCAACCAAGTTCCAAACTTGATTGTCATACATGGAATGAATCTCGTTGTCCATTGCCTCTTTCCATTTAGTAGACTCGGGGCCTGCCATGGCTTCCTTGTAGTTATTAGGTTCATACAGATTTATCAATGTACTATCACTGATAAATGTATCACCTCCAGCAGTTATATGAAAACCATATAGCACATGTGGAACACTAACTCTACTGGAACGTCTTAGAGGTACAGGATTGTCAATCGGTTCAACAGGAGTTTCCTCCTCGGGTTGAGCGCTAGCGTTTGTGGTTCGTTCATCACTTAACTCTTGAAGCTCTTCAAGGTCAATTTGCCTCCTACTATCCTCTTGGCATATGATTTCTCTCTCTCTCTCTCTCTATCTCTCTCTCTCTCTCTCTCTCTCGTAAAATCCCTCTCCTCGTAACGAAGACAACATTGTCACTTGATCTATAGAAGAGATATCCAAAGGATTTCTGTGGGTAGCCAATGAAAATACGTCACTCACTACGAGATTCGAGCTTGTCATGAGTTTCACGTCTCATGAAAGCCTCGTAACCCCAAACATTGATATGATCCAACGAGGGAACCTTCCCTGTCCACATCTCGTGAGGTGTTTTGGCAACCTTCTTCGTAGGGAATAGATTAAGGATACGGGCAACAGTCTCTTAGACATACCCCCAGAATGAGATAGGTAACGAAGCTCGACTCATCATGGAATGAACCATGTCCAAAAAGGTTCGATTGCGCCCCTCAACCACACCATTCAACTGCGGTGTCCTAGGTGGTGTCAACTGTGAAACAATTCCATATTCCTTAAGATAGACTAAGAACTTGATACTAAGATACTCACCACCTCGATCGGATCAGAGCATCTTTATCTTCCTGCCCAATTGATTCTCCACTTCCTGCTTAAACTCTTTGAACTTTTAAAAGGTTTCTAACTTATGCTTGATTAAGTAGATATAGCCATATCTGTTGTAATCATCAGTAAAAGTCACATAGAAGCGGTTAGCATCTCTTGTGGCAGATCTGAAGGGTCCACACACATCAGTGTGTATGAGATCCAACAGACCTTCACCCCTCTCACAAGTACTAGTGAAGGGTGACTTGGTCATCTTTCCAAGCAAACAAAATTCGCAAGTGTCATCCAATTTCAAGTCGAATGACTCCAAGACTCCATCCTTTTGGAGTTGGGCTATTCGCTTCTTGTTGACATGTCCAAGACGACAATGCCACAAGCATGCCTTGTCCAAAACATTGGACGAATCAATATTCAACACATTATTTCCTAGGTTATCTGCAACCAACACAGTTTCATATATACTATTACAAGGTAATGCTTCAAAATAAAACGTACCATTATAATAAGCATTAAAACTACCAATTTCATTATTAAAAGAAAAGGTAAAACCTTGTTTATACAAAATATGAAAGGAAATAATATTTCTCGTCATATCCGACGAGTAACAACAATTATTCAATTCTAAATTTAACCCACTACTAAGCAATAAATAATAAACTCCAATCTTGGTGACAGGCGACATTTTTCCTATTTCGCATGATTAAGTTTATCTTCCCGTGCTCCACATCCCTACTTCTTTTTAGTCCCTACAAATCAGAAAAAATGTGAAATACATAGCCTGTATCAAGGACCCAAGAATTAGCAGGTGATGAGTTATTAGAAATGAAAGTGTAAATACCTACGAAGGTGGGCTTTATCTTCCCATCCTTAATGTCCTGCAAGTATTTGGGGCAGCTTCATTTTCATTTCCCTTTTCATGACAGTGGAAGCACTCCGTTTCCTTTGGATTGGTAGAGGGATTAATAGAACCAGATTTGGTCCCACTGGAAGAGGATCCATCAAGAGAATTTTTCTTGCGGCTCTTAGAAGGAGCCTTCCTCTTCTTTCCCTTCCCATGTCCAATTGCCAGAGCAGGGGCAGTAGTAGTAGGAGTAGGTAAAACTGACTTTCCTTTCAAGTTGCTTTCTGCAGTTCTTAGAAGGCCTTGAAGCTTGCTAAGAATGACCTCTTCCTTGTTCATATGATAGGTAATGCGGAACTGATCATAACAATAAGGTAACGAAGGTAGGATGATGTCAATGGCCAACTCTTCATCGAAGTTCACATTCAACTTCAACAAGCGGTCCACATATCTCTATATCTTTTGCAAGTAGGCCATGATGAACTCTTCAACCTTCATTTTAGTTGTGATCATGGAGGCAATGATCTCATACCTTTCCTGCCGAGCACTTTGATGGTACCTTTCCATCAAATCTTGGTGCATTTCGTAGGGCCAGAAGTCCTCATAGGACTTTTGAAGCTCAACAGTCATGGTAGCAGTCATAATGCACGGCACCTTTGTCGCATCCCTCTCATGAATCATGTATTCCTCGATTTGTTCGAGAGTAGCAGTTTGTTCATCAATCTCCTTCAGCTCTTTATCGAGGACATATTATTTGTCCTCGTAGCGAAGGGCCATACGAATGTTTCTAAGATAGTTCTCCCAACCAAATTCATGAGGGAGAATGAGCTAGAAGGGTTGGAGCCTAAGTATTGTTTGGGATAGACATCTGAAAAGAAAAAGAAAAAAGTTTAGCTTAGATGAGAATCCTTAATATTACACCAAAATGAAATATTAAGGCTAGGACCCAACACAATATTTTACAATTTGGAAGAGGGATGTTGTAATCCAATTGCAAAATATTTGAAGGTAGGTAAATGATGATTTACCAATTTTCACCATGAAAAACGAAATTGATTAGTAAGTTTTAATTGGATTGAAATTCCTAGATTCTTTTGAGATTCATTGAATTTTTCAATGGCATGTTTAAATCTTGATTGTGCCCTTTTAAGTTTGTGACTGGGATGTCTAGGATCACAAATAAGGTGTGAATAACCATGCAAATGTACTTGGTACTCTCAATGTTAAACATCACCTAATCAATGTGCCGGTTAACCACACATGCTCCATTGATCTATGATTAACATCAAGCTACCCTTTTCTACCCTTGTTAGTCCCATATTAGTGTGCCAGTTAACCACACACGCTCCACTAATGACTTAACAAGGTGTAAAGTGCAATCTCATGGAATAGCACCATTTTCACATTTTTCCTAAAGTAACTAAGATTGAGAATTTAATAAAAGTTTAGTTACTTTGTAATTATCATTCTACTTTTAACGCGACTTAATGTCCTATACTACCCGTTCGGTTAACAACCCTCCACCAGTTAAGGAAGCGGTGGGTGAGAGTGGACACCCATTAAACCACCATTTTATAGAGAATAACCTTATACCCCCCCTTATAGACCGACTTCATGAATGAGGCCTACTAACGGTAAGACTGACTTGTCTTATATATATATATATATATATATATATATATATATATATATATATATATATATATATATATATATAAATTATAATATTATAATAGTATAAGGGTTGAATTTTAAACTTTTAAAATTCTAAGGATTGGAATTAAATGTTTCATTAGTGAGACTTTACAAATTCTGAAACTTGAGGGCAAGTTTTGTAACTCTTCAAAACTTTTGGTTTCCATAACTTATGAAAACTTATGAGTTCTAATGTTTATGAATGATACTCTTCATATAACTTGAGGACAAGTTACAAAAATCACTTCAAGAACAACTTAGACCAATTTTAACTAACAACATTATCATATAATATACCATTGATCTAATCTAACTCATATAGCAAGACAATTCATATCAAATAATACAAATAATTATCTTATTGTCTTAAAATTTGACAATTGTCCTTTAACTGGATGAGGATCATCATTACCAAATCAGAAAATACAAGTTTTATGATTACAAAACAGTTTGTGGTAATGATCATAATCCAATTCTGGCCAAAAACTCGAAATTCTGCAAACAGAAGCCTCTACTCGACGAGTGCATGAACTGGACTCGTCGAGTTGCCCTTTTAGTGAATGAAATCGTCAAGTCAGTTCATGGACTCGGCGAGTTCACCAGTCGGAGGCCAGAAAATCTTTTTTTTTCAGCTTTGAAAAATAACCAAGCATAAAATATAATAGAAAACAATCCTAGACTCTGATACCATTGTTGGGTTTTAAGCACAATAACACTCTTATGGTGCACATGCAATGCTTTGGATCTATGTTTTCTCTAATTATACATGCAATTTCAATTTTCCAAAGCATATATCCTAACTAGTATACAATAGAGGATATACAACATAAAAACCAAGTTAGATGAATACCTCTTGATGTAGTTTGTAGTTCTTAGCATTAGAAAGCTTTAGCACCTCAAGTGTGATGCCTCTAATGTATCACAAACACCAAATGCAAGAGGAGGCTTGACATAATAGGCTAGTTAGCTCAAAATCTGTCACACCCCAAAACCGGAACGGCGGAAATGTTCTGGGTGGATGACGTCATGTGAAGTATCACAACACATGCATTATAGTAATCAAAGTACAACAAAACATTGCATTAATAGTAATAATTTTACATTGTTTACATTACAACGTATCAAAGTATACAAGAAAATATAAGTAAGTACGACATGGCACTAAGCTATCTTCATCAACTGCTCCGGGGATGTACCTGTCTAATGCTAACCTGAGAATACAAGTTATTTGAAAAGCGAGTATCAACATTTTTACAAATGCTGGTGAGTTCATAAGCATTTAGTGATGTTTTTATTCAAATAACTTTAATAAAAGTAGTAGTTTAAGTGTTTACTGTGTATTAGAGTTCTTTCCAGAAAATCCTATATTTTCTTTAATAAAGCAGCCTTCTACCAAGACTGGTCAGTGTTATGTGGTAAAAAGTCAGTTTCCCTAAATTGCTATCATTATCAAAATACTGAATTTGATTATTAAAGAACGCAAGAGACAACAGGGAAATAACATATGCCTCAGCAGTGAGGACTGCTGATTAAGGAAAAGGAATCATAGACTCCACGAGAGTATCGAACAAACGACACGCCTGGTTCAGTCTAACAAATAGAGACTCATACCCCAGAAGGTACCAAATGAAAGGTATAGTTGGTAAGGTCAAAAACAGTGAAAGACAGACCCCAGACAGTATCAAATGAAAGATACGTCTTGTAAGGTCAAAACAGAGAAAACAGACCCCAGACAGTATCAAATGAAAGATACGCCTTGTAAGGTCAAAACAGTGTGACTCTGAAAATGAATTACCAGCATACAGTGTAAATTGCCGGTGAAATACCGTTACCTTAAGGCCAAAGAATTATAAGGTAACCCGGGATACTCATAACCGTACTGAATAGAGTACCAGATGCCCTACAAGCATCTAAAATATGACATTTGTCACCCGTTGGCTTGGTAGGCCAGGACTGTAGCTAGCAGTCTGGGTGCGGGGTTGTTAATCCCATATAGATCTATACACACAATGTCCGCTCTCCCTACATGAGATTCTGGCTACCAACTAGACGACGGAGAAGGCCGTGTCCTGAAGATGCATCCCAAATAGTGGGTAGAGACTTCCAATAGTGGGTTTCTGATGTAAGTTCTGAACTAGAGGTAGAGACTCATAACTGAATTGACTGAAGTAAACCCATATGTCTATGCTTGTGTACATAATATATAACTAATAAATCAAACGACCTTCGGATGGAGATCCGATCCCACCAGACCACATCTCAACGAAGAAAAGGAAATTGGGCGGACAAGCCTTCCTAAGTCCTTCGATCATTATTTATATGCATCTATACAAGCACAGACATACATCTAACTACGCTTGAGTGTGTATCAAGTGGAATCATATCGTGAAGTATAAGTGTACAGTGGGGAATAACCGACTTGTGAAGTATAAGAGTACAGTGACATATCCGAGTCGTAAAGTATAAGAGTACAGTGGAATATCCGAGTCGTGAAGTATAAGTGTACAGAGTGGGATAATCGAATCGTGAAGTATAAGTGTGCCAAGTATAAGTGTATCACGAAGTGGAAACGATGATAAGTGAAGCAAGAGCGTCTATCAAGTATAAGCGACTACAAGTATAAGCGAAATAGAGACAACAACATGTATAAATGCATCACGAAGTGAAAGCGTTATCGAGTAGGAGTTTAAAATACATGAAAGCGAAGCAGTAGCAACTAACAAGTAAGAATATACGTCGTAAAAGAAAACTTTGAGGAAAAGCCTTTATACTCGGGGAAAAATCATAATTTGTATTCTTTTGTAAAATATGTTTGAAAACCTTTGGAAATCTTTCATAAACCAGTTTAAAATGAATTTAGATAAAACAATGTAAGTAAAAGTTTTGAAACAAATGAAAACCTTTTAGAAAACCATTATAGTGTCCTACTCGGTTAAACAGTGTACAGTGGTAAAATCTTGTGCATGCGGGTTATCAATCACATGTGATTGATATGATAACTGGCATGTTTAACTTGTATTCCCCCCTATAAAACATGTGAAAACATTTAAAAGGTTCATTCAGGGGTATGAACTCACCTGGTGTAAGTAGGTCCGACGAAGGTGTCGTTTGGGCGTTCGGTGTCACGTAAGAACTCGAACACACACAATGACCTATTTAACATATGTTCACATACAATTAGTATATTTAATACTAATTAAACAAATATACGCACTCAAAGGAGCGGATAACACTTTAGATAAGTGTTTGGGTGTCCCGGGTAGCGTCTAAAGGTGTGTATGGCTTAGGAATGGAGTTTACTCTCCAAGAGTAAACCCTTAATACCATGTTTACGGCCCAGGGACTACTCACCATGAGTTTACGGCCGTAAACTCATGGTGAAGGGTTATAGTGTGTTTAAGGCTTCTAGCTTGTTCATGGGATTAGTCTAAGTACAATTCCAAAAAGGCATGAGTGAGTTTAAGGCTTCTAAGGGCTTCATATAGGAGTTTACGGCCTAGGGACAAATCCTAAGGGAGTTTACGACCGTAAACTCTCATATCATGGATTTAATGAAGTTTTAAGCCCTTAAATCATTCCTAGCATTTTATAAAAATAGTCTAAGGCCATTTGGGGGTAAAGACCAACATTTGGGCATGTTTTGGGGAGTTTACGGCCTTGGTACATACCTGGGCCGTAAACTCCTTTTGTCCCTCCATTTTGATGTGTTTAATTGATCCAAACCCCAATTACTAAGTCCCTAAATTATGTATGAAGCCTAAAGGTGTTTTAGGAGTGTGTTAGGGGCACTTTTGCAAGTTTATGAGGTGTTTACGGCCTTGGCATATGCCTGGGCCGTAAACTCCATTTTACACCCTAAATCCTCATGTTTAAATGATCTAAACCCAAGAGGATAAGCCCCTAATTTATGAATTAAGTCCAAGGGTGGTTTGGGAGTGTTTTTGGGGCTTTTTGACATGTTTAAGAGGTGTTTACGGCCTTGGCATATGCCTGGGCCGTAAACTCTCTTTTGCCCCCCTAAAATCATGTGATTTAATGTTTAAACACTCCTAGGCTAATCCCTTAATTTATTTCCAAGCCTTTAGGGACATATTGGGGTCAATTTGGCCTCATTTTAGGTGTTTACGGCCTAAGGAGGAGCTTAGGCCGTGAACTCCTTTTCAACAGCTTAAATGGTCCAATTCTAAGCTACAAACACGATTCATAATGTTTAGAGTAAGCTAGGGTAAGTGGACTCATGATTTGGAAGCGTTTGGTTGCGGATTTGGGGCGAAAACGGGTCTAGTGAGAGAGTATAGAGAGAGAGGGTGGAAAAGCTCCAAATGGAGTTTACTCCCCTTTATATATGGGTGAGAGTTGGAGCTCAGTGGAATTCTACCCAATACTGCCGTTATATGGGGCTTTTGGTCGCGCCCGATTTAGTGGTCGTAATAATAAAAACTAACTTTTCCAATTAAATGGAAATATGTGTTATGTGTTTTTATTTCCTTTTACCACGACTTAACGGCATATTAAACATATTAACTGAAATGTTTATTTAATTGACGACCTCTAATTAACGGAACTTTTATAAACTGGAATATTCCGTTAACGGTAACGGGGAAATGTAATGGGACAACTTGGGTTGTCACATCATCCCCCCGTTAGAGGGAATTTCGTCCCGAAATTCAGGTCTAGGCAAGGAAGTAGGTATGAATGGCCAAGTAGAGGTATGAGAGTACTTCCTATACGGTTTTCCTCGCATTCCCAAGTGATCTCTCGTCTGTGTTTGTCATTCCAACAGACCCTCACATGCGGGATGCAGATTCCGTCTAGTGTAGCTAGTGGGTTCCAACTAGTGTATCTACAAGGTTAGGGTTCTCAATGGATTCTATCAAGATGAGTGGGGTACGAAGAGTGATGTCGGGAAATTGCATATCTAGTCTAAGAAGTGGATCGATCAGGTGTGAGTCTTGTGGTATATCCGAAAGTAGTAACGGCCTGAAAAGGGTTGGACCAAGTCTCCATGGGAATCCTCATATGGTCCTAAGCTCTCGGAATGGTAGAGCTTTTCAGTACTCATAACATAGTGTACTTCTATGGCAAGATCATCACTGGCGTGATCGCCATTCTGAAGATCCTAACGTTCTCTCCCGTACTGGTAGTGTAGTCCTTCAGGTTGGTTCTTAGAAAGCTCGGGTGGTCTTTGGTTTCACGTTTCTTGTCAACTGGCTGATAGAGACTTTCTAGATCGTCGAGTGGGTTGCGCGACTATGGTTATCGGTTTGCTGTAGAGTGTCTATCTCAAGCTTGTGCAAAATGGACCTGCACTAACTAATCTTGAGATACGGAAACCCTGAGAGTCGGGGAGATAGGGTTTCACCAGACGAGTGTTGGACTATCTCAGGAGGTGGTTCTACTATTTCTGGGTGAGATAGTATTTGTGGAACACCTAATAGTCCAATGAATCTTTAAGACTTTGGTTTATTCTAGCGTGGAAAGTGCATGCTCCTGCATAACCCTTCGACTAACACCAGGACTGGTGTCAAGTCTATAACCTCTTCGGAATCTGGGTCATGAGGCTTAACGCAACTACTTTCACTCTTTGATCAAGTATTCTTGGCTGCAAAGGCTATCCTGTGGTTCTCGGTATCCTAGTGTTCACTTCGGAGAATGTATTTTTATTGTCTACAGGGCGACGGCAATTTCCTCCATGCAAGAGGGTGGAGGATGATAGGTACTACCTGTCTATAACAGGGTGGGCAATGTGCCTGAGTAGTGCGAGCATATACTGCAACTACTCTTCCGAAGGTTCTGAGTTTCCTCGGTCTAGGTCAATTCTAGTGAGTATAGGGTCTCATCACTCGGGACTTTACTAGCTTAACCCGTAGTGATTCTCTTGACTCCGGCTCCTATGTTATGGAATAGGGTGAAAGTGTTTTGCGAAGAGGTTCGTGGTAGAGCTCATGCTTGGCTTAACCACCAGTACTTGGTGTATGCAAGCAGTATACAATTGAGGTCGGCAGGATGTTCAGCTGTGCGACTCCACCCCAAACCCACAACCCAACGAGGAACAGGGAATAGGGAGGAAGCACACACCTTAAATCTTTTTGATCTCGATTGTATACCACTTTTACGCATATACCTGGTTATGGCGGTCATTCCTTATGAGTTCTAATCTCTATGTTTACGAACCCGACGGGCGAGGTGCGAAGGGTCTTTCCGGGGATTCTACGGAGTATGCTTCGGTTGGTTGTCGTCTTCTGGAGTTTCTACAGTGTTGTTCACTTCGGTGTTCATCTGACTACGAGGGGTCGGCCGACGGCGCGTGGTACCCTCTCTTGGGTACTTCGGAAGGTTTGAGATAAGAGGGACGATTGGCGGATTGCATTAGGTTTGATTATTTGTGTTAGGTTTAGGTTCGGAAGAACCTTTATTTGCCAACATGGCTACGGAGAAAGTTCTTTTTACACAGCACTAAGGATGTACACATGGTTGCACGAAGTCAAACCATGATCAATAGAGTCATCGAAGTTGGCATACCTCGACATGATATAAAGTGAAGATCGATAGAGTCATGTGCCGAACAGGCACACAAGTTCTAGGCGTCTCAGGTTTCGTCCTATGTATCACTACCGCGGATACTTGGACCGATAGAGTCGACGCGGAACTATAGAGAGTCCTAAGTGTTTCCGAGTAGAGTATCTTTTCATGAATGAATTCTCACGAGGCATTTCTACAATCGCCTCACATATACTAGTCATGTATATTTAAGGTGGGGAGGACTGTTGACTGAGCGACCCCGCCCTAAATCCACAACCAAACGAGGAACAGGAAATGAGGCGGCATTCGCTCACTCTAGGTCTGTCCATATTAAATATACATGGCCGTAACGTATATGTTTAGCCATTATAGTTTTACCTGATGAATTTTTAAATTTTATAACAGTGCTGCGACTTTCACCTTACTGGGAAGAATTTACATTTTGAATTAATCTTTTAATGTATTTAGTTTAGTTATCTGAGATCGAGAGACGTACCAAAATCTACCGAGTTCCTTGATGCTTCTCTCTAAGCAGTAGAGTTAGACTCCTCCTGTGTCTTTGTCTTTCCCTTCGGTTGGGCAGTCCTTCTTGAAGTGTCCCATTTCACCACATAGGTGGCAAACTGTACGGGTCGCCATATTGGTGGTTGATGTAATGAACTTAACCGAGGTTCTACAGACGTGAGTAGTATGCCCCAACATGTGGCACCTAGCACAATAGAGCTCCCGGCAGACACCATGATGATGGTAGCTGCACTTGCTGCAGTGGGGAAGGTCTCCTAAGTATGGTCTCATAGGTGTAGAGACGGAAGGGTTGGCAAGGAATTTAACCGTCTCAGCTCGTTGCCCTTCGGAAGGTCCTTGAGCCGAGGTACTTCCCTCCTCAATCTTGAGTTTTCTCTTTAGTGGGTTCGGTGAAGGTTCTTGTGTGATTGGGTATGAAAGTGTTGGTTGCTGCTGTCCATTGCCAGGATTGGAAATCTCGACAGGGCCCTTGCTAACATTGGCGGTGTTAGCATTCAGTTGAGCCATGACAGCTGCTACGGCTGCTGAGACTGCAGCTTGGAACGTAGCTTCATCGAATAAGAGTGTAGGTTTCTTGCTTGTGAACTGGTTGCGTTTCTTTGGTGGCATGGTTTTCCTACACGGAAAGAAATACAAGGTAATGAGAGACGATGGTTAACCCCGGACATTTCTGTCCTGAACGTATTAGGCATAAATTTTTCCCGTGCCTTGGGTACTGGTCGTCTGAGTGTCGACCTACATCCCTATGATGTAGTTCTGGTAATCGAAGTGGGTGTATGAGTATTGGAAAAGTCCATAAGATGCGAGTTGTTCCTACTAAGTTACCTTTATACTGGAAAAGGTTTCACTCTCCGGCCTGGAGAGATTTGAGAACAGTTCGGAACGAAACTGCAGAAAGAGGGGCTCACAAGGGCAAATGACTATATTCTCTCAATAGAGATGCGGGGATCCGCCCTAATCGTGTATCTGGAAGGATATCAAAACTAACATAAAGCTTGCACCTTTATGCTCAAGGATATCAAAACTAACTCAGATCTGAAAGGACAAGCCCTTAAACAACCCTACTCATCCATAGACCCAAAAAGGAGACCAAAATCATAATAAACTAGCCATGAAGAGATCTAATCATAAAGAAGCCAAGATGCAAACTTGATACCTCAAAAATCTTCCCCATAAGATAATGATTCTTGATCCAAAGTCTCTCCGCCAAGATAAACAACTTCAAGCTTCTCTTCTTTCCTTCCCAAGGAAAAAATGTGCACCAAAGCCTTCCAATAGCTCAAGAACACCGCCAAGAGGCTACAAGGTTGATTTAAGGTTTTTAGGGTGTGGGGGATAGCTTATAAATGAACCAAAGGGACTAACATAAAGCTTATATAAGGTACACCAAGAAATATTAGGGTTTCTTACTCACCCCCGTACCCCAAGCGTATGAGGTCTCGCACCCTGATCCCATCTCCACAGTACGCTAAGCGTACGCTCCATTACACATGACGTAATCCCCTCGCATCAGTACGGCCCCGCGTACTCCCTTGATATGCCCCCACATACTAGGGTTTTCCATAAAATCCTAATTCATTCTGAAGGCCATAACTTCTTTGATACAACTCCAAATCCGTCCATCCTTATATCCATGAAAAGGTATTAATAAGCTCTACTCTATTATCAACTCGTACTTGACTTAGAGTTCCCCAAACACAAAATCCAATTTCCATAAAAGCCTGTTGCCAATTAACCAAAATACCACTTGGCACCAAAACCAATTATGAATGCCCGAACCATCTACATTTCATCACCCACGCCCAAATGGGTAACAATTCGAAACAAGGCGTTACATAATAAGCTCAGATATAAAAAGAATAATTCCTTCAAATGTCTTAACTCAACAACCAACCCAAAAGGGACCAAAAACATAACATATCAAGCCATAAAGAGATCTAAACATCTACAAGCCAATGTATGAACTTGATACCTCAAAATTTTTGCAAATATGGTGATGCTTTTGGATCTATAGGTTCCTCACCAAGCAAATCACCTTCAATCTTCTTTACTTCCTTCACAAAGGGCAAAATAACCACCAAAATCTTCTTAGGAGCTCAAAAACACCACAAAGAAGGCTTAAGGGTCGATTTAGGGTTTTAGGAGGTTTGGGGGCTGGTAAAGAGGCTAGCCATAGGACTTAAGGTCCTTAAATAGGGCACAACACACTTAAAATTAGGGTTCCTTGCACTCCTCGTACGGCCAACGTACTCCTCGTACGCCCAGCGTACGAGCCTCGACCTCGCAGACATTCCTTCTTGGTACGCTAAGCGTACAACAGTGTACGCCTTGCGTACTGCATTTTGCACTAGTACACCTCACGTACTCCCTATGTACGCCCTGCGTACTAGGGTTACCCTTAAACCCTAAACTACTTCGAAGGCCACAACTTCTTCATTATAAATCCGATTTCGATGATCCTTATATCCACGAAAAGGTAACGAGAAGCTCTACGCTTTTATAAACTCATACGCGCCTTAAGATTTCCCGAAAAAAAATCCAATTTTCATAAAATTCTGAGCTGACACTTTACCAGAATACCCCTTGGCTCCAAAACACAAACCGAACACCCAGATCATCTAGATTATGTAAC
Source organism: Lactuca serriola (assembly GCF_051521515.1). Classification (NCBI taxonomy): domain Eukaryota; kingdom Viridiplantae; phylum Streptophyta; class Magnoliopsida; order Asterales; family Asteraceae; genus Lactuca; species Lactuca serriola. Next base: position 161,103,206 of record NC_136409.1, read on the forward strand.
CCACACCCAAATGGGAAACGATTCAGGACACGACGTTACACATAAATAAAGATCACTCTGTTGGGAGTAAAAGTTGGTTGATTTGGATCCGCTTCCACTTTTAAAGTTGGAGAAGTTTTAAAAGCATGAGTATGCAAGGTACTATTGACTAGGGGTGTGCAAAAAGCTGCAAAACCAAAAAACTGAGCTGATCTGGCCAATCCGAAACCGGAAAAACCAAAACCGAAATAAACCGAAACCGAAAAAACCAAGTATCTACGGGTCGGTTTCGGTTTTAACATTTAGATATCCGCGGATACCCGAACCGAATCGTTATATATATATATATATATATATATATATATATATATATATATATATATATATATATATATATATATATATATATATATATATATATATATATAAAGCGAATAGAAAAACAAAGAAGTTTAGCTTATTTATTTCAATTCGTGCGACGTATTTTTTTAGATTCTAATACCAAAAAACTTAGTGCCATATATGTTCTTATTTTCTTTGTATGAGAAGGTGATTGTAACCCAAAGTATTTTATAGAGTTTGTGAAGTATCTGTTCTAAACTATAAATGATCCACTCAAAGTTCAACATCATCAAACCGCAAGTCATATTTAATTTACTCGTTGGTTGAACGATTATTTTTGAATATATAATTGGTTTATATTTAGTTTATAGTTTTACTAAATGTTTACATTTAGCGGTTATCTGTGAACCAAACCATGTTTATCCGTGTTTATACGGTCCAGTCCGGTTCGGTTTTTTAAGGAATTCGGTTCAGTTTCGGTTAGTGCATGTGAAGTTAGGGGTGGCAAAAGTCAACACGACACGACAAAAATACCCGACACGAAACGAAATTAAGACGAAATTGAAATTCGAATTCGTGTTCGTGTCGTGTTCGTGTTGTGTATAAAAAACACGACGTCGTGTCGTGTCGTGTTCGGGTTCAGAATTTAACACGATAATAACACGAAATTAAACCGATATCAACACGAAACTAAACCGACAATAACATGGTACTAATATGCTATTAAAACGATAAGAACATGATATTAAGTAATGATTAATAACTATTATATATAATCTATTAAATATATAAAAAGTATAAATGTAGAAAGTTATCTTAAGTTTGTCTACTTTGAAATCTCAATCGACACCTAAGAGAACTAAACAACACATTCCGATGACTCTATTGATCATTCCCCAGCCATCAATGAGTCCAATCGACTTCTTAAGAAACTTTTAATAGAATCGATGGCATGCATTGATACTCTGATATGCGCCTATATGATAAATCAAAAATACCTGCTCACCCTTCATCCCAATCAAAATCTACTCTAATTTGAATCGTTATTTTTGAACCGCCAATCCACCCTTCTTGATCGACACATGTGAAGACGTGAAACTCAGGTTGTTTCGTGATTGTTGAACCGTCAATTTCTTCCAATTTCTATTATCAGTAAATCGACATTGCTGAATTGCCAATTGCTTATGTATTTTTCTGTAGTCCTCACTTCTCAAAACTCTATTCTTAGTTTGTAGCTCTTAGGAATCGTCAATCAATTCTTCAGTATTGTAGCTGGGTATGTTGTTAAATCGATTTTGGTTTCTAGTATCTTTTGCACCATAAGTTCATCATTCTATTTGTATTCTCATTTTTTTTTGTCTGATAGGAATCACTAATTTGTATGCTCTTTGATTCTAATTTTTTTTGTTTGCTCTTAGTTTCTAATATCTTTTGCATATAAAGTTCATTACTCTATCTATATATGTAGAGACATAAAATAACTTAGAAAATTGCCTACCTTTGTTTGGAAACAATAAAACATTACAATGATTGATTTATTTTATATAACACTTTTGAATTGGAAATAATAAGCATTGGTTTCGAAACAGTAAGCATTAAAATGATTTGATTTATAAAACACTTCCCTGACTTGGAAACAATAAGCATTCAATTAATTGATTTATCTTCGGTGTAATTCTATTTTTAAGTATATTTTCTACTTTTATACAATAATGGCCATGAAGTTGTACTTAAAATAATTTGAGGTTTAAAAAATATATCTAAGTTCATGATTCAATAGTGATTGTGGTTTCTTGTTGAACTCTTTCTATTTAATAACTGTTTTTAATATGTTTATTGTTTTGTAGGTGAACAAGGAAAGCTTGAAACGATGGAGTAATAAGTTTGAAGATACCATTTAAAATGTTGTTTAATATTATTTTTTTTCGTGTTATTTGTGTTTGTAGTGTTTGAATTAAATTTTTTTTCAAGAACTTACGAATTATAATATGAAAATGGTTATTTTTTTTATTTTTAATTTTGTCGTGTTGTCTTTTTTTCGTGTTTGTCTTGTTTTTTCTCGTGTCGTGTTCGTGTTAACGGAAAAAAAACACGATATCGAGTCATGTCGTTTTCGGGTTGACAAAAAACATTTTGTGTCGTGTCGTATTAGGCAAAAACACGGAACGACTGCCCGATTTGCCACCCCTATATGAAGTACCCGCCCCGCATTTATGGTTCACAATTTTATTACTATCCGAGCCGAACCGCCCCGTGAACACCTCTACTATTGACGGATCTTCCCATAAACAAGCCACACTTTTTGCAATACAGTTTTTCCTCGCCACTAGATATTTCACACAAATCATAATGCTCTCAATCACCCTTAGCCCGACTAGTGTAACGCCTGTAAATCCGGGCTAGTCAATTTAGAGATAATAGGGGTTGAAAATTAGTTTTCGACAAAAGATTATTTCGAATAAATAATTTTAACCAATTTTTATATGTTATAAGGTTTCCGTACATATAAAGAATGCCGAAATCCAAGTTATAACGAAAAAGTTATGACCCGTCAAAGTTTCGTGACGGAACCGACACGGCACCGGGAAGCGTAAATAGTGGATTTACGATAGAGCGAGTCTTAACCTTAGCAATCTAAACAAAAGTCGTAGAGTTAAACCGAGAGCGTCTATAAAAAGAACGCCCAAATCTGACTTCGTATGAGGAAGTTATGATTTTTCGAAGTTTCAGCTTAGCAGTGTACAGTCCGAAATTCGAATATTAGATCGAACGGTTTTTAGCCAACACAACCTAAACGAGAATTGAAGACCTTGTTATTTTTAGCGTAACGATAAAAATACAGACGAAAACGGACGTCGGATGAAGAAGTTATGAATTTTTAACGGACCAATCTTGTCCCGACCTATTAATAATATAAAATTTAAAATAAAATCAAAATTAGCCGACGGAGTGTAAACAAAAGTTGTAGAGTACATTCCCGCCTTCACGTGGATATAAAGAACGTCAAAAACGGAGATCGTATGCGAAAGATACGAATTTTTAAAGTTTGTAGTCAAAATTGCGAAATCTGATAAGAACTTGATGACGAGGCAGCATCTGAGCCGTCTGATGAAGGCCAACCTCGCATCCGATGAACGCCACGTCGCATCCGAGCCGTCTGATGAAGGCCAACCTAGCTCCAGAATTCGGTCACTTGCTTCCAAGGGAACCCTAGAGCCGAATTTAGCATCCTCCCACCTCTCTCATATAGTTTCCTTCTTGCTTGTGGTGTTTGTGAACCATTAGAGGAGTTACAATTATGACTCTAAGCTCAAGATTAAGAAGATTACGTACAAGGATTCAAGCTACTTGAAAGAGGTAAAGCATTTAGATCTGTTTTCTAAATGTTAATTTCGAATTATATCTGATAGATCTAGGGTTGCAAGTCTTAGATTCAAAGCATGTACAATAGAGAAACCTAGATCCAAGCATTAGTGTTTGTATGAGCACATAGGATTGTTCTTATGCATAAAAACCATCAGTGGTATCAGAGCCATGATTGGTTTCAATTGTATGTGATGCTTTAACTGTTTGCTTGCTGAAAATCGAGTTTTATTGCCTCTGCCCGACTCAACTCGACGAGTCAGTATCTGGACTCGGTGAGTTGGCCCTACTCGGCGAGTCCAGGTCTGACTCGGCGAGTTTGTGCGTCAGGCAAAGGATAATTCGAGATTTTGTTGCTGTTTTGTCATGGGTTTGATACCTAAATCGTTTTTTGAAGTTAAAATCTGAATTTTACTTTAATTAAATGATTATCCCTGCCAAAACAATAAATAATTTCAAATCTTTTGAATATTAGTTGTGTATATGATAAATATGAATTATTTAAAATTATTTGGTAATTATCTTATGACTAAAATTGGATTAGATCAAATATAGATAATTATGAAATTAATTGTTTAGTTTAAATTATTTGTTGTTTGATCCCTTTTGTTTTGAAAAGTTCAAAACTTGCCCTCAAGTTTTGAAATTTGAATTTTGTGATTAAAAGTTTAATTTTGAATAATTTAAATTTCAAACCCTTAGAGTTTTACAAGTTTAAAATTCAACCCGATATATATATATATATATATATATATATATATATATATATATATATATATATATATATATATATGTATGTATAACTTAAATGCTAGTCTTACCGTTACTAGGTCTCATTCACGAAGCCAGTCTATAAGGTGGGTATAAGGTTGTTGCCTATAAAATGGCGCTTAATGGGTGTACACTCACACTCACCGCTTGCTTGACTGGTGGAGGGTCGTTAGACGAACGGGTAGGATAGGGCAATCCTCTCCTCATTAAAAGTATAATGTAAAATACAAAGTAACTACATGTTTTACAAATTCCCAATCTTAGTTACTTTAGGGTAAAATGTGAAAATGATGCTAATCCATGGAATTACACTTCGTACCCTTTTCAAACGTTGGTGGAGCGCGTGTGGTTAACTGGCACACTAATTTGGGGATGACATTGGTAGCGAAGGGTGACTCAATGTTTGTCATAGATCAATGGAGCGTGCGTGGTTTACCGGCACATTGATTAGGTGATAGAGACATTGAGTGCACCATGTTGATTCGCATGGTTATTCACAACTTGTTTGCGATCCTCGGTATCCCAGTCGCAAAATTGAAGTGCATATCGAGATTTAAACATGCCATTGAAAAGTTCAATGAATCTCAAAGATCTAGGAGTTTTCATACATTTAAAACCTAAATCTCTTTTTTTCGTTTTTCATGGTGAGAATTAGTGAATCGTCATTCACTTACCTTCAAATTATTTACTTTTAGAGTACAGCATCCCTTTCTAAGTTGTAAATAATGTTGTTGGGTCCTAGCCCTAATTTCTCGTTTGGGTGTTTAATTAGGGACTCATTTCTAATCAAACTTTGTTCCTTTCTTTTTCAGATGTCTACAAACAACAACACCAATGCTTCTAGGTCATTCTCGTTGATGAACCTATGTCAAAAGGTGACATTTAATGGTTCAAACTTTAACGAGTGGATGAGGTACATTCGCATGATCACACGCTACGAGGACAAAGAATATGTCCTCGATGAGAAGCTTGAAAAGATCATCCCAGATGTTGCTACTCCTGAAGAGTTGGCCGCCTTTGAGGCCCATGAGCATGATGCTACAAAAGTTCATTGCATCATGTTGGCCACCATGAACCTCAAACTCCAAAAGTCCTATGAGGACATGTATCCGTATGAAATGCATCAGGATTTGCTGGACAGGTATCACCAGAGCGCGAGGCAAGAGCGCTATGAGATCATTACTAACATGATCACTGCTAAGATGGGGAGTGGAGAATCCCTAACCTCTCATTTGCAGAAAATGCAGAGGTATGTTGATCTTCTTCTCAAGCTTAATGTTAAGTTTGATGAGGATTTGGCTATCGACATAATCCTCCACTCCTTGCCCTCCTGCTACAACCAGCTTAGGATGACCTACCACATAAACAAGGATGAGGTCTCCTTGAGCAAGCTCCAAAGACTTTTGAGGACTGCTGAGTATGGGTTTTCAAAAATATATGTATCTGAAATTCCGATCCAAAATTCCGAAATTCCGAATCCGAATTATCCGAAAAATCGGATATCCGAAATTTCGGATATCCAATTTTTCGGAATCGGAATTGGATAGTGCTTTTCAGATTTTTCGGATAATTCGGATATCCGATATCCAAAAATTTTGATTTTATTTTATACATTATTTGTTATTTTAGTAACATATGTCTTATGATATGAATTTTAGTAACTAAAACATGTTGATAATACCCTTAATTAAATACCTATATTACTTCATATGCTTTTCTAATTTAAAAATATGTATTTTTAACTTAAAAACTTCATATGTTTTCCAAATTTTAACAAAATTTCAAATTTTTGGATATCCGATTTGGTATCCCATTCCGTATCCGAAATTTCGAATATGGAATCGGATACCAAAAATCAACTATCCGAAATTTCGGATATCTGAATTTTTGGATATCCGGTTATGAACACCCCTACTGTTGAGAGCAACCTCAAAGACAAATTTGTTGCATCTTCCCTTATTGTGGCCGCTCTTGTGATGGCAATAGGTCAAGGAAATGGTAAAAAGAGGAAGACTCCATGTAAGAGTTACCAAAAGGGGAAACCCCGTGATGGTTCATCCTCAAGTGGGACCAAAGCAGGCCCCGCTAAACCCCCTTCTGATCCCAAGGAAGCAGAGTGCTTCTACTGCCACCAAAAGGGCCACTGGAAACGAAGTTGCCCTCAGTATCTGCAAGACATAAGGGATAGGAAGATTAAGCCCACCTTCGCAGGTATGTATTCTATTAAATCTAATAACCCATCATTTTCTACTTCATGGGTTCTTGATACAGGGTGTGGTTACCACATTTGTTCTGATATGAAGGGCCTAAAAAGAAGCGGGGAAGTGGAACATGGAAAGATGAACCTGATTATGGGAAACAGAAGATCGTCGCCTGTGACCAAAGTCAATGTTTATTCTTTAGTGTTGAGTAATGGGTTAGGGATAGATTTAAATAATTGTTGTTATTCGCCAGATATGGCAAGAAACATTATTTCATTTCATGGATTGTTTAGACAAGGTTTTAGATATTCTTTTGATAATAGCAATGGTTCTATTAATGTTTATTTGAATGGTGTCTTTTACTTAAATGCATTACCTTGTAATGGGATTTATTAATCTGTGATGGTTGTTAATAATTTAGGAAATGATGTTTTGAATATTGATACGTCTACTAGTCTAGACAAGGCATGCTTGTGGCATTGTCGCCTTGCCCATGTCAGCAAGAAACGCATAGCCCAACTCCAAAAGGATGGAGTGTTGGAGTCATTCGACCTTAGGGACAATGACACGTGTGAATCTTGTTTACTTGGGAAGATGACCAAGTCACCCTTTACTGGCACTTGTGAAAGGGGCGAGGGTATATTGGATCTCATACACACCGATGTGTGTGGGCCCTTTAGATCCACCACAAGGGATGCTTGCCGCTTCTACGTGACTTTTACAGATGATTATAGTAGATATGGATATATCTACTTAATCAAGCAAAAGTCAGAAACCTTTGAAAAGTTCAAAGAGTTTAAGAATGAGTCGGACTTCGTTACCAATAGCTTTCTGGGGGTATGGCTTAGAGACTGTCGCCCATATCCTTAACTTAGTTCCCACCAAGAAGGTTTCCAAGACTCCTCACGAGATGTGGACAGGGAAAGCTCCCTCGTTGGCACATATTAAGGTTTGGAGTTGCGAGGCTTTCGTAAGACGAGAGACTCACGACAAGCTCGAACCTCATAGTGAGAAGTGTTATTTCATTGGCTACCCACATAAATCTTTTGGCTATATTTTCTATAGACCGAGTGACAATGTTATCTTTGTTGCTAGAAGAGGAGTTTTCCGAGAAAGGGAATTGATAAGCCAAGAGGACAGTGGGAGGCAAATTGATCTTGAAGAGATTCAAGAGCAAAGCAATGAAGGAACCTCTGACACTAGCAATCAACCTGAGGAGGAAACTCATGTTGAACCTGTTGACGAGTCCTTACCTCTTCGACGTTCGACTAGGGCTTAGTGATAGTACACTAGTAAATTTGGACGAACCTAGCAGCTACAAGGAGGCCATGGCAGGCCCGGAGTCTGCTAAATGGAAGGAGGCGATGGACAACGAGATTCAGTCCATGTACGACAACCAAGTTTGGAATTTGGTTGATAATGTACCGGGTTGTAAGACAGTCAGGTGCAAGTGGATCTTCAAGAAGAAGACGGACATAGATGGGAAAGTGCATACTTATAAAGCGCGATTGGTTGCGAAGGGCTTTACTCAAACTCCCGGAGTTGACTATGATGAGACCTTCTCACCAGTTGCGAAGATAAAGTCTATTAGGGTAATGCTTGCAATAGCTGCGTTTCATGATTATGAAATATGGCAGATGGACGTGAAAACCGTTTTCCTTAATGGAAAGTTGGGTGAGGAAGTTTACATGAATGAGCCAGAGGGTTTTGTCGATGCGAAGCATCCGAATAGAGTATGCAAGCTTGAGAAATCCATTTATGGATTGAAACAAGCTTCTCGAAGATGGAATCTTTGTTTTGAAAAGAAAGTTAAAGAGTTTGGCTTTCTGCAAAGCGAAGCTGAATCTTGTGTATATGTCAAAGCCAGTGGGAGTATAGTGAGCTTCCTCGTATTGTATGTCGATGGCATACTGCTCATAGGAAACGACGTCCCAACCTTGCAGGAGGTCAAGTCCTGGCTTAGGAAGTGTTTCGCTATGAAGGACCTCGGAGAGGCTGCTTATATTCTGGGAATAAGGATAGTAAGAAACAGAGAAAAGAGACTGATAGGACTCAGTTAGGATACATACTTGGATAAGGTACTAAAGCGTTTTAGTATGGAAAATTCCAAGAAAGGGGAGTTGCCAATCCAAATCAATACCAAGCCGAGTAAGACTCAGAGCCCGAGTAAAGAGACAGAGATAGCTGATATGAGCCGAGTACCTTACTCTTCCACAGTAGGCTCTATCATGTACGCTATGACTTGTACTTGCCCTGATGTGGCCTTCGCTTTGAGCATGGTCAACATATATCAAGGGAACCCTAGTAGAGCTCATTGGATTGCAGTTAAGAATATTCTTAAGTACCTACGAAGGACCAAGGAATGGTTTCTAGTCCTCGGTGGGAGTGATGACTTAAGGGTACGAGGGTATAGTGACGCTAGTTTTCAAACGGATCGGGATAATTACCGATCGCAGTTGGGCTGGGTCTTTACCCTAAATGGAGGGGCAGTGACTTGGAAAAGTTCCAAGCAGGAGACCGTGGTTGATTCAACGTGCGAATCAGAGTACATTACAGCGAGCGAAGCGTCAAAGGAGGCTCTATGGTTGAAGAACTTTATTGGAGATCTTCGATTTATGCCATCCATAAAGGAGCCAGTGGAAATTTTCTATGATAATGAAGGAGCGGTTGCCTTAACCAAGGAACCAAGAGATCATGGTAGATCTCGACATATCGACAGAAAATACCATTTTATCAGACATCAGGTAGAAGAGGGACTCCTCGTAGTGAAGAGGGTATCATCATAAGAAAACCCAGCATATCCCCTTTACGAAGGGACTGAGTAGGATCAAACACTTGCAGCACGCTACAAGCATTGGGCTGAAGGATGATATAAGTTTGGATTAGATAGGAAACATGTAATAGATAATTTGTACTTAACATTTGATGAATAAATAAAGTTGTGTTATTTATGAGTAAAGCTATTATCTTGTGTTGGTTATTTATCTATTGTTTCAATTTTGCATGTTTTGACTTCCTGAATGATAGGATTATTTAAACAGTCCATAGTCATTCATATTTTGGAAGTAGATATGAATGAAGACTGTCATGAATTGTTTGTAGATTGTCTAAAAGGTTTTTGGGCATAGCAAAGGTTTGCTGCAAAGTTCATGAGTGCATATGAATATGATTTGAGCATTGGAATACACCCGAGTTTGCTGGTATCACTTCGTGGTGTTTTGCCTTAAGTGATCGCAAAAGCGATAATATCATATAGTCTTAAAACTTAGAGATATGGTTGTTGTTTGCTGGTTGGTTATGCATTGATGATGTGTAAACGCATTAGTAACTTGATGTTATAAAACACATTGTTGTGCATGATTTAATTAGTAAATAATGGATGCATATGAGTCGAAGTTGATCTATTCCTTTTATTTTATGAGAATAAAGGTGATATCTTGGCCACTCGATGATTTGGTTTGACTTATGTGCCGGGCCCGGTCAGAATGAAGTTGATGTGTTCAACCAAATTCTATGTCAAACAAATCGGAAATCGAGGAACAAATGCTAGACGATAAGTATTGTCAGCATGATATCTAGAACAGAGGATTATGCGATCCCTTATCTGAAGGACAAGTTGCTGATCAGAGTTGACAGCGAAGTATAAGAGCTACGATTGTTAATCGGATTCTGAAGTCATATGTGAGATATAGTTACTAGACATATCCAAGTGGGAGATTGTTGGATTAGTGTCTAAGCTCGTAACTATATTTGGTATGTACTTGACCCGGTTGTGCATGGTCCTTTTGGGTTGCCTTCACCAAAGCAACCTGAAAAGGTAATTTAAGGAGAGAGAGAATATTATGGTTTATTAATATATTATAAGAATAATATATTAAAGGAGAAATCATATTATTTAATTAGTATTGGTCATAAATTAATTGGGAATTAATTTGGTGACTAAAAGAGATTAATTAAATAAAGGGGTATAAACTGTCAAATGTATGATAGTTAGGTTTTGGACTAAGGAAACCTAATGGATCAAAGGGTGAACAAAATTATGATGAGGATCCATCAAAATTTCGTCCAGAGGCCTTATTCCAGAAGGTTCCATTGGCTACTTGGTCAATAAACTGTCCATTAGGATTTTGACTGAAACCCTAGCATCCAGCAGTATAAATAGAGACCCCTAGCTCCCAAATTCGGCCACTTGCTTCCAAGGGAATCCTAGAGCTGAATTTAGCATCCTCCCACCTCTCTCATATAGTTGCCTTCTTGCTTGTGGTGTTTGTGGACCATTAGAGGAGTTACAGTTATGACTCTAAGCTCAAGATCAAGAAGATTACAAGGATTCAAGATACTTGAAAGAGGTAAAACATTTTGATCTATTTTCTTAATGTTAATTTCGAATTATATTTGATAGATCTAGGGTTGCAAGTCTTGGATTCAAAGCATGTACAATAGAGAAACCTAGATCCAAACATTAGGGTTTGTACGAGCACATAGGATTGTTCTTATACATAAAATCCATCACTATGGACTTAGTACCTACTAGATAAACACTGGTAGATATGGACTTAGTACCTGTTAGGAATTGGTAGCTATGGACTTAGTACCTACTAGATAAACACTGGTAGTTATGGACTTAGTACCTTTTAGGAATTGGTAGCTACGGACTTAGTACCTATTAGATAAACACTGGTAGCTATGGATTTAGTACCTAATGAATAAACTATAGCAACTATAAAATTAGTGCTTTACAAACGAGCATTAGTAGCTATGGATTTAGTGCCAGTCTTATAACCCTGGAAGCAAGGGACCTCGGAATAAACGAATGCGGGATAGATGACTCTTAGGATAGATCCTTAAGAGTAAAGAAGATAATGGGGATGGGTAATTGGGTTGATCGTTTGATTGTTTAAATATAATAATTATATTATTGTGGGTTGAAAACCCTATGTACTCACCAGGTTTCCCAACCTGACCCACTCAGCTTATTTATATCACATGTATCGATATGAAGCTACTTTACACTGAGAGATTTAAAAGAGATGTAGATAACTAGTGTAAATGAATATAAGTTTTGTTTATGCTTATGTTTCTGTATTGACGATGACATCCCAAATGTTTTAAAATGAATAAAAATACATTTCTTCAGAAACGCTTTGATAATGTATTTATCATGTTTTACTGGGAACAAATTCCGCAACATTTTTATTAAAAGAAGTTCTCTGATTTTTATAAAGCATAAACAAAATCGGTCTTTTCTGGCCGTGAAAATGGGGATGTCACAGTTGGTATCAGAGCATTAGTTTAAGCGAACTAGGAATATGGATTTATTTCTAGACTTAAACTTAGAATGCTAAGTGATGATCGTGAGGAGTGTGTCTAAATAAAATTTAGGTAATACACTTAAATAGACACAAGCACTAGCTTATTTAGGGTAAATTCCTAACATGCTTTTATGTGCTAAATGATTTATGATATGTGTTATACGATCGGATCTATGGTCTGTTGCCGACCGGATCTGAAACTTTATGTGTTCAGGTTTCTAAATGTTTAATTACGATATTAGAACTGACATATAACTTTTCGAAGTGATAGGGAGAATTACATGTCGATCATAAATAAAATCTTCTCTATCTAAATTCTCGTTACTCTACAACGGACATCTAAATTCGATGTATAGATCGACATGATGAACACTCAAAGTGGATTCGGAGATAGTAACCCGCAGCCTAAGCCACTAGTGATTGAGCAGGCACCAGAATTAGCAGTTGCACCTGAGCCAATCACGATGGCAGAAGCATAGGCAATGGTGCAGACGATGTTGGATCAACATACGGGAGAAACAAGGCGCTTACTTCGACAAAGTAAGGACAAACTTACGATGCCAATACGCCAGACACCTACTCTTGAGGCAGCCATTAGGGTTAAGATTGGAAAGAAGAGGAAATTTGAGGGATCTTCAAGGTCCAACAGGAAAAGCTTATTCTCACAGTCCGGAGAAGGAAGAGGTGAAGCAAAATGGTGTAACAGGAGATGCCCTAAGGAAGTGACCTGCTTCAAATGAGGAAGATTGGTCATTATGCCCATAAATGCTCAACCAAGGAGGAAGTTTGCCTTAAGTGTAGTGGAGAGGGACACTTCAAGCAAGATTGTCCGCTGAGAGTGACAACACCAAATATACCGCTAAAGCACTATGAGAGATGCGATGAAAAGGTGACTTGCTACAAATATGGAAGGACAGGGCATTACGCCGGCAAGTGCACGTCCAACAGGAGGGTGTGCTACGGATTTAACAAAGAAGGGCATTTACGTAGGGACTGCCCGAAGAAACATGAAGCAGCAAGAGCGAATGCACCTCCAAAGCCAAGAAGCATCCTCGATAAAGCAGCTGACAAGGTAATCAAAAGTGAGGATTGATATCCGAAGATCAAGTTATGAAGTAACCATAGTATGGTAGGGGTAGCCTAATAGAGGCACGATCTAGGATGAACTTGAACACCTATGTAATCGTTTCAAGAAATAATATAAAGCCTTCATTTTGTTATCTGGTGTGTTAAACTGTTATGTGATTTTCTTGCATGGTGACTTGGAAAACTGCGAGATAATACTTGGGACAAGTATGAGTAGGTGTGAAAGGTAGTAGATGCATATACTACCGGAAGCACAAGACTCACGCTTGGATCAATGAAAGTCACAAGGTTACCAAGAAGCCAATAATTGATTATGTTTTATTCAAATATGTCGTTACCATCGTTTCGGTAATGACTAAGAAGATGATTGTTATTCCAACCCAAGTGGTCATATCAAATTGAGTCCGACTACGATGAGTATGTTATGTGGTTCAGAGAATCAAGTTCGATGTAGCATCTGACTTAAGACGGAAGACTGAAATAAAAAGCGATCGGTAGAGGTATCACAAAAAGTTGCTTGTAGCTAGAAATGCTACCTTTTAAGATGTGATTAAAACATGAAGGAAGGTATAGTTTGTTCTGGAATTTGACTCTAAAAGACCTGAGTCCAAGCAATGCATCATATGATGAGAGGTCATTAGAACATGACCCATCGGTCTATTATGATAATCAAAGGAAGAAACTTATCTCAAGTTTGTTAAAGAAGGAGTCTCCAATAAAGATCGAGATCGTCACATGAAGATCATGACTGAAAGTCTAACATGAGATAGAGAGCGGGTCCAAGATCGGGCACCGCCTGCAGTCAGGAAGTCTTAGAGTTAGATACTCGTTCGAAGAAACATCAAAATTACGGTTATTACTTAGGATGAAGAGATAACGTATGGAGTCATCATGTGAGCCCTGTTTCGTTGATGATTCCGAGACGTAATCATTCTAAGGGGGAGATAATTGTAACGCCCGTAGATCCGGGCTAGGCAATTTAGAGATAATAGGGGTCGAAAACGACTTTTCGACAAAAGATTATTTCGAATAAATAATCTTAACTAAGTTTTAGTATATGTTACAAGGTTTCCGTACATATAAATAACGCCGAAATCCGAGTTACAACGAAGAAGTTATGACCTGTCGAAGTTTCGCTATGGAACCGACACGACACCAGGAAGCGTAAATAGTGAATTTATGATAGAGTGAGTTTTAGCCTTTTCAATCTAAACAAAAGTCATAGAATACGTTAAACCGAGAGCATCCATAAAAAGAACGCCCAAATCTGACTTCGTATGAGGAAGTTATGATTTTTCGAAGTTTCGGCTTAGCGGTGTACAACCCGAAATTCGAATATTAGATCGAGCGGTTTGTAGCCGACACAACCTAAATGAGAATTGAAGACCTCTTTATTTGTAGCGTAATGATAAAAAGACAGACGAAAACGGACGTCGGATGAAGAAGTTATGAATTTTTAACGGACCAATCATGTCCCGGCCTGTTAATAATATAAAATTTAAAATAAATTCAAAATTAGTCGACAGAGTCTAAACGAAAGTTGTAGAGTACGTTCCTGCCTTCGTGTGGATATAAAGAACGTAAAAAATGGAGCTCATATGCGAAATATATGAATTTTTAAAGTTTGTAGTCAAAATTGCGAAGTCTGATAAGAACTTGATGACGTGACAGCATCTGAGCCGTCCGATGAAGGCCAACCTCGCATCCGATGAACGCCACGTCGCTTCGCCCTACACTCCTCGTACGAGATCCGGTACGCCCAGTGTACCTTCGGGTCTTATCCATCCGGTGTGTGAGACAGTTGGGTCCGAGGTGGCACTCTTATCCGAGCCTTACGCCCAGCGTGGCCAAGGACTACACCCAGCGTAATCTGAGGCCTCGCAGGCTATAAAAGGGGGGGGGTGAGGGTTCTGACTTTTTCACACATTTCTCACTTCTCTCTAGTTTCTTTCTCTCTCTAACTCCCCTAAACCCTCCTAAACCCTAGGTAAAACCCCTAGCACCCGATGGAAGCCCCGAGGCTCCCGGAGTCCCGAGAAAAAGGGTCTTCCGGTTTCGAAACGCTGCTCCAAACAAAGCCCGGTTTTCGATAAAACCCGCTGTAAGTGAGCTACGCCTATGCTATTTTCAATATAGCTTCTAATTAATTATAGTAACATTATTATGACCTTAAAATAATTATTTGGGCTATTATTATGAGTTATATAGTGTTGTTTAACGCTTCTATAATAATAATAACAGCTAGACTATTAAATTAGTCTCGGTAAATACTAAACTAAACCCTAGTGGTAATGATACTAGGTTTTGTCAAGGGAAATTGTTTTAAGAGTAACAAAGTGTTGTCCGAGTACCGAGTCACCACCGTATCAAGTGAGTTTATAGTTACTTTCATCTTAGACATAAATATGAAGTATTTTATATAAACTATGTGATATGTAACGCCCCGTTCTAAGAGTAATCATTCATGGATCCCTGGGATCAAAAGTAAGGGCATTTTGGTCTTTTATGGGCAATGGGTTTTATTCGAGAAGGTTTCGGGTCAGTGTATGTTGATAGAAGCATAGGGCTTCTCGCCACCTTCGCATGGATATAAAGTTCATCGGGAACGGGCTTAGAATAAAGGAGTTATGACATTTTGAAGATATTGACATATATAGCCCTTAATGGGAAAAGTTGATAAGGAAGGCCATGTATGAGAATGGGACACGCTGGGTACGCCCAGCGTAGGCTGGGTTACGCCCAGCGTAATCGAGTAAATGAATGCGGGTCTGTGGGGGCGTACGCTCAGCATACTGGATGTATGCCCAACGTACGTCCAGAGTCTTTAAACCCTAATTTGAGGGTGAGCCACTATACATAGAACATTATGGCTTCAACCCTAGCCCCCATATCAGCCTCCCTAACCTCATAAGAAACCCTAGAACGTTCCAACCTCCATTTTTAGAGATCTTGGCCTTGGAAAGCTCATCTTGAGGGTTTAAGCTTGAAAGAGGAAAAGAGGAAGTTGTCAAGGAAGGAGTTGGGTGGCTGGAGCTCGTAGATCTAGGAAGGCATCATCTTCTGGAGCCCTTTTGAGGTATAAAGTCACTTGCTTGACATTTATTTTTTGTGGATCTTGGTGTTATGAAGTTTTGACATCATTTCTTGTCCCTCAAACCCCTAAATGATGCATGATGTGAGTTGGTCGAGATTAGCTGTCCTTTCAGACCTTAGGAGAGGTCTTGAGCATGAAAAATGAGGTCCCAATGGCTTTGGTTGTCTCATGTATGGTGTAGGTGGGTCTTAATGGATTAAGACCTTGAGTTAAGAGCTTTATGGACGTCCCAAGTGATAAAGTTTGAGACTTTATGGGATCCTAGGCATGTTTGGTCGATGGATCTGAAGTTTGGGCTTAAGAGCTTAAGCCATTAAGGACTTATGAGGACTTTTAGTTCAGTGAGTTTACACCCCGCGTAAAGTGAGGTACACCCAACGTACTCACCATTCTGCCTGTACGCTTAGCGTACATGGGGGGGGGGGGGTACGCCCCGCGTACTCTGTCTGCATGGATCATGAGTTTTTGGGCCGTGTTTTGGGGCATGTTTGGGTATTTGGGCCTTAGTGGGCCATCAGAAATCATATTATATGGACCAAGGAATATATTATGGGCTTAGGATGAGGCCCATTAAGGGATTGGGCCCAATGTAGCAGATTGGGCCATTAGTAGGTCACTAATGGGCTTGAGAAGCTTACCTAGTGTTGGGCCCTTCATATTGTGGTGTTGGGCCTTAGTCATGGACCAGTTTGGGTTAAGGGTAAAATGGTCAATTTACCCTTGGAAGGATACTGCTTCGGATAGTTCAGGACTTTTGGTGAGGCGGTGGTTCGAGCATCTGCTTCTTCAGTTCAGAGTTTCGGTAGTTGCGAGGTGAGTTATCCACACTATATCAACAGGGTCTAAGGCACCAAGGGCGGCCCTTTATCGGATGGAAATCTGGGTAGTTGTTTTTATGTTATTGTTTTGTTATGTTTGCATCCTGGTAGTTAGGATGGTATATGTTAAAGACCTGGTTAGGATCGGTATCCTGGTTTATAGGATGATGATATGCTAGTGACCGGTTAGGTCGGAATCCTGGTAGGGATGTGCTTTGTATTTGATCTGCTAAGATCGGTTTGATTAGTTGTGATTTGATATATGATTGTATGTTTATGTGCACATGGTTGTTGGACTGGGGTTGGGTTGAGGCGGATCCTGCTTTGTGTTGTAGGCCAACATACCCAGGGTGGACCGGTTGTCCCGAAGGCCCAGCGAGCGGTCCGGATAGGCTGAAGGCCCCGAGAGGGCGGACCAGACGTGCCGAGGCTCGGTGCGGGCGGACCAGTCATACTGTAGACTCAGATAGTGGACCAGGTGGATTGAAGGCCCGGTGCGGGCGGACCAATCACACTGTAGACTCAATGTATATGGCTAGACTCGGAGGGTGGATCAGGTGGACTGTAGGCCGGTGCGGTGGACCAGTCACACAGTAGACCCGAAGTGCATGGCTGTTCTGCGTTCTGTTGCGATATGGCATGTTATGTGTATGGTATATGTGGTTGGTATTTTGGGGGTCTCTCACTAAGCTTTCGGGCTTATAGTTGTGGTTTAAATGTTTTAGGTACTTTAGGAGACCGTGGCAAGGCAAAGGCATGATCATACCGCTCCTCATGTTTTATGTGTTTATGATGTGGTTCTTTGAAATACTCTAATAATAAATGTATTGAAAACCTTTTTGTAATGACTTTATGAAATTGGGTTGTTTTTGAAAAGTTTAAATTGGTTGAAATTTTTAGAGCGTTACATGATATGTGTGCATATTATCTGAATACTTGTTGTCTATGTTGGATGAACGTTTTTATACATGTTTTAAGTGATTTAAACTGTATACATATTTTATATATACAAATATGTTGGGTATGGCATCGGTAGATGAATGATGAGAGATAAAAGATGATGTGAGTAAACATAAGCAACTATAGACTTAGTGCCTAATAAATATCATCGGCAGCTATGGACTTCGTGCCTATTGGACAAACACTAGTAGCTATGGACTTAGTACCTGTTAGGAATTGGTAGCTATGGACTTAGTACCTACTAGATAAACACTGGTAGCTATGGACTTAGCACCTGTTAGGAATTGGTAGCTATGGACTTAGTACCTACTAGATAAACATTGGTAGCTATGGACTTAGTACCTATTAGGAATTGGTAACTACGGACTTAGTACCTATTAGATAAACACTGGTAGCTATGGATTTAGTACCCAATGAATAAACTATAGCAGATATAAAATTAGTTCTTTACGAACGAGCATTGGCAGCTATAGATTTAGTGCCAGTCTTAAAACCCTAGAAGCAAGGGACCTCGGAATAAACGAATGGAGGATAGATGACTCTTAGGATAGATCCTTAAGAGTAAAGAAGATAATGGGGATGGGTAATTGGGTTGATCGTTTGATTGTTTAAACATAATAATTATATTATTGTGGGTTGAAAACCCTATGTACTCACTAGGTTTTCCAACCTAACCCACTCCGCTTACTTATATCACAGGTATCAATATGAAGCTACTTTTGTAACATCCCGGAATATCAAGAGTAAAGTTGAAGGGCTAAAAGAGTAAATTGGAAAGGGCAACTCGGCGAGTCCACGAGTGGACTTGGCGAGTAGGGTCGCGATTTTGGTCGCGTGTTAAGTGGCCGACTCGGCGAGTCGGCGGATGGACTCGGCGAGTAGGCGCTGAGTGGAGAAAACCCTAATTTCGGAGGATGAGCCCTATATAAAGGACATTATACCCTCTCCCCATCCTCCTTACCTTCCCTTAAGTCCATAAACCCTAGAAACGCGATTGTGAAGGATTGGAGTGCAATTGAACCTTGGAAAAGAGATGTGGAGGAAGATCTTGGAGAGTTAGGAGGCTTGGAGCAAGGGGCTTTGCTTAGATTCGGATTTATTTGCTGTTGGGGCTTCCTTTTGAGGTATAATCTCGTTCTTGGGTTGTTATTCTTCTAGATCCATTATTCTTGGAATGTATGGGAGGTTTAGCTTGTGGTATCTTGAGTTTGAAGAGTAGATCTGAGGTTGCTACCTCAGATCTGGAGTGGAGGAGGTCTTAAGTGCATTAAAGTCCCTGTTCTTGAGTGATTAGTGAAGCCATCATGTCCCAAACCCTAGCCCTAAAGTGTAAAATGCCTAGATCTCTTTGGATTCACGTAAAGTTTGCCACTTTACGTGATGGATGGGTTGTAGGAGGCTAGATCTATGTTTTAGATCAATTGCATGGCCTAGAAGGTTCTGTTTGGGACGAGATCTAGAGGCACTCGACGAGTCACAAAGGTGTACTCGACGAGTTGCTTGAAGATGGTCTGGAACTCGGCGAGTTGGAAGAACAACTCGGCGAGTAGGTTGAAGATAGCCTTAGACTCGGCGAGTCTGTTCTTGGACTCAGCGAGTCTGGTCGTGAGGTCCAAGATTCTTCTGGTTGAGCTGTGACTCGGTGAGTCAAGGGATGACTCGGTGAGTCGAGTGAGAAAGGACTCGGAGTTGCTGTACTCGGCGAGTCTTGGGGTGACTCGGCGAGTTAATTCGCGGATGGGGGAGATTCTGTGTGTGTGGACTCGGCGAGTCATTGGGATGACTCGGCAAGTAGAGTCAGTCAGGGGTTGGCTTTAGCCAAGGGTTGACCAATTATTTTCCAGGGGCATTTTGGTAATTGTTGAATATTGTTTTGAGTTCAGTGTCTTGGTGTTGGCCAGTGTTGGAGATCGTATCAATGGTTGGAGTAGCTTGGGTTTATCTGTTCAGTCGACAATTTCGAGGTGAGTTATCCTCACTATATCAATAAGGTCTAAGGCACCAAGGCCGGCCCTTTATCGGATTGAGATACGGGTATTTGTTGTTATGATATTGCTTTGATATGTTGCATCCTGGTAGCTAGGATGGTATATGTTAGAGACCTGGTTGAGGTCGGTATCCTGAGATGTAGGGTGATGCTATGCTAGTGACTGGTTAGGTCGGTATCCTGGTTAGGATGATGATATGTTATGTGATTTGTTTGATCGGTTTGTTGACTGTGAATTGTTATATGATTGTATGTTTATGTGCACATGGTTGTTTGGATTGGAGTTGGGTTGAGGTGGGTCCTGCTTTGTGCTGTAGGCCAAGATACCCAGGGCGGACCGGTTGTCCCGAAGGCCCAACGAGCGGTCCGGATAGGCTGTAGGCCCCAAGAGGGCGGACCAGACGTGCCGAGGCTCGGAGAGTGGACTAGGCCGACTGAAGGCCCGGTGCGGGCGGACCAGTCATACTGTAGACTCAGAGAGTGGACCAGGTGGATTGAAGGCCCGTTGCAGGCGGACCAATCACACTGCAGACTCGATGTATATGGCTAGACTCGGAGAGTGGACCAGGTGGATTGAAGGCCCGGTGCGGGCGGACCAATCATACTGCAGACTCGATATATATGGCTAGACTCGAAGGGTGGACCAGGTGGACTGTTGGCTGGTGCGGCGGACCAGTCACACAGTAGACCCGAAGTGCATGGCTGTTCTGTGATCGGATATGATATGGCATGTTATGCGTGTATGGTATATGTGGTTGGTATTTTGGGGATATCTCACTAAGCTTTCGGGCTTACAGTTGTGGTTTAATGTTTTTCAGGTTCTTCAGGAGACCGTGGCAAGGCGAAGGCGTGATCATACCGCTCCTCATGTTTATGTTGTGGTTTTGGGAATACTTTAATTTAATTGTATTGAAAACCTTTTTGTAATGATTTAATGAAATCGGATTGTTTTTGAAAAGTTTAAATTGGTTGGAATTTTTCGGTCGTTACAATTTTACACTGAGAGATTTAAAAGAGATGTAGATCACTAGTAAATGAATATAAGTTCTGTTTATGCTTATATTTCTGTATTGACGATGACATCCCAAATGTTTTAAAATGAATAAAAATACATTTCTTCAGAAACGCTTTGATAATGTATTTATCATGTTTTACTGGGAACAAATTCCGCAACATTTTTATTAAAAGAAGTTCTCTGATTTTTATAAAGCATAAACAAAATCGGTCTTTTCTGGCCGTGAAAATGGGGATGTCACAATTAGTATGTAAGATTTTCATCACAACATCGTTCAAATATTGAGTGGTAGAATTTCCCGAACTCATTTTTAAAGAGTATTTAAAGAACTAGAGAGAAGTGTTTATGTTTATGTTGTTGAAAACTAGCATCTAACATCTATTTATATACTATGTGTTGATTGGCAAAAAGGTCAAGAAAAATTAAACTAACATTTTTGACCGTTTTCCACAAAAGATTCAAATTTTACCATTTCTAACAAGCAGGAAAAAACCCGCATTCAAACAGGATCTGGATCCGGGTTTTAGCTAAACCGGTTTACGATTTGGGGTCTGATGAGATTTCTAATCTGAATTCTCAAACCGCCTCTATCCAGTATAACGGTTTATTCAATCCAATTTGGTCAAAACCGGTTTTGACAAAATACAGTATAACGGTTTATCCGATCTAATTTGGATAACTTTTTTATTGATCAGATTATTCGTCCTTAAATTCATTTGGGCCGTAGCTATTGGGTTATTTAAAAAAGGAAAAGTAAAGACCATTTTTTTTTGTCTGTGTTTATTAAAAAGGAAAAGTAAAGCCCATTTTTTTTGTCTGTGTTTATTAAAAAGGAAAAGCAAAGCCCATTTTTTTGTGTGGGTTTACATGTGCAGTACACAAACAATAAAGAATAGAGTAAATTACAAAATGGTACATATACTTTACTCACAACTTCAATTTTAGTTTTTTTGTTGAAAAAATCCCAAAATCATTCTTAATTTTGATTTCTATTTGGCTATTTTCGGCAAGACTTTTATATCCTTTTCTAAAATTTGTAATTAGTAATAGTGGTTAATATATCATGAACCTTTGAAATTATCTTTTTCTAGATAAGTAAAATGGTTCAATCTTATCAAATATCTTGTCAAAAGAAATACCCACAATTAAATGAAGTTCAAGTGGCTACTACATATTTGTAGTTTCTATGACAATATAGTCAAATTTCCATTTCTTTTTATTTAACAACTCTCCTATCATTCTAATAGGATCACCCATGACTTTGCTACGTAGACACCCATTATTAAACATGACAAGTGACAATATCTTGAACTCCAACATATTTTGTAGCAACTAAAGACCCATCAATGTCCACCTCCCTGTAAATGTAATACAAAGAAGAAATCAAATACTCAAATACCAACTTAAAAGGGTTGAAAATATACACATGACTACATGAGCTGTGATATAAACAGTTAAAAAAACACCAAAACCAAAATATGCAAAACTAATTTTATTGTATGAAATCAAAGAGGAATTCCATAGTACCTCATTCTTGATAACTGCAATCCATTTACCATGATCAACTGAAGTATATGGTCAATAATGTTTGTCTATTCATCGAACATGAAGAAATAATTATTAGCTAAAATGTTCATTTTTTTTAAACAACATCTAAAAAAATCAAGATAAGGTGAGCTTGTGTTATAAATTCATAGTACACTATGGTGGCATCAACATCATAGAAACTGATTTACTTATACGAAGAAATGATTACGTTTTTTGAATCTAAGAACCCGGTGATGATCGTTGCTAGAATTTGATTGTCGGGAGGAATATATCTGAATTGTTGTCTAGAGATAATAAAATAATATACCTTTGCTATTGTATTTTATATTTTTAATTTTGTAATCAATACATGTTTTAATAAATATATAGTATTTGAATTTTATGTAGACTTATCTTGATGAAAACAATTATGTGCTTCAAGTTAATGCATCTAATTGTTGATAACTTGATAAGGATTACGAGTTATCCTAATAAATTTGAATTTCAAACGAGGGTCATCTATTTTATTAATTATTAATAATACTACAAAATTCGATTCAAATGTCAATAGCATACAACTATAAATACATAATAAGAGTAATTTATTTATAAAAAAAAAATACGTAAATAAAGTCGTGAAATTACATTACATATAAAGTAATAATAATTTGAGACACGTTAAAAACCTTATCAAGGCTTTTATTATTAGCTAGGACTCTAGGTTAATTTATTAAAAAAATAATGATGATCTTTAAAAAGTAGAAATCTATAATATCACATGACATGGGTAATGTTCTAGACTAAAGCGTGTGTATTTAAAGACTTGTTTTATTCGTAATTTTGTTGCATTTACTCCACATTTTTAATATCGACCCAATTCCGTGTTTCAGCAATCAGCAAACCAACAACAATACACATCGCTTCTCTTTTGCTGCAAAAGAAAAACCTCTTTTCTCCCTCGATCGTATCAATATGGCGACGATCGGACACAATAATCTCAACGCAAAATTGGTAACTGAACTCCATCATCATCACTCGTTCTATTCCTGATTTGTTCTATTGTTTATGTTTGTTTGAAGCTTCAAGTTACGCGATGATTTGTAGGTTTTGCTTGGGGACATGGGAGCTGGTAAATCAAGTCTCGTGTTGCGATTCGTCAAAGGCCAATTTCTAGAATTCCAGGTTTGATTTTTGATTATCTGACTTTTTCCTCTTTTTTTCGTTGACTTTCTAGGGTTTGAACTTGGTGGTGGTTTCGGTTGTTGATTTCATCTGTTTGGTTGTTGTGGTGATAGGAATCGACGATCGGAGCGGCGTTTTTTTCGCAAACCCTAGCAGTGAATGATGCAACGGTGAAATTCGAGATCTGGGATACGGCGGGTCAAGAAAGGTATCATAGTTTGGCTCCTATGTACTACAGGGGCGCTGCAGCGGCAATCATTGTCTACGATATCACTAGCGCGGTAATTTAAGCTTACTAGAATCTTGTTCATATCTGTTTTCCTTTTTATGAAATTGAACTGTGGAGTCTTCATAACTTATCAGTGGATCATTCATATGGCTTGTTGAACTTGGAATTGTGGTGGTTTGTAGTAGTTGATACCTTATAGGATATAGATTTGTTAACTAAGAACACTTAACTGAGTTCAAATAGAATGAGAGTGCATGTTTCTGTTAAATTTTTTTCTTTCTTACATTGATATGGAATCATGTTTGAATTTCTAAATGCAATTATTAAAACATTCGCTTTTAGGTAATTCTTAGCATATCTTACTACTATTTCAGTTTGGATCACTGACTTTCACTTGCTGTTTTCCTGACTATGTTTAGGATTCATTTACACGGGCTAAAAAGTGGGTTCAAGAACTTCAAAAACAAGGTGAGCAGATTTCACTTCCTCCATAAATTTTTCAACTTTATTTCCATACAAAAACCAGTAGCCCTTTTCTTGGTTTTCTCCCAATTGATCTTGTTCACTTCTATATATTTTTTTTATCTTCTTTTTCTTCATTGTTCAAAATCTTGAATGAAGTTATATTTCATTGTGTGGGTTTTGCAGGTAATCCAAACATGGTAATGGCACTTGCTGGAAATAAAGCTGATCTTGAAGACAAGAGGAAAGTAACAGCAGAAGTATGTACCCTTTTCCCTTTTGTTTACATATAAGGGTATATATGTAATTATGTATATTTTAATTATCACATTTTCGAATTATGATATGCAGGAGGCACGTGTATATGCTGAGGAGAATGGTCTTTTTTTCATGGAGACATCTGCTAAAACTGCTGCTAATGTTAACGATGTATTTCATGAAATTGGTAAGGTTTTATAACTTGCAAATTTTAATTTAAATTATAAAGAAAAATTATTTATGAGATAATAATTATTGTGTTTGAAACAGCCAAGAGATTGCCTAGAGCTCAGCCTACTCAAAATCCAGCAGGAATGGTTCTTGTTGACAGATCAGCTGAAGGAGCTCGTGCTGCATCTTGCTGTTCATAAGTAATGTTTTAAAATTCTTCTTGATTCATATCGTTTGTAGTTGTTTTTTTCTTTTTTTAATATGTGTATTTGCCATTGAAAGATTACTTGAATAGCATGGAAATTTGATGTCAATAAAATGTTAAAGATGTAAGTTGTTCCTTTTGGTTATGATGATTTCAGATTAAAATTGAACATATGATGTTATGCTTCACAAAATGCCTAAAAAGAACTCACACGTGGTGTCATTTGAAAGAATACGTATTTGGGTATAAGATGGTGTTTTGTATATGAATTTTTTTTTTATTTACCAATAAAAACAAGTAAATAAATAAATAAAAGGTTTATGTATTATTTATTAAATAAACAAAGTAAATAAAAAAGTTTATTTATTAGAATAAATAAATGAGTTCCTTTAATAAAGTTGATTAATTATTTAATATAATTAATTATGAAAGCTTTACTAACTTAATGATTTGAAGGGAATTGAAAAGCACGTCCACTAGAATTCAATTTATAAGAAAAGGATCTATGGTTGCATCCCGGCCCCGGCTCCCGATTGATTTTGAGTTTTTTTTTTGGGTTAAAAAATTCTATTTTGGGTTAAAAGAAACCATTTTTCGAATAAAAAATAGTTATTTATAACAAAATTTTACATTTTAAAATAAAAAATGTGATTGACATCTCAAAAACATTATATTAGAAACTTACAAACATGATTTTTTATTGAATTTTTACAGCTCCAAATCAGGTTATTATTTATTATATTTATATAAATAATTTATATAAATATATATAATATCTTAAGAGGGCCATGGTGTTTTGGGATAGGATTGTCCACCCCAGCCCTTGGTTTTGTTTAAACAAATAACCTCATACATGTTTAGGGTCCCATGAGTTTTTTTTCACATCCTAAAGGGATTTTTGACTTATAAGGTAATACCTGAAATCCATAGTCCAATAAATGTGTTGAAATCCCCTTTCTTTCCCTAAAGGATCTTATGGAGAGATAAACTTAGACTCTACATATATGTTACAATTCCTATAGTTTTGATGTTTGTAACACACTATAATTTGTTTCGCCCATTGGTGGATATGTTAAACCGCTTTCCGCTTATGGTGGTCATTATTGCAATGATTTGAAGTTTACGAAAGTAATTCGAAGGTATGAAATTGTAAACATATTGTATTTAAATGTTTGTGTATGAATATATGAGGCATTTGGTCAAAAAATTAATGGTCAGGTGTCTACCGATGTAATAGAAATAAATACTATACAAATAAATGTAAATATGTTGCTATTTCTCAATTTAGTTCTGCTTACAACGTTTTATTTTCATTTTTCTTATGTATATGTGGAAATACCTTCCAAATTGGCAAGTTCTCTTTAGTTCAAGGGTCATATTGTCTTTCTAGCAATCCATGTCTCATTTAGTTGCATTGGAACTAAAAAGGGAACCTAAGTCTAAAATATGGGTGTATTAGGTCTAAAAAGGACTTGTTCCTGGAATACAATTGCTTCATTGTTAAAGGGTCATATTTGCCAATCTTGGCAAACCTTTATTCCTTTGTAGTGTAAAGCGAGCGTGCCATTTTCTAGAAGAGAAATATCAGACAATAAATCAAGACGTCTTCCTCTTCCCTTTTTGATCGACATTTCTAGGGTTTCAACCCTTTATCACCAAATCACCATTATATCCTATTGTAATCTCTTTTATCAAACTCTGTAAACACTGCAATATTTTAGTGGATTGGTTCTCGGTTTCATCCGTTCATGGGTTTTTTTTGGGATTTACTGTTTTGCTCAGTAATTTTCATTGCATGTAGTTAATTGTTGTTTGATATATTAGTCTTGTTCTGCTTGAACTAATATTGTTCTTGTGATTCGCATTCTGTTTGATGCATTAGAGTTTTTTTCGTTTTAGTGCAACCTTACCCTCTTTGTTTTACTACACGAACAAAGGAAGCCGATAACCAATACACTAAAAAATTGCAATGATTAAAAAGCTTGATCAAAGAGATTACAATGACCTATAATGGTGATTTGGTGACAAATGGTTGAAACCGTAGAAATGTCGATCCAAAAATGGAAGAGGAATATGTCTTAGTTTTTAACATGATATTCCTCTTCCTGAAAATGGCATTCACTTTAAGCTACAAAGGAATAAAGGTTTGCCAAGATTGGCCTTCAGCAATGAAGCAATTGCAATTCAAGAACAAATCCTTTTTAGACCTCACACAACAATTTAGACCTGGTACCCTTTTTAGACCAGATGTGACCAAATTAGATCTGGATTGCTGGAAAGCCAATATAGCCTTTGAACCAAGCAGAACTTATCAATTTAGAAAGCATATTTCAACAATATTGTGCTCTAGCTTTCTTTGAAAGTGGCACATAGTAGTACATTAATATGATTCTTAAGGCTAAATGCAAGAATATCAACATACATTCAAACAACGCAAAATGAACCAACCAGTCTTTTACGGCAAAAAAGGGTTGTCAAGGATTCTAAAAAAACCATATCCATCACCCAAAGTGCGACAATATAATGATCACATTCTTTAGATTCAATTCCTGAGGAGAATCAAGAGATTTCTTTCACCTTCACCACCTACTTCCTCTTCCATGAGATCTTGTATCACCATCCCTGTTGATTTTTCAATTACAGTCCCCCTTAGTTTACCAAACAAAAAGGACCTATATTAGCATATATACCCACCAAATACATGGTCCAAGGACTAACCAGACACTTGAAGCTCTTGATGATGATGATGACTTGGGTTGGTTCCTCAAGCTCAATGCCGCTAATTGATTTATCAAGGACCAGCTTTGATCGGTGTCCGAATTCATAGGCCATGTAACAGGAAACGTAAGGTTCCTATTCATGTTTTCAAAACAATAAGTTCTGTTTCTGAAATAGTATTCTAACCATAAATTATGACCAAAGAACGTATAGAAAAACAAACAAGTGGAATCATTACATACCCTTCAACACGTTTTTCCTTGCAACGGTTCATCATGTTTACAGTATAATTCCCATATACCTTTTCCACTAATATCTTTGCCAATTGTTCATTCTTGGTGGCTGGCAAAACATCCCAAATCTTTATCACCTGAATGCAAAGTGAATTTTGTACTACAATGTCTACAGCCCAAATCAAACACAAGTTTTGTGTTACTTCATACACCTCCAGAAGCATACTTGTTCCTTCTAGGTTCACTTTATTGTTTCCATCTTTTCGCCAGCCACTAGATAGCTTAAGCAGGATTGTAACTACTTCCTTACAAATCTTAGTGTCACCAAAACTTGCAATTGTCTCCAAAAACGTGTCATTAAACTTTACCTATCAAAAGTCAATAAAACAATATTACCATGCATGTGCATGAAAAATCTGTAAATAGCAAATCACAATTCTTAGTTACAATAGTATCAAGAGTCCTGTGAGCTTAATTACCTGCCATTTAGTGTCATTAAAAAGGAATGAATCCATATTGAACAAGCTATCAAGTTGACGAAGCTCAATCAAAGCACCCATGGCAGCTTGAGCCAAGTTTTTGTCTTCACTAACATTGTGAAAACAGCCACGATCCTTAGCATCAACAATCAAATCTCTCCAGATAGAGCCACTATTTAGCAAGGTTGATCCATTCCCCAAAATCCAGAGGCAGTATCTGTATAAAGCTCATATGTGATACATGAAAAGATCGATCATGCAACTATGGAGAAACAAAGATAACAAATTAAAAGATAAATCAGATAAGTTAATCAGTTTGTTACCTGGCTCGAGTTAATGCCACATTTGTTCTTTGATGATTTGAAAGAAAACCAACAGACCCTCTACCATTACATCTCACTGTGGATATAATAATTACATCCTCCTCACTCCCTTGAAATCCATCAACAGATCGGACGTTCACAGAGAAGTAATCTTCAGAGTCCATATACTTATTGCCAAGTTTTTCAAGTATCGCATTTACTTGAGCCTTATATGGTGATATGCAACCAACACTTACCCTTCGTTTTCTTGCAACAGATTCTGTGATGATATCGATAAAAGTTCAGTTATTGACTAAGGATGAGAGATGAAAAAGAGAGAAACATGTTACATGTATACCTTTATAGAGACTTGAAATAATTTCAGAAATTATAGCCACTTCCATGAGATTTTTCATGCTATGACTCTTATCAAACTCCTCTTTGGCAGAAGTTACATTTATAAATGAGTAGGACCCGTATATACTTCCTTGCAAAAAACTCTTCCCATAAGTGATCCTCTTCACATTCATACCATCCAAGATTTGTTTTGCATAAAACTTCTTATTTGGGAACTGGCTTATGGAAGGATGCATCCTGTATTGAACATTAAGAAGGTGTTTCTTATGCCCTAGTGATACAAGCCTCTCGAATAAGCTCCTTCCGAATTCAGCCTCCTCACTTATCTATAAAAACAGTGCAACAAATTATTTGTAAAATAGCACATCAACATATAAATAAACAGAAGGCATAACATTGTTCAACCTTGCTTTGCACCATGGCAGGGAGTTGTCTTTCATCCCCAACAAGGATTGCATGTCGAGCACCAACAAGCTGCATAGGTATAAGAGATTCACATTCCTTTAATTGAGCAGCTTCATCAATCACAAGAAATTCCAAAGGACTCATTCCTTCTGTATGCAAGTTGATGGAGCTTGATGCTGTGCAAAATATCAAACAAGAATTCGCCATACAAAATCTTCGAGTTTCAAATTCATCCTTCAAGTCTGGAAAACATAGGGTGTTTTGAAGGCATTTGAGTATTTGAAGACTTGCAATCCTGCAAGCATGTAAATTACTAATGCTTTCTTTCCTAGAATCATCTAAACCATTCAAGGCTTCTTTTAAGTCTAAATTTCCAGCAATTGTTTGTTTCAATGAATCTCCAAGACTCTGAAGAGAACTAACAAGTTCTACCATTTGTTTTGCTTCCTCAAGTGAAATAATAGATGTCGGCATATGTGTGTACAAGCTCTCAAGACAATATATAATATGATTTCCAAGAAAAGTGAACCCGTTTGTCACAAAATGCTCGAAAGTTAAAATATTTTCTTGAAAATTCTTCTTGTCTGATTTTTGCTTCGAAGGACCCTCATTTACATCCTCGTGTGTGGTTTCACTATTTGACAATTTCTTGTTCCCTTTCAAGGTACTTACAATGAGGGTCTTCCAGTTATTCTTTTTCAGTGCATTCTTTAACAGCGAGTCCTCTGATTTCTCTTTTTGATCAGGAATCAAATATTCCTCATCTTCATCTTCATCTTTATCTTCTTCGCTATGAGCTTTCTCATCAGTATCACTACTATCACTCTCTTTTTCATCACATTGTACCTTTTCCCTCAAGTACATGCGATACTGTTGCTCAGGATCTTCAAGGAAACGAATCATCCACTCGCTGCTACCTATCCAACCTGAACGTGGAGCTAAACAATCAGCAAGAATCTTGACACGAAACTCTAAGAATATTTCTGAAAGGTCTTTGAAATCATCGATCTTCATTCTTTCTCCATTCCCAAATAAAACTATATCTCCTAAACCATAAGTACCATATGGCAATGAATCCTTCACAAAGCTCAAAACTCTTTTGGTAACTCCTACAACTGCAATATTCGTAGGAGCACAAGTCAGGGTTCTGCATTTCATCCTCAGCAACATAAACAATAAGCAACCAATAGTTTTTGTCTTGCCAGTTCCAGGAGGGCCCCATATTAACTTAATTGTATTTTGATCACGATGTTTTCTTGCAGCAATGCAGCTCAAAACAGCAGCTTCTTGTGAACGATCAAGCTGAAATGATTTCAGAAATTTTTTAATCTTCAATAAAGTCAAGTCTTCAGTTGTATCAACAGAAAATTCAAGGTGACTTTCTTCAACCTGTTACAAAAAGTAAGTGCTTAGACTTAGAGTACGTGGTAACCCCATACATATTAAAATCTTGTTGAGTTTCATTCTTACAGAAGAAGAATCAGCTCGCAGCACTTTTTCAATGATCTTCTTTCTCTCCCCTTCTAGCTCCGCATGAAGGGCTTGAGAAATACGGATATTTGTTGTTAAGTTTGTAAGATAAACAACAAAATGGTTTACATTCATTCTACTATAACTCGTTACATCTTTCCGAATATCCATTTCAACAACTTCTGGAATTATTGGTTTCGATGATAAAACAAAAAGTTGGTAATTTGATTTGTTGGCCTTCATGCTTTGCACTAAAGCAATGAGGTAAGGCTTGTTTGGCCTCTTAAGATCATCGACAGATTTTGGCTTCACATCGGTCAAAGCAATTAGATCTCCAACCTCAGGTGAATAGAATCCTTGACGTCTCTTAAGCACAATGGTGTACAATAAGGCTTTGGGTAGCCTAAAATCTTTAGACTTTTTAATTTTAGTAACTTCGGCTGTGGGAGAACGGTTGACTCCTAGCATCTTTGACAGCAAGTCCGCATGTGTCTCCTCATAAAGCGGATAGACAAATGACTTGGTATAGTCGCTTACAGTTGGAAACGTCTTCGGAATCTCTGCTACCTGTTCAATTCATGGAAGTTCAGTGATGTGCATGCAATGCAAGGATATTATCGAACAATAATAAGAAACAAAAGATTTTTTTATGATGTGGATGTTCAAACTTATAAAGAACGTGTTTTTAGTCCATAAACTGTTTAAAGAAGTTCAGTCATCTAAACTGTGAGATTGAGTAGCTTATGAGAATTTTTTATACAAACCTTGCTTTTGTAGAAATTTTTGTTAAGCACATCGTCAAGTGACCAAGAAAACACCTCATGAATCAATTTTTCACCTTTGTTTTCAGATTTCTTCTTATCGGTATCTGTGGCCATGATCCTTTTCACACTTCGTTGTATGCCTTAGATTCTTCAAAAAACAAGTAGCAATACACAAGCAGTTATAAACAATGTAAGTAACCAAGAAACTAAGTGAATATTGGAAACTAAGGCTGTATGCATGCGATTCGTCTTTTAATCGGAATATGCAGAAATATGCATGTTTCTAGTGCAAACCCAAACAACAAAGAAAACAAGATAAAGATCAAAGAGTTCAAGCTGACCCTTAAGAGAAATTCGTGTATACCTCAGACTTCCACAGTTCTTGGTGCTAGAAAACACACACACGCATAGGAGACGATTATATTATTGGTATTGAAGAGACACGCCTTCTTTCCTGAATTCTTAATTAGAGAAGTGAATGAAGGGGCATGGACTAGGGTTACGGTTCCTAGAAGTTCAAATGATCTCTTCCATGAAAACGTTACATTTTCCTAGAAGTTCAAATGACCACTTCCATGAAAATACTTATATATAATACAGTGTCTTTTCTTGGGTTGTATTTTGTCAGCTTCGCGTTCCAATATTACTGATTACACTATAACTATATTTTCCATTTTTGGGATGTCTTAAGATGGTTTAATAAAAATTTTAGAAATTCATTTCTCTTTATCTTTGCGCCCTGTTACCTTCTTTTCAGCCCCTTCACGCGCAATCTAGACAACCTGAATTCTGAAATATATAGTAACAGCAAGAAATTCAACTCCGGACATGTGACCCACACTCCTACACATAAGGCTATCAGTAACCCCTATTAGCATAGAATTTAATTTTTTTTACTATTTAGTCCTAGTGTTTTAGGGGTAATGGGCAAGTTTGTCTCTAATACAAAAATATTATCTACAAACAAAAAATATACAGATTAAAAAAAAATTAATTACAACTAATTTTATTAAATGAAATAATAGTTATACCATTTTGTTGCATTTAATTTCATACCATTTTGTTGCATTTAATTTCATGGTAGTTATATTTAATTTCATGATAGTTTAACTAATAATAAAGTGTATTTTGTTAAAAAATATATTTATTTTTTAAAAATGAGTTATTATTTTGGGACAAGCAAAAAAAACATAGACTGTTAATATGGGATGAAGAAAATAATATTTAACTAGGACAATCTTTATGATATTATTTTATTATGTTTTTGGTTTCTAATCAATTTAAAATGACTATTTTACATTGTTTGATGTTTTTCTTGTTTTCCGTTTATTAATAATTTTTAAAATATAAATAGCCCCACTATATTCCCTTATATCTTTCCCTACCTCGTGTCTTTTCACTGTCCCACTCCCTTGTAGTCAAGTCGGAAAACTTGTATTCATCATATCTTCTTTGCAATTCGTCGAATAAATCTCCAAAAGCACCATTGTTGAGGAGGAAAATTTAAAAACCCAAATATCATAAAAGGAGGAATCTAAACTCTAATAGATAGAGGTGAGCATTTTAACCGGACCGGTTTCGAAGAGTATCATGGACTGTGGACCGGACCGGACCGGATGAGACTTACTGGGTCTAGGTCCTTGTTCGAGTCCAGGTCTGGGCTTTCCGGTTCTTGGACCTGTTTGGACCGGTACAACTTTACATTCATACAGTACAACTTGTTAAAATGCGTTTTTGTGTTTGATACAACTCGTTAAAACAAATATGTTATGGGTTTGATATATTACAACTTGTTAAAATGAATACTTTTTTGGGTTTGATACGGTACAACTCGTAAAAATGAATACGTTTCCGTTTCTTGTGTCATTTGTATCGGTCAAACTTTGATTATTTATACTTTATAATATTTGTTTGAGAGATTTTAACTCATTGAATATAACACTACAAACAAAAAAAAATTATAGTCTGAAATCATATACAAACTCTAAATTACACGTTGGAAAAAACAGCATGTCAATACGACATAAAATGAATGAGATATGCTTATTTAAAGAATTTCACAAACTATATAAGTTTAAATTTCTTGCTGAAAAACTTTGATATTTCATCTTTTAAGGATTGTAACTCATTGAATATAATACCAAAAACAACAAAATTATAGTCTAAAATCATCTACACAATCTAGATTACACGTTGAAAAAAAAACGCATGCCAATATGACTTAAAACGAATGAGATATTCTTGTTTAAAAAATTTCATAGAATACAAAAGTTTAATTTCATGCTGAAAATCAGAAATATTTCAGCTTTGACATCTCATCTTTGAAAGATTGTAACTCATTGAATATAACACAAAAAATAACAAAATTATAGTCTAAAATCATCTACAAACTGTAAATCACATGCTGGAAAAAAAACCGCATGTCAATCTGACTTAAAAGAATGATATATGCTTGTTTAAAGAATTTCACATAATACAAAAGTTTAAACTTCTTGCTGAAAAGCTGAAATATTTCAGCTTTGATATTTCATCTTTGAAGGATTGTAACTCACTGAATATAACACTAAAAACAACATAATTATAGTCTAAAATCATCCACAAACTCTAAATTAGACGTTGGAAAAAACTGCATGTCAATCCAACTTAAAAACGAATGAGATATGCTTGTTTAATGAAGTTCACAAAATACAAAAGCCTAAATTTATTTTAAAAAAACTGAAATATTTAAGCTTTGATATCTCATCTTTGAAGGATTGTAACCCAGCGAATATAACACCAAAAACAAGAAAAGCATAGTCTAAAATCATCTACAAACTTTAAATTACATGTTGGAAAAAAAAAACCGCATGCCAGTTCGACTTAAAACGAATGAGATATGTTTGTTTAAAAAATTTCACATAATATAATTTTTTTTAAATAAACCGGTCTAAAACTGGTTTTTACTCGAAACAGGCCAGACCAGACCAGTAAAAAAAATCGGACCGGTTTTGCTCAAATCCTAGAATCGAGAATCGGCCCGGGGGTCCAAAAAAATGATCCGGTTCGGTCCACAGGTCTAAATGCTCACCCATACTATTATGAATCAAACCTAAACCATCATCAACATAAAACCATATATGTGGAACTAGGAAGTAGCCCTCCTGAATGCACTCTGGCTGTTGCTGACTAGGCACTTAGCAATGTGAGCTAGCACTTCGCAAAGTGATCGAGCACTTGGAGCATGCACTCCACACTTGGAGCTTGTACTACTCCTAATGAGAATGTGTTGTAGCCTTCTTAAATGCACTACAGTTGTTGTTGAATGTGCTTATCCTACTAGATAATATGATGAAGCTTCCTGCATGCGCTCCAACTCAAGGTAAATGTGGCCCTAGCCTTGTAAATATGTTGCTTGCTTCTAAATGAGCTCTAAGTCCTAGAAAATGCACTCATTGATCCTAAATACACTGGTATGTCCTTTTGGGGGAGTTGTTAAATATGCCAAGGTGCATGATAGGTGGCTATGCACATCCTTCAAGGTTGAAGATTCTAGAAGCAATTTCATATATAGCGTCCCATGATTGGCTTGGTCCATTTAGGGCCTAGCTATATATGTGCATGGACCACCAGAATTATATCATTATGCTTGTCTATAAATAGTCACTCCCATCTCCATCAACATTTGTGCTAGATACGTACATGTATGAGTGGACATATTTCAAGAGAGTAATCATTGTGAGGTTGATGACATGTCTTTTAAACTAGTTTGTCAGCAAAAGAGATTGCGCTCAAGTAAGGTGCAACCTTTTATGAGTGGTTGTAATTTTTCTTGGAAGTTTAATAAAATCCCATTGCTCTTGTTCACCCGTATACGTAGGTCACATCGACCGAACCACGTTAAATACTATGTTCCGTTTTACAGGTTTTCAAGTACTAGTTTTTAGAAGTTTATTTTGTGTATTTTACTCAATCGTTTATCAATTGTTTGAAGTTGCTCAACTTGTTTTGTTGATTCCTAAAAGAATTTGCGATGTGACATTAAATGAGAATGCACTTTATAAAGATAATCTCTCATTGTTGCCTTCGGTAGAAGCAAGAAATATAAAGATAGAGATCAAGTGATGTTAGATGGGATTTTAGAAAAAGACATTGTAAAGCCTTCTAGTACCTCAAAGTATGCGAAGGTTCTAAGAAGATCATATATGCTTGGAGTAGTTGGTGTGAGTGGGAGCAAAGCCACTAAAAATGCATCCTCGGGGACTCCTTGAAGATCACCTTGAGAAAGGAGATATCCACTCATATATATTCTCCCTCAAAAAATTTCTTATTACTATCTAAAAATGGAGAACTATAAACTTATCAGGAAGCCTTATGGATGAAAGACTCCATATAGTGGAACAAAGAAATAAACGTTGAGTTGAGCTCACTTGACAAGAACAAGACTTGATCCTTGGTCAAGTTACCAACTAGGAAGAAGGCACTTTAGAACAAATGCATGTAGAACAAATGCATGTTCAGGGCCAATGATGAGATTGATGGGAGCAAGATGTACAAGTAAAAGGGTCCTAAAAAGGTAGGAATTGATTACGTACAGTGAAATTTTCTAACCATTTATGAAGATGAATACAATTTGAATGGTTATTGGAACTGCCGCTACATAAGATTTACATCTGGATTAGCTGGACATGACGCCATATTTCTTCGATGGTGTCCTTGATGAAGATAACTATATGGAACAATTATAAGGTTTTTAGATTTCTGAAAAAGAAAAGTTGTTGTGGAAGTTGAATAAAAACATGTATTGCTTGAAGCAAACATTAAGACAATGGTACTTGGATGTTTGATGATTTCATGAAGAGGAATTTGTACATGAGATGTGAGAATGATCATTGTTGCGACATGAAGAAATTCAAATTTTATTACATCATCCTCTTACTATATGTTGATGACATGTTGGTGGTTGGACCTAACACGTAGTAGATCGACAAGTTGAAGAAATGGTTGTCCAGAGAATTTGAGATGAAAGACTTAGGAGCTGCTAAGAAGATACTTGGCATGAGCATCATCTGGGATAAGGCTATAGGTACTCTAAAACTTTCCCAACATAATTACATTAAAAAAAATTATTAAAGAAGTTTAGCATGGCAGTTGTTAAGATGAAAATTACACCTCATAGGGGTTATTTGAAACTCTCCAAAAAGTAATACCTGAAGACGGGAAAAGAAAACAAAATTAGCTAAGGTTAACTACGCCTCAACAATTAGTATTTTAATGTATATGATGGTATGAACTAGACTAGACATTGATCACACAATGAGATTTGTTAGTAGATTTATGTCAAATATGGGGAAGGAGCATTGAGAAGGAGTCAAGTGGTTTCTATTATACTTGAAAGGAACTTCAGACGTAGCCTTATGTTTCGAAAGGCGGAAGGTTGTCCTAGAAGGTTTCATTGAGGTTGTCTTATTAAGTTGTGTGGATTCTGGAAAGAGCACAACATGTTATGTCTTTGCAATAAGGGTAATAACCATCAGTTGGATATCCAAATTACAAAAGAGAGTTGCTCTTTTAACCACCGTAGTAGAGTATATAACTATATCATAAGCTAGAGAGGAGCTCATTTGCTTGAAAAACTTCACCTCAAATTTAGGCATGGAACAAGAAGATTGTGTCGTACATTATGATAAACAAGTGTAGTACACTTGGTGAATAATGTAGTGTTTCACGTAAGATCGAACAAAATACATCAAGATTGGGTACCACTTTATCATAGAATTGAATAGTGATTATACTCTAAATCCAAAGAAGATCATGGTACGAAGAACCCAACAAACATGTTTACTAAGGAAGTGACCATTAGGAATGAGATGGGTGTTACACAACTTGGGTGGAAGCAGATTGGTTGATCAACCTTCAAGTGAAAGATTATTGAGTTGTGGAATATGATTCTCCATTTGACCTCATTGTTGGCACAGAGACCAAACATGGGTCCTTCTCTTAAAAGAGTGGGTGGAGGTCAAGGGGAGTTGGCCCTTTTAGGGGGTTGAGGGCAACGCCCGTGAATAAAATTATATTGGAGCAGTTCGTATTGTAGAATCCAAGGATTCAGGTGAATCTGCTACTACAAAGCTTCGGTTGTAAAGGTGAAACTGCTTGGTAAAGTTGTTGAGTGGGTGAAGCTTCAAGAGAAAAGATATATACAACAAAAGAGGTTAGCATAAAAAAGGTAAAGCTTTTGATGAAGTTAAGAGGATAACTATGAAGACTTGGATTGAAGCCAAACACAAACACCTAAGCTTATCCACAGAGAGCAAAGCTCATCACATGAGCTTCGCATCGATTTACATCATGCTTTGGACTTCAATGATCAGAAGTAGTCCTAAACTTTGAACTTCGGTTTGACCTAGTAACTTGGGGACCAAGTTTGTTATCATGCGCCAGCTCATGTTGGTGATGTCATAAGGCTATAGGCCCCAATCCAAATAAGATTTGATATGTCAGTAAGATTATAATCATAATGCAGAAAACTTGTATTAAGATTATCATTAAAATTTCTCTAGTTCATTTATGAATGTAGCTAGATTACTTCGATTAAATGAACCTCGTTAAATTCTTGTGTTCTTTATTATTATGTGTCTTTATTATTACGTTTGTGTTTATCAAAGTCCTTAATCCTAACCCACATTGTTGTAGGGATCATGTAACAAGTTCCTATGGGGTAAGGTCAAAAGGACGACCAAATCGAACAAGGCAATTAGCAATGGACATTTCAGTCAGAGTTACGCTGGAACTTTGATATATGTGTTTCCATCGGTATCCGTTGCAAACTTATATATTCCCACATTTTATAAATTCCAAATGCATAAAATTAATTAATAGATAATGAAACATTACCATTCAAATATCAAAATCATCAACGTTGCACATTCACATTCAATTTTAAAAGTAAAAAAGAACAACATTGACAAAAGTTTAATATTTTAAATTTCCTCCCTTCCTATTTTGCAATGTTGTGATCATCTTCTCCATTTCTTCATATATGGCATCAATGTGTCTTTGTTTGGCAGTTATATCTTGACGTGTGGCCTCTATTTCCTGAACTCTTGCATCCATTTCCTCACGCATTTCTTGACGTCTGGCCTCAATTTCTGCAGCTTTTGCATCAAGTTCTTGACGCTGTGCCTCCATTTCCTCACGCATTTCCTCACGCATACGTTCATATATAACCTGCAGTTACAACATTAATATAATTGGTAGATTTTTTCTAAGTGCAATGCCTTATTAAGAAAAACTCTAACAATATTGTAATATAAAGAAATGAAAGTAGGATGCTATAATGACTAAATGCAATGCTATTATTGTATTTTTATTTCTTTAATAAATTCTGTTTTAGTTCTTACTTTCAACTTCCAGAAAATGAAAGTGGATTGATATAAAGAACAAAGAAGTTAAAGTGCAATGTTATAACCCAATAGATTCTCCAAAGTACAATGGCTAAATAACAAAAAAAATGAAAGTACATAGCCAATAACTTTATTATTATTTTAGGATTAAAATATTCAACTACAATGGATCATTATGCTTCAAAAAGAAGTTTGGAAAATTGCATCATGTAAATTGGAAAGTAGATTCACCTGATAAATTTTGTGAAATTGAAGAACTTGACAATCTTTTAACTCATTCTTATTTGAGTTAGAAACAACACCAAAATTTTTTTGAGGTTGCTCTTTCTGGAATTACCACACAACTCATCATTGTCAATCGTCCTCCCCAAGCCTAAAAAGTGACATTCCACTATTTATAGTGTAAATAATAGAAATTGTCCTGGAATTTTGTATAAATTTGACCTTTACTGATACTTTCTGAATCATAACCAAATTTACTAAAATCAAGAATAATCAGATTCAAAACCTAAATCTGGTCCACATTTCATCAGATCTGTCAAAATTTTCTAATAACATATTTGAGCAAATAAACTTTTATCAATTACATGTATAATATAGTTTCTGTTTCAAAGCAAAGTAAATAAAGTTCTCACTGTATTTTTTTGTTCATTTAAGGAAATTAAAGCAGGATGCTACAATAAACAAAACAAACCTCCATGTTCTCTGGAGATGTTCCTGTACTTTGGGCTGCTAAAGACCCCACCAACAATCTATGGGTATTAGATACAGAACCCCATCCATATATTCTTCCTTTTTTTATGCCTCCACTAACATCACACCATAATTCAGTATCCTACAGGGGATGACAATTAGGATCATCTCCATACTTATCCACCATAGCTTTTTGATACCCATCTTATTATAGTGAAACCCTATAAACTACTATCATTTCATAGCAAAAAGAATTACAACTTACTTTTTACTTGACCACTTTTCCAAAAAATCAAAAAAACTATCGTAGTTTTCTCATCTTTTGGTGTAATGTACTCTTGAGTTAACTTGTTAGTGTGTGACCTTGCATAAAGTTCAAGCCCAGTAGGAGGCCTTTTCAAATTTGCTTGCTAAAAAATTTAGAAGTAATTAGACGTATAACATCTAATCATATATAGAAAAATAATTTTAAAACATTTTATAGATAATATCTTACGAGTCTGGCTTTATGTTGAGGAATTGAAATGGAACCACCACAATGTTTGGAAACTGATCCATCTTCCATTTTATTTTTGTTTTGTTTTCCAGATTCAGAACTACGTTTTCATTGTGATGTGTTCCACACTTTGTCAATCATATATACCCAATCTTTCTTCTTTATTCATTTTGGATTAAAATGTTTTAACAACGATAAATCTCCTTGTAGTGAGGCTTTGACATTTGCATCCAAGGCTTGTTGAAGTGAATCTTCACGTGCACTTTGCATTATGCCAGAAAAACGTTTCTTGTAGCTATTCTCCCATGCTGTGTAAACTAGTGATTCAGAACTTGGTGGCCATTGGTATAATCCCTACATGTAGATCATTTATATCATTAGCTTTAACATTGTAGAAAAAGATATGAATTATTAAAATAGAAAGATAAGTAAGTATAAACCTTAAAGTATTGCCATAATGCTTCACACCTAGTTGAGTCAACCTCTTTCCATGTGGTCCATGGGCCACGAACATAGTCTTTAATATATATGTCATCTTTCGTATGACTGAATTGTGATCTGTAAATCTTGAGAAAAGAAACAATAAACCAAATCATATTATTAGTTTATTACCACAATTTAAAAGTAATTATAGTTTAAATATATGCATACTCTCCATCACTATTGATGTCGATTTTCTTCCTTTTGGATGATGGGTTAGTAGACTCTTGTTCCATGACATTTGACTCTTCATCTCCTTGAGATGAATGAGAAGAAGATTGAGAAATGTTTGATCTTTAACTCCTTTAGATGAATGAGAAGAAGGTTGAACTTGAGAAGTGTTTGATTGAAATCTTTGATCATCATTGCATGACTCATGTGTCTTTTTATATCCACGAACACGATTACTACGGCGTGGAGCCATCATATAATAAAATACCTTAAACAAGTGGAATGCATGTGCTTTACAACGTTGTACTTTGGAAAAAATATAACTTCTAAATCGTATAGAAGATATGAAAAATGAAACTTA
The DNA here is from genome assembly GCF_051521515.1 of Lactuca serriola. Taxonomy (NCBI): domain Eukaryota; kingdom Viridiplantae; phylum Streptophyta; class Magnoliopsida; order Asterales; family Asteraceae; genus Lactuca; species Lactuca serriola. The sequence continues at coordinate 161,144,479 of NC_136409.1, forward strand.
AGGTAAGATCATGACAATTCACTTCTATTACATTGATGAATTCTTATCAAAATTAGCTAAAATGTACACGAATTATAAAAGTGTCAACAAATTTTCCATATATACAGAATAATAGCATGTTAACAAATAAGATAAATTACACTAGACTTGATCAAAAAAACCAAATGACACAATCAACCAACAAAATTGTCAACCAAAATTTTTGACACACTTTTGTCCACACACTCTTTAAATACTTACCTATTAAGGGCCTTCGGTTTAGAGGGGGGCACATTTTCAAACAATGCTAGGGCAAGAGCTTTTTGGTAGATGTGACTATTTGAACAGAATGTGCAGAAATATGCATGCTTCTAGTCTAGCTAGTACATAAACCAAAGAAAAAGAACATCGCTTTGAGATTTTGGATGAACGTATGGGCGAGTTTCTACCCTGAGGGGTCGAAGGTCAGGTTTGCTTCTTAACTTCTGAAAGACAGAGCTCGAGATTGGTAGGAGGAGGTAGACATCGCTTTGAGAGGCGAGACCCTAGAGACGATGTCTTAAGATGAGTTTGTGACCTGGTTTAGGGCCGAGTTTCACCAGCTATTGAGGTGTAGCATTTGGCGAGGGAGTTTTAGGACCTTCGCCAGACGACTTAGACCGTGGCAGGGATCACTGCCAAGTTTCGGGAAAGGTCTTTGTTGGTCCTACAGTATGTAGCGGACACGGTGATAAAGAAGGTAGGGTATCATGATATGTTAAGGGATGACATAAGGGAGTTTGTGTGTTTGTCAGGGTGCGAGACCCTGAATAATATGATTGCAAGAGCCCGCGAGCGGGATATCGATTTGGAGCACCTCGGGAAGAGGAAGCTAGAGCAGACTCAGATCGCAGTGGGCCATGCGAAAAGGCCCAAGACTCAGGATTCATGATTGGGAGGCCATTAGGGTCGGGGCTGCTGTGCCAAGTGTGGGAGGAACCATGAGGGAGGATGTCGGGAGACAGATCAGGGATGTTTCAGTTGTGGTCAGATGGGTCATTTCAGTAGGGATTTCCCCCATGGGTCGGTTCCGATGTGTTTTCACTACAACCAGGTGGGCCACAAGAAGTCCGATTGTCCGATGTTGAGGGGTGGAGTAGTGAGTGCACCTTCTCCAGTTATTTTGAGGATCATTGACGGTCGAGAGGGTAGGTAGGATCCCCAATAATGAGGACCCAAGCATTCGAGTGTCAGTCGGGGGACGCCAGAGTTTTATTAGATCCTATCGCGGGTACGTTATCTTTTGTTTTCTTCATGCCTTATTATCTGTATATGTATGTGCTTTGGAATCATGTGTCGGTATGTGTAAGCATTTTCATTGGTTTAGTTCTCTATTATTGCATGGGTATATTATCAAGCATTGTTATATGTCATTTTTGCATGCCAAGAGTTATGATTTGGACACATTTTGTTGAGTTGGATTTAGTTTGTCCGGTTGTTGTTTTGGGTCGTTGGTGGAAGCAATTCAGGGGTATCACTTAGAAGATCGGTAAACGGATTTTCGTGATTAGTTCGTCAAAGAAGTAAGAGTTCAGAAGTGTTGTGTCTTTCAGTGGGGATGACGATCGTTTATGGAAGTACTTTTGGGTCCGATCGCTACCGTTACTAGGGCAGGAGCGGTAGTAAGAGGATGATGATGGTGGCCGTGTGGGCTTGTTCCAACATTGGAAGTGTCAAATAAATTTCAAAATTGTGTCGATGGAAGGCGGTTAGAATGCATAGATCCCTCGGTAAGTGGGATGTTGGGTTGGTCAGTCAGTTTCGGCATGGGACCCTATTATTCGTTGTTTTTAATAAGGATGGCATCGTGTAGTTAAATTTAAGTGGGGGAGCACCGATTAAATTTACGGGGATAATACTAGGTGTGGAACTAGGGAGAGTTTCACATCCTGTTTAGGAGGGAAGATGACTAAAGTGGCAGTCTGGATTGAGGTTACGTGAGGTTGGGAGTTCAGAAAATTTCTAGCATCTGGTTGGCGCATTCATTGTAATGTATAGCAGACACATGGATGGATCCATGTTGAGGGTTGTGTTAGGGCCTCTTTGCCTATTCTTGTCTTATGAAGGCTTTGGGGTTTGATGCATGAGCCAAACATCTGATTAGGATATAGACAATGTGGGTTGACTCATGATTGATCAAGGGTTGGTATGGTAGATGGAGAGCAAGACCATGGGTTGAGTCTATGGCAGTATGGACGTGTTGTAAGACTATAGGGCAGCCATAACAAAAAAATGGTGATAGGATGTCATGGAAGTGTTGTAAGTCTGCGATGTAGTCATAGCATTCACCAGATTGAGGTAGGGCATTGTAGGAGTGGTCGTCAGGCTGAAAGGGGATCAACGTATGCCTAATGCGAGGCCGACAGTATCATCGGAATATTTCTCCTTGTTAAGGGAGGAGGGTCATTGGGTCCGAGGCGAGGTTAGGCCTGTATATCACTCGATTGGGTGAGACATGTGGGTGTGGCCCATTCAATTGTACCGAGTAGGTGAGACTGTCAGTCTCAACGATGGATTGGGGATTTTACATCTCAGTTTAGTGGAAGGTCGTTGAGAAATCATAATATTTCGAATAAATGGAAGTGTAAATCCTTGGATTCCGGGACATGAGTTATGTACAGGGTTGGAAAATAGACAAGAGTCGCATTAGGAGTCGTCTTTGTTTATATCGAAGATCTTTTCATTAGCAAGTTATGGTTATGGAATCTGTCTGCCAAAATACTAGTTGGATAGTTCAGGATCAAAAGGATGATCTTCAGTTCAGATTGCAGTAAGAGGTCCTAGTGATTGTGTTTAGGGATTGTTCTACCTGTGTAAAGGTTAGGCATAGTTTTGGAGTTTCGGAATTATAACAATGAGGTGCTGGTTCTACAATTAAAGGATCAATGATTTGTTCACCATTAGGAGTATGAATTCTAATAAGGTTGGGTTCGATGGTAGCTTTGGAGGGTCGCTAAGAGTATGAGTCAACCTTTCGAGCGATTCGGGGAATCAAGAGGTATTGTTCGGAGAGTTTGGTTGGAAGGAGGGTGGTAAGGAGTGATTTCGAGGAAGAAATCTAATTCAAGTGGGGGAGAGTTGTAACACCCTATTCAAACCGTTTCCTAATTCGGAGTCGTGACTCGAAGATCAATTATCATAAGGCTATGGTCCTTGGGGAGGGAGATATTTACACCCCTTTGGGTGTAGATAATGCATATTAGGTGATCCAGGAGTTCGGGTTGTGTTTTGGAGTCCAAGGGTATAACCGTAAAGTGATAGTTCGGGCCTTTTATGATTTTTGGATTTAAGTTGGAATTTTTTTAAGGAAAGATTGAGTTGATAGAGTTGTAGAGCTTCTCATTCACTACAAGAAAAATGACTTACGGTCACACCAAAAAAGTGTGACCATATGCGTATAGTGACATTTTATTTTTTCACTGAAAGCGTAACGGAAGGTGACGCCATCGTATGGGTCTTATGGTCACTTTAAAATGTAGTGTCCGTATGATATGAAAAAGTGTGGCCGTATTATAAATGTGTGGCTGTTAGGAAGAGAATTTTGTTGCTAAAATCAATCATTTTATCCAATATTGTGGCGTTAAACTTTCGGTAGACACATTCATTTTGTAACTGTAGTGACTATATATCACTAACTTGCGACATGCATGTTGTTTCAGTGTGACGTTTTACTAATAAATAGTCACACAATTTAAAGTTTATTAAGACTATTAGGTATCTTTTGCAGACATGTAATTATGGTGAACATGACCATATTCGCTAAATGGTCACATATACTTAATTTCATATGTGGCGATTTGCTAATAATTAGTCACAAAAAGAAGCAATTTTGGTGACTATTGCATATCATATAGAGACACAATTAAGTGAAACATGATCATAAGTATTATAAAGACACACATTTTGTTAAAATTACGAATTTAATATTAGTTTACGGCCATATTTGTATTATTTTTCATGACCGATGTTATCATTCAGACATATAAAACATTGTAACTATGACTATTTTATATTATTTCGACATAGAGAATCAATTACAAAATAATTGTAAGTGATTTATAGACACAAAGTTGTTGAAAGTGTGACCAATATGCCAATTATTACCATAAAAATTGGTTATTAGTATAACCTATTTTATCATTTAGACACGAAAACGTTGTTGAATGTGACTATTGTTTGTACTACAATCATAGAAAGTAATTTAAATTGTGGCCATTAGTGTTCTGTCAAGACACATAATATAGATAAACATGACTACTATCTTCCATATGGTCATATTATTTGCATATTTACAAGTGGTTATTTTATTTTCTGACAAAAAAATATTATCTAAGCATGACCATACATGAATTTTTAGTCACATAGTTATTGAATTTAAGGAAATGTGATATTTATTTGTCACATCATTTTTTTTACGTTGTTATTATTTAATTTGTCACAAAAACTTTATATTTCGATATTATTAATAATTGAAATCCAAATCCACACAATAAATTCGTAATTAAAATACCCAAAAATAAAAAATTATACTAATTGCAAGTATTAAAATATGGTAAATATAGCAAAAACATCATAAACCAAAACTTGGATTATAATCATATGAAGAGAAGTATTACACTGATAAAGTATATAATCATAGATATTATAAACCATTATGAACATTAAAATAAGCTTTATAAAGATATGGATGGCAATGGTAAACATAATCTCAGATTTAAATTTGCTCAGTGAAAATAAAGATGTTTCTTAAAGATGGCTTCAAATTCTTACTTGCACCTCCAACTAAAATTATTTTGCTCATAAATAATCAACAAACTACATCATCAGATTTGATCTTCTTATTGCTAGATGCATCATAATCGTTCCAGTTTCTAATCAATCTTCTTGTCATAGTCATTCCTGCACCTGCACTTACAACATATGAAACACGTGTTCTTGGTGATCATATAAGCCTTGTAATAAAAAATAGTAATCAAACACGAGAATTAACAAGATTCACAAGTGAGAACAAATACAAAAAGTTTTAGAGCATATACGTGACTTTTTCCTATGTCATTTCTTCTTGTAATCAGAAGCAAAATACCAAGTTTAGACAAACCCTAAAAACTCCAAACACTTGAACAAACGTTATATTATTTTTCCAACTATCACAGATAATCATAATCAACAAAGCTTTAATAATTATATGATCACAGGACATCATTATTTTAATCCTCAATGCTCAAAAAATTAAGAATCACAATCAAATTTTGGTTATTACCCTAAGTTGATTGCTTAGAATTACCAGTAATAACTTTAAAAGCAAATCCAAACAGCCCTAAATTGATAAGTTTAGTGAAAAACATGAGAGCAACATTTTTTAGATAAAATCTAAAAACATGTATGCCAATTTAGAATTTTGATTGAAAGCAAAATTGATGCGCAAAAACCATATATATTCAAGAAATAATGTCATAGCTTTACTTCTAATAGAAAAACATGTATAGAAGAAGAAAACTACTTACGAAGAGGCCGGTGAGGAGTGGTGGTCTCAAAGAAACGCATCTAATTCCAAATGTAGAAACTGCAAAAAGAACCATCAAAATTAATGATATAGGACAGAAATCAAGAGTTTGAAGGACAGAAAATATAAGGTACTAGCAATGATAAGCCTTCCACCAGTAGATGACAACTGCAACTCATATTCTAATCTATTACCAAAAGGGCATTTATGTCTTTTTGCATAGTAATGAAGTAATATAAAGTAATGAGTACTGACCTTGACTTGCTTAATGAAAGAAACAACATTCAACATTCCACTTCTTGATAATCAGACCAAATTAAAGCGTTATAAGAAGAGATTTAGGGATTTAAAACATAATAGGAAGATATAAATCATAATTAGAAGAGATATATCTCTACATCTATAGTATTGACACTTCCCTTATGCATGATTTAGATCTTTAGCAAGCTCATATGAATCAATACCAATCGAATGTAGTGATTGCATGTAATCAAACCTGAAAAAAAAATGAAATTCCTCAACATTTTTATATCCCCTTCTTAATTACAATTGAGAACAAATTTGTGGAAATACTTATCAAAAATATCATATTTAAACATGGAGGATGAAATAGCAATCACCTTGAACATGAATGGAAGATCAACTCCTAACTTATCAACAAGAGTATCGCCTAATCAGCAATCTCAAATGAAACATGTTTAGGGCTTACCTTTACACTCGATTATAGGCTTCTAAGCTCTTGTACCGTTGAGATGAAGACCCAAAAAAAACCGAGAAAACACCAATGGGGATATGGGGCTATTTCGTGAGAAACTCTCCGAAAAATGTTATGATAGGAGACGGAAGGAGCCTAATGGAAACGATCCTGGAATTCTTAATTCCATCTCAACTGGATTCGTGATCTGACTTGGCACCTTATCCAGATCGACGGTTCTATATTGTTTTCTCCACAAAATCGTCAGTACCTTGATTATGAAGAGAAGTTGTTCATACTATTTTCAAGCAGTCAATAGAGGATGAACAGGGGTTAGGGGAAACACGATCGATGATATAGGCTAAGGCGCGATGTGGAGGAGCCAGGGTGGAGGGACGGATAGGCAACGATGATCACATGAGAGAAAAACTAAAGAACGAACCCTAGTGGTTTAGATTATGTTGGGGGTAATCGGAATTTGGAAACCTAAGCGGGATGTGAGTTGATTTTCAATATTCAGGATTGACATCTTCGATTGTCGATAGCAGACGTTTGGATCGATGGTGCAATGGAGAACGCGATTGGAATTTCCGATATCCCTCATGGCCTAAGGGTTTCAACATTGAAGATAATAGATACATTAGGTTTAGAGAGGAGGGAATTACTAAATCTAAAAATTTTCAGGTAGAGGGAATCTGAAACTTTTGGAATGGAAGAACGAGGGAAAAAACCAAAAATGAAATTTTAATATTTCTATAAAAATTGCAAATAAATGATTTTTTCTTTTTTGATTTTTCTATTTTTTAGAAAGATAACTTTCTTAACCAGGGTTTCCGGACCAGTTTTAATTTTTTTTTCATAAAATTACAAATAATTTTTTTCATTGATAATATTATCTATTGTTTTTATTATTTAAAAAAATAATATCTATGTTTTTATTTCTATCATGAAATTAAAATCTAATATATAATTATTTTGTTATAAGTTTTTTTTATCCATATGTATGTGTGCAAGTGTAAACGAGTCTGGTTGAAGCCAAGCCATATCCATAAGTCATAAGCCCTAATTTATAATCCCCGAGACATAAGCCCTAAATCCTAAGCATAAGCCATAATCCCTACTCCATAAGCCTTAATCCCTAAGCCTTAAGTCATAAGCCATAAGCCATAAGGACTAAGGACTAAGCTAAATATAATTCATAAGCTCTACACCTTAAGCTTTAAGCAATATGAGTTTAGCCATAAGCTATAATCGCTATTTTGTAAGCCTTAAACCATAACCCATAAGGATTATGGTATGTGGTTTAAGAATTATGGCTTATGACTTAAGATTTATGGTTTATAGTTTATTGCTTAAGAATTGTATCTTTTGGATTATGGCTTGAGGTGTATGGATTATGGCTTATGATATAAGTCATAATCCATAAGCCATATGTTATAAACTTTAAGCCCCAATCTATAAACTATAAGCCACAAGCCTTAACTCCTAAGCTATAAGCCGTCAAACATATATCATAAGATATTTCATACAAAATAGGCCTGAAGCCCCAAGTCATATGGCATAAGCCTTAAGCCTTAAGCCCTTCGCCCTTACTCACAAGCCATACACCTAAGACCTAAGCATAAGCCTAAGTCATGACCCTTAAGCCATAAGCCATAAGTCACAAGCCACCTATCCATACCTACAAACCCACACATACACCCTACTCTATTACAAATCCATATATCCACCCACCCTACCCAAACCCAAATTTACATACATGTATACCCCCCCCCCCCCCCACACCCATACACAATCTTCCCATATTTGCCAAAGCACGCCCACCTACACCTATACCCAATACCTACCTCATACAACCCACCTTCACCTACAAACCCACACCAACACCACTCCATATAAAATTTAATATTAATAATCTATATATTCAAATAAAAATATCAATATATTAACATGACAGGCTTTAACTGATATTCACTAGAACCAACTAGCCTGACCAATTGTCTTTATTTGTAATCGGTTAATGACTTTCATCTGATTAATCAATCACTAAGGGTAATGTGGGGATGTAGGTATGGGTGTGTGTGTGTATGTGTATCGATTGGGTTGTAGGGGTGGTGTTGGGTAGGATGTGTGGTATGTAGATGTGAGCTAAAGCCCTAAACCATAACTACTAAGCCATAAGCCTATACCCTAGACATGTATCACAAGCCACAAGCCTCAAGCCTGAATGATAAGCCTTAAGCCTAAATCCATAATCACTAATATATAAATCATAACTCATAACTCATAAGCCATGATGCAGAAAGCATATGTAAACCTAAAGCTATAAGCCCCAATTTTAAGCCATTAGCCCTAATTTTTAAGCATAAGTCATAAGCTCTCAGTCATAAGTCATAAGTCATAAGTCATAAGTCATAAGTCATGATCCATAACCCATAATTAGCCTAATTCATATGCACTAGGCCTAAGGCCCTATGCTTTATGCCCTAAACATAAGTCATAAGCCCTCAATCATAAGTTATGATCCATAAGCCATAATTGGCCTAATTCATATGCATTAAGCCTTAAGCCCTATGCTTTATACCCTAAGCCCTAAGCCCTAAGCCACATGCCTTACGCCCTAAGACCTAAGCCCTCATCCATAAGACTTGAGACTTAAGTAATTAATCATCAACCATAAGAATTAAATCTAAAGGTTAGGGCTTAGAGCTTAATGCTTAGGCTAACGAGAGTAGTCACCACCAACCCATTAGAAAAGTGATGCCATCTCAACGCCACATAAACTCCACTACAAGCTCACTACCAAACCACTAGGCTTTTGAAATGGTCGCCACTCCAATTTATTTATTTTGATATTAAATTAAATAAAAAAATAAAACATAAACCTTAGCATATCACATGTGAAGAAAATGGTCAAAAAAGCTTAACCAATCACATGCGTCGTCTTCATCCTTCTCCATAACCACTCCTACAACCAAGCCACTGGACACCGGGGAAGTGTTCACACATGACTTGGTTGTCCACCTTAGTTTTGACGCGTCTTTTTGGCACCCATTCTGGATAGCCTTGATGCTTAGTGCTTAGGACATAAGGTTCACGACTTATAACTTAGAGATTAAGGCTTATGACTTATGGATTGGGGTTTTTAGTTTACATTTTTCAACACCCTACCACACAGTAGACTAAAGCAACATAAGTAAACAAGTAAGAATTTTGATAGTTTTTCTCTACATTGGAGTTCAAACAAACCATAGGAAAATCATATATATCTTTTCTATTTTATATAATCAATATTAATTAATATATTTTTTAAATTCTATTATTAATCTAATTTTTTTAAGTATATATTTCGTTGATACAAATTTTCACCAAAAAATTAAAATTCCCACACTTATTTTTCATTTCACTCTTCTTTCTTTATCAAACTTTGCACTCTCCTTATCCTAATCGTGTTACCTCACCAGTGATAAACTCCCCTAATCTTCATTGGAGAATGACGTCTACCCCCACGAAACCCCTTACGTTAACATCCCTTGTGGGTTGTCGCCACACTGTCGCACATCTCAAACATCACCGTCCTCGATACCAATTGAGAGTCCATCTCCAATTTCAAGCAATCGTTTCCACTTGCCCTAATCCCAAAGACGCAAAACGATCTCACGACTCTCGTTGTTCTTTGGATTTCCTTCTCTATTGTTTCCACTTGCTAATTGAGTCTGAGATTCTGAGACGTAGAACAGGTCCAGCAATATCAAGCCCTTCGACTACACCTCGTCGCCTCCGCCTGAAGCACCTCCGCTTCCAGGTCCTCTTGGCGCTTGCTCATCTCGTTTCTCCCTCTCTGAAGGTATGTTTAGAGCTTAGTTATGCATATCTGATGGTATATTGCCATCGTTTAGTTGTGTAAATTCACAATTTCACAAATCTACAGCTTCACAAATTCATGGTTCCACAATTTTAATGAAATTCGTTTTCATTGATTGATAGTTCTGATCAAATTCGTTTTTATTGATTGAAAATTTTAAATGGTTAACATCACAGATTCATAGAGATTCTTGTTCACACGGTATTAGACTTGTCTCATCTTTTTCCCCTCCTCCAGATGACCCCTCAGCTGTCATAAATTTTGCTTAATATTGTTAAAAAAAACTGCAATATTAAAACTATTAGCCAATGAAGAGTTTATATAATCGATAATGTTTGAAATTTGATTATTTATATGTCTGTTTGTGTGTTGACTAGTGGTTCCTTAAAGAGATAACTCGAGATATTCATAGTGTAGATGGGGAGTGGAGAATAATTCTGCTGAGATACTTCAATCCTATTGGAGCTCACGAGAGTGGGAAACTTGGTGAAGATCCCATTGGGATCCTAAATAATCTGATGCCTTACACACAAAAACTAAGTAGTTGTTAGAAGATTACAAGAGTTGAATGTTTATGGTCATGATTACCCTACAAAAGATGGCAGTGTTGTATGTATCTATCTATTCTTGTTATAGCGGCATACTACTTCCATTCAATTGATTTTTCTTATAATTTTTTATTTATCTTTGCAGATCCGGGATTACATCCATGTGATGGATTTGGCTGATGGTTATGTTGTTGGGTTTTTGGTATAATACAACATCCTATGGTACACATACAACCCTAAATACCTTGGATCTATGTTTTCTCTATTATACATGCAAATATAAATATACAAGGTATTATCCTAACTAGCATACCAAAACATTGATACATAGTAATATAACAAGTTAGAATTACATACCTCTTTGCTGGTGCTTGATTCCATGGAGCTCAAGAGCCTAGTGACCCAAATATGACACCTTAAATGGTTCACACAACACCATGAACATTTGAAATAACCATGAGAGAAGATATGAGTCTTATCACTCTATGAAATCGGCTTGCCCTCTATGTTGTCCACTAGTGCCAATTTCACCAACCAATGGGGTCTTTATATAGTGTGCACATTAGGGTTACACCATGTAACCTATGACTTCACCCATTCCTTATGCTCCATGGGTTTTAACCTCCATGGAGTATCCATGGGCCACCACATGGGTTAAACCCAACATAAGGAATCATGGATCATAAGCCCACATATATAACAATTAATGATTTACACAATCAATCCCCATATATTTAACTAGTTTATTTTTGATCACTAAATTAATTCCAAATTAATTATTGATCAATACTAATTAAATAATATGATTTCATATTGTAACGCCCGTAGATCCGAGCTAGTCAATTTAGAGATAATAGGGGTCGAAAACGACTTTTCGACAAAAGATTATTTAGAATAAATAATCTTTACCAAGTTTTAGAATATGTCTCAAGGTTACCGTACATATAAAGAACATTGAAATCCGAGTTATAACGAAGAAGTTATGGCCCGTCGAAGTTTTACGGCAAAACCGGCACGACACCGGGACACGTAAATAGTGAATTTATCATGGAGGACTTTTTAGCCTTAGAATTCTAGAAAAACGTTTTAGTATATGTTAAACCGAAAACATACAAAAAAAAAAGAACGCCTAAATCTGACTTCGTATGAGGAAGTTATGAATTTTCTAAGATTTGGCTTAGCAGTGCACAACCCGAAACTCGAATTTCAGATCGAGCGGTTTTTGGCCTGCGCAATCTAAATGAGAATTGAAGATCTCATTAATAGGAACTCAACGGTAAATACACAGGCAAAAACAAAGTCCGCATGTAGAAGTTACAAATTTTACACGGACATTTAACAATATAATCTCCTCGTACTGTTAAATTTAAGATCGGTCGAGAATTAGCCGACGGAGTCAAAATGAAAGTTATAGATATTATTTTTACCTACGCGTGGATATAAATAACGTCAAAAACGGAGATTGCATGTGAAAGTTACAGATTTTATAAGTCGAAAGTGTGTTGTGAGAAAATGGGTGATGTGGCACAATCTTGGCCATTGCTTTCTCCCCAAGTCTTGCCACTAGATGGTGACATGTGGCACCAAGTTCAGCCGTTTTTCACCCTATAAATAGAACCTCTCTCACTCTCATTTTCTTCACACCTTTCCCATTCTTTCTTCACTTTAGTCTCTCTCTAGAACCTCACTCTAGCCCCGAAACCCCCCGAAAAGCCTAGGGAACCTCCCTAGGACGAGGCGGAAGCCCCGGAGTGCTCGACGGCTCCGAGAAGAAGAGCTTTTAGGATCGGGAACGATGCTCCAAGCAAAGCCCGATTTTCTATAAAACCCGCTGTAAGTGAGCTACGCCTACGCTATTTTTAATATAACTTTTATTTAATTATAGTAACGTTATTATGAACTTATAATAAGCACTTGGGCTATTATTATGGGTTATATAAGTATTGTTTAACGCTTATATAATAGTAATAATAGCTAGACTATTAATTAGTGTCGGCGAATAATAGACTAAACTCTAGTGGTAATAATACTAGGTTTCATCGAAGGAAATTAGTTTTAAGAAGCGAAGCGCTGTCTGAGTTCGGAATCACCACCTTTTCAAGTGAGTGCATAGTTACTTTCATCTTACACATAGATATGAAGTATTTTATATAAATTACATGCTATGTGTGCATATTATTTGAATACTTGTTGTCTATGCTGGATGAACGATTTTATACATGTTTTAAATGATTTAAACGATATATTTATTTCATATCTACAAATATGTTGTGGATGAAACATGGGTAGATGAAATAATTAGTGTGTGATGAAATAAAATGATGAGAGATAGGTGATGATAGAAAGGTGATGATAATTAGGTTAATAGGTGATGTAGGATGAAAGGAGATACCATAACCTTAACCGACAATGTGGCGATGTAGTCATCTATCGGAGTATAGATGGCGACCACAGACTATTCTTGTGACAACCGTCAAATTCTGGTCAAGTAAAAGTCAAATAAAGTCAACAAGTCAAACCGATCAACTCAACTAACCCTTGTATACTAGGGTTTACGTTATGTAATTACTGTACAACTCGTTATTCTAATGAGAAATCATCAATGGAAAAGTTCATGTATCTAAATTTCCTTAACCTAAAACTGTGGTGAGTAATGAACCAAACCGATAAAACAATGTTGCATACCTATCGGGAGTGTGTAGGACCCTTAAACATGGCTTAACAGGGTTTACGAACCTTGCGTTGCGAAGCCGGACTCTCAAAAAGGTCACAAAAGAAGCCTCTCCCAATCTCTTTCACTCTATCTCTCTATAAAAAATCTCTCCCAAATCTCTCTAACTATGTGAAATCTCTCCCAAATCTCTCCAAGCATGTAAAATCTCTCCCAAATCTCTCTAGGTATGATAAATCTCTCTAAGTATGTGAAATCTCTCCCAAATCTCTCTAAGTATGTGAAATCTCTCCCAAATCTCTCTAAGTATGAGAAATCTCTCCCAAATCTCTCTAAGTATGAGAAATCTCTCCAAGTATGTGAAATCTCTCCCAAATCTCTCTCAAAAGTTCCTTTGACTTTTTACAGTCTTTCGGGCCATCCCGACCCTTAACCAGGTCAAAAACCGCTTAAAACGGGGTAAAAACGGGTAAAATAGACTTAAGGACCCGAAACCCACTCTATAGGGCCGAACCCTCTTAGAGCCGAAAGTCCCCTTAAGGACCGAACTGCTGAGAAGCGAAACCCCAGGCCTGAACCCGAAGCCTCAGGACCGAACCCGAAGCCTTCGGGCCCGAACCTCGCATGAAGAACTAAGCTCTAGCCTTCAGACCGAACCTCCTGTCACACCTTCACTCCATTTCGCCTTCGGTCCATGACCAGAAGGGACCGAACCTCGGTCAGGACCGAGAGGTCTCGCAGGAAGCCCAATTTTTCCCGGTTTTCGACTACGACTTCATTTTAGGCCCATTTTTAATTATTTTAACGCGGGATTTTCACCAAAAACTTTATTTTAACATATAAGGCCCATATTTATTAATTAATCACGTTTTTGCCTTTTTGGGGATAAATCTTATCCAAGAAGAGTGGGTGAAGTACAAGAGGTGGAGTGTTGACTTTTCTTTAGTTTATGACACAAGCAACCACCACACCGACTCCATGACCAGCCACACTCCTTCCACCATACCTAGGTCATGTCAATGTACTTTATCATCATTTCCATCCATTCTCACGTTCTAAGAGCTGGGAAAACTCACCCTCTCTCCTCACTTCACTCATTTTCTCTCATTTCCACCAAAAAAATCAAACAATTTTCTCTCAAATCTTCTCTCTCAATTTCAAGATTCAAGGTTATTCTCCAAGCTTTTCTTCTACTTTTGGTAAGTATTATCATTCTCCATATGATTATTTCACTTCCTTCGACTCAACCTGGTTTAACCATAAATAATCTCTTAACCAGCCCATCAAATAAGTGGAAGATTCATTAAACTGCGAAACAAATCATAGATATCTTACACAAACATCATCACATTCATGTTAGATCTTCGAATCTTCAAGGCATCTTCTAAGTGTTCTTGAGTAGAACACTTCTTTCTTTCACCATTCATCCACTGGAATCATATAAGGTGAGTTCATACCCCTATTTTTTCATGTTTTCTTATATTTTAAGAGGGGGGGGGGGGGGGGGGGGGAGGGGGAATACAAGTTAAAACACCAAGAACACAATTAAACTTTTCCAACAGCTTTCATCAAGAAAGTTTAACTCCATTCACGGACTGTTTTGGTCAACTTAAACATTTTAGTTTTCAAAACTGTATTAGATGCAAATAGTTTAGGTTTATACCTTTAAAATGACTACTTGCACATCCCCATACGATTTTTCTACGATATATGGTGATTTTTACAAAACAGTCTATCATTTCAAGAACAAATCCGGACCAGTCTGTGAATATGGACATTTTAACATAAGTTTAAGACTTCAAAAAATCATAATAAAAATTATGGATAAACTAGACACATTTTATGAATTTTCAGAATTTACGGATTTAGTTTTCGACTCCGTATGATTTTTCTTTGATTTTTATAAAACAGTGAAGAAAGGTTAAAAACTAGTTAACAGCTTATAACTTTCATAACACTTTGTATTATGTTAAGCAAAGTGTATAATAATAAGTACTAAATATTGAATGTGTTTTCTTGTTAGTTTATCATCATAAACTGAAATTTAGTCATTCATGATAAGTTTCTTCATTCATTTAGAACACATATAACAAGCTATAATAATCATAGTTTATGGATTTATAGCACTAATGTATTTTTCATAAAAGAGTTCTTTTACATCACAAACGTTTTGGATAAACTATAATAGGTATAGTTTATGTATCATTTACATTTCAAACTTATTTACCAAAGGTTTTCAGTTTAGTTCACGTAAATCTGTTAATGAATAAATTTGTAAGTCATTCCCTTCGTGTTACCTTCATGGTAACAAAGTCAAAAGTCCTATAAATTATAACCAGAGTCTCTTGTAGGGAGAGCATGATGGTTATGTATAGATCTATATTGGTTCTGACAAGCCCGCACCTGAGCTGTTTGCAACAGCTAGACCGGCAGGTCAGAGGTGACAAGTGTCATTTAACGTGCGACGCCTGAAGAACGTCGTATTACGAGGCCATCTGAGTCTAGCATGGTTATAATAGCTCACATGTGGTATTAACAAATCATAAGATTTACGGGTTCTACTTTTATATTAGCGAGTTATGTCGATTTAACTCATAGGAATTACTTTAAGTATGGAAAAATACTTGTACACTTTTATATCAAAAAGGGTTTTATGCCGATTTAAAATCACTTTTATATCTTTAAGTATGGAAAATACTTGTTTACTTTCGGTCCTAGATTTAGGACTACCTAACACTTATAAGGAAAATATTGGATTTTCTTTGGAAACATATTTCTGTTAAAAATACATTCATCTAGAATTGTCAGGCTTCGGCTATAATTGTGAAGTGTATATGTTAGAGTTATATAAGAATCTATTCATAATCGACTTAGAATTGGTGGGCCAACCTTTCTTCTTGTTCCTTGTTTGGTTGTGGATCTAGGGTAGACCCATTATATTCGACGGTTTATTTAATTTAAATCTTATATAACTTATATACACTGTCTGATTATAGAAGGAATCTACGGATCTTTCTAGGGTTCATTATCGCATGACATAGAAACATTCATTTCGCATTTGATAAAGAAAATATTGGATTGTCTGGAAACATACTTTGTCGTTTTTACAAAGAAAACAGTTTCATTCTCAAACAAAAATCTTATGAACTCTCCAACTTAATTGTTGACACTTTTTCAAAACTACTTGTATTCTCAGGAAATCAGTGAAACGGGAAAACCAACAACATTTTGAGGATGGGACGATAAATCGTCAAACAATTCATTTTGTCATCATAATGTAATTGATTTTGAAACATGTAAACTTACTATGATGTAACTTTTTCAATTATATTTATGATGGTCGTATTACTTTGAGCACTATTATACTCGTTGTTGTGATACTATACATGAAGTCCTCCACCATCGTACGTTTCCGCCATCCTTGGTTTGGGGGTGTGACAATTCTAGACAACCCCGTGGAAGCACCAGCAGGCCCATAACTTGTAGGTGATGAATTACGAGTTTAGGCGATGTTGTAACTACGTATTCATGCGATGATACTCTAACCCCTTACTATGAATTATGAGTTCAGGCGCTGTTGTAACTACGTATTCATGAGATGATGTCCTAACCCTTGTTGGGCACGTATTAAGAGAGTAATCCCTGAATCAATACTGTATATGCAATGTAGGCGATGATCCTTAGGGAGAGTCCTTAGGAACAAACATATAAGGAAATGCGATGTAAGGAGATGGGAGGTAAATATGATGTAGGAAACGACCCTTAGGATAAATCCTTAGGGAAGGTACTTAGGAATAAAGAAGATAACGGGGATGGATAATTGGGTTAATTGTTAAATGATTAAACATAATAATTATATTATTTTGGGTTGAAAACCCTATGTACTCACCAGGTTTCCCAACCTGACCCACTCAGTTTACTTGTATCATAGGTGACGATGTGAAGTTACATTACACTGAGAGATTAAGGAGATATAGATCACTAGTGTAAATGAATGTAAGTTCTGTTTATGCTTATGTTTCTGTATTGACGATGACATCCCAAATGTTTTTAAATAAATAAAATACATTTCTTCGGAAATGCTTTGATAATGAAATTACCATGTTTTTCTGGGAACAAATTCCATGACGTTTTTATTAAAAGAGATACTCTGATTTTTATAAAGCATAAACAAAAATCGGTCTTTTCTAGCCGTGAAAATGGGGATGTCACACATATTAATATATTAGAACTTATAATATATTAATATGTCATAAATATCTTCTTCTCATTAAAAGGTCTACCCAAATGTTCCGATGCCATGCAACCCAAATGGACCATGCCGGGTCGGGTCAAGTATATACCAATTATAGTTATGGACTTAGACACTAATCCAACATATGTTGCAACACTTAAAAAGCTAGAGGAATTGTGTTATATATTTTATGGTGGTGGTTTGCAGGGCAAAATATGTGATAAAATGATTATTTTCGTACTGAATGTCATGGTATGTGTTTCTTAATGTCATGAATTACATTTGTAGCGATTATATTTTTCCTTCTTTTAGCATATAATGATCTTTATTTTTTTTTGTAGAAGGTAAAGGCCAAACCTTGATTCTAGCGTTACGTGGAGAATAAGAAAATGACAAAAAAAATGACGATATACTTTCCTTAATATCTTTTTACCTTATTATACCATCAAATTTTTCTGGTGTAATATTGTTATAACACAAAGTTAATTTTTTCAGTTTTTTACTATAATGGTGGATGACATGTTATAATATAAACTACATATAATAGCAATTTACTTTCGTTATGCAATGTTAGACAAAGTTGTATTATTTTCATTTATTTATCATACTTTTCTGTTAAAGAAAGTTGTATTCTTTTCATTTTTTAATGATGTATGATCTGGTGCAATTAAAAAAATAGATGACAAAAGGGCAATTTGGTCCTTTCTTATATTGTTATTTGTTTTTGTTTTTGTTTTTTTTTTTTTTGGTTTTTTCAGAAATTGTTTCTAACTTTACAAAACTGTCATTCAATCTTTTTCATTAATTTATACAACCCTTTAATTGCAAAAAAAAGCAATGTACTTTTGTAAAATGCCATGATTGAACATTTTGTTCATTTTTTATTCTGCCGAATGATATCAAAGATAGATATGGTCAAATTTAAGAGTCTTCCAAATACAATAGTACAACCAGAATGAACATTACATAATTATAGTAACATATTCAATGAACGACCCCTAATTATATCGATAAGACATTATTGTTTTTTATAACTATATTTACATATAGACACATATAATAGTTGTAATCGTAACTAAATGCCACATACACACACTATTTGCTTCTTTTTAAAGCCGATTCATAATATTTTGACACACATAATAAATGGTACATGACCATAAGTAACATATTCAATTAACGACCCCTAATTATACCGATAATACATTATTGTTTTTTTATAACTATATTTACATATAGACACATATAATATCTGTAATCGTAAATAAATGCTACCTACACACACAATATTTGTTTATTCTTAAAGTCAATTCATAATATTTTGACACACATAATAAAAGGTACATGACCATAAGTAACCAATAGTAACTTGTTTTAGTTTCTTGCGTTAACTAAGTACAACTAGTACAGAACCGCGCTATGGACACACAAATATTTAGTGTGACCATATGTATCACCTTTTAGCTACTTTGTTTGTTATGTGGCTAAAAAGGCACCAGGTTATAGACACACTAAGAACTAACTGATGTGATGATACTTTTATCTACTGTCTCTCATAAAAAAAGTATGACAATCTTAATTGATACATGTGGCTGATTATGACCTATGGCCTCAATGTTCAAGTGTGACTAATATTTGTCACATTTGGTATAATTAAGTGTGGTTAAGGTTTTGATTATCTATATAATGGCCACAAACTAATTTAAATGTATCCAAAAATAGTCTCTAAATTTTTTTAGTGACCTTTGGCCACACTTTTAATAAAAAATGTCACAGACCGTTTTTTGAAAAGTGTGACCGTAGGTCATTTTTGTACTAGTGATTACCTTTTTCGGGGATATAAGGATCGTCGAATTCGGACATAGAATGAAGAAGTTATGGCCTTCGGAAGTTTGGTGGTTTTAGGGCTAAGCCTAGTATGTTGGGCGTACATTGGAGTACGATGGGCGTACTAGGAAGGCAGATCGTGGGTGATCTTTAGAGTACGTTGGTCATACTAGGAGTAAACAGGGCATACTCCAATCAGGTGCAAACCCTAATTTACGGTCTTGGACGATATTTAATGGCCTTAACTTAACTCCAAACCCTCTTACCCTCAGCCTCCATCCCATTAAACCGTAAATACGAAACCCTAGCCCCCATTTGAGTGATTCGTGAGTTTCTGGTGTGATTTCGTGTGTCTTGGTGCTCATTGAGAAGAAGGAGTTTCTTGAAGGAGAGTTGGATTGCTTGGAGCTGGTAGATCCAGGCTTGGTTTTCCTTTCTACATCTTCTGGAGGTATAAAGTCTCAACCTTAATGGCTCCTTTATATATATCTAGTTTTGGATGGTAACTTATCATGTCTTGGTCCCATGATGGTGGTTCTTATGAGTAGAAGCTACTACATAACCTTTAAGCCTCATATTTGGTCCTTGTTGAGGTCATTAAGTCATAAAGTTTCGATCTTCTAGAATTTATCGTCTCATGCAAGTATTGGTGATCTTATTATGAAGTTAGGAAGCATTGATTATGGTTTAGACCTCATTAAGCCATGCAAAGTCATAAAGTCATGAACTTTATGACTTAAGACACCCCTTAAGGGTCGGATCTATGTTTGGACGTTCTTGTCTTAACTACTAAGAGCTTAATGGTGAGTTTTGACCCTCTGGTGAGTACGCTCATCGTAATGCATGGTTCATGCTTCAAAAACTTGTACATAATGTTGCGACAGGTTGTACGTGGGGCGTACTCCCGAGAAGTCCCCATTTTTTCTGCTTTGTCGAGTTGTACCGTGCGCATAGATGGGTAGTACGCAGGGCGTACAAGTTGGTATGTAGGACATAGGCTTCTTGGGCCCTCTTGAATTTGCGCCACCTTTTTGGACTCTAGGGTTGTGGACCTTTTGGACTTGGTCTTGTATTGAACCTTATGACTCTCTATTTGGGCTTGGGTCATTAGTGGGCCTAGTTTGGGCTTGGGCTATTATTAGGTCTCGTGATTTATGAGCTTGACCTTAAGAATGTAACTTAGGTTGGTATTGATTGTGTTTAGTATGAGGAGCCGTTATATACCAGACTTGGAAGCGAGATTTGCTATCTTTTGTTTGAGGTGAGTCTACTCACTGTACCTGTGGGTCGAAGGCACCAATGTTGGCCCACTAGGATAGGTTATGCTAGTTGTCTTTGTGACTCTTGCATGGTATGTTGGGCTAGGCCCATTGTATGACAGGGTAGGCCTATTTGTATGTTGGGCTAGCCCATGGATCAGGAAGGGCTAGGCCCATTGTATGTTAGGTAGGGTTCTAGCTGTCTTTATGACTATTGCATTTGTATGTAGGGTTGGGACCATTGTATGACAGGCTAGGCCCAATTTGATAGGCTAGGCCCAATGATATGTATGATATGTGGTATTTGGGGAACACACTAAGCTTTGTGCTTACGGTTTTATGGTTATGGTTTAGGTACCTCTGGTTTGAAAGAGAATGGCTCGGCTTGATCGCAACGCATCCATCCATGTTTCACAACTTGATGATTTTGGGATTGTACTTTGGTAACTGTTTTATTATGATATATTTTTGAATGTTTGGAAAATGATAATTGGTGTTTTTGGTTGAATTTAAAAAAATGAAATTTTTACCGTATAATTTTTTGGTCATTACATGTTTGCATCATCAAACTTTCTTTCAAGTTGGAAAAGTTTTGACAAACTAAGTTTAATTTTGCAATTTTTAACCATTCATCTTAATTCTTGTTTGGACTTGCAAGCTAGTTCGAGTTGTAAACGAACCGAACGAACAATAATAGAGGCTTGTTCGTGTTTGTTCGTTTAACTTTAACCGAACAACAAACGAACATGAACAACTAAATGAACATACTTTTATGTTTGTGTTTATTTATGTTTGTTCGTTTAAGTTGATAAATGAACATAAACAAACACAAACGAACATAAACAAACACAACGTCAAATGAACTTAAACGAACATATATGAACAAACACAAACAAACTTAGACGAACATAAATAAACAACCATGAACTTAAAAGAGTTCGATCGTCTTGTCAGAGATGGAGACGGCGTGTGATTAAGTAAACCCTAACTAGACAGACACGAAGTTGTTTGAAAATAGAACGAGGGAACGATGATTTAGGAGAGACTGGCTCACTTAATCAATATTAGACAATTAGTAGCTTTCTTTTTACTCTCTCTCTCTCTCTCTCTCTCTCTCTCTCTCTATATATATATATATATATATATATATATATATATATATATATATATATATATATATATATATATAGGTAAAATCAAATAATCATAAACAAACAAACATAAAAGAACATAAATGAACGAACGTAAACGAACAATCGAGAGCATTGTTCATATTCGTTCGTGTAACTAAACGAACCATATATCTTGTTCATGTTCTTTCGTTTATTGAATAAACAAACATAAACCAACTTCCCACCGAATGATTCATGAATGAGTATAATATAGAATATACACAGGCACACAGCGATCATTTCATTTAAGACTAACTACTAACTGATATTATCCGGCCAATTGTTGCTAGCTAGCTAATAAAAGCACAATCATTGATATATATAGTTGAACAACTCCGGTGGTGTTTACTGAACTTTTGCGCCGAAACGTTACACCAATATTTCATTTTCCTTCACTTCCGCCATAACTTTAGTAAACTGTTGCATGTGAAGCAGGCCCAATGTAGCCCGTGCAATTTTATCAAGTCGGTCCAATCAGTTCCATAGCTACAACCCATTAAGTACCTTTCATCCTTTTATATCTGGAATTCCTATAATAAAAAATAATACAACGTTTAATTAACCATTCCTGTTGGATCTCCAAGTAACTAAATTAACCACCAATAACAGGGTCCAAGAACTCACCAAACACTTGTAGCTCTTGTTGCATCTAAATTATTTTTGAAGGACCAGCTTAGATCAGAGTCTGAATTCATAGGCCATGTAATTGGA
Organism: Lactuca serriola; assembly: GCF_051521515.1. Classification (NCBI taxonomy): domain Eukaryota; kingdom Viridiplantae; phylum Streptophyta; class Magnoliopsida; order Asterales; family Asteraceae; genus Lactuca; species Lactuca serriola. The sequence continues at coordinate 161,166,981 of NC_136409.1, forward strand.
AGCATCAACTTCCTATTCATAATTTCAAAACAATAAGTTATGTTATTAAAACAGAAATTTATCTAAACCCAACCATATATTAAGATCGAAGTCCATACAAACATCAAAATGCAATTCAAACATACCCATCAACGTGCTTTTCCATGCAGCGGTTCATCATATTGACAGTATAATTCCCATATACCTTTTCCATTAATATCTTTGCCAGTTGTTCAATCTTGGTGGCTGGCAAAACATCCCAAATCTTTATCACCTGAATGCAAAGTGAATTTTGTACTACAATATCTACAGCCCAAATCAAACACAAGTCTGGTGTTACATTGTACGACTCCAGATTATGCATACATGTTCCTGGTATGTTCACTTTATGGTTTCCATCTTTTCGCCAGCCACTCAAAAGTTGAACTAGAAGAGTAACCACTTCCTTACAAATAGTCAGTGAATCCCGCAATTGTCTCCAAGAACTTGTCATTAAACCTTACCTAACATAAGCCAAGAAAACATCTTTACTAAGTTTGAGAACAATTTGTGAAAATGAGCAAACCACAAAAGTGTATTCTTGGTAATAATAGTATCAAGCATCCAAAATACCTGCCATTTTACCCCATTAAAAAGAAATGAATCCTTATGGAATAAGTTATTAAACTGACGAAGCTCAACTAAAGCAAACATGGCAGCTTGAGCCAAGTTTTTGTCTTCACTAGCATTGTAAAAACGGCCACGGTCTTTAGCATTAACAACTATATACTTCCAAATAGAGCCACTATTCATCAAAGTCGATCCATTTCCCAAAATCCACAAGCAATATCTGTATATAGAACAAATGGGATAAACAAAAAGGCCATTCAACAATAACAAAAAAGAACAAACAAAGTCGAACAAGATCAGTTAATTTGCTTGTTACCTAGCTCTAGTTAATGCCACATTAGTTCTTCGATGATCTGAAAGAAAACCAACAGACGCTCTACTGTTACATCTCACTGTGGATATAATAATTACATCCTCTTCACTCCCTTGAAAGCCATCAACGGATTGGACATTCACAGAGAAGTAATCTTCAGAATCCATATACTTATTGCCAAGTTTATCCTGTATTGCATTTACCTGAGCCTTGTATGGTGATATGCAACCAACACTTACCCTTTGTTTTCTTGAAACAGATTCTGTGATGATAGCAATAAAAGTTCAATCATTAACTTTGAATGAGAGATCTAGAGAAGGAAAAGAGAGAAACTATTACCTTTATAGAGATTTGAAATGATTTCAGCCACAATAGCCGCTTCCATGAGATTTCTCATGCTATGACTCTTATCAAACTCCTCTCGACCAGAACTTACATTTATAAAAGAGTACGACCCATATATACTTCCTTGGAGAAAACGCTTCCCATAACCACTGCTCTTGACATTCACACCATCGAAGATTTGTTTGTCATAGAATTCCCTATTTGGAAACTGGCTTATGGATGGATGCATCCTGTATTGAACATTAAGAAGGTGCTTCTTATGCCCTAGGGATACAAGTCTCTCGAATAAGCTCCTTCCGAATCCAGCCTCCTCACTAATCTATAAACACAATGCAAAAACTTATTAAGAGGTTAATTAGCACACACTAACACGTAAATATACAGAGCATATAACAATGTTGAACCTTGCTTTGAACTGTGGCTGGGAGTTGTCTTTCATCCCCAACTAGAATAACATGTTTAAGACCTCGAAGCTGCAAAGGTATAAGAGATTCACATTCCTTTACCTGAGCAGCCTCATCAATAACAAGAAACTCCAAAGGTTTTGTCCTGCCATAACTCAAGTTGATGGAGCTCGATGCTGTGGAAAATACCAAACAGGCATTCGCCAAACAAAATTTTTTAATTTTATAATCTTTCTCAAATTTTGGAAAACGAAGTGTGCTTCGAAGGTATACGAGTATCTCAAGGCATGACATTATACAACGATCTAAACTAACAATTACTCCTGTGCTGGAATCATATAATCGATTTAAGTCTTCACAAATAACTGTTTGTGTCATTAGTTCTTCAAGAACTTTAAGAGAATGAACAAGTACATTCATTTGTTTAGCTGCCTCAGCCGAAATGACAGATGTTGGCATATGCGTGTACAAGCTTTCAATACAAGATATAAGGCGATTTCCATAGAAGCTGAACTCCTTCATCACAAACTGCTCAAAAGGCATAACATTTTGCTTTTCTGTTGAGCAAAAGTGGTACTGCTTTTGAGGATCCTCAAGGAAACTAATCATCCACTCACTGATATCTTTCCATTCTCTCAAACTATCAGCAAGAATCTTGACACGGAATTCTAAGAATACATTTGAAAGGTCTTTGCAATCGTCTATCTTCATTCTTTCTCCACCAAATAAAACTATGTCTCCTAAACCATAAGTACCAAATGGCAATGAATCCTTCACCAAGCTCAAAACTCTTTTGGTAACTCCTACAACTGCAATATTCGTAGGAGCACAAGTCAGGGTTCTGCATTTCATGCTCAGCAACATAAACAATAACCAACCAATAGTATGTCTTTCCAGTCCCTGGAGGTCCCCATATTAAGCTTAATGTTTTTTGGTGACTGCATTCTCTTGTAGCAATGCAGCTCAAAACAGCAGCTTCTTGGGAACTATTAAGCTGAAATGATTTGAGAGCTTCTCTCATCTTTGATAAAGTCATGTCTCGAGTTGTATCGATTGAACATTCAGCACAATTTTCTTCAACCTGTTAGAAATAGTGATCGAAGGTTCAAGTTTCCAAAGAGAATCATAATTTTGTTTGACATATGAAAGATGTATGTTAATCTTACAGAATAGTCGACTCGCAGCAAAGATTCAATCATCTTCAGTGTATCACCTTTTAGGTTGGAGTGAAGTGCTTGTGAAATACCAATATATGTTGTCAAACTGGTTAGGTGAACAGCATAATATTCTACATCCTTCCTTCTATAAGTATCTTCATCCTCTTGTTGATTCATTGGTTTTGATGACAAAACCAAAAGTTGACATTCTGATTTCTTCATAAGGATACAGTCATGCACAAAAGCAATGAGGAAAGACTTGTTTGGCCTCTTCAGATCATCAACAGATTTTGGCCTTACATTAGTCAAAGCAATGAGATCTCCAACCACAGGTACATAAGATCCTTGATATCTCTTAAGCATAATGGTGTATAATAAACCTGTGGAGTTTTTCAAACTAACAATCTTGGCAATAGGAGAACGGTTGACTTCTAGTATCTTTGATAGCAAGTCCGCATGTATTTCTTCAAGAAGCGGATAGAAGAAAGATTTGGTATAGTCAGAGACAGATGAAAATGTCTTGGGAATCTCTGTTACCTGTTAAAATAGTGAATGTTCCAGTGGTGGCAAAAGTATAGAAACAATAAGAAATTAATAACAAAAAACAGTGTTGAGGTGGTTTTGGAATAATCTGTGACATTCAATAGTTGGGTTAATTATTAATGCATAAAACAGGATAATTACATTATTTACAATTTTACATATTATCTCCTTTTATCCATTTAATGTAACAAACTATCAACATTTACCAATTGTATACTACATATAAAATCTAAACATGTTATGTTGTTTGGCTACCAGAATCCTTCTCAGTTCTTAATCACTCATCTTTAGATCTTAGTTTGAGAAAAAGTATGGCCTTTCACCGAAAGAGTGTTTAGCTAGTGGCTATATTATTCAAACATAATAACTTAGCATTTTTATACATATCTAGATATGATGAACATAAGTGTCAGATTAAAATATGTTTCATGGATTAATGCTTGTAAATATGTAAAAAAATGCCCTAAAATGGTCTATATTTAATAACAAGTGGAACTCACCTTTCCATTGTACAGAGTTCTGTTAAGAACGTCAGCCAGAGACCAAGAAAACACCGCATCAATCAATTCTTGACCCTTATATATGCCCGTCACCATAATCCTTAGCACTTATTTGTTCCTTTTAGATTCTTTAAAAATAATAATAATAACTGGTAATAATAAACAACCACGTAAAAAAGTTGAGTGACTGAGAGAATATTTGAAATCAAGGTCGTTTAACACTTTGGCTGTGAAGTAATGATCATCAGAGTGTGAGGACTTCTTATACAGGAACAAGAATTGAGAAGAGAAACCAAGAAAACAAGTTGATACTAGCTCAATCTAATGAGAAATCCGATTATACCTCAGACGACCACGGTTCTTGGTGCTAATTAAGAAATACACATAAAGGAGAAGATTGAATATATACTGAGTAATGAAAAGGCAACAGATTTTTTTCCTTGAATTCTTATAGTCTGTGTTGATCGAAAGAAATTGAACTTTAGAGAAGGAAATGAAAGGTCAAGGACTCAGTGAGGTTAATTAAGCCGTTACAGTTCCCAAGAATTACAAATTATCTCTTCCAGCACGTAATTCACTAGATTTTAGCTAGTCTCTTTGTACCAATATCGGTTTTTTCTATTTTTGAGTGGTTTTTGTCGATGCTTTCAGATTTTTTTTTAGGATGCATTAGGAGGTCAACAAGAATAATGGGTATCAGCACCAACAACTAGCTTTACCGGCGACACGTAACTTTCGCGTTATGTGTTGCCGCTAAATATGGTTGTCGCCGCTAATGCTTATCGACCTAGATCCGCGTCGAAATATGAGGTGAAACCTTATCCATTGATTTTGTCCCTAATCCAAGGACTGGAAATCGATAACGTACATACCAATAGCGGCGACACCAATAGTGGTGACGGTGTCGCCACTAATACTCAAATATAAGTAAGATACGATTTCAAAAAATCGAAATTCAAATAAAAAAATGATTTCAAGAGAAATTGGGATTCAAAGAAAAAAAGAGTTCAAAGAATTGGAATGGTACTTTCAATCGTTTCTTATTTCGACCATATGTGTAACATATCGGGTGACATTTTTGACATTAGATTCGATTACTTTGTTCCAATGTCTTGTTTTTTAAAATGGATTTTGATGTAAATGTTTGTAATCTTTTACTTCATTCATGACAAATCTATAGTGAAGAATGCCCTAAAGGTGTTCGACGAAATGTGTATGAGAAATTTTGATAAACAGATTGCTTCTTTCCATGGTTGATGTTATCAAAAGTCTAAAATTAGGGTTTATAACCTTCGTATTCTTGCATTGATGGGTAATACCAAGTGTTAGACATGGTTGATCTTTTGTTTTGGGGTGATTGTGTAGATAAATAGGGTAGAATTCTTAATTGCAAACATTTCAACTTCAACGATCTGCACAAAAGGAAGAAGCTTCATATGAAGAAAACAAATTGAAATTCATGGTCAGGAAATTGGAAAATTAGGGTGAATTCGATCTATGTTCTCCTTTGATTACATGGAAATTTTTTGCTAAAAAGGAAATTATAATTTGTAAAGTCTTTGTAGAAGTTAAAAAGAAAATTAAATTAAATTCATTTGCATAAATCTACACTGAATCATGCTTTCTTCGGCTTTGTATTCCAGTTATACATGTCATTTGTTATTTATAGTTACTATTAGTTCCTTAGTCAGATGATTTACACTTTGATTTACTGTAACACCCAAAGTCAGGAAGGCCAAGAAAGGAAAGGAAACCCTAAGTTTGAGGGACGACTCGTCGAGTCCAAGGAGGAACTCGGCGAGTCCGAGCGGGATCCGGGTCAAGGAGTAAGTGACCGAATCGGCGAGTCGGCTAAGGAGACTCGGCGAGTCTGGTCTGAACGAGGAAAACCCTAAATCCGGGACTTGGAGCCTATTTAAATGTCTCATTCTCTTCCCTTGGGTTCCTTTATTGCCTCTCTAACCAAGAACACCGAACCCTAAGCCCCATTGTTGCTCATTCAAGCTTCCAAGCCATTTTTGGGTGATTTGAAGGAAGAAGAAAGAGGGGAATCATTGAAGCTTCAAGGATTGGCCTTAGATCTAAAGTTTGTGGAACCTTTCAGAGTTATTGAAGGTACTAAGTCGTTTCCTTCAATTAGATCTATTCTAGTTATGAGTTTTGGGGCTTTTTAGCCATGATTAGTTATCCATTTGAGTTAGAAGCCAAATCTGAAGTTGCTACTTCGGATCTAAGCACATTTTGGCCATGTTAAGCATAAAGTAACTTCCCTTGAGTTGATTATAGAGCCTTCTTGCCTTAAACCCTAGTTTATGGTGTGTTTAGCCTAGATCTCCTTCTCTACACGTAAAGTTTGCAACTTTACGTGAGGAATAGGCTTGGGAAGGGTAGATCTACAGTTTGAAGTCCATGCATGACTCATAAGTCCTCTGCATGTATGAAGATCTGGATGAACTCGGCAAGTCCTTTGAGTGGACTCGGCGAGTAGCATGAAGATTAGGAGGAACTCGACGAGTGGATGAACAACTCGTCGAGTCGGATGAAGATTGCCTTGTACTCGGCGAGTCTGTTCTTGGACTCGGCGAGTTAGGTCGCGAAACCCCAAACCCTTCGAGTTGAGACTCGAATCAGTGAGTCGAGTGGAGACTCGGTGAGGCGGACAGGTCAGGACTCGGAAATCGGTAGACTCGGTGAGTCATGGACTGACTCGGCGAGTCGAGTCGCGAATGGAAGGACTTTGAGCATATGAACTCGGCGAGTCAGTAGATAGACTCGGTGAGTAGGGTTGACCTGGAAGGTTGACTTTGACCAAAACTTTGACTTTGACCAGCATTGGCTTGGTTGACTTTTGGGGGTCAGTTAGACTAAGTGTTGCATTGATATTGGTAGCTCGGGGAGCTAGTGGAGCAGGAGTTCAGGGAGTTGCCGGGCAGCAGCTAGAGGGATTATCAGCAAGTTCAGCAAAGTGCAGGTGAGTTTCCCTTTGTGTGAATGGGTCTAAGGCCACAATGTCGGTCCATGTAGTTATGAGTAGAAGACCCGGGGGTTAGCCCTAGGCACAATATGCTAGTATGATATTCAGGACGAGGTCCAATTATAGCGGGCGGGTGCCCAAGGAATGGTTTATGTGATAGTTTATACTTGTTGTCTGTGTGATACTTGTATGTGCCTGGTAGGGAGGTGAGTGTAGGCGGGGTCCTGTATCTCACTAATAGCAGAGTGTGGATGGAGTTCCACATCTCATTAGCAACAGATTAGGGGCGAGGCCCAAGTTAGGGAAAGAGTGAGTGTGGGCTAGGCCCGTATCTCACTATTAGATGAGTGTGGATGGTGTTCCACATCTCATTAGCAACAGATCAGGGGTGAGGCCCAAGTTAAGGAAAGAGTGAGTGTGGGCTAGGCCCGTATCTCACTATTAGATAAGTGTGGATGGTGTTCCACATCTCATTAGCAACAGATCAGGGGCGAGGCCCAAGTTAGGGAAAGAGTGAGCGTGGGCTGTGTAACACCCCAAAGTTTGGAAAGTCAAGAAAAGAAAGAAGACCTCAATTTTAAGGGGAGACTCGGCGAGTCCGAGTGGGATCCGGGTCGAGGTGTAAGCGACCGACTCGGCGAGTCGGCCAAGGAGACTCGACGAGTTGGGTCTGAACGAGGAAAACCCTAAATCCGGGACTTGGAGCCTATTTAAGCGTCTCATTCTCCTTCCTAGGGTTCCTTTACTGCCTCTCTACCCCAGAACACCAAACCCTAGCCACCATATCCGTTTTTGAGCTAGATCTTGCCTTGAAGAGTGTACTAAAGCTTGGAAAAGGAAGAAAGGCTTTGGAGGTGCAAGAAGGGACTGTAGATCCGGGATTGAGAAGACATTTCAGACCAATTGGAGGTAATAAGATGTTGCTTGGAATCCTTTTGCACCTAGATCTATTCTCATGTGTGAGTTTTGGACATTTTGTCATGATAAGTAACCATTTCGAGTTAGAGGTCCAGATCTGAGGTTGCTACCTCAGATCCATGTTTGTTTTGGTCTAGAATCCCCTAAAGTATCATCCCTTGGTATGTTGAAGAAGTATGTTGCCATAAACCCTAGTTTGAATGTGTTTTAAGCCTAGACCTCTTGATCTACACGTAAAGTTTGCCACTTTACGTGGGGGATGGGCCTTAGAAGTATGGATCTACGAGTTGGAAGCCCTGCTTGGCTCGAAAAGCCACTGCATGGATTAAGGACTGAATAGACTTGACGAGTCCTTCGAGTGGACTCGACGAGTATCTTGAAGATGAGGAGGAACTCGACGAGTGGGATGAACAGCTCGTCGAGTCGGATGAAGTTAGGCATCAACTCGGCGAGTTGGAAGAACAACTCGACGAGTTGGTTGAAGATTGCCTTGGACTCGGCGAGTCAGGTCGCAAAACCTCAAACCCTTCGAGTTGAGACTCAAATCAGTGAGTCGGGTGGTGACTCAGCGAGTTGGACAGGACAGGACTTGGAACTAGTTGGACTCGGCGAGTCATAGAATGACTCGGCGAGTCGAGTCGCGAATAGAAAGACCCTGAGCTTATGAACTCGGCGAGTCATTAGGAGGACTCGACGAGTAGGGTTGACCTGGAAGGTTGACTTTGACCAGAGTTGACTTAGTTAACTGTCAGACTAAGTGTTATATGTATATTGATAGCTCAGAGAGCTAGAGGAGCAGCAGCTCAGTGGATTGGCGAGTAGCAGCCAGAGGTTTATCAGCAGAGCTCAGCAGTTCAGGTGAGTTTCCTTCCAGTAGGAACGGGTCTAAGGCCACAATGTCGGCCCGTTTAGCTAGCAGTAGTATCCGGATTTTGATCCGATGCAGTAGTTAGCATGTTTGATGCCTTCGTGGCTCAGACAGGATTTGTGTGTTTATGCTAGTAGATATGTTTATGATATGTTCAGTCAGTTTCGGACTTCGGTCCGATGTAGGGGACAGAGGTCCCAGTCAGCTTTGGACTTCGGTCCAATGTAGTAGTTAGTATGTTTAATGCCTTCGTGGCTCAGACAGGATTTATGTGTTTATGCTAGTTAATGTGTTTATGTTATGTTCAGTCAGCTTCGGACTTTGGTCCGATGTAGGGGACAAGATCCCAGTCAGCTTCGGACTTCGGTCCGATGTCAGCTTCGGACTTCGGTCCGATGTAGGGGACAAGGTCCCAGTCAGCTTCGGACTTCGGTCCGATGTCAGCTTCGGACTTCGGTTCGATGTAGGGGACAAGGTCCCAGTCAGCTTCGGACTTCGGTCCGATGTCAGCTTCGGACTTCGATTCGATGTAGGGGACAAGGTCCCAGTCAGCTTCGGACTTCGGTCCGATGTAGGGGGCAAGGCCCCAGTTAGTCCGGACTTCGGTCCGATGCAGTGGGCAAGGCCCAGTATGTGCTTTATATGTTATTGTGTGGTATGTGGTAGATTGGGGGAGCTCACTAAGCTTCGTGCTTACGGTTTTCAGTTTTGGTTTAAGGTACTCGGTTTTCAAAAGAGGAGCTCGGGAAGATTGCAAAGCACACACCATAGTCAGTTAGCATGGGAATGTTTGACTCTGATAATGATATTATGTTTTGAATTTAATACTCGAAAGTTATGTTTGACTTATGATACATTTTTATAAATCTAGTTTAGTAATGTTTTAAAAGAAATTTTTAGTCGTGATTTTTGGGTCGTTACAGGCTGGGCTCGTATCTCACTATCAGTAGGAGCATGGACGGGGTTCCATGACTCATCAGTAGCAGGACAAGGGCGAGGCCTTAGGACAGGATCCGTTAGTATGTGTTTAGCTTGTGTGTTGTGATATGTTTATGTGCTATTATATGTTAGCGGGCGAGGCCCCGTGACAGGCGAGACCTAAGTGAAACAAATCTATATCCGAGCGGGGCTCGAAGCCAGGCGAGGCCTGGAGCGGTGGGGCCGTTGTAGCGGGCGAGGCCAAGAATGACGGGCGTGGCCCAGTATGTGCAGTATGTGGTTATGCATGGTATGTGGTAGGGTGGTGAACTCACTAAGCTTTTTGCTTATGGTTTTTAGTTTTGGTTTCAGGTACGTCTGGTAGCGGAGGGAAGAGCTCGGGGTGATCGCATGGCACACACCACAGATTAGACAGCCTGGGAATGTTTTACTCTGATAACGAACATGTGTTTTGGAAATTAATACTCTGATTATGTTTTGGATTGATGATTGTGCTTTAAGTAATGTTTTATTAAAAGAAATTTTTAGTCTTGAATTTTGGGATGTTACATTTACTTTATACCTTTAGTGCCTATTTTGTGTGTTGGTAATACATGTTTGAGTACATACCTATTAATTGTATTATTTATATGTTCGGTATAGGCTTATACAATCATATAGTTTGGGGGTTCTTTATGTAAATATGTTACTCTTTGTATTATATAGATTGATGAATGATAATGCAAAACCCACAAACATGGTATCAAGCCTGGAGATATACGGCGCAAGAAACACACGGTCGATTTTTTTTACTGTTGGTACTACTTCTCACGCACTCAACAACCAACCTGGCATCTTCCTTGGTCGATACTACTGTTGCTCATCCTATCTTCTGCCCCTGCTATCTATTCCTGTCAATTCTCCAATCAATCTGATGCATTCTCTTCTTGTGGGTTAGTATTTTAGCTTTGCTATATTTATTCAACCTACTATTAGTATTCTCTTTATTAGTACGTTCTTTTTCTGTTTGTTCTTTCAATTTCCCTTCAATATGACCACCTCTACATCGTCTAGCACTACTGCTCCCACTGCACAACAGTTGATCTATGTTGTCACAAATGTCTATAATCAGTTTAGTTTCAAACTCACCTCAGATGGTTCCAAATACAAGTTGCAGTGTCACATATTTAAGGACATTTGTATGGGTGCTAAAGTTCTTTGTCATATAACTGGAAAATCAAAACCAATAGGCGAAGATGATGAAGATTGGGCATCTATTGACTCTCGAGTTAAATCATGGTTTTACTCCACTTGTGACCCATCTATCTTACAAGTCATCACCACCGATACATGCACAACCAAAGACATGTGGGATAACTTATAGGAGTATTTTCTCAATAACAAGATGCCTTAGATGCTTCAACTTCAAGAGCAGTTTCATAACACAAAAAAGGTACATCTTACATCCATGAGTATTGTCACAATCTAAAGCATCTTGTGGATGGTCTTCATGATGTTGATGCTGAAATCTCTGAATTAGAACTTGTGATGTAAATTCTACGTGGTCTCCCGTCCTCCTATCAAAGAATTGTTGATGTTTTCACCAACACTAAACCATCTCCATCATTTATGGAAGCCAAAAACATGTTCCTACTACATGAGAACCGTTAAGAACAAAATGACGTGATGCTTCATTCAAACTCCACAACTACTACGAATTTTTATTTCATGTCAACACAACCCGGGAAATCGAAAACTAAATGGAATAAGAACCGTAATAATAATCGGAATGCTTCCAATGGAGGGGGAAATTCTAGTTTTGCTATTACAAGTCACAACCCTCAATTTGCAGGAATTATGGGGTCCTATCCAACTTCACATGCTCCAAATCAGCATCCATATTTTTTATGGTCAACAAAATGCCATTGGTCACTACCCATTACCTTTGGCGCATCATACTACACCTGGTGGGCCACCTTCTTCGACTATAGTTGGTCACGCTAATTCCTAGGTGCTTAGGGATGAGCAATTTTTCCCAAATCTCGATCCTGTACCGGTACCGTACCGGAACCGGTACCGAACCGTACTAAATTTAAAAATATGGGACGGTACTTGGTACTCAAAATACATGAAATTCGGGAATCGGTATCGGTACTAGTACCGAAAACCGATATCATTCCCGGTACTGGTACCGGTGATGTTAATTCGGTTCGGTACTCGGGATTGAGTTTTCACCAAATTCGTTTTTCGGGATATCGGGAACGCTACGGGTCGGTATTGGTTCCGTCCCATGCTCATCCCTACAGCTGCTCCAACACATACAGTCCAACAGGCCCAGCCAACCCAATTCCAGGCGCCCCGACAACCCTTCTCGCCGATCCAACAGCATGCTACACTTTATGGGCAACCCATTTACACCAATTCAGGCCCAATTTTGTCGGGATCATCAACAACCAATCAACCCATTTTCAACTCAAGGATCGATCCAACAAAATTCTCAACAATCCATGGATCTCGCATCGGTGTTTCAAGCTGTGACAACCTGAAAATTTTTCCGTTATCTTTAACCAATTTCCGTTAATAAAATTTGAATTTTATTGGATTTCCGTCAAATTCCTTGGTTTGGAAAAATTATTACGAATTATATAATTAAAATTATATACAATTCGGAACCAAAATCACACGAAAAAAACCTGAAATGTCTCGAAAATCTAACAATTTTTGGCCTAAGTGAGTGAACAGCCGCACACCCGCTTACGGTTGGTGCCAGGTGGACCCCACCACCGACCATATCCCCAACCTATAAATACGGGACCCCTACCCTCATTTGAACACTCTTGACTGATAACTCTCTCATTCTCTCTCTAGAACCCCTGACCGTACACCCCCAAAACACCTTTATTCTTCCGTAAAAACATCGAAAAATACCATTGGGGATTCATTTCGAAGCATTTAGGACACATATTCACTGATTCCAGCACTCTTGTTCTTGAGTGTACAGTCGTACACCGTCAAGCTCATTGACCGTACACTCATCCATGGCTGTACACCTTCAAAGGCCGTACACCCTTAAAGGCAATATACAACCGTACACTCCCTTTCACGGTTGTACACACTCCTTAAGGGGTACATTAGGTTGAAAACCCGCTTTCCTCGATTCAATCAAGTCCTGGTAACATTCCTTAACCGAAAGCAAGTGTTTTTCCAACATTTTATTTAATGAAATCGCTAATTTAGATACATATATGTATTTAATTGTTATTAGGATTCCGTTAAGTGCCACGTACAACAAATCGAGGGTCTTTATTTCCAGTTCATTGATTCGACGCTTGCACACAACTTAAGATGACTTCATACCCCTATATTTTCCGAGTTTTTAATGTTTTCAAGGGGGAATACAAGTAAAAGCACAAGTAATCTTGTGTTTAAGAATATAATTTGGTTTATTATATCTTCCTATCATTAGTATACATTAAACATAGAACTTACTAAACTTGATGAACATAGTTACTACTAGATTTGCGGTCTGCTTTATAAACATGTTAAGATATAAACGTTGATACAGTTTTCAGAACAAAGGAAACAACCTTATAAATAAAAGATATAATTTTATAAGGTTTCATGTTAATAATAAAAAGGGTTTTCTTATTATTATTCGTGGATTCGTTGAGAGAACTACAGTGTGAGACGTCTTGTAACCAGAGTCTCTTGGAGGGAGAGCATGAGTTTGTGTATAGATCTATACGGGAGTGACAATCCCGCACCCTGACTATTAGCTATAGTCAACCTAGGGTGACAAATGACATTCTTCACGACATACGTCTGAGTACGTCGTAATGTTGATCGTCCATAGTATGGTTATAAGAATCCACAGGTGAAACAACGACCCGTTCACGTAATAATATACCTAACAAACAGTCAACAGGGTTAGTATCTATGTGATGACTTAGTATGTACATTAGAGTAATATGACATTAACATCCGACATGCAGTGGGATGTGTGATCTCCGCCTTACTTCCTGTTCCTTGTTTGGTTGTGGGCTTAAAGCGGAATCACCCAATCGACTGTCTGTTCGATCTAGATTTCTATAAATCGTATGTACTAGGTGATCACATGAGGGTATTAACAACACTTTCAGTATACAGAACAACACGTTTTTAGCTAGTTTTATTTATGTAATAAGACTACTATACATTACTGGAGTAGCCAGGGTTTTCAAAACAGTTAAATGCTTAAACAACATAAGTATGGTAGATACTTGTACTCTACGATTTGGAACATATAATTCAATAACATACATTTAGGGAAAATATAGGATTTTCCATGGTAAACATCAGTACTTTATAAATAGTTGGTTTATTATTCAATTAATGAATATTCATTATCAATTCCAAGACTCCTTAGTTTATGCATCCGGGTTACGTATGAAGAATATCCGATAGACTGTGGAATGTGTGGTTTCCGCCTCATTCCCTGTTCCTTGTTTGGTTGTGGGTTTAGGGCAGATTCACACAATTAACTGTCTATCCGATATTAGTTTGTACGAAACTAGTATGAACTAAGTAGTCATAGAAGGAATGGGTTAATCATGCTTTTCATAAGAAAATATTGGATTTTCTTGAGGAACAATATCAACAGATATCAAAGAACCAATATAGTTAACTTTGTAAGTATCTAGTGAATACTTCAGGATTATGTACATGAGGATCCGACAACCAGTGGAATGTGTGGCCTCCGCCTCATTTCCTGTTCCTTGTTTGGTTGTGCGGTTGGGGAAGAACCACACAATCGATTGTTTGTTTGATCTGGATTGTATATGATTTGTATACACTAAGTACTCGCAGGAGGAACTAGTAAAAATCATTTTACTTAACATTCATTACATCAGAAAATATAAGGTTTTCCAGAGAAACATAACGCACTTTTCGAAAGAACACGAAACAGTTTTCCAAAACAAAATGCTTATGAACTCACCAGCTTTATGCTGATATTCTTTCAAAACCTACTTGTATTTTTAGGACATTAGTAGACAGGTACACGCACCGGGTTCAAGAAGATGGAGCATAGTAGCTTCGAGTCTTTACTTGTTATTTACTTTTGGAGTCAATCGTGTATGATGCAAATATAATGTAAACACTATATTGTTATTACAATGGTTATTGTTGCTTTGATTACTAATATTCAATTGTTGTGATACTACACATGACATCCTCCGCCCCCGAACGTTTCCGCTGTTTCGGTTTGGGGGTGTGACACAAGCCATGTCAATTCAACCTCCTCCGAATAATCAATATTACATGGACATAGGAACTAGCTCACACATGAATTTTAATCAAGGTAACATGCTCTCCCTTACACCGTGTACTTCTAAGTCCATAATGGTTGGTAATGGTGCTATTATTCCGGTATCTCATATCGGCCAAACATTTCTCCCTTATTCTCATTATAAATTCTCTCTTCAAAATGTTCTTGTGTCAAATCAAATGATTAAAAATTTAGTTTCTGTTCGTCGCTTTACTGCTGATAATTAGGTTTATGTTTCTTTTGACCCTTTTGGATTTTCTATAAAGGATCTTGATTTCAATGTTCTTCTTCAGCGATGCGATAAAGTTGGTTATTTGTACCCATGCACTCCTTCTTCTATTTCGTCTCCTATAGATAGAGCTCTCATGGCCGTCTCTCTTCCCACTTGGAATCGACGTCTAGGACATCCTGGATCCTCTATCCTACATTTTTTGAAGTCTCACCGATTTATTTTTATTAGTAGTTATAACGCTCCACTTTGTCATGCTTGTCAACTTGGAAAACATTGTCGTTTATCTTTCTCTTCTTCTAGTTCTAAAACTACTCGTTTGAACTTATTCATTCTGACTTATGGACATCTCCTATTACTAGCTTGAGTGGTTTTAAATACTATATCATATTTCTTGATGATTTTTCACATTTTTTGTGGGTTTTTCCTCTTCGTGCTAAATCTGAGGTTTATTCTGTTGTTTGCAACTTTAGAATGTATGTCAATAATCAATTTAAAACTGACAAACAATCTTTTCAGTGAGACAATGGGTGTGAGTTCAATAATCACCTTCTCCTTACGTATCTTCAATCTAATGGTGTTACCATTCGTTTCTCATCTCCCTACACGTCACAACAAAATGGAAAAGCCGAATGTTCCATTCGCACTATTAACAATATAGTTCGCACATTTCTTTCCAAGCCTCTCTAGCTCCCAAGTTTTGAACTGAAGCAATTCTTATAACTGTTCATACTGTCAATCTTCTCTTGACTACCACTCTCTCCCTTAAGACACCCTTCGAAGTTCTATTCGGTTTTTTCGAAATATGACCACCTTCGTGACTTCGGTTGCCTATGTTACCCCAACATATCTTCCATTTCTTCCCATAAACTCTCACCTAGATCCACTTCTTGCATTTATCTTGGTCCTTCTCTAGATTATAAAGGATATAAATATCTCGATCTCATTATGCAGCGTGTCATCATCTCACGCCACGTCATATTCGATGAAGATCACTTCCCTTATTGTGATTTTCATCCCGACCCTTCCGAGACTGTTTAAAATCAGTTTACTTCTGATGATCCCTTACGTACTCTTTCCTCTCCTTCAGTTTCCTCTCCTACCGAACAAGTGGTTGCTCCTACTCTTTCTCCTTCTCCTTCCCCTCGACCCCCTTCCCCTCCTTCCCTCACTGCTCCTTTCCCCCCAACTGGTCATCCCATCACCACCCACTCTCGGACAGGTTCCCTCAAACCATGCACCATTTTTAACCTCTCTGCCACCTCAGACTTCTCACCTATTCCTCAATCCACTACGCATGATATGAGTGATCCGCATTGGAAGCTTGTTGTGGATGCGGAAATGTCAGCTCTCACTGACAATCACTCATAGGATCTTGTTCCTCGTCCTCCCAATGCCAACATCGTTGGTTGTCGATGGCTCTACCGTCATAAATTTGATTCTCAAGGCAACTTAGATCGCTATAAAGGCAGATTAATCGCTCAGAGTTTTTCATAACAACATGGTCTGGATTTCAATGACACCTTTAGTCCAATTATCAAACTAGCCACCATTCGCACCATTCTCGGTATTGCAGTCTCTCATCATTGGCCCATTCATCAGCTTGATGTCAAAAATGCCTTTCTTCATGGGGACTTAAATGAAGACGTGTAAATGAAACAAACTCTTGGTTATGTTCATCCTCAATACTTTGATTACGTTTGTCGTCTCCGCAAAGCCTTATATGGTCCCAGACAGGCCCTGCATGCCTGGTATCAGCGATTTGCTGCATACATATCTTCCCTAGGCTTTACTAGCAGTCGTTCATATAGTTCTCTTTTCACATTTCATAGTGACACTGAGACTATCTTTCTCCTTCTCTATGTCGATGATATCATCCTCACCGTTTCCAACACATCTCTCATCAAGAGAGTCATTTCTAATCTCTCCTCTGAGTTTGCCATGACCGAATTAGGTCCTTTATCCTTCTTTCTCAGCATCACTGCTACTCGTTCCATAGACAGTTTTTTTCTTTCTCAAACTGTGTTTGCTAAGGAAATTCTATCTTGTGCTGATATGACTGCCTACAATCCATGTAGCACTCCTACGGACATAAAACCGAAGCTTTCTTCTTCCAGAAAATCGGTTTCTGGCCCTACCCTCTGTCATAGTCTTGATGGGGCTTTACAATATTTGACCTTTACTCATCCAGATATTGCTTATGCGGTTCAACAGGTATGTCTCTTCATGCATGATCCTCGTGAACCACACTTCTTAGCTCTTAATAGAATTCTATGTTATCTTCAAGGCACTCTTCATCATGGTCTGTTTATATGTCTGTCTCATATTGATCCTTTGGTCTCCTATTCTGATGCTGACCGGGGTGGTTGTCCCTTGACATGTTGGTCTACTTCTAGGTTTTGTGTTTATCTTGGTGATAATCTCATTTCATGGTCCTCCAAATGCCAACACGTCGTCTCTCGGTCTAGTGCGGAAGCTGAGTATCGGGAGGTAGCTAATGTAGTTGCTGAAACTGCTTGGCTCTGAAATCTCCTTCTTGAACTTTCTTGCCCTTTATCTCGGTCTACAATTGTTTTTTTTATAATGTGAGTGCCATATACTTAGCTTCTAACCTAGTTCAGCACCAAAGAACCAAACATGTGGAAGTAGATTTGCATTTTGTTAGGGAACGTGTTGCCATTGGTCAGGTGTGTGTGTTGTATGTTCCATCGGCTCATTAGTTTGCAAATATCTTTACTAAAGGACTACCTACATATTTATTTCTGGATTTTCGAGACGATTTAAGCATTTGAGAACCTCCCGCTCAAACTGAGGGGGAGTGTTAATTGTATTATTTATATGTTCAGTATAGGTCTATACAATTATATAGTTTATGGGTCCTTTATGTAAATATGTTACTCTTTGTATTATATATATTGCTGAATAATAATGCAAAAACCCTAAGGTGGTTAATTTCTACAAACAATACCGAATAGAATAAAAAGCCAAAGTGGTTTTTTTTTTTAATTTCACAGAGTATGATTATGTGAAAGTTTGATGTATTTGTGTGGTTTGACAAGTTGAAAACTTGATATCCAAGCTTCTTGAAAATCTATTATAGTAACTTAGGGAACTTGAACTTTCTAAGGAGATAACCATGGAATCTTCCAATAAAGGAAGTGAACTTGAAATCTAAGTATGATGCTAATATGGGTTACAAACGAAACTTTGCTGCAATTATGGGTTAAAAATGTAAGTATGATGCTAATATGGGTTAAAAATTAAACTTTGTTGCAATTATGGGTTAAAAATGTAACTATGATGCTAATATGTGTTAAAAGTGAAACTTTGTTGCAATTATGTAAGGCCACTAGTATAATAAGATGTTGTAAGGCATATTTGGGCTTGTTTATGCTTATGTATATGTATTGACGAGGCATCCCATGGTTTTCAATATAAATGAAATTCATTTCCCCGGAAATGCTTTGATAATTATATTATCATGGTTTGGGAAAAAAAATTGCATTAAGTTTTAAAGTCTGAAATAAATAAAGTATAAATAAAAAGTTTTAATTAGGCTGTGAAAATGAGGATGTCTCAAAATTTTTCCTAATTACTCTTAAAACACCCTATGAATCCCTTTATAGGTTCTTCCAATTCCATTTACTTCTTGCACGAGCCAACACCACTCTAAATGCCCGAATCTGCGACTATAATCACAAGGATTTCCAAAGTCAGGTGCACACGCTAAACCTGAACAGAGACCCCCAAAGGTCATAATCACGTCCGCTACAACACTAGAACAATGCTCTATATGGACACTTCCTTGAAACCTAAAAGTAGATTTGATCATTAGCGAGAAATGAACGACCTGACAAAAAAACAAATACCAACACATCACGACTAATCGATATCGAAAAAAGCTGACTCCCTCTTACATAACTTGAAAACTCCAACAACATATATGTATTCTAAGAAGACAAGGTCACACTCATACACCAAGCATGTTGACCAAAAACTCATAGATCTGACCCAAACAAGATCTCCCCAATCTTACGCCATCCCACTGACAACTGAAGAATAGAATCCACTACCAACTGTTGAAGCTGACAACCTCACATACTGACGTAAGGGCGAAATATAAACAAGCAAGTGCTAAATTAGCCCAAAAATCCAATCCATTTTAAAATTCCTTCATCTAAACATGGAAATAACCTAAACAAAACAACGGAGAGTCTGACCCTCCCCTTCCAAATTCCGAAATCATGACTAAAAGACCTCAATCACACACCTGACTTCCGGATAAGTCGTGGCTAACCATCTGCTCCCACAAGCGTAACCATGGTTAATCCGGAAGAAAATATCGGGCTACTTCCACACTCCCATACGCTCGTGGTACAACCTTTTTAAAAAATCATCCAAGATTCCTACAGCGAATTCCATCACTAGAAACTTATCTCACTCGAAACCATTCACGTAACAACGAATAAAGATCCACCGAGAAAACTCCCTAAGGAATTGCCGATAAAACAATTATTGCTTTTCCAACAAGTCAAAATCCTACTAAAGCCCGACCCAAACTCATCAGCTACTGAGCCATCACTAGTAGTTTCATACCGCCAAAAATACCCAACTATGCCAAAAGACCAACGAACTAAACACACAAATCTCCAAAAAGTAACTATCGACCCATCACACATAAGTAAAAATGAAGATGGTTCACGACACGCCATGACACCATCCGAACATTAGAATGAGAAGCTCACGGTTCCTCACCGTTCTTTCCATCACCCAACCACAAACATGAAGACTCTCGAACAGCACCCGGTGGGCCTATAGGCACACGACCATCATCCCACCGACCTACATGAACCCAATCAACTTCTTACTTAACACTTACCAAAAACTGTAGGATGCATACGATTCTATAACACGCAACCCTTCCACGGTCTAAAATGATACTAACACATCATCGAACAAAACATGCTCGCATGTAATTAGGAAATAAGACAAACGGTTGAACGCTCGCCCCAACTCGAAAGTAATAAATCAAATAAGAACCATTATGTAAGACCAGACCGAATGTGCCCAGGCTATCTTACTCAGTCCACATCCACCCCTCATGACTATATTTAATGAACTACCAACATTTCACACTTCCTAAGAGGAAACATAACGCTTCTAAGGCTAATTGTGTTCCTTCTTCATCATATGCTTACCTAAAGGGTGAAGTACTAGTGGATCGAATGAAACGACAAACCTCAACCATTAAAATAAACTTTCCACTGACCACAAAACAAGATTCCACACCTTAGATGAAGTTGAACAAATCCCTCCAATGCTCCATTAGATCAATAGAATTTCCAAATTCGGAGAAGAATTCCAAAATTTCCTAAAAATGTTGCCAATGCCCTCTTGGAATCAATCCCAATACCAAACCAACCGACATGACATTACAAAACTGGACTCTTCGCAGGCCACGATCACACCTGAAAAATTGAACTATGTCACTCGGATATTCAAAATCCCTAATAACTAAGGACAACTACCAACTCAAGCCTACCAGAGACAACAGTTTCACAACCAAGCAGTCAAGATTAAACATACACATAGACCAAGACATATGTCTTATAAAAGTTGACGAAGGTTTGACGCATCAATTGCACCTTCAATTACTATCGCCTGGAGGCCCTCGAATGACTCCTTGATGTTGATAAGGAATGAAATGATCAGTAGATTAGAAATGAATCGAAAAGCAAACCTAATGATCCCATGCAAACTGAACAAAGCCCATGAGAAAATTCTCTTACCGAACTATGTGGCTGATCAACAATTGCCCATCTCAACCAAAGGTAACTAACCCACATCATGGGCTAACCATGCTTTTTATAACCGATGCATAATTTGAGCGGCTCAACACTCCTCCAACAAGATCCCTCGAGCTTCCAAAAGGAACTACTGACCATAACAAGTTCCTTACTAATTAGCTTCATGCTGCAAGGATGACACATGCATTCTTGAAGACATAAACCTAATGGCAACTTGCACTACACCCACGATCTGACCAAACCTATAATTTATCCATGATGATGGAAGGCTCTAACGGATCCTTGAGAAACGCAATAAGAAACTTCCTAACCACGAACCCTCCAATAGTATCCCGCTTCCTTCCCTATGCAGCAATAAACCCTGACAAAAATCTAGTTTACTTGAACCGTATATTCCTCTGACATATTGTGCTGAAACCATAAAAATCAGATCGATCGCTAGTCCTCCAAGCTGAATACTCGGTTCTCCCCCACTAATGGTTTGAACCGTCATCGACTGATGTCTACAACATCAACGCCTCAGACCGGCTCAACCAGATACTTACCAACCTTGACCTTCAGTATGCATAACACAACACAAGATAACCCTTCGAATCATAATTAGCCAATCATAAGGAAACGCTGAATCTCAGATAGAGACCTTGGAAACTTTCCCCGGCATTGTCGCCTCAATTTTATCATAACTAATCAAAATACCATTGGATTGATGAGACACCTTACAAATTGAACTTCATCCAACCAAAAATTGCATTTGAAAAGTTATCCAAAACCTTATCCTACTCTAAACCTTCAAGAATCCCTTGCAGATGCCCAAACAACTCCTTTGTAAATCCTGACATAGCAATAGAACTCTTCTACATGAAATAGAACATCTCGCTACTACCTTATCATATGTAAGATCCATCAAAATCAAGCCAATTTAAAACTTTTTCAAAGATCCATAAACCATTAATTATTATAAAATGTTTTCAAAATAGTTTAATATCAGAGTATCCCATAAACCATAAGTCCAAAACACAAGGATGTGTACAGTCATGCCTTCGCCTTGCCGAGATATCTGAATCACTTGAAACAATAAACTGAAACCATAAGCACAAAGCTTAGTGAGTTTCCCCCAAAATACCAACGCCATATAAATATAACCATATCATATAACAAATACATAAAAACATGCATAATGAGCCTTCAACCTGACTGGACCGCATCGCATGGCCTACAACCTATCTGGACCGCTCCCGAACCTTCGGCATGACTGGAATGCCTCGCAGGGTCTACAGCCTATCCGGACCGCTCCCGAGCCTTCAGCATGCCTGGACCGCCTAGCAGGGCCTACAGCCTATCCGGACCGTTCGCCGAGTATGTTGGCCTACATCACAAAGCAGGACCGCCTCAACCCAACTCCCAATCAAACAAACATGTGCACATAAATATCATACGCTAGCTCATATCATATAATAATCAAATTGATCTAACATATCACTAATCATAGCAACATCCCAAAAACCGGGATACAGACCTAACCAGTCACTAACATAGCATCATCCTATAACCATGACACTGACCTAACCAAGTCACTAAGCATAAGCATATCACCATCCTAACTAACAAGATGTAATCAATAAACATATCATTCCATAACCGGATACAATCCATAAAGGGTCGACCTTGGTGCCTTAGACCCTATTGATATAGTGAGGATAACTCACATGGCCCTGCTGAAGTCCTGCAGATAAAACTCCAGCTGCTGGTTGACGGATTCCCAAGCTGTCAACATCAATCAATACCCAATTAATAATTGGGTTTTAAGCCCAAGGTCCAACTTACACTCTAAATACCTAAAAGTCAAGTAATGGGCCAAAGCCCAACATATGGCCCAATTTTCCAAATTGGGCCCAAACCTTTATAAGGTCTTACCATAAGGCCCAACCATTTAGTACAGTCCAACATTCGACATTCTAATGGCCCAATATCACATAATCGTAAAGGCCCAAAATATGGCCCATTTATGGCCTAATTTTCCAAATTAGGCCTAACTCCTCATATGGGCCTTACCTCAAAGCTCATTAATTATTCTAGTCTATTTGCTTGATCTTAGATGGCCCATTAATAACCCAATCATCAAGGCCCAACAATAAACCCAAGTGAAATTAGGGTTTCACATAAAATGACTATTAGGGTTAAGTGTATCTCACTTAACCTATTAAGGACTTAATTCATTAAGTCCAACACTCTTCTAAATAAATCATATGGTGTGATTGGGCTTGATACACAATTCCATTCCAATGGCCCTAATGTGGATCCCGATAAGCCCAAGCCCATAAATCCAATACTAGGGTTTTCTAAACCCTAATTAGGGTTTCCAACCCCATCTTAGTCCAATAGGCCCAATAGCTAGGTCTTTTGATCAATTAGGGTTCATTAGGCCCATTTGTCACATGTTTGGGCTTTTAGGTCAATTAGGGATTCATTGGGCACATTAGGATTTCAATCCCTGGTCTAAACATCCCAAACGAGTCACAATACGAACGAGGCACACCGCCACTCGACATGGCGGCCGGTTGCGACAGGAGGCGGCAGCCACCACCTCACGGTGGTGGTTAGGGTTTCTTTTCATTATTCCAATTCTAATTACACTTTAAAAATGCTGAATTTCAAATAACACACACACACAATCAGTAAGACACACCCACCCACGGTGGTGCATGGTGGCGGTGACCTTTTCTTGCTTTTTAGGCTATACGGAACAAACATAACACATATTGAAGGCAAAATCATACACCCATACAGCTCACAGCCACCTCCACAGCGGCTGGTGGTGTCAATACATGGCGATAGGGAGTAGAAAAGGCAGTAGGCGACAGATTAACATTGGCAGCAGCAATTCTAGCAGCCATAGCGGTAGCGGAGTGAAGATGCGTCCGAGAGCGATAGTCGAAGCAATTGGCGAAATGAACTAGCAGCAAAGCAGCGACGGCGACCACCCAAGGGTCTCTTCTGGTCGTCAACTGCAATAGCGCTCCATGGCGGCCTTCGTCTCATGGTCTCTGGCGTCCAACAGGAAGCTCTTCGTTGCACACAACATCCGATAGCGGTGACAGAAGACTAGAGAAGGGAGGTGGTGCAAACTGACCACGAACTGCAACAGCCTCCATGGTAGCTGGTCTTCGATCTCCAACCGGTGACGTCTCGTTCTGGTTTCCCGTCGGCATCTGCACAACAATGGTGCGGGATGGTGACTCCAGTCGATGGCATGGACAGTGGCAAACGTAGGTGCTTCGCCTGGCCGGAAAATCGCGCAGGCATATGGTGGTGGCGGGCGAAGGTGAGGAGGGTGGCGGCTGCATCAATTTTGGGTTAGGGATGCAAGTTGACGGGGATAGCACAGGTTTTATACCCGGGTCTCAAACATATTCCCATAATAACATAACTAGTCCCTCCTTGTAATATTCTTTTCAAAACAAATCCCAAATTTACCAATTAGACCCCACCTTCTGAAAATCTTATCAAATCAAGTCCAAAATGTTACCAATTAGCCCCTCCTCTACAAAATCTTATCATCAAAGTCCAGAACTCACCCTTTAGTATCTGCGTCCATGAATCTTTACATATAAGTCCAAATAATACCATACACCCCTTGACTTATGAAAATCTTTACAAATGAAGTCCCAAAATTACACTTTAAACTCCGGAGATTCAAATCTTGTCATTTGGCTTCCCGAAACCAACCCCAACTAATTATTATTTGATTTTGGGCTATAATAACATATAATAATAATACAAATTGCTTCTCGGGTTGCAAGTTTATTATTTAATTATTATATTTTAAATGGGATGTTACAACTCTCCCCCACTTAAATTTGATTTCGTACTCAAAATCGTTTCTTCTCGTTCCTTACACGCCAACAACTTGGACTACAATCCTGAGCATACCCCTAACCTTTCCAAGGCAACTGTAACCAACCCTTGCAAGGCTCTAAAAACTAAAAATAAACGAATCCCTTACAATATGATCACATTTACTCGATCCAAAACCTGAAGTCTCATGATGGTCTGACTCTCTGACAGACCGGCCACACTGAAACATTGCCGAATTCATTACACCTAACTCCCAAATGGCCACTCAACTTCTGATCACCTGTGGTTCCTACTAGAAGATAGAGTCGCAGACCAATTTCCCTGTAGTGCACTTATACTTGACAGAAAACTCATCCGGAATACCAGAGCCTTGCCCGATTGCTGAACCAACAAGCGATCTTACATTCGCTCCATGCGATTCCTGAAGGAAACTTCGACTAGTAATAACTGCCCTATCTTTATCACTACTTATGGCTCCCTCAATCCTTTTGATCCATCCGATCATAACAGCCTGACAACCTGTCGCTATCAAATCAAATACTAAAAGTGAACGCTACCAGAATATTGTAGTCTTACCTCATGTTTGGTCCCTAATGACCTATCGTTTGCTGATCCCGACTATGTTGTGGTCTACCCACAATCTTGCGAACTGGCCTACCCTAGCCTAATCGTTTGAAAGAATCCGTGAATGCTACGGCTACACTGTGACAACCCGTAAATTTCTATCTTGTAAAGCCAAGTCAATCAATCGAGAGTCAGACTTGTTTTTGTTACCTTTTAGCCTTGTTAAGGGTCATTTTAGGAGTTCTAAGCCTCGTACACTCAAGGATTGTGTGATGGGAAGTGAACCACGTAAGAACCAAGAGCCTAGAACAACATTTGAGCCATAAACCCCCAACAAGTGAGGTTCACGACCAAGGTCCATGTTCACGGCCATGAACCCTTGTTAGGCCGTAAACCCCTCCTATATGGATGAATTTTTACCACTTTCCTTCACTTCTTCTCCTCTTGGCCGCAAACACTCCACTTTCACTCAAGTATCATCCAAGAAAGGCTCTCGTTTCACTCCAAAAACGTAAGTGTCTCATCTTTTCTTGTTTTTTCTTGAAAGCCCTTACCTTTCCATATTGATTCATCACTTTTCTCCAAGATCTTAAAGTGTTCTTCATCAATTTGGGCCGTGAACCCTTCATATGATCATCATTGGGCCGTGAACCACTTAAGTGGGCCATGAACCACTCATCTTTGGGCTGTGAACCATGTTGGGCCGTGAACACTTCATGTGTTCTTGGGCCGTGATCACACCATAGGGTCGTGATCACGCCTTCAACTTCCTACATAGCTTCTAGCACTCTTTTGGTGAGTTATTCTTGCATCCTAGGTTGTTTCCCAATCACCTTTGTAGTTAGAATCACGAATTACATGCCAATATGTATCAATATATGTCATTTAGGACTCGTTTGTGCCTCGGGACTTCATTCGTGGAACTTCTCATCCTTAATCGAATCTTCAATTAAATCACCCACATAAGGTGAGTTCATACCCCTATAATCAATCTTTTAAATGTTTTAAATGTTTTTAAAAGGGGGGGTGGGGGGAATACAAGTTGAATACAATTTTATTGTGTTAATATTTATCTGTGATAACCATCACATTAAATGATTTCTTATGCTTTTGTAAGTGATCAAATCAATTCAAAAACTCTTTTAAAAAGATGTTAGATTGTTGTTTGTAAAACTTTGTTTTTAAAGCACATGCTTAACTCAGTAGATGATTGAGTCTTTTCTACAAGACAATATCAGTTCATTCAAACGTACTAGCAAACTATAATAGGTATAGTTTAGGGAGTTACTACTTACTACTTCTAGAACAATAAAACTTACATGAGTCAGTTCTTACAGGAGTCAGTTCATACATGAGTCAGTTCAAACATACTATAACTAGAACAGGAAATAACATACTATAACAAGACCAGAAAGGAACATACTATAACGAGAACAAGATAACAATAATGTGAAACCACTACTTCACGACATAGCAATATACTAGTTATGTCGCATTTTGTAACCAGAGTCTCTTGGAGGGAGAGCGTGAGTTTGTGTATAGATCTATATTGGATTGACCATTCTACACCTTGCAGCTAGCTATGGTGGGACCTGCAGGTCTACCGGTGACAAATGTCATACCATTTTGATGTCTTTGGAACGTCGCATCTTATACTAGTCAATCAAGCATGGTTACAACCACCTCACATTTTAACCTTAATTAACAACTTGATTTTTAAGGTAGTTAGTTCGTCAGTAGTTACTTTATACAACACTACTGTACACTTTCATTTCCCCATTACATTCATATAGTGATATTCTCACATAAGGTAATGCAAACTATTTTTTAGTAAAGATAGTCATAAACTTGGGAAAACATACATTATTACAAAAGACAAACAAACAGAACAGTCAGGTCTTGGTACATTCAGTTAGAAAGGGGGCTATAATGCTAACTTTATGATTCCTCGGTGGATACATTAGGGATATATATTAATCGGATCCGACAGATAGTAGGATGTGTGTTTTCTGCTTCATTTCCTGTTCCTTGTTTGGTTGTGGGCTTAGAGCAGATTCACACAGTCTACTCTCTATTCGATCTTAGCTATATATATATATATATATATATATATATATATATATATATATATATATATATCATGTATACACCTAGAAATCATAAGGAGTAATAGGTATGGGTCAGGTCATAGCATACAAATTCAGTACACCGCTTTCTAGTACAAAAACATACCTTTCGGTTAGAACATGAAGTAGGAGAAACTAGAAACTTACCGGTAAAAGGTTTGACACACATTATTAAACCAGTATAACTTATAGGACCTTTAGTGGTTAATTCTATAATACCTTAGTTTATACATCAAGATTAATATCCAATAGGCAGTTGAATGTGTGTTTTCCGCCTTACTTCTTGTTCCTTGTTTGGTTGTGGGCTTATGGCAGATTCACCTATTTAACTGTCCGTTCGATATTAGATTATACATAGCTAGTATAAACTAAGTGGTTATAGAAGGAACTATTGTGGTTAGAATTTTTACTAAAGGAAAATATATGATTTTCTTAAAAAATGTTTTCATCAAATATGAAGAACTATTACAGTTAACTCCGTAAGTACCAAAGAAAACCCCAAGGTTATACAAAATGAAGATCTAACAAACATTGGGATGTGTGCTTTCCGCCTTACTTCCTATTCCTTGTTTGGTTGTGGGCTTAGGGCAAATTCACACAATTGATTGTCTGTTTACTCTGAATTCTATATAACTTGTATCCATTTAGTACTCATAGAAAGAATTGCAGAGTCATTTTTACTTATCATTCACCACATCAAAAAATATAGGATTTTCTGGAGGAACAGGCGAACTTTTCTAAAGAACTTACAATTTACTTTTCATCACTAAAATACTTATGAACTCACCAGCTTAAATGTTTATCTACTCTTTCAAAATAACTTGTATTCTCAGGAAACTAGTAGACAGGTACGCACACTGGGATTCAGAAGATGGAGTATAGTAGCTTCATGTCTTGTTTTGTTATTTACTTTTGGAGCAATCTTTTGTGAATCACATACTTTGTAAAATCTTTAATATTAATGCAATGGTTGTTTGTTACTTTGATTACTATGATGCATGTGTTCTGATACTACATATGACGTCCTCCGCCCCCAACTTTTCTGTTGTTCCGGTTTGAGGGCGTGACATACACCTGCAGACTTATAACACCTCTCACACTATCTGTTGCTAGTGAATGCTACGATTACCATCGCAGTCTTACAACACTTTCCATAAACCATTAATTATTACAAAATGTTTTATAAATAGTTTAATATCAGAGTATCCCAGAAACCATAAGTCCAAAACACGAGGATGTGTACGGTCACGCCTTCGCCTTGTCGAGATATCTGAAGCACCTGAAACAATAAACTGAAACCGTAAGCACAAAGCTTAATGAGTTTCCCCAAAAATACCAACGCCATACAAATATAACCATATCATATAAAAAATACAGAACAACATGCATGATGAGCCTTCAGTCGGACTAGAACGCCTCGCAGGGCCTACAACCTATTTGGACCGCTCCCGAGCCTTCGGCATGACTAGACCGCCTCGTAGGGTCTAAAGCCTATCCGGACCTCTCCCGAGCCTTCGGCATGACTGGACCGCCTCGCAGGGCCTACAGCCTATCCGGATCGCTCGTCGGGTATGTTGGCCGACAGCACAAAGCAGGACCGCCTCAACCCAACCCCCAATCAAACAAACATGTGCACATAAATATCATACGCTAACTCATATAATATAACAATCAAATTGATCTAACAGATCACTAATCATAGCAACATCCCAAAAACCGGGATACAGTCCTAACCGGTCGCTAACATAACATCATCCTATAACCATGACACTGACCTAACCAAGTCACTAAGCATAAGCATATCACCATCCTAACTAACGGGATGTAATCAACAAACATATCATGCCATAACCGGATACAATCCATAAAGGGTCGGCCTTGGTGCCTTATACCCTATTGATATAGTGAAGATAACTCACCTGGCACTGCTGAAGTCTCGCAAATAAAACTTCAGCTGCTGGTTGACAAATTCCCGAACTGTCAACATCAATCAATACCCAATTAATAACTGGGTTCCAATCCCAAGGTCCAACTCACACTCTAAATACCCAAAAGTCAAGTAATGGGCCAAAGCCCAACATATGGCCTAATTTTCCAAATTGGGCCCAAAACTTTATAAGGTCTTACCATAAGGCCCAGCCATTTAGTCCAGTCCAACATTCAACATTCTAATGACCCAATATCACATAATCGTAAAGGCCCAAAATATGGCCCATCTATGGCCCAATTTTCCAAATTAGGCCTAACTCCTAATATGGGCCTTACCTTAAAGCTCATTAATTATTCTAGTCTATTTGCTTGATCTTAGATGGCCCATTAATAACCCAATCATCAAGGCCCAATAGAAAGGCCCAAGAATAAACCCAAGTAAAATTAGGGTTTCACATAAAATGACGATTAGGGTTAAGTGTTTCTCACTTAACCCATTAAGGACTTAATTCATTAAGTCCAACACTCTTCTAAATAAATCATATGGTGTGATTGGGCTTAATACACAATTCCATTCCAATGGCCCTAACGTGGATCCCGATAAGTCCAAGCCCATAAATCCAATACTAGGGTTTTCTAAACCCTAATTAGGGTTTCCAACCCCATCTTAGTCCAATATGCCCAATAGCTAGGTATTTTGATCAATTAGGGTTCATTAGGCCCATCTGTCACATGTTTGGGCTTTTAGGTCAATTAGGGCTTCATTGGGCACATTAGGGTTTCAGTCCCTTGTCCAAACATCCCAAACGAGTCACAATATGAATGAGGCACACCGCCACCCGACACGGCGGCCGGTGGCGGCAACCACCACCTCATGATGGTGGTTAGGGTTTCTTTTCATTATTCCAATTCTAATTACACTTTACAAATGCTGAATTTCAAAGAACACACACACACAATCACTAAAACACACACCCACGGTGGTGTATGGTGGCAGCCACCACCTCACTGTGGTGGCAGTGGCCTTTTCTTGTTTTTCAGGCTACACGGAACACACACAACACATATTGAAGGCAAAATCACACACCCATACCACTCACAGCCACCTCCATTGCGGCTGGTTGTGTCAAGATACGGCGGTAGGGAGTAGAAGAGGCGACAGGCGGCTGATTAACGTTAGTAGTAGCAATTCTAGTAGCCATAGTGGTGGCGGAGTGAAGATGCGTCCGGGAGCGACGGTCGAAGCAATTGACGCAATGAACTAGCAGCAAAGCAGTGACGACGACCACCCAAGGGTCTCTTTCGGTCATCAACTGCCATAAAGCTCCATGGCGGCCTTCATCTCAAGGTCTTCGGCGTCCCACAGGAAGCTCTTCGCTGCACACAACATCCGGCAGCAGTGGCAAAATACTGGAGAAGGGAGGGGGCGCAAACTGACCACGAACCGCAACAGCCTCCATGGTAGCTGGTCACCGATCTCCAACCGGTGACGTCTCGTTCTGGTTTCTTGTCAACAGTTGTACAACAACGGTGCAAGATGGAGACTCTAGTCGACGGTATGGACAGTGGCAGTCGTAGGTGCTCCGCCTGGCTAGAAAATCGTGAAGGAATAGGGTGGCAGTTGCATCAGATTAGGGTTAGGGTTGCAAGTTGACGGGGATAGCACAGGTTTTATACCCGCTTCTCAAATATATTCCCATAATAACATAACTAGTCCCTCCTTGTCTTATTCTTTTCAAAACAAATCATAAATTTACCAATTAGACCTCGCCTTCTGAAAATCTTATCAAATCAAGTCCAAAATGTTACCAATCAGCCCCTCCTCTACAAAATCTTATCATTAAAGTCCAGAACTTACCCTTTAGTCCCTGCTTCCATGAATTTTTACATATTAAGTCCAAATAATACCAAACACCCCTTGACTTACGAAAATATTTACAAATGAAGTCCCAAAATTACACTTTAACCCGCGGAGATTCAAATCTTGTCATTTGGCTTCCCGAAACCAACCCCAAGTAATTATTATTTGATTTTGGGCTATAATAACATATAATAATAATAATAATACAAATTGCTTCTTGGGTTCCAATTTTATTATTTAATTATTATATTTTAAATGGGTTGTTACATGATCATTACACCCTTTTTACATCCTCGATCCGCTTGTCACTCCAATTGCGACTCTCTATGCCCACTGATCAAATAACACAACCCCGAATTTCCAATCTGTCATTGGAACTCAGCCGTGCACCATCATCCCTTCCACCGTTGGACTTCTAGCCCGAACTTTAAAACCAATCCCTCGATTTACAATGCAACCGCTTTATCTTCTCTATCTAGTCCATACCTCCCACCTGTGATTTATTCTTCATCTTAGATACCAAACTAAAAGAATAGTCGAGTTTCAAACATTCCTTTGCTGTAAGACAAAAACGATTCAGCATGAACCGAACGATACCCCCTTACGATAGAAACTGATGCGTAGAGCACCGTCTCTTTAGAGTAACACACATCCGATCTATTCTCCCTTGAGCACAGGAGACTGGAAAACATAACCCCATTGTAGAAAATGACATCTCTAGCCATCGGCTGACCACTCAGCCTCATGCCGAATCCTCAAGCCGATCCTTACAATTGTTTCCTTCCTAAATCTTGCGACTCAAATTGGCACTTCCTTGAGAAAGGCCCTCCAGACCTTAGAATCAACTAGCTCATATAGATTTGTACCCTTCAAGTATACACTACCATGGCCACTTGGGCCTAAACATGCACCAACTTCACCCTCATCCAGATCAACCTTAACCAAAAGACAAGCAACATGAGGATGAGCTACACTATCCATAGTGCAATAAATCACTTCCTACCAACAATCAGTTCCTTAGCAGCCTTGTAACATTTTCTAATCCTCATACGAATCTTGTGCTTCCTGTAGTATGGGCCATACTACCTTCTAAACCTATCTGCATTTGTTTTAGGAATCATCCCAAAGTTCTAGGTCACTACACTTGATCACAACTAGGTGTACTAACACAGACCTATAGGCTCAAAATAGATACAATCTATATTTCCTATATTTTCACCCTAGGACGCTTCTTACACACAAATGTATGCACTAGCATACCATAACACCTTACATAGGTCACTAGGAACTCTATCATACCTTTATATCCCACTGGAAGAAACTTCTATCAATATCAACCAATCACCATACGAATACTAACCACATTCAACTAGATTTAGGCAGTCCTTCTATTGAGAGTTCCAACACAACAACGGCTGGACTCAAATAAGGGTTGTGCAGTATGCCAGACCAGAAAATATGGGATTATCTAATCCTAAATGCATGTAATCTTAACGTACTAGCATAATACTTAACTAATATCAACATAGGTTTAAAATAGAAAAAATCAATCAATATACCCAACAATACCTAAGCTATAAGGCGTCTTAATTATCAGACAACTCTAACATTCAATTCTAGAAAGATCCTTAGCTTTGATGGGTTTGAGCCATAAGAACTTTCCTATGTGCACATGCAAACCCTAATTGCTTGGATCTAGGTTTCTCTAATTGAACATGCATTGAATCCAAGACTTGCAATACTAGATCTAATGTAAACAATTGAATCTAATCATATGAAATTGGATCTAGAACAATACCTTGGATTACTTGCTTGATACTTCTTCTTCTTGGAGCTTAGAGTCACAATTGTCACTCCTCTAATGGATTACAAACACCAACTAGCAAGAGGATGATATTGAGAGAGAGGAGAGAGTGGGAAATCAGCCCTAGGGTTCCTTGCCTTGCATGAGTGCCGATTTCCCTCACCCTATGGATTTATTTATACTATGAGCTACTAGGGTTTCACCTTAAACCCTAATTGAATAACTTAGGCCCTAAGCAATCCAAGATCCTCCTAGATACTAGGCTTGGACGATTTTAAGGTTCCCAAACCCTAAATTTCGTCCACCCTCATATCCATAAGGATACATAGCCCTAAACACAACTATCACACATTTGACAGTTTATGCCCCTTTATTCAATTAACCTCTTTAAGTCACCAAATAAATTCTTAATTAATATATGAATTATATTAATCAAATAACAATATTATTCCTTTAATATATATTATTCTCATAATATATTAATAATAATATCTCTTCTCTCTTAATAAATCATCCTGTCAAGTTGCTATGGTGAAGGCAATCCAAAAGGACCATGCACAACCAGGTCAAGTACTTACCAAATATAATTATAGCCTTAGACACTAATCCAACAGTCTCCCACTTGGATAAGTCTAGTAACTATATATTCAAACACAAACCGATTAGCAATAGTAGCTCTCAAAGACGTTGTGAACTCTGATCTTATCAGTCTCCTGTCCTTTAGATAAGGGATCGTACAATCCTCTGTTTAGATATTATGCGGACAATCTCATGGAATTTATTGTCCAGCAATTGTTTTCTCGATCTCAGATTCATTTGACATAGAACTTAATTGAACACATCAATTCAGTCCTGACCGGGCTCGACACATAAGTCAAATCAAATCATCGAGTGGCCGTGATATCGCTTTTATACTCTTAGGATAAAAGTAACAGACAAACTTCGACTTATATGCATTTACTATCTACTAATCAATTATACACACCAATGTGTTTTATAACATCAATTTACTGATGCGGTTTCACATAGTTAATGCACAACCAATTAATAAACAATAAACCATATATCTAGGTTTTAAGACCATATGATATTATCGTCTTGCGATCACTTGTGTCACATTCCATAAAGTGATTCCAACAAGCACGGGTTTATTCCAATGCTAAAAACTTGTTCATAAGCACTCATGAACGTTGTAGCAAACCTTTGCTATGTCTAATACCCTTTTAGACAATCTACACACCAATTCATGACAATCTTCATTCATACCTACTTCCAACATATGAGCGATTGTGGACCATTCGAATAATTCGATTATTCTTAATAACTCAATTATTCAGGAAGTCAAAACATGCAAAGTGAAACAATAGTTAAACAATTAACATAAGACAGTAGCTTTACTTATAAATAATACTCTTTTATTTAATCATCAAATGTCAATTACATTTATCTATTACATATTTCCAAACTATCTAATCTAAAATAATATCGTCTTTCAGCCCAATGCTCCTAGCGTGCTGCAAATGCTTAACCATGATCAGTCCCTTCGTAAGTGGATTTGCTGGGTTATCCTCCGACGATACCCTCTTCACTACAAGGTATCTTTCTTCTACTCAATGTCTAATAAAGTCATATTTTATGTCGATATGTCGAGATCTACCATGATCCCTTGGTTCCTTTGTCAAGGCAACCGCTCCCTCATTATCACAGAAAATTTCCATAGGCTCCTTTATAGCAGGCACAACTCCAAGGTCACCAATGAAGTTCTTCAACCACATCGCCTCCTTTGACGCTTCGCTTGCTACAATGTACTCTGATTCACACGTTGAATCAGCTACGGTCTCTTGTTTGGAACTTTTCCAAGTCACCGCTCCTCCATTAAGGGCAAAGACCCAGCCCGACTGCGAACGGTAGTTGTCCCTGTCGGTCTAGAAGCTGGCGTCACTATACCCTCGCACCTTTAAGTCATCACTCCCTCCGAGGACTAAGAACCATTCTTTGGTCCTCCGAAGGTACTTAAGTATATTCTTGACCGCAATCCAATGAGCTCTGCCAGGGTTCCCTTGATATCTACTGACCATGCTCAAAGCGAAGGCCACATCAGGGTGAGTACAAGTCATAGCGTACATAATTGAGCCACTGCGGAAGCGTAGGGTACTCGACTCATCTCAGCTATCTCGGCTTCGGTACTCGGACTTTGAGTCTTACTCAATTTGGCATTACTCTGTATCGGTAGTTCTCCCTTCTTCGAGTTCTCCATACTAAAACGTTTTAGTACCTTATCCAAGTAAGTATTCTGACTAAGTCCTATTAGTCTCTTACTTCTTTCTCTCACTATCCTTATTCCCAAAATATAGGAAGCCTCTCTGAGGTCCTTCATAGCAAAGCACTTCCCGAGCCAGGACTTAACTTCCTGCAAAGTTGGGATGTTGTTTCCTATGAGCAGTATGTCATCGACATACAGAACGAGGAAGCTAACTATACTCCCACTGGCCTTGACATATACACATTATTCGTCTTCACTTCGTACAAATCCAAACTCTTTGACTTTCTCATCGAAGCAAAGATTCCATCTACGAGACGCTTGCTTAAGTCCATAAATGGACTTCTCAAGCTTGCACACTCTATTGAGATGCTTCGGATCAACAAAACCTTCTGGCTGAGCCATGTAAACATCCTCAGCCAACTTCCCATTAAGGAAAGCGGTCTTGACATCCATCTGCCATATCTCATAATCATGAAATGCGGCAATGGCTAGCATCACCCTAATAGACTTTATCTTAGCAACTGGTGAGAAGGTCTCATCATAGTCAACTCTGGGAGTTTGAGTAAAGCCCTTCACCACCAATCGTGTTATATACGTGTGCACATTCCCATCCACGTTGGTCTTCTTCTTGAATATCCATTTGCACCCAACCGTCTTACGTCCGGGCACATTGTCAACCAAATTCCAAACTTGGTTGTCATACATGGACTGAATCTCGTTGTCCATCGCCTCTTTCCATTTTGCAGACTCTGGGCATGCCATGGCTTCCTTATAACTATTAGGTTCATCAAGATTTATTAGTGTACTGTCACTAATATACGTGTCCCCTTCGGTAGTAATATGAAAACCATAAAACTAGGGTTGAACTCTAACTCTTTCGGAACATCTAAGAGGTAAGGACTCGTCAATCGGTTCAACCGGAGTTTCATCCTCGGGTTGAGCGCCAGCGTTAGAGGTTCCTTCATCGTTCGACTCTTGAATCTCTTCAAGATCGATTTGCCTCCCATTGTCCCCTTGGCTTATGAGTTCTCGCTCTCGAAAAACCCCTCTCCTCGCAACGAAGACACCATTGTCACTCGGTCTATAGAAGATATATCCAAAGGATCTCTGTGGGTAGCCGATGAAAATACACCGCTCACTACGAGGTTCGAGCTTGTCGTGAGTCTCCCGTCTTACGAAAACTTCACAGCCCCAAACCTTGTTATGTGCCAACGAGGGAGCTTTCCCTGTCCACATCTCGTGAGGTGTTTTGGCAACCTTCTTTGTAGGGACTCGGTTAAGGATATGGGCGGCAGTCTCTAAGGCATACCCCCAGAATGAGATAGGTAGTAAAGCACGACTCATCATAGAACGAACCATGTCCAAAAGGGTTCGATTACGCCTTTCTGCCACACCATTCAACTGCGGTGTCCTAGGTGGCGTCAATTGTGAAACTATTCCTCATTCCTTGAGATAGTCGTGGAATTCAAGACTTAGGTACTCTCCTCCTCGATCGGATCGAAGCATCTTGATTTTCCTGCCCAATTGATTCTCCACTTCATTTTTGAACTCTTTGAACTTTTCAAACATTTCTGACTTGTGCTTGATTAAGTGAATATACCCATATCTACTATAATCATCGGTGAAAGTCACGTAGAAGCGGTTCCCATCCTTTGTGGTGGATCTAAAGGGCCCACATACATCGGTATGTATGAGATCTAATAAACCCTTACCCCTCTCACAAGTTCCAGTGAAGGGTGACTTGGTCATCTTTCCAAGTAAACAAGATTCACACATGTCATCTTCCCTAAGGTCGAATGACTCCAACACTCCATCCTTTTGGAGTTGGGCTATGCGCTTCTTGTTGACATGTCCAAGATGACAATGCCACAAAGATGCTTTATCCATAATATTGGAAGAATCCATACACAACACATCATTTCCTAAGTTATCTACAACCATAACAGTTTCATAAATTCCATTACAAGGCATTGCTTCAAAATATAAAACACCATTTAGATAAGCATAAATCGAACCATTCTCATTATTAAACGAATATCTAAATCCTTGTCTAAATAAACCATGAAAAGAAATGATGTTTCTTGCCATATCTGGCGAGTAGCAACAATTATTTAAATCTAAAATCAATCCATTACTAAGCACTAAAGAATATACTCCAATCTTGGTCACAGGCGAAGATCTTCTGTTTCCCATGATTAGATTTAATCTTCCAAGCTCCACATCCTTATTTCTTCCTAGTCCCTGCGAAAGATGGCTTGATCTTTCCATCCTTGATGGCTTGCAGATATTCCGGGCAACTTCTCTTCCAATGCCCTATTTTGTGGTAATGATGGCACTCTGCCTCCTTTGGGTTAGGGTTGGGCTTAGCAGGATCAACCTTGGTCCCACTAGAAGAGGAACCATCTTGGGACTTTCCCTTGCGGTGGTTCTTCGAAGAAGCCTTCCTCTTCTTGCCCATTCCCTGCCCAATAGCCAAAACAGGAGCAACGGTCGGGTTGGGAGATGGTGCAACAGACTTGTCCTTAAGGTTGCTCTCAGCAGTCCTTAGGAGCCCTTGGAGTTTGCTTAAGGTGACCTCTTCCTTGTTCATGTGGTAGGTCATCCTAAATTGGTTGTAGCATGAGGGCAAGGAGTGGAGAACAATGTCGATAGCCAAATCTTCCCCAAAGTTGACATTCAACTTGCGAAGACGATCGACATACCTTTGCATCTTTTGCAAGTGCACGGTTAGAGACTCTCCACTTCCCATTTTAGCAGTGATCATATTCGTTATGATCTCATAGTGATCTTGCCTCGCGCTTTGGTGGTATCGCTCCATCAAGTCTAGATGCATCTCATAAGGATACATGTCATCATAGGACTTTTGGAATTCGGAGTTCATTGTGACTATCATGATGCAATGGACTTTCGTTGCATCACGTTCATGGGTCTCAAAGACAGCCATTTCTTCGGGAGTAGCAGTTTATGGATTGATCTTCTCAAGCTTCTCATCGAGAACATACTCTTTTTCCTCGTAACGCGTGATTGTGTGAATGTATCTTATCCATTCGCTAAAGTTCGATCCATGGAAAGTCACTTTTTGACAAAGTCTCATTAGCGTGAATGAGCTAGCAACAGCGTTGTTTGCGTTAGACATCTACAAATAGAAAGGAAAAAAGTTTATTAGAATTAAGTCCCTAATTAACACCCAAATGAAAATTTAGGGCTAGGACCCAACAACATTATTTACATATTAGAAAAGGGATACCGTAATTCAACATGCAAATAATTTGGAGGTAAGTGAATGACGATTCACTAATTCTTCACCATGAAAAACATAAGCTTTAAGTTTTAAATGTATTGAGAATTCCTATATTTCTTTGAGATTCATTGAAACTTTTCAATGGCATGTTTAAATCTCGATTTTCCCCTCTAGTTTGTGACTGGGATACCGAGGATCACAAAGCAGGTGTGAATAACCATGCAAATCTACATGGTGCCTTCATTGTTACAATCACCTATTTGATGTGCCGGTAAACCACACACACTCCATAGAATTATGACAAACAATGAATCACCCTTTGCCACCTTTGCTTAGAACCAATTAGTGTGCCGGTTAACCACACACGCTCCACTAACTTCTTAGCAAGGGTGCAAAGTGTAATTTCATGGGATTGCATCAATTCACTTTTCCTAAAGTAACTAAGATTGGGAATTTTATAAAACACGTTTAGTTACTTTATATAGTTTCATTATACTTATTAATGAGGAGAGGTTTGCCCTATCCTACCCGTTCGGCTAACGACCCTCCACCAGTCAAGCAAGCGGTGGGTGTGAGTGTACACCCATTAAGCGTCATTTTATAGGCAGCAACCTTATACCCACCTTATAGACTGACTTTGTGAATGAGGCCTACTAACGGTAAGACTAGCATATTTTAACTCATACATATATATATTAAGCTTGTAATAATATATTATTATAGTCTTGAATTTTAAACTTGTAAAATTCTAGGGTTTGAAATTTAAATTATTCAAATTAAACTTGTAATCACAAAACTTAAATTTCAAAACTTGAGACAAGTTTTAAACTTTTCAAAACATAAGGATCAAATAGCAAATAATGTAAATCAACAATTAAATTATCTCAATTTGATCTTATTAAATATTACTTGCAAGACAATTCACCAATTCAATTCAAATAATCAATTATTATCATATAAGGAAATTATTATTCAACTAATTGGTAATTATCTTTTGTTTGGTCAAGAATATACTCATATATATGGTTAAAATCGGATTTTAATGACCCAAAACAGTTAAGGCAAGCTTCCTCAAGTAAAACAGCAAGAAATCCCGAAACTACCTCTTTCTGACGCTCGAACTCGCCGAGTTCCCACTATGGACTCGCCGAGTCCACAGTGGAACTCGCCGAGTTCATCAGGTAGAAGCACAAAAATCGAATTTTTTAAGCAACAAGCAATCAATCAATGCATCAATTCAATAGAAATCAATCAAAACTCTGATATCACTAATGGGTTTGAGCCATAAGAACTTTCCTATGTGCACATGGAAACCCTAATTGCTTGGATCTAGGTTTCTCTAATTGAACATGCATTGAATCCAAGACTTACAATACTAGATCTAATGTAAACAATTGAATCTAATCATATGAAATTGGATCTAGAACAATACCTTGGATTACTTGCTTGATACTTCTTCTTCTTGGAGCTTAGAGTCACAATTGTCACTCCTCTAATGGCTTAGAAACACCAACTAGCAAGAGGATGATATTGAGAGAGAGGAGAGAGTGGGAAATCGGCCCTAGGGTTCCTTGCCTTGCATGAGTGTCGATTTCCCTCACCCTAGGGATCTATTTATACTATGAGCTACTAGGGATCTATTTAGTGTTGTGATGACCATTAATTAGAGTGTTGTGATGATAGTTACTCGTTAATGCCATTACAAACTAAATGACATTTAATGGCATAGAAAAAGTGCCACTAAAAACCAAAAAAGTATCACTAAAGGCCCCCCCCCCCCTGAGAAATCAACGACACAAAAAAATGTCACTAAAAGCGTTGCCACTAAAGGCCTTTAGTGACACTTCTTGATTGTGTTGATGTAGTCTATGGGGTTATAGTGGCACTTTTTCAGTATGTCGCTATAACAATATTAGGTTTCAATGGCATTTCTTTTATGCCACTAATATAGTTGCTAATATAAATAAATTTTTCATGCTTTTAGTGGCATTTTTTTTCACCAAAAATATTATATTAAAAAATTTGATCTGATTTCTTAAATTTAAATATAATACAATCTAATAAAAAAGCAATTAAGATAGTAAATAGACAAAACAATATCATTACTTAAATTCAAATTTAACTTGTTTGACAACAATATTTTTAATATTTAAAATACGAAAATTAAAAAAAATTAATAAGTCTAGACATAGTGCCAGTAACACTCAAAACATAAAACTATCAAACTAATTACTTTGTAAAAAAACATGAAACTTGATAGACCTCAAACTTTACATAATTACTCATCTGATTTATCTAACTTACGAACAATTGTATATCATATAACCATAATACATCACATAAAACATTTAAGAATATCACGACACATAAAAAGAAGCATGAAGAACTTGGTTATTTGAGCTTAGAGTAATTACGATTGTTATGATGATTTTTAGATGATGATCTTCGATTTCCTAAAGGAGAGTTATTAACAACCATAGAAAAATTATTTCGAAAGAAATGCATAGTAAGATTGTCGCTAATATATGGTGTGATAATAGAAGAATCATTAATATTCATGCAATTACCTCTATGTTCAAATTATTAAGCACTCCAAGTAAGTTTGCATTTGGAATATGATCCTTAATGAGGTTGAAAAGAACACTCAATGCACTTTGTGTACAAGCTAACCCGTCCTTTAGTTGTTCAACAATTTCTGAATCATTAGAACATGAATCACATTTGTTTTTTACAGGTGGCATCCTTCCTCGAACGTACCATTTTTATCTAGACCCTTAACTAGTCATCATTTGAATACACTTGTTCCATCCCTTGTATATTTGTTGACTCACTTGAAACGACTTGTAAGGAAGACTACAAAACAAACAAACGATAATAGTACAATTTATTACCGGTATACAAAGTTAATAATGCTAATAAAATAAATTACCATAATTAAAGCATCATTCTCATTAACAATATTTCCATCCTACTTCATTATTTCACTAGGTGAATTTTCCCTATTTGGGTTATGATGTAAATCTTGGTGTTAGATTTCATAATATGTTTGTTTCTTGTTGTTTATAATGTATTTCCTATTACAACAATGCTTATTTGGCATTAGCATCAAGCCATTACTACTGTGGATGACGAATTGAGTGTCCATGTTTGGTGGGTGTCCGTGATAGGGAGTCATCAAAACGTGTAAGTTATATTCTCTTTCATTTAGGCTGGACCAATTGCTCTTGTCAAATGAGCCAGAGGTGCACAGGGATCAAAGTGAACCAAGCTTTTGCTAGGAACACATGGACCAATTTTTCACCATAAGCAACACCACAAAGTATAAGTTCATAAATCATAAGTACTAACGCAAGCTTCTTGAAGACTAAAGAAGAATCAAATACATTCTATCGACTTACAGACACAGTTGCAAGTATGCAACAAACAAAAGAAATGTGATCTAACTGAAACCAGAACCCATAATAAAACTATGTTCAACACATTAATTCGGCAATGAATAAGCACTTCTACCATGAACACCTACTCTCCCACGTCCTATTCCACTCCTAGGATACTCCCCACTTTTCTGAACTTCATTCGACCTTGAAGAAGTATAGCAACTTGTGGAATCACCTGAATTTGGCTCCCATGAAGATGACATCCAACTCATCTGCTGACTTCCAGCAAAACTATTGCTCCCTGATGATTCATGTTCGTCAGCATCTGCATCACCAGCACCTCTCCTCACAGTCACATACTTGTGCAGACTTGGCTCCGTCAGATCATCATCAACCACCATCTCCGACTCCACAAGGTTGTCTTTCTTCTTGAATTGACGTTCGTTGGAGTTATTGGCGGAATTGAGGTCCGCTACAGCTTCAAGAATGGAGCACGCCTTGCTGACACAGGCTGGAAGGGAAAAACCGGGAGGTTGCGGTGTTGTAGCCACCGTGGTGGCGGTGGCGGTGGTGGGGTTTTTTTGGTGGAAGTTTTGGATGTCCTCTAGTAATAAACTAGCGTAGGATGGTGGGTTGGAGTTTAGTAGAGTTTCTGGGTTTATGTCTAGGTCTCGAGATAGCCTTGAAGATCGTGTTCTTGTTACGAGTTGATTGTTTTTCAGATTTTCGACTGCAATTTTAGGTTCGTCGATCACCTGGTATTCTTTGGCTATGGTGTTTTTGGTAACGACAACGGTGGTGGTTTTGTTATTCATCGTCTTCTCCACATTTGGTTTCTGCAATTGAGCCTGGAAAAATACACAACGTGTTTCAGAATCATGAAATCTTGCAGATAAAATCAAGTTATTTGAGGGGGAAAGACTTACTTTAGTGTTTGGTTGATCGGATCCAGCAGCGTTTGTATCGATCTCAGCCAGCGGATTCCTTCTGTAAGGAGAATGCTCTGCCTTCCTTGAATTGCTTCGACTCAGTGTTAATGGCTGCTGATTCTGATTCTCATTCAAGACACGAAGGTTTGCCCTCGCCGGAGATTTAGAACGTGGAGATGCTGCAGTCCGAGAACCCAAAGCTTCGCCGGCGTTTCGCTTCACTGAAATCTTCTTCACTCCACCGGCAACCACCTCTACGCCACCAGGGTTGTTGCTTTTATCGGTGGCAGGGACGGATACCATCTTACCCGGCCTATTGCTATTACCACCGGCGGCGACATTCCCGTTGCTGCCACTGGAGTTAGGATTCGGTGATTCAGATCTTCTATTTGGGGATCTGCTTACTCTCCTTCCACCGCCGTTGCCACTCCCACTTCCTCTTTCTTTACTCCCAGATCTTTGTTGTTGTGGATCTCTTTCCCTACTCCTCCTCCGGGACGATGGAGATGAAACCCGATGCTCCCGCTGCGGCCGACGCCTATGGTTATCACCGTCGACGATAACTTCATCTTCCTCATTCTTCGAACCCATTTCCATATCAAAATCAAAACTCCTCTTCGACCCGGAATACCTCCTGCCACGTGTAGGAGTTTCCCCACCTTTTACGCCGGAGGAGCTCCGGCTAAGCCTCCCACACTGTATCAGAATCGCATCCACCTCTTCTTTAGTACAACTCGACGTTCTGACAGTCGCACCCACCGCTTTCCCCGATTCACCATTAACAACAACCGCGGCCGATTGAGAAACGTCGGTGGTCGGACTGGAAATAGGGGTTTTCTTCCTGTCCATCGATTTGCGAGTTTCTTGATCTGGGTGTCGATCAATTTCATGAC
Organism: Lactuca serriola; assembly: GCF_051521515.1. Classification (NCBI taxonomy): domain Eukaryota; kingdom Viridiplantae; phylum Streptophyta; class Magnoliopsida; order Asterales; family Asteraceae; genus Lactuca; species Lactuca serriola. Next base: position 161,210,692 of record NC_136409.1, read on the forward strand.
TCTTCCGATGTTTGACGACAAAAGCTTCCTTCTTGGGAACTTCTTGCACCTTAGCTGTAGCAACAATGGCGACGGAAGCTTGGGTTTTCTTCTCCGGTTGTTGTTGAAGGTTAGGTTTGATTTTGACTTCGAGTGGGGTAGGCGTAGAAGAGATTGGATTCGTCTTGCTGCAACAAGCACCCATTTTTGTTTCAGATTGGGAAGAGAGAGATAGAGATGAAAGAGGGATAAGTGGGAAAAGGGTTCAGTGAACGAGAAACCCGATTGTTGTTTGTTTTTAAATTGAAAAGAGTGCTAAGCAACAAAGATTTCAAATTTTGACTGAGGTTGAACGTGTAAAAGTAGCCGTTGTATGATGGATTTTGTTAAAGGATTTAAGGGGGTGTCAAGTGCATACTTTATGAGAACTTCTCCACATGACTCCCAATTTCGGAAATTTTCAAATCTAACACTTCATTATTCCGTGCATAAAAGATTTTCTTCATTTTGAATTGTTTCCAAAAAGCATAATATCTTTAACTTTTGAAAGATTTAATTACATTATTAGTCACTAAGAGGACCAATCCACTATATTAACTTTTCATCTTCTGGTGCTTCAATAATCTTAATCATGTCAATTAATATGCGACTATCAACTTTTTTTTTGCTATTTTTGGTAAACATTCTTTTAACAACTTACTTTCCACTATAAATACTTGAGTTTACTTTTATTTTGTTTGAACCAAATTTTAGTATATCATTAATCTCATTTTCGCTTCTAATGCTAACAAAAGATAAAGAAAATGTTTATGTTAATATGGATCATACCAAGTAGATAAACAATAAATTTATAGATTCGCAAAAACATGATAAGCGTAAAAGGAAACGACTCTTCTTTAAATTGTTACTACACACAATCTACATTAAATTCTAGATGATCTGAAAACAACCTACGACAACTTGGCTTTATTGTTTGGCCTAAATTTGCAGATAAACTTTTATGTTTTCCGGTTTTATGGGCTTTTATGTTGTCTCGTTTCAAAAAAGAAAATCTTTTTATTTAGGGATTTATTTTTTGTGTCTCGGTTTTATTAAAAGAAAACGAACAACCGACAAAAAGCTAAGGATATAGATAGAATTCCAAACAATAATTACATTCTAAAATAGGATTACAACGATAAATGATCCATGAATCGAATTGTCTTCTTCTTTCGACTAGTCGCCCATATATAAGAAAAACTTTAAAGGGACGTGGGTTACTAATAAAGAAATAAGCAACATAATGTTAGGTTTTAGACTACTTTAACAAACGATTCTACGATTCCACATAAAGTAACAATGCAAATGAAAAAAAAAAAACAAGAACACAATCAATTTACGTGGTGCACATGATCAGAGTGATCGGCCAAGGAGGGAGAGAGAGAGAGAGAGAGAGTGTGTGTAACACCCATAAAAATCATGAAAATTTTAAACTTTTAAAACCAATCATAATGTAACATCCCAAAATATCAAGGTAAAAATTTCATTTTTAATACAATCAAAACACTTATTTATCATTTGCTTAAACATTGAGAAGTCTTTTATGATAAAACAATTATCAGAGTACAATCCCAATATCACACAGTTGCGGAAAACACATGGGTGTATGCGCTGCGATCAAGCCGGCCCCTTCTCTTTCGAACCGGAAGTATCAAAAACCATAAACAACAATTGTAAGCACAAAGTTTAGTGAGTTCCCCAAAATACCACATATCATTCATAACATACGAGTCATACATATCAAACATGCAATAGGAGGTGCTATGTGCCAACCATAGTCTTGCCATTATGCCACGAGCCGTATCATGGTCTTTCTTGTTAGGCCGGGGGCCAAAACTCTAGGTCTTACAGACAAGAGCCAGGAGCCACCTCCTGGTCTTCCATACAAGAATCACAAAGACAACTAGCATACAATCTACATCTAGCTATCTACTTAACTGTTAGGGTCCGAACCCTAGTCTTGAATACGGATTTGCTAGGAGCCACCTCCGGGTCTTTCATACTATAACATCCCAAAATTTTCAACAAATTTAAACTTTTCAAAACAACCCATTTACTAATAAATGTGCTTACACAATCAATATTTCCAAAACTTTAATTAAAATGTTTGTCTCCTAAGATCAATGACATAAAATCAGGATGTGCACGGTCATGCATTCGCCTAGCTACAATTCTCTGAAGTACCTAAACCCATAAACCAATATATATATATATATATATATATATATATATATATATATATATATATATATATATATATATATATATAAGCACAAAGCTTAGTGAGTTTCCCCCAAAGTACCGCCACACAAACAGATAACATATACCAACAAACAGCATGTATACAGAGCCTTCACCCTGACTGGAACGCCCCACCGGCCTACAAACTATCTGGACCACTCACATAACGTTCGGCATGATTGGACTGCCTCATCGGGCCTGGCCTTCAGCTTGACTGGTACGCCCCTCTGGCATGCAGTTTATCCAGGCCGCCGTGGGTCTTTTGGCCTTTAGCACACAGCAGGACCACTTCAACGCAACACACCATCACATATCAACATATACCATATCAAAAGACATATAAGCCTAGTAAACCATAAAAACATATCGATATAAACATTACCGGGTTTGTTGATTGACATCACAAAGCAGTACAGTCTCAACCCACCTACACCATGGTGACATATACACTAGGGATGAAAGTGGGTCCAACCCCGGACCGGATGGACCCGGACCCGGAAAACCCAGAACCGGTTAACGGGATTTTATAGAACCGGAAACCGGACCGGTATATAGGAACCGGTTCCGGTTCGGTTCCGGGTATGGTTCCGGGTAAAGTGGGTCTAAAACCGGAAAACCCGGAAACATCAAAGTGGGTAGGTTGGAACCGGATAAAGTGGGTTTAGACCCGGAAAACCCGAAAAAACCGGAATTTTTTGGTAATTACTTACTACTTAGTGGGTTGAACTTTGAAAATTTTCATATTGATATCCCGACTTTGGGGGGCTGTAACTTATTGAATACGAAACCACAATTAACAAAATTAGAGTCTAAAATCATGTACAAACTCTAAAATACACTCTGGAAAAACCCGCATGTCAATCTGAATTTAAACGAATGAGATATACTTGTGTTAATATTTTCACATAATACAAAGTACAAAAACAAATAGCTGAAAAGTTGAAAATTTTCAGTTTTGATATCCCGACTTCGGAGGACTGTAAATCATTGAATGTTAAACCAAAAATGACAAAATTATAGTCTAAACTCATGTACAAACTGTAAACTAGAAGTTGGAAAAAACCACATGTCAATCCAACTTCAAACGAATTAAATATGCATATTTTAAAACTTTCACCGAATACAAAAAAAACTAAAAACTAAAAACTTTCAGCTTTGGTATCTCAACTTTTGTGGACTGTAAGTCAATGAATATAAAACTAAAAATGACAAATTTATAGTCTAGAATCATGTATAAACTCTAAACTACATGTTGGAAAAAACCGTATGTCAATTGGAGTTGAAACGAATAAGATATGCATCTTGTAAATGTTTCACAAAAAGTGGTTTCAGCCCTAAAAGTGGTTCCGGTTCCAAAAACCGGTTCCGGATTTTAGACATGGTTTACCCGGACCCAATGGACCCAAACCCGGATTACCCAGAACCCGGATAAAGCCAATTTTTAAACCCGGAACCAGACCCGGTTCCATATATTCCGGTTCTAACGGGTTCGGTTCCGGTTCCGGTCCGGTTTTCCAGTTCTAAATCTCATCCCTAATATACACAACTTAACATATAACTAGTCAACAGGAAAACAGGCAGATCTAACTAATCACTAAGCATAGCACCATCCTACATACCAGGATACATATCTAACAAATCGCTACAGCATACCAATCATGTGATAAACCAGGATAACAATCCAATGGGTCGGCCTTGGTGCCTTCGACCCAAAAGTACAGTGAGAAAAATTCACCTCGCACTGCTGAATCTCACAAAAAGAATCTCAAATTGTTACCCCGCAAGAATCCCCGCGCTATCAATTACAAGATAAACATCCATCAATAATCGGATATGCCCAAACTCTTCTGAAAACAACAATCCAAACAGCGAACTGACAATTCCCTCAATGACTGATACTCAACCTGAGGATCCCAATTCTCCTCCACTTAGGACTCGAACCACCACCCACTGGTGTTAAAACCAAATCATAACTCAAACCAACTTAAGTAGGTACCACCATTCCTAACCCTGGAATGAATAACATACGTAAGATAACCACCCAGACAGGGATCAAACCAATCCTAAGAGAATCCTGAATTTTCTGCTGAAGACCTCTGAAAAATTTCCAATCATTACGGTTTTCACACCAAATCATAAGCAATTACTGACTTACGATCCAAAACATACCCTCCTTGCCTGCAATGCTAACTGACGATCTGATACCTGTCCTGCTATAAACCAAGAAAAAGGACCCTTAATCACACCACAAAGCATCCATAAGCATATCAATCCACCTACGCGCTCCTGCACTGACATGTTCTCTAAACCCCGCAACCAACAGACCCTAAGTTGGGCTTACCTCTTGACCCTAAAAGTTACAAGACGGGTCACTTTTTCCCCAAACTATGAAAACAGAAAAGGCAAAATCCCCACCATGGATAGCGACATACAAAACCATCACTCAACTATTCTACTTCCAACTGCAATTTCCAAGCCATTCATAACGGTCATTCCATCCTTGAGTTCTGCGACTCGAATACACGACCTCGAACAAAACCTTCAAGACCTAAAAACCAACAAGCTCACCAAGGTCTGTACCAAACAACCCAAATCAAATTCGCCACTAGGGCCCAAAGCCATTTCTAGACCCGATTTCATGCCCGAGCAACCATAACCAAATATTGACAGATGCGGAGCCACTGCCACAAATCATGGTATCTAACGATGCTATTACCCCCGGACCAGCCCTTAGAATAACCGAAACTCTCCTTGGTTCGAGTATGGATCTTGTGCTTCTAGTAGTACGAGCCCAATACTACCTTCCACACCTATCCCTACATTCCTCAAGGATCATCTCAAGTCCTCTAAGACCTATCCATAAAATACTCCCAATACATGCTTCACAGCGAGACATCCACACAAAAAACTACTTCCTAGGCTCTCCTAGACTTCCCCACCACACCTCCTTTGCAATCAGCTACTCAAGAACCCCTACCAATGTCAGCTAACCACTTCATGAATACAATTACATGCAATAAAGCTTAAATAGCCTTTCGACTAAAGGAATCAACCCTACAACGGTTAGACTCAGACAAGAGTTGTGAAATAGGCCCAAGTCCTTCATTGTAAGATTATTTAACTTTCATAGAATGTAATTTATTGTATTTATTTGATGGTTAACTCACATCAACATGGGTTCCACAAAGCACAAAGCAAGCATAATTCGATCAGAGGAGTGGACTGGCACTAAAACACAATAACATCAGATAGATCCTCATACGAAACCTTTCGATCTCCATTTCCCAGCATCTCGGGTGCACCTTCGCCCTGTCCTCACTCTTTCAACAATGGCTAATCATTCCTCACGCTGACCTACTAAGAATCGCACCCACTCTAAGGAAACCACTACCTTCTCATCCAATAACACAACTGGTCGGCTGACCCCACATAACTCACCCTACCACTAATTGCCACATGACCCTCCATTAGCGTCAGATGACTATCACATGAATACAATTACATGCCTCACAGTTTAAATAATCTTAGGCTAAAAGATTCAATCCCACAATGGTTGGAGTCAAACAAGAGTTGCACAGCAGGACTAAACCCCTTATCCTAAGATCATTTAAACCATGTAGCATGTGACTTAGCGTATTCACTTAATAACCAGTTCACGTGCGAAAGATTCATACAACAATCAATCAGAGATTTTATAAGAGATAAGGCATCATATAACAGGCAATTCATACAGTTCCTGAAGACCCCTACCCTAATACTAGCATGTTATTCTAACATATCAAAGCATCATCTCTAATAACTGTGTGGTAATTTGGGGCCTACTTGGTTGCTCCGGCTGATTGTATACATCGCATCCTCCTTGATTATTTTAAAAATTGTTTGAAATTTTTTTTTCCTTACTTTGAGACTAGATTCACACGATTGTTCCTCCAATTCACTCAAACCAAGGCTCTGATACCAACTTGTATGTAACATCCCCAATTTCACAGCCAGAAAAGACCGATTTTTGTTTATACTTTATAAAAATTAGAGTACTTCTTTTAATAAAAATGTTGCGGAATTTGTTCCCAGAAAAACATGATAAATATATTATCAAAGCATTTCCAAATAAATGTATTTTTATTCCTTTTAAAACATTTGGGATGTCATCGTCAATACAAAAACATAAGCATAAACAGAACTTACATTCATTTACACTAGTGATCTACATCTCTTTTAAATATCTCAGTGTAAAGTAGTTTCATATCGACACCTGTGATACAAATAAGCTTGAGTGGGTCAGGTTGGGAAACCTGGTTAGCACATAGGGTTTTCAACCCACAATAAAATATTATATTATATTTAATCATCAAACAATCAACCTAATTACCCACCCCATTATCTCCTTTTATTTCTTAAAGATTTACTCTAAGAATCAATCATCCTTCACTCATTCGTTCCTAAGGATTAACCTAAGGAATTGGCACAAAGTTCACTGATGCCCAAGGTTCATACAATAAGCACTAAATCCATAGCTGCCAAGGTACTAAGTCCATAGCTACCAATGTTCATCTACACGGTACTAAATCCATAGCTACCATCGTACTTATATAAGGCACTAAGTCCATAGCTGCCATGGTTTTTAGAGTACACCGGTGAACATCAATTCCACAACACCTACAAGTTGCGAGTCTGCTAGTGTTCCACTGGACTGTCTAGAATAGTCCATGGTTGTCATCCCTACTCTGCTGAATGACGGGGCCATTGTTTGGGTAAACGTTTCACTCATTTTTCACCTGTCACCCTCATCTCATGATCTATATCATCTTTCACCTCATCCTCAAACTCATCTTTCCTCATGCACCAAATATTTCATCTACCCATGTTCTACCCAACATATTTTTAGATATAAATTTCATATATAGTTTAAATCATTTAAAAACCTGTATAAAACATTCATTCAACATCCATCTCAAGTAAACAAACAATATATATATATATATATATATATATATATATATATATATATATATGATGCGACCTGGCTCCGAACCACTTGCTGTGAGAGAGATCCGACGTTCTTTATGCCTAAGAGGTCACACAAGAATGAAAAACTCGTCAGTCGTTTTCCAGGAGGGGGTCCCAGAAAGACGCTCCAACGGTCAAGTTAGTATGCCGAGGGTTATGGTGAGAATGAGAGATTGAGGAGTTGAATTACTTGCCTTACTGGGACCAAGGTGAGGTCCTTTTATAGTGGAGATATTCCTCAGTCTGTACTAGGGACCGGTACTACAGTCCCGACAAGATCCGTCGCTCTTATTGGGGAGCCCTGCTCCACATTCGTGCTCAGCCCAGTGATTGGTCCAGACGATTGTGATCTGTCTAGATGCTTTATCGTTTGGAGCCGTTGTCTCCAGGTTATGGCTAAAAGACAATATTCTAGCCAGGGTGAGCCTTCTGTGTGGCCGCCTCGCGGGAGTCCGAGGCCGTTGAGTCGGTTCCCCATCGGAGGGGCCCTGTCGAGGCTCGCCTATTTCGGGCCCGCTCTAAGGGGTGTGTCATCAACTCCTCCAGTCCAGTAGTCATAGCATATGCTACCTAGCTATGATGTTCTGGACTTTACTGCTGGTACACATGTCGTTGTCTCACTTGGTTGTCGCTTCATTTCTGACGATGTGACGTTTCGACGTGTGCACGGTGGTTACATCATGTGTCAGAGATTTTCGCAGATCCTGCCTTTTTTTTTTTTCCTTTTATTGCTCCTCCACCGTTTCCCCCCTTTCATTTTCCCTTCTATCTTCTCAGCCTCTTCTCTTTTTCTTTTTTTTTTCTTTCTGCCGTGGTTGTCGTTCAAGGTTTAATCCCTAGTTCTTCTGAGTTCGTCACGCTTCAAGAGGCGTATGGTCTTACCTCGGCTGACAGGGTGGAATTTCCTGTCCCCGGCTCTTTGATTACCCGACCTCCTCCTGGAAATGTGGGTGTTTACTTGAAGACTTTTTACGTTGGTCTTCGTATTCCATTGACCGACTTTCAGGAGGAGATACTCCGCCGTTGTGGGTGTAGTGTGCAGATGCTAACTCCTAGCGTTGTTCACAAGGTGGTAGCTTTCGAGATAATATGTCGTGCTAATGGCAGCATGCCCGATTATTTCGTCTTCAAGTACTTCTTCCGGTTTGCTGCCACTAATGACAAGTATACTTTCTCCACCCGTCGTGGGGGGGGGGCACAATCTTGTTATTGACAACAAGACTCCCAAGAATTGGCAAGACCGGTGGTTGTAGGTTAATCGGGAGTTGCTTGGCCGTGAGCATCCCCAGGCGACAATGCCTTTGGATACTATTCCCAAGCTGTTTCCTCATAACCAGGCTTCTGCGGATCTCCTGCGCTCTCTTCAGGTGGATGTTGACGTGATGTTAGAAGTGATCCTTGCTGGTGTCGGAATGAGCCATAACTGGCGGTCCCGGGGGGAAATGTCTGTGTTTTACACCATCTCAAAAGGTGAGTTGTTCTTTCTTTCCTTCTTTCTTTTCTCCCCCCTCCTCTTTTTTTTCTTATATGTTTTGCTTGACAAGTGTCGAGTGCTCTGTTTCTATGGATTCTGTGCTACGGGGTCGCTACAAGGGGAAGTTATTGCACCGTGTAGTGCCTCTATATGAGACTTTGCCTCCTCCTCACCGTTTTTCTGTTGTTATCCCGGTATCTCATCGTCCTATAGGTAGTTCGACCACATCGGAGGGACGCCCTGGTTCACACACTGTTGTTACTCCTGCGGTTGCATCTCCTGGTCCTACTCGGTCGGCTGCTGATGATGCGGTGGATAGTAAGTTTGGGATAGTGACCAACGCCCGCCGGTTTGCCGAAAAAAGGAAGGTCATCCAGGCGATGAGTGGACCAGCGCCCGAGGGTAGTTCAGGGCCCATTGGTCGGTGGGTGATGCAGTGTCGTGGTCTTATGCGCTGGTTATCTTCTCCTTCCTCCGACCCAACGGATGTGTTAGTGATACCCGATGATGACATTCAACAGTCTAAGGGTATTGAGAGGGCGTCTCATCAGCCCCTTGTTCCAATTCCAGTGAGTGTTGGTGTTAATCCTCTGTCTCCAAGGGGTAGCCCGTAGCAATTTTTTTAGGGTTCCACTCCCGTTACTTCTGTGTTCATCCAGGGGTGGAGTTTGCGACCTGATTCTCAGTTTTCTGTGCGTTCTGCTGCTTTAGATTTTACCCGCCATGCTCTCCCTCCAGCCACCTTGGACGACATGGACTCTATGAGCAATGTCGTCTTGGCCCACAACCTTACATACTCCGCTGCGCAGGCTATGACATATTTAGCTGCCGAGTCCCTTCGTGTGAAACGGTTCGATGATTTGGAACATGTGCATTCTTCCTTGGTCGAGAGTAAAGCTAGCCTGAGAAGTAAGGTGGCGGATTTAAGTGTCACACCCCCAAAACAGACGGCGGAAACGTCTGGGGGCTTGTGTGTGACTTCATCTTGAAATATCATTACAGTGAATATAATTGAAACATAACATCATCACCATCACACATGTAATATAAAAACATTCATTGTTTACATCGAGTATTGTATTTGAATATTATATGCCAAAATAGTAAGAGTATGATGAAACAAAATATAACACAATATCCATTAGTTTGTTTCGTTCATCCTACTTCAACGGTTTCCTGAGAATACAAGTTATTTTGAAAACGGTCAACATAAAAATGTTGGTGAGTTCATAAGCATGTTTGTGAAAATGATTTGTATAACTTTGAAAACCACCAGAAAATCCGATATTTTCTGAAAACTGTTTAGTGTGTTTGTGTTAGATCTTGTATTAATGCATGTATGTTATTGTTTATTTGACTAAAACGGTACAGAAAATGTAGAGAGAATGTAAGAGCATGTAAAGAGAATGTTCCCAGACAACCCGATGTTGCCTGTAAAAGAAAGGGTCTTCCGTAAACTTCATAACGTTAATTCCTCTAAGCGAGCCGTCATAACCATACTAAATAATGACAATTTCGCCTGTCTTGGCATCGTTGGACGCCGGTTTTGACTTTGATTATAAGGTTTTCGTCACCCTAGACTGAGTTAGTCTAACTGTAGCGAACAGCTCAGGTGTGGGGTGTCATCCTCGTATAGATCTATACACAAATCCCCGTTCTCCCTCCAAGAGACTCTGGTTATAACTACAGGCTACGAGCGTACACTTAATAGGTGTCATCCGACAAAAACTCACTAGATCCTTAACCGAATTTACGCGAAGAAAAAGGTGTAAACTCCTTCCAGGCCCAATAATCCATGTAAGTGAACTACTAAGGCATCGCTAAACATGTAAATCATTCAAGACCCAATTGGAATGAGATTATATAACATGGGCCCGAAATATATATGAAAGGACAACTAAGGCCCATTTCACATGTAAAGTATTTACAGGCCCAAATGGCACACAAATAGTATCCAAGGTCCGTCGCACATGCTAATGGGTCAATGAGGCCCAATAAACATATACAAGACCTCTCACACATAAAAATGGGCCACTAAGGCCCAATAACCTAGAAAATGATCAAATTAAATCCATTTGTTGGTTTATCATTGGTTTTAGCTCAAGTATTCACTAAAATAGCATAAAAAGAAGAACGCATATAAAACCCATTCCCAGGCCCAATAAACATGTAAGTCGACCACTAAGGCCCACTATACGTGTCTATTATTTCCAGACTCAAAAGGAATGTGAATGTCTATCCTAAGCCCAATATACATGTAAAATGACACTAAGGCCCACTAAACAAGTATATTATTTCCAGGCCCAATAAGGATATGAATACCTATCCCGAGCCCAATATACATGTAAAAGAACACTAAGGCCCACTAAACATGTATATTATTTACATGCCCAATAAGGATATGAATATCGTTTTTAACCCGTTTATTATTGTTTTATTTATTGTAGCTTGATTATTTACAAAGTTGATATAAAAGCCCACTTTTTGTAAAAATGGCGTTCTTGGCCCAATAAGCCAAAAATTTACAATTAAGGCCCAATTTTTGTAAGAATAACACTTTAGTCTCCATTTTGTTCAAAACTTGTGTTGATGACTAGTTTGTGGTATAAATAACATTTTAAACCCATTTTTGTCAAAAATATCATTTTTGGCTTGGTTTTTATGAAAATACAATTTTTCTGGTTTTTGGCTTTTCCGGCCTAGTTTTTAGAAATTTTGTAGAAAATTCGTCGTAAGTCGAAATTTGGATCCGTAAATTCTGGAAGTTTGGAAATTTTGTCTACTTTGTTCACAAATTTTCTCATAATTTTTAATGGCCTCAAACTAGTGTGAAATTACTCATCTTCACAGGTTGGTCCGAAATTATTTCAAATATGATAGGCAGTTTTGTAAAATTCGCCAAAAATTGTAGAAAATTCATATAAAAACGTGAGGGCATTCATTTTAAAGGTATAAATCTGAACTTTATCCATGTAAAACATTTTTGAAAAATACTTCCATTAAGAGGGTCAAAACAGTCCGAGATTGGACCAAAACTTTCCTGTCGAGGGTTGTTTTATGAGTTTAATTTATAGATCTTACAACACAACACTCATTTTTGCTATTTAAAGTGTATAAATCTCAGATCCACTAGTTTAAATGTATTATATTTGATAAAACATACTTTTCACAAAGTTCTTATGAAGATCCAAGTGATAAACTTCAAGTTCTTAACATATTTTTAGATTATTGAAGTAATCAACACATAATCACCAAATAATTCATGGAAAACACACATAGTCATGCATATACACATAGATCTACACAAATCAACTTGTATTCTCCCCCCAAAAACAAGTAAAAACCAAAAACAAGGGGGTATGAACTCACCTTTGCTTGGATGTTTCGGTTAAGAAGAAGAATGGAAGAAGATGATGTGATTTTTGGTCCTAGCAAGCTCCTTGGGAGATTTTTGAGCTTGAATGGGTTCTAAGATGCAAGATCACGAAATTGCATGAGTTAAGAGGAAATTTTTGAAGTAATAAGGAAACTAGACCATGGATCTAAGCAAAAACTTACCAAGGATGATGATTTTGGTGAAGAATCCTCTTGAAGCTACACTCAGAAACTCGAAATTTTGGAGGAAGAAGGAGGTGATCTACAGAGGTTTTTGGAGGTGTTTGAAATGAAAATGGAGTTGGGTAGTGGGGGTTTTGGCTGAGATTAATAAGAGGAGAGAGAGAGAGAGAGAGAGAGAGAGAGAGATAGACATGGTGAGGTGATGTTTGCATGGAAGACCACCATGCAAACATAAGGTGTCCAATGTACAAATTTCCTGATTTTCCCTTTTTTTATCTAATAAGCTTAATGGATAATGGGTAACGGGCCAAAAATTTGGGCTTAAGAGAGATGAGGATGAATTGATTTGTCCCATTATTAGTCTTGTTCGAATTTACGAAGTTTAATAATATTTTTCGGCCCATTGGGCCCTTATTAAGGGTCTCGGCCCAATAAGGTCCATGAGAAAGGTGTGGGTCACTCTAGGCCCATTAAAGCCCAAAATACTATATCTTAATGAATGTGAGTTCAAATAGGGCCCAACTTAAGACTCTCAGCTTAAAAGAATTAAGTTAAGAGTTTATTGGCCCATTAGGTCCAATAAAGAATTCATAGTCCATAACAAACTTGAATCGGAATTTTTAGAGTTTCAAACTCTTTGTTGAACATGAGAGATGTATTTGAATGAGTATAAAGTATGATATTTGCTTAGAGTACCAATCATTATACTGGTTGAATGATTTTATGAGAGTAGAATTTCCTAGCAAAAATGCTAGTTGTGACATTAAGTGTTATGGTTGTTCGTCTGGAGGGTTAGAACATGTCTTTGGTTTCATGGAAGTCAGTGTTGGAGGATGTTCGTGGTGTTTTGGAGAGTCAAGTGGAGTATTTGACCCAGGAAAATGAAGGTTTGATGATTCAAAATGAGATCTTGGAGCGAGATGTTGTTGACCGTGAGCGGGAAGTAGAGGCGTTGAAGGCGGATCGTAGTTGGCTCCTCCAGGTGGGCCTTGTACGTGTGATGGACAACTTCTTGAGCACCCTGAGTACACTGGCGGTATTAGTCGCATTCGCCATGTTGCCTTTGTCGCTGGCGAAGAGTCGGGTTAGGCGAATTTGAAAGCACAGGTTGATGTCGGGACGTACGATCCTTCGACTAGCGACTCGTGGTCTAGTCATTCTTCAGCGTTGGATGATGCTTTACTGGTTTTCGCAACTATGGATTTCGCTGGTTTGCTTGGATTAGGTAATTTAGACGTTGATGGGGTGAGAGCGTTGTGTACTTTTGATGATAGTGAGGAAGGTCTGGGTGAGTTGGGTGCAGGTACTGTTGGTGGTGACGGGGATGGTGTTAGTGGAAGTGGCGGTGGCGATGGTAATGGAGGTGGCGGTGGCGTTGGTGATGTTGGTGATAGCGGTGGCGATGGTGATGGGGATGGCGGTGGCGGTGGCGTTGGTGTTGTTGGTGATATCGGTGGCGATGGTGATGGGGATAGCGGTGGTGTTGATGAAACTGTCTAGAGCTACCCTTATGGGGTGTGAAAGAACCTTTTTGAACCTTTGTGTTGCTGTCTTTTGGTTATTTTATGGCCGTTGAGGCCTTTGTTTTGATGTTCTTAGTTTGCAGCCTCTAAGGCTTTTGTGTGTAAACGGACAATGGTCTATCTGTTATGCTTCCTTCTTTTTTTTATCGAACCCTCTATGTATGATGGCCACTTGTTAGGCCTTCTTCAATATTATGTGTTTTATGTTTGTGTGCTATATCTTGGATTCATTAAGTATCCTCTATGCTACGTGTGTTAGATGTGCTCACTGCATTACATACTAAAGACAATGCATGTTCTTTTATTTATGTATTTCTGGTACATGGTTGCTTCATACACTAATTTCCTATTGGACTTCTCTGAGAGTCCATATGTTGGTCCGGGTGATCAGTCCAGCCCTGGGATGTCTTCCCCATTTTCCTGCTATTCAAAGGTTCACGATTTTTCTTGAAGAATGTATGCCTTCGACTTCCCTTCTGTATAGGGTTCTGTCATTGCTTAGACATGGAACTTCCTTAAGTTCCTTATGTTCCATGTTCTGGGTATCTGCCTCCCTTCTGGAGTTTCAATGGAGTAGGAGCCATTGCAGTGTGCCTCAATTACCTTGTATGGTCCTTCCCACGTTTGACTTAACTTCCCCCGGGGTTGGGCATGGCCAGCTTCGTTTTTTCATAAAACATAGTCTCCTACTCGGAACGCCTTGTTTTTTACTTGTTGATTATAGTATCTTTCTACTGCCTTCTTATAGGCGGCTTGGCGTATGCTTGAACGTTCACGTCGTTCTTCCAAGAGATCCAAGTTTTCTTTTAAGCCTTCGTTGTTTTCTTGTTCCCCGCACTACTCCGTGCGTATCGATCCTAACATTATTTCTGCTGGTAGCATCGCTTCAGATCCATAGGCTAGGCAGAATGGTGTCTCTTTCGTGCTGGTTTGCGGTGTGGTTCGATATGACTAGAGAACCTCTGGCAGTTCGTCCACCCAGTTGCCTTTTGTTTTGCCCATCCGTTTCTTGATTCCTTGTACCGGTGTTCTATTAGACATCTCTGTTTGCCCGTTGGCATGAGGGTGCGCCACGGATGTGAACCTTTTCTCTATTCCATTTTCTTTGCACCAGTCTCTAAAGGAGTTTTTAGCGAATTGCAGGCCATTGTCACTGATCAGGACTCTTGGTATCCCAAATCTTGTCATGATGTTTTTCCATACAAACTTGATTACTTGTTTCCCATTGATGCACGCCATTGGCTCTGCTTCTATCCACTTTGTAAAGTAGTCGACCGCCATAATTAAGAATTTTACTTTCCCTGATGCTTCTGGAAAAGGACCAACTATGTCGATTCCCCATTGGTAGAAAGGCTAGGGGATAACTATGCTTGTTAACTTTGATGGCGGAACTTCTTGCGTTGGTGAGAAAGTCTGGCACTGCACGCAGGTCCGCGTTAGCTCGAACGCGTCTTGGTGTATATCTGGCCAGTAGAGGCCCATGCGTAATACCTTGCCTATGAGTGCTCTTGCTCCCTCGTGAGCACCGGCCGACCCTGCGTGGGCTTCCTTTAAGGCCAATTTTCCTGCTGCGCCATCTATGCACTTGAGCCATGGAGTCGTATGGCCCTTCCTGTACAACGTCCCTTTTATTATCGCGTACTGTGGGGCTCGTATCCTTGTCTTTCGGCCTCCGCGTGATCGTCCGGAAGTATGCTATGTTGTAGGTATTCTATGATGGGTGTCATCCAGTTGGGCTGTGCTACTGACAGGGAATTGACCTGTCGCTCGTAGATGCTCCTTTCTTTCAGTACTTCTACCAACACCTTTTTTTATAGATGTCCAAAGCATGTTGATGCTAGTTTGCTGAGGGCATCCGCTCTCTTATTACTCCCCCTCAAGATTTGTTTTATCTCAAAGCTTTTTAGGGTACTCGTAATTTGTTGTACTGCTTTGACATATTTTTCCATTCGCTTATCTTTTGCTTCAAATTCCCTTGTCACTTAATTGGCTACTAAACACGAGTCGATCAGGGCTATGATTCTCTCCTCCCCCATTGTTACCGCTAATCTGAGACCGGCCAAGAGGGCTTCATACTCCGCCTCGTTGTTGGATGTGTGAAAATCGAAACGCAAGGCGTATGTGAGTTCTTCTCCCGTTGGGCTAGTTAGGATCAACCCCGCACCTGATCCTTCTTTGTTAGAGTCCCCATCTGTGTGAAGAGTCCACCGCTGGTTGTCCTCTTTCCTCGAGCACACTTTATAGTTTGCCTTGGTTGCTTCCTACTGGAGTTCTCCTAGGAATTGGAGCAGGAAATCTGCTAGAGCCTGCCCCTTAATGTTTGCTTTGTGGTGGTAAGTGATGTCGTGCTCTCCTAGCTCTATGGCCTATTTTGTAAGTCGTCCTGACGTCTCGGGCTTCAGGAGACTTTGTTTGATCGAGCAATTTGTCAATACCTCTATTTGGTGAACATGGAAGTACCAACGAAGTCTCCATGCTACGTAGACTAAGGCGAGTACCAGCTTTTCGATGACCGGGTAGTTCATCTTCGGTCCTTGTAGTGCCCGACTCACAAAATAAACCGGTAGTTAGTGTCCCTGCCTGTCGACCATCAGCACTGACGAAATTGCGTCTTTTGACGTGGACAGGTATACTTGCAATACTTCTACGGGTACCGGGATGGGCAGGGTGGGGAGTGCGTGGAGTACTTTCTTTATCTCTCGCAGTGCCGACTCAGCTTCTGTTGTCCATTTAAAGTTGTTTTTCTCTATGCACCCTTTCAGCGTGTTGAACAGTGGCATGGCTTACTCTGCTGACTTGGAGATGAACCAACTGAGTGCGATCAGTTTTCCATTCAGGGCTTGTGCGTCCCTCAGCGTGTAAGGTGAAGGCATTTCCTCTAGCTCGTTTTCCTTGATTGGGCTTTGCTGGATCCCTTCCTTCATCACGTAGTATCCAAAAAATTGGCCTACTTCGACTCCGAAGGTGCACTTGGCGGGGTTTAATTTCATCCTAGCCTTCTCCAGGGTCTATAATGTTTCTTCTACATCTCGTAAAAGCATTTTCTCACCCGGGCTTTTTATGACCATATCATCGACATAGACTTCGATGTTCCGCCCAATTTGGTTGGCGAATAGGGAGTCCACGAGCTGCTGGTAGGTTGCCCCTGCATTCTTCAGTCCAAACGACATTTTTGTATAACATAAAGTGCCATGATCGATGTAGAAAGCCGTTTTCTCTTCAACATTTGTATTGATCAGTATCTAGTAATATCCTTTGTACGTGTCCAGGAAGAATTTCCATTGGAACCCTTGCAAAGACTCTACCTTTTGGTGTATTTCTGGTAGCGGGTAACAATCTTTGGGACATGTTTTATTCAGGTCAGAGTAGTCGATGCACATGCGCCAGCTACCATCGCTCTTCCTCACCATTACTGGGTTGGCGATCCATGTGGCGAAAATTGCTTCTCTAAGAATTCTTGCGCTGGTTAGCTTTGCTACCTCCATGTTAATTGCCTTATTTCGATCCCCTCCTTGGACCCGCTTCTTTTGCTTTTTCTCCTTGGTTCCCGACTTTATCATCTGCTTGTGTTCTATAATTCCTCAATCGACCCCCACCATGTCAGCGGGGGTCCATGCAAATATGTGTTTGTACGTTTGTAGTAGTAAAACCAGTGTTTCTCTTGTTTTTGAGGGAAGGGTCGTTCCCACGGTCACCCGCTCGTCTGGGTACTCCCTGTTGATCACTTCCCCCCGTCTGACAGATCTGGTTTTGGCCTTTTGGTTTCTGCTGAGATATCTTTTGGTTGCATGATTTCATAGCATTTGAGTTCCTTCGGTGATGTGGCCAGAACTATGCTTGGTCCTTGGCTTGTGTTGAATTTAACTATTCTGTGGATTGTCGATGAGACTGCTCTGAATTTTAATAGGGCTGGGCGCCCCAATATGATGTTGTGTCCCGAAGGGTGTCGTATGACTACGAAGTCGATCAGGGCAGTCCGTTGTTTAGTTTCTTCATGACTAACTAGTGTGAATGGTAAGTGGATCATACCTAGCAGCCATAGGTTGTGCCTTGTGAATCCCATGAGTTGGCCGGTGGTTGGCCTCAAGCCTTCCTTCCACGCGCTTGGCGATAGTCTGAGATGGTAAGGACCCATAGCGGAAACGTAAACGCAAATGGGAACAGGAACCAACCCCCAGTGGTTCAGCAAATACCTGTTGTAGAAGAAGTTGCGCCTGAGCCAGTCACCATGGATGGAGTTCAAGACATGATTCGGGCTATGTTGGCTGAACAAAGGGAAGAAATGAGACGGATGTTGAATAGGGACGAACCTACTATGCCCATTGAGCAACCCGAACTGATTCCCGAGCAATCTGAGGAAGGGAACTACAGCCGCCAAGTGAGTCAAGTTGGGACTCAAGGTGAGCAAAGGGATGGCCCATAAGGGAGAAACAACAAGGATGGGCGGATGTACAAGAACTTCTTGGGTGCGAAACCACCAAGCCTCTCAGGAAGCCCAAAGCCGGTTGAGGTTATGGATTGGATCTCTGAGATGGAGATGGTGTTTGAGAGCTGCAGCTGTAATGAGAAACAGAAGACTGTCTTTGCAGTAAGACAGCTGAAAACTGGAGTCTTGAGCTGGTGGAAGCTATTGGCAGATACGATGCCACGAGGAGAAGCCTTAAGGATGTCGTGGGAAGAGTTTTTGGAACAGTTGAAAATGCAGTACTGCTCGGAGGTAGATCTGATAGACCTAAACAACGAGTTTCAGAACCTGAAGAAAGGGAAGATGAGTGTTGATGAGTATGCCACCGCATTTACCGAGAGGATAAAGCTATTTCCCTACTTGGTGCCTACTGAACTCTCCAAGATTGATAGGTTTGCTAACGGACTGCCCACTGACTTTGGGCCAATGGTCAAAATGGCAACTACCTTAAAGGCAGCTATTAGGGCAGCTAAGAACGTAGAGGCCCAGATAAGAGAAAAGGGTCTAGAAAAAGATAAGGCAGGAGAGAAGCGAAAGTTTGAGGGATCTTCGAGGTCAAACAAGGAAAGCAAATTCTCAAAACTCGGAGGAGCAGATGGAGGTGAAACAAGATGGTGTGATAAATGCAAGAAGAAGCATGGTGGGAAGTGCAACGAAGAAGTGACTTGTTACAAGTGTGGGAGGACGGGTCACTATTCCAAAGACTGCACACATAATGACAAAGTATGCTACGGATGTGGAGGCAAGGGGCACATGTCCAGAGACTGCCCAAGGAAAAATAAAGCAGCAAGACCAGAAACGCCACCAAGGCCAAGGGCATTTCACATGATCCTCGACGAAGCAGAGAACCATGCGAGGAATCAAGAATGAGGACTTCTTACCCGAAGATCGGATTATGCAGTAGCCATAGTTTCGTATGATGTATCCTAGTAGAGGCATAGTCTAGGGTGAACTTGAACACCTATGTAATCGTTTCAAGAATTAATATAAAACCTTCGTTTTGTTATCTGATGTGTTGAATGATTGTATGATTTGCTGCATGGTGACTTGGGAAACTGCGAGACAATACTTGGGACGAGTATGAGTAGGTGTGAATGGTAGTAGAGGCCTATACTACCGGAAGCACAGGACTCACACTTGGATCAGGGAAAGTCACAAGGTTACCGAAGCTAGTAATTGATTTCGTTTTATTCAAGTGTGTTGTTACCATCGTTTCGGTAATGACTAAGAAGATTGTTGATATTCCGACCCTAGTGGTCATATCGAATCGAGTCCGACTACGATGAGTATGTTGTGTGGCTCAGAGAACCAAGTTTGATGTAGCGTCCGACTTAAACCAAATGGTTGAAATCAAAGCGATCAATAGAAGTATCACACTCGTTGTTAAAGAAGTTGGTGGCTAGAAATGCCTAATGTTAAAGTGTGATTATATCACATTAGAACATGAAGGAAGGCATAGTCTGTTTTAGAATTTAACTCTAAGAGACCTAAGTCTAAGTGTTGCAACATACGATGATAGGTCATTAGAATATGACACATCGATCTATAGTAGTAATAAAAGAACTTATCTCAAGTCCATATCCAGCAAGGATCGAGATTGTGACTTGAAGGTCATAATTTGGAGTCTAACCTGAGGTAGAGAGCAGGTGCACGATCGAGTACTCTTACAGTCAATGAGTTTAAGAGATAGAATTGAAGGAATGTAGAAGTTATAATTATTACCTAGGATGAAGAGATGACGTATGGAGTCATTATATGACACTGTTTCGTTGATGATTCCGGGACGTAATCATCCAAAGGGGGAGATAATTGTAACGCCCGCAGATCCGGGCTAGTCAATTTAGAGGCAATAGGGGTCGAAAACGACTTTTTGACAAAAAGATTATTTAGAATAAATAATCTTAACCAAGTTGTAGAAGATGTCACAGGGTTTCCGTACATATAAAGAACGCCGAAATCCGAGTTATAACGAAGAAGTTATGACCCGTCGAAGTTTCGCGTCGGAACCGGCACAGCGCCGGGAAGCGTAAATAGTAAATTTATGATAGAGCGAGATTTAGATTTAGCGCTCTAAACGAAAGTCGTAGAATATGTTAAACTAAGAACTTCGATAAAAAGAACGCCCAAATCTGACTTCGTATGAAGAAGTTACGATTTTTCGAAGTTTCGGATTAGCAGTGTACAGTCCGAAATTCGAATATTAGATCGAGTGATTTTTAGCCGACACAACCTAAATGAGAATTGAAGATCTCATTATTAGTAGCGTAACAATAAAAAGACAGACGAAAATGGACATCGGATGAAGAAGTTATGAGATTATAACGGACCAATCCTGTCCCGGCCTGTTAAAAATATAACTTTAAAAATAAATTCAAAATTAGCCGAAGGAGTCTAAACGAAAGTTGTAGAGTGCGTCTCCACCTACGCATGGATATAAAGAACGTCAAAAACGGAGTTCGTATGAACGAGTTACAAATTATAATAGCATATTTACGTATTAAAATAAAGTATAAATCATATATACGTACACATATATATACATATGTATATATCATTAGAAAGGTATCGACGATGCGGTCATTATAAGACTAATGTTGAGTTCTTTCGACATTAGTTTAGTACAAATATCTTTAAATCTATTTAAAATAGTATTATAAAGGGGTGTTTAGTTGTTTATATAACTATAAGGTCATTAAGTAATTATGGGGGGTAGTTTTTGTAAATTCAATTACTATAAAGAAGAGGCTTGGGCTCTCATATTTCTTGCACCATTCTCTTGATTCAAGAGTCTTTCTCTCCTTATCCCCCGAGCATTTCGGTCCCTCGTGATTCGACTTCTCTTTCTGTAGTTTTAGTATAGTAAGGTGAGCGCTGAAGCGTTGCACGAATCTTTCTTAGAAAGATTCAGCGACGAAGTTCTGCCCCTACAGAGCCCGACTCCTAGCTAAAATCCCCTTGTAAGTAAGTTATGCTTACCCTATTTTAAATATAGTTTATATTTAAAATTAGTATTGTTATTATAAATTTATAATAAATATTTGAGCTATTATTATTATGACTTATATAAGTGTCGTTATAATATCTTTTTAACTACTCGCGGTACGGGGAATCTGGTTTAAAGGGCCGCATAGGGTTGTTGGATTTCAGAAGTGCTATATGCCAAAATGGTCCTGCCCTCCGGTGTTTTATGTCTGGCCCCTGTCTGTACATAGTGGTTGGAAAGTATTGTTTAAACGCTTATATAATAATAATAATAAGACTAATAATTAGTCACGATAAATATTAGACTAAAATCTAGTGGTAATAATACTAGGTTTCGTTGAAGGAAATTATTTTAAAGTAAACGAAGCGCTGTCCGAGTACCGAGTCACCACCTTCTCAAGTGAGTGCATAGTTACTTTCATCTTACACATAGATATGAAGTATTTTATATAAACTACGTGCTATGTGTGCACATTATCTGAATACTTGTTGTCTATGCTGGTTGAACGTTTTATACATGTTTTAAAGGACTTAAACTGTATACGTATTTTATATATACGAAAATGTTGGGTATGAGATGGGTAGATGAATTATGAGAGATAGAAGATGATGTGAGTATACATTGGCAGCTACAGACTTAGTGCCTATGGGACAAACACCGGTAGCTATGGACTTAGTACCTTTTAGACGTTGGTAGCTATGGATTTAGTACCTGTTGGGAATTGGTAGCTATGGACTTAGTACCTATTAGTTAGACGCTGGTAGCTAAGGATTTAGTACCTGTTGAACATTGGTATCTATGGACTTAGTACCTATTAGATAAAGACTGGTAGCTATGGATTTAGTACCCGATGAATAGACTATAGCAGCTATGGAATTAGTGCTTTATGAACGAACATTGGCAGCTATGGATTTAGTGCCAGTCCCATAACCCTGGAAGTAAGGGACTTCGGAATAAACGAATGCAGGATAGATGACTCTTAGGTTAAATCCTTAAAGAGTAAAGAAGATAATGGTGATGGGTAATTGGGTTGATTGTTTGATTGAACATAATAATTATATTATTGTGGGTTGAAAACCCTATGTACTCACCAGGTTTCCCAACCTGACCCACTCAGTTTATGTATATCACAGGTGACGAAGTGAAGTGACATTACACTGAGAGATTTAAAAGAGATGTAGATCACTAGTGTAAATCATTGTAAGTCTGTTTATGCTTATGTTTCGGTATTAACGATGACATCCCAAACATTTTAAAATGAAATAAATACGTTTCTTCGAAAATGTTTTAATAACGTATTTACCATGTTTTTCTGGGAACAAATTCCGCAACCTTTTTATAAAATGAAGTACTCTGATTTTTATAAAGCATAAACAAAATCGGTCTTTTTTGGCCGTGATTTTGGGGATGTCACAAGTGGCAATCGCCCTTGTATTTCCGGAGTTGCATGAAGTTCGTTAGGAACATGTATTTCAATTGGCTGAAGTTATTAATGTTGCCTGGTCGTAGCGTTTTGAACCATGTTCCTGCGTTACCGTCCAAGGTAGTAGGGAAGTACGTACACCAGAATCTCTTAGAGATGTCATGGTCCACTCGTACGTGTCGATATGGCTATCTGGGTCGGTAGTTCCGTCCTACGTCTTAAGAGGGGGGTAGTTTAGCGGTGTTGAGGATTTCATACTCCAAGAGTTCTTTGACGAACGGTGATAGGACACTTCGTGATGAGCAATCTTGGGTTAGGATTTTTTGGTTGAAATGGTATCCTGGTTGTTGCATTGCTAGGAAAGGCTATACGAGCAAGTTGTTGTAAGCGCTCAGATCTTGCACCGGTATGTCATACTGGTTAAGTGGTTGGTTCAAGTTTGCGAGGTTGTATGTCAAAGGGATTTGTTGTTGGATTAAGGGCGTCTGTTGTTGGGCCATGGGTATTGGTTGCTGGAGTATAGGCGTTTGCTGTTGGGCCATGGTTATTGGCTGTTGGGATATAGGTGTTTGTTGGTAAAAAGAAGATGGCATCGTTGGTGTGGCGGCTGATGTTAGTAGCTGGTGGTTTCATGGTTGTGCTGCAGCGCTCGCATTAAACATGGTCTCGTGTGCGTATAGGTTATTTGTGGAGGGTATGACGGGCGTTATTTGGGTGCCATGAGGGGTGATGGTGTTGAAGAATGGAAATAACGTGGTGAATATCGGTTGGCTTTGGGGTAAGGTAGCATGTGTGATGGTGGTTATAGGAGTTAGGAGTGGGTCTCGCGGCGTAGCCGTTGCAACTTGTGGTTTTGGGCCGCCGGGAGCTGGTATGGTTTCAAGATTTGGCGACGGGTCCCCTGAAGACAATGGTTCTTCGAGGAATGGCGGTTGTTCTCCGGGAAGGGAGACGGACAGGGTGTCAGCTGCCTCCAGCTGTCCCATTTGGTGTATCGGACTGTGTGGCAGTTCCGATGGTTCTCCGGTTGCATTTTCCGCCATGGTTGATTGCACAAGGGGACAAAGGGTGAAGGGTTTGCATATCGGTTGTCACACAAACGGATGGCGCCAAATGATGCGACCTGGCTCCGAACCACTTGTTGTGAGAGAGATCTGACGTTCTTTATGCCTGAGAGGTGACACAAGAAAGAAAACTCGTCAGCCGTTTTCCGAGAGGGGGTCCCGGAAAGATGCTCCCACAGTCAAGTTAGTATGCTGAGGGTTATAGTGAGAATGAGAGATTAAGAAGTGGAATGACTTGCCTTACCGGGACCAAGGTGAGGTCCTTTTATAATGGAGATCTTCCTCGGTCCGTACTAGGGACCGGTACTGCAGTCCTGACAGGATGCATCGCTCTTATTGGGGAGCCCTGCTCCACATTCGTGCTCATCCCGGTGATTGGTCTAGGCAATTATGCTCTGTCGGGACGCTTTGTCGCTTGGAGCCGTTGTCTCCAGGCTGTGGCTAAAAGACAATATTCTGGCGAGGGTGAGCCTTCTGTGTGGCCGCCTCGCGGGAGTCCGGGGTCGCTGAGTCGGCTCCCCGTCAGAGGCGCCCTGTCGAGGCTCGCCTGTTTCGGGCCCGCTCTAAGGGGTGTGTCATCAATATATATATATATATATATATATATATATATATATATATATATATATATATATATATATATATATATATATATAGACACACACACATAGCACGTATTTAATAACAAATACTTCAAATCTATGTGTAATGTGAAAGTAACTACACACTCACTTGATAAGACGATTATCAGACAACACTACGACTCTTCAAGTAGTATTCTTTGATGAAACTGGGATATCTTCACAAACCGGAGCTTCTCGTGGGCAGAGTTTCTGCTTAAAACTCTTTTCTTCTCGGGATCTTCGAGGCTTCAGGACTTGCTTCGGGTGTCGGGATGATATCGGGGCTTCGGGGGTACTTCAAGAGGGCTAGAGAGGGTATCGGGAGTGAGAGTAAGAAAATAGCAACCAAAATTGGCTGCCCTTCGATTTCTATTTATAGGGCTGATTTTCTAGACTCACGTCGTGAATCTCAAATATGTACGTCGTGAGTTCAGTCGTCATCAAGTGCGTCATCACAACTTAGGTCTGTCAGGCTCCAGGAGATATCATCTCTGAGTTCACGTCGTGAACCCTATGTTCACGTCGTGTACTTGACACAGTGTCGGGGTTCGGTCCCGGAACTTCAAAAATTCATA
This sequence comes from Lactuca serriola, assembly GCF_051521515.1. Taxonomy (NCBI): domain Eukaryota; kingdom Viridiplantae; phylum Streptophyta; class Magnoliopsida; order Asterales; family Asteraceae; genus Lactuca; species Lactuca serriola. The sequence goes on from NC_136409.1 coordinate 161,235,646, forward strand.
TCTTTCGCATACGAGCTCCGTTTTCGACGTTCTTTATATGCACGCGTAGGTGAGATTATGCTCTACAACTCTCGTTTAGACTCCATTGGCTAATTTGAATTTATTTTTATTATATTATTTTTAGTAGGCCGGGACAGGAAAACTCCGTTAGAAATTCATAACTTCTTTATCTGACCTCCGTTTTCATCTATCTTTTTATCGTTGAACTACTATCGACGAGATCTTCGACTCTCGTTTAGATTGTTTTGGCTAGAAATCACTCGATCTCATATTCGAACTTTGGGCTTCATATTGCTAAGCTGAAACTTAGAAAAATCATAATTTTCTCATACGAAGTCAGATTTAGACGTTCTTTTTATGCACGCTCTCGGTTTAACGTAATCTACGACTTTCATTTAGATTACCAAGGCTAATTATCGCTCTATCGTAAATTCACCATTTACGTCGCGCTATATCGTGCCGGTTCTGTCGCGAAACTTCGACAGATCATAACTTCTTCGTTATAACTCGGATTTCGACATTCTTTATATATAGGGAATCCTTGTCATGACCACTACAACTTAGTTAAGACTTTTCATTCTAATTTATCAAAAAGTCACTTTTGATGCTCATCGTCTCTAAATTGACTAGCCCGGATCTACGGACGTTACAATTATCTCCCCCTTAGGATGATTACGTCCTGGAATCATCAACGAAAATAGGGCTTGTATAATGATTTCGTACATAATCTTTTCATCCTAGTTAATAATCGTACTTCTATGTTTCTTCAAATGAGTATCTAACTCTTAGACTTCTTGATCGCAGGCAATGCTCAATCTTGCACCTGCTCCTCGTACTATGTTGGACTTTCAATCGTAACCTTCGGGTTACAAAATAAATCCTTATTCAGGGCTCCTTTTTCTTCTTAGAATAAGTACTTTCCTTCATTTATTGTAACAGACCGATGGGTCATGTTCTAATGACCTCTCATCGTACGATGCAATGCTTATACTCAAGTCTCTTAGAGTCAAATTCCAGAATGGAATATACCTTCCTTCATATTCTAATGTGATATAATCACATTGTTAGCATGTAGCATCTCTAGCTACTAACTTCCTTAACAACGAGCGTGATACTATTGATCGCTTTGATTTCAATCTTCTGGTTTAAGTCAGATGCTACATCGAACTTTGTTCTCTAAACCATGTTACAACCTCATCTTAGTCAGACTCAATTTGATATGACCACTAGGGTCAGAATATCAATCATAGTCTTAGTCATTACCAAAACAATGGTAACAACATACTTGAATAAAAACGGAATTAATTACAAGCTTATTGGTAACCTTGTGACTTTCCCTGATCCAAGTGAGAGTCCTATGCTTCCGGTAGTATAGGCCTCTACTACCTTTCACACCTACTCATACTCGTCCCATGTATTGTCTCGCAGTTCCCAAGTCCTAAAATCACAAAACAATTTAACACATACGAATGTGTCCAAATAATCATAAAAATTTACCTAGACTCTACTAGGACTTCTTCCATGCATATCTTCAATCATCAATTATGTTTCAACTCGATTGGTTATGCAAATTCCAGACGAAGGGACAACTTCAAGAATTACTCCCATTGTTCCATCATCCTGCCAATCGACGGTGTACTTCAGACGTACCGTACTCCTCTGAATGTACTTTTATTTTATCAGACAGATTCTAAAGGCAAGATACCATTCTTGCGATATCTTCCAATAGGTGTCATTCACTATCATAAGCCTTTTCCTTTCCTCCATTTACTCAATTCTCTACGAGTCTTCACCATGACGTTTTGTATATCCAAACAGACGTTCGGTCTACCGGGCAAAAATTTAAGATAAGAAAGCTTTATTTACGATAGACGTATAAATCTCCTTATCACTCCGAAACATTTACATGTTAGTTCTAATATCGTAGTCATACGTTTAAAATCCTGAACACATAAGGTTTCCAGATCCGGTCGGCAACAGACCATAGATCCGAACAAATAATATCATATATGGAAAACATATAACATTTAGCACATAAAAGCATTTTAGGCATCTTTCCTAAAATATACTAGTCTCGTGTCTATTCAGGTGCATTATCTAAATTTATTAGACACACTCCTCACAATCATTGCTTAGCATTCTAAGTTTAAGTTTAGATATCCTACAAATTCCTAGTTCGCTTAAACTAATGCTCTGATACCAACTGTGACATCCCCAATTTCACGGCCAGAAAAGACTGATTTTTGTTTATGCTTTATAAAAATCAGAGTACTTCTTTTAATAAAAATGTTGCGGAATTTGTTCCCAGAAAAACATGATAAATATATTATCAAATCATTTCCAAATAAATGTATTTTTATTCATTTTAAAACATTTGGGATGTCATCGTCAATACAGAAACATAAGCATAAACAGAACTTACATTCATTTACACTAGTGATCTACATCTCTTTTAAATATCTCAGTGTAAAGTAGCTTCATATCGACACCTGTGATACAAATAAGCTTGAGTGGGTCAGGTTGAGAAACCTGGTTAGCACATAGGGTTTTCAACCGAAAATAAAATATTATATTATATTCAATCATCAAACACTCAACCCAATTACCCACCCCCATTATCTCCTTTTATTTCTTAAAGATTTACTCTAAGAGTAAATCATCCTTCACTCATTCGTTCCTAAGGATTAACCTAAGGAATTGGCACAAAGTTCATTGATGCCCGAGGTTCATACAACAAGCACTAAATCCATAGCTTCCAAGGTACTAAGTCCATAGCTACTAATGTTCATCTACACAGTACTAAATCCATAGCTACCATTGTACTTATATAAGGCACTAAGTCCATAGCTGCTAGGGTTTTTAGAGTACACTGGTGAACATCAAGTCCACAACACCTACAAGTTGCGATCCTGCTAGTGTTTGTGACAACCCGAAACTTCTATCTTGTACACTTAGTCAATTCAATCAATATTCATCTTGTTTTGTTGATTTCTTGTACTATTTAAGGGTTCATTTAAATGTTCTAAGCTTGATTATGACCAAGGTTGAGTTTGGGAATGAGTCAGAGTGTCGTATAGTAAGAAAACCGAGCCATACACACCTCTAGGAGGAGTGTACGGGCGTACAGATGGGTGTGCGGCCGCACACCCACTCCTTGGCCACACACTCACTTTTTGGCAGCACTCTCTCCCCTATATAAAGGGTAGAATCCTTTCCCCTTCATTCTTTTCACTCCTTGGCAGCACACTACACTATTCTCTCAAGTTTCTCCAACTTTGAACCTTCCAAAGCTTCAAGAACGTGAGTACTTCTTCCTCTAGCTTACAATCCATGAAAGACCACTCTATCTAAGCCTTAAGTGTGCAAATAGACATGTTCTTCGTGTTTGGAAGTGAGTGTGGCCGCAAACACCCTCTTAAGGTGGCCGCACACCCTTAAAACACCCTCCAAAATGAGAGTTTGACTTCCATATTTGAGATAGACATGCCCATAGCCTTGTTGCACATTGGAATGGACATTTTAGACATCATCATGTGGGGTGTATGACCATACACACCTGTGTACGGCCGCACACACCCTTTGTGCGACCACACACCCTAGTATGCGACCACACACACATCCTAGGGCCGCAAACCCACTTCTAGGACCCGTAACTTGTACTACAATCAAGTATGGACCTAGGACACTTCATGGATTGCAAGTATGGGCCTCAAAGACACCTTCCAACATGAGTGTACGGCCGCACACCTCTTGGGCCGCACACCCATGGCCGCACACACCATTAAGGTGGCCATACACTCCCCTCATGCAATCCTTTAAGGTCCTAACACTTAGTGTAAGTAGTCCTAAGCTCCTAGGGTGGTTCTCCATATCATCTAGTGGTGAAATACCTTCATTTGACATCTTTTGTGTGTCATTGCATGTTAATTAGGATCACATTGTGTTCAAGGTTTCACTTGAACACCCCGCTTTTCGTGTCGATCCTTCATTCAAACCATTTGCCCGAGGTAAGTTCATACCCCTACATTTTCCGTGTTTTTAATGTTTTTAGGGGGAATACAAGCCAAACTCAAAGTATTTTATTAAGTTTTAAACTTATTAATGTTGTCCAATGATTTCCACGTTTAATAACATATTCGGAGTACAATCCAAACTCAAAGTTATAAACTTATTAATTCTATCTAACTTCATATCTTTCAGAAAGGTTTTTACAAAACATTTTCCATATCAACTCTAATAAACTATAATGGGTATAGTTTTTGGATAACCCTCTAGGCAGTTTTTACCAAATCAGATTTCATGGATGGGTATATATAAACTATGGCAGATTTAGTTTATGTTATATATTTTCTCAGGAGTATAAAGTACTATTATTGTAAGGTCAACTATTGCATATCTGTCTCTTGTCGATGTGCATGTGATGGAGGCTTCGAGGCGTTAGTGGTGGCTTCAACAACAGTTGTGTTTTTAGGAAGCGTCGGTCCTGGAGTTGTCATGGACGATAGCAGATCGAGGCTAGAAATGGGAGAAAGTAGAACAATGATTTGATGAGTTTTCTTCTGTAAATTTCATTTGGCACACTTGCATTTCACTATTAGGGCTTATGTGCCTTCAATCTGAGTGACGAACATATCATTTTCTTGTTTCAGTCGATCCAATACTTTACTTAGTTTCTCGATTTCATTGAAGGTCGACATGATTCTCGTGATGGATTCTTGTAATCAACGAGGGAGGAAGATGGTGACGGTGGAGGAGACCACCAGTTTCAAAGGATCCTAGTAGGTATAACCTTATAAGGAAATTGGAACGAAATTGAGATTTAGTGTTAGATTTGATTTTGGGTTAGCTTTTGGTTTATAATTTTTATTTTTGGACAACACGCGCAATTAACCTATACTATAAGGATGGTTTTTGTAACTTAAATAAAATGGACATGTGTCACTTCCTAATTGGTTAATTACATGGATGGTCCCTATGGTTTATAGTAATCTGTGTGTTTGGTCCCTACCAACTTTTTTTTTTTAACTTGGACTGTTCCTACTTTACAATTTTGTTACACGCTTGGTTCATGTCCGCTCTAAAAAAGACTAGTTTACCCTAATCCATTTCTTTTATTTTTTAATTAAATTTTTATTTATTAATTAATTTATTGTTTATTAATTATTAAATAAATTAAATTATTACTATATTATTAGAAAAATGATCCACCCCACATCGATCCTCTTACAGCTCCTTCCACCACCTTCGGTTACCATCTGCAGTAACAGATCCATCCCCGACATATGCACTAGTCATCATCTCCGGCTATAGATTAGATACCATAAAAATCATTCAAAACTCAACACAAAGCTACATAATCTTCAACAATAGATCTGAAAATCCATTTAAAACCAACCTCTAACACAGATCCAAAACCCAAATAAAACCTGAAAATCAAATCTTACACAAAAATGTAACCTACGATGCAAATCCAAATCCAAATCCAAAATCAGAAGATGCAATTGAAATTAAACTCCAGTCGACTACCATATCCCTTAAGCGTCCCCCATTTCTTCGGTAGCAAAAGAACAAACCTCTGATTCTGAGGGGTTAAATGGTTTTCGACGTCGATGTTGCACTACTACCTACGATCGAAGGAACTCTCTAATCTCGTGGGAAATCGAAACATCGACCCCTCTTCTGGTTTATCAATTTGTGGATAGAAAACTCACAAGTAACCAAACCCTAGCCTATCATTCTTTTCTTTTCTCACCGGAAACATCTCTAGAAAACTCGTTAGTTTCCTATTTTCTCTCGTTCAAGCCCTAGCCGATGCCTTGCTTGAGTTGTGATTCAAAATCTGAAAATCAATTTGCACTCTAAAGCTTATGTACAAGATCAGTTTTTGAAAGTCGATTTCCACAGGTCACTAAAGAATTCTGATTCGTTTCCAATCTCAACTCTGATAGTAATACATTGTGGATCGGCGACGGGAAAATTAAGGAATAAGGGGGGGGGGGGGGGGGGGGGGGACGAAGGCAACAAATGAGACGGGGGTCTCTTGATTTTGGTTATAATACGTGTATTTGATTTTGTTATATTTTTGAATTTATTTAGTAATAACTGGAATAATAAAAAAAAGAATTAACAAAATAGTTCTAAGGCAAAATAGTCTTTTAAGACGGGTAGGGACCAAGCGCGCAACAAAAATATGAAGTAGGGACGGTCTAGTTAAAAAAAGAAGTATTAGGGACAAAACACACAAATTACTTTTGCTCTTGAACAACTATGAAAGTAATGCAATTTTAAGAATAAGTTTTTTAAAAGACTGATATAACCTTGTTGTGTTTTGTTATTTATCAAACTTTAAAAAATAAACAAAATAGCTAAAAATAGGATGTAATATATATATATATATATATATATATATATATATATATATATATATATATATATATATATATATATATATATATATATATATGTGTGTGTGTATGTGGGAAATGCAACGGTCATCTACTTGGGTATTACCAAAAGCAAAAGGAATCTGAATCGCATGTGGGTCGTTGATATATTCCGTCTATTTTATACCACAACGGCACAACCTGATTCTTTATTCTAATCATTCAAGTTTTGAACAATTAAATTTTTAAGTATTTATATAGTTATTATGTTTTTATTTAGAGTAAAATCCCATAACATTTTTTTTATATTTTTGTAATATTTGTCATTGTAAAAATATGGATGAAATTGAATTATATTCATAAATTTTATTATTTTTATTATAATTAAAGCAACCTTTTAAATTATACACCACATTCCAAAAAGTAGCTCTCTTTTTCTTATACCCCTTACTCAGCTTTTTGCTCTCTTTTTCTTTTTCGTTTTAAAATAAAACCTTTTCGTCTTTTAACATTTAAAGTCATATATGATACGTACATAAACTACCCATGTTTACAAACTTGTGTGTCTAATGTGTTTACGTGCATGTTGTGTGTCAGCGTCTTGAAAACTTCTCTCAGCTTGTGGTGGTATATATGTATGTTTAGCCCTCTTTGTATCATCGGCCCACGGCCCGTTATTTGTAATGCTGTATTTTATTTGTGGAGTTAAAGGAAAAACATCAAAATACAATTCAATACGCTATTAGAGCTTCACTCATTCTTCTCTTAAAATCAATCTCTTCATTCTTTCGTCTAGGGATTGAGATTTAAAACCGGAAAAGCGGATAGGAATTGCAATCGAACCGGAACCGTTAGAACCAGAATATATAAAACCGATTCCAGTTCTGTGTTTAAAGAATGACTTTATCCGGGTTCCGGGTAATCGGGGTTTGGGTCCATCGGTTTCTGACAAACTGAGTTTAAGAACTGGAATCAGTGTTAGGAACTGGAACCAATTTTAGGGGCCGGAATCGGTTTCTGTGAAAAGTTTAAAACATGTATATATCTCATTCGTTCCAAGTCGAATTGACATGTCGTTTTTTCCAATGTGTGGTTCAGAGTTTGCACATGATTGTAAACTATAAATTTGTCATTTTTAGTTTTATATTTATTGACTTACAGTCCCCTAAAATCAAGATTTCAAAGCTAGAAGTTTTTAGTTTTTTTTTTAACTTTTTTGTATTCAATGAAAATTATAAAACATGTATATCTAATGCGTTTGAAGTTAGATTGACATTCAGTTTTTTTCAACATATAGGTTAGAGTTTATACATGAGTTTAAGCAATAGTTTTGTCATTATTGGTTTAATATTCAATAAAATATAGTTCCCCAAAGTCAGGATATCAAATGTGGAAAATTTCAACTTTTCAGCTATTGTTTTGTACTTTTAATTCTGTGAAAATATTAAAACATACATATCTCATTCGTTTAGAGTCGGATTGATATACAATTTTTTCTAGACTGTAGTTTAGAGTTTGTACATATTTTATACTATAATTTTATCAAATTTGGGTTCATATTTAATAACTTACAGTCCCCTAAAGTCGAGATATCAAAGCTTAAAAGTTTTAGTTTTTCGGCTTTTTTGTATTCTGTGAAAATTTTAAAACATGCATATTTAATTCATTTGCAGTCGGATTGACATGTGGTTTTTTTTTTCAACTTACAGTTTAGAGTTTATAGATGAGTTTGGATTATAATTTTATCATATTTGGTTTAGTATTCAATGAATTACTGTCCCTGAAGTCAGGATATCAAAGCTGAAAATTTCCAACTTTTCAGCTATTTGTTTTTATACTTTGTATTCTGTGAAAGTTTTAAAACATACACATCTCATTCGTTTAAAATCAGATTGACATACAATTTTTTTTCAAGAGTATAGTTTAGAGTTTGTACATGATTTTAAACTATAATTTTTCTTAATTTTGGGCTCATATTCAACAACTTACAATCCCCCGAAGTCGAGATATCAATATGAAATTTTCAAAGTTCTACCCAGTAAGTAGCAAGTAATTACCAAAAAGTTCTGGTTTTTATGGATTTTCCGGTTCTAAAACTACTTTAACCGGTTGCACCCTACCCACTTTGATGTTTCCGCGTTTTCTGGTTCTAGACCCATTTTACCCGGTACCATACCCGAAACCGAACCAGAACTAGTTCCTATATACCGATCTGGTTTCCGGTCCTACAAAATCTCGTTAACCAGTTTCGGCTTTTTCAAGTCCAGGTTCATTCGGGTTGACTTTGGACCCACTTTCATCCCTACTTTAACCGTCCTTCTCATTTCTCAGCACTTACACCACGGTCGCTGCCACATTTTACTACCTTCCACAAGGACCACAACCATGGTCGACGCCCAACAAAACCCTGACAAGGCTTACAAAAATCATCAACATTAAAACATATATTTCCCTTCTCCTAGACCTACATCGACTAAATAATTCGGTTGGGCTCTTCTCCACTCATTACATCAGTTTTGATGTCATCAATCATATTGATGACTCGTACGATGAACCCAATCGAAAATCTACAAATCCAAAATGGAAGAATGTCGATTCCATTACCAAATGGTTCTCGAGAAAAAAAATTCCACTCCTTGTCAAGTTTAGCAAGTCTCGAGAAAATTTTTCTTGACAAAAAGAGACCCGAAGACTATGCAATGTGGCAACGAACTTTGTAAAATTTATATGGGTGAACTTTATGTCATCTTGTACTCTACCAAGATCAAAGATTCGGAGTTTCTTGAAAATATAGACAAACACTGTTAATGTCAAAAACTTGATGATCTACACCATCTTCATCAAAGTTCAATTACCTTGTGAATATTATCCGCCACCCGTTGGTACTTTACACACTCTTGGAATATCGTTTAATGCTTCTCCTCGAAGAATAAATAATGGCTCAATTCCAACCTTCTCCACCCTAATCTCATTTGGATAACGCCTCATTGATCGTAGTCGTTGATGCGTCTAAAATAACCCTTGAAAACCTTTCGGTAGTGTGTACTCAAAATTTCCTTTTAGTAGTTCACGTTCTAGACCCTCTATCACGAAGATCATCAACAACATCAACAAAAACCTTCAAAACATTGTTTAAAAACTCTACATTGGTGTTCCAAACTCAAGATTCATCATCTTCTTCCTCTTCCAAGGTAAAAAAAACAATTGGATATTGTCAAGGACCGTTGGATAATAACTTCACACCCAGCTAGTCAAAGATTTTATCCATTAGACAAAGTTTTTACCCACTAATGCTCCTAGGCATGTAAATAAGCTGAGTTGAACCTAAGACCAACCAAGCTCGAACTCGGTTCGTTTGAAACTTCTAAGGCACGAGCTCGAGCTTGGCTCGTTTCAAGCTTACTTTTCAAAAACGTATATATTAGTCATTTAAATACACACTTTCCCCATAGAAATCCTCTCCAATTTATCTTCAACAATGAAGATCACATCTCCCAGTTCACTTGCAACCTTTTGAAATGCTCTTGACGTCCAAGCATAAAGAGGTAAGCCATCGATCTTTGTCCACACCATTCTTTCATCAATTTTAAACTCCTTTGATAATATTTTCAACTCTTCAGAAAACAATTTCATTTTTTTGTTTTGTTTGAATTTAATACATATATTTGTATCCTAGAATTCTAACTATGCTCATAAACCACCTACACAATTAATCCTCAAATCAGAAAATCCTTCCTTCACGCAAACTTTATAGAGATTAGGAATCATGTTCACATACCTTACCTTGCTAGGCAGAACACATGAGACATCGTGTAGATTCAACAACCCACATGCACCCAAAAAATGCTTTTCCACCCCTTTCCCACATCTACTAGCTTCTTTTCTCCCTTTAACACTCAAGCAAAGGACTTCTTATTCTCATCCACATATTGGGCCAACTTTTTTTGGATGTTGATCAAAATTTGATTATCTTAAATAATTCATCAATGGAACCTTTTTCTCTTCTCTAGTAAATCTTGCAACTTAGGCAAACAAACGGAATTTACACTTAAACAAGTCTTTTGCCTAACCTTTATAGTATTATCACAATGTAGACATCTGATACAACTCCATATTGTTCGCATAATTTCCATCAATCTCGAATCTAATAATGATCGAGAAAATTCAACAAATGCACAGATACTGAAATCCTTGCCACATCACTTATGTTAGGGTTTTTTTTGCTTATACACATCATTTTTCTTCTTCCTAAAAATCCACTGACAATCCTTCTCATTTGAGTTCTTCATCCTTCCAGCTCTACATAAAGGATGTAAAAGCAATTACGATCACCGCATAAAATATTAAAGAACACAACAATGGTGTAAGGGTTTCAAAACACTTTAAAAGTTACAACATACAAGAAGAAAATTCTACTCTTGAAGCTCGAAAATCAGTAAACAAGAAAGAAAATCTTGAAGCTTTGAAGCTTGAAGCCTTTAGGGGTATAAATGAGTTGAGTTACTCGTACACTACTCAGGATCAACTCATTAAACAAGTCCAAGCTAAATTCGAGCTCAACTTTGGACTCATTTATTAAACGAGCTCAAACTCAAGCTTTTGTATCAAGCACAAGTAGGTTTGCGAGCCTAATCGAGCGTAGATATGTTACAATATAATAGTATAGTTTATATATATATATATATATATATATATATATATATATATATATATAGAGAGAGAGAGAGAGAGAGAGTTAGGTTCAAATATTTTTAGCAAGTATTGTGTGCCTAAATGCACCAATGAGAATTCAGGAATTAATAAATCATTAAATAAATTAAAAAAGGTATAATGGTAAACTTGGTTTATCTAATTATGGCAAAAAAAATATTTCAATTAATCTCTCCTTTATTAGTTAATCCCTACCAAACTAACATCCCTTTATCAGTCGGCCGTCGATCACAAGAACATCTCGTCTCAAAATAATTTCTCAAGAATTTCTTGTAGGAGAATGGATGTTTTAATCGAAGATTTACGATGGAGAAGACAGTTGTGTATGGCAGGGAGCCACCCTTGAAGCCTTAAACCTGACAGGAAAACGAGTGGGGGATGAGAGAACTTGGTGGTGGTCGATGATTCTATGGGTGTTTGGCTGTTGTTGATTTACAGAAAGAACGAGGGAGGAAGGATTTGCAGCCAATAACGTGGGTGGTGACAAACAGCATCTCCGATGAGGGTGGTTTGGCAGTGAGGATCGACGGGAAGTAAGGGAAAGGGTCTCCGGTCTTTGACTGGCCGCAAGAGGTGTTATCATTCGTCGATCAAAGGGTGTTTGGCTGGTTTACTGCTCGTCGATCATCAATCAGGTAAAAAAATTCTCTTTTTTATTTGGTGTTTAATAGAAATCATTGGGGTGTTTGGGTTTTCCTGGAAAATCGATATAATGAAGGGGATATGGATTTGAGTTTTGAAAGAAATCCATGGGTGTTTGGATTGGGTGTTTGAGCTTTGGTGTTTTGACAGGGAAAATGAAGGAGAAGCAATGAAGGTTTGATGCCCCATTTTCTTGATTGATTTGTCAAGAACAACACCGTGTTCTTGACTAGAACATGATACCCAGAAGAAGAAATAAGGAAACTGGATGTTGCTTCTTTGGTGATTCATTGACTGTCAATCAAAAGGAAACACATGTTGAAACAGAATAAAAGTTAATTTAAAACTCAATCAGGTATCTTATTTTCTTTATTGATTACAATATTCTATTATCTGAGATTTGATCAGTGTGCTTCGATTTTAGTGCAATTGGATGGTTTTGTTAGGACCAAATTAACGGTTGCCCTAAAAGTGTTTGATGAAATGCCAAAGAGAAATATTACCGTATTGATCGCTCAACATGTCATGGCTTCAAACTGTATTCATGGTTAGTGATTGAATTTTTATCGAATGTTTATCGATTCTGCATATCATCTCCATTGTTCTACTGATTTATGCATTTTTCACTTTGATATTTTTCCAATAGAATGCATACGGTAATTGAATCTTGAATTTCAATTCTATCGGAATTGAATCATGAATTCCATTTCTGTTGGAATGGAATATGGATATTTTTTATAGTTTTTATTCTCTTAGAAACCGAACACTGGAGGTACACCCTCCTATGTAACTCATTTACTTTGCAAACTTTATTAATTAAAATGAACCCTCATCTATGAACTTTTCATCCAATTGCTTTTTGATTTTAATTTTGAATCACGAATTCTAATTCTATTGGAATGGGATATTGATTAATTGTTTTATTCTATTTAATGCACTGAAATTTTTAATATTTTGAAAGTTGATTATGTTTTCCTTGTGAATTTAGGTTTTGAAGATGTTGCCATTAATGTGGAAAATGAAGAAAACATGGAGAACGATATTTGTATTCTAACAGAATGTATTCTGTCAGTGAGGAAGTAACCTGCTACAAGTGTGGGAAAACGAAGAAAACTCGGGAAAATGAAGAAAACTCGGGAATGTATTTTAACAGAATGTATTATGTTTTCCTTGTGAATTTAGGTTTGATGCACCATTTTCTTGATATTTTTTATGTGGAAAATGAAGAAAACTCGGGAAAATGTAGTGAGGAAGTAACCTGCTACAAGTGTAGGAAAACGGGGCACTATGCCAATGAGTGAACCATCAACAAAAGGGTGTGCTACGAGTGCCGTGAAGAAGGGCATATTGCTAAGGATTGCCCAAAGAAGAAAGATGCAGGAAGATCCAACATACCATCGAAGCCGAAGGCGAGAGCCTTCCAGATGACGCTCGAGGTTGCGAAGGAGGCAGCAGACGTTGCTTCAGGTATGTTTCTTGTAAATGGTTTGCCTGCCAATATACTATTTGATTCGGGAGAAAACTATTCCTTTGTATCGCATAGATTTGGTGGGAAATTAGCATTGCCTGTAGAAAAACTTGATAATGCCCTGATTGTAGAAGTTGTCAGTGGAAAATTCGTACCTGTTAGTAATCGTATTAAGAACGTAGTCATCGATCTAAACGGAAACGAATTCCATGAGGAGCTATTACCCATAGAGTTAAACGGTTTCGACATCGTTTTGGGTATGGATTGGATTAGCGCCAACGATGTCGAGATATTATGCCGAAAGAAGATAGTAAGGGTAAACCCACCCGGAAAGGAATCATTTATGGTGTACGGGGACAAATGCAGAGTGAATTCTGGAATCATCTCCCTGATGAAAGCCAGGAAATGTATGTCCAAAGGATGTGCATCATACTTGGCATTCGTAATCGATGCTAAAAAGGAGAAGAAAGAGGTGCAGAATATACCGGTTGTGTGTGATTATCCGGAAGTCTTTCCCGAAGATCTTCCCGGATTACCACCTAATAGGCAAGTGGAGTTTCGTATAAAATTGTTACCAGTCACAACACCGATAGCAAAGGCACCTTACCGATTAGCAACGACGGAGATGACAGAGCTTATGACGCAACTTTAGGAGCTCTTGGACAACGGTTTCATTCGACCTAGTTCATCACCCTGGGGAGCTCCGGTGTTATTCGTAAAGAAGAAGGACATAAGCATGAGAATGTGTATAGACTACCGAGAGGTGAACAAGGCAACGGTGAAGAACAAGTATCCATTACCGAGGATTGACGACCTATTCGATCAGCTGCAAGGTTTGAGCTACTTCTCAAAGATCGATTTTAGGTCGGGATATCATCAGCTGAAAGTGAGAGATTAGGATATTGAGAAGACTGCATTTAGGACGAGATATGGACATTATGAGTTCCTGGTTATGTCATTCGGACTAACCAATGCTCCAGCAGCATTCATGGATTTGATGAACAGGGTTTGTAAACCATTCCTCGATAAATCCGTGATAGTGTTCATCGATGACATCCTGATCTACTCAAAAAGCCAAGAGGAGCATGGCAAGCATCTACGAGAAGTGTTGGAAGTATTAAAGAAGGAGAAGCTTTACGCTAAGTTCTCCAAATACGACTTTTGGATATGAGAAGTCCAGTTCTTGGGTCGCGTGGTTAACCAAGAAGGGATAATGGTTGACCCCGCAAAGATCGAGGCTGTGATGAAGTGGGAACGTCCAAAGAGTCCCAAGAAGATTCGAAGCTTTCTAGGATTAGCTGGGTATTACCGACGATTTATCCAAGGCTTTTCTTCGATAGCTGCTCCATTAACAGCGTTAACCCACAAAGGAGCTACGTATACGTGGAGTGAGAAGCACGATGAGGCATTCGAGAAGCTAAAAAAGAAGTTATGCGAAGCACCGATACTTTCTCTATCAGATGGAGTTGAAGACTTCTCGGTTTACAGTGACGCATCTGGAGTCAGGTTGGGTTGTGTTCTGACCCAAAGAGAAAAGGTGATAGCATACGCATCTCAACAATTGAAAGAGCACGAAAAGAACTACCCCACTCACGATTTGGAGTTGGCAGCGGTAATTTTCGCTCTAAAGATATGGAGGCATTACCTCTACGGCACAAAGTGCAAATTGTTCACTGATCATAAGAGTCTCTAGTATCTCTTTAATCAGAAAGAATTGAACATGAGGCAACGACGTTGGCTAGAGTTACTCAAGAACTACGACTGTGAGATACTCTACCACCCCGGTAAAGCAAATGTTGTCACTGATGCTCTCAGTCGGAAAGTCAACCTTGAAAGGAAAAGGCCAAGAGCGTTGAGAATTGAAGTCGTCTCGACGATTGTGGAAAGTATCAGGAAAGCTCAAAAAGAAGCTTTAGAGAAAAATGACCGAAAGGAAGAACGTTTGGGCAAAACGTTAGTGTTCGGTGCAAACAGTCGAGGACTGAAGGTATTCCAAGATCGGATTTGGGTACCTAAGACGGAAGAATAAGAGATCTTCTGATGGAAGAAGCACACAAGACCATGTACTCGATTCATCCTGGTAGTACTAAAATGTATAGGGACCTAAAACCCTACTACTGGTGGCCGACGATGAAACTCGATGTTGCGAAGTATGTGGCCGAGTGTGTAACATGTGCGAGAGTTAAGGCACAACATCAGAAACCGTATGGGAGTTTGGAACCTTTACTTGTACCCATGGGTAAATGGGAAGACATCACCATGGATTTTGTGACTAAGCTGCCCAGGACGAAGAATGGATACGACATGATTTGGGTAGTCGTGGATCGTTTCACCAAGAGTGCACACTTCATAGCAGCCAACGAGAAGTGGTCTATGGATAAGCTCGCAAATGCTTACGTGAAGGAAATTGTAAGACTTCACGGTGTTCCTCTTATGATTGTATCAGATCGTGATAGTCGTTTCACTTCGAAGTTTTGGAGGAGTCTACAAGAGGAATTGGGTACGAAATTATGTTTGAGTACGGCTTACCATCCGTAGAATGATGGTCAGAGCGAAAGAACGATTTAGACACTAGAAGATATGCTGAGAGCATGTACCCTCGAGTTCCAAGGGAACTGGGACGAGCACTTACCTCTGGTAGATTTTTCCTACAACAATATTTTTCACTCGAGCATCAAGATGGCGCCTTATCAAGCCTTGTATGGACAGAAGTGTCGTACGCCGTCTTGTTGGATTGAAGCCGAAGAGAAGCAGTTTATGGGCCCCGAGATAGTCCGTGAGACTGCTGAGAAGTTAAAAGTGATTAGGGAAAGGATGTTAGCAGCTCATGATCGTCAAAAGAGCTACGCTGACAAGAAAAGACGACCCATGACTTTTAAAGTTGGGGATTCCGTTTTGCTTAAAGTCTCACCGTGGAAGGGACTTATAAGATTCGGGAAATGAGAAAAGTTGAGTCCAAGGTTTATTGGACCGTTCAAAGTTCTTCAGAAGGTTGGGAACCAAGCTTACAAATTGGAATTGCATGAAGAACTCGATGGTATTCATAACACCTTCCATGTGTGTTATTTAAGGAAGTTCACGGGAGAAGTTTCTGACATAATTCCAATCTCGGAGTTAAGAATGGATGAGAATAAGAGGCTAATCGAAGAGCCCGAGGCAATTGTTGACCGTAAGACGAAGAAGTTACGACGCAAGATGGTCGACTTAGTGCTAGTCCGATGGAAACATTCGAATGGGCCAAATCTCACTTGGGAAACAGAGAGTGACATGATGAGTCGCTATCCACATCTGTTTGCTGATGCATGATTCCGGGACAGAATCATCCTAAGGGGGAGAGAATTGTAACGCCCGGGTTTCGGGGCTAAGCATTTTTAGATGATGTAATAGTCCAGGTCAACTATTGTAACTCTTTTTGAAGTAATAAAGATGAAATATTTGAGTATTATGTGAATTATGTGTATTTATGTGCTTACTATTTAATTATAAATGTATAATTAATAAAGAATAAAAATAAGCGTCAAAATTAAAGTGTGAGATAAACCTGATATCTTTATATAAAGTTGTAGTGGTCGAAACAAGAATTTCGGGAAATAAAGAACGCCGAAATCTGAGTTATAACGAAGAAGTTATGACCCGTTAAAGTTTCGCGACAGAACATGCACGATACCGGGAAGCGTAAAAAGCGAATTTACGATAGAGCGAGATTTAGCCTTAGCGATCTAAACGAAAGTTGTAGAATATGTTAAACTAAGAGCGTCGATAAAAAGAATGCCCAAATCTGACTTCGTATGAGGAACTTATGATTTTTCGAACTTTCGGATTAACAGTGTACAACCCGAAATTCGAGTGTTAGATCGAGCGGTTTTTAGCCGACACGACCTAAACAAGAATCGAAGATCTCGTTAAGAGTAGCATAATGAGAAAAAGATGGGCGAAAACGGACGTCGGATGAAGAAGTTATGAGAATTTAACGGACCAATCCTGTCCCGGCCAGTTAATAATATAACTTTTAAAATAAAGTCAAAATTAGCCGACAGAGTCTAAACAAAAGTTGTAGAGTACATTCCCACCTTTGCGTGGATATAAAGAACGTTGAAATCGGAGCTCGTATGCGAAAGTTACGAATTTTTAAAGTTGAAGCATGAAATTGTGAAGTCTATTGCAAATCCGATGACGTGGCGCGATCTAGTCTGTCCATCGCTGATCTAGCCTCGCATCCGATGATCGCCACGTCGCCCTCGCATACGCCCCGCGTCCGAAGTCAGTACGCCCCATGTACCCTCCCCCTTATCTTCTTCCGGAGTGCGAGACAGCTGGTCCGAGGTGGCACCCTTATCCGAGCCTTACGCCCAGCGTAGCCAAGGACTACGCCCAACGTAATCCGAGGCCTCGCAGGCTATAAAAGGGGGCCGAGAGTTCCTCATTTTTCACACCTTTCTTCACTCTCTCTCTAACTTCTTTCTCTCTCTAAGTGTCCTAAAACACTCCTAAACCCTAGGGAACCTCCCTAGCACCCGAAGGAAGCCCTGAGGCTCCCGGAGTCCCGAGAAAAAGTGTATTTCGGTTTTGAAACGCTGCTCCAAATAAAGTTCCGGTTTTCTTTAAAATCCGCTGTAAGTGAGCTACGCTTACACAACTTTCAATATAGCTTTCAAATAATTATAGTAATGTTATTAGGTCCTTAAAATAATTATTTGGGCTATTATTATGAGTTATATTGAGTGTTATTTAACGCTTATATAATAATAATAATAGTTAGACTATTAATTAGTCACAGTTGACGTTAGACTAAACCCTAGTGGTATTGATACTAGGTTTTATCGAAGGAAAATTGTTTTGAGAGTATCGAAGCGCTGTCCGAGTGCTGAGTCACCACCTTTCAGGTGAGTGCATAGTCTCTTTCATCTTACACATAGATATGAAGTATTTTAATATAAATTACGTGCTATGTGTGCATATTGTCTGAATACTTGCTGTCTATGCTGGGTGAAATATTTTTATACATGTTTTAAATGATTTAAACTATATATGTATTTTATATCTATAAAATGTGTTGGGTAAAACATGGGTAGATGTAATAGTTGTTGTGTGACAAAATAAAATAATTAGAGGCCTCGTTATAGATGTTATTGATGATCCAGTCATCTAGCGGAGTATAGATGTTATTGATGATCCAGTCCACTAGCAGGCTTGCAACCTGTAGGTGTTAATTTGAACTGTGTGCTCACCAGGTGTACTCCATCCCCCACATGGTTGCCTTAAGGACATTTATTGCTGAGGAATCCCCTTAGCAGTAGTGTCCATCCCGATGATAGTCCTTAGACTAGGTCCCTTGTGTTAGATGTTTTAGGGACGTAAAGTGAGGATAACGGGAACGGGTAATCGGGTTTGTTTGGTTTGATAACGCTAATAAACTTATTTATTGTGGGTTGAAAACCCTATGTGCTCACCAGGCTCCCAAGCTTGACCCACTAAGTTTCTTGTATTACAGGTAGTGGCGCATGAGCATAGATGTGATGTCTTGGGATGAGAGATTAAGGGATTTTAGGCCTGTAAATACAGAATAATGTAGTAAGGCCTATGATGTATTGTTTATGCTTATGATATGTATCGAACATGATATCCTGAGTCTTTTTAATGAAATACATTTCTACAGAAATGCTTTTGATAAATCTTTATCATATTTTGTTTTGGGACAAATTCCGCACAATTTTATTTAAATTGTTACTTTGATTTTTAAACAAAGCATAACCAAAATTGGTCTTTTCTGGCCGTGAAAATGGGGATGTCACACGGCCCGCAATGCTGCACACCACACAATCATATGATGTGTGAGTGAGACGAGGCTCCAGGAAAGGTAATACCCAACAAGCATGAGCTCCCCTAATTCTGGGATCGAATGTCTCTCATTGTTGTCTTTATTTTAAGCTAGTACAATCAAGGATTCTGGTATGAATTTGGTAGTCATCTTGATCTCTTCTCTTGTCTGTTTTTTTAATAGGTCTTCTCCCTTCGATCCGCGAAGTAAGCAAGCAGGAATCTCTCCCCCTTTCTGTTTATGGATAGAAAAAATATCTCCTTAGGAGAGTATTTTATGAGTTGACAGTAAAAGGCTTCTTTCAATCGATCTAGTAGGTAAGAAATAAGATCTTCGTATAGTTAATGAATTAAAGCGAAACCACTAGGTTAGATCTCGTCTGTGATCCCTGGGCTTGTTAATTGAGAGAGAAACCCCTACTATCGATCGTGGCCTTCATTGAGTGCATTTTTTGCTCTTTGACATAGTAAGGCGGGAAGTTAAAATACCACAAATACCCTTTTACCTTTTGTTTTAATTTTGAATTATTTAAATAAAATGATTGGTTGAGAATTGTTCTTACGTTCTCACAATAATTCTTGTTTTTAAACGAACCTACTTCTATATATATATATATATATATATATATATATATATATATATATATATATATATATATATATATATATATATATATATATATATATGGAAAAGTTCAATAGAGAACCATAATTAACCAAGAAACCAATCTTTTTTTTCAACTTTTACAACTTATTTTTTATCAAAAAAAAATCTAAAAATATCTAAATTCATATATTAACATTGTGAATCTGAAAAATATTTTTCGGATTCACCGTGTGAATCCAGATGCACATTGTGAATTTTCAAAGATTCACATTGTGAATTTGACGTAAAAAAATCAAATTTGATATCATTGGAAAAGGATAAAAAGTTATAATTTCTGTATTTTTAGTTTTTTTTTTTTTATAAAAAATAAGTTCTAAAAGCTGAAAAAAAAGATTGGTTCCTTGGTTAATTATGGTTCTCTATTGAACCTCACCATATATATATATATATATATATATATATATATATATATATGTATATATATATGTATATATATATATATATATATATATATATATATATATATATATAAGTTTCTTATCTTGCTATCAACCTAACATCCTAATGTTGAGGTAATTTTAAACTTTAACCCTAAGTATGAAGATTATTGCATTTTAGCCATTTTGTTTAAGAAATGTTCTAAAATGGACCGTAGTGACATTTTCGTAAATTATGGGGCGTGGGCATGTACGCTGGGCATAGGTGGTGAGATTCCAAATCATAATTTTTAGGTTTTGGACCTTATTTAAGCATCATTATGGCCTCCAACTCTCTTATCTCATCAATATCCATCACATCATTCGACCTTAGCAAACCCTAGTCCATTATTTGAGCATTCTTGACATTTGGTGTGTATTTTGGTGACCTTGAAGGAGAAGGAAGGAAGTAGAATCAGTTTGGAAGCTTGAAGAAGCTTTAGATCTGGAATCCTCATCTACCTAGCAACCTCCAAGAGGTATAAAGTTTTGATCGTGGCTTGCATTTCTTTAGTTCTTGTTAGTTCTTTATTCATGAAGCATTTTGGTCCCAAGTGTTGATCTTTATGAGCATGGCATGCTCCAGCCAATATATGTTGTCCTTTCAGACATTTTGAGAGGTCTAGAAGCATAAAAATATGATTTTGGCTCTTAGTTCTTCCCCATGCATGTTCTAGGATATCCTAATGGATTAATAAGTTAGGGTTTGTTGGTATTAAGCCCTTTTAGTCATGCTTGGAAACTTTATGACTCATAATGATATTTTGGACTTAAATCTAGATTTGGACGTAAGGACTTGATGTATTAAGCTCTTAATAAGAAGTTGAGGTGACCGGGTGCGTACGCTAGGCCTACCAAATGGTACGCTACACGTACGCAGTCAAATCCCTGACTTCTTGGTCAAGAGGAGTACGCCCCGCGTACAGCTGAGTACGCCTAACGTACTCGGGTGGGTTGACTCGACTGGTTTGTTAACCTTGACCTTTTGACAAAGGTTGATCTAAGAGTGGTTTGAGTATTTTAGATCTTTTGGGATTATTGTCTAAGCTTAGGTCACCGATTTCGTTTAGGTGGTCGGTAGAGTTGGTGTTGGAGTTGTACTCGGTGCTATGTACTTTTCCACTACTCGTCAGACTGAAATGTAAGTTTTCCTCACTGTACTCGTGGGTCGAAGGCACCAATGTCGACCCACTAGATTATATATCCTGGTTATAGGATAGTGTTATTCTAGCATATGACTGATTAGTAGATCTATATGATTATATGTATTTGTTTGTTCTATGTTTTTGCTTATCTGTTACATATGTCAACATATTGTGGTTGGGTTGAGGCGGTCTTGATTTATGTTGAAGGCCAAGAAACTCAGGACGGTCTGAATAGGCTGTGGGCCCTGCGAGGCAGTCCAATCATGTCGAAGGCTCGTAGAGCGGTCCAGATAGGTTGTAGGCCCTGCGAGGCGGTCCAGTCATGTTGAAGGCTAATTTTTGCATGTTATTGTTTGTTGTGTTATGTGATGGTACTTTGGGGGAAGTCATAAATCTTTGGCTTATAGTTTTAGTTTAGAGGATCATGGGAAAGCGAAGGCATGCTCGTGCACATCTTCCTGTTTTTATGACACTGGATCTTGAGATACTCTAATTTTGAATAATACTTTTGAAACAATGGTTTTGTAAACACTTTATGGATGAAATGGGTTGTTTTTGACAATTTTAAATTTCTATGATTTTTGGGATGTTACAAGTTGGTATCAGAGCCTTGCTTTGATAGAATTGGAGGAACATTCGTGTGAATCCGGACTTAAACTAGGGAACTGCAAAAGTTTTAAAATGGTTTTCAAAATTATTTTTAAAAGTAACCAAGGAATGATGCGATGTGTACGATTAGCCAGGCAAGAAAGTATACCCCAAGTTACCCACATTATTATTTGATATGATATTTATGATAGAACAACATGCTAGTGATAGGCTAGGGATATTCAGGAATTGCATTATAGGATTGCTTAATGTATGATGCCTGATAGCCTAGGGTTACTTCTTGTATGGAACTGACATAATTACTATAGTATCCTAGTGTATGCATCATAGTTGTACATAACTAAGATTTTATAGCCTAAGAATGTTTGGTTTACCCTTATATCCTATTCTTGTCTGATGGAGGTCTTAGGGTGGAATCAAGTATTCGATTGTCTGTAGGATCCAATGATATGTATGATTAGCATATGCAAGTGATGCAGGGTTGGTGGAAGTTTCATGGATGAGTAGGTGTGTAAGCAACCAACCAGATGGGGAGTGTTTAGCCACTCTTGAGAGAGTGAGTATAGGATGTATGAGGAGTGTTTACCACTCTCGATAGAGTAAGAATAGGATGTATATGCAACCCCTGATGTTCGATGGTGTTCATGATTGATTTGGTTCCGAGTTCGGCTCTACTTGATAAGGCTGTTGGAATAGTGTCTAAGACTGCAACTATATTAGGCTAGTATTTGACCTGGTTGTGCATGGTCCTTTTGGGTTGCTTTCACCATAGCAACTTGATAGGATGATTTATTAAGAGAGAATAAATATTATTAATATATTATGAGAATAATATAAAGTGTAAGGTCAAACCTTGAAATATGATGATGTTTGAAATAAATCTTTCAGCATCAGCGCATATCTCAGCATCAACATTTCAGCAGCTCAGTGTATTTAGATTCATTCAGTGCATTGTAACAGATTTTGTATTTATCTTGTTTCCATAGTTAGCGTAAATTAGTTAGCTGGCATATCCCTGATTTATAGGGATTATCTAGAATAGTAGTATATAATCTTTTGTATCAGTTTGTGAAAGTCACATCTTTCACAAACCCTAATAGCCGCTTTGTGCATACGATAATCTCTTTGTGAGGTTATCTTTCTTAGTGAAAGTTTTTCTTTGTGAATCCTTATTTGTTCTTGTTCACTGTCATTGTTTGATAAATTGATTGATCTAAGGTCTTTTCAATTGGTATCAGAGCAGGTTTCTTTTATCAAACAAATGGCTTCATCTTCTTCTTCGTCAAACTCATCAAATCATCCTTCCGCTAAAATTCCTCCTTTTGATGAAACAAATTTTGCCATGTGGAAAATAAAGGCTCTATATGCTTTAGAGTCAGTAGATGAAGACATGTTGGACATCGTCGAAAAGGGTCCATTCGTCCCGATGTATCAGCCTCTGAAAAACAACGTTCCTGATGGTGCTATGAAGAAAACGCCTAGAGAAAACTGGACGGCAGATGACAAAAGAAAAAATGGTCTAGATGTTCATGCTCGTGCTGCAATCAGCTACGCTTTGCCATACAATATTTTCGGGTTGGTTCAAAATTGCATCTCAGCAAAAGAGATGATGGATACTCTGACTGTATCTTTTGAAGGCACTGAAGAAGTCAAGGCTACTCAAATAAATGATCTTAACAGAAGGTATGAACACTTTTTTGCAAAGAAAGGTGAAACTTTGACTCAAACCTTTAACAGGTTCAATACTCTTGTTAATGATCTGCGGAGATTAGATCAGTTGAAGCATAGAACTGTTCTAGTGCAGAAGTTTTTGGATTCTCTAGGTGCAGGTTGGGAGAACCATGTTGATGTGCTGAAAAATAGTGAGAAGATCAACACTATGGACCTACAAAGTCTCTATGGAAACCTTCGATACTATGAGGAATCCAAGCTTTAGAGAAAGGAGCTGATGAAGGATTCTCAGCGTGAATCATCTGTAGCTTTGTTCTCAAACAAAAAGCTGGTGTCAGATTCAGACACTGATTCCTCTAAAACTGACACTGATGATCTTGAAAAGGTTGTGGCTAGTGCAGCTTTGATTGTAAAGACTTTTGAGAAATCCGGCCGAAACTTCTCAAAGTTTCAGAAGAAGATGGGTGGAAAGTTTTCAAAAAGATCAGAAGCTGATAAAAAGCATGGTACTGATAAGAAAGGGAAAGCTCAGTGCTTTAACTGTGGAAGCACTGATCATTTTGCAAAAGAATGTAAACAAAGAACCCAAAGCTTGGATGAATACTGGAAGCAGAAGTACAACAAGCTGATTGAGAAAATGAAAGCAGAGAACTTGGAACATAAAGTTCTTGTTGCTGAAGAAGAAAAATGGAAGACTGATGAGGAGTCATCAGATGATGAAGTCAAGTGTCTGATGGTAAAGATAGAAGACACTGATGTTTCTGAAAAAGACACAAGTACATTTGATGCTGATATGTCTGATGCAGTTGAAAACTCCAGGAAGCACAACTCTGACTCTCCTTCAATGTATCAGGTCAAAAACTTTGTTTCCTATTCTATGAATGAAAAAATCAGAATGTTTGAGTATTTGGGTGTTATTAATTCTAAGAAAAATCAAACAATAAGGGATTTGCAAAATCAACTTGATCTTCTTAAAACTGAAATATCCATAAAAAATAACATTATTGACTCCACTCAAGAAAATCTTAGAATCACTAGTTTGTCAAACTCATCTTTGTCTGCTGAATGTTAAAAATCTTTTGGTCAAAGAACAAACTGTGCTTCAAACTTGGGCAAAATCTCACACAAATGCTAATTATATTATTTCTGCTCAAATTCCACATTCATGTGAGAAAATTCTTGGGGGTAATTTTGCAGAAGCTGAAAAGGTAAAAAAGTTTTGATGTTTAATAGTGTTTGGGTTTTCCTGGAAACCCTTCATTTTCCCTGTCAAGAAAATGGGACATCACACCTTCATTGCTTCTCCTTCATTTTCCCTGTCAAAACACCAAAGCTCAAACACCCCATCAAAACACCCATGGATTTCCTTCAAAACTCAAACCCATATCCCCTTCATTATATCAATTTTCCAGGAAAACCCAAACACCCCAATGATTTCTATTAAACATCAAATAAAAAAAAGAACTTTTTTTCCTGATTGATGATCGACGACCGGTAATATAATTACCCCCTAAACTTATTCACAAATGCACAGATACTGAAATCCTTCAAAACTCATTGGGGTGTTTGGGTTTTCCTGGAAAATTGATATAATGAAGGGGATATGGGTTTGAGTTTTGAAGGAAATCCATGGGTGTTTTGATGGGGTGTTTGAGCTTTGGTGTTTTGACAGGGAAAATGAAGGAGAAGCAATGAAGGTGTGATGTCCCATTTTCTTGATTGATTTGTCAAGAACAACACCGTGTTCTTGACTGGAACATGATACTCAGAAGATGAAATAAGGTAACTGGATGTTGCTTCTTTGGTGATTCATTGACTGTCAATCAAAAGGAAACACATGTTGAAACAGAATAAAAGTTAATTTAAAACTCAATCAGGTGTCTTATTTTCTTTATTGATTACAATATTCTATTATCTGAGATTTGATCAGTGTGCTTCGATTTTACTGCAATTGGATGGTTTTGTTAGGACCAAATTAACAGTTGCCCTAAAAGTGATTGATGAAATGCCAAAGAGAAATATTACCGTATTGATCGCTCAACATGTCATGGCTTCAAACTGTATTCATGGTTAGTGATTGAATTTTTATCGAATGTTTATCGATTCTGCATATCATCTCCATTGTTCTACTGATTTATGCATTTTTCACTTTGATATTTTTCCAATAGAATGCATACGGTAACTGAATCTTGAATTCAAATTCTATCGGAATGGAATCAAGAATTCCAATTCTGTTGGAATGGAATATGGATATTTTTTTATAGTTTTTATTCTCTTAGAAACCGAACACAGGAGGTATAACCTCCTGTGTAACTCATTTACTTTGCAAACTTTATTAATTAAAATGAACCATCATCTATGAACTTTTCATCCAATTGCTTTTTGATTTTGATTTTGAATCACGAATTCCAGTTCTGTTGGAATAGAATATGGATTAATTGTTTTATTCTATTTAATGCACTAAAATTTTTATTATTTTGAAAATTGGTTATGTTTTCCTTGTGAATTTAGGTTTTGAAGATGTTGCCATTAATGTGGAAAATGAAGAAAACATGGAGAACGATATTTGTATTCTAACAGAATGTATTCTGTCAGAATTTATAAATTGTTTCTTAGCAATAATATTCTTTCGGAATAGAGTAGTGTTTTTGTTAGATTTTGATGGTTTTTTTTTCTTTTTTAACCATTTTTAGTTTTAATCTTTAAGAATAAATGTAATCATTAAACCATTATTAGTCATAATTTTTTTAGAATGATTGTAATAATTGTTTATAGTATTTCTCTTTACTGATGAATGTAAATAGTGATTCTTAAAGAATAAAATCCGTATTCTTTATAAAATGTTATTCTTGATAATATGTTGTATAATTCTTTAAGTATGTTTAATATAAAAAATATATTAAATGAAACAATATTCTGCAAGAATAAAACCGCAATATGTTTATTAGTTTATTCTTGACTTTTTTGTCATTCTGACAGAATAAAATCGGTTGTTATTAAAAGTAATATTAAAATTTCAATTAGAATTAATTTAAAAAATTCAGATTTTTTAAAAATAAGGGAATTAATGATCCTTTAAAATCCGAAAATTTCCTTTTTTAAAATAGGTTAATTGACCAAAATACCCTTTTGCTGAAATTCGTGTGATTATAGGATACATGATACCCTATTGTAATATCATAGACCCTCAGATCATGATTGTTGATTCTATTCATCCGGTGGTCCAGATCTGTGCATTCTGGCACACAATAGTTACTAGAAACAATATAATCTAACTATATATATATATATATATATATATATATATATATATATATATATATATATATATATATATATATATATATATATGCAAAAATTTAATATTTTACACCATGTAACCAAGGAACCAATATCATCCAAAGATTTTCAACACTTATGGTGGATGTACATGCGCCAAATCATAACAAAAAACCCACTTCTTTTTTTTTTCATTTTTTTTTAACTTTTATGATTATTCTTTTTGAAAAAACCCGAATATATATATATATATATATATATATATATATATATATATATATATATATATATGTATATATACACTACATTATAAAGTAAATTTTACTATTTCTAAAAATAGATTCAATATAATAATAATATTTTTTTAAGACGTTCAAGTCATTAAGCTAATAGTACAAGTAACCATTAATAAAATAATAATATTTTAAATTGTACAAATATATAAGCTTAAAGTACAACCATCTCTTATTAAAATATAATTAAAAGTTAAACTAACTATATTTTGAAATCTTATCTAGGGGGATTTTAAAGACACCCAATAAAAAGTCAAAACCACCCCTTCAAAGTCCACTTTTCAAAACTATTTTTCGGTTTATTTTAGAGTAAATTATAGAAATAGTTATTGAGCTTTAGCCTGATTGAAGTTTTGGTCCCTAAGTTAAAAAATTAATAGGTTGTATCCTTGTAGTTTATATATATAGCAGTTTTGGTCCTTTGGGATAAAAAGACTAACTTAATCTTCCTTTTTTTCATTTTCTTTTAACAATTTATTATTATTATTATTATTATTATATAACAATTTTATTTGTTCTTTATTTTAATAGAGTTTGTATAGATTTCTTATAAAATTATATTTATTTTTTTTAATTATATATATATATATATATATATATATATATAATTTTTCCGGTGATTAATTTCCAACGGCAATTAGTTTTTCATTCCGTAAGCTTATTCAAGATAAAAATAAAAAATACGTTATTTTGGGTGACAAATAAAAATACATTGTTATTTAGGGTTAAATGTATAAATATATTATTGTTTAAGATTAAAAGCAAGAATATATTGGTTATTTTAGACTTTATTTTTATTTAGTTTCTTATTTAAAAACGTCTTGTATAAAAATTATATTAACCAAAAACTAATATCAGTGATAATAAAAATTATTTTTATTATTCGGTACACTGACCGACTTGTATAAAAATTATTTTTATTTAGTTTCTTATTTGGTACAGTGACCGACTAAATTATTTTCCGCAAAACCCTCCGAATACCGACACAACAAAGAAGTATTATATATATATATATATATATATATATATATATATATATATATATATATATATATATATATATAAGTGAAAGTAATAAGGGTTGAAAGTAATTTTTCAAAATAGAAAATGATATAAATTGAAAATATGTTTTAATTGAAAGGGGTAAAGATGTAAAAGTTATTCAATATTTTGATAAAATATTGTTTCCATCGGTAAATAAAAATAAAAATGTAACAATTTATGTTAATATGTAATTATTACCTCAAATCATATCAATTAGGGTTATTTAACCCATGTAAAGATGGTATTGACTTTTTAAGGTTGTTTTTATCTATAAAGTCGGGTGTGTTTAACAACACCCTCTTGTCCACCTTTAACGCAGCTCATCTCACATTATCATCCTATTGACCTGGCTTATTAATTCTCCACGTATCTTGGCAAATCCTTTTTTTTAGTTAACGTGAGCCATTCCCAGTTCATTTGGAGTGGGAGACTCCTTCAGAAACCAAAAGCCTTGAACTAACAATTTTTCTTTCTCTACAATAAAAATGAAGGCGACTTGCACCCTTTACTCATTAACGCCACCATGCCAAACTGCCACTGCTCTTCCTCTCAGCCACCATTCTCAAATTAACCCTTGACCCACCATCATCTATGTTCCATGTATAATATTAACAATTCTTCTTTGCTCCATGATCGATGGTGGTGACTTCTCACCACCATCGAAGGTCACCACCACCAGTGCACACCTTCGACGGTGGTCACCACCAGCGCACCACCCACTAAACCGGCCAAAGTTTTGGAACAACTTAAGATGTTATAGTTATTTGGAGTTTGTCTTATGAGTGATTAATTGAAATTTGCAAGGAAGTAACATATAAATGAGTTTATCACTGTTTGAAGATTGTAAGAACTAAAAAATTATCAATATGTTGTAATTTAGTTAACACGTAATGGTTTGATCTTATAGCTGCTATGAAACTATTCAACGACATGAATTAATCATTGCTAGAAAGCTATTTGTCACTGCTGCTTTGCGCGGGTAAACGACTATAGGTGATCTTTGATAATTTCTAAATCAATCCAAAAGCAAACCAAACACATATAACAAATGCAAAACCGATTAATATATAAAAACACACATACAACAAATGCAAAATCGATAAATATATTAATCGAAAAGCAAAGTGACCACTAAATTTTTTTTGTTCGCCACATGTTTTTTCTAGAAAGACAAAAGAGATTATTGTTAGAACAATTGTAGAAAGAATCTACTCAAAAGCTACAAAATCAACAAAGAGATAGAATAGCATGTTAAAACCAACCTACCCAATTAATATTCAACATATTTTATTAAAAATATTCACCACATGTTTTTTGGAATGTGAAATGTCTCCGAAAAAAAAACTATTCACCGATGACACTTTTCCTGGTATCATATCAGATGAAAATGTAGGTGTATATTATCTGTTTTTGGTATAACGAATCCAATGTAAGAAAATACATACCGAACAAACACAAAGACAATCAATAGACTTAGAACACATGTCCAATAAAACGCGAAAGTTCAAAAATTTCCATATTCGATTGACCAATGTGGTAACTGTTTTTTTGGAATATATTCTCTAATAACAAACTAATCTTTGCCGCCGCTTTGCGCGGGCCAATTGCTAATGTGTATATATATATATATATATATATATATATATATATATATTGAATAATATTTAAGTCACCACCGAGAAAGACAATGGACCATTCCTTCACCTCTTTTCATATTCATGTCATTTGCATAATAATCTAGGGTTCCATCACTTTTATCTTTTTCTTGGTCGAAGCTTGTTGCTGACTCAATCTATCTCATTTTCGAGCCAAATTCGAGCTCGAGCCTGTTAAAAGAGGTGCTTGGGATTGCTTTTCAAAACAACTTATTGACTTTTTGAAAAGCCAATAAGTAAGAAAAAAAGTGTTTGGCAAACTGAAAACACTTTTCATAATTGTTTTTCTATTAGCTTGAAAAAACTATTTTTGAAAAGCATATAAAACTTGGCTTTTTAAAAC
This sequence comes from Lactuca serriola, assembly GCF_051521515.1. NCBI lineage: Eukaryota > Viridiplantae > Streptophyta > Magnoliopsida > Asterales > Asteraceae > Lactuca > Lactuca serriola. The sequence continues at coordinate 161,265,788 of NC_136409.1, forward strand.
TACTTATGGCTTTTTAACCAAAATAACTCCATAAATGATTTTTAAGCCAAACATATCTAACTTATTGACCTTTTGGCTTTTTCACCATAAAAGCTAATCCAAACACTTTTTTAAAAACTCATTTTACCACCATTATAAGTCAATAAGCATTTTTGTCTAAAAATACTTTTAGAGTTTAAAAACCACTCCCAAACACCTCCTAAATCCTCCATGATCTAATCTTGAGATTTGAAATTTAAACTCAAAATAAGCCAAGCTCGAGCTCGAGCCTTGAAAATTTGAAACGAGCTTGGTTGGGCTTAGGAACGAATTTGGTAGGGTTAAACATCGAGAACCATAACCTGACACCCCTCTATGTGAACTAAGACACTAGGCCACCGCTCCATTGAAAATCCAGACCAGCCTCACACCGCCCATTTTCGTCCCCTTAAACCCTTAACAACCACTTCCTCTGTTGGATACATACTCACTCCCCTTTGATACCTCTACAAGCTACATCTGTCAACCCCTAATTTGTTGTTGAACTTCAATCCCACTTCAAGTTCATCGTTCCTTTTAATCATAATTTCAATTGCATCACGCCCTGCTCTGTCTCCCTACTTTGTTGATAAATTTATGTAGATTGGTGGTAGGTTAATCAAGTGAAGAGAAAAGAAGATTGGTGGTAGGTTAATCGTCTTGCTTCAGTTTTGATCTATTCTTATTTATCATTTCCGGTAATACAGAGATACACATATATAAGAAGATGTCGGCTATTGAATTTGTGATTTGCATTGAGTTTTCTGACAAGTCAATGTAATAGATTGTGTGGATATGTGCATGAATTTGATGTTTCTACAGAGGGCTTAAGTTTATTGGACATTTCTAACAAAATCGATTGGTGTTTGAGAGGGATATAAGGTGAGATTAAGGGGCTGTTTGGCAGGATCTTAATTTTTAAGATCTGAATTTTTAAGAGATCTGAATTTCTAAGAGGGTCTGAAATTTTAAGAGCTGAATGTTTAACATGCTGTTTGGTTGGCACATCTGAGTTGCTGTGCTGAATTATTAAAATGACCATTTTACCATTCTGTTTTAATTTTTATTGAATTCAATTATTTATTTAGAAAATAACCTAATAAATTTCTTAAATATGTATTTAAAAAAAATATAAACACCATATAAAATCCAAATTTATCATAAATCAAAATTAAACACAAATCCAATTCAAACATAAATATTTTTAAATCCACAAAATCATAATAAAATCCCAATAAAATCCTACAAATTTAATTTTATCCTAATTGATTCGCAATCTGATCACGCAAATTATCCATGTATTCATTGCCTTGTGAACCCATTTCCATATCGTGTACATTTTGTCCATCATTCTCTCCCTCTTGTGCTTGAGCATTGTTCTCGAACGCCATAAATAACTCATCATGAATATCGCATTTCCTTATGAAATTGTGGACTGCAAAACAAGCAACGACTATATCTCTTTGCACTGAAAAAGGAAAAGGAGCCATTCGTTTTAGGATTGGGAATCTCGCCTTCAAAACACCGTAAGCACGTTCAATAACATTTCTGAGTTGCGCATGTGCATAATTGCATGTTTTCTCTACACCTTCTACCTTCCAACTAATCTTATCCTTCTTTTCTCCCATTTCTTTGATCAACTCAACAAAAAAAATGCATGTTTTAGCAACAAGTTATGCATTGCAAATACACATTTTTAGCAAAACTAATGCATATTTCCTAATAACAGCAAGAACATATATGATTTCACTATAACATCAAACACAAATATGTCAACACTTCACCATAACATCAAACATAAAAACATTGAACACAAACAATTGAATATAAAAAAACAAACATAACAGGAAAGACTGCAAACATAACAGGGAAATCAAACATAATAATAGAACATGTCAACATTCATTATGTCCATTGAAAACATTCAGATTCATTCATTTAACATCAAACTTAACATATAACATCATATAACATCAACATATAGCAGGAAATCAATTTTTTTAACAATAATTTTCGTTTTTTTAACAAATCAACATATAACATCAACATATAGCAGGAAATCAATTTTTTTTTTCGTTTTTTGAAGAAATCAGGAACAAATACATAAGCTGATTTGTCTATTTTTTATTTTCAGGTTTAGGAGCAGCAACAAATCAGTTTTCAGAAGAAGGAAGATAGAAGAATAGCAAAAAAAACGATTTTCAGAAGCTATAACATACCTGATTTCGTTTTTTAAACAAATCAGGAACTTATTTCTATTTTTTAACAATAATAATGAACTAATTTCGTTTTTTTTAACAAATCAGGAACATATAAACATAAAATGCTGTTGATTTTGATTTCCAGGTTCGGGAGGGAATACGATTTTCAGAAGAAGGAAGAAAGAAGAAAAGCAAATGCGCGAGAGGAAGAACAACATACCTGAATCGTCGGCGGGAGGCGGGTGGACTTTCGGTGGTGGCGGCGGCGGCGTTCCAGGGAGAGGCGTCGACGGGGAAGATTGAAGGCGACGTCGGATCTTGCTGGTGAAGAGAACAGCGGGAGGAGCATATGCGAAGGAAAATAAACGGAAGAAAACTCGCGAATGGGTATTAGGGCAAAATAAGGGATGCGACTTCTTTTTTTAATTTTCAGACACTGCTCAAGATCTGAAAAAATAAGAGGCAAATATAGTTTTAAGAGGTAAAAATTAAGATGCACACAAACGATCTGAATCTGATTTTTTAAGACTTTACCTCTTAATTTTGCAATTAAGAGGTAAACAAACAGACCCTAAGTATGTGTTTGTATGCGTGTGTTTTGGGTCTGTTCTAGTGATTCATTCAATTGAGAACTAATAGAAATTGAGAAGGTAAGGAGATAATGAGAGCAGATGAAGGCCACAGTGGATTTGTGTTGTGAGACGGTGGTGGCTATTGTATATGAAGGTGATGAAGGTTGATTAATCCAATTAATAACAACCTTTAGGTGGCTCCTAATCAGCTTCCATCCATATGCAGATTAGGCGTCTAAACCATCAAAAGCTTACCTATATGGCAACAATATTTATCATAATCGGTTAATGGATTTTTTTAGCTGATAAAATTTGAATTTAAGTCCCTAGAATGCAAAAAAAAGTAATAACATTATTGAGATTTTAAAACAAAACCCAAAAAATTATAAGATATGTTACATTTTCTTTAATTTTAATTATTATTCATAACTCTTTTAAACTATCCAACAACATAAACGTTGTATTTTTACGGTGTGTAAGATAGGGTGAGCATTTGGACCGGACAACCCCGAACCGGATCGGACCGACTCTTGGACCAGACCGGTTTCGGAGAATATTGTGGACCGTGGACCGGACCGACTGAGACTTACCGGGTCTAGGTCCAGGTCTGAATTTTCCGGTTCTTGGACCCGTTTGGACCGGTAAAACTTTACATGCATACGGTACAACTTATTAAAACGCATTTTTGATTTTGATATAACTCATTAAAACGAATATGTTATTGGGTTTGATACGTTACAACTCGTTAAAATGAATACTTTTTTGAGTTTGATACAATACAACTTGTAAAAATGAATACGTTTCCGTTTCTTGTGCCATTTTATTGGTCAAACTTTGATTGTTTATATTTCATACTATTTGTTTGAAGGATTGTAACTCATTGAATATAACACTAAAAAAAAATTATAGTCTAAAATTATATACAAAATCTAAATTACACGTTGGAAAAAACTGTTTGTCAATCCGACATAAAACACAAAAGGGCTTATAGCCCAACGGTAGCAGGTGTTGTCCTTCCTCCTTGAGGTTGAATATTCAAGTCTCGTTTGAGGTATATGTGGATTTAGAAGTAGTTTAGAAATATATTGTAGTTATTGTTCCCCTAAAAAAAATTGACATAAAACAAATGAGATGCCTTTTTAAAGAATTTCACAAACTAAAAAAGTTTAAATTTCTTTTTCTTTTTAAATCTGAAATATTTCAGCTTTGATATCTCATCTTTGAAGGATTGTAACTCATTGACTATAACACCAAAAACAACAAAATTATAGTCTAAAATTATCTACAAACTCTAAATTACACGTTGGAAAAACCGCATGTCAATCCTAAAAGTTTAAATTTCTTACTGCAATGCTAAAATATTTCAGCTTTGCTATCTCATCTTTGAGGGACTGTAACTTATTGAATATAACACTAAAAACTACATAATTATAGTCTAAAATCATCTACAAACTCGGAATTACATGCTGGAAAAACTGTATGCCAATTCGACTTAAAACAAATCAGATTTGTTTGTTTAAAGAATTTTACAGAATACAAAAGTTTAAATTTCTTACTGAAAAGCTAAAATATTTCAGCTTTGATATCTCATATTTAAAATATTGTAACTCATCGAATATAACACCACAAACAAAAAAAATTATTGTTTAAAATCATCTACAAAATCTAAATTACACTTTGGAAAAACTGCATGTCTGGTGGTCCAATAAATGGTCCAATAAATGGTCTAGTCGGTTCGGTCTAATAAATGGTCCAAAACCAGTTTTTACCCGGAACTGATCAGACCAGTTTTGCTCAAATCCTAATACGGAGAACCGGTCTGGTGGTCCAATAAATGGTCTAGTCGGTTGGGTCTACAAGTCCAAATACCCACCTTAAGAAACGTAAAAAACTTCGGGCTTATAATATAACATATACCGACACTAATACAAAGTTCTTGGAAGTTGGAAGTTGGAACTATCCTTTCCAAGTCACCTTCTTTTGTATTACAAGTTTACAACTTTATTCTACTACAACAGCTTAAGAGCCAAGGCCATGTAAAATCACCATTTACTTCCTATGAACATAAATACCAAAACAAATCGTCATTCGTCAAAAGGACATGGTTTTCTTGATGATTCTTATGATTTATGCCCTGATAAGATTCACCCCGAACGAAATATTAGCTAACAGAAGCCCCACCAATGCAACACTGTTGTATTTCCTGCAAACAGATCATGCAAACCAAAGTATCTTCAAATTAAAGTCAAAAGTCAAATACACAAGAGTTTATTATAACTATAAGTAGAATCCACATACCCAATTGGGATACGTCCCTTAGGATTACCGGAGGAATAACCGGTGAAATAGAAAAATCGGCTGACTGAGTAAACCAATCCAAGAGCCGAGCATATAAGTGGATGCTGAATCCCTCCCAAAACCATAAAAACAAAGAAGATCGGTAAAGACTCAAGCGAGTTCTGATGCCCTCTCTGCAAACAAACCCAAAATTACTCCATCAGAAATGATTTTTGAATCTTCTAAATCAGCAAGTGATTCATTCTTACAAACCTGAATACAGTTGAAGATTTTGTAATCCTTGGTATCAGCTTCGGTGGCGTAGAGTGTTGGGTACCACACTTTATACCTTCATCAGCAAAACTTGTTAAGTTTCAAATTAGGGAAAGATAGAATAGAATCAAGTTGAGTGTGTGTGTGTGTGTGTGTGTTTGTGTGAAAATATTACTTCTTTCGAGCTTTGCCGACTTGAATCTGCATATACAGGTTGACGAAACCGTAGGCAATGATGGTGAAAACGATGTAGCCGTACTCTTTTGGCAGAACCTCAACTTTTCCGGCCATAATTTTTCTCCGAGGAAGATTGATCGAGAACTGAGAGAGGAGGAATCTGGTGGCGAGATGTTCTTACCACCTTCGTCTTCACGTTCGGGGTATTTGTAGCTTACATTTGGATGTATTGCTGAAAAAGTCCCCGAGGTATTGAACAACTTCGTGACTTATTGACCTTTGACTTAGAAAGTATTACTGTTTAACCCTTGCATTCTTTTTCGGTTACAAACTTAAGTATTTAGAGAAAAAAACATGATATGATATTTATCATTATACCACTGCTACACGTTTTTCTAAAATGTAAATACTTATATATTTGTAAAAACAATAAAATTATATTAAGGGTGTCAAGATCAAAATATTATCTATAATTGCTTTACGTTTTGTAAAATTAAAAATACTAATTGAAAAATTGGATTTAAATAAAAAAACTTTAAATTTGATCGTTTTATAAAATTGAAAATACTAATTGGAAAATTGGATCCAAATAAAAAAACTTCAAATTTGATCATAAGGTATTGTTTGTGCCATAGCCATGAGTTGATATTGTTCAAGCATGAGGAAATCAAATTTAATATCTTAGACAATGACTATAATTTTTGTAGATGCAAATCATAATATGCCATGAAATTTAATATCTAAAGAGATGAGGCCGGATCTACCTACAATTTAATCGAAATCGTAAGATCCTACTATAAATCTTTGCTTTAGAATGGGTCTGGTGTGAATGTGATCATTTTTTCGTTTATAGGATCTTAAACCATGATCTGTGCCATGAAATTTAATATAATTTTCAAAATTTAATTGTTTTCTAAATTTGGTTAAGAAAGTATTTACTAACATATTTTTTTTTTAAATGATGATGATAGGTTAACATAATGAGATAATTGTTCAAGTTTGACATGCATTCAAGGTTGTTATGTTGTTCATTTTTTAGATAATATATTTTTATTTAATAAATTTTTATGTTTCAAGATAATTGCAATGTAATATTTCATGTATAACCTAATGAAAATGTATGGTGTGAAGAAAATTTATGGATGAAACTTAAAAAAAAAAAAAAAAAAAAAAAAAAACAGCAAACTTTAAATAACTACTGTTAAATTAAAGCCTTGTAAAGCATTTATTGTGTTTTTATATAACAAAAATGTTAATTTATTATACTTAACCTTGTAATAAAGAGGAGTGGTAGTCGAAAGTGCTTAGCTCCGCATCTCTTTGTGACATTTTGACATAAAAAAAGGGTGGTGTTCTTCATGAAAAAAAAAAAAAAAAAAGTTAGATCATTTTCATTTTTTTCTTGGTGAACAGGATAATATGTTACAAAGCTTAACATTACTTTTCTGAAACTAAAAATATAATTATAGGGGTCTAAAGTGAAACATATAAAAATTGAGGGCTATATCACATCACATAGTTGAACTCTTCCTTTGGCTTTCTCCCCAAGTTCCCATAGTATCTACTAGGCCACGACCCTCATTATAAATTTGATTAGAATATCATGCAATTTCCCAATCAATAAACCGCTCCTCTCATAATATTATTTACTCTTACTATTTACACAATCTGGGTAATTCTAAATAAAATGTTACTATATGTAAATTTTCTTTTAGCGTCTCAGTTTTTTGGAATTTGAAAAAAAACTCATTCATTTAAAGTGTTCCAAGTTCCAATATCAGGTAATCACCATCATATCATATTGATGGTTATGAAATGAAAATCAATTTATCAAATATTATGTTCTCATTGAATTTGACATTATTATTTTTTAAAAGTTTTTGAATTATTTTTTTTTCACTTGTTATTTTTTTGTATTTTTTATTTTTTTTTAAATTTAAAATCCATTTTTTAGTGAGATTTATATATGTAAAATAGATTATTTTATTAAATTGCATAATAAATATTCTGCAACATTTCAAATATCTTACATTATATATTAAATTACTTATTTTATTTATTATATTCTTTGTATTTATGTAAAATTATTACTTTAAAATATATGTAATGGTTATAATTTTATATTAAACTTTTTTTATAAATCCATGTAATACACAGGTCTCACCTAGTTGTGTTTAAAATTGAACGGCTCAATTCACCTACATGGAAACATGGAAAGATTTGAGAAAAAAGGAAAGATAGATTTGGCTTGGAAGCAAATTCTCATGAAAAAAAAGAGTTATTTTGCATTAATTCAAGTAACAAAATGAGATAAAGTCGGGTTATTTTACATATTTAATCTTTTGCTTTGTGTTATTAAGTGTAGGGATATTTTTTATTAGTTTATTATTCTATATATAATATATAATTATAATTGATACGTTTGACATAATTACTCATTAAAATAATTACTTATTTTTTAAGCATTTCTAACCCAACGTAAAATCCTATGTATTACATTATTTTTTGTACCATTTTACTTTAATTAATCCATTGTTGACTTGTTCTTTTGGCTTTCTCACCAAGTTCCAGTCGTACTCATACCCACTACTCTCATTGTAAATTGGATTAAAACTTCATGGAAGTCATAATAAATAATACCACTACCCTTATAAATATATATTTCCCGACATACATAATTGTGGTAACTCTAGGCAAGGGGGTATTTGATATACTTTGTCTAGAAAGTGGTTGAATATAATTCGGTCGAATTCAAACTATTTGATATCATAATTATAAGCTTCTGATTTGGTTATTTATATATATATATATATATATATATATATATATATATATATATATATATATATATATATATATATATATATATATATATATATATATATATCCTCTTATATGTGTTTTATTAGATGATTATCTGGAATGATAAAACCCTAGCTAGGTGATCAAGCTAAAAAGAATTAAAAATCAAACGTTCATTAAGTTTAAAACTAAAACAACTAGATAGAAACAAATAAAGAAAACCATATATGATAATTGATCACATGAAAAGTATTAGTCTATGCAGAACTGAAAACTAGAGTTTAGCCAGACATAGCTAAAAAAGAATTAAAACTAATAAAAATATAAACTAACAGACTAATCTTGCTAACTAAATGTAGGAGATGATCTTTAGCTTTCAGATCTTCAAAAATCCCTGAACCGGAGAGAAATTACCTCAAAAATCGTTTTTTTCGTCGTCTAGAGCTTCAGGAATCGTCTCCCCTTCGAATCTGATCATGAGACATGTATTTATATGTAAGAGGGAACCTTCTGGAGCAAGAAAACATAAAATTTGATCCAATTTTTGGGAAATTCGATCGAATTTTTCATGCTTTGATTGAAGTTTTCATTTTTCTAGTTTTCAGACTTTCTGAACTACGAAATGTTTATTCGACCAAATTTTTTATGCGATCGAATTTCAAGGCAAAATTCGATCGAAAATTTTCATTTTTTCACAAACACGAAAGTCGTCAAAAAAAATTCTAGTTTTCGGATTTGAATTTCGTCAATTGGAATTACAAGTCATGAGATATGTAGCAATCTATCTTTGTATGATCAATTCGATCAAATATTTCTTGACCAAAACATCTTCCAAGTAGTCCTCAACATCCTTCATAAGTTCCAATCTCCAATTAACTCCAATGCTCGATCAAACGCATCCAAAGCTGCTCCCAAAATACAGCTTCACTCGAATTATCTGAAAATGACATAAAAATATAAGCAGTACGGGAATTCTAACGAATGACATGAGTTGAACATTATTTAAACTAAGGACATGAAAATTTAAAAATTATGATGCTAAATTCTAATAAAAACTACCCTAAAAAATGCATAAAATGACATCTATCAAATCTCCCCAAGCTTGAAGCTTACTTGCCTCAAGTAATAAAAAAAAATTAAACATTATAAACAAATAGAAAGACGCAGATGACCTAAAAAGAATTTAGAATAAAATAAAAGAAACTAAAAAAAAAACTTGCAATAAAAATACTTCACTCTTTTTTTTTCTCACATGATCAGATTTCACACCGACGAAGCTCTAATGAAATTGTTACCTAGACGACAATCTCAATACATTTATTGTAGATTCAGAATTTATATTTAATAAGTCAAACCAAGCTTGAGTAAATAATTTTTAGGCTGAATTAAATTTGTGGAAACAGTGATTTTTAAAAATAATTTCACGAAAATTCGTTTACAAAAACTTAGCTTGACTGACCCTCTTTTTTTTCCGAACTCGTCCAGTAAACGTGGTAAGCTCCATTATGGACATAAAATCCAAGTTCATCCCTATGATTCCACTATCAAGGGATCTATCTCATTATACCACACATCTTCTTTATCTTGATCAACTTTTCAGATTTAACTTTACCTGGTTCTTAATTTCGACTTAAACTTGACTTGAATTTGACTTCACATTTTAGATTTCTTCAAGTCGCTTGATGTACGATTTCTAATATATATATATATATATATATATATATATATATATATATATATATATATATATATATATATATATATATATTGACTGAGCACAAATTTTACTTTGAAGCCCACCATATCTTCAATACTTCAAAAAAATGATAATAAATTGTGTGGATATAACAAGAGTTCCCTCCTAACCTCAAAAGACGTAGAAACTATAGGGTTCGGTACTTCAAGGAAAGAAAAATGGTTATTTAATCTAGGTTCTTTTTAAGGCATTTAAGGAAGTTATTCCTAAAACATTGTTCGTTTTTCCATCCCACACTTCTATTGTAAAAATTGTCCGACTCCTATGTTGGTTCATATTTCGAAAACATTTAAAGCACTTTCCGATATGAAAATATAATTCTTAAAATTGATTGTAATGAGACTGTTATTTTCGGTTCCTATCACACTTCATCTTTACAGAGCTATCGAATGTAAATAATATCTTCATCTCATATAAAATTTATTTTTTTGAAATTTTTTTTCATTTTCGGAAATTTTATGCAGAAAATAAAAAATAAAAAAAAACTATAAATAAAATATTCTTGGTTTTTTATTATTATTATGAATGCAGAAAAATAAAAAGAAAAATATTTTTTGGATTTTTCGAATTTTATATGCAAATGAAATGTAGCAAATAAAATGTAGAAAATTTGATAAATTTTAACCTAAAATTGAACATTTTAAAAATTTTAACAAAAATGCAAAATTTTCACACTAACCTTCTCCCCAAGCATAAAATGATGTATTGTCCTCAATGATTAGAGAAGAATGAACAACTCAATAAAGTATATAAAAACAAAAACGGTGCTGCTAGGAATGAATGTACCTTATAAGTTTGTAAAAATTTCTGATTTTGACGAAGATATTGGCGAAAAATCTGAATTTCTACAACTTTGAAGATTCTATGATTTCCCTAAGCTAGCTTGTAACTGCGACCATATCTTTATTGTAAGCGGAAAAACCTAAAAACTACTCATCGGATTGCCTCCCGGAAAGCTGCCTTTTTTTAAAGTCGTTGGCTCAACTTTGTCCAACCAGATTTACTAACTGGTTTGGTTGAGACTTCTTTGAAGCTCAACTCTTTTCCTTGTCACTCCAGATCCCTTCAGATATGGCAAGATTGGTGGATCTGGAACTTGTTCAACAAACTGGAAAGACTTCATATTGTTCTCATATAAGTTTTTCTTTAGATTTTTAAACTTCTTCCTTTTTCTGGTCTCCTTTTTCTTTTCAGAAATCTTCTCTTTCTTCTCTTCAGATTTTCTTCTTTCATTTTCTGTGATAACCCGGAACTTCTATCAAGGTTAAACTCGACTCCGTCACCTTTTAACACCATTTAAGGGTTCGTTTAAGTGTTCTAGGCTTGAGTAAAACCAAAATTAAGATTAGGGATAAACTATAAAGTCATGAAGTAGCAAAAATGGGTCATACACCCTCTTGGGAGGAGTGTACGGACGTACACATGGGTGTGCGGCCGCACACCCACCCCTCAATTGCACACCCGGGGTGGTGGGTCACCCACCCCTATAAATATGAGGAGACCCCTCTCATTCATCCTTTTCTTCATTTGGCTGCACACTGCTACTTTCTCTCTCTAGAATCTTCACCCAAGAACACTCCAAAGGCATCAAAAACGTAAGTGATTCATTCCCTAGCTTGTTATACTTGAAAGATTTCCTTGATTCTTCATGTTTTAGGCCTTATTCTTCATCCTTTGAAGGTGTACGACCGCACGCCTTCATAAGGTCGGCCATACACACCTTAAAGCCCCTCAAAAGTGAGAATTTGGCCTCTATCTTCTAGTTGGACACGACCCTAGCCTTGATTCTCTTGAAAAATCGACATTTTGGGCAAGGATGAAGAGAGTACGACCGCGCACTCCCCTTGTACGGCCGCACACACCTCCCAGAACCATAAACACCCACTTTGATGTTCATATTTGGCCTTAAACTTGCAAAACCACTAAGTATGGGACCTAGAACACTCCTTGGATGCTTGTAGAACCTTGGAAACACCACAAAGCACCCTTCATCATGAGTGTACGGCCGTACACTCATGGAACGTACACCCATGGCCGCACACACCCTTAGGGTGGCCATACACCTCCTTTACTCAATCACATAAGGTTTTAACACTTAGTTCAAGTGTTTCCCAAGTCCTTATAGTGGTTTCCCGTTATGTCTAGTCGTGAAATACCCTAATTTTTACTCCTATATGTGTTATTACATGTTAAATAGGATCTAATTGTGTTCAAGGCTCCTTTAAGCACTCAACATCTCATACCGATTTTTGTTTCAACCCATCCATGCAAGGTGAGTTCATACCCATATGCTTTTTCTGAGTTTTTCATGTTTTCAGGGGGGCGGGAATACAAGAAAAAGTACAAGGAAACTTGTGCTCAAAGTATATTATTTGTTTAATATAATTATATGTTCAGTATGCTTTTAATACAAAAAACAGTTTTACCAAACGATTAAGAAATCAACTCGTAGAAACAGTTTTGAAAACTAAAGCAATGAACTCGTGAATCATATCGTAAATTGTGTTATTTTATAAAGGATTCAAATAGATCATAAACAAGATTTTCAGTATTATTACTTGTAAATTGTTAGTCTAAATTTGGAGACACGTCCTTGGTAAAACCCCCACAGAATCAGGGTGTAGGATTAGCACTTGTAACCAGAATCTCTTGTAGGGAGAACGTGACTATTGTGTATAGATCTATACGGGACTGACTATCTCGCACCTTACTGCTAGCTATAGTTGGACCGACAAGTCCAGGGGTGACAAAGTCATAAAAAGATACTGGCCCCGTTACGTGCCATATCAAGTCTAAGTATGGTTTTGACACTCACAACCTAGATAACATAATGAATCAAGTAAACTAAACTCAATGTAATAACCAATTTGATTACTAGAGGGTATTAATAATACCTTCAGGAATTAGTTCACCACATGTTTATTAGTTTTATTTATGTAATAAGGCTAATCTACTTCAAGTAACCAGGGTCTTTCAGGGAAACTATGTTTAATCTATATAAGTATGGTAGATACTTATATGTTCTTATTTAAATCGAGTAATTCAATAGTTTTCACTTAAGGGAAATGTAGGATTTCCCGGGGTAATCACCGGTATTTTATAAATAGATGGTTTATAAATCAACTAATGAACATTCATTAATAATTCCGTGATTTCTTAGTTTATACGTCCGAGTTATGTATGAAGAATATCTGATAGACTGTGGAATGTGTGGTTTCCGCCTCATCTCCTGTTCCTTGTTTGGTTGTGGGTTTAGGGCAAACCCACACAATTAACTGTCTGTTCGATGTTGGTTTATACATAACCAGTATAAACTAAGAAGTCATAGAAGGAATTGGTTAATCATACCTTTCATAAGAAAATAAGGGATTTTCTTGAGGATCAATAGCACCATATCAAAACTAGATAATGTTGTAAGTACCTAGTGAATACTTCAGGATTATGTACAGGAGAATCTGACAACCAGTGGAATGTGTGGTGTCCACCTCTTCTCCTGTTCCTTGTTTGGTTGTGGGCTTGGGGCAGAACCACACAGTCGGCTGTTTGTTCGATTTGGATTGTATATGATTTGTATACACTAAGTGCTCGCAAGATGAACTAGCAGAAATCATGTTTACCTAACTTTTACCATATCAAAATATGTAAGGTTTTCTGGAGGAAAATAATGTACCTTTCGAAAGAATAAAGAATCGTTTTTCCAAAACAAAAATGCTTATGAACTCACCAGCTTTATGATGATATTCTTTCAAAAATTCTTGTATTCTCAGGAAATTAGTAGACAGGTACTTCCAGGACTTTTGGAGAAGTCGGCGCGTAGAGTCACGTCTTTCTGTTTTACTTTTGCTAAGAAACAAAACTTTGTAATGACAATGTAAATCTTATTCTATTATGTATTCAATGTTTGGTTGTGTTTACTATGTTTGCTATGATACAATTGTTGTGATACTACACATGACATCACTCGCCCCCGGACGTTTCCGCCGTCATTTCTGACGGTTCGGGGGTGTGACAGTTTCTTATCAAAAATCACATCTCCTACATTTTCTTTTCAGTTTTTTCTCTGGTTTTTCTTTAGCAGAAATCAGCTTCTCCTCTTCTTCCCCAAGCTTAGCTTTTTCTTTTAGATCCTTTTCTGATGTTTCTTCAGTAGAAGTTAGATGCTCCTTTTCCTCTTCAGATTTATCATCTTCTATTAACTTCTTTTCAACAACTAATTTCCCTTCTTTTTTCCCAATATTTCCCTTTTCTAGCTCTTCTAATGTGTTAGATAATTTCCTGTCAACAAATATTTCTTACATAGAGACATTAGAAAACTCACAGAAGTCCTCAAACAAAAGACTATTGGTACTCAGATAGCTAACATTTACTTTATCAGAAGGAAAATCATCATCATTTATTTTAAAATTAACCACTTCCACATAAAACTCCAATGAAATCGTGCCATTAAAGACATCTATTTTCGTTTTTGCAGTTTTCATAAATGGACTTCACAAAATGATAGAGTTTGTATTTTATATGTCCAAATTATCCATGTCCAGAATATAAAAATCAGCAACAAAGATCTAATTATTCACTTGGACAAGAGCATCCTCCAGTACACCTTTTGGGTGTACTATCGAGTGATCAGCCAACTCGATAATTATCTTGGTCTTTTTTAAAGTTCTCAATTTTAATTATTCAAAAATAGAAAAGGGAAGGACATTGACTGAAGCTCCTAGATCAAGCATGACTTTTGGAAAATTAAGGTCGCCCAATTTACAAAGAATCGAGAAAACTCTCGGATCCATGCACTTTGGAGGTAAACCCTTTTGCAAAATAGCTGAAATATTTTCACTAGCTTTTAATGTTTCGTTAGTTTTAAATCTTTTCTTTGAAACACATAATTCATATAAAAATTTGGAATAATGAGGGATGTGTTTGATAACATCTAAAAGTGGAAATTTTACCTCAACCTCACAAAAGATTTATATCCTCATCCTCTCGCTCATGCTTCGTATTCTTCAATCGGGATGGGAATAGTACAACTGGATTGTACTCCCTCAGATTTGGATTGTCTGGTCTTAGGGTTTCTTTTCATTCATCTTTTTTCATCATCTTTGTCAACCAAAACTTCTTCATATTCTTCTTCAGCTTCTATTTCTTTATCTTTTTCATCTTCTTCTTCAACCATAACTTCTTCATAGTCTTCTTCAGCTTTTTTTTTCTGGTTCAGATACGCTTGGACCTTCATAACTTTTCCACTTCTCAAGGAAATAGCACTCAGATTGTGCTTTGGGTTATTTTTAATGTGCCCCGATAACTTTCCTTGAGATTCTAGCTGACCCACATAAGTGACAAGTTGAGACACCTGTTGTTCCAGATTCTTGATATTGGTTCTGGTTTCGTTCTGAAATGATTGTGTAACGTCCCACTTTCACAACAAAAAAATTTCATTTTTATTAGAGTAGAACTTCCTAATTATAAATCCATTATTAAGAACATTGTTTATTCCAACACATATTTATTGAAAATCATAGTAATATTGAAGCGCGAAATCTTCATTGCTGCTGATGAATGTGTACAACCACGCCTTTGCTTTCCCATGATAACCGATGATACCTGAAACAATAAACAACTGGTTAAGCATAAAGCTTATTGAGTACCCCCCAAAATACCCCATATGATAAGCATACAATCATGCATAACGGCCTACAATCATCAGGTTGGAATACCCCAACCCAATCAGTCCGCAGACTGGAATGCCAACATGTAACGGGTCCAATCAGTCATTAGGATGGAATACCCAGGGTTTGTTGGCCTACCGCCTCAACCCAATCGTTTATAGCCTACCTGCATCAAGTATTTTAGACTACATCACAAAGCAAGACTACCTCAACCCACTACCACCATATGTCGACATATAAACAATCAAGGATCAAGTAGGTACATAATACAGGAAAACATCAATCATACAACTCACTACCGCCTAATATTCCTATCTTAGCACACTATCCTGCTACTAGTAAACCTCCATGAAGTGCGTAACCATACGTAACCAGAGGTGAGATAGCCACCTGAATAGATGATCCTACTCTAGAGCCACAAACAAACAAGGAACAGACAAGAAAGCCTAGATCAAGAGTTCTCAGGCTATCATACATGACTACATACAACCCCTAGGGCACTCCACTAGATGATAACCAATATACCACTACTACAACTTCCTATCATATAAGGATATATACACAGATCTAGCAGATCACTATATCACAACAATCTCTTATATACCAGGATACAGATCTAACAGATCACTACAACATAACAACATCCTATATACCATGATATAGATCTAACAGATCACTACAACACGATAACATACTAAATACCAACAATCCAAGGAATGCATAACCGTATATACTCAGACGTGAGATAGACACCCGAACAGGTGATCCTACTCTAGAGTCATCAGTCTATCCTACATGACTATATATAGTCCCTATGGCATCCCTCCACTAAAAGATAAGCAAAACTAGTGGGCCGGTATAGGTGCATTCGACCCATGGGTACAATGTGGCAAAACTCACCTGAATTGAAGAACCTTGAAACACTGCAATACGCTCCCTTCTGCACTACTTGCTCCCGTGAATCCGATAATCATCACAACCAGGTAAAACCTTAATCAATAGTCCAAATCCCTTAAGTTTGACCCAAAGGCAAACTAGGTCAAAAAGTCAACGGTCAACGGAAGTCAACAAAAGTTAAAGTCCAAGGCTGCTGAGTACGCATAACGTATACGGCCTGTCCTCACTCCTCTATTAAGCACTTTATCCATTAAGGCCTTTTGTCTAGAGATCAGATCTAGGCTCAGAACATCGGCTTAAGTCATAAAGTTTCCACCTTTATGACTTTCCATGGCTCGAAAGATCCAAAAGCTAAAACCCTAACTTATTAATCCATTAAGACATCATAAGTCTTGCATGGAAGGGATGGAAGGGCCACAATCATATTTTTATGGTTCCTAATAGCTTCATAATGGATAAAGTTT
Source organism: Lactuca serriola (assembly GCF_051521515.1). Classification (NCBI taxonomy): domain Eukaryota; kingdom Viridiplantae; phylum Streptophyta; class Magnoliopsida; order Asterales; family Asteraceae; genus Lactuca; species Lactuca serriola. The sequence goes on from NC_136409.1 coordinate 161,282,888, forward strand.
CCAACTTTATCCATTAGGATGATCCAAACAAACAAGATCTAGTCTTTAAGTCTCAAAGGGACCAACAGTGCATCTCTCTCAACTTAATCCATTATGTCTAAGTGTCTAACCTTCAGATCAAAATCAATATGATGTTTAGATGGATAAAGTTTCCAAATTTATTCATAACAAGGTCACAACTTTCAAGATCTAAACTTTATGCACTAAAGTGACCAAAAGCTCATAACACCCAAAACTAGCTAGATCTAACAAATGCATCACCAAGATTCCAGTTTTGTACCTCTAGAAGAAAGATTAAGGTGAACAAGGTCTGGATCTACAAGCTTCAATGCAACCAACACTTCTCCAATGAGCTCTTTCTTCTCCAAGATGCACCAAGAACACTCCAAAGCACTTAAAAACACCTTCTTTTGCTCACAAGGCTCAAACTAGGGTTGGGGTTTCAAGGGAGGATGTTGGAGAGGTGGAGGATGAGAATGAAAAGGGTTTAGGGGAAGTTAAGGAGTAAAATAGGGCTCAAAAACCCAAAATTAGGGTTTGGGTTCTGATCGCGTACATCCAGCGTACTCCTGGTACATCCAATGTACCAAGTTGAATCTCCGCGATCATCCTTGCTTAGTATGCCCAATGTACACCCTATACGCCTAGCGTACTAGGCTAAACCCAAAACCCTCATAACTTCTAAAAATCATAACTTCTTCATTCCAAATCCGTTTTCGACGATCTTTATATCCACGGAAAGGTATTGAAGAGCGCCACAATATTATCTAAATATCTTGTGCTAAAAACTTATCGAATAAAAATCCATATTTCATGCAAGAACCCGACCTATCACTTTTCCCTTTCTACCCTTCGGCCCAAAACACAATTCAAGGGTTAAATCACTTAACCATGATTACCTCCTTCCACAAAGACTAAACTTTGCCTCTTTAAGGCCCATAGCCTTTACACAATTGACTTCCGACCCACGGCCTTGAAATAAGAAATGATAGGAAACAAGATGTTAAAATTCTCCCCCACTTAAATTAGATTTTGTCCTCAAATTCATTTCTCGCTTCTACTTCATGATGCAACCCCTCACATCAACCAAACTGTCTGGAAATCTGTAGATTTGATCAGCTCAAGACATTCTATGCTGAATGTCGTCATGCTAATCCTGCACATAAGTGCACCAATGTGACGAAAGCCAACTGATCGCATACTAAACTAGGCCATGCTTATACTCGGTTCTAATAGCTATGCTTGGCTATCTATTGTCAACACTCGGGCTCACCCCTGGTCTACTAAACAAAAACAGTACTCGGGCTACCCCCAATCCACTAACCAAAAACAACACTCAGGTTTACCACCGATCCACTAACCAACAACAGCACCCGGGCTTACCCCCAATCCACTAACGAACAACACTCGAGCTTACCCCCCGATCCACTAACCAACAACAACACTCACAGCCTAACAAAACACAAATCGATCCCAATAAGACTTAACTGATCCTACCAAGTCTTCGGGCCGTGACTCAGACCTCCAAGCCCCAATCAAACAAGAACATACAAGGAAGCCCTCAACACATCCCTCAACATAGGCTCCTAACACCCTAGAGTCTAATTTAGGACTTTACTATAAAAAAAATTAAAGATTACGACTTTCTTGTAAAATCGTTGAAAATATTGAGACTTTAGTGTATATATCCCTAAACTTTTTTGATGATACTATGTTGACCGCTCCTATACCTAATTCGAATTTAATTTGTAAAACCTATGATCATACTTTGGGACTGAATTCCACATGTAAATGTTTTTAAAAGATAACTACATCAAGAGCACTTGACGACTTACATACACTTGAATAAGGTATTATAGTAGCAACTATGGTGATAATATTTTTAAATAATATTATAATATTATAGATTTATCATTGTAGATGTTCTAAGTATGTTAAAAGAAAAAACTACAACATTAAAGCAAATATATTGTAAAATCATATCGCAGTTAGACTAGTAATTAGTAAAGGCAAAACTGTTCATTTTGCAAAAAAATCAAAATCTTCACAAGTGATTGGCTTGCATAGTGGAATTTTTTTTTTTTTTTTTTTTTTTTTTTTTTTTTTTTTTTAGAGTTATAACAAAATTCACAAAATGATTACGCTGTGACTCATGATTTCTATTTTTAGCTATTGATTAGCCCAAAAAAATAATGTGGTTTATGTACTTTTATTAAAATTATAAAGTTACATACTATGCAAATATTATTTGCCATAAGAAATAAAATCATCTTTTAGAGTATAAGACATGTTGCTATTCTCTAGTTTGGTCAAGAGGCATATAGGATTACTACAAATCGCGTACCTTCAGCTTTAGGGATATTTTGCTTTTCTGGGGATTGTCACCAAGATCGATCACGAGAAACGTCCTCGCTGATCTTTTTTCTAGTTCAAATGTTCGTCAAGATCAAATTTTACCTGTTCTCTTCAATTTATTGTAGGCTGTAGCTCATGATCATGTTTTGATTTTTAAGCATTCCTTTCAATTTTCAGTAACGAAACCCCAGAAGCTTTCTGTTGCTGATATGAAGAAAAAAGCATCATCGTCGTCGACAACAATGGCGTTCCAAAGAGGCGACAGAGTCGAAATTTCAAGCAACGAAGAGGGGTTCGAGGGTTCATACTACACAGCAAACATCATCGCTAGGCTTTCCAAGAAAGAGTACATTATCCAGTACAGAACTCTCCTGAAAGAAGACGGTTTCGGGCCCTTGAGAGAGGTGGTCTCCGCCGATCAAATCCAGCCGCTTCCTCCACAGATTCCGGTAACTGGATTTTCGTTGGGCGACGCTGTTGACGCCTACGAGAAGGATGGGTGGTGGGTCGGAAAAATTAGCGGGAAAATAGGGTCGAATTACTTTGTGCATTTTGAAAATTCAAAGGAAGAGATTGTTTTCCCCTTGGGATTTTTAAGGGTTCATCAAAACTGGATTAATGGTGCTTGGGTTTCTTCCAAAAGATAAGGTATGTTATTCGCACAAATCCTCTCCTTTAGAATCCTGTTGATATTCTTGTCGATATTCGTGGAACTTATCTGCTAAAACAGATTCTATTTGAAATTCGGGTTTTTGTTAGCCATGATTTATATGTAAATGTAATCGAACATTGAATGATTTTGACCCAATTTCTCATAATCACAAGTCTTCTATTCAATTTTCAACTATGAAAAGAAGGTAAAATTGAAGATTTATATAATCTATTTAATTACTTTTAACTATTAGCTCCTTTACCCCAAAACCCCAAAGTGTAATTATCCTTTGTTAAATTCATTATAAATTTCAGGTACAAGCTATGCTAAGGGTAAGGAGCTAGCTTAAGCTTCTAACAAGAATACTAAGTGTTCATTTTGTATAAACATATGTTCACCACTTTTGGGTTATCATGTAAGTAACTTTGGGACTAAGAATACTAAATCAAGTACTCTAAATAGGGTATTATATGTCTTGTAATGGATGCTCCTGGATGTTTTGTTGTAAATTTGATCTTGGCATCAATGAAATAGTTGTTTGCGTATATGTAATAATGACCTTAAAAATGAAGAACTTTTGTGGTGTGAATTTGGAGATCGTGTTGTTACAAGCTTTTTGTGGTGGACGATAATGTTGAATGTTGGGAGGGGTAAAGATGAGTTTTAATAGTTTAATAATAGTTATCATATAACAAATATAAAATACAATAATAAAAATATAGATAGGTAAGTGTACGGGTAATATAGTCATTTTATGTTTGGTTACTATAAAGATGGTCCAAATTAAAAAAGGAAGAAGATAGAGTTGACACATGAGACCATAGTAACGATTTATATAATTTACTCTTTTATTTTGATTAAAAAGTTAAAAACTCCCTAATGTAATGAACCAAACGTTGTATTTTTAGGTAAGAAAATACAAAGGATGGACTTAAAAATAAGATGGTTGCTATTATTGTATATTTGCACTTTATACTTATAGAAAGCTCTTGGAACTATCCATTTCAAAAACACATTTTTTTGTATTACAATTTACAAATTACATGCTACAAGTCTACAACTTAAAGAAGTATTGTGATCTATCTTCCCTTCCTTAAACGCCTTGACATTGCAAATACCCTTGTATCTCGTATGGTAAAGTGAATGTGGGCAATTGGAGAGTCAATCACACACACACACACACACTAATGATAACCGAAGGACATAGTTTTATTCATGATTCTAGTGATTGACGCCATGGTAAGACTCACCTCCAAAGAAATATCGACTATCAGTTACAACTTCCAATCTTAAATATCGTAGGAAACCAATAATAAATAATATGAGATATCATTATGCCACCACTACCACATTTCCCAAAATGCATATATTATACATTGTTAAAAACAATAATTTATATTGCGGTTGTCAAGATTGAAATTTTATCTATGATCATTTTGTATTTTGTAAAATTATAATCGTAAGAGTGGATCCAAATCAAAATGTTATATGCATATGAATTAGTCTTCAAATTTGATTGTAATGTATTGTTTTTACGTTTGCGATTATAACTTGATGTTGCTTAAGGCATCGGTGGGAAAATCAAATTTAATATCTTAGACAATAACAATAATTTTTATAGATGTAATCATGAAAATTGTCCTAATTAGACACAAAACATCTTAATCGCAAAAAGAAACAATATCATTGTGATCATGTACAACTAAATGAACAGAACATAAAGTAAATGGCATGCATGTCATTGTGCTCTTAATAAATGAAGTTTTGCTACTCTATGAGGCTTCTCATGATTTGTAATGCTCGATTTCGAATTGAATGGATAAATTTTTGAAGTTTGATTTGATCTTATTGGAAAGCTTTTTAGACTATGCATTGGATTTAGTAGAAATAAAGACTTGAGTAAGATTCAAAATACTAAAAACCTTATTATAGAATAAAGACTAAAGAGGTGATGACATATCTACTTATGATTTAGTTGGATCCTAAAATCCTACTAAAACCTTGCTTTAGAATGGGATCACAGTGTGATTGGGATAACTTTTCACTTGTAGGATCATAAGTAGGTAAATATTAACAAACATGAATGCGATAGTTCGACATGTATTAAGGTTGTTATGTTCTGTTTTTCCAAATTATTTATTTTGATTTAATAATTCCTTATGCTTTAAAAAATAATTTTAGTGTTTGATCTGATATTAGCATAATTTAATGAAAATATAAGGTATGAAGAAATTTTATGGATCAAAATTAAAAAATAACGGATGTTTATGTAATTATTATTGAACTAGGTTATAACCCGTGGACACCACGGATGAGAAAGAAAAAAAATATTTTTAATAAAATTATAACGTAATTATTGAGCAATGATAACTTTTGTTTTAATAATTTGTAAATATAAATGTTTTGTCAGTAAGTTCATATTATAAAATGATTGATTGAAACTATGAAAGTATAGTAATTTGCATCCGATGGACAATTTGTAAATATTAAAAGAGAAACATAAACAATCATGTAAATGACAGTTGTTATATGACATTTAAAAACTATTATAATATAAGAAAAATAAATAGACACAAAAAAATTACGAATTAAAATGGTGAATTAATGGTAATTTAATTAATAAAATAATTGATATAAATAATAAAAGTATACATTGTTTTTATAAATTTTTAAAAACTTCTTTATACATAATATCGAACTTCAAGATGGATAAAAATTCTTATACCTGTTAATAGTTAAAGTGATCCAAATAGACAATGGTCATTACAAGTTAATTCCTAGTTTTTTTAACAACACAAGTAATGTGTTGGTTAAAAATGAATAACTTGAGCACCGGATATATGTTGAGAAAATGATGTGGTATATTTTTTTCTTGGATTTTCAATTATCCAAGTATAACTTTCTATTTTATCTTCTCTCTTTAATGTATGTGTCCTTTATATTCTTGTTTGATAAATAATAAAAAATAATAAAGTAATGTATGTGTCCTTTATATTCTTGTTTGATAAATAATAAAAAATAATAAAGTAATGTATGTGTCCTTTATATTCTTGTTTGATAAATAATAAAGTAAAGGTAAAAATAAAATTAATAATTTTAGAGTAAGAGTTAGAGACGATTGGTATCTTTTGTAACTCGAATGATTGAGAAATTGAATAATAATAAAATAGTAAATAAAGGATAGTTCTAAATCATAATGAGTAATCAATTATCTTGAAACAATTAACAATTTACATATTTATGTTATTTGTCTTTAATAAATAATATTTAATATGTTTTGATGATATTTACGTTTAAATAAATTAATTAAAATGTTCATGTATAATGATATAGTATAAATTAGATTGACTTATAGAATTGTCGACCATAATATATAAAATTATTATAAAATGGTATTTTAAAAAATTAATTAAAATGTTATTTGTCTGTGTTGTCTATGAGCCCATTGAAAGCTGCACACATAGCTGAATCCAACACAAGTGGATGCACATGTTTTGTATTTTGAGTTGGGGTTTTGGAAGCTAATATGGTCTTTTTTTTTTTTTGTTTTTTTTTTTAAATTAAAAGTATCATCGTTGAATTTCATGGTCTCTGGTAAGATATATTCAGAGACAATTCACTAAAAGAAAAAGAAAATTATGTTTTAATGCAACGTTGGAATGAAAAGTAGGATTATTATATCCGGTGAAAGTGACATTTTTGTTTAACTTTTTAAAGTTAATTCCCAAACTGCCCTACTATTTTTCCCTTAATAATTCAGATTTAAATTTGGTCGTCCTGTTCTCTTTTGTTTTTGATAAACGTGATGTTTTTCTGTTGGATCATATGATTATACTTCTAATCTAAAACATCTTCTCCATATTAATTTTTTTCATAGGAATTTCATTAAAATGAAATATATATGTTGTGTTTACTTTTCCATTTAAATATTCGTTTTTATCAAAATGTTTGTAGGAATTGGTTGGTGTGTTAATACATGAGAGTGTAAATGATCATTCATGTTGATAAAGTACAAAAAGTCAATTGCCCAGTTGTAGTAATACATATAAGTCTCTTTTTTCGAGTTGTAGTAATATAGTTGTAGCATACAACTTACTTACAACTATTTGCATATTATAGCATCATAGTTCCGTACTTCTATATTACAAAGATTTATTTTACTATTTTTTTCATTCAAGGCATTGTTTTAGTTAAGAAATCATTTTATAAAGTATAGGGCTATAATAGGAAATAATTTTATAAAGAATATGGCTCTAATAGGAAAAACTGAAAATGAAATAATAAAAAGTACTAAAAATTTATATATGACGTCCCTAAGAAATAAGTAGAAATACCAAAACATGAAAAGGTAGTAGGGGTAATATGTTCTTTTTTTAATTTAAAAATGCTAAATGTGTATTAAATGTAATCATAATAACAAAACTACATTACATTTTTGGCCCTTTGAGTAAACAAATGGAAAAAATAAAAAAAACAAATAGCATTTTAGTTGTATTGAATGGTGGAGTTTTGGTAACAACCATGAAAGGACCAAATTGCCCTATTTGCCCTTTGTTCTTTTAATTGTACCAAACCATCCACTATTAGAGTAAAATAATAATTAATACCTAAATGATCCCTTCAAGTTGGGATGAATAACAGTCACATGAAGAAAAATTAAAAAAAATTAAAAGTAGGTTGCTATAAAACGTGCTAAGTAAATTGTTAACAATTGTTGAGTACATATATATAAACATGCAGTAACATATATAAAATTCAACAAAATCAATGTAAATTGACACACACTAACAGATGAACAGAAAAAAAACATACAACATTAAGCTAAGGGACATAAATGGTATTAGTTGTAGAATGCTACTACATGCCAAGTTCATTGTTGTAATGGTTATTAAGTGCAAAAAGTAGCCGAAAAATAGCATAAATTTTTTCCTGTAGCATAAATATTGTATTTTTCTTTTTTGCTCTTCTTCATTCCACTATCATTGAATGCTTAGGTAGGACTTGGGTTTGTGACATTCTGATGTCCATACTATTTCTTTACATACAAGTGAAAATATCTAAGAAACGAAGGAATATACATGAAATCGATGATAGTTTTCTCTGTTCTTGCTACATTATCACTTCCGAAGGCAAACCAGGAAAAATATATCTTCACGTATTCATTTTTTCCCCATTTTTTCACTTATTATGTAAAAAAAAAAATTTATTTTAATTTACATCATTTTGTTATTTTCATTGATGGAAGTTTTGCAGGTAAGAATTGGGTTGTAGAAGACACCCATAATAAAAAAAAAAGGGTTTAAAAATTATGAGTATCAGTACAGGGACTGATCTATATATATCTATAGGTAGATGCTAATAGACTTGGAAGTGGAACTCAAAGATTAGGTTTCCCAAAAGAGTTAGTAGGTTGTTAACAAATATTAGGTTGTTTAGAAAAGGGACATAAACAGAAGTGTAAATGATCATAAACTGACATTATACCTTTTGCTTACCACATAAATAATCAAAGGAAGGTATCAGAAACATAAGGAGAAGAAGAAAAAAAGATCGTACATCACATAAACTACCATCAGTGAACAATTTTTTGTTTTATACTAACCTGATGGATTCAAATGTCTGAATGCAAATGGTAGTTTGCAAAGATGCATAAGAAGTATCGATAGCTCTGAAAATGTCAATAAAGAAAACTAATTTAGGGGATTGATTGCATTCCTATTATGTTGGAGTTATTTTTGGTAAAAGATAATGCGATTGAATTATCAGTAGCTGATATCATATCTTTATTCGTATTATATGTACAACATTCAAACGTAAATATAATGCTTTCAATGATAGAATGTTGGAGTATTAAAACTGATTTGTTGATTAATAGGAGATAAAGATGTCGATGTTTGACTACAAGAAATGGGCGGGAAAAGCAGGCAGCACATAGGTGTAGTAGTGACACGTGGCAAGAAGGTGGAGTAAAATGGTGACATGTGGCGTTTAAGGGAGATTTTTATTAAGCATAGAGATAGAGATTTAAAACTTACTTCATTGTACTTTTGTAACAAAAATATTCATTTTTATACAAAACATCTATATATCCTATGTAATTAAGCAGAATTGTGTTGACTTGTCGCAAAGACCATGCTTATAGGCTATATAGTACGCCTAATTCAACTCTATTTGCAAATAACAACTTGTGACAAATAATATTCCTTTTTTATACAAAACATCTATATCTTATTAAAGCTAATCAAAATTGTGTTGACTTGTCGCAATCTAGTACGTCTAATTAAATTCTATTTGCAACTAACAACCTCTAACCTCTGATAGATCTTTGTTTTTTTGACATGACATTCGATTGAGATGACTCTTCTGTTGGTTTTTGTTATTAGTTTGTATTTGACTGTTTAGTGTCGGCCAATTGGAAATGGTGGACTTTTTTTTTATGAGAACATGATTGTCCTTGATATTTTGTGAGTAGATATAATGGTAAAATATAGAAATCTATTTTTTCACAAAATTATTGGGCTTCTAAATTGATATTATGCATTAATAATAGAAAAAACACTTGAATATAAATTATTTTTTTATTGATTTTACGTTGTGTATGTAATGCTAAGTATTCTTTACTTTCCGCAAATTCACTAAGTCCTTGGATTGGAGCAGGGACGGACGCAAGATTTCACAGTAGGGGTTGCACGATAGTAGAAAAATTTTGAAAATTTTCGAAATTTTTTCCACTGTGGCCAAAAAATGTAAGGGTTGCTGGTGCCACCCTGTAACCCCCCCCCCCCCCCCCCCCCCCCCAGATTGGAGAACCTTTTAAAGCTGCCATTATGCATACTAATCTACCAATATTCAAAATTTAATTCCTTTCAGGCTAAGGTAAGGGACGCGAGAATATTTTCAGGCGGAGAAAGTTTGTTCGCGGCGTGAAATCTTTGCCAGTTGTTCCGTTCGAGCTAGCCTAAAAGCTAAGGAGAGGACTTACATGCACAATACTATGAGTAATTATGTGTAGTAGCGCCCAAAGAGCTCTCTTTTCTGATGTCAATTTAAATGTTCATGTTTTAAATTAACACTTCCTTTAATAATTCTATCTAAACGTCATATAAACATATAAAACTGTAGTATGTCATAGAATTTGTTAAACTATTTACATTACCATGGAAAATTTAAAAGATAACATGGGCTATCCCTTAACATAATTGTAACTAAGGGGTCGTTTGATAGTTGCTAACTGAGTTAGATCTGACTGGGTTAGAAGTTGATTGGGTTAGAAGTTTTGACTGAGTTAACTTCTGACTGAAACTTGTTGTTTGATTTTGCTTCTGACTGACCGTGCAAAATAACTATATTACCCTCAAACAACATTTTTTTATAATAATTCATTTATGATTTACCATTTAATTTATAACATTAAATTTTTATATATACATTACATCTAGGGTAACATTTTTTTATAATAAGCAAAACATTTGTCATGTCTAAGTCATAATTTGAATAGAATATACCAAAGTAAAACAAATACATTCATAAGAGCAAACACCTTCCAAGTTCCAAGTTACATGAATAAAAAATAAAACTAAATGCAATCTCATAACAAACAAAATTAAATGACACAACTGAGTTCTTGCATCTTCACGTTTAACTTGACAAATTATAGATATAGTTTTACCAATTACACATTGTAGAGTTCTATCCTTACAACAAGATCAAACATTATTATCAAAATCACGTGAAGCTCTAGCATACAAACATCAAACTGTTGTAGATGCTACATCTTTCAAATCATTTGGATCCATGTGAAGCTCCTTCAAATTAGTTGTAGGAGCTCCCATCAAAGAAGAATTTTTGTCCTTCTAGAAACTGAGAAATACAAATACCATTTAGAGCAACAAAATCCTTGCAGAACAACAGCAAATAATCACGAGCATAACAAAATAATGGACAGGAAAATCATGTAGAGCAAGATCAAGGCAAGAAAATCACATCAACTACTACTCCTAGAGCATCAAGCTATTCATCAGAACTAACAAGACTATATTGTCTGATAGGATTATAATCAGTTTCTCCACATTACTAGTTGGACCCCCTCAAATCCAACTCATAAGAAATCAATGATCTCTGTTCTTGTAGCTGATTCAACATTAGAACATTAGATAATAATAAACCAATAGTAAAAAATCACAAGCATAATTGAAATATTAAGCAACTTGAAGCATGAAAACGATCCAGAACACTAAAAACATATATGAAACGCCTAAGAACCGATGACAGTGATCACTGATTCGGGATTCAAATGGAGAAAGTTTTTACTTTATGCAACAACTAGGGCTTTAGGGAGAAGAACAATACTAATCAATAATTAGGTCTTTGAACAATCGATTTGGAAATCGCTTTGTAGAGATAAAGAGGGGACTAGACAAGAAACTAACAATGAAGGAGAGAGACGGCAGAGGACGAGGTTGGTGACAGCGGTTGCGACGAGGATGGAGGAAGGTGACGGTGGAGGAGGAGGTCGGTAGTTGAGGAGGAAGCGATGAAGCTTAAGACTTGCATTCGTTCATGACTTTAGCGACAAAGAAGAAGATGCGTTAAGGAGCACACGTGATTTGGGATAAGGGCAACCAAAAGATTTTTCTCGGTCAGCTGTGATTTTTTTGTGGACCGAATCAGCGATTATTTGTGGACCGAGTTAGACATATGGATTGGGTCAGATACAAGTCAAACAGTCTGACTGTATTTGATCGGACCGAGTCAGACAAAAACGTCTGACCGGACTGGGTAAGTATCAAATCAAACTGGCCCTAAATCCAAATTTAGCTAGGTACATACCTAATTAAACTCTCTCTCCTACCTTGTTACATCAACTACCATGACAAGTCCTTCGATAGATTATAACCATTTGAGTATATTAGATATATGAAAAATTTTAATATTGAATTTTGATATCCAAACTAATATTGGAACTTTATGACATTGAGTAGAGTAGAGATATTAAAATTTGCGATACTGAATCTTGACAAATGATATCCAAATTAGTATTGAAACTTTTGGATACTAATTTGAGTATCCAGATTTCCATATACCAAAATTTCAATGTACATATTTTATAAACAATCTAATCACTTAGGGGGTGTTTGGTACAAAGAAATGGAAGGAGAGAAATAGAATTGATTCCATTTCTCTTGTTTGTTTGACACTAAAAATGAGGAAAGTGAGAAAAAAATCGTTTCCCTTTCCACCTATTTGATTCTCTATAAAATAAGGAGAAAAGGTAAGAAAACAAAAATTACCTTCTAGGGAGAATTGAGTAAAAAAGCGGAGAAATGGATACGAAAACAATGTCGCTGCTAGTCTATTACTTTTTTAAATTATGAATAATAGGACGTCAAAAGGTAAAAGGAAATCTAATGGGACACAACTCCAAATTTTTACAACCATGACTCAAAATTTCGACAAACAGTAATTTTTTATATTATTTTGCTAGTTGATTTAATATTTTGACATCAACTTTTTAATATATATATTTTTTTGAAAACGACACATATAAGAAAATCGCATTCACTTTGATAAATTTAAAAAAATCACAAATAAACCATAATGTTATTTACAAATACAAATATACCCACAAGATACTTCATTTGAACTTTGAGTACTGTTAGTTAAAAAAATACAATAACACATAAAAAAAGTTTAATAAAATAAAAAAAGATCATTATGACAAAAGATTGTTGTTTGATAAAGTAAACATGATAAAAAAAAAATCATTTCTCATTCGATAGATTAGTAGAACCAAACAAAAGAATTGATCTTTATATATATTTCTATGGTAATTTCTTTGTGGTACCAAACATGAGAATCAATTCTCTTTCTCCATCTTAATTCCATTTCTCTCCATTTCCATTCTCTGCTTTAGTTCCAATTCTCTGTACCAAAAATGCCCTTACTGGTTTTATGTATTTTGTTTTTCACTCAACACCATATGATGATATTTACTCGTCATTTTAAGGGATTACAAGCCAATAGGTATGAACAAACTTATTTATTTCATACTTGAAACACATATAAAGAAAGATCATTATACATGTACTTCACTCAAATATTCTAATAATTACAAACTAAAATTAGATACTTCAAAATATATAATTCACATTTCCAAATACATCGAGTATCTATATTAAAAAAGACAATATATGAATCCGTTCCCAAAACCGAATACCTGGAATTTTGAACCGAATTCATATATTCTAAACAACTTTTTGTTGATGACAATTTACATTAGAACGGGGGAGGGGAGCGAAAAGACCTTCCATAAACAACATGTGAATACGAATGAGATTGAGAATAATGAAACACGTTCTTGATCTTATGAAATCCATCACTGAATACGCCAAAACCGAACAACAAGCCGATTGTTATTCCCAACACTATCAAGAATGTGCATATCATGCATATTTTCCCCAAGCATAACATCTTCTCAAGATTGATGAATAAAAAAACACAAGCAATAGAAAGATTCAATAGAGAAATCTAACAAAATTCGTTATAACGTGATGTTGATTTTATTTGAAAGAGATACTATAAATGTGGCAATGATGATGAATATGGTGGTAGCAAGAAGAAGACTCTCTTTCATCATTTGAAGCTAGTACGTGTACGGATAGTTTGCATAGTTATAGATTTTGTAATACTTTTCTTTCCTTTTTCCAAGTTTAACTATTGATATTGTCACCTTGGTGGATGTGGTGATCACATTATCGAGTCAACAATGCTTATGACCTTATATTTCCTTGTTTAGGAGGAAATATCGGAAAGAACAGTCAAAACTTTCCTTTTGGTTCTTATATTTTTCTTCGAAAAAAATCGGCAATAGAATCATTTTTAGGGTTACTCCGTTTTTTCCTAAGGGTTCCATATTTCCCATTGCTCTTTGTTCTTTAAACTTGAACGCATTTTCCGTTGCTCTTTGCTCTTTAAACTTGTCAACGCATCGGAAGTCTAATAGTTGAGCAGTGAAATTTCATACAAGAGATCCGAGGTTTAAAAGATTCAAATACTGACACGTCTAAAATACTGTCGGAATTCTGCAATTGATCTCTCACGTGAATCATGGGACGGGTTTTGACGTGGACAAAATGATGTTGTTTACCATTTTTATTCCGGTTCAAAAGACCTTGTAACCACTAATCACTTCGGTTTATCACTTAAATTTTAAAGTAAACTACATAAATGCTCCTTATGGTTTAAAGAAGTCTATGTGTTTGATGCATAACTCTTTCGTTTTCATTTGGAAAGTTCTTGTGGTTTGGATTTGTTTCAATTATAGTTCCTAATCGAGTTTTAAAAAGACTAATATACCCTTATCACAATTCTCTTTCCTTCATTTTTTGCCACACAAAAACCATCATTTTTTTCTCATCAACAGTACAAAATGAAACTGCTTCTTCCTCTAATCAAATACCACGAAAAACAATGGGTCCCCCAAAGAATCTGCTTTCTTTCTTGATTCTTCATGATTCTTGTGATTTATGCCGTGATCAGAAGACTTATGCCGAACGTAATATTGACTATCACAAGCCCCAGTAATGCAATACCGTTGAATCCCCTGCAAACAGAACAAGCAAACGAAAGTGAAAACAGATCCATCATCATTCCTTACAAAATCGTTTATTTAGATGAAATCGTATCTGCATATATCATCAAATCATAGTTAAAAGTACAAAGCAAACAGACATGGGTTTATCAGTAGAATTCACATACCCAATCGGGAGACGTCCCTTAGGATCACCGGAAGAGTAACCCTTGAAATAGAAAAACCGAGTAACTGTGTAAACTAATCCCAAACACGAACATATAACTGGGTGTTTAAACCCTCCCAAAACCATCAAAACAAAGAAGATCGGAAGGGATTCAAGCGAATTCTGATGCCCTCTCTGTAATCAAACAAACAAAACTCAGATTCCTCAAAACCCCTTAAACGAATCGAAGAAAAATGATGTATTTTTCACAAATCAGCAAGCGATCTGTAATTCTGTACAAACCTGAATACAGTTGAAGAGTTTGTAATCCTTGGTATCAGCTTCAGTGGCGTAGAGTGCTGGATATGACACATGATACCTTCATTGAAAAAGTTATTAAATTTCCAATTAGGGAAGTTAGAATCAAAGGGAAAGAGTGTTTGTATGGAAATATTACTTCTTTCGAGCTTTGTTGACTTGAAGCAGCATATACAGGTTGACGAAACAGTAGGTGATAATGGTGAGAATGATATAGCTGTACTCCTTCGGTAAAAGAACAACTATTCCGGCCATCTTTTTGCTCCGATTAAGATATATGACTATTTGAGAACTGGTAAGGATTCTGTTAACGACGTTATCAGCAAGCGTCGTCTTCTGGTTCAGGGTTTTTGTAGTATGCTTTCAGACGAATTACCGAAAAGTCCCTGTAGTATGGAGATGTACTAAACTTTCACCTTTGGTTTCTCGAGTATTACATGTTAACCCTTGCATTCTTTTTGGTTGCAATCCTAAATGTCAAAATTCAAAAACTTTTTGTCGCTTAATAAAACTAGAAATATTTGTTTATACATTTATAAACACAATAATTCGTTGCCATGAAATCGAATATACTAATTCAATAAAATATTATAGTTTTTGACATGTGGTTATTATTTATTAGTGGTATTTATATTATACTTCTAGTGTACAAAAAAACTGTTGTTATGATACAAAAGAAAGGTATTTTGAAAAATTTCAGGATAAAATACTTGTTTAAGTTACACATGCATGAACGATTATAGTTATGTAAGTTATTTCTCTAAATCGATCATTAAACGTTTTCTTATGTTTGGAGATAAATACAACTTTTGATTTTATTTATAACTTAATGAAATTATTACTCTTTTTAAATAACTATATAACCAAAATCTAAATGTTGATTGAAAATTAATGAGAATCTGTCATATTTCAATTAAAAGATGCAAATCTTTTTTCCCAGTCCGCATATTTAACCATATAATAATAAGAGGGTGTTCCGTAAAACTTATTTGAAAAGACTTATGACTTTTTGTTTTATAACGTACTTGGTGAAATAATGAGTTTTTATTAAGTAATGAGTATGTTACTTATCATTTTTTGACTTATTAGATCTTACCAACAACTATAAGTTGTTTTTTACTCAAACCTTTTTTTTGACTTATACCGGTATCAAACCAGTAATAAGTTACAAAGCTCATTTTTTAAGCTTTGTCAAACACCCTCTAAGATTATAACATTTGGTAAAATCTGAATTATGTTCTTAGTTCGTTTTCTCATTTTTCTCGCCCCACCGTAGCATTGGAAGATAAACAGGATAACAAGTTAGAATCTTTTTATTTTCCTTCCTAAAAATAACATTCAGTAATATCAATAGATAAAAAGTCGGTTAAATATAGGGGTTGAAAATGCAATAGATGGAAAAATGAATGGTCGAATTGATTTTGACGTAATGCAATTCTTGGTAATGACCACCACTCATGCATAAATATTATTTCTTCCGCACATGCGACACAATAATATAATCAGTTAAGTCTCCGCCGGCAGAGGCATGTTGGTGCATTGTCAAGATAGTCAGACTTAGAGGTAAATTTGTGAAATAACAAAAAATCGGAGGTGTTTGAAAAAAAATAATCAAGAAAATTGATGTTTTGGAAAATTAGAGGGTAAAAAAGGAACTCCTTTGGATCAAAGGAATAAAAAAGCTATGAGAAAGTGACCTGGCAGTGGTAAATTCGAAAAACACACATAAAAAAAAAAAAGCTTCACCAAAATTGAAAGGATGCTGCGAAAAAATTTATGTTTGAAATCGAAAAAATTATGTTTGAACTCACCAAAATCGAATAAATTGTGTTTGAAATCGTTTGAAAAAATTATGTTTCAAATCGAAAAAACTTACCAAAATCGTTTTTTGGCCATGGCTATACGAAGAACAATTTCTCAGAAACATATGTTTGAAGAGCAATTCCTATTGTTCTTCAAACACATGTCTCTCAGGAATTGTTTTTCGCATAACCATGGCCAAAAAACAATTTTGGTAAGTGTTTCTTGTTAATTTAGCGATGTTTCATCATTTTTTCACATACCATTGATTCAACATAACAAATTAAACTATAAAACTACGTTATAAGAAAAAATTTCAATTTTGTTAAGTTTTTTCTTTTTAATTTTACAAATTTACCCTTACCACCATGCCACGCCACTTCCTCGTAGCTTTTCTAATTCCTCAAAGCTGAAGGATTTCTGCAAAGACCTCTCTGTGGAGCTCATGGTCATTTTCTGAAACATCCATTTTCTTGGTAATTTTTTTCAAACACCCCCGCTTTTTGTGTCATTTCACAAATTTTCCCTTCAAAATATCCAAAAATCAAAAAATCGAACATAAAAATCTAAAACCCTTACTGATTTTTTTAGGTTTACCGAACCAAAATTTTTTACTTTTTCGGTTTTGTTAACCGAACCAGAAATATAGCGTTTAATGTGACCTCATACCCTTAAACATCGTAACAATATATCAAATTGTTAGTATAGTACATTATATATAAAAACAACCAACAATATCAAATTTATTAGGGGTTGCATGATTTTTAAAGGGTTGCATTACTAAAAAAACTCATTTTGCGACGACAGTTTCCATCTCTAAAAGGGTTACATCAACAAATTTATATTAAATTTATACTTATTAGGACTTTATGACAGACCAACAGATTCGTGACGGATTTTCGAAGGATTTGTGATGGATTTATGGCGAATTTTGAAGAGTTAACATTAATTTTTGCATTTCGCAGTAAAATTTAAAGAGTTGTCAATACAACCTCACGACACCAAGCAGGTCCACCGATGCATGTCTGATGTCCCTAACCATACACATGTTTGCTTCCTAAGGTTTTCATTTACTTTTAATGGTGTATGTATTGTAATCTCTATTTCCGTTTGTTCTTCTATCATTGAACTTGAGACAGATTTTAATCATTCTAATATATGATCAATATTGGTTTCTCAATGTGCAAAGTGGGATAAGATAACAGACTTAATTACAAATTTAATCATTCTAATATATGATCAATATTGGTTTCTCAATTTTGCCATGCATTTTATCTTATATGATCCTATCAAGGTTGCCTACCGACTTGTTATGTGTAGGATGTATACTCCTAACTGGAAGACTGTGCAACTGTGTAGTAAATTCACACAAATCTATGTTGTAGTCCTCTTTTTGAACAGATTATATTGATAACATTGAAGGATTCTCATGAGTCGAACAAAATGCAATATTATTAAAGAGTTACATTTTACTGAAAGCTCTTGGAACTATCATTCCAAATGCACTTAAAACTACAGTTTACAACAGCTTAAAGACCAATGCCTCAACTAAAAAGTAAAAACAATAATTTTTTTTCTCATCAACATTACAAAATGAAACTGTTTCTTCCTCTAATCAAATACAACAAAAAACAAAGGGTCCCAAAGAACATTCTTTTCTTCATGATGCTTGTGATTTATGCCTTTAGAAGATTCACCCCAAAAGTGATATTGACTATCACAAGCCCCAATAATGCAAGACCGTTGAATCCTCTGCAAACAGAAGATGAAATCCAAGGTGAATACAGATTACAGATCCATTATCATTCCTTACAAGAAGCTTAATCTATATATCATCGAATTAAAAGTATAAAGCAAAGAGACAAGGGTTTATCACTAGAATTCACATACCCAATCGGGAGACGTCCCTTAGGATCACCGGAGGAGTAACCCTTGAAATAGAAAAACCGAGTAACTGTGTATGCTAATCCCAGATACGAACATATAACTGGGTGTTTAAACCCTCCCAAAACCATCAAAACAAAGAAGATCGGCAGAGATTCGAGCGAATTCTGATGCCCTCTCTGTAATCAAACAAACAAAACTCAGATTCATCAAAATCCCACAAACGAATCGAAGAAAAATGATGTATTTTTCACAAATCAGCAAGCGATCTGTACAAACCTGAATACAGTTGAAGAGTTTGTAATCCTTGGTATCTGCTTCAGTAGCGTAGAGTGCTGGGTATGAAACATTATACCTTCAACAGAAAATTTTGTTAAATTTCAAATTAGGGCAATTAGAATGAAAGTGAAACAGTGTTTGTTTGGAAATATTACTTCTTTCGAGCTCTGCCGACCTGAATCTGCATATACAGATTGAGGAAATAGTAGGCAGTGAGGTTGAGAATGATGTAGCCATACTCTTTCGGCAAAATTTCAACTATTCCGGTCATCTTTTTTCTCCGGCGAAGATCTGAAGATGATTAATTGAAAACTAGGTAGGATTCAACACCTTCGTCTTTAGGTTCAGGGTATTTGTAGCTGGCTTTGAGATGAATTGCTGAAAAGTCCTTGTAGTATCGAGAATTTCTAAACTTTTACCTTTGACTTTGAGGGTATGACACGTTAACCCTTTTCATTCTTTTTTGTTGCAATCTCAAATGTCAAAATCAATATCGCTTAACTAAACTAGCAATTTTGAAAGACTTATATGGATATAAATTTTAAAGAAAAATGTACATAATATATCATAATACCACTACTCCACACTTTCCCAAATAAACATATATCTATTATACATTTATAAAAACAACAATTCGTTTAAAATGAAATTAAATATAATGATTCAATTAAAAATCGTATTCTTCGACATGTGGCTATTAATGGTACCTATGTTATATTTCTCGTGTGCTAAAAATTGTGGTTATGATATAAAAAAAATGTACATCAATAATATCAATAGATAAAAACTCGGTTAATGATAGGGGGTGAAATGCAATACATGGAAAATTGAGTGGTCGAAGAATAGAGTAGTAGCTGGTGTGTGTTGACCTCTTGTTTTGGCTTTCTTCCCAAGTTCTCTCGTCGTTCCCACTATTCCCATTATAAATTGATTACGACGTCATGCAATTCGTGGTAATGACCACGACGCATAAATATTATTTTTTCGAACATGCGGCACGATAAAATAATCAGTTAAATATAAAGTAGAATAAGTTCTGGTATTTGTTTATTAATATTACGGAGACGATAATAAGAGATAATAAAAAGAAATTATCATAATTTTCTAGAAATAGGTAGTACAAAATTAACATTTTGAGAAAATACAAAAATAAGTTTTTATTCTTGAAACTGACCTACTTTGGAACTCATTTATGATTTTCAAACATTCATTTTCTCACAAAAAGGTATGTTTGATTTTTTTTTTTTTGAAATCTATTGTGAGAAAAAGCAAGTTCCAAATTTGTAGTATGTTAAAACACTTGTATATATGAGTAGGATACCCTCATTTGTGAATCACCTCTTTAAGTTTTGTTTTCTCTCTTGTAGTTGTAAGCATTCTTAAGTAATACATGTTCCTTCCCCTTTAGTTCTTTAAGTTGTTCATGTTTCAATTTACTTTCTGTTTTGCTTTGGTTATGCGAGTAGAATGGCCTAAAATGATGAGAAACCCTAAAATTTTCAATAAATCTAATAGGCAAAATCATAAACATGTAGGTGGGAGGATAAATGATGAGAGGAGATAAGATCGATATAGCAAGACCATGAAGCATATCACGAAACGGTATATTTAATGTCATTGGGGATAACTACGGTAAAGTCCCAATATTTTGGCAAAAGTTTTAAAAAAATCCCATTTTTTTAATAAAAAAAAGCCCAGAAAACCGGATAATTCATTCAGTTTAGTCCATTTTGACCTTTTCAGCAGGTCACCCATGCCACATGGCATGACAACTCGGATAATTCATTCGGTTTAGTCTCTTTTGACCTTTTCAGCATGTCACCCATGTCACATGGCATGATAACTGGACAGGTGCTGATGTGGCATGCCACGTCAACGAATTACTCTTTAACATGAAAAAAAACAGTTTTTTTTTAGGAAAATGAGGAAGTGGGATTCAAACCCACAACCTCCCAAACACAAACCAACCACCTTTTAAACGCATAAGTCTTAATTACAACTAGAAAAGATTCTCCGGTGTTGCTGGGGTCAGAAGGTATTGCATTGTAAAGTAAAGTAGCATGTTGGTTGTTTTTTGTCCGTTAATGTGAGGGTAATTTGGTCTTTTCAGGTAGTAGGGACTGAATTTGTCACCATGGGTGAACCATATGGACCATTTATGTAATTTTGGCGGTGGTGGTGGTGGTGGTGATGACAGATGGTGGGTGGGTATTTTGTAATAAATAAAACATTAATTTAAAACTAAAAAGAGAATGTTAAATCTGGTAAACCACAGGGACCAATCGTGTAATTTTGTCTAATAATAATAATAATAATAATAATAATAATAATAATAATAATAATGAGGGACCATTTCTGCCAAAAGATTAAATACTAATAATATGTAATAAAAGGCGAGGGTTATGAAAAATTCAAACCAAAGTGAAAGGATTGTTTGTGAACAAAAGCATAAAGATGAAAGGGTAATGTTGTAAGTTGGAGGACCAAAATTGACAAAAAAAAATTGTCACTGTTAAAATCTTTCATAACTTTTATATATATATATATATATATATATATATATATATATATATATAATAATTATTATAATTATTATTATTATTATCATTATTATTAATATTATTATTTATAAAACGTAAATAATTTTAATATTTCGTAATAATTACAATATTTTATATATAAAAAAATATATAAAATGCACAAAAAAGATATTTAATATACATAAAAATTATGTTTATATATATATATATATATATATATATATATATATATATATATATATATATATATATATATATATATATATATTACGTAAAAAAATATACGTCATATACACATACATGTTTTAGAAGGTTTTTCGTAAAAAAAAATACATAAAAATTATGCATGTGTATAAATATATAAAATGCATAAAAAATATTTAATATAAATAAAAATACGTAAAAATACATATAAATACGTAAAAAAAACTTTATATATTTAACATATTTTTTACGAAATATTAATTTTTTTTACGTTTTATATATAATAATAATATTAATAATAATAATTGTAATTAAGACTTATGCGTTTAAAAGGTTATATTCCAATTTTGAGGAGTAAAAACACAAAATGTCATGTACCCTAGTGGAAGGATGGTTGGTTAGTGTTTGGGAGGTTGTGTTTTTGAATCCCACTTCCTCCTTTTCCTCAAAAAACCTGTTTTTTTCATATTAAAGAGTAATTCGCTGACGTGACCCTACATCAACACCTGTTCAATTGTTATGGCAGGTGGCATGGGTGACCTGTTGAAAAGGTCTAAAGGGACTAAACTGAATGAATTATCCGGTTTTCTGGACTTTTTTTATTAAAAAAAAAAAGATTTTGGGACTTTTTTAAAACTTTTGCCAAAATATTGAGACTTTATTGTTAGTTATCCCAATGTCATTGAGGCAAAACAAAAGAATAATATCTTGGAGCTCTACATGTTATTTCTTAAACTACATATCGGAAAAGCTATTGATTTGGTTATAATCAGGTAAATTGTTTTCTTAAATATCTTTTAGAAGTGTTAATTTTGTGGGAAATCTTCATAAAAGTCCCAATATTTACGGAAAAGTTACACTTTAGTCTGAAGATTTTTTCTTTGAATGAAAAAAATCCCGAAAACCGGCAAAAATTTATAGTTTGACCATTTTTGACGGGTTAAAACTCATACCAAATTAATTTGGGACTATTTCGTAAACTAATCCAAAATATTAGGACTTTTCTGTAAACAAAAAATATTATAACTTTTCTGTAAACAAAAATATTATGACTTTTCTACAAACAGAACATTTATTATTATTATTATTATTATTATTATTATTATTATTATTAAAATATAAATAAGAATACTATTTTTTGAACTTATTTTTATTAATATTGTTACTAATACATATAAATGCATTTAAATGAAAAAAATAATATTAATGACATTGTTTAAGGGTGGAGGTGGAGGAGATGTTGATGTTTTTAGCATTGAAATTATGAATGTTTGCTTGTATATTTTTACTTTGTATATGGTCATTTCACATTTGTTGTTATTGTTTTCAATTCAGAATAATAATACTTAACAATTTAAAAGAAGTTACATATTTGTAATATTCTTTATAAATAGTTTAAGCTAGAAGGATTTCTCACTTTGTATATAAAAATGTTTAAGGTAGAAGGATTACTTTTCATATTCAACAGATCCACTATAAACATCTACATAGGTAGTCAATATCAAAATTCAAAAATATTAATTACAATATCTTGTTTAATAAAAAGCAATAGGACATGTTTTTTAGATTAATACTTTTGAATTTTGATTAATACTTTTGAATTATTCCTATTACTTTTTATTAAACAAAATATTGTTATAAATACTTTTGAATTTTGATATGGGTTACCTACGCAGATGTTTGTAGTGGATTTGTTGGATTTGGAAAGTAATTCTTCTACCTTAAACAATTTTATATACAAAGTGAGAAACCCTACTACCTTAAACTATTAATATGCAACTTCTTTCAAATTGTTACGTATTAATATTATGAATTGAAAACAATAATAATAAATATAAAATGAACATATACAAAGTAAAAATAGACAAGTAGACATTCACGATTTTAATACTAAAAGCATCACCATCTCCTCCACCTTCACCCTTAAACAATGTCATTAATATTATTTTTTTCATTTAATGTATTTATATGTATTAGTAACAATATTAATAATAACAAGTTCAAAAATAATATTCTTATTTATATTTTTAATAACAATAATAATAATAATAATAATAATAATAATAATAATAATAATAATAATAAGGGTTTTGTTTGTAGAAAACTCCTAATATTTTTGTTTACAAAAAAGTCCTAATACTTTTTGTTTGCAAAAAAAATCCAAATATTTTGGATTAGTTTACGAAATAGTCCCAAATTACTTTGGTACCGGTTTCAACCGGTCAAAAAGGGTCAAACTGCAAATTTTTGCCGGTTTTCGGGACTTTTTCGTTCAAAAAAAAATCTTGGGACTAAAGTGTAACTTTTCCGTAAATATTGGGACTTTTCTGAAGATTTCCCTAATTTTATCCTACATTTTAGTGTGATATTATTTGTTTTCATAAAATTTCTAAAATACAACTATTAATTGAGTTCGTAAGGTAGTAAATTAGTGATTGTAAAATTCCACATATTTCTAGAAGGAGTATGATGGATAAGATTGTAAATGCCAATTGTATCTAACCAATATAGATGTTAACATGTAAATGTAAGATCATATGGAACTTTATATTTTGAGAAACATGTGAGATTCTTTAAAGCATGTCAACATCTACATTTCTAAAAGAGTTATTTTAATGATCAACAAACTAATCTCTATTAAACATGTCATGTTGTGTTGCATTGAAAGAGCTTGAACCAACCTTACAAATTAAATATTTGTGGCATATAGTGTCAACCTGTTTATTTTGTGTCAGGTGTTTCTTATCGCAATGTTTGAGTAATTTAGGTTCCTATAATTATGCACAAGAGTTAATTAGGTACAACTAATGTACAACTAGTACCCCCTCCCCCCTTCAAGCTGATTGGTGGGGGGCCAACA
The DNA here is from genome assembly GCF_051521515.1 of Lactuca serriola. NCBI lineage: Eukaryota > Viridiplantae > Streptophyta > Magnoliopsida > Asterales > Asteraceae > Lactuca > Lactuca serriola. The sequence continues at coordinate 161,307,515 of NC_136409.1, forward strand.
CGTAACATGCCACGAAAATGTTCAAATAATGGTCATATAAGACTTTTAGTAAATATGTCAATAACCTTAAGCTTGGTTAATACAAACTTTGTGTATAATCGACCGAATGACACAAGCTTGCAGATGAAGTGGCAGTCAATATCATTTTGTTTTGCCTGTTTATGAGAGATAGGATTTTGGCTACTAAGAAATATAGCACTTTTGTTGTCACATAAAAGAGTGGGTCGATCTGGTGGTAGAGCATGGAGTTCCCTTAAAAGATGAGTAAGCCATATGATTCCTATAGCCGTGTTGGCCATTGACTGATACTCCGATTCATAACTTGATCTAGAAATGGTTGGTTGCTTTTATGCACTGCAAGAAACAAGATTACCACCCAAGTAGATGGAGTATCCATATGTGGATCTTCGTGTCTCAATGCCAATTTGCATCAGAGTAACCAACTAACTGAGTAGTGACTGGCTTATCAAAGGTAAGACCATATGAAAATGTGCCCTTGACATAACGAAGAATACACTTTACCAATTGATAATGACATATAGTAGAAGCGTGAAGAAATTGCCTGGCTTGATTCACCGTATCGAAGAGGTTTGGTTTCATGATGGTGAGATATTGTAGAGCTCCTACTAATGATCTATATAAGGTTGGATCATGAAATGGTTCCCCTTGGGAGCTGAATGATTCAATTGTATTGAGAGGTATTCCAATGAGTTTTACGTAAAGTAATTCGGCTCAAGATATAATATTATATGCATATTTTGCTTGACTAAGGAAGAGACCAGTGCTTGTGTAGATGACTTCATGACCCAATAAATAGCTTAGTTTGCCTAAATCTTTCATAGAAAAATCATCATGGAGTTGATTAGTAAACTTTTTAATGAAGGGAGCATCATTACCTATCAAAATGATATCATCAACATAGAAAAGTAAGTAAAGAATAGTCGAGTCTCGTTTAAAAATGAAAAGAGAAGGAGCGACCATACTGCATTGAAACCCCATGTGAATAAGAAACATGCTAAGTCGTTGAAACCAAGATATGGAGCTTGTTTAAGTCCGTAGAGTGCCTTTTTAAGGCGACACACATGAGTTGGAGCAATTGGATCGACCAAACCAGGTGGTTGTTCCATGTACATTGTTTTTGTAAGATTATCGATTAGAAAAACATTTTTTTTACATCAAGTTGATGTAAATGCCAATGATGGATGGTAGCAAGAGCAAGAACAACCTGAATGGTGGAAGATTTAACAACTAGAATAAAGTTGAAAAAGTAGTCCAATCCAAATACTTGGGTAAAGCCCTGAGCAACCAGGCGGGCTTTGTATCGGTCAATGGAGCCATCTGATTTGTATTTGGTATGATAAACCCATTTAGATCCCATAACATTTTAGTCTTTGGGACGTGGAACACGGTCCCAAGTTTTAATTTTTATGTAAGGCAATCATCTCTTCTTTCATAGCCAACACCCACTTTGTTTGTTTAGATATTGTTTTGTATCTTTTTAGGTCTTTGGTGGAAAAAAACATGATGAAGCCTGTATGTAGAAAAAGTGGCAAGATTAGCTATATGTCTCTGTCTAAAAATTCCAGACCTGGACTGAGTGGTCATAGGATGAACTGAAGATGATTAGGAAGCAATATTAGAAGGAAGTGGGACAGTTGTGGTAGTTGAGACCAAAGGAACCATGGGTGGTGTAGAGTTGTTTGGGCCCGTACTACTAAAATTATTGTTAGGGTGTTGTGATGATCCTCTGAGACAAATACGAGCAGGTGTGGAAGGTAGTATGGGCCCGTACTACTGAAAGCGCAGGACCCTTACGCGTATCAAGGAAGTCACAACCCCTAGGGCTTTGTTGGGTGTTGGCTCCCTGTTATGATATGTATGTTATCTGATATCCTCTTGGTTTATCAAGGAAGTCACAACCTATTTGGACCGCTCCCGAGCCTTCGGCATGACTGGTCCGCCTCGCAGGGCCTACAACCTATCCGGACCACTCGCTTGGCCTTTAACATGACTGGACCGCCTCGTAGGGCCTACATCCTATCCAGACCCCCGCGGGTATGTTGGCATTCAGCACAAAGTAGGACCGCCGAGTCCATGAACTTCCAGAACAAAGGCTTAGTGTAGATCGTTGGGTCACTCCCCGGGACCCTCCCTAAAACCTTTCCTCACTCACTAGGTCCTTTAACCCTCAACTGATATGGGACAGAAACCTTGGACTCGCTGAGTTAGTCACATCCACTAACTAAATCTTCGAATTCTGATGTACAACCCTTGATCAAAAGATAGATCTATGCTTCTACAATCGATCTAGCACGTAAAGTTACAACCTTTCCGTGCTTGCATGGGACTTTGAGCTCAAAAGGGCCTAAAACAAGCTCTTACAATGCATGGGGCCTTCTTTGAGTGCAAAAGCCACTCCTTTCTGCCTTGTAACCCCTTTAAGGAACCAGATCCGAAACATCAACCCCAAACCATGCTTGCAATCATGGTTGGTGACCAAAATGGATTAGAAAAAGCCCTAAAACTCCACAAAATGGGATCTATCAAAAGATCAAACAAGGTATAGACTTTATACCTTTTCTAGACTGCAAAAGATGCTCACAGTCGGATCCCTCTAGCCTCCTCTTGATCCCTCAAGCTTTTCCTTCCTTCCTTGAATCACAAAAGCACCAAAATCACTCCATATGCCTTAGATTGCTTCAATAACGGCTAGGGTTTGCTATGGGGGTCTTATGGGAGCAAATGGGACGAAAGAGGCCGAGTTAAGGTGTTTAAATAAGGTGCAAACCCTCGGATTAGGGTTTTTGTCCAGACAGGGCCTACTCGCCGAGTCCGGGACCCGACTCGTCGAGTCCACAGCTTAAACTCCGCGTCTCATCCCGCTTCTACTCAGCGAGTTGGTGCTTCAACTCGCCGAGTCCAAGGCCAAAATGCAAAATATTTAAAAGAAGGGAATACGTACCAAGAACCAGGTGCTACAAATCTCCCCCACTTATCTTAGACTTCGTCCTCGAAGTCTGCTGCTCGATCCTGAAACAGGTCGGGGTAATGCTCCATCATCTCGTCCACCGGTTCCCAAGTCCACTCCGATCCCTTCCGGTGCTGCCATTGCACCTTTACAAGTTCCACTCTTTTGTTCCTCAAATCCTTCGACTTCCGGTCGAGGATTGCCACCGGTCGCTCAATGTAGTTCAGACTGCCATCAACCTGAATGTCCTCCAAGGGTACCACTGTTGAGGCGTCCCCCAGGCACTTTCGCAGCTGAGAAACATGGAAAGTGCTGTGTATCTGACTGAGTTCGGCTGGTAGATCCAGCCTATACGCCGCTTTTCCCGCCCGGGCTACAAACCTAAACGGTCGAATGTACCTGGGGCCCAACTTACCCCGCTTCCTGAATCGGATAACGCCTTTCCATGGCGACACCTTCAGAAGAACCATATCCCCGACCTGGAATTCCAGGTCTGATCGACGCTTATCGACATAGCTTTTCTTCCGACTCTGAGCAGTCTGAAGCTTGCTCCGGACCTGCTGAATCTTCTTTGTCGTCTTGAGTACTACCTCAGTGCTCCCCATCACCCTCTAGCCAACCTCGCCCCAACATATCGGGGTCCTGAACTTCCTCCCATATAGCATCTCGAAGGGAGGACGATCAATGCTCTCATGATAACTATTATTATAGGAGAACTCTGCCAATGGAAGGTAGGTATCCCAGCTACCTCCGAAGTCTAACACGCAAGCTCGCAGCATATCCTCCAGGTTCTGGATGGTCCGCTCGCTCTGACCATCCATCTGCAGGTGAAAGGCGGTGCTAAAATGTAGACGAGTACCCATCTCGTCATGAAACTTCTTCCAAAACCTGGAAGTGAACCGCACATCCCTGTCTGAAATCACCGATACTGGCACCACGTGCCGCGCCACTACCTCCCGGATATAGATGTCGACCAACTTCTTGGCCGAGATGCTGTCCTGAATCGGGATAAAATGGGCGCTCTTGGTCAATCGATCGACGATGACCCAGATCGAATCCACTCCTCGCGTGGTCCTGGGAAGCTTGGTGATAAAATCCTTCGTGATGTCTTCCCATTTCCACAACGGAATATCCAACGGCTGCATCTTGTCATGAGGTCTCTGATGCTCCGCCTTGACCTTCCTGTAGGTCAAGCACCGCTCCACAAACCAAGCCACATCCCGCTTCATGCAGGACCACCAATAATCCAGACAAAGATCCCTATCCATCTTTGTGGCCCCAGGATGAATGGAGAACCGAGATTTGTGCGCCTCCTACATCACCCTCTGGCGCACACCCCCGAGGTACGGCACCCACACCCTACGGTGTAGTGTCAGTAATCCTCAGCTGTCATAGTCGAAGGAGGAAACCTGCCCCACAATCCGCTCGCTCTTTCGATGTTCCTCCTTCATGGCCTCCTGTTGGGCCTCCCGAATCTGCTCCAACAGCGGAGTCACCACTTTCATCCCCAGACAGATATCCCTGATTGGTGCTGCCTTGCGGCTAAGCGTGTCGGCCACCACATTGGTATTCCCGGGATGGTAAAGGATCTCGCAATCGTAATCCTTTACCACGTCCATCCACCGACGCTGCCTCATGTCTAGATTTGGCTGATCCTTGAGGTACCTCAAACTCTTATGGTCAGTGTAGATGGTACAGCGAACCCCATAGAGGTAATGACACCAAATCTTGAGGGCGAACACGACAGCCCCTAGCTCCAAATCATGCGTCGGGTAGTTCACCTCATGAGGCTTCATCTGCCTCGACGCATAGGCGATGACATGCCCTCTCTGCATCAATATTGCGCCCAACCCTGAGATGGACACATCGCAGTACACAACAAAATCCTCCATGCCCTATGGCAGGGCTAAGATTGGCGCCTTGCACAATCTCTGTCTCAGTGTCTCGAATGCAGCCTGCTGCTCAGGCCCCCATCAAAAGACCACAACCTTTCTTGTTAGCTTGGTCAGGGGTACGATTATCTTGGAGAAATCCTGGATGAATCACCGATAGTAGCCAGCCAATCCTAGGAAACTCTGAATCTCGGATGGAGACTTCAGAACCTCCCATCTCATCACGACCTCCACTTTGGCCAGGTCCACTAAAATCCTGTTCTGGTTGACGAGATGCCCAAGGAACTGCACCTCGCGCAACCAAAACTCACACTTGGAGAACTTAGCATACAAGCTCTCCCTCCTCAGGGTCTCTAGCACCTCTCATAGGTGCTCCTCGTGCTCCTCCTGCGTCTTGGAATAAACCAAGATATCATCAATAAACACTATCACCGACCGGTCTAACATTGGTCTACACACGCGATTCATGAGGTCCATGAATGCGGCAGGAGCATTGGTGAGCCCGAAGGGCATCACCACAAACTCGTAGTGGCCATGGCGCGTACGAAACGCAGTCTTCTGTGCATCCTCCTCTCTAACCCTCATCTGGTGATATCCTGAACGTAAATCAATCTTGAAGAACCAAGATGCTCCCTGCAGCTGGTCAAAGAGGTCATCAATCCTCAGGAGTGGGTAACGGTTCTTCACTGCTACCTTATTCAGCTCCCGATAATCTATACAAATCTGATGCGAACCGTCCTTCTTCCTCACAAACAGAATCGGGGCTCCCTAGGGAGAACTACTCGGTCTAATGAATCTCTTGTCTAACAGCTCCTGTAGCTATGTAGACAACTCCTGCATCTCAGGAGGAGCCAATCGATACGGTGCCTTGGCTATCGGAGCCGCACCAGGGACTAGGTCGATCCTGAACTCCACCTGCCTCTCCGGAGGTATCCCTGGCAACTCCTCGGGGAATATATCTGTAAACTCTTGCACCACAGCCACATCATCCACTGTCGCCTTACCCGTCTCCTGGGTGTCCATGACATAAGCGACATATCCTGCGCAACCCTGCTGAAGGTAACGCCTAGCCCTCACTGCTGAACATACCATTGGTCCTTGTTGTGGCCTCTCGCCGTAAACTACCAACTCTCCCCCACTTGGGGTCCTGATCCGAACCAGCTGCTGCGTATAATCTATCACTGCTCCATTGGGGCTCAACCAATCCATGCCTATAATCACCTTGTTCCATCTCAACGGAATAGGAACCAAGTCTACCAAATAACGCTCCTCGAATATTCTCAGCACACAGTCTCGAAATACCGTCGATGCTCGCACCGATCGGTCATCTGCAATATCTACCTCTAAAGGGCAATCCAACATGCCCGAAGACTCAGGGAACTTCTTGCTAAGCGCAAGAGAGACAAATTATCGAGTAGCACCCGAATCAAACAATATCTAAACTGGAATACCATTCACATGGAACGATCCTAAACAGAGCACATACATAACATATCAAATCACAGCAGCATATCATAATAGCATAAATAAGAAGTCATACCCGTCACCACATCAGGTGCAGCGCGTGCCTCCTCGGTAGTCAACTGGAATGCCCGGATCCTCACCACTGGAGCCTCTGCCTTTCCGTGCCGACCATCAGTGATCCGCAGGGTCGCTGGAGCTGGCACCTTCACTGGCGCTGATGCTGCTGTCAACTGGGGGCAATTGGCCTTCTTGTGACCCCTCTGGTTGTAGTGGAAACACAACAACTCAGACGTCTGAACAACTGGTGCAGGGGCAGTATAGTCCCTGCTGAAGTGCCCCGTCTTTCCGCACTTATAGCAGCCCGATGATCCCAATCTACATGCCCCCTCATGTGGCCTGTCGCATTTCCTGCAGCGGCCCGGTCTTGACTGGCCTTTTGGCCTACCATCTGATCCCTTGGGCTTCTTTCCTGAAGCCCCAGTCGTCTGACTCTCCTCAATCTTCCTCTTCCGGACATGCTCCAGATCAATCTCCCTCTCCTTAGCCTTGACAATCATGGAATCCAGGGTAGGGCAAGCTAAAAAACTAACATGCTCCCGAATGTCGGCTCGTAGCATGTGATGGTAGCGGGTCCTCCTCATATCCTCATCTCTCGCATACTGGGGCACCAACAATGCCCTCTCCCAGAACTTGGCGGTGATCTCTGCCACAGTCTCCGTAGTCTGTCTCATGTCCAAAAACTCTCTGGCCGGCTGCTAAAGCTCTACAGCTGGCGCAAACTCCTCCCTGAATCTGGTCACGAAGTCTGACCAGGTCACCGCCTCAACAGCCGAGGCTCCCAATGAGTCACCAACAGACTCCCACCAGTCTCTAGCTCTGTCTCTCAAACACTCTGTTGCATATCTCAGCTTCGACCCCTCGGGGCAGAAGCTGGTCAACTGTGCAGACTCAATGTCTGCAATCCATCATCTGGCAGCAATGGGGTCCTTCGTCCCATGGAAATCCGGCACACCACTGCCCCTGAAGTCCTTAAAGGACAGTGTGCGGGATCCTGACTGGCCAGACGCCATATCACTCCTGAACGCCCTGAGGCGATCCTCCATCAGCTCAACTATCCCTTCCTTGATCGACCCGAAAATGATGGGGGTCGACTCAAAGATGCCTTTAGTGATCTCTGACGCGATGAACTCGCGTAGCCTCTCATCTACTGGCTCGGAACCTGATCCCAAACCCGATCCCTCTCCTGAACTGCCAACTACTGGCCTCTGTTAAAGTACCACCATTTTGCAAGACATAATACCAACCGTTAGTGATACCGATACCTCTAGAGGGATCACATCCACTACAAGTTCCCTGGTCTTGCCTCAGCTTTCCTTACTTCGGGTACAGATTATCTGCTTTCATTAGTACGGGCCCATACTACCTTCCACATCTATCCTTACCTTCCTTAAGGTCTACCTTCACTCCACCAAGTCCCTTTCACCACTGCTGATTCTCTGTTATTCCCATTCTAGGCTTGCCCTAAGGAAAATCTCTGACTCCACCCAAACCGGTCCTCAGCTGCTGAAGGCCTCCTTGTCATTCCAATTAGCCACTACCTGAATACCATCACATGTGATGAGGCTCAGATAATCCTTTGAGTAACAGACTCGTCTCTATAACGGTTAGACTCAGACAAGAGCTATGCAATAGGGCCAAATCCAACACTCTTAGATTATTCAACCCTGATCACATGTGACGTGGTGTATTCACCTAATGGCTAACTCCCATCAATCAGAGTCCCGTATGCACAAAGCAAGCAACATTCGGATGCAGGAAAACTATTCAAGCAAATCTGTTCTCATAGTGAGAAACTGCACTAGCATACAATGCTAAGCTCATACTATCAGACATAACCTAAACAAGCTATCCTACTGCTGTCTACTCAATACTAGCATGCAATTCACATAAGCTGAAACACATAAAGCAGGCACATAAGGCAGCATTCCTAGATCCTTAGTCCTATTCTAGCATGCTGTTCTACTGAAACAGATAGACATAAGATAACTTGTATGGGTACTATGGGGAATACTTACTTGAGCTCGGCCGGTTGCGCACATCACCCACTTGTTCCTTCTCAAAACTCTTTTACCTTAACTTTTAGAAAGTCATTTTCCTTGTAAAAATCTTTTAATCCCTTGGTTTGAGTCCAGACACCCTCGAAGGTGTGCCCGAATCCCTCAAACCAGGGCTATGATACTAACTTGTAACGACCCAATTTTCACGTCCAAAAATTTCATTTTTGATTAAGTGATTTGCAAAACATTTGTAAAAAAATATCAACCGATCATATAAAAACATGTTTCGAGTCTGAAAACCAAATCGTAAAACATAATAATGTCAGAGTACAATTCCCAGAATAACTCGTAGTGCGGAAAACAATGTGTGTGTATGATGTGTCGCTACCGCGCCAGCTCCTTCCCCTTCGCTGAAGAGGTACCTGAAACCAAAACTATAAACTGTAAGCACAAAGCTTAGTGAGTTCCCCCATCGTACCACATACCAAACAATCACATCACATACATACTGTCGGGCAATTCTGGGGTGCCCGACCTACCCATGCGGCCATTCTGGGGTGTCGTCCTACCCATGCGGCCATTCTGGGGTGCCATCCTACCCATGTCAAGCCATTCTGGGGTGCTGACTTGCCCGTCGGTCCTAACAACCGACCCTCGAGGACTATTCCACCCCTACTGCTACTATCACATATATCATAACATAAACATATTATCAGACATATCTAGGGTGTCCGAACTACCCTTCGGTCCTAACAACCGAACTTGGGGACTATTCCCCTCCTACTATCACTGTCACATATAACATATCATGCCAGCATATAAACATATTATTACATACTGACAGACATATTTGGGGTGTCTGACCTACCCTTCGTTCCTAACAACCGAACTCTACTACTATCACATATAACATATCATGCCAACATATAACATATCAGGTAGTAGCAAACCTAGATGATATCAAAAATACAATCATCTAACATACGACTCCTACTGGTGGGTCGGCATTGTGGTTGTGGACCCACCGCTACTGGAAGGTAACTCACCTCGTAGTAGCTGCTGAACTGTGCGGGAATCCTCTGACTGCTTCCGCTGCTGCTCCGAAAATCCTTCGACTATAATTCCCACAAAACACTTAGTCATACAATGCTAACTGTTCTTAGGGTAAAATGACCATTTTACCCCTGACCAAGTCAAAGTCAAAGTCAACTTCCAGTTAACCTGACTCGCCGAGTTGGCTCGCCAACTCGCCGAGTCCCTATCCTTCCATTTGTCTTTATACCTGTCTCTACTCGTCGAGTTAGGCGATGACTCGACGAGTTTTCCTTCTAAATGAACATCGACCGAATCCTCATCCGACTCACCGAGTTGTATGAACAACTCGTCGAGTTCATCATCAACTGATACACAGGTCTTGTCCTTGACTCGCCGAGTTGTATGAACAGCTTGTCGAGTTCATCTTCATCCTTAGAAGATTGCCTTAGACTCGTCGAGTCCCATGAACTTCCAGAACAAAGGGTTAGTGTAGATCGTTGGGTCACTCCCCAAGACCCTCCCTAAAACCTTCCTCACTCACTGGGTCCTTTGACCCTCAACTGATATGGGACAGAAACCTTGGACTCGCCGAGTTAGTCACATCCACTCACTAAATCTTTGATTTCTAATGTACAACCCTTGATCAAAAGATAGATCTATGCTTCTACAATCGATCTAGCACATAAAGTTACAACCTTTACGTGCTTGCATGGGACTTTGAGCTCAAAAGGGCCTAAAACAAGCTCTTACAATGCATGGGGCCTTCTTTGAGTGCAAAAGCCACTCCTTTCTGCCTTGTAACCCTTCTAAGGAACCAAATCCGAAACATCAACCCCAACCCATGCTTGCAATCATGGTTGGTGACCAAAATGGTTTAGAAAAAGCCATAAAACTCCAGAAAATGGGATCTATCAAAAGAGCAAACAAGGTATAAACTTTATACCTTTTGTAGACTGTAAAAGATGCTCACAGTCGGATCCCTCTAGCCTCCTCTTGATCCTTCAAGCTTTTCCTTCCTTCCTTGAATCACAAAAGCACCAAAATCACTCCAAATGCCTTAGATTGCTTCAATAACGGCTAGGGTTTTCTATGGGGGTCTTATGGGAGCAAATGGGACGAAGGAGGCCGAGTTAAGGTGTTTAAATAGGGTGCAAACCCTCGGATTAGGGTTTTTGTCTAGACAGGGCCTACTCGCCGAGTCCGGGACCCGACTCGTCGAGTCCACAGCTTAAACTTCGCGTCTCATCCCGCTTTTACTCGGCGAGTTGGTCCTTCAACTCGCCGAGTCCAAGGCCAAAATGCAAAATATTTAAAAGAAGGGAATACGTACCAAGAACCAAGTGCTACAAATCTCCCCCACTTATCTTAGACTTCGTCCTCGAAGTCTGCTGCTCGATCCTGAAACAGCTCGGGGTAATGCTCCATTATCTCGTCCACTGGCTCCCAAGTCTACTTCGACCCCTTTCGGTGCTGCCATTGCACCTTTACAAGTTCCACTCTTTTGTTCCTCAAATCCTTCAACTTCCGGTCAAGGATTGCCACCAGCCGCTCAATGTAGTTCAGGCTGCCATCAACCTAAATGTCCTCCAAGTGTACCACTGCTGAGGTGTCCCCCAGACACTTTCGCAGTTAAGAAACATGGAAAGTGTTGTGTATCTGACTGAGTTCGGCTGGCAGATCCAACCTATACGCCACTTTTCCCACCCGGGCTACAACCCTGAATGGTCCAATGTACCTGGGGCCCAACTTACCTCGCTTCCTGAGCTAGTTAGAGGGAGATAGCGAGAGTTCCTTCTGAAGCTGATGCCGGATAGTGGTAGTTTCCCTAGGAAAACCTAGGAAGAGATCTAGTGTTGGGAGCCTTATTTGTGGGGGATGGTTAGATGGAATTATAGTAACCTGATTGAGTCAAGGAAATTCTTGAGGAAAATATAGATAGTTGTGGAAGGTAGTATGGGACCGTACTACTGGAAGCAGAGGATCCTTACTCGAGTCAAGGAGTGATGTGATAAAATCAGGATGCGTGTAGGGTTGTAATTCATCGGTATATTTTGATGCGTATTTTGATAGTTTTATAGTCAATTTTTCAATATGGTGGTATTGCGGAGCAGACCAGTTGGCAGTTCAGGTGTCGGGGAGGGTTCAGGCTTAGGATCTGGAGTCGGGCAGCTCGATGAGCAGACAAGGGAGTTTCTCTTGTCAGATATTACTGATGGGTTTTAGCCATAAGAACTTTCCTATGTGCGCATGCAAAACCCTAATGCTTGGATCTAGGCTTTCTAATAAACATGCTTTGAATCCAAGACTTCTAATTTCTAATTAGGTTAAATAACAACATTGAAACAGATCTAGAATCATACCTTTGAGTTCCTTGTTGATCTTGAGGTCTTGGAGCTTCTAGAGTCACAAATGTCACTCCTCTAATGGCTTACAAACACCAAAGCAAGGAGGATGATTTGGGAGAGAGGAGAGGGGAGGAATTTCGACCAGAGTTCTCTTACTTAATCAGAGGTGTCGAATTCCCTAAGCCATGGGGTCTATTTATACTTGTAGACTCCTTAAGGGTTACAACCTAAACCCTAATTGGATAATCTTCTCTTAAGGCTATCCAAATCCATTCCTAGATAAGCATATGGACGATTTTAGCTTTCCTAAAGCTCTTAGAATCCGTCCAAACCATATCCTAATGGATTTACAGTCTAAAGCTTAACTATCAAACAATTGACAGTTTATACCCCTTTATTTAATTAATCTCTTTAAGTCACCAAATTAATTCTAATTAATTCTATGACTTATATTAATCAAATAACAAATATATTATTCATTATATTATTCTCATAATATATTAATAATATTTATTCTCTCTTAATAAATCATCCTATCAAGTTGCTATGGTGAAGGCAACCCAAAAGGACCATGCACAACCGGATATAGTTACAGCCTTAGACATTATTCCAACAGTCTCCCACTTGGATAAGTCTAGTAACTATACAAGTACAATTCGGTTTGCAATCGTAGCTCTCAAAGACGCTGTCAACTCTGATCTAATCAATCTTGTCCTTTAGATAAGGGAACGTACAGTCCTCTGTTAGATATCATGCTGACAATCCTATGGAATGGTTAGTCAAGCATTTAGGTTTCTCGATCTCTGATTTATTTGACATAGAACTTAATCGAACACATCAATTCAGTTCTGACCGGGCCCGGCACATAAGTCAAATCAAATCATCGAGCGGCCGAGATATCGCTTTTACCTTCTTAGATAAAAGTTACAGATAAACTTCGACTTATATGCATTTACTTATTCATTTACCAACTATACACAACAATACGTTTTATAACACCAAGTTACTGATGCGTTTTCGTATTATCAATGTACAATCAATTAACAAATAATAAACCATATATCTAGGTTTTAAGACTATATGATATTATCGTCTTGCGATCACCTTTTATATCTTATTCCATAAGGTGATTCCAGCAAGCGCGGGTTTATTCCAATGCTCAAAACTAGTTCATAAGCACTCATGAACGTTGCAGCAATCCTTTGCTTTGTCTAACACCATTTAGACATTCTACACACCAATTCACGACAATCTTCTTTCATATCTACTTCCAACATATGAACGATTGTGGACCATTTGAACAATTCTATTATTCCTAATTATTTCAATTATTCTGGAAGTCAAAACATGCAAAGTGAAACAATAGCTAAACAATTAACATAAGATAGTAACATTACTCATAAATAAAACTCCTTTATTTAATCATCAAATGTCAATTACATTTATCTATTACACGTTTCTAATACTATCTAATCTATGCTAATATCATCCTTCAGCCCAATACTCCTAGCATGCTGCAAGTGCTTAACCCTACTCAGTCCCTTCGTAAGCGGATCTGTTGGGTTATCTTCTGATGATATCCTCTTAACTACGAGTTGTCCTTCTTCTACACGATGTCTAATGAAGTGATACTTTCTGTCGATATGTCTTGATCTACCATGATCCCTCGGTTCCTTGGTTAAGGCAACCGCACCTTCGTTATCACAGAAAATCTCCATTGGCTCCTTTATGACAGGTACGACTCCAAGATCACCGATGAAGTTCTTTAGCCATATTGCCTCCTTTGACGCTTCGCTCGCTGCAATGTACTCTGATTCGCACGTTGAATCAGCTATGGTTTCCTGCTTGGAACTTTTCCATGTCACTGCTCCTCCATTTAGGGTAAAGACCCAGCCCGACTGCGAACGGTAGTTGTCCCTGTCGGTTTGAAAACTGGCGTCACTATACCCTCGCACCTTCAAGTCATCACTTCCTCCGAGGACTAAGAACCATTCCTTCGTCCTCCGAAGGTACTTAAGGATATTCTTCACCGCAATCCAATGGGCTTTGCCAGGATTCCCTTGATATCTGCTAACCATGCTCAAAGCGAAGGCTACATCAGGGCGAGTACAAGTCATAGCGTACATGATTGAGCCAACTACGGAAGCGTATGGTACTTGGCTCATTTCTGCTATCTCAGCTTCGGTACTCGGACTTTGAGTCTTACTCAATTTGGCATTACTTTGTATCGGTAGTTCTCCCTTCTTTGAGTTTTCCATACTAAAACGTTTTAGTACCTTCTCTAAGTAAGTATTCTGACTAAGTCCAATTAGTCTCTTACTTCTTTCTCTTACTATCCTTATTCCCAAAATGTAAGAAGCCTCTCCGAGGTCCTTCATAGCGAAACATTTCCCGAGCCAGGACTTTACCTCCTGCAGAGTCGGGATGTCGTTTCCTATGAGTAATATGTCATCGACATATAGAACGAGGAAGCTTACTATACTCCCATTGTCTTTGACATATACACAAGATTCGTCTTCGCTTCGTACAAATCCAAACTCTTTGACTTTCTCATCGAAACAAAGATTCCATCTGCGAGATGCTTGCTTAAGTCCATAAATGGACTTCTCAAGCTTACACACTCTATCCGGATGCTTCGGATCCACAAACCCCTCTGGCTGAGCCATGTAAACATCCTCAGCCAACTTTCCGTTAAGGAAAGCGGTCTTGACATCCATTTGCCAAATCTCATAATCATGAAATGCGGCAATTGCTAACATCACTCTAATAGATTTAATCTTCGCAACTGGTGAGAAGGTCTCATCATAGTCAACTCCGGGAGTTTGAGTAAAGCCCTTCACGACCAATCGCGCTTTATATGTGTGTACGTTCCCATCCACGTCGGTCTTCTTCTTGAAGATCCATTTGCACCCAACGGTCTTACGTCCGGGCACGTAATCAACCAAATTCCAAACTTGGTTATCATACATGGATTGGATCTCGCTATCCATTGCCTCTTTCCACTTTACAGACTCTGGGCCTGCCATGGCTTCCTTGTAGCTATTAGGTTCATCAAGATTTACTAGTGTACCATCACTAATATACGTGTCCCCTTCGGTAGTAATATGAAAGCCATAAAACTGGGGACGAACTCTAACTCTATCGGAACGTCTAAGAGGTAAGGATTCGTCAATTGGTTCAACCGGAGTTTCCTCCTCGGGTTGAGTGCCAGCGGTAGAGGTTCCTTCATCCATCGACTCTTGAATCTCTTCAAGTTCGATTTGCCTCCCACTGTCTCCTAGGCTTATGAGTTCTCGCTCTCGGAAAACTCCTCTCCTCGCAACGAAGACAATATTGTCCTTCGGTCTATAGAAGAGATATCCAAAGGATGTCTGCGGGTAGCCGATGAAAATACATCGCTCACTTCGAGGTTCAAGCTTGTCGTGAGTATCTCGTCTTACGAAAGCCTCGCAACCCCAAACCTTGATGTGTGCCAACGAGGGAGCTTTCCCTGTCCACATCTCGTGAGGTGTTTTGGCAACCTTCTTAGTAGGGACTCGGTTAAGGATATGGGCGTCAGTCTCTAAGGCATACCCCCAAAAAGAGATTGGTAGCGAAGCACGACTCATCATAGAGCGAACCATATCTAATAAGGTTCGATTACGCCTTTCTGCCACACCATTCAACTGCGGTGTCCTAGGAGGCGTCAATTGTGAAACTATTCCACACTCCTTGAGATAATTGTGGAATTCAAGACTTAGATACTCTCCTCCTCGATCGGATCGAAGCATCTTGATTTTCCTGCCCAATTGATTCTCCACTTCATTCTTGAACTCTTTGAACTTTTCAAAGGTGTCTGACTTTTGCTTGATTAAGTAGATATACCCATATCTACTATAGTCATCGGTAAAAGTCACATAGAAGCGGTTCCCATCCTTCGTGGTTGATCTAAACGGTCCACATACATCGGTATGTATTAGGTCCAATAGACCCTCGCCCCTTTCACAAGTACTCGTGAAAGGCGACTTAGTCATTTTTCCAAGCAAACAAGACTCGCATGTGTCATCTTCCCTAAGGTCGAATGACTCCAACACTCCATCCTTTTGGAGTTGGGCTATGCGTTTCTTGTTGACATGTCCAAGACGACAATGCCACAAGGATGCTTTATCCATACTAGTGGAAGAATCAATATTCAAAACATCATTTCCAAAGTCATCAACAATCATAACAGTTTCATATATTCCATTACATGGTATAGCTTCAAAGTAAAAGACACCATTTAGATAAGCCAAAATAGAACCATTCTCATTATTAAAAGAAAATCTAAATCCTTGTCTAAATAAACCATGAAATGAAATGATGTTTCTTGCCATTTCTGGCGAATAGCAACAATTGTTCAAATCTAAAACTAAACTATTCCTAAGCACTAAGGAATACACTCCAATCTTGGTTACAGGCGACGATCTTCTGTTCCCCATGATTAGATTGATCCTTCCTTGCTCCACATCCCTACTTCTTCTTAGTCCCTGCACATTAGAACAAATGTGATAACCACAACCGGTATCAAGAACCCAAGAAATAGCATGATTAGAATCGTTAGATTTGATTGTATATATACCTGCGAAAGATGGCTTGATCTTTCCTTCTTTGATTGCTTGCAGGTAATCCGGGCAGCTTCTCTTCCAATGTCCTATCTTGTGGCAGTGGTGGCACTCTGCCTCCTTCGGGTTAGAGCAGGGCTTGGCGGGATCAACTTTGGTCCCACTAGAAGAGGCACCATCTCGGGCTTTCACCTTGCGATAGTTCTTCGATGAAGCTTTCCTCTTCTTTCCCTTCCCTTGTCCAATAGCCAAGACAGGAGCAGTGGGCGGATTGGGAGTAGGTGCAACAGACTTGTCTTTAAAGTTGCTCTCAGCAACCCTCAAGAGACCTTGGAGCTTGCTTAGGGTGACCTCTTCTTTGTTCATGTGGTAGGTCATCCTAAATTGATTGTACATCGAAGGCAAAGAGTGAAGCACCATGTCGATTGCCAAATCCTCACCGAAGTCAACATTTAACTTGCGAAGTTGGTCGACATACCTTTGCATCTTTTGCAAGTGCACGGTAAGAGATTCTCCATGACCCATCTTCGCGGAAATCATGTTAGTGAAAATCTCGTACCTCTCTTGTCTCGCGTTTTGGTGGTACCTTTCCAATAAGTCTTGGTGCATCTCGTACGGGTACATGTCCTCGTAGGACTTTTGGAATTCGGAGTTCATGGTGGCGATCATGATGCAATGTACCTTCGTTGCATCTCGCTCATGAGTTTCAAAGGCGGTGATTTCGGCTGGAGTAGCGATTTCGGTGTTGATTTTCTCGAGCTTCTCATCAAGGACATACTCTTTGTCCTCATAGCGAGCAATGGTGCGAATGTATCTTATCCATTCGCTAAAGTTCGTTCCATCGAAGGTGACCTTTTGGCAAAGGCTCATCAATGTGAAAGAACTAGCAGCAGCGTTGTTTGCGTTCGACATCTATAATTAGAAAAGGACAAAGATAGATTAGAATAAGAATCCCTAATTATCACCCAATAAGAAAATTAGGGCTAGGATCCAACAATAACATTTACATACTAGAAAAGGGATGCCGTAGTCTAATATGCAAATAAATTGAAGGTAAGTGAATGACGATTCACTAATTCTCCATTACGAAACTTAAACTATTAGTCCTAAGTGTTTTTGAGAATTCCTAGGTTCGGATGAGATTCATTGAAACTATTCAATGGCATGTTTAAATCTCGATATGCCCCTCTTGTTTGTGACTGGGATGCCGAGGATCACAAAGCGGGTGTGAATTACCATGCAAATTCACATGGCGCCTTCATTGTAACAATCACCTATTCGATGTGCCGGTAAACCACACACGCTCCATCGAACTATGATAAACAACGAATCACCCTTTGCCACCTTCGCTTAGAACCAATTAGTGTGCCGGTAAACCACACACGCTCCACTAACATCTTAGCAAGGTGCAAAGTGTAATTTCATGGGATTGCATCAATTCACTTTTCCTAAAGTAACTAGGATTGGGAAATTTTAAAATATGTGTAGTTACTTTATATTTCTTATTATACTTTTAATGAGAGGATGAGGTTTCCCTATCCTACCCGTTCGGCTAACGACCCTCCACCAATCAAGCAAGCGGTAGGTGTGAGTGTACACCCATTAAGCGCCATTTTATAGGCCGCAACCTTATACCCACCTTATAGATCGGCTTCGTGAATGAGGCCTACTAACGGTAAGACTAGCATTTAGTTATACATATATATATTATTCTAGTAATATCATATTAGTATAGGGTTGTATTTTAAAACTTTTAAAATCTAGGGCTTGAAATTCAAGTTGTCTAAATTAAAACTTTTAATCACAAAAGTAAATTTCAAAACATGAGGGTAGGTTTTAAACATTTAAAACATGGAGGATCAAATAACAAATAATTCCAATTAACAATTAATATCCTAATTATCTATATTTGATTTATTCAAGATTTCTTTTAAGATAATTACCAAAATAATCAAAATAATTAATTAATTATCATATAAGGAAATTAAATATTTAATTAGTTGATAATTACCTTTAACTAGATCAAGATAACAGTTATATTTATCAGAAAAACGAATTAATATTGATCTAATTAGTTTATGGTAAGTTAAGATAAGATAAACACAAAGAAATCCCGAATCTGGCCATTCCTGATGCCTGGACTCGCCGAGTGCACAAAGGGACTCGCCGAGTCAGGCCTACTCGCCGAGTCCACTTTGAGACTCGCCGAGTCCATGACTCAGAAACCAAAAATCGAATTTTGCAGGTTTGTTTCAGTTAATCAAGCAACAATTTACAGAAAACCAAGCTAGGCTCTGATACCACTGATGGGTTTTAGCCATAAGAACTTTCCTATGTGCGCATGCAAAACCCTAATGCTTGGATCTAGGCTTTCTAATAAACATGCTTTGAATCCAAGACTTCTAATTTCTAATTAGGTTAAATAACAACATTGAAACAGATCTAGAATCATACCTTTGAGTTCCTTGTTGATCTTGAGGTCTTGGAGCTTCTAGAGTCACAAATGTCACTCCTCTAATGGCTTACAAACACCAAAGCAAGGAGGATGATTTGGGAGAGAGGAGAGGGGAGGAATTTCGACCAGAGTTCTCTTACTTAATCAGAGGTGTCGAATTCCCTAAGCCATGGGGTCTATTTATACTTGTAGACTCCTTAAGGGTTACAACCTAAACCCTAATTGGATAATCTTCTCTTAAGGCTATCCAAATCCATTCCTAGATAAGCATATGGACGATTTTAGCTTTCCTAAAGCTCTTAGAATCCGTCCAAACCATATCCTAATGGATTTACAGTCTAAAGCTTAACTATCAAACAATTGACAGTTTATACCCCTTTATTTAATTAATCTCTTTAAGTCACCAAATTAATTCTAATTAATTCTATGACTTATATTAATCAAATAACAAATATATTATTCATTATATTATTCTCATAATATATTAATAATATTTATTCTCTCTTAATAAATCATCCTATCAAGTTGCTATGGTGAAGGCAACCCAAAAGGACCATGCACAACCGGATATAGTTACAGCCTTAGACATTATTCCAACAATTACTTGTTGCATTCTCGATCAAACTCCTGTGATCTTCAACTCGGTCAAGGAGGGTATCCTGGAGGTTTTAGAGGAGGGATTGAGATTGTTTCGTTCTGAAACGATGGCTATAGCAGGAGCTCGATCTTTGACTTTCTGGGAGTTTTGGGCTTTTCGAGCTCCAGACTATCATGGGGAGAAGGACCCTATTGTGAGCAGGCATTGGTTAGCATATGTTGCAAACGCTTTCCGCACCAGTCGTTGTCCGGAGAGGGACTAGGTTAGACTAGCTTCCTGCCTTTTGAAGGACAGGGCCCGAGACTAGTGGGAGGAGGCTGGTAGTGATGTGGGTGAGGATGTTGCTGATGGGATGACCTGGGATGATTTTTCGACCAGGTTCCGAGTTGAGTTTGCACCAATTATTGAGATGCAGCAGTTGCCGCGAGAGTTCCAGGATCTCTGCCAGACTACTGAGACGGTGGCTGAGATCACTGCTATGTTCAGGGAGAGGGCACTTCTGGTTCCGCAATATGTCGCACATGAGGAGATGAAGAAGGACCGATATCATGAGATACTAAGGAGTGACATCCGATAGTTTGCGCCGATCCAGCTACAAGACGTTGGAGGATATGATAGCTCGAGCCCGGGAGAGGGAGATTGACTTGGAGATGGAGAGTAATAGGAAGCCATATTAGGTTCAAACATCATATGGTTAGGGAAAAAGGCCCAAGGTATCGGATTCCAAATCGATCGTCAGGGCCGTAGCCGCTGTGGCAAGTGTGGTAGGACGCACGAGGGTTCGTGCAGGAGTGGTAGTGGTGGTGGTTCTGGTTGCTTCAAGTGCGGACGGACTGGTCATTATAGCAAGGATTATACTGATACCACCACCCCAAGGATCATATCTGATTTGCTTTCATTGCAATCAGAGGGGCCACAAGAAGGCCCAATGTCCGAGTTTGGTTGCAGCAGGACCGGTGTCAGCACCCGCTCCTGTGACTCTTCAGATTATTGATGGTCATCAGGGCCGGGCAGATGCACCTCTGACGTATATGTATCTTCTCTTTATCTCTTTATATTGAATTGTTTGCTTATGGTAATGTGTTTTATTTTAGGATCGTTCCTTGTGAACGGCATCTCTGCCCTAGTATTATTTGATTCGGGGGCTACTCAATTGTTTGTATCTCTTGCACTTAGAAAGAGATTTACTGGAGCTCGGGGGAGATGGGTTGTCCTCTTGATGTTGAGATTGCTGATGATATGATGGTTCAAGTTGTGAGGGTTAATCGGGGTTGTACCCTCCAAATATTCAGCGAGCACTACCCGGTTGACCTGGTTCCTATTCCTCTGCGCGGGAACAAGGTCATCGTAGTTATGGATTGGTTAAGCCCTAATAAGGAACTGATCCACAGTTAGCAGCAGTTAGTACGGGTTCGGACCCCAAGTGGGGGAGAGTTGGTGATTCAGGGTGAGAGACCGCAATGTGGGCCGGTTATCTGTTCTGTAGCGAGGGCCAAACGTTATCTTCATCAGGGTTACTCGAGTTTCATCACCTATGTCATGGATACCCGAGATACGGGTAAGGAGACTGTGGATGATGTGCCGATCTTTCGGGATTATCCGGATGTGTTCCCAGAGGATTTTCCAGGGGTACCTCCGGAGAGGCAGGTAGAGTTCAGGATTGATTAGGTTCTAGGTGCGGCTCCGATAGCCAAAGCATCATATCGGCTGGCTCCTCCCGATATGCAGGAGTTATCTATACAACTATAGGAGTTGTTAGACAAGGGATTTATTAGGTCAAGCAGTTCGCCTTGTGGAGACCAGATTCTGTTTGTGAAAAAGAAGGACGAGTCTCATCGTATGTGTATCGACTATCGAGAGTTGAATAAGGTAACGGTGAAGAACCGCTATCCCCTTCCGAGGGTTGATGATCTTTTAGATCAACTTCAGGGTGCATCTTGGTTTTCCAAGATTGATTTTCAATCGAGTTATCATCAGATGCGAGTCAGGATGAGGATTTGGATAAGACAACTTTCCTGACTCGATATGGCCATTATGAGCTCGTGGTGATGCCTTTTAGGCTTACCAATGCTCCAGCCGCATTCATGGATCTCATAAACCGTGTGTACAGACTAATGTTGGATCTGTCTATGATAGTCTTTATTGATGATATCTTGGTCTATTACAAGACTCAGGAGCAACATGAGGAGCACTTGAGGGAAGTGCTTGAGATATTAAGGAGGGAGAGACTTTTTGCAAAGTTCTCTAACTGCGAGTTCTGTGTTGGATTAGGTGTCTAAGCCCATAACTATAATTGGTATGTACATGAATTGATAGTAGCAATGTCCTTTTGGGTTGCCTTCAAACCTGGCAATTGAATAGGATAATAGTTAGAAGGAAAAGAATGATTTATTAATTTATTACTTGGTTAATAAGTTGATTAGAAATCAAAATGAATGATTTATTAATATATTATGGAAATAATATATTAATTAGAAATAATATTGTTTAATTAATATTTAATCAGAAATTAATTTTAGGATTAAAGGAATTAATTGAAACTGCGGGGACTAAAGGTGACAATGTTCAATAGTTGAGTATTGAGCATTCTAGAACCTCCCTATGGTAAGGAGAACGAAATCTAGATGCTCCCAGGGTTTCCTTGGGCTCTAAGGGTGCCTTGGATGCCACAGGGAGGAAGTTAAGGGATTAGAGTTATCTTGGATACACCTGCCTAATCCAATACCTTCCTAACACCTATATAAACCCTACACCATAAGGAATTTCGACAATACACTATTAGAAAAGGCTTAGTGCCAAAATTTCTTCTTCCTTTCTCTCTCTCTCTCTCTCTCTCTATATATATATATATATATATATATATATATATATATAGAGAGAGAGAGAGAGAGAGAGAGAGAGAGAGCTAGGTTCAAATGTTTTTAGCAACTATTGTGTGCCTAAATGCACCAATCAGAAAATTGCAAATAATTAAATAATTAATTAAATAAAAAAGGGTATTTCCGGTTTTTTGCACTAGCAATTAATGAGATCATTTAAATAAATCCCTACAATTAAGGGAACAAAACAAATACCTAATATATTTCTTTTACAAAGTTGGACATCAATTTTTTCCATTTATTATATCTTCTCCTTCTCTTTCTCTAATCCTACATTTGCATCTTCATAACCCTAACCAAATTGTCGGCCATCCCATTGCTGCCGTTCACACACACCATCATTCCGCCGAAGAAAAGTTTGCATCTATCTTCATTATTGATTCAGGTAAAACAAAATGTTCCTCAATTATTTCTGTTGGTGACCAAAATTTTGACTCTTATATGTTTTTAATCAATTCCAGACAATGATTTCAAACCCATTTCATGATACATCTTTTGTTCTTCTTACATGATATGAAAATTATCATAATTGATTTTTTTCTACCATTTTCAATCAAAACCGAAGCCACATAACAATTTATGCTTTTTTTTTTCTTCGATCGTATGGAAACCGAACACATGAGGTATACCCTCCTGTGTAACTCATTTGATGTTGATGGTTCTGAATTGGTTTTTTTTCATTCATGATTCATAGAAAATGTGGTGATTTAGGAGCATCCTTAAAGTGTTTGATGAAACGCCAAAGAGAAATATGACAGTCTCAGATTGTATTCATGGTTAGTGATGGAATCATTGGTTAATGAGGAGATGCTGGTAAGTTTACATGAACTTTATTGATCTTTGATTAAGTTTTTTGAGTTGGGTTTTTGTAATTTTTTATTTTTTTTTTCAGAAATTACCATTCTTTGATGGCATAGAACTTGTAGCTGGAAGTATTGATGATTCAATCTATGTTTATGATGTTGAAGCAAACATCTATCCTAATCATAGATTTGATGTTGAAGCAAACTGACTTTTCCTCATGTTTATGATGTTGAAGCAAACAGACATATGGTCTGATCATAGCTTTGACCTTGTTTACCTTTTTATATTATTTTCATTCTGAAAGAATAGTTTATTATATAAGAATATTATTGCTTTATTCTGATAGAATTTGTAGTTAATTAATTATATGTTTAATGTGTAGTTGTTACAAGTGTATCACTACAAAGTATTTGTCAATAAATTTGTGATAGAAATGGCTTGAAGACCTGATGGGAAAGACTCATTGTATAAAATCATTCTCATGCAATACAATTCTGACAGAATGTTGTTATTTTTTAAAAATTATATTTGTTATTCTTTCAGAATGTTTGTTATAATTCAATGAATCACAATCATACAATGTAATTATTTGGTATATTATTAGTTCAAGAATCGATTTTGTGTATTCTTTCAAAATATATTTACTAGTTTATGGTTGACATTCTGTCATTCTGACAGAATAAAATCGAAAAATATGTTTACTACTTTATGGTTAAAATTCTATCATTCTGACAGAATAAAAATCGAATTTAAAATTTTAAATTAATTTAAAATATTTAGATTTTTAAAAATAAAGGAATTAATTATCCCTAAAAATCTGAAAATTTCCTTTTTTAATATAGGTTAATTGACTAGAATGCCCTTATGCTCAAATTTGTGTGATTATATGGTACATGTTATCCTATTCTACTATCATAGACCCTCAGATCATGACTTTTGATTATATTCCATCCAATGGTCCAGATCTGTGCATTCTGGCACACAATAGTTACTAAAAACAAAATAATCTAACCCTATATATATATATATATATATATATATATATATATATATATATATATATATATATATATATATATATATGTTATTCCTTGGTTGTTTATGAGCCATTAGAGGCGCGACATTTGTGGCGCTTGCTACTAAAGGTCTTTCAAGAAAGGATTCAAGATTGCTTACAATAAAAATATTAAAGGTATGTATTATAACCCTTTATTATGTGAATTTTGATTATAATACATAGTTCCTAGGGTTTTCTCTTTTGTATTCAAGTTTGCATGTTTAATTAGAGACAACCTAGATCCTTAATTATAGGGTTGCATGAACACATAGGACTTGTAGTTATGCTCATAACCCATTAGTGGTATTAGGGCCTAGGATGTTTTTCAGTTGAACTTGAGTAATTATGAATCGTTCAAAGGAGAAGGCAACGTAATCGTCATTATGTTCATAGAACTCGACGAGTTCATATGTGGAACTCGACGAGTGCATTGCACAGACTCGACGAGTTGGCATGTTAGATCCCTGATTTTTCGATTTTTATTATCTTGCCTTGATTAGGATTATTATCTTAATTCGTTAATCTGCCTAAAATTGAATTTTTTTTTTATTAAAGTTAATTGCATATCCTTATCAAATTTCATGATTTGGTTTAATTTTTTATAAAGATAAAATTATTTGTTAATTTAATTATTAAAAAAATTTAACCTAGTATTTTTGAAAACTTTTGAAAATACATCCTAGTTAACCCTATACCATAAGGAATTTCGGCAATGCACTGTTAGAAAAGGCTTAGTGCCAAAATTTCTTTTTCCCTTATCTCTCTCTCTCTATGTTATTCCTTGGTTGTTTGGTTTGTCTGTGAGCCATTAGAAGCGTGACACTTGTGGCACTTGCTACCAAAGGTCTTTCAAGCAAGGATTGAAGATTGTTTATAGTAGCAATATTAAGGTATGTATTATAACCCTTCATTATGTGAATTTTGATTATAATACATAGTCCCTAGGGTTTTCTCTATTGTATTCAAGTTTGCATGTTCAATTAGTGAAAACCTAGATCCTTAATTATAGGGCTGTATGAACACATAGGATTTGTAGTTATGCTCATAACCCATCAGTGGTATCAGTGCCTGGGATGTTTTTCAGTTAAACTTGAGCAATTGTGAATCGTTTAAAGGGGAAGGGAGCTGAATCGTCATTCTTTTCATAGAACTCAGCGAGTTCATATGTGGAACTCGACAAGTTGGCCTATCAGATCCCTAATTTTTCGATTTTGATTATCTTAGCTTGATTAAGATTATTACCTTAATTCGTTTTTCTGCCTAAAATTGTATTTTTATTAAATGTAATTGTATATCCTTATCAAATTTCATGATTTGGTTTAATTTTTGATAAAGATAAAATTATTTGTTAATTTAATTATTAAAAAATTAACCTAGTATTTTTGAAAAGTTTTGAAAATACATCCTAGTATTTTAAAAGGTTTAAAGTACATCCTTATGGATGTTATTAATAATTTAATTAAGTGTTTAATTAAAAGATAATTAATAAATCCATAAAAGGTGTAAATTTAATCAAATTAATAGTTTAATTTATTAAAAGATTAAACCCCTAGTATTTCAAAAGTTTAAAATACACCCTTATATTATATGTAACATTAATGGTTTAATATTACTATATATATAAGACGAGTCAGTCGAACCGCTAGTACGCCTTATTCACGAAGCTATACTATAAGAGGAGTTTAAGGAAGCAGCTTGTAAAATGACAGTCATTGGGTATCCATTCTTACCCACCGCTCAATTTTATGGTGGAGGATCGTTAGCCGAACTGGTTCGATATGACAATTAATCCTCATTAAAAGTATAATTATAAAGTTGTAACATCCAAAAATTTATGACCAAAAATTTCATTTTTAATTATAAAACAAAACCATAATTATCAAAACCTCTCTTCAAAACATAGATTTAGTATCTCAAAACATCATAAACAGTATATCCATATCAAAACATATGTCAAATATATCACAGTAAACATCCCAGGCTAAACATCATGGTGTGTGCAATGCAGTCATCCCGAAATCTTCCCTTTGCTACCAGAAGTACCTGAAACCAAAACTGAAAACCGTAAGCACAAAGCTTATTGAGTTTCCCCAAACTACCACATACCATACACAAAATCACATATAAACATATCATGGGCCCCGCCCGACATCAGAAAGTGTCTGGCATCGGGCCCCTCCCGGCATCAAGCAGAGCTCAGTATATATATATATATATATATATATATATATATATATATATATATATATATAATCATATCAACAATACACATAGAACAATCATATAACATAAACATATAAAAATTCCTTGGGCCCCGCCCGACATTAAACCGAAATCTGGAAAGCATACAAACATTTATCGTGCATTGGACAGTAATCCAAAAAGCATACGAATACAAACACATGCAAGAATCACGAATACATCAAGCATACAAACATCCCTCGGGCACCGCCCGACATCAGATCAAAATCCAGAAAACATATAAACATACATCGGGCACCGCCCGACATCAGACCTTAGTCCGAAATACATACTGATATAAATACAGGCCGTCATAGGTGCCTTTGTCCCGTTCACATAGGAGGCAAACTCACCTGAATGTTGAATCTCACGATAAGGATTATCTAACGGCTGCTCTAGCGACTCCCCAAGCTATCACTACCAAAATAACACTTATTCAAAACACAATAATCCTTCTTTGGTTAAAATAACCATTTTACCCCTGGTCTAATTCGGGCCATGCTAAATCCCAAACCCATAACATGAAAGGCCCAATTCTAGATAGCCTTCACAAGCCCACTAGTGGCCTACCAATGGCCCAATTTTCTAAATTAGGCCCAACCCCTCTAATGGTTCTTACCCTAGACCCACAATAAGATATAGTCCAATAAAGCCCAAATGATGATCCACTAAGGCCCACGGTAATAAAGTACAAGAAAATGGCCCAAGGAAGCCCATTGTTGGATCGAACACAAGGCGTTCCCTTGTGGAACATTGGGCGTTCCTCGTCAATTCAGATTGCGGGTCTTGGCCGGAACACAGGGCGTTCCCGGACCTTACGCAGTGCGTTCGCGTCCAGAGTTCAAAAAAGCCATTAAGCAGTTAATGCTTAATCCATACTACCCAAAACGTAGATCCAAGCCATTTAGGACCTCTAGAACTATAAAGTCACGGACTTGGTGACTTTGCATGCCCCCAAAGCTCCAATCTCAAGAAATAGAAATAAACTTTGATAAAAATGACCTTAACTCATGCATGAAAAAATCAAGACCTTCAAGACGGAAACTTTCTATCTTAGAGACTCAAATAGCACTAAGGGTGACAACCCTAAGCCTAGGAAACAGATTTGAACCATAAAGCTTCATCCTTAGGATCAAAAAGGTCCAAAAACCCAACACAAGATATCTAAGGAAATAATCACCAAGTTTAAGACTTTATACCTCAAATGAGAGTCAAAAGCTGATAAGGTTATGGATCTAAAAGTTGTATCTTCTTCAATGAATCTTCAAGAGTGAACGCCTTCTTCAAAAACACCAAAATACTCTTCTAATGGCCTTCTAAGCTCAAAACACACAAACAAGGGATAAGGGTTTCGTGGGATCTGCTTAAGGGTGAGAGGATGGCTAGTCTTTAGGGCATAATGTTCTTTATATAGGGGTTAACCCTAAATTTTAGGGTTTTAGGGACTGCATGCGTACACGCATGGCATCTGCATTCATAACTCGTGAGTAGGTTGCACGTACTTAGAGTGGTACGCCCCGCGTTCACACTCTTAGCCCAAACATAAGGGCCCAATGGGTCCAAGCCCAAACCAATTCAATTAATTAACCCAAAAAAATTCAATTCGATTACAAAAGTAACTAAACCATTTTCTAACATCCCATTCTTAGTTACTTTAGTAAAAATATGAATTTGATGCTAACCAATGAAATTGCACATTACACCTTATTAGTCATTAGTGGAGTGTGTGTGGTTAACCGACACACTAACATGGACTAATATTATTGGCAATGGGTGTCTCGTAAATTATCATTAATCGATGGATCGTGTGTGGTTAACCGACACATTGATTGGGTGATAAATGACATTGAGAGTACCAAGCTAATTTACATGGTTATTCACATCTCATTTGTGATCCTCCGCATCCCAATCACAAAGTGAGAGCATAATCGAGATTAAAAATGTCATTGAATAGTTCAATGAATCTCAAAAGATCTAGGAGTTTCATTTGATTGAAACTAGTCTTTGCTTACCTACCTAAAATAGACTCGAATTTGATTACGGCATCCCTCTTTAGAATTCGAATCGAAAATATGGATCCTAGCCGTAATTTGAATTTTGTGGGTTAATAATTAAGGATATAAATCAACTAACTTGAATTCCTTTCTCCCTTATAGATGTCGAGTTCCGGCAATAATGGTTTTCTTCATCCTTTTCGAAATGGTTTTCCTTCTTAATATGAAGATGATCTTCCACAAGTTGATCAAGGTGAAAGAATGTGCCCTTCTTCAAATGGTGGAACTAGAAATCATGCTTCTCCAACTCTTCCTTCACCGCCTCCAGTAATTCTCCCCGAGCCACATTTTCGTCAAGCTGAAAAGTACGAAGTCACTCTAGCATTATTGGCTAGTAAACATCAAGATGGAAAGTCTATGTGTGCGCACATTCTAAAACTGAAGTCACACATTGACAGATTGGGGATGCTGGGCGTCGTTTTCCCAAGGGAACTGGTTGTTGACTTGGTTCTTTACTCACTTCTTGAGTCATATAGTCAGTTCATTAAATACTACTATATGACTGATCAGGACGTGACCCTAACTGATCTTACATATTTGCTAATTGCTACTGAAGCAAAAATGCTCAAGTGCACTGGTCAAGAAAATATGTTTGAAGGATTTGTCTCCCAAAACTCCATGGACAATAGCAACAATGGCAGTCCAAAAAAGGTTTCTTTTCCCGATGGAAAGGGATCGGTCAAGGTCAAACCATTTGACCATATGGTAAAGAGAAAGGCTAGTTCAGAGATAGTCCCATGTGTTGTTCCTGAGGATTCCATATGTTTCTATTGCCAATTGAAGGGACATTGGACGTGAAGCTGCCCTATCTTATTGAAAGATCGCAGAGATAGTAAAGTCAAGTTGTATGACTCTACTTCAGGTACATCCACTATCTAACTCTTTTAAGTTCCTATTCATAGATTCTTATTACATGATGTGATAGTTACATTTTGATGTTTTGCAGGATCTAATAGAAAGAAGGAAGCTTAAGAAGAAGAGTGAGCTGAATCTGATCATGAGAGATGGATTTCGATCGCATGGTTCGAGGATCAGATTTTTGAGCTGTTGCTTAGGATTTATGATAGACAAATAGATTGCTTAGGAAATGTCTAGGAACATAGTTGTATATTTGCATTGTAAGGACAAATTTTTTCGCATTTCATCAATAAATTGAATTTTTGTTACTTTATATTTCCTTGCAATGACATTTATGAAAATTGGTGATGATATTTCTACTATTAGCAATGTTAAATATGGATTTGATTCTTAGTTATGTTGTCACACCCCCAAACCGGAACGGCGGAAACATTCGGGGGCAGTTGGCGTCATGTACAGCATCACAACAATTGCATAATAGTAATCAAAGTACAACAACCATGATATTGATAATGTATAGTTTTACATTTGTGTTCAAATGAATGTATACTTTACACCAAAATGTATAGAAAAAACTAAAAGACGAGACTCTATGAAGCTTCGTCTTCTCAAAATCTATATGGATACCTGTTTACTGATTTCCTGAGAATACAAGTAGTTTTGAGAAGAGTGTCAACAATTAAGTTGGTGAGTTCATAAACATATTTGTATAAGAATTCTGTCATTTGTTCCTTGAAAATGTAAGTGTTTTCTTCCAGAAAATCCTATATTTTCTGTTGTAAATGAATTGTAGTCTTAATACCTTAAGACCAAAATGTGTAAATATTGTTATACTCTAAAATAGTATAATGTAGTTTTCATCCACATAAAACCATAAAATGAATCTTTCCTAAAATGTAAGTTTCTCTGTATTAAAAAATAGTATACTGTAGTTGTGAATGTATGTGTCTGGATCCACCAGCTGTACTTTAAAATATTTTATTGTAGTTTTATTATTTAATAAAACTATGTGAAATTGTTTATGTATGTGTACACTAATCGCATTGTTCAATACCAAACTGTGAGTTATTATAACCATGCTTGATGACCTAAGATGGCCTGAATAAGACGTTCTTTAGGCGTCGGAATCGGTACGCTATTTGTCACCCCAGGCCTATCGGCCTAACTGTAGCGAACAGTTTAGGTGCGGGATTGTCAGTCCCGTATAGATCTATACACTAGTGTCACGCTCTCCCTCCAAGAGACTCTGGTTATAATTTCAGGGCTTTTGTTGGTACTTAGATAAGTACGTGAAGTGTGTCTCACAAATCTATATTGACGGTTACGTGTAGAATAATGAAAAGTCCTTTTTGTAATGAATAAAATGTATGTATGTCTCATAAACTATACCTATTATAGTTTATATGTTTGTTTTCCGTATTGTATTTTGAACTTGGTATAATAGTGCATATGTTCAATAAACTATACCTATTATAGTTTATATGTTTCTTTCTGTATTGTATCTCGAACTTGGTAAAATGGTATGCAAGTTCCATAAACTATACCTATTATAGTTTATAGTGTGTGTTCTATTGAAATGAAAACTTTTAAATTTTCAACATCTATGTATGTTTATAATCATGAATCTGTGATAAAGATATTCCATGAAATTTAGCGTTTTTATACATACGGTAATAAAATGAGTTGTAAAATATTCTTTTTGTTTAACATGTTGAACAAATTTTTATACTTATATATATATATATATATATATATATATATATATATATCATACATACTTATAAAGCTAGCATTTTTTCTTGAATCTTATGCATTTGAAACCCCCATTCTTTTTTTCTTTTACCACATTCATTAGAAACTCCCATGACTTTTCAATTTCTTTATAATAATAATTATAATTTGGTAAATAGGTTAAATAAATATCAAATCTAAAGTGTATTCATATATAAACTAAATTTCATTATTAAAATAATATCTTTAATTCTACTTATAAAATTATGTTTTTTAACTTTTAACATATTATACTTAATTTATTAGTTTTGATATATTGTTGGATGTAAACCATTATCATTTTAAAGGTATAATTTTTGAACAATTTGTATAAAATACTTAAATTATTAATTAAAATATAACATTATAGGCTCGACTTAAATATAAATTTTATTTAAATTAAACACCCAAAGATTATTCTATAAATAGTTAAAAGTGATAAATTGTAGTGTCTTTCTAATAATGATTGTAAGTTGGTTAATAAAGCTAAATAAATATCAAACCTAAAGTGTAATCATAAATAGATTAAATTTCAATTTTAAAATAATATCTTTACTTCTATTTATAAAGTTATGTCTTTAAATTTTAACATATTATACTTTATTTATTAGATTTAAAATGTTGTTGCATTTAACCATTATCAGTTTAAAGCTACAATTTTTGAACAGTTTGGACAAAATACTTAAATTGTTAATTTAAATATAACATTACAGTGTCAACTTAAATATAAATTTCAGTTCCACTAAAAAAACCAAATAATATTTTGTAAATAGTTAAAAGTAATAAATTATAGTGATAAATGCAAAAAACTAAATTGTAATATCAGTTTAACTAAAATATTTCCTAAATATATTTATATAGTCGTTAAAAATTTTCAAATAAGTAGCTTAAAATAACTTATAATAACAATAGTTAAAAATAACTCTATATAAATGATTATATTGTTACCTTTAAAATCAAAAAATAATGTTTGATGTTTTAAATAATTATGATGATAGAAATTAAAACATTAAACAAATATATTTTAAAAAAATAGTTAAAAATAACAACTATAAATAATATTAAACCATATATAATATTTATTTTTATTGATGTGTAACTCGCGAATAGAAGTTATTCAAACGATTATCATATAATTCAAAATAGTCAATATATTATATCGAATTAATATACGAATTATTATATCAAATTTAACAACAACGTTAGTATTATATTTTAAAAAATATATATTTGTAAAGACTTAAACTATATACGTATTTCTGCGCATTACAATGTCAATTCAAATATAAATTTCAGTTTCATTTAAAAAAAAAATTAAAAAATATTTTGTAAATAGTTAAAAGTGATAAATTGTAGTGATAAAAGCATAAACTAAATTGTAACTTCAATTTAACTAAAATATTTCTTAAATATATTTTTATAATAGTTAAAAGTTTCCAAATAAGTAGCTTAAAATAATTTACAATAACAATAGTTAAAAACAACTCTATATAAATTATTATATTGTTAGCTTTAAAATAAAAAAACAATGTTTGATGTTTTAAATAATTATAATGATAGAAATTAAAACATTAAGTAAATAAATTTTAAAAAATAAATTAACAATAAAAACAACTATAAATAACATCAAATCATATATTATATTTAATTTTATTCATGTGTAACTCGCGGGTAGAAGTCACTCAAACGATTGAGATTATGAAGTTATAATAAATGTATATATTATCATATAATTCAAAATAATCAATATATTATATCAATTTAGTATATACAAATTATTATATCAAATTTAACAACAACGTTATTGTTATATTCAAAAAATCATATATTTGTAAAGACTTCAATTATATAGGTGTTTCTGCGCAACGCGCGAGCATTCGCATAATCATACATACTTATAAAGTTAGCATTTTTTCTTGAATTTCATGCATTTGAAACCCCCATTTTAACTTCCTTTCACCACATTCATTTGAAACTCCCATGACTTTTCAATTTCTTTACAATAATATTATAAATAAGTTAAATAATGTTCTATAAACAAGAAAGGGTGTTTTATTACAATGTCTTCATCCCACATCGATGGTGAGAGTAAACAAGAGAATGTTTCCTCTTCTATAAATAGGAAATGTTGTAAAATGTTTCAAAAGGACCAAACCATGAGAACTTCCTCATGCCTACCTTTGTAGGATTTTGAAGGTATTATTTGGTGAGATTGTCTATATTGGCAAGTGTCCAGTTAACTTTTAGAATTCCAAAAATGGTTTTGAACCGAATTTTTTCAGGTTTAAACCGTGTTTCTGTTAGAAAAAAAAAATTATGTAGTTGGGTATATTGAGTTGAACTGGAGCTGGATCAATTTGGACTGATAAATGAATCATTTTCCTTTCACAACAAATATTTGAAACTCCTATGAATTTAAAAATTATTTTTTATAATATTATAAATAAGTTACATAATTTTATATAAATATAAAAAAAAACATCTACGTAAACCTAAAATTATAACTGTTTGAAAAATCACTTTGATTCAAAAGCATGAAATATATACAAACCGGGTTTGACTAGAAAAAAAATGTAGTTTGGTATATTTAGTTGAATCGGTCCGAGTTTGATCTATTTGGACCATAAAAGAAGTATTTTCCTTTCACTACATACATTTGAAACTCCCATGATTTTTCAAATTGTTTCCAATGATATTTTAAAAAAGTTACATAATGTTATATAAATATAAAAAAACATTTACCTAAAGATAAAATTATAGTTGTTTGAAAATTCGATTTGATCAAAAGCACGAAATATATACGCAAATTATATTTTATAAATGAATTCTTTTTATAATGAACTTTTGAATCTTGAAAATACATATAAACAAACTTTCTATATTAAGTACTTAACTGAATTTATGATTTTAGAATTGAACAAAAAGTTATTCAATAAAAATTTACTTTTTTGGATAACAACTTACGAGATTATAGAAAAATGGAACTATTGAACAATAAAGAAAGGGTAAACAAGAGAAAGATGTTTCACTAAATAAGTTGAGTGTTTTATTAACAAGAAAGCGTGATTTATTACAATGTCTTCATCCCACATCGATGGTGAGAGTAAACAAAAGAACGTTTCCTCTTCTATAAATAGGAAAGGTTGTGAAATGTTACAAAGGGAACAAACTATGAGAACTTTCTTATGCCTACCTTTTTAGGATGTTGAGGGTATTCTTTGGTGAGATTGTTTTTATTGGCAACTGTCCATTTAAGTTTTAGAATCCTGAAAATGGTTTTGAACAAGATTTTTTTAGGTTCAAACTGAGTTTCAGTTGAAAAACCGTTATGTAGTTTGGTGTACTGAGTTGAGTCGATCTGAGTATGATCAATTTGGACCGATAAAGGAAGCATTTTCCTTTCAGCACATACATTTGAAACTCCCGTGATTTTTCAAATTGTTTCTAATAATATTATAAATAAGTTACCTAAACATAAAATTATAATTGTTTGACAAATAAATTTGATTCAAAAATACAAAATATATACAAACCGGGTTTCAATAGAAAAAACGTTATGTAGTTTGGTATATTTAGTTGAATCGGTCCGAGTTTGATCAATTTGGACAGATAAATGAAACATTTTCCTTTCACCACATACAATTGAAACTCTCATGATTATTCAAATTGTTTATAATAATATTATAAGTTACTTAATGTTATACAAATAAAAAAAATCTACTTAAACATAAAATTATAATTGTTTGGAAAATCACTTTGATTCAAAAGCACGAAATATATACTTAGTTATATTTTATAAATGAATTTATTTTATAATGACATTTTGAATCATGAAAATACATATAAACAAACTTTCTATATTAAGTACCTAACTGAATTTATGATTTTAGGATTTAACAAAAATTTGTTCAATAAAAATTTAATTTTTTATAGCAACTTACGATATTACTGAAAAATGGAACTATTGAACAATAAATTTTCTGTATAACATTTTATTTTTATTATTTAATATTTTATTTAACAAAATGAAATTTTTGGCAAATAAAGAAATGAGTTTAATTAAAATGTCTTCATCCCATATTGATCGTGAGAGTAAACAAGAGAATGTATTCTCCTCTATAAATAGGAAAGGTTGTGAAATATTTCAAAGGGACTAAGCCATGAGATATTCCTTGCATCTAACTTTGTAGGACGTTGAGTGTATTCTTTGGTGATATTGTCTTTGTCGACAAGTGACCAATTAAATTTCAGAATTTCGAAAATGATTTTGGACCGTATCTTTTAGATTTGAATCAAGTTTAATAAGAATCCGAGTGTCTTCTAGCTGATTTAGGCAAACTCGCTTCCATTGGTGGCCGAGTTTAAGTAACATGCCAAGTATTTGGTTGTGTTAGCCAAGTTTCACAACCTTGTATGTAATACAATTTAAAGTTGTAACCTTTATAAACGACGTCACTATTATCATATGTTCTACATAATTATGGTAATATTTATGATACAAAACATTTTTTTACTATTTAAGATATAAAGCTGTCTCTATTATTATATGTTGTACAGAATGATAAAATTTAAGACAGATAAAAAGATGACTTTATTATCATATTTTCTACATAATGATAATATTTAATATAAACGTTTTAATTTAATATGAAATTATTATTTAATAGATAACAATAACGATTTATTTATTTTTAAAAATTAATTTTTTTTCTATTTTAATCATATAACTTTATATATGCAAAACAACTTCAAGTTCCAACCTTATCTCTTATAATATAGTTCAACATAATAACAATACTAAAAATCATTTTTTTATATTTTTTATGAAATTATTATCTAATTGTTAATAACAATGATTTAGTTATTTTAATATAAAATATTTTTTTATATTTCATGCAACGCGCGGGCATTCGCCTAGTATATTTATAAAGGAAGCATTTTTCTTTTCACCACATTCATTTGAAACTCCCATGACTTTTCAATTTCTTTCTAATAATAATTATAAGTTGGTTAATAAGGTTAAATAAATATAAAACCTAAAGTGTAATCATATATAAACTAAATCTCAATATTAAAAGAATATATTTTCTTCTACTTATAAAGTTATGTTTTTAACTTTTAACATATTATACTTAATTTATTAGGTCTAACATATTGTTGAACAATTTGTATAAAATACTTAAATTGTTAATTTAAATATAACTTTACAGGATCAACTTAAATATAAATTTTAATTCTACTTAAACAACCGAAAAAATGTTTTGTAAATAATTAAAAGTGATAAATTGTAGTGAATTTCTGATAATGATTGTAAGTTGGATAATGAGGTTAAATAAGTATCAAACCTAAAGTGTAATCATAAACAAACTAAATTTCAATATTAAAATAATATTTTTACTTTTACTTATAAAGTTATGTCTTTAACTTTTAACATATTATACTTAATTTATTAGATTTAATATGTTGTTGTATGTAAACCATTATCAGTTTAAAGCTACAACTTTTGAAAGGTTTGGACAAAATACTTGAAGTTTTAATTTAAATATAACATTACAGGGTCAACTTCGATATAAATTTCAGCTCCACTTAAAAAACCCAAAGAATATTTTGTGAATAGTTAAAAGTGATAAATTATAGTGCCAAATGCAAAAATTAAATTGTAATATCAATTTAACTAAAATATTTCCTAACGATATTTTTATAATCGTTAAAAGTTTTCAAATAAGTAGCTTAAAATAACTTATAATAACAATAGCTAAAAATAACTCTATATAAATGATTATATTGTTACCTTCAAAATAATTTTTTTTTGATGTTTTAAATAATTACAATGACAGAAATTAAAAAGTTAAACAAATAAATTTTAAAAAATTAATTAACAATAACAAAAACTATAAATAACATTAAACCATATATTATATTTAAGTTGATTCATGAGCAACCCGCGGGTAGATGTCATTCAAAAGATTAAGATTATACAATTTTAATAGATGTATATATTATCATATAATTCAAAATGATCAGTATATTATATCAACGTAACATACGAATTATTATATCAAATTTAACAACATTATTGTTTTATTTAAAAAAACATATATTTGTAAAAATGTCAGCTATATAGTTGTTTCTGCGCAACACGCGGGCATTCGCCTAGTATATATATAAAGCATGCATAATTAAGATTGAAAAGAAAGTTGAATAAATGATTCTACCCTAAGCCCACAACCAAACAAGGAACAAGAAATAAAACAAAATCCCCAATTCTAAGCCTGATTAATCTTAATTATATATATATATATATATATATATATATATATATATATATATATGTATATATATGTATGTATGTATGTATGTATGTGTGTGTGTGTGTGTTTAGTAACGACAACGATTGAAACTATTAGAAATAATTTAAATATTAACACAAGATTTCTTGTGTTTACTTGTTTTCCCCCTTTAAACAATGAAAAATCGTGAAAACGTAGGGGTATGAGCTCACCTCGAGTGTGTGTTCTTAGTTGGGCACGACTGGATTGTGATAATCCTCGGGTTAGAACACGTATAAATTCCGAACTCCTAATAATATTTAAACACATAATATTGTGTTCAAATTAGCAAAATGATTAATTTAAGTGTTAATTAACACTAGTCATGTATGTATATATATATATATATATATATATATATATATATATATATATACACTTACAAGAAGTCTTTGGAATTAACTTGATATATTTCATTTCCTAGGAAAACTTGAAGATTTGAAGATGATCTTGGTAACTGCTTTGAAGATATGAAGGATTGAACATGGGTTTTGAGAGCAAATGTACGAAACTTAGAAGTGAAGAATTGGAATTGTAAACGTTGATTTCGGTTGGACATATAAATATGGGGAAATTGTAACATGATATTTGCATAGGGAAGTGTATTCTATCACATTGGGAAGGTGAATAACCAAACAAGTGGCATAAATATCTAGATATTTAGGAGGATTTCGATCAAAAAGAAAGTGATTTCGGTTCAACAAGGCCGGAAACACCTTGATTTCGGTCCTAAATTGATTCCCAATTGAGATTTCGGTCAAGGCATTTCACAAAGAAGTGATTTCGGTTCTTAACTTCCATAAAGCAAGTGTTTTCGTCCATCACTTCCATAAAGGAAGTGATTTCGGTTTTGGTATGGGATTAGATTCCCAAAACTGAAAACCATATATATTGTGAATTATCATGATTTATTTTAAGAGTTTGACTTACATTGACTTGTACTAACTTAATTTAGCATGATTTTCAATATATATATATATATATATATATATATATATATATATATATATATATATATATATATATACACGTACATATATATTATAAGGATGGCTTTCAAGTATAATTGTATATATAAACATATATAAACATGACCTCATGGCTAATTATGATTTAATGTAACAAGGTTACAATGTGGCTTCCACTTATACATGGTACATCTTTCGGCTTGGTTTGGCTCTAAGTTTATCAGTTGTCACATCATCCACTCGTTAGAGGGAATTTCGTTAAAGTGGTACTCATGAACTAGGGAAAAGATGCGGGTATTTTTGTTTCATCTGATCTTCCCGTTCCCAAGTGAATTCAAGTCCCCGCTTGGCATTCCAGCGAACCTTCACTATCGGTATACGACTTTGTTTTGTTCTCTTTATTTCTTTGTCCATGATTTCCACTGTTCTGCTACGAAGTGTAGACTCTCGTTTAACTCGATTTCGTTGAGTGGGATTACAAGAGTTTCGTCAGACAGACACTTTTTTAGATCGGATACGTGAAAAATGGGATGTATGTTACTGAGTTCATGCGATAGTTTGAGTTTGTAAGCCACCGGGCCGATTCTATCAAGAATCTCGAATGGTCCGATGTACCTTGGATTTAGTTTTCCACGTTTACCGAAACGTATCATTCCTTTCCAGGGTGATACCTTTAACAGGACGCGGTCACCAACCTGGAACTCCAAGGGTTTTCGTCGTTTGTCCGCATAACTCTTTTGTCTGTCTCTAGAAGCTTTCAGTCGTTCTCGAATTTGGACGTTTTCTCTATTGTTTCTCGAATGATCTCGGGACCGGTTAGAGTACTGTCGGGTACTTGATTCTTGGCTAGTTTCGTATCACCCACTTCAGCCCAACACAGAGGGGATCCGCGCTTATGACCATAGAGGGCTTCAAAAGGAGCAACTTTGATGCTAATGTGATAACTATTGTTGTACGAGAATTCGATGAGTAGTAGTTTGCATCCATGGTGGGTCTATCCTCTTTGCTTGATTGTTTACAATCTGGTGGTTGAAGGATATGAAAGGTGGTTGTGATGGTGATGGTAAGGGTGGAATGGATGGTGGTTGTGATGGTGATGGTGATGGTAGGGTGGTTGTCGGTGGTGTTAGAATGGTGGGTGGTGGTAGACGTAGCGTGAATTATCTTAGCAACATTTACCGGTGGTGTTGGCGTGCTGGTGGGAGGTGGAAGGTGGATGAGTGTGGTAGGAGGTGGGAGAAGAAGATCAAATTACATATAAATCAAATGATTTTTTCAGTGGATATTATGTGGCCCTTAAAAATATACAGAAATTTAATTTAAAATGTCACATCACCAAAGTAACCGACTATTCCCTTATCAGGTCACATAATGGTGTAATTGACAGGTAAAACTTTAT
Organism: Lactuca serriola; assembly: GCF_051521515.1. Classification (NCBI taxonomy): domain Eukaryota; kingdom Viridiplantae; phylum Streptophyta; class Magnoliopsida; order Asterales; family Asteraceae; genus Lactuca; species Lactuca serriola. Next base: position 161,347,268 of record NC_136409.1, read on the forward strand.
ATTAATGACCTATTGCGTACAAAAAATACTTGAGTGACTAAATGTGTAATTTTGCCAAACTTTGTTGTGTGCTATAGTGCCAAAAACCCAAAAAAATTCAAAAAATAATCTAACATATTAGTTAATTGTGACCTGTCAAACATAGCTTAAATAGAAGTTTTTCGCATTTTTATAAACACCTGATAATATCAAATTTTATTTTTGGGATAATACTAGAATATATAAAAAAGCTTAATGAAATAGTTGAATGATGTAGAATGTCTAGTTGACATTGAATGGATAAACTCAACCATAATGAGATGTGATATCGGTCTTTCAATGAATATAGAGCGTGGGAAAAATAATACTCTTTCATGTTTAAAATAAATGGTTTATCGAACTTTTGTATAGTTAAATGTATTGTAAAAAAAATGATAAAGTAGTATAAAATTTAGAATAATAATATGACAATTTATTAAGGGTGTTATTGTATTTACCTCTTCATTCATATAAATTGTTAAATAATTGGGATAAACATACTATTTCATTAATTACGGGTACACAAAGCAATTTTGAATACGTATAGAAGTTTCCTTTATTAAACTCAGCGCATAGTGGATGCCTTAATATATTTAATATAATACTTACAAAAAAATATGATATTATTAAAAAAACATTAAAATTTTGTGTGTTGTTGCTGAGCCTTAAAAGAGTCAAGAAGTAAAGAGGATAATCTCACTCTATTGATTGTCAAATACAACGATATACACCAGGTATTTATATACAGAAATACAACTGAAAACTCCTAAATATATGAAATACAATTGGACTCTGAATTAGTCTAATACAAGTTGCAGAGATGTTGAAAATATGACCGTTATTACCCCCTGCAAGCTGAAAGGAGGGTCGAACTTGAAGCTTGTTTCTGAGAGTAAGTAGTCGATCTTTGGATAGAGCTTTTGTGAAGATGTCTGCGACTTGATCAACTGATGAAATTCCCTGAACTATAAGATCCCCAGACTCTACTTGTTCACGTATGAAGTGAACATCCAAAGCAATATGTTTTGACCGGGTGCGAATGACAGGGTTCTTGGTCATGAATACAGCACCAACATTGTCACAGAGAAGAAGAGGAGGCTTGGTGAAGGAAACTGCAAGATCAGAAAGCAAGTGTTTAATCCATAGAAGTCCAGCAGTTGTATATGCAAGAGATTGATATTCCGCCTCATTGCTTGATCGAGCTACCATTCTTTGTTTACGTGAAGTCCAACTGATTAAGTTTGACCCATGATAAATTGCAAAACCATATTGACTTCGACTATCATCCGAATCAGATATCCAACCAGAATCAGAGTAAGCTAGCAATGAAGTGGATCTTGTTGGGGAGAAGTGAAGGCAGTGATGAAGTGTACCATTGAGATACCTAAGAATTCGTTTCACTGCTTGCCAATGCTTGACAGTGGGATTGTGCATATATTGGCAAACGCGATTTACAGCATAAGCTATGTCGGGACGTGTAATCGTGGCATATTGCAAAGATCCAACAACCTGTCGATACAGTTTTGGTTCAGAAAATGCTTCTCCCTCCAGAGTTAGTTTGGTTTGACAATCAGCGGGAGTAGAAACGGAAGCTGTATCTTGCATCTTGGTTTTATGTAGTATTTCTTTAATGTAATTTGTTTGACTGAGTGTAACAGCAGATGCTTGATGATGAATTTGTATACCAAGAAAATAATGTAGATCACCCAAGTCTTTAAGATAAAACACCTTGTGTAATTGCTTAATGAAATTATGTATTAGGGTGGCATCCGTACCTGTTATAATCAAATCATCAACATAAACTAACACGTATATTGTAGCTTTGTTAGATTTATGCACAAACAGTGAGGTGTCAGAGTGGCAAGCTTTGAACTGTTGTTGAATGAGGTAGGATTTGAGCTTGGTGAACCAGGCACGAGGTGCCTGTTTTAGGCCGTAAAGTGCCTTTTGTAAGTGACAAACATGCGTGGGATTTTCTTTGTCTTCAAAACCCTTTGGTTGTCGCATATAAACATCCTCCACCAGATCACCATTGAGGAAGGCATTGTTAATATCAAGTTGGCGAATGCTCCATTTGTTTGAAATAGCAAGGGAAAGAACAAGTCGGATTGTTGTTGGCTTAATTACAGGGCTGAACGTGTCAAAGTAGTCAACACCATAAGCTTGACTGTATCCCTGTGCTACAAGTCGTGCTTTGTATCTGTCTATGGATCCATCCGATTTGTGCTTGATCTTATAGATCCACTTGCACCCTACAACATTTACATTAGTAGGACATGGTACCAATTTCCAAGTATTATTTCTCATCAAAGCATCATATTCACAAGTCATTGCCTTTTGCCAACAAGGTGAGCTGTTGGCTTCTTGGAAAGAAGAAGGTTCAGTTAAGTCATTGGAAGTTAAGGTGGAGGTAAAAGCTTTTGGTTTGAGAGAGTTAGTGCGAGCACGAGTGACCATGTGATGTTGATTATGTTGTGCAGGACGATAGTGGGGTGGGTGTTGATGTGCACGGGAGCTGATGGTAGATTGTTGGTAACGTTGGCTGGAATTGGTTGGAAAAGATGAAGAGGAAGAGGAAGAGGGTGTGCGTGTAGCTGGTATGGATGGAGTAGTGGGTGGTGTAGGTGATGGGGCAAGGGTTAATGTAGATTTTGAGGCATGTTGTAACAGACTTGTAGGGGAAGGAGTGCAGGGAATTGAAGTAGGTGCAGCGGTGGTGGAGGATATTGATGTCGAGTAGGGAAACTCCTCTTCATTGAAGACCACATGTCGGGCAATGTAAATGCGAGATGTGGGCTGGTGATAACAGAGGTATCCTTTGTGGGAGGCACTGTAGCCAATAAACACACAAGGTTTGGAACGGAAATCCATCTTATGAGTATTATAGGGACGAAGGAATGGAAAACAGAGACAACTGAATGTTTTTAGAAAACCATAATCGGGAATCTGTTTGTAAAGTTGCTGATATGGGGAGTGATAATTAAGGATTGGTGTAATGGTGCGATTGTGGACATATGTAGCGGTTTTGAACGTGTGTTCCCAGAAAGGATTTGGGAGGGAAGAGTGAGCAAGGAGGCTGAGACCTTTTTCAACAATGATGCGATTTCGGCGTTCCACAGCACCGTTTTGTTCTTGGGTATACGGGCATGAGACCCGATGACCGATGCCATGAGCGCGAAGATAGGGGGAGAATGGACGGTATTCACCACCCCAATCAGATTGTATCTGTTTAATATTAGTGGAGAATTGAGTTTTGACCATGTTATGAAATTGAACAAATGTAGAGAAAGCTTGAGATTTTTGAGATAAGAAATATATCCAAACAAATTTTGTGCAATCATCAATAAATAATAAGAAATAACGATTTCCATTCATCGAAAGAAAAGGTGTTGGACCCCAAACATCTGAATATATTAAATCAAATGGTTGCTTTGAAGTTACATGAGAAACAGGAAGGGGAAGTCTATGACTTTTCCCAAGCTGACAAGCATTACAAATAGTGGGAAAGTTATTTGATGACAAAGGAAGGTTGAAAGAAGAAACTAAACGTATTAATAGTTGAGCATGTGGATGAGCCAGGCGATTATGCCAACCATGAAGGGAGGTGCGAGTGCCAACAAGAGCTACTGCAGGAGAAGAAGAGGGGCTCAATTTATTTGAGGAGAGAGGTAGACGGTACAACCCGTTATAAACGTCCCCGTTGAGGAGGGTTCGGCCCTGCAATGACTTAACAAAACACCGATTAGGCCATAATTCCAATTAGACATTGTTGTCTTTGCTTAGGTTGGAAGCACTGATCAAGCGTTTAGTGATGTGAGGAACAATTAAAACAGAAGGCAATTTTAGATTGTAAAGAGATGTAGAAGCAATGTGAGAAATTTGGAGATTCATACCATTACCAACTTGGAGCTTGTCGTTGCCTTGATATTCTTCTGCGACGTTCATGCGTTGAAGATCGGGTGCAATATGATCAGTTGCACCGGAATCGACATACCAAGATGGATCAGTCATGGCCGATGGGTTGTGGTATTGAGACAGGTGGGCCTGGCGGGCTTGTGTATCACGTGGATTGGGCTTGCGAGTAGGATAATCAATAAGATTGGTTCTTTGCCAGCAATTAATAGCCTCGTGCCCTGGTTTTTGGCACAATTGACATTGGGGTCGTCTGCGTCGATTATCAGAAGGGCGAGTTCCAGAGGAGTGAGATGTGGATGAGCCAGAAGAATGAGATTGAAATCGGGATTGTCGATTGACAGTTAACGCCACCGGAGGGGTAGGAGAGGAATCAGCAACCGCGGTTGATTGGCGAAGATGTTCATATTCTAGACGAGCTTCTTCTTGGAGGAGAAGCCCTACAAGATCATCAACGGAGATTAGATCATCCTTTATCCTGATGGCAGAGGTGAATGGACCATAAGAGGAGTCGAGACCCTGAAGGATGTAGATAATTTGATCTTCTGTGGAAATCAGAGTTTGATTCTCGGCTAAGGAATCAGCAATTGTACGTTTCTTCTCGATATATTCAACCATAGATAGAGAGCCTTTGGATAAGGTTTGAAGTTGGGTTTTCATGGCCATACGGGTAGCTCTTGTTTGGGCCTGGAATGTTTTTTCGAGTGACTTCCAGGCAAGGCGAGAAGAGGTACAGCGCGCAACAATGGCAAGGGCTCTTTCAGCAAGTGTGGATTTCAACCAGAGAAGAACATAGCGATCACGTTGCTTCCACAAGGTATACTCTGGATTGGGAGCAACAGTAGGAGGAGCACCTTCACGTTCAGTGGTGATGGTTTCTGGTGGTGGCTGAGGGTCAAGAATGAATGATTCAAGATCAAAGGTTTCCAGAGTAGATATAATGTTTGTACGCCAAAGACAGAAGTTGGAGGTCTCAAGTTTGATGCTCATGGAAGGGATTTGAAAAGAGGAGCCAGTAGCGAACCCCAAAATATGTTGGTTGTTGTGAGCCATGAAAAAAAATCAAGACTGCTCTGATACCATAAAAGAGTCAAGAAGTAAAGAGGATAATCTCACTCTATTGATTGTCAAATACAACGATATACACCAGGTATTTATATACATAAATACAACTGAAAACTCCTAAATATATGGAATACAATTTGACTCTGAATTAGTCTAATACACGTTGCAGAGATGTTGAAAATATGGCCGTTATTAAGCCTTATGTCCCTCCTGGATAAAAAAAAAATGAAAACCGATCACCGAGTTAATTCTCCAAAATGCCAGTTCCCCTCGAACATCAAAAAATTAAATACTTACCAAACATAATCCAGATGACGGTGATGATGATGAGCTTGCTTCTTTTCTCAAACTCATTGCAGAAATTCCGTTTGATAAGAATCCATTTTCAATCACCCTTTGACCACATCTTTGAAACCTCTAAATTCCTTTCAAAATTATAAAAAAACAAAAAAATAAAAATAAATAAATAAATAAATAAAATTCTAACTTGAAGACTTCTACCTTACACCCAACAAAAAGTATAAAGTAAATGACATTTTTGGTCCCAGATAAAGCTAATTTTTTTGAATATTTATCCCAAAAAAATTTCAATTACAAATTTGATCCTATTTGATGTTTATATAACATTTTTCGTCCATGTTCCAAGAAAACGATTATACTTTTCGACAAAATTTGCAAAAATCATCTATCGCATAAAGAAAGCCTTTTGTTCACAAAAATAGTCTTTTTATTTGAAACAAGAAAACAAAACATTACAAGAACCTCAAATGAAGACCGAAACTGCAAGAGAAAACATTTTCGAACTAAAACTGAAAATATTAGCAATACTCAGGGACCAAAAATGGAAAAAACACGTACCTTTGGTTGATCACATCAGCCAAACTCTCGTCTTCATTACCAACATAAAAAAAACCCCGAGCCTTGGCGTTGTTGACTAATCGCCTCCATGTGTTGCTGCTATTCCTCAACGTATCTCCATTTCCCAATATCCACAAACAATGCCTTAAAAAATTAACAGATTAAGTCATTTCTTCATATATATATATATATATATATATATATATATATATTTGAACTTTTTTTTTTAAGTTTATTGTATATAAACCTTGCTCGTGTTAGAGCCACATTTGCTCTTTGAGGTCTAGCTAGAAAACCAATAGATCCACTCGCAATTCCAGTTACAGTTGAAATGATTATCACATCCTCTTCACACCCTTGAAACCCATCAACAGTTTTAACATTCAAAGAAAACTCATGTTTTCCCGCTTTTATGACTTGATAAATGTCTGAAAGTTTACTTTGTATTGCAGAAACTTGAGCCGTGTATGGTGTTATGCAACCCACGCTAATCTTTCTGTTTTTCGCGACACTTTCTGTGAATATAAGTCGATAAAAATGATCAAGACTTGAAGTAGTTTAAAGGAAATAGAAGTAAGAAGATGTTACCTTCATGAAGCTTTGTAATCAACTCAACAACCACAGCTACTTCCTCCATGTTTTTCCCACTTTTAGTTTTATCAAATTCAACTTTCCCTTGGGTTAAATGAATGAAGGAGTATGGTCCAAACATGTCTCCTTTAAGAAACTGCTTTTTGTAATTTGGTATATATACGTTTGGGCCATTTTTAATCTTGTTCCCATAGAATTCTTGGTTAGGAAACAGGCTTATTTCAGGATGCATTCTGTATTGGACATTAAGTAGGAGTGTCGGATGTTTTAGTGACACCAATCTTTCAAATAAGCTCCTTCCAAACTTCTTTTCCCTACATATCTACAACAATTAATCCACACAAGTAGAGTTTCAGTTAATCAAATGGTGCAAAACTCGATAGCAAAATAAAAGGGATTAAACTTAAATGCAAGAAATAGCAAGGTGTATTCATTCATTTGTTTCTTACTACGTCCTACTTTCATTTCTTTATGTTACAACATGGTAATTTGAACTGCCTATTCAATTATAACGATGTTATCCAAATACAAATCACTTTACAATATTGCTATAGTTGAATAGATATTTTAATGTTTAATACTATAATTGCATAGATATTTCAAAGTATAATGTCTTCATAAGTGAAAAAGATTGAAAATACAAGGCTATAAGCTATAACAAACACAAATGAAAGTTAGACACTACAATAAATAATTAAATATGTTGCTATTTGTTGCATTTAGCCCAAATGAAAAGAGTTAAATGCTAACAATGTACTTTCATTAATTTGTTATTTCTTGCATATAACCCTACAAAAAAAAAGATGGAAAGAATGAATACCGGACTCCCAACCATTGCAGGTAGTTGCATCTCATCCCCAATGAGTATAACATCACGAAGACCCGAAAGTTGCAAAGGGATAACAGATTCACATTCTTTAAGTTGAGCAGCTTCATCAACTACCAATAATTCCACATTTGTCTCAAGAGCATGCAATCTAATTGAGCTCGAGGCCGTGCAAAAGATCAAACATGCATTTTCCAAACAAAAGTTTCCGATTTCTTGATCATTAGGGAAAGAAACGGTTTCACGAAGGACTTGATCAAGAACTTGAAAGAGCTCCTTTTTCATCACTACCAACTCATTCATAGGTACCATGTTTTCTTCAGAAATTTCAACCCCTTGGAGGGTATTGCTTAACAAGGTGATAACTCTCATCATTTTCTTTGCTAGTTGTAATGTTAGACAAGAAGTTGGCATATGTGTGTACATGCTTTTAAACATAGTTGTCAGTTTTTCTTCAAGAATGTTGAATTTTTCTTTGATATAATCCTCAAAAGATAACTTTTCCTTGATTTTAAGCACTTTTTCATAAACTATCACCTTCCCATGTACGTCTTTTAAACCCTCATTCTCGCAAATCTCCCACTCATCATCATCGCTAGCTTCATCATCCACATTTCTTTTATCACACAAGTACAATTTGTATTCATCTTGAGGGTATTTCAGTAATTGTACAATCGAATTTGCCTTGCTTCTCCAGCCAAAAGTGGGAGACAAACAACAAGCAAGAACAGATATTCGATTATCAAGAAACACTTGATAGAGTTCTGGAAAACCATCGATTTTCATTCTCTCACCTTTCCCGAATAAAACTATGTCTCCAAATCCATAGGTTTCATACTCTAATGAACCTTTTACAAGACTCATAAAACGTGATGCGACCTCTAACACCGCGTTATTGGTAGGTGCGCATGTCAATGTGCGACATTTCATTTTGAATAGAGCGAATAGAAGACAACCAACTGTTTTTGTTTTACCTGTTCCTGGTGGACCCCATATTAGTTTCACGGTTTCTTGATGATGGCATTCTCTTGCAACAATGCAACTCCATATTGCCTTTTTTTGAGATTGATTCAAACTGAAAGTGTTCATGGTGTGTTGTAAGTTTAGTGAAGCAGATTTCTTTGAATCTTGAATGGAGCATAGTGAACATTCTTTGTTACCCTGAAATAATCACTCCATGATCTTAGGGTTTGTTTGGTATGATGGAATGTAATCATAACAATGTAATGGAATGAGAAAGGTAATGTAATAGATCATTATATTCTATTACCATGTTTGGTTGGTTTGAAAGTATGAAATGAACAAACATGTTGATTGTTATATATGTACGAATATAGTAAAAAACTAAATGAAACTAGATCGATGAATATACAAAAGTACTTCAATCAAATAAGATATATTAATAAATAAATAGCATTTAAGCATATTTTATATCGTTTGAATCATGTATTATATGTTGTCAAATTGTGTAAAAAGAAGTTTATCACCTTTGAGTCACTTTGGAGTACTTTATTGATGATTTTCATGTTCTCTCCATCCAATTTAGAGTGCAAAGCTTGCCATATGTGGATATTAGGTGTCAAATTCACAAGATGAACCACAAACAACATGGGTTTCCCTCTATTGTTAGATTCTTTCCCATTAAAAACAATTTGTTTTTTGGATCTTACTTGGATCACATCATCCTTGAAGACCCTTTGAACCAAAGCAATGACATAGGGAATTCCATTTGGTTGATTGATATCACCAATACATCTAGGTTTTCCATTTGTCACAACTATGAGATCTCCCACCTCGGGCTCATAACACCCTTTTCCACTTTTGCCCTTACTTTCCAAATATATGTTAGGGAATCTTGACATGTTGATGATCCCACGAGTAGAGGCACTAGAGATTGTTCTCATTTTGGACATCAAAGCATGACGTGTTTCCTCAAGTAGTGGCTTGATGAACGAATTGGTGTAATCACTTGTTGATGAAAATCTTTCTTCGATTGTGTTTACCTATTAATAAATTTTACACTATTACAATTACTTTTTTGGCTTAGTGAAAGAAAATTTGTAATTTGATCATAATCTATAAAGCTGTTTTTGATGATGCATATCACACATGACTCAATTACTTACCTTTCCCTTGTAATGATCTGCATTGAGAACAGCATCAAATGACCAAGAAAACACCTCATCAATCAACTCCTTTCCCTTTGTTTTGGGCTTATTAAAGCTACTAGAAGTTGCCATATCACTTTTCGATCAATGGAGAAATTAAAACTCACTTAATTTCTTGTTTACTAGAAATGGCACCAGATTAAGCCTTCAAGTTTCAAAAGCGCTAAAGATATATATAAATCAGAAAAAGATCATATCGTACGACATAAATGCATAAAGAAATCAAAAGTAGAATGTTGCTATTAAGTAAAGAAGATACCAAGTTGACCTCTAGTCAATGAGAGAAATATAAAATAATCTACTTTCGAAAAAAAACAACACTTTGTTCCAAACTAACATTCTCATTTGATTTAAATACTACGTACACAAATGAAAGGAGATTTCTTGCTGTGGAATCTAACCTTCCCTAAGTAAGTTCCTTCATCAGCAAGCTATAATTTACACGTACATGTCTTTGGTTTCTTCACCTGTCATTTGTTTTTAGGTACATTGCATCCAAAACATTTGAATAAAAAATGGTAGGTGTATATCAATGTTTTAAAAACCGGTTTTTTAGTTGAACCGGTATGGTGACCGGTTCACGGTTCAACCGGTTTAACCGGTTCAACCGCCGAATGAATCGGTTTCTATAGTTTTCATGTTTTTTTTATTTCCTACATATACATACATATATAAATTATGAATTTGATACTTATAAATTCAAACATTAAAAATACACATAAAAATATGTTGTAGATTAATTCAAATACATTAAAATAACACATAACCATAAGTTTTAGTGTTTATATCAATCCATATATGTCAAAAAGAAAATAAAGTATAATACCGAAACGAAATATAGGTTTAGATGAATACAAACACATCAAAAAACTTTATAATATTTATCATATGTTTTTATTTAGAGAAAACTAAATAGATTTGAAAAAAATCACCAAAGTTTATTATGTAATTTATTATGTTTCATGTGTTTTTATTCGGTTTACCCGGTTTATTTTGACCGGTTCAACCGGGTTTTTCTAAAAACCGGCCGGTTCAATCCGGTTCAGAAATCAATATAAAACCGGTGATAGTTGAACCGCTCATTCTTCCGATTCCCGGTCCAACCGGTTCGACCGACCGGTTCAAACCGGTTTTTAAAACATTGGTGTATATAGAACCAGAGAGAAGAAAACAAATGAAAACATTGCTTCTTATTGGCAATTGATTTGTCTCAAGAGTCTTGATGTGATTTATAGTTAGAGAACTTTACCTTGTGAACATTAAGAATATTTTATGGTAATCTTTTGACCTTTAGCAGGGTATGTTGAAAATATTGAAAGTAGAAAAGCTAACTGTTAGCTGAAAACTCTGAAAAACCTAGTTGCCAACCTATAAAAAAAACATTTGATAAAATTAATTGATAAGCTAATTGAAATGTATAAAACGACATACAAAAGATTATTTTTTTTATAATTAATAAAGGGTAATTGGTAGAATTTTAAAAAGCCCACTAAGTTCGTCTAAAAACTATTTTTGGTTGCTCAATTAAAGTTTTTTTTATATAAATATGTATATGATTATGGGCTAAATAAATGGTCAATACTTGAGCAGAGTATTATTTATTTTTCTTTTTTCACTAGAATGCATTTTTCCCAATTTGAAGTAGATTAGGTGTTTAATAAAATGTGTTTGGAATAAATACACAATAGAGAGAGGAAAGGTAAAGAAATGCATCCGAATCCATAATGCTTCGATTTTTATCTCAATCCATTAAGACATACTTAAATGATTATGGACATACGTGTGAAAAATATTCAAAAACCAAAAAGTGAAAGAGGCACAAAACACAACCCAATCATATATTTACAATGCCATTCTTGAAGTTAAGCAATCACGCCTTACAATAAAAAAACAAACTGATGAACAATTCTTTAAATTGCATAAAAACAGTAATTTTTTTTTTTACATTATTTACACTTTTCATGTGAAAGAGAAATCCACAAATTCACAACTTAAAGAGCCCTCATAGCAACTTTGCTTGTTGCATGAACTCCCCTTGCAGCAATTCTTAACACTGCTCTACTCTGATATAACCTGTTAACAACATTAAACAAAATAAATAAATAAACAAAAATTTGCTTATAAAAAGTATTTATGAAATTACCAAATTACCCACCCTGCAAGAGCAAGTCCCCAAGTTGCCATCAAATAAAACAGCTGACCAGCATGCCATATTTCCATTACCTTCTCAAACTTGCTCATGCCACCTAATGCCTTGCTCAACTCTGCAAGTTTTATAAATTAAAACATATTTATTAAACATTTCAGTTTTTTTTAAATAAAAAATAAAATGAAAACTTACTCTTTTGCATCTCCTCAGGTGTCAAACTCTGCATTTCAAGAAAAGATTGAGAAGGTGTGAAATTGGTTATGTATTGAAACTTTTATGTAAGAAAATTGTAAACAAGAAAAAAGTGTTTGGATGTTTAATAATTTATAGTTTTATAGTTTTATACCTTGGCTTTTGGGTTTAAAAGAATACATTTAGCCATAAAGTTGGCAATTCCATCCACCACCTGTTCATGGCTAATAACTACATAATTCTCATTATCGATTCCACTTTTCTCTTCAAGTTTACCATGTACCATTTCTTCAGTGACCCAAATCCATAAACTTGGTTCTTCAGAGCCAACGTTTATTAGAATCTCATCTAGTTGAAGACCCAATTCTGTCAAAAGATAACCCACAAAATGTAATCAGGTTGAAAGGAATAGTGAAATGGCATAAGAGGATGAATGGATTGTTGAAACATGAAGGGGGAAGGGGGAAATAACCTGTGGTGTCTTCGAGAGAAAACTTGCAGGGTATCCCATCGACTGTGTTGTTATGGAGGGTGTTTAGTTGACTCAAGAACTTTGGAGATTCCACAGTATTTATAATACGAGAATGTAGCTGCAGTTGAATGAGTTATAAGTTTGTGCAATGATCATGTAAATGTTAATGTGGTTAGTACAATTTCTATAAAACTTTGAAAATAAATATCAATTTTGAAGTTTAAACTAGCTCGGTTTGATCTCAAAAGGTATTGAAGGGATTAATTTGGGGGAAAAAATCCAGTGATCTTAGTAAGCACTTTGAGATCACAACTAATCATAGTTTAAGAAAAAATCACCAATAATCTAACACTATTTGTGGCTCCGATTGAAGAAAAAACAATCAATTTGCATCTATGTATGTGTGCGTGTGATATGCATGATCTAAATAGCGTATACGGTAATAAATCACATACATCAGGAGGACAATCTTCCAGTAAGCAAGGCGATTCGGATATGTTCTGAAGGAGTTTGAGATTCTGTTCGAGTAAATCCCTAAGACGTTGATTCTCCGATCTCAAAGCCTCCAATTCCTTTTCTTTTACTTCCAAAGGTTGCTTATTTTCGTTCTTGTTGCCAGATTTTTCTTGATGTTCAGTCTTGAGGTGGAGGGGATGGTGGTGGGAGAACTCGACCGCTTTAAAAGCAACTTCTGCCACCTCCAGCACCGTCTTCGCGGACTCGATCGAGATACGACCCATGAGGTATGAATTTGAATACTTTCAAGCGTTTATTCTCAGCCCTAATTAGGTTGATTCTGCAGAAAAGGGATGTTTTAGGGCAATGGAAAGTGATGACGATTTGGGGGGAGTTTGGATAATCCAATCGGTTGACGCTTCCCAGGGTTAATAAGTTACAAGGCATCCCTCTTACGAACCTTGGAAGCGATTTACATTTTTGCAGGATCAGCCCCTCATCTTTGTTGAATGACATAGGCCGGACAAATATTTGTTCACTCAAATGAATCAATTAGCAACCAGGATGGTAAAGGATCTCGCAGTCATAATCCTTGATCACGTTCAGCCAACTATGCTACCTCATGTTCAGGTTCGGCTAATCCATAAGATATCGCAAACTTTTGTGATTCGTGTAAACGGTACAACGAACCTCATATAGATAATGTCTCCAAATCTTGAAGGCAAATACCACTGCCCTCAACTCCAGGTCATGAGTAGGATATCATGACTCATGAGGCTTCAACCGCCATGAAACATATGCGATCAATCGCGCTCTCTACATAAGAACCGCCCCCAAACCAATGATGGATACATCACAAAATACAATGAAATCCTCGACACCCTCCAGAAGAGTCAACACCGGGGTCTCACATAACCTCTGTCGCAGTGTCTCAAATGTCGTCTGCTGCTCAGGGCCTCATCAGAAATCCACTCCCTTCCTCGTAAGACGAGTGAGGGGTACAACAATCTTGGAGAAATCCTGGATGAATCTCCGATAATATCCCGCCAAACCCAAGAAACTTTTGATCTCTAAGGGAGATTTTGGAACCTCCCACTGCATTACGAAATCAATCTTGGTTGCATCGAACAAAATATTGTTTTGGTTAATGAGATGTCCCAGGAACTGGACCTTTCGTAACCAAAACTCACACTTCGAGAACTTGGCATACAACCATTCTCGCCTCAACACTCCCAAAAGCTCTCGAAGGTGCTCCTCGTGTTGCTCTTTAGTCTTAGAATACACCAAGATATCATCAATAAAGATAATAATTGATCGATGGGGCTTGGCGTTCTAGGGGTTTAGGCTGCTACAAGTGTGGCCGGGTTGGCCACGTCAGCAAGGATTGTCCTCAAGGAGTAAGTCTGTTATGCTTTCACTGCCACCGGGTGGACCACAAGAAGGCCGACTGTTCGACATTGAGGGGATGAGCAATGAGCACGCCTGCTCCGGCATCTTTGAGGATCACTGATGGACAAGAAGGTAGCATAGGAGCCCCAGCAGAGAGGAGTTGAGTTTTGCAGGTATGTATCTTTTGCCTTCTTTCAGGTTATTTATATCCGTGTTTATGGTTGTTAGAATATTGCATCAGTTTAGGTAAGCATATATTCGGTTTATTTATTTGCTTGTGTTTGGATTATATTTTCAAGAAATGCATATGCTAATTGCATACCATGAATCATTAGTGGTTAGTGTAAGGTCGTTTCCCTTTTGCTGGTTTGGGGTGTTCAACGTTATCTCGACTTGTAATCGAGATTGATTCAAGGGCATTATGTGGAAGGTCTGCAGTCAGGGTTCGGTAGGATGGTTATTACCCTCGTCAGGATTCGAAGGGTTCGGTCATTGTGCTCAAATTGACTCATGGGGTCGCCAAGGGAAGTGGTCTACTACCGAAGTTTTTCTCTGAGCATCAGTTAATTAGACTTCAAGATCTGAGTACGGTATCATTTCAAGGCATCTGGAGTTATCAGTATTGTTGGGATTCAGAAAGTGTTCATCTAGTCTTCAGAGGTAGTATGGTCTTGTAAGTTCGGTTAGTAATGAATCGCTAGCATTAGCAAGCGTTGCTTGTCAGCAGATCGATCATTAAAAGGTAGGAAGGATCGGGAATCCTTCCATTTCTCATCTGATGTGGAGACTTAGTCGGATCGAAGTGGGGGAGAACCGTTTAGGTACCCAGGACAGAAGCAAGCGTGAAATTGGGATAAGCTCGTATCCCCATTAGGAAAGGAAAGGTAGACCAAGTGGTTGCCTAAATGGACGATAATGTGAATTGGAAGTTCGGGAAACTTCCCGACTTTGGGACCACACCTGATTCATCTGTAGCAGACTATGGGGGAACCAGGTTGAGGATCCCAGTCAGGAAATGAATTCAGTGAGGGATGTTATTGATGGGTTTTATACAAACAATCATATGTATGCATGTAACCCTAATTGGATCTATGTTTTCACTATTAGACATACAACTTTATGAACACAAAAGGAAACCTAGCATGCTTCTATAATTTTCTAAATTCACATAAAAGAATAGAATACATACCTTTGGTTGTTATGTAGTTAACAACTTGTTTCTTGAATCTCCTTAGCTTTTGAAAGCAAGTACCACAAGTGTAGTACCTCTAATGGCTCACAAACACACTTGAGTGAGAGGATGAATATGAGAGAGAGAGAGAGAGGATGGAGGGTAACAAGCTCACAAAATCGGCTCTACTAGGGTTTCTCCAAGGGGTTCCGATTTGGAGTGCCTTAGGGTGCTATTTATAGTTGAAGTCAATTAGGGTTTCAAGGTGGAAACCCTAATCCTTTAGCTTAGGGTCTAAGCAAACCCATGAACTCCTTTCCTTAAACTCTTGGACGAAAACTCCTAGATCCTTCTAGGATTTTCAGCCAAGCCTTGATAAAGGTGATCCAATGGCCCAAAGTCTCAACTATCAAATAATTACAAAACAACCCCTACACTTTTATTTAATTCTTTTAATCCCAAAATTAATTCCTAATTAATTTCTAATTAAATAATAATTAATAATATGATTCCAAATTAATATATAATCCATATAATATATTAAAAAATCATATTTATACCCCGAATAATTATTCTTAATGACCATGCTACAACCGGTTCAAGTACATACCAAAAGTAGTTATGGACTTAGATAGTAATCCAACAGTTATATTGTGTGTGTGCTCGACTTTGGATGTGTTCGGATTGGTAATCAACGGTAAGACCATGGTCAGCAGTTGAGTTAGCATGGGAAGTGTTGTAAGACTGTGGGATAGCCGTAGCATTCATCAGCAGCCAGATAGCATGGAAGGTGTTGTAAGACTGCGGGATAGCAATAGCATTCACCAGCGGCCAACTAGCATGGGGAATTTGGTAAGACTACGGGGTAGCATGTAGTATTAGTCAGCAGACAGTGTAGGAGTGTTGTAAGACTGTGGGGTGGCCTGTAGCATTCACTAGTTAGCAGGTAGTGTAAAAGTGTTGTAAGACTGTAGTGTGGCCCGTAGCATTCACTAGTTGGCAGATAGAATAGAGGTGTTGTAAGACTGCAGGGTGGTCCATAGCATTCACTAGTTGGCAGATAGAGTAGAAATGTTGTAAGACTGCAGGGGTAGCCCGTAACATTCGTTAGTTAGCTGCTAGTATAGTGGTATAGTAAGGCTGCGAGGGTGGCTCGTAGTCAATTAGTATGGGAGTGTTGTAAGACTGCATGGTGGCCCGTAGCATTCACTGGTCCATATTAGACAGTGAGAATGTTGTGACAGATTTGTGATTCACTCACGGATTCTTTCAGATGATTTAGGCCAAGGCGGGTCAGCCGCACGAATGTGAGTAGGCTACAGTATGATCGGATTCGGGAAACAGTAGGTCGAAGGAGACCGGACATTATGTAAGACTACAGTTATTCTGGTAGCATTCACCTTTTTGCGTCAGATTCAGTGGCGACAGGTTGTCAGCCTATCATGATCAGATAGATCAATAGGATTAAAGGAGCCATGAGTGGCGGTATAGATAGGGCAGTTATTGTTAGACAAGGAATCCTTCGGAGGTTGCGTGGGGTGAATTCAAGGTTAATTACTGGCTCAGCAACCAGGCAGGAATCCGATATTTTGGATAGTAGCAGGAAAGATTGGGATCCAAGGAAGTCATGGTTGATATGGAAAACAGCTAGACGACGGTATGGTATTCCCGAGTAGCGGTAGTGATTTGGGATCCTTATGTGGAGTAGTCGTTGATCGGGAGATGCTAATCCACTTGCAGTGGGATTAAATAATCTCATAGTAATCGATTTGACTCTGTTGCGCAGCTCTCGTCTGATTCTAACCGTTACAGAGATGGATACTCTACTCGAAGGACTAATTGGACTATCTGTTAAGATGAGCGTTCAACATCTGGATATGGTAAGTGAATTCATTCGGTTGGTAGCACCGAGATAATCAGGACCGGAAGTGGTTGTTCGACCAGTTATTCAATAAGGAATTAGCACGGTAATGGTTCAGCAGGGGCGGTCTGTAGTGGAGTCAGACCAATGCAAATTTCAAGACTCTGAAGGGTAGATGTGTTCCTATGTAAGGGGTTAAGGATTCGTTTTATTTGGGTTTGGAGAGTTCTGTTAGGGTTGGTTTCGGTTGCCTTGGGAAGTCTATGGTATTCACAGGATTGTGGTTTTGTTGCTCAGGTTTCCTGGTATGCCGGGGATGGCAGTGAATGATTTCGAGAACGAAATCTAATTTAAGTGGGGGAGAGTTTTAACACCTGTTCTGAATCAATTCCTAATTCAAGGTTGTGGCCCGAAGAGCGGTCATCATAAGGATTAGGGCCTTTGAAAAGTTAAGATTTAGGCCTATTTGGATGTGGGTAATGTAGATATGTGATCCAATAGTTCGGTTTGCACTTTGGAGTCAAATGGTAAAATGGGAATGTAGTGTTTCAGACTTATTTTATGAATTATAGATTTTAGTTCGATGTGTTTTAAGTAAAAAGTAATTAGATATAGTTTTAAAGCTCCTAAATACCTTTCTGTGGATATAAAGAACGTCGAAAATGGAGTTAGAACGAAGAAGTTATGACCGTTTGAAGTTTGGGTGGTTTTGGGCCAAGCTGAGTACGATGGGCGTACAAAAAGGTGTACGTTGGGCGTACGTAATCAATGCCTAAACCCTATTTTCATGGTTTAAGCCCTATTTAAGCTTCTTAACTCCCCCAAACCCACTCCATTCTCAGCCTCCACCCCTCTAACATCCCTTTCATGAAACCCTAACCTTAGATGAGCCTTGTGAGCTAAAAGAAGGTGATTTTGAGTGCTTTGGAGTATGCATGGTGCACCTTGGAGAAGAAGGAACTTCTTGTAGAAGTGTTGGTTGCATTGGAGCTTGTAGATCTGGAGTTTATTCACCTTGATCTCTCTTCTAGAGGTATAAAATTTGAATCTTGATGATGCATTTGTTAGATCTAGCTAGTTTTTGGATGTTATGAGCTTTTGATCATTTTAGTGCATAAAGTTTAGATCTTGAAAGTTTGTGACCTTGTTATGGATAAATTTGGAAACTTTATCCATCTAAACATCGATGTGACTCGGATCTGAAGGTTGGAGACTTGGACTTAATGGATTAAGTTGAAAAAGATGCACTTTTGATCCCGTTTGATGCTTAAAGGCTAGATCTTGGTGGTTTGGACCATTATAATGAATAAAGTTGGAAACTTTATCCATTATACTGCTTTTAGGATCCATAAAAATGTAATCTTGATCCTTCTATACCTTCCATGAGAGTATCATGATGTCTTAATGGATTAATAAGTTAAGGTTGTAGCTTTTAGACCTTTTCTAGACATAGAAAGTCATAAAGGTGGAAACTTTGTGACTTAGAATGATGTTGTGGGACTAGATCTGAGTGTTGGATGAAAGGAATTAAGAGATTAAGCACTTAGTAGAAAAGTGCCATTTGGCCGGGTACGTCGGGCGTACCTTCGAGTACGCTGCACGTACTCGTATGGGGTCCTGATTTTGGTTGGTAAGTACGCCATGCGTATGAGCTGAGTACGCTGGGTGTACTCAACCTGAAGTTTGATTTGTTGACTTTGACTTTTGTTAAACGTTGACTTTTGACCAAGTTTGACCTTGGGGCAAACTTGAGGGTTTTGTCCTATTAACTAAGATTTTATCTGGTTCTGGTATAGATAGCTCGGAAAGTCGGCGGGGAAGCAGCTAACGATTTTTTTTGGGGAGCTTTTGCATTCGAGGTGAGTCTCCTCACTGTTTGTATGGGTCGAAGGCACCAATTGTGACATCCCCAAATTCACGGCCAAAAAATACCGATGTAATTTATGCTTTTAAAATAATTCAGAGTAATCCTTTGATTAAAAGAGTTGCGAAATTTGTTCCCAAAACAAAATATGATAAAAATTTATCAAATCATTTCTTAAAGAAATGTATTTTCATTTAACAAAATCTCAGGATGTCATACTCCGATACAGACCAAAAGCATAAACAGTACAAAATAGACCTTACAAAAGTTATTTACAACTACTGGTCTATAATCCAAAATATCTTGATAAGTCATCCAACTTATGCTCTAGTGCCATTACCTGTAATACAAAGAAAACTGAGTCGGTCGGGCTTGGGAGCCTGGTGAGCATATAGGTTTTTCAACCCACAATAAATAATTATATTAATTTCATCAACCAACAATAACCCAATTACCCATTCCCGTTATCCTCACTTTACGTCCCTAAAACAACTATCACAAGGGACCTAGCCTAAGGATTTTCATCGGGGCGACAACACTGCTTTGGGGGTTTCCTATCAATTTATGTCAAATAAGGCAACCATGTGGGGGATGGAGTACAACAATTGAACACCCAAGTTCAATATCACTTATAGGTGGCGAGCCTGGCAGCGTTCCACTGGATTGTCTAGAAGAGTCTGTGGTCGTCATCTAAACTCCGTTAGATGACTGAATCAGCAACAACATCGAGGCCTCTCATCATTTTATTTAATCACACATTAACTATCTACCCATGTTTCACCCAAAATAATTGTAGATAAAAATACATATACAACGTAAAACGTGTATAAAACATTCATTCAACACTTATCTCAAATAAGCAAATGATATATAAACACATAACACATATTTTATAGAGAATACTTCGAATCTATGTGTTAGAAGAAAATGAATATACACTCACTTTATAAGACGGTGATCGGACAACACTACGACTCTTTAAAGTAATATTCTTCGATGAAACCGAGATGTTTTCTAAAAAATCGGGCTTCACGTGACCAGAGTTTCGGCTTGAAAACTCTTTTTCTCGGGATCTTCGGGGCTTCGGGACTTGCTTCAGGTGTCGGGATGATACCGGGACTTCGAAGATATTTCTTGCAATATAGGAGAAAGTATAAGGGGTGAAGGAAATGAAAATTAGCAACAAAACCCGGAGGTCTCCCTTTCTATTTATAGGAGAAGCCTAGCCAGGCCGAACGCAGCGCGTTCCGGCGGGGCGAGGTCCTCTGCCCAATGACAGCTCGTGTCAGCTACGACATGGCTCATCCGAGGCCGAGCAAAACGAACGCGGGGCGTTCCCTTCGGATAAGCTTCGATATGCATGCCTCATACTTCAAAAATACATAACTTTTGCATACGAGCTCCGCTTTCGACGTTCTTTATATCCACGTGTAGGTGAGATTATGCTCTACAACTCTCGTTTAGACTCCGTCGACTAATTTTGACTTTATTTTTATTATTATATTTTTAACAGGCCGGGACAGGAAAAGTGTGTTAAAAATTCATAAGCTCTTCATCCGACATCCGTTTTCGTCTGTCTTTTTACCGTTGAACTACTATTAACGAGATCTTCGATTCTCATTTAGATTGTTTCGGCAAAAAATCACTCGATCTCATATTCGAACTTTGGGCTACATACTGCTAAGTCGAAACTTAGAAAAATCATAATTTCCTCATATAAAGTTAGATTTGTACATTTTTTTCATGCACACTCTCGGTTTAACGTATTATACGACTTTCTTTTAGATCGCTAAGGCTAAAAATCGCTTTATCATAAATTCACTATTTACGTCACACAGTGTTGTACCGGTTCTGTCGCGAAACTTCGACAGGTCATAACTTCTTCGTTATAACTCGGATTTCGGCATTCTTTATATATCCGGAACCCTCAAGATCTGGCATCACTATCTGTATGGGGTTTGATGTACCATATACATGGACCACAAGAGTTTGAAGTAGTTGATGGATCAGCCCAACCTGAATATGCGCCAGAGGAGATGGTTGGATGTGGTAAAGGATTATGATTGTGAGATCCTGTACCACCCGGGCAAGGCTAATGTTGTAGCCGATGCCTTGAGCCGTAGGGCAGAGAGCGCCCTGATACGAGATGTTTGTATGAGGTTGATAGTGATGACTCCGGTGTTGGATACCATTCGAGGGGCCCAGGCGGAGGCTGTGAGACCGGAGAACCGCAAAAGGGAGCAGGTGGTCGGGCAGGTATCGGAGTTCGTTACCGATAGTCGAGGACTTATGACTTTTCAGGGTCGGATTTGGGTACCGTTTGTGGGCGGAACGCGCACCATCTTGATGGAGGAGGCCCATAGATCGAGGTTCTCGATCCATCCCAGGGCCGCTAAGATGTTTTTGGACCTGAAAAGGGAATATTGGTGGCCCTGTATGAAGAGAGATGTCGCATGGTTCGTGGAGAGGTGCTTGACCTGTCGCAAGGTTAAGGCCGAGCACCAGCGTCCACATGGTAAGTTGCAGCCATTGGAGATTACTGAGTGGAAGTGGGAACATATTACCATGAATTTTATCACCAAATTGCCAAGGACTGCAAGAGATGTCGATGCGATTTGGGTGATTGTGGACAGGTTGACGAAGAGCGCTCACTTTCTTGCTATCAGTGAGAGCTCTTCTGCTGAGAGGCTGGCAGAGTTGTACGTGAGGGAGGTGGTATCGCGGCATGGAGTTCCGATCTCGATTGTTTCAGACCGAGATGTGCGTTTTACTTCCAGATTTTGGAAGAAGTTTCACGAGGAGTTGGGTACAAGGCTGCATTTTAGTACCGCATACCACCCACAAGACGGACGGACAGAGTGAGCGGACGATTCAGACACTCGAGGACATGCTTCGGCATGCGTATTGGATTTCGGAGGGAGTTGGGACACATATTTGCCCTTGGCTGAGTTTTCCTATAACAACAGCCATCACTCGTGCATTGGTATGCCACCCTTTGAGCTGTTGTATGGGAGGAAGTGTCAGACCCCCATTTGTTGGGGTGAAGTTGGGCAACGTGTGATGGGTAGTACGGAGATAGTGCTTCGGACGACAGAGCAGATACAACAGGTCAGACAGAGGTTGTTGATCGCTCAGAGTCGCTAGAAAAGTTATGCAGCTAGGCGACGATCCGAGTTCGAGTTTCAGATTGGGGATTTTGTACTCTTGAAGGTGTCTCCTTGGAAAGGAGTGATTCGATTCAGGAGGAGGGGCAAGCTGGGGCCCCGGTATATTGGGTTGTTTAGAGTGATTTCGAGGGTAGGCAGAGTAGCATATCGATTAGAGCTACCTGCGGAGTTGAGCCAGATTCATGATACCTTCCACGTGTCTCGGTTGAGGAAGTGTATAGCCGACGAGTCGGCGGTAGTGTCACTGGAGGATATTCAGGTGGATGCGGGCCTGAATTATGCCGAGAGACCAATTGCGATTCAGGATTGGAAGATCAAGGTTCTGAGGAACAAGGAGGTACCGTTGGTGCAGGTTTAGTGGCAGCATCGGAAGGGGTCCGAGCTGACGTGGGAGTTACAGTTAGAGATGCGGGAGCAGCATCCGGAGTTGTTTTCGGTATAAGACTTCGAGGGCGAAGTCTGGTTCTAGTGGGGGAGAATTGTAACATCCCAAAATTCAGGTTCAACCATTTAACCCTTCTTCTTTTCCAAGTTGTCATGTTAGGTCCCTTTGTGTAAATGCTAAGCTTGTGAGTACGCTGGGCGTACTAAGGAGTACGCTGCGCCTACTCGCGCGCTTATTTTGTACGTGGATTCATCCGGGTACGCTGGGCGTACCTAAGGTTACGCCGGGCGTAACCGGCCCAGATGCAAAACCCTAATATGACTTGAGGGCTATAAAAGGAATGAGATGGTCTTGTCTCTCAGCCACCATCTCACAGAAAGAAACCCTAAGAGAGTATTCCCTTCGTCCTTAGCTTGTGTGTGAGTGTTCTAAGCTTCAAAGTGCCATTTCAAAGTGGTGAAAGAGAAGAGGAGGCCATTGTAGGAGCTAGAAGTTGGTGGAAAAGAGTAGATCTGAGGTCTATAAAGGTTGGAGCTTCTTCCTGAGGTATAAAGTTCAGAACTTGCCTTGTTATTTGTGTTGTGTGCTTCATGGACCAAATTCTAGGGTTTTTGGTCCCAAGATGGAGACTTTATGAGCAAATAGTCTCCATTGGCCTAGATCAATCATATTTTAGGTCTATATGAGTTCTATGTTCATAAAAATGCAATTTTGGACGTGAATGTTGAGCCATGCATGAGATCTAGACTTTTGGAGGAGAAAGGAAAGGTGTTAGAAGGTGTGGGAACCTTTATAGCCACGCAAAGGCTTAAAGGTTTCGACTTTATGGATTAAGAGGTATTAGAATGGCCAGATCTGGAATGTGAGATTATGTCTTAACTGTTTAAGACACTAAAATGAAGAAAGTAAGAAACTGGGATTTACGTTGGGCGTAATCCCAGTACGCGCCCCGATTCTGGAGTGCAAGGGTACGCCCCGCGTACTGCTTGCTGTTGACTTTTGTTGACTTTTAGGGTTTTGGTCAACATGTGGACTTTTGAGTCAGGGAGGGGTAAAATGGTCTTTTACCCTTCTGTGGGATTGTAGAAAGGGGTGTAGTATAGCCTTGAGAGTCGTTAATGATTTGGAATGATTATTTGTTGTGATTAGGCGAGGCTAGGTCGTTGTTTCGAGATTCAGAGATATCAAGCACGTGAGATACTAGACATCATACAAGGTGAGTCTTCTCACTACACTGTACCTGGAAGGGTATCTATGTGTGACCGGAAGGTCTGGTATGCTATGAGATATATGCATCGTATGCTATGAGTTGCCTATTTCGTATGCGCTATGTATGTGATATGTATGCTATGCTTGATATGGGCCGGAAGGCATTATGATATGGGCCGGAAGGCATTATGATGTGGACCGGAAGGTCAGGGAGTTATGGACCGGAAGGTCGACACGGGTAGGACCGGAAGGTTTACCGGGTTGGGACGGAAGTCCCCTGAGACACATGGACCGGAAGGTCGTGTGGAGTATGGACTGGAAAGGCGTATGTGTGTAAGTGGTATATTGGGGAACTCACTAAGCTTCTTGCTTACAGTGTTTATGTGTAATGTGTTTCAGGTACTAGTGAGAACCGTGGGAAGGCGCCGACATGACTCGTACACACACACAGGTGGATTTGGATATGATTGATCTTGGGATTGATATGTTTTGTATTTTGACCATGTTACATTGGATTTTATGGTTTGTTTCGAATGAAATTATGTTTTAAAGAAATGAAAAATTGTTTTGAAAATTTACGTTGTTACAATGAGAAAGTATAAGGGGTGAAGGAAATGAAAATTAGCAACAAAACCCGGAGGTCTCGCTTTCTAATTATAGGAGGAGTCTGGCCCGGCCGAACGCAACACGTTCCTTGGAGGAACGCAGTGCGTTCCGGTGGGGCGAGGTCCTCTGCCCAATGATAGCTCGTGTCAGCTACAACGTAGCTCATCCGAGGCCGAGCAAAGCGAATGTGCGGCGTTCCCCTTCTGAACGCGGGGCGTTCCCTTTGGATAAGCTTCGGTATGCGTGCCTCATACTTCAAAAATTCATAATTTTCGCATACGAGCTACGCTTTCGACGTTCTGTATATCCACGCGTAAGTGAGATTATGCTCTACAACTCTCGTTTAAACTTCGTCGGCTAATTTTTACTTTATTTTTATTATTATATTTTTAACAGGCCGGGACAGGAAAAGTCTGTTAAAAATTCATAACTTCTTCATCCGACGTCCGTCTTCATCTGTCTTTTTACCATTGAACTACTATTAGCGGGATCGTCGATTCTCGTTTAGATTATTTCGGCTAAAAATCACTCGATCTCATATTCGAACTTTGGGTTGCATACTGCTAAGTCGAAACTTAGAAAAATCATAACTTCCTCATACGAAGTCAGATTTCGACGTTCTTTTCATTCACGCTCTCGGTTTAACGTATTCTATGACTTTCATTTAGATCGCTAAGGCTAAAAATCGCTCTATCGTAAATTCACTTTTTACGTCACGCAGTGTCGTACCAGTTCTGTCGCGAAACTTCGACAGGTCATAACTTCTTCATTATAACTTGGATTTCGACATTCTTTATATATCCGGAACCCTTGTCACGACCACTACCTCTTTATGTAAAGATATTGGGTTTATCTAGTATTTTATTTTAACGCTCATATTTATTCTTAATTCATTTAAGTCACACAATTAAGCATAAAACACATAATACTCAAATAATACATTTTTATTATTTCAAAACGGTTTACAAAGGTTAACTAAGAATATTACATCATCATTAATGTCTAGCCAAGAAACATGGGCGTCACACCAATGTCGACCCATTTTAGTTTATGTAATATAGGAAGACCTGGGGGTTAGTCGTAGGCATTATGTTTGAAAGACCAGGAGGCGGCTCCTGGCACACTATATGCTATTATGTATGGTAGGAAGACCCGAGGGTTAGCCGTAGACATTATGTGTGAAAGACCAAGAGGTGGCTCCTAGCACATTGTATGTTAATTAGCTAAGTAGAATAGTATGTATGTTAGTTGTCTTTGTGATGCTTGCATGAAAGACCAGGAGGTGGCTCTTGGCACTTGTCTGTAAGACCCAGGGGGTGACCCCCGACTTGGCAAGAAAGACCACGTGGCGGCCCGTGACATAATAGCAAGACTATGTATCGGCACATAGCATCCTTATTAATTATGATATATGAATGATATGTATGGCTCATGGTTATGTATGACAGTATGTGATTTATGTGCTTATATGCTAGACAATATCCGGTTGTAAGAGACCAAAGGAGTAGGCCAGCACCCAGATATGCTAGGCAGTATGTTGATATGTATGGTATGTGGTATTTGGGGAACTCACTAAGCTTCATGCTTATGGTTTTCAATTTTGGTTTCAGGTACCTCCCGTTTTCAAATAAAGGAGCTCGGGACGATCACAACGCATACACCTATGTTTTCCTCAATATGTGATTTCTGGGAATGATCTTTGATAAATGTTTTATTTGAAATGATTTTCAATGTGTGAACCAAGTTACAAATGTGTTTTAGTTATATTGAAAATGAAATTTTTGGTCATGAATTTTGGGATGTTACATTTCCAGTCACCCACTTTATCAAGTGAGTGCATGGTTACTTTCAACATACATATAGATATAAAGTATCTAGATGATTAAATGCTACGTGTGCCTATTATCTGTATTACTTGATATCTATGTTAAATGAATTATATGATCTTACGTGATTTAATCATATACGTATTTTCATATATTTACATAAATATATTGGGTAGTGATGGGTGATGAAAATTATAAGATGATGATGAGAGGTCTTGACTTTTTGATGAACCAGTCATCTTGCAAAGTATATAGATGACGACCACATATTCTAGACAGTCCAGTGGAACGCTGGCAGGCTCGAACTTGTAGGTGTTAGTGAACTATATTGTCCTAAGGTTGCCTTATGGACATATATTGCTAAGGGAATCCCCCAAGTGGTATTGTCCACTCGTTGTTGATGATGATTCTTATGATATGTCCATTGAGATCAATATATTAGGATCAATATGTAAGGATAACGAGAATGGGTAATCGGGAAAATTATTTGATGTGAACTATATAATTAAAGAACTTGATTATTGTGGGTTGAAAACCTTATGTGTTCACCAAATTTCCAAGCCTAACCCACTCAGTTTCTTTGTATCACAGGTAGCGGCATGAAGGTTCAAGGATATGTTGAGTGATTTATGGATAAATTATAGGCCATAGTGTAATAAACTATTGTAAGGCTTGTAATATTTTCATTATGCTTATGTTTCTGCATCGACGAGGACATACCGAAGTTATTAATGAAACACATTTCTTCGAAAATGTTTGGTAATAATATTATCACATTATTGAGAACAAATTTCGCATTATAGTTCTTTAAAAATGATACTCTGAAATGAAATAAGCAGAATTAATTAAACTTTTCTGGCCGTGTAAATGAGGATGTCACATCTATGAATATGTTCTTGGTTGTTTATCAAACACAAACCCGGAGAGAGAGATAGAGAGAGAGAGAGAGAGAGAGAGAGAGAGAAAGAAGTGGACCCTTAATTTTTCTAATTAATGAAACTTTAAATTAAATAGAAAAAAAATATAAAAAGTGTATCAGAAGCAAGATTGTCAAGATTGGGATCCTACGTAGTATCGTTTTTGGGTTTGCAAGATCGAGATCGAGATCCTAAGATCCCACAAAATAAATTATAATTTTAATTTATAATTTTTAATCATGAAAAATATTTCAAACATTCAATTTTTTGTTCAAAAGTTATAAAAACTTCAAAATATTAGTCATAAGTCACAACACAAAATGAT
This sequence comes from Lactuca serriola, assembly GCF_051521515.1. Taxonomy (NCBI): domain Eukaryota; kingdom Viridiplantae; phylum Streptophyta; class Magnoliopsida; order Asterales; family Asteraceae; genus Lactuca; species Lactuca serriola. The sequence continues at coordinate 161,374,695 of NC_136409.1, forward strand.
AAATGGTAAATTGGTAAAGAGTAAAAGATATAAAGTAGTAAAAAAATTCATTTTAAAAAAAAAAATCTAGGGAATGTATGATCGGATCGGATCTCGATCCTACGATCCTACCTGCGATCCTACCCTAAATATGATCCGTTTATGATCCAGATCGTTTTTCATACCTAGAATCGTAGGATCGTACGATCCTAGCTACGATCAGGATCGCGATTTTGACGACCATGATCAGAAGGACATTTTAGTATTTTCAATTTTTCGAGGGACCAAATTCACAAACAAACATGGTCAAAAGGACCACCAATCCAAAAAAATCGGGATTTGGACGAAAACTCAGATAAAATACATATCACGGAAACCATTTTTACAGTTTTGTCTCCTTTTTATCTAAATTTTAATCAACATCAATAGAACAATTATCGTTTCTTTTAATATTTATAAATTAGAAAGAAGACAAGAGAAACACAAATAAACCAAAACAATAAGCTAGTACAATAAAAAAAAAAGTTACCAAATTATACATGTTTTTCAAAAAAAAAAATGATTGAATTTTTATTTGAAAATTAAGATTCGTTTTATTGGAACAAAAACTATGTAAAATCAAAATATTATCAGTAAGTAAAACTCAAGATTGTCAAGATTGAGATTTTACTTAAGATTATTTTGCATTTTAAAATATCGTGATTGACTCATCGTAAATGAACTAATATTTAAATTTGCATCACATGAGGTTGAAAAGGGAATTAACTATTACTTTTTAAGCATGAATCATAATTTTTTTTTTCTATAAACCTTAAAAATTATGAAGAAAACATCTTAATTAAAAAAAAATCAATTTGATAATTGACATAAGATCACAAAGAGATTATTATGAGTGCGTTTTGTCTCATTAGATATGTATTGATGAAATAATGATGCTTTACAACACTTTTTGCGACTTGCAATGTTCGATTTTAACTTGAATAAACGAATTTGTGAGACTCAACTAGATAATAAAACTAATAAAGCGAGATTGGGATCGTTGTGTGATCGAGATCATTTTTTATTTATATCTTAAGATCAAAATCGGGATTTTAACAAACTTGCTAAAATTATTAAAATAATCTGTAAACTAAAATGAAAATATTATTTATAAAAGATTTAAAACTATACTTATATATTAATTTTGATTTATCAGTTTTTTCATTATTTTCAAAAAATATATATCGTTAATTATCAGTAAAAAGTGCTTATCAGATTCGTTTCTAGAGTACAGATTATAACCACATAGGTTACGTCTAGATCATTCTTGAACACATGGGTTACTTCTATAAACTACCAAGTGACAACAACAATCGAAAGGTGGCACTCTGCTAGAAACATCCCTCCTTCTATTCCTATTTTCCCTATTTAAATTGCCCACAATATTCCCTCCAAAAAAACCAAACTAACTCGCAATATTCATAGCAAACGAACATGTCAACTGCAATTTCCCTTTTTGCCCCTTCCCTTCCGCTATGCAAATCACAACATCTTTCAAGAAACACGAACCCATCTCCAAAATCAACTTTAGACACCAAATTCAATAGAAGAAACCTCTTAACAACCCTTGGCCTGACCCTCATAGGAGAAACATCAGGCACTGGTATACTTGTACATCCTGCAGCAAAAGCAGTACCCGAGAGTCCAGTTGAAGCCACTTCAAATACTTTATCTTATTCAAGATTCTTGGAGTACCTTAACGAAGGTGCTATCAGGAAGGTGGACTTTTTCGAAAACGGGACATTAGCAATTGCTGAGATATCAAATCCTGTTCTTAATAAGATCCAGAGGGTTAAGGTTCAGTTGCCTGGACTACAGAGAGAGTTGATCAGGAAACTGAGAGAAAAAGATGTCGATTTTGCAGCTCATCCAATGGAAACGAACATGGCGGATGCTGTTCTTGACTTAATATCGAACTTTGCTTTTCCATTGATACTTCTTGGTGCTTTATTGTTCAGATCTTCGTCTCCAAACACACCTGGAGGGCCTAATTTGCCATTTGGACTCGGAAGGTATTATATTAATCGATCAAGTAACTTACACTGAGATTATCGATGATTATAAAAGTTTTTTGATTCACAGGAGCAAAGCCAAGTTCCAAATGGAACCCAATACAGGGATAACATTCGATGATGTGGCAGGAATTGATGAAGCAAAACAAGATTTCGAAGAGATCGTTGAGTTTCTCAAAACCCCACAAAAGTTTTCTGCAGTTGGTGCTAAGATTCCGAAAGGCGTTCTTCTGGTGGGCCCACCGGGAACTGGAAAGACGCTACTAGCAAAAGCCATAGCAGGAGAAGCACAAGTACCTTTCTTTTCACTTTCAGGATCGGAATTCATTGAAGTGTTTGTGGGTGTTGGGGCTTCTCGTGTGAGGGATTTGTTCAATAAGGCAAAGATGAATTCGCCTTGTTTGGTTTTTATCGATGAAATAGATGCTGTTGGAAGACAGAGAGGAACTGGAATTGGTGGAGGGAATGATGAGAGAGAGCAAACATTGAATCAGCTTCTTACTGAAATGGATGGATTCAGTGGTGACAATGGAGTCATCGTTATTGCTGCTACTAATCGACCTGAGATTCTTGATTCTGCTTTACTTAGGCCAGGAAGGTTCGACAGACAGGTTAGTAACTTAGTAAACAACAAAGAAAAAAAAAACATACCCATGAAAAAAGATTTAATACCCAGAAACCTTAACCTAAAAAGGATCGATCTTGGATTGATTTTATACAGGTAAGTGTCGGACTACCTGATGTGAGAGGAAGGGAAGAAATACTTAAAGTTCATAGCAAGAACAAGAAAGTAGACAAAGACGTGTCACTTTCTGTAATTGCCATGCGAACTCCTGGGTTCAGTGGTGCTGATCTGGCGAATCTTTTGAATGAATCAGCGATTCTTGCTGGAAGAAGAGGGAACAATAAGATTACCATGAAAGAGATTGACGACTCCATTGATAGAATCGTTGCAGGAATGGAAGGAACTCAAATGACAGATGGAAAGAACAAGATTTTAGTCGCCTATCACGAAATTGGTCATGCAATTTGTGCGTAAGTAATCAACCACTCAACCATATAAACTTGAATTTCAAAATTTGGCCTGAGTTTTGGGATCTTTTGGTGTTTGTAGGACTTTGACTGAAGGGCATGATCCAGTTCAAAAAGTGACATTGATTCCAAGAGGACAAGCTCGTGGATTAACATGGTTTACACCTAATGAAGATCCTTCTTTAACTTCTAAGAAACAACTTTTTGCTAGAATAGTAAGTGGTTTAGGAGGTAGAGCAGCAGAAGAAGTCGTTTTTGGTGAACAAGAAATCACTACAGGTGCAGCTGGTGATTTGCAACAGATTAATCAAATAGCAAGACAGGTATGTAAGAATTAAAATCATGTAAGTTTTGGATTGTAGAAGAAAATGGAAGAGAAAGTAATGAGTTGTTTGTGTTTATTTGTGGATATAGATGGTTACTAGATTTGGAATGTCGGAAATTGGGCCATGGTTGTTGATTGATCCATCAGTTCAAAGTAGTGATGTGGTATTAAGGATGTTAGCAAGAAACTCGATGTCAGAGAAACTTGCGGAAGAGATAGATATGGAAGTGAAATGTATAATTGAGAAAGCGTATGAGATAGCAAAATCACATGTGAGGAAGAACAGAGGTGCGATGGATATATTAGTAGATGTGTTACTGGAGAAGGAAACACTTAGTGGAGATGAGTTCAGAGCAATTTTAGCTGAGTTTTCTGATATGTTTTCTGCGAAGAAAGAGGAGAGCGCTAATGAATTAGTCAAGGTGTAGATAGTCTCCATTGTTTACAGAGTTTGTAAATCTTGGATTTATAATAGCACAGTAGATGGATCATGAGTTTAGGTAGCTCCAGAACCTGTTCATTGTCTATGTAATGAATAATGGTTTATTTTTGCAATACTTGAATAAAAAGTTTATGTAAAAAATGGTAGTGAAAGTGTAAAAACGGTAGCCAATCCACATACAAAGCGAGTTCAACTGTCCAAAGCCCATCTTCCCCAAAATTTTCGGCCTAATGTAGTAGCAACAATATAGAAAACATTTTTTTTTTAATTTTCCAATCCCCAAATTCACCAACTACATGTTCAACTATGTTATGAACGAAAAAAAAAATCATCGGAAGTCTAAAATAAAAAAAAAATGGAAACAACACCAAAATGCGGAAATCAAAATGCAAATGGAAATCAAATCGTCCATGTAACCATATATAAGCAAGCGATAGTGGAATGTTGTCAAATGCTATGACCCAACAAATATAAATCAATGGTTTTCTATGAAGGATTCCCTAAAAAATTCTATGGCTCTTTATTTTAGTATTTTAGTCTCCATTTTCAATTAATAGATTACTAGGTGCGAGACCCATGTATCACATGAGTTTATTTAAAAAAATTAATATAAAATTTAAAATATTTGAGAAGTTTGAATTTATAAGAAAAGTGAGAAAAATATTGAATTATAAAAATTAAAGTGTTTTTTTTTTCTCTTTTAAATTTAAACAAATAATTTAAATAAATAAATAAAGGAAATTAATGAAACTTTAATTTAGTAATTTTGAAATTAGAAGGAAAGTCCATTAATGAAATTGATATGCATTTATTATTAGATTTAAATAATATTTGACATTTAATAAAATAGAAAAACCATAAAATAACAAGTTGAATAAAAATTAATTTAAAATTATCATAAAATTACATGTGGCAATTTGAAAGTTTGACAAGTGGCAAAAAAACCTTCATTTATTAGGATAGATCTATGGTTCTAACTTTTGGATAAACTTTAATCATTTAGATTGTGCAATCTTTATTATTAGCATTTAATTTTACTTGCTTCCTCTTTTATCTTCATATATGTTATTGTACTCAATATATGTTATTGTTATATGGTTGGATTTTCTAAGTAGTTTCAAATTTTCGTAAAATTTAGATATGATATTAAAAAAATAAATTTATTGTAGTTGTTTCACTTCGTACTAATTTTTTAAGTTAGGATTTTATTAGTGAAGCCCCCGATTGAACTTATGGTAGTAATAACACAAATATATAAGATATTAACATTTACTACCCCATGTATTTAATATTATGTCCTTTCATGACCCGTCATCTTCTCTTCAGTGTGGTTGATGCCTTAATGAGCACTAAGGCTCGACAAAATGGAGCGGGAAGAGGGTGCGAGTAGTGGAACCCCACCCCGGAACACAATACCAAAGGTGTGATTTGTGTCATGCGATTTTCAAGTGAGGGGAGGCTTCCCCTCCTCCCCTCTTTTCATTTGATTCGTCCGTGTTTTTTCTAATACAAATTCCAACGGTTATTTTTCAAAAAATTTATTTATTTTTCCTTAATAACAGCTAGATTTTGAATATATATATATATATATATATATATATATATATTCATCACTCTACACATTTATAAATGCCTCACTACTTTCACCTTTAAATTCATAAATTCTATCAATTTCTCTCTATTTTCTTAAAAAAAAGATTCTTGACAATCCAACCCCAAACTCCGATACAAGAAAAAAAGTCAATGTTTCGAATTCAAGTACCCCAACTCAAAACATTTTCGCCATCGATTCACCCCACGGGGTTTATCATCCCTAACTTGATCCCCCATTCAATCTCCTCCACAATTTCAATAGCAAAATGTTAGGCAATACTACTATGTGCAAGCGCCAAATGTTACTTCAAATATGTTCACCAACTTTGTCGTTTTTCCCGATCGACTTTCACCAAATCAACCCTAAAGCTAAACCCCAATCTATCAATCTCAACCCAAAAGCCAAATACCACCCTTTCATTCTTAACCACAATACGAAAGCCTTGATGAGTCAGAGGACGAAATTGTACGGGAAACTCAACCCACCCCATTCTCACAATGTCGTAAAGGAAAACAACTGGTGCAAGAGATTACAAAGTAGAGGCTGACAGAAGAGCCAGTGTTGACAAAAGCTTGGGTTGACATTTTAGAGGATACCACACACACAAATGCACAACCATGAGATCATTTTTGGATTCACATTCTTGAAAGGTTTCACAAGGAGTTCGATAAAGATGAAGAGTACTGTACCAAACACCAACTTAATTCAAAGTTTCGAGAAATATTGAAATCCGTTTGAAAAATGAACGGGTTGTATAAAACCTAAAACCCGAAGGAAAAGCGGGCAAGGAGATGAAGAAATTCTTCAAGAGGCTTTACAATTTTTTTCGCGAGGATACAATAAAGACATTCAAGAATAACGATCCATGGAAATTGTTAATTCTTAGTCTAAGGTGTAGAAAATACGAACAAGACGTTATACTAGGACAATCAAAAAGAACAAAAACGGGCTCCACTAGATAGTAGATACACAACTTCTTCCGATGCTCGTGTCGGGCATGATTTACATGAGGAGGACGAACTCGAGCTAGAAGAAATTGTTCGACCAATGGGTAGGGACAAAGCAAAACGGAAGGGGAAGGGGAAGGGGACTTCTTCTAGTGCATTGGATTTCGCATGGACGCAGATGAAAATGTGGAAAATGAGGGAAACGTTTGATCAATACAATCTGAATTTCATTGAACGTTTGACATTCAACAAAGAAAAAGAAGCCAAAAAAAGGAGTGCGTGGAAAGGCAAGAAATGAAGGATATGTAGTTCTTGATGGGAAACTCCGATCATCTTTCGGGACTTGGCCTCAAGCTAGTTTTGAAGAAGAAAAACATGATCGTGAAAAAATATTTCCCGTAGATTGTTTCGTTTTTCATCTAGATTGTGTTTTCTTAAATCTTGGTTATTTTCTAGTTTTTATTTATTTATTTATTTATTTTATTTTATTTTTAATCTTGGTTTGTTTGTATGTAATTTTTATTTTAAGTAATGAAGTATTTTTATTTTAATTAATTTTAGTGTTTATTAATCATTTTAAAAAACTATATATATATATATATATATATATATATATATATATATATATATATATATATATATATATATATTTGAATTATAAATCTTAAAAATCAATTATTTTTATTTAAAAAGTAATAAAAGTGAAAGGTGGTGAAATATGATCATATCTTGCCTTTTGGTGAGGGAAAAAGTGACATAACATTTACAAATTGAAAGGTAAAAGATGGATATACCCTATGGTCTAAGCCAACTCCCACCTTGGGTATGACTTACTTGTGGACTTCTGCAATTTCAAGTAATAGTGGCTTGAAATATTACATTATCATTTTAGATCATTATTCTAATTATTTGTAGGTATACTCTTTACATTGCAAAGGTGATGCATTTTTCAAATTTATACACTTTTGAACCTTTGTCAACATATAATTTCAGAAAGAAATCAAAAATTTTCAAATGTGAGAATGGTGGCAAGTTTGACAACTTAGTTATCCATACTCTTCTTGACTCACACATATTGCACATTCATTTCTCATGCTGAAAAAATCCCAATAAAATGGAAAATTCGAATGGATGATCTATAACTAACAACTTTATCCGAACTCTCATCTTTTCAAGAACATCTTCCCCGAACCTATTAGGTACGATCACTAAGTTATGCAACAATCAACACCTACTGAACCTTCTTCCATCCAAATCCATAAACAATGACATACCTTTCGCAAAATTATGCAACAAGCAACTTTTGTACTCCCATTTCTACATTTTTTGTTACCTATACTACCCACAGAAATACAACAACCATAACCTCGAACCCAGATCCACCCTGTCCATTTTCCTCGGCTATCTGTCCCATCACCTGAGACACCTAGATCTTTCTTCCAATAGAATCATTATATCTCACCATGTAATATTTGAAGAATCCATATTTCCATTCGCCTTAGTAGCACCTACTATATAACCTCTTACACTTTCCTTGAGTCTAATACTAAACCTAATTTCCATATCTAAATGACTTCTCTTATCATCCAACACCTCCCACCAGCTGACCCTCACTCATATTTTAGGTCACTCTCAATCCACCATATCCACACATTCACCCCACTTATCACTAAGTCTATGCCAACTCTCACCCTAGCTTTGGCCACCACTATGCCACATCTCCTCATCATTGAATATCCTTTCAACAGCCCCTTCACCACCTCATTACCCTGTTTCCAGCTTTTTGAAAACCCACCAACCTATTGGATAAAGTGTCTAAGTCCGTAACTATATTTGGTATCAACTTGACCCGACCCGGCATGGTCCATTTGGGTTGCACTTCACCTAACAACTTGTATGGATATACTTTTGAGAATAAGATGTTTATGATATATTAATATATTATTAGTTATAATATATTAATATTAAATCATAATTATTTAATTAGTATTGATCCAGAATTAATTACGAATTAATTTAGTGATCAAAATGGAGCTAATTAAATATGGACTCTTATTTATATATATGGATTGGGCTAAGATTTATTTAGGATGGGCTAAGAGTATATGAGGTCCATGGATAGTCCATGGAGCTTTTAACCGATGGATCCTAGGTAAATGAAGAGTCATGGGTATTAGGGCTTAACCTTAATCCTCCATACTATATAAAGGAGTCTTTGGTTCAAGAATTAGGACTAGTGTGTGTGAGCATAAGGGTGAGCCGATTTCTATAGTGTTCTTATTCTCTCAAGAGCTTCCAACTTGTTTTGGTGATTTGTGACACCACTTGAGGCATCCACACTATTGGTGCTAGGCTCATAAACTCCAAGCTACTCACTACAAAGAAAAGGTATGTAATTTTATCTAGAATTTTGTTATTCATGTACCTAGGATTGCGTGCTTGATATGTTAAAGATTTGGAAGTCATTTTGCATGTATAATAGAGAAAACATAGTTCCAAAGCTTCTAGGGTTGTATGTACACCTTAAGGATGTTAGGATGCTCAAAACCCATCAGTGGTATCAGAGCCTAGGCTTGTTTTCTATTATATTGTTGTTTATGTGATTTTGCAAAGATGAAATCTGTCCACACTGCAAAACTTGACGAGTTCATGACTTTTGGCATGAACTCGACGAGTTCTTCAAGGAACTCGACAATTTTGATGAGCAGAATGCATGTTGTTCGAGTTTTAGGCCAGAAATTGGGCTAGGATCATTACCTATAACTATTTCGAGTCATTTAAACTGTTTTTTTATGATATGGTAACGGATATCCTAATCCAGTTACAAGGTAGTTGTCATACTTTCAAGATTAGTGTTAATATGATTATGTTAATTGTTTAGTGAGCTCCCCCAATCTACCACACACCACACAATAACGTATAAAGCACATATTGGGCCTTGCCCACTGCATCGGACCGAAGTCCGGACTAACTGGGGCCTTGCCCCCTACATCGGACCGAAGTCCGAAGCTGACTGGGACCTTGTCCCCTACATCAAACCGAAGTCCGAAGCTGACTGGTACCTTGTCCCCTACATCAGACCGAAGTCCGAAGCTGACTGGGACCTTGTCCCCTACATCGGACCGAAGTCCGAAGCTGACTGGGACCTTGTCCCCTACATCGGACCGAAGTCCGAAGCTGACTGGGACCTTGTCCCCTACATCGGACCGAAGTCCGAAGCTGACTGGGACCTTGTCCCCTACATCGGACCGAAGTCCGAAGCTGACTAGATATAGCATAACATATCCACTAGCATGAACACATATATACTACATCGGGTCGTAGCCCGGCTCACATAACACATAAATCCTGTCTGAACCACGAAGGCATCAAACATGCTAACTACTGCATCGGACCGAGGTCCAGAAACTACTGCTAACTGAACGGGCCGACATTGTGGCCTTAGACCCATTCCTACTGGAAGGAAACTCACCTGAACTGGTGAGCTCTGCTGATAAACCTCTGGCTGCTACTCGACAATCTCCTGAACCGCTGTTCCTCTAGCTCTCCGAGCTGTCAATATCCATATAACACTTAGTCCAACTGACCTCCAAAGGTCAACTAGGTCAACTCTGGTCAAGGTCAAAATCTTGGTCAAAGTCAACCTTCCAGGTCAACCCTACTCGCCGAGTCCTCATAATGACTCGCCGAGTTCATATGCTCAGGGTCTTTCTATTCGCGACTCGACTCGCCGAGTCAGTCTATGACTCGCCGAGTCCAACCAGTTCCAAGTCCTGTTCTGACCAACTCGCTGAGTCACCACCCGACTCACTGATTCGAGTCTCAACTCGAAGGGTTTGGGGTTTCGCGACCTGACTCGCCGAGTCCACTAATAGACTCACCGAGTCCAAGACAATCTTCAACCAACTCGTCGAGTTTTTCATCCAACTCGCCGAGTTCATGCCTAACTTCATCCGACTCGACGAGCTGTTCATCCCACTCGTCGAGTTCCTCCTCATCTTCAAGCTACTCGCCGAGTCCACTGGAAGGACTCGCCGAGTCTATCTAGTCCTTAACCCATGCAGTGGCTTTTCGAGCCAAAAAGGGCTTCCAACTCATAGATCCATACTTCTAAGGCCTATCCCCCACGTAAAGTGGCAAACTTTACGTGTAGATCAAGAGATCTAGGCTCAAAACACATTCAAACTAGGGTTTATGGCAACATACTTCTTCAACATACCAAGGGCTGATACTTTAGGGGATTCTAGACCAAAACAAGCATGGATCTGAGGTAGCAACCTCAGATCTGGACCTCTAACTCGAAATGGTTACTTATCATGCCAAAAATGTCCAAAACTCACACATAAGAATAGATCTAGGCGCAAAGGGAGTCCAAGCAACAGCTTATTACCTCCAATTGGTCTGAAATGTCTTCTCAATCCCGAATCTACAGTCCCTTCTTGCACCTCCAAGGCCTTTCTTCCTTCTCCAAGCTTTAGTGCACTCTTCAAGGCAAGATCTAGCTCAAAAACGGATATGGTGGCTAGGGTTTGGTGTTCTGGACTATAGGGCCGCAACTGAGCCCTAGGAAAGAGAATAAGATGCTTAAATAGGGTACCAAGTCCCGAAATTAGGGTTTCCAAACCCAGACCTGACTCGCCGAGTCCACTTGCCGACTCGCCGAGTCGGTCAATTGCTTTACACCCGGATCCCGCTCCAACTCGCCGAGTTCCTCCCTGGACTCGACGAGTCAACCCTTTCAACTTAGGGTTTTTCCTTTCTTTTCTTGACCTTTCTGATCTCGGGTGTTACAACTCTCCCCCACTTAAACTAAACTTCGTTCTCGAAGTTTGCTATGGCCAACTGTCCTGCGAATTGCCTCCAACTTTCTATCTGGGAAAATTAACACCCTTTTGTCCATCACTCCAGCCACTCACAGTGTCGGTAACTACTGAAACGAAGCTGCTGGAACCAGCTTGCTTATATCCCATCTGATTACTCAACTCCTAGTAACTCGAGCCTTCCATCCTGAAAGAAAAGCTACCTGCCTAGCTATCCTTACAGATCACTTATACTTGGCAGAAGGCTCGACTGATCCTGCTAAGAGGGACTTGCCATTTCCAAATCAACCAACTATACTGCCAGCACTTGCCTTCCAACACAAATACTAATACTGTCCAAAACTCTGAAACTTTCCAAACACTGAACTGCCTGCAATACTGAACATGCCTGAAACGCTGAACCGACTGAAACACTGAACGGCCTGAAACACTAAACTGACTGAAACACTGAGCTGCCTGAAACACTAAACTGACTGAAACACTGAGCTGCCTGAAACACTGAATTGACTGAAACACTGAGCTTCCTGAAACACTGAACTGGCTGAAACACTGAGCTGCCTGAAACACTGAACTGGCTGAAACACTGAGCTGCCTGAAACACTGAACTGGCTGAAACACTGAGCTGCCTGAAACACTGAACTGGCTGAAACACTGAGCTGCCTGAAACACTGAACTGGCTGAAACACTGAGCTGCGTGAAACACTGATCTGACTGAAACACTGAGTTCCACTCAACCGTGGAGTCAAAGGACTCCTTACTTAGTCACTCCCACGACTTCTGTTCGAAATCTTTCTCTGGAACTAGTTTCCACTAGTTATCCTGTCACTGTGGCTCAAGCAACCTTCCGATCCAACCGATCGGGTCCATTCGTCACATCCTGACATCATCGATTCCACAACTAACAACATGATGGCTCCCAGACTGACGGTAGCCCTTAACATATCCGAACCCCAACGGTCCACTACTACTCTGATCTCATAACTGAGGCGACGATCTACTGACAAATCGCCGACTTAACCATAACTGAACCATTTGGGAAATCCAGAATCTAACTCGTGGATTCCCATATCCTCACTACTGCACCCGAACTGGTGGGTACTACTGCTTTCCCGCGTCCAACAACGCGCTCATGCTACCTACCAATCTGATAAAGGCTGCGACTACGCTCGCAGACTTACAACTTTCTAATACTATCCGACTGCTAGTGAATGCTACGGCTACCCCCGCAGACTTACAACACCACTACTACTACTATCTGACTGCTAGTGAATGCTACGACTACCCCCGCAGACTTACAACACTACTACTATCTGACTGCTAGTGAATGCTACGGCTACCCCCGCAGACTTACAACACTACTACTATCTGACTGCTAGTGAATGCTACGGCTACCCCCGCAGACTTACAACACTACTACTACTATCTGACTGCTAGTGAATGCTACGGCTACCCCCGCAGAATTACAACACTACTACTACTATCTGACTGCTAGTGAATGCTACGGCTACCCCCGCAGACTTACAACACTACTACTACTATCTGACTGCTAGTGAATGCTACGACTACCCCCGCAGACTTACAACACTACTACTACTATCTGACTGCTAGTGAATGCTACGGCTACCCCCACAGACTTACAACACCACTACTACTACTACTATCTGACTGCTAGTGAATGCTACGGCTACCCCCGCAGACTTACAACACTACTACTATCTCGAGGACATCCTGACTATCCCTAGTCCCGCTAGTGATTCCTCATCTTGATTTCTCAAAAACAACCCTCAGTCTTTGAATACTGCATCATCCTCGACATCTTATATCCTTGATATACTTAGTGCTTCGTCGAGGAACTCTTCGGCTTGGTTCCCAAACCAACTGTCTACTAATCCGGATACAAGAAGCTATTGTTGGGAAGTTTCCAAACTCCCGACTCCTGAATCTACGCAATCCTGTATGCTGACTCTGCCACTGGCTACTAATACGAAGACATCTCTTGCTAACCGTTCTCAGGATCCTCATTCCGACTCACTTGAGCCTCTACAGGTGGTCCTCCAATCCTGGATTCTCAACCGGCTTCTAACCATCTCGATTACATGAACTAACTGCTGGAAAGGTCCTCGAACTCCCAAATCTGAACTCCTCAATCCATCGATCACTGTGCTACAATCATTTCAGAGGCCGTGCAATCATTCTGAGTCTACGTGGCTCTTATTCTTGTATACTTGGAAGGGTTCTCCCCCACTTGGATTCGACTAGATCCTTACTGTCCACTGGTCGAAAGGATTTCCAACCTTCCTTTCATTAAAAGGGCGATATGCTGTCCGCCGACGTTTATCCTTGCCAGCGCTCCAACTAACTCTTACCAGATCCGCACCCTTCCTGCTATCTGACTGAGCACCCTTCGATCCTTAACTGTAATTGCTTTAGGGACTACATCCCGAGAATCTGCGTTTGGGGTGCACCTCCCCAACCCACTTTCTTACTGACCGCTAGCTACTCCACTAAAAACTCTGAACTATCACAACTGAGAATATAACTGATCATTACTCGACTAACGCCCTCCGCAAGTAGTAAAGCACTACTGCATCTTACACATACATGGTACAGTTACTGTATCTGAAGTAACCTGATCTAGAGGGAACGACCTCCATTTCACCATTCGAATTCCAAGGTATGCAGATGGCATAAAACTCGACCACAAGCAGGTAATATAATACCTCCACACTCAAGCTTACTGATAACAATGCAGCAACATAACAATAATATCACAATAATAGATGACAGAAAAGCAAAAGATACATACCTCCATCACTCAGTGTTGCTCGAATCCCTGCCGAAATCTACCGGAAAACTCGGCTCCGAGCCGTAGGCGCCCTTGCCCGGCCCTGATGTCCACTGGTGGCTTTCGAAGTCCCAGGGGCAGGAGCTGGCACCTGCCCTGCTGTATACAAACTCGGACAGTGGGCCTTCTTGTGGCCTCTCTGACCGCAATGGAAACATATCAGGTCAAGTCCCTGGGCAATGGTAGTAGTACAATCCCGGCTGATATGACCCATTCGACCGCATCTGAAACAGCCCAAATCATCACCATTTCTACGCCTGCACACACCCATGTGCGTCCTTCCGCACTTCCCGCATCGACTGCGGTTCTGATGGTTCCTCGTCCTCAAATCCGAACCCTTGGGCCTCTTACCCGAACCTGAGGCTACCTGAGTCTCATCCGCTTTCCTCTTCCTTTCCGACTCCCTGCCCGCCGACTGAACAACAGCTGTCTGATCCTGGAGCCTCTCGATCAATCTATCAGTGATCCTCACGACCATGTCGGGCAGATCCTCGCGAATGGCTCGCGAAACTTCCTCAACTATCCAATCATACAGAGGTCTCTCTTGGAGACAGGGTGCCCCACTCACTCCTGTCCCATGATGGCAGAAACTAGAAATGAGATCTCCCTCCCTGATGGATCCCTGAACTCCATAAGATTCGGGACCTAGACGAGTCCCAATCTGTCCTGAAACTATCCCGGCCTTAAAGGCCTCAAGATGACGGTCCATGAGCTCCACAATGGCATCTCTAACCGAACCGAAAATCACTTGAGTCTGATCAATAATGTGCGAATGATCTCTGCGGAAATGAAATCGCTCATCTGATCATCAAGCTGCCCGACTCTAAAGCCCGAGCCAGATCCCTCCTCGACACCTGAACTACTAACTGGTAGCTCGCGCAATGTCACCATGCTGAAAATATAACAATTCCCGATCAATTTACACACTACTGTTGAGGGATTTCTCACTCACTCCACCATTCCCTAGTTTCATCTTGGCCCCTCTTGAATCGAGTACGGATCCTCTGCTTTCAGTATTATGGGCCCTTACTACCTTCCACATCTATCCGTACTTTCCTCAAGAGTTACCTCAACTCCACCAAATCACTTCTACTAATACTGATCTCTGCTACTCTCATCCTAGGCTTGCCCTAGGGAACTTCTGACTCCACCTAAAACCAGTCCTCAACTGCTGAAGGTCTCCTTGGGATGCCAATTAGCCACCACCTGAATACCATCACATGTAATGAGGCTCGGATAATCCTTCGAGTAAAAGTCTCGTCCCTACAACGGTTGGACTCAGACAAGAGCTGCGCCGTAGGGCCAAATCCAACACTCTGAGATTATTCAACCCTGATCACATGTGATGTGACGTATTCACCTAATGGCTAACTCCCATCACTCAGAGTCCCACAAAGCACAAAGCAAGCAGCATTCGGATAAAGGAAACATACTCAGGCAAAACTATTCTCATAACAAGAAACTGCACTAGCATACAATGCTAAGCTCACACTATCAGGCATAACTTATGCAGGTTATCCTACTACTGTCTACTCAATACTAACATGCAATTCTCATCAAGCTGGAACACATAAAGCGGGCACATAAGGCATCATCCTAGATCCTTAGTCCTATTCTAGCATGCTGTTCTACTGAAGCTGGAATTGACACTGAAACTGAAACTGATACTGATAATCATAACATAACTTGTATGGGTAAATTGGGAGTACTTACTTGAGCTCGGCTGATTGCATGCACCACACCCTTTTCTCTTTTCAAAACTCTTTTTGCTTTTTCTAAAACTATTTTCTTTACACTTTTCTAAAATTGTTTTCTTTTTCTCAAAATCCTTTTGTAACCATGATTTTTCTTTTGAAAACTCTATACCACTTCCTTAGTTTGAGTTCAGACACACTCGGGAGTGTGCCCGAATCCCTTAAACCAAGGCTCTGATACCAACTTGTAACGACCCAAAAATCACGACTAAAAATTTCTTTTAAAACATTAATAAAAACATATTTATAAAAATCGCATCATAAGTCATAACATAATTTCTAGAGTATTAAATCAAAACATAACATCATTATCAGAGTCAAACGTTCCCAGGTTAACTGACTATGGTGTGTGCACTGCAATCTTCCCGAGCTCCTCTTTTGAAAACCGGGTACCTGAAACCAAAACTGAAAACCGTAAGCACGAAGCTTAGTGAGCTCCCCCAATCTACCACATACCACACAATAACGTATAAAGCACATACTAGGCCTTGCCCACTGCATCGGACTGAAGTCCGGACTAACTGGGGCCTTGCCCCCTACATCGGACCGAAGTCCGAAGCTGACTGGGACCTTGTCCCCTACATCAGACCGAAGTCCGAAGCTGACTGGTACCTTGTCCCCTACATCAGACCGAAGTCCGAAGCTGACTGGGACCTTGTCCCCTACATCGGACCGAAGTCCGAAGCTGACTGGGACCTTGTCCCCTACATCGGACCGAAGTCCGAAGCTGACTAGATATAGCATAACATATCCACTAGCATGAACACATATATACTACATCGGGTCGTAGCCCGGCTCACATAACACATAAATCCTGTCTGAACCACGAAGGCATCAAACATGCTAACTACTGCATCGGACCGAGGTCCAAAAACTACTGCTAACTGAACGGGCCGACATTGTGGCCTTAGACCCATTCCTACTGGAAGGAAACTCACCTGAACTGGTGAGCTCTGCTGATAAACCTCTGGCTGCTACTCGACAATCTCCTGAACCGTTGTTCCTCTAGCTCTCCGAGCTGTCAATATCCATATAACACTTAGTCCAACTGACCTCCAAAGGTCAACTAGGTCAACTCTGTTCAAGGTCAAAATCTTGGTCAAAGTCAACCTTCCAGGTCAACCCTACTCGTCGAGTCCTCATAATGACTCGCCGAGTTCATATGCTCAGGGTCTTTCTATTCGCGACTCGACTCGCCGAGTCAGTCTATGACTCGCCGAGTCCAACCAGTTCCAAGTCCTGTTCTGACCAACTCGCTGAGTCACCACCCGACTCACTGATTCGAGTCTCAACTCGAAGGGTTTGGGGTTTCGCGACCTGACTCGCCGAGTCCACTAATAGACTCACCGAGTCCAAGACAATCTTCAACCAACTCGTCGAGTTTTTCATCCAACTCGCCGAGTTCATGCCTAACTTCATCCGACTCGACGAGCTGTTCATCCCACTCGTCGAGTTCCTCCTCATCTTCAAGCTACTCGCCGAGTCCACTGGAAGGACTCGCCGAGTCTATCTAGTCCTTAACCCATGCAGTGGCTTTTCGAGCCAAAAAGGGCTTCCAACTCATAGATCCATACTTCTAAGGCCTATCCCCCACGTAAAGTGGCAAACTTTACGTGTAGATCAAGAGATCTAGGCTCAAAACACATTCAAACTAGGGTTTATGGCAACATACTTCTTCAACATACCAAGGGCTGATACTTTAGGGGATTCTAGACCAAAACAAGCATGGATCTGAGGTAGCAACCTCAGATCTGGACCTCTAACTCGAAATGGTTACTTATCATGCCAAAAATGTCCAAAACTCACACATAAGAATAGATCTAGGCGCAAAGGGAGTCCAAGCAACAGCTTATTACCTCCAATTGGTCTGAAATGTCTTCTCAATCCCGAATCTACAGTCCCTTCTTGCACCTCCAAGGCCTTTCTTCCTTCTCCAAGCTTTAGTGCACTCTTCAAGGCAAGATCTAGCTCAAAAACGGATATGGTGGCTAGGGTTTGGTGTTCTGGACTATAGGGCCGCAACTGAGACCTAGGAAAGAGAATAAGATGCTTAAATAGGGTACCAAGTCCCGAAATTAGGATTTCCAAACCCAGACCTGACTCGCCGAGTCCACTTGCCGACTCGCCGAGTCGGTCAATTGCTTTACACCCGGATCCCGCTCCGACTCGCCGAGTTCCTCCCTGGACTCAACGAGTCAACCCTCTTCAACTTAGGGGTTTTCCTTTCTTTTCTTGACCTTTCTGATCTCGGGTGTTACACAAACAACACTGCTATTGGCTCAAACCCTACAGGCTCCTTTTTCCCTCATGAACTTTTGTGGGAAAGTCACTTTTGATGGGTCTAACTTCAATGAATGGATTAGAAACATCAGGATGATTACACACTATGAGGACAAGGAATATGTCCTTGATAAGGAGCTTAAGGTCATCAATGAGTCCACTGCTACTCCTGAGGAGGTTGCGAAGTACACTATACATGAGAGCGATGCTACCAAAGTGTCCTGCATCATGTTGGCTACCATGACTCCCGAACTCCAAAAATCCTATGAAGATTTCTACCCCTATTAGATGTATTTGGATCTGATGGATAGGTACCATCAGAGCGCGCGTCAGGAGATGTATGAAATCATCTCCTCTATGATAACAACCAGGATGAAGGATGGTGAACCCATCACCGGTCACTTGCAGAAGATGCAAAGGTTCGTGGACCGGTTGCTAAAGCTAAATGTGGACTTTCCTGAGGACATGGCGATTGATATCATTCTCCATTCCTTACCTCCAATTTATGATCAGTTTCGTATGACTTATCATATGAACAAGGAGGAAATCACACTTAGTAAACTTCAAGGGCTTTTAAGGACTGCTGAAAATGGCCTTAAAGGCAAGTCAGTTGTTACCTCTACTACTACTCCTACTACAGCCCCTGTTCTGGAAATTGGGTAGGGAAAATGGAAGAAGAGGAAGACCTCTTCGAAGGGTACCAATAGAAAGTCCCTTGATGTCTCCTTTTCAAGTGGGACCAAGAAAGGTCTCATTCCTCCTTCTTCAAACTCAAAGGAAGCACAGTTCTTCTACTTCCACAAAAAGGGGCACTGGAAGCGAAGTTGCATGCCCCCAAATACTTGCAGGATGTAAAGGATGGGAAAGTTAAACCCACCCATGCAATTATTTATACTATATTCTCTGGTAACTCATTGCATACTAACTCTTGGGTGCATGATACAGGTTGTGGTATTCACATTTGTACTTATTTTTAGAGCCTAAGAAGTATTGAAGAAGTGGAGCACGGGAAGATAAACCTAATCATGGGCAATAGGAAAGCATCACCTGTGACCAAGATTGGAGTTTATTCTTTATTGCTTAATAATGGGTTAACTTTAGATTTGAATAAATGTTGTTACTCTTCAGAAATGGCGAGAAATATTATTTCCCTTCATAGTTTGTATAAACAATGTTTCACATTTTCATTTGATAATAAAATTGGTGCTATTGATGCTTTTTATAATGATTTGTTTTATTTTAAAGCATTACCTTGTGATGGTGTATATGAAACTGTGTCGATTGTAGACAACTTAGGAAATAATGTATGTCATATCGATTCTTCGATGAGCTTAAATAAAGCATCCTTGTGGCATTGTCGTCTTGGACATGTTAACAAGAAGCGCATAGGCCAACTCCAGAAGGCTGGAGTTTTGGAATCATTTGACCTAAAGTCGGATGATAGTTGCAAGTCGTGTTTACTTGGAAAAATGACAAAGTCACCCTTCACTGGTACTTGTGAGAGGGGTGAGGGTTTGTTGGATCTCATACACACAGATGCGTGTGGACCCTTCAAATCAGCCACAAGGGATGTTAATCGGTATTATGTGACTTTTACTGATGATTATAGCAGATATGAATATATCTACTTAATCAAGCATAAGTCAGAAACCTTTGTAAATTTCAAAGAGTTTAAGCAGGAAGTCGAGAATCAGTTGGGCAGGAATATCAAGATGCTCTGATCCGATCGGGGAGGAGAGTATCTTAGTATTGAGTTCCTTGACTATCTTAAGTAATGTGGGATAGTCTCTCAATTGACACCTCCTAGATACCACAGTTGAATGGTGTTGCCGAGAGGCGCAATTAGACCTTGTTGGACATGGTTTGTTTCATGATGAGTCGAGCTTCGTTACCAATCTCATTCTGGGGGTATGCCTTAGAGACTGCCGCCCATATACTTAATCTAGTCCTTACTAAAAGGGTTGCCAAAACACCTCACGAAATGTGGACTGGGAAAGTTCCCAATCTGGACCACATCAAGATTTGGGGTTGCGAGGCTTTCGTGAGGCGCGAGTCTCATGACAAGCTTGAACCTCAAAGTGAGAGGTGTATTTTCATCGGCTATCCACAAAGATCCTTTGGTTACCTCTTCTACAGGCCTAGTAAAAATGTGGTCTTTGTAGCAAGAAGGGGAGTCTTTCGTGAGAGAGAATTCATAAGCCAAGGAAACAGTGGGAGGCAAATTGACCTTGAAGATCTTCAAGAGTCAAGTGGTGAAGGAACCTCAAACACTATCAACCAACCTGAGGAGGAAACCCCTGTTGAGCCGATGGATGAGTCCATACCTCTGAGGCGTTCCACTAGAGTTAGGAACACACCTGATATTTATTATGGTTATAACATCACCATTGAAGGTGATACATTTATTAGTGATAGTACACTAATAGATTTGTATGAACCTAATAATTATAGGGAAGCCATGGCAGGCCCTGAGTCTACTAAATGGAAGGAGGCTATGGACAACGAGATTCAGTCCATGTATAACAATCAAGTTTGGAACTTGGTTGCCAATGTACCAGGTCGTAAGACAGTTGGGTGCAAATGGATCTTCAAAAATAAGATCGACATGTATGGGAAGGTACATACCTACAAAGCAAGACTGGTGGCAAAGGGCTTTACTCAAACTCCGGGAGTTGACTATGATGAGACCATCTCACCAGTAGCAAAGATTAAGTCTATTAGAGTTTTGTTGGCCATAGCTGCATTTCATGATTATGAAATATGGTAAATGGATGCCAAAACCGCTTTCCTTAATGGGAAGTTTGCTGAGGATGTTTACATGGCTCAGCCAGAGGGTTTTGTCGATGCAAAGTACCCTAATAGGGTGTGTAAGCTTGAGAAATCCATTTATGGATTGAAACAAGCATCTCGCAGATGGAATCTTTGCTTCCACGAGAAAGTCTAAGAGTTTGGCTTTTCGAGGAGCGAAGATGAGTCATGTGTGTATGTTAGGGCTAGTGGGAGTATAGTTAGCTTTCTGGCGTTGTATTTGGATGACATACTACTCATAGGAAATGACATCCCAACTTTGCAGGAGGTTGCTTGGGAAGTGTTTCGCTATGAAGGACCTTGGTGAAGCTGCCTATATCCTAGTGATAAGGATATTGAGAGACAGGAGTAAGAGACTAATTGGACTTAGTCAGAGTATCTACTTGGATAAGGTGTTGAAAAGATTCAACATGTAGAATTCCAAAAAGGGGACTTACCGATCCAGCACAATACCAAACTGAGTAAGACTCAGAGTCCGAGTACAGAGGCTGAGATAGCTGAGATGAGTCGATTTCCATATGCTTCCGTTGTTGGCTCGATCATGTATGCTATGACTTGTACTCGCCCTAATGTGGCCTTTGCTTTGAGCATGGTTAGCAGATTTCAGGGAAATCCTGACATGGCACACTGGACTGTGGTAAAGAATATTCTCAAGTACCTACGGAGGACTAAGGACTAGGTCCTTACCCTTGGTGGGAGTGATGACTTGAGAGTGATTGGGTATAGTGATGCTAGCATTCAGACTGACATGGACAATTTCCGCTCTCAGTCAGGCTGGGTCTTTACCCTAAATGGAGGAGCAAATACTTGGAAAAGTTCCAAGCAGGAGACAGTAGCTGATTCTACTTGTGAATCAGAGTACATAGCAGTGAGTGAAGCGGCGAAAGAGGTGATATGGCTGAAGAACTTCATTGGAGATCTTGAAGTTGTGCCAGCTATACAAGAGTCTATGGAGATTTTCTGTGACAACAATAGTGCGGTTGCCTTAGCCAAGGAGCCAAGAGATCACGGTAGATCCAGACACATTGACAGAAAATACCACTTCATAAGACACAAGATAGAAGAAGGATTCCTCGTGGCAAATAGGGTATCATCAGAAGAGAACCCTGCAGATCCCCTCACGAAGGGACTGACTAGGGTTAGGCATTTGCAGCATGCAAGAAGCATCGGGCTGAGGGACGATATTAGTTTTAATAATTAGATTTCTAAAACTTGTAAAATGTAATTGACATTTGATGATTAAATAAAAGTTGTTATTTATTTATGAGTAAAGTGTTACTATCCTATGTTGATCGTTTACTATTGTTTCAATTTTGCATGTTTTGACTTCCAGAATAATTATTTTATTCAAACTCTCCACAGTCGGTCATATGTCAGAAGTATATATGAATCAAGACTGTCATGAATTTGGCTTGTAAGATTTGTCTAAGGTACATTAGACATAGCAATGGTTGCTACAACATTCATGAGTGCTCATAAGGTCTGAGTATTGGATTAAACCCACGCTCGCTTGTGTCACTTCATGGAATTTATCTCGAGTGATCGCGAGGCGGTAATATCATATATATCTTCAAACCTAGAGATATGAGTTGTTGACTATGATTTGGTTATCCATTGATTGTACGAAAACGCATCAGTAACTTGATGTCATAAAATGTGCTTTTATGCATAATTCAACAAGTAGTTAGTACAAGCATATGAGTCGAAGTTTATCTGTACTTCTAGCAATAGAAGCGATATCTAGGCCCCTCGATGATTTGGTTTTGACTTATGTGTCGGGCCCGGTCAGAACCTAATTGATATGTTCAATTTAGTTCTATGTCAAACAAATCAGAGATCGAGAAACAAATGCTAAACAATAAGTAAGACCATGTTCCATGTGTTTGTCCGACTGATATCTTGAGAACAGAGGAGTATATGATCACTTATCTAAAATGGCGCTTCATAGTTCAACAGAGTTTTAAAGAGCTACGATTGTTGTTTGGTTCCTGAAGTTATACTTGCAACTATAGTTATCAGACTTATCCAAGTGGGAGACTGTTGGATAAGGTGTATAATTCTGTAACTATATTTGGTATCAACTTGACCCGACCCGGCATGGTCCATTTGGGTTGAACTTCACCTAAAAACTTGTATGGATATACTTTTGAGAATAAGATGTTTATGATATATTAATATATTATTAGTTATAATATATTAATATGAAATCATAATTATTTAATAGTATTGATCAAGAATTAATTTAGTGATCAAAATGGAGCTAATTAAATATGGACTCTTATTTATATATATGGATTGGACTAAGATTTATTTAGGATGGGCTAAGAGTATATGAGCTCCATGGATAGTCCATGGAGCTTTTAACCCATAAATCCTAGGTAAATGAAGAGTCATGGGTATTAGGGTTTAACCCTAATCCTCCATACTATATAAAGGAGTCTTTGGTTCAAGAATTGGGTCTAGTGTGTGTGAGCATTAGGGTGACCTGATTTCTATAGTGTTCTTATTCTCTCAAGAGCTTCCAACTTGTTTTGGTGATTTGTGACACCACTTGAGGCATCCACACTATTGGTGCTAGGCTCATAAACTCCAAGCTACTCACTACAAAGAAAAGGTATGTAATTCTATCCAAAATTTTGTTATTCGTGTACCTAGGATTGCATGCTAGATATGTTAAAGCTTTGGAAATCATTTTGCATGTATAATAGAGAAAACATAGTTCCAAAGCTTCTAGGGTTGTATGTGCACCTTAAGGATGTTAGGATGCTCAAAACCCATCACAACCAACATATCAATTACATCCAATGAGCACTAAATCTAAACTTGGGATTACCAAGCCTATCTACAAGTTAAGCCTACATACCACCTCTACCTCTCCAATGCCACGATCTCAACTTAAATCCCTACAAGATCCCAATCGACAACAAGCTTTAAGGTAATGAAGCTTTAAGGTAATGAGTACAATATACTTAATTAGCTACTTATTCTTACACCTACAAGTGTGAATATTTTTATTGCATTTAACGATTTAAACATAAACATAACATCGATGGTTCTCTAAGCTGATACAAACCCACCTTTGTAGCGAATAGTCATAGTTAACAACTAGAAATTGTTTGCAATGATGTGCTTAGCCTAATTGTTAAAACTAACATAATTCATACCATTCTCAGTCTTGCGGTATCTTGTTAGTGCCAAATCTACCAACTTGATGCGAAAAAGGCATTTTACACTGCCAGCTTAACGAAACAATGTAATTGTATCAATCTCTAGGATTCATCGATACGACTTGGCCCTGGCAGGGTTGTCGCTTGCAAAAGTCATTGTATGACCTCAAACAAACCCCTAGAGTGTGTTTTTAGCGTTTTACTATGTTCGCGGTCACCCTCGGTTTTATCCACTTTAAAATCTATTCCTTTACAAATCTTCTAGAATGGGATACTAGGAACAATGAACATTTACTACAGACATATTTAAAAAATTGAAGAAAGTTGGAGGCAAAAATGTGATTTTTTGCATCATATGGAGACTGATTGAACATCTTTTCACAAAGTTGCACAAAAAACACACAAGATATACGACACGTGTTTAAGAAATTTACAGATGAAGAACGTAAGAATAATATATTAAGATTGATGGATACTATTTATACAGTTTGTTGGTGTGCCTTTCAAACAGTTGCATTTAGAAGCCATAACAAAAGACCATATTCCGTAAATAATGGGATTTTTCGTGAAATGTTAAAGGCATGAGCTGTTTAGATATGGGAGAGGGTGGCTTTTCATTGCTATGTTATCAAACTAAGTCAATTTCAAGTATTTTTTTTAGTCAATTTCGAATAAATTACGAGTTTGCTCAATTTGATGAGGAGTTGTAAGGTGCATTCTAACCGTGGAATGAAGAAAAATATAGTGAAAAGGAGAAAGGGGCACTGTTCAAAGTATAAGCCCACATGCTACATCAATTTATTATTATGCAGTCAATCCAAACCCCATACTGTAATTAGACAGAATTTGGAAAGCGATATATTTTTCACAAAATGTGAAATGGATATAAATTTGAGAAAAAGGATGTTTTAACTTTTAAATTGTGACCACTAAACCCATCTTAAACGGTCCAAAAAGATCATTAAGAGAGAATTTTAATAGCCCACACATGCTATTAACCTTTAACAATAATAATTTGTATGGATAACTTTCCCTCTAACTCGTAGCTTTCCATCTCTATTTTGTGTTTGTTTTATTCAAACAATTAAACTATTTTATTTATGCGAGTCTTTTCAATCCTTACCGAAACTACCCATAGCAACATATGACATAACTCCGTCTAACATATCTAAAATGAATGTATGAAAAGAAGTTATAATATTCTATATCGTAGAAATAGGGATGTAAACCTACTGAGCTACTTGAGCTCCTTTCGTTAAAAACTCAAAATGAGTCGAGCTTTAACGAGCACGAGCCTAGAATAAAGCCTGTAGGCAAGAGTTCGTTTATGCTCGCAAGCTTAAACGATCTTTTGTATAATATACTTTTTATTTTATTTATTAATTATTATTTATCCTCTCTATTAAATGAATTTTTTTTGCTACTTGTCAAACTCTCATTCAGTTTGTCAAATGTCATTTTGTGGTTATTTTGATTTTTTTTCACATATCATTTTATGAGTTTTTTCTATTTTATTAAATTCCACATAATATTCTAATATAATAATTGCAATAAATGTAATAAATAGATATCAATTTCATTAATGAACTTACCTTTTAATTTAAAAATTCTCAAAATTAAAGTTCATTAGTTTCTTTTATTATTTAAATTATTTGTTTAAATTTAAAAGATAAAAAACATTTTCATTATAATAATTCATTATTTTTCCTATTTTCTTATAAATTCAAAGTTCTTAAATTTTTTGACATTTATATTTAGCTTTATTTTTAAATTAACCCATGTAATACATGAGTCTCACAACTAGTTACTTATATGTTAATAAAATATGAAAATTAACCAGTTGTTCCTTATCTTTAACCAGTTTCACAGACAAATGAGCATTAACGAGCCAAGCTCGAACTCATGCTCCCGAGCCTCCAAATTATTAATAATCTCAAGTTTTTATGGTTTAAAACTGTTAACGTATCACACCAGGAATACGTCAAACATAATGGAATCGTCGGTCTGATAGACGATTTGAACAAAGGACGGCGTATGCCTAACGTCGCGTCCTTATCCTCGCCCTCGTAATCTCATATTCGTCCTTGGCGCTCAAGTGCCAAGGCCAACATCAAGACAAGATAGTACCAATCACCTCTCAGAGCGACATGTGTAGCGTTTAGGATGCCGCTCCTGGCAAACCTGCACCAATAGCAAACAACCACTCGCGGAGCACGATCTACCAATCGAAGGGCATCTATCCCTGCCAAACCTGAAAAGGTAGAAGGTACTGTCGGGGATCTGTTCCCGTGACCACATGTATAAAAAGGTCCATTCTCCTCCAAGAGAAGGGATCAAGAGAAAAAAAAAACCTTACACACTTACCTAACACTTTTCACCTTCTCTATAAAAATGAACTGACTTGATCGTCAGAGCTTCGTTCCGGGATTGCCTCCCGGACGACTGGCGATCTTGTTTTCTTTGTTGTGATTCTCAGACGCTTCATTTCTGTCCCTCAAAGATATGGAGCTAATTCGGAGACATATCACAACAGTTGACGTCATCCGTACATGCACCCAGTACAACACAACCCACTTCACAACATCAAACGTCGGAAATGACGGACAAAGGACAGATACGGCAGGAAGGTGACAAGACTAGCCCGGTTAGACCGATGCAGTCCCTTGATGAAAGTAGTCTGTCGACACTGGAAGGGAAACTACTCACACGGACATCGACGACGCTGCCGGTCGGCCTTGCGGCGAAGTACATCGCTAGTCTATGACGCTCGCCGCCCGTTGCAACAAAACATCCTTCCACGACTACCACCACAACGCCTCAAAGAGTGTCGACCACCCAATCACAATAAACAGAAAATCGACCATAACCATTGACATGATAGATGGGAACCAAAGCCTGGTTCCATGGCATCATTCTATCAACCGCAACACCAATTCCTGCAGGACATCAGTCTTCCCTGATGGTCGCCATGTTGCATATCCCGCTATATTCACAACCACGACCATTCAACCTATATTCATACCACTAACAAGGAATTTACCCTCCAACACAACCACAAAACCACAAAATCCAAAGCACACCAATGCAGGGGATGAACTCACACACTACGGGGCCAACGGAGTCAAGTTCGCAATCAGATCAGTTGATGCACGCATACTCCACACAAGCACCGTATATGCCTCAAATGACCATGTACAACCATGGGTACCATTAAGAGTATGGCCAAGCGTACAACAACCCATACAAGGTATAGCAGGCGATGGTCAGCGAAGCACCCAACTACCCACACATGAACAACCCTATAACAAGTATTAGATCGGCATTCTGCCAAGAGCTATTACAGTATGAAATACCACATTCCGCCATGATCCCAAACATCCTAAAGTATGACGACACAACAAATTCTGACGAACACATAGACACCTACGAGTAGACAATGACATCCCTTCGGATGGATAAGAGATTTACCTATATCTACTTCCCGTTCACGCTATCAGGAAATGCTAGCAAATGATTCAAGGCACTACGTCCGGGAAGTTTCTCCAAGTTTGAATAGCTGAGGTATCTTTTCCTCCACAACTTTGTGCAGTTGAGGAAAGTCAAAGGTGTTGGATTAGGTGTCTAAGCCCATAACTATAATTGGTATATACTTGAATTGATAGTAGCACAAGTCCTTTTGGGTTGCCTTCACTCATGCAACTTAACAAGATGACTATTGGAGAGAGAGTTGAATTTATTATTTGGAATAATAAATTGATGCTTAAAATGATTTATTAATATATTATAAGAATAATATGTTAATTGGAAATCATATTATTAATTAGTATTTAATCAGAAATTAATTTGGAATTGATTTTGGTATTAAAGGAACTGATTAATAATGTAGGGGTTGTTTTGTAAATCATTGATAGTTGTGAAACTAGGCTAAGGGACTCCATGGAAAGGAGTAGACGAAAATTATAGGGTGGCCCTATAAATTTTCATCCAAGACTCCTTAATGAGGCTCCATGGGCTGCTTAGGCCTTAAGCTGGGGATTAGGGTTTCTTCCAGCAAACCCTGGCTTTGGGACTAAGCAACCAACTACTATATAAGCAATCACACCCTTATGATTTTCGGCCTACACACATACACAAGAACCCTGGCCGAAATTCTGGTGGGTTCCCTCTTTTCTCCACTCATCCTCTTGCATAGAGTGTTTGTAAGCCATTAGAGGTGTCACATTTAAGGCACTTGCTTTCAAGAGTCAAAGATCTTCAAGATGTTCTTGTTACTACATAACAAGTAAGGTAAACATCTAAACCTTATTTTGGTGTGAATTTCAAATTATATACTAGTTTCTAGGGTTTTTCTTTGGTATTCAAGTTAACATGTTCAACAAGTGAATTATATACTAGAACCCGAGTATTATAAAAGTTTAAAATACACCCTTATACTATATATAAAATTAAAAGTCTTATATATATATATATATATATATATATATATATATATATATATATATATATATATATATATATATATATATATATAAGAAAATTCAATCTTACCGTTAGTAGGCCTCATTCTCGAAGCTGGTCTATAAGGGGTGTTTAAAGAAGCGGCTTATAAAATGACTGCCTTTGGGTATCATTTCTTACCCACCGCACCCTTGACTAGTGAAGGGTCGTTAGCTGAACGGGTTTGATAGGATATTAAACTCTCATTAATAAGTATAATGAAGTAAATAAAGTAACTAAATATTTTCATAAAATTCCCAATCTTAGTTACTTTAGGAAAAAGTGAATTTGATGCTAATCCATGAAATTGCACGTTGCAATTTATAAAAGTCGTTAATGGAGCGTGTGTGGTTAACCAGCACACTAATATGGACTAATAAAGAGCAGCAATGGGTAGCTCATAAATTATCATAGATCAATGAAGCGTGTGTGGTTAACCAACACATTGATTAGGTGGTAAATGACATTGAGATTACCAAGCTAATTTGCATGGTTATTCACACCTTGTTTGTGATTCTCGGTATCCTAGTCATAAATGGAAAGGGCATAATCGAGATTGAACATGCCATTGAATAGTTCAATGAATCTTAAAAGATCTAGGAATTTCACTTAAAACCTAATTCGTTTAAAATTTCGTTTTCCATGGTGGAATTGGTAAATCGTCATTTTCCTACCTTCAAATAATTTACAATTGGATTACGACATCCCTTTTCTGAATTGTGAATTATTGTGTTGGGTCCTAGCCTTAATATTTCATTTGGGTGTTATATTAAGGATTTCCCTATCTAATCAAAAACTTTTCCTTTTTCTTTTGTAGATGTTAACTTCCGTCAACGCTTCCGATTCCTCCAACAATAACTATGCGAACACCTTCTCGCTCTTGAGCATTTGTGCCAAGGTCACATTCGATGGCTCCAACTTTAATGATTGGATGCACAACATCAGGATGGCCTTGCGATTCGAAGACAAGGAATGTGTCCTCGAAAAAGAGCTAAACGAGATAGATGAATCAAAAGCTACTCCTGAAGAAATAGCTGAGTATAGGGTCCACTACAAAAACACAATCAAGGTGTCCTTTATCATGGTGGCCACTTTGACTCCTGAGCTATAGCGTTTTTATGAAGACTATTAGCCTTATGAGATGTGTAAGGACTTGATGGAAAAATACCATCAAAGAGCACGTCAAGAAAAGTATAAGATAGTCAAGTAATTCATAACCACCAAGATAAAGGACGAAGAGTCCGTCACGACCCACTTGCAACGCATGCAGCGCTATGTGGATCATCTCCTGAAGCTTAATGTGAACTTTGATGAAGAGTTGGCTATTGATATAGTCTTGCACTCATTACCTTCTTGTGATGATCAGTTCATCATGACTTATCATTTGAACAAGGAGGAAGTCACACTAAGTCAACTTCAGAGCTTGCTAAGAACCGCTGAGCATGGAAAAAAAGGGAAATAGTATTACATCCACTCCTCCTGTTGTTGCTCCCGTCTTAGACATTGGGCAAGGGATGGGAAAAAGAGAAAAAGCCTCCTCAAAACAGAACTGGAAGGGAAAGTCCCATGTCAGGTTTTCCAACAATGGCCTTAAAGGCAAGTCTAGTTCTGAAGCTCCCCTTGCCACTAATCCCAAAGAAGCTACCTACTTCTACTGTCATGACAAGGGGCATTAGAAGAGAAGTTGCCCCAAGTGCCTATAAGATACAAAGGATGGAAAGATCAATCCAACCTCGGTAGGTATTTACATTCAATGTAAAAACTCATTGCATTCTAATTATTGGGTCCTTGACACAGGGTGTGGTTTTCACATTTGCTCTAACTTGCAGGGAATAAGAAGAAGTGAGGATGTGGAGCATGGGAAGATAAACTTAATTATGGGAAATTGGAGATCGTCGCCTGTTACCAAGATTGGGATTTACTCTTTAGTGCTTAGTAGTGGGTTAAGTTTAGATTTGAATAACTGTTGCTACTCGTCAGAAATTACAAGGAGTATTATTTATTTTCATGGTTTGTACAGACAAGGTTTTAAATATTCTTTTAATAATGATTATGGTTCTATTAATGCTTATTATAATCATGTATTTTATTTTGAAGCATTACCTTGTGATGGTGTATATGAAACTATGATGGTAGTAGATAATTTTTGAAATAGTGTGTTACAAATTGATGCGTCTAATGGTTTAGACGAGGCATGTTTGTGGAATTGTCGTCTCTGACATGTCAACAAGAATCGGATTTCCCAAATCCAAAAGGATAGAGTATTGGAATCATTTGACCTAAGGTCAGATGATACATGTGAGTCTTGTTTGCTTGGAAAGATGACTAAATCAGCTTTCACAGGTTCGTGTGAAAGAGGTGAGGGATTGTTGGATCTCATACACACCGATGTGTGTGGGCCCTTCAGATCCACCACAAGTGATACAAATCATTTGTATGTGACTTTTACTGATGATTATAGCAGATATGGATATATCTACTTAATCAAGCATAATTCAGAAACTTTTGAAAAGTTCAAAGTGTTTTAACATGTAGTTGAAAATCAATTGGGCAGGAAGATCAAGATGCTCATATCCGATAGGGGTGGTGAGTATCTTAGTATCGAGTTCCACGACTACATTAAGGAATGTGGAATTGTTTCTCAATTGACACCTCTTAGGACACCACAACTTAATGGTGTGGCTGAGAGGCGTAATCAAAACTTGTTGGACATGGTTCGTTCCATGATGAGTCGAGCTTCTCTACTAATATCATTCTAGGGGTATGCCTTGGAGACCGCTGCCCATATTCTTAATCTAGTCCCGACAAAGAAGGTTGCCAAAACACCTCACGAGATGTGGACAAGGAAGATTCCCTCGTTGGCACATATCAAGGTTTGGGTTTGTGAAGCTTTCGTTAGACAGGAGACTCACGACAAGCTTGAACCTAGAAGTGAGCGTTGTATTTTCATCAGTTATCCACAAAAGTCCTTTGGATACTTGTTCTACAGACCTAGTGAAAACGTGGTCTTCATAGCACGAAGGGGAGTCTTTCAAGTGGGGGAGAGTTGTAACACCCTGATCCTCAGGTACTAATAATTGTAGTGCTTTGTTCAAGTTGTGAAGGACCTATTCGACGAGTTGGATTTCCCTACTCGTCTAGTAGTAGCGGGTTAGCCCGCGAAGTTTAATGATCTACTCGTCGAGTCCAGGAAGGTACTCGACGAGTAGATGCTGGCAGCTGAAACCCTAAGTTCGAGTTCATGCACCCTATTTAAGGGGTCCATTAGCCTCCCCCAGCCTCCTCTTTTACAACTCTTTATCTCCCAAAACCCTAATTTGTGTGTGTGTGATCTTTGGTGAACTTAAGCTTGAAGGAAGGACTTGGTGAAGGGAGCCCTTGAGGAAAGAAGCTAAAGGAAGCAAAGAACTCATGGGAATTCAAGATCTTCAGCTATAAAGCACTCCCTGAAGGTATTAGGCTATTCCTTGGCTCATTTCCACCTAAAACCCTCCTTTGCATGGAATCTAAGAAAGGGCTTTTATGTTTGAGCCAACATCTGAAGCTGTAACGTCAGATTTGGACTCCCTTTGGACTTTAGATGCATAAAGTTATCAGTTGTGCATAGCATGAGCCTCCCCCTCATGTGTAGGACTCCATTCTAAGTTTAGATTGCTATTTGAGAACCTAAAAGCCTTGCATGCACGTAAAGTTTGCAACTTTACATGACAAGCATACCTTAGAAGCTTGGATCTGTAATTTGGAAGCTTTGCATGGCTCAAATGAGTCTGTATGGTCTCAGATCTGTAGGGACTCGGCGAGTCGGATAGGGAGACTCGGCGAGTCATATGAAGATAGGCATGGAGTCTACGAGTTGGATGAACAACTCGGAGAACCCGATGAATTCTGCCATAAACTCGACGAGTTGAAGGAACAACTTGACGAGTCGATTGAGATTTTCCCCCATCCGTGGAGTGTTTGTGGGCGTGTCGAGTTGCAAGCGGGGAAACTCGACGTGTAGCCCTAGATTACCAATCGAACCCCGTGAACTCGACGAGTCACCTAGGTGACTCGACGTGCTGACTATTTTCCCCAAAACTCGGCGAGTCGCTAGTTGCACTCGGCGAGTTAGGGTCAACATGGACTGTTGACTTGATCTTAACTGAAGTGGAGCAGGGCAGACTTTGAGGGTAATGATTGGTTATTATATGTCACTTTTTAGGCAGTTGAGTTGGAGCAGCTCGTGGGGTACATTCAGTCGAAAAGTGTCAGTTCAGCATTCGTATCAGGTAAGTCTTCTCACCATACCTATGGGTCTAAGGCACCAAGGCTGGCCCATTATGCGATTATGGTAAATGTGATAGATATTCTGTTTTTGCTATGATGTGTGATTGCATGTTGTATAAAGACCCCGGGGGGAGCCCGCGGTATTGGATGTAAGACCATGTGGGGTAGCCCATGGCAGTCCTAGGTGAAGACCATGTGGGGTAGCCCATGGCATTGGATGTAAGACCATGTGGGGTAGCCCATGGCAGTCCTAGGTAAAGACCATGTGGGGTAGCCCATGGCACTATTATAGATTTTACGTATGCATGGCTTATGTGTTATGTGTGTAGCTTTTATGGCTATCAGGATATGTGATGTGTGGATTGTGTGTGGTATGCTCTAGGAAACTCACTAAGCATTTCGCTTACAGGTTGTTGATTGTTGCAGGTACTTCGGAGCCTATGAGCAAAGGCAAGGCATGATGACGTGGAGTGTACTCTACCTCCCTTTTGGATGTTTTGGGACTCTCTGATGTTTTCAGAAAAGACAACAATGATGTAATAAATGTGAATTGGAAACAAATGTTTTGAAAACCTATGGAATGTGTAATCGGTTTGATTAATTAAAACAAAAAAAATTTCCTTTGTAAAATTTGGGTTGTTACAAGTTGGTATCAGTGCCTTGGTTTGAGAGATTCGAACACATCCTCGGATGTGTCAGGACTCAATTTGAGGAAGTGGTAAAATGTTTTCAAAAGTAACTTAAAAGGGATTTTAAGCCCAAAAGAGGAGAGTACAACGCGCGTGATCAACCGAGCCAAGTAAGTAGTTTCCCAATTTGGATAACCATGTTATACTGATAATGAGATTTGTTGAATATGTGAAATTGCTAAGTGTATGTTCAAAAAATTATATACGGTTAGGAGTTGACAGCCTCAGAATGGGTGATTTGGCCTTATTTCCTTTTCCTTGTTTGGATATGGTCTTAGGATAGAATCTCTTATTCAAAATTCTATTTGATCCTTTCTGTGTATAATTTGCATGCCTTATAGCAACCTGCAGTGATTGGTATGATTGTTGTGAGTAGGACAATCATAGGGTGTCTAGGGATTGATTCATGCGAGAGTTGTGAGTCATAGTTTTACGGATATGATAGATTTGGAAGTACTGGGTAAAGCAGGGGGAAAGGTACGGGTAGGTGTGGAAGGTAGTACTGGGCCCATACTATTGGAAGCAAAGGACCCGTACCCAAACCCATGTTCTACCTGGGAATTCCAAGGAGCGCAGTATGGATGTAATCTCAATATGGGTATCCTGATCTTTATGTTTGTGTTATGACAGTTCAGCATGGTGGTTACGCGATTTGGAGCTGGGGGATCAGGATCCGGGGTTGGGTTAGGCGGCCCTACTGATGGTATTGATGAGAGGCTGCGTGAGTTGATTACGGCCGAGGTTACGAGGGGCATCCTTGATGCTACCCCAGTCGTCTTTGGGACAATCAAGGAGGCCATGATGGAGATCATGGAGGAGAGACTTAGAGCATTCAGGACCGATATTTCTGCGGGCCAGGGTGGAGCTCGAACTCCCTCGTTTAGGGAGTTCAAGGCGTGTGGAGCTCCGGAGTTTTCGGGGGTCAGGGATCCCATTGTGAGTAGACGCTGGGTGGCAGACATTGAGAATGCTCAGTGTACGAGTTCTTGCTCGGAGGAGGCAAAGGTCGGATTTGCTTCCTGTATGCTGAGGGACAAGGCCCGAGATTGGTGCGGCGAGGTTACTTGTCAGATGGGAGCAGCCGATGTGGCTGACATGACGTGGGCTGAGTTTGTTCGACGTTTCGATCAGGAGTTTGCACCACCTATCGAGGTGCAATGGATGGTGAGAGAGTTTCATGATCTACAGCAGACTACTGAGACTGTGGCGGAGATCACCGCCAAATTTCGAGAACGAGCTTTGCTGATCCCTTAGTATTCGACAGATGAGGACATGAGGAGGACCCGGTATCACTCTATGCTGAGGGAGGACATTTGAGAGTTTGTGAGTTTTACAGGGTGCAAAAACCTGAATGAGATGGTTGAGAAGGCCCGTGAAAGGGAGATGGAGTTTGAGTCCCGCACGAAGCGGAAGACTGAGCAGGTACAGGCAGCGGGGACTCAAGCTAAGAAGCCTAAGACCTCACATTCTTCGAGTAAGGGCCAACAGGACCGGGGCCGGTGTGCCAAGTGTGGAAGATTTCATAGTGGGGCTTGTCGGACAGCCGGGATGTCAGGATGCTACTCTTGTGGCCAACAGGGCCACTTGAGTAAGGATTGCCCCAAAAAGGGCTTGATATGTTTTCACTGCAACCAGACAGGTCACAAAAAGGCCGATTGGTTGAGGTTGCAGGGTGAAGGAGGAGGATCTGCGGCGGCGCCCACGCCCGCCACTATAAGGATGACGGATGGCCACCCCAAGGCGGAAGCTCCAGCAGTGAAGAGCCATGCTTTCCAGCTGACTACCGAGGAGGCTCGGGCAGCACCAGACGTCATGGCTGGTATGTGTCCATTATTCTCTATTAAATTTATGTTAAATGTTTACATGTATGTTTTTATGCTTGGATAGGGACCTTCTTGGTTAATGGTATGTCGGCCCATGTTTTGTTC
This sequence comes from Lactuca serriola, assembly GCF_051521515.1. NCBI lineage: Eukaryota > Viridiplantae > Streptophyta > Magnoliopsida > Asterales > Asteraceae > Lactuca > Lactuca serriola. Next base: position 161,410,119 of record NC_136409.1, read on the forward strand.
GATTCGGGGGCTACCCGATCTTTTGTGTCTCTTGTGCTTAGCAAGAAGTTCCGAGACGCACTGGGGACCCTGGATACCCCGCTCGAGGTGGAGATTGTAGATGACCGCACTGTGAGTGTTGCGAAGGTGTATCAGGACTGTGTTCTGAATGTGCATGGCGAGAGGTTCCGTGTTGATTTGGTCCCCATACCATTGCGGGGATTGAAGGTGATTATTGGGATGGACTGGCTGGGGACCAATGGGGCCATGATTGATTGCGAGTGTCAGATAGTCCAAGTTCGAACCCAAGGGGGGAGAACTGGTTATCCACGACGATAGGGCCTCACAGGGTCCGACCCTCTATTCAGCAGCGAGGGCAAGGAGGTCTTTGCAGCAGGGCTGCATGGGATTTTTGGCCTATGTTTCAGATACGCGGGTGGAGGCAGTGTCAGATATCGATAGCGTGCCAGTGGTGAGGGACTTTCAGGACGTTTTCCCCGAAGAGTTACCCGGAGTTCCTCCGGAAAGACAGGTGGAGTTTCGTATCGATTTGGTACCAGGTGCCACCCCGATAGCGAAGGCACCATATCGGTTGGTGCCACCCGAGATGCAGGAATTGTCTGCACAGCTCCAAGAGCTACTAGACCGAGGGTTCATCCGTCCGAGTAGTTCTCCGTGGGGAGCTCCGATCCTTTTTGTGAAGAAGAAGGACGGGTTGCACAGGATGTGCAACGATTATTAGGATTCAGGATGAGGATGTACCGAAGACAGCCTTCAAGAATCGTTATGGGCATTACGAGTTCGTGGTGATGCCATTTGGGCTCACTAATGCTCCGGCCGCATTCATGGATCTCATGAACCGAGTGTGCAGGCCGATGCTAGATCAGTCGGTGATTGTTTTTATTGACAACATCCTGGTCTACTCTAAGACCAGGGAATAGCATGAACTACATTTGAGAGAGGTACTGGAGACCTTGAGGATGGAGAAGCTGTATGCGAAGTTCTCCAAATGTGAATTTTGGTTGTGGGAAGTGCAGTTTCTGGTTCATGTCATCAATCAAGAGGGTATCTCGGTTGACCCAGCAAAGGTGGAGGTGGTGATGCGATGGTAGGTACCGAGGAATGCCTCTGAGATTCGTAGCTTCTTGGGCTTAGCGGGTTATTATCGAAGATTCATCCAGGATTTCTCCAAGACTGCTGTGCCATTGACCCGTTTGACCAAGAAGAATGTGACTTTTCGATGGGATGAGGACCAGCAGAGGGATTTCAAGACCCTGAGGTGGAGGTTATGTGAGGCTCCGATTCTAGTTCTGCCCGAGGGATGGGATGATTTGGTAGTGTATTGTGATGCATCTATATCAGGGTTGGGTGCAATACTGATGCAGAGGGGGCACACGATCGCTTATGCCTTGAGACAGTTGAAGCCTCACGAGGCTAATTACCCCACGCATGATCTGGAATTGGGGGCAGTGGTGTTTGCCCTCAAGATTTGGAGGCATTACTTGTATGGGGTGAAATTCATTGTGTATATCGATCACAAGAGTTTAAAGTATTTGATGGACCAACAGAACCTGAATATGCGTCATAGGAGATGGTTGGACGTGCTCAAGGACTATGACTGCGAGATACTATATCATCCAGGGAAGGCCAATGTGGTGGCCGATGCGTTGAGTCGCAAGGCGATGGGGTCGCCAATCAGAGGTATTTGTATGAGGGTGACGGTAATCCCCCCCTTTATTGACATGATTCGAGGGGCTCATGTTGAGGGGGTGAGGAAAGAGAACTGGAAAATGGAAAGAATTAGGGGGCAGTATCCTTAGTTTGTTAAGGATAGTCGCAGCTTGTTGACACAATGTGGCCGAGTGTGGGTGCCGATGTCAGGGGGAGTGAGGCAAAGACTGTTGGAGGAGGCGCATAAGTCCAGATTTTCTATACACCCAGGTGCAACAAAAATGTATAGGGATTTGAGGCTGGGCTATTGGTGGCCCTGCATGAAGCGAGAGATCGCCGGGTATGTGGAGCGGTGTTTGACCTGCAGGAAGGTCAAGGCCGAGCACCAGCGACCTCATGGCAAGGTTCAGCCATTACCCATTCCCATGTGGAAGTGGGAAGAGATCACTATGGATTTCGTCACGAAGCTACCACGCACAGCAAGGGGAGTAGATGTCATATGGGTAATTGTGGATAGACTGACGAAGAGTGCCCACTTCATCCCGATCTCCGAGAGTATATCTGCAGAAAAGTTGGCGGACATTTATGTTCGAGAGTTGGTGGCTAGGCACGGAGTGTCGGTATTAGTGGTTTCAGACAGGGATGTTCGGTTTACATCCAGGTTTTGGAAGAAGTTCCATGAGGAACTGGGTACCCAACTACATTTTAGTACGGTGTATCACCCCCAGACCGACGGCCAGAGTGAGAGAACAGTCCAGACACTGGAGGACATGCTGCGGGCATGCATGCTGGATTTCGGAGGAAGTTAGGATGTGTATCTCCCACTGGCAGAGTTTTTGTATAATAATAGCTATCATGCCTGTATTGACCGAGCACCATTTGAGTTGTTATATGGGCGGAGGTGCAGGACCCCAGTATGTTGGGACGAGGTTGGGTATCAGGTTTTGGGGAGCACAGAGGTGGTACTCGAGACCACCAGATTGATTTAGCAGGTACACGACCGATTGCGGGTCGCGCAGAGCCGTCATAAGAGTTATGCAGATCGACAGCGATCATACCTCGAATTTCAGGAAGGGGAGTTTGTCTTACTAAAGGTGTTGCCCTGGAAAGGGATTATTCAGTTCCACAAGAGGGGCAAATTGGGGCCCCAGTTCATAGGTCCGTTCAGGATCATAGCCCGGGTGGGCAAGGTTGCATATCGATTAGAGCTTCCAGAGGAGCTTAGCCGGATTCACAACACCTTCCATGTATCCCAGTTACGGAAGTGTGTTGCCGGCGAGTCCTCAGTCATACCCTTGGACGACATTCAGTTGGATGGGAGCCTGAATTATGTCGAAAGACCAGTTGTGATTTTGGACAGGAAGACGAAGAAGCTCCAGAATAAAGAAGTGAAGTTGGTTAAGGTGCAATGGCAGCACCGAAGAGGTTCCGAATGGACCTGGGAATCGGAAGATGAAATACGAGGTTTCTACCCGGAGTTATTTGGACCAGCGGGCTTCGAGGACGAAGCCTAATTCAAGGGGGGGAGTTGTAACTAGGACTGTTCACTATTCGGATAAAACCGAATTATCCAATTGGACAATTTGGATTGGACAATTCGGTTCGGATTTTTGGATTGGTTTTCAACAAAACCGAATTATTATTTTGAATTGGTTTTGGTTTATAAAATAAGAACCGAATAGTCCAAAAAAACCGAATAAACATTTATTATTTATCTATTTATAATATATACCTATAGTTTTTTATTAATTTTGTAATTTATTTTTTCAAATAAGAATGTTTCACCCGATAAAAAAAAACATTAATATGTATTTTCACTTAAATGTTTTCTATCTATAAAATATTTAACTATAATATATATTCTTATTAGTTGTTTATAAATTTCAAATCACAACTAAGTAATTTGTTTTTGCTTTTTGTGTAAAGTCTAATAATATTATAACTATTTGTCGTTTTAAAATGTTTCGGTTTTTGAAAACCGAATTATAAAAACCGATCCAACCGAATTGTAATTGGATCGGATCGGATTGGATTTAAATTTAGTTTGGACTATTCGGATCTATGTTTTGCAAACCAAAATCAATTTGGATTCACTTGATTGGATCGGATCAAACCGATCTATCCAAACGAACACCCCTAGTTGTAACACCCTGATCATCAGGTACTAATAATTGTATTGCTTTGTTCAAGTTGTGAAGGCCCTAATCGACGAGTTGGCTTTCCCTACTCGTCAAGTAGTAGCGGGTTAGCCCGCGAAGTTTAATGACCTACTCGCTGAGTCCAGGAAGGTACTCGACGAGTAGATGCTGGCAGCTGAAACCCTAAGTTCGGGGCCATGCACCCTATTTAAGGGGGCCATTAGCCTCCCCCAGCCTCCCCTTTTACAACTCTTTATCTCCCAAAACCCTGATTTGTGTGTGTGTGTGATCTTTGGTGAACTTAAGGCTGAAGGAAGGACTTAGTGAAGGGAGCCCTTGAGGAAAGCAAGCTAAAGGAAGCAAAGTACTCGTGGGAATTCAAGATCTTCAGCTGTAAAGCACTCCCTGAAGGTATTAGGCTATTCCTTGGATCATTTCAACCTAAAACCCTCCTTTGCATGGAATCTAAGAAAGGGCTTTTATGTTTGAGCCAAGATCTGAAGTTGTAACTTCAAATCTAGATTCCCTTTGGACTTTAGATGCATAAAGTTATCAGTTGTGCCTAGCATGAGCCTCCCCCTCAAGTGTAGGACTCCATTCTAAGTTTAGATTGCTATTTGAGAGCCTAAAAGCCTTGCATGCACGTAAAGTTTGCAACTTTAAGTGAGAAGCATACCTTAGAAGCTTGGATCTATAATTTGGAAGCTTTGCATGGCTCAAATGAGTCTATATGGTCTCAGATCTGTAGGGATTCGGCGAGTCGGATAGGGAGACTCGGCGAGTCATATGAAGATAGGCATGGACTCAACGAGTGGGATGAACAACTCGGCGAGCCCGATGAATTCTGCCATAAACTCGACGAGTTGGATGAACAACCCGGCGATTCAGATAAAGATTGTCGTAGACTCGACGAGTTGAAAGAACAACTCGACGTGTAGCCCTAGATTACCAATCGAACCTCGTGACCTTGACGAGTCACCTAGGTGACTCGACGTGTTGACTATTTTCCCCGAAACTCGGCGAGTCGATAGTTGCACTCAGCGAGCTAGGGTCAACATGGACTGTTGACTTGATCTTAACTAAAGTGGACCAGGGCAGACTTTGAGGGTAATGATTGGTTATTATATGTCACTTTTTAGGCAGTTGAGTTGGAGCAGCTCGTGGGGTACATTCAGTTGAAAAGTGTCAGTTTAGCATTCGTATCAGGTGAGTCTTCTCACCATACCTATGGTTCTAAGGCACCAAGACCGGCCCATTATGTGATTATGGTAAATGTGATAGATATTCTTGTTGGAATAGTGTCTAAGGATGCAACTATATTAGGCAAGTATTTGACCCGATTGTGCATGGTCCTTTTGGGTTGCCTTCACCATAGCAACTTGATAGGATGATTTATTATGAGAGAATAGATATTATTAATATATTATGAGAATAATATAAGGAATAATAATATTGTTATTTGATTAATATAAGTCATAGATTAATTAGTATTAATTTGGTGACTTAAAGAGATTAATTAAATAAGAGGGTATAAACTATCAATTGTTTGATAGTTGGACTTTGGGCTGTAAATCCTTAAGGGATAAGGGTTGGACGATTTCTAGGGCTTGGGATAAGCCACAAATCGTCCAAGGCATTATCTTGGAAAGGATTTGGATTGCTTTAAGGAAAGATTATCCAACTAGGGTTTAAGGGTGAAACCCTAGGAGCCTTACAAGTATAAATAGACCCCTAGGGCAAGGGAAATCGGTATCTCTTCTAAAGAAAAGAAACCCTGGCCGAATCTTCCCTCTCCTCTCTCTCAAATCATCCTCCTTGCAAGTTGGTGTTTGTAAGCCATTAGAGGAGTGACAATTGTGACTCTAGAGCTCCAAGACAACAATATCAAACAAGAGATTCAAAGGTAAACTTCTAGATCTGATTTTGTATTGTTCTTATACCTAATTAGTCATTAGAAGTCTTGGATTCAAAGCATGTTTAATTAGAGAAACCTAGATCCAAGCATTAGGGTTTGCATGTGCACATAGGAATGTTCATATGGCCAAAACCCATCAGTGGTATCAGAGCCTAGATTGGTTTCTATTAAATTGTTGCTTGCTTTTTTGAATCTTACTTGCAAAATTCGAAATTTGTGTTTCTGAGTCATGGACTTGGCGAGTTGGCCTGACTCGGCGAGTCCCATGGTGCACTCGGCGAGTCCGAGCGTCAGGAAGGGCCAGATTCAGGATTTTTTGATATTTATCTTATGGAAACTTGCCTTTATCATATTAGATCAACCCTAATCCGATTTTTTGATATATATGACTATAATCTTGATCTAATTAAAGATATTTATCAATTAATAAAATATTTAATTTCCTTATGTGATAATTAATTAATTATTTTGATTAAATTGGTAAATTATTTTGCAAGTAATCTTTAAATAAATCAAATATGGATAATTATGGAATTAATTGTTAATTAAGATTATTTGTTATTTGATCCTCCATGTTTTAAATGTTTAAAACTTGTCCTCTAGTTTTGAAATTTATGTTTTGTGATTAAAAGTTTTAATTTAGAAAAATTTAAATTTCAAACCCTAGAATTTTACAAGTTTAAAATACAACCTTATACTAATATAATATTACAAGATTAATATATATATATATATATATATATATATATATATATATATATATATATATATATAACTAAAATGCTAGTCTTACCGTTAGTAGGCCTCATTCATGAAGCCGATCTATAAGGTGGGTATAAGGTTGCGGCCTATAAAATGGCGCTTAATGGGTGTACACTCACACCCACCGCTTGCTTGATCGGTGGAGGGTCGTTAGCCGAACGGGTAGGATAGGGCAACCTCATCCTCTCATTAAAAGTATAATATGAAATACAAAGTAACTACATGTTTCCCAATCTTAGTTACTTTAGGAAAAGTGAATTGATGCAATCCCATGAAATTACACTTTACACCCTTGCTAAGAAGTTAGTAGAGCGTGTGTGGTTTACCGGCACACTAATTGGTTCTAAGCAAAGGTGGCAAAGGGTGATTCATTGTTTATCATAGTTCGATGGAGCGTGTGTGGTTTACCGGCACATCGAATAGGTGATCGTTACAATGAAGGCGCCATGTGAATTTGCATGGTAATTCACACCCTCTTTGTGATCCTCGGTATCCCAGTCACAAACAAGAGGGGCATATCGAGATTTAAATATGCCATTGAAATGTTTCAATGAATCTCATCTAAACCTAGGAATTCTCAAATTCATTTAGAACTTAAAGTTAGGTTTTCATGGTGGAGAATTAGTGAATCGTCATTCACTTACCTTCATATTATTTGCATGTTGGATTACGACATCCCTTTTCTAATATGTAAATATTGTTGTTGGATCCTAGCCCTAATTTTTTCTTATTGGGTGATAATTAGGGATTCATATTCTAATCTATCTTTGTCCTTTCTATTTGTAGATGTCGAACGCAAACAACGCTGCTGCTAGTTCATTCACATTGATGAGCCTTTGTCAAAAGGTCACCTTCGATGGGATGAACTTTAGCGAATGGATAAGATACATTCGCACTATTGCTCGCTATGAGGATAAAGAGTATGTCCTCGATGAGAAGCTCGAGAAAATCAACCCTGAAATCGCTACTCCGGCTGAAATGACCGCTTTTGAAACTCACGAGCGAGATGCAACGAAGGTACATTGCATCATGATAGACACTATGAACTCCGAATTCCAAAAGTCCTATGAGGACATGTACCCGTACGAGATGCACCAAGACTTATTGGAGAGATACCACCAGAACGCGAGACAAGAGCGTTATGAGATTTTCACTAACATGATTTCCGCTAAGATGGGTCATGGAGAGTCTCTTACCGTGCACCTGCAAAAGATGCAAAGGTATGTCGACCGCCTTCGCAAGTTGAAAGTTGACTTTGGGGAAGACTTGGCGATCGACATGGTGCTTCACTCTTTGCCTCCAAGCTACAATCGGTTTAGGATGACGTACCACATGAACAAAGAGGAGGTCACCCTAAGCAAACTCCAAGGTCTCTTAAGGGTCGCTGAGAGCAACTTCAAGGACAAGTCTGTTGCACCAACTCCCAATCCACCCGCTGCTCCTGTTTTGGCTATTGGACAAGGAAAGGGAAAGAAGAGGAAGGCTTCGTCTAAGAACTATCGCAAGGTTAAAGCCCGAGATGGTGCCTCTTCTAGTGGGACCAAAGTTGATCCTGCTAAGCCCTGCCCTAACCCAAAGGAGGCAGAGTGCCACCACTGCCACAAGATAGGAAATTGGAAGAGAAGCTGCCCAGAGTACCTGCAAGCCATCAAGGAAGGAAAGATCAAGCCGTCTTTTGCAGGTATATACACAATTAAACCTAACGATTCATCTCATGCTATTTCTTGGGTTCTTGATACCGGTTGTGGTTACCACATTTGTTCTAATGTGCAGGGACTAAGAAGAAATAGGGATGTGGAGCATGGAAGGATTAATCTAATCATGGGGAATAGAAGATCGTCGCCTGTGACCAAGATTGGAGTGTATTCTTTAGTGCTTAGGAATGGTTTAAGTTTAGATTTGAACAATTGTTGATATTCACCAGAAATGGCTAGAAACATCATTTCATTTCATGGTTTGTTTAGACAAGGTTTTAAATTTTCTTTTAATAATGAGAATGGTTCTATTTTGGCTTATCTAAATGGTGTCTTTTATTTTGAAGCAATACCGTGTAATGGACTTAATGAAACTGTTATGATTGTTGATAACTTAGGAAATGATGTTTTGAACATAGATTCTTCCAATAGTATGGATAAAGAATCCTTGTGGCATTGTCGTCTTGGACATGTCAACAAGAAACGCATAGCCCAACTCCAAAAGGATGGAGTGTTGGAGTCATTCGACCTTAGGGAAGATGACACATGCGAGTCTTGTTTGATTGGAAAGATGACTAAGTCACCCTTCGCTGGTTCTTGCGAACGGGGTGAGGGTCTATTGGACCTAATACATACCGATGTATGTGGACCGTTTAGATCAACCACGAAGGATGGGAACCGCTTCTACATGACTTTTACCGATGACTATAGTAGATATGGGTATATCTATTTAATCAAGCAAAAGTCATAAACTTTTGAAAAGTTCAAAGAGTTCAAGAATGAAGTGGAGAATCAATTGGGCAGGAAAATCAAGATGCTTCGATCCGATCGAGGAGGAGAGTACCTAAGTCTTGAATTCCACGATTATCTCAAGGAATGTGGAATAGTTTCACAATTGACGCCTCCTAGGGCACCGCAGTTGAATGGTGTGGCAGAAAGGCGTAATCGAACCTTATTGGATATGGTTCGCTCTATGATGAGTTGTGCTTCACTATCAATCTCTTTTTGGGGGTATGCCTTAGAGACTGCCGCCCATATCCTTAACCGAGTCCCTACTAAGAAGGTCGCCAAAACACCTCACGAGATGTGGACAGGGAAAGCTCCCTCGTTAGCACATATCAAGGTTTGGGGTTGCGAGGCTTTTGTAAGACGAGATACTCACGACAAGCTCGAACCTCGTAGTGAGCGATGTATTTTCATCGGCTACCCGCAGAAATCCTTTGGATATCTCTTATATAGACCGAAGGACAATGTTGTCTTCGTTGCGAGGAGAGGAGTTTTCCGAGAGCGAGAACTCATAGGCCAAGGAGACAGTGGGAGGCAAATCGAGCTTGAAGAGATTCAAGAGTCGATAAATGAAGGAACCTCTACCGCTGGCACTCAACCCGAGGAGGAAACTCCGGTTGAACAGATTGACGAGTCCTTACCTCTTAGACGTTCCGAAAGAGTTAGAGTTCAACCCCAGTTTTATGGTTTTCATATTACTATTGAAGAGTACACGTATATTAGTGATGGTACACTAATAAACCTTGATGAACCTAATAGCTATAAGGAAGCCATGGCAGGCCCGGAGTCTGCAAAATGGAAAGAGACAATGGATAGCGAGATCCAATCCATGTATGATAACCAAGTTTGGAATTTGGTTGATAATGTGCCCGGACGTAAGACCGTTGGGTGCAAATGGATCTTCAAGAAGAAGACCAACGTGGATGGAAACGTACACACATATAAAGCACGATTGGTCGCAAAGGGCTTTACTCAAACTCCCGGAGTTGACTATGATGAGACCTTCTCACCAGTTGCGAAGATAAAATCTATTAGAGTGATGCTAGCTATTGCCGCATTTCATGATTATGAGATTTGGCAAATGGATGTCAAGACCGCTTTCCTTAACGGGAAGTTGGCTGAGGATGTTTACATGGCTCAGCCAGAGGGGTTTGTGGATCTGAAGCATCCGAATAGAGTGTGTAAGCTTGAGAAGTCCATATATGGACTTAAGCAAGCATCTCGCAGATGGAATCTTTGCTTCGATGAGAAAGTCAAAGAGTTTGGATTTGTACGAAGCGAAGATGAATCGTGTGTATATGTCAAAGCCAGTGGGAGTATAGTAAGCTTCCTCGTTCTATATGTCGATGACATATTACTCATAGGAAACGACATCCCGACTCTGCAGGAGGTTAAGTTCTGGCTCGGGAAGTGCTTCGCTATGAAGGACCTCGGAGAGGCTTCCTATATTTTGGGAATAAGGATAGTAAGAGACAGAAGTAAGAGACTAATAGGACTTAGTCAGAACACTTACTTAGAGAAGGTACTAAAATGTTTTAGTATGGAAAACTCAAAGAAGGGAGAATTACTGATACAAAGTAATGCCAAGTTGAGTAAGACTCAAAGTCCGAGTACCGAAGCTGAAATAGCAGAAATGAGCCGAGTACCATAAGCTTCCGCAGTTGGCTCAATCATGTATGCTATGACTTGTACTCGCCCTGATGTAGCCTTTGCTTTGAGCATGGTTAGTAGATATCAAGGGAACCCTGGCAGAGCCCATTGGATTGCGGTTAAGAATATCCTTAAGTACCTTTGGAGGACGAAGGAATGGTTCTTAGTCCTCGGAGGGAGTGATGACTTGAAGGTGCGAGGGTATAGTGACGCCAGCTTTCAGACCGACAGGGACAACTACTGTTCGCAGTCGGGCTGGGTCTTTACCCTAAATGGAGGAGCAGTAACTTGGAAAAGTTCCAAACAAGAAACCATAGCTGATTGAACGTGCGAATCATAGTACATTGCAGCGAGCGAAGCGTCGAAGGAGGCAATATGGTTAAAGAACTTCATTGGTGATCTTGGAGTTGTACCTGCCATAAAGGAGCCCATGGAGATTTTCTGTGATAATGAAGGAGCGGTTGCCTTGACCAAGGAACCAAGGGATCATGGTAGATCTCGACACATCGACAGAAAATATCACTTTATTAGACATTGCGTAGAAGAAGGACAACTCGTAGTGAAGAGGATATCATCAGAAGATAACCCAGCAGATCCGCTTACGAAGGGACTGAGTAGGGTTAAGCACTTGCAGCATGCTAGGAGTATTGGGCTGAAGGATGATATTAGCATAGATTAGATAGTATTAGAAACGTGTAATAGATAAATTTAATTAACATTTGATGATTAAATAAAGGAGTTTTATTTATGAGTAATGTTACTGTCTTATGATAATTGTTTAACCATTGTTTCTCTTTGCATGTTTTGACTTCCAGAATAATTGAGTTTATTAAGAATAATCGAATTATTCAAATTGTCCACAATCGTTCATATGTTGGAAGTAGATATGAATGAAGATTGTCGTGAATTGGTGCGTAGATTGTCTAAATGGTATTAGACATAGCAAAAGTTTGTTGCGACGTTCATGAGTGCTTATGAACTGGTTTTGAGCATTGGAACAAACCCACGCTTGCTGGAATCACCTTATGGAATATGATATAAAAGGGTGATCGCAAGACGATAATATCATATAGTCTTAAAACCTAGATATATGGTTTGTTATTTGTTAATTGATTGTACATTGATAATGCGAAAACGCATTGGTAACTCGATGTTATAAAACGCATTGTTGTGTATAGTTGATTAATGAATAAGTAAATGCATATAAGTCGAAGTTTATCTGTAACTTTTATCCTAAGAAGGTAAAAGCGATATCTCGGCCGCTCGATGATTTGATTTGACTTATGTGTCGGGCCCGGTCAGAACTGAATTGATGTGTTCGATTAAGTTCTATGTCAAATAAATCAGAGATCGAGAAACCTAAATGCTAGACTAATTATTCCATAGAATTGTCAGCATGATATCTAACAGAGGACTGTACGATCCCTTATCTAAAGGACAAGATTGATTAGATCAAAGTTTGGCAGCGTCTTTGAGAGCTACGATTGCGAATCGGATTGTACTTTTGCATATAGTTACTAGGCTTATCCAAGTGGGAGACTGTTGGAATAGTGTCTAAGGCTGCAACTATATTAGGCAAGTATTTGACCTGATTGTGCATGGTCCTTTTGGGTTGCCTTCACCATAGCAACTTGATAGGATGATTTATTATGAGAGAATATATATTATTAATATATTATGAGAATAATATAAGGAATAATAATATTGTTATTTGATTAATATAAGTCATAGATTAATTAGTATTAATTTAGTGACTTAAAGAGATTAATTAAATAAGAGGGTATAAACTGTCAATTGTTTGATAGTTGCACTTTGGGCTGTAAATCCTTAAGGGATAAGGGTTGGACGATTTATAGGGCTTGGGATAAGCCAAAAATCATCCAAGGCATTATCTTGGAAAGGATTTGGATTGCTTTAAGGAAAGATTATCCAACTAGGGCTTAAGGGTGAAACCCTAGGAGCCTTACAAGTATAAATAGACCCCTAGGGCAAGGGAAATCGGTATCTCTTCTAAAGAAAAGAAACCCTGGCCGAATCTTCCCTCTCCTCTCTCTCAAATCATCCTCCTTGCTAGTTGGTGTTTGTAAGCCATTAGAGGAGTGACAATTGTGACTCTAGAGCTCCAAGACAACAATATCAAACAAGAGATTCAAAGGTAAACTTCTAGATCTGATTTTGTATTGTTGTTATACCTAATTAGTCATTAGAAGTCTTGGATTCAAATCATGTTTAATTAGAGAAACCTAGATCCAAGCATTAGGGTTTGCATGTGCACATAGGAATGTTCATATGGCCAAAACCCATCAATTCTGTGTTTGCTATGATGTGTGATTGCATGTTGTATGAAGACCCCGGGGGGAGCCCGCGGTATTGGATGTAAGACCATGTGGGGTAGCCCATGGCAGACCTAGGTGAAGACCATGTGGGGTAGCCCATGGCATTGGATGTAAGACCATGTGGGGTAGCCCATGGCAGTCCTAGGTAAAGACCATGTGGGGTAGCCCATGGCACTATTATAGATTTTACGTATGCATGGCTTATGTGTTATGTGTGTAGCTTTTACGGCTATCAGGATATGTGATGTGTGGATTGTGTGTGGTATGCTCTGGGAAACTCACTAAGCATTTCGCTTACAGGTTGTTGATTGTTGTAGGTACTTCGGAGCCTAAGGGCAAAGGCAAGGCGTGATGACGTGGCGTGTACTCTACCTCCCTTTTGGATGTTTTGGGACTCTCTGATGTTTTCAGAAAAGACAACAATGATGTAATAAATGTGAATTGGAAACAAATGTTTTGAAAACCTATGGAATGTGTAATTGGTTTGATTAATTAAAACGAAAAAATTTCCTTTGTAAAATTTGGGTTGTTACAGTATGCCTTGGAGACCGCCGCCCATATTCTTAATCTTGTCCCGAAAAAGAAGGTTGCCAAAACACCTCATGAGATGTAGACAAGGAAGGTTCCCTCGTTGGCACATATCAAGGTTTGGGTTTGTGAAGCTTTCGTTAGACGAGAGACTCACGACAATCTTGAACCTAGAAGTGAGCGTTGTATTTTCATCAGTTATCCATAAAAGTCCTTTGGATACTTGTTCTACAAACCTAGTGAAAACATGGTCTTCGTAGCACGAAGGGGAGTCTTTCACGAGAGAGAGCTCATATGCAAAGAGGATAGTGAGAGTATAAATGATCATGAAGAAATTCAAGATTCAAGTGATGATGGAACCTCTAACACTAGCACTCAACTCGAGGAATATATTCCTGTTGAACCAATTGACAAGTCGTTGCCTCTTAGGCGTTCCATTCGAGTTAGAATGACACCGGAGTTTTATGGTTTCCATATTATTCATATGGTGATACGTTTATCGGTGATAGTATACTGGTAAATTTAGATGAGCCTTCTAATTTCAAGGAAGCCATGGCGGGCCCTGAGTCTACCAAATGGAAAGAGGCAATGGACAGCGAGATCCATTCAATGTATGACAACCAAGTTTGGAATTTGGTTGACAGTGTACCAGGTCGTAAGACAGTTGGGTGCAAATGGATCTTCATGAAGAAGAATGACATGGACGGAAAGGTACACACGTTTAAGGCACGACTTGTTATGAAGGGCTTTACTTAAACCCCAGAGGTTGACTATGATGAGACCTTCTCACTAGTAGCTAAGATCAAATCTATTAGGTTTATGTTAGCTATAGCTGCATTTCATGATTATGAAATCTAGAAGATGGATGTCAAAACCATTTTCCTTAATGGAAAGTTGGCAGAAGATATTTAATTGAGTTAGCCAGAGGGTTTTGTGGATGTTAAATACCCCAATAGAGTGTGTAAGCTTGGGAAATCAATCTCTAGATTGAAGTAAGCTTCTTGCAGATGGAATCTTTGCTTCGATGAGAAAGTCAAAGAGTTTGATTTCTCTAGGAGTGAGGATGAGTCTTGTGTATATGTCAAAGCTAGTGGGAGTATAGTTAGCTTTCTAGTATAGTATGTTGATGACATACTTCTCATAGGAAACGACGTTCCAACTCTACAGGAGGTTAAGTCCTGGCTTGGAAAGTGTTTCGCTATGAAGGATCTAGGAGAGGCTGCATATATTATGGGAATAAGGATTTTAAGGAATAGGAGTAGAAGACTAATTGGACTTAGTCAAAGTACTTATTTGGATAAGGTCCTAAAGCGTTTTAGAATTAAGAATTCCAAGAAAGGAGAGTTACCTATCCATAGCAATAACAAGCTGAGTAATACTTAGAGTCCAAGTATGAATTCCGAAATAGTGGAAATGAGTCAAGTTCCATATGCTTCTGCCGTTGGCTCGATCATGTATGTTATGACATGTACTCACCCTGACGTGGCTTTTTCTTTGAGCATGGTTAGTCGATATCAGGGAAATCCAAGTAAATGTCATTGGATAGCGGTTAAGAACATTCTTAAGTATCTACGAAGGATGAAGGACTGGGTCCTTGTTCCTGGTAGCAATGATGACTTAAGAGTTACAGGGTATAGCGTCGCCATCTTTCAGACCGACGGAGACAACTTTCGTTATCAGTCAAGCTGGGTGTTTACCCTTAACAGAGGAGCAGTAACATGGAAAAGTTCCAAGTAGGAGACCGTAACACGTGAATCCGAGTATATAGCTGCGAGCAAAGTGTCAAAGGAGGCTATATGGTTGAAGAACTTCATTGGAGATCATGGAGTTGTGCCAACCATTAGAGAGCCGATGGAGATTTTTTGCGATAATGAAAGAGTGGTTGCCTTGACCAAGGAACCAAGAGATCATGGAAAATCTAGGTATATAGACAAAAAATACCACTTCATCAGACATCGGGTAGAAGAAGGACTCCTCGTCGTTAAGAGGATATCATCAAAAGAGAATCCTGCAGATCCCCTCACAAAGGGTCTAAGTAGGATTAAACACGTTTAGTATGCGAGGAGAATTGGTCTGAAGGATGATATTAATTTTAGTGATTAGATAGATATTCAGAAACTTGTAATAGATAAATGTAATTGACATTTGATGATTAAATAAATGGAGATTTATTTATAAGTATTGCTTACTATCTTTTGTCAACTGTTTATCCTGTGTTTCAACTTTGCATGTTTTACTTCCCAAATAATTGGATTATTAAAATCATCCATAGTCGATCATACTTTGGAAGGAAGTAGTGAATTAAGACTGTCATGAATTGGCTTGTGAATTGTCTAAGTGCTTAGACATAGCAATGGTTTGCTACAACGTTCATGAGTACTTTTGAAATGGGGATTTAAGTATTGGATTAAACCCACGCTCATAGAATTACTTCATGGAATTTATCACGAGTAATTATGAGATGATAATATTGTATAATCTTTAAACCGAGATATATGAGTTGTTGTTTACGAGTTGGTTGTGCATTGATAACGTGTAAACACATCAGTAACTTGATGTTATAAAACATATTGTTGTGTACGATTTGATGAGTAAATAGTACAAGCATATAAGTCAAAGTTTATCTATTCCTTTTTCCCTAAGGGGTAAAAGAGGTATCTTGGGACCCTCGATGATTTGGTGTTGACTTATGTGTCGGGCCCGGTCAGGACTAAATTGACTAGGTCAGAGTTCGTCAGCGACTTTTGAGAGCAACAATGTGCTGATCAATTTTTGAAGTTATACTTGCAATCATAGTTATTAGATTTATCCAAGTGGGAGACTGTTGGATTAGGTGTCTAAGCCCATAAATATAATTGGTATATACTTGAATTGATAGTAGCACAAGTCCTTTTGGGTTGCCTTCACTCATGCAACTTGACATGATGACTATTGGAGAAAGAGTTGAATTTATTATTTGGAATAATAAATTGATGCTTCAAATAATTTATTAATATATTATAAGAATAATATGTTAATTAGAAATCATATTATTAATTAGTATTTAATCAGAAATTAATTTGGAATTAATTTTGGGATTAAAGGAACAAATTAATAATGCATGGGATGTTTTGCAAATCATTGATAGTTGTGAAACTAGGCTAAGGGACTCCATGGAAAGGAGTGGACGAAAATTATAGGGTGGCCATATAATTTTTCGTCCAAGGCTCCTTAATGAGGCTCCATGGGCTGCTTAGGCCTTACGCTGGGGATAAGGGTTTCTTCCAGCAAACCCTGGCTTTGGGACTAAGCAACCAACACTATATAAGCAACCACACCCTTATGATTTTTGGCCTACACACATAAACAAAAACCCTGGTCAAAATTATGGTGCGTTCCCTCCTCTCTCCACTCATCCTCATACATAGAGTGTTTGTAAGCCATTAGAGGTGTTACATTTGAGGCTCTTGCTTTCAAGAGTCAAAGATCTTCAAGGTTTTCTTTTTATTACTACATAAGAAGTAAGGTAAACACCCCATTTTTGTGTAAATTTCGAATTATATACTAGTTTCTAGGGTTTTTCTTTGGTATTCAAGTTTGCATGTTCAACTACTGAAAAACCTAGATCCAAAGCAATAAGGTTGCATGAACACATAGGATTTGTAGTTATGCTCAAAACCCATCAAAATGAGACACCAAGTCTATTATGGCATGCAAGTAAAAAGTGGGAGAATCCATCCGAGTATACTATGACCGCTTTATCCTCTCGACCCTGAGCGTTCCCGGTCAATAGGAATTTCTAGTCTCCCGCGCCTTCGCCTAAGGGCTACTCCCAAGCCCTCTGTCAAGGAAAATGCAGGGAACAATGCCAAGATCTAGGGACGAGCTCAAATACATGGTCGAAAAATACCTTAGGAAAGTCGAGGGAGAAGAACACAAACAAGCCAATCTAAAAGTTGTAGCGAACGCCTACCTCAAATAAGAATCAACTAACTCTTACTCCTTCCATAACCACAAGGAGTGCAACGATGGAAGCCATGATAAACATAGCATAAATTTGAGATATTCATCTCATAGATTCCTCCCATTTGTCAAAGATGAACCTAGGCGCCATAGGTTGGAAGTACACGCGGTAGAAAAAAACCCCTCAGTGGACGGAAAAAGAGAAAATCAAATATTATGAATACCATAAGAGCAAAACCCACGACATTGGAGAGTGCACGATCCTCAAAAGAGAAGTAGAAGACAAGCAATTAAGTGGGGACTTAAAGGAAATCGCAAATCCTCTACAATCACAGTTTGAAGCCGAGCGAAAAGACAGGGGAACCTGGAAGGAGGCGAATAAACAACCAATAAAAAAGGAGGAAATATTCACAATTGTAAGGCCCAACAATAGATATATGTGTCAGTTTCCAGCCAATGGCATTGAGGGCTCACCGGACGATACTCTCAACATAAGTTTCTCACGGGAAGACCCGCGAGCGCCCGACTAGGACCCCACAGACCCAATCATAATCTCCGCCATCGTCCAAAAAAATCATATCTGGTGAGTCCTGGTCTATGAAGGCAGTAGCACCGACTTCCTCTACGAGCACTGTTTTGAACAACTCCTGCTATCCTGGAAGAACCTAAAACCCCCAACCCGAACCCCACTTGTAGGCTTCACAGGACACAAGCTATGGCCGCTTGGGACCATAAATCTCTCGTTGACACTACTTAGCCATGATGAAAAGGAAAGGGTAACAAGGATAATCGATTTCTTGGTAGTTAAACACAAGTCAGACGATGATATGATCCTTAGGCGACCTGTAACATCCCGAGATCAGGTATACCCCGTGATCCTTGGTCTTTTGAGTATTTGGCCATTTTATTCCCTTTGTGAGAAAAGGTGGTGAACGAGTACACGGGGCGTACTCGAGTGTACGCTCAGCGTACTCATATGCGTGCATTTGACACCTAGTACGTTGGGCATACCTTAGGGTACGCTGGGGGTACTAGAATCAGAGTGTAAACCCTAATTTAGGGTGAGACCCCTATTTAAAGGATATGATGGCCTCATTCCTGGCCACCATTCTCAGTCACCAACCCTTCTAAACCCTAGTTTCCGTTCTTAGAGCTTGTGAGGGCATTAGAGAGCCTTGGGAGCATTCTTGAGTTACTTTGGAGTGAAGAAGGAGTCTTGAAGAAGGAGTGGGATTTCAGGCCTTGGATCTAGGCTTATCTTAGTGTGGATCTTCGTTATGAGGTATAAAGCTCAGAACTTTCTCACTCTTTTGGTTTTTGCATATTGGTAGAGTATTCTAGGGTTTTGTCCCAAAAGTTGGAGGCTTTATGTGATATTGCACTCCAGAGACCATGATCCACCCCCTTTGAGTATATTTAGTGGTGTAGATTCATAAAAATCCTATCTTGGACGTTGGGATCAAGCCATGCAAGAGATATGTGCTTTTTGTCATAAGAGGGTGAATGTTTTGCGTGTTTAGGACCTTTCCAGCCATGCAAAGGTTTAAAGTCCTGACTTTATGGGTTAAGAGCTATTAGAGAGTCTAGATCTGAGATATGAGCCAAAGTCTTAACTGTTTAAGACCAAACAAGTGAGGAGGGTGAAACTGGAGCGTATGTCGGGCGTAATTCCAGTACGCACATCGTAGGGGTCGCGCATCCCCGATATTTACATGGCACTCGAGTACGCCTAACGTAAGGAGCTGGTACGCGCGACGTACTCCATGTCGTTGACTTTTGTTGAGTTTGGGTCAAATTATGGAAAATTAGGGCCATTGAGGGGTAAAATGGTCTTTTACCCTTTATGTGAGAAAGTGTGGCCTCTTGAGAGTCGTGATTAATTAGGGATAATTATTGTGTATTCTAGGCGGAGGCTAGACCGGTGGTTTGAGTTCGAGTTTTTGCTGACTTCTTGCAAGGTGAGTCTTCTCACTATACTTGCCTTGACTGGTGCCTTGTGTGATTAAGATGCTTATTGTGATTATCTATGTATTGATATTTCGCATTATGTCTTTGTGATTTATGTTGAGTATTGTTATTATTGAGCTTGCTGAGCTGGGATCGGAGGGTCCCACTGAGACACATTGACCGGAGGGTCTTACAGAGTTATAACCTCGAGTGGTTAATGTGTTATGTGTGGTATTTTGGGGAACTCACTAATCTTTGTGCTTACCATGTATGTGTTATGTATTTCAGGTACTTCTCAGGATCACGGGAAGGCGCCGACTTGATTATATACACACACACCGGAGACTGTTTTATGATTTAGAGGATCCCGAAGTTTGATATATTGATTTCTTTTGAACATGAGTTTTGGGTGAATTGACATTGTGGCATTTTATAATTATTTATTCAAAACAATGTGTTTTGAAATTTCAAAATTTTACGTCATTACATGACCGACCATCTTCCGGCTACAGGTCATCCCATCAACAATACATGGTACAGTAAAGTTCAGAACAACCGGCGGCTCGGTAACAATAACCGACCTAAACACACGGGCATAACCACTTAGGGCGGTTTCCGCTTGGGCTATTGTGCACATCCTAAGAAAGCGACGCACAACAATAATTATCACCTGTAACGCCTGCATATTCCGACTAGTCAATTTTGAGGCAATAAGCATCAAAAAAAAATTTAATGCAAGATTAACTAAGTTATATTATATGTCACAAGGGTTCCGTACACAAAAAGAACACTGAAATCCGAGTTATAACAAAAAAGTTATGATCCGTCGAAGTTTTACGGCTAAACCGGCACGACACCGCGTAACGTAAAAAGTGAATTTTTGGTAAATTACTTTTTAGCCTTATGGATATAAACAAAAGTCATAGTATATGTTAAACCGAGAACTTACATAAAAAGAACGTCCAAATCTGACTTCGTATGAGGAAGTTATGACTTTTTTAAGATTTAGAATAGTAATGCACAACCCGAAAATCAAATTTTAGATCGATCAATTTTTATCTGACAAAACCTAAATGAGAATTGAAGATCTCATTAATAGGATCTCAACAATATAAATACAGTAGAAATCGAACATCGGATGAAAAGTTATGAATTTTTAACGAATTTAACTATCTAAATCTGTTAAAATATAACTTTAAAAATAAAATCAAAATTAGCCAACAAAGCCTAAATGAAAGTTGTAGATCCCGTCGATACCTACGCGTGAATATAAAGAACGTCCAAAACGGAGCCTGTATGCGAAAGTTACGGATTTTAGAAGATAATTAGTTTTTGGAGTGATCTGCGAGTGACACGTGGCGCGATCTGAGCCACTGCTTCCTCCCCATGCTTTGCCACCAGATGGTGACACATGGCATGATTACGCCCAGTGTACGCATCTAGTACGCCCAGCGCACAACCTTCATACAGGTTATAAATAGAGGCATAAATCAGGTGTTTTTCTCACACTTCTCTTCCAAACACCCCTAAAGCCTCAAGGCTTTTCTCTAGCCCTTTTTAGGTGTTAGAGGCGAGTCGTGGAGTGTCAGAAGGCTCTGAGAAGAAGAGCTTTCGGCTCAGGAGTTCTGCCCGCGTAGAGCCCGGTTCTTCGCTAAACTCCCTTATAAGTGAGTTATGCTTACCCTACTTTAAGTATAACTTATGTTTAAATTCATTATCGTTATTATTAACCTATAAAAAAGAATTATAAGTGATTCCAAGTCGTTATACTGATTGTTCTACTTCGGGGATGATGTATAGGCTGTGATTTAGTGAGCTGTTTAAAGTGAGATTTCGAAATAGTATACTTCCTATACCAAACAGACCCTACCTCCGATATGATCCTACCTGGTTGTTCCTTAAGATCATGAAAGTAGATTTTAAGTTAATAATAAATTTATACTAATAATTAGTCGCGATAAATATTAGACTAAAACTTAGCGATAATAATGCTAGGTTTCGTCGAAGGAAAAGTCGATTGTTAGAAGTGAAGCGCTGCCCAAATTTTGACTCATCACTTTAACAAGTGAGTGCATAGTTATTTTCATCTTACAAATAGATATGAAGTATTTAATATAAATTGCGTGCTATGTGTGCATATTATCTCTGTTCTTGATATCTATGTTGGATGAACAAAATATACATTTATTATTTGATTTAAACTATATACATATTTTATACCTATAATTATGATGGGTAAAGATGGGTAGATGAATGATGAGAAATAAAAGATGATATAGATGATGAATGGTGGAAGATGATGAGAAGCCTTGACTTAAACAATGATCCAGTCATCTAGCAGAGTATAGATGACGACCACAAACTATTCTAGATAATCTAGTGGAACGCTAGCAGGCTCGCAACCTGTAGGTGTTTTTGAACTACGTGTTCACCAGATGTACTCTAAAAACCCTAGCAGCTATGGACTTAGTGCCTTATGAACAGATGTTGGCAGCTATGGATTTAGTGCCCTATAGATATTCATTGGCAGCTATGGACTTAGTGCCTTGCAAATGAACGTTGGTAGCTATGGATTTAGTACCTAATAGATAACATCGGCAACTATGGACTTAGTGCCTGTTAGATAAACCCTGGCAGTGATGGACTTCGTGCCTATTCCTTAGGATAATCCTTAGGAATAAATGAATGAAGGATAGATGATTCTTAGGGTAGATCCTTAAGAATAAAGAAGATAATGGGGATGAGAAGTTGGGTTAATTGTTTGATGATTAAACATAATTATATTATTGTGGGTCGAAAACCCTATGCACTCACCAAGTTTCCCAACCCGAACCACTCAGTTTATTTGTATCACAGGTGTCGATACGAAGCTATATTACACTAAGAGATTAAAGGAGATGTAAATCATTAGTGTAAATGAATGTAAAGTCTGTTTATGCTTATGTTTTTGTATTGACGATCACATCCTAATCTTTTAATGTAAACAAAATACATTTATTCGGAAATGCTTTGATAATATCTTTATCATGTTTTCTGGGAGCAAATTCTACAATATTATTCTTTAAAATGGATACTATGATTTTTAAATAAGCATAAATAAAATTTTAAAATGACCGTGAATTTGGGGATGTCACACCAGCCATACGGTCAAGTGCAAAAAGACAAATACCCACACCCAAGACAGGAGGAAAAGACACCAACCCCAAGCAAATAGCCTGGGGGGAGAAGGTTGCGATAGCAACATCCTTACCACTCCAGAAACATCGAGGATTGTCAGCACGAACACCAAGCGAGGCTGCATTTCACTGAGCATACCCACATGCCTTCATGGAGCAAGGGCACAGAGCATGGAAAAGGAGGAAACGAGGAAACACAACCAAGGAACCGCCAGTGCTGGAGTAGCGAGGGTAGGCAACTGCCCCAAAAAAGAAGACGTGGATAGGAGACTCGCTACAATCGTAAAAGTCTACAACTGGCAGAGGCTTCCCCCAGAACGACATCTAATCAATAACCTCGAAAAACAGATCCAACAACGAAAAAGTCACGCAGAAGGATGTAAAACCGCCCAAAAGTGATAACCAGGAAACCAAAGCTGGAGAATGGAGGAAATTGAAAATCGTCTTCCAAAAGAAGACCATCCCAGAAATAGCCAATCACGGCCAGCACACGAACACGAACGCAGGAGAGCTCGTAAGCACGAGTCGTCGAAGGACACAAACCAAGAAGGGCCAGGAAGAAGAATTTGTCTCGATGACTTGGGAGCCCTAGAGCCCAAGACAATAATCTTAGCCTGGGGGAATCAAGGGAATGGCCCAAGTGATCAAACTCCTAACGGATAATCATGCCCTAACTAGCCAGTCCAAGAGCTAGACCTAGAATAGCAAAAACTATCGGACTCCCGATACTTATCTAACAATGTAGATGTCTCCAAGACACCAAAAAATATGAAATGAAAAGACAATTTGAAACGAACGAGTATCGACATGCTTTCGTACAAATGTCAAATAAAGATGGACTGGTCTTCCATGCTACCCAACACAAAACCATCGAGAAAAACACAATCATAGGCCTCAAGGGATCATCACTTCTCCTTGGTAAACATGTCGACGAGGTCAGGAGAGCCGTAACTCCTGATCACAATAAGTATGAGGCCTTACAAGATCATAACCTTTCCCTAGAAGTGCATAACACCTGAGCTCTTAGACCCTGAGGTGACGATATCATTCTTGCTTAGATGACTAGAGCCGGAGTACAACCCTCCTTGGCCCAAGGCTTAGAGCAAAGGCTTAAAGCGAAGGTTTTAGCTAGAAAGGACACCTTAACGGAATGAACCAACCAGAGTTCGCACCTAAAGATAGTTAAAGCCTCAAATCACAAAGACTGACCCGAGAGTGAGCGTCGAGTTCATCAAAACAGACGCTTTGGGCCCCCAAAGTTGTCAAGAAAATGATAACCATGATTGAGACCCCCAAAGGCCAACACTAACCTCTGGGGAGAATCCAAGCTAAGGATGGACAACACAAACCATCCAAGAAAAAAAAAAAGAAACGCGATAAACTAAAAAAGTAAACTTAGCACACAAAAAACAAAGAGAAAAAATTGTCTAAACCGGACAACTCCCGAGATTTGGGAAAGACCACGCAAGGCCAAGCAAGAAAATCAGACATTGCTTCAAACATTATTCAACAGACACCATGCAAATACAAAAACCGTCTTAAACATCAAACAAAAAAAAAAGGAGAAAAGCCATCACTTACTGAGGGGTGGAGGAAGTTCCAGTGTGAGAAGAGCCACCTTCAGGCTGACCCTCTTCGGTGTCAGGATCATCACACAATTGGTGAAGGCCTACTATGTCCAGATCACCTAGGCGAAGGTAGGAGGCAAAGTCTGTCTCCATAAAAGATTTTACAGTAGCATGCATCGCCTGAGCATGCTCCACGGTAACGTTCAGACAATGCCCTTCTGAAGCAACCACCCCAAATTGACAGTTTGCCATTCTCCACACTAGCAACCACATACGTCATTTTCATCCACTTAACCCCCAACGAAAACTCAGTGCTCTCGACAACCTTATCCACCACTCGGACAATTCCCTTTTGAAGCAAACACCCAAAATCTTCCTCTGCAGCTTTTCTCCTTGCGTTCTCCTCCTCCAACCGCTTATTAACACAATATGCCTGCCTCTCAAACACCCCCTACTCCTCCACTAAAACCTCAATCCGTTGAGAAAAGCGTTCCATCGATCTATCCAAAGCAACCACCTTGTCCTCCAAAGACGCTTTCACCCCTGCCAAAAGATCATATCGTTCCTCGAACGACGACTTTTCCCCCTCTAAATCCAACAACCTCGCTTTCAGTTCATCTCGCTCGACTTTAATGAAAGCAAGATCATTGAAACTAGAACTACTCTGACGAAGGCGAGAGGAAGTCACCACCATGTACGAACCAACCTGTGCAACTGCATATAAAAGGCTGTTTGAAAGATGCGAGTTAGAAAGAAGCTCCAAAGCCTCGATGGTAGCAGGGGAAAAGAATGGGAGCCCCAATCATATGTTGAAGCATGCTGGGAAAGGCGAGATTTTCGGGTTATCCCCCACCCTGGAACATATATGGCCAACGCTACCGGAGGAGCAGAAGCAGAACCCTCGAAAGTACCCTCCCCAGTTAGAAGCAGGGCTGGTGAGTTTTGAACACCTTTTCGAACAACGTCTGACTCAACACCAAAAATGCTCTCGCCAAAGGTAGCAGTTTTCACTGGCTACTATTTAGGTTCACGGGGTAGTTTAGTCACCCCTTCTTTCATCCCCTCCGATTGTTTCGGAGTGTCATCATCAGGTATGTCAACCACCACATTGTCCTCCCCCAAAAGGAAGTCCATGTTTCGCCTCTTGAGAAGGCATCAGCCCGAGGAGCATGACTTAACAGACTCTGACAGTGGCGAATCCAGCCAGGAAAGCTGTCATTTGGAGGTCGCATGGGTGCTACGCCGAGTGAGTTTGATTGATGCCTCCTCCCCTTCCGTATCAGAAGGCAAAGGGTCCCCACGGGAAACACCACCGACAGGCGCGTCAATCAACACCTGGCCAACAGGAGAATCAGACCCAGGCTAGAAGAAACAAGAGGGCCGACAAGAGCCAATGAACGGTAGGGACGGACCGGTGGAGGGAGCGTCTCAACCAAGGGCACTTCCCGGTTTTGGTAGGTGCCCTGAAAGCGGCCCCTCAACACTATGTCAAAGGGAAGGATCCTCTCGTGACCTGCAAACAAGAAACAAACCAGCATAGTTCGCAAAACACACAAGAAAACAAAAGAAAACAACAATCAAAGAGGGGGGAAGGAGAAGTACTTACCGTTCTTCTCAACATAGAACTGAGGCATCATCCCTTGAGCCCTCCAAGCAATGCTCATCCTGATTGCAACCAACGAATGATCCTCCTATTCCTCGCCATTGATGCAAATGGTATTCAATGATTGTGCCACAGTGGCATTGGCACCCCACAGTTCTGGTGCTCGATTGAAAAAAGTAATCAAACAAGGATAGCCAAAATTGACAGGCGAGTTCAAGACCAACAATCTTATTGAAAGCGTTTGGAGTCAATTCATCCATGCGGAAGCCATATTGGTGCATTATCTCGTCGAAAAAGTTTGGCATTGGCAGCCTCAGACTAGCCTCAAAGATCGGAATGGGGACTCCAACTTTCCCTTCAAGCGGACGAGAAATTATAGCCCCCTTTCTAGGGTATTCCACACCATGTCCAGGAAGGAAATCAAACCGCTCTTGGAGATCAAAGAACTCGCTCGGAGAAGGAACGATTTCGGTATTTGGACTAGCCATTTTTTGTCGAAAAGAAAAAAAAGTAGAAACAGAGAAAAAAGAGGAAAAAAAGTAGCAGAAGCGAGAAGAGGCAAAAAATAAAAGGGGAACCGACACAAATAGGGGAAGTTTAAATGCAGGTGGGAAGTTCAAACGGCTGTGATGATGAAAACCACCTGTGCAGACACCTCCTTCACATCACTAGTTGTCAAAGATCCATCCCCACCAAACGCTTGTCCAGATCTAACGTATCCCACCAAGAATACATCAAACATAACGAAACCGTCAGTCTGATAGACGGTTTGCGCACAGGACGACGTATGCCTAACACCGCGTCCTCGCCCTCACCCTTGCGATCCCGTATTTATTCCTTGGCGCTCAAGTGCCAAGGCCAACGTCAAGAAAAAATAGTGCCAATCGCCTCCCAGAGCAACATGTGTACCGCTCAGGATGCCGCCCCTAGCAAACCTGCACCAATAGCAAACAACCACTCGCGGAGCACGATCTACCAATTGAAAGCCATCTATCCCTACCAAACCTGAAAAGGTAGAAGGTACTACCGGGGATCTGTCCCCTTGACCATAGGTATAAAAAGGTCCTTTTTCCTCCAAGAGAAGGGACTGAGAGAAAAAACCCTTAAGCACTTACCTAACACTTTTTACCTTCTCTCTAAAAAACAAACCGACTTGATCGTCGGAGCTTCGTTCCGGGATCGCCTCCCGGACGATGACTAACAATCTTATTTTCTTTGTTGTGATTCTCGGGCTCTTCATTTCCATCCCTCAAATAGACGGAGCTAATGTCATTGGTAATGATTCTACTACAGTGCCACAAATTTGCAAGTTGATCCTAACCGGAGACATATCATGACATAATCAAATTTAATTTGATTAATGTCTAATTTGGCTCTCCTTGTTTACATGTTACCTAAAAATCTATTTTCAGGAGGTGGAGATAGTTGATCACTTGTTGATTCCTAACAACTTTGCTACCGATATGGATGTCTAGAGAATGATTATAAACTAGTGTGGTATAAATGGAAGTAGCTTTTCTCGAGTTCAAGAGGTGATTGACTTTGCCGTGAATTGGGGTCACTACCCAAAGAAAAGAAAATTCTTAATATCCATTGTTTATGGAACAATATGGTGCAGTTGGAAGTTAAGGAATAACACTGTTTTTAACAAGATTCTGACCTCCCTGCAAAAACGGTGAGGAATAGACAGAGGGTATTTATAATAATGATAATTGGGCATGTTGGAACTTTTGTTGGTGTAATTCTCCTATTTTTTCTCCCTTGACTTGCATCTTGCTGTAGGTTTTTAATAAAATTTTGCTGATTCCTAAAAAAACCTAAAAGACTCTTTAAAGAAGTTATAATATTTTTAACATCCCATGTTTCCTAGTATTTTCAAATCCTTCGTTCGGTAAATTAATATGTCATGTTGGTCCTTGATTTTGGTTGAATTTAGACCTAAGAGGCTCGAGGAGCAAATTGGTAATTTTAGTAGGAGGAGGAGCACGTTAGGCGTACATATGAGTACATTAGGCGTACCAGGACGCGCCCTAGTACGATGGGCATACGCATATGTATGTAGGGAATACGTATGTTCGGGTGCAACCTTAACTTTTAGGGTTTGTAGGGTATTTAAGCCCCATTATGAACCCTATCCCTCCATCCTTTTAGCCTCCAAGTCATGAGATCATTTTTGGCAAACCCTAGCTTTTCTTTTATGTGTGTGAGCTAAGAGTGTGTTTCTTATATGGTTTAAGAAGAGGAAGTTGCATCAAGGTGTTTGGAGAGTGAAGCAAGCTTGTAGATCTGGGATCATCTCATCATTTAGGAGTTCCAGAAGGTAAAAAGCTTCTGCCTTTGTGCTTGTATTGTGTAGATCTTGTTTTGATAGTTTTTTGGTACTCTTCTTGTCCAAAAAGTCCCAATATTGTGCATGCTATGTTTTGGACGTTTTAAGCTTTCCTTTCAGACCCCAGGAAGGGTTCTAAGTGATAAAAATGAAGTTCCAATGGCTGGAAGTGTCCCATGCATTTAGTAGAAAGGTCTTAATGGGATAAGATATTGTATTAAGAACTTTTGGATGTCTAAAGTTGTAAATTTGGAAACTTTATGAATCTAAGGTACATTTGGGCCATGGATATGAAGTTAGGGCTTAAGTGCTTAAGCCATTAAGCACTTATTGGAGTTTTGGACTCTACGAGGGTACGCCCCGCGTAGGCGGTCAGCACTCCTATTTCCAGTCAATGCAAGGCTCCAGTACGCCCCGCGTAGCTTCGGAGTACGCCCAACGTACGTCTTCTAATGGACCTTTACGAGTTGGGCTACGGTTTTGGGCCATCTTTGGGCCAGCTCGTCGTGGGCCCTTGTTGGACTTTCTGAGTATGAGTGTTACACCAGTTAGAAAGTTGGACCTTAGGATAAGGCCCAATAAGGAATTGGTCCCAATTTGGAAAATTGGGCCAATCACGGGCCTTGTATATTTTGGACCTTTTTGGATCAAGGTTGGACTTGGGCTTGGCCCAGTTAATGAAGAGTTAATGGAAAATTATGAGTTAATAGATTTGAGGTGATAATCCAATTATTAATTGGGGATTTATTTATTATGATATTTCGAGGTTTTCATGAGCTAGCGGTCAGAGGTTCTGTTTGATACGTCGATGTGAGGTGAATTTTCCTCACTGTACTTGCGCGTTGAAGGCACCAATGCTGACACAATGGATTGATATTCTGTTATGCATGTTGCTATGCTTAATGGTATGTTAGATCTGTTTAATTGACTGTAGACTGTTATATGATTATCTGTTATATGTGCACATGTGGTAGTTAAGGTTTTTCTGCTTCGTGCGTAAGCCAACAGGCCAGGGCATTCCAACCCGATGGTTGAGGACCGAGGGTATTCCTTCCCGAAGATGATTGGATCCATGGTATATTGGCATTCCAACCCGATGGTTGAGGGCCTAGGGTATTCCAACCTGAAGGTTAACTAGACCCATAGTATATTGGCATTCCAACCCGATGGTTGAGGGTCTGGGGTATTCCAACTCGATGGTTGATTGGACCCATAGTATGTTGTTATTGTATTCGTATTGTTGTTGGATTGGTATTTTGGGGAAGACTCACTAAGCTTTTGGCTTACAGTTTTTGGTTATGTTTCAGGTACTTCAAATGATCGCGGGAAGCTGCATGCTTGATCGTTCACCTCATCATGTTTTTTGTTATGAGTTCTGGGAAAACTCTGATGTGAAACTTATTTTGATAATAAATTGTAATGAAGATTGGTTTTGAGTTTATTTAAAAGTTTAAAATTTTCAAAAAAAAAATTATGAGTGTTACAATATTAACATAGGATAATGACTTAAAAGGGTAATATATTTTTTGATTTGCACTCATTTGGTCATTGAGCTTTTTTTCGTCTACATTTACCCTTTTCAATTTGTTAAACTATACACATTCATACATTCAGTCCTTATAACCGACTACTCCAGGTTAGCCGATAAAATCGACATAATAGGGTAATACAGTTCTCACTTTGTACACATTTAGTCCTTAATATCTATGTACATATTTAGTCCTTAATATTTTGTTTGTTGCAAAATAAGTCATTTCTATTTTTGTACTCATTTAGTACTTTTGAAAGATTTTTTTTAGGTTTTTCTCACGACATCTTACGCGGGACAATCATTAATAAGGTGTTTGGGGCATTTAATGCTTATGTGCATCGTGATCTCGACTATTTGGCTGCTTTTGTCATGTTTTCTGAACGTCATAACTTATTCGTACGATCTCGGATTTTAACGATCTTTATATCTATGTGTTCGTATTTTAGTCTACTACAACTTTCTTTTAGATTACTCCCATTAAAAAGTAATATATTTTTACTAACAACCTTTTTATTCATACATTTTTTATGAATGCATGTATGTATGTTTTTTATTATAAAATCGTAAGTAAAAATATATTATATTTAACGGGAGTAATCTTAACGAAAGTTCTAGTAGACTCAAAAAATGAACACATGGAGATAAAGATCGTTAAAATCTGATATTGTGTGAAGAAGTTACGATGTTCATAACATAAGACCTAAGCCAAACAATAAGACTTACGCAACCAAGAAGTCGAGATCGTGATGAACATAAACATCAACAACCCCAACACCCCATCAATATTTGTCCCACGTAAGATGTCGTGAGAACAACCTAAAAAAATCATTCATAAGTACTGAATGAGTACAAAACCAAACATGACTTATTTTGAAATTAAAAAATATTAGGGACTAAATGTGTACAAAAATATTAAGGACTAAATGTGTACAAAATGAGAAATATATTACTCTATTAAGTCATTTTTCTGGCTCACTTGAAATAACGAGTCATAAGGACTGAATGCGTATAATTTAACAAATTGAATGAACAAATGTAGAAAAAAAAAAAACTTAATAATAAAATATGTACAAATCAAAAAATATATTACCATTTTAAGTCATTATCCATATTAGAATTTTTTTTATAATAAAACTAAAAGTCTAACTGCCTTATAAACCACTTACAGTTTTATTAGATTGTCTTAAAAAATATACCTTTAACATTATATAGCAGGGATAATGACTTGAAAGAGTAACAAACTTTCGACTTTTTTCACATTTAGTCACTAAACTTTTTTTCGTTATCTATTTGCCATTGAACTATTGAAACTGTTCACATTTTACCCTTATGACTGGCTGTTACCGGTCATAAGGGTAAAATGTGAACAGTTTCAATAGTTTAGTGGCAAATAGATAACGAAAAAAAAGTTTAGTGACTAGATATGAACAAAATCGAAAGTTTGTTTCCCTCTAAAAAGTTCAATGACTAAATGTGAACAAACTTCCTCTTGTATTATGTTTTAGCAAATTATTTATTTTTGTTAAATTGTATCAACATTTGTTGATGAAGAAATCTATGAAATAAAAAAAAACCCTGAAAATATATTTAAAAAAAAACAAAAAACCGAAAACGAAATAAAAAACCAATGGTTTGACATTTTCCAAAATAAAAAATCAAAATTTCAATCTGATTTTGGTTTTACAAAAAAAAAATGAACCATTCTCACTGATGTGAATTATGACCATTGGTTTGGCATGCGGAATTTGTGACATCCCATGAATACGTAGTTACAACATCGTCTGAACTCGTAATTCATAGTAAGGGGTTAGTATCATCGCATGAATACGTAGTTACAACATCGTCTGAACTCGTAATTCATCACCTACATGTTATGGGTCTACTGGTGTTTCCACTGGGTTGTCTAGAATAGTCCGTGGTCGCCATCTATACTCTGGTAGATGACTACATCGCCACATTTCCAGTTAAGGTTATGGTATCTCCTTTCATCCTATATCACCTATTCATCATCATCTATTTACCTAATTATCATCACCTTTCTATCATCACATATCTCTCATCATTTTATTTCACTACACACCACCTATTTCATCTACCCATGTTTCATCCGCAACATATTTGTAGATATAAAATAAATATACCGTTTAAATCTTTTAAAACATGTATAAAATCGTTCATCCAACATAGACAGCAAGTATTCAAATAATATGCACACATAACACGTAATTTATATAAAATACTTCATATCTATGTGTAAGATGAAAGTAACTATATATACCATAAAAATTCCATAAATGTTTCCTAACTTCAAACCTCAAGGTTTACTCTACTAAAGCTTCATATTCTCGGCTCTCTGGACCTAGAAGGGTCCAGATTCTTAACTTCAAACCCCAAGGTTTACTCTACTAAAGCTTCATATTCTCGGCTCTCTGGACCTAGAAGGGTCCAGATCTATAACACAAACTTGCAAGAGGGGTTTGAGGCATTCAAAACCCCAAAGATGAAGTGATTCATGCCCTAACCCCAAAATGGAATCTACACAATAGGGAAGGAAAGGGGTTCATTTTTGTACCTCAGAATGAAGCTCCTTGCTTGAATAACTCAGAACAATAACCTTCCTTGGTCCCTCTTGCTGGAACTCTTCTCCTTTCTTGCAAAATCACACCAAAAAGCTCAAGATAGGTCTTCCTCTCACTCTACATACTCAAGCTCGCTAGGGTTCTGATTTATGGGAAAGGTAGTCGCAATTGAAGGCCATAAGTTCCTTTAAATATGGCTCGGGCCCAAAGATTTAGGGTTTCTACCAACAGCGCGGACTCGTCGAGTCGCCTCACCGACTCATCGAGTCCATTCATTAATCCGAGTCATCAGTCGCGACCTTACTCGACGAGTTGAGGCGTCAACTCGTCGAGTCTCTCTTCTTAACTCAAAAGAAAAATACTTAAATTATGATACCTGGAAATCCGGATGTTACATTTTGTTTTTTTTATTTCATAGATTTCTTCATCAACAAATGTTGCTACAATTTTTTTAAAGATTTATATATATATATATATATATATATATATATATATATATATATATATATATATATATATATATATATATATATATATATATTTCAACGTTCAAATCATATCGATTGAAGGCAAACGGGCAACAAGCTGCGCCGCCAGTCCTTTCTGGATGGCAAAACCAATTCTTTTGAAAACAACATTTGTGGATCTAGGAGATATGACATTAGAATGCATGACCCGTTGGACTCTATTAAGGAGCTCCACCGCCTCTGGTGCGAAAAAACCAAATGTATCGAATGCAAAAGGAACAAACACATGTTGATTTTCTCTACATGCATTCTTGTGCTTTACCACTTTGCACGCAGCGGCTTTCAAAGCGGCATGCCCAGCTGCGAAACCCCCGCTCCCCAAACCAACGAGAGGAGAGACCCCAGTAAGATCCACGCACGCATATTTCCCTCCTATCCATCCAAAGACCAAAATGTCAGCCGGTCTAAGTGTGGACCTGCCATCCTGCTACAATTAAAAAAAAAAAAATAATTTGCTAAAACATAATACAATATGAAGTTTGTTCACATTTAGCCATTGAACTTTTTAGAGGGAAACGAACTTTTGATTTTGTTCACATTTAGTCACTAAACTTTTTTTCGTTATCTATTTGCCACTAAACTATTGAAACTGTTCACATTTTACCCTTATGACCGGTAACAGCCGGTTATAAGGGTAAAATGTGAACAGTTTCAATAGTTCAATGACAAATAGATAACGAAAAAAAATTTAGTTACTAAATGTGAACAAAATCGAAAGTTCATTACCCTTTCAAGTCATTATCCCTATATAGCATTATCCAAAAACTAGCAATGACAATCAAATAACATATTAGTAGCCGTTCAAAGAAAGTAACAATAAAAAAATAACATCTTATTAACTATTAATTAATTAATAACAAATCAGCATTGAATGGTTGGATTCTCACATATCGATAAGCTAAGCTATCAACAACCACGTGGTCTCACAACGTCCGTTGGATCTGCTGACTTGTACAGACAGAAAGTCAAACAAACATCCCTTCGCACATCTTGCCATTAAATGCAGCTCGCCGGAGATTACTCTCCATAACCAGATTCATTTTACTGTGGCCAGAGTCTTAGTGAGATAGATAGGCTAGAGCATGGATCAGTTCCGCCCAAGTCCAGCCAACTCATCGCCGCTTACTCCTTTAAGCTTTCTTGATCGGTGCGCCACCGTCTATGGCGACTGCCCTTCCGTCGTCTACGGCGACACCACCTATACGTGGAACGAAACCCGACGAAGGATTCTTCAGGTGGCTTCCTCCATTTCCAACTTCGGAATTAAGAGAAACGACGTCGTTTCCGTCGTTGCCCCAAATGTCCCCGCCATGTATGAGCTCTACTTTGCCATACCCATGGCCGGAGCTATCATCAATTCAATTAACACCCGCCTTGATGCTCGCACAGTTTCTGTCATCCTTTCCCACAGCGAATCGAAGCTTGTTTTTGTTGATTATCAGTCGGTTTCTATCATCCTCGATGCAATCGCTATGTTTTCCCCAGGTATACAAAAACCGATGCTCGTACTCATCACTGATGATGGATCTACCCCTCAATCCATGGTAGGATTCCGATGTACTTATGAAAGTATGGTGGAAAACGGCGATCCGGGGTTCAATTGGATTAGACCGGTATCGGAGTGGGATCCGATGACGTTGAATTACACCTCCGGCACGACGTCGTCTCCTAAGGGAGTAGTTCACAGCCACCGTGGTATGTTCCTCATCGCCGTTGACTCTCTTATTGAATGGTCTGTTCCGAAACAACCTGTTTACTTATGGACTCTGCCGATGTTTCATGCTAATGGTTGGAGCTACACATGGGGTACGGCGGCGGTCGGTGCCACCAATATCTGCTTACGCAAATTCGACGGAGCCGTCGTGTACGACGCCATTAACAAACACGGCGTCACTCACATGTGTGGTGCTCCGGTTGTCCTCAACATGTTATCGAACGTCCCAAACGTGAAACCCTTAAAGAAACCCGTTAATATCATGACGGCTGGAGCTCCTCCGCCTGCGGCGGTTCTGGCTCGGGCGGAGTCTCTTGGGTTCATCGTCAGTCACGGGTACGGGCTAACGGAGATAGGTGGGTTAACTGTGACTTGCGCGTGGAAGCAGAAATGGAACCGATTCCCGGCGACGGAGAGAGCTAGACTGAAAGCTAGACAAGGGGTGAGAACTGTTGCATTCACAGACATGGATGTGGTGGATCCCGAGTCAGGACTGAGTGTGACTCGGGACGGGTCAACACTAGGGGAGGTGGTGCTACGCGGCGGATGTGTTATGCTGGGTTATTTCAAAGACCCGGTCGGAACCACCAAGTGTATGAGAGAAAACGGGTGGTTCTACACCGGCGATGTTGCAGTGATGCACCCAGATGGGTATTTGGAGATTAAGGACAGATCAAAAGACGTGATCATTAGTGGTGGCGAGAATTTGAGCAGTGTGGAGGTGGAATCGGTTTTGTACACGCATCCGGCGGTGAATGAGGCGGCAGTGGTGGCGAGGGCGGATGATCATTGGGGAGAAACGCCGTGTGCGTTTGTGAGTTTGAAGGCGGAGATGGTGGGGAAAGTGACGGAGAGAGAGGTGGCGGAGTATTGTAGAGGTAAGCTGCCGGGATTTATGGTGCCGAAGACGGTGGTTTTTAAAGAAGAGTTGCCGAAAACGTCGACGGGGAAGATTCAGAAGTTTATACTTCGAGAAATGGCAAAAGCAATGGGACCAAATACGAGGAATAGTCGCCTGTAAACTGTAGTTCTAAATCTTTAAAATATTAATAAAACCTTTGGGAAATTATTGTTTCCATATCAAAAAATGAAAATATCGAAGATATATATTTATACATCGAGAATTAGTACTTTCATGTAAAAATAGAATAAAATTTTATATAGACGTAGGGTAATCTAGCATCAAGCTATTGTTATTTACCTTATTTCACTCTATACATGAGCGTTTGAATATTGTTTACATATTTGATTAGCTGATTTATCTAAAGTTATATAAATGGTTGATGTTTGGTGGGTTTTCTAGGGTTTTTTTTTGGGAATTGTTTGCAGTGATGACAATGTTTGGTTGGGTTGTGTCTTTATGGGTTCTTTTTTTTTGGATTTGTTTGCTGGATATGAATATTTAATTCTCGATCTAAAATTTATTGTGAAACTTTCATCATTTAAAACCTAAAAAGAAAAAAAAAAGTGCAATATAATTGTCATGTTGTAGAATAACTTTTGTACAACCGAGTGTCAAACCATTGGGAAAACGACGAAATCTTGATTGTAAGCTTCCATTACTGATTAGATTATTGTCAATTTCCATCTTTCTCAAATTTGCAACAACGCAAAGAAAATGAAAAACTCTTCAGGAAAAATGCTACCGGACAACTACAATCGCAAGAATCCGGTAAATTGAATGGTTATGATATAATGATAATTAAGTATTCAATACATCCCATAGAACCAACCAATAACATGTACATAGAACAGACCTCTTTGTTTGCATCTTAATACCTCTTAATAAGGGGTGAGTCTGAATCTTTAAGATTCAGACCGTTTGTTTATCTTTTAAGTTTTAGTCTGAATCTGAATTTTAGCACTTACCGAACAGATTTCAAATTCCATCTGAAAAAATAAAAGATGTGTTATGCCCTTGATCCAAAAACACGTTCTCTTTCTCGCCCCTTCTCCTCCTTCTCACCCCAATTCTTATCCCTCACCGATCTCCAATAATCATCGTCTGCTTCCTCCGATCTACAACACCACCGCCGCCAATTTCGTTGCCCCGCCTCCGCCATCTGTTGCAACGACATAGACCTCCACCTATTTAAAATGATACCAACCTCCGGTTGTAGGTAACGTTTTTGTCATTTTTTTGCCCTGAAAATCGAATAGCAATAGATATAAACTTGGTTTTTGCTGTTTTTTCTGGAATGTTTTGTTGATTGTCGACGTCTTCTCTACCTACGGTGACTGTTGCGCCTCCGGCAGCTTTGCCTCCCACATTCCCTCTTTCTGAAAATTGATGTTATAGTATATGATGTTTGATAAATCTGAAAACTAATAAATCTTAAATGTTGATATGACTTGATTTATGAAATATAAGTTGATGATCTTTCTGATTTTATTGATTTCTGAAGTGTATGTGAATGTATAGTTGAAATTTGTTGCTGAAATTTATTGAGTTTGTGTTTATTTGTTGAACTACATTGCTGAACTTTGTTACCCATCTTGCTGATTTGTGCTAAATTATTGTTGAAATGGAATTATGAAATCAAAATATATGTGTATGTATAGCTGAAATTGAATTAATGTGCTGAAATTGAATTCATTTGATGAATTTATTTATTATGGGAGTTGTTTATTTGGGTCTTTTTTTTAAAAAAAAGGGTTATGATTAGTGATTAGTTGGTAAGATAATGGTTCAAGATCATGTTTGTCAATTTGATGGGTTTCATTATATATGTTTTTAAGGTGTGGTTTCGGTGGTTACAGAAATAGGAGGAAGGAAGAGAGATAATTAGAAAAAGTTGGAATGAAGCGAGGGAATCGGTGAAATGGGAGGAAGGAAGAGAAAACATGTTTTCCCATTTGTGAGAGTTTATGTTTGTATGTAGTTAGAGATATACGAAACATGCATGCCTAGATAGATTTATGTTTAATTTATGTTTGATTTGAATTTATGTTTGATTTTAATATATGTTTAATTTGGATTTTATCCAGTTTTTATATCTTTTTATAATTATTTATGAAGTTGATTTGGTTATTATATAAACAAAAACCTTAAATTCAGCAAAAAAATAATATAAAAGGATAAAATGGTCATTTTTATCATTTAATATTATAATTCAGAGGTTCCAACCAAACATCATTTCAAAATTCAGATCTTAAAAGTTCAGACCCTCTTAGAAATTCAGATCACTTAAAAATTCAGATCTTAAAGATTCAGATCTTGCCAAATAGCCCATAAATTGTAAAATTAGTCATTTGTAGATTCATAAAAATTATGGATAGCGATTAAAA
Organism: Lactuca serriola; assembly: GCF_051521515.1. Lineage (NCBI taxonomy): Eukaryota > Viridiplantae > Streptophyta > Magnoliopsida > Asterales > Asteraceae > Lactuca > Lactuca serriola. The sequence goes on from NC_136409.1 coordinate 161,447,782, forward strand.
AGCATTTCATTGAAGGTCTAAAATCAAAAATTTCTGGTAGTTTTTGTCCTAAAAAAATTGAAAGAAGTAATTTACTTCATATAACAATAACTTACTATAGTACTTAACTATACTAGCTTAGTACAACTCACGATAATAAAGAACTCTACTAGCTCCTTAACTCATAAACATTGTTTTACAATAACCAATATATCGTATTTATCACATAACACGATAATAAGCACATATATAGATATCCAGTGTCTAGAATAGAAGTATGGTTATTCATATTGAACATTCCCAATGTGCTGATTTCCAACTCTTGAAGTCCCGTGATTACTCTCGTTTCTGGAACTCTAGTAATTGTCAAGGTAACACATAATTCATGAGTATTATAATTCAAGATACAATTCCCTTATGTATGAATTGATCCAACACCTTTACTAATTTCATAACATTTAATTGATACAGACTAATTATACACCATAAATTAGTTGTCTACATGTCTAAATTCATGAAGGCATAAACTTTATCCTACCATAGATTACTCTCGTTTCTGGAACTCTAGTAATTGTCAAGGTAACACATAATTCATGAGTATTATAATTCAAGATACAATTCCCTTATGTATGAATTGATCCAACACCTTTACTAATTTCATAACATTTAATTGATACAGACTAATTATACACCATAAATTAGTTGTCTACATGTCTAAATTCATGAAGGCATAAACTTTATCCTACCATATTCATCATTTCGCCAATTTGAGCACCATAGCCCCCAAAATGTAAATCAATTATAAATGACTAAGTTATCTCATCCAAATTAATTATCCTGGATGTATAAATAAATGATATGGCGTGAAATGACGCATTATGGCGTATTATGGCACATGTTTTTTTATTTGAGACATGTTTTTTTTTTTGCTCCTTTTTATGCATTTTCTAATCGGACATACAAGTATTGCGTTTTTTTTGTTAATTTTTTGTTATTAATTGTTGATATAACACGTCTAAAAACTAGTTATATTTGATATAAATTTACATTTATGTGCTAATCTCCCTATTCTAATAAAAAAATAGTTTTAATCTCCTTTTGACATGTGTCATCATACTAGGCCTCCTAATTAATACATATTTTATTCTTTTTTTGTCAAGTGTCACCCTATCAAGCCTCCTAATTAATACATGTCACTTGTCAACATATTAATTCTCAATTTCAAATTTTAAAATTTTCACTCTAATTAAATTAAATTAATAACATTTGAATAAAAATTAAAATAAAATTAATACAAATTATAAGATGATATAATTTCACATATTTATTTAAATTAACGATTATAATTTTTTATAACTAGAAAAATTGCTCTTAATTAATAATTTATTTGAAATAACTGATTAATAATTTTGAATTCTCAATGAAAGTTTAATTAATTTTGTTACCGTGGTTCCCACGAGTTATAAACTAGTATAATTATAAATTAGTACAAAAATCGTCGTCTTACATCACGCATTAAAAAACGTCATGTCTTGACATGACTCGTTAAGCTTGAGACTTGACTTTGCGCCATACCACGCCTCACGCCTTTTAGAATCTTTCCCGCTTCCCCAATTCCAATCATCTGGTCACGATTTCAGTATAAAACACTTACGAATTGGTTTATTAAGCCAAGTAGATTACTAACATAATTATATATATATATATATATATATATATATATATATATATATATATATATATATATATATATATATATATATATATATATATGAGCTAGGGTTTCATCACTATTCTCACATTTCACCATAAACACTAACCAAACTTAATAAGATGGATAATATTTCCCTTACTTCAAGTGAAGATGGATCCTTATTCCTATTGATCGCTCCTTGGATTTTCCCTCAAACATGATTAAAAAGTATCTCAAGAATTGTCTCTTCTTGCTCCCATAAGCGTATGTGATGAAAAATAAATAAAAAACCAACTCTCTCATGTTTTTAATTTGTTTTGTGTTTTCGGTCATTGCATGTCGCGTACACCTCATGTATGTGTCGTGTTCCCTTTAATAGTGTCGCGTTCTCTTTCGACCATAACATCACACTTTTCTACGTGTCGTGTTTTCATTCAACTCTAACATAGTAGGTAATGAGTTTTGGGAAGCTAAAAACAAAATTGTTTTATAAAACAATTTTAAGCGGCAACTGAAGTACTATTACAAATAACTATTATTTTTAGACCATTTTAATAAAACCACCAAGGATCCATTTACATGATATTAGAAACATTATGACAACCATAGGATGTTAAGAATACAACATTTGAAGACCATTTTAATAAAACCACCAAAAACTCAAGAAAGAATTTTTCTATAATGTATCCACCAACAAGTATATGCCACCAAGAATGCTAGTTCTCATATTTTAAGATGTACTTATTAAGCCTTTAAGCACTTACCACAATTAAGTATGTAACACCATAAATTTTCAAAAAAAAAAATTCAATTTAAGATCACATAATTCTCATAACATATTTCACAAAAATCTCATTTATTTAATTTACAAAACACAACTCCATGATTGTTTGATTAATAATTCAGGATCCCCAAAACATAACTCCTTCTTTGGTGTGTACAATCAAGTCGGCGCCTTTCCGTGATCCTAAGGAGAACCTGAAACACATATTACATAACACGGTAAACACGAAGCTTAGTGAGTTCCCCAAAATACCACATATATCTCATTAGCCTCTCATTGCTATACTTAGATAAGACCCTCTGGTCAATGTGTCTCAGTGGGACCCTCCGGTCCTAAAACTCGGGTGGACCCTCCGGTCCTAACTCAGTAAGCTCAGAATAATACACAACATAAATCACAAAGACATAATTCAGGATGTCACAATACTCAATATAAGCACATAAGACCCTCCGGTCACACAAAGGTTACCACTCTAGGTAAAGTATAGTGAGAAAACTCACCTCGGATGATGAACAACTCCTATAGATGCTGCTGCTGCACCGACCTTTAACACTGGACCAAAATCCACAATTACCCAATTAAGATCTAAGTCTAAATCCTCACTCTTTAGGTTTAAAGGTAGTCCACTAACTAGCCCATCAAAACCTGAAACTCATTGGGCCCACCAAGGCCCAATAATGAATGGGCTCTCCCGAGGCCCAACTCTCAAGTCTAAATGGCAAGTCCAACACAAGGGTTCAAGGCACATATATTTGATATTCCTCTGATCAAAATCTCTAGTGCAACAAGCCCAATCTCCAGGCCCAACACTTAAGGTCCAAAATGAGACTTAGCCCAAAAGGCCACAGTGAGGTTACGCGGGGCGTACCTCCCTTGTACGCTCAGCGTACATATGAATCCAAATTGACCATTGAGACATTTGGTCAGTATGCAGGCATACTGAAATTACACTCAGCGTACATCAAGGTTTGTTTTTCCTACTCCTTTGGTCTTAACCTGTTAAGACATTAACTCAAATCCTAGATCTGGACTCCCTAATGGCACTTACTCCGTAAAGCTTGTGACTTTAAGCCTTTGTATGGTTGATAAGGTCACAAACACATAAAACTCTTACTTTCTTAACTCAAAATGCTCATATATCATGCATGGTTTGATTCCAACGTCCAAGTCTTGATTTTTTATGACACCACACCACTGAATACATTCAAAGGGGGTTGATCATAGTCTCTGGAGCTCAATATCTCATAAAGTCTCCAACTTTTGGGACAAAAACCCTAAAATACTCTACTATGATGCACAAATCAAAAGAGTGAGAAAGCTTGAAGCTTTATACCTCTATATGAAGCTCCCATCTTAGATGTGCTCAGATCCAAGGGCATGGACTCTCAATCCTTCTTCTCCAAAGCTTCTTCATCACACCAAGAACACACAAAATCACTCAAAGGCTCTCAAATGCACTCACAAGCTCTATGAACGAAGGTTTAGGGTATAAGAGGGTTTGTTAACTGAGGATGGTGGCCAGAAATGAGGCCATATTATTCTTTATATAGGGAACCCCCAATTAGGGTTTTCACTCTGAGCCTAGTACGCCCAGCGTACTAGGTGGCTCCGCTTAAAAGTCACGCACATGAGTACGCTAAGGTACACACACGTATGCCCAGTGTACTCAGCTTCCACCTTTCTCAAATAAGGGACCTATCTTGTCAAAACTTCAAACATCCATAGCTTCCTCGATATAACTCCGATTCCAAAGAACCTCATATCCACGGAAAGGTGACAAGAAGGCCTATGCTTCTAGCAACTCATTGCAACCCCGAGGCTTCCTCATGCCTGGGTTGCAACCCACGAACCCTAATCACAGACGATCTGAAACAGGATGTTACAATTCTCCCCCACTTGATTTAGATTTCTCCCTTGAAATTGCTCCCTATCGACACATAGATCGAACCCAATAACCCGAGAAGAACCACCGAAAGGAACTCGTATCATACAACAATATCTTACAAAAAACCTGAACCCAACAGGAACTCCTAACCCTGAAGAAGGACAGACCCTTATGCGCTGCGGTACTCGATCTATCTCTCTAGAACTTGAAAAATCTAGTGGTCTGTCTCCCTGCCCGAACACCCTCACAAAATATCATCATGATAATCGCTCATCGAATAACAAAATCTAAGAACACTATACCAATTTTGATTCTCTAATCGATCCCGGTCGTATCTCAAAAGGAACAGAAAGGTCACCTCCCGCTAAGGACCCACTTCCTGGAAAACTATCAGAGCTCATCTGAAAGAATGAACCTCAAAACTCTGACCTCAGACACAAGAAAGCAGTAAATCCAGCTCGGAACGATCCTCTAACACCCTTAATCATAAGCCCTAGATCTTCTCGCAAGTCCTTTCCAACATTGAGCACTAGGTCAACCCCCGACCCAAAAGTTGAACCTCCAAAGGTTACCCACTGCACACCCAATAAAACGACTTACTGGCTTCCTTCTCAGAGTAACTATCTCGACCCATCGTGCCACACAAGTCACGAATTTCACTTTACCCCAAGTGAATACTACAACCCTATCTGAAGTCGTCTCACATCCGACCTCTTTCGTTTACCACTTACCGGTCCAATACGTCTCGTTGTTCTTCCCAAACCAAAGAAACTCACCCACTCCGGTCTAAGACATCAGATGGAGATCAATACCCCTCAGAGTGAAACCCATTTACAAATCCAAAACCTCATCTCGCCTACTCAATACACGAATTGTCCCAAACTCAGCTCGAGAGTCCGATTCAACAACAGAATTAGAACCACTCATTTCCAATCTGATACTCAACCCATACCCACGATTCGCGAATTTATGCACACACCATCTCTCCAATTCCTTTCGATTATGATAATCCCTCCTCAACCCGAGATATAACAATTTCTGACCGTCACAGAGACCCCAGTCTCGCCCCTGGTCTGGAAACCAGGTTCCCGAAGACTCAAGTGGTAAGGCTACCCAAGCCTAAGAACTCCTCTGCGTCATACACTGACTATTGAATACTACAACTCCCCACAGAACAATATTCGCTCTTATCGACTACTGAGTGCTACGGTTCCCCCCGTAGTCTTAAGATGTTCCTTCATTGAATCATGAATGCTACGGCTCCCCCGCAGACTTGCGACACCCTTTCACCGACTCGTGAATGCTATAGATCCCCACAGTATCACAACACTCTCTCGCTAACCAGTGAATACTACGGCTCCCCGCAGTAACACGACACTCTCTCGCTGACTAGTGAGTACTACGGCTCCCCGCGGTATCACAACACTCTCTCGCTAACCAGTGAATACTGCGGCTCCCTGCAGTATCACGACACTCTCTCGCTGATTGACTCACCATGGGATCACTCCATGGTTTTCCTAATAATCCCAAGCAATTACTCCCACTCGGATCCACTTGCTCTCTTATCACCCCATAATCTCATCATCAAGCCATCACTACACTGAGTTCACCAACTTGTACTCCACAGCTCAACATAGATAGGTGCTTACACCCATCCAACTTATGCACCACCACTCCTGATGTAAGTCCTTGAAGGCAAGGCATTAGTCTCAGCACAGAAACACCCTTACATTCACTTTGTGAACATTCACACGATGCACGGTAATGTAAAAACTATATTTTTGGTTAATGATAGTCGGATTTGGGAAAATACACACTTTTACAAGAGACACACACAGATACTAGATGCCTTGGTGGAAGGCTACTTTTAGTAGGAAACATAGGGTTTTCTAGGAGTGTTCAAACAAATACAAACTTTACAAAACTTATACATTACATCTTACAAATGCTTTCATACAAACACAGACATTAATATACATATGATCTCACTAGCTTTAAAGCTGATAAACTCTTTCAAAATAACTTGCATTCTCAGGTCACCAGTAACAGGTACCGATGCCAGGTTTTTGAGAAGATGGGGGTTGTTCAAGACTCCTCTTTTATTTTGATGTATATTTTTGGTGTGTATATAACTTGACAGAACACACTTGTATGAAATTATATTATTAATGCAATGGATGATGTTGTTGCTTGTTTACTACTTTGCATTGTTGTGATATTGTACATGACGACTTCCACCCCCGAAGGGTTCCACCTTTCCGGTTTTGGGGTGTGACAGATTGGTATCAGAGCTTTGTTTATAGTGAATCGAGTGTATCAACCCATAAAAGATATATGAACTATAAACACAAGCGGGATTAAAATACTCTGATAAAGAGTTTATACGTTTAAATAATAAAATATTTAACTAAGTATACATACTTGCATTCATACTAAAATCAGTGTCACTAGGACAGAACAAAAGTATTAAGATTGTTGGGCAGCACAAGTAGACTTAGAGACATATGGTCAACCCTGGGAAGATGTATCCTAATCAACTACATTATTCGAGGAGTGATTAGCATGTGACTAAGTATGGTTGTGAGGTTGCAACAAGTCTAAAAACTTACCAACACTACTACAATGAGAACAGTAGAACAGAACATTAAACTTACAATACTATAGGAGTATTTTGTGTTACTAAAATTACTTATCTGGGAACTAAAGGTCTTTATTAGTATGTCAATGGTTGTCTAGTGGATACACTAAGGTTATACGTATCTAGGATGTCATAGACTAAGAATATGTGAATCTTTGCTTTATTTCCCGTCCTTGTTTGGTTGTGGGCTTAGAGTTAGGATCACATATTCGAAGGTCTATCATGTCCCGGAATACATATAACTGGTATGCTCTAAACAAGTATTGGAGTAACTGATAAAGATCATCTTATAATTATCTAGTTAGTTCGTCTATTAATTATTTCCTTATCCCTTTTCTCACATAGATTTAATGGCTGGATTCCATCTTCCCGGAGACCCGTACTACCCCAACCACGGCAATGCAGGATGGTTTGGAGAAGAGCCAGAAGATGATCACCCAATCCCTTTGGATGATCATGAAGCTGAAGGCTTTTCTGATGGTTCTGACTTGGAGCCAGAAGTTACCAACCTACCCCCAGCTGTTCAAAACCCAAACCCTCGTCCAGCATTTCAAGGACCCACACCCCTATGGGCCACAAACTTGAATAGATGGAGTCAGGAACAAGGTCAACCCATTCCCTACAACGGAGACAGAAGCTTCTATAACCTCACTGAGGGAGGTTCCGCTGACAGAGTCCTACCCATCATGGTTCGTAGGATTTCTCGGAACACAGAACAGGGTCGAGCAGCTATGAACCGAGTCGTGGAGATTGACACCAAATCTGGCGTTAACACAGTCCGCATTCACCAGCTAGAGTCTGCTCATGAAAGGAATCTGGTCCATAATGCAGCTGTTCAGAGGGAACTTACTGAAACCCAAGCTGAAGTCAGGGAACTTCGAGCTCAGCAAGCAAGATCTGATAGGCGCGTGAGGGACATAGAATGTCTTCTGTCGGAGTCAAGAACTCACTCTGGTAGTTCTCGTCGCCGATAAATTCTCATCAACTTCTCTTTTGGATATAACTTAGTTTGTGTAAAAACTCTAGACTAATTTCCTATCCTTGTAAATCTTAGACCTGTTAAGGTCTTGATTGGGTCATATTTCTGTCGAAATTTTCCCATCTTGGTTGATGTAAGACCTACTTCTAGGTCATTTTTTCCCGAACTCGTTACATCTGTAATTCCAGTATTATCAATAGATATCTAAATGTGATGGAAATTATATCCAAATGCTTTCATTTACAATTAACCGTGTTATTCATTTGTACTGTTGGACTATGGAGAGTTAGTCCATGAGTCATTCTCATCAATTCTTCTATTAAATTCTTATCAATGTCTTTATCTTCGTAAACTTGTAGTTCAAAGATGCCTCCATGTAAATCAACAAGACGCAACCCTCCCGCACCAACACCACCAACTCCTCAGTTCGACACGGCAACTCTAAATGCTGCTGTAGCTGCTGCTGTGGCTTCAACCATGGCACAATATCATTCTTCTGGTTCCACTGGAGGAGAAACCCCTGTCCTATCTACTCATGGTGAAATCCCTGTGCGCTTGAAAGAGTGCTTCTACAAGGACTTCACCAACTGCAAGCCATTGTCCTTCAAAGGGACTGGCGGAGTCATTGTCCTCTCGCAATGGTTCGAGAAAACCGAATCGGTTTTCGAAATCTGCTCCTGTCCAGAGGAGAGCAAGGTCAAGTTTGCTGCTTGCACCTTTGAATAAAAAGCCCTAACATGGTGGAATTGCCATGTTAAGTCACTATCTCTCATAGTGGCTAATGCTATGGGCTGGGAAACTTTGAAAGACCTCATGATTGAGGAGTACTAACCGAGGGGCGAGATCCAGAAACTAGAGAAAGAAATGTGGCCTAACCATGAAGGGTTCCAACGTAGTCGCCTACACCGCCAGATTCTGTGAACTGGTGGCCCTCTGTCCCAACATGGTGCATACTGAGGGAGAGAAAATCGAGAGATATATAGGGGGCTGATGCCACCATACCAGGGAAATGTCTTGGCATCACACCCCACTACATTTGATAGTGCCAAACGATTGGCACAGCGACTCATAGACCATGGAGTTTGTACCCCGGCCGCAAAAACAACCCTGGCCATCTCAGAACCCGCAAGAACCGCTGATTCCAAGAGGAAGTTTTGGGATGACAAAAAGAAGACAAAGGCTGCCAAAAAGCAGCAGGTCGTGGCAGTACATGTTGCGATAGCACCTGCCGCTGCTGTTCCGGTAAAGTAGTACGCTGAAAGTTTACCCAAGTGCAACAAATGCAACTTCCATCACTTCGGTGCTTGCCGAGAAATGCAATGTTTGAACTGAAACAGGAAGGGGCACATTGCCCGTTTCTGTAAAGCTCTGGCGAAGCCAATCAACCAAGTCCCCGACGCAGGAGTGGGCTAAGCTTGCTATGGATGTGGGGAGGTAGGCCACTTCAAAAGGAACTGCCTGAAGGCAGGGTTTGCCGATGGAGTGGCAAGGTTCTGGCCATAGGCCATAAGGAAGCGGTTTCCGAACCCACAATGGTCACTGGTACGTTCCTCCTCGATAACTCTTATGCGTGCATTCTTTTTTATAGTGGAGCGGAGAGGAGTTTCGTGAACCAAAAATTTTCTCATTTACTTAAGAAAAAATCATGAGCACTTAAAGAACCATTCACTATAGAAATGGCTAATGGCAAGACAGAGAGCACTAGCAGTATATTCATAGGGTGTACCCTAACTTTAGATAGCCATTCATTTTCGATCGATCTCATGCCGGTCTCAATTAAAAGTTTCGACGTCATTATCGGCATGGATTGGTTGAGTTTTCATCGTGCCGACATCATGTGTTACGAAAAGGTTGTTCGCCTTAATCTGCCGTCTGGCGAAACCCCAGTAGTTTATGGCAACAAACCCGACACGAACCTTCGTATCATCTCGAGTTCAAGCTCAGAAATTCTTGCGAAAGGAATGTCGAGCATTCCTTGCTCATGTGGTCGATGTGATCCAAGAAAAGAAGGACATTCAGAACATTCCAGTAGTACGCGACTTTTCCGACATCTTTCCAGAAGAACTCCCAGGATTACCTCCGCAACGTCAAGTCGAGTTCCGAATCGACTTAGTTCCAGGGGCTACCCCAATAGCCACATCGCCCTATCGTCTAGCACCTGCAGAGATGCAAGAGCTGTCCTGCCAACTTAACGAACTGCTTAGCAAGGGCTTTATAAGACCAAGCTTCTCACCCTGGGGAGCTCCAATCTTGTTCGTCAAGAAGAAAGATGGATCGTTTCGTATGTGCATCGACTACACGAAGCTCAACAAATTGACCGTCAAAAATCGTTATCCATTGCCTCGTATCGACGATTTATTTGACCAACTTCAGGGGGCGGACTTCTTTTCAAAAATCGACTTAAGATCCGGATATCACCAACTACGACTGTTAGGGGAGGATGTTCCGAAGACACCCTTCCGAACTCGTTATGGGCACTACGAATTCGTAGTGATGCCGTTCGGATTAACAAACGCGTCCGCTGTATTCATGGACTTAATGAATAGGGTGTGTCGTCCTTACTTGGATCATTTCGTCATCGTCTTCATCGATGAGATACTTATCTACTCTCGTAGTAAGGAGGAGCATAGTCAACATCTGCGAAAAATCCTAGAAACATTACGATCGGAGAAGCTCTATGCAAAGTTCTCGAAATGCGAATTTTGGATCCGAAGAGTCGAATTCTTAGGGCAAGTGGTTAGCGAAGAGGGAATACACGTGGACCCTTCCAAAATCAAAGCCATTGAGAACTGGTTAGCACCGAAGATGCCTACAGAAATTCGTCAATTTCTAGGCCTCGCTGGCTACTATCGCAGGTTCATTCAGAACTTCTCCCGCATTGCAAAACCTCTTACAACACTGACCCAGAAGGGCGTGACCTTTGACTAGGAAGAGAAGTAGGAGAGAGCGTTCCAACCGCTCAAACGAGCCTTGTGCAGCGCAACAATACTATCCATCCCCGAAGGGATAGAAGACTTTGTTGTCTATTGCGATGCATCAAATCAAGGGCTCGGATGTGTTCTGATGCAGCGAGGTAAGGTGATCGCCTATGCCTCGAGATAGCTGAAGACACATGAGGTCAACTACACGACCCATAATCTTGAACTGGGAGCAGTTGTGTTTGCTCTGAAGATCTGGAGACACTACTTGTGCGATACGAAAAGCACTATCTTTATAGACCAAAAAAACCTACAACACATATTCGAACAGAAGGAGCTCAACATGAGACAACGACGGTGGGTTGAGCTACTCAGTGATTACAAATGCGAAATTCGTTATCATCCGGGTAAAGCCAATGTAGTAGCTGACGCCCTCAGTCGGAAAGAATATGCTGGTCGTAGAGTCAAATCATTGACTATAACTATCCATTCACACTTATCCACGCAAATTAAGGAGGCTCAGCTCGACGCTTTGAAACCTGAAAACGTGGCAGGTGAATCCCTAAGAGGGATGGAAAATAATTTGGAAGTCAACGGTGGCGGAGCCTTATACCTCATGGATCGGATTTGGACACTGAAACACGGTGGCTTCAGAGACTTGGTCATGACCGAGGCACACAACACTCGTTATTCCGTCCACCCAGGTTCAGATAAGATGTATCTAGATCTTAAAAAGCTATACTGGTGGCCTAACATGAAAGCAGAGATTGCTACCTTCATGAGTAAATGCCTTACTTGCGCAAAGGTCAAGGTCGAATATCAGAAACCCTCCGGTTTACTACAACAACCGGAAATACCGGAATGGAAGTGGGAGCGGATCACTATGGACTTTATAACCAAGTTTCCCAAGACAACGGGTGGACTTGATACCATATGGGTCATCGTCGATAGATTGACCAAGTTTGCACACTTCCTGCCGATCAATGAAACAGACAAGATGGAGAAGCTTACAAGAACTTACATACGGGAAATTGTATGACTGCACGGTGTTCCCATATCCATTATCTCAGACAGAGATAGTAGGTTCACTTCGAGGTTCTAGCAGTCGCTACAAAGTTCCTTAGGAACTAGGCTGGACATGAGTACAGCCTACCATCCACAGACCGACGGACAAAGTGAGAGGACTATCCAAACCTTGGAAGATATGTTGCGAGCCTGTGTGATCGACTTTGGGAAAGCATGGGATACTCATTTACCCCTTGTAGAATTCTCCTACAACAACAGTTATCACACGAGCATAAAGGCTGCTCCATTCGAGGCCTTCTATGGCCGAAAGTGCAGATCCCCTCTGTGTTGGGCTGAGGTGGGTGATACCCAGTTAGCTAAAGGACGAGTTCCTGAAAGCACTCTCACAGGTCTGGAGATCATACGGGAAACGACAGAGAAGATTGTTCAGATTCGTGAACGATTGAAAGCCTCTAGAGACCGACAAAAAAGCTACGCTGATAAACGAAGGAAACCGTTGGAATTCCAGGTGGGCGACCGCGTCCTATTGAAGGTCTCATCCTGGAAGGGATTGATACGCTTCGGAAAGCTTGGAAAGCTAAATCCAAGGTACATAGGGCCTTTTGAGATTCTCGCAAGAAACTTAACTTACCACGTGAACTCAGTAACGTACATTCTACCTTCCACGTCTCGAACTTGAAAAAGTGTCTGTTCGACGAGACTCTTGTAATCCCAGTCGACGAGATCGAGATCAACGAGAGCCTCAACTTCGTGGAAGAACCTATAGAGATCATGGACCGGGAGGTCAAGCAAACGAAGCAAAGTTGTATGTCGATAGTGAAGGTTCGCTGGAATGCCAAGCGAGGACCGGAATTCACTTGTGAGCGTGAGGATCAGATAAACTGAAATATCCTCATCTTTTTACTTAGTTATTTTTAACTACTTATTTGCTTAAATTCTAATTTCGGGATGAAATTCCTTCTAAGGGGGGGATGATGTGACAACCCGAAATTTCTATTTTGTACAACATTTCAATTCAATAGAAGTCAGAACAGTTTCTGCAAACCTTTTTGGAATAAGTTTGAGTCTTTTTAAGTTAGTACTTCGGGAGATACCAGGAGAGAGGATGCTCTAGGGTATATTGTGCAACAATAAAGTCCCAAAGCTCCAAGAGTTTGGAGTTTACGGCCTAAACAAAGGTGTTTACGGCCGTAAACCCTAAATTGGGGGTATATATATGACACTTAGTCATTATTTACCATTTTTCACAAAATCAAGATCCAAATCTCAAAACTCTTTCAAGTATCATCCAACAATTCTTCAAGATCTTCAACTTGTAAGTGTTTCTAGCCCTAATAAGTTGATATATTACTTAATCTAGTGATCTAACACACTTCCATCCGTGAAATCATTCCAAAAGGTTAGATCTTCAAGTTTCACCAAGAACACACACTAGTGTTCTTGGACTTTTAGCACCTTTTCAAGCCTCTATCTTGTAAGTACTTCTATCCTAGAGTATCTTAAGGCTTGTTACACTTCCATATATCAAGAAATCACCCAAGAAACACCAAGATCAAGGTGTTTACGGTCCAAGATGTTCTTGGATCGTAAACCCTAATTAAGGTGCCAAAGTGTGCCCTAGTCCCTTCTAAGCCTTGGAAACTTGCTTAGATCCCTTCCTTGATGAGTTAAGGGCTTGAAGACATCAAAAGACCATAAACCATATGGGTTTACGACTGTAAACCCAAAGGAAAATGGTCTAAGGACCGTAAAATCCATTTAGGAGTGAAATGGTGCCCTAATCACTTCCATATGCTTATACTTTAAGTAGAAATGGTTCTAAGGACTTGTAGAGCTTCAAAACAACACTTGGTCAAAGAAGCATGAGTTTACGGCTGTAAACTCATGAGTTTACGACCGTAAACTCAATGGGTTATGGTCATAAAACCGTAAAATCAAATAAGGGGTTCCTTTGAACCCTAAACTCAATAGCAATGTCCTACAACACTTAGGTGCAATCCTAGGGACTTATAACACTTATATAAGGTGTTTAACATGTCCTAGGATGTCTTAACCTTGTTAATTAGTTGTTTAAAGACTAATTGGATACATATATGTGTTATTATATGTTAACTAGGATCATTGAGTGTGTACAAACCGACATCAAGTCATCATTTCTTAGTTATTTAAACTTTTCAAAGGTTTCACGAAACTTCTTTTATACTTTAATATTGTCAAATGCATGCCTATATATGTATAGTTATATGAGTAATGTTTAAAGAACTTAGGACGGCTGGCTCGCCTTATTTCCTTTTCCTCGTTGGGATGTGGCCTTAGGGCATCGGTTATTCGTCCAAATGTCGTCTAAATATTAGTTATATATCATGTATACATATATAGACATAAAAGTTGCATCAGTCCGTTCAATCCTTTGGGTAGTAAAGGTATACACACATGCTCATATACATAAATAACATTACTAGTAGACTATAATAGGTATAGTTTAGGGAGATACTAATACTATTACTAGAACAATGAAACATACGATGAGTCAGTTCATACATGAGTCAATAACAAACATTAGATACTATGACGAGAAACTAACCAAAGATACTATGACGAGAAACTAACAATAGATACTATGATGAGAAACAAAACATACAGGCTAGACAGAGAAAGAACACACAATACAGCTAGCACATACATTACATATACATTAATACAGTTATGTGAGCCACTAAACGGGGCATGGCACTACCTGCCATGACCATTTTTGTATCCAGAATCTCCTTAATTGAGGAGCGTATGAGTTTGTGTATAGATCTATACTGGATTGACTATCCTACACCTTGCTGCTCGCTACAGTGGGACTTGCAAGTCTACGAGTGCCAAATGTCATTTCTTATGGCGTGTTACATCGTCGTTTTACTATTGAGTCGGTAGCAGGATATAGGCCGATCACATGGTACTTTAAATAACAATTAGTTAAAGTAGTTAGTACAGCAGTAGTTACTTAATACAACACTACAATACTATATTATTTTCCCATTACATTCACTTCGTGAACATTCACATGATGCACGGTAATGTAAAAACTATATTTTTGGTTAATGATAGTCGGATTTGGGAAAATACACACTCTTACAAGAGACACACACACGGATACTGGATGCCTTGGTAGAAGGCTACTTTTAGTAGGAAACATAGGGTTTTCTAGGAGTGTTCAAACAAATATAAACTTTACAAAACTTATACATTAGATCTTACAAACATCTTACAAATGCTTTCATACAAACACAAACACTAATATACATATGATCTCACCAGCTTTAAAGCTGATAAACTCTTTCAAAATAACTTGTATTCTCAGGTCACCAGTAGACAGGTACAGGTGCCAGGTTTTTGAGAAGATGGGGGTCGTTCAAGACTCCTCTTTTATTTTGATGTATATTTTTGGTGTCTATATAACTTGACAGAACACACTTGTATGAAATTATATTATTAATGCAATGGATGATGTTGTTTCTTGTTTACTACTTTGCATTATTGTGATACTGTACATGACGTCCTCCACCCCCGAACGATTCCACCGTTTCGGTTTTGGAGTGTGACACTGAAAATGGTTGACAAATCAACTGCTGCCCCTCCTGGAGTATAGATCACAATCTATACCTATACCCACAAATCTCAGCTATTGCATCCTGAACTCAGTGACCCAACCGCCTCGAACTCAACATTTGCAAACCCGAAAAATCCCTAGCCACAATAAATTATCTGACCAACGGCCACCTGTCGTGGATTCACTCATCCTTTCTTAAGCACATACTCATGCATCATCCCGCCTTGCACCTCGCCTCATCCACCAATAACCTAGGTCTCATGTGTCCGCAGCGCAGATCTCCATAACCAGTTTGCTAGCCGCACTTGAACGGATCGTTGATCCTCTCAATAGAATACCCAGTTCTCCCCCAATCAGGATTTGAACCATCACCAATTGGCATACCAATAATCTACTCCATAGACTGTTTCACCATGTATATCACACTTGACTCTTGGAACATACCACATAATCACTTCAATGATCTTCCTGATGGAAACCAAGCAACTCCAAATATCCCATAACTTAGAAAAAAATCTCAGAATCCTCCCAACGTGACTGCCTCTAGACATCTCAAAGCCTCCGACCGACCCACCGCCGGATACCCCAACTGTTTCGAATTAGTCCTGTCTCTCAACCTGGAAATAATGCACTATCACACACCTCGTCTCTGATTCCTCGACCAGCCTCCCATCATGGGATTCATCATAAAAGCAAGAGACCTCACTCTCATAGCCGATACACAACATAGACAACGAGGGTCACCGCCCCGATATACTCTTCTTAACCACCTGGAACTGCTGCTAAAAGTATGCCTCCCTTAATAAGGCACCTCCTTGTTCTCTTCCAACTTAGTCCTACTAATGACTTTCTCATGGTATACGAAATACCTCGCAGCAAACATACTGCCCAAATACTCTGGAAAAAAGGTTGCAACCCTAGGCTACCCCACGGGTTTTACCTCTAAACTCTGAAACCGGAAGCTTGTTATCTCTTTTGCTTATCCCAGGAAACGGGGATAACGCAACTCTTGTCATAGAAGGTGACGTCTCATCTATCGGTTGATTGCTCAACTCAGACCACGATCTTCCAATAAGTACTATCTCTACTCATCCTTGAGTCTTACGACTCCAACTGGCATCTCACCAATAAAATCTCCCAAAAACTAACTCGATTTCCCTCTCAAGGTATGCTCCATTGAAACTCGTTTGACATGGCCCTCTGGCCCCACACTCTATCATATATGTTCCCAGTCTAATCAATCACAATGGGATAACTGGTAAAATCAGAAGCACTAACCACCACAAATCATGGTACTCGAACCATGTGATCACCTCTCAATCTGCTATGAACCATGGTACTCAAAACATGTTATCACCTTTCAATCTGCTACGAACCATGGTACTCGAACCATGTTATCACCTCTCAATCTACTACTTAGAACCTCTGAAATTCTCCTTGTTTCGAGTATGGTTCCTCTGCTTTCAGTATTACGGGCACAAACTACTTGCCACATCTACCCATACTTTCCACACGGATTGTCCCAAATTTCCTAAGTAGTTGCTCAACCTTCTCGATCACCAATCCCATAAAACCTGGTCACTCCCTAGCGAATACTCTCCTTTATCAGCGTAGTCATCTGACTAAGGTCACTCCCTAGGCTTTTCCTAGGTTCTCTCACTTCTCTGCCATCAGCTGCTGAAGAACTCCTTATGATGCAAACCATCTACCTCCTGAATATCGTCATATTCACTTAGTAGCTGACTCCCATCATCAAGAGTTCCACAAAGCACGAAGCAAGCAACATTCGGGCATCGAATAATCTCCACCAACACGTAAAACCACTCTAGGTTACAACTTCACTTGCTCTACTCACACTTAAAAGGTACCACTAAAATCAAGCAACCCTATCCCTCGTGGGTATCTAACTACTCCCTCAGTAGGCTCCTCCCATGCTCATCTAGGTATCTCTCCTAGATTAATCCTCTACTAATAGTTCTCTCTAAAAGATTCCTTCTAGATACTCTTACTCTGCACATACTCAAAGCACATCACAGATAGCAAAATTCTTAGGCTAAGGCATTACAAATCAGGAAACTCTAGACCTAAAATATGAAATACCTAGCCTATCTTCTAGCATGCATCACTAATATCTCAATAATAACTCATAGCACAAATAAGTAAGGCTATTTTGGGAAATCACCATTCGGCCTCTGGCTGATTGTACACACTACTCCTTCTCGTTTTCTCTTAGAAACTCTTGCTCGTTTTCAATAAATCATTTCATTTGAAATTTTTTCTCAAATCCTCAGTTTGAGTCCAGATATACCCGAAGGTGCATCCGAATCCCTCAAACCAAGGCTTTGATAACAACATGTAACACCGTAAATTTTCAAACAATTTTTCAATTTAAGATCACATAATTCTCATAAGATATTTCACAAAAATCTCATTTATTTAATTTACAAAACACAACTCCATAATTGTTTGATTAATAATCCAGGATCCCCAAAACATAACTCCTTCTCTGGTATGTACAATCAAACCGGCACCTTCCTGCGATCCTGAAGAGAACCTAAAACACATATCACATAACACGGTAAGCACGAAGCTTAAGGAGTTCCCCAAAATACCACACATATCTCATTAGCCTCTCATGGCTATACTCAGATAAGACCCTCTGGTCAATGTGTCTCAGTGCGACCCTCCGATCCTAAAACTCGGGTGGACCCTCCGGTCCTAACTCAGTAAGCTCAAAATAATACACAACATAAATCACAAAGACATAATGTAGGATATCACAATACTCAATATAAGCACATAAGACCTTCCTGCCACACAAAGGTTACCACTCTAGGTAAAGTATAGTGAGAAAACTCACCTCGAATGATGAACAGCTCCTATAGATGCTGCTGCTGCACCAGCCTCTAACACAGTACCAAAATCCACAATTACCCAATTAAGATCTAAGTCTAAATCCTCACTCTTTAGGTCTAAAGGTAGTCCAATAACTAGCCCATCAAAACCTGAAACTCATTGGGCCCACCAAGGCCCAATAATGAATGGGCTCTCCCAAGCCCCAACTCTCAAGTCTAAATGGTTGGCCCAACACAAGGGCCCAAGGTACATATATTTGATATTCCTCTGATCAAAATCTCTTGTGCAGCAAGCCCAAACTCAAGGCCCAACACTTAAGGCCTAAAACGGGACTTAGCCCAAAAGGCCACAGTGAGGTTACGTGGGGCGTACCTCTTTTGGTACGCTCAACGTACGCACGAATCTAGATTGACCATCGGGGACATTTGGTCAGTACGCGGGGCACACTGGAATTACGCTCAGCGTACATCCAGGTTTGCTTTTCCTACTCCTTTGGTCTTAACCCATTAAGACATTAACTCAAATCCCATATCTGGACTCCCTAATGGCTCTTACTCCATAAAGCTTGTGATTTTAAGCCTTTGCATGGCTGATAAGGTCACAAACACATAAAAATCTTACTCTCTTAACTCAAAATGCTCATATCTCATGCATGGTTTGATTCCAACATCCAAGTCTTGATTTTTTTATGACACTACACCACAGAATACACTCAAATGGGGTTGATCATAGTCTCTGGAGCTCAATATCTCATAAAGTCTCCAACTTTTGGGGCAAAAATCCTAAAATACTCTACTATGATGCACAAATCAAAAGAGTGAGAAAGCTTGAAGCTTTATACCTCTATATGAAGCTCCCAACATAGATATGCTCAAATCCAAGGGCCTGTACACTCACTCCTTCTTCTCCAAAGCTTCTTCTTCACTCCAAGAACACACAAAATCAGTCAAAGGCTCTCAAATGTTGTAACAACGTAAATTTTCAATACAATTTTTTTTTTATTTTTAAAACATTCATTTACTCACAAAATAACTGATGTGTGATAAATGCACTTGTTTTATTCCTACTTTTTATTAATAATTTTAGCACACAAAGGCAGTGAACCTGTCTTTTAGTGGTATAGTTTAGTAAGTAAGGTATCAAACTCAGGGAACGGAAAATTAAACTAATGGATAATTTTAACTAAGCAATTAATAAAAGTAAAAGGTTTTTCTTCTAGTTTTACAAGACTAGAAACTTAAGCACACTTAATTAACTAAATAACTAAAGCAAACAACTAATTCACCAAATTCGACAAAGATGTTTCTATTTAGGTTCAACCAATTCACTCCTATGGTTATTTTGTATTTATGATAGATTAATTGTTATTGGCTACCAATTATAGTGGTTAGGTTCATGTTCATTACTCCTAACCCTTAGATAATTAATTAATTCAAGCAGTGATCAAGTGTTTAAACTAATTAATTCCCTAGATTAATAATTTGGATTAAATAAGATTTGTAGTGGTTAATCAATTTAGTGGTTCAATTAACCTCTTGTTTGATGGTTTCTCAAACAATCTCACACATTAATCTAACTATTGTCTCATTAATCTTAGTTTCATAATCATTATTCCTAAGCATATGATTTAGTGTTCACATAGACATATGAGGTTAACAACTAAGAGATGTTCATGCAGTTTAATTGTCTTCCAATTAACAGAAAATAATTGTGATTAATGCATAAGGTTCTTTAACAAACTTAATTTAATAGATCACTAATAAACAATTAACCAAAAGCTAAGAATTAAACCATAGGAGTTCCTTGGTATTCCCCAAACAGAAACAAAAACGTATTTAGCTCATAGTTGCAGTAAAAACAAACACAAAAACAAGTCTAGCTAGATTAAACATACTCAATTCCTAAAGCTAAGTGGAATGATTAACCTAGTTGCTTCAATTATTCAAAAGGTTGAAGATTAGAATTCCTCAGCGTCTTCAAGGGTTCTCAATCACAGTTGGATCTTCAAAAAACGCCAGAAAAGTAGTCCCATCGGATAAAGGCTCGGTTTTTGTAGATATCTCAAAACAGAGTGTACTCGGCGAGTAGCAGACCCAACTCGCCGAGTAGACTCATTGTTATCCGTCTTAAATCAGGAGTCGTGGCTATCTTCTGGAATATTCAGTTGGACTCGCCGAGTAGGCTCGTGTACTCGCCGAGTAGGTAAGTTTTTGTCCCTCAATCTTCTTTCTTTGGTCTCTAATTGCTTTCCCTTGTTCCCTTTCACTCCTAAGCATGTCTTTTGGACTGAAAACAAAATTTAAACAATATTAAGTACCTTTTGTCCATATTATTCACACAATTAGTTAAAAATGTATAAAAATGTATGTCAAATAACTAACTAATTATGCACATATCAAAATACCCCACACTTGACTTTTGCTTGCCCCCAAGCAAAACTGAATTTTAAACATATTAGAATTACATATGACAATTCCAATCTAACCCAGCCATTATGCCAAGACCGCAACGCATGCATTTGTGTCTAGAATTGTCCTAAGTAACCCCCATACTCCAAATACTCACAATCCTCATAAACATTCTCCCACTCACCCCGAACTATGCTCATTTTATGCAACCCTCCGAATCCATCCGCAGAAAACCTCTTACCCTCAAGGTATTTTTAATTGAGCAACCGAAGCATACATAATCTAGAATTACAACTTTTCGATACCACTATGGAGCTCTTTTGAATTCTTTACTTCCTTGATAATTTGGTCTTTGATTTCTTTGAATTCACCACCTTTATTGTTTGATTTTTTTTGGTATCTTCAACTTTTTGAATTTCTTGGAATTTTGATCTTTTGATCTTCACTTTATTCACTCCAAAATTATTCAACTTTTCTTGCAATTCTCTCTTTTTTTTACATGTACCTCACTTTTTTCACTCAAAACCCTACATGCTTAAGCAGGGGTGCTCAATCTCAACTTTTATTGGCTAACGATAATAATTTTCTTGGATACATTTCAGGTTTAGGCTGCTAAACATATTGCATCCCTCAGGCTGAGCAGGGTTGTGTTTTTGTCTCATGATTTCACTGGAATAAGGAAGCCACAAATGCACTAGAACGTGTATAGGCTCAACTAAACATTTGGGTTTTCGTGCAATCATCAATACAATTCTAATATGGAATCCTAATTTGCTTTTACCAAAATTTTCTAATTTAAATCCCTAAGTAATATTTTTGGTATGCAACAATTTTTAAAATTAGCCTAAATTAAGATTCTAAATTTTCTAATATGTGACCAACCCCCTACCCCACACTTATTTTATGCAATGCCCTCATTTCATACTATGCAAAAAATAAAAATGCAAATATATAGAGGGAATTGGAACAAACTCCCCTGGGGTAGCAATCGATAGGTTGATACTCTCTTCTTTAGCTCCTTCTTCTCTTGACTTTAGCCATGGGAAAAGCTCATCCATGGCTTGGGTGTCATGTCTCGTGTGGTTGAAAGCTCGAAAATCTTACGGAACAAGCTTCTTAGAAAATATCCAGTGACAATTCTTGACAAAAAAGTGGATAAATGATGCAGTGATATTACTGAAAACAGCTCTGGAGTTCGAAAATTCCCAGTCTACTCGGCGAGTAATAGCGTGAACTCGGCGAGTATATCTTGACTTGGAACGGTATCGTGAAGTATCTCAGGTACTCGCCGAGTAGAATTTGTGCACTCGGCGAGTAGGCGTTGTATGCCCAAAACTGATCCAGTTGCTATTCCTTTCGACTTAGGTTTTGAAATTGGTAATTTCAATGACCCTCACTCTAATTCCTTCAGCAGTAACACTCTCCATCACTCTCGACTCTCACGGACGCAATCCTAAGGACAAGACTCCATATTTTCCTTGAAAACCTCTCATTCCTTACTTGACCCTCTCAATTTAGTATGCTTCCTAATCTTCTATCCCTGAAAAATAAACAACTAAAAGTGAAAGTAATAACCATCCCAACTAAAAATAAAAATCTTCCAAGTGTTTGACAATTGTTCTAAACATAACAAAACATCACACAAAACATAAAAGAAAATTCTTCATCCTTAGTCTTCCATGTCAGCTCCTCCTGCGCCACTTCCTCCTTCTCCATCTCTTCTTCCCATCCGCTCGTCCCAACTCATAATGTATGGATATCCGGGCCCGGGTCTTGGGGCAATATTCATCTGTTGAAAGAGGTATTCAAGATATTGGTTATTCTAATTCATTCCTTTTCCAATGTCATCAAAGTAACGTCGGTACTCCAATTGATTCCATCCATCATTATCCTCCTCCACTAGAATAACCGATGGGTCTTCCCGCACCCGCTCGCTACGTTGTCGGACCCGCCTTCCCGGCTCCTCGGGAATTGTCGGCTCGTCTTCATGCGGAATGGTGAATGAGTCACCAAATTTCTCAACTATCTGTGCCCTCCGATATAGTGCAGTGTTGAATGGTGGAGGGTGGATAACCGTGAGTGCCCAAGCTTGTTGCATATCTTGGATCCCATATGACTTCGGTAGCCTAGTCACAAACATGCCTCTATTGATTTTTGAGTTGACTTTTTCTTTAACCGCCCCTTCAGCAAGGAATTTGGCAATGCAATATGGGAGGTTGCAAAAAGCGTCGGGAGTAATAATACTCCATAAATAGAAGATGTCAAGGGTTGGGACCTTGTCCCAATCCTTCCTCATGTTGATGGTGCTAGCCATAAAACGGTGAATAAGGCGGTGGATTGGTGAGCGAATGTGGCCTTCTTGGGAGGTGGAAGGGATATACACCCGATTAGCGATCGTGTTCCACCATGTAGAGGCCACCACCGCCTCGGGGAGTTCCTTATGGAAATTTTCCAGGAAAGTTTCAAAATCTTCAGACAGCATCGTGCTCTGATCATATGAAAACTCAGCAATGCTGCAGTGTCGCAGCTCCCCGCCCAAAGAAAAAGAAATTGTGTTGTGGTTGTAATTCTCACTACCACCTCGGAATGAGATGATAGCAAAGAATTCCCAACACAGCTCGGCATATACAGGCTCTTGAATCTTGAATAGTTGTAACCAACCATCACATGTGATGGTGGTATACCCCAGACTGCATTCCTTCACCAAGTAAGGTGTAAGCTCCTCCTCCAATCCCACATTTCCTAGCCACCCCCTGTTAACTGCATTTGGTAGATGGATTTCCTTTTGTTTGAGCGCTTCCAATCTGTTTTTGGCCCTTGTTTGTGATGACTTGGAAGTGAGTTGTTGAAAAGAAAGCCATGGAATATCACTTTGGCTTCCCCCACGAGAAGACTGCCCCTTCTGGCCATTGTTCCTTCATAAGAATATCAAAAACACACAAACAAAGAATACCCAGTAATTAAAAACAAAGAAATCTGGTCTGAATAGTCATCTACTCGCCGAATACACGACCTACTCGGCGAGTAGGATGAACATCGGGACTGTTTGGTGCCGGTCCTGCATAAACTGTCCAAAAATCCCCAATTCTTCACAGGGGTTTGTTGTAATTAGTTATCTAACCATAAATCTAAAAGAAATTCTTCATAACATTACCTAATTCATGGCTAAATTAAAACCCTAGAATTTGAGAAAACCCCAAACCCGAAATCAAGCAAAATCGGGGCAAATCTATGATAAAGATTGGACCTTTGATGAGTTTAAAGTGTAAAGATGTTACCTTTTTCCTTGAATGATGAAGATTCGGTGGAGAATTGAAGAAAATCGGACGAAATCGTTGTTGCTTGAGAATTCGCTGTGCATGGCGAGTTTGGGAGTCAAATGGGTGAAAAACCCTCTTTTTTACAGACTTATATTTCATCCGTGTAAATTGGCTACTCGCCGAGTAGAAAGGTCCTACTCGCCGAGTATAAATGCAGTTACGCGTTTTTTCGGGTTACTCGGGCAGGTACTCGCCGAGTATACGTGCCTACTCGGCGAGTAAACCTTGCAGTTTGAAAAAATTGTGAAAATTTTGAAAAATTAGTGTATTTTCTCATGTTTTTAAGCCATCCACCCCACACTCTAGGCATTGCTTGTCCTCAAGCAGTTATGTTCTCAAAAATAGATGAAGAAAAGAAAATAATGAAAATAAAGAAAAGGAAAGAAAATGCAAACTTGAAACTCGGGTTGCCTCCCGAGAAGCACTTCTTTTTAGGGAGTCATTAGCTGGACTCCTCCCCTTCTACGTGGTTGCAATCCCTTCCAGCAGCAACAACTCTTCCATTCCTTCATTCCGAGGGACTCCTTCTTCATACTTTTTGACCTTATGACCATTTACCTTGAAAGGCGTGCCATCTCTTGACAATAGCTCTATAGCACCATGTGGAAACACCGTCTTTACTAGAAAAGGACCATCCCACCTTGACTTGAGTTTTCTCGAGAAAAGCTTTAGTCGTGAGTTGAAGAGCAACACTTTTTGGCCTTCATGAATTTCTTTATCTTTAATCCTTTTGTCATGCCACATCTTGGTCTTCTCTTTATAAAGCCATGAACTAGGGTATGCATCATTCCTCAGCTCCTCAAGAGCATTCATTTACATTAACCGGTTGCTCTTTAGTTCCTCCGTGTTGAAGTTACACCTCTTTAAAGCCCAAAACGCCTTATGCTCTAGCTCCACCGGTAAATGGCATTGCTTTCCATAAACTAACCTATATGGTGTGGTACCAATAGGTGTTTTGAAAGCTATACGAAAAGCCCAAAGTGCATCATCAAGCTTATCCGACCATTCCTTGCGATTGCTCCCCACCGATTTCTCCAAAATTCGCTTTAAGGCTCGATTTGTCCACTAGTTTGTGGATGGTATGATGTGGAAAACTTATGGGTTACCCCATATTTCTTTAACACCTTTTCCAATTGGTCATTGGCAAAATGTGTGCCCCGGTCACTTATAAGGGCTTTTGGGACTCTAAATCGGGAAAATAATTTCTCTAAAAACCGCACCACCACCCGACCGTCATTTGTTGGTAATGCTTGTGCCTCCGCCCATTTGGATACGTAATACACCACCACTAGTATGTATTTGTTTCCTTTAGACATGGGAAATGGTCCCATTAAGTCAATTCCCCACACATCAAACAACTCGCACACTTGGATACTATGTTGTGGCATTTCATTTCGAGATGAAATGTTTCCCATTCTTTGACAAGCATCACATTCCTTGACAAATCGGGTTGCATCTTTAAAAATTGTGGGCCAATAAAACCCAATGTCAAAGATCTTCTTTGCCGTGTAGTGTGCTCCATGATGTCCACCCGTGGGCCCGCTATGACAATGCTCTAATATTTTCCGGCTTTCCTTCCCGAATACGCATCTTCGTATGCTCCCATCCGCACAATTCCGGAAGAGGTATGGCTCGTCCCGAAAGTAATATTTTAAATCGGAAAAGAATTTCTTCTTTTGTTGACTGCTAAAATCTTTCGGGATGTATTTTGTAGCTAAATAATTAGCTATGTCTGCGAACCATGGCTCTTCTCCCTCGGTCACCATAATGTACTCGTCCGGGAAGTCGTCTCCATCTTTATCTTCTTGCAATTGCGGGTTCTCCAGCCTTGACAAGTGGTCAGTTGCTACATTCTCCATTCCTTTCTTATCTCATATCTCTATGTCGAACTCTTGAAGAAGTAGAACCCATCGTACCAGTCTTGGCTTGGCATCCTGTTTTGCAAACAAATACTTGATAGCCGAGTGGTCAGTAAAAACAGTAGTTTTGGATAAAACCAAGTAAGGGCGGAATTTGTCAAAGGCATACACCACAACTAATAATTCCTTTTCGGTGGTGGTGTAATTCTCTTGGGCTGGATTTAGAGTCTTTCTAGCATAGTATATGGGTCGAAAGTGCTTATCAACCCTTTGACCAAGGACAACTCCTAATGCAAAGTCACTAGCATCACACATAATCTCAAATGGTAAGTTCCAATTTGGTGCAATAATGATCGGGGCATTAGTTAATTTTTCCTTTAAACATTCAAATGCCTCAAAACATTCTTTAGTAAAAGTAAATGGTGCATCTTTTAGTAGTAATTGTGTTAGAGGTCTAGTTATTTTGGAAAAATCTTTTATGAAACGCCGGTAAAAACCCGTGTGTCCTAGAAAACTCCTAATGCCCACACTTGTAGCATACCCCAGCTTTGCACGACCCCTCGTGGCTCTTACCGCACTTCCCACAAGTGCGGCCCTTTGCGCCCCCAGATCTCGAATCAGCGGGTCTAGCCCACTTGGCTGCCGGCTGAGACTGAGCCGGCCGCCGATCCATCCTTTGAGATTCGTCCTCCTCCCTGGCCTGAGTTTCCAGCTCGATCTCCCTCTTTCGGGCATTTGCCTGGAGCTCAGAAAATGTTCGGTAAGTTGAGTTTGCCACGAACTCTCGAATATCTCTCCTCAGAACACCCAGATAACGGCTCATACGAGCCTGCTCAGTCGACACCTGCTCAGGGCAAAACATCGCCTTCTCATGGAACTTCCTAGTGATGACTGTCACAGAATCAGTACCCTGCTTGAGGGTCAAGAACTCCTGGATCAGCCGTTCCCTGTCCACCAGGGGAACATACTCCTCTCGGAACATAGTGGTGAACCTCTCCCAGGTCACCTCAGAAATCTCAGCCAAAGTAAAGTTCGCCGTCACGAACTTCCACCAATCCTTCGCTCCCAGGCGGAGCTGGTTCAAGGCGAACCGAACCCTCAAGTGCTCTGGACAAGAGCATATATAGAAACATCCCTCGATGTCAGAGATCCACCTCATAGCGACAATCGGGTCCTGCGTCCCGTTGAACTCTGGTGGCTTCGTGTTGCTGAACTCCCGGAACAACAACGAGTCACCTCCCTGAGGTCTGGCAGCAGCAACAGCAGCTGCAGTAGCCTCAGTCAACGCTGCGTACCGCTCATCAAAAGTCCCAATCAATGTGGTCTTGATGTCCCCAAACATCTCAGGAATCTCAGCCCGGATGGCAGCAGCCACCTCCTCATGAATCAACCGACGGATCTCCTCGTCGCTGACACCACTGATCTCAAGTGTGTGTCGAGTCCCAACCATGATGCCTCTGAATACAAAAAAAATTATCAGAGATTCGATCGAACATGCTCACATTCGATGACGCAACCCTACTTGTCCTCCGTCTTCCAAAAGATTCTTACTTGAAATGCCCACTGATCCGGTGTCTTCAGTAGTACGGGCCCAATACTACTGACCACACCGCATCAGCATTCACTTCAAGTCCTCCTCCTTGGATCTTGGATTACAAGTACTCTATTCTCATGAGCTCCTAACTGCTATCCACTCGCCCTCAAAGCATCTCAGCAGCAGAAAACTCCTAGGCTAAGGCATCACAAATCAGGTCACTCTAGTCCTAATATGTATACTTAGCCTACTCTAGCATGCATAATGTAACATATCTCATAACACATAAAGTAAGGGTACTTTTGGGGAATTCGTCGTTCGGGCGCTGACCGATCGTACACACGACTCTGATCTGTTTGTCTCAAAACTCTTTTACTCTTTTAAAAAAAATTACTTCATTATTAAAATTTTCCTAAATTCCTCAGTTTGAGTTCAGATACGCCCGAAGATGCATCCGAATCCCTCAAACCAAGGCTCTGATACCAACTTGTAACAACGTAAATTTTCAAAACAATTTTTTTTTATTTTCAAAACATCCATTTACTTGTAACAGCCCGGATTCCCATGTATTATTCATTTATTTATTTTTGGTAAATTGTGAGGAGACTCGGCGAGTTGGAGCCTAGACTCGCCGAGTAGGATCACGGATTTGGACGCGGGTTCACGTCCGGACTCGGAGAGTCCAAGAGTGGACTCGGCGAGTCCACGCTGTTTAATGAAACCCTAATTTCCCGGCCCTGAGCCCTATTGAAAGGGCCTTATAACCCTTCATTGCGGCTACCTTCAACCTTGAGAGCACCAGAGCACCTGTGAGTCATTGTGAGTGAGAAAAGAGGCCATTATTATTCATCTTTGTGTGTGTTAGCAAGAAGGGAAGAGGAAGGCCAAACTAGGAAGGTTGGGGAGCTTGGATCTACTTCCATTTTGGCAGAGGAAGCTATTTGAGGTATTATTCAGAGCTTATTCTCGTGTTTTTATGTATATGGTCAAATCTAGGGTTCTTTATGCCTTGTATGCCTTGTAATTTGAGTGTGAGAGGTCCCTTTGGGAATTGGTACCTTGATCTGGATCTTAGTAGGTCCAGAGAGTCCCAAATGCCCTGCTTTATGCCTATCCTTTTGAGTTGGGGACTTAGGTTACCATTTTAGATGTCATTTCACCAAAAGAAGCCTTATAAGTGTTGCATGGTAGCCAAGATTGTAACTTTACGTGATAAATGTGCTTGGAAGGACTGGATCTATGAGTTATTGGAGCGGATCTGACCTCATGAGTGAGTTTGAGTTCAGGCATGGCTTAGACTCGGCGAGTAGCTTGAAGATTGCCTTTAACCACTCAGCGAGTGGTCTTACCGAGTTATGGGTTGACTCAGTGAGTCAGGGAGAGTCAGAGAGGGTTGACAGGTGGACTGAGTCAAGCTGGAACTCACCGAGTTGTTCTTGAGACTCGGCGAGTTGAGTCGTGGTGGCCCCGCGATTCATGCCAGGTGGAACTCGTCGAGTCAGGGAAGTACTCGACGTGTCAAGAGAGGATCCTAGGGAGTCAGTGAACACGTATAGACTCGCCGAGTCGCTCTAGTGCACTCGCCGAGTCCGGTCAAAGTTGACAGTTGACCGTTGACCAGAGTTGACCAGTGTTGACTTGATAGGGGTAGTCAACTTTAGTTGTGAAAGTGTTAATTAGAGGTATATGATGTTATAGGAGGATTATAGCTCGGAGGATCGAGCGCGAGTGATTTTCGGGATTCGTGAGTTATCGAGATACACGAGGTGAGTCTTCTCACTATACTTTACCTTGAGTAGGTAACCAGAGTTATGTAACAGAGTATTTGTATGCTATATGTATGTTATGTGTTGTACTGCATTATTTCTATGTGATTTATGCTGTGCATTTTATAGAGTTGGAACCGGAAGGTTCCCAGAGTTAGAACCAAAGGGTTCATAGAGTAGGGTCTACGGACCCACAAAGTTATAGCCTCGAGTGGCTAATATGTGTTATGTGTGGTATTTTGGGGAACTCACTAAGCTTTGTGCTTACAGTGTTGGTGTTTATTGTTTCAGGTACTAGTGATGACCGTGGGAAGTCGCCGACTTGATCAGTACACACACATGGGATTTTTATGATATGTGATCTTGGGATTCGTTGTATGACATTGATTGGAGTTTTTAACACTGATGTTTATGAAAATTAAATGAATATGTTTTTAAATTATGCGAAAAATTGTTTTGAAATTTACGGTGTTACAAGTTGGTATCAGAGCCTTGGTTTGAGGGATTCGAGTACACCTTCGGGCGTATTTGAACTCAAACTGAGGATTTGAGATGTATTTTCAAAAAGAATAAAAGATTTTTGGAAGAACGCAGAGCAGAGTTGTGTGTACGATCAGTCCGCGCCCGAATGGTGATTTCCCAAAATACCCTCATGTTATGTGATATTGATATTGATATGATGTATTCTCATGCTAGAGTAGGCTAGGTACTCCTATTAGGACTAGAGTGGCCTGATTTGTGATGCCTTAGCCTAGGGAGAGGTGAGCTGCTATAAGATACTTGAGAGTGAGTAGGTAGCAGCAAGGGGCTTATGAGAGATTTGTTAGAGAATGGATTATGCATGTCAGAGTACTTGGAATTTGGGATCCGAAGAGGAGGACTTGGGGTGTATTCTAATACGATGCGGACAGTAGTATTGGGCCCGTACTACTGAAAGCACCGGAGCGGTGTACAGCCCAAGTAGGAATCTTTGGAGTACCAAGGATCAAGAGGGAAGAGTTGTCGAGTGTGAGTATGCTCGAATGGATTCTAATTTATCGTATGTTGTATTACAGAGGTAGATCATGGTGAGGACACGTCTGATGCCTGAGAGCAGTGAGACCAGTGATGAGGAGATCCACCGGATCATCCATGAGGAGGTGTCTGCGGCCATCAGGGCAGAGATACCAAAGCTGTTCGGGTCTATTAAGACCACGTTGATTGAGACCTTCGATGAGCGTTATGCCGCTCTTTCTGAGGCTGCTGTTGCAGCGGCTACTGCAGCTATTGCTGCCGCGAGGCCGTAGGGTGGTGATGCGTTGCTGTTCCGAGAGTTCAGCAACACAAAACCACCAGAGTTTGATGGGACCCAGGACCCGGTGGCGGCTATGAGATGGATTTCTGATGTAGAGGGGTGTTTCTTCACTTGCTCAACTCCTGAGCATTTGAAGGTTCGGTTCGCGCTGAACCAGCTTCGCTTGGGAGTGAAGGACTGGTGGAAGTTTGTGACGACGCACTTTACGCCTGCTGAGCTTGCGGCGGTGACATGGGAGAGGTTCACTGCCATGTTCCGAGATGAGTACGTTCCCCAGGTGGAGAGGGAGCGTTTGTCCCAGGAGTTTCTGACCCTCAAGCAGGGTACTGAGTCTGTTACGGTGATTACCAGGATGTTCCGTGAGAGGGCGATGTTCTGCCCTGAGCATGTGTCCACGGAGCAGGCACGTATGAGCCGATATTTGAGTATCTTGAGGCGAGACATTCAGGAGTTCGCGGCGAACTCCTCGTACCTGACATTTGCCGAGCTTCAGGCAAATGCCCGGAAGAAGGAGATTGAGCTAGAGACTCAGGCTAGGGAGGAGGTGGAGTCTCAGGGGAGGGATTGGCGACCGGCACAGTCTCAGCCGGCAGCCAAACGGGCCAAGCCCGCTGATCCTAAACCAAGGAGCCAGAAGGGCCTCACTTGTGGGAAGTGTGGCAAGGGTCATGATGGAGTCTGTAGAGCGGGATCTTGCTACAAGTGTGGCAAGGAGGGGCACATGGCCAAGGACTGCCCCAAGGGGTTTGCGGTGTGCTTTCACTGCAACTAGACCGGACACCGGAGGACAGGGTGTCCGCAATTATGAGGGTCATCTCAGGGAGCACCTCAGGGATCTGCCCCTGCCACCATCAGAGCTACCGAGAGTCGGTCAGTGAAGGCTGAGGCGCCGAGAGCACGAGGGAGAGCTTTTCAGCTGACCGCGGAGGAGGTCCGCGCAGCACCCGATGTCGTGGTTTGTATGTATTCTTTCGTGTATTTATTTTGATGTTGTGATATTATGCTTATATTATGTTATGCGTAGGTACTTTTCTTGTGAATTCTGTACCTGCCTTGGTGTTATTTGACTCGGGTGCGAGTCGGTCTTTTGTATATTTGGCTTTTAGTCAGCATATCAGTGTTAGTCGTGAGGCGTTGAGTCGGCTTCTGAGAGTTTCCATAGCTGACGAGAGGGTGATATATGCCATGGAGGTTCTCCGAGGGTGCGTAGTCGAGATTTTCGGTGTTGAGTTCCCTATTGATTTGGTTCCTATTGCGATGGGTGATGTCTGTGTCATTGTGGGCATTGACTGGTTGAGCAGATTCGGTGCGGTTATCGACTGCGAGCGACAACTGGTGACCATACGAGACCCTAGTGGGGGAGTTCTCATGGTGTACGACGAGGGTACACGTTCGGGATCAACGTTTTGTTCGGCCGCTAGGGCAAGGCAGTGTCTACAGCAGGGCTGTAAGGGTTTTGTGGCGTACGTGATGGATACTCGGGTGGATTCTGAGAGACCGAGGTCTGTTGAGGAGGTTCCGGTAGTGCGTGAGTTCCCTGATGTATTTCCTGAGGAGTTTCCGGGTGTGCCTCCTGTGAGGCAAGTGGAGTTCAGTATCGATTTGGTTCCGGGGGCCGCGCCTATCGCTAAGGTGCCTTATCATCTTGCACCTCCAGAAATGCAAGAGTTATCCTCGCAGCTTCAGGAGCTGCTTGGGAAGTGGTTTATTCGACCGAGCAGCTCACCGTGGGGAGCGCCTATCCTGTTCTTCAAGAAGAAGGATGGTTCACACCGGATGTGCATTGATTACCGGGAGTTGAACAAGCTGACGGTCAAGAACCGTTACCCATTGCCGAGGATCGACGATTTGTTCGATCAGTTGCAGGGAGCGT
The DNA here is from genome assembly GCF_051521515.1 of Lactuca serriola. Lineage (NCBI taxonomy): Eukaryota > Viridiplantae > Streptophyta > Magnoliopsida > Asterales > Asteraceae > Lactuca > Lactuca serriola. Next base: position 161,480,192 of record NC_136409.1, read on the forward strand.
CTTGGTTCTCCTAGATCGATTTGAGGTCTGGATATCATCAGGTGAGGGTGCGAGATGAGGACGTCCAGAAGACAGCGTTCAGGACGCGTTATCGGCATTACGAGTTTGTGGTGATGCCTTTTGGGCTTACCAATGCCCCAGCGGTGTTCATGGATCTCATGAACCGAGTGTGCAGGCCGATGCTGGATCGGTCGGTGATTGTATTTATCGACGACATTCTGGTATATTCGAGATCCAGGGAGCAGCATGAGGAGCATTTGAGAGAGGTTCTCGGAGTTTTGAGATCGGAGAGGCTTTATGCCAAATTCTCCAAGTGTGATTTCTGGTTGCGGGAGGTCCTGTTCTTAGGACATCTCGTTAACCAGAAAGGGATATTGGTCGACCTGGCCAAAGTTGAGGCGGTGATGAGTTGGGAGGTGCTGAGGTCACCCTCCGAGATCAGGAGTTTCCTAGGGTTGGCGGGGTATTATCGTAGATTTATCAAGGATTTCGCTAAAATCGCAGTGCCACTCACCAGTTTGACCCGGAAGGGTGTTGCTTTTTCATGGGGCCCCGAGCAGCAGGCCTCCTTTGAGACACTTCGCCAAAGGTTATGCGAAGCCCCGGTGTTAGCCCTCCCGGAAGGGATGGAGGACTTTCTGGTATACTGTGACGCATCGATTTTGGGGTTGGGGGCGGTGCTGATGCAGAGAGGGCATGTGATAGCATATGCATCGAGGCAGTTGAAGCCTCATGAGATGAGATATCCCACCCATGATCTAGAGTTGGGAGCAGTGGTTTTCGCCCTCAAGATTTGGCGTCACTACCTGTATGGGGTTCGGTGTACGATATACACGGACCATAAGAGTATGAAATATTTGATGGATCAGCCCAACCTAAATATGCGACAGAGAAGGTGGTTGGATGTGGTCAAGGATTATGATTGTGAGATCCTGTACCACCCAGGCAAGGCTAATGTTGTAGCTGATGCACTGAGCCGCAGGGCGGAAAGCACCCCGCTGCGGGATGTATGTTTGAGATTGACCGTGGTAGCCCCAATGTTGGACGCCATTCGTGGGGCACAGGTCGAGGCTGTGCAACCTGAGGTGCAGAAGAAAGAGCGGGTTGTTGGTTTGGCTTCAGAGTTCGTTACCGATGTTCGGGGGCTTATGACATTTCAGGGGCGTATCTGGGTGCCGTTTGTTGGAGGAACGCGTACAATTTTGATGGAAGAGGCTCATCGGTCGAAATTTTCGATCCATCCTGGGGCCACTAAGATGTATTTGGACCTGAGGAAGGAGTATTGGTGGCCCTGTATGAAGAGGGATGTTGTGTGGTTTGTTGAGAGGTGCTTGACATGCCGTAGGGTTAAGGCCGAGCACCAGAGGCCACATGGTAATTTGCAGCCGTTGGAGGTTCCCGAATGGAAGTGGGAACAGATCACCATCGATTTTATCACCAAATTGCCAAGGACTGCCAGGGGAGTTGATGCAATTTGGGTGATTGTGGACAGGTTGACGAAGAGAACTCACTTTCTTGCTATCAGCGAGAGTTCTTTAGCAGAGAAATTGGCAGAGGTGTATGTGAGGGAAGTGGTATCTCGACATGGGGTGCCGATCTCGATTGTTTCAGACCGAGATGTGCGTTTCACTTCCAGGTTCTGGAAGAAGTTTCATGAGGAGTTGGGTACTAGGCTACATTTTAGTACCGCATATCATCCTCAGACAGACGGTCAGAGTGAGCGGACGATTCAGATGCTCGAGGACATGCTCCGGGCATGTGTATTGGATTTCGGGGGTAGTTGGGATGCGTACTTGCCCTTGGCAGAGTTTTCCTACAACAACAGCCATCATTCGAGCATTGGTATGCCGCCCTTTGAGTTGTTATATGGGAGGAGGTGTCTGACCCCCATTTGTTGGGGAGAGGTTGGTCAGCGTGTGATGGGCAGTACAAAGATCGTGCTTCAGACGACAGAGCAGATCCATCAGGTCAGACAGAGGTTGTTGACCGCTCAGAGTCGTCAGAAGAGCTATGCAGACAGACGCCGGTCCAAGCTTGAGTTTCAGGTCGGTGACCTTGTGCTCCTGAAGGTCTCTCCTTGTAAAGGAGTGATTCGATTCAAGAAGAGGGGCAACTTGGGGCCCCGATATATTGGTCCTTTCCGAGTGATCGCGAGGGTAGGCCGGGTAGCCTATCGTTTGGATTTGCCAGCAGAGTTGGGGAAGATTCATGACACTTTTCATGTGTCGCAGCTGAGGAAGTGTATAGCCGATGAGTCGGCAGTGGTTCCATTAGAGGATATTCAGGTGGATGCGAGCCTGAATTATGCTGAGAGACCAGTGGCAATCAGAGATCGGAAAATCAAGGTTCTGAGGAACAAGGAGGTACCCCTGGTTTTGGTTCAGTGGCAGCATCGGAAAGGGTCCGAGATGACTTGGGAACCGGAGCGTGGGATGCGTGAGCAGCATCCAGAGTTATTTGCAGAGCGAGACTTCGAAGGCGAAGTCTAGTTCTAGTGGGGGAGAATTGTAACAGCCCGGATTCCCAGGTATTATTCATTTATTTATTTTTGGTAAATTGTGAGGAGACTCGGCGAGTTGGAGCCTAGACTCGCCGAGTAGGTTCGCGGATTTTGACGCGGGTTCGCGTCCGGACTCGGCGAGTCCAAGAGTGGACTTGGCGAGTCCACGCTGTTTAATGAAACCCTAATTTCCCGGCCCTGAGCCCTATTTAAAGGGCCTTATAACCCTTCATTGCGGCTACCTTCGACCTTGAGAGCACCAGAGCACCTGTGAGTCCTTGTGAGTGAGAAAAGAGGCCATTATTCTTCATTTTTGTGTGTGTTAGCGAGAAGGGAAGAGGAAGGCCAAACTAGGAAGGTTAGGGAGCTTGGATCTACTTCCATTTTGGCAGAGGAAGCTATTTGAGGTATTATTCAGAGCTTATTCTCGTGTTTTTATGTATATGGTCAAATCTAGGGTTTCTTCATGCCTTGTATGCCTTGTAATTTGAGTGTGAGAGGTCCCTTTGGGAATTGGTACCTTGATCTGGATCTTAGTAGGTCTAGAGAGTCCCAAATGCCCTGCTTTATGCCTATCCTTTTGAGTTGGGGACTTAGGTTACCAATTTAGATGTCATTTCACCAAAAGAAGCCTTATAAGCGTTGCATGGTAGCCAAGATTGTAACTTGACGTGATAAATGTGCTTGGAAGGACCGGATCTATGAGTTATTGGAGCGGATCTGACCTCAGGAGTGAGTTTGAGTTCATGCATGGCTTAGACTCGCCGAGTCCGAAGAACAGACTCGGCGAGTAGCTTGAAGATTGCCTTTAACCACTCAACGAGTGGTCTTACCGAGTTATGGGTTGACTCAGTGAGTCAGGGAGAGTCAGAGAGGGTTGACGGGTGGACTGAGTCAAGCTGGAACTCGCCGAGTTGTTCTTGAGACTCAGCGAGTTGAGTCGTGGTGGCCCCACGATTCATGCCAGGTGGAACTCGTCGAGTCAGGGAAGTACTCGACGTGTCAAGAGAGGATCCTAGGGAGTCAGTGAACACATATAGACTCGCCGAGTCGCTCTAGTGCACTCGCCGAGTCCGGTCAAAGTTGACCGTTGACCGTTGACCAGAGTTGACCAGTGTTGACTTGATAGGGGTAGTCAACTTTAGTTGTGAAAGTGTTAATTAGAGGTATATGATGTTATAGGAGGATTATAGCTCGGAGGATCGAGCGCGAGTGATTTTCGGGATTCGTGAGTTATCGAGATACACGAGGTGAGTCTTCTCACTATACTTTACCTTGAGTAGGTAACCAGAGTTATGTAACAGAGTATTTGTATGCTATATGTATGTTATGTGTTGTACTGCATTATTTCTATGTGATTTATGTTGTGCATGTTTATAGAGTTGGAACCGGAAGGTTCCCAGAGTTAGAACCAGAGGGTTCACAGAGTAGGGTCTACGGACCCACATAGTTATATCCTCGAGTGGCTAATATGTGTTATGTGTGGTATTTTGGGGAACTCACTAAGCTTTGTGCTTACAGTGTTGGTGTTTATTGTTTCAGGTACTAGTGATGACCATGGGAAGGCGTCGGCTTGATCAGTACACACACATGGGATTTTTATGATATGTGATCTTGGGATTCGTTGTATGACATTGATTGAAGTTTTAAACATTGATGTTTATGAAAATTAAATGAATATGTTTTTAAATTATGCGAAAAATTGTTTTGAAATTTACGGTGTTACAAATTTACTCACAAAATAACATCAAAAATAGTGTATCAAATGTAATTATCACAAAAACATCTCCCCAGAATCCAAAACATAAACTCCTCAAGTGTGTACGAATCATGTCGGTGCCTTCCCGCGCTCATCACTGGTACCTGAAACACATAACACAACAACTGTAAGCATGAATGCTTAGTGAGTTCCCCCATAATACCACATAAAACACATACGCCACTCGAGGCTATAATATGACCCTCCGATCGATGTGTGTCAGCGGGACCCTCCAGTCCTGTAGCTCGTTGGACCCTCTGGTCCGGTCATAGCTCGTTGGGCCCTCCGGCCTGGTCTGTATCGATGGACCCTTCGATCTGGTCTATCATACAACACACACATAACACATAGCACATAATCTCATACATAGCACATAAGACCCTCTGGTCCACACAAATATACCACTCTAGGTAACGTATAGTGAGAAGACTTACCTCGCGGTCTCGATAAGTATTTGTCTTGGAAGAAATGTGATCTAGCCTCCGCCTAATCACACAAAGTAATACTCTCATAAATACAACTGAACTCAACCCTAAAAGTCAACAAGGTCAACGGTCAAACTTTGACCCGACTCGTCGAGTGCACTAGGGCAACTCGGCGAGTCCACACGTGTCTACTGACTCACTTAATCCCTCTCTTGACACGTCGAGTTCTTCCCCTGACTCGACGAGTTCCACCTGACATGAATCGAGGGGCCACCCCGACTCAACTCGCCGAGTCTCAAGAACAACTCGGCGAGTTCCACTTGAACTCAATCCCCTCCGACTCTGTCTGACTCACTGAGTTATACCCCAACTCAGCTAGTCCACTCACTGAGTGATTAATCGGGCAATCTTCATACTACTCGCCGAGTCTGTTCTTCGGACTCGGCGAGTTCATGCCATGCACAAACTCTATACAGCTCCTGAGGTCAGATCTGTTCCATAAAATCATAGATCTGGCCTCCCCAAGCATGATAATCACGTAAAGTTCAGACCTTGACACACATATAATATAGAAATGATCCAAAATGGTGATTTAGCCCCCAAAAATGACATTCTAAGCTCATGACTTCCAAAATGGCTCATAAAGCTCCAAGGGTTTAGGCCTCTGGACCTCTTTGAGTCCAGATCCAAAGCACAAACTCGAAAAGGGGACTAAATACTCTACATACTCTTCTTCTAAAGGGTTTAAAAAACCCTAACTCTATGAATCAACACTTAAAACTGGAGAAGGTCCGAAGGAATACCTTAATATGAAGCCTTTGATCCCTGAAGACACTAGATTTGCACTCCCTTCAGCCTTCTTTTGCCTTGGACACCTTCTCCTTGAAATTTCACCAACAAAAACTCAAGATTGCCTCTCCTTTCCTCACAAACGCTCTAGATCTCTTTAGGGTTTCTCTCTGGGGGTTGGTGGCCGCAAATGACGGCCATAAGGCCCTTTAAATAGGTCTCAAACCCTGGAAATTAGGGTTTCATTAAACAGCGTGGACTCGCCGAGTCCACCCATGAACTCGCCGAGTCCAGTTGTGACTCGCATCCGAATCCGCGACCCTATTCGGCGAGTCTAGACGCCAACTCGCCGAGTCCCCCCACAAAACTCAAAAATAAAGAAACAAATATCATACCTGGGAATCCGGGTGTTTCAAATGCACTCACAAGCTCTATGAACGAAGGTTTAGGGTTTAAGAGGGTTTGTTAATTGAGGATGGTGGCCAGGAATGAGGCTATCTTATTCTTTATATAGGGAACCCCCCCCCCCCAATTAGGATTTTTACTCTGAGCCTAGTATGCTCATCGTGGTAGGTGGCTCCGCTTAAAGTCACGCACATTAGTATGCTAAGCGTACACACACGTACGCCCAGCGTACTCACTTGCCACCTTTCTCAAATAAGGGACCTATCTTGTCAAAACTTCAAACTTCCATAGCTTCCTCGATATAACTCCGATTCCAAAGAACCTCATATCCACGGAAAGGTGACGAGAAGCCCTACGCTTCTAGCAACTCGTTGTTGCCCCGAGGCTTCCACATGCCTGGGTTGCAGCCCACGAACCCTAATCACGGACAATCTGAAACAAGATGTTACAAAGTACTAAAAGAGAAGCACTTCAAAGCACTCAACACTTTCATTAGTCTACTTTAGAGAGAAACAGATGCGAAGGGAGAATAAATATAACCATCACAAGAGTGATGGTATTTATAGGTTACAAAAATCATATTTGGTGGTAAAACTTAAACCCTAAGTTTGCATGCAACCTAAAGGATCTATGTTTTTGTTGTTGAATGTAATAACCAATTGAACATCAAGAACCATAGTATTTTCAAAAATAACAAAAGGGTTTAGAAAAACATACCTCTTGACTATACTAGTAGATAATCAAAACAAAATCCTTCTTGTAGTCACTTGGAAGCTAGCACCAGAAATTATGTGCCTCTAATGGTTCATACTCAACCCTAGCAACAAAGAGACTTAAAGAGAGAGAAGAGGGGAGATGGAAATTTCAGCTATGCATTAGAAAAGAGGAGTGGCCGGAAATTGGATCCAAGGGGGTCCTTTTATAGTTGAATTAGGAAACCCTAGATAACCTTAATTTTAATATTATATTAATATCTCAAATTTTATAATTATCTATAAGGGATATTCTAGAAATCCTAGAATTATCCTCTCGGAAGCATCTACCTCTCATGGAGGAGGGTTCTGGAACCTAGCTCTTGTTCAACTATTGAACAATTACAATTAGACCCCTACACTTTCAATTAATCCCGAATTTAATTCTAATTAATTTCTGATTAATTATTAATTAAATAATACTATCTCTAATTAATATATTATTTTCATAAAATATTAATAAATTTATTTATTGCTATTTATTAATCATATAATAAATCAATAAATCAACCTCTCTCTATTAAAGTCATCCTATTTAATTACTAGATTTGAGGGCAACCCAAAAGGATTTTGCTTATAATTCAAATATATATTAATTCAGTTATTGGCTTAGACACATAATCTAGCAAATAGAAGAGCAAAAAACTAGCACAAATACAAGTCTTACACTCTCTTATATAGCCACACATAAGATCCGAGACATATACCCTTACACCGGTCAAATGAATGGTGATGTAGGAGCACGTAGTGTGTAAAAGGGAGGTTGGCAAGGAACCTCCCATATCTCTAAAAGTCACGACCAAGAGAGAGGGAAAGAGAGATGTGATGTTTCCAAGTCATCAATCATTATCTCTTAATTGTACAAGTTTGTATACGGTATATATATGAACTCGTAAAGGTCCAAATACTTGTACACAACATACTAAATCATACTATATGATTAAATGTCTAGTTATTCTCTCTAAAAGTATTATTTTCATATAATCATAATTATTTCCTAATTAATTACAAGAGTTGAACATAATTATTAATAATAAAATTACTTAATAAATATTCAATAAATGACAACTTGCTAAATGTATAACCCTATAAGATTATATGTTATTTAGGAGTGGATTGGGTGAGAACGGCATGGCTTGCAATGTTAGAGAGAGAGCTTGAAAGTTTGCACATGAAGGAGGGTGAAACGGCCGATGATTTTGTGAGAAAATTATCCGGTTTAGATTCAAAATCAAGGAGTCTTGGTTACGAGTTTGAAGAAGTTGATTTGGTGAAAAAGTTACTTGATTTGATGCCTAAGTCGTTTCTTCAAATCGTGGCTTCAATAGAGCAATGTTTCGAGTTAGATTTGATGTTATTTGATGAAGCGGTTGGTAGATTGAAGGCATACGAGGAGCGTCTAAGAGAAACCGAGAAAGTGGAGGACACTCAATGTAACACCCATAAAATTCGAGCCAAATTAAAACATTTTAATTCATTCAAAAACCATTAAGTTCATACATTTGTTTTCAAAATAGCTTAAACATTAGAATATTCACAGAACCATATCACATAAATCATAAAACATGAGGAGCGGTACGATCACGCCTTCGCCTTGCCACGATCTCCAGATGTACCTGAAACAATACACTCTGTAAGCCTGAAAGCTTAGTGAGTTACCCCCAAAATACCAACCACACATAAACATACTCATAACATATCACAAATAGAACAGCCATGCACATCGGGTCTACTGTGTGACTGGTCCGCCCGCACCGGGCCTTCAGTCCGCCTGGTCCACCCTTCGAGTCTAGCCATGTACATCGAGTCTACAGTGTGACTGGTCCGCCGGCATCGGGCCTTCAATCCACCTGGTCCACTCTCTGAGTCTACAATATGACTGGTCCACCCACACCGGGCCTTCAGTCGGCCTGGTCCACTCTCCGAGCCTCGGCACGTCTGGTCCGCCCTCTTGAGGCCTTCATCCTATCCGGACCGCTCGCTGGGCCTTCGGAGTATCCGTTCCGCCCTGGGTATGTTGGCCTACAGCACAAAGCAGGACCCGCCTCAACCCAACCCCCGTCAAACAATCATGTGCACATAAAACAATTAATCACATAACAAATCCTTAACCATACAAACCGTCTAACAGATCGCATAGCATATCAACACCCTAACCAGGATTCCGACCTAACCGGTTACTATCATAACATCACCCTATATACTGGGTACCGACCTTAACCAGGTCAATAACATAACATTACCCTAAATACCAGGTACCGACCTTAACCAGGTCACTAACATAACACCATCCTAAATACCAGGATGCAGATCTAGAAAAGCAATAACATAACAAACAATACCCGGATTTCCATCCGATAAAGGGCCGACCTTGGTGCCGTAGACCCTGTCGATATAGTGAGGATAACTCACCTGCAATTGCCGACTGAAGAGATAAGACCAAGCTGCTCCGACCACCGACACGAACTTCACCACAAAACACTACTAAAGAACCAATTCCATAAATACCAGAATTACCAAAATACTCTTGGAAGTCAAACTGGTCAACTCTTGGTCAAAGTCAAAGTCCTTAGACAAAGTCAACCTTCCTGGTTGACTTCTACTCACCGAGTTCCCACACCCAGAAAACTCTCATATCACAACTTAACTCGCCGAGTCGCCCCAACACTCGCCGAGTCCAACGATCTCTGTGTCCCATCCTGCCAACTCACCGAGTCGCCAACCGACTCACTAATCCAAAGCTCTAACCCAAAAGAGATTGGGTTCTGCGACCAGACTCTCCGAGTCCAAGAACAGATTCGTCGAGTTGTTCTTCCAACTCGCCGAGTCCATGCACATGTTCATACAACTCGTCTAGTACACCCATGTGACTCGCCGAGTCTCTCCAGTTCTCAATCCATTCAGAGGCTTTTCGAGCCATGCAGGGGCTCCAATCCATAGATCCACTCTTCTACAATCTAACCCTCACATAAAGTTGCAAACTTTACGTGAAATCAAGGATATATAGGCCCAAAACACACTAGGGCTTGGGTTTTAGACAAAAGGGGCTTTACCAATAACTCTTAGACAGAAGCTTTATGACATTTTGGACCATCACAAGCCTAGATCTGAAGTAGCAACCTCAGATCTAAGACTCTAACTCGAAATAGCTCTCAATCATACCAAAAATGCTCTAAATCTCAAATGATAATAGATCTATATACAAAAGAACCCAAGCAACAGATTATTACCTCCAATATATGCTCCAGCTGAAGTAGATCCCGAATATACACCACTCCTTTGCAGCAATCCTTTAATTCCTCAAGCTCTTTCCACCAATTTCCTCTTCCAAGCTCTAATCTCCTCAATAATGAAGTCTCACACGAAGATTAGGGTTTCTGGATCTCAAAAGGGTAGCAAAGAGGCTGAGGGTGGGTTATAATGTGCTTTATATAGGGCACAACCCCCAATATTAGGGTTTTCTCTCTTCAGCACCAACTTGTCGAGTCCAACCCGCCAACTCGGCAAGTTGGCCACTTAAACCGCGACAGAATCCCGCTCCAACTTGGCGAGTAAGCGGACCTACTCGTCGATTCCCTTTCCTAAATTTACACTTTTAGCCCTTCATTGAACATTAGAAATTTGGGGTGTTACAACTCTCCTACACTTAAATTAGGTTTCTTCCTCGAAGCCTATTGTAGTATACGCCTCAGAAAAAACCTTTGTACTGCAGACTCCGACTTCTCAATCAACTCATGCTCTTAAAAACCCTACTTCTATATCTATCTTAAAATGGCTTATTCTCTCGTGGCATCCTTGCCACAATTCCAAACCGATCATCGGCCTTTCAACTCAATAGCACCATGAATTAACCACGAATCACCCGATAATACTAACCCTTACCGCACCTATAAGTGCCACCGAGCTAAACTCCACTCTACACTAACCATGTAAAGCAACTGCTATTCTCGAACACCTATATACTTCGAAACCGATCACATAACTAACTAGGCCCACGCACGACCTCCAGCCAACTCCATCATCATGAACAATACTTGGGGCCAGACCATATCGATTACCATTTCATGGCGACATATTCCCTCATTCTCCTCATACCGACCCATTAACACATACAGAGTCTTCAGCATGACTGGACCACCTTACCTGGCCTTCAACATATTTGGACCACTCTCAGAACCTTCAGCATGTCTGGACCGCCCTCCTGGGCCTTCAGCCTGTCTGGACCTTTCCCCGAGCCTTCGGTCTAACTGGTACGCGTTCATGCCTTTAGTCTATCCGGACCGCTCAAAACTGTTGTACGTCACACTGAACCATCCTTCTCAGGAATCTCTCCCATGCAGTCTGTTCTAGCCCTCTAGGGGTTCTGAACTCCCGTTCCGTTCCCGGAATCCTTTCCATGGCCTAAACCCAGGCCTCACATCGACCAGTACCTTCCCTGAAACCATGGTCTGTTCCCTGCCCCACTTGTCTATCACTTGCTCCAATCATGCCACACTCTCGGCTAATAGTACCGATAAATCTAAACAGCTAACCAACCCTGGTTACTTGCTGTGTTACCATAGAATTTTCCAATTCTCCTAACTTTTGCTGACAAACCGGCATAATTCGATCGACCTTACTTGATAAAGTTTCCCTTTCTTCTCCCGGAACTAAATCCCTCCGGAGTGAGAAATATCCACAAAACACTCTCTCGCCATCGCACTACCCGAACTCCAAGGAAATCCGAATCTCAACTGAACACTTCTCGCAACGCAGTTGCTAATCCAATCAACGAGATCATAAACCTTATCTTTCGACCAAGAATCCTCCTGAACGCTAGCCAACTACAACTCCTAACTACTAAGGTCCCCAATCACACTATGAATCATGCGAAGAAGGCAAACAAATTTACAATACCACATAGTCAACAAGATAACAAGATATCAAAATGGAAACATACCCGCAGTTGCATCCGGCTCTGATCTGACCTCATTTGCTGTAATCTGGAAAGCGCGTCCCTGAGCCCTTGGAGGCTCCGCTCCACCCTGACCTCCACTCATAATCCTCAAAGGGGCCAGTGCTGGAGCCTACACCGGTCTAGCAACAAGCTGTGGACAGTTGACCCTCAAGTGTCCAACCTGATGACAGTGATAACAGATCCTCATATCCTGAGCTGGGACCTACGGACGACAATCCCTCACATAATGCCCCTCTTTCCCACACTTGCGGCACGCACCACCGGACCTACAAACTCCGGCATGACCCTTCCCACACTTCTCACTAGTGCGGCTGGTTTGACCTCCAACCCTAGAGTCAACAGTTTTAGACCGTTTCGATGCCGGCTGCGACTGTACCGTGGCCTGCCTCTACTCTTGCAACTGCAACTCCATCTCTAACTCCCGCCGCCTGGCGGCCTCCTGCAACTCTAACAAGGTATCACACCTCTACGTGGACACAAACTGCCTGATATCCCTCTTGATGTCACAACTAGAAATTTTGTGTCATGTAATCTATACACTCAAGTTAATGTGAATCAAAAACTTAAGAGCATGTGTGATACCTACTATTATGACATCAAAAACTTCAATCAAATACATCATACAAGTACTACAAATAGTCATCAAACAATTGGAAACCATAGAAGTTCTTGTTTAGGTCCACTTTGGACTAGGACTTCCTTATTGGACCCAAATGGACCAATAAGCTTCCAATTTGACTATCATGGGCTTAGAACCCTAATTGGGCTCTAATTGGACTCAAATTAATTTATTTCAACATTTTGGGCCATATTGGGCCTAGAATGAAATGAATTAAAAGCTTTGATCCATGAATAACCTAAACTAGTCCAACAAAAATGTAAAAATCATACTACATTCTTTTAGGTTGAAACACACCCAAACAAACTCTAATATTGGGCTTAGGGGCAAAAAGCCCAAATTTTTCCTTTTTCCTTCAAAGTTCTCGGCCCAAAGCCCAAGTCCAAGAAGAAATGATGAAGAGTTGACTATATGCTTGCCACCTCATTTATATCCAACATGTTTCCATGCACATCTCATACTTCTAGGAACATATCACTTCAAAGATCACTTCTCCTTTTTCCCTCCCTCACTCTCGGCCGAAACACACACACACATACACAAATATCTCTCAAACTCTCTCAAAAACACTCAAGAACACTTCCTCCCTCTCCACTCCAAAATCTCAAAATTTAGGAAGCTTTCAAGAGGATATTTCCACAAATTCTTCATCTAAGGTAAGATTATGCTTAGATCTATGACTTAGATTCTTTTTGTTATCAAAATCTCTTCCTAATCCATGTAAAACCCGTGATCTTACATCCTAGAAGCACATCAAACTCGAGATCTTCAAGAAAAGGGTGCTAAGGCCAAAAATCACCAAGTTTTCTTCCATCTTTTTCTTCAAAAACCAAAATCACACCCTAAGGTGAGCTTCATACCCCCTATTTTCTGGTTTTATGAGTTTTGTGGGGGGGGGGAATACAAGTGAAAGTGTAGATCTATATGTGTTTTGTATGCCTTGTATGATTTCTATGCTTATATGTGTGTTTTTGGTGTGTTTATAATGTTGGATCTAGCCATAAACCTCTAAAAATCGAGATATACTTTATGTTAAATGATACTAGCATCAAATATATTTCTACATACAAAGTGTTCCAAGAAAAATAGTTAAATGGCTTAATAACATTTTATTTGGGCTAAAAACTCAATTTTTGGACATAAAATGTTAGAAATATAAAGTTAAAGGGCCCAAAATGAAATATTTCGAAATCTGATGGGTGAGATGAGTCAAAACAGTTTCCATAATGTATTTTTCTGAAAATATACTTTTTGGAGGATTAAAAACATAAATTTCTAGCTTAATGGGCTAAAAATGGCATTTTCGGCCCAATAGGGCCCAATATGCGAAATTTTTTCTGTTTGGAAGGGCCAAAACTGTGTTTTTCTGTAAAACAATGGACTACTAGTGTTCCAAGTCCTTTTCTAGGGTTTAAAATGCTTTTCAAATTCAAAAAGGACCAAAGTTGCAAAAATTTTCCAATTTGGGCCAAAATTGTAAAAACTGCGAAAAAGAGGGGTTATAACCGAAGAAACTGCATTTTCAGGGATTCAAACTGTTTTCTATGAAAAATATGCTGAAAAATATCAATTTCAATAATTTTTGGTGTTAAAATGTCAACAAAAATGATTTAAGGACCGAACCGGAAAGTTATTTAATTAGAGGGTTGAAAAAGTAAATGTACAAACAAAGACGGGCTGAAAACAGAAAATTTTCAAGGCTAATTCAATACACTCAACTTGATCAAGTATTGGCACCGCGACTACCGGCGAAATACAATACACAACAATACCAAAAATCGTTGTTAAACGTATTGGTTCGGTCTCGAACCAATAAAAATCCGAAACTACTAACGCGACGATACCTCAATTCACACAAGTAACATTTGGGAATTTAATACACACGTGAGAGTGCACAGACGTCTACGCACCATCTTTGGGCCCCAAAGTGTAAAATCTTGTTTGTTGGGCCTAGCTAGCCCAATGACCTGATCTTAAGGCCCGAAGACTTCTACCTTACGAGTTGTTGGGTCTTACATGATCTAACACAGCGTAAAAGGACTTTCAATGGCTTTTATACTATTGGTCCCCAAGGGTCCTATGGTATTGCTAGTAAAGTCGGTATTTTATGCGAGGCGGGTCAAGGGCCCCTCGTACCTTTTTTTTATTCCCAACCGGTAAATGGAGTCATCGGGGTCTTTGTGTCCTCTTTCTCTTCGGATGTGAGATTACTCGAAGTCAGGGCGGTTGGATAACGTGATTAGTACGGACGAATCCTACGGGATCGTTAGTATAGTTATAAACTGGTCGTTTGTGTAACGCTTGTTTATAGCAAATAGTCATGCGCAAAAATAATCCGACGTCGCCTGGAATTAATGACTTCACGCGCTACAATGGTTTTATTTTAACTTCATGGAATTCAAAGAATTAGGAAAACATCGGGTTTTCCTAGGGTTTTGCAATACATACAATTTCAAAATGTACACAATTTTGATGAACATTTTTTTTCAACTATAGAAACAAACAAGCATACTTATGGATCTTCACAAATGTTTTCAAAAGCTCTTTTCAGAAAATATCGGATTTTCTGGTGGTTTTCAAAACGATACAAAACATTGCTTTTTCAAATACCGCTTATGAACTCACCAACCTTTTCACATGTTGACATTTTTCAAAATACTTGTATTCTCAGGTAACCAGTGAATCAAAGGAAAATGTACTCAGTGATGGCTTGCAGTTTACCTATTAACGAATCGAACAATTTATTTTTGGGGATGTAATGTTTAAACAATGTACTTCATGTAAACTTTATCAGTTGTACTGTATTAATGCATGGTGACGAATGTTGTTACGTTTCATATATATTCAATGTTATGGTATTCAATTAAGTCACGACAGCCCTCGGACGTTTCCGCCGTCTGGTTCGGGGGTGTGACACTTGAGCATACTCAGATATCGGGACATCTGAGCCTGCTCCGAAGCAAACTCCGGGCAAAACATCACCCTCTTAGTGAACATCCTGGTGTTCTCCGTTACCGACTCTGAATCCTACTTCATCTCCAGGAACTCCTGAGCCAACCTCTCTTTCTCTCTCTCTCTCTCTCTCTCTCTCTCTCTCTCTCTCCGTGGAACATAACGAGTGTTGAACATCTCCCAAAACTGATCCCAAGTAACCGTCGCTCGCTACGCATCCGAATAAGATCCCGTAGTCAACCTCCACCAATCCTTCACCCCGAGCCTCAAAAGTTTCAGAGCACACCTCACCCTCTGATCCGCAAGCCATGAACACGTGAAGAAACAACCCTCCACGTCTGACAACCATTTCATAGCAACGATCGGATCCTGAACTCCATCGAAAGTAGGGGGCTTCGTATTATCAAAGTCCCGATTCTGAAAACCTCGACCGGTTCCTCCCCCTGCCGCTGATACAGCCGTTGTAGCTATCGCGGCAGCCGCCTCCGCAAGAGCTGCATAGCGCTCATCAAAGTACTCAACCATGGCGGTCTTGATCGACACAACCATCTCCAACAACTCAGCCCGAAACATAGCAGCAACCTCATCATGCAGGATCTCATGAATCCTAGCATCCAACTCATCCGTACTCATCTGACCAATGACCTCGGGTGGTACTGATCCATCCTGATCACCCTCTCCTGACCCCGATCCCGAACCGGATCCTGCACCGAGACGCCTCGTAATCGCCATACTGAAAATATGCCACAAGATATAAGGCATTCCTCATAATACCCCGAGAACTAACTCCCAACAAAACCCTAGGGGTTGTGACTTCCTTGATATGCGTATGGGTCATGTGCTTTCAGTAGTATCGGCCCATACTACCTTCCACACCTACCCATATTTGTATCAAGTATCACCACAACACCCTAACAATAGCATATACATAACGGACACTCGATCCCCACTCCTAGAGGAGCACCACCATCCCATAACCGACCTACCGGTCTCACGCAACCCTCCCATCCATGAAACTTCCACCAACCCTGCAGCACTAGTGTATGCTAGTCATACATAACGCTGGACCCTATAGACTTTCGAATATCCAATCCTACCCTAAGCTCCCAATCTTACAAGAAAAGTACATAAGGCCAAATCAAACATTCTCAGGCTATAAGATCTTAATTATGTATAACCATGATGCATACACAAAATAACTACAGTAATGATGTCAATTTCATACAAAGGAAACCCTAGGCTAGCAGGCATCATATAATCAGGCAATTCTATCATGCAATTCCTGAAGATCCCTAGCCTAGTACTAGCATGTTGTTCTAACATATCACATAACCAAATAACTTGTATGGTATTTTGGGGTCTACTTACTGGCTCTGGCTGATCGAACCCTCTGCATCCTCCTTTACTTATTTCGAAAAACCTTTTGAAAATCCCTCATTGTTTTGATACTGGATTCACACGAATGTTCCTCCAATTCACTAAACCAAGGGTCTGATACCAACTTGTAACACCCAAAAAATTCGAGCCAAATTAAAACATTTTAATTCATTCAAAAATCATTAAGTTCATACATTTGTTTTCAAAATAGCTTAAACATCAGAGTATTCCCCAGAACCATATCACATAAATCATAAAACATGAGGAGCGGTACGATCACACCTTCGCCTTGCCACGATCTCCAGAAGTACCTGAAACAATACACTGAACTGTAAGCCCGAAATCTTAGTGAGTTACCCCCAAAATACCAACCACACATAAACATACTCATAACATATCACAAATAGAACAACCATCCACATCGGGTCTACTGTGTGACTGGTCCGTCCGCACCGGGCCTTCAGTCTGCCTGGTCCACCCTCCGAGTCTAGCCATGTACATCGAGTCTATAGTTTGATTGGTCCGCCCGCATCGGGCCTTCAATCCACCTGGTCCACTCTCTGAGTCTACAGTATGACTGGTCCGCCCACACCGGGCCTTCAGTCGGCCTGGTGCACTCTCCGAGCCTTGGCACGTCTGGTCCGCCCTCTTGGGGCCTTCAGCCTATCCGAACCGCTCGCTGGGCCTTCGGAGTATCCGGTCCGCCCTGGGTATGTTGGCCTATAGCACAAAGCAGGACCCGCCTCAACCCAACCCCCGTCAAACAATCATGTGCACATAAAACAATTAATCACATAACAAATCCTTAACCAGACAAACCGTCTAACAGATCACATAGCATATCAACATCCTAACCAGGATTCCGACCTAACCGATCACTAGCATAACATCACCCTATATACTGGGTACCGACCTTAACCAGGTCAATAACATAACATTACTCTAAATACCAGGTACCGGCCTTAACCAGGTCACTAACATAACACCATCCTAAATACCAAGATGCAGATCTAGAAAAGCAATAACATAACAAACAATACCCGGATTTCCATCCGATAAAGGGCCGACCTTGGTGCCGTAGACCCTGTCGATATAGTGAGGATAACTCACCTGCAATTGCCGACTGAAGAGATAAGACCAAGCTGCTCCGACCACCGATACGAACTTCACCACAAAACACTACTAAAGAACCAATTCCATAAATACCAGAATTACCAAAATACTCTTGGAAGTCAAACTGGTCAACTCTTGGTCAAAGTCAAAGTCCTTAGACAAAGTCAACCTTCCTGGTTGACTTCTACTCGCCGAGTTCCCACACACAGAAAACTCTCATATCATAACTTAACTCGCCGAGCCGCCCCAACACTCGCCGAGTCCAACGATCTCTGTGTCCCATCCTGCCAACTCACCGAGTCGCCAACTGACTCACTAATCCAAAGCTCTAACCCAAAAGAGATTGGGTTCTGCGACCAGACTCTCCGAGTCCAAGAACAGATTCGCCGAGTTGTTCTTCCAACTCGCCGAGTCCATGCACATGTTCATACAACTCGTCTAGTACACCCATGTGACTCGCCGAGTCTCTCCAGTTCTCAATCCATTCAGAGGCTTTTCGAGCCATGCAGGGGATCCAATCCATAGATCCACTCTTCTACTGTAACATCCCCTCTGGCACGTATTACAATATTGTCCGCTTTGGGCCACTCGGCACGAGGACTTCCCAGGGGGTCACCCATCCTGGTACTACTCCCGCCCAAGCACACTTAACTGCAGAGTTTTTATGGGATCTGCTGCCCTCACGGCGTTAAAACGCGTTGTGATAGGGAAGGTATCCACACCCCTTATAAGGAATGCTTAGTTCTCCTTCCCAGTCAATGTGGGATCAGATCTAACCACTTTCATCCCCCATTATAGGGTTCGACGTCCCCGTCGAACACATCGACCCGTGCCCTGGCTTTGATACCATTTGTAACATCCCCCTCTGGCACGTATCACAATATTGTCCGCTTTGGGCCACTCGGCACGAGGACTTCCCAGGGGGTCACCCATCATGGTACTACTCCCGCCCAAGCACGCTTAACTGCAGAGTTTTTATGGGATCTACTACCGTCACGGCTTTAAAACGCGTTGTGATAGGGAAGGTATCCACACCCCTTATAAGGAATGCTTAGTTCTCCTTCCCAGTCGATGTAGGATCAGATCTAACCCACTTTCACCCCCCATAATTGTAACGCCCGTAGATCAGGGCTAGTCAATTTAGAGACAATAAACGTCAAAAATAACTTTTTGATAGAAGATTATTTAGGATGAATAATCCTAACTAAGTTGTAGTATATGTTACAAGGTTTCCGTGCATATATAGAACGCCAAAATCCGAGTTATAACGAATAAGTTATGACTTGTTGAAGTTTCGCGACAGAACCGGCACAACGCTGAATGACGTAAAAAAAATGAATTTATGTTAGAGTGATACTTAGCCTAGCGATCTAAACGAGAATCGAAGATCTCGTTGTTAGTAGCGAAACGACGAAAAGTTAGGCAAGAACGGACGTCAAACGAAGAAGTTATGAATTTATAACGAAATTTTCTGTCCCGACCTATTAAAAATAAATAATAAAAATAAAAGTCAAAATTAGCCGACGGAGTCTAAACGAAAGTCGTAGAGCGTAGTCTCACCTACGCGTGGATATAAAGAACGTCGAAAACGGAGTTCGTATGAAGAAGATATGAATTTTTGAAGTTTATTAAATAATTAATAATTAAATTTAATTATTAAATCCCGGTATTATCCGAAGGCGAGTCATCGGACTCATCCGAAGTACACCCCGCTTACTAGTGTACGCCCCGCGTACAACGAAGCATGACGACCTTCGCACTCGAGTTCTTCGGATGACGCATGCAGTGACGTTTCGGACGCGTACGCCCCGCGTACTCCGAGGCACCAACCTCCTATAAATAGGATGCGAGGGCAGCCGGATCAATTGCTATTTTTCTCTCTTCTCTCTCCCGTTTTGCGTGCCCGAAGTGTCCTGAAGCACCGGTCTCAATCTCGAGTCCCGAAGCAAGATCCGAAGCCCCGAGAATCCCGAAGAGCATGATTCCCGAGCCGAAGCTCTGCCCGCGAGAAGTTCAATTTTTGTGAAGATCTTCCAGATCTGTGGAGATATACTACTTCTGCAAGCCGTAGTGCTGTCTGATCATCTTCTGATCAAGTGAGTGTATACTACCTTTCATAAACACGATAATAATACAAGTATGGTTTGCGTGTATTAAGTATATTGTTGTTTATATGTGTGAGAGTGTAGTTACTTTCTTCTAACACATAAATATGAAGTATTTGCTATGAAATACGTGCTATGTGTTTATATATTATTTGTCTCTTTGAGATGGGCGTGGAGTTGATGTTTTATACAAGTGTTAAATGATTTAAACTGTGTAAGTATTTATATCTACGAAAATGTTGAGTAGAACTTGGGTAGATGGGATAGTTGGTGACTATGGATTTAGCGCATATTGTATAAACCTTGGCGACGATGTGACTTCGTGCCTATTTGATGAACCTTGGCGACTATGGAGTTAGCGCACGTTGAGTAAACCTTGGCGACTATGGAGTTAGCGCTTGTTGAGTAAGCCTTGGTGACTATGGAGTTAGCGCTTGTTAAGTGAACCTTGGTGACTATGGAGTTAGCGCCAGATAACTATGGATTTAGTACTTGATAAATAAACTTTGGCAGCAATGGAATTCGTGCCAATTCCTTACGAATAAATGAATGAAGGATAGTTGGTTCTTAGGGTAAAACCTTAAGAAGATAATGGGGATGGGTAATTGGGTTGATTGTTTGCTGATTAAATATAATAATTATATTATTGTGGGTTGAAAACCCTGTATGCTCACCAGGCTCCCAAGCCTGACCCACTCAGTTTTCTTTTCATTACAGCTAATGGCACAAGGGTATAAGTTGGTGGACTTGACGAGAGATTTTGGATTATAGATCAGTAGTTATAAATAACTATTGTAAGGTCTATTTTATATTGTTTATGCTTTTGGTCTGTATCGAACATGACATCCCAAGGTTTTATTATTTAATGAAAATACATTCTCTTTGAGAAATGTTTGGATAAATGGTTATCATATTTTTGTTTTTGGGAACAAATTCCGCAACAGTTTTCTTTAAACGATTACTCTGATTTTATAAAACAAAGCATAAACAAATCGGTCTTTTCTGGCCGTGAAATTGGGGATGTCACATCTACAATCTAACCCTCACATAAAGTTGCAAACTTTACGTGAAATCAAGGAGATATAGGCCCAAAACACACTAGGGCTTGGGTTTTAGACAAAAGGGGCTTCACCAATAACTCTTAGATAGAAGCTTTATGACATTTTGGACCATCACAAGCCTAGATCTGAAGTAGCAACCTCAGATCTAAGACTCTAACTCGAAATAGCTCTCAATCGTACCAAAAATGCCCCAAATCTCAAATGATAATAGATCTAGATACAAAAGAGCCCAAGCAACATATTATTACCTCCAATATATGCTCCAACTGAAGTAGATCCCGGATCTACACCACTCCTTTGCGGCAAGCCTTTAATTCCTCAAGCTCTTTCCACCAATTTCCTCTTCCAAGCTCCAATCTCCTCAATAATGAAGTCTCACACGAAGATTAGGGTTTCTGGATCTCAAAAGGGTAGCAAAGATGATGAGGGTGGGTTATAATGTGCTTTATATAGGGCACAACCCTCGGGATTAGGGTTTTCTCTCTTCAACACCAACTCGTCGAGTCCAAGCCGCCGACTCAGCGAGTTGGCCACTTAAACCGCAACAGAATCCCGCTCCGACTCGGCGAGTAAGCAAACCTACTCGTTGAGTCCCTTTCCTAAATTTACACTTTTGGCCCTTCATTGAACATTAGAGATTTGGGGTGTTACACTCAAGGTGGGTTGTTGTTGGCTAGTGAGGAAAATCACATGTTTGTAAGTGTTATGGCAATGGACGTTCAAATCGGGATGACTTTGGATGTGGTCGGGGGTCCGGGAGAAGTAGAAATGATAATGAATGTGTCCGGGATATATGTCACGTTAAATGTTACAACTGTGGTGAGTTTGGTCACTACAACAACGAGTATCCTAAATGGAAGAAAGAAGAGGCAAATCTACTCGAAAAGGAACAATTTTTTTTTGAATGAGTGGCATGATCAAACCAATTAAGGGGTGATTGTTGGTTAATTGGTTTTGATCAATACGGTTTAATAGGAAAGTTTTTAGGATCTCTGTTTTGCTAGTTTTGGTATTAGAATAAGATTCTATTTTTTTAGTATAAATAGATGTTAAGTTTCAGATTGTTTAGTTTGGAATAAAAAATCACAGCAAGTTTTTTTTCTTTTTTGCTCTTAACATGTTCACTAGAGGATCAAGAACTTAATCTATTCAATTCTCTTTTTCTTCTCTCTTTAACTTCGTGCACAAGGTTTAAAACCAACATTTTGTTAACATGGTGACCGGTTTGCAGTTCAACCGGTGTTACTGGTTTAACCGTCGGTTCAACCGGTTTTTATAACTTTCATCATTTTTCCTATTTCCTATTCACACATAGGCACCCACAAGTTTAAACATTAAAAATAAACATAAATACAAGTTGTAGATCAATCTGAAAGACCCCAACTTTCATATTTATGAAAGATCCAAACTTTCATACTTCACACTATAGTTACTCCAAAACATGCTACATGCATATTCATAAATAATATTTTACATTGATAGTGTGATTACAAAAGACTGGATACAAACCGACTAAGTTTTAATATATTACAAAGTGTTATATTTATTACATAACTACCCAGGATATTATAGTTTTATACATGCGTAGACCCAAGTACAAAAGTAATAGTATAAACTATTCTAAATCTTCCAACGGTATATGACTATACCGGATTCTCATTTCCTACAATTGTTAAACACTGAGAGGGGTAAGCGGTGACGTAATGAGTTCAATAATAGATACAATATAACGTTATGCCATATATACACTTCAATATGGCAGAAACGAAGAAGGAACAACAAAGGCATATGTGAATCATGCGACCAGCTTTCATATCAATCAATGAGATATAAGAATTTCAATACTTGATATACATCAATAAAGCTTCGGCCCAATTGGCACAGAAGACATACACTTTCTGATTAAACATTTTGGTAGATTTCAGGCTTTTAGCCCTATCTAACCTTCTGCCATTGTCATAGAATAGAAGTCATTCTCTTACGAGACATGCTCTACATGGCCAGAGGCTACATACCAGTACCACCGTGAATCTAAGTTCTTTCACTGATCACATGGTCAAAGGTACAACTTTACTACCATAATAGCGAAAATAATAACACGGAAAAGTACATAGCACATGTAACACATATTGAACTCACCGTGAAATAACCGAAGGAATAAATGATAATTTAGGCAGCACTTCGGCTCTAAATATGACTTTCTGTGACGAAACCGGGGATTTTAGTTGAAAATCGGCCTTACTCGTTCAGAGTTTTGACTTGAAAATATAATTTTCTCGCGAACTTCGGGGCGTCGGGACTTGCTTCGGGTGTCGGGAATGATATCGGGGCTTCGGGGGGTTAAAAGTGGATAGAGAGGGTTTTTAGAGTGAAGGAGATTGAAAAATGGCAACCAAAATACGGGCAACCTTGCATCCCTTTTATAGGGTCCGAAGCAGCTCACTACGCGGGGGGTAGTCTCGCTGTACGCGGGGCGTACGGGGCTACGTGTCCGATTCTCGGAAGGGAGGGCATGTGGCTCGGACGTCTCTGCTACGTGGCCATCATGCGAAGATCAGAGATGTGGTCAATCTGAGGTCCTGCCATGCGAACGCTGGGCGTAAGCCTCTACGTGGGGAGTACCTCCTCGGATAAGGCTTTGAATTTTCATTTATTTTTATTTAAAAACTTCAAAAATTCATATCTTTTGCGTACGAGCTCCGTTTTTTAGGTTCTTTATATCCACTCATAGGTGATATTATACTCTACAACTTTTGTTTTGACTCTGTCGGCTAATTTGAATTCATTTTTAATATTATATTTTTAACGGGCCGGGACAAGAAAGGTCCGTTAAAAAATCATAATTTCTTCATCCGATATCCATTTTCGTCTGTCTTTTTACCGTTGTACTACTATTGATGAGACCTTCGATTCTCATTTAGGTTGTGTCGGCTAAAAACCACTCGATCTTTATTTCGAGTTTTTAGGTGTCTACTGCTATTCCGAAACTTAGAAAAATTATAACTTCCTCATACGAAGTCAAATTTTGATGTTCTTTTTATGAAAGTTCTCGGTTTAACGAATACTACAACTTTCATTTAGATCATAAAGGCTAAAAAGCAGTTTATCGAAAACTCGCTTTTTACGTCATACGGCGTCGTGCCGGTTCTGTCGTGAAACTTCAATAAGCCATAACTACCTCATTATAACTCGGATTTCGATGAGGTTTTCGCCTATATGTTTCTAACGGGATTCTTTAAAACTTTCATTAACATTATTTTTACTTATTTCCAACTTCAAATTTTCGTTAATTTCAATAACTAACATTTGATTGAAATCTCATAAGACTTCCAATACATTTCGAATGATTCTAAACATAGTTTTACTTCAATTCTAGTAAAAATTATCTTGTTAGAACTCAACACTCAAATTCATATAATATTTCATTATATTATTCACTTTTAAAATTAGACAACACGATATCTGAACGTGTATTTTACACAATCCAAATACATTAAAAAAAATACATAAACATAAGTTTTACATCAATTCACCTACATCTAAAAGAAAATAAAGTATAATACGGAAATAAAATATAATATTAGATGAATACAAACACATTAAAAAACTTCATAACATTTACAATCTGTTTTTTTTTTCAAAAAAATCTAAATTGATATGAAAAAACACCAAAGTTTATTATGAAAAATGATTCATTTCCATGTGTTTTTATTTATTTGAACTTTTTCAACTGGTTAAATCGAGTTTTTATAAAAACCAACCAATTCATTTTCATTCAAAAATAGACGTAAAACCGGTGGTAGTTGAACCGTTCTCTTCTTTAATTTTCTATCCATCCAATTCGACCGAACGGTTCAAATCGATTTTTAAAATTGACCACCAGAGGTGGGAGAAGCTACCCATACAGTCCACCCTAAGAGCATCCACACTGTTGAGTTCAATGAGAGGGTTGAATGATGTGACAAGTCTATGTGTCATTCAATGAATGGAACTCTATCATTGTGAGATGTCACCTTGACATTCAATAAATTTGGAGTTCAATGGTATTGAATTCTTCAATGGAAAAAAAAGGTTTAAATTTTTAAATATTTATTATAAATTAAATTTTATAACATTCTATTAAAACTTTGTATAGTTAATCCATTGTAGTAAAAAAAATAATAGAGTTAAATGATATCACAGTTCCATTGAACAATATAAAAATCAATGCATTTGTAGATGCCCTTGCATGCTTTTTTTGCAAAGGACAAGTCAAGTGCGATATCATATGTCCCACGTTATCTGTTTCTCCAATCAATTGCTTTCACTTTAAAGAAACACAAAATATATTGATATATCTATTTTTTTAGAGTAAATTACACAAATGGTCCCTATGGTTTGGAGTAATTTGTGCACTTGGTCCCTAACTTATTTTTTTAATTCAGAAAGTCCCTACTGTTTGTTTTTGTTATGCGTTTGGTCCATATTGTTTGTTTTTGTTACGCGTTTGGTCAATATTGTTTGTTTTTATTACGCGCTTGGTCCCTATCTTACTTAAAAAGACTAATGTTTAAATAGGAAAAAATTATGCGGTAGGTAAGGTAAGGTGATAGGGGTGGAGTTGGGGGTGTGTTTATTTATATAAATTAAAAAAATCAAGGGAAAAATAGTTTTTTTAGGTAAGACAGGGACCAAATGCGTAACAGAAACAAACAGTAGGGACCTTCCGAGTTAAAAAAATAAATTAGGGACCAAACGTGCAAATTACCCTAAACCATAAAGACCATTCGTGTAATTTACCCTATTTTTTATTCTTGTTTTGTATTGTATATTGGTCCTGAATTTCTATATTTATATAAGATTCACCCTTTAATCATACATTAAAATAAACATATATTTGTTTTCAAATACTAAAAAAGAACTCTATCTTTCAACATGGTTGGTAGTCTAAACACATACTATTATAATAGCACTCCCGATTTCATATCTTCTTCGTCTTTCCAACTAACAAAAAAAAAATGGAAGCATTGAGGAATCCCAATGAAGCAAACTCGAGCCCTCTTTCTCCTCTTGGATTCCTCGAAAGAGCAGCCACTGTATTCGCTGATTCTCCTTCACTCGTCTACAACAATCTCACATACACCTGGTCCGAAACCTTTCGCCGCTGTTTACAGTTAGCTTCATCAATCTCCGGTCTCGGCATCGGAAAAGGCGACGTCGTTTCGGTCCTCGCACCCAACATCCCGGCCACTTATGAGCTTCACTTTGCCGCCCCCATGGCCGGCGCCGTCATCAACACCATTAATACCCGCTTGGATGCTCGTACTATCTCAATACTCCTCTGTCACAGCGAATCTAAGCTCGTCTTTGTTGACTACCAGTTAACTCGTCTTATTGAAGAAGCAGTTTCTCTCCTGCCGGGTGGCTGTACGTACCCGCGGCTGGTTTTAATCACCGACGATGGACCTCCGTCGTTACCCACAGATCATTTCGTTGGTACTACTTATGAAGGTATGGTTGAAAACGGTGATCCGGGGTTCGAATGGGCTCGGCCAGAAAGTGATTGGGATCCATTAACGTTGAACTACACATCAGGGACGACTTCGTCGCCGAAAGGCGTCGTCCATAGCCACCGTGGCACGTTCATTGTAGCCGTGGATTCTCTCCTGGAGTGGGACGTTCCGAAGCAGCCAGTTTATTTGTGGACCCTGCCAATGTTTCACGCGAATGGGTGGAGCTACGTATGGGGTATGGCGGTCGTCGGTGCGACCAACGTGTGTCTTCGCCGATTTGACGCATCCACCATATACACTGCCATCCACCACCACAATATAACGCACATGTGTGGTGCTCCGGTTGTGCTCAACATGCTATCCAATGGCGAACCACTCGGCCGCACTGTACATATAATGACCGCCGGAGCTCCACCTCCTGCGGCGGTTCTGTTAAGAACAGAGTCGTTGGGATTTGATGTGACCCATGGATACGGATTAACGGAAACTGGTGGGCTAGTTATAGCATGTTCGTGGAAGAAACAATGGAATCGGTTGCCGGCGACGGAGAGAGCTCGATTGAAAGCAAGGCAAGGAGTTAGAACCGTCGGGATGACGGCGGTGGATATTGTGGATCCTGAATCGGGACTGAGTGTGGCCCGCGACGGGTTGACTCAAGGGGAAATAGTATTGAGAGGCGGGTGTCTGATGTTGGGTTACTTAAAGGATCCTGAATCAACCGCGAAATGTATCAGGAATCGATGGTTTTACACCGGCGACGTTGGCGTGATGTACCCAGATGGGTATTTGGAAATCAAAGACAGATCAAAAGATGTAATCATAAGTGGCGGAGAGAATCTGAGCAGCGTGGAGGTGGAATCGGTGTTGTACTTGCATCCGGCGGTGAATGAGGCGGCTGTGGTTGGACGACCTGATGAGTTCTGGGGGGAAACGCCGTGTGCGTTCGTGAGTTTGAAGAAGGATGGAGGGAAGCCGCTGCCGACGGCGGTGGAGATAATGGAGTTTTGTAAAGGGAAGTTGCCCGGTTACATGGTGCCGAAGTCGGTGGTGTTGAAGGAGGAGCTTCCGAAGACATCTACGGGGAAGATTCAGAAGTATGTACTTCGAGAAATTGCCAAAAGTATGGGATTTGTTGTAAAAAGTCGAATGTAAATTATCCAAACTAAAATAACGAATGTTTGGGTCAAGAATAATGTTATCGACTTTTGTTGGGGAGACATAAGTGGGAAACAAATAAATGTGTTTTTAATGTTTTAGAAAGAAATATTTTGATGTTTTTCCCTTTTCTTTTTTAAACAAATCATGAGAATGAATTTTAATTTGATACTATGGAGGGTAATATATGTTTGTTATAAATATACCTTCCTGTATGATTGTAGTACGTATATGGATGTAACTTCGATTATTTTGAGTTTAATCCTTGTGTTCTTTTATCTGATTATCTCTGATCCACATAAAAGTGTTTGGCTTTAACTTATTCAACCTTTCTGTTATTAAATAATTTTTCGTTCCAAGCTTTCCATAGGAACCACATTGTTTTTGGAAAATTAAATGCATGGCTAGAAGGAGTGGGACATAACTTTTCCTCAGTTATACTTCTCAAGCTCCAAACAACAGAGACTTGACCCGATGGATCTGGGTGATCCATTAGAAGTCAAAAATACCTTTTGCCCTATGGTTCTATACAGTCAAATTAACTTCGAAAGAGAACAAGAAAAAGGTCTATGTAAAGAATTCAAGTCTTTAAATATGTATACATGTCGCTCTCATGAATGTGAACTTTAAAATAAGTTGACAGACATTTCTTAAAAAAAAACTAATTAGTTATAATCGTTTATTGGCTTTATTCATCCAGCCAACGTGGAAAACAACATTTTGATGCGAAATTGAACTCCAACAAAGGTGCAAATTAACTCAACTACCATATTGCTGAAATGCTACACTACCACACCATTTTTGTATCGTCTTATCCATATGTATTATAATATTACATTTTAGAAAGCCCGTGTGAATAATATTACATATAAAGCCTAATATGTATTGTATTACAGAAATCTTATATTATCCTTCAAATTCCAACGTCTCATTATTTTAATTGTTTGCTATGATTTGTGGATGATCTAAAGGAGTTTGTTGGAAAGTTTTTTCCTTTTAAATAAGTTTTTCTAAGTCAAATAACCTGTTGTATGATTATATTATTTTTTTGACTTTGATTGTGAACTTCTAAGCTTTTTACATAAGTCTTTTTTAATTTCTAACTATATTTTGTTTTTATCATATTACTTGTAAATAAACATCTCTATGTGGAGATCAGTCTTTAATCGGTTACACTAAAGAAAAAAAAAGTTATTTGACAAAAGAATTGATGTTTGTACTCTTTTTTGTCCGATTTGTTTGGATGTCTCTGAAGATATGATCCATCTTTTCTTGAAATGTGAAGTGGCGGTGACAACTTGAATAAAATCTACAAGTGGTTGGATGTTATTAATCCAGAAGCCGAGTCGACGGGAGTCTTGATCAATTGGATGGATCTTTTGCCGATCAATAAGAGAAAGAAAATGTTTGTGGAAGGTAAAAGAAATTATTTTTTGGGCTTAAAAACATGTTAAAAAGAAAAATGTTATAACATCTTAAAAATATTTTTTTTTGAATTTTAGAAGCTCAAATCATTTCTATTATATATATATATATATATATATATATATATATATATATATATATATATATATATATATATAGAGAGAGAGAGAGAGAGAGAGAGCTATGTTCATTTGTTTAAACTAAATATTGTGTTATCGTATGCATAAATGTGGGTCAATCAAAATTAAATAAAAAATTAAATAATTAAATAAATAAATAAAGGTAATTTAGTCATTTGTTTAATAACTTCCAAAAATAGTCCCTATAATCATGGTATCTGTATAGTTTAAATCTCGTTCCCCTCTTTATCTAAAAACTGATTCTGAAAACCCTAAATTGAACAAATCAACACCCCCACCCTTGTCCCTCCAGCCGTTATTACCCCTTTATTCCAGTCTGCATCAAGTTCCGATTCTGGAGGAAACAACACGATACAGAAGGCGGAGGCGAGGTAAATGACGGTGGCGGTTGCCATCACCGATGGATTAGAAGTTGACGGAAGTGACGCTGTCGACATTAACATACGGTGTTCTGGAATCACGAAGTTCGTCGTTCATGTGAGCTTGGATTCGTCTTCCGATGATCCATTTTTTGTCCAGTTCGAGTTTCTCTGTTGGTTACGATCTAATGCAACGTTCTTCAACCCACCCCCACCCATGAAGTTGATTTAGGTTAGTCCCTATGTCTTTGTCTCTTTCAGTTTCATGAACACCTTCTCGCCTTAAAATTCTTCAATTTCCCATTCGCTTTTGTCTCACAGGAACACACTGTTTTCCCTCTTCCTTGAAATGGGTATAAGGAAAAAAAGGAACCACACTACTTTGAAGAATCACAACTGATCCTCCCTCGTCCAACCATTATAAATTTTGATTTAGATTAACAATAGATTCCTAGAATCGAGTTTTTCTTGAATATGAGTGGGAGATATTAGGTTGCAATCTACATACTGAACTTGTTGATTGGGTTTCTGTCACCACTTTTTGACCTTGAGCTGGAATCTTCTGATGGTCCCCTGCTACCTACTAACATCTCAAATGAATTCAAGCCTTTATTCAGACTGCTACCCGAGTTCAAGTTCTAGTAATAGTTTCACCCTTTCTTGTTCTTAGGGGCTGTTTGGCAGGATCTGAATTTTTAAGATCTGAATTTTTAAGAGGTCTGAATTTCTAAGAGGGTCTGAAACTTTAAGATCAGAATTTTTAACATGTTGTTTGGTTGGAACCTCTGAATTTCTGTGCTGAATTATAAAATGACCATTTTACCCTTTAGTGTAATTTGTTTTGTTGAATTCAAAGTTTATGTTTATAAAATAACCAAACCAACTTCTTACATAATTATAAAAAAAAATATAAACACAATACAAAATCCAAATTAAATAAAAATCAAATCAAACATAAATATTTGACAAAAATCAAATCAAACAATGCTCTAATATAAAGAGGTGAAAGTATGATGTTATAATAAATAAATCAATAAAAGTACATTGCTAGTTCATGTATTTAACCCTTACAAAAAAGAATCTTACAATAGCTATGAAAACAACTTGAACTCTGTGCTTATATGGATCACATTACATGTATACAACCCTATTCATTCTTTGTGTTCCAAATCAATGATATGTTGTTAGCTACTGGTGATTATCTTGAACCCTTCTTCACCAACTGTATCCCACTGTATAAACATCCTTTAAAGAACAACATATTTTTCAAACTTGATTTTTTAAAGTTCACAGATCAAATATACAGTTTCATTCACCAAACATATGTATCTTTGTGGTATATTTCAGATTCACCAAACAATTGGCTGTTTTATCATCTTCTACCTTAAGATTTCAAACAATAGTCATATTTTCTTGAACCTTGATACTAGTAATTACAGATTTGATCAAATTTTATCATCTTCTATGTAATATAAACAATTTGAGACACAAATCTTGAAACAAATACATGTATCCTATGACGACCCAGTATAGGATCGGGCATGAAATACAGATAAAATCAAAACAGAGGACTGGTAATCGAGTTCTAGGGCAAAAAAAAGAAGAAAAAAACCATATATTTCTAAGAATCGGTTTTCATGTACCTGCTAAAGAGAAACAAGTTTATTTAATTTGGATTCTGATAGTCGATTATCAGAATCTGTAATTTTAACCAATAGATTATCACCCCATATCAATCAATAAGAAAGTTGCATAATCAATCAATCGATTATCGGAAGTTAGAGCTCTGATTAAAATCAAAGGAATTGTTCATAAAGGAAGAACGATAAGCGGACCTGCAATCATCAGAGCTGGAGGCTGCGTCGAGGTGTAGTCGGAGGTTGTGTCTTAGAGAGATGTAGTCGGAGGTTGCGTCGAGGTGTAGTCGGGGAGCAGCTTCGCGGGCGAATCAGGGGGTGAAGGGAAGAAGAATCGCACAGAGGGGGAGGAGAAGAGGAGGCGTGTTTTGGTGAAGGGTCGATGTTAGGGTATATTGGGAACGCGTCTTTTTTGTTTAAATTCAAATGATGTTTAATATCTGAAAATTAAGAGGTATTTAGAGTTTTAAAAGGTAAAAATTAAGAGGCAAACAAACAATTTAATCTGAATTTTTAAGACATTGCCTCTTAATTTTACAATTAAGAGGTAAACAAACAGCCCCTTACTCTTCTCCTCCCTCTTTATCTTTGTGTGTATATCCTTTTATTTTTCTTTTGTGGGAAATAAGTTTACTGGTATAGCTAATTCTTACCGACTTGATATGGTTATGTATACCCATGTCCCTGTAGTTGTTATCATCTAATAGTTAGGATGGATTAGTCACATTGTAATGTGTCAGTGCTCTTTAGCAGGTAGCAAGTAGCAAGTTTCAAGTTTGTGGAATTCTTGAAAGATCTTGGAATCTACATATGAGACTCTAATTGTATAAGTCATGGATTTTCAAATAATCATTGATCATAGAATTCAGTAAGCTCTATGGTAGAAACCTAATAAATTTTCTTGGAGACAAACATAACAAAGGAAAGTTAGTAAAAAGGTTAATTACTCTTTAAACTTATTGTAATCAACATATTAAAAATTCAATTCTTTGTTACTTTCATTTCCTTTATTGATTGATTAGTAGTGTCCTCTAAAGTTGTTAGAAGTGTTCTTGCCTATTGAGAAGTAGTTTTCAAAATTTTCTATTGAGAAACTGTTGTTAAGTCTTTGAAAGGTGGGATGATACTTGTCATATTTTATAGTTATATAATTGTATTATTTAAGTCAAGGATCTAATCAGTTTTTTATTATTAGGTTCCTTAAACTGGTAACTTTTGAAGATGTCTGATTCATATTTCAATTTATGTTTTTTTTTCTCTCTGATTTAACACTTCATTTATGTGGACAGTGCAGGATCTTGACAAGGTTGAATTCTGAAAAGGTATCAAGTATGTTTATGTAGATGATTCAATGGATGATATTAGTGAGATTCCAATTCTGTTGGAATGGAATCACGTATTCCAATTCTGTTGGAATGGAATCACGAATTCATATTATGTTGGAATCACAGAAGTTGATGCTTGAAGAACGAACCACAAAATTGAAACGGACACATTATTCTTTTAGAATGTATTAGTCGTTGTTAAATTTTGATGTTTTCTTTCCCGTTTTGAAAGTTTTTTTAGTTTTATTCTTTAACAATAAATGTAATTCTTAACAATTATTACCCGTATTCTATAAGAAATAATGTATTTTTTGTTTTTATTATTCAATTGATTGTTTAAAAATTTGTTATTTTACAAGAAGTTCTTAAAGTCATGATCAAGATATAGGTTCAAGAATATTTTTATTATTTATTGTTCAAGAATATTTTTATTTTTGAGTAAATAATTAAATAAATAAACATATTCTGTCAGAATGTCCAAATTAAAATAGTTATAATTCGTAAATTCGGATTTTTAAAATTAATAGAATCTATGATCCCTTAAAATATGCAATTTTCCTTTATTAAATCTATATTAATTGACTAAAATACCCTTGTAATTAAATTAGATGATATTTTTCAATTACATTTAATTCAATAATACACATTAATCTTTTCTTAAAATAAGTAAAATTGATTGGCCCACAGCTATGCATACAATAACACAATAATTACTTTGAATAGAATAACCTAGGCCTATATATATATATATATATATATATATATATATATATATATATATATACACATATACTATCTTATAAAAGAAATCTTACTATTTCCTTAAACAGATTGAATATAATAATATTATTTTTTTAAGACGTCCAAGTGTTTAAGCTTAAAATACAACCATTTATAAATAAAATAATAATACATTTTAAGTTATCCAAGCTTATAAGCCTAATATACAATTACCTAATGCGTGACTCAATCCTTTAATCTGCTTGTTCCCCTGATCGAGTCTGTTTACTCCCGAGATCTCGCCAAAAATCCCGACATCCAACCTTTCCGTTTTCTTCATTCTCGGATCTCAGTTTCAAAATCAGAAACCCTTTATCTCTCTAAACTCTCATGTTCAATATAATAAACCCTAGCCCCAATACACCACCTCTGATCCTCTTCTCCCCAATTTTACACACACAATCTTCATGGGTCACCACAATCCATCACCTACTTCAATGTCTCCACAATCCACACTCACCGTCACGACCTTCATCACTACCAACTACTCTCCAAAACCCTCACAAGTGCTAGCCACCACGATCGTCAAAACTGTCCACCATCACTATCCCATGTCAGCCTCTACCCCTGTTTCCCTCTTCTTTATATTCTTGGGTATTTGAGGAAGTGATGGTGTTTCCACCTTAACCATCACCACCATCGCCACCATCCGCTGTCAACCCAACCCCATTGGTGGATCTGGACTCACGCCTCCTTATCTTCTCTCTCATTCTATCGCAAAGAATTTAAATCAAGAGAGATGGAGTTGGAGAGAGCATCAGTCACCACCATCGCCGATCTGTTGTAAGTTGCTATTTCCTCCATTTTTCTCTCCTTTTCATTCTTCCTGAATCGAGTTCATCTCCAACAAATGCATGCTACCATTCTTCTAT
Organism: Lactuca serriola; assembly: GCF_051521515.1. Taxonomy (NCBI): domain Eukaryota; kingdom Viridiplantae; phylum Streptophyta; class Magnoliopsida; order Asterales; family Asteraceae; genus Lactuca; species Lactuca serriola. The sequence continues at coordinate 161,514,191 of NC_136409.1, forward strand.
CTCTAATTTGAGACCCCATGAAGTAGAGCCCATTCTTTTTGGTCTACGTGCAACACCCGATTTAGCAATTAGTTTCTTCGAGTCGTCTGAGCGTCATCTAGGGTTCCCTCATCATAACCTTGAATCTTTCTGTAGTCTCATTCATTTGTTGCTACAAAAACGAATGTTTGATGATGCACACAGGGTGTTTGATAAAATGACTGAAAGGTTTAGGGAATTTGATTGTTTTCATGCTTTCCACATTGGTGTAAATATGGATACTCTATACATAGGACTTTTTTCTACTCCAGATCTTCATCCTAGAATGCTAATTTTCTATTTTTGTTGTTGTTTATAATTTATTTGTATAGATATTTGATGATGAAGATAGATTTTCGAAGATCCTTCTCAATCGGCGTCTATTGCTTTTCCCCTTCTCTTTCTACTGCACTCGAATGAGCCAAAATGTATCTCCCTTTTAATCCCATACCAGGTATACCAAACCTGTTACAACCTAGCCCTAAGTAAATGTTATCTCGATTTGGTTATCATTTTTGTTTAAAAAAATATGCTCTTTTGGTTGATTTTTTTACTCAACCTATGCAGAAGCCGATAACATCAAGATAAGAAGGCTTTATCGAACCTTTTTAAGGTATCAACAAGCAAAAGGTAACATCACTACATTTATGGTTTATAGACTTGGCCTCGAGCCCTTACTGCATCTTCTTTCCAGTTATTTTTTTAGAATAAAATGTTAAATGAAAGAAGCATACATACATAATTTCCTTTCCCTGTGAACCCTGAACCCTGAACCTAGTTTTTAGTTACCAGGTTTAAAAGTGACCTACATTCTATGTATCCATCGCAACTACATGACCCACCTGGTCACCTCTTTGTTTTCACTGAACATGATTATTTGTTTTATGATAAAAGGTGTTGAAGACATGGATTGGGTCACAGAGATGTAACGTCCCAAAATTCAAGACTAAATTTTTTTTTATAAAACATTACTTAAAACATAATTATCAATCCATAATGTAGGCAGAGTATTAATTTCCAAAACATATGTTCATTATCAGAGTAAAATTTTCCCATGCTATCTAATCTATGCTGTGTGCCATGCGATCACCCCGAGCTCTTCCCTCCGCTACCGGAAGTACCTGAAACCAAAACTGAAAACCGTAAGCATGAAGCTTAGTGAGTTCCCCCAACCTACCACATACCATGCATGAACACATACTGCACATACTGGGCCACGCCCGCTATTCTGGGCCTCGCCCCTACCTTGGGCCTCACCCGCTACAATGGCCTCGCCGCTCCAGGCCTCGCCTGGCTTCGAGCCCCGCTCGGATACAGATATGTTTCACTTAGGCCTCGCCTGTCACTGGTCCTCGCCCGCTAACATATAATAGCACATAAACATATCACAACACATAAGCTAAACATATACTAATGGATCCTGTCCTAAGGCCTCGCCTATCCTGGGCCTCGCCCTTGTCCTGCTACTGATGACTCATGGAACCCCGTCCATGCTTCTACTAATAGTGAGATACGGGCCCAGCCCACACTCACTCTTTCCCTAACTTGGGCCTCGCCCCTGTTCTGCTGCTAATGAGATGTGGAACACCATCCACACTCTGCTATCGGTGAGATACGGGACCTCGCCCACTCTCACCTCCCGACCAGGCATATACATGTATCACACACACAAAAAGTATAACTATCATATAAACCATTCCTTGGGCACCCGCCCGCTATCATTGGACCTCGTCCTGAATATCATACTAGCATATTGTGCCTAGGGCTAACCCCCGGGTCTTCTACTCATAACTACATGGGTCGGGATTATGGCCTTAGACCCATTCACACAAAGGGAAACTCACCTGCACTTGCTGAACATTGCTGATAACCCCTCTAGCTGCTGCCCGGCAACTCTCTGAACTCCTGCTCCACTAGCTCCTCTGGCTACCAATATCAATGCAACACTTAGTCTAGCTGTCCTCCGAAAGTCAACTCAGGTCAAAGTCAAAGTCCTGGTCAAGGTCAACCTTCCAGGTCAACCCTACTCGCCGAGTCTGCCTACTGACTTGTCGAGTTCACACGCTCAGAGTCCTTTCATTCGCGACTTGACTCGCCGAGTCAGCCCCTGACTCGCCGAGTCTACCGATTTCCGAGTCTTGACTTTTCCAACTTACTGAGTCCCCACTCAACTCACTGATCCGAGTCTTAACTCGAAGGGTTTGGGGTTTCGCGACTTGACTCGCCGAGTCCAAGAACAGACTCGCCGAGTCCAAGGCAATCTTCAACAGACTCGCCGAGTTGTTCTTCCAACTTGCCGAGTTCCTACCCAACTTCATCCAACTCGCCGAGTCCACCCATGTGACTCGCCGAGTCGTTCCAGTTCTTAATCCATTCAGTGGCTTTTCAAGCCATGCAGGGGCTCCAAATCATAGATCCATACTTCCAAGGCTCAATCCTTACCTAAAGTTGCAAACTTTATGTATAACTAAAGAGATCTAGGCTCAAAACACACTAGGGCTAGGTTTTAGGACAAAAGGGCTTCACCAACTACTCAATATTTGATGCTTTACGACATATTGGACCATCCCAACACTAAATCTGAAGTGGCAACCACATTTCTAAGCCCCAAACCCGAATTGGGTCTCAAACAACCATAAAACCCCCAAATCTGATAACAAAAATAGGTCTAAATGCAAAGAAGGGAAGATAGCAGCTTATTACCTCCAAGGTGAACACAAACTGAAGTAGATCTCGGATCTACACCTCTCCTTTGAAGCAACCCTCTTGATCTTCAAGTTCCTTTCAAAGGTTCCCTCCTCCAAAGCTATTCCTCTCAAATGATGGAAGCTCAGACGAAATCTAGGGTTTACAGGCTCTATAGGATGATATGGAGGCTGAGGAAGGGACATAACACCCTTTATATAGGATACAACTCCCGGGATTAGGGTTTTCCTTGTTCAGACCAGACTCGCCGAGTCCCCTTAGCCGACTCGCCGAGTCGGTTACTTAATCGATCCCCGGTTCCCGCTCTAACTCGTCGAGTTCCTCCCTGGACTCGACGAGTTGACCCTTTGACTTAGGGTTTTCTTTCCATTTTTGGCCTTCATGATTTTGGGTGATACAACTCTCCCCCACTTAAACTAAACTTCGTCCTCGAAGTTTTCTATGGCCAACCACTTGCGATCTGCTTTCAGTACTCTACTTATTAATCCAACACCCGCTGCCTACCTTCGCTAGCCTTTCGCCCGGTCCTCCTAACGAACATCAATCCTTGCGGATAATAATCTCGAGTCAACCCTGACCGTGAACATTCTGGAAACACAACTTACTCAACCGACAATCCTTCTAGTACTCTCCGAGTACTGCAACTTAACCCATAGGGGTTCACCCCCTCTTTCCTTGTACGTTTTTCTTGCCTTCCCAAGGCAATGTCCCATAACCAACTATTTCCTTTGCCACTGTGAAGGTCCTATCCTTCACCAAATCCGTTACTCCCGCTACCTCCAGTACGGGTCATTACCGCCAGTATCCACTGGGCATTTCTCTCTACTATAATTTGGTGCCGAGCACCCCATGATCAACTAACTGAATTCCACCATAGACTGCCTACTAGCACTGCTATTGACTGAAAATTTCTGCTATTCCTTATCTGCCTTCCGGATGAACCAAGACCACCTTGGTCCCTACCAATCTATCAATATCTGGATTACCGGCTCCCACCGGTCGCTAGCCCCAACACAACTCCTAGTCGCTCCCAGCGACTTTCGAAGAAACTGCGACTACCTATAACTGCTCAATCTATTCTGCCATTCTGGCACTACAACCCTGGGATCCTCGATCCCCTATCTTGATGCTAAGGTCCTTACCAGGTTCCACCTGTGCTACTAAAAGTCACGGGCCTCGCCCACGGGTCTCACCCACCTCTATCCTTCTAGTCTCACTTGTCTAACCACTCTCGCACGGGCCTCGCCCACGGGTCTCACCCAACCATACTAATGAGCAAACCTGCTCTCAGGTCTCACCTATACTGCTACTCTCATACGGGCCTCGCCCACGGGTCTCACCCAACTACATCCTGGAGCGGCCTCTCCCAAGGTCTCACCTCTCTAGGGCTATACAGGCAAGCTCCCTACTATTCTCATCCACTACCCATTCCTAATCCTTATCTGATCACTAGGAGATAAGGGCCTCGCCCCAACTCCTCTAATGAAGCTACTATGGAATGCTACGGCTTACCCGCAGTCTTACATCACTTTCCATCTCTGATTGCTAGTGAATGCTACGGTTGCCCCATAGTCTTATAACACCTTCCATCTCTGACTGCTGCTGGAGAAAGCTGCGGCTCTCCTGCCGCTCTACCATGCTCTACATGCTGCCTCTGCCACTGTCTACTAACACGAAAGCATCCCATGCTATCTTTCCTCAAGATCTTCATTCCGACTCACTCGAGTGCTACAGGCGATCCTCCAACCGGAATTCCCAACCACGTACTAACCATCACCATTACACGCACTAGCTGATGGGGAGTTTCTCAAACTCCGAACCATGAACTCCTCAATCCATCAAACGTTGTACTACTTCTTTTCCTCCTCAGAGATGGCATACTCATTCTGGATATGTGTGCTCTTACCCTTGTACACTCGGAGGATTCTCCCCCACTTCGATACTGCTTACTCCTCGCTGCTCAATGGTCGAAAAGTAATCCCAATCCTTGCTACCATTCCATAATCAATCTGCTGAGGAATCCCAAGCTTACCATAGCTAGAGATCTAACCAGTCCATTTCTAAAACTATACAGTTCCGAACTAGCAAGACATACCAAGTCCCTCACAGGCATGCTACAGTTACTGCATCCTAAGCGACCTTCTCCGATAGAGCACATCCCTTAACTACCATTCAAATATCCAAGGTATGCAGATGACATATAACTCAATCCCAAGCAAGCCTCACAAAATTAAAATACTCATACCAATAATGATGTAGAATCATAATAATTTAATCATACACAAATAAAAATTGAAAATGGAAGTCGCATACCTGCAACGTCCGACGCTGCTCGCGCCTCCAAGGTAGTCATCTGAAAAGCCCTGCCTCCTACCGCAAGCGCCTCCACACGGACCTGACGGCCGTCTGTGATTCTCAAAGTTGCAGGGGCAGGTGCCATCAACCGTCCTACCGAAAACAAACTGGGGCACTGGGCCTTCTTGTGGCCCCGCTGATTGCAGTGAAAACATATGAAGTCTGATCCCTGTGTGGTGGTAGCAGTACATGATGGGTTTTGAGCATTCTAACACTTCCTAAGTGTACATGCAACCCTAATAAACCTTGGATCTATGTTTGTCTAAGATACATGCAAATAATTATTTTTCCAAGGTTCATATCCTAACTAGCATGGCATGGGGAACATGAATCAAATAAACTAGTAGAAATACTTACCTTGTAGTAGTAGTTGATTGCTTGGAGTTTTAGAGCCTAGCACCAATAGTTTGAATGCCTCAAATGGAAATCACAAATCACTACAAACTTGGAACTTTGAGAGAATAGCCACAACTATCTTGAAATCGGCCCTCTTGCTTTACTCACATCAACTAGTGTCAACTAGTGTGATTTCAAGAACCAAAGCCTCCTTTATATAGTGTGGTGGATTAGGGTTACATCCATGTAAACCCTAATACCCATGTCTCTTCATTTCCGTGAGATCCATGGGTTAAAGCTCCATGGAGTATCCATGGACTTTTCCATGCAATCCTAGCCCATTCCAAATAAGCATTAGCCCACACTATATAAATATAGAAGCCCATATTTAATTAGTAATATCTTTGATCTCTAAATTAATCCTAGATTAATTATAGATCAATACTAATTAAATAATATGATCTTATATTAATATATTAGAACTTATAATATATTAATAAATCATAACTTGTACTATTCTCAAATATTATCCATAAATTGTTCGGGTGAAGTGCAACCCAAATGGACCATGCCGGGTCGAGTCAAGTACATACCAAATATAGTTATGGACTTAGACACTATATCCAACAGTCTCCCACTTGGATAAGTCTAATAACTATAGTTGCAAGTATGACTTCAGGAACCGATCAGCAATCGTAACTCTTTAAACTCTATTGAACTAGAACGCGCCATTTAGATAAGTGATCATATAATCCTCTGTTCAAGATATCAGCCGGACAAATACATGGAACATGGTCTTACTTATTGTCCAACATTTGTTTCCCGATTTCCGATTTGTTTGACATAGAACTTAACTGAACACATCAATTTAGTTCTGACCGGGCCCGGTACATAGGTCAAAACACAATCATCGAGGGGCCCTGATATCAACTTCTAATCCTAGAAGGAACAGATAAACTTCGACTCATATGCTTGTTCTACCACTCATTGAATTATACACAAAGGCACGTTTTATAACATCGATTTACCAATGCGTTTACGTACAATCAATGCATAATCAACTCGTAAGTAACAAATCATATCTCTTGGTTTGAAGACTTATATGATATTACCGTCTCACGATCACTCGAGATAAAATTCCATGAAGTGATTCCAGTGAGCGTGGTTTGAGTCCAATGCTCAGAACTTATGAGCACTCATGATTGTTGTAGCCATGTCCAACACCTTAGACCTCTGCAACTAATCATGACAGTCTTGATTCATACCTACTTCCGACATATGACCGACTGTGGAGGCTTGAATAATATGATATACCAAACATAATTATTTTGGAAGTCAAAACATGCAAAAGAAATATAGTAAACGATTGACAAGAGATAGCAACACTTTACTCATAAATAAAACACCTTTTATTCATCATCTAATGTCAATTACACTTTACAAATTTCATAATTTATCTAACTACTAAAACTTATATCATCCTTCAGCCCTATGCTCCGAGCATGCTGGAGATACTTAACCCTACTCAGTCCCTTCGTGAGGGGATCTGCTGGGTTCTCATCCGATGATACCCTCTTTGCCACAAGGATTCCTTCTTCTATTCGATGTCTGATGAAGTGATATTTTCAGTCAATGTGTCTGGATCTCCCATGATCTCTTGGTTCCTTGGCTAAGGCAACCGCACTATTGCTGTCACAGAAAATCTCCATTAGCTCCTTTATAGCCGATACAACTCCAAGGTCTCCGATGAAGTTCTTTAGCCATATAGCCTCCTTTGCTGCCTCGCTTGCTGCTATATACTCTGATTCACAAGTGGAATCAGCCACTGTCTCCTGCTTGGAACTTTTCCAAGTAATTGCCCCTCTGTTTAAGGTAAAGACCAGCCCGACTGAGAGCGAAAATTATCCCTATCAGTTTGGAAGCTAGCATCACTATACCCTACAACTCTTAAGTCATCACTCCCACCATGGGTAAGGACCCAATCCTTAGTCCTTCGCAGGTACTTAAGTATATTCTTTACCGCAGTCCAGTGTGCCTTGCCAGGGTTCCCCTGATACCTGCTCACCATGCTCAAATCAAAAGCTACATCAGGTCGAGTACACATCATAGCATACATGATCGATCCTACAGCTGAAGCATAAGGTAGTCGACTCATTTCTGCTATCTTAGCCTCAGTACTAGGGCTTTGTGTCTTACTCAATCTGGCATTACTCTGAATGGGTAACTCACCTTTCTTGGAGTTATGCATGTTGAATCTTTTCAACACTTTGTCCACATAGGTGCTTTGACTAAGTCCAATTAGTCTTTTACTCCTGTTTCTCAAAATCCTTATCCCTAGGATATAGGCAGCTTCACCAAGGTCCTTCATAGAGAAACACTTCCCAAGCCAGGACTTTACTTCCTGCAGGGTTGGGATGTCATTTCCTATGAGTAGTATGTCATCCACATACAGTACCAAAAAACTGACTATGCTCCCACTAGCCTTGATATAGACACAAGATTCATCTTCACTCCTTGAAAAGCCAAATTCCTTGACTTTCTCATCAAAGCAAAGATTCCATCTGCGAGGTGCCTGTTTCAATCCATAAATGGATTTCTCGAGTTTACACACTCTATTGGGGTACTCTGTACTGACAAAACCCTCTGGCTGAACCATGTAAACATCTTCAGCCAACTTTCCATTAAGGAAAGTGGTTTTGACATCCATTTGCCATATTTCATAGTCATGAAATGCAGCAATGGCTAACAAAACCCTAATAGATTTTATCTTGGCCACTGGTGAAAAGGTTTCATCATAATCAACACCCGGAGTTTGAGAATAACCTTTTGCAACCAGTCGTGCCTTATAAGTGTGTACATTACTATCCATGTCGGTCTTCTTCTTGAAGATCCATTTGCACCTACAGTCTTACGACCTGGTACATTCTCAACCAAGTTCCAAACTTGATTGTCATACATGGATTGTATCTCGCTATCCATAGCCTCTTTCCATTTAGCAGACTCGGGGCCTGCCATGGCTTCCTCGTAGCTGTTAGGTTCATCCAGACCTACTAGTGTCTCATCACTAATAAGTGTCTCACCTTCCGCAGTAATATGGAAACCATAGTAATGCTCAGGTGCATTCCTAACTCTCGTGGAATGCCTCAGAGGTATAGACTCGTCAACTGGCTCAACAGGAGTTTCCTCCTCAAGTTGAGGGCTAGTGTTTGAAGTTCCTTCACCGCTTGACTCTTGAAGTTCTTCAAGGTCAATTTGCCTCCCACTGTCTCCTTGGCTTATAAATTCTCTCTCTCTCGAAAGACTCCTCTTCTTGTTACAAAGACCACATTATCACTAGGTCTGTAGAAGAGGTAACCAAAGGATCTTTGTGGGTAGCCGATGAAAATACACCTCTCGCTTCGGGGTTTTAGCTTATCATGAGACTCGCGCCTCACAAAATCCTCGCAACCCCAAATCTTGATGTGGTCTAGTTTAGGTACTTTACCAGTCCACATCTCGTGAGGAGTTTTGGCAACTTTGTTTGTAGGGACTAGATTAAGGATATGGGCGGCAGTCTCTAAGGCATACCCCCAGAATGAAATTGGTAGCGAAGCTCGACTCATCATGGAACGAACCATGTCCAACAAGGTTCGATTACGCCTCTCAGCTACACCATTCAACTGTGGTGTACTGGGAGGTGTAAATTGTGAGACAATCCCACATTCCCTAAGATAGTCGAGGAACTCTGAACTAAGATACTCACCACCTCGATTGGATCGAAGCATCTTAATGTTCCTGCCCAATTGATTCTTGACTTCCTGTTTAAATTCCTTAACCCTTTCGAAAGTCTCTGACTTATGCTTGATTAAATAGACATATTCATATCTACTGTAATCATCAGTAAAAGTCAAATAATAACGATTAGCATCCCTTGTGGCATGTTTGAATGGTCCACACACATCCGTGTGTACAAGGTCCAACAAACCTTCACCCCTCTCACAAGACCCTGTGAAGGGTGACTTTGTCATTTTTCCAAGTAAGCATGATTCGCAACTATCATCCGACTTTAGGTCAAACGAATCCAAGACTCCATCCTTTTGGAGTTGGCCTATGCGTTTCTTGCTTATATGTCCAAGACGACAATGCCATAGTGATGCTTTATCCAAGTTATTATTATTAATAGAATCAATACACAATACATTATTTCCTAAGTAATCAACCACAGATACTGTTTCATACACGCCATCACAAGGTAATGCTTTAAAATAAAGAACATTATTAAAGAAAGCATTGATCGAACCAACTTCATTATCAAATGAAAAGGTGAAACCTTGTTTATACAATGCATGAAAGGAAATAATATTTCTTGCTATTTATGGCGAATAACAACACTTATTCAAATCTAAACTAAACACACTACTTAGCGATAAAGTATAAACTCCAATCTTGGTGACAGGTGAAGCTTTCCTGTTTCCCATGATCAAGTTTATTCTTCCTTGCTCCACATCCTCACTTCTTCTTAGTCCCTGTAAATCAGAACAGATATGAATACCACAACCGGTATCAAGGACCCAAGAATTAGAATGGGATGAGTTATTAGATAAGATAGTGTAAATACCTGCATGGTTGGGTTTAACTTTCCCATCCTTCACATCTTGCTGGTACTTTGGGCAGTTCCGCTTCCAATGAGCCTTTTCATGGAAATAGAAGCATTCAACCACTTTTGGGTCAGAAGAAGGAGTGATGAAACCTTTCTTGGTTCCACTTGAAGAAGAGCTATCAAGGATCCTAACCTTGGTACCCTTCGAAGAACTCTTTCTCTTCTTCCCTCGTCCTTTCCCGATTGCCAAGACAGGGGCGGAGTTGGTAGGAGTAGGAGTAGTAACAACCGCCTTACCCTTAAGACCACTTTTCGCGGTCTTTAAGAGTCCTTGAAGTTTGCTGAGTGTGACCTCTTCCTTGTTCATGTGGTATGTCATGCGGAATTGATCATAACATGAAGGTAAGGAGTGCAAAATGATATCTATTGCAAGCTCCTCAGGGAAGTTCACATTTAGCTTCAGCAAACGGTCCACAAATCTTTGCATTTTCTGCATGTAGCCCGTGATGGGTTCACCATCCTTCATGCGAGTTGTTATCATGGAGGAGATGATTTCATACCTCTCTTGTCATGCACTTTGATGGTATCTTTCCATCAGATCTTGGTGCATTTCATGAGGGTAGAAATCCTCATAGGACTTTTGGAGTTCCGCTGTCATCGTGGCCATCATGATGCATGCCACTTTCGTAGCATCCTTTTCATGTGCCTGAAAGTCAGCGATCTCCTGGGGAGTTGCAGTGGTCTCATCAATCTCCTTAAGCTCCTTGTCAAGGACATATTCTTTGTCCTCGTAGCGGGTAATCATCCTGATGTTTCTGATCCACTCATTGAAGTTGGATCCATCAAAAGTGACTTTCCCACACAAGTTCATAAGGGTAAAGGAGCCATTAGGATTAGAGCCAGAAGCAGCATTGTTTGAAGACATCTGAAGGAAGAGGACAAGATTAGTTCAGAAATTAAGAGAGTCCATAATAATACACCCAAATGTAATATTAAGGCTAGGATCCAATCACAATATATTATAACTTAGAAGAGGTATGCCGTAATCCAAACTATAACATATTTGAAAGGTAGGTGAATGACGATTCACCAATTTCCACCAAAGTCAAAATATTAAAATATTTAATTTGGTTCTTAGAAACTCCTAGATTCTTTTGAGATTCAATGAACTTTTCAAAAGCATGTTTCAATCTCGTGTGTGCCCTCCAAGTTTTGTGACTGGGATGCCGAGGATCACAAAATGAGGTGTGAAGTAACCATGCAAATTACTTGGTACCCTTAATAAATTACCCCTCAATCGATGTGCCGGTTAACCACACACGCTCCATCGATACTATGATAAATATTAAGTCACCCTTTACCTACCTTGTTAAGTCCAAGTTAGTGTGCCGGTTAACCACACACGCTCCACTAACGACTTAGACAAAGTGTAAAGTGTAATTTCATGGATTAGCACCTTATTCATAGTTTTCCTAAAGTAACTAAGATTGGGAATTTAATAAAACATTTAGTTACTTTATAATATTCATCATACTTTTAATGAGAATTTATAAGTCCTTGTCTTACCCGTTCGGTTAATGACCCTCCACCAGTCAAGCAAGCGGTGGGTGAGAGTGGACACCCATTAAGTTGCCATTTTATAGGCAACAACCTTATACCCACCTTATAGACCAGCTTCGTGAATGAGGCGTACTAGCGATAAGACGAATTTGATCTTATACATATATATATATATATATATATATATATATATATATATATATATATATATATATTATTAACTTATAATATTATAAGTATAAGGGTTGAATTTTAACTTTTAAAATTCTAAGGGTTGGAACTAAAGTTTTTAATATGACTTTACTTGTTCCAAAACTTGAGGGCAAGTTTTGTAAACTTTCAAAACATTTCATTTCTTGTAACTTATGAGTTTAATAGAGTAATAAAAATGAAGACTCTTCATTTTTTCTAACTCTTGTGTTCTTTTAAAGGTTTTAATTCAAGTGACTTTTGGTTTTCCATAACTTGAGGACAAGTTATGGACTCCATTAAAACACATAATTATCATGAATTAATCTACCACATAGGTTACAAATAATTCTTATGATCATCTAAACATCATATGATCAAGAACATGAATATGAACACTTTCATTAATAAAAAATTACACTTAAAACTTTGTAATTTTGATAACTAGTTGTTGTAAATGGATTAGCAAAGACATTACACCATCTAAAACAAGTTTTCAAGTACCAAAACAGTTTAGGGTAATTTATCTAGTCCATTTCCAGCAACTAAAGTCGAAAATCTGCACTTTGTGGCTTCTACTCGCCGAGTGCATGAACCTACTCGGCGAGTAGGTTGAAGATACACATGAACTCGGCGAGTCCCCCCATGGACTCGGCGAGTTCATCAGGCAGACAACAAGTTTTTCGACTTTTTCAACTATTTTGCATCAAGTATCAAACAAACAATCCTAGGCTTTGATACCACTGATGGGTTTTAAGCATTCTAACACTTCCTAAGTGTACATGCAACCCTAATAAACCTTGGATCTATGTTTGTCTAAGATACATGCAAATAATTATTTTTCCAAGGTTCATATCCTAACTAGCATGGCATGGGGAACATGAATCAAATAAACTAGTAGAAATACTTACCTTGTAGTAGTAGTTGATTGCTTGGAGTTTTAGAGCCTAGCACCAATGGTGTGAATGCCTCAAATGGAAATCACAAATCACCACAAACTTGGAACTTTGAGAGAATAGCCACAACTATCTTGAAATCGGCCCTCTTGCTTTACTCACATCAACTAGTGTCAACTAGTGTGATTTCAAGAACCAAAGCCTCCTTTATATAGTGTGGTGGATTAGGGTTACATCCATGTAAACCCTAATACCCATGTCTCTTCATTTCCATGAGATCCATGGGTTAAAGCTCCATGGAGTATCCATGGACTTTTCCATGCAAGCCTAGCCCATTCCAAATAAGCATTAGCCCACACTATATAAATATAGAAGCCCATATTTAATTAGTAATATCTTTGATCTCTAAATTAATCATAGATTAATTATAGATCAATACTAATTAAATAATATGATCTTATATTAATATATTAGAACTTATAATATATTAATAAATCATAACTTGTACTATTCTCAAATACTATCCATAAATTGTTCGGGTGAAGTGCAACCCAAATGGACCATGCCGGGTCGGGTCAAGTACATACCAAATATAGTTATGGACTTAGACACTATATCCAACAGTAAAATCCCTGCTAAAATGACCAGTCCGGCCACACTTGAAGCAGACAGACTCACCATCGCTACCACTCCTGCACGCACCCCCGTGCGCCCTACCACACTTCCCGCACCGGCTGTGGTCCTGATAATCCCTCGATCTCGAATCCGACCCCTTGGGCCTTTTGCCCGAACCCGTGACTGCCTGAACCTCATCCGGCTTCCTCTTCCGGATCTGCTCCAAATCAATCTCCCTCTCTCTAGCTCATGCGATCATATCCTCCAACGTTTTGCAGCTGGACCTGCTCACAAACTGCCTGATGTCATCCCTCAACATCTCGTGATATCGGGCCTTCTTCATTTCCTCATCCGCGACATACTGCGGTACAAGAAGAGCCCTCTCCCTGAACTTGGCGGTGATCTCCGCCACAGTCTTAGTGGTCTGCGTCAAATCCCGAAACTCCCGTGCCAATTATTGCACCTCAATAATCGGCGAAAACTCCGCCCTGAACCAGGCTGAGAAATCGCTCCATGTCATCGCGTCCAACGCGGCATCATCCCCCAAAGCATGACCAATCTCCTCCCACCAATCCCTCTCTTTATCCTTCAGAAGACAGGAGGCGAGTCTGACCTTGTCCCCCTCGGGACACCGGCTTGTACGGAATGCATTAGCGACATCGGCCAACCACCTACTGCTAGCAATGGGGTCCTTATCCCCATGATAATCTGGTGCTCCGCAAGCTCTAAACACTCGGAATGTCAAAGTACGCGCTCCCATCAAAGCCATCATCTCGGTACGAAAGGCTCCTAGCCTCTCATCCAAGATCTCCAGTATACTCTCCTTGACCGTGCCAAAGATCACAGGAGTCTGATCTAGGATATTGCGTGTAACCTTAGCTGATATCAACTCTCTCATCTGCTCCTCGAGCTGCTCGGCCCCTGAACCCGAGCCTGATCCGGCCACTGGTCTCTCTCGCAATGTCACCATGCTGACATACATAACACACAACTATCAAAATACACATCACTAGTGAGGGATCATATACGCACTACAAGTTTCCCCAGTCTCATCTCGGCTTTTCCCGAATCGAGTACGGATCCTCTGCTTTCAGTACTACGGGACCATACTACCTTCCACATCTATCCGTACTTTCCTCAGGAACTGCTTCGAATCCACCAGGTCCCTTTTCTACTACTACTTCTCCCAACACTACCTCATCCTAGGCTTGCCCTAGGGAAACCTCTGACTCAAACCAAACTAGCCCTCAGCCGCTGAAGGCCTCCTTATGATGCCAATTAGCCTTCACCTGGATACCATCACATGTGATGAGGCTCAGATAATCCTTCGAGTGAATGATCCGTCCCTACAACGGTTGGACTCAAACAAGAGCTGCGCAATAGGGCCAAATCTAGCACTCTGAGATTATTCAACCCTGATCACATGTGACGTGACGTATCTGCCTAATGGCTAGCTTCCATCACTCGGAGTCCCACAATGCAGAAAGCAAGCAGCATTCAGACAAGGGAAAATCTAACCATAACATACTCAAGCAATCATAATCTCATATCAAGAATCTGTACTAGCATGCAACACAAACTCATAAACTCAGGCATAACCTAAACATGCTATCCTACTACTGTCTAACCAGCACTATCATGCAGCTCAGAAGCACATATATCAGGCACATAAGGCATCCTCCGCTGATTGCATGCACCACACCCTTTTCTTATCAAAATTCTTTTCTTTCTGAATTCTTTTTGCTTTTCTAAAACTGTTTTCTTTCTCAAAACTCTCTTTTTACAAATCAGTCTTTTCATTTTAAAAACATCTATACCAATTCCTCAGTTTGAGTTCAGACACACCCGAGAGCATGTCTAAATCCCTCAAACCAAGGATCTGATACCAACTTGTAACGTTCCAAAATTCAAGACTAAAAATTTCTGTTATAAAACATTACTTAAAACATAATTATCAATCCATAATGTAGGCAGAGTATTAATTTCCAAAACATATGTTCATTATCAGAGTAAAACTTTCCCAGGCTGTCTAATCTATGGTGTGTGCCATGCAATCACCCGGAGCTCTTCCCTCCGCTACCGGAAATACCTGAAACCAAAACTGAAAACTGTACACACGAAGCTTAGTGAGTTCCCCCAACCTACCACATACCATGCATGAACACATACTGCACATACTGGGCCATGCCCGCTATTCTGGGCCTCGCACCCTACCTCGGGCCTCGCCCGCTACAACGGCCCCGCCGCTCCAGACCTTGCCTGGCTTCGAGCCCCGCTCGGATACAAATCTATTTCACTTAGGCCTCGCCTGTCACTGGGCCTCGCCCGCTAACATATAATAGCACATAAACATATCACAACACATAAGCTAAACATACACTAATGGATCCTGTCCTAAGGCCTCGCCTATCCTGGGCCTCGCCCTTGTTCTGCTACTGATGAGTCATGGAACCCCGTCCACGCTTCTATTGATAGTGAGATACGGGCCCATCCCACACTTACTCTTTCCCTAACTTGGGCCTTGCCCCTGTTCTGCTGCTAATGAGATGTGGAACACCATCCACACTCTGCTATCAGTGAGATACGGGACCTCGCCTACTCTCACCTCCCTACCAGGCACATACATGTATCACACAGACAACAAGTATAACTATCATATAAACCATTCCTTGGGCACCTGCCCGCTATAATTGGTCCTCGTCCTGAATATCATACTAGCATACTGTGCCCAGGGCTAACCCCCGGGTCTTCTACTCATAACTACATGGGCCGGCATTGTGGCCTTAGACCCATTCACACAAAGGGAAACTCACCCGCACTTGCTGAACATTGCTGATAACACCTCTAGCTGCTGCCCGACAACTCTCTGAACTTCTGCTCCACTAGCTCCTCTAGCTACCAATATCAATGCAACACTTAGTCTAGTTGTCCTCCGAAAGTCAACTAAGTCAACTCAGGTCAAAGTCAAAGTCCTGGTCAAGGTCAACCTTCCAGGTCAACCCTACTCGCCGAGTCTTCCTACTGACTCGCCGAGTTCACACGCTCAGATTCCTTTCATTCGCGACTCGACTCGACGAGTCAGCCCCTGACCCGCCAAGTCTACCGGTTTCCGAGTCCTGACCTATCCAACTCACTGAGTCCCCACTCAACTCACTGATCCGAGTCTTAACTCGAAGGGTTTGGGGTTTCGCGACTTGACTCGCCGAGTCCAAGAACAGTCGCCGAGTCCAAGGCAATCTTCAACAGACTCGCCGAGTTGTTCTTCCAACTCACCGAGTTCCTGCCCAACTTCATCCAACTCGCTGAGTCCACCCATGTGACTCGTCGAGTCGTTCCAGTTCTTAATCCATTCTGTTGCTTTTCGAGCCATGCAGGGGATCCAAATCATAGATCCATACTTCCAAGGCTCAATCCTTATGTAAAGTTGCAAACTTTACGTATAACTAAAGAGATCTAGGCTCAAAACACACTAGGGCTAGGTTTTAGGACAAAAGGGCTTCACCAACTACTCAATATTTGATGCTTTACGACATATTGGACCATCCCAACACTAGATCTGAAGTGGCAACCACATTTCTAAGCCCCAAATCCGAATTGGGTCTCAAACAACCATAAAACCCCTAAATCTCATAACAAAAATGGGTCCATATGCAAAGGAGGGAAGATAGCAGCTTATTACCTCCAAGATGAACACAAACTGAAGTAGATCTCGGATCTACACCTCTCCTTTGAAGCAACCCTCTTGATCTTCAAGTTCCTTTCAAAGGTTCCCTCCTCCAAAGCTATTCCTCTCAAATGATGGAAGCTCACACAAAATCTAAGGTTTACAGGCTCTATAGGATGATATGGAGGCTGAGGAAGGGACATAACACCATTTATATAGGATACAACTCCCGGGATCAGGGTTTTCCTTGTTCAGACCAGACTCGTCGAGTCCCCTTAGCCGACTCGCCGAGTCGGTTACTTAATCGATCCCCGGTTCCCGCTCCAACTCGTCGAGTTCCTCCCTGGACTCGACGAGTTGACCCTTTGACTTAGGGTTTTCTTTCCTTTCTTGGCCTTCCTGATTTTGGGTGTTATAAGAGATGCCCATATCCATTGATTTGAAGGTTGCTAACATCCTGCTTGATTGTGTAAGTCATGATCATAAAAGCATCTTATGATAATGATTGGATTAAAAATAATCCTATGATTATAAGTAACAAAAGTCTTATCATTTACATTTATCGTTTCCCCAGTAATGAAGTTTTGGGTTGTTAGTTTTTGAAATAGTCCTACAAGAAACTTGAACTTACCAATTATGGTTACTGTAAAAACATTACCTTCGTATTACTTCATGCAAACATAGGAAAAAGTTATAATTTTGGTTCCTGTAGTGTACATTTTTTAGCTTTCTAAGGGCAAAATAGTCATATTCATAGTATTCATACCTATCTTGTTTCAGACATTCATGGTGCTCATGTTCAAGGCAATATAATTACATCATAGTATCAAACATCCTAGAACCTGAAGTAGTTATAAGCGCAAAACCATCTATTGGTGGTGGTGTGTGAATTTCACCCTATCGTTCTCCTTGTTTTATATGGTCATCATTTCTTAACGTTGCTTTCCTCTGTTTTTGTATTTGTAAAGAAGAGTATGTGGGTTTTCTTTTCAACTTTTTCAATGTTGTTCGCTGATAATGTAGAAGGGGCATCATTTTGCTAATTTTGTGTCTTTGGTGTTTATGTTTATGTAACCTTTTGTGCTCTTATCTTCCAATTTTCGGGTGCAAAAAATTATAAATCTTTATTCTATATTCTTAAAATGATGTTGGATTGAGAAAAGAAACATGTATAGTATTAATCTAGAGTCAAAATTTTACGTATTCTTGTTCTTTATGATCTGTTTTAGATTCTTTTTTCAGAAACAGAAAGATGAAATTTTCTTTCCTTTATAACTTGTAAATGCTGGTTATGTTTGTTTTAAATTGAAAATTTATGATCGCAATACCCATTTGAAAGTTAAAAAAAAAGAACCGGATCTTTGTTTTACATATTAGTTTTTAAATTTAAAATAGAATTTATGTCACAAAGTCAAAGTTAGAATTTATGTTACAAACCGAAAGGAACTAATCGTCCGAATGAACTATTTTTCCCCGCCGCTTTGCGCGGGTATACAGCTAGTATGTATATATATATATATATATATATATATATATATATATATATATATATATATATATATATATATATATGAAGGTTGCAGAAAACGCTCGACGTAGGCTCGGCGGTGGACTGAGGTCAAGGGATTAATCGGCTAGGCGGGGATTAATCGGCTAGGCGGGGATTAATCGGGGACCATTAATTATTAAAAAATTATTAAAATTTTAATAAATATAACATTAATCCTAAGAATATAACACTAAATAGAACATAAATAGAACATTATAACATGAAAATATGATTACATAAAAAACCCCTTTGATTTATAATACATCACATCTAAAAACATTATAAATGAGTTTTTGAATCGATCTCATGCTAACTTTCCAAGCTGTTTTAGTAGCAGTAAATTCCATCACAGGAACATTTGGAAAATTCTGCTTTAGACACCCCAGCACTTTGTAATCTGGATGAAAAGCATGTCCCCAATTATTTAATAAACAATAATGAGTATGTATGTTTATATATCATAATGTAAAATCATAAGAGTAAGTAGAATCGTACATTCTTATACCTTACACAATGTGCTTCATCAACAACATATCCAACAAGTTGTCCCTGTAATTGATCGAACAGGTTGTTGCACCTTATCAACAAGTTGTGGCACCTTATCAACATTATCAACATTCACTCAAGCAATTGATCGAACACTTGGTGGGCAGATGTCGAAGTCGCTTCTTCTTCATTTTCATTCCAACCAAACATCCCCACCACTTCTACCCTACCTGTTACAACCGAGCACAAATCCAAACCTCGAACTAGAAAAAGATAAAGAAAGAAGTCAAAGAACAAACAATTTTACCACTCAAATCTTTGAAAGGAAGTGATAAAAGAACAGAAGAAAGAACAAACTATAGAAAACCCAATCTTGAACATTGCAACCTCTAACAAATGTGAATCAAATTTCACTGTGACAAAACATCAAACAGCTGGTGTGCACCTTGATTCGCTATCACTTGCACAACATTTTCATAAGAGATTACGAGATTTTATGTAATCCCTATTCTATTTTCCTAATCTCAATCGATTTCACCATTGGGACTTAACCCATGGTCAAAAAACATGCTACCGATAAGTGAGAAGTCGGAAGAAGAGTTAGAAGTAAAAAAGAACCTGGATAACTCAATTAGTGTTGACGAGAGGAGCTGAAGTCGGAAGAAGAGTTGATTTTGGAATCGATAAACTTCAAGAGTTGATTTTGGAACCGATAAGCTGAAGTCGTGAACTGAAGCTTGGAAGGAGACTGCAACATCGTTGCTTGAAGGAGATGACGAACCAGGGGCCAGAGCTAAAAACGACGGCGTGAGACTGTCGAAGGTGAACGGAAGAAGAAGATGTGATTGATTTCCCTTTGTTCATTCTCATTTGTGGTTCAGAGAGACAGAGAGAATGTCGATTTTATTTTGACTGCATCGAATGAGAAAACGGAAGCAACCCTAGAAGCATTTGTTACATTTTTTACAATTTTGCCCTTAATTTTTTTTTTAAATTGAGTTGACTTTCGTTGACCGATTTGGGCGCCTAGACCCGTCTTTGACCGACTTTGACCACCTCCGATTATATAGCCCGATTAGCTATAAACGTCGACAGTCGAGGACCGCCAAGCGCCTAGGCGCCGATTAATCGGCCGCCTAGGCCGATATTTGCAACGCTGATATATATATATATATATATATATATATATATATATATATATATATATATATATATATATATATAGAGAGAGAGAGAGAGAGAGAGAGAAGATCAGGTGAGGACTCGTGAGAATACCTTAAAAAATCTTTAAAAAATATAAATAAATATATATATATATATATATATATATATATATATATATATATATAAATCATAAAATCGAGCATAATCCTACATCGGAGAGAAAAAAAATATTGGAAAAAAAATTTAGATCATTATGTAACATCCCGTTTGAAATCAAATAAAATAAATAAATAAATAATAAACCCAAACCCCAGAGATGTAAATGATATATATATATATATATATATATATATATATATCAAGGTTGCAGAAAACGCTCGACGTAGACTCGGCGGTGGACTGGGGTCAAGGGATTAATCGGCTAGGCGGGGATTAATCGGGGACCATTAATTATTAAAAAATTATTAAAATTTTAATAAATATAACATTAATCCTAAGAATATAACACTAAATAGAACATAAATAGAACATTATAACATGAAAATATGATTACATAAAAAACCCCTTTGATTTATAATACATCACATCTAAAAACATTATAAATGAGTTTTTGAATCGATCTCATGCTAACTTTCCAAGCTGTTTTAGTAGCAGTAAATTCCATCACAGGAACATTTGGAAAATTCTGCTTTAGACACCCCAGCACTTTGTAATCTGGATGAAAAGCATGTCCCCAATTGTTTAATAAACAATAATGAGTATGTATGTTTATATATATCATAGTGTAAAATCATAAGAGTAAGTAGAATCGTACATTCTTATACCTTACACAATGTGCTTCATCAACAACATATCCAACAAGTTGTCCCTGTAATTGATCGAACAGGTTGTTGCACCTTATCAACAAGTTGTGGCACCTTATCAACATTATCAACATTCACTCAAGTAATTGATCGAACACTTGGTGGGCAGATGTCGAAGTCGCTTCTTCTTCATTTTCATTCCAACCAAACATCCCCACCACTTCTACCCTACCTGTTACAACCGAGCACAAATCCAAACCTCGAACTAGAAAAGATGAAGAAAGAAGTCAAAGAACAAACAATTTTACCACTCAAATCTTTGAAAGGAAGTGATAAAAGAACAGAAGAAAGAACAAACTATAGAAAACCCAATCTTGAACACTGCAGCCTCCAACAAATGTGAATCAAATTTCACTGTGACAAAACATCAAACAGCTGGTGTGCACCTTGATTCGCTATCACTTGCACAACATTTTCATAAGAGATTACGAGATTTTATGTAATCGCTATTCTATTTTCCTAATCTCAATCGATTTCACCATTGGGACTTAACCCATGGTCAAAAAACATGCTACCGATAAGTGAGAAGTCGGAAGAAGAGTTAGAAGTAAAAAAGAACCTGGATAACTCAATTAGTGTTGATGAGAGGAGATGAAGTCGGAGGAAGAGTTGATTTTGGAATCAATAAACTTCAAGAGTTGATTTTGGAACTGATAAGCTGAAGTCGTGAACTGAAGCTTGGAAGGAGACTGCAACATCGTTGCTTGAAGGAGATGATGAACCGGGGGCCAGAGCTAAAAACGATGGCGTGAGACTGTCGAAGGTGAACGGAAGAAGAAGATGCGATTGATTTCCCTTTGTTCATTCTCGTTTGTGGTTCAGAGAGACAGAGAGAATGTCGATTTTATTTTGACTGCATCGAATGAGAAAACGGAAGCAACCCTAGAAGCATTTGTTACATTTTTTACAATTTTGCCCTTAATTTTTTTCAAATCGAGTTGACTTTCGTTGACCGATTTGGGCGCCTAGACCCGTCTTTGACCGACTTTGACCACCTCCGATTATATAGCCCGATTAGCTATAAACGTCGACAGTCGAGGACCGCCAAGCGCCTAGGCGCCGATTAATCGGCCGCCTAGGCCGATATTTGCAACATTGATATATATATATATATATATATATATATATATATATATATATATATATATTATTTTATCGAATCCCTGAATCAATAATAATTTATTAGTGTTAGTCTTGGGAGTTAGATACTATAAGTTCAGGAATTTACAGTCTAAATTATATCACTTGGACTTGTATTGAATAGATTATTGGAAGCATGAGCTAAAGGGGTAAAATCTGGAGTTGGATTGTAATGATTAGAAAAGGAGGGGCCAAATATGTCAATTGGGATGAAGTTTTATATGGATTTGGGGTTAAGAACGTGCCTCCAGTCCCCTCGTTGCATCTCCAAAACCCTAACACTACTTCTACTACTTCAGCCGCCACCACCCTTATACCTCCAACCCTCTAGCCACCACCCCTTGTCGCCACTGAAGAAGCACCGGAACATCCATCGTCCGAGTCTCAATGTCGATGTAAGTTAGTCGAGATGATCGGAGCTTCGAGGTTCGCGAATTTTGTTGTTGTTCATTGTGGTTTCTGCTTATCCCCTTCCCTTGTTTCTCCTGTTGCTACGCCTTAGCTCACGATCTTCGGCGCCGTCCCACGTGTTCGTCACGACGATGTTGCCTATGGCCATCTTTTACCATCAAAAAAGGGTGGTTTCGGTCGTGCTATTATTTTAGTGTGTGCGTGTGTGCATTTGGCTTGAGCAGAAGTTGTGAAGAACCACCATGGCAGCCAACCATGGTAGTTGCCGCCGCTAGTGCTGCTGTTGCCGTCGTTTCAGGCCGTTGCCGCCATCGTACGCCACCAGGTGGGTGGTTGTGTTCATATTCTGAGCAAAGACGTGTGTGTGTGCTTCTGTTGCTAGTGTACATGTCGTGTGTGTATTTTTCTTGGCTGAACATCACAAGAGAAGCCATCACCACCACCGTGAGGTGGTAGCTATCATCGCCGACCACCGCCTACCGCCACAAGGGTGGCTGTACGTGTGCATGTGTGTTATATTGCTTGTGCATTTCCTTTTAGATAATATTTTGTATGTATATTGTTTGAACGGTAAATTCAAAGAAACCCACCGCCACCACTGTGAGGTAGTGGCTGCCGCCTTCTACCGCCACTAGCCGCTGTGTTGGGTGGCGGTGTGTATTTGTGTGTGATTGGATTGCTATTGGAGATGCTTGGACATGTTTTGGTCTAGAATCATAACCACCACCACCACGAGGTGGCGGCTGCCGCTGTGAGCCGCCGTTGACCACCACTACCCGAGGTGGTAGTGGGTTGTGCCCGACTTATTTAACATTAATTAACCTAAAAACTTAACCACTGGACTAATTGGCTTGCGATTGGGTTGGAAACCCTAATTAGGGTTTAGAAAACCCTAATTTTGGATATGTTAGTTTTGGAGTTGTCGGGACCCGCATTTTGGACCATTGGAATTGAATTATGAATTACGCCCGACCACACCGTATGATTGACCTAGTAGAATGATGGACTTAATGGATTAAGTCCTTAATGGGTTAAGTGTTTTTAATTAACCTTAATCATCATTTTATGTGAAAACCCTAATTGTGTTGGGTTTTGAGTTGGGCTTAGATGTTTGGATTCTTGATGGGCCATTTAATAACAAGTATATGGACTAGGAAATTTGGATGAGCTATAGGGTAAGGCCCATGTGAGGGGTTTGGGCTCAATTTGGAAAATTAGGCCATATGTTGGGCCTTGGTTCGTTGTTTGGCTTTTGGGCCTTCAGGGTGTATATTAGGGCCTTGGGCTGGGATCAAGCTAGGTTGGGGGTAAAGTAGTATTTTTACCCCAAGCATGGACTTATGGTTATGTATTGGAACCCAATTATTAATTGGGTGTTTGTTTTGATGTTAATAGTTCGGGAATCTGTCATCTAGCAGCTAGAGTTTTATCAGCGAGACTTCAGTAGTGCGAGGTGAGTTACCTTCCCGGTATCAGTGGGTCGAAGGCACCAATGCCGACCCACTAGTTGTTTATAGTAAAGATGATTGTCTTTGTGATAATTGTCTGGTATGTCACTATCTATTGTGATTTATGTGCTTGTATGCTATGATATTATGTGGTAGTGGTAGGGGTGAAAGACCGATTTAATTTATGTTTTTTATAATAAAATCAGAGAAATCTTTTTTTAAAAGATGTTGCAGAATTTATTCCCAAAACAAAACATGATAAAAGTTTATCAAAACTTTCTTTAAGACATGTATAGTTTCATTTCATATCAAAACCTCGGGATGTCATGTTCCGATACGGATCAAAAGCATAAACAAGACATTATAAGCCTTTCAACAGTTATTTACAACTATTGGCCTATAATCCAAAAATCCCTCATTGTCCTCCGACTATGCTCGGGGTCCGCTACCTGTAACATAAAAAGCTGAGTGGGTCAGGCTTGGGAGCCTGGTGAGCATATAGGGTTTACAACCCACAATAATAATAAACTTACTAAGTTCATCAATCAACAATAACCCTGATTACCCGTTCCCGTTATCCTCACTTTATGTCCCTAAGCACTTGTCACAAGGGACCTAGCTTAAAGAATATCATCGGGATGGACACTACTGCTAAGGGGTTTCCTCAGCCATACATGTCCTAAAGGCAACCATGAGGGGGATGGAGTACAACGAATGAACACCCAAGTTCATTAACACCTACAGGTTGCGGACCTGCTAATGTTTCCCACTGGACCGTCTAGAACGCCTGTGGTCGTCATCCAAACTCCGCTAGATGACTTGATCTCAAAACACGTCGATGCCTCTCCTCAATTTTATTTTATCACACATCACTATCTACCCATGTTCTACCCAACATATTTGTAGATAAAAATACTTATACATTTTAAAACTTGTATAAAACGTTAACTCAACAGTCACCTCAAATAAACAATTAATATATCTACACATAGCACGTATTATAAGGTAAATACTTCATATCTATGTGTAAAATAAAAGTGACTATACACTCACATAATTTGATGATAATCGGGCAACAATTCGTTTCCTAAAACGATCGTTTCTAATAAAACCGAGAGTTTTATTGAGAAACCGGGCTTTGCAAAAGTCGGGCTTCAAAACCGAAAAGATAAATTTTCCGGGCCTTCGGGCACTTCGTGGAGTATTCCGGGCTTTAAAATCGATACTGGGGCTTTGCGGGATGTTAATATGAAAGAAATATGAGATTTAGGGTGAAAAGTGGCAAATTTCCAAAGTTACCCGGGAAGGCTCGCAGCCTTCTATTTATAGGGTAGAGCTTCTGATCGGACGGCTGAGAAGGAACCACGCCTCGCAGATTTGAGGGTTTGCAGGGAAGGCACGCACGTGGGCTGCGTATGGCTCGCACATGGTCTGCGCATGTGAGGGGCTCGCTGGCAGTCTGTGATTGGACCGAGGTCTAGGGTCCGAAGTAGAGGGTTCGTGGCATGCTGCGAGGGTTCGGACATGTGCTAAGAGGGTACGTGTCTCACCGCTATTGGACCACTTTGGATCAGGCCATGTGCTCGGATGACTCAGCAGCTCAAGTGACTCAGCAGCTCGGATGACTCAGCAGGACACGTGGCACTTTTTCAGCGAGGGTGACGTGGCAACTCGTGACTATGCGAATTTTCTCGATTTTCGCGCCAAAACTTCTAAAATCCATAACTTTCGCATACGAGCTCCATTTTTGACGTTCTTTATATGCACGCGTAGCTAAAATTACGCTCTACAACTTCCGTTTAGACATCGTCGTCTAATTTTGAATTTAAATTTTATATTATTATTTTTAACAGACCGGGACAGGAAATCCGTTAAAAATTCATAACTTTTTCATCCGACGTCCGTTTTCATCAGAATTTTTACCGTTGTGCTCCTAATGACGAGACCTTCAATTCTCGTTTAGGTTGTATCGGCTAAAAATCACTCGATCTAAAATTCGAGTTTTTAGCTGTCTACTGCTAAGCTGAAACTTCGAAAAATCATAACTTCCTCATACGAAGTCAGATTTGGGCGTTCTTTTTATCGAACTTCTCGGTTTAACGAATACTACGACTTTCGTTTAGATCACTAAGGCTAAAAAGTAGTTTATCGAAAACTCACTTTTTACGACATTCAGCACCTTGCCGGTTTTGTCGCGAAACTTCGACAGGTCATAACTTCTTCGTTATAACTCGGATTTTGGTATTTTTTATATCCCCGAAATCCTTGTTTCGGCCACAACAACTTTATGTAAAGATATCGGGCTTATCTCACACTTTAATTTTGACGCTTATTTTTATTCTTAATTAATTAAAGGGTAAATTACACCAATCGTCCCTCGTGTACATGCCAGAAAGCGTGTTTAGTCCCTATTTTCAAAAATTAACTCGGACCGTCCCTCGTTTGCTTAAAACTTGCTAAATTCATCCCTCATATGTGTTTTTGTTGCAAATTTAGTCCACTCCACATTTGAAAAGACCATTATGCCCTTGGATATTTATTTTAGTTAATCTAATATTATTTATTATTATTTATAACTTAAAAAAACAACTATCCAATATAAATCTCTCTCATACGAATGAAAATACCACCACCTCCGATGTCTCTCCCCCCTCTCTCTCTCCATTCTTCTTCAATACAAAACACACACACGCAAACATGTGTTCTGATCGAGATAACAAGAAACACAAAACACACACACATCGGAAAAGAAAACAGGTTTTCTTGGAGTAGCCCCAGTCGTCTTACACCATCTATGAGGAAGATGAAATGTTGGTGGACAGAATCCTCCTCGATCTGGTGGCAGTGGACATCACGTTCCTCAATCTGATTACGTCGATCAGAATCCTTTTACTTCTCCTGCGACTCGTTCGTTCCAATTTGCAGGTTTAGGGTTTAGTTAGGTTTGATTTGTAGGTTTATGGTTTTTTCCAATTTGTAGGTTTGGGGTCTCGCTGGATTTGTATGGAGGAAAGGGGTGGGATGGTTCCAGAAATT
The DNA here is from genome assembly GCF_051521515.1 of Lactuca serriola. Taxonomy (NCBI): domain Eukaryota; kingdom Viridiplantae; phylum Streptophyta; class Magnoliopsida; order Asterales; family Asteraceae; genus Lactuca; species Lactuca serriola. The sequence continues at coordinate 161,541,206 of NC_136409.1, forward strand.
GAAGTCGAAATCTAAATCATACATTGGTGGTGGTCATCATTCTTGAGTAATCGACGAGTTCAGACCACGGATGGCCAGGTCGGACGATTTATGTGATATTTATAAAATCACATATTTGCAGTGGTGGAAACGGGCTCCTGGGATTCACCGGTGGAATTTTTTTGTTGGTTTTAGATAGGAATGATCGCTGATGATGTATCAATTTTTTGAGAGATTATTTTGGTTGTGGATGTATCGATTTCTTGGTTTAAGGTCTTGAAGAGGGTTTGGAGTCGTGGAGTAATGGATTTGATTTCTTGAGATATTATTTTGTTTAATTTAAAACTGATGAATAAATAAAAGAAATGAAAAAAGAAATTATTAAGGGTAAAATGGTCATTTCATGTCAATAGGGACTAAGCATGCAAGAAAAAAACAAATCAGGGACGGTCTGAGTTAATTTTTGAAAATAGGGACTAAACACGTTTTTTGGCATGTGCACGAGGGACGATTATTATAATTTACCCTTAATTAAACCCTAATAATTAAGCATAAACACATAATTCACATAAAATTCACATAATTCCTTTTCATTTCTTCTAAATGAGTTACAAAGGTTAACCTAGACCATTATGTCAATATTAATGTCTAGCCTAGAAACACGGGCGTTACAGATAATCACCACAGCTCACACAAGGGTAAATACTGGCACTAAGAACCACTTATACATCAATTAGAGGCAAACCCTCGGTCTACAACCTAAAATCCTCATGCTGACTAAAAAGTCAACGTGGTCAAAAAGTCAACGGTTAAGTTACCATGTTGTGGCCAACACCATGGCCACGCCGTGGTGGCTAAACGCCAAAACAGTTGCGGTGACACTGACCACCACATCGTGACAAGCAACTCACCACATCGTGGTAATTGTCTCCAACAACTTAATGTATTAAGCTCTTAACCGATAATATCCAGAGCGCAAAAGCTTATATTTGATCCCTCTAAAGATCTCGATGGATAAAGTTTCTAACTTTATCCAAACTTTATCCATTAATCCATCCCAATAATTCAAGATCTCTAAACCTAAGTTCTTAATGGATTCATTAAAAGCATGGACACTAAACTAGATCATGCAAGACATTTTTCTAACCACCACCATGGTCCAAAAGCCATATAATTCATTCAAGGGTTCTGGAGTTCCCTCAAACTCCAAGAACGAGAAGATTTGGACCAAAATTCTCATAAAACGGCTTAATAATGATCTAGAGAAGTAATAAGCAAGATAACAACTTTATACCTCCAAATGGTCAAAAATGTGATGATGATGATGATAGATCTAAGCTGGAATCAAGCACACAAGCCACAATAGATGCTCATTTTTCCTTCGACCTTCACAAAATTGGCTCACACACATAAAAAGGCTAGGGTTTGGGTGGGATATGATCTCAGAGGTTGGAGGATGCCAATTGAGGCAAGCCTAGGAATTAGTGCCTTTAAATAATGCACTAATCCAAGGATCTAGGGTTTTAAACCCCAACCACCAGTACGTCGTGGCAAGAACTCGCCACATCATGATGCCTCACGAATACGTGTCCTTTAAACTGGAATGTCACGTTGTGGTCCTTCCACCACCACTTCATGGCCAAGCCAAAGCCTTATAAAAATTAAGTTGAATAATTCAAACTCGAAAGAAGTATACCCAGAAAGATGATGTTACACGCACACTCCTTTGCTGCATATCGATTTTTTATTTGACAACCTATTAGTTCATCCCACATTCTCCATTGCACATAACATCCATCTCTTCAACTATTATAAAAGTTTCTTTGAGTCCCACATCACCAATTGAATAGAACATCAACCCATCTTAGCCTCTGTATAATGATTTCTTAAGGATTAAGTATGCTTGTGATTGGGTTTGGGTTAAAAATTAAAATCAAACCGATAGTAACTGAAAGCCGAGCAACCAAATTGATCGGTTTAGGTACTAGGTTCGGTTTGGAATATTTGAAAACATATGCCATGGATTTAGGCTTGATGATAGGTCAAAACCGACCCAAGCTGGCACATACTCACCACTATCCGAATGATATGGACCCTCTAAATTCTACCCCTTCCCGATCAGATTCCCTCGAAGTTACCTTTTTATCCATTTTATATTCCTTTTTATAGTTTTTTTTTTATTATTAATTTCTTTATTTAGACGTATGAATTTATGTGTTGTAGCACCAAGCAACATACACTTTCAACCCTTATTTTTTTTATGCATCTTCTATAGTAATTGTTTAGATTGAAACTTTATTTTTATATATTTGTAATTCACTTGATATTGTATAATTGACATTGTTCTATATATGAATTGTTGACATTTGGAAATCACATTCCTTCTATAAATTGTAAAATCATTACGCAACGCTGCGCAATGTACAATGTGACTTAAATACTATTTAAATTATATTAATATAAAATTCAATAATAGTCCGATTACTTAATTACTTTGCATATAATATTATAAGTTTGACCATGTCCAGTTTTAATAATCTGATTAATACAAACATCACAAAATATTACAATATAGCTTCAAAATATCATTTTATTTTAGTTCACATAATTTTTTCTTTAAATTATATGGATATATATAAAATTTTAAATATCGATTTTAAATTCATGTTTTTAATATAAATAAACTAAATTATCTTCTTACCCTAGATCAAACCGAAGGGATTAAGACAATAAAAAAAAACTGAAAATGGGAAATTATCTTCATTTGAACAACCCATGTGCAAGATTAATCACCGAACACCAACAATATATTAGATATGCCAACCTGATCTTTGATGTGAAATTTCACACCTCGTCCACTAGGTTTCCATCACAAGTGCAATTATATAAATTATATTTAGTTGTATCAATTATTTCATTTTAAACTACAAATTATGGAAACCCCACTTCACATTTTTAGGAATCGATCTATCATTTAAAAAACAACTTACAAACCCGTAAACATACCCAAAAATATATATTTGGGAGAATTTTAGACTAGCTTCATAAGTTCGTTGAAATGTTATTCTTTTAAAAAACGTGTTTATAAACTATTTTTTAGTTCGACCGGTATAACATTCTAAAAATCACTTTAAAATTTACCGAATGATATTACATACCAAACACAGTGCAAAGTTTCAAATACACGTTTACTAAATTATAAAAACCAAGAGAAAAGTGATACAATTCCACCAGCTTAGAAAAAACAAAATTCTAATTAACATACACGTTGACTCATTACTTAATCTACAAACCCTTGCAAATATTAATCCACACTTGAATGAACTTCACAAACAACACAAATGTAAGCAACACTAACATCCATATGGTGATTAAAAAAAGAACAAACTACCAATACTTAAGAGTAGCTTCACTCAACACAATCCAACTAAAATCACACAAACAGTTTTAAGAGATATAACCAATCACATTCTTTTTCAATCAAATCATACTTGAAAGGTCAATCAAACAAACAAACATATAAAATCCAATATAGTAATAACAATATCCTAGTCTCCCTTAGCAGTTGCAACAATATCCTGAGCCACCTTCGGTTCCTCAACTGGAACTTGAGCCACTTGAAGCTTCTTCACACACGCTTCTGGCTCCAAAGCCTCAGCCAAGATTGAGCCACGAACAAGCCTCTCAACAGGGATTTTAATCACATCACGACGCATCCCAATATCAGCAACAACCCTACTTATACAATAAATCCCACACCCAACAACCGCCAAACCCGGAAAACTAGTGGTCAAATACCGAAGCGGAGACGAGAAAATCGCACTAGTGGCGGCTAAAAAAGACGCGGCCTGCCCACTACGCCCTACACTAATAGTAGTGAACACCAACAACCCAGTCTTACAATAGATTGCAAAATCCTCACAATTATTCTTGAAGATATTGTATCCTCCAAAACCATTTTCTAGGAGGAACTGAGCGCGATGGATGACGTCATCGGGAGGATCGGAATGCGCAAGCGTGCAAGTTCCACCTCGCGCTTTTGCGAGAAAAATAGCGGGGGAGACTGAGTATTTGAATAGATAAAGGTCGTCTCCGGATAAAAAGCAATCTAAGCATGAAGCGATGACACCTTCAGCTTTTGACTGGTCCCCACATTTTGGGCATGGGTCACCGTCTGAGTTTGACGGGGATGAGCTTAGGAGAACGCGGTCCAACACTGTTCCTGTCCCGATTTCTTGCCCTCCGCCGCGTGTGAAGTGGATCACTTTTTCATCACCGATGTATATGCCTGAAACATAAAATGTGTGAGATTTCTTGAAGCTTGGTTTCGTAATAAAATTGGTTTGGAATTGGAATAGGGAATTTACAATTTTCTCAAATGTTTGGTGATAACATTTGTGATTTGATTAGCACAACATACAAAATGGTAGGATATGGACAGAAGATAGAAAAAATCAGCCTAGAGAAACTAATTTGGGGAGAATGGATCCAAACTATCATATGTATTTTGCAATTATTATGAAATTGAATTTGGTATTAATGTATTATTGATCGTTTAATTGATTGATCGTAGTTTCTTTTTCCTTTGAATCGAAGAGTATGGTGACCAACATAGTTTTCAAATTATGTTTCTAGGTCACATTCCGAGAATTGCAAAGATCAAAATTTATGTGTAATTGCAGGTGATAAAATCCAAAATGGGTCGTGATTGAACTTGTCTTCTCTTTTGGGCAAACGGAGACTCAAAAAAGGAAAGTTTTTATCACGGGGAATTTAGCATAACTTTGATTTTTGCAATTGCCCCGAAAGTTGCAGTTTTTTCTTTACGATAAATTATCAGAATACCAAATTCAATTTCAATGAAATTGCAGAATATCTTAATTCGATATGAGAAATTAAATATCCTTACATTATAAACCCTATCTGGATGAACACATATCCTGATTTAATTCTGATTACAAGTTGTTCGTGAAGCATAACCTAAATTTACAGAGAATAAAGATAGAAATCGTAAATAAATGAGGGGAGAATTAGGGGGAAAATGAAGGAGGAAGAACCGTGATGAGCGTAGAGCCAAGCTGTACGCCATGTATAGATGTGATCGCCTGGTTTGATTTGTGATTTGTGGACTTTGTTAGAAAGTATTTGCTTCATCTCTTCCATTTTTCTTCCCCTCCCGATATCTCGATTTCTAGATTTCAAGAGAGTAGTTGCTTTGCTTCGTTAGGAGTACAATTCACAGCGCTTTGCAATCGTTTAGGCGTGTGAGGGTCCACAGGTTGCCTCTCTTAATCCAACTTCGCAGCCTTCGTAAGTTAGCGCGTGGACACTCTTTACTTTCGTTAGGGTAATATAACTTTTGCTTTTGTCCATAGATAATTATGATTTGTTTGCCTTGTTTTATTTTTTTAATAATTATGGGTGATATTATCGTATTATACACATGTTAAACAAGTATATTGATTAAATTATGTACGAAAAAACTATGATTACTGATAAAAATCAAAATTCTTATCTAAAGAACTATTATGGAATATGTACGTTTCAGATATCTATATACTTTATTTTTGTATTTACATTGTTAGTATATTTTTGAAGGTGATCATGTTATGTCAATTGACATGACCTATACAACACGAAAACACTACCTGGCAACATAGAATGAATATGTTGCATAGCAGCACAACGTGATAGCACCGAATGAAAGCAGCGTCCGACAATATTGTTCGCTAGCACAGCCTAGTCCTCGACCAAGCACAACTTGCCATGCAATGTGGTTGAGTGGTGCTTACATGTAGTGTTGTCACGTCATGTTGCTATGCGGTGTTGTCAAGTAGTGATTTTATGTTTTTTAGGTCATGTCAATTGACCTAACATCATCACCCACAAAAAATAAAGACAAACTTACAAAAATAGTCATTGTGGTTTACCAAATGTCACAAACTTAATCCCTACTAATGTTTTATGCAAATGGTCCTTATGGTTTGCAAAAGTTGCACGAAAGGCCCTTTTAATAACACCAATTCTTTGATGCAAATGGTCCCTGTGGTTTGCAAAAGTTGCACGGATGACCCTTTTTAATAACATGTGTCTCCCACATGGGGGTATTTTGGTCATTTTAAATGTAACATGGACTAAATTCGTAACATTTTGTAAACCATAGGGTAATAATTAAATGGCCGAAGGAAAAGAAGGGGGGGGGGGGGGGGGGGGGGGGGGAGGGAGGAGGAGCGGGTGTCGAACTCGTGACCTCCACCCCCCTTAAATTACCAGCACCTTAATCAATTTAGATGAATGTTCACTTTATTTATTCTTTCCTAAAATTAATTTATATAATAATAAAATCGTTAAAACATAAACAATAAATAAATTACAAAAAACATTTTTTTACATAATTTTGTTTTAAATAACACAAAATGTATTTTAGCATATTATAAAAAAATAGTTTTTTACAAACAATTTGTATGTATTTTTATATATTTGTCTTACGTAATATATATATTTTTTATTTCTTTAAAAGATATGTTTTCATATAATATATTATGTTGTATTGGAAGGTAAAATCGGCCGAATATATTTTGGTTTGGTCCAATCGGTTTTTCTAAAAACCGTTTTTCAGTTATGTGTATTTAAAAAAAACATAAAAAACCTATTCGGTTATATATCTTATTTAAATACGTATTCCACCTTAATCGCAAGTTATAAATCGTATGATTAGAATGAAAATTGAAAGAACTAATGATATATCTTTTTGAAATAATAATAATTAACACTACTCATGACATAAAAAAAAATGTATAAATTCTTTTGGGTCGTTAGTTCTAAAACTGTTTTTTCGGTTATATGTATTAAAAACAACTTAACAACGATTTTGTTATGTATCTAAATAATTTATACTATTTTTTTATGTCAAGAATAGTGTTAATTATTGTTATTTCAAAAACATATATCACTATTTCATACCATCTTCATTTTAACCATACGATTTAAAATTTGCGATTAAGAAAAAATACATATTTTAAATAAGGTATATAATCGAATAAGTTTTTTTTTATGGTTTTTTATATACATATAACCAAAACCAATAACATATTTGGCCGATTTTGTCTTCCAATACAACGTAATAACATATTATAAGAAAACATATTTTTTAAAGACATGAAAAATATTTTACATAAAATAAATACATAAAAATACATATAATAAAAAACTATTTATTTTATAATTCGATTAAATACATTTCGTTTTATTTAAAAAAAATTACGTAAAAAAATATTTTTTGTAATTTATTTATTGGTTATGTTTTTACGATTTTGCTATTATATAAATTAGTTTTAGGAAAGAATAAATCAAGTGACCATTCAGCTTAATTGGTTAAGGTGTCGGTAATTTAAGGGGGGTGTAGGTCAGGAGTTCGAGCCCGAGCTCTCCCCCTTCCTTCAGCCATTTAATTGTCTTTTCCAAACAAACTTTAAAAATGGTCCCCTTGGTTTTCCAAATGTTACGAATTCGGTCCCTGTTACACTTGAAATTGTTGGGCTTTCTACGCATCAAATACACTCTAAACTAGGTAGCGAAAAAATCGAAACTACAATATACCTAAGTGTACATGCAACCTACGTATCTATGGTTTCATGCTAATTACATATACCCTATGAAAACAAAACATAAAGAAGAAAAGCATACCTCTTATGTAGCCCTAGATCTCCATGCTTAAGATCTTGATCCTTCATGAAGTTGCTTGGATGAGAGGACTCAAACTAGAATCCCTCTAATGGTATCACACCTAATGACACCAAAGAGTGGAATAAAAATAACTACGAGAAGGGTCAATTTCACAAACCCTAAGAGGGTTAGAAATCATCCCTATGAGATGAGAAATAAGAGTTGGCGAAATTTCAAGCTAATGTGCAAGGAAGAATGAAATCCCTAAGGCCTTATTTATAGTCTTGGACCTATTCCTAGATTTTGTACTCCTTCTCATGTGGGATGGGAGCATAAACATGAAATTCAGTCCTTTTCCATATGGGATGGAGTGATTTTCATCCGACCCTAATTCTATAAGGGTTCTGGAACATTCCTGATTAACCAACTGTCGATTAATGAATATTCAACCCTTTGATTAATTAAACTATTAATTAATTCCCAAAATGTATTTATAATTAGTTTCTAGTTAATTATTAAACATAATAATTAATAAACCAATTTCTTCTTTATTTATTCTACTCAATTTGGGTCTTGAGGGCAACCCAAAAGGACCCTGTTATTATTAGAAATATTACCAAAGTTAATGACCTTGGATTCACTTTCCAACAGTCTTCCAATTAGACAAGTCATCAACTATACGAGGACCAATATTTCTCCAATAATCAACAAATAGTTAGTCATCCAATGCAACTACCGAACTCTTAATCTAATCAAGATTCAACCCTTAGATAAGTGATCAACCATCCCTTCATTCTATGATATATGTATAAATTCAAGACATGGATAATGGTCAATATCATAATTCAAGATTATTTTCCCGATAAAGATTTGTGACGACTGCATCTGACTACTAAATTGAACACATCAATTCCAGTCAGGGCTCGACTAAACACTTTAGATGTCAACACCAAATTATCGAGGGGTCCATAGATATCATTTATCCTATTAAGGCAGAAAGAACAAATAAACTTTGACTACATAGTTTTTATCTACTTCGTCATGTCACACATAGACATACCCTTTATAACTACCAGTTACTGATAGCAATGGAGTAGACCAATGCATAACAGAATGATAGAGCAAACCCCACATGTACCTAGGTTTGAAAAATAGAAGATATTATCGTCTTTGAATTACTCGTGACTATATCCATGAAGTAATCTCTAAGTGCTGGTTGGTCCAATACTTAAATCTCTATTAGGTACTCATGAGTGTTAGCGCAATCTCTATGTTATGCCGAATCACTGTGGACAATCCACTAATACTCATGACAGTATTGAATCGCTACTTACTTCCAAGAGTAAGACCGACTATGGACGTTTGAGTAAATTAATACTAAAGAAGTGGGTTCCAAACATGCAAAAGGAGAACACTGTGATAAGTTAATTGAAATGACTGATCTCCATCATATATTAAGATCTCCACTTAATAATCACCAAATCGAATTAACATTTATACTGCTTAAGCTCTCAAGTTTAAAACAAACTAAACTAAGAGTGTTCAAGCCAATTCATTTGCAAATCTAATGCCTCTTAACTTTGTCTGACTGTCAGACTTGGTCGGTGACATTGGCTTATGGAATGGATAGACAAGATTATCTTTCGATATGACTCATTAACTATGATGTCTTTACATTTGATTCACTATCAAATGGGTTGGTACTTACTGAGTATGCGTCGTGTAAGCTTGTGTGACCATGGGATCCATACTTGAGGTAAGTTCACCCTTAAAGTAACAAAGAGCCTCCAAAAGGACCATCAATGATTGAATTTCAACAAATATATCTTTAATGAATCTCTTATAGTCACGTTGTCTTCTTTGCAATTTAACCAACTGCCATGTAACGACCCAAAAATGAAGGGTAAAAATTTAATTTTTAGTATAGCGCAAACATTGATACCATTTGTTTCAAACATTTCAAATCATCATTAAGTAAGACATTTATCAGAGTTCATCCCAAAATCATTCATTACGAAAATCATAGGTGTGTGACCGCGATCAATCAGAGCCCTTCTTTTCCAAATCGATGATACCTGAACCAAAACTGTAAACCGTAAGCACAAAGCTTAGTGAGTTTCCCAGAGCATACCCCACACACAATCCACATAACACATATCATATTAGCTATAAAAGCTATCTCTAACACAGACCACATATCATATTAGCTATACAAGTTATCTCTACCACATAAGCCATGCATACCAACATATAAGGATGTCGTGGGCTCCCCCAGGGTCTTATACCTTCATGCCATGGGCTCCCCCCATGGTCTTTACCTAGTAATGTCATGGGCTCCCCCACATGGTCTTATATCCAACTGCCATGGGCTCCCCTTGGGGTCTTCCATGCAATAACATACATAAACAACTAGCATATCATATATCACAGAAGTATCTATCATATTACATAACACATACATAAACATATAAGGATGTCGTGGGCTCCCCCTAGGTTCTTATACCATCATGCCATGGGATCCCCCACATGGTCTTTACCTAGGAATGTCATGGGCTCCCCCATACGGTCTTATATCTAACTACCACAAGCTCCCCCTAGGGTCTTCCATACAAATATCACATAATCACTAGCATACCACTTAGCATAAAGCTAACTATCATACCACATATCTCTACTACATCTAGTGTACCACGTATCATAAAATGGGCCTTGGTGCCTTAGACCCATTGGTATGGTGAGAAGACTCACCTGACATTGCTGAAGTCCCGCGGATAAAACTCTAGCTACTGGTTGACAGGTTACCGAACTATCAATCATCAAAACGATACCTAATTAATAATTAGGTTCCAATACGCAACCATAATCTACACTTGGGGTAAATGGACCATTTTACCCCTAACTTAGCTTGGTTCAAAACCAAGGCCCAAACTCACACTCCCAAGGCCTAAAAGCCCAATAATCAACCAAGGCCCAACATATGGCACATCTATGCCCCTATTTTCCAAATTGGGCCCAAACCTCTACATGGACTTATTTTAAGGCTCAACCAATTATTCTAGTCCAAACAATTGGCATTCTGATGGCCCAATAAGTAATAATCCTCAAGGCCCAATTATGGCCCACTTATGGCCTAATTTTCCAAATTGGGTCCAAGCCTTTCCAACGGGCCTTATCCTAAAGCCTAATTATTTCCTTATTCCATAAATATGTTCCCAATTGGACCACAAAGGCCCACAACAGATTAGTCCAATAAATGGCCCAATAAGAACCCAAACCCAAACCCAATTAGTCCAAAACAGCATGCTGCCACATGGCTGCTTTCCAAAATCAACTGAGACCTTCCGAGTCTCTAGCCGATCGGGTCCATGCGTCGAATCCTGACGTCACCAAATCCCAGGCTAAAATTGATTGCTATCTGACCATTGGTAGCCTTATCTTACAAAAGACCTTAAGTAGTCCCTAGCTTTCTTGATCTCATAACTGTAGTGGCATTCCTACAGTCTTATCACTGGCTCAAACAGGGCTAATCCCTCTGGGGAAATCCATAAACCAATTTGTGGATTCGCCACGCCCTCACTACTGCACCCAAACCGGTGGGTACTACTGTTCCTTCCGCGTTCCATGAACACGCTCATGCCATCTACCAACCAAGTGAATGCTACAGCTACACTCGTAGTCTCGCAGCACTCTATCACTATCTGCCAACCTCATGAATGCTACAACTACCCCCGCAGACTTACAACATTCAAGCACTATCCGACCGTTAGTGAATGCTACGGCTCCCCCACATTCTTACAACACCCTCTACATTATCTAAATATTAGTGAATGCTACGGCTCCCCCGTAGTCTTACAACACTTTCACCATACTGACCATAAGTAAATGCTACGGCTCCCCCGTAGTCTTACAACACTTTCATCCTAGACCATTAGTGAATACTACGGCTCCCCCGTAGTCTTACAACACTTTCACCCCAACTGACCATTAGTGAATGTTACGGCTCCCTCGTATTCTTACAACACTTTCATCCTAACCGAACATTAGTTAATGCTACGGCTCCCCTATCGTCTTACAACACTTTCATCCTAATTGACCATTAGGTAATGCTACGGATCCCCCATAGTCTTACAACATTTTCACCCCAACTAGCCATTAGTGAATGTTATGGCTCCCCCCGTAGTCTTACAACACTTTCATCCTAACACAAACGCAACCCAATGCCTTACCCCTAATCTATCGATTCGAAACGCATACAAAGTCGAGCACGCACTACACCGAACACCTGAACTGAACCCAATTCATGACTGGATTCCCAACCCACTTCTCCAAATTCTGCTATCAAGCCCCAAGAAGATGCGATTCACATGTTGGGGAGTTTTAACAAACTCCAAACTCACACAACCCTCAAACCAAATAGCCAGTTGGCCCGCCGTTATCCTCGATAAGGATGAGAAACCCATCTCGGTCCCATACTTGTCCCTGTCCTGAATACCTGCGCGATTCTCCCCCACTTAGATTCGACTAAATCTTCGCAATACATGAGATTTGATGGATTCCCAATCCTTCTTACTCTTAAATAACCAACTGCTGACAACCTGTTTCTTACCCGTGTGAGTGTTTTATTACTGGCCCAAACCCCAAAAGACTACACAACTCCTAAAGATCAGATGAACACTCCACGAATCCTAGCGAAAGTAGTAACCTTAGACACCTTGAAATGATGCCACATCTATGTATTGAAGTCCAAATAACCGATGCCCAGACCAAAGCCTCTGCAGTAGACCACTTCCCCTGGCGCCTCCAAAATCCGACTCACGCTCAATGGTTGAGTTACCAATCCTGACTGTAGACCTTCCGCATCACGTCTTTGAACCAATCTCGACCATAGACCTAGATAACATTGAACGCTCTAAACCAGCAAAGAGGGAAACAGCCTTCCACTACCCACCCCATAACTCACGGTATGTAAATGACATATGACCATGTTTGAAGGTATAACCCAAACACAAGCAGGGAAACAAACCCATAGATACACTAGCTAAAACCTTTGAAACGAAAAACTCCTTTGTGCAGTTTCCCACAAGTGGTGCACTGAATCCGACCCTGCTGGCCTCTCAAAAGCTGACCCGAACTCTTAGGTCTCTTTCCGAGACCCTCCAATATATGCACCTGATTTGGTCCCCTCTTCCCAGTGTGCTCCAAATCAATCCCTGCTCTCGAGCTCTAGGAATCATATCATTCGGGGTCTCGCACCCTGGCACACTCACCAGCTCAATCATTCACGGATGAATTGCATTGGTTGAAGCAACCTTTGCCCTAAACCGGCTACAGACCACTTCAAAGACATAGTCTCCAATCCCGAAAGTGCAGTAGATCGCACAATCAATCCTTTACGCCTGATACAAGAGATCCAAGGCGAACTCAAAATCCTGGCTGTCCTTCCGCTAACTGGCTAACCACCAGAGTCGGGATCAAACCCTAGTCCTTCCCCTTGCGTGCTCATCCGCCTTCTGCACAATAGCTACCCTCACTATCAGAGCATAACCAAGAATTCTCCTTCCCATAAGCTTCTTAGATTTTCCAAGACTCTCACCAATTCAAGTATGGATCATGTGCTTTCAGTAGTACGGGCCCATACTACCTTCCATATGTATCCATACTTTCCCCAGCAATCCTCTCGAATCCTCTAAGTCACCTACTCCCCTGGTGCACCACATATCCGCTAAACAACAATACAATACCCACCAAAGCAACTCCTAGGCTCCCCCTAGGTTCCCAACCTCACCGAACCACCCCACTAACTCACTGGAGCATATCCTATGCTTTCCTACGTTCCCAACCTTGCCCTACCATCAGTTGTTGAAGAACTCCCCATGATGCCAGCCATCCACCTTCTGGATATCGTCATATCCACTTAGTAGTTGACTCCCATCACTCAAGAGTTCCACAAAGGACAAAGCAAGCAGCATTCGTGCAACAACACTACGATCCAAAGAACTATCATAGGACATTCAGCCCACATGCCACAACTCGTGCTATCCACATCCATTTATCACTGTCGGCTACCTTATGCATGAAAATTATACACAAAACATGATCTAATAGACGATCGGATAATGGACCCTACCCTAGGACCACAACCAAACGAGGAACAGGAAATAAGGCCAAATCAATTATTCTAAGGCTATAAGATCCTAACTGTATACAATTTTAAAAGCATACACGTAGCAGTTACTAATACCAATTGTCATTCTCATTCCAGCATGGCATCCAATATTCCAAGGCTACAAGCATCACATATGAGGCTAATCTATCGATGACTACTCAACACTAGCATGCAAGTCTATAAGCTCATACAACATATACATGCATCCCCTTAGCCCTAACTAGCAAGCGATTCACATATTCATAAACCAAGTCATAACAAATATCATATATGGGTATCTTGGGGAAACTTACTTGAGCCCGGCTGATTGCATGCACCATACCTTTTCTTTTCTTATAAATTCTTTCCTTAAAACATTTTTCTTTTGAAAACTTTACAGATCCTCAGTTTGAGTTCAGACACACCAGAAAGTATGTCCGAATCCCTCAAACCAAGGCTCTGACACCAACTTGTAACGACCCCAAAATCAAGGGTAAAAATTTCATTTTTAATATAGCTAAAACATTGATATCATTTATTTCAAACATTTCAAATCATCATTAAGTAATACATTTATCAAAGTTCATCCCAAAATCATTAATTGTGGAAATCATAAGTGTGTGCACTGCGATCAATCTGAGCCCTTCTTTTCCAAATCGATGATACCTAAAACCAAAACTGTAAACTGTAAAAAGCTTAGTGAGTTTCCCAGATCATACCCCACACACAATCCACATAACACATATCATATTAGCTATAAAAGTTATCTCTAACACATACCACATATCATATTAGCTATACAAGCAATCTCTACCACATAAGCCATGCATACCAACATATAAGGATGTCGTGGGCTCCCCCAGGGTCTTATACTTTTATGTCATGGGCTCCCCCATGGTCTTTACCTAGGAATTCCATGGGCTCCCCCACATGGTCTTATATCCAACTGCCACGGGCTCCCCCTGGGGTCTTCCATGCAATAACATACATAAACAACTAGCATGTCATATATCACAAAAGTATCTATCATACTACATAACACATACATAAACATATAAGGATGTTGTGGGCTCCCCCAGGGTCTTATACCATCATGCCATGGGCTCCCCCACATGGTCTTTACCTAGGAATGCCATGGGCTCCCCTACATGGTCTTGTATCCAACTGTCACGGGCTCCCCCTGGGATCTTCCATAAAAATATTACATAATCACTAGCATACCACTTAGCATAAAGCTAACTATCATACCACATATCTCTACTACAGCTAGTATAGCACATATCATAAAATGGGCCGACATTGGTGCATTAGACCTATTGGTATGGTGAGAAGACTCACCTGATACTATTGAAGTCCCGCGGATAAAACTCTAGCTGTTGGTTGACAGGTTTCCGAACTGTCTATCATCAAAACGACACCCAATTAATAATTGGGTTCCAATACACAACCATAATATACACTTGGGGTAAATGGACCATTGTACCCCTAACTTAGCTTGGTTCAAAACCAAGGCCCAAACTCACACTCTCAAGGCCCAAAATCTCAATAATCAACCAAAGCCCAACATATGGCCCATCTATGGCCCAATTTTCCAAATTAGGCCGAAACCTCTACATGGACTTATTTTAAGGCCCAACCAATTATTCTAGTCTAAACAATTGGCATTCTTATTGCCCAATAGCTAATAATCCTCAAGGCTTATGGCCCACTTATGGCCTAATTTTCCAAATAAGGCCAAAGCCTTTCCAACGGGCCTTATCCTAAAGCCCAATAATTTCGTTAGTCCATAAATATGTTCCCAATTAGCCCACAAAGGCCCACAGCAGCTTAGTCCAATAAATGGCCCAATAAGAACCCAAACCCAATTAGGGTTTTTTCACATAAAATGACTATTAGGGTTACATGTTCCTACTTAACCCATTAAGGACTTAATGCTTTAAGTTCAAACATACAATGAAATCGGCTTGAGTCATATCTTCACTCCAATGGTCCAAAATGCGGGTCCCAATAAGTCCAAACCAATAATTCCAACGTTAGGGTTTTCTAAACCCTAATTAGGGTTTTGAACCCAATTATAGCCGAATAGGCCCAAAACTAAGTCCTTAGATCAATTAGGGCTTCATTAGGCTTACTAGGGTCTCATAAGGCCCATTGGGGTTTCATAAGGCATGCACTACCCACTACCACCTCGGGTAGTGGTGGTCAATGGCGGCTTACGGTGGATCATGGCGGCGGCCACCACCTCAAGTTGGTGGTTATGGTTTTAGTCCATTTTTGTCCAAGCATCCCAAACAAAGTCTAAGCACAACAAGTCACACCGCCACCCAACACGACGGTTGGTGGCGGGAGGAGGCGGCAGCCACCACCTCACGGTGGTGGTTAAGAGTTTTCCTTTCATTATTTCATCCCGATTACAATATACAAGACAAAATCCAATTAAACACACACACAACCACCCTTGTGGTGGCCGATAGTGGTACGTGGTGGCAGGCACCACGTCACGGTGGTGGTGGTGGCTTCCTTTGTTTTCTAGCCACACAAAACACCCACAAAACCTAAGATAATCACACGCACACACTACAGATTTGCGAGATGCACCCTAGCCACCCACTTGGTGGCTCACGGCAGCGGCTAACGGTGGTCATGGCTTGGAACGAATCACCGGCGAAAGGACGGGAGGGATGGTGGAACCGTGAGCGACAGAATCGAAGGTAGGAGGTGCTCAATCCTCATCTTTAGCAATGGTGTAAGCGGCGGGGAAAGTAGAGGTCGCCTCCACCGGAAAACGACAGCATCAATAGTGGCGGCTATCGGTGGTGTTGACGGCTTCCATTGGCGGCAACGAAGATCATAACCTCCCTCTTTGATCTCAACGGCTTCTCTTACATCTCCAGCAACAGTGACGAGGTGGTGTTATTGGCAATTGGGTTGCTGTGGCGGAGGGAGGATGGGGGTATAAGGTGGCGACGACAGGAGGTGAAGAAGGTGGCGGTTGCATTCAACTCCTATGGTTAGGGTTTGAACGAGGGTAACGACGGGTTATATACCTGGCTCATAAACTTCTCCCCATAATAACAACAATTGATCCTCCCTATATTAATCTTTTCAAAATGAATCTGAAATTTACGATTTAGCCCCTGCCTTCTGAAATCTCTTTTAAATCCAGTCCAATACTTACCAAACACACCCTAACTTCTAGAAATCTATACAAAATACATCCTGAAATTACACTTTGATCTCTGAAAGTCTAAACTATATCATTTGGCTCACCGAAACCACTCTCTGCTAAATATTATTGGCTTTAGGGCCATTATAAAATAATATAAATTATAAATTTACATCTTGGGGTTCCGGGTTTATTATTTAATTACTCTATTTCAAACAAGATGTTACATGCAATATACTCTAAGTTTTTTGAATCCACAATGGTGTATTAATTGGTACTCTTCCAAGCTAATACATCACCATTTAGTAAAAGCATGAATTTCAACTGCGAACGGAATCGTCTTTCTCAGTGTGGAAATTAGCATCAGTGTAACCTTTACATTGATCTCTTCCATACTAACAAGATATTTTCTTTGTCCTCCTATGACACTTAAGAATGTTCCTGATCTTGATTCGTTGATTCTCACCAAAGTGATCTAATCCAACTTGTCATGCTCAAGGCATACGGGTCATTAGATCAAGTACATGGCATGACATATATGATCAATCCCATAGCAGAAGCATGTGGGACACGACTCATAACCTCTAGTTCAATAGTAAAACTAGGTCATTAGTATTGCTTAATGTTATGCCATATTTTAATAAGCACAACATCCTTTTTGAGTTATGCATGTCGAGTTTCCTCAAGATTCCATGTGCCTTTGCTTAATCAAACGAATCACTTTGATCTATCTCCATAGATCCTTATAATGTACTTGTTATGTATCTCCTATGTATATCATAGCGAAATAATTCTCATACCAAGCTAAATTTTTTACACTTGCTAAGTTAGAATATAGTTTCCTATGTACAAGACAAGAGTGACTACAATGCTCCCACTAGCATTGACATATATATATATATATATATATATATATATATATATATATATATATGATTTATCTATGTTTCTCGAAATTCAACTCCTTGAACTTTCTCATTGAAAAAAAGATTCCAATTACTTGCACTAGCTTTGACATATATATGGCTCATCTTTATTTCTCGAAATTCAAACCCCTTGAAAATTTCTCATTGAAACAAAGATTCCAATCATGAGATGCTTGTTTCATTCATAAATAAACTTCTCAAGCTTAGACATCCTTCACAACCTAACTTGGTTTGATTATGTGTATGTTCCTATCTATGCTTGTCTCTTCTTGAAGATCCACTTATACCTAATGGTTAAGGCCAAGTGCTTGATCTACCAAGTTTTCACATACATGGACTGAATCTCACTCTCCATGTCCTCCTTCCATGTTGTAGCCTTTAGGGCCTACCATAACTTCTAATAGCTGGTACACTCTGATTTCTCCATACCAGTGACTCATTTACCTCAGTAATATAAAATCTTATATAACTAGGTATATGACATCCTCTATCATATCTATAAGGAAGAGGTGGAAATATGTCAGCTTCCTTAATAGCTCTTTCAACCTCGATTTGAATGTTAGGTCCAACTTTAGGCTCTTCGTCGGTTGACTCTTGATTTTTATCCCAAGATCAATGTGGCTCCCACTAGTCCTTTTGGATATCAACTCCCTCTCCTGGAAGATTGCCCTTCCAGCAACATATACTTTTTTCTCAAAAGGATTGTTAAACAACTGTCCAAAATGCTTGATGGGTTTTCCAACGAGATAACATATCTCTATTCTAAGTTTTAGATTGTCGAGTGCTTCATGATGAGCATAAGCCTCATAATCGCTGACTTCCATATGTGCCAGTGAGGACTAAATCCCACTTCACATATCATAGAGTGTTTCATGAACCTTCTCAGTTGGTACAAGACCAAAGGACTTCTCATAACACTATTTATGGTACAATCCATGAATTTTTAGTATGCACAATGCAACTCATCTAGTACAAAGTCAATGAACGATTTATTTCTATATCCAACTAACACTCCTTGTGGTGGTGTTTTGGGTGGAGATAACTCATGAGACTCTTTCATAATTCCTTATATGATCGATAAAGTTTGGACTAAGATTCTCACTATGAGTGTCATGTCCTATTACCTAGTTGATTATTAACTTTATGAGAACTCTAACCACCTGAAAGGTTCCAGACTCATGTTCATATGAAGTTGGTGTTACCATGTATCATGGTTAATTTGAACGGTCCATTAGTGCAAACTAATTCCAATAGATATTCACATCAACCAGTGATGTATTCATCATCTATCTTGATAAACAATATTTGCATTTATCACGAGACTCGAGGTCAAATAATATCTAAAATCTGATCCAACTGGATACTTGGTAATGCATTTCTCATTTATGTATCCAATACTATGATTCCACAAAAACATTTCACCCAAACTATTTAGATATATTTGAATCAGTATGTATTATGGTCAATCTGAACGATCCATTAGGTAAACTAATTTCAATAGATGTTTGCACCACAATAATACACCTTATTCAAATATTTGAATCAACTTTGAACTATTGCTACTATACTGGCTTCATAGATTTCATGACTTTCTTTTAACATGTTAGAAAGCTCCACATTTAAATAAGTCAGAACTATCTCGTGAATCATAGTATAAACAATTTCAGTTGTAATACCATTGACTAAACATTTAGGAAAAAGAGTTCTCTTTTGATTCCATGAATAGTAACAAGGGCTTGGCATTCATGATCAAATTATCTTCTCCATGTTTCAGTCTTTTTGCTTCATCTTAGTCACTTCAAATCCTTGCAAATTTCAGTACACAATCCTTTGTAAAACATTCAAGGATTGGAAGTAATGTTCCAATGGTATTATAAGTCCATATATTTGATTGAACATCAAACATAGGAGAACTAGTAATATTTTGATCCTATGGAAAGTAGCAAGGGATCGTGATCCATGATCAAATTTAGCTTCTTCATGTTTCGGTCCTTTCACCTCAAATATATATTTTGGGCATGTATGCTTTCTTATCCTTTTCTTGTTATGGGAACGAATACCTATCAGAATATGTCTTAGAATAAGCCTTCCTTTTGTCCATGACGTTTGGGCCTAGATTACATATACCAACACTAATCTCCTTTTAACCCATTGGCAACTGTCTTTCTTCTTCTTGACATTTCTATTCATGATAGTAAAATTATGGGAGTGCTTTGATATTTGAGTTTCTATGATTGGCTATGTTAGTTTCAAAAGGAACCTCAACATGCTACACAACTCCTTTATGGACATTCCAAGTTGTTCATATCAAAATCATAGTGAATTGATCATACGCACATGTTAGCTAGTCGACTAACCCTAGTCAACTCCTAACTCAAGAAAATTCCATTTTACTTCAATATGCCAGTTTACAACATATACTTGATAATTGTTATTTATAATAGATTATAATTGTAACGCCCCGATTCTCAAGTATTGACTTAGTGTGTGAAATCTTGATTTCAAGGGCTACTTGACGAGTTGATTGCCCTACTCGTCGAGTAGCAGCGGGTTGGCCACGTATTTTAATGAGCTACTTGCCGAGTTCAAGAAGGGACTCGACGAGTAGGAGTTGGCTGATGAAACCCTAAATCTCGGGGTTTTGCACCCTATTTAGAGGATCATTGGCCTCCCCCAGCCTCCCCTTACTGCCCTTTGTCCCTCTCAAGACCTGAATTGTGTGTGTGTGTGTGTGTTCTTTTGGTGTGTTCAAGCTTGAAGGAGGAACTTTGAAGAAGGAAACACTTGGGGGAGCAAGGAAATCAAGGCTAGGAACTCGTGGGGGAGCTAAGAGATTCATCAGTTGTCACTCCCTAGAAGGTATTAAGTTGTTCCTTTAGCTCATCTCTCTTTTGACCTCTTTTGGATGGGTTTTAAGAAAGGCTCCCCATGTTTAAGCTAAGATCTGAAGTTGTAACTTCAGATCTGGACTCCCTTTGACCTCTAGATCCATAAAGTCATTAGCCTTTCCTGGTAGGAGCCTTCCCTCAAGTGTGAGACTTCATTGTAAGCTTAGTTTTTCCATTTAAGGGTATTAAAGCCTTGCATGCACGTAAAGTTTGCGAGTTTACATGATAAACATGCCCTAGAAGCTTGGATCTGTAATTCAGAACCTTGCCATGGCTTTAAAAGTGTCTGCATGGATGAAGGTCTGCAAGGACTCGGCGAGTTGGATGAACAACTCGGGGAGTCCGTTGAAGATTGCCTTGGACTCGAGGAGTCATTCTAAGACTCGGCTAGTCGGACAGGGTTTCTCCCAATTCTTGGACATTTGAACTCGGCAAGTTAAAAGGGAACTCGACGAGCTAACTAGGGATTCCACGACTTCTCGAGTTCAGGAAGGACTCGACGAGTCGGTGAACTGCACTCGATGAGTCGAGTCAGCATGGACTATTGAATCTGACTGTAGACCTCGACTTGGACCAAGGGTTGACCAGTTGACTTCTGAGGGTATAATAGGTAATTTGGAGATTTGTGAAAAAGGGGTTTTATGGTAACTATAGGTGGTGGAGTTCGTGTTGGTGATCCAGTAGTCGAGCTTTCTAGTTTCAGACGACAATTGCAAGGTGAGTTATCCTCACTATACTAAGGGGTCTAAGGCACCAAGGCCGGCCCATTGGATATGTTATCCTAGCAGTGTTAGAGGTTGAATACGAGTTAGTGTTGCATGCTAGTGGTTATGCCAGTTAGGTAGATCTGTAGGACTACCTATGATGTTATGTGATTATTGCATGCTCAGTGGTTACGTTATGTGTTTGTTATATGGGATGGGTTGAGGTTGTACTGCTTCGTGCGGTAGCCAACAAATCCTAGGAGCATTCCAGTTACGGGCTAAGGGAGACTCGTACTATGGGCTCATGGGTATTACAGTTTGTAGGGCTGTAAACCAGTTATGTGCTGTTCCGTTCAGTTCGTTATGATATGTTATTGCTGACTTGGTTATGTGGACTGTATGTGTATCGGTATTTTGGGGGTAACTCACTAAGCTTTCGGGCTTACAGTTTCAGTTTATTGTTTCAGGTACATCAGGGGATCGTGGCAAGGTGAAGGCATGATCATACAACTCCTCATATTATGTTTACATTTCTGGGAATACTCTGATAAATAATATTTGGAAACAAAGTTGTAATGTTTTGATGAACTTGACATGTTTTAAAAGTTTAAATTGGTTTGAAATTTTTGGGTGTTACAATAATGCAATCTTTGGAGTAACCTAGGAAGAGCTTTATCAAAGGTATAATCTTTCCTTTTTTTATGAGAACTATTCCCAAACTACGAATTTAGACAAGATTGATCATCGTCATAGCTAATCCTCAGAGGTTTTGAAGCAGTAGATTTTAGTGGACAAGGTTATAGACATCATGCAATATCAATTTCCATAATATTTTGTTTTACTTATCCTTAAAAAATAATTACCCTAAATAAAATTATTTAAGAAGGCTAGGATCCATATTTGGCTCCATGATGTGTAAAGGGATGCCATAAACACGCCATAAAGTTATTTAGGTAGGCAAATCCCATTTCCAATTTAGATCACCACCAAATTCCTAGATATTTGAGATTCATTGACTATTAATGGCATGTTATATTGGATTATGTTCATCTTAGATTCAATGACGAGGTCGCCACGGATCACTGAATAGATAGTGAATCGACCATACAAAATCGTGTGGTCCGCGGCTCAAGTTACGCTTGAGATTCGCGAGTTCCATATCATTCTCAAGTATATTCTAAATTGATGTGTCAATTAACCACACGAGCTCCACCAACAAAATATAAAGAGAATGTGCAATTTTCATGGAAAATATGCGAATCACATTCTATTAATAAAACGAAAAAAATTTTATACTTGTATTTAGAATACTTTTAGATTGACCATTATCACTATCAAACCCTTTCGGTAACTCCATTCTCAAAATGCAATAGGTCTGTGAGGGTGGTAAGAGCGAAGTATATTAAAAACCAACCCAATTAGAAATCATAGAGACCTCCTTAAACACCTACATCAGAATGGGTAAGCTTAGTCATGGTAAGACTGATAATGCCAATATTTAAAACATACGAGGGCGCATGTTGTAACTTTCTTTATATATATATATATATATATATATATATATATATATATATATATATATATATATATATATATTATACAGTTCTTATATATATAAATACAAGGGGCAAACTTAAAACTCTTTAAATTTAGTTGTCTATTAATAATTCTAACTAATTGCGAGAACACAATGTAACAATTAATAAATCATAAGGGGTTAATATTCAGATTTATAAATCTCTATTATAAATAATATTAAATATTTAAATTCACTATTTAAATAATAAATAAATATTCAAATTCAAATAATCATATTTAAATAATATTTATCAATTTTCCAAATTTAAAACATTTTAAATTTGGTATTTATCCATATTTGATAAAACTTCTAATTTTAAAAATTGAAGAAAAATCGAAACCCTAATTCTATCGCGCTCACCTCGTGAGCCCTATGTAGGTTTTAACACTTACGAAATTTTCAATTATTCTTCTTTCATTCAATTTCAAACAAGTATTTTCAGAAAATATGGACCTAGGGTGAATGTAATCATGAACCAATGTCTCTGATACCACTGTTGGGTTTTCTACGCATCAGATACACTCTAAACTAGGTAGCGGAAAATTTGAAACTATGATATAGCTAAGTGTACATGCAACCTATGGATCTATGGTTTCATGTTAATTACATCTACCCTATGAAAACAAAACATAAAGAAGAAAAACATACCTCTTATGTATCCCCTGATCTCCATGCTTGAGATCTTGATTGTCCATGAAGTTGCTTGGATGAGAGGACCCAAACCAGAATCCCTCTAATGGTATCACACCCAATGACTCTAAAGAGTGGAACAAAAATAAATAGGAGAAGGGTCAATTTCACAAACCCTAAGAGGGTTAGAAATCGTCCCTATGGGATGAGGAAGAAGAGTTGGCGAAACTTCAAGCTTAGATGCAAGGAAGAATGAAATCCCTAAGGCCCTATTTACAGCCTTGGAACCCTTCCTAGGTTTTGTACTCCTTCCTATGTAGGATGGGAGCATAACCACAATATTCACTCATTTTCCCATGTGGGATGTAATGGTTTTCATCCAGCCTTAATTCTATAAGGGTTCTGGAACATTCTTGATCAACCAACTATCGCTTAATGAATATTCAACCCTTTGATTAATTAAACTATTAATTAATTCCCAAAATATATTTCCAATTCGTTTCTAATTAATTATTAACCATAATAATTAATAAACCAATTTCTCCTTTATTTATTCTACTCAATTTGGGTCTTGAGGGCAACCCAAAAGGACCCTGTTATTTTTAGAAATATTACCAATAGTTAATGACCTTGGACACACTTTCCATCAGAAATGACCAAAATACCCCAACATGGGAGGCACGTGATATGGCCTAACGATTGAATATTGACGGTGTTATTAAAAAGGGACATTCGTACAAGTTTTGCAAACCATAGGGACCATTTGCATCAAAAAATTAGTTGGAACTAAGTTTACGACCTTTGGTAAACCACCAGGACCATTTTTGTAATTTTTTCAAAAATAAAGTACACATGTCATACAAAAATAAAGTACACAAACCTGTATAGCGCACAC
Source organism: Lactuca serriola (assembly GCF_051521515.1). NCBI lineage: Eukaryota > Viridiplantae > Streptophyta > Magnoliopsida > Asterales > Asteraceae > Lactuca > Lactuca serriola. The sequence continues at coordinate 161,565,783 of NC_136409.1, forward strand.
GTTCCATAATGGTTCTTTGGGTAACGGATTTTAGGTTTTGTCCACATTTAGGCAGCCATTCCGTACACGTTTGACCAATAAACTTATTCGGCATGTTCATAATATGGTAATATCACTGGTAATTACGAGTAATCTTACCCAATTTTAAACAAGTCAAACAAGTAAAAACAAGTTTACTGGTCAAACCTTATTAAAAAAAACATGGTTACTTAAATATGGACAAAACCCAAGTTCGTTATCTTCTTAGGTCATTAATCATTTTCTTTATCCAACTAGGGTTTGTAATACATTTGTATAAAAAAACTATTAAAAACATGTATACATATTTATAGCGGCCCATTGGGCCATGCCAGACGGTGATGCCTCGAAACATACGCTGGAGACTGGGTGAGAGCGATCCCGTGCCTGGAAAGGCACACCCCTAGGGATGGCACCACCACAATATTAATTGATAACCTAGGTGGTGCACGCACCACCACCAACATCATCTGTGAACCAATCACAACTCAGAGTAAGAAAACAAAGGACACCTCCACCAATAGGCATACTTGCGTTGTATCAGGACTAAAAATCATGTCCCCTAAAGAAGGAGTCAACGATCATTCCTTACTATATAAGTCCAAGAGCCATACGTCTAAATTGTAAGTTCCTCAAGGCTAATACTCGCACAATATCCTTCTCAGAATATAGTGACTTGATTGCCGGAGCAACCTCCTGAGATCTCCTCCCGAAGAACGGTTGACGAGGTTTGCCTTTTGTGTTCCAAGGCTCGATTGCAAAGCGGTAATCCCACCGGAGTCACCTTAGGTCATCACCGGAGTCACCCCAGTTTACCACTTTACATCATTGGCGACATCCGTTGTTGCGACAACTAACACATAAAGCTACATCATAACCACCGAAAACAATGGCAGCGGAAGGGACTGCATCGGGGCCATCTGACTCCTAGATCCCAATCCACACTATGACGTCACTAGTACCGCATCACAGGGATAGTACACCACCACAACACAGCCGATGGTTGCACCATCATCTTCATTCACACCAACCACCTAGGTTTAGATGAAACCATTCACACCAACGAACACACAATCACCCCACTTACAAGCCCATCCATCAGCGACGGAAACGCATGAGCATTGTTCAAGAGTGTGGCATCCCCAATTTCACAGCAAGAAAATACCAATTTGTTTATGCTTATTTAAAATCAGAGTATCCATTTTGAAGAATGATATTGTGAAATTTGTTCCCAAAAATCATGATAATGATACTATTAAATCATTTCCTAAGAAATGTATTTTATTTATATTTAAAATGTTAGGATGTCATCGTCAATAGAGTATATAAGCATAAATGGAAATAATACAGCCTTACAAACATCTATCATTCTACTGGCCTATAATCCATAAATCTCTCATCTGATCATCACACGTGTGCTCTCGTGTCACTACCTGTAAAGCAAGAAACTGAGTGGTTCAAGCTTGGGATCCTGGTGAGCACATAGGGTTTTAACCCATAATAATACAATTAAATATGTTTAATCATCAAACAATTAACCCAATTTCCCATCCCATATATTTTCTTTATTCTTAAGGATCTACCCTAAGGATCATCTATGCGGACAATACTAATTTAGGTATTCCTCCATGATACTTGTCAGTAGGTTTTCTTCTATATTTATTCCTAAGGATTTGTCCTAAGGAATAGGCACTAAGTCCATCGCTTCCATGGTTTATCTAGTAGGCACTAAGTCTATAGTTGTTAGTGTTTATCTATTAGGCATTAAGTCCATAGTTTCCAATATTTATCTATTAGGCACTAAGTCCATGGGATCATCTTCTTTATTGACAATATTATTATAGGGAGTTCACCCACAATATATGTCAATGGGTTTTTAGAGTACATCTGATGAACACACGATTTACAAACACCTACAGGTTGTGATCCTACTAGCGTTCCACTGGACTATCTAGAATAGTCTATGATTATCATTTATATTCTGCTAAATGATGTCATCTTTAAAGTCAAGGCCTCCCATCATCTATTTCTTCTTTCATCTCTCATCATCAATATCATCATTCATCTCTCACCATCTATATCATCTTTCATCTACCCATCTTTACCCAATATATTTATAGGCATAAAATACATATACAGTTTAAATCGAGTAAAACATATATAAATAGTTAATCTAGCATATATATTAGGAACACAAATAATAAGCACATATACCATGTAATTATCTTAAATACTTCATATATATGTGTAAGATGAAAGTAACTATGCACACACTTGATAAAGTGATGACTCGAAACTCGAACAACACTTCGCTTCTATCAACTATCTTTTCCTTTGACGTAACCTAGTATCATTATCACTAAGTCTATTAGGTTTTGTTCAAAATTAGTTTCTAAAAACTTAAAATAATAGCAACGGGAGTCTTGTAAATTTCAAACTTAATAACAAATTACAACCCACCAAGGATCTACTTGCAAGTTATGTAAAGATAAAAACACAACCATGGAAGAAGGAAGATGATAACAACCTTTGGTAGGTAAGATATTGCACTTCCGAGAGTGAAGCCATTAATGTATTTAGTTTCGTGAGAGCATAAAATAATAATACATGGGAAAATTTAATAAGTCCTACATCGCCTCAAGGAAATAAAACAGAGAATGTTGAGTAGCTTTAAAAAGGAAGGCTTATCCCTTACGAAAAAATCATACCTTTCTCGGCCTTTTGGCTAAGATCAAGTGTAGTATATGCTCTTATCAGTTTAATATCTTATATGTGGATCATCGGCCCACTCGATATTAATATTATTTTTTATGGGGAAAGATCTGTCACAATATCTTGCTATTGGGGTCTTTGAGTGTTGCCTTGGCATTGCACTATTGCCTTGGCATGGCGCACCCCTCCAAATCAATAGTTTAAACTTTGGTTAAAGTTAGAAGCCTCAAGTTTGGCGAGTTTACGGGGCTCAACCGAAACCGATAGAAGGGTCGTCACCGTCACTTGCGATCGTTTCTAGGCCATCATGACGTTTGTCGCTAATGGCGATTCAACCATTAGAGAAACCAAGAAGATCTTACATAGTCGGGGTTGATCCTTGTAAGTTATGTTATGTTCGTCGGAAAATTGACCAACCTTGAAAACTTATCCTGGCATGAGTTTTGTTTGTGTTAAGGTTTTGACTGAAGTATGAATGCGAAAATGCCAACACCGGTGAAAATTTCAAGCAAGACCAAGTGGATGTGATGGTGATGGTGATGGTACTAGTGCTGACTATGCTTTAACTGGAAGCATGGTATTCATAATTGTTGATCAATGATGGATGTCGTACAACTTCTGTTTAGCTTAGCATACATAATGACAACATCTATAAGTTTCAGTCTCTTTTCAATCGTCGTCGTCTTTTTCCATGATACCCAATATCTTTTCCATCGTCATCTGCCAGTTATATTAAAAGCGACGATGGACCAAACCGATTGATTCAGAGATTTTGGTTCCGATTAACCACATACCACAACAATTTCAAACTAAAACCACTTATACAAAAGCTCCTTACTCCTCTTCCCGTTTATCGTTTATCTCGTTTATCATTTTTTGTTATTTTAATTCCCATTTATGGGATCTTTAATATTGTGTAGCGAGAAGAGATGGCGAAATCGGTTTGTCCAGATGCGATATTAGTGATACTGTCGAACCCTACTCCAGAATCATCATCTGACCGGAACTTGTTGTTCAATTTCTCGATCTCAAGGCTACTGGAAAGAGATACACATAAGTTTCTAAAATTTTCTATTAGTCTTTTATGCTTTCGCTACTGGCAACCGATCTCAAGGCTACTGGCAACAGATACACATAAGTTTCTAAAATTTTTGATTGGTCTTGGAAATTTTGAAATTAATAACAAATTACAACTCACCAAGGATCTACTTGCAAGTTATGGAAAAAATAAAAAGAAAACCATAGAAGAAGGAAGATGATAACAACCTTTGAATCCTCTTGGGAGGCTTGAGTTTGATGAAGAATGTAGAAACAAAAGACAACAACAATTCATCAACATGATGTAATGCTAGTTACAACTCTTAAGCTTTAAGTCAAAACAAAATTATGACTTAAAGAAAGAATGCAAGTAACACTTCAATACTTCAACACTTTGCAAGAAGGTAAGAGAGTGAGAGAGATGAGAGATTTTCGGCCAAAATGCATGCAAGAGAGTTTCTCCAAAATGAAAGCCTCTAAATCCTTCATAAAGCAAGAATATTACCCATAATTCCTTAACCCATTAAGCACTCCATGCACCTAAGGCTACTTGTATCCCCATGCTTCTAACCCATGCATTGTTTTCCTTATTTTAATCAAAAGAGAATAACTTATTTATCTCTAAAGAAGCTACGGTTTTGACTAAAGAAATAGAGAGAGGTTTAAATTTTATACACCCAAGTTTTATAAAATATAAAATTTGTCTTTAGGTAAAAGACTAAAGGATTCAACTAGTCCAAAAGGTTGTGCATGACTTATTAATTCATACCATGTGAAATAATATGTTACTTGTGTTATGAAATAATTATTTCCATGAAATAAATATTTTCCCAATTTATAATTTCTAATAAATAATCGATTGTATGAAGTTGTTGTTAGTGTGACCCTTAGTATTATATGTTAATTAGCAATATCATTCTAAAATGACTCTTGATCATATTAGATCTTTCAATCTCCCACTTGCACAAGACTCATATTAGATTGATATAGATAGTGGTGAGCATCTAGCAACATTTACCGCCCCCACCAACATACAACTTTGTGCCATTCTATCAACACCCAATTCCTAGAAGCCGAAGGCTACAATTGGTGTGTAAGGTAAGTTTATTAGTTATCCTTTTGCTACAGACATCATGTTGAACATGAGATATATATCGCAGTCAGTCTCATATAACATTCAACTTTACATCATGTCGTAGATGTCTAACTCTCAACGAATAAGAGGAACAAATATCATCTTGACTACATATGTCTTTTGCATGGTTCACATCATACCTGAAAATATCTTTTATAACTGCTTGGCTAAAGTACAACATTTGACTATATAAAAGCAAAACATTCTCCATAATCAAGACCCATATATGTCTCTCATGTGTTAAGGATATACAATATTACCTTTTATCAAGTATCATTCATGATAGCGATCCATGAGGTGATCGTGAACGGGTCAATCCAATACTTGTTCTCTGTCAAGTACCTATGAAACTGGTTACAACACTTTGTCAACCATTCCAATTCATATTAGCCTTATTTCATTATTGCTCCCATAATAATAACCTACTATGATTTTAGAGTGAATAAATTTACTCAAGGATTAAACATGTTAATAAAGAACTCAATAAATATTTAATGAAAAGATCATATATATATATATATATATATATATATATATATATATATATATATATATATATATATATATATATATATATATATCATATTCATTATGATACATGATGCTACAAAATGTTCCAATATTCAATACTAATACATAGATCAAATCTAATCACTAGAATAGCAAAGTCCAATCCCTCGAGCATGTCCTTCAAACTTTGCTTCAGGAAGGGGCTTCGTGAAAGTGTCTGCCAAATTTTGATCAGTGTGAGATTTGCGAATACTGATTTCACCATCTTCAACTTTATACCGAATGAAGTTGAATCTTCGGCTTATATGTGTGGTCTTCTTGTGTGATGTAGGTTAAATGAGTATTGAATCACTACAGATTGTATAGGATTACATCCCTAATTTGTGGAATTTGGGGGCTGATTTATCGCTTGGAAACTCTTAATTGTTTCTAATGCCAGAGCGAGAATGAAGTGGATGGGGTATTAAGATGAAGAAAGGGCATTTTTGGAAATTCACATAGAAACTTTGAGCGGGAAAATTCGATGGGGGAGATGCTAAGAAATTTCCACGTGTCAAAATTGGTTTATTTATTAGATTAGGGGATTAGGGGATGCAAGACTTATTCTACACCAATCATTTCATAGTGGTATTATAGTAAAATCAATTGAATAGTTAAGTAGGTAACCAAATTTAAAAACATATAATTTAAGAAAGTTGAATAATTTCCATCAAATTAAAATCCTTTTATTTTGGCAATTAAAATCACCAGAACATCTTACCACCCATGTCATTTGCGTTTCGTTTAACATCATCACAAGTTCACAACCATACCTAATACCTGCTTAAACCCTAACCATCCACCATCACAGATTCACCAAACCCATCATCACGATTTCGCAACAACGCCACAACCTTCTTCTTCATGTCACCATCTTTACAACCATAAGCCTCATGTATAGATTTGAAGGTCATCGAAGGAAGATTGAAATGCATTGGCTTTGATTTTTTTTTTTCACTGGAACAATGATAATTGGAATTTAATTTTTGGAGGATTGAAGTCATGATTTTCTGTCTCTTTTTTTGTGTGTATGTGTGTGTTTGGTTAACGCCTGCCAACTGTTCGACGATTTGCTATTGTAATTATGCATTTTTTGTCACCACCACCATTAGTAAGTTCTCTTTTTCTTTACATTAACTTTTGAGTAATTTATGTTGTTTCTTTTTACCTTTTTGTCAATGATATTTGGTCCAAATTTGAAGACTCCACAAAATATCATCCAACATGAAGTTAGTTCAACCATTTTACCTTTATTATTTATATTAGTATACTTCTATGATTGGGCTTGTACCGAATTTGTAGCTTGTCAGCCCTATATTTTTTTTCAAGAACATTAAATGTTGCCCTTCAACTTAAATCCAGAAAACATGAATATAGTACATGTTGGCTTGTTTTTGGACTCGGAGGTCAAAGCTCTCCTTAGTTTATAATACATGTAAATTGATACCCATATCTATGGGAATTGAACCGGTTATTATGGCTCCTTGGGAAGAATTTATAGATTTGGAGGAGTGGTTGCACAACACCTAAGTACATCTATACATATAAACATATGTTATTTGAGGTAAATCATAATTGTAAAGCACATGATCATATGAATTAATCATGATTTTTTACAATAAAGTTTTTGGAGTTTTTTCTAAGATAATTAGATTATATTTCTATCCTAACTAGGGGTTGTTACAATAAATTTCAAGATTCAATACATAGGCCCAAATTAGAAAAACAAAATCAAAACACATGATCATGTGATATTGGGACATTATTACCATATTCTTAAAGAATCATGAATTTGGTTTACATGATATGTTATCTCACTCTTAAAGAATTCATGATTTTTGTTTCTCGAAAACTCTAGTTGCTTATAACAATTCATGAATGTTATTTACAATAATTATTGATTCATGGATTTTGCTTTTTTATATGTAGGTAATTTTTATCTCATTCTCAAAGAATCTTGATGTAGATATAAGAATTCAAAATACATTCTGAAACTGATTCTTGAAGAATAAAGTACAAAAAAGATTGAAATGAAGAATGAAAAATAATTACTGAATGGAGCTACAAGTCAAGATGTGTGTTTACTACAAGAATGTTTCATGTACTTATATATATATATATATATATATATATATATATATATATATATATATATATATATATATATTCTTTCCTTTATTCTATGTATTATTTTTAAAGAATATTTTTTATTTTTTCAAATATGTTATATTACTCTTCAAAAATATAAGTTATGCATTTGGATCACATCTTATTCTTCAAGAGTGTCATTTATGAATTTACAATTCAACAAAATATTATATTCTTTCAAGAATATTCTTTATATATATATATATATATATATATATATATATATATATATATATATATATATATATTCAACCAGTTAAATCATTCTTTAACCCTAAATTCTACAAGAATATTTGATTCTTTGTTAAGTTAAAATGATTCTTAATCCTTATTTTTAAAGAATACATAAGAAATTCATATTTGTGTTATTTTTTTATTATTTTTTTAAATATATCAATGTTGCAATAAAAATATTATTATTTTGATGCAAATTGTTGTAACGTGTGTTTTGCTAAAAATGATATAATTATCAATATTTAATTTTATTAAATAAAATAAATAAAAATTTAATAAAAATACCATCAAATTAGGAGAGAATAAGGAAACTTTCATTTTTAAAAACAGATTAATAGACTACAATAACCTTACAATTAATTAAATGTAATTAAATAGTAAACATATTCTATCTTAATAATATACACCCTTTAATCACAAATCATTCTTTAGTTTAATCCAATAAACCAAAAATGGTCATATATTCACACAATATTTATAGTTCATATTCAATCCCCCCCCCCCTCTCTCTCTCTCTCTCTATATATATATATATATATATATATATATATATATATATATATATATATATATATATATATATATATATATATATATATATATATATATATATTTCATTCAATTTCCGACCGTTGCCAACGGTCAACCCATTTAGCCAATCAAAATTCACAATAGAATGGGGAAAGAGGTGCGGTAAAACTGCACCCAAGACCGCATAGGGGGAGCGGTGTTCCCCTATCTATGTGATACTTGGTGCTGTCAAACCGTAGCCCACTCCCCTTGGTCTAATAAAACTTCATTTTTAAACCAACTTTATTTTTGAAGGACAAAAATACATCTATCTTTTTTTTTTGTTAAACATGAGGTATAATATTTTAAAGTTTTGAAAAGAATGGTATCGTTTTTGTCATACATTTTTATTTGTCATATTCACGTTGTACTTGCTAAAGTATAGTGGTTTGCCATTTTTGTCACAAGATTTTTATTTTATTTTATTTAAAGTAAAATTAATTATATAAAACATAATATATTAGTTATGTAAAACTAAATTTTTCATTAAAATTAAAAAGACAAATACACTTAAAATTAAATAAAACACAACAAACATGAAATTAAAATAAAATACAAGACACTTGAAATAAAAAAACATAGGACTAAGCTTGAAATTAAAATAACACATAATACAACTTCATCGATATATTGAAATCATTTGTCGGACCTAATCACAACTTGCCAAAACTCTACAAAGTAGGAAGGTTTGTTACGTTCTACATGATAAGTTTGAATAGAATTGGCTACCATCATTCCATCATTCACATCATTTATTGAATTACGCATTATCCTACGAAATACAATGTGAAACTGTACTACCACTACGTTTGTTTTTCTCCATTTGACGAAGGTTGATATTTACTTTAGAGGCGCCCTTCGCTCACTCCATGGTTGTATCGTTGGGTGATTCACTCCAAAAAAAAAAGACTTATCTAAAAGTTGATGTGATTTGGATATTTAGTTACATTGATCCATCCACGAGCTAAAATGATCTCTTCATTTGTGTCCCAAACACCGGTCATTTTGAGAGATAAGGTTTAAAATTTATAGAAAATAAAAAAGGTTCTATAAATGAAGAAGGTTTGAATATGATGAAAAATAAAGAAGATTGTTGGTATTTACATTAGTTGATGAATGGTTTACAATTTTAAATTTTGAAGAAAAAACAGTTATATTTAAAAAAAAAAGTTTATTTTTTAAATGTAGTAGTTTTTTTTCCCGAGTTAACCCTTCCCACTCAACATACCGAATTGAGGGTGCGGTGTTACACGTAGGACCTAGGACGTGCCGAGCCGAGCTCACTCTGGAGCATCTCCATCTAGCCTAATTTATTAAGATTAAGTTATTATTTGAATTCAACGTTACTTATACTTGGATCAAGTAAACTTTTTCAACAATGAAATTTGTGAAACTTTGGTGGTTTTTATGAATTTGTTTGTTGAGCACAAGAATACACCTTTCGAGGAACCAATTTTGAATTACCACACATTTTACCAATGCAACCACCCTTGATTGACTCAAACGTCAAACCAAACACCTCCGAGTCTCCTCTCCGTCAATGGCGTCCACCACCTCCCGTCGCCTACTTTTCTCCTTCTTCATCACCGTCTTCGCAATCTCCGCCGCCGCAAGACCTTGCAAAACCATATTCTTCATCACCTCCTCATCCCAATCCCATGACCCCACGGCCACCAATTCCCATCGTCTCACCTTCTTCGTCACCCAAATCCGCCAATTCCACCGCCCTGTTGACTCATTCTCCTCCGATGACGTTCTCACTTCGCATTCGCAGACCTATTATTCCTCCTCCTATGCTTCCTCGGTCAAAACCTCGATTCGCGATCGCACCATGGACATTATGAGCATCGTCGGCGCTCTTCTCTTTGGTGTTGGATGCGGAGCCCTAACTGCGGCCACCATGTATTTGATCTGGTCCATCTTCTTCTCCAGATGGTTTGATTTCAGCGGTGATTCCGACGAGGAGGACGAGGAGTTCCATTACCATGACGAAGAGCCTCACATCCGTCCTGATGAGATTGCATGCGTTGATATCCCTGGCGCTTCCAAACCTGTCCCTCCTTCTGCAGAAGAAGTTGACGCCATGAAATCGACGAATCGGTGATTTTGGTAACATATGTAATTTAATTTTCCTTGTTATTATTGAAATAATATACCATATTGATTTGCCATTGTGTTTGTTTATGGTTTATGATGTTGTGGTATCATATTTTATTTGTGTTGGGAAATGGGAAAATTAGAAAAACAGGGGTGTTATTTTAATTTTAATCAAAATAGTTTTTGCTCGTTTGCTCTTAGGTCTATAGTTTAAATTTGGATATATCATGTTTTTTGTGTTAAATACAATGTCATTTACCTGTTCTACGTTTAGCCATGAGACTGGTTGATGACTACATTTACTTGTTATATATTAGCTATAAGACTTGTTGATGAGAATGTGTTTGTCTTTGGACCATAGCATCTAGGTTTTTTATAATTATTAGTTATAGATGAGGGACAAATACCATAAAAGTTTAAACATTTTCATAATTGTGAAAAGTCATATTATTATTATTTTTTTGTTCTGACCATAAATGAACGTAGAGTTATCATTAGGGATGAGCATCGGAACCGGGTACCCGCTTTTGGAACCGGAACCGCTTCGGAACTGCCGGTTTTGGAACTGGAACCGCCTCGCCTTAAGCGGTTCCGGTTCCGATTCTCGTTTTTTCGGAACCGCTACCTGCCGGAACCGGTTTATATATATATATATATATATATATATATATATATATATATATATATATATATATATATATATATATATATATATATATATATATATATATAAACTTCATATAAATATGTGTTACTTAGACCGGTTTAGAATATATTGGTCTGATTTTGTCCGTCTTTGGTCCGAATTGATTTGATTTGGATCGAACTAAATTGCAGTTTTATCGAAAAAGTTCACAAAATTAATGCGACCAGGTTACCCGCTCCCGGAACCGAAACCGCCGTTTCCGGGACTAGTTCCAAACATTTAAGAACTGTCTAGAGCGGTTTCGGTTCCGGTTCTAACTTTCTAGGAACCGCCGGTTCCGGTTCTCGCCAAATGAGACGGGTACCCGCCTACGTTCATCCCTAGTTATCACTTTAGCCCATTTAACAGGTTTTATGATTAAGTCAGTTAATTTTTATGCAAAATCAGTCTTAAAATTAGGTTTAAAGTTCAAATTTAATCCCTATAATTTGCAAAAAATTACACCATATGTTCAAAACTCGGTCAAATGTTTTTTAACTTCTTCATTTTTATTTATTTTTTATTTTTTAGTCAAAACTAAACCTGGTTTTATATATTTTTTTTCTTTTTCGTTTTTTTATTCTGTTTGCCCTATAGATGAGGTACGTTTTTTTTTATGTTTTTCCTCGGCTCTTTCTGGTATCAAATCTCAATCCATTTTGGGCCCAAAGGATATGAGGTCAAAGCGATTTGGACTTTGTAATATAAGCTTATATTATTATTTAGTATTTTAGTCTTGTATACGACTATAGCTTACATATTGCCGCTGTACAAGATTCATATTAGTTGTGATATCCGTATATTATACTGATTTATATAAATCAAAAATTAAATATAAAGGTTTATAGAAAAATTTATTTAAATTGGAAATTTTAGATTTTTTAATTTAAAATTTAAATTAAAAAAAACATATTAACTACAATCTATGTGATTAGTTATATTGTAATTTATTGACAATTTTTAGTTAAGACAATTATTAATTGAGGTGTAAATATCATATATTAATTAAGAAAAGATAAAACAATGAGAAAATGACATAGGAAAAAATTTATTCAAAAATATTAAAAAATGTCATGTGTCCAAATGAATGAGAGAATGACATGTGACAAAAATAGTTTGATTTATTACGAAGGATTAGAAATTTAAAACTTAAAATTTAAATAAAGAAAACATATTAAATATAATATGAGTAGTTATATTGTAATTTATTGGCTATTTCAGTTAAAACATTATTAATTGAGGTGCAAATATCATGTATTAATTAAGAAAACATAAATTAATGAGAAAGTGACACAGGAAAAATATTTATTCAAAAATATTAGAAAATGTCATGTGTCCACATGAATGAGAGAATGACATGTGACAAAAATATTTTGATTTATTAGGGAGGATGAAAATGGGATATTTCATGGAATATAGATTTTAGTAGTGACTTTTTCATATCATTATTCATGGCCAGCGACCGTTGACAAACTGTATGGTATCACCAACATCCAATCGTCCATTCTCATCATTCTCCACCTTAAAAAATGAACTATGATGCATAATATGAATTATTTAACACCCATTGTAACTACTTTGATGTGGTTGATCATCTCAAAGAACCGAAAGATAATACCATCCTTTTTGCAAATGATTTTGAAGAAGAAAGTGACAGCTAGACAAGTTTGGAAGGATCTCAAAACCCTATTTCGAGATAATAAAGACGCAAAGGTGATGCAACTTGACATTGAACTTTGAAACATTCGCATTGACAACTTATTGATAACTGAGTACTACACACAAATCAAGACTATTGTGAATTTACTTGATAACATCGACACAACCATACTAAAAAAAGAATTAGGTAACGTACACAATTAATGGTCTTTCACAAAAGTTTGATTATTTGGCTAGTATTATACGTTATTGTACTCCTTTGCCCTTATTTTTTGAAATGCATTATATGCTCCTTCTTGAGTAACAAAGCAGGGACAAAATGAAAAACAACAATGTTTTCGTCTCCTTGTCACCTATCCTTTTAGCAGTTGAATCATCTCACCATGAATCAAATAATCAAGGAGGAAATAGCCATGAAGGTCATACCGGGGAAAAATCAATCGCGGTTGGGGAAACTATTGAGGTGGTCAAAATCAAAGGGTTTAAATCTTCTCCAAACATGTTTTAGCAAAGCATGTAGTGGACTATGGACGGTATCCGATTCCCGATGGTCAATCAGCCTAACAAAGTTTTCGGACCACATGTCAAAAAGGCCCATTCTAGTTTCAACCACAAGGGTAGCCCACCTTCTTTTTGGTTATTCTTACCACTTTAACAAATTAGCAACAAACTATGCACCCTTCCCCTTGACAACAACCTGGTCAATAGCTCTTTTCATACGCCCGGGAAAAATATGGGTTAGCTTGTTTCCAATTAGGCCACTTTGCTCGACAACAACCTTGGCAAAACAATTGTGCTTCAAAGTTCATGATTAACCCACTAATCTTCCGCAAATGTTCAACATGATGACTCTCAATGATTTAAGGAATCCTAATTAGTATATAGTTTTCGATGTTATGGAACACTTGCATGAGATGAAGGTATACTTTTTTCCGTTAGAAATAATTTCATTCCTTCTTGCGTATTAGTTGGCGATGGGTCAAATATTTCTGTAAATAAATTGTCTAGAACTATTCTTCTTAATTCTAGGTTTGATCATCACTTATCCGTCAAAAATATCCTTATTACCCCTCAAATTATAAGGAAATCTCATTTATATTGAGAAGTTTACTCAAGATAACAAATGTGTCATTGAATTTGACGAATTTAGCTTTTGTGTAAAGGACTTGTCAAATACTCCTTTGATATGATAGCACGGGTGACCTATATCTTCTCACCAAACCCATAACTCAAGCTATGATCTATATCACTCCTTTCGCCTGATACAAGTGTCTCGTACGTCCAAGTCAACAACCGCTACAACATTTATTTTCTAGTCATTTGCATCCTTGTATTAATAAAAGTCTTCAAGCTTATGTCATGCTTTTCAATTAGGGAAGTGTTTTAGAATTCCATGTAGCTTGTCTCATTTTGTTGCAACTTTCCTTTCATTTGATACATTTTGATATGTGGACCTAACCAGTTACAAGTGTGCCTGGAATAAAGTATTTCGTTGTTTTTCTAGATCACTTTAATTTTCATTAGGTGTATCCTCTTCACATGAATTTTGATGTGGTTGTTGGATTAGGTGTCTAAGCTCATAACTATAATTGGTATGTAACTGATTTGATTATAGCATGGTCCTTTGGGTTGCCTTCACCATAGCAACTAGATAGGATGAGTTTTGGATAAAGAGGTTAATAAATGGTTTATTGATATATTATAAGAATAATATATTAATTATATTATTTAATTAGTATTGGTCAGAAATTAATTTAGTGATCAAAGGAATTGATTAAAAGAACGGGGCCTGATTATGTAAATTAGAGATAGTTGTAGTTTTGGGCTGATGGACTCTATTGAAAATGGTGGACGAGAATCTATGGCAAGCCCCATAGAGTTTTCATCCAAGGCCTATCATATGGGGTTTCATGGACTTCTTAGGGCCTAAGCAAGGAAATTAGGGTTTCCAGCTGAAAACCCCAGTAGCCTCAACTATAAAAGGAACCCCAGCCTCTAGAAATCGACCTACCTGCTTCCCAAGAGAAACCCTAGCTAATTTATACCTCCTTCTCCCTTATTCTTTGCTTGTGGTGTTTGTGACTCCATTAGAGGTGCAACACTCGGGGCACTAGGCTTTCGAAGGTCAAGGAATTAAAGATGGAGTACTTGTTACTACAAGATAACAAGAAAGGTAAGATCCAAACCCTATTAGTTTCGATTATGTATCTTAGGATTAGGGTTAGTCTTTGGAAATCTTGTTTGCATGTATAACTTGAGAAAAACCTGGATCCAAAGCAATTAGAGTTGCATGTGCAGATATGAATGTTGTAATGCTCAAAACCATCAATAGTCACCAAAAAGTTTACATTTTTGTAGGTATGCTAAAACCAATTTCATTATAATATTCAATTGTTACAATGTGCCAATAGTGTTGAATTTAATAATTGAATCTAATAACACTCAATTCCTCCAACTTTGTGATTCTAGTGGTATCCATATATGGTAATACAGGTTTCATATTTGTATACCTTGTAACAAAGTGGCAAGTTCGAACTCATGTTATGATCTATAAATAATATCATGCATGCCCTTTTGTTTCATGATCATCTTCCACACATGTATTAGGTAGAAATCTTACACATGGCCACTCATCTCCTCAACAAACTTCAATCTATCGCTCTCCAAATTGACACTCACTATCATAAGCTCTCCCACAAACAATCCACATATTCTTACATTCGTGTTTTCGACTACTTATGACACCCTCACCTTGAGGTACCTCATAAACTTTCTCCTTGTCCAATCTCGTGCATATTTATCGAATGTCCTTCGTATCATCGAGATATCGTTGTCTTAATTTAGACACAAAAAATCACTTTTTCGAGACATGTTACATTTAATGAAAATGTATTCCCTTTTTGCATACATGTGACATCTCTATTTTCACGGCCAGAAAAAGACCGATTTGTTTATGCTTATTTAAAAATCAGTGTATTCTTTTTGAGGAATAAGATTACGGAATTTGTTCCTAGAAAACATGATAATGATATTATCAAAGCATTTCCGAATAAATGTATTTTATTTATATTAAAACATTGGGATGTCATCGTCAATTCAAAAACATAAGCATAACGAAATATTACAAGCCTTATAGTAATTAAACTAGTGGCCTAATACTCCTTGAATCTCTCAACATAATGTATCTTTAATATCGCTACCTGTGATACAATAAACTTAGTGGTCAGGTTGGGAAACCTGGTGAGTATATAGGGTTTTCAAACCATAGTAATATAATTATTATGTTTAATCATCAAACAATTAACCCAATTTCTCATCCCCATTATCTTCTTTATTCTTAAGGATCTACCCTAAGGATCATCTATACTGATAGTACTAGTTCAGGGCATGATACTTGTCAATAGGTATTCTTCAATATTTATTCCTAAGGATTTGTCCTAAGGAATAGGCACAAAGTCCATCGCTGCCAGGGTTTATCTAATAGGCACTAACTCCATAGTTTCCAGTATTATCCATTAGGCACTAAGTCCATAGCCGCCAATGTTCTTCTATAAGGCACTAAGTCCATCGTTGTCGGGGTTTGTCTCCTTTATTGACAATATTATTTTAGGGAATCCACCTACAATACATGTCAAGGAATTTTTAGAGTACATCTGGTGAGCACTTAGTTCAAGAACACCTACAGGTTGCTAGTCTGTTAGCGTTCCACTAGACTGTCTAGAATAGTTTGTGGTTATCATCTATACTCTGCTAGATGACATCATCTTTAAATTCAAGGCCTCTCATCATCTATTTCATCTTTCATCTCTAATCTTCTACATCATCTTTCATCTACCCCTCTTTACCCAATATATTTATAGGTATAAAAATACATATACAATTTAAATCAAGTAAAACATGTATAAATCGTTCATCTAACATAAATAGCAGGAACACAGATAATAAGCACATATAACATGTAATTAATATTAAATACTTCATATCTATGTGTCAGATGAGGGATGAGCATTTGGACCGGGGAACCGACCGAAACCGGAACCGGATAGAACCGATCGGGTCGGGACCGGGACGATATTCTTGTGGATTTTTGGAACCGGGAACCGGTAGGAACCGGAACCTGTGGAACCGACAAAAACCGGAACCGTATTTTGCTATTTCTTGAGGATTGGTTCCAACATTGAAGACACGGCAAGAACCGGTAGGAACCGGGAACCGGGAGAACCGAAACCGGTAGAACTGGAGGTCCGTTCGGTTCTTAATTTCGGCCAACTTTGGGTCCTGGGTTGGTTCCATCCGGGTCGGTTCCTTTGCTTATCCCTAGTCAGATGAAAGTAACTATGCACTCACTTGTTAAAGTGACGACTCGAAATTCGGACAGCGCTTCGCGTTTAGCAACTATCTTTTCCTTTGACATAACCTAGTTTCATTATCACTAAGTCTTATTCTAATATTTATTGTGACTAATTATTAGTCTAGATTCATTATTAATTCAAAGTCTACTGATCTGTAGATGATAAGGGACAACCAGGTAGGATCATATTGGAGGTAAGATTTGTTTGGTATACAAAGTATACTGTTTGAAAATCCCACTTTAAACACGTCACTAAATCTAACCTAGACATCATCCCCGTAAGTAGATCAATCAGTATAACGACTTGGAATCACTGATAAATCTTATTTATAGGTTCATCATAATGATAATGAACTTAAACATAAGTTATACTTAAAGTAAGGTAAGCATAACTCAACTTACAGGTGGTTTAGCGAGAAACCAGACTTTTCGCGGGCAAAGCTTCTAAGTCGAAAGCTCTACTTCTCGGGGATTTCTAACGCTCCGTAGCATTGCTGCTAACACCTAGGAAGTGCTAGAAAGGCATTGAGGCCTTGGGGCAGGGGGGGGAGTAGGATTGATTAGTGTGAAGAATGGAGTGAATTTTGACTTTTATTTATAGGCTAGAAGTGGTCAAGTACATAGGGCGTACTAGGGGACACGCGTCGGCACCAGATCGCAAGCCATGGGGAAGAAGGTATGGTGCCAGATCGTGACACGTGTTGCCCTATGGTTAATCAAAAAATTAATTATCTTGTAAAATCCATAACTTTTGCATACAAGCTCCGTTTTTGACATTATTTATATCTGTGTGTATCTATCGACATGATCTACAACTTTCGTTTAGACTCCGCCGACTAATTTTGACTTTATTATTAAAGTTATATTTTAATGGGCTTAGATAGTTAAAGTCCGTTAAAAATTCATAACTTTGTCATTTGACGTCCGTTTCTGACTGTCTTTATATCGTTGAGCTCCTATTAACAAGATCCTCAATTCTCGTTTAGATTGTGTAGGCTAATAATCGATCTTTATATGAAGCCATAACTTCCTCAAATGAAGTCAGATTTGGACGTTCTCTATATGCACACTCTTGGTTTACCGACTACTGTGACTTTTGTTTAGATTACTAAGGCTAAAAAGTAATTTATCAAAATTTTCTTGTTACGTTACGGAAAGTCATGCCGGTTTAAATCGCAAAGCTTCAATGGGTCATAACTTCTTCGTTATAAGGAGGATTTTAGCGTTCTTTATATGTATGGAATTCTTGTGACATATACTATAACTTTGGTTAATATTATTTATCCTAAATAATCTTCTATCAAAAAGTTATTTTTAACGCTTATTATTTCTAAATTGACTAGTCCGAATTTGCGGGCGTTACAATACATGACACTAAATACACCTCCATCCTATTCCTTCCTAGATACTCAAAATGATACAAATTTGTTCACTTATAAATTCCTTCACAACCATGCCCCTTCATTAGGTCATTCACAACAGTCGGATATCACTCCTCTAAATTTGAAGCCTCTAAATTCCTTCAATCTGTAACTACCCCCTCAGAGTTGCACACCTAGTAGCCAACTATCGAAGCCATTGTCTCAGTATTGACTGTGATTAAAATTTCAACCCTATCGTCAAACTCGTGCCTATTCAGACATTTCTTAGTCTATTTGTTTCTTACTAATGGTATGGGTTGACAACTTGATGTAAAGAATGATTTCATGTACGGTTACCTTCGAGAAACAGTGTATATGCATCAACCACCCAGTTTTCGAGATCCTTCAGCCCTTGATCACGTGGGCCTACTATGAAAACAGACTCCTCGTGTTTGGTACCATTGGTTTGCTCAATTTTTATCACGACTTTAGTTCCACAACAGTCATTGTGACTCATCCTATCTTATATATCACAAGGGATCTCATATAGTATCAGGATATATCTACTACTTTATGTTGATGATATTTTGCTGACAACATCTTCTCCTACCTTGGTAAGTGTTAAATATGACTTGAGCAGTTGGAATCAAAGTTATAGCATTTGGGATCATACTGGAGCATTTTGATATAAGATGGAGCATTCTAACATAAAGGTGCTTCTGGTGCTCTCTTGGTGAAAAGATGTTGCTTGTGGTGCAAATATATGCATGGTTGTGAAAAGCTTCTCTCTTGGTCTAAAGGTGCTCATGGTTGTGCAAAGATGTTTTCTTGGTCTAAAGGTGCGCCTGGTTGTACAAAGATGTTCTCTTGGCACAAAGGTATTGTTGGTTGTACAAAGGTATTCTCTTGTAGTAAAGTAAATGTGTTACTTGGTTCTAAATGTGTTCTTGGTAAGAAGGTGCTTCTAGAATGGTGATGGTGTCTCATGTTTAAGGTTGGGTCATGCATATCTCTCAAGAATGAATGTTTTAGAAGTAAATACACAACGACATGTGATTAGTGACACATTTCTTGGTAAGAAGGTGCTTCTAGCATGGTGATGGTGTCTCATTTTTTTGTTATTGATTGCATTTGATTCCAAAGGAAGGGAGAATGCATTTTTAAAGAGGTACAATACTGAAATGCGATTTGTACAATGAATTTATGCATTAAAATCGTATTTGGTCAACACAATTAGATGAGTCAAAGACTAATTCAAACATTCAAATTGCTATCTCCTTAATTTTTTTCTTAAAATATGGGAGACTCATTCAAGTCCCTTTTTGTCTATAAAATCCACTGCCCGACCTGATATCGATTTATAATCTTCAGGTACACTCTCTACCCCTTCATCTGCATTCTTCTCTAGCAAGAACCCCCTCTCTATTTTCTGGTTTTATTTTTTCGATTTCCGCTTCTATATATTTTGGTGATATATTTATGTTGATTAACAAAGGTATATTTTTCATTTTGGTGATGTTTTGATTCAGCGTATAGGTATGATTTTGAGTTATGGAAGGTGGATATGGTGTAAAAATGGCTTGAATCATTAGATTTTAGAAGGTGGACTTTTGAGTAAAGGTTGGTGGATAACTGCTTTGGCTTCCATCACCATTGTATCTAACCATCGCACAAGCACTACGACCACCGCCCATATCCCACCACTCAATCTGTCTCTCTTGATCTATGAACCTTAGATTATTTGCCACTGAACATTGTCTTCCTCCCATGCTCTGACTTTGTGGTCTTTGTCTCTTCCTCTTTCTATTTTTTTATCACAGTTACATATGCATTGTATGCTTCATAATAGATTTGGATGTTCTAATGGCTTGCTAATCTTATGTTTTTTGACAATTTATGTCAGTCTTGAACCCACTTTGACTGGTTTGAAAAAGAAGCCCAATAAGGTATTCTTATATTTATGTATAGCTTTGTTCAAGAACCTGATATTTAAGTAAATGATTTCTATTTATTGAAATATTTTTTGTTAGTTTAATATTGCAAATCTATCAGTAAAAGATCTCTATTGACACACATCTAGAAGTGGGGGATAAAGTTTCAGGCATCTGATATTGCAATAAAACAAGAAGGTTAGGTTTGTGATAGGTATATGTTTTTAAAATATATTTTAAATACGCCATTGTGTCAACCTAAAACATTTTCAAGATAATATTGCTTTAATCGATTTCAGTTATAAAAGAAGCACATGTTGGCAAGGTCAAGTAAATTGATTTCATTATATGGACCATGGGGCTAAGCTACCTGTACACATAAAAAAGTTCCAGTAAGCCTTTTTTTGTTTCATTGTTGTTATACGCGTGATATAGATACCGTAGGGGGTGGGGGTCGAAGCTCATAAGAAAAAATAGAGAATATGATCATGTAATAGAAATGCATGAAAGTATGTGATCATTTTAAAAATATATAACCTTTTGACTAGATTTGAATGTTAATTAAAAGTTTATATATTTTTTCGATTGATATTTTGTTGTTGCTCACATAAAAGAGAAAGTCTTCATATTTTTGGGTTAATAAGTTACCCCAAAATTCATCGATAGCGTCCTCGAACGGAAAAATAATTTGATTCTATTTTTCATTTTTTGTTCATTATACAATTTTAAAAAATTTCGATACTATTTTTCTCTTTTCGTTCACATTTCATCAGATCTGAAAATTGCAGTAACAGGCTTGACAAGGTTTTTTTTTTTTTTTTTTTTTTACATTGCATAAGATTTGTAATCTTTCAAAGAATGGTTTTTTTTTTTCATGTCTGTTTTCACATGGCAAGGTTTGATGCGAAATGACTTCTAGGGTATATATATGATCTACTAAAAATTGTATTATACTTTCAGATTGGGTAAACTTGAAACTTATGGTATTCTACTTTCGTGAAATGGTTAAAATATGTTTTGGGATGGACATTTATAAGTGTTTTACAAATGGCAGTATACTTGACATATTATTCTATTTTCAAAAGGGCTAGCATATCCATGATGTACTTGAAATGGCATTGTACTTTAAAGACTTTTTCAAAACCTTTTTGAAGTCTATTATTAGTAATACCAGGTCTGATGTAAGGCTCTTCATAAAGAATATGTTTTTATGATAAACTTATACAAGGTGTGGAATGTTTTAGAAATGACATTCTACTTATACAAGGTCTGTATTCTTAGGTTTACCTACTCTGATGCCAGGGGCGGAACACGATCAATATAAATAGGGGGGCCAAAACATAGACATATCCGTAATTTTTTTTCTGGATGAAGTCATACTCTAATGAATGTAATTTCCTATATAATTAATAGTTCATTATAAAAAAAATAGTTGCTCTCATGAATGATATCCAAATGGCAAACTGATACATTTCTAGTTTATATAACTTCATATTATAATAAAAATATTAATATAAATATAAAAAAAAAACATTAAGTTACAATTAAATAAAATATTACTTATGTGGTAGAGGTTTATATTGAAAAACTAATTAAAATAAACATAAAAGACTATGCTAATCAACACTAAGGATTTACTACATTTAAAAGAAAACGGAAATAGTACACTAGAAGACTAGGAGAAAGAATTAAAAATTAGTTCAAGTATTATTGTGATGCTGGCAAGTTTTCCAAAGGCTATCCTCAAATACAATTAAATAATAAATTAAAAGTAATACTAGTGGACAAAACCAAAAAGAAGAAAAATGAACAAAAGCAGAACTCAAAAGTCAAAAAGCATTACCTTCATTACAGTTATCCCCATGGTTGCAAAATAGAACCAGACGGAGATGGCGATTGTGGAGGCTGTAAGTGTGTGAGCGGTAAGCAAGATCCATGAAGACGAACGACAGAGTGAGAGCAAAGATTGAGGATATGTGATCAACCAGATCCCATTTGAAGCAATGATTATACGGAATAGCGAGTTACCCGGTTATTGGATGCATTATCTCTTTTCCTCCTGTTTGATTTATGTATGTTTATATTCTTATAATTATGGAATCGATTCTTAAATCTTAAATTGGTATCTGTTTCGAAAATCCAGAGATGCCAATACAGTAATTAACTTTAAGTAACAAATTAATTTATAAAAAATTCAATTTTACAAGGCTAAAAACCAGGGGGGCCATGGCCCCTCCTGGCCCCTTAAGGGATCCGCCACTGTCTGATGCAAGGTCCTTTTTGAAATCCAAATATGAAGGATAGATTTGAGAGGCCGATTTTAAAGAGGTATGATAATAAATTCAATTTGGTGTATAATCAAATGGATCTCCTAGATTTTTTTAGCAATTTGGTCAAAATGTTGGATGTGATTGAAATAAGAGATGTTAAATGTGCTGTGAAATGAGTTTGTGTCATAATTGTTTGCACGTCATTAGAGGTTAAAAGAGATTTGTAGAGCTTCTAAAAGAAAAACAAAATCACAGTAATGTATACAATATGGGTTTTTTCTTTTTTCAAGAAACGTTGATGTATAAATTAAGCCAGATAATTTAAGTCATATACTCAACATGTAAAACTTATGTCATAAAAATGGAAATTACTAGATTTTCATTTAAGTGCATTTACTTTTGTTAATTAGACGTGGACTATAATTTAATTATTTGTTGGTACGGATATGTTAT
Source organism: Lactuca serriola (assembly GCF_051521515.1). Taxonomy (NCBI): domain Eukaryota; kingdom Viridiplantae; phylum Streptophyta; class Magnoliopsida; order Asterales; family Asteraceae; genus Lactuca; species Lactuca serriola. The sequence continues at coordinate 161,588,994 of NC_136409.1, forward strand.
GGGGTGGAGAAATAATTGATATTGATTGTGTTTGTAATACGTAACTTCTTTGAGGTGTGGAAATTAGAATTGGTTTTTAGTAAATATGTTTGATGGTTTCGTGTCATTGTTAATTGTTATTTTGCTATTTAACATTTTGTGGTTTCATTAATAGTTAATATTGAAGGGTTACGTACATATTTAATAAAACTCTGTATCGATTATACCAAATTTGTATAAAAAAATTTGGATTTATGAAATACTTAATGAGATGCCAAACTTAACTATCTTTTTTTAACATATCTACCCACCCAAAAGGAAAATAATCGCCTAAAAAAACTTTTCACCGAAAATAAAATTTTAATCACCCCGTGCTCTCCGGTTGCTGCATGTTGTCACCCGTCACTTGGCGCGGGTAAACGGATAGTACCTTAATATATATATATATATATATATATATATATATATATATATATATATATATATATATATATATATATATATATATATATGGTCAAAGTCTGAAAATTAAGAGGTACAAAGCCTAATGCGATTTGTACAATGAATTTATGCATTAAAAACTTATCCGGTCAACAAAAATAAAAGGCTAAGCGGGCCTTTGAAGTTTGAATCATTATTCCTCATTTTTAGCCACTTGAACCAGACAAACTTCACTTTCAACCACTTGAGTCCAATCATATAAAACCCTAAAGTTCTAAGCCCTCTCAATCTAAGACCAACACATCTTCACCATCGTTCCTTATATGATGCAGTTTTATAACTCCTCCATCATTCTCACCTTGTTGGTATTTTCTTCTTCTCATGATTTGGTTCATTTTTTTTAAAAGGTTTTGGAGATGGTGGTTCTTAAACCAACGACAGTGTTCCCCTCTCCGATAGTTTTAGGTAAGAAGTAAGAACCCTAAATCAATTTATGTTGTTTAGCTCTAAGCTGATATAATTTTTAAGTTTCGTTTCAATTTATCATCTTTTTTTGTTTTGCCATTTATATAACCCTACCCCCACCTCTATGGGTCGACCTGGGTTGGGTTTGGGTTCAACCCGTTTAAGATATGGGTTGAAAATTTCAACCTTCTTAACCGAGTAACTTCCATCCTCTGGATATCTTTTATATACTATGTTTTTTTATTTCCTTATTTTCCTGCTCTGTTAGTATCTATTTATCATTTCTTTTATAGAATCTTTTCTTGGCCTTCTTCTCAAACCCCTTCTCTTCCTCAACAGGGAATTCGTGCAGAACCCTTTCTTTATATGTCTTGACATTCTTCATGTGTAGCTCCTTCTTGTGGTGATCGATCCCCAAAGCATTGAAAAAAGGAATTGACTTCTCCCAGATTCCTATCGTTCAAGGAATATCTTGTGTGCCAACCAAACCTGGAAGGTAGTGCCAGATCCCTAAGGATGCCAGACTCTCATTCGAACCCGATTTAGTCAGCTTTCTTAGCTTAATCCCTTATAGTGTTCATACCATAGCATGGAAAGGAAAGCAATTAGCCAAGCTATGAAAGAAGAGTTTCATTGATGGCCTTTTTGTCTGCTAGAGGAACTGACATCAAATTCAACTATCTTAGCTTGCAGCATCAGAAGAAGAGAGTATGACTCATCGGTGTAAAAGATTGATCCCTATTGCGGGGATGAGAGAAAAGAGTGAGATGACCGAAAGGGAATGTGTGCAAAGATGCATATTGGTTGAATAGGAAGCTAACCAAGGTACTGAAAAGACAATGGCAAAAGGTAGAATGAACGAGGTTTCTCCAAAGCGGGATGAACTCAAGGAAAGCATTCGTAGGAGCCAATAGAAGGGAATGCGGTTTCATCAGCTACGCTTTATGCGCCAGGTTTTCAGACCTATCCTGTTGGATGTCCTAAATACCATTTTTTCCTTTATTAGGATGCTTTTTGTTCGGATTAGCCTATCCACAAGAGAACTTTCTGAATTGGATAGTTTGACTGCGAATCTTCTTGCTATCAATACCCTGAGTTTAGTTCAAAAGGGTGATCTAGGATTTGCTATTACCTATCAAGCTCGAACAGTGGTGAACTATCCAGCTGCTAAAATCCATCTTTAATCAATTCCTATGAGGGCGTGATAGACTTTGATCTGTATTTGAATCGTTTAGAGTGTTAGCAGATTTCCTTAGCGGGGAAGTCACTTGTCTCTTTGATTGACTTTCATTCAATATCCCATTCCCGCTACATCAGCTGGTCAAAGATCACCCCAAAATTTATTCGAAAGTTGCGGTTAGCATGGCAGTGTGAGGTGCATGTCGATCTCTCCGAACCATTATACCCCAAACCACGACGAAACAACCCAAGTTGGTTTTCTATATGACCGACATAAGAATCGACTTGTTAGATATTACGGAGGTTTAGTAACCCAAGTTAGGTTGATCTGTTTATGTAGTTCCCGAACCAACCTATTAAATAAATGGGTTAAACTTGGGTTAACCCATTTAAAATCAATTAAATAAATTATATAATTAAATATTATACCACTTCAAATATAAAACGTAAATAAGACTTCATAATTATGACAAAAACACAATCATAATTCATAAATACAAATAAGTTGTTCAAATAACATTAAAAATGTTTAGTTTCATAGTGATTTTGGAGAGTGACCAGTATTATCAACGCTAAAAAAAGGATGGAAATTAGGATTGAATTTTATTAACCATAGATAATAATAATGCAACATTATAATTTACAAATTAATACTTTGATTAATACATGATAATATTCAAATAATATTATATATATATATATATATATATATATATATATATATATATATATATATATATAACTTAAATGGGTTGACGGGTTGATAATTTTTACCCAATCCAACCTAATTAAATAATTGGGTTAGGCGGGTTGACCCATTTAAGTTAAATGAGATGAAAATCTCAAGCCAACATGCTAGCTAATTTCGGGTTGGATTGGTGGGTTGGGTAGATTTTTGCCAGCTCTAGTCTCTACCATCTACTGCATGGCCAGTAGAAAAAAAACCCTAATGGCAGCTGGAACAAGAAACTCTAACGACAATAGATCGTTAAATCTTTTTTCCATGTTTAGTTGTGACTAGATAATGTTGTGAAATACTATGAACGACCGCTTGACACATACTTATGAGTCTTTTGATTTGGTAAACATTTAGTTGTTAACATTGTTTATAGTCCTAATTTTTCACATTTACCACTTTTAATGTTCTGATAGTTACCAATTTGCACGGGGAAACACCGTCTATTCAAAAGACAGTATAAAAATTATTGAAACACTAGCTGGAGTTTTAACTTATTCTTTGGGTTTGTAGTCATGGTAATCAAGTGAGAAAATAAACATTATAGTCCACACACACACACACACACACACACATATATATATATATATATATATATATATATATATATATATATATATATATAGGGGACAGTTCAAATAAAAACAGTAAATAGTGTGAGAACGTAAAAACACATTTTTATGTTATTATTCTGCAATGAATTTTGTATCAACAACTTTATGTCATTATTCAGCAAAGAATAAATGAATAGTCAAAGGTTAAAATTAAAATTAGAATTTACTACAAAAATGCGTATACATAAGTTTATAATAGAATAATAACATTGTAATGAATATATGACTAATCGAAAGTTAATATTTATATTAAAATTACTTCAACAATACACATATACAAAATTCATTATAGAATAATAACATAAACATAGTGTTTTTACGTTCTCACACTATTTACTGTTTTTATTTGAACTTCTTCTATATATATATATATATATATATATATATATATATGTATATATATGTTCAAATGAGAATATTTTTTAGAATGAGAACAATTGAGAACAAATTTAAACCACTCATTTATGTTTTCTATTTTCTTGTCTGCACCTCCCTACGCCTCACTCGTTCTCTCATCGGAAACCACTTTCATATATTGTCTTCGAGCTCCTTTTCTCCATAATCTCCAAACTTCCCATCCTCGTATTCTCGTTTCTCCTCTCATAACCACCATTTCTTATTTGGAAGCCGATCCACTCGCCAAACAAACGAGTGATTTGATTTCTGAATTGTGTTGTTCAAGTGATTCTTCAATATACAACGAGTTTTTTTTGCTAGGGTTTCAGATCCCGATTACCTTTTGGTTCCTTATTTTAGAGCAGGCGTCGAATACATTTGGTAATTGTCCTCTATTCCTTACACATATTTGTTCTTATGAGTTATAAATGACGTCAAATACATATTTGTTGGATGATTAGTGATTCTTATTGTTATTGTTGCTTCATTACTCTTTCATTTGGGGTAATTAACTTCTATCTTGTTTCATATAATCTCATAGACATTGTGACAGCTTACAGATTTTTTATGAACACCAAGTGTTCGATGAAATGCCTCAATGAAAAAACCTCCACAATTAAATCAAGAATAAGGTGGTGTATTTATTGTTGCAGTCCGTAGGTGCTTGTTGATGGTTTTTTTGCTGAAACAACATCATTTTGATGTATCTGTTTAATTTGCCTCTGTTTTTTTTACTGGACTTCATTTCCCCAAACATATTCAACAACTTGAATGTTTGGTTGTTGAGATTATAAACTGGATTTTATATTCTTGCATAGTTTCCCCAAACATATTTTGATATCTTTGTTTAATTTGCCTCTGTGTAGGACTCGAAAGAGGTGACTTAAAGAGCTTAATGGGTTAAGTTGGCAACTTAACCCCAATAAGTTTGAAAGTGACATTTTATTTGAAAATCATTAACTTTGAACCCTTACGTTAAATTGAATTTCATATCTCTATAGCCTAATAATTAACCAATAATCATGTTAAAAAGTGATAAAATTAAGGCTTAATCATTAATTCCTTAATAGAACACCAAAAATGATTTAGAAGATATTATGATCAATTTTCCCAAATCTGTCCTCCAACTTCTAAAATCCGTGCAAGTCAATACGAGCATCTAAAAATCATGAAACTTAGTTTTCTGGAAATTTTAGTGTGTCTACTTTCTTGAAACTTTGAATCACATTTCGAAATTCCAAATCCTTGAGGGGTAAAATTGGCAATCTTCTCAGGCTGGTCCATGCTGTCACAGATTTCATGCACTATCTTCAAAAAATCATAATAAATTCATGAGGACTCCAAATGCCAAAATTCCAAAGCCTATAGTTAGATATGGGTGTATAGTTTCCAACATATAAAGAGACTGATTTAATTATTAGTAGATTCATACAGTTTATTCCAAGGGTGGTGAGTGGTCCAGAAAGTTACAGTTAAAAGTTACCAACTTGTAAATTTAATATAAAATAAGCCAAAAATCATTAGAATGAGATATTTATATTTCTGAAAAGATAAAAGGGGGAATGTTACCAATATAATTTTATCAAAATTTCATAATGGGTTTAAAGGTAAGAAAACATATCTCAAACAGAGGACTACAATCAAATAGAAAATAAAGAAATATGTACATAACTTTTATAAGATTAATACAACAAACACAAGCAAAATAATGTAATAATTTTTGTGTAGGTTCTCAGAAAGGAAAGGATCCATCTTGCTCATGCTAGCTAATTTTCAAGATCAAGGAGGTGAGTACTAACTCTCCTATTATGTAGGCATTACTTGTTTTATGTTATTGTTCACAGATACCCTAATAACATGTGATTATGTGTATCTAATCACATATGATTTATGTGGCTAAGATTCTGTGACATCCCCCAATTTCACGGCCAGAAAAGACCGATTTTCATTTATGCTTTTAAAATAATTTCAGAGTAAATCCTTTTGATTTGAAAGAGTTGCGGAATTTGTTCCCAAAAACAGAGTATGATAAAATAATATTTACCAAAGCATTTCATAAAGAAATGTATTTTCATTATATAATCAAAACTCGGGATGTCATGTTCTGATACAGACCATAAAGCATAAACGATAACATAACAAGTCATTCAACAAATATATACATATACAGACTTGTAAACAAAACAACTTGATGATTCATCGATCTTATGCCCTTGCGCCACTTCCTGTAATACAAATAAAACTGAGTGGGTCAGGCTTGGGATCCTAGTGAGCATATAGGGTTTTTAACCCGCAATAAATAATTATATTTACTTTTACCAACCAACAATAACCTGATTACCCATTCCCGTTATCCTCACTTTACGTCCCTAAAACAACATCTATCTCGAGGGACCTAATCTAGGATTTTCATCGGGACAGACAATATTGCTAAAGGGTTTTCTCAACAATAGATGTCCTAAAGGCAACCATGAGGGGGATAGAGTACACCGGTGAACACATCGTTCACAACACCTATAGATTATGAGCCTGCTAGCGTTCCACAGGACTGTCTAGAAAGAGTATGTGGTCGTTATCCATACTCCGCTGAATAACTAGATCAACAACAACAACATCGAGACCTCTCATCTGTTTATCACACATCAACTATCTACCCAACATATTAGTAGATAAAAATATATATTTTTATACATAGTTTAAAACCTGTATAGCATTCTCATTCAATACATATTCCAAACAACAGATGAGACACACACATAACACGTATTTCATAGAGAATAAATCAGATCTATGAGATAGAAGAAAGTGAATATACATTCACACATATAACAACAAAATATACACATAACACGTATTTCGTATAAAATACCTCATAATTATGTGTTAGAAGAAGGTAACTACACACTCACTTGATCAAAAGATGATCGGACAGCACTACGACTTGTAGAAGTAGTATTCTTCGGTAGATCTGGAAGATCTTCACAAAAACCGGGCTTCTCGAGGCAGAGCTTCGGCTCGGGAATTGCATTTCTCGGGATCTTCGGGGCTTCAGGACTTGCTTCGGGGCTCGGGAATGATACCGGGGCTTCGGGGTATAAGTTGCACGCAAATCGAGAAAACACGGGAGAGAGAGAAGAGATTTTTGGCAAAAAGTTCGGTTGCCCTCGCATGCCCTTTTATAGGAGCTGAGTCCTCGCTTTACGCAGGGCGTAATGCTCCGGTACGCGGGGCGTACTCCGGATCGGACCTCCAGGTGGCGACGTTTTGGTGGTTGATCGTGGCTCTCTCTCGGACCGCATAAGCCCAAGGTACGCTGGGCGTACTTAAAGGTTACGCGGGGCGTACCCTTCGGATCAGATCGGTGATTCCTCGGATATTATCCGAATTAAAGATTAAATAAATAAATATTAATTATTTAAAAACTTCAGAAAGTCATATCTTCATCATACGAACTCCGTTTTCGATGTTCTTTATATCCACGCGTAGGTGAGACTACGCTCTACAACTTTTGTTTAGACTCCATCGGCTAATTTTGACTTTATTTTTATTATTAACTTTTAGTAGGCCGGGACAGGAAAACTCCGTTACAAATTCATAACTTCTACATCTGACGTCCGTTTTCGTCTGTCTTTTTACCGTTGCACTACCCTTGGCGAGATCTTTGATTCTCGTTTAGATTGTTTCGGCTAAAAACCGCTCGATCTCAAATTGAGTATTTGGGTTGCATACTGCTAAGTCGAAACTTCAGAAAATCATAACTTCCTCATACGAAGTTAGATTTGGACGATCTTTTTATGAACGCTCTTGGTTTAATGAACTCTATGACTTTCGTTTACATTACCAAGGCTAAATATCGCTCTGTCGTAAATTCACTATTTACGTCATTCAGTGTTGTCGGTTCTGCCGCGAAGCTTCGACAGGTCATAACTTCTTCGCTATAACTCGGATTTCGGCATTCTTTATATATTCGGAAACCTCGTTTCAACTACTACAACATTATCCATAGATATCAGATTTATCTAACATTTTATTTTGATGCTTATTTTCATTCTTAATTTAATTAAGTCACACAACTAAGCACAAAACACATAATACTCAAATAATACATCTTTATTATTTCAAGACGGGTTACAAAGGTTAACCTAGACTATTATATTGCTATTAATGACAAGCCCAAAAACACGGGCGTTATAGATTCTTTTATGCGTTCTCAATTCAATAATTGTTTTTTTGCCACTTTAATCATATGTGATTAAATACATTTAATCAGATGTGATTATAGGTTTCTAATCACATATGATTTTATTTGGAAAAAACAAATCTTGTTTATTTAAATCATATGTGACTAGATACATACAATCACATGTAATTATATACACGGTAACAAATATTGAACCAAGAATGTGAAAACAAATCTTTATCTAAATTAATCATATGTGATTATATACATATAATCACATGTGATTATATGAATCTAATCTCATAAGATTTATGTGGACATAATTCATTTTTGCTTTGTCGATTAAATAGTTGTTCTCATGTATTTTATCACATGCGATTATATGTATAATCGTATGTGATTAAGTACATGAGCACAACTATTGAATTGAGAAGGAAAAAATGAATCTTGTCCACCTCAAATCATATGTGATTATATACATACAAACACATGTGATTAATTACACAAAAGCAATTATTCAGTTGAAACCGCAAAAGTAAATATTGTCTACATAAATCATATCTTATTAAATACATATAATCACATGTGATTATATGTATCGAATCATATATTTTTTATATGGATGAGATTCATTGTCACATTCTCGATTCAATAATTGTTCTTTGCCCACTGTAATCATATGCGATTAAATACATATAATCATATGTGATTATATGTACCTAGTCACATATGATTTATACGGACAAAAAATAATGATGTCTATATAAATCATATGTGATTAGACACATATAATCACATATGATTATTTACACAAGACCAACTATTGGATCGAGAAAACAAAGATAAATATTGTCCACATATATCATATGTGATTAAATGCATATAATCACATGTGATTATATGTATCTAATCACATATAATTTATGTGGAAAATATTTACTTTCACGTTCTCGTTTCAGTTGTTGTTCTTATGTGCTTAATTACATGAGATTATATGTATCTAATTAGATAAGATTTATATGGACAATATTTATTTTCACATTCTTGTTTAATAGTTGTTCTTGTACAATTAGTCACATATGATTTCTATACACAGGCTTCATTTTCGTGTTTTTGAGTAAATAGTTTTTCTTTTTCCACATTAATCATATGTGATTAATACATACAATCACATATGATTAAATATATAAGAAAAAATATTGAATCATGAATATTATCAATATAAATCATATGTGATTTGACACATATAATCACATATGATTAAGTACATAAGTACAACTATTGAATTGAGAAAGAAATAATGAATCTTGTCCACATAAATCATATGTGATTAAATACCTATAATCACATATGATTACATATATTAGAACAATTATTGAATCGACGCAAGAATAAATATTTTCCATACGAATCATATGTGATTAAATAAATATGATCACATGTGATTAAATACATAAGAACAACTATTGAATCAACATGTGAAAACAAATATTTTCCATGTAAATCATATTTGATTAAATACATATAGTCACATGTGATTTAATACACGATGCCAAATATTAAATCAAAAACACGAAAATAAATATGGCCTATGTAAATAATATTTTATTAAATACATATAATCACGTGTAATTATATGTATCTAATCACATATGATTTATGTGGACAATATTCATTTTTGCATTCTCGATTCACTAGTTTTTCATGTGTATTTAATCACATGTGTATTCATTTTTGCATTCTCGATACATATAATCCCATGTGATTATATACACGAGAAAAACTAATGAATCAAAAACATAATAACAAATCTTTATAGGTGGGGGTGAGGGTGGTGACAGCGGGTGGTGGAGGCGGAGTGGTGGTGATGGGTGGTGGTTTTGGTGGGTGTTGGGTGGGTGTGGGTGGTGAAGGTGGGTGGTGGTGGCGGGTGGTGCTGGTTGGGTGGTGATGATGGTGGTTGGTGATGGTGGTAGTGGGGTGGTGGTTGGTGATGGTGGTAGTTGTGGTGGGTGGGTGGTGGTTTTGGTGTGTGGTGGTGGAGGTTGGTGGTGGTGGCGGGTGGTGTTGGTTGGGTGGTGATGATGGTAGGTGGTGATGGTGGTAGCGGGTGGTGGTTGGTGGTGGTGGTAGTTGTGGTGGGTGGTGGTGGGAAGTGATGGGTGGTGGTGGTGGTAGTGGGTGGGTGGTGGGTGGTGGCGGGTAGTGATGGGTGGTGGGTAGTGGTGGGTAGTGATGGGTGGTAGTGGCGGATGGTGGTGATGGGTGGTAGGTAGTGGTTGTTGGTGGTGGTGGCGGGCGGTGGTGATGGGTGGTTGAATTGGTGTACATGGAGCATGGATTTTGAAAAAGTATATAAATGGGTTTTTACCTACTTGGTTAATTGAGTTTGTATTTAGTTCGGTGTAACTTGTAAGTTATAAACATAGTTGTAAAGATACATGTATGTTCATGAGTTGAAATAATAATTTGTATAAAACAAGATTACATGCAAGGCATACAAAAGTCCAATTTAAATTCAACTACATTTTTGTTTTTATGAATTTCAAACGAGAGAATTGACATTTACTTATTTTCAATTGTGAAATCTCATAATAACACTACATTTGAAAATCAAATCGATTAAAAGTGACTAATATGTTGGATTAGTGTCTAAGTCCATAACTATTTTGGTATGTACTTGACCCGATGGTGCATGGTCCTTTTGGGTTGCCTTCACCAAAGCAACTTGATTGGAGAAATAACTAGAGAGAGAGGTTATTATGATTTATTAATATATTATAAGAATAATGTATTAAAGGAGAAATCATATTTGTTTAATTAATATTGGTCAATAATTAATTAAGAATTAATTTTGTGATCAAGTGTAATTAATTAAACTAGAGGGGCTGAATTGTAATTATGTGATAGTTACAAAATAAGGTAAGGATTATCTTATTAATAGGTTGGACGAATTTAAGGTGATAAGGCCTTAGAATTCGACAAGGATAAGGGTTTTCAAGACTTATCTTATGGTTGCTTGGTGGGCAAGCAACTAGATAAGGATAAGGACTAAAACCCTAATCTCTACACCTATATAAAGACCCTCAAGGCTCATGAATTCGTCCATGCCTTCCCAAGAGGTCCTAGAGACGAATTCTTATACCTCTCCTCTCTCTTTATACCTTCTCCATTTGCTCTTGGTGTTTGTAAGCCATTAGAGGAGTGACACTTGTGACTCTAAGCCTACCAAAGTCAATTCAAGGAAGAATTGGGATTGTTATTGCAACATAACAATCAAGGTAACATCTTAAACCTAATTGTATGTTAATATCGATTCCCATGTGCTAGAATTAGGGTTTATAGTCTTGGATAACTTGCATATACAATAGAGAAACCTAGATCCAAGCATTAGGGTTTGTATGAGCGCATAGGATGTCTTATGACCAAAACCCATCAGTGGTATCAGAGCCTAGACTGGTTTCTATTGTATTGATGCTTGATATGTATGAAAAAATCAATTGTATGAACTTGACATATTAGGGTTTATTGTCAATAAACCCTAGGAGGCTAAGTTTTTTTTTCAAGATTAGGGTTTGCAAACCCTAATTTGCAAGAGTTTAAATAAGATCTTTAAATCCTTTCCTTAAACCCTTAAATTTCGAAATCTAGGGTTTGTTTTAATCCCTTGATTTTCGAAATTAGCCTCCTCCCCAAGATAAGATCCTAAATTTTAGGGATTTGGATTATCCCATAACTTGTAATTATCCTCTAATTGTTAAATATGGTAATTATAGATTTTGCATTATCCTATCCTTATTTTCGAAATCTATAGAGATATTTAAGGGATTAAGAAATCTTAAATGTATAAATGGTAATTATCCTCATGATTTAGATAATCCCTTATGATTTAATAATTAAATTAATAGTCTAATTCAAGATAATTATTAAATCAAGAGTTTTAATATTTAATTTTTTTTTAATTTAAATGTCATAAATTCGAAATTTTTTAAGAAAGATTAAAACTAAATTGTTTTGAAAAGTTTCAAAACTTGCCCTCAAGTTTTGGAATTTAAATTTTGATTAATTGTTTAATTTTGATGTATATTTAAATTGTAAACCCTAATGTTTTTGAAATGTTTCAAAACTTGCCCTCAAGTTTTGGAATTTAAAAGTTTAATTAGGAATGTTAAATTCTAAAACCTTATTATAGTTTTGAAAAAGTTCAAATCACACCCTTATGGTTTTATTAATTAATTAAGGTGTATAATTAAAAGAGGTTTAATAAATCCATAAAGTTTTTGGTTTAAAATTTAATTGAATTAAAAGTATAATTGTTAAATTTGACCACCTAATATTTTAAAAGTGTAAAATACACCCTATACTATATATAACATTAAAAGTCTAACACTATATATATGTATGAGTAAAAGTCAGTCTTACCGTTAGTAGGCCTCATTCACGAAGCTAGTCTATAATGGGTGTTTAAGGAAATTGCCTATAAAATGGCGATTGAATGGGTATCCACTCTTACCCACTGCACTCTTGACTAGTGGAGGGTCGTTAGCCGAACGGGTAGGATGGGACAAAACCTTCCATTATAAGTATAATGAATTACTAAAGTAACTAAATGTTTTCATAAAATTCCCAATCTTAGTTACGTAGGCAAATGTGAATTGATGCAATTCCATGAAATTACACTCTGTGCCCTTGCGAAGACGTTAGTGGAGCGTGTGTGGTTTACCGGCACACTAAATGGTTCTAAGCAAAGGTAGCAAAGGGTGACTCAATGTTTGTCATAGTTCGGTGGAGCGTGTGTGGTTTACTGGCACATCGAATAGGTGACTGTAACATGTGAGGGCACCATGTAAGTTTGCATGGTTATTCACACCCGCTTTGTGATCCTCGGCATCCCAGTCACAAACAAGAGGGGCATATCGAGATTTAAACATGCCATTGAAAGCTCAATGATTCTCAAAGGATCTAGTAGTTTTCATAGATTTAAAACTTAAATTCTTTTTCGTGGTGGAAATTAGTGAATCGTCATTCACTTACCTTCAAATATTCTGCAATTAGGGTTACGGCATCCCTCTCCCGAGTTGTAGAATATTGTGTTGGGTCCTAGCCTTAGTATTTCATTTGGGTGGTTTACTAAGGACTCGATCTATCAACTAACTTGAATTCGTTTTCTCCCATTTTTGTAGATGTCAGAGTTTGACAACTATGGTTTTCCCAAATCCCGTGGAACAAGCCTTCCACATGAAGATGATATTCCACGATTCGATCGAAGAACAAGAAATCATGCTTCACTTCCTCCACCTCCTCCAATTATTCTCCCTAACCCACAAGTTCAAAGGCTTGAAAAGTTCAAGATCACTCAATCCCTTTTGGCAAGTAAACATAAAGAAGGAAAGTCGGTGTGTGCACACGTCCTAGGGATGAAGCCACACATTGATAGGTTAAGAATGTTGGGATCCGTTGTCTGTGAGGAAATGGTTGTTGATTGGGTTCTTCAGTCACTTCCTAACTCATATAGTGAGTTCGTAAGAGAGTACTATATGATGAACCGCGACGTGACCCTTATAGATCTCACCTATATGCTTATTGTTGTTGAATCAGAAATGTTTTGGCGCAATGGAAAAAGCAAAGTTGATTAGTGAATCTGCCTTCAAGACCTCTATGGATATAGACAATGGCAACGAAAGACATGCTATGATCGAAAAGTTTGATCATAAGAGAAAGGCAATATCTGAAGTAGTTCCATGTCATGTTCCAAAAGAGTCAATTTGCTTTTATTGCCAAGAGAAAGGGCATTGGAGACGAAGCTGCCCCATTTACCTAAGAGATCTAAGAGATGGGAGAGTCGAAACGTATGGCTCTAATATAGGTAAAATCCATTAACTAACTCTTTTAAGCTTCTATTCTAGATTCTTAATACATAATGTGATAAGATTACAATTGATGTTTTGTAGGATCGAAGAAAAGAAAGGAAGCTTAAGGGAAGAAGTGAGCAGAATCTAACCATGAAGGAATGGATTTCGACCGCATTTCTCGAAGATTAGATTCTTGAGCTACTACTTAGAGTTAGAATTAGATTGCTAAGAAAGATGTGTTAGCATAGTTTTTCAATGAATTGCATTGTAAGGACAAAAATTTTCCGCAATAAAATAAATTTTGATTTTATATTATTTATTTATCCTTGCAATGGCGTGTATGAAAAATTGATGTTTGAATGTTTCTATAATGGATTTGGTTCTTATTTATGGAAAGTCGAGAATTTACCAAATAGGGAAAGTTTCTCATCGCCCAAGTTTCAATTGGACAGAGATTTGGAATCACGCAACTTGGTTGCATGATGAATGAGAAATTTCATATTTGGAAATTAGACTAATTCATTGACAAAGTGTCAAGTGAAGGACTAGGAGATCGAGCACACAAAGTTGCATGTTGATCAAGTCCACCATAAGAGTAACAAAGATATTCGTCATGATTTACTAAAGGTTTAGTAAATGTGATTATACTTACAAGATTAAGTGTAATTCTAGATTGATTGAAAAAAGGTTTAAATCAATAGTAGAACGAATAAGAAGAATCAAGTAGGCAGAAAGATAAAAGTTTCTCCATTCTAAGAAGAAGGGAGAGTACCTTTTATGCTTTATGATGGGTCTTAATGATTAAGAACCATATCTCAATTGATCATCTAAGTAAATCTTAGCACAATTTTATGTTTAAGAAGAGAAATCAAGGATTGAAGAAATGGTTAAATCAAGAAGTCTATCATACTTCGTTCCAATGACAAGTCTTAAAGTTAAGATTGTGACAATGAGTGAAAAGTATTAAAGGTTTATAACATTCATCAAATGTGGAAAGTTGTGATGTCTTGGATAAGACAAAGACCAACTAGAACCAATTTATGAAGAGTCTTGATAAAAGCTACACTAACTCTTGAATATTTGTTTGTCAAGAAATGTTTATTGACAAAAGGATCCTATATGTCAAGGAGTCAGTGGGAGTCTTAATGGTCTTGAAAAGTTTCAAGAACAAATCAAATAGACCGTATCAATCATCACTAGCACACGAGTTGAGGTTTACAACCTATCGTGTTGACATTATTTTGTTTCTGTGCCGTTCCAATCGAGTTAATTATGCATGTGAGTCCTATGAGTTCTCATTTGAATGCATAAAAGGCAAGGACCTTGATCAATGGAAAGTACATTAATAAGAAAAAGTGAGCTGCTTAACTACTTGGAAGACATGGTGGGCAGCTGTGCTACCATAAAGGCAAGAAATCGAGATCAAGAAAGTTCGATCCATATGAGTTTGAATTTGTCGTAAACTTTGGTTTTGACAAATTCACATGGATAGGAACAAATACACCGTTAAATCTAAGTGTCATAATATTTCCTCCTTCATGAAAATGATTGTGAGGAAATGCTTTCACTAAGAAAGATTTTAACAAGATAGTGATTGTAAAATTGCATTCTCGAATTCGATTATGGTTACGGTATCCCTTTCCATAATTTGAATTGTGAGGTTTGGCAATTAGTCTTAAGTGTTTAGACACACATATGAACTATCGAAGACAAAGGTGTATAAGTTCAAGAAGCCTTGATAAAATATTATCAAAGCACTAAGTATTAGAAACATGAACTTAAGAAATTCAATAAGCATTGTTTTTCTGAAAGTTAAGATGTTTATGAATACATGTCGAAGCTAGTGGGAGCATAAGTGCTATGTTTTGTAATAATCATCATGATAGTGGGAGCATAAATGTTATGATTGTATGATTATTAAGGCACGTATTGCAAGTTGGCAATATTAATTATAGAAAACAAGAGTTATACCTTGCAAAGTCGTAAGGGTTGTAAAGTTGTTTTGCTATAATTAAGGGAGAGAATATTATGCTTCATTTCAAATCTAAAGGATTAGGTTGAGAAATGTTAATAAATTTAGTCAAGGGTATATAGTGTGTTCTTAAAATTTCGATTATGATTACGGCATTCCTCTTCACAATTCGAATTTTGAGAATATAGAAAATAAAACATTATGCATCGTGTCTCATACGCTTCGGGTAAAGGATCGATTGCAAATGCTTTAATATTTGACCATTCTAAAATTTTCCAAATGTCTTGCGCATTTAGAGGGAAAAAAAGGACTAGAATCGGTTTTGACTAAAATAATTAAACAACTATCAAAGGACAATCCAAAGTTCGACGAGGATTGGTTGCTTGTGAGTAGTTAGTATTAGAAAATATGGAAATGTTTCCATATTGGATGGACCATATCGACTCTATTATGAATAGAAAAGATTCTATTAATAATGAGTTGTCATATGGAACATATGGAAGTGTGTCCATATTGGGAATTGAATATTGAAAATCTATGTCTAGATTAGAAACTTTTATGCAAAAGGATGTTCAAAACAATGTACTTTGAGTGAGAGACATCATATCTAATGAATCGTCTTGTAACAATGTCCGATAGTGGACTTTGTAATATCATTGGCAATAGTCTTTGTGACTTTGGTGCAGTGAAATCACAAAAGGATCATTGCATAAAATGTTAGAATCTAGCATATTCTACAAGTAGCAAGAATTTGATATTCTTTCACTTATGAAAAGGATTTGGAGTTGTGAAATGAGAATGATTGGAAATGTGTTCAATGTGATCTATTTCACAAAGTAAGAACCATAGGTAAACATTGTGTGCATGCTAGGAGCATGGGACAAGTGTTGTAATTCAAGTAAGAAGTTGATTACCCGAAACGACAAATAATGAGTAATCAATATGGTGATAAATAAAAGGCGTTTTATTTATACTCAAAGGTTTGAGGCCATATGGGATTAGTATTATTCTTGTGTTTCACATTTGCATGTTTTGACTTCCAGAATAATTGAATTTATTAAGAATAATCGAATTATTCGAACGGGCCACAGTCGTTCATATGTTGGAAGTAGATATGAATGAAGACTATCGTGAATTGGTGTGTGGATTGTCTAAAAGAGTATTAGACATAAGCAAATGTTTGCTGCAACGTTCATGAGTGCTTATGAATATGATTTGAGCATTGGATTAAACCCACGCTCACTTGGATCACTCCATGGATTGTGTCACGAGTGATTGGTGAGACGATAACATCTTATATTCTTGAAACCGAGATGTGTGAGTTGTATCTTGCAAATCGGTTGCACATTGATAATATGTAAACGCACTAGTAACTTGGTGTTATAAAACATATTGTTGTGTGTGATTCGGTGAGTAAGTGAAAGCAAGCATTGTATCAAAGTTTATCCGTTCCTTTTATCCAAAGTAGGATAAAAGCGATATCATTGGGCCCCTCGATGGTTTAGTGATGACAAACATAAATGCTCGGCCGGGCTAGGGCTAATTTGATTTGTTCAATTAGTCAGTCGTCATAAATCGGGAATCGAGATATAGTACAAAGAGAATGATTTGAAATCGTATCTCATATGATATCTAGAATGGAGGAATATATGATCCCTTATCTAAGGATACGCGTATCTGATAGGATCAGAGTTAACAGCAGCTTTGGAAAGCTACGATTGCAGATCAGGATCTGAAGTTATACGCAGAATAGTTATTAGACTTATCCAAGTGGGAGACTGTTGGATTAGTGTCTAAGTCCATAACTATTTTGGTATGTACTTGACCCGATGGTGCATGGTCCTTTTGGGTTGCCTTCACCAAAGCAACTTGATTGGAGAAATAACTAGAGAGAGAGGTTATTATGATTTATTAATATATTATAAGAATAATGTATTAAAGGAGAAATCATATTTGTTTAATTAATATTGGTCAATAATTAATTAAGAATTAATTTTGTGATCAAGTGTAATTAATTAAACTAGAGGGGCTGAATTGTAATTATGTGATAGTTACAAAATAAGGTAAGGATTATCTTATTAATAGGTTGGACGAATTTAAGGTGATAAGGCCTTAGAATTCGACAAGGATAAGGGTTTTCAAGACTTATCTTATGGTTGCTTGGTGGGCAAGCAACTAGATAAGGATAAGGACTAAAACCCTAATCTCTACACCTATATAAAGACCCTCAAGGCTCATGAATTCGTCCATGCCTTCCCAAGAGGTCCTAGAGACGAATTCTTATACCTCTCCTCTCTTTATACCTTCTCCATTTGCTCTTGGTGTTTGTAAGCCATTAGAGGAGTGACACTTGTGACTCTAAGCCTACCAAAGTCAATTCAAGGAAGAATTGGGATTGTTATTGCAACATAACAATCAAGGTAACATCTTAAACCTAATTGTATGTTAATATCGATTCCCATGTGCTAGAATTAGGGTTTATAGTCTTGGATAACTTGCATATACAATAGAGAAACCTAGATCCAAGCATTAGGGTTTGTATGAGCGCATAGGATGTCTTATGACCAAAACCCATCATAATATTCTTGGAATAAGTGTAATTAAATTACCTAAAAAGATTATATATGGGTGAAATTTGATGATTTATCTTAATGTTTCTTGCATTTAATCATTCACAATATGGCAAATGAGTTGCATGTATCATTCAAAAATAGCTACGAACGTAAGCTTTTCAAAATTTCCGCGAAAGTCGCCTATTTGGCATTCGATTAGAAAATTATGGTTAACTATAAATATGAGAGCACTGACCGATCCATGGTTCTCAGGCTTTCTATTACAAATCGGTGATGGAGTTGAAGAAACGACAGACGAAAGCTTTATCTGCATCCCTGATGATATGTTTATTGTAACGCATGTGTTTCTGGCTAAACATTATTATGATGATGTAATAGTTAGGGTCAACAATTATAACCTATGTAATGAAGAAGAATTATTTGAGTATTATGTGATTTACGTGTAAGTTATGTGCAATATGCGTGCTTATAACGATATTATAAAATAAAAATAAAATACGCGTCTAAAATAAGTAATCATTAAACCCAATACCTTTGAAGAGAGTTGAAGTAGTCATGAAAAGGATTTCGAAGCTATAAGGAACACTAAAATCCGACTTATAACAAATAAGTTATGACTTTTCGAAGTTTCTCGATTAAACGACACGACTCTGCGTATCGTAAAAAGTAAATTTTTGACAAAATACTTTTTAGTCTTAGCGATCTAAATGAAAGTTGTAATAAACATTAAACCGAGAATGTGCATATAGAGAACATCCAAATCTGACTTCGTTAGAGGAAGTTATGATTTTTCTAAGATTCAGCATAGTAGTATACAACTCAGCAATCAAATTTTAGATCGGTCGATTTTTCGCCGAGATGATGTAAACGAGAATTCAAGATCTCATTAATAGGAGCTCAACGATATAAAGTTATTCAAAAACGGACGTCGGATGAGAAAGTTATGCATTTTTAACTGACTTTAACTGTATAATCCTGTTAAAATATAACTTTTAAAATAAATTCAAAATTATCCGATGAAGTCTAAACGAAGGTTGTAGATCACGTCGATAGTTACATGTGGATATAAAGAACATAAAAAAATGGAGCTCGTATGCGAAAGTTATGAATGTTACAAGATAATTAATTTTCAGATTAACCAGAAGGCGGCAGGTGGCGCAATCTAGCACCGCACCTTCTTCCCCTCAGCTTGCCACCAGATTGTGACACGTGGAACATTACGCCCAGTGTAATGTTTAAGTACGCCCCGCGTAATGGGCATTTCTAGCCTATAAATAGATGCCGAAAATCACTCCGTTCTTTACACCTTTTCATCCAACTCTCTCACCCCCCCCCCCCCCCGCCCCAAGGCCTCAATGCCTTTCTCTATCCCTTCCTAGGTTTTAGTAGTGAACCTCCAGAGCGTCAGAAAGCCCCGAGAAGAAGAGCTTTCAGCTTAGAAGTTCTGCCAACGCAGATTCGGGTTTCTCGCTGAACCACCTGTAAGTTAAGTTATGTTTACCGCACTTTAAGTATAACTTATGTTTAAGTTAATTATCGTTATTATGAACCTATAAACAAGATTTATCAGTGATTCCAAGTCGTTATATTGATTGATCTACTTACGGGGATAATGTCTAGGCTAGATTTAGTGAGGTGTTTAAAGTGAGATTTCCAAACAGTATACTTTGTATACCAAACAGACCCTACGTCCAATATGATTCTACCTGGTTGTTCCTTACTTGATAGATCTTGAAGTAGACTATGAGTTAATGATGAATCTAGACTAATAATTAGTTGCGACAAATATTAGACTAAGACTTGGTGATAATGACACTAGGTTATGTCAAAAGAAAAGACAGTTGCTAGAAGCGAAGTGCTGATCGAGTTTCAAGTCGTCACTTTAACAAGTGAGTTCATAGTTTCTTTCATCTTACACATAGATATGAAGTATTTAAGATAAATTACATGTTATAAGAGCCTTTTGTCTGAGTTCCTGATATTTATGCTAGATGAACTATTTATACATGTTTTACTTGATTTAAATTGTATATGTATTTTACACCTATAAATATATTGGGTAAAGATGCGAAGACGAAAGATGATATAGATGATGAAAAATGAAAGATGAAATAAATAATGAGAGGCCTTGACTTTAAAGATGATACAGTTGTCTAGCGGAGTATAAATGACGACCACAGATTATTCTAGACAGTCCAGTGGAACGCTGATAGGCTCACAACCTGTAAGTGTTTTTGAACTAAGTGTTCATCATATATACTCCATCCCCCACATGGTTGCCTTACTGACATATATTGTTGAGGAATCCCCTAAGCATTATTGTCTACCCATAAGATA
The DNA here is from genome assembly GCF_051521515.1 of Lactuca serriola. Classification (NCBI taxonomy): domain Eukaryota; kingdom Viridiplantae; phylum Streptophyta; class Magnoliopsida; order Asterales; family Asteraceae; genus Lactuca; species Lactuca serriola. Next base: position 161,609,718 of record NC_136409.1, read on the forward strand.
ATCCTTAGGATATGTCCCTTAAATTAGATGCTTTATGGACAGAAAGTGAGGATAACGGGAACGGGTAAATCGGGTTGAATGATTTGATGAAAATAAAGAATTTAATTACTGTGGGCTAAAAACCTTATGTGCTCACCAGGCTCCCAAGCCTAACCCACTCAGTTTCTTGTATTACAGGTAGTGGCACAAGAGCACAAATGTGATGATCAGATGAGAGATTTATAAATTATAGGTCAGTAGAATAATAGATGTTTGTAAGGCTTATGTTATTTCCATTTATGCTTATGTACTATATTGACGACGACATCCAAACGTTTTTAATATAATTAAAATACATTTCTTCGGAAATGATTTGATAATATCTTTATCATATTTTGGGAACAAATTCCGCAATATTATTCTTCAGAAGGATATTCTGATTTTTCAATAAAGCATAAACAAATCAGTCTTTTCTAGCCTTAAAATTGGGGATGTCACATTTATTCCATACACTAATAAGGCTAAATCAATAGCTTCTTTGATTAATGCAATATATCCATCTTTGCAAATCTCTATCTTTCCGCGAACAATATCATCCACCATAAACGAGGGTATCAATGAGATTAAGGATTATTTGATTCGCCGATTCAATGGAAAAGAGAGAATTTACTATAATTTTGATGAAGTAGAAGATGATAGAAATAACTTCTATTCGGTGGAATTCTTAAACTTACTTATTGTTAGTGGTTTACCCCTCACTACCTTCGGTTAAAATTTGGATGACCGATAATACTATTTCGAAATATTCACCTATCAAATGGATTGTGTAATGACACCAGATTGATATAAAAAAGTTTTCATCGTAATATCATTTATGTGAAAATAATTGTTGGTCAACATGATGACAAGAAGGTATATTTGCCAAGGATTCACCTATGTTCATCTGACGATGATATGTTCCTATCCAAGTTGAAGAGAAAACAATTACCTATTCGACTATGTTTTGCAATGACAATCAACAAAGCTCGGGAAAACAATTTTGAATGTAGGTATATATCTACCAAAATCGGTATTCTCGCATGGGCAACTTTACGTTACATTGTCCAGAGGGACATCACATGACAATACAAATGGATTAGTGAATCATGTAAAAAACATTCAACGATGATAAAATTTATACCTCAAATGTGGTGTATAAATAAGTGTTATGTGATTAATACCGTGCAGTCAATCATTAGTAATTACATGTACGTGGTTTTAAGTTTGTCTTTTTTAGGTTACTATAATCTGATGATTAAAAGTTGATAAAATTGTTATTAAAACTCTTAATAAGTTTTAGACAAAATTACACAAATGGTCCATGTGCTTTCACAGATTCTTGGTTTTCGTCCCGAATTGTTTTTCGTTAGATATATGGTCCCAGACGGTTATCGTCCAGAACAATTCAATGAATATGAAGTCTATGCATCAAATGTGTTGTATAAAGAAGTGTTGAACGCTTAATAATATACAATCAATCATGTGTTCATACACATTTGTAAACAATCCAAACTCTTTATTTTTTATTTATATTGATTTTGTATTTGTTAACATAACTCTTAATGATAATTCTTTAGATATAGTAAAATATTTGCACAAAAGAACTAATCGTTTCTAGAAACTAATTCCTAAAAAATCTATATGTACCTATTGTTTGGCGCGTGTAAACATCTACTCGTTTAGTGTGTGTATATATATATTCATTGAATCATAACTCATTTCACTTCATTCAACTATTGCATTAAACTATACATTAACCAAGTTAGAGTCGCATCTATGATTAAATACATTAACCAAGTTAGAACGTCTATGATTAAGCAATTTCCTAAGCATCCAAGTCGACATACAAAGAGTGTTACGAGAAAATAATAATAATAATAATAATAATAATAATAATAATAATTTAAACGTTTTTATGAGATTTGTATGTAAACAATTAATTGAGCTCTGCAATCTGCAATTTGTGGGGATGAAGCGTGTTGGAAGTGGGGTTGCATGGATTCACTTGGAAGTGGATCCCACCTCATAGTTTAGACAAATTCTTCTCTCAAAATGCAATTGGTCCCTTATTCTTGGCGATTAATGGCACCCTATTCTGCTGAAAAAACCAAAATTTCAGAGTTATTATTTGTATATGATGATTGATGGACCACTGTTGATGCATACCAGAAAGTTCACAATCTCAACTCTGAAGGATTTAAAATAGAAAGAACGAAACTAAACTTAATTTGTTTAAATATGCATGATGCATGGATTAATTTGTCAGAAAAAATGAATAAATGGCTAAGGGTAAAGATGAATTAATGACTAAGTTTGCAGAAAGGAATAAAGCACGAGTGATCAAGTTAAAAGGCCGGATATATCGAGGGCTAAAGTAGGACTATTCACTATTTAGATAAAACCGAATTGTCCAATTCGACAATTTGGATCGGACTATTTGGTTCGGATATTCGGATTTATCGAGGGCTAAAGTAGGACTATTCATTATTTAGATAAAACCGAATATATCGAGGGCTAAAGTAGGACTATTCACTATTTAGATAAAACCGAATTGTCCAATTCGACAATTTGGATCGGACTATTTGGTTCGGATATTCGGATTTTTGGATTGGTTTTTAGCAAAACCGAATTATTATTTTGGATTTCGGATTGGTTTTGGTTTATAAAATAAAAACCGAATAGTCCAAAAAAAACCGAATTACAATTTATTATTTTGTTCTTTTTAATATATATCTTTAATAAATTATAAATTTACTAAATTATTCTTTTAATATATTAAAATTTTTCATCTATTATAATATTTTAATATGTACTTCTTATCAAAAAAAAATTGTCTATAAAGTAGTAAACTATAATATATTTTTCTTGATAGTTATTTATAAATTTTAGTTCACAACTAATTAAACAATATTTTTTAGTTTATATTATAGAGTAAGTTAATACTAAAGTTATATATTTGTTGAAATGTCTTGATTCTTGAAAACCGAATTGTAAAAAACCGATCCAACCGAATTATAATTTGGTTGGATCGGATCGAATTTGAATTTAGTTTGGACTATTTGGATCTACGTTTTGAAATCCGAAATTAATTTGGTTTCACTTGATCGGATCGGATTAAACCGATCCATCCAAATGAACACTCATATGCTAAAGTGGTAATATTACATAGCTTGTAGTTATTAATATTAATTAACACAAGTCAATAAATCATTAAATGTTAGATATTATTTTGGAAAAATGACTTCCGAGCCCAACAAAGTTTTCAAATTGTTCAAAAAACCTCAATCATATTTCGTCTATTCAAGAAAACCTAATGAATTTAACTTTTTGTCTAAAAAATGTCAACTATGTTATACTTTTGTTTAATTCTATGGAAGTCAAAGAAGAGAAACAGATGATGTTGGTTTATTACCATATCGGGAAAATGACTTGTAAGATCAACAAAGTTTTCAAAGCGTTCAAAAAACTCCAATTATATATTTTTTGTTCAAAAAAACTCAACTAACTTAACATTTTCAACAGACAAAACACGATTGCTGTTTGTTTGAATGGTTTGGAAACTTCATTAAGCTTCTTTAGACAAAATGTTAAAATCGTTGAGTTTTTTTAAACAGACAAAACATAATTGACATTAATTGAACGGTTTTGAAACTTCGTTGGGCTTGTAAGTCATTTTCCCTGTTATTTCTAGACTCATTCAAGTTGAGAGAGACAAGAGAGTTCTTATTCTCGTTTGGATCTTTTTTTCAAGAGTTTATTCGTCTCTTTATAACAAAGCACTTAGTTCTTTATAAATCATTTTGTTCAAAAGCTTTTTTTTCTATCTCATATGGTTTTATACAACCCCTGGTTCCCAGTTATGTATTCTGGAGGACTCGTCACTGTAGGAATGCATTTTTGAGGTGATTAATGTCTATATGCATGCTGATCATGTTCCATGGACCACAAACTTCGTTTTTGTATAGTACGTACTTAATCAGAGGGGACTATTTCATTTTTGGATTGGTCAGACATGACAAATATATATACATGGTAACATGGATCCTGGGTGTCCCATCATATATATATAACCCTCTTCTCTAGATATTATATTGTGTCGGTGATGATGGTGGTCGTGGTGGTTGTCTATTGTGGGTGGGGCATGCATGCATGGTAGGGAGCTATTTGCAGGCTGGCGTATTTAAGGTGAAGTAAAGGCCAAGATCCATTAACAAATATAAATGATATACACGATACTGTTGGATGTATTGATTGAGAGCGACAAAACGTTGATAGCTGAATGGTCTATTGATATTCCATGGTTTAAATGATCCACGCTCCATAGCCATAAATGTCATATGCACACGTAAGCTTCATTGTCATCAACTAAGGATACAGCTGTAACAAATCAACTATTAGAAAAGATTATTAAGTTTATCCAATATTTTCTCATGATAACCCTATTCACAAAATAAAAAAAGAATAGCGAGTGGAAACTTCACGTAGTCTCTGTTAAAAGGTTTACTTAAAGATATTTTACCAAAGTTCAAGTAAAGCCTCTAAGGCTCTAAACATGTTTGAAGCATAAAAAACATTCTTAGTTTAATATAACAAATATAAGGAAAATGGTGGATGCATCTCTACAAAAGCCACATACGGGGGATGTGGGACCCCAAGATAAAGGGAAGGAAGGACATCGCATTTTTTTTTTTAACCGGCGAGTTAGTTGTTAGCAGTATGGGTGAATCTTCGTGACGGACCTTCTACCGTCTATGGGACTTGTTGGCCACCACATATTTGATGCTCCATTGATTCAAGCCCAAACTCTCATCCTCCATGTTAGACACCAGCAGAAGTGAAACCCTCACGACTCGAACTCGGGAGTCGGGACGGGTGAGTGCATGGTAAAACACTCCTGACCTCATCTCAAATGAGCTAGGAATCATTGGCAAGGAGATCACATTTACATATATAGCTTAGCGTACTAAAAGTTATCATAGATGTTCCTTCTTTAAAAGGTTAAAGGTTTAAGTTTTGCTAGAGACGAGATTAGATAAAAAATCGTTCAAAAAAAAACATAAATACACATCCTATTCTTTTATCATAAATTATCATATTTTACATTCTTAAATAACTGAAAACCCTACTTAAACAAAACAAAAAACCATTTGTTGAAAAAATTAAAACCCCTCTTGAAAGAAAGCTTTTTTAATCTATATACTTCAATCCATATACTTCCTCTGACCCAAAATTATAGTTCATCTTTCCTTTTTGGTTTGTCCCAAAATAATAGTCCACTTCTAAAAATAAATAACATTTTTACCAAAATACCCCCTCATTGTTACTTAACCAACTAAGCATTTAATGGAAAATCCTACTTAAACAAAACAAAAAACCATTGGTTGAAAGAAATTAAAACCCCTCTTGATAGAAGCTTTTTTAATCTATATACTTCAATCCATATAGGAGTATTTATTTTGAACCATAATTATCAACTAAAAACTGGTAATTTTTAGCATTAATATTCTTCAAACTAATACAAACTATGCTAAACGTTATTTATTACTTTAACTACTACGAACTTCAAATATAACTTCAAATAAACGTTATTTATTACTTTAACTATTTATTACTTTTTTTCTTTAAAAAATAAATAAATAAACTTAAGGTGTTAAGGTACTTGAAAATACACAAAATTTTGAAAAATAGTTGGTATTCGAAAGCTAGAAAAAAATCCATGACCAAAACTAAAAAATGGGCCAATGAGTAACAATAAAGTTAATTAACTATACTGCCGTTCCAAAAAAAAAAATTAATTAACTATAGAATAACAATAAATGACATTAAATCGGAAGCTACATACAATTTATTCATGTGAAACAAGTGAGTAGAGACATTGAGATCAAGTCGTTCCAACCTAATTTGTTTAAATTTGTAACCTTAAATTGAAAAGTACACATAAGTTTATTCACATGTAAATACAGACCAAGATCATGTAGTTTTAGAAATGGAACTTTTTAATGTATACTAGTTGAGTCACCCCGCTTCGCGGGTCAGATATGTTTGTTTTAATATTTGAAGCGCGTGTAATGTTAGTAGAAACATGTGAAACACTACGTAACTGAAACATATGAAATATTAAACATTAATTTACTGTTGTACATATGTTTAACGTATGAAACATTAAACATTACATTAAACACTAATTTACCGTTGAACATATGTTTAGTAACATATGAAAATTGAACATTACGTATTATTTTGGTTTTCGTCTCACGGATCTTGGTTCGCGCTTTATGGCAAGAAGATTTTCCGGGTGAACAATAAGATGGCATGTGAATTCCGAACCTGTCTTTCTCATCCCATTCAATGGAGGACTTTTGAATTCTTGCGATTCCCAACCCCCTTAGCTTATTATTATTATTATTATTATTATTATTATTATTATTATTATTATTATTATTATTATTATTATATATATATATATATATATATATATATATATATATATATATTATTTGAAAAGGGTTCCGCTCGGCTAAATAGGCTCAATGGGGACAACCCGAATTAGAGTGAACAACAATATCATACCGCACAGAATTTGTATCATCACCGGTAACAATACAACCCAAAGACCAAGGTAAATGCAAAGCATACCTACAGTCAGAGACATCATTAAACAAACGAACAGAATACGATGGTATATTCATTTGATCAGCTAAGTCTTTAGCACTCTTAAATGTACCCACATATTCGTTATTGTCCTTCAAAACGTGATCAGAAACGTAACTATACTGGCACCCAAATTATTTCTTGTACGATTCAGAAAAGCAGTCAACCTGTTGGTCACTTCATTATCGGCATCAAAGAGATACAACTGAAGAAACCTAGGCCCCTTAGTAGGATCGGGACAGAACGAACCAATTTTATGACTAATCTATCCCGAAACCTTAAACACATACGGACCACGACCATCATTTATTTCCTCATCAACATTAGCCCCAAAAGACGTCATAGCAAACATACTATTATAAGCCCTAATATCCCTCAAAAAACGATCGCTATGAAAAAGTGCAACATATTCAGCTGGAAAAGAAGAAGGATAAGGGAGAATAACATCACCAGACTTGCAACAATTACCATATCTAGGATGATGAGCTGTTGACAGCTTTAGACTCCTTTCGACAAACCAAAAATATGCTCCACAATATTCACAGACGCAATCACAATCACCAAAATCAACATAATTTGGAAGAACACCGGCTGAACGCATCCGTGAAGAGAATCCAGGCCGCCGAAAAACCGGTGCAACAGCAAGAGCTGAAGAAGCAAGTGCAGCTCCAGAAGAGGACGACCCAACAACACCATACCCCAATTTACGTTTACCATACATAAAGAAAAATATATACAATACAAAAGAAAGACACAAAAAAAGGGTAAATCCAAAAGAACAAAACGTAGAAGAGAAACAGGAAATCTTACCTCGACCTCACAGAAAGAAACAGAAGAGAAGAAAGAGCAGGTAAAAAACGGAGAACAAAAACAGGGATAAGAAACAATAAAGGGAAAAAAAATCAATTAAAACAAAAACAGAGATAAGAAACAATAAAGGGAAAAAATCAATTAAAAAAACCACCGGTAAAAGCGTAATTGGATAGCGAAACAGCAAAGCAACTTAAAATGAAACACGTGGGACAAACGGAAAAAAAAAAAAGTTTAAATAAACTGTCAAATAGCACCCAAAATATATTCCACCCAAAATATATTCAATACAAAAAGCCCAAAATACATTCAATACAAAAAACGAAGGACCATTTGTGAAAAATAAAACCTAGGCAAAGCAACCCAAAATGAAACACTTATATTGAATACAATACAAAAAACCAATGATCATTTGTGAAAAAAAAAAACCTGCGCAAATTAGTGTGGTACAAAAAGCCCAAAATACGTTCAATTAAAAAACAAAGGACCATTTGTGAAAAATAAAACTTACACAAAGCAAACACTTATATTGAATACAATACAAAAAACCAATGACCATTTGTGAAAAAAAAAAAAAAAAAAAAAAAAAAAACTGCGCAAATTAGCATCACCACACTATTTCTAAGGATTGTCCAACTTTAACATATATATATATATTATATATATATATATATATATATATATATATATATATATATATATATATATATATTAAAGTTATGAAAGATTTCAACAGTAAGTGTCACCTCTTTTAGTCAATTTTGGTCCTCCAAGTTATAACATTCACCCTTCACCTTTATGCTTTTGTTCACAAACAACCCTTTCACTTTGGTTTGAATTTCTCATAACCCTCGCCTTTTATTACATATTATTAGTATTTAGTCTTTTGGCAGAAATGATCCCTCATCATTATTATTATTATTGTTAGACAAAATTACACGATTGGTCCCTGTGGTTTACCATGTTTAACATTCTCTTTTTGATTTTAAATTAATGTTTTATTTATTAGAAAATACTCACTCAATACCATAAACCCACCCACCATTTGTCATTACCACCACCACCACCGTCAAAATTACATAAATGGTCAATATGGTTTACTCATGGTCACATTAACGGACAAAAAGCAACCGTCTATATATTCTGTATTGGTTTTCCGACCGCTGCCATACATGGCAATAAAGTTCAATTTGTGAGACAAATTCTTTATTTTCCTCATTTATTGCAAGAAATAATGATTTAGATTTCGTTACTTATGTAATTAGATGACATTGTTTATCTTCCTTTACTAGATTATCTCAATGCAATTCAACATGCTACTTTACTTTACAAAACAATACCTTCCGACCCCGACAACGCCGGGGAATCTTTTCTAGTTGTTATTATTATTATTATTATTATTATTATTATTATTATTATTATTTTGAAAAATAATCACTTCTTCCGGAATGGGGTATTTCCGACCAGGAAAAAATAATTTTTTTTACTAATTTCGGAAAGGCATTCCGGATTCCGAACCAACATTCCGGATTGCAGACTAAACTTTCAGATTTTGAAAAAAACAAAACTCAGGAATTTCAAGAATAAGTCTGAAATCCGAAAAACAATTCCGGAATTTCGACAAAAAATTTCACTTTTTTACTTAAATTTGACAAAAAGTTGAAGAGAACATATTAATGTAAACTATATATGATACCGGTGCATGAAATTAAACATTTTATTGAGAAACGGTAACATTAGAAATTTCAAAATGTAACATTTAGAATCCCAAAATAAAATAAAAAATTCTTTTAAAAAAAAAAAAGAAAAACTCCAGAATATAAATAGTATTCCGGAATTAAACATTCCAGAGAAAGAAAGAGATTACTTTTTAAAAAGTAAAAAAGTACGATCATTTTCTTTGCAAACCCCATTTATATGATGATTATTCTACTCAATTTCCCTTTAAAAATTGTGTATCTATTGATCACATTCAACATTTTATTTTTATTAGACGATTAGAGCGCGGTGCGCAAAATAAAATGTATATTTAAATTCTTGGAAAAGTTGAAAACAATTATGTTATTAAAATCATCTATAAAATAATAATTTTTAAAATAAATTGATATATGAAATGATAATCTTTCAGAAAAAGATATCATAAGATAAACATATTATATTACTCAATAACTTCTGCTAGCGGTTTGCATACGAACAAAATTAAATCTAGTTCTTGATTTATTGTTAAATTTAAATTATAATTAACTTTTTTAAAAACTACTTATTTGTCTTATTAATTTCGATTATAATGATTGTTTAAAATATTAATCATTATTTGTAAAATAGCTTTATATTAGTTTTAACTATTATTATTAATTTAGAACCATTTATTTGAAATTTTTTAAATTGTTGTGAAAATTAGTTTTTGTATATATTTTAGTTAACTTTATGTTGGTTTAGGTTTTATATTTAAAAGATTTAACATTTTTAACTATTTTAAAAATAATATGTTTTTAAGTTAAATTGATATTTTGATTTACTTTTTGCATTTAACATCAAATTTTAAATTACAAATTAAGTGTCTCATATTGATAATTTAAAAAGTGTGACATCCTTATTTTCACGGCCAGAAAAAACCGATTTTGTTTATGCTTATTTGAAAATCAGAGTAACATTTTAAATAAAAGTGTTGCGGAATTTGTCCCAAAACAAATTATGATAAAGATTTATCAAAAGCATTTCCGATGAAATGTATTTCATTAAAAGACTCGGAATGTCATATTCGATACAAATAAAAAGCATAAACCGTACAATATAAACCTTACTACATTATTTCATATCTACAGGCCTATATCCGTAATCCCTCTTCCAAAACATCACATCTATGCTCGAGCGTCACTACATGTAATACATGAAACTGAGTGGGTCAGGCTTGGGAGCCTGATGAGCACATAGGGTTTTCAACCCACAATAAATAAGTTTATTAATTTCATCAATCAACAATAACCCGATTATCCGTTCTCGTTATCCTCACTTTACGTCCCTAAACACCTATCTTAAGGGACCTAGCCTAAAGATCATCATCGGGATGGACACTACTGCTAAGGGGGTTCCTCAGCAATAAATGTCCTAAAGGCAACCATGAGGGGGATGGAGTACACCGGTGAACACATCGTTCACAAACACCTACAGGTTGCGAGCCTGCTAGTGTTCTATTGGACTGTCTAAAAGAGTCTGTGGTTGTCATTCATAGTCCGCTAGATGACAGAATCAACAACAACAACATCGAGGTCTCTCATCATTTTATCACACATCGTCTATTACATCTACCCATGTTTTACCCCAACATTTTTGTAGATATAAAATACATATACAATTTAAATTATTTAAAACATGTATAAAATTGTTCATCCAGCATAGATATCAAGTATACAGATAATATGCACACGCAGCACGTAATTTATATAAAATACTTCATATCTATGTGTAAGCTGAAAGTGACTATGCACTCACTTGATAAGGTGGTGACTTGGCACTCGGACACCACTTCGTTATTGTTAAAACAATTTCCCTCGGACAAAACCTAGTAGCATACCACTAGGGTTTAGTCTAACGTTAACCGCGACTAATTAATATTCTAGCTATTACTATTATTATATAAGCGCTAAACAACACTCTATATAACTCATAATAATAGCCCAAATAATTATTTTAATGACCTAATAACATTACTATAATTATTTAAAGGCTATATTAAAAATTTCATAGGCGTAGCTCACTTACAACGAATTTTAAAGAAAATCGGGCTTCGCTTGGAGCAACGTTTCCGAACCGAAAGACCCTTTTTCTCGGGACTCCGGGAGCCTCGGGGCTTCCCTCGGGTGCTAGGGGTTTTACCTAGGGTTTAGGGAGGCTTAGGGGAGCTAGAGAGAGAGAAATTAGAGAGAGAAAGAGAATTGGTGTGAAAAGGATGGCAGCCTCACAACCCTTTTATAGGCCGAAGTTCGGACCTACGATGGGCATTCAGCAACACTACGCGGGGCGTAGTCTCGAATAAGGTCAGCAGGTGCCAGGCTCCGGATGGTGCGACGTGGCTTAAGCATGACTGAGGGAGGGATCGCGTACACGACGCGTTCGGAAGAGGCTACGTCGGGCGTAATGTGAGGGCTACGTGGCATGATCCGAAGCGCGTTTCTTCAGCAGCGATGGGTGGCCCAGATGCTACCATGTCACCAGCTCCTCACCAAGCTTCGCAAACTCGACTACAAACTTAAAAAATTTGTAACTTTCGCGTACGAGCTCCTTTTTCAACGTTTTTTATATCTTCATGAAGGCGGGAATGTACTCTACAACTTTCGTTTAGACTCCGTCGGCTAATTTTGACTTTATTTTAAAAGTTATATTATTAACAGGCCGGGACAGGATTGGTTCGTTAAAAATTCATAACTTCTTCATCTGGCGTCCGTTTTCGTCCGTCTTATTATCGTTATGCTACAAATAATGAAATCTTCTATTCTCGTTTAGATTGTGTCGGCTAAAAACCACTCGATCTAATATTCGAACTTCGCGTTGTACACTGCTAAGCCGAGACTTCGAAAAATCATAACTATCTCATACGAAGTCATATTTGGGCGTTCTTTTTATGGACGCTCTCGGTTTAACGTATTCTACGACTTTCGTTTAGATCGCTAAGGCTAAAACTCGCTCTATCGTAAATTCACTATTTACGCTTCCCGATATCGTGTTGGTTTCATCATGAAACTTCGACAGGTCATAACTTCTTCGTTATAACTCGGATTTCGGCGTTATTTATATCTCCAGAATTCTTGTTTCGACCACTACAACTTTATGTAAAGATATCGGGCTTATCTCACACTTTTGACGCTTATTTTTATCTTTTATTTATTATACATTTATAAATAAGTAATACACATAATTCACATAGTATTCAAATATATCATATTTATTACTTCAAAAGAGTTACAATAGTTGACCTAGACTATTACCATTAATATGATAACTGAAAGGGTTTCCCCCGCATTGTGGGGGTTGGAAGAGGTTGTTAAATGCAAGGAAGTTATAAGCTAGAACATTAATAAATCTAGATGTCAAACTTTTATAAATCCTATAATATTTAAAAAGGAATCGGGTTATGCATGAGTTTCTTGAGATATTATGATAAGTTGAGGACACAAGTTGTACCCTTCCTTGAAAAATTTTCCAATTCCATCATCGTGTACATCCTTTCCAAGACACGAGCATACCTCAAAACATATTCGAGGTGAATTATAACCATGAAACTTCTTTAAAATCATTGTGTTGAGGCAATTCGATTATTTAAAGAGAGAAATTAAGATAATAGATGATAAGCAAAGTAAAACTATATTTATTTACCAAATGTGAACTAACCAATAAGCAAAATTTGTTGCACCGGATGGAAATCCATGCTCTTGATTACTAAAGTCTGGGTTAGTATCATCACCACAACTTTAGGTAAATCATCATATAAGATGAGCTTTCACCATGACTTCGACCATTATAACTGATATGTGTATTTTTATATATATTTTTATGCATTATATCTTAATATTTTGGCCTTTATTATTCTCTTTTAGAACTAAAAAGTACTCATAATGCTTTGAATTATGATTTGCAGCTATTCGTTGACGATAAAGCACAAAAGAAAAGACTGAAGCGGAAATCGGGCTTAGAAGCTAAAAGTAATTAAAAATGCTGGAGGAACAATTACGCCCCGCGTAATACACTTCTACACTAAGCGTAGCGACCAAATTGAATTACGCCCAGCGTAACTTAAGGGTATGCCCCGCGTAATGGCTGGCACCGGATAAACTCAATCGCGTAGAAATCCTTAGTACGCCCAGCGTAATCCGACTTACGCCCAGCGTACGTAAGTCAGCTACAAAGGTTATAAAAGTCGATTTTCAGCTAACTAGGAAGGGGGATTCGACTTCCAACTTAATCTAGTCGATATTAAACTTCTGTTAAGCTGTTTTGAGGGTCTAGAAGGCGGCCGGAAGGCCGTTAAGCTAACAGGAGCGGAGATCGGAAGGGTTGGAGAGCGGATACGTGTCGGTAATCATATGGGTTGCTAACGTGACCATGTTTAGCATTCCATTGTGTTACTATTTTGTATTTAGTTTCTGATTTGGGTGTAAAAACCTTTTATTTTGTGTTTATGATTGAATGAAGCTTTGATTATTAGACTAATTGCTATAATGAATTGTTTGTTTATGTTTAATTTATCTTGCCAAGCTTGTTAAAAGATCCTTACGTATTAATGATGATTATTTGTTGTTAATTGTTAAGTGAATTGAGTTGTGTGAACACCTGCTTGATTGCTTGTCTCTTATGATTTTGATGACCATCGAGATTATAAGTCTAGGAATAACGAATGTGAAACTAGGATTAACTTGGGAATAAGTAAGTTAATGTGTGAGCCTTGTTTGACGACCATGAACAAGAGGTTAAATTGAATTAGTAATTCGATTAACTATATTTACAAGTCTTGCTTGATACGAACTGAACACTAGGAAGCATGTTAGTTTAACCAACTGATCACTATTTAAATTGACTTGTTTGCTAAAGGATTATTTATAGTGAACGCGAATCTAATCATTTTAGGAATCGGTGAACATGAATAAATGAATTTGTGTATGCAATTGTCTATGTTTTTAAGGTGTAATTTATCTAAACCAAAGTACCTGAAGAGATTTGCTTTCCTGTTAGTTTATCGAGAGTTGTTAATTGCTAGTTTGAGATTTATTAAACCATTTTCTTTATTATTTTCGTGTGACCTGTAACCTATAATCAAGTATATTAAATTAATTCACCACCGTTCCCTGTGATCGACACCCGACTTACCTAAGCTATACTGTAATCTGACTAGGTACACTGCCTATAAGTGCATAGTTAGTCTAAGTTTGTTAGGTTATAAATATTAAAATTAGTGGGTACTTTTGTGCACATCAGTAACCAACATGTAAGATCCTCATACGTTGATAATTCAGTTGCTAACATCACATAGATGTGTCAAATGAGTTGAATTTGGTAAAAAAGTATGCAAATTAAATAATCAAGAAATATAATCTTGAAAGAGAGAAAGAAGCTAAGTTCCTAGGATATTCCAGATGTCTTTTTTCTCTTCAATACATTTCCAGAGTTAGTTGTTTGATAGTTAATAGTAGGATTATCGGTTGGAGTCATTCTAGGGAGCTTTAATAAAGCTGCCATGTGAAGAGAACAAAAGAGCATCATTATAAGCAACTTCAAGGACAATTTGGTAGCTTGGATACTGATATAACCATAAAAAAGTATGTACCAAAGTTGTTTGGTGGATTGAAACCAATAAGTCCTACAAAAGGCGATAAATATGGGACAGGTGAAGGATCTACCATCTAACGAGCAAGAGATATTGACATGGTTGCTGGTGTAGGCTGAAAAGGCTTCATATACAAACGTAAATATATAAGAAAATCAAAATTTTATATAAAACACATCAAGAAACTTGTTTTCACTTACACCATAAGCACCCAAAGACGGAAAACTTGTAGGCTTTGGCACAACTCCCACTAACGGATTAATTTACAGGGGATAGAGATATTGCACCATTTGGTTGTGACTGACCACAACAATGGTTAACAAACAAAGTTTTTATGATTGGATTGTCCTTCGGCTTTTTTTATAATTGAATGTTGCCACTTCAGACTACAAAAAAACATCATAATCATGAAAGAAAAAACCTCAATGCAGTCCCTAGCAGCCAATATAGACCGTCCTTAAGCCTTTTCCAAGTCTTTTTCCCATAGAGTTCTACTACCTGCTATGAAATCACATCTACTAATTTCAACACAAATTTAACCTTATAATTAATGTTGAAATGTGCATTTTTTGGCTAGAATAAGAACCATACATAAAAATTTTGGTTAGCTGTTTTCAAGTAGAGACCAACAAAAGGTAGAAACTTTACAGTTCCATAGATAGAAAGTAATGATGATTATTTTCACAATTTAAACTGATTGGTCAGCCCTGCAACATAAACACAAGCCATGGAAGAAGCGTAAAACAAAAAAAAATACAAGTTAACTCTTTAATGCAGAAATGAATAACACTAACAAATCTTAACAGAGGGTAAAGTAGATTTTGCAATGATTAGAGTAGAATGGAAATCTATACCTGTAATACATGTCCGTCGTAACTAGGTATCAATTCAAAGAAATAAAATGGTAATAGGTTGGTAGGAGAAATAGAACATGGAGTTACTTTAAATTTAGGAATGTTATTTAGCAAAATATAATTTAGGAATGGTGTAGATTTTCTTGAGAGGATTATGTAGATATAAAGATCGTCAAAAACGGAGTTCATATGAGAAAGTTATGGCTATTTTAAGTTAAGATGAAAGCATGTTGCTATTTTGTGAAAGTCAACGAAAGTCAAAGTCAGCAGTCAATTTTGATCTTCATGACGTGAATGTATATTGCCCACGATGTGGCAATGAGTGATTCATAATTACATGTGCCAACCGAAGAGCGACATGTGGGGAGATAGAGTCTATTCAATCTTCACGACATGACAATAGATGTGTCACCACGTGAAATGGGACAAGTCACCAGGACACTTAGCGGAAGAGTATGAAACATGGTGAAACTGAGATCCATTTAATTGTCATGACGTGTCATATATATGGTCACGATGTGACCACTGCAGAGTATAAATATAAGAGCCTCGTATCATTTAAGGGAGTTTTGGCATACATGATCGGAGATGCTACCCGAGAGGCGTTTGTGGGAGACTACTACGATGAAGTTATACTGTTATACGGGCGATACAGGGACGGGTTACGGGATACATTGAGGTATCTTTTACTCGTTAAATCGTATTTACAATATTTTATTATTATTTGATATACCCAAGTGTATTACGGGTATTCGTGATATGGTGATGTTACGAACCCGTTGGTAAGATCAACGAGTAAATTTTTACGATTATAGATTTATTCGAGACTATTAGGGTTATAAACCCTAGTATTCTGCCATGCAGCCTCTTTGGGAACCTTCATCCTTGGGATACATCATATTGGAACTAGCAATACAGCATTGGCACATTAGGTGTCATTACATGACTTAACTTGTCACTTAGTGGCACCTTCTATCACTCTGTGGTACCTCTAGTGCATAACACATCTTCAAGCTGTCATGAAGACATATCAGTTTGACATTAAGTGGCATATTCACACTTGGTGGCACCTCATGTGCATGGAACGTCTTCGAAGTGCCATTGAGTGGAACCTCTTATCACTTTGTGGCACCTCATGTGCATGGAAATTCTTCGAGGCGCCATTGAGTGACACATATAATGCATGGAACCTCCTTTAATGCCTTAGTTTTCTGTCATACGCCCTATCCCAAAGAGTTTCATCATATACGAGGAGATCCATCGTATCCAAGTGTGCCATTAGAATGCTCCAAATGCTTAAGTCATACTTAACAAACATTTATGCAACATCAGACACAACGTGTCTTGTTAGTTATTCTTCTATCTTTTCTTATCTTCCTTCTTTCTTCTCTTTCTCATACTCTATCATCTAACTCTTTCTTTCATCGCGTACACTTATATTCTTTATTCTTTCATACTCTTTCTTAGTCTCTGCACATGCACTTCTCATGCTCTAAACATACTCTAACGTTGTCTCTAACTCTGTCCACTCTAACGTTGTCTCTAACTCTGTCTCTTCTATACTCTATCTCTTCTCTGCTCTATATATCTTCTCTATTTTATCTCTTCTTTACTCGATCTATTCTCTACTTTATCTCATAACATTCATTCTCATGCTCTGGTTACTCTTCATCCCTCTATCTCTTTCTCTTTCTCTTTCTCTTTTTCTCTCTCTCTCTCTCTCTCTCTCTCTATTCTTAACTCTAATGTATTAGCATTCTTTTCTCATCGAGACCCAATGGTCACATCTCATACTCTAATATCGTATATCCTTTAAGGGAAACAACATCCCAATTTATTGTCGAGTTAACTCATCTGAACTTAATCTTCTCTTTTATGATACCTCATGGATCCTTAATCTTTCTTCTTCTCTTGAATCCCTCATGGATTCCTTACTCTTAATCCCTCATGGATTTCATCTAAGTTCGCAAAAGAACTTTCTTTTCTTGTTCCTCTTAAGGAACCTTTCTCTATCTTCTCTATCTTTTCATATTTTGGATTCCTACAGGAACCATTTATCTATATTCCAAAAAAGTATCATCATCTCTTTCCCTATAAGGACATAATCTTATTGTAACGTCCCAAAAATAATGAGGTAAAATTTTCATTTTTAATTTAGTCAAAACACTAATTATATTTTAATCAAACATTCGAAAGTATTTAATAATAATTCAATCCCAAAATCATCACACTATGCAAACATGGGCGGATGCGTTGCGATCATACCAGGAACTTCCCTTTCGAACCGGAAGTACTTGAAACCATAACCATAAAAACCGTAAGCACAAAGCTTAGTGAGTTTCCTAAAATACCACATACCATTGGGCCCAACCCGTATATTGGACCTAGCCCGATCATACAAATACAAAATTCACAAAGACAGTTAGCACCTACATAACATACAATAGGGCTAGCCCATCCTGATCCATAGGCCTATCCCAATATACCATGCAAGAGTAAAAAGGAAATCTAACATAACAAAATCAAGTGGGTCGACATTGGTGCCTTCGACCCAAAAGTACAGTGAGGAGACTCACCTCAATCTGCTGATAATCAAATAACTGCTCGGGTCGCTGAATCGAATAACCTCGCACCAACTAACAATAAATACAACCTTAATTAATAATTAACTTGATAACCGAAAATATGAGGCCCATTCCATAATCCAACTTCCTAAAGGGTAAAAGACCATTTTACCCTTTCCTTACTTGGCCCAAAACCAATGCCCAACCCATAGGTACAAAAAGCCCAAGTCCCTAAATGGCATCCCAAAGCCCAATATGGACCATCTTACTAATTGGGCCCAAAAACCATCATAGACCTAATTCCAAAAAAAGCCTTAGTCTATTCTTGGCCCAAAGTCAGAAGTCGAATGGCCCAACAAGGCCCAAACCTTAAAAGGCCCAAAAAATGACATACTGGGGAGTATGCCCCGCATACTAGAAGGGTACGCCCCGCGTACAGACCGCCGAAGTATAAAGTACATGACACTGATGTGCAAACCATGCATTATGTTGAGTGTACTCGTATATACGCCCAACGTACTCAAGAGAGCCAAATATCCCACAAAATCTATTAATGGTTAAGAAAAGGACTTCCAAACTTATATATGACCCTAAGGATATGTCTTAACACGTAAACTTGGCAGCTTTACTCCTTTTCATGGCTTAATGGGAGCACATCCTCAATAAAAATCCATAATAATCACCCAAACTCATGCATGGTCCAAAATAACTCATCAAGATGACATTTTTATGAACAAGGGACCTCACAAATGTCAAGATCCAGCATTCTAAGCTCTTGGAGTAACTCATACTCACATGGATGACTCTAAGGACCAAAATGAACGCAAAAAACTCCTTAAACTAGATCTAACACTTAGAGACATCAAGTTAGAAACTTTATACCTGTAGAAGGTAGATCAAGATGCACAAAGCCTGGATCCAAAAGCTTCAAGCAATCTAACACTTCACCAAGAAGCTCCTTTTTCTTCAATGGGCACCAAAAAGAATGAAATGCCACCAATGGGGACTACGGTTTCCCTTATAGGGTTTGAAGGGATGGAGGTTGAAGATAATAGGGTTTGGTGTTGAGTTAAGGAGCTAAAATAGGGTCCAAGACCCTAAATTAGGGTTTGGGTCTAACTGGAGTACGCCATGTGTAACTTTGGTACGCCCAACATACTCCAAGGAGCACCCGTGACTTCTCTGCTTAGTACGCCCCGCGTACTAGGCTTGGCCCTTAAACCTTCAAACTTCTTAATTCCATATCTTATTCGTTATATGTCCGTTTTTTACGATCTTATATCCTCGAAAAGGTAACGAGAAGCTCTACGCTTCTATCAACTCATCTTTGCCTTAAAACTTCCCGAACTAAAATCCAATTTTCATAAAAGCCCGAACTGCCACTTTACGGTTATACCCTTGGGCTTCAAATCACAAACCAGACTCCCGGATCATCTAAATTACATTACCTACACCCAAATGGTTCTAAATCTCTCTTTCCTGAAGGCCCTAAGCCTTGCAATAACTGATCTTCGTGTCACATCCCCGAATTAGAAAACGATTCGGAACAGTGTGTTACAACTCTCCCCCACTTAAATCAGATTTTGTCCTCGAAATCACTTCTTACCACACTCCTGGAAAAAAAAAGCTTTGAGCAACACCTCCTAATGCCAAACAAGTCAGTAATCCTTTAACTGTCAAACCAATACGTTACCGATATAATTATAAAGCCCCATAACTTGCTTGACCTCCACATAGGTAGAACCATTTCGAAACACAATCACAAGAGCCTATTTCTACCTTCAGAAATGAAAGCATCCTTTTGACCCTGAACCTGCCAACTGATATCCTGGGTATACTGATTCCTTAATCCATAACTTCTTGAAGTAGAAATCTTGCATATACACACTAACGACTCTAACGCGAGTCTCAACCAAAAGCCAACCTGGTACATAACTCATAACATGAGATCCAAGTATTTACACTTGCCTTTTACCCAAAATCTTTTGATTCATGGCAACCTTTCACTAAACTGGGATATAAAAATCCCTAATCTACCATTAAGACTGCCAATCTCACACCTTGTACAGCCACCAGCTTCCCGAGAGTCCAACTGATAAGGCTACCATATCCTATACATCACACTTATGCCGCTCACTAACCACATAGCCATCCCACTCTAACCATGATCCAATACCTTGACCCAATCAGTCCCTATCGGGTCTCACCCGCACTGTCATAACCATACGAGACTCGCCCATGGGTCTTACCCACTCAATACCAACGAATGGGCTACGCCCACGGGTCTTAACCAATCAAGAGCTACTTAGGCCTAACCTTGCCTCGGACCCCAATGGCCCTCCTCCCATACCAGGGATATTCTCCGACAATACTGCCCGCATTGCCCAAGGCACGAGTTGATCATCCTCCATACCAACGACCACCCTAACGATGGTCTACCTCAATCTGACGAATACTACAATCCCACCACAGACTTACAACATTTACACAACTGTCTAATATCCTGGTGAATGCTACGGCTACCACATAGTCCTACAACACTTCCACACTATCTGTCAATCTAGTTAATGCTACGGCCACCCCGCAGTCTTACGACACTCTTATTCCGCCATGGTCACCACTCATGGTCTTACCACACCTCTACCATACCAACCAAAATCATCCTAAATCGCACCCGTATCTGACTATATCCCAATCAGGTGTTCGGTTCATGCTTTGAACCCCAAAGCCTTAATCAGACAAGAATAGGCAGAGAGGCCCTAAAACCACCCTCTATCTGGAACCATCCACATATCCGCCATGCGTCACTACTTACGTGTAATGAAACACGAATATCCTTTCTTGTGAAATCCCTTAGACCAAATGATTCTACCCCACTTGGATTCGACTGCACTCTTCCAACCTCAAGATTTGATGAATTTCTAATCCATCTCGTAACCTTACAATTCAAACTGTTGACAACCTGAGCTTACAAGAACTAGCATTCCATTACTAGCCAATCTCGTTGATCGTGAGAACACCCAAAATACAGATGGACACTTACCGAAATCTCAGCAATTTCGATAACCCCA
Organism: Lactuca serriola; assembly: GCF_051521515.1. Taxonomy (NCBI): domain Eukaryota; kingdom Viridiplantae; phylum Streptophyta; class Magnoliopsida; order Asterales; family Asteraceae; genus Lactuca; species Lactuca serriola. The sequence continues at coordinate 161,631,004 of NC_136409.1, forward strand.
ATCCCTTCCCATAGGGGTTTGATGTTGAGTTAAGGAGCTTAAATAGGGTCTAAGACCTTAAATTAGGGTTTGGGTCTGACTGGATTACGCCATGCGTAACTCTGGTACGCCCAGCGTACTCCATGGAGCACCTGTGACTTCTCTGCCTAGTACGCCCAGTGTACTTCCCAAGTACACCCAACGTACTAGGCTTGGCCGTTAAACCTTCAAACTTTCAAATGCCATATCTTCTTTGTTCTAAGGCTTGCCTTAAAACTTCCCAAACTAAAATCCAATTTTCATAAAAGCCCGAACTGCCATTTTACGGTTATACCCTTGGGCTTCAAATCATGAATCGGACTCCCAGTTCATCTAACTTACATTAGCCACGCCCAAATGGGTCTAAATATCTCTTTCCTAAAGGCCCTAAGCCTTATGATAACCGATCTTCGGGTCACAACCCCGAATTAGGAAACGATTCGGAACAGGGTGTTACACTTATTCTCAAATAGTCATACCCTTGTCCACGTAGGAACCATACTCTTCTCCAAAAAATAACCATATTCTCATCCCCAAAGGAACCTATCACACCTAGTTTCGAAATGTTTCTAATTTCAGGATAGCAGGTCATCAATGGATCAAGTAAAGGTTTTGGGCTTCGAAGGAGTAGAGCTTAGACCCTATCAGATGTTGATAATGTTGGTTAAGTGATTAAAGCCCTCAAACTGTGCTTTAAAGCAAAAGATTAAAATGGGAAAAGTAATATTTCAGGATTCTTACATGGACTATGGTTTTAGTTCAACATTTATTAAGTCAAACGTAATTAGATAGGGTTGTGGGTCTCGTCAATACCTTTCCGTTCATAACAAGATTACCGAAAACAAAGTTGAAAAAAATAAGTTATGATTGTTTGAAGTTGGAGTGGATTTGGGTGAAAACCCGTCGTCACAAGAAGAGGAACATACCCTCACGACGTGACGAGGCTATCATGAGGTGACAAATTGGTTGTCATGAGGTGAGAACTGGGCAGCCCAAGCTCATGAATTTTTAGGGTTTTTTTATGTATTTAAAGGGTGGTTTTGTGTTTTTGGGGTCTTTTTCCATCCTCTATCATATCTGAGGCCTATTGAGAGAAGCCCTAGCCTCCATTTCACCAATTTGAGCCTCCTCTTCTCCCTCATCCATTTTTGGAGTTTTTTTTATGGTTTTAGAGTAATGCTTTTATCATATTGATCCTTGAGTCTTGAAAATTGAAAATCTCAACTTTCATCTACCTTCTAGACCTTTGTAACTTATAATTTCCAAGCTTTATTGCATTTCATCTTAGTATCTAAGTGTATTTGGAATTTTGATCCATTTTTAGTGAGTTTAAGTGAGAGTTGGGAATACAATTTGCAACTTTATAACTCTCTAAAGTCCCAAGAACATTGTATGTTTTAAATATGGACTCACAAGTACTTTTAATGTCATGCATGGTATTTTGATCCATTGCTTACCTCTTTTTGATGTACTTGTTGGAAGGACATGTTTTGGACATGCATGACCATAAAACAAGGATTTTTATGTTTCATATGGGTGTATAAGAGCCTTTTGGAAAGTATAGATAGGTGGGTTAGAGGATTAAGATCTTAATACATTAATAATGACAGAGTTATTCTTACTATGTGAAGGATTAGACTTCGCGACGTGAGAACAGGGCAGTCTCTGTAACTGTTTTGTCTCGAGGCCACCATGACGAGATAATAGATTGGTCACGACGTGGCGAACAATTGTACGAATTCTAACTATTGACTTTGAATTTGACCATTGACTTTTGACCAAGTTTGACTCTAGGTCAATTTTAGGGTTTTGGGTTGTAGTATGAGATTTGGTCTCTGCTTATTGTATAGGTGACATGTAGTGCCGGTTATTGGATCTATGAGCATTGTTGTTATCTTCTAGACTGTGAGGTGAGTTTTCTAACTATACTTTGTAATATAGTATGTGTCCTTGTGTGTATGATGTTGTTATACTATAGTGTTCTGTTAGAATGGTAGATTTGCCATGATTACTTGTGCTTGCGGTTATTGTTTTGGTCTATATGTCGACATAGTGTGGTTGGATTGAGATGGTACTGCTTTGTGTTGTAGGGCAACAAACTTGGTTGGAATCCAGTCTTATGTTGTAGGCCCAAGGGCAATCCAACCGGTAGTTGTGGGATCGGGAGCAATCTTGTCTTATGTTGTAGGCCCGAGGGCATTCTAGTCATAAGTTGTTGGCTCGGGGGCAATCCATTATTGTGTTGTAAAGTTAAGCTTTGGCTTATAATTGTGGATTTAAATGTTTTCAGGTACTTATCGGGTTGTAAAGGTGAGACTGTACACAAGCACATCAACGATTTTATGATTCAATATTCCACATTGTTTTCCTCATAACTTTGATTTTGAATTATGGTTTATGAACAAATGGTTTGAATTTAATGTAATTTTATAAAAAAGATGTTTATTCTATTTTAAAATGAAAATTTTTATTTTGGAATTTGTGAGGTTACAGAACCATACTCTCGTCCCTGAAGGAACCGTGCTCTCATCCCCGAAGGAACCAACAACATCTATATCTCTATTATATGACTCATCACATAATGCTAGTCCCATGGACAATCTATCTCTTTATCTCATTAAGATATTTTCTACTTATCATCTAGTACTTAACTCATTAAGTACTTAATTTTTATCTATGTCTAATAACATAATGCTATTCTACACTATACCAATAATGTCTAGACCTGCAGACTTACTCTTATGATTATATTGCATATAATTATCTTCTATTACTTTCTGCTATCTCTTGGGTATTAACTAACCTTCTCATATTCTTAATATACTCTAGATATTTGCATGCTCTGCTACATGCTTCTAACATATACCTCATACATACTCTTAATATATGTACGTGGTTAGATACATGTTCTTACATGTATATTCTTAATCTATCTTCGTCTCATCACTTGGGGACATTCACTTAGTGGCCCAAGCTTCAACATATATATATATATATATATATATATATATATATATATATATATATAATTTAAAGAAAGTTAGAGTGATAACTCACCTAGTCAATTAGTGAAGACTAAATATCCCATCTTCCTCTACTCTATCATTGATACATTCTAGATCTATATTCTTGCTCTTAGACCTAACCATAAACATAAAAAATTATCTTAATACTTGTCTTGGCCTATTAAGAGCTTGTCAAAATGACCACTTAATGGATCAGCATTCTAACTTTTCATTCTTTATGTATTTCTCCAATCCAATTAATGAATTAAGCACCTCATAATACCTAATTCGTTATAATCTAACACTTAGTGCATCAATTACACATAATTTTTTGTTTAGGGTTTCAAATCCTAACTTCACACATACAGATTTCACCATTGAAATCACACATAAAGCATGATTAAAGTATCTAAACACTATCATTAAAATCATCATCAAGCTATAGGTTGATCAAATTAACCAATATACTCTAACCAAAATGTTGTGATATGTCTTCGGTCTTAATGTTGTTTGTGCTTGTCTCACCTGAGTTAAGCCTGAGAATCACAGAAAAATAAGAACAGATTCAAGTCGTCATCCAAGAGGGGGTCCCGGAACGAGACTACGACGGTCTAGTCAGAAGTTGTATGAGATACTTAGGGTTCAGTTTGAGATAGAGAGAGAGGTGATCCCTTATTCTGGAGAAGAAGAGTCCTTTTATACCTGTCGTCCGGGGAGCATACCCCCAATAGCACCTTATGTCTTGTTTGGACTGTCAAGACGTGGAGGCGTCCTATTGGTGGGTCATGCATCACTAGCGGTTATCTGCTATGGTGCAGATTTACTGTAAAGCGGCGCTCTGAGCGCTACACTTGTCATTCTGGGGAGAAATTTAGTACTATTTTGGCCTATTATGGGCCTTGGTGTTAGGATGTCGAGGCCTAAGCACGAGACCACGAGGGCAAGGGCCCAGGCCTAGGCCTTACATCGGGTAACGATCTTCAGCTAGGCTGTCCTTTGGATAGTCGTCTTGTTATCTTTGGCGTATTCCTAGAGGGATATGTTAACAAGTCGTTTAGGCTAGTAAACGTCATCATTAGCCTCAGGTAGCTTAGATCAATGCACGTGTTCGGTCGTGATGGTTTGGACATTTACTAACGTGACGGAGTCAGCTGTGCAGACGGTTTCATCACTATGACCTTTCAAATTTCCCACCTCTCATTTAAAGCTTCCTTTATCGGAGATAGTTTCTTTTCTTCACTCTTTTGTTCTTCAACTACTTATCTTTCTTCTTTTCTTCTTTGTTTTCCTTTCTCACTGGTGGATAATAGCCGCTCCGAATACTGGGATTGTGCCCTCTGCAAGCGAGTTTGCAGATCTGCAAGAACGATTTGGTTTCCTGTAGGAGCAGGGGGTGGAGTTCCCGCAAAAGTGGGCTATTATAACCCGATTGTCGAAACGTAAGGTCAGAGTCCCCATACCAATCTTTGAAGCGGGACTCCGGCTACCAACGATTGATTCCGTTAGCAACATCATGTGCCAATACGGCTTCTCCATCGACGACCTAACTCCCAACGTTGTCAAAAAGATATTCACTTTGAGATGGCGTGTCGGGCCTTGGGTGTGCTTCCCCGGTTATGGACTTTCAAGTATTTCTTCAACTCATCAACTCAATTTGGCGTGCACACATTCTCTCAACGGCAGGGCATCCACGCGTTCATCACAAATCAAAAAGCACCTAAAAAGAATTGGCAAGATAAACGGTTATGGGTGAACCGTGATTTAGTTGGCTATGGCTATCCCCGTAAGACCAACTTCACCGATCGGATACCCGCTCTATGGGGAGCCCACAAGATGGTGGGTAGCACGTTGGAGACTATTTCTTTTAACAGGGAGGACTGGGAAGACTATATGGTATTCATCGTTAGTATGAGTATTACTTGGAGGGTGAGTGGAGCGATGCCTCAGTTCTTCATTAAGAAGGACGGTAAGTGGCTCTCCTCCCACCCCTTGTTTTTGGTTTCTTTTATGTGTGTTTCTTTATGTATTTGGATCGATGACTTTGCCGATTTCCCTAATTATGTTATTTTGTGTTTCGGTTAGAAATGTGATTCCATGGATGAAATGATATTTGTTCAATTCTATCTAAGTTGGTACTTGAAATTGTTAACAAGCTCTAACACTTCCTATTCACCACAATAATTAATCAAAACAGGCTCTTTGATTAACCTTAACCTTACTAACCTAATCTAAACAAGCTCTTAGAATTAGATTAAAAGATTAAATTAAGCTTTATGTGAATGTTCCCAACAACACCCAATACTCCTCACAAGCTCGGGAGTGTAAGAACGTGTGAATAAGATTTACACTAAATTCATTCAATGGAAATCAGTTTAGTGCTTGTTACTTGGTCCAATTCCCAAAATAATTACGGGTTTTGCAAAACAGATAACTTGAATGACCTAACCCTAATTCAAATGGCCAATAAGAATCACAATTAGAATCAAACATTTGATTAAAGCAAAATCAAATTCACTAGATAGAAATTAAAAAGCAAACATCAAGTCATATGATTGAAATCACATGCAATAGTCAATACATGAAGTTGGAAAGTCTAGGGTTCTAGCCACACATGACTAGAACAAAACACAAATCTAGAAATTAAAGTTAAAGTCTTACAAATTAAAATCCAAATGAAACCCAAGTGTTTCCAAGTATTAATTTCCTTCCAAATCTTCCAGAAAATTGCCCCAAGAACTACTAAAATCGACTTAACTTCTAATGGAACCGGTTATACCTTTTTAGAAATAAGAAAATTGTTTTAAACTCGTGAATACATTTACACGGCCCATGTAAATTAACACTACCATTTACACGGCTCGTGTAAATACAAAAGTACAATGCGCAATTTGGTCAGGCCTTCAAAGTACAATGCTCAAAGATTTAGGTTTACACGGCCCGTGTAAACTCAAGGCTTCCATTTACACGGCCGTGTAAATCTATGAAAAAACAAAATCTTCATTTCTTTGATATCTTTCTCCTCGATGCTCCACAAGTGTAACATCCTAAAAATACAGGGCAAAATTTTCATTTTTAATTAGGTCAATTCATAAAGACTTCGATATAAAAGTTTCATAGTAATGCTTCATGTATGAAAACCAGCCGCATCATAATAATATGTCAGAGTACATCCCAGTAAATCCATAATGCGGAAAAACAAGAGTGTGTGTGTGTGTGTGATATGTCGCTACCGCGCCAGCTCCTTCCCCCTAGCTGAAGAGGTACCTGAAACAAATATTGTAAACTGTAAGCACGAAGCTTAGTGAGTTCCCCCAACGTACCACATACCATACATTCACATACCATTCATACTGTAGGGCGATTCTAGGGTGCCCAACCTACCCGGTATGGCCATTCTAGGGTGCCGACCTACCCGTGTCAAGCCATTATGGGGTGCTAACCTACCCATGTCAAGCCGTTCTGGGGTGCTGACCTACCCATCGGTCCTCACAACCGATTCTCGGGGACTATTCCCCTCTTACTATCGCTATCACTTAATACACATCATGCCAGCATATAAACATAACAACACATAATGTCAGACATATCTAGGGTGTCCGACCTACCCTTTGGTCCTAACAACCGAACTCTACCACTATCACATATAACATATCATGCCAGCATATAACATATCAGATAGTAGCAAACGTAGATGACATCACAAAGACAATCATCTAACCTACAACTCCTACTGGTGGGTCGGCATTGTGGCCTTAGACCCACCGCTACTAGAAGGTAACTCACATCGAAAAGTATCTAGTGAAAGTCTGCTTGCTAGACATCTGACTGCTGCACCGGTAATCCTCCGGCTATAAATCTATAAACATAGATTAGTCACTCATAAATACCCTTAGGTGAAATGACTGACCTACCCCTGGTCCAAGGTCAAATCCTTGGTCAAAGTCAACTTCCAGTTGACTGGACTCGCCGAGTCATGGCACAGACTCGTCGAGTCCCTCTCCTACCATCCCAGTACTAACTTATCAAGTCCCTCTTCTCACTCACTGAGTCACCCTTAACTCACTACTTAGGACGATTAGACCGACTCACGATCCGACTCGCCGAGTCCAAGAACAACTCGCCGAGTCCCACGAGTAGATCTCCTACTCGCTTCCAAATCCTCACCAGAGCATCCATCTTGAGGATTTGGGTTTATGGGACTATTGCTACACATTAAATTGCTAATTACGCGTGCAGCTACAAAGGGTTGGACCTTCTACACTTAAACCCCTCTTAACTCAGTAACAGTTCATATGACTCGCCGAGTTTGAAGAACAACTAATCGAGTTCCAGGCAATCTTCATAGGACTCGCCGAGTTGTTCATCCAACTCGTCGAGTCTAAGACCATCTTCATAGAACTCGCCGAGTCGCTTCGACCCTCCTCCAATACAGACCAAATCTGAGACATGCAACGGTTCTAAACCGTAGATCTAAGCTCCTAGGGCATGCTTATCACGTAAAGTTGCAAACTTTACGTGCATGAATGGCCCTATGAGCTCCAAAAGGCAATTCCAAGCTCTTTATGAGGTCATACACTCAATAGGGACCTTAATCACTTCAACCATAGATACTTTACACTTCTAAGATGTCTATAAAGTCCAGATCTGAAGTCCTTTCAGAACATAGAGCATAAACACATGGAGTTTGAGGTTTTAGGGCTTGAAAACTACAACTTAGGGACAAAAGGGGAGCTAATGAACTAGTGATCAAGGTAGGAACTTTTCTACCTGAATGGAAGCTTCTCACAGTGTAGATTTCGGATCTACTTCCCCTCCTTGCACTCTTCAACCTCCTCCGTCTTCTTCTAAGCTCCAAACTTCCTTCACAAAGCCAAAAATCACTCACAAGAACAATATGGGGGGCTAGGGTTTCGCTCAACAGCTCTCTGGAAGTGTTAGGAACAAAGGAGGCCGAGTTAGAGTGTTTAAATAGGGTGCAAACACCCGGGTTAGGGTTTTACTCGCCCAGCACGGACTCGCCGAGTCTGGGACCCGACTCGTCGAGTCCCTCATTTAAATCTCGTGCCAAAATCACTCCTACTCGGCGAGTCGGACCTGCAACTCGCCGAGTCCAAGGCAAAATGAGAAAAATACATAAATAGAAATCGTACCAAGAATCTGGTGTTACAACAAGTCCTGAAACTTCATCTACATCTCTTATTTATCTCCTCAAGTAAGACCCTACCTCCAAAAGTCCCTGAAATATCACAAAAATGTGTGAATGAAATTGCTTCATGAAAAATCCCGAAAAACATGCAAAATGCATGAGTTTAAGCCTATATGCAATGCACTTTTATGAAATAAAACTACAAAATGGGTGCATGAAATGCACCTAACACTTATGAATAAGAAAAAGGAAGATGGAAAGAGGAGGGTTAAGACAATGAAAAAACACAACCATAGGTGGAGGTGTTTGGTTGTGGTGTTAATCAACTAAAGGATGACTGTGGCCCATTTCTGGTGGCTGGAAAACACCATTTTCGGTGGTTCTTAATAGCTTATCAGAGAGAGAGAGGGAGAGAGAGAGAGATAAAGAGATGTGGGCCTAATGAATTATTTATTTTTTTTTCTATCTTTTTAAATAAGATTAGGTAAAAGTAACTCTAAATAGAAATAAAAAGGGCATATAAGTCTTTTTATATGGGCAAGGGGTTGTTTGTTAAAAGTTTTGAAACCACATGGACCATCTATGATGTTTTTTGAGCTTAGAGACTAAACTTTAGATTTCGAGATACCACATGGACCATTTATGAAGTTTTGTCTTTAGACAAATATAGTTACGAGGATCCAAAGTCGGGTTTAAATTTATGGTTTTGTGAGAAGGATAAGAATGAATGAGAAAGAAGAGGAAATGGCAACTAAAAACAAGAGGGCATACGAGTGAGAGTATAGGTTGTACAGTGTTTTCATAATTACGGTAATGTGAAGGGAAAGGTGAAAAGACGATTTTATCCTCACGCGATGGGCGCATGAGGTGAATTAACATATGAGAGATAACGAGTGTTATTTCCATGGACCAAAATCATAATGAAACATGTTGATAATGACTAAATTTGTAAATTTTGAATCATAGAAACCAAAACCCTAAAAAATTACAACCCATGAGGAACAAATTTACAATTTTTTCAAGTAATAATATTGAATATTGGTTTCATTTTGACCTTTAAAAAATAAAATGTAATTGGTGTTATATTTTATTGTTTTAATTTTTATTATGAAATTAATACATTAAAATGGGTAAATGTATAAAGTAGAAATAAGAGGAGGGTGTATTAAGATGCTAAATATAAATTAATTAATTAGAGATTGATGGTCCATGTTTTTTGTTATTTTTCTCAACTATGATTTTAGGATGAAACAAAACTCAACTATGATTTTTCTTGCACGACCTTATATATTTTTTGGACCTCTAAAGGTTGAACCATAGTGGATGCTCTAAAAAGAAATCCAATGTTAATTAGAACATGCAATCACACATTTTTCATAAAGAAAAAAACAATGTGAAAACTTGAATTTATGATATTCAACTATCAAGACTAGAATGTCCCTTTTTAAAAACAAGATTCACATGCATAGAGTGCTTTTTAGGGATTCCTACTATCATGATGGTTCTTTTAAAGACAAATTCAAACACAACTGGTTCAAATTTCATACAACAAATAGAAAAGGATAAGAATGAGTGCTTGCTTTACTTACCTATGGCTATAAGTCTATCTATAACTTTCAACCACACATTATATTTCATTATATCAAGTATCAATCCAATAGGATCTCAAGTGCTTGTCAATTCCTAATGACACCAATTCAATCTCCTCCATAACCACTTTATTTCCTGCAACAAATTCACACACCACACCCTCCACTTCAATCAAACTACACCCAACCTCCTTTTTCACCTTCTCATCTTCCATCTTCTTCCTTACACTTTCCACATACCCCCATTCATCAACAGATGCATAAATATTCGAAAGAAGAACATGAACTCCACTAAAATCAAGACCCCTTTCCACCAAACCCTCCACCATTTCCTTACCCAATTCCACATTCCCATGAACCCTACATGCATTCAGTAATGCACCCAACACATAAGAATCAGGCTCCATGGGCATTTTAGTCACAACACTTTTAGCCTCTTCTAGCATCCCAGCTCCACCAAGAAGATCAACCAAACACCCGTAATGCTTCACACTAGGCTCAATCCCATAAACTTCACTCATCATTTCAAAAACTCTTAAACCTTCTTTTACTAATCCCATTCGACTACATGCATTTAGAACACAGATGAATGTGATCTCATTTGGTTTAACCCCTTCTGTGTTCATCCTTGTGAGCAATGCTATTGCTTTTTTGCTTTCTCCATTGTTAGCTAGACCAGAAATCAATGAAGTAAAAGCAAACACATCTCTATATCGCATGTTTTCGAATACAATATAAGCTAATTCAATGCAACCACATTTAGCGTACATGTCTATAAGGGATGTACCCAAGATTACATCCAAATTCATCTTCTTTTTGTTAACATATGTATGAATCCATCTACCTTGATCTAATGCACCAAGAAAACCACATGCAGAGAGTGCAAGCACGATACTTGAGCGATTAGGGTGGAACCCAGAATGCAACATGTCATTGAATAGATCAAGAGCTTCTTTAAATAACCCAACTTGAACATACCCATTGATCATGACACTCCAAGACACGTTATTCTTCATAGGCATTTCATCGAACAGTTGTCTTGCAACTTCTGTTTGGCCTGATTTGGCATACCCATTGATCACTGCAGACCATGTGATAATATCTTTATCCAAGCTACTATCGAACAGTCTACGACAATAGTCTAAATGATTACAAACAGCGTATAAATGAATCAACCCGTTTTGAACAAAATCGTAACTTTCCCACCCTAATTTAATTGCTTGGCCATGACAGACCAATCCTAATTGAAGTTCAGAAAGATCAGCACAAGCTCTAAGAACGAAAGAAAATGTGTGATTAGTGGGTGAAAACCCGCAACCAAACATACGCTTAAACAAGGATATAGCATGTTGAGATTTACCCTGCTCGGTAAATGCTCTGATCATGGTGTTCCATATGTAAGTGGATCGATGAGGTATTGATTGAAATACGGTGTATGCATGTTGGAGATCGGCGTGGGTCGATGTTATGCATGAGAACAAAAGTTTTCCGGCGGCGAATGGGTCGGAGATGGAACCTGAGCAGATGAGGTGGGCGTGAATTTGGTTTATGTAGGAGCTTGTAAGACATGGTTGGTCTAGAAGGGAGAGTGCTTTTCGACTTGATTTCAAATATTTAGAGGCAATGTTGGATCCCCCCATAACATCTTCGCACTTGCAGTCTTCTCTCTAGTCTTGTTAGATTGTTGAGATCCTAACACTTCCTGTAGCGATTTGCCAACTTTAGTTTTGGGTCGACTCTATCTTTTCAAAGTATTTGAGTAGATGACCTGATATGGTAAAATACATGACGAGAGAAATACAAATCTACATATGTAAATACAGACAAAATTAAAGTTTTGGTCCCTATCTTTGCTAGAATTGGAATGGAGATGACAACTATAGAAAACTCTATGTGATTATCTTTGTGGTATCACTTTGATGAAAGGTTGTAAAAAGATTTTTTTTATCTACGTAAAAAGACTTTTTTTTTTATCTGTTTTAATTCATTTTATTTTTTTTATTTAATTATAGTTTTGTCATTGTGTTTGGTGATGACAATTATGAAAATCTCTGTGTTTGTTTGTGTGGTTTCAATTAATTGATAAGTTATTTTTATTACATTTAAAATGAATATTTAATTAGAATGTCACACACCATACTCCATCACCACCGCCAACCACCCCCACTATCGTCTAGTTGCGCTCGCTTTCTCTCTCTCTCCCCACACCCAAAAAAAATTACGTTTGTTCTTCAACAAACACATGCACACATAATCAAGAACACACACTCATAAACACATATACACACACAATCAAAAACACAAATATTTAAGAACACATACACTCATAAGGGTTATAAAGAGAGAAATAGAAAGTGAAGGCGATGACGATGGTGCCAGATCTATGAGGTTCAAAGATGTAGGCATTTTGGAGATGAAGGTGGTGATGGGAATCTCTATCGATCCGAAAAATGGTGCTTCAGAAAGTTGATGCCTATAAAACTAGGCTTTCTACTTGGGTTCCGACAGCATATGAAAGCGACAATGAAGGTGGAAAGTGATCATCATTATGGAGGAGGCACAATATATTTGATATTCTCTATGGCAGAGATGGAAAAAGGGTGTTGTGGTAGCTAGAAGGAGGTCGATGTTGTAGTGGTTAAAGGCAGCGTCAAGGCGGACGCTATAGAGGTTGAAGGTGGTGGCTATGTATGGTGGATCTTTACGAAGAAAGATGATGAATTGTGTATTATTGGGGCGAGCACAACCAAAATCGAAAATTGGATCTAACCCTAAACCATCAATTTTGGGTTTAGATTTTTAAAAATTGAAAATTTCAGTTTGGGTTGGGTTGGGTTTGTACTTTTAGAACCGACCCAATTTGTAAAATCGAATCAGAAACCGACCCAATATGTGTATATTTTAAAGGGTAAAATACATGTTTTATTTTTATGTCACTTACTTTCATCGTAGTTAAAGAATAATAACCATAAAAGAACACTTTAGCGAGGTAAAAAATACAAAGAAACTACTCTTTTTTTATTCCTTGCTAGAAAAATGGTAAACACAAACTATGTCTAAGAACTGGACAAAATTTCAATTCTTTTGTAACAATTTCAAAGGCATGTTATACAATACAATACCCCAACCTGTTTCTAAACAACAAAAAATGACTCAAATCCAACATTCATAATTACAATTATCAGCACTGAGCAAGCACCGAGTGTAACACCTGTATCCTCAGGTATGTTCTTTTATTATTTTTGTTAGAAAAAACTTTAACTTTGGAGAAATTGGTCCTACACAGGGTGTAAGTCACTAAATCCATGTGAGGGTTTTATGCCTTACGCCTAACTCTATCTACACAGGGCGTAGGTGCGCAGGGTTCAAACCCTAATTGTGGGGTTGTGAGCCCTATTTAAGGAACTTAACTCCTTGAGACCCTCTCCATACTCAGCCTCCACCCCTCCATTCATTCACCTTGAAACCCTATCCCCTTAGTGTGAATGTTGAAGCATTTGAGTGATTCTATGTGTGTTTTGTGAAGAAGGAGGCCATTGAAAGTGTACTTGGTAATTTATAGCTTGTACATCCAGACTTTGTTCTTCTTCAACATTCTCCAGGAGGTATAAAGCTTGAACCTTGATGATTCCTTTGTTAGATCTAGTTAGCTTGTGGGGTTTTTATGTACTTTTGTCCCCTAAACATGGTCTTAGTGAGTAGAAGTTACTCCAGACCTTATGAGTGTCTTTTCTTATTATTTCTAATCTTGTATAGGGATAAAAATGGGAGCTTGGTCACTCTCATCCTTTTGTGCATGAGTTATTGAGCGTTGGAGTGTCTTATGAACCTAGGGTTTGGTATTGTGCCTTTTTAAGTCATGCAAAGGCATAAAGTCAGAGACGTTATCACTTAGGATTTTCTTTAAGACCGGATCTGGGAATTGGACGTTTACTCTTTAAGTATTAAGAGCATATTATGAAGTTGGAAAAACAGAGTAGTACATTGAGCGTAATTTTGCCTGATTTTGCCCCGTTTCCATCCTAAGGCTCTACACAGGACAAAATGGGTTTTAGTTCAAGTAAGGTAGATTCTATCCATGGAAGGGTAAACTGGTCTTTTACCTAATTAAGACAACTATGAAACAAGACTTTGAGTAGGATTAGCATCTAAATTCTGATTAAGGTTTAATTGTGAATTTGGTTAGTGTGAGGAGTTCCAGCATCGGCAGTTCGAGTATGCGTATTGTCTATATTCAGATTGAGGTGAGTCTTCTCACTATACTCGTGGGTCGAAGGCACCAATGTCGGCCCACTGGATTGTGTTAGTTGTCTTTATGACTCTTGCATGTTTATATTGGGTTAGGCCTATTTGTATGTTGGGTTGGCCCCATTGTTATTTATGTTGGTCTGGGCCATTATTATTTAGATTGGTTTGGGCCTATTATTATTTATGTTGGGTTGGACCTATTTGTATGCTGGGATGGGCCTATTATTATTTATGTTTGGTTGGGCCCATTTGTATGTTGGTTTGGGCCACTTTATGTATGTTGGGTTGGGCCTATTTATATGTTGGGTTGGGCTTATTTATTTATATGTCGGGTTGGGCCCATTTATATGGTATGTGATATTTTGGGGAACTCGCTAAGCTTTGTGCTTACAGTTTTGTGGTTTAACATTTTCACGTACTTCCAGTTCGAAAGGGAAGGGCCTTGTGTGATCGTACAACATCCCCTTGATTTTATTCCACATTGATATTTGATTTTACTCTGATGTTGAGAATATTTTATATTATGGTCGATTTGAGACGAATTGGTTATATTTTAGAGTGCTTGAAAAATGAAGATTTTACCACAGTTTTTTTTGGGATGTTACACCGAGCAACTGATACATCAAAATGGTGACAAGTCGTAAATTTAAATATATTTGTGTAACATATGTTTTTTGGGAGGGAATTGACTTCATAGTAGCTTTTGGTGAATTGAAGGAGAGATTGTGTGAGGCACCAATCCTTGTCCTAGCAGAAGGAACTGAAGATTTCACAGCTTTCAGTGATGCTTCTAAGATTAGATTGGGATGTGCCCTTACCCAAAGGGACAAAGTAGTAGCTTACGCCTCAAGACAGCTAATGTCACATGATAAAATTATCTGACTCGTGATCTAGAGCTTGCAGCAGTAGTTTTTGCCCTAAAGATATGGAAGCATTATCTTTACGGAACCAAATGCAAACTCTATACGTATCATAAGAGCCTCCAAGATCTCTTTTCTCAAAAGGAGTTGAATATGAGACAAATGCGATGGATGGACCCAAATTTTGTAACTAAAATATTTTGAAAAATCAAACTTTTATGAATAAAATGGTTAATAAAAATTACTCAAGTGTCGGGCATTAAGAAAACATCCCCGATGATGGTGATCATTTGATTTATAATTTAGCTCTAAACACCCTGTGGATTAATATTATTCGCACTCCAATAATTTAAAAACAAAGTCTTTGATTTGACATTTTTTGTAGTAATCATGTGGAAAATAGCCAACGAGCAAGATTTTGGGTTGGTGATGTGTTGTTAAGAATCATATTTCCTATAGTTTGTTACCTTGATAATAAAAAAAACATGTTTGGTGAAAGATCGAATTCCTATGGATGATTGGAATATATTCATATGCAAGATTCATGGGGCAACGCATCAACGGATGGAGCTCCAACACGTTTTGCATTCGTTTGTTTTCTATGACCAACAAGACAAAATGGTGTAGATTCGAACTTTAATGGCGTCTTTTCGATGATAGTTACTAGACGATTTCTAGATGATGGCTTGTTGGGTTATTTAGAACTTTCGCAACAAAACTGTATTTGGAACGACGAAGACTAGACATATGGAAATCTATGACAAGTTGCTATTTGACTTGTAATTTTGGATTTTTAATAGAAATAGAAAAATTAACTTGAATTGATTGGTTGATTACACAATATAATTTAGTTATTCATATTTTGTAATGCCCGTTACTAACACATTTTGTTATTTTTTAATATAACCATGGCATTATAAGAAAACCATAAAAACATTCATTTAATTTACTTTTATAATAATAATAATAATACAAACCATTTCTTTGGCACACTTTTCTTCCTCGTGCACCACCCAAGGTTGTCAAAACGCGATCTTGATCGTAGGATCGTATGATTGTAACGTCCCCAAATCACAAAAGAGATTTTACATTTAGAATAGGTCAAACAATTAAAACTTTTTACTTAAAATCATTAAGTGACAATCATTTGTTTAAATATCATAAAGTTAATCGAGTTGAATTACAAAACAGCGGAAACCAAAAATCTTCGATGCAAGTGTACAATCTCATCGAGCTCTTCCCACGAACAACCTGCAAAACATTTAATCTATAATTGTAAGCATAAAGCTTACTGAGTCCCCCAGTATACCACATATTTCACCATACATACAAGCAAAGTTCTCGGCTTTAGCGTCGATCAGCCAACTCTCATATCATATGCATACAACCTACACAACTACCATACATATCATCCATTAGCGCTCTGCCTCCACATTATTATTGGCTCTCAACCACCACTACTACTGGCTCCCAAACGTCCTGCAATCCTCAACCAATAGTCATACCATATCCATACCAAGGCCAATGCTAATACTGACGACCGCCTTATGAACACGTAATCATATGTAGTCGGAAATCAGATAGACAGTCGAACAGATGATCCCACCAAAAAGCAATAAATCAAACAAGAACCATGAAATAAGGCCTTAGACCATGAGTTATCGGGCTATCTAATTTAAATTTATATACAACCCCCAGTGTATCTACTCAACAATCCACCAATACCATTATTACCCTAACCAATCATGACACATAACATTATTATAAAATCCACATGCAAGATGTGACAACCCAAGTTGTTCCGTTACATTTCCCCGTTACCGTTAACGGAATATTCCAGTTTATAAAGTTCCGTTAATTAGAGGTCGTCAAATTTAATAAACATTCCATTTGTTTACATTTAATATGCCGTTAAGTCGTGATAAAAAGAAATAAAAACACATAACACCCATTTCCATTTATTTGGAAAATGTTAAGTTTTATTGTTACGACCACTAAATCGGGTGCGACCAAAAGTCCCGTTTAACGGCAGTATTGGGTAGAATTCCACTGAGCTCCAACTCCCACCCATATATAAAGGGCAGTATTTGGAGCTTTTCCACCCTCTCTCTCTCTATACTCTCTCTCTAGACCCGTTTTCGCCCCAAATCCGCAATCAAACGCTTCCAAATTGTAAGTCCGCTTACCCTATACTATTCTAAACATTATGATTCGTGTTTATAGCATAGAATTGGACTTGGAACATGTGTTTACGGCCAAGGAGCATGCTTGGGCCGTAAACACTTAATAAGTGGGTTTTTAAGCAATTTAACCCCTCCAAACCAACATTGGGACTTAGATACGACCTTATGGCTTGCAAATCCGGACTTAGAACACCCTAGTCATGAATTTTGAGGAGCAAATAGGAGTTTACGGCCAAGGAATGTGCTTGGGCCGTAAACCCCTCAAACATGGGGTGTAAACTCATTTTTACATGTTTAAAAGCCCTAGAACTCCACCAATAGCCTTGGAATAAATCCTAGAATCATCTAAAAAATAGTTTAGGGACCTTAAACATGTCAAAAACCCTCCATTTAGGAGTTTACGGCCAAAGCTTCCCAAGAAATAGCTCCAGGGCCGTAAACTCATAAAAACATGTGGAAAGGTGCCCTAAATTCATACCAAGGCTTAAGACATAAATTAGGGGCTTGTCCTTTTGGGTTAGATCAATTAAACTCAATAAAATGAAGGAGTAAAAGGAGTTTACGGCCCAGACATGTGTCAAGGCCGTAAACACCCTTAAACATGCCCAAAACATTGATTTAATCCCCCAAAATGGCATCATACTTCATTATAAATTACTAGCAAGGCATTAGGGGATTTAAACTTCACAAAACTCTAAGGATGAGAGTTTACGGCCGTAAACTCCCTTAGGAGTTGACCTTAGGCCGTGAACTCCAAGATCATGCCCTTAGAAGCCTCAAACCCACTCATGCCTTTTTGGAAAAGTACTTATAATAATTCCATGAGCAAGTAGAAGCCTTAAAACACACTAGATACCCTCACCATGAGTTTACGGCCGTAAACTCATGGTGAGATGTCCCTGGGCCGTAAACACAACTTTGGGAGTTTACTCTCGGATAATAAACTCCATTCCTAAGCCATACACACCTTTAGACGCTACCCGGGACACCCAAACACTTATCCAAAGTGTTTTCCGCTCCTTTGAGCGCGTATATTTGTTTAATTAGTATTAAATATACTAATTGTATGTGAACATATGTTATCATATGTTAAATAGGTCATTGTGTGTGTTCAAGTCCTTGCGTGACACCGAACGCCCAAACGGCACTTTCGTCGGACCTACTTACACCAGGTGAGTTCATACCCCTGAATGAACCTTTTAAATGTTTTTACATGTTTTATAGGGGGAATACAAGTTAAACATGCTAGTTATCATATCAATCACATGTGATTGATAACCCGCATGCACAAGATTTTACCACTGTACACTGTTTTACCGAGTAGGACACTATAAATGGCTTTCAAAAAGGGTTTTCACTTGTTTAAGTTCTTACTTTTATTGCTTTATCAAAGTTCCATTTTCAAACTGATTTATGAAAGATTCTCAAAGATTTCTAAAGGTTTTCACACTTATTTTACCAAAGAATACAAATGCGATTTTCCTGAGTATAAGGGTTTTTCCAAGGTTTTCATGTATACTTTTACTTGTTAGTTACTGCTGCTTCACTTATACTTATTTTTAAACTCCTACTCAATAACGCTTTCACTTCGTGATGCGTTTATACTTGGTATTGTCTCTATTTCGCGTATACTTGTATTCGCTTATACTTGATAGGCGCTCTTACTTCACTTATCGTCGTTTCCACTTCGTGATACACTTACACTTGGTACACTTATACTTCACGATTCGATTATCCCACTCTGTACGCTTATATTTCACGAATCAGATGTTCCACTGTACTCATATACTTCATGACTTGGATGTTCCACTGTACGCTTATACTTCACGACTCGGATGTTCCACTGTACGCTTATACTTCACGACTCGGATGTTCCTCTATACACTTATACTTCACGATATGATTCCACTTGATACACACTCAAGCGTAGTTAGATGTATGTATGTGCTTGTATAGATGCATATGAATAATGATTGAAGGACTTAGGAAGGCTTGTCCGCCCTATTTCCTTTTCTTCGTTGAGATGTGGTCTGGTGGGATCAGATGTCCATCCGAAGGTTGTTGATTCATTAGTTATATATTATGTACACAAGCATAGACATATGGGTTACTTCATTCAGTTCGGTTATGAGTCTCTACCTCTAGTTCAGCACCTGTATTAGAAACCCACTAGTTGGAAGTCTCTACCCACTATTTGGGATGCATCTTCAGGACACGGCCTTCTCCGTCGTCTAGTTGGTAACCAGAGTCTCCTGTAGGGAGAGCGGACATTGTGTGTATAGATCTATACGGGATTGACACCCCCGCACCCTGACTGCTAGCTACAGTCCACGGCTCACCAAGCCAAGGGGTGACAAATGTCACATTATATAGACGCTTGTAGGGCGTCTGGTACTCTAGTGTCGGTTAGTATGGTTACGAGTATCCCGGGTTACCTTATAATTCATGGCCTTAAGGTAACGGCATTTCGCCAGCAATTTTACACTGTATGCTGGTAATTCAATTTCAGAGTCACACTGTTTTGACCTTACAAGACGTATCTTTCATTTGATACTGTCTGGGGTCTGTCTCCTCTGTTTTGACCTTACAAGACGTATCTCTCATTTGATGTTGTCTGGGGTCAGTATCCACTGTATTCATTGTATTCACTGTATTCACTATATTCACTGTATTCACTGTATTCACTATTTTAGACCTTGCTAGACATATCTTTCATTTGATATTGTATGCGGTCTGTACTCACTGTGTTGGACCTCACCAGTTGTACCTTTCATTTGGTACCTTCTGGGGTTTGTGTCTCTATTCGTTAGACTGAACCAGGCATGTCGTTCGTTCGATACCCTTCTGGAGTCTATGATTCCTTTGCCTTAGCCAGCAGTCCTCACTGCTGAGGCATAGGTTATTTCCCTGTTGTCTCTTACTTTCTTTAATAATCAAATTCTGTATTTTGATAATGATAGCAATTAAGGGAAAACCACTTTTTACCACATAACACTGACCAGTCTTGGTAAGAAGGCTGCTTTGATTAAAGAAAATATAGGATTTTCTGGAAAGAACTCTAATACACTGTAAACACTTAAACTATTACTTTATAAAGTTATTTGAATGAAATGTCACTAAATACTTATGAACTCACCACCATTTGTAAAAATGTTGATACTCGCTTTTCAAATAACTTGTATTCTCAGGTTAGCATTAGACAGGTACATCCCCAGAGCTGTTGATGAAGTTAGCTTAGTATCGCGCTGTATTTATTCTATTACTTGTATTACTTTGATGTATTAATGTAACCATGTAAAACTATTACTATTAATGCAATGTTTTGTTGTACTTTGATTACTATAATGCATGTGTTGTGATACTTGACATGACGTCATCCACCCCAGAACGTTTCCGCCGTTCCGGTTTTGGGGTGTGACACAAGACCCTACCAGACTAGCATACCATGACACCAAATATCCTACACTGCACATACATAACAAGGAGTTATCTTAGTCAACTAACATACGTATACTCTAGCAGTACATATATCCTACCATACAAAGGATATACAATGTCACATGTGGCATAGTGGGAAGACTCACTTAAATTGCAAAACCGGAGAAGCACAACTATACCCTCAACTCTTAGCATTGATCAAACCTAATGTCAAACTGGTCAAAAGTCAACGGTCAGCCAGGACAACAGTCGTCATTCCATGGTGAACTCTTGGTCGCACCATGGCCAAGTCCAGACAAAACAAGTGCATTGCAGCGCACCACCACGTCACAGGACTTCCTTGGCCGGATCGCGGTTTCGGTCAGCAGTGTCTTTCTTCATTAAGAGCTTAATCCTTACAGATCAAGGCTCATAACTCTGAATCTTATTTTTCTCAATGATCTAATAGATAAAGTTTCCATCTTTATGCAATTAAACATCACCACAATGCAAGATCTTAAACCCTAAATTCATTAAGCTCTCATAATGACCAAAACTTGTGCATGTTTCAAAGGAAAACAAGAACTAACACTTTTTCCATCAGATCCAATCCAAAAAGGGCCACCAAGCAAGTCTAAGGTTCTGGAGTTACTCAAAACTCCAAGAACATCCCTCTAAAGGATTAAAAAGAACCTCAAATCATGAAATGAGAAACATGAATGATAAAGGTGGAAACTTTATACATTCCAAAGCTCTACGAGATGCAAGAGATACAAGATTTGAAGTAGAAACCCTTCAATCCACAAGCTCACCACCTTCTACTCCCAAGTTGCACTACAAGGCTCAAACATCAAGAACGCCACACAAACACCAAGAACACTTAAATGGGGGCTAGGGTTTTCTTTTGGGGAGAAGGAGGTTGAAATGAGGTGAAACCCTAACCATTATGTTGCTTAAATATGGCCCAAGGCCTGAACTTTAGGGTTTAGCAATCAATCGTCACCGCGTCGTGGTGATTACCTGACTGCGCCCCGATCAACATTCAAAGATCCTACGATCCTAAGTCCTACCGCATCGTGGCTAAAGGTTTTTCCCCAAAACATTATCCTCGAAATCCTTAAGTCTTCAATTGATCAAATCCGGAAAACAAGTGTTACAATGATCCTACGATCCTAAGTACGAAAAACGAGTCGGACCGTATATGGATCGCATTTGCGGTAGGATCACAAGTAA
The DNA here is from genome assembly GCF_051521515.1 of Lactuca serriola. NCBI lineage: Eukaryota > Viridiplantae > Streptophyta > Magnoliopsida > Asterales > Asteraceae > Lactuca > Lactuca serriola. Next base: position 161,652,703 of record NC_136409.1, read on the forward strand.
CATCGTAGGATCGTAGAATCAAGCTATGATCTGATCCCCCTCCCCCTTTGATTTTTTTGAAAAAAAAAATTAAAACAAAAAATCAAAAAATATTAAAAAAATGAATTTACCACTTTGCGACTTTTACTCTTTACCGTTTTTACCATTTACCTTATTTTGTTATGACTAATGTGTAGAAGTTTTTATAGGTTTTGAACGAAAAACTGAATATTGAAAATATTTTTCATGTCTTGAACTTATAGGTTTTTTTTGTGGGATCTTAGGATCCCGATCACAATTTTATGATTAGGTTAATGACCTAGAAAGGTAACGAACTTTGATCTTTGTCCACATTCAGGTAACCATGTTTTTTGTTCACATTTGACCATTGAACTTGTTTAACTTGTTCAAAATAGGCTAATATGACCGGTAATTACGGTAATATTACCCTATTATGAACAAGTCAAACAAATTTATTGGTCAAATGTATACGAAAATAACATGGTTACCTAAATATGGACAAAAACCAAAGTTTCTTACTCGTTTTGGTAATATTGGACAAGAACCGTCTCAAGGACTGCCCGGGACCAGGCTGCGATAGTCAATGAACAATTAGGTCAAGGTTGGTCTAACCCAGTTCAGTCCCAGCTAGTCATGGGCTAGGCTGTGTTGCTATGTCTTTAAAACACATACAACCTAGCCCCTTAAGGGTATACAACCTAACCCCTAACTAGATTGGCTTAAACTAGTTTAGCCCAAGACTTAACCATCTCCTCATACACAAGGACCGGATAACCCAATTTCATGTCACATCAATGGATCTTATGACTACTTGCACTTAACATAAAGAATCCAATATTACCAAAATGGGTAAAGAACTTTGGTTTTCGTCCATATTTAGGTAACCATGTTTTTTTTTGTACACATTTGACCAGTAAACTTGTTTGACTTGTTCATAATAAGGTAATGCTATCGTTAATTACCAGTCATGTTACCTTATTTTGAACAGGTCAAACAAGTTCAATGGTAAAATGTGTACGAAAAAAACATGGTTACCTTAATGTGAACAAAGACCAAAGTTCGTTACCTTTCTAGTTCATTAACCCTTTACGATTTTGATCTTGTAAACCCAAAAAACGATCGTACATAGGATCTCGATCTTGACAATTTTTGCATCACCGGTTTATAATTTATAACTTTTGTCGTGTATAAGCCTAGTTTGGTTTTTCCAAATGATTAATTTCTATAATAATTCATAAATCCTTGATCTAAATTATTATGAACATGTGTAATGGATTTCCAATAATACATTAATAAATACGTAACAAAGATTTCACACAATTTTAAATATGGTTTGTATCTAACGATAAATTTGGTGCACTATTTGTTTTTTCCCTTTTGAAAAGAAAGGGACAAAGCATTTTGTAATAATGCAAACAATTTTTATTCAAGGGACGTGCCTTCCGTCGATAAACTTTGCCATTTCTACCAAAAGTCCATGTGCAATGTGCGCCCAAATTCACAATTTTAGATTGCGATATTAATAACTGATCAAACTATTTTTATTATTATTGTATTTATAATTTTGTAATATTTTTGTTAGAATGCAGAAAACATTAATTCATACAAAAGCAATTCATTGAAACTATTATATTTGTATTTTCTTGAAGATTAATTGTTGTAAATTATTTATAACCACTTACTTTCTTAGATCTTTAAATTTCTTTGTCTTTTAATGAATATAGTGATTAGTATGAAAAGACCAATTTCAATTTCATCAAATATTCAAAAAGTATTACATTTTTTTATGAACACAATGGTATTCGAGATTTGCAAAAAATGAATATATACATCTATTCAATAACTCAAAACAAAAGAACATATCATAAAATAGTTAACATGCATTAGATACCTAGTATGTTTAAACTCTGACATTGACAACTTGGTTATATGTTTCGATTCAGCCTTGATAAAAATAATAAAAGCGTGACTCGTATATGTTTCATATTTCATCAATTATACGAAAATTATTGAATCTTGATATCGTTATCATTCTTACTTATGTTTATAAATCATAGAAAAAAGGAAAAAGTTGGACCATTTTCGTTTTCCCTTTCTTTTCCATATGAAGTGGTACCACAACAGAAGGCGTTATATACAAATTCCACACTAGTTATTGAATTCTCAAATTCTTTTTATAATAACAAGAAACTAGTTTGTCAAAATGCTAAAAAAGCATAATACATTTTAAAAAGTTAATAATCATAGTTTTAGATAAATAAAAAATTATCCACCATAATTTATATAACTGTTTGAAAATTATATCGGGGTTTATTGAAATTTAGAAGTTGTTTGATATAATTGAGTCTCGTAAGAAGTTAGGTGTGACTCGATTAAATTCAGAATGATTGATATCTTACTTAGAAGTATTTTACTCGGCTATGACTCATCTGGTATTCCTTTTACTTGGTTAGATTCAGAGTTGTGTCCGATACAATCCGACTTTAATTGAATTAGTAACTATTAAACAATCTAATTTCCTAATAACTTTTGTGTTAACAATGTTTTGGATGTTAAAAAATGTATAGCTAAAAATTAAAATAAGAAAGAAAATTAAAAACAACCTAAAAAGTAGTGACATAGTACGATGTCTTTCCACAAAATCTACCTAAAAGAGTTTGACAAAATGGTCCCCTGTAGTTATGGAGGAGGGCTATGTTGCCTAAATAGCATGGACCACAAGTCGCAAACAATTGGTTCATTTTACCCAAAGTTACAATTTTTTATAGATATATATATTGATAAATATATATATCTATAATAAGTTATAAAACACATTATATTATTGAAATCATGTGCCATACTAGTTATCCGGTATCTTTACATCAAGTCTTTGATTGTATTATCAAAATGCATATGTTTTTAAAATATGATCATGCTTGATTTTGATACAATAGCTTATATATATGGAGTTGTTTGTTCGTGATTATATGTTTCATGTATGTGATTGTAGTTACATACATACATGACGACAATTGTCACATAAAAACATGTGCTCTACCATAGAACTATCACCATCAAAATGTTACTACTGTTGCCACCAACTATCTTTTTTAATTAAAAAGACAATACGAGGCAACACTATGATTTATAGTAAGTACTATGAAGTAATGGGATTGTTAGTGAAAATGGTATCTTATGATATTTTTATGCAAAGAGAATATAAGATTAAGTAGTTGACATTGGATATATATCCTATTTAGAAGTACAATAAAATGTTTCAAAGATGATCACAACAAAAAAAAAATTGGTTGAGGCTAAGGGGTAGCATTGAGGCTAATACTCCTTGATTTTTTTAGTACTTTTTTTTAACATGCGATTCTTCTAGACCATGGTCTTAGGGTTCAATCATGGTGTTGGCTTAGAAACAACTTGGCCGGATTTTTGGTTCTCAAGTTCTTGCATATCTTTTGGTTTTCAAAATAACTCAATACCATATATATATATATATATATATATATATATATATATATATATATATATATATATATATATATATATATATAGAGAGAGAGAGAGAGAGAGAGAGAGAAAGAGAGAGAGAGGAGGGTTCAATTGAGAAAAAAAAAAGGTTGAGAATGGGGGAATCATTCTTAGCCACTCATTTATTTTTGCCGCAAAAGCCTACGTCGTACCAGCAGAAATGGAAAGGAATAGACATGTGTTTTCCAACAAAACATGTTTCCTTAAACTATGCTAATCATTACCTTAATATATACAAAAACATAGTATTTTCGTTTTTTTTTTAATTTTTAAGAAGTTATTTTTATCGAAAAATAATTTTAAATATACCAAAATTTATGATTTTTTATTCTCTACAAATAGACATCCATATTGATATAGTTTTAAGATAAAATAAAAATTTTATTTTTTCTATATTTTTAGCTATTGTTATTCATAAGTGAATAAAAATGAATCAGGTTTTTACTACAGTACATTCGTTATTCAGTTATTAATAAAAACTATGATTATTATTATTATTATTATTATTATTTTACAATTGAAGTATCATTCATATATGAATATAGCATATAATAAACATAATATATTCATATTTAAGTATTAGACGATGCATTCACTTATGAATATTACATAGTATATTCACTTGTGAATATTAGATGGTATATTCACTTATGAATATTAAATAATATTTTCATATCTGAATATTACATAGTATTACATGGTATATCACATGTGAATATTACATCGTATATTCATTTGTGAATATTAGATGATATATCTACTTATGAATATTACACAGTATATTCATATATGAATATTACATAATATATTCACATATGAATATTACAATGTATTTTCACAAATATATATAATTTTTATATGTTATTCACATATGAATAACATACAGACTTGCATATTTGTTTTTTTTGTTTTAATAATCATATACTGAGAAAACATATTCATATATGAATATAACGTGGTAATTTAGTTCATGCATTTCATCAAACAGTTGGAGTGCATACAATTTAACTTTTTTTAAAAATGTTAAAAACATGATATTTTGACTATTTAAATCTTACAAAAGAGTAGATTGATAGAGAATTGTATGAAACTTTTCAAAAAAAAACGATTTGATATTTTTCTAACCTCAGTTTTCAAGTTTTATTTGATAATCGATGTTGAATGAACGATATGAAGTGGATTTTTGTTGATTATCGATGATGTTGATCTAATAACGTTGGGAGTATAAAATGTTGAAGATCTGATCGTATTCAAGCACAATTGAAGGTTGAATTGAAAGAACCAAAAACGAATTTTTGTTGTTAACTGTTGAATCGTGTTGATTATTGACGAAGATCGATGATTGATTAGCATTGGATGATGTTGATGATGGTTTAATTGAAGAAATTTGGATGATTGTTGAAAGTTGGAGAAGAAATTTGGATGATAAACGATGAATGTGTTTGAACTACAGATACGTATTTGAGATTGAAGGTTGTTCTCATATTTACAAGTTTGCAACCGTGTCTTTTTATGCTTAAATAAAATGAGTGGCTGAGAATGATTCCCCCATTCTCAACATTTTTTATTTTCTCAATTGAATCCACCTCTTTTTCTTTCAAATTACAACTTTTCAAAAGAAAAGTCATTCCTTGTACAAGTTTTTTCCCAAAATCATTTCATAATGGTGGTAATATAATTAAGCGATTAAGATAAGTGCATCAAATAAAATCATGCAAATGCATATGCAACTGACCTAACCTCATCCACTACTCTCAAATTGGTCTCTCACATTCTACGAAGCAAATGATATGGCTATTTTCAAATAAGGTGCCTGCTTAAACCATTGTCGAGGCCAACACCTACTGGAGGCTCCTCTCCTTTCCAAGTTTTAGGATAAACATGTGATCATTAAGTTTTTTGTGGAACGAGTTTGCAAAGTCCATTCTAAAGCATTGTATTTCAGTGAGGAGTACGTTTCTCCTTTGGTTTGGGATCTACGATCCTACGAATTTCCAAGTAATTTCACCATTCGTCAATTACTTAAGTCATGGTGACTCTTAATACACATCCTACATGCAATGCATAAGTAAGAGCGCACCAAAATCACTTTTCCAAACCATATATACCATTTTTCAAACCAAAACATGTTCCAAAATAAAATTTCATGTTATGCGCACATATGCCATAAGACCACATAAGAATCAAAGTACATAAATAAAACATATCATACTCAAAAATATTTCAAATTAGTTTTAACGGACATATAATTTGGGTATGTACTCACCTTGGTCCAATTCTAGGCTTCAAATATATCCTACCTTCTTTGATGATTGGTTAAGAGTTCAAGTGTCACGTATACACATCATTATGAGTATTAAAATCCTATTAAGTGTTTCATTAAGTCGCTTATTAAGCTCTTAATTCCAAAAAAAATAAAGTTTATTGTTTTAATGCATTGTGCGATATGTTTTCTTGAAATTAAACGATGTGTTCCACATAACACTTCTATTTTTCAGTTTTCATTTGCATTTGACCATTATAGTTCATATATATGGTTACCAAACTTTGCAAATAGCCATATATAACATCAATAGGTCCTAATAATATTATTTCATCTTGATTAGGTCCTTCCTTGCTATTGACTTAATGTTTAAGACAATTTATGGTCGAGCTTTAGAGAAGCTCATGTGAACCGTCAACACCAACTTTGTCTCTTAAGCTCTTACCAACTTGTGACATCTCCTATTTTTAAGAACAAAAAAACTTTCTTTACGCTTTAAAATCATGATATTTTTATTTGCGGAAAATCCCAGTATAATAAAACATTTTGTGGAATCCTTGTAACTGACTTTTAATATTAATTCTTGTTTAAGTGACACTCATCGTAACTTAGTACATATTCTTAACAGATGGTATATTTTAACATGCAGTAATCTTTTAATTAATAATACTTATTTCATATAAACATATTAACAGTTAATTAACCATAATTGGTTAATGCAAAACATGTTATCAAATACACATTCAACAAATATATCAGATACTAAACAATTAACTCACATATAAACTTTCAACATATATTTAATACTTTTTAACAATTACTAGTATTAAATTATGTTCATAAAAGTATCTATGCACCCACCTGATTTAGGTGGAAGACTCGTGGGAAATTCATATCTTTGATTGACACTTCTAATTCTCTTTTAAAACGACCTAGACACGAATATTATTAAGCCTTAGTATTTGTTCGTATTTATAAAGTTTAATCGTTATAAATTTTTATCAAATTTATCAGTAATCCCAAACAAAACACTAAAGGGTAGCTGATAAGAAACAACTAGGTAAAATTGTATCAGAGGTAGGATCTGTTTGGTATATAAAGATATATTGTTTGGAGAATCCACTTCAAACACCTCACTAATTTAGCTTTGCTATCATTCACATAAGTAGAACGGTCGGTATAACGACTGGTATTACTAATAGATCTTATTTTAAGTTCATAATAATGATTATAAACATAAATATAAGTTATACTTAAAGCACGGTAATCATAACTCAACTTATAGGTTGTTTGACGAAAACCGGACATTACGCAGGCAAAACTTCGACCTTGAAAACTTCTTTTCGCCGGCTCTCATACGAATTAGAGCTTTTCTAATGCACCCTAAAACCAGAAGAAACCGAACAAGAATTAAAGAAGAATTCTAGAGAGGGTTTAGAGGAATTAAGCAAGGAAAAAAAGAATTTGTTATGTATTTATAGGGGTCTGATAAGGAGTAGGCCTCAAGTTTCATCCGTATTTTCTGCGTACAAGATACTTTTTCTACGTTTTTTATATCCACGCATGGGATTTCCGAGTACTAAAACTTTCATTTAGACTCCATCGGCTAATTCTCATTCTATCTCAAATTTAAAAATCTGTATCGAATTCGCCGCGCTCGAAGAGTAGGGACCAAGTTTCATCTATATCTTTCGCATACGAGCTCTGTTATCAACAATCATTATATCCACACATTGGTATTTATGAATAATACAACTTTCATTTAGACTCAATCGACTATGTCTCATTCTAGCTCAAATTTACAAATCTGTATCAAATTCGCCGCGCTCGAAGAGTATGGACCAAGTTTCACTTGTATCTTTAACATATGAGCCCCGTTCTCGACTGTCTTTATATCGATGGATTAGTATTTACAAGATCTACAACTCTTGTCTACATTGTTTTGGCTAACAATCGACTAATTTTAATTTTGATTTCTGTATCGCACACTTTTGTACTGTGTCGCACTCGAAACTTTTAAAAATCATAACTTCCTCATATGAAGTTAGATTCTGGCGTTCTTTATATTGAAGCGTTCATATTGACGTGAACTTTGACTTTTTTTACATCACTTTAGCTAAAAAGCAACCTATATCCAGTTCACTTTTTATGATGCACCTTACTGTATCGGTTTGACGTGAAACTTAGATAAATCATAATTTTCTCATAGTAAGTCAGATTTAAGCTTTATTTATATCCACGTGTTCATGATCACGACTGCTATAACTTTCATTTAGATTTTTTATCCTATATAATCATTTATTTTTAATATTTATTTTATTGATTAACGATAATTTTCATATTAAGGTTTTATTAACTCATAACACATATGAAGAACAATTATATTAATCAAAGATTTTAATGTTCGTTAAAATGTATAATTATTATGATTATACTCTAACCGTCTAGCTTAAAATTGTGGGTGTTACAATTACCTCCCACTTAGGATGAATACGTCCTGGAAATATACAACAACAAAACAGCACTAAATAATGATTCCTTAAGTCGCCCTTCCATCCCCTAGTAAGGATTTTCCTCAGTACTTGTGTGACATCCCCATTTTCACGGCCATAAAAGACCGATTTTGTTTATGCTTTTTAAAAATCAGAGTACTTCTTTTAATAAAAATGTTGCGGAATTTGTTCCCAGTAAAATATGATAAATACGTTATCAAAGCATTTCTAAAGAAATGTACTTTTATTCACTTTTAAAACATTTGGGATGTCATCGTCAATACAGAAACATAAGCATAAACAGAACTTATATTCATTTACACTAGTGATCTACATCTCTTTTAAATCTCTCAATGTAATGTAACTTCATATAGACACCTTTATTACAAATAAATTGAGTGGGTCAGGTTGGGAAACCTGGTGAGTACATAGGGTTTTCAACCCACAATAATATAATTATTATGTTTAATCGTCAAACAGTCAACCCAATTACCCATCCCCATTATCTTCTTTACTCTTAAGGATCTACCCTAAGAATAAGCTATTTTTCGTTCATTCATTCCTAAGGATTTTCCTAAGGAATATATACGAAGTCCATCATTGTCAATGACACAGCTGTCAAGCACAGCTACTAGTTTTATCACTTAGGCGCGACTGCCATAATTGTGACAATCTATATGAGGCACATCTGCCAGTATTGTCCTTCGAGCACAGCTGCTAGGGTTATCTCGTTTATTGATAGTATCGTTTTCGAGAGTCCATTCACAATACATGTCAATGGGTTTTTAGAGTACACCGGTAAACACATCGTTCACAACACCTACAGGTTACGAGCCTGCTAGTGTTCCACTGGACTGTCTAGAATAGTCTGTGGTTGTCATCCATACTCTGCTAGATGATGAGGCCAACATTTGGGAACAATGCCTCTCATATCGTCCACCTCTCACCCTTACCTCATTGTCTATATCACCTCTCAACTCATCATCCAACTCATGTTTCATCTACCCATGTTTTACCCAACATATTACGTAAACATAAATACATATACTGTTTAAATCATATAAAACTTGTATAAAATCGTTCATCCAGTATAGATAGCAAGTATACATATAATATGCACACATAACACGTAGTTTATATAAAATACTCCATATCTATGTGTAAGATGAAAGGGACCATGCACTCACTTGATAAGGTGGTGATTCCGAACTCAGATAGCGCTTCGCTTCTTAAAAATAATTTCCTTCGACGAAACCTAGTATTTTACCACTAGAGTTTAGTTTATTATTCGTTGAGACTAATTAATAGTCGAGCTATTATTACTATTATATAAGCGTTAAAAAAATACTTATATAACCCATAATAATATCCCAAGTACTTATTATAAGTTCCTAATTCTCATTTTGACTTCGTCGGCTAATTATCGACCGATCTTAAATTTAACAGTATTAAATGTCCGCGTAAAATTCATAACTTCTACACACGAACTCCGTTTTTGTCTGTCTTTTTACCATTGAGTTCCTATTAAAGAGATATTCAATTCTCATTTAGGTCGCGTAGGCCAGAAACCACTCGATCTAAAATTTGAGTTTCGGGGCGTGCACTGTTATGCCAAATCTTAGAAAATTCATAACTTCCTCGTACGAAGTCAGATTTGGGCGTTCTTTTTTTTGTATGTTCTCGGTTTAACGTATACTACAAATTTTGTTTAGATCACTAAGGCTAAAAAGTAATTTATCAAAAATTCACTATTTACGTCTCCTGGTGCCGTGTCGGTTTTGCCGAAAAACTTCGACGGGTCATAACTTCTTCGTTATAACTCGGATTTCGGTGTTCTTTATATGTACGGAACCCTTGTAACATATACTAACACTTGGAAAAGATTAATCCTTCTAAATAATCTTCCTTCAAAAACTCATTTTTTATGTTTATTGTCTCTAAATTGACTATCCCAGATCTGCGGGAGTTACAATTATCTCCCCTTAGGATGATTACATCCCGGAATCATCAACGAAATAGGGCAGTATAATGACTCCATATGTTATCTCTTCATCCTAGTTAATAATTGTAACTTCTTTATTCCTTCGAATAAGTATCTAACTCTTGGACTTATTGGCTGCAAGTAGTATTCGATCGTGCACCCACTCTTTATCTCACGTTAGTCTTCCAATCATGACTTTCGAGTCACAATCTTGATTCCTTATTGGAGAATCCTTCTTATTAACAAACTTATGATAAGTTCTTTGATTACCACCATGGACCACTGGTCACTATGTCGGACTACAACATTTTTCAAGTTAATACCACCATAAGTATTTAAAGATGATTAGACAATGGTCTCATATCAAAATATTTACTTTGACCTGATAATGAGTCTACGAAAACATATTTTTTAGACCAATTCTTTACATATGTGTTACATAGAAAGGTGTGCATCCCTTGGTCTGTTATAACCCACAACATATTGTGCTTCTACACACTCTTGGGACCCTTGATGATAACATCTAATGTAAGATTGTTCCATATACCCATAGGTATAGATAAAGGTCTCAAGTTCCCACACAATATTTGATGTCTTTCTCTTACTTTCCAACCAAAACATCATATTCTAGCATCTACATAACATCAATCGAAGTTAATAATTCTTCTTATGGCTTTTTGTGTTGCAACTCTCTTGGATATTGACGTTTTACCTAAAGTCGAGTCGCCTTTGACACCTTTGCCTTAAGGGTTTGTTCTCCCATAATTGGGTTTGAACCCTTACACACTTCTACTCACAACTAATTAAAATCTAACTAGCTCGTATTATGTGATTTGTATCCCCTTTTCTTCCTGGAAGGACCTCCTGATTGTCATATCAATGAGTTTAACATCCCCAACATAGTATTATTGTTTATGTTTACAATGAGTGATTCTTTTCACATAACACGACCATAGTCTGATCAAGATCACGATAAGCACGAAGTCGTCTACTAATGCACACATATGCCAAATGATATAAGAGGATATTACTAATGTAATGGAAAGATTAGCAAAAACGACGGTTGTTGAACTCAATATTGTTTTTCCCACTTTTCTGGAACGATTAACCTTATCGCGCTTCAATTGATCTTCTTGTAATGATCCTTCCAATTATCTCTTGAACTATTTGGGTAAAAGCACAAAAGACACTTGCATGTGTCTTTATATACTAGCTACGATGGTTGCATGTCACACCCCTGGCCAACGGCGAAAGCACCAGGTTGTGTGATGTTAGGATGTTGGGATTTCAGGCCAAGATATGCATTGAATAATACACAGGATGTACTAAACAATGTATATATTTATTCATTAAATATATTACATAATTTTCAAGGTACAAGTAGGTTACGAAATCAAAGTACAAAAGCAAAGCACATAAATTCCAGGTTGAATCATCGGGGTTATCTCCATCTTCAGGCGGATTCAACATAATGTTGGTGAGTCCACAAGTTTTATTGTTATAAAACATGTGTGGGTATTTTAGTTTTTTTGTTTATCCTAAACTCACTTCCTTAAGTTCTTGAGTAATATTACTACTTTTATAGGTAGGTACCTAGTGGGAGTCTAAGATAGTTGAGTGTTGGTTAGCCTAAAATCGCTTCCTGGACTTTGTGAGTACTATCACTGCTTAGTTGGATTAATCCTAATAGTAGTTTATTATAGGTAGTTTTAGTTTGACAAAGTTATGATGAGTTCATACAATTGAGCTATGACTGTTGATCCCGAAAGAAATAACATGACACTTCATTGGACGTCAATGTGGTACGAAAGTTATGTTTGCTTCGACTTGCCATCGGGTTGTAGCTAGCAACCACATGTGGGAGTGTCAATCTCGTATAGATGTATACATATCTCTCACGCTCATTTTAAAAATAACGATTATAGGTCGGGCGCTAGTTGAATATCAATCAGTGTGTTGATGAATCGTGTCTCATCTAACTCTTGTCATGGGGGCCTCCCCTGGTCGGTTGTGTTGTTATCCGCGTTGTGTTTTATACAGTATACATTAGGATAATATTAGGCTGGTAGTTACTCTACCCAAACTCTTTAGCTAATATTATGCCTAGTTGTTATGCTAAACCACTATGATAGATAAGATCATACCTAGTTGTTACATTAGTCAGTCGCTAGGAAACGTTGAAAGTCGTTATCATAGCCACCTTTAGATAAGCTTAGTACCTAGTGTTACTTTGCTCAAATTCTCGGTTACGCTAAACACACTATAATTAGTTATAAATACGTAAAGTTGTAATTGAGATATGTATTCCCCCCTTGAAAAGAGTTGAAAATGGGGCCGTGAAATCACCTGTGAGTTTGAAAATGTTGGTGTAGGGTAGAAACCACAAGTTAGCACTTCGAGAGGCGATCGAGGCAATGGTACACAAGGTGATTTTATAGAGAGGATTTGAGAATGGTGTGAGGAAAATGAACTACTGAGACCTGCTATTTATAGAAGGTTTAGAGCGTGCGAACCACATAATCGTGCCACGTGTCCTCATCTTAGTGTGCCACGTCATCTCGTATCTCGACGCAATCGGGTGTCAGTACGTGCGAGCACGCATGACGGTAAAAATTAAACTTTAAAATTTTGTAAATGTCGCATACGAACTCCGTTTTCAATGACTCTTATATATTAATGTAGGTATCGTTATTCCCTTCAACTTTCCTTTTGGTCATTTTGTCTGGTTTAGACCTTCGTTTTTCAACATGTTTTTATTACCGATATAATTTTATAAAAATCATAAATCCCCCATGTGTATCCGTTTTAGGCATTCCTTGCTTCATAATTCATACTTTAAGTAGTACTACAATTGTCTAGTTAGTGACTTTCTCCAAAATTCAACCAATCTCCTTATAGTTTTTGTCGTTGTAACTTTTTAATTACGGTAGATATAAATTTACCATAAACGTCATATCTCCTCCATACTATGTCGGATTCTTACGAAATGTATATTTCTGGAATCGCTGTAGCTTAAGGAGTCTAAATATGCCAACCTACTCTCATAGTGACGCGACTTTTTGCGAACTTATTTTTTAGCCTAATGGTTGACATAGTTAAGGGTGAAAATTTTAAATATATTAAAATATATCGAGTGGTTACAAGGTTTTCCTTATTACAATCTTATGTCCTATCTTAAGTGTTAACGGAGTTTGGTGACGTATTCTCTGGGTTATCACATTGCAGCACCCTTGGCTTTTTGAACGAAACTCAATAGGTTTGAACCTATCTACTAATGGTGGTGCATGAACCTACACTTGTTCTTTTATCCACCGACAGTCCTTCAATCCTAACTCTCGAGTTATAAAATTGACTTTTATCGGAGACTACTGCTCCTTTTCTAAATTGGGTAATAGCCTCAACCTAAGATAAGGTTCTTACTTTGGCTATAGTAACTGAGTGAACAGTCACGCTCTAATGACCTTCCATTGCATTGCATAACGAACTAGAATCTTGTCTCTACGAGTCAAACATTAACACAGAATAAACCTTCATTCATGTTCTAATGTGGTGCATCACATCATAGCAGGTAACATTTTTATCTACTAGTTACTCAACCCTAACGAAGGTTACATTACTTCTACGTATCAATTTGATCATCTCATTCTTCAATCTCCCGACTAAAGCAAGTCACTACACAAGACGTGGTACTCTGAAATAATGATCTCGCTTACGCATATTTATATTATTCGAACTCAATTCTTCATGACCACTTGGGTCAGAATCATAACCAACTTGCTTAGTCATCACCATAATGCAGGTAGTAAAAGAAACAAACCAAACAACTCAACAACTAATGCATTAGTATCCTTGTGACTCTTATTGATTCATGTATGAATCATGTGCTTCTGGTAGTACAGGCTTATACTACCATTCACACCTATGCATACTCATCCCAAGAATTGCCTCGCAGTTCCCGAGTCATAATATATGAATACCAGAAAACAATTTAGCATATATGCATGTGTCGAAATGGACACATGCAACAAATTTTGATAGACTCCACTAGAATTTTCGCATCTTTATCATGCGTTCTAACAACCACGTGTTTTATCCAACATGTGACATCCCTAAATCTGGCCATTTAAAAAAAACTATTTATGCTTATTTAAATCAGAGTTCATTTATAACTGAGGAATGGGTCCCATAAAAGTATATTTTGAAGAAATATGTTTGTAACATCCCGATGTTGAGGTAATTTCAATTTTAGCCCTATGTATTGATAAATATAGCATTTTAGTCCTTGAGTATAAGAAAGAGTGCAAAAAGGACCAAAGTGGCATTTTGGTAATTTTGGACAAGGGGTAATACGTTGGGCGTATGTTGTGTATGTTAAGCGTACTAGGTCGTTGGGGGTGCACCACGTACGTAGGGCGTACGTAATGAATCCTAAAACCCTAATTTTTTGGGTTTGGGGTTTGGTCCATATATAAGCATCATTAACTCTTCATTCCTCATTCCCCCTTTAACCTCCAACCTTTATTTCGTCCTTTGAAACCCTAATCCCTTGTGTGTGATCATTTGAGCTCAAAAGTGTGTGTATTTGGTGCTTTTGAAGCAAAGTGAAGAAAGAAGCATCATCTTGGGAGATCAATGCCTTCTAGATCCGGGAACACCTCACCTTCAAGATCTATTTTGAGGTATAAAGTTATGACCTTGATGATTCTATGCATAGATCTAAGTTATCCATGGAGTTTGTGATATTTTGGTTCCATTATTTGGGTATTTGGAGTATGAGCTACGCTAACCCCTTTAAGTAGTCCTTTTAGTCACTTTGAGGTGTTTAGAAGCATAAAAATGTAGTCTTGATCATATCTGTCATTCCATGCATGTGTTTTGAGGTCTTAATGAGTTAAGTGGTTGAGGTTTTTGATGTTAAAACCTTATTGCCCATGTAAGATCATAAAGTTGGAAACTTTATGGTAAAAAACGCTATTTGGGGATTGGATCAGCATTTGGACGTATTAAGTTGAAGGATTAGGCTCTTAATTGGTTAAGAAGGGAAGTGTTGCGTACACTAGGCATACCAAATGGTATGTTGGGCATACGCAGATTTGGCCCCGATGCTTCGAACCTAGAGTAAGCCCGACGTACCTCCGGTGTACGCCCCGCATACGAAGCCTGAGTCGACTCGGTTGTGTTAACTTGGTTAACTTGTAGATGTTGACTAGTTTTGATCAAGGGTACTTAGGGGAAATGTTAATAATTTAGAATGGTAAATGTTCTGACATTTAGGATGGGGTTAATCCTATTATCAGAGATGGGAGCTATTTGGAATGCATTCAGATTGTGATGTGAGTTTTGCCCACTGGATTTACAGGTCGAAGGCACCAAAGCCTGCCCATTGGATTGATATCCTGGTTTTAGGGATGACAATTGTTGACACGACATGACAAAAATACACGACACGAAACGAAATTGGGACAAAATTGAAATTTGAATTCGTGTTCGTGTCAAGTGTAAAAAACACGATGTCGTGTCGTGTTCGTGTTCAAAATTCGACACGAAATTGAGACGATTTAACATTTATTTGTCATGTTTTTCGTGTTATGTATGATTAAATATTAATTAAATAAACTAATTGTTATATTATGTTATCTTTGTCGTGTCGTGTCGTGTTTGTCGTTTTTAATTGGTTCGTTTTCGTGTTAGTTAAATAAACACGACATTGTGTCGTGTCGTGTTCGTGTTACAAAAAACCATGTTGTGTCGTGTCGTTTCAGGCAAAAACACGACACGATGACCCGATTTGCCACCCCTACTTGGTTTTACCGTATGTTGTTATGTTGTAGTGATCTGTTAGATCGGTATCCTGGTATGTAGGATGTTGTTACGTTGTAGTTATCTGTTAGATCTATATGACTACCTGTATATGCTACATATTGATTGTAATGGTATATGTTGATATGTGATGGTTTACGGTGTTGAGGCGGCCTTGCTTTATGCTGAAGGTCAAGATACCTAGGGTGGTCTGGATAGACTGAAGGCCTGTGAGGCGGACCAGTTAGGCCGAAGGCCCAAAGAGCGGTCTAGATAGGATGAAGGCCCAGTGAGGCGGTCCAGTCGTGCTGAAGGCTCTATATGTATGCTATTGTTTGTTGTGTTTATGTGGTGATACTTTGGGGTAACTCACTAAGCGTTGGCTTACAGTTTTTGTTTTGTTTCAGGTACTTCTGAGGACTGTGGCATGACGAAGGCGTGACCATACACATCCCTTGTTTTATGTTGATTGGATCTTGGGAGACTCTGACTTTGAATAATGTTTTGAAAACAATGATTATGTAAACACTTCTTTTTAGAAAATATGTTGTTTTGAAAAGTTTAAATTTGTTGTGATTTTTAAGACGTTACAGTTTTTCATTGATTATAAAAATCTTGGGATGTCATAACTGATACAAAAGATTAGCATAAACGTAGGCCTTACATCATCTTTTATTTTATAGCTTATATTTCCTCGAGTCCCTCATCAGGTCCAAACATCAATATTTTTGCACTGCTTCATGTGATACAAAGAAACTAAGTGGGTCAGGTTAGGAAACCTTGTGAGTACATAACGTTTTCAACCCATAATAAAATGTGTTTAATTATCAAAAAATTAATCGGATTATCTATCCCCATTTTCTTATTTATTCTTCCCTAAGGGTTTATCCTAAGGGTCGTTGTAGCTATCATTGTTGACAATACTGTTACAGGTATTTCTCTGTTATACACGACAATAGGTTTCCTATTCCTAAGGCTATGTCCTAAGAATTATCTTAATCATCATAACCGATAGTACTATTACAAGGATTTTTCCGTAGTATGTGTCAGTAGGATAGAGTACATCAAATGGGACAAACTCCATCACCTACAGGTTATAAACTTGCCTGTGTTCCACGGGGCGGTCATGAATAGCTTGGTGGTTGTCACATGTACTCTTCTAAGTGACTACATTTTTGGTACATTAGTACCATTCCTACATTGTTAGCATGCTAGTACTATTTCTACGTCGTTGGCACACTAGTACCATTTCTACATCGTTGGCACACTAGTACCATTTCTACATCGTTGTCAAACTAGTACCATTTCTATAGTCGTGACATATTATCTTTGCCTACATCTTTCATCATCGTATGAAATCTATTACCACCCTTCATTACCCAATGTATTAAATTTATAAAATACATATACGGTATAAATCATATTATTTATCTTTGTAATATTTCAATTATCTAAATACTTCGTTATCAAGGTGTAAGATGAAATTAACTATACACTCACTTGATAAAGTGGGTGTCTAACGCTTTCGGTAGCGCTTCGCTTCATACTTTGAAAATACCTAGACGCATAGAGTACTAAGCCTTAGTCTAGTTTTGTAATCCTAGTGGCTATAATAATTGTAGTCTAGATTCCTCACTGATCCTAATGTCTACATCAAGATCTATCAAGTAAGGGTCAACCAGGTAGGACAGTTAGGAGGCAAGACCATTTCTACATATAGCCTTTCGGAAATCTAACAACCAAGCCAACATGACCATTCTAGAAACCCCGCCCATAATTAGATCAATCGGTATAATGACTTGGAATTACTGATAAATCTTATTTATAGGTTCATAATAATGACTTATGACTATAAACATTAGTTACACTGAAAGAAATACAATGTAGCTTAACTTATAGAGGCTTTAAGCGAAAAACAGGAAGATTCGGACTTGCCAAAATACCCTAAACACTAAGGAATATTCAGACCAAAGTTGAGATAATTCGAGAGAGAAAGAACCGGAGGTGTGGGAAGAAGGATGAACAAATGCTGCTAATTATAGGTTGGATCCAGAACTTGCACACCACGCATAGGACCATGCGTGCCACACACATGGTTGATGTGCTTGGCCTGGTGCAGTGCTATGTGTCACGTCACCGTTCGCCCATATCACGTCCTTATAGAATGTGACATGTGTCACATTCTTATGGATCCGCTTGTAGAGATTTTATGGAGCCACATCGACATGTCTCTCAGAGAGTTTGGCCACCCATTATCGGTACGTGTTGCCTCCGAATAGTGCCACGTCATCGCCAACGTCGTGCACTTTGTGAGCATGATTTTCCATAATTTCAAAATGGAGTAACTTCTTCATATGAGCTCCATTTTCGATGTTCTTTATATTTATAGTAAAGCTCTTTATGATATCTATAACTTTCATTTAGATCCCAACAACTAATTCTCGTTCTATCAAAAAAATTATATTTTATTATAGACTTAGATTGTTAGAGATCGCTGCAGAAAGCATAAATCCTACAAATCCTACATATGGACTCTGTCTTAATGTTATCTATATCGACGGACTCCTATTGAACAGATCTTCGACTCTCGTTTATATTGTTTAGGCTAATAATCAACCGATCTTAAATTCGATATTGGTGTGCACATTGATGCGTTGCATCTTTAAAAAATCATAACTTCCTCTAATGAAGTCAGATTTAGACCTTCTCTATATGCATGAATTCGATTTTCCGAATACTATGACTTCTGTTTATACCACTTAGGCTAATAAGCAACATATCTCTGATTCATTATTTATGACATACGGTTCGAACGCGAAACTTACGAAGGTCATAACTTCTCCACTCGAAGTCAGATTTGGGAGTTCTTTATATGTATGAAATCCTCGTCACATATACTACAACTTCGTTCAGAGTATTTATCCTAAATAATCTCCTATTTAAAAGTCATTATTATGGCTTATAATAATTTAATTGTCTAGCCTGAATTTGCAAGTGTTAAAATTATCTCTCTTTTAAGATGATTACATCCCAGAGTCATCAACAAAACAATGCTTGTATAATGACTCCGCATGTTACCTTTCCATCATAGATAATGCGTAACTCATATGTCCTTCTATTGCTAGACTCGTGTCTCTAATAGTCAAATGCCTACTCTTGAAAGTACTTTCCTTCATGTTCTAATGTGGTTTATCCACCTTGTTGTGGGTAGCATTTCTAGCTACCAGATACCTAGTTTTAATGATGGCTACAATATGTTTGTCAACTGCCTCGATTCTTTCCTGGTTCAATCTTTGACACTACGTTGAACATGGGTCTTAGAACCGAGTTTCTTATTTCTCAAATTACAATTGATCGGACTTGATTCGTTATGACCACTACGGTCAGAACAAAAATCATCACCGAAATAAAGGTAATGATGGAAATGAATAAAACAGCTCAACTACTAGCGCCTTAGCAACTTTGTGACTTTCCCTGATCCAAGTGCGAGTCATGTGCTTTCGGTAGTATAGGCCTCTACTACCTTTCACACCTACTCATATTCATCCCAAGTATTGTCTCGTGGTCCACTAAGCTATAAAAGAAAACCATACATAAACTCAACATATAACATAATAGAGGAAATTGTATTGCATCTTAGAAAGATTACAACGAGTATTTATATGTTACGCCTATCACACCAGGTACACAACCTAATACTAAGATAATTGCTTCATATCTCTAACTTTGGATAAGCATATCTCTACCCTCGACGTATTGATGCTTCATAGAGGATCATATGGTATGCTCTTGCTTTTGACTTCAGTGACGCATTCAATCTTGGCGCTTCGTTTTTCTTCGGGCAATCTTTCGAAATATGCCCCTTGTCTCCACATTTGTAGCATACCCTGTCATTGAACGTATAATACTTGGAATAATGATCGGTCCTCCTACACTTAACTCATGTCACTTCTTCGTCGCATCTCCCAAAGTGCTTTTTCTTGCACTTCTTACACCACTTGGCTTCACCACTACCCCCAGAATATTTTCCATCCAGGTTAGACTTCAATAATCTTCCTTTATTATTGGATCTTGAAGATCCCTCCAAATTCCTCTTCTCTCCTGCCTCCATTCTCTCAAGACCCTTCTCCCAAAGTTGGGTCTTCACATTCTTGGCTGCTCTGAAGATTATCTTCAAAGTAGTTTCCATTTTCACCATTGGACCAAAGTCCACTAGCAACCCGTTAGAAAACCTATCTATCTTGTAGAGTTCGGTATGCACCAAGTAGGAGAATAGCTTCATTTTCTCAATGAATGCAGTGACATGCTCATCAACGCTTATTTTCCCCTTCTTCAGGTTCTAAAACTCGTTGTTCATGTCTATTAGATCCACTTCTGAGTAGTACTGCATCTTCAACTACTCCAGGAACACTTCCCAAGAAATCTTCATGACTTCTCCCTGCGACATTGTATCCACCAAAAGCTTCCACCAACTTATAACCCCAGTCTTCAGTTGTCTGATTGCAAAGACAATTTTTTGCTTGTTGTTGTAGTTGTAACTCTCAAGTACCATCTCCATTTTGTAGATCCAATCCATAGCCTCTACTGGTTTTGGGTTCCAGAAAGAATGGGTGGCTTGGCACCCATGAAGTCTTTATACTTACATCTATCCTTTTTGTCTCCTCCATCAGTTTGGTTTATCCTAACTGTTTGGGGTTCAACACGACTAACAGTCCTACTATAGTTTCCTTCTTCTGAATGTTCTTCCTCCAAACCATGTCGCATAATGAGTGCGGTGGGTTCTCTTCCATTCTCCCTGAGTAGATGCATTGTTTCCTCCATGTGACGGTCTAACATCATCTACATCATTGTCTGTACTCCTACCATTATGATTGGTATGGGTGCAACTGCAACCTCTGGTGCACTCTCAATCATTCCTGGCTCAGGCTGCTGGTTTCCACTAGCGTTTACTAATCTGTTACACGTTCTCACCATGATGTTCTATACACCAAAACGGTGTTTAGTGTACCGAGATGAGAATATAGATATAGAAGGTTTAGACGCGTAATCCTCCTTATTACTTTGAAAAGTTATATCTCACTTCTAATACCGTAATTAAACATTTAGAAACCTAAACACATATAATTTCCTAATTCTAAAATCATTCAAATAATAGCAATTTATATAAGCTACCTAAGGTATGCTATAATTCAAACTATTTAGCACATAAAAGCAAATTAGGCATCTTATCCTAAAGGGAGCTAGTGTTTGTGTCAATTTAGCTATACTACCTAAAATAAAATTGACATTCACCTCACAATCATTACTTAGCATTCTAAGTTTAAGTCTAGAAATTCCCTAAAATTCCTAGTTCGCTTAAACTAATGCTCTGATACCAACTATGACATCCCTAAATTTACGGTCATTTTAATTTTTTTTATTTATGCTTATTTAAATCAGAGTTCATTTATAATAGCGGAATGGGTCCCATAAAATTATTTTCGAAGAAATGTTTTTCATTGATTATAAAAATATTAGGATGTCAAAACTTATACAAAACATAAGCATATTTGTACTACTTCCTATGATACAAAGAAACTGAGTGGGTTAGGTTAGGAAACATGGTGAGTATATATAGGTTTTTCAATATACAATAAACCATGTTTAATTATCAAACATTTAACCCGATTATCCATCCCCACTTTCTTATTTATTCTTCCCGAAGGGTTTATCCTAAGGGTTGTTGTAGTCATCGTTGCTGACAATATTGTTACAAGGATTTCTCCGCAATACATGTCAGTAGGTGTTCTATTCCTAAGGATTTGTCTTAATGATTATCTTAATCATCGTTACTGATAGTACTATTATAAGAATTTGTCTATAGTATGTGTCAGTAGGGTAGAGTACATCAAATGGGCATGAACTCCATCACCTACATGTTATAAACCTACATGTGTTCCACAAGACGTTCATAAATAGTCTGGTGGTTGTCACCTGTACTCTGCTAAGTGAGTACATCGTTGGTACATTAGTACCATTCCTACATCGTTGGCACACTACTACCATTTCTACATCATTGGCACACTAGTCTCATTTCTAAATTTGTGGCACCCTATCTTTACCTACATCTTTCATCATACTATGGCATCTATTACCACCCTTCGTTACCCAATGTATTAAATTTATAAAATATGTATATGGTATAAATCATATAATTTATCTTTGTAATATTTCATCTAACACATAACATCTTTACCCATAAGCACATATAACATTCAATTATCTAAATACTCCGTTATCTAGGTGCAGGATGAAAGTAACTATGCACTCGCTTGATAAAGTGGATGATTGACGATTTCAGCAGTGCTTCGCTTCATACTTTGAAAAGACCTAGACGCATAGAGTATTAAGCCTTATTCTAGTTTTGTAATCATGGTGACTATAGTAATTATAGTCTAGATTCCTCACTAATCCTAATGTCTACATCTAGATGTATCAAGTAACGATGAACCAGGTAGGACAGTTGGGAGGCAAGACCATTTCGACGTATAGTCTTTCTGAAATCCCACAAACAAGACAATGCGACCATTTTAGACATCTTTCTCGTAAGAGAAAAGCAAGAAAATTGCACTAGCAGGACTCCGACCTGATAGCTACTAGATGTCGAGCTCATAGGGATCTTAGAATTAGCCAAAATTCCTTAAATACTAAGGAAAATTCGGACTAAAGTTGAGAGAATTCAAGGGAGAAAGAACTGGAGGTGTAGGAAGAAGAATGAACAAATGATGTTATCTATAGGCTGGATCCAACACTTGCATGCCGTGCACAATACCATGTGTGTCGCGCACATGGTCGACGTGTTTGGCCTGGTGCAGTGCCACGTTTCGTGTCGTCGTTCACACGCCTCACGTCCTTCTAGAATGTGACACGTATCAAATTCCTATGGAGCCACATGTCGAGATTTTTTGGAGCCACATCGATGTGTTTCTCGGAGAGTTCGGCCGCCCGTTATCACCATGTTTCGCCTCCGGAGAGTGCCACGTCATCACGCGCACCACAAACTTCGCGCTCGCGGTTTTTCCATATTTTCAAAATGATGTAACTTCTTCATACAAACTCCATTTTTGACTTTCTTTATATTTTTGGAAAGCTCTCGACAATATCTACAACTTTATATCCCAACACCTAATTCTTACTCTATCAAAATATATACTTTTTGATAGGCTTAGACTGTTGGAGATCGCTGCAGAAAGCATAACTCCTACATATGGACTCCGTTCTCGATGTTCTTTATATTGACGGGATCCTATTGACGAGAACTTCAACTCTCGTTTAGATTGTTGAGGCTAACAATCAACCGATCTTACATCCGATCTTAAATTCGATATCTATGAGGTCTCAACCGATTAAGTGCTTATTGGAGTGAAAAGGTGGTCTGGGGAATACATTGGGCGTACCCAACTGGTACGCTGCACGTATTGACCCCGTATGGAGTACGCCTAACGTACGAGCTGAGTACGCCTTGCGTACTCAATAGATGGACGTTTGGGTTTGGTATTCTCGGTTTAGGCCATTGTTTGGGTTTTCTTAGTTTGGGCCTTGTTGGTCTATTAGACTCTATTTTTGGGCTTTTGGTTTGTACTTTTGGGCTCATATGGATTTAGGCCCATGATGGATTTTGGGCCTAATTCGGAAGATTGGGCCATATTGGGCTTTGGAATATCATTTAGGATTGGGCCTTGGGAGTAGTTGAGTTGGGAATGGTCTTTTCCCCTGCTTATGGGCTAAGTAGTTTAGACTCTTGGTTATGGGTCGGAACCCAATTAATAATTGGATGTCATTTGATGATGATAGCGTAGGGATTCTTCGGACCAATGGTCAGAGATTTATTCGAGTGTTTCAGCAGCTAGAGGTGAGTCGCCTCACTGTTCTCGTGGGTCAAAAGTACCAATGCCAGCCCACTAGGTTCTGATATGTTAGATGTCTTTTTGACTCTTGCATGGTATGTTGGGCTAGGCCTATAAATATGTCGGGGTTAGGCCCACTTTATTACGGGCTAGGCCCATTTGTATGTTGGGCTAGGCCCATGGATTGGGAAGGGCTAAGCCCATTGTATGCTATGTAGGTGCTAAATGTCTTTATGACTTTTGCATGTGTATGATTAGTCTTGGCCCATTAGTTTGATAGGGCTAGGCCTATTGTGTTGGGTTAGGCCCAATGTAGTGGTTGGGTCCAATGTGAGGGCTAGGCCCAATGGTATGTACCGTATGTGGTATTTTAGGGATCTCACTAAGCTTTGTGCTTAAAATTTTTATGGTTATGGTTTCAAGTACTTCCGGTTCGAAAGGGAAGGGCCCGACAGGATCACAACACATCCACCCATGTCTCCGTATTATGATAATTTTGGGATTGTACTCTGATAACTGTTTTCTTATAAAGTACTTTTGAATATTTAGTAAAAGGATAATGGATGTTTGACTAAAAGATAATTAGTGTTTTAGTTGACTTAAAAATGAAATTTTTACCTCATAATTTTTGGGACATTACTATATATATATATATATATATATATATATATATATATATATAACTTAATCCTGCAAAACCAACTGTTACCAAGCAATATATAGATATATCTCTGACTTGGATATCTATAAAACCTTAATCCTATACATACCCATCCCAATCAATCCTCACAAATCATAGTCCACGAGTATTAGGGAGAATTATCTCCCTAGTGAATTGTTTAGAGCAAGAGTTTGACTACACAACTAGGGGCTTCCTTGGTTGGTGTTAGTCACAAAGGCACTTGAGCCATTAGAGTATTTGATGAATATGCACTTCATCTACGTCTGTGGATTATGAACCCACACTAGCAATGTAATTCACAATACCGTCTACAATGACCAAGTGTTGTCATCTTACTCTTATAGATGACCATACATACCATTACGTTTGTTTGATCTAGACCCACCATTTATGGTCATCCAAAAAGGAATATTGCTTATACTCTGGTACGTATTTTGTACCATCGACACCTAAAAGTTTCACGGAATATATATATCTTAACACGTATAGAACCATATCTGGTTCGCATATCGTATGTCATCAAATACATTTCTAACACATATTCCAGGCAATATGCATATATCTCACATATAAACTTTTCGATAGATGTTTAATATTTTAATTAATAATTATATTAAAATCATGTTCATGAAATGGACTATGCACTCTCATGAATTAGGTGGATGACTGGTGATTTGGGTAGAGTTTCGCCTAACACCTTATCTTTTCCTTTGACGTGACCTAAGTACGCTTAATATTGAGTCTTAGTCTAATGTTTCTGGTGACTAATAATAGTCTAGATTCCTCACTAATCCCAATGTCTACATCAAGATCTATCAAGTAAGGAACAACCAGGTATGATCATATCGGAGGTAGGGTCTGTTTAGTATACAAAGTATACTGCTAGGAAATCCCACTTTAAACACCTCACTAAATCCAACCTAGGCATCATTCTCGTAAGTAGATCAATCAATATAATGATTTGGAATCACTGATAAATCTTATTTATAGGTTCATAATAATGAATAAGAACATAAATATAAGTTACACGTGTAATAAAATAAGTGTACCTTAACTTACAAATTTTTTTAGTGAAAACCGAGAAATTACGCGGGCAGAACTCCGACCCGAACACTTCTTTTTGTTGGACTCCTAGATACTCTATAGCCTAACTAAAAATACTCATAAATTTAGAATAGTCGGACTTAAGGAAAGAAAAATGTTTGAGAGAGAAAGATTGAAAATTTGTAAGGAATATGAAGGAATTCGCAGCATTTTATAGGAATCAAGGGGGCATGCCGCACTCAGACAAGAGGCATGTCGCACCTATGCGTAACGAAGTTGCCTTCATCGCCTGCCATGTATTGCTGACTCATTGCTTTGCATCCCTTGTTTATAGAACATGCCACATGTCATCTTTTTGTGGAACCATATGTCTTATTCTAGTGGTGTGATATCATCATGTGACTTGGAGGATTCGGCTGTCGGACCACACCACGTGGAGCCACCAGGTGGTGCCACGTCATCAGGTCAGGTAAATTCTCGTAGATCTTTGGATAGACATAACTTTTGCATACTAGCTCCGTTTTTTATGTTGTTTATACCCCTAGAATCCTCTTGAAGAGCTCTACAACTTTCCTTACGGTCGCAACAACTAGTTCCCACTCTAGCTAAAATTCATATTTAGACCAGTTTAGACTGTTAAAGTCTGTGCGAAATTAAGAACTCGTTCATACGAACTCCGTTCTTTACTGTCTTATATCGACCGACTCATATTCACGAGATCTTCAAATCTCATTTAGATTGCTTTGGCCAACAATCAATTGATTTGGATTTCAATTTATGTGTCCGTATTGTTGCACTGAAACTTCGAAAAATCATAACTTCGTCATAAGAAGTCAGATTTAGACGTTCTCTATATGCATGTTCTCAATTTTACGATCACTATGACTTTCGTTTAGATTACTTAGGATAACAAGTAGCCTATCTAAAATTCACTTTTTATTACGTGCATAGTTGTGTCGGTTTAATTGTGAAACTTCGAAGAATCATAACTTCTTCATATGAAGTCGGATTTCAAAGTTCTTAAGATGTACGTAATCCTTGTCACATCTACTATAACTTTGGTTAAGATTATTTATCCTAAATAACCTTCTATGAACGTAACATCCTGACTCCAAGGTATTGCATTTATTTATTTATTTTTCGGAATTAATGAGTGACTCAGCGAATTTTGTGTTCGACTCGCCGAGTATAGTTGGATTTGAGCACGCGGGTTAAATAACTGAATCGACGAGTCAGAGATGCCGACTTGCCGAGTTGGCGCTGTGTGAGGAAACCCTAAATCCTCGAGTTTGGGGCCTATTTAAGGAAACTTATGTCCTCATTTCCGCCTCACCAGCTACCCTACTCCCCTGAGTGAAACCCTAATCGGCCTTTGAGCTAAGAGATATTGTTAGAGCTAATATTTGAGTGTTTTAGTGAAGCATTGGAAGAAGACGAAGTGAGATTCAAGCAAGGAACGAGGAAAGGCTGTGAGATCCAATATTCATTCACTTGGAGCTTCTGTTGGAAGGTAAAAGTCATCACCTTGCTCATCATGTTGTTTATCTTGTTAATGAGAAACATTTGGGTATTTTTCCATATTTCCTTGAGATTTGGTATAACTTGTGCTTGCCAAGCATTGAGACATCAAATATGGACCTTGTGAGGTCCATAGAGTCCAAATGTCACAACTTTATCCAACCATAAAGAGTTATTATGCTTAAACACCTTGGTTAGAGCTTTTATTTGGTATTATGGAGCAAACATACCATGTATGAACGTAAATATCGAAGCTTTACGTGACATTCGCCCCTTGGGAGGCTAGATCTAGAGTTTGGAGTGATTGATATGCCTTAAAACGTCTGATAAGATTTTAACTTAAGGGACTCGACGAGTCAAAGAGCTGGCTCGACTAGTCGGCTAGGGTTTTCCCCGATGAGTCTGGACATGGGAAACTCAGCGAGTTAACGGGAAAACTCGACGAGTTGAGTTGGGTTTTCGTGAGGTTCTAAAGGGACCAGGGGGACTCAGCGAGTCACATAGATGCACTCGGCGAGTCGGGTCAACATGGACAGTTGGCTCGAGTGTTGACTTTTGTTGACTTTAGGGTTTGGTCAAGGAAGGGAGTATGGGGACCGTGGATGGGTAAAATGGTATTTTACCCATTCCATGAGTTTGAGAGAGAGATTAACCTAGTTTATTTCGTATACGAGATTATCACTATACTTACCATGAGTGGTATCTTATTGTAACTGAGATGTCTTATGTGCTTACCTGTGTATTGTGATATTCTGCATTATGTCTTTGTGATTTATGTTGAGTATTATTATTATGAGCTTATTGAGTTAGGACCGGAGGGTCCACCCGAGTTGTGGGACCGGAGGGTCTCCACTGAGACACATTGACCGGAGGGTCGTATTGAGTTAGCCTCGAGTGGCTAATGTGATGTGTGTGGTATTTTGGGGAACTCACTAAGCTTCGTGCTTACCGTGTTATGTGTTATGTGTTTCAGGTACCTCTCAGGATCACGGGAAGGCACCGACTTGATTGTACACACACCCGAGTTGGAGATATGTTTTTGGAGGATCCTGGATTTGTGTTATAAACAGTTTTGGGACATGTGATTTGACAACTTGATGTTTGTGGAATTTTGTGATTTTGAGATGAGATAATTGGGTTTTGAAATGAAATTTTTTGTTTGAAAATTTACGGTGTTACAATGAAAATGTTGTTTTATCGCTTATTGATAAATTCCCTTAATGACTTATAATATGTAGTTTGCGACGCGCGATACTAGCGATTTCCCTATTTGAGGGTTCAAATTATAATAATTATCACTAATTATATCTTGATTTTCTAGCCCGAAGTTGTGGGGATTGCAATTATCTCCCCCTTAGGATGATTACGTCATGGAATCATCAACAAAACAGGGTTGGATTATGACCCCGCAAGTCACTTTACCATCCTAAGGTATAGCCGTAACTCTTATGCCTTCCTCATCAAGCTCCTGGAGTTCTTAGCTGTTGCTGGTGCTCAAACTTTCATTCGTTCTTCATTCAATGTTGAACCTTCACTCCTAACTTTCGAGTTACAAACTTAATCTTTATCGGAGACTTTTTCTGCTCCTAGAACGGACTTAACCAAAGATAAGCCATTTACTTTGGCTATTGTATAGACCGAATGGTCATCACTACTTCTTCGTAGTGACCATATCGAGTCCTGAATGCTGTTTTGGAAACATCATTCCTGTGAACTCGTAGTTGATGGTCCCTTGACCTATGGTCTATCTATGAGAAGTAGCTGGCTCTCTGAAGTTGGTCAAAGAGGTCATCTATTCGAAGAAAAGGATATCGGTTTTTGACGGTCAACTTATTCAGCTAACGGTAGTCGATACACATTCGAAAGGAATAGCAATGTCGGGGCTCCTCGGGGTGAGGAACTTGGCCTGATGAACCCTTTGTTGAGTAGCTCATTAAGCTGACTGGAATGCTCCTATATTTTTGATGGCCCTAATCAATACTGGGATTTAGATACAGGGTTAGCTCCATGAATTTGATCGATACGAAAATTGGAATTAGGTTTGTCGTCGTAGATTCATGAGAGTCGGGTCAGAGGGGAGATTGAGACGGATGGCCTTTTCGAAACCAAGAATATCAGTATGATTGGACTCAGTCAATCCATACCAATGATAATATCAAAGATCTTCATGAAAAATTGGCATTAGGTCGAATGGAAAGGAATAGTCGCCCAGAGTAAGGATACAACCTATGGATATGTCATCAACGTTCTCTTTCTCACTGTTAGCCATTTCGACGGTAAACAATTCGGTTACTAACGAAGAACTAAGTTTAGGAAGGTGTTTGAATGAATAACTAACAAATTTTCTTTCAACACTTGAATCGAAAAGGATTACAGGCATAAGATTTATCGAGGAGGAATATACCTGTGGCAACGGTGGGGTCGGCGGCTGCCTCATCTTGTCCAATAGCTAGGACTCTACCGGTGTTGCCAGTTGTTGCTGCCTTGGGGCAGTTTCGCTTGTATATCCCAACTTCACCGCAACCGTAGCAGGAATGACTGATACCTGCTCCGGAAGCTTGGCTGGTTGGTGTTCTGCAGCTTCGCGCAAGGTGACCCTCTTGGCCATAGCTTTTGCAAAACTTCTCACGACATTGACCTGGGATACCGTGGTGGTAACCGAACCGGTTGCACCACGGAAGAATACCAGCATATCCAGTGATAGGTGCTTGGGCTGAGGAACCGACGATAGAAACAGCAGCAGGGGTAGTGGCAGCATGGACTACCACTATCTGCTGTTTCTTTGAGGACTCCTGTGAAGGCTGACTCTTCTTCTTATTCTTCTTCCAAAACTTTCTTTTCTCACCACTTCTCTCTGTCGGCTCAGGAGAGGTGGTTGCTTCCTCTAGGTCATCGGTATGGTCGATCAGGGTTTGCGCTAGGCATTTGGTGCTATCGTAGGTATCCGGCTTCGCGGCTAAAACGTTCCCTTTGGTTGGCTGGGTCAACCCCCATATGAACCTCTCAATCTTCTTACTCTCCGGGGTAACCATTCCCGGACAGAGTAATGCCAAGTCATTGAATCTGCAAGTGTAGGCAGCGATATCGGAACCCTTCATCTTCAGGTTCCAGAGTTCATGCTCCAGCTTCTGCATTTCGCCCCGAGGGCAGTATTCCACGAACAGAAGTTCCTTCATGACTTTCCAGCCCATAGCATTGGCTACAGGTAAGGTTAGAGATTTGACTCAGCCGTTCCACCAAGTCAGGGCTTTATCGGTGAACGTGCAGGCGGTGAATTTCACTTTGTCGGATTCTGAACAGGCACAGATCTCGAAGATAGATTCGATTTTCTCTAACCACCGAGTTAGGACAATGACACCTCCTGTGCCATCGAAGAATGTGGGTTTTGATTCATAAAGTCCTTATAGGAACACTCATTCCGGTGTCCTTGGCTACCTTCTTGGTTTTAGGGCTAGGGACCACCTCCTGAACCACCGGGGTTCATTTGAGACATGGAGGCGGCCACTACGGCAGTAACAGCTGCCTGGAACATTACGGGATCAAATTGGGGAGGAGGCGGTGGTGGAGGGTTGTTGTTCTTTGAGCTGGGTCTCTTTCTTGGAGGCATCTTGATCTAAAAAGATCAGGAAAGAGAGGAGAGTAAGTCCTCTGAATTGAATCAAGAGATATGATACAAGGGATATCTCATTACGACAGATATAGAATTCTATTAAGCGATAAAGCAGGAAAGAGTTATCAAAGCAGATAAACCATCGCTAAGGAATGATTGAGGAGAAACGTTGGGATGAGGATTTCTATAACGGATTTGGATTGAGAAATACTCTCATAGTATTTCATGTTTCGCTGCGACGACAGCTCGTTGATTGGGTTTTGGGTAAGTTTTAGGCATGCTGAACACTACAGTCACTGCCCAGGTTTGACCGCAGCGTACAACACCCATTTACTTATGTTTTGTTCTACTTGTAGTTACGGATTTCAACGGTTAGGTATACTTGTATACTTTTGAAAATACTTATATTTTAAAGTATACTTTTAGTTCAGAGCACGTAGGCCCCTTAGTGTTTATAGTCTTATACCATGTAGGGTTACTAGTTCACTATAAACAAGGACTCTGATACCAATCTGTCACACCTCGAAACCGATGGCGGAAACGTTCCGGGGCGGAGGACATCATGTATATCGCAACCAATGTACATAGTAAGCGTAGTAAACACAAAACATTACATTACATAGAATTATTACATTTGTTTGAAATCAAAGAGTTGCATGTGTTATACATATATATCATATGAATAAAAGATAAGACGAGTCTTCTATACACTCCGTCTTCTCCAAAAGATCATTGTGTACCTGTCTAATGCGGACCTAAGAATACAAGCAGTTTGAAAACCAGCATAAAGCTGGTGAGTTCATAAGTGGTTTATTTTTTAAAAAGAATAAGTTTCCTTTGGTTTTCTGAAAAGGTCGTTATCCAAGTAAATCCCATATTTTCTTATAAGAAAGTTTAGTTATCCATTCGTTACAAAATTTAGTTAAGAGCAGTTATGTTATCCCAAGAAAAACCCTTCTTTTCCTATTATTCGTGGTTAGTTCTTGATTCGGAATGCAATGTACTAGTATCTACCATACTTGTAGTATTAGTTAGGTATTCTGATATTCTAGTTATCCTACACGCGAATGTCGAATATCTACTATACTTAGCCGTATTTTTGAATATTTGGATACACTCAGAAATGTACACTAATTGTATATTCGATGTTCTGGTGACTTCCAAAAGCGTACTTTAGACGTATTTCCGAAGCTCTGTCGACATCCAAAGGCGTATGTTTTCAAAACTCTGTCGATATCCAAAGGCATACTTTCGAGTTATTTCCGAAACTCTGGTGACACTCAAGGCGTACACTAGCTGTATTTCCGAAGTCTTGGTGTCATCCAAAGGCGTACTTTTGTATTCGTTCTGTTCCTAGTTGTACTTTCGTCGTTCTGTTCCTAACTATACTTTTGTCTTTCTGTTACTATCCGAGAGCGTATCTTATTAGTATTAATCCTAATTTATGATTAGTATGAATCCTTCGCAAATTGTAAAATATAACCTAGTTTATAACACTTTATAAAGAATTCTACAATTAGTCTGAAATCTAACTCTGCAATTCGAACTATTGGTTAATACGATTTTCGATATTAAAAGCATACAGAATATAAACATTTGAACTGAAATAATAAGTTTGAGTACAATATTTCCTTGTACTTTTGCTTGTATTCCCCCTGATAACATTTGAAAAACGCGGAAAAAGAGTAGGGGTATGAACTCACCGGTCGAGGAACGTGTCGGTTTGGAAGCTAAACGTCAGTTCGGGACTTTAAAACACGCGAGGTTCCTATGTAATATGAAGAGATACACATTTGTATCTAATTAGGCTTTGGACTACTAATAAAATATGAATATGCACTTCGAGACGCGAAAACACTTCATTACAAATGCTTGGAGTGACCCGGGTGGCATCTATGGATGTGTATGGCTTGGATATGGAGTTTACTCTTCAAGAGTAAACTCCTAAGGGAGTTTACGGACCTAATGACCATATCCCCATGATTTTACAGCCGTAAACTCATGGTGGGGTGTTCTAGGGTGCTAAATGGTCTTACAACTCTTGAGGGTTAATGTTAGGCTTGGTTTTAAGGCATTGGAATGGGTTTTGAACATCATAGGGACCATTTGAGGAGTTTACGGTAGTAAACTAGGAGTTTACAGCCGTAAACTCTTATGTTCCCATTCAAAGTGTGTTTTGGTGGTCCTAGGTCAATCACATGTGATTCTAAGTCATTATACAAGCCTTGGGATGAATTTAGGGCATCATTTGACTAAGATATAGGATTTTACGGCCCATGAACGTATCCTTGGGGGGTTTATGGCCGTAAGCTCCTATGGGGGTGTTTTTCATCAATTTTAAGGCCTCTAAATCGTTTGTGGTTGCTTCTAGACTTTAATCCAAGGCTTAGGAGGTGTTTAAGGGGCTTCTTAACACCTTAAAAGGAGTTTACTGCCCAAGAAATGGAGTTTACGGTCCAAGCATGCTCTTGGGCCGTAAACTCTTATTTACTCGCTAAATATTGAGTTTAAGGTGTTCCAAGTCCATTCCAATAAGTCCTTAAGTCATTTTCAAGCTCCAAGAGTGATTTGGGAGGGTTTTTGGGCTCCAAAACCCATTTTATGTGAGTTCATGGCCTAGGACTGTTCTAGGGCCGTAAAATCATGATAATGGTCCTATTTCATAGATTAAACACGAATTTGAAGTCTAAAGATGTTATACTATGAGCTAGGATTGTTACCTTGATGATTTGGAGCTTTAATTTGATGATTTTGGACCTAGAGCTTGGATTGGAGGAGAGAGAGTAGAGAGAGAGAGAGAGTGGAAAAAGGCTTCAAATAAGGCTCATTCCACTTTACATATAGTTAAAGTTTGGCACACCGTGGAATTCTACCCGATACTGATGTTAAACGGGGCTTTTGGTCGCCCCGATAAAAGTTGTCGTAACCCGATATGGTCGAAACTAAAAAAATTCCAATTACTAAATTGGGGTGTTTTCATGGGTTTCTAACGTGTTTGGACACCCATTAAATCATAATAGAAGTCTCGAAATAAATGACTTAATTTAAAAATGTAAATGGAAACGATTCGAGAAAGACGAATTTTAATAACGGAACGGGTTACGGCGATGGAGCAAACTTCGGGTTGTCACATCTATCGTGAACTGAGCAGCTCCTGCTCTGACATTCTGAGGTGTTGGTCCTCCTGGGTTATTGACGACTCTATCGCTCATCATAATAGTCATTTTGCTCTATACCCGTAGATATGATTAGCTTATTATAGTAGTATTATACTTAATATACAAAATTACCTACTTAGCACCTAATAGCAATTAAGGCATTTTAGAAACTAAGGCATCTTCCTATAGTATGCTAATTCTTATGTCTATAGCAATTAGGCATCTATCCTAAAGCATGTTATCACATATCTCGCCGATTACACTTAGCTTCTAAGTTTAAGTCTAGAAACCCTCAAAACTTTTAGTTCGCTTAAACTAATTATTTGATACCAACTGTGACATCCTCTAATTTTCAGAACCAAAAAGAACTTTCTTTGCGCTTTAAAAATCATGATACTTCTTTTGTAGAAAATCCTAGTATATAAAATCTTTTTGAGAACAAATATTATCTCATATCAAATCCTAAGGATGTCGTAATCAATCCAGATACATAAGTTACAATGTAAAGACTTAATGGTCCTGAACACCATAGCATGCTGTCTTTTAATAACCAATACCCTAATCAAGTTCCAGTAGCCTAAGTTTTGATACCAGTGATTCATACAAACTGAGTGGGTCAGGTTAGGAAACCCGGTGAGATACATACATTTTTCAATCCTATAATGTTATCATATATATATATATATATATATATATATATATATATATATATATATAACTTAATCCTGCAAAACCAACTATTACCAAACAATATATATATATATATATATATATATATATATATATATCCAACTTGGATATCTATAAAAACTTAATCGTATACATACCCTCCCAATCGATCCTCAAAGATCCAAGTCCATGATTACCAGGGATAATTATATCCTTAGTGAATCATTTAGATCAAGGATTTGACTACGCAACTAAGGGCTTCCTTGGCCTGGTGTAATTCATAAAGGCATTCGAACCATCAGAGCATATGATGAATATGGTATCCCATTTTATCTATGTATGTGGGTTTTGAACGCACACTAGCAACGTAATTCACAAGACCGTCTAGAATGATCAAGTGTTGTCATCCTACTCTGAGAGATGACCAAACATAACATTATAGTTGCCTGATCTGGAACCACCATTTCTGGGCATCCAAAAATGAATATTATTTGTACTCCGGTACGTATTTCGTACCATCGACACCTGAAAGTGTTACGGAGTAGAACTCTATTATTCGTTCCTAACTTACACACATTCTCCGAATGAGACTATCCAATATCAAACTTAATTAAGCTAGGCATCTATAAAAAGTCTTATCTCATTGACGGACAAAACTACTAGGCTTCGAATACCATCTCTGTTTAGGCAACACTATCATAACTCATGATATATATTTAACACAGATTATTTAGGTATTAATATACTTTTATCTTTCTCTCTAATAATATTTATATTATTATTATCACGTAATATATATATATATATATATATATATATATATATATATATATATATATAGAGAGAGAGAGAGAGAGAGAGGTAGGTTCACGTATTGTAACTAATTATTGTGTGGATGTAGGAATGATTATGGACCAATCAAAATTAAATAAATAATTAAATAAATTAATAAGGGTAATTTGGTAATTTGATTAATAACTTCCAAAAATACTCCCTATAATCATGGTATTGGTAGATTGACTTTTAACCTAATTTCTCCCCATTTATATCTACAACTGTTCACCTCTTTCTCTAAAAACCAAATCTTGGCCGCCGACCACAATCATCTGCAAAATTGGAATCGACTACAAAAATCGATAAGAAGTTCTACTACCCCTTTTTTCCATTCTGTTTAAAACCCTCCAAATCCTACCTTTCTTTTGATTCCTCGATTCTGATTTGGTGGTGGTGTTGGGTATGAGAATCGATGTTGGTGTTCTTGTGGTGATTAGAACATAGTGGCTGAAGTTTGGAGGTGTGGTTATGCGATTTTGTTTGAATAGAGAACATGGGATTGGCTGATGATGGCGGTGTAGCAAGGGATGTTGTGAGTATAGGAAGTGTTAGAGATGTAAAGATGAAATCAGGTCTTCCCGCGACTATCAACACATAAAGGTTGGAACTTATGGATGACGATGAGGATGTTGGTGGAGACCATAGGATAAAGGTGTAATTAGTTTTACTTTATTACAGATCTCCGAATCACACGTTGTAGTGCTTAACACAATCTAACTGTGATTGTTACCTGATGACATCCAAGCTCCCTTATTTACAAAATATGTAAGCTTAAATTTTAAATTGGTGTCTTTGAAGTTTGAATTGATATGCTTTCGAGTTTAATTTCTACATGAACTGTTAATTTTTAGGCTTAAAAATCAATTCACTTTTAATTTCAATTTATTAGTGGTTGAAAAATCCCAACCGTAAGATGATAAATAATAACATGCCAGGTGATTTGAAATATCTAAAAGTATGTTGATCATAGAACAATGATTATTGAAATTGAACATTACATTGTTTTATTTTGGTTTGCATATTAATTGTATCAACAAAATTCTTATGCTTCCGGCTAGAAATTCTAATGTTTAAGCAAATTGTAGTGTTTTTTTGTATGTACAACAATGAAGCAAGGTTTAAGAATGTTATAAATTCTTATGAAACTATAAATTTTGAAAGAAATAACATCAAGTAAATAAAAAAAGCTTAGTGAAGAATGGAAACTCGGTTTGAAGCCTGGTGAAGAATGAAAAGTAAGGCAACAATATTCATTCATAATGGATTAACATTTTTTTTCTATCAGAATGATTAGCAACAATATTCAATCAGAATCTATTAGTCTTTTACTTATATTTCAATGTTTTTATTTGATTTTTAACCATTCTCAGTTTTATTCTTCAAAAGTAAATGTAACTGTTAACCATTATTACTTGTATTCTTTTAGAATGAGTGTCATTTATGTATGTTCATAGTTGTATTTGTTAATAATAAAAGTAATTATTGATTTTATGATACTAAAAATCTTTTCATATAAAATTTGTATTTATTAAAAATTATTAATCTTGATAATATATGTTTATAGTATTCTGTTAGAATTTAATGTTTTTGTTTTCAAAATAATCATAAACACATTCTTTTAGAATGTCCGAATTAATATATTTATTATCCAAAAAATCATATTTTTAAAGTTCAGAGAATTAATTATTCCTTAAAATCTGCAATTTTTCTTTTTTAAATTTATGTTAATTGACTAAAATACCCTTAGAATCAAATTAGATGATATTTTTTAATTATGTTTAATTTAATAATATGTATTAATCACTTTCTTAAAATAAGTAAAATGATTGGTATACAATCAATCTTACATCCATACAATAATTAGTTAGAATACAGTCGGGCACACCAGCCAGGCCCAGCCCAAC
Source organism: Lactuca serriola (assembly GCF_051521515.1). NCBI lineage: Eukaryota > Viridiplantae > Streptophyta > Magnoliopsida > Asterales > Asteraceae > Lactuca > Lactuca serriola. Next base: position 161,690,065 of record NC_136409.1, read on the forward strand.
AGGCTCAGCGCCGGCTGGCGCCCCCGGGAGCGAAACGCCCAGGCAGAAGGCTCGCGCCCGCCAAGTGACGCTCCTTGCTCCAAGACAAAAGGTACGGTCAGGAGACAAACAACAGGATCAGAGCATTACCGTCGGAGCCAGTGAGAGCGCTCTAGCGGTTGAGGGCGCACGACCCTCCAATCAGCGCCTCTGATCCTGTCTCCCCAAAAAAGTAATCCTGTCTGGTACGGACCAGGCAGGAGCGCTAGGTATAAAAGGATGCATTCTCTGTGATCTTGCAGTGATAACCAGGCAACCAAGAAGAGTTCAGCCGTGAAGCAGAAGCAAGGTCTTATCCGGGACAAGGTTCCATCATTTGGTGTCATCCGTTTGTGAGACGAAGAACACAAGCAAAAGCATGAAAACAAACATTAATGGCGTCCAACGGTAGCGAGGGACAACCAACTAGTCCCATACGTCCCATGACGACGTTGGACGAAACACCACCGCATACAACGACCAACAGGGCCGTTTTGGGCGAAGGAAGTTCTACAACAGCCGCCGGAAACGTTTCACAACCGTCATTTCCTCAACAAGAAACAACTTCGGTGGAGCTACTTCCGTCTAAACAGCTTCAGATACCGCCGTTCTTCGCGCCGCCGCTGCAACAGGCACGAGAAATCCACACGACAACACCCCCGTCGAGCCACATTTTCAACATTTCGCCGTCGTTTGCAACACCATCGCCATTTCAGATGATGGGTGGACAGAGTTCCACAACCCTATTACCACCATTGGCGCAAACCATGATGAACCACTCACCACCTATTTACCCGACGATCGGTACATGGACCGGACCAACTATCCCTGCCAACAACAACCTGCAACAACTGGTAATGATCAGCCCCGCTACATCCATACACCCTTTCTCCACTAGTTATCCCCTCCAGTTACCATTCCAGCCATACCCCTTTTATGGACCAAGTTCGGGCTACCTCACGCCACCGCCGCATGGTATGAACTCCCAATACCAGCAGGGGACGTCGACTATCCCAGGCCAGGATGGTTTTTCCCGAATCGTAACATCTTTGTTCGTCAAAGAGCTGTTGGATTATGAGATACCAAATACCGCAAAGCTCCCGACACTCAAAACGTACAATGGAACCACCGACCCGGACAGTCACATCGACACATATGAATGGACGATGACGTCGCTAAAGCTTAACGAGAAGTTCTGGTGCACATACTTCCCGACGACACTCGAGGGAAACGCCGACACGTGGTTTAAAACGTTACAACCGGGCAGCATTTCAAACTTTGCTCAACTCAAGTACCTTTTCCTCACCAACTTCATGCAGTTACGCACATACAAGGGAGACTCTCATTCCATTATAGGCTGTAAACAAAGAGAGGGGGAAACCGTGCGAGAATACTTTACTAGATTCACAAATGCCACGCTGGATGTACCAGGGCATGACGAAGGCCTTATAGCCGGAGCCTTCACATGGGTACTCCTTCCAGGCCCTTTGTTACAAAAACTCATGGGAAAGAAGCCCTTAACACAAGTCGAGTTGAAAGAAAGGGTATAGCGATATCTACGGTAGGAGGATGGTGAAGCAACCAAGCAAGCCTACTTGAATGCCATGACGACCAAGCATCACCACCCGAGTCATACGAACTTCCGAGGGGGAGGAAGATACTATGGCCAGGCAAGAAGACCACCGATGCGTTTTCGACCATTTGTTAAAGACGACAGACGGGGTCACCGCCCAGAAGTGTACGTGGTGTCTAAGAAACAGCAGCCGGCCAAGTCACCCAAGAGTCGGTACTGTGAATACCACAAAAGTAAGACGCATGATACGGTTAACTGTTCGGTACCCAAGAGTCTGAACGGGAAGCTTACAGCTCTAAGCAGGTTCATTTCAAAATCCGCTGACAAGGCCATGCCATTGTTCCACACCTTAAAGGGGTGCATCGAGAATAACAACTTCCAGTGGACGAATGAGGCAGAAAAGGCGCTCCAGAAAATCAAGGAAGCGCTACACGAGTTGCCAACTCTGGCCACCCCTATCCCTGGAGAAACATTACAAGTGTATCTTTCAACATCAGGCGAAGCGATATCCTTGGTATCGGATGTGGAAAGGGAGGGGGAACAGAGGCCGGTGTACTTTGTTAGTAGAGCGCTGCAAGGACCAGAACTCAACTATCCCACGCTGGAAAAGTTGGTATTAGCACTCATCTACGTCGCGAGATGACTAAGGAGATACTTCCAGGCACATCAAATCGAGGTACTCACGAGCTACCCCATTAAACAGATCTTGCTCAAGCCAGAGACGTCAGGCTGGCTGGCCAAGTGGGCAATTGAGCTGGGAGAACACGACATAAACTACCGCCCAAGAACAAGCATCAAAGGGCAGGCGCTGGCCGACTTCTTACTAGAGATTCCAGATAGAGGGAACCCGGAGAAAGAGAAGGTGTGAGTAGTTGAAGAGGCCCCGACTGACCATGGTTCATGGACCTTGTATACGGATGGAGCATCCAGCAGGGAAGGCCTGGGGGCGGGGCTAATCCTGACTAGCCCAGAAGGAGAGGAGGTAACCTATGCCCTCCGCTTCGACTTCCATACGTCAAACAATGAGGTGGAGTACAAAGCACTTCTTGCAGGATTACGGTTAGCCAAGCAGATGGGTGTGAAAGCTGTAACAGCCTTAACCGACTCGAGGTTAGCAGCAAACCAAGTCAATGGAAGTTTCGAGGTAAGAGATCAAAGAATGGGAAAATATGTAAAGATGGTGAAACAGCTAGTAGGATCATTCGGACGGTTTACAATCAAGCAGATACCCAGAAGCGAAAACAAGAGGGAAGACGCTTTGAGTAAGCTGGCGTCCACATGCTTTGACCACCTATCAAAGAAAGTTTTAGTAGAGGTACTTCGAGAAAGGAGTATAGATGAGCAACAAGTGAACACCCTAACCCCCGCTGGGCCCACATGGATGACACCGTTCCGGGAATACCTCCAAAGAGGAGTGTTGCCGGACGATCATGATGAGGCCAGGAAAATACGTATAAAAGCGCCTTCATACGCAATGGTGAATGGAGAATTGTACAAGAAGGGGTTCACGTCTCCATGGTTAAAATGCGTGGATCAGGCCAAGGGGGTAGATATATTGTAGGAGGCACACTCAGGACAGGTGGGTGCACACGAAGGGGCGAGGGCCTTGACAGGCAAGATGTTACGAATGAGGGATATACTGGCCATCGATACAACAGGATGCGATAGAAGTAACCAGGAAATGTGGGGAATGTCAGTCTTACACCCCAATCCAGGTGAACCCCTCGGCCCCGCTAAGCAACATATCCAGCCCATGGCCTTTCTACCAGTAGGGCATAGATATAATGGGTCCATTCCCAGAAGCACCAGGGAAACTAAAGTATATGGTGGTAGCTGTGGACTACTTCACAAAGTGGATTGAAGCTGAGCCTCTGGCGTGCATATCTGGGAGGCACATGATAAAATTCGTATGGAAAAACATCATGACAGGATTCGGAACACCTAAGGTTCTCATCAGCGATAATGGCTTGCAGTTTGCTGAGAACTCGTTCAGAGAATGGTGCACCGCCAAAGGGATAAGCCAACACTTCACATCAGTGGCACACCCTCAAGCGAACGGCCAAACGGAGGTGTCTAACCGAACCATTGTCAATGGGATTAAGAAGAGGTTGGGCAAAGCAAAGGGGAATTGGGCAGAAGATATACCAATGGTGTTGTGGTCATACATAACTACACCACGGAAAAGCACAAAGGAAACCCCTTTCAACTTGACGTATGGAACCGAAGCCATGCTTCCCATGGAGGTGGCAGTGAACACATTGAGAGTGACCAACAAGGATGAGGAAAGCAACATAAAAGACCTAAGGATAAACCTAGATATCCTAGAGGAGAAGCATGAAGAATCGGGTGTACGCCAAGCCGCGTATAAACATGCAACAGAAAGATATTACAACCAAAGGGCAAAGGAGAAGGCCTTCAAAGTCGGCGAATATGTTTTGAGGAAAAACGAGGCAAGCCGAGCCCAACGTCAAGGTAAGTTGGGCCCAACATGGGAAGGCCCATACAGAGTCATGGAGGCAAATAGGAGCGGTGCATACGTGTTAGAGACAATGGAAGGAAGTCACATTCCAAGAACATGGAATGCTAGGAACTTAAAGAAATATTTTTTCTAAGGCAAGGAAAGGAAGGAAAGGGAGGAAACCCCAGTTGGTTGATGTCTCATTGAGTGTATCGCACCCCGAATACTTAGAGTATATTTGTTCATGCTAAGAGACATGAGTTCAATACTTAGTGTATTTAAAATTCCATGCTAAGAGACATGAACCTGATACTTAGTGTATTTAAAATTCCATGCTAAGAGACATGAACCTGATACTTAGTGTATTTAAAATTCCATGCTAAGAGACATGAACCTGATACTTAGTGTATTTAAAATTCCATGCTAAGAGACATGTGTTCAATACTTAGTGTATATATAATTCCATGCTAAGAGACATGAGTCCAATACTTAATGTATTTAAAAGTATCATGCTAAGCGTCATGAGTTCAACACTTAGTGTATTCAAAAAACCCGCGGTTAATGAAATGATAATGCAATTGGTGATTTTTATATACTTACCCTATTAGTCTAATGATTGAATGATTACATGTGAAACCCAATCATGGATGCTAAGTGCGTCCAATATGGACACTTAGTGTGTCAATAGTAGCAAGGGCAAAGCAAAGTGCCCGGCGCATCAAGGCGCTGTATATCCTGAATAGTGCGCAGTAAACGAGCAAGCCAAACACAAAACAAAACAAGTAGGCAATAGATAATGCCTAAAACAGGCCAAACGTACATCCAAGAAAGCGAAAAACTATTTTAGAAGTTCAAACATTACACGGAAAAACATCACATACTAAACCAACAGAAAGAAAGAAACCTTACGACTCCAGACCATCCCCACGAACATCCTTCTCACCTACCACAACCTCCTCCCCAACACTCTTTCCAGCATTTTCCCCAACCGCCCTACCATCGCCTTCTCCATCACCCACAACTACTTCACTAATGTTGCCGTCACCAACACTCGTCCCAAAATCAGGCTCACCACCACCACCAGACCCATGATCCTTACCATCACCTTCCATGTCAGCATCCGTCACCAACACCATCTTATGACCCACAATACTCTCAGACGTACCCTCTGAACCACCAAAGGAGCATAACTCCCGCAAACCTTCAATACCCACCTCCCCCAAACCTAACAGACTCGCGTGATCCATACTGGCGAAGGACAAAAGAGCATCATTCACATTAACCACGGGACCAACAACCGCCTCCCCACTCCCACCGCCACCTGAAGTCTTTTGAACAGACTCAAACCCAGCCATGTACGCACCATGGCGGATAAGACTGATGGCGTTGGTAAAGTCAGGGTGCTCTATCAGTTTATCAACAATATGAACAACGCCGACGTGCAACAACCAATCCAAGTCTCGTCGAGCAACATCCACATATGACTGCAGTGACGATACAAGCTTGTCACGATCGACAACATCACACTCAAGACTTTCAACCTGGATCATTAAACCTTCATTCATTTGGGTGAGAGAGTCAACCTTGGTTTCCAATGCAGCCATAGCCTTGTCAAGAATGTTCTTCTCGGATGCTAGCAACTCACATTTCTTCTCAGAAGAGCGAAGATCATCACCAAGTTCACTCAGACGATGCTCCAAACTAGCTACACGCGATCCACAGGTGGCATGTGTGGCCTCCACCTCGCCAAGGGTATGGATACTCCGGGAACCTGCAACAAGATAAAACATGGCATGTGCAGCAGCGTAAGCCATCTTGTGAGCAAGGGCAGGATTACCCATCGCCTCCATATCCTCAACTGCAGTTGGATGGAAGGCGTGGCGCGAGAATTCCAAAGCATTGACATGAACAGAAAGACGAGAATCATCGCGAAGATCCCAAGATGGCACAAAAACCGCAGACCCAGAAGCACCATCACCAGGGCCACCGTCTTTGGAAACTGTAACCGGCCCATAGGGCCAAAGCCCTTCGCCGGGGAAAGCTTGGAGGGAGCAAACAGAATAGTTGGAGAAGGAATGGAAGAAAAATTTGAAATAACGGGCTGTTCAGTCGCCCTGTTGATTCCCTCAGACTGTTGCGCGTCATCATCGGGAATCACAACCACGCCAGTGGACATGGAACCCACTGGTGTGGAACTCATCGAACTCAGCAGGCGAGAAAAGTTGCGCCTAGTATGCAATCTCTTGGGGGCATGATGAGCACCAGTAACCGGCTTGCCCTTGATGTGTGTGAAACCAACTAGTTTTAATCCTACTAACTTAGACACAAAATAAACACACAAAAGACAATGTACCTATCGATTAGTAATATAGTTCAAGCAAGTAGGGTATCGAACACAGGGAATGGTAAACAATTAAAATAAATGCAAATATTATCGATTAGTAACGTTGTTCAAGTAAGTAGGGTATCGAACACAGGGAACGGTAAACAATTTAAATAAATGCTAATATTATCTAAATAAAACAAATAAAAAAGGGGGTTTTCTCTAGTTTTACAAGACTAGAAACTTAATTAGAATAACTAGCAACTAAAACAATTAATTACCAACTAAATTCAATAGTAAAGAGGACTTCTGTTTAGGTACGACTCATTTGTTCCCATTGATGATTTTAATGTATCGGATTAATTCTTCATTGGCTACCGATTAAGATAATTAGGTTCACGTTCGCTATTCCTAATTCTTAGAAAACAAATTAACTCAAGCAATGGCCAGTTGTCTAAATTAACGGGTTTCCTAGATTATTGATTCGGGTTAAGTAAGAGTTGTAGTGGTTAACTAAATTTGCCCTTCAATTAACCTCTTGTCGATGTTCATCCAACAAGCTTACACATTAACTTACCTATCTTCTAGTTAATTCTAGTTTCACGTTCGTTATTCCTAGACATACAACTATGTGGTCACAATAAATCATATGAAATTAATAACTAAGAGATGTTCATACAACTTAATTACTGATTTATTAATAGAAGAATAGTTATTGTCAACACATAAGGTTCTTTAACAAGCTTAACAAAACATAATTACCAATTAAAATTAATCCTACTCAAATAATCAATCCATGTTCACAAAATTGTCTACCCTAACAGAAGAATAAGTTTTTAGCTCATGATTGCAGTAAACATAAACTCAAAAACGAAATCAAAGTATGTAAACATGATTCAAATCAAAAAGTTACTAAGAATAAACCAAAATTGTCTTGATTCTCTTCACAATTGAATGTAGGGTTGATTCTTCAGTTCCTCACGACCTAGCAACACTTCCAATCGTTTCTCAGCCTCCTAGGGTTTCTCTCCATGCTAGGGTATCGATATGAAAGTCTCTTTATATAGATTTTCACAAAACAGAGGCTACTCGGCGAGTCCAGTGACCTACTCGGCGAGTCCGTCACTTAAAACTCGTGTACAGCAAGTCAGCGCGTCCAGAATCGCGAAAGTTCGATACAACTCTCCGAGTAATCGACCCTACTCGCCGATCACGTTTCGAATCAGCATTTTCTAAAACACGAAAGTCGTCCGAAATTGTGTCTACATTTCAGAACATTTTGAATCTCGTCAATTGGAGTTACGGTTCATGAGATATGGCCAAAACATTGACAAGGGGTCAAGCTGTCCAGCAACATCCTTCCTTCTTCAAAATCCAAGATCCAAGCCTCCAATCGCTAGTTCTGCTTCATTTTCCTTTCGAGCATGTAATTGTTGCTGAAAATTGAAATTATAAACTAATTAAGCACCTTTTGTTCATTAAATGAGATAAAATCAACATAAAGTATTAAGATAATGCATGAATTTTATAACTAAATATGCCCATATCAAAATACCCCACACTTGACTTTTGCTTGCCCCCAAGAAAAACTGAATTTTAGTACACTAATATTACATAAGACAATCCCAATCGAACCCAGCCATTATGCCAAGACCGCAACGCATGCATTTGTGTCTAAAATTTTCCTAATAACCTCCCATACTCCAAATACTCACAATCCTCATAAACATTCGCCCACTTTTTCCGAACAATGCTCATTTTATGCATCCCTCCGAATCCATCCTTAGAAAACCTCTTAACCTCAAGGTATTTTTGGTTGAGCAACCCAAGCATACATAATCTAGACAATTACAATTTATGATACCACATTGGAGCTCTTTGGAATTCTTCACTTCTTTGACATTTGATCTTTAATTTTTGGGTATCTTCAACTTTTGAATTTCTTCATAATTTTTGATCTTTGAACTTCATACTTTAATTTTGATGCTCCAAAAATTCTTCAAACTTTTTCTTGTAATTCTCTTTTTTTTTATATTTATTTATTTTTTATTTTATATGTAACTCACTTTTTCCACTCAAAACCCTACATGCTTAAGCAGGGGCGCTCAACTTCAACCTTTATTGGTTAACGATAATAATTTTCCTGGATACATTTCTGGTACACGATGCTAAACATATTACATCCTTCAAACTAAGCGAGGTTGTGTTTTTGTTCCATGATTTCACTAGAATAAGGAAGCCACAAATGCACTAGAACGTGTTTAGGCTCAACTAAACATTTGAGTTTTCATGCAATCATCAACATAATACTAGCATGAACCCTAATTGCTTTACCAAAATCGTTACCGACGTCCAAGGTTTTCAGGAAAACCCCAATTTTGCCAGGAGGAGGGGAAGAGATACTAGAGCCAGGGGAAGGAAATTCCACACCTTCTAAGGAAGATAAGCCATACGTGGCCTCCAATTGTCGATACTCGGCAGCAAAAGGGACGGTTTTGGGAAGGTTAGCCATGAAAGAGAAAGAAGATTGAGCACGAAAAAGAAAGGGAAGAATAGATGAGGCGAAAGAAACTGTGCAAATACCCTCTTAAAGAAGGGGATGTGGCAGGACATTTAAATGTCTGACATAATGATGTAACTGCCAGCAGTCATGCGCAGTCACGTCGCCACTAAAAACGGAGTGGCGGGTAGAGGAAAACGAACACACGTCAATCAATTAAGTCTAGAACGCTGTAACTAGCGCTGCAACGCTACGGCTACTGGAGTGGGGGACTTGATGGTGTGCCTAGGGCAGCACAACAGAGCCGCGTCCGAGCCCTAGAGCCGGGAACACCATCCCGACCCAGCCCAGCAGGCTCAGCGCCCGCTGGCGTCCCCGGGAGCGAAACGCCCAGGCGGAAGGCTCGCACCCGCCAAATGACGCTCCTTGCTCCAAGACAAAAGGTACGGTCAGGAGACAAACAGCAGGATCAGAGCATTACCGTCGGAGCCAATGAGAGCGCTCTAGCGGTTGAGGGCACACGACCCTCCAATCAACGCCTCTGATCCTGTCTCCCCAAAAAGCGATCCTGTCTGGTACGGACCAGGCAGGAGCGCTAGGTATAAAAGGATGCATTCTCAGACTAGCGAGGTAAGTTCTCCGGCCCTTCTAGAGAACGCATACACAAACCCTAAATCATCTCCTAACTTGACCGTCAGAGCGTTCTTCCGGGAGCCCCTCCCGGAAAGCAGCTGACGACCCTTGTTCTTTGTGATCTTGCAGTGATAACCAGGCAACCAAGAAGAGTTCAGCCGTGAAGCAGAAGCAAGGTCTTATCCGGGACAAGGTTCCATCATTCATATATATATATATATATATATATATATATATATATATATATATATATATATATATATATATATATATCGTATATCGTATATTATCAAATACATTTCTAACACATATTCCAAGAAATAAGAATATAACTTACATATAAACTTTTCAACCAAAATTGAAACAAATACAATTCTTAGGGTAGACGGAGTCTGTTCATGCCTCCCTTCGATGTCGACAATTTGAAGTGAGCTCCGTGTTCTCACTAATGTAACCTCCCTACCCTCCCACTTCGTTTTTCATATTTGCGTCCAATCATATTCAATTTGTAAATCCATACCGACTTCCTTTTTTCCATTGCCAGAAAGGTGAGGGCGATGTTCCCATCGATGCTAGAATGCCAACTTACTGTCAACTCAACCCGTGCAGGAGTCCAACACACTTCCACTCCCACTGCCCTTAAAAATAATACAACTTTTGAACAATCCTCTAAGCCGTCTGTTGGTAATTGTAGTGTTATCGACATATTTTGGTGTAATTATTATCAATAATAAGATAGGTTGAGCTTTATTTACTAACCGAATTTGGAGGTGCGGGGTGCACACTCGGTGTGACAATTGTGAAATCGGGAATACGGGGACGCCTCTCCTGTGTGCAGGGTTCAAAAGGGCTAAAGCCCCTTGGCGGGGTCTAGGTGCAGTGCCCTTGGCGTTGGTTATGTCTTAATAACCAACGATTTTTGGCGTCAAAAGGATGCAACTTCTGTTTAACTACTTTTCCCTCTAGTATAAGAATCCTTCTCTGGTTCCAGAAAAGGGGTTGAAACTTTCATACACGAAAATTATATATTGATTTATGCTATCTCTCCGTAACACAAAAACAACAAAGTACATTATATGTTTATGATTTAGATATGATCTAACTTCTAAATTGAAATTATTTGGATTATCCTAAATCTGATTTCGTGATACTCCATGCTGTAGAGTGAAATCACAAAATTTGAAAAATAATTGCGATCCAAAAAATATCTAAATATATTGATATTCTAATGACTCCATAATTCTAACACCATCTATACAATCTCTTTTATTTTTATGTATTTTTTTATGATCAACAAAAGTATTATTTTAATACGAAGACAGATAAAGAAAATCAATATATCAAATTGTTTGAAATAAGTAGAATTGGTTGCATTCAATAGGAAGAATGGAGTGGTATATTTCATTATTTGAGTTGAAGACGAGGATTGTGGCGGTGGTATTAACGGTGGCGGAGGATGAAATGCAAATTTGCAATGGAAAAGCTCGGAAGAGATTAATAATTTCGGTATGGCCCCAAAAGCAAAAATTCAAATCCAATTATTAAACAAAAATATCTCTCTTCTCTCTCTCTCTCTCTCTCTCTTCGATCCTCACGCCCTCATTCACCTTCTCTCTCTCCATTCATTACACGCTTTCTCTTTCTTTCTCTCTCTCTCTGCAAAAAATTTCATTTTTATTTTATATAAAATTCAAAGGTTCGTACTCTGACAACGACCACTGAAGGATGGTCGCACATGCCTACTGTCATGTCACTCCAAAATCAACGGTTACGATCTCCAGGTACGGTCTTCCCTACGGCCATGATCACATCTTTTTCCCTCTTCTTCTCTTTCCTCTCTCTCTCTCGTAGTATGCTTCTGATTGCTATAGATTCATACATACATACACTCTCATATATATCGTTTCATCACCTATTTCTCTCTCATCGTTTTTATTTCTCTCTCTCTCTCTCTCTCTCTCTCTCTACTGCTCTTCAGGTCGCCTACGGTCGGGCCGGGTGCCGTGTATAAAAGCTTCCACTGCGTCACCCTCCATCTTTCTTTTCCGTTTTTTTCTGTTTGTTTTTTATCAGCTCGATAGCGATTGGGGAAAAAGTTGGAAAGAGAAGGGTTTTTCATGGCGGTGTGTGGGAAGAAGAAGAAGAATCAGTGGTTTACTGAGCTGGGTTAGGGTTAGGGTTTTGAGTTTGGGTTTGTATGTCTGCGATTTTAGTTATGTGGGGGAGGTTTAATTGCGGAATAATGCATGTCAAAATTACATGTTTCAGAGTGAGGAAGAAGAGGTTAAGCTGAAAGTTAAAGGGGGAAATTTGGATTTCGGGGGTGGGGGGTGGGGTTTTTGCTTGATCAATCGTGATTTGTCGAGTTATGATTTAGAATTCGAAGATTGTATACTATCATTATTAAATATATCTATATAATAATCCAAAGGGTTTAGATAAAATATGAAGCTTTCAACATCAGGGTTGGGTCAGCAGCCTCATGAAGGTATCTCCTTCAAATCTTTCTTCTTGATTTTCCCTTTTTTTAATCTGACTTTACATGTGTGTCTCCTTTTCATTTATTCTTCTTCTACATTCCATATCTTTGTAGACATTCTTTTTTGTCGATGTTTCTCGATTAATTAGGGTTAATTTATTTCTCATTTCCCATGAAAGGAGAAAAGAAATGCTTGAATTCAGAGCTATGGCACGCTTGTGCTGGCCCCCTTGTCTCCCTACCTATAGTTGGCAGTCGAGTCGTTTACTTCCCTCAAGGCCATAGCGAACAGGTTTCAACTTTCAACTTTCAACACTTCATCTCCATTTCAATTTCACAATCGTTTCAATTTTCAATTTTCTTCCCGAATTTTCTACTTAATCAATCAATCGTCTATTAATTGATCTTAATTGAAACCGAAAAAGCCAGGTTGCTGCCACTACAAATAAAGAAATCGATGCTCATATACCCAATTACCCAAGCTTGCCTCCCCAATTGATCTGTCAACTCCACAATGTCACAATGCATGTGAGTTTCTCAGTTCGATTTTCTAACTTGTTATACTTTATCCATTCATACAACTCAAAACTTATCAAAAACATTGTTGATTTCTTAAATTCAGGCGGATGTTGAAACAGATGAGGTTTACGCCCAAATGACATTGCAGCCCTTGACCCCGGTAATCTTGTGTTAAAAACTTTTCAAATTTGTAATTCACAGTTTCAAAAAGTTAATTTTTTTTTTTTTTTTATATTTATTTGTTAGCAAGAACAAAAGGACACATTTCTACCTGTTGAGTTGGGCACACCAAGCAGACAGCCAACTAATTACTTTTGCAAGACATTAACAGCAAGTGATACCAGTACCCATGGAGGATTCTCTGTTCCTCGTCGTGCAGCTGAAAAAGTCTTCCCTCCATTGGTGTGAAATTACGCTTCTACCCTTCTATATCCCCAACACCCAAATAGAAAAAAAAACTCACACCTTCACTCTGTTTTCGTTTCCAGGACTTCTCTCAACAACCACCCGCCCAAGAACTCATCGCAAGAGATCTCCATGATGTTGAATGGAAGTTCAGACATATTTTTCGCGGTGGGTAGTTTAGTCATTTCACATCATTTCAAGCTTCATTCTCTAACATGAATCTAATTATCTGATTTTTTTTTGATTGACGTTACAGGGCAACCAAAACGTCACCTTCTTACCACAGGGTGGAGTGTATTTGTTAGTGCAAAAAGACTTGTTGCAGGGGACTCTGTTCTTTTCATTTGGTATTATTCATTTATTATTTATTATATATTAAAATGAAAATCCACGTATCAAAATGTTTTATTTTTTACTTTTTGTGAACCAGGAATGAAAAAAATCAACTACTTTTGGGGATACGTAGAGCAACACGTCCACAAACTGTAATGCCATCATCAGTTCTATCAAGTGATAGTATGCACATTGGGCTCCTTGCTGCTGCTGCTCATGCAGCTGCTACAAATAGTTGTTTCACAATTTTTTATAACCCAAGGTAACAAATAATAATATTCAAAAGTTTTTATGTTATTATTTTGTTACTTAATTTAAATAAATATTATTGTATTTAGGGCAAGTCCATGTGAATTTGTTATTCCTCTTTCGAAATACGTGAAAGCTGTGTATCATACTCGTGTTTCTGTTGGGATGCGTTTCCGCATGCTTTTTGAAACTGAAGAATCAAGTGTTCGAAGGTAAAACCAAAAATAAAATTCAAAAAAAAGAAAAATATAAAAGTAAATCTTATTTGATGATTCTTAATGTTGTGTAGATACATGGGTACAATTACTGGAATTGGTGATTTGGATCCTGTTCGTTGGCAGAATTCTCATTGGAGATCTGTAAAGGTAATTAAATTAGTTTACTTTAGTCAATATTATTTATTAACCATTTTTTTTCTTCATTTTTTAATTAATATAATCTTTTTTTATAGGTTGGATGGGATGAATCAACTGCAGGTGAGAGGCAGCCACGTGTCTCATTATGGGAAATTGAACCACTAACTACTTTTCCCATGTATCCATCACTTTTTCCACTTCGCCTAAAACGCCCCTGGTATCCTGGAGCTTCATCTTTTCAAGGTATAACTTGCAAACAATAGGTAACACTATATTAACTTAATATATTTAATATTTATATATTATTTTTGGCACAGATAGTAGAGATGATGGGGTTAATGGGATGACATGGCTGAGAGGGGAACCAGGGGAACAAGGATTGAATTCTCTAAACTTCCAATCTGTTGGCATGTTTCCATGGATGCAACAAAGGGTAGATCCGTCTTTTCTTCAAAGTAATCTGAATCAGCAATACCAAGCTGCATTAGCTGCAGGTTTACAGAATCTTGGAAGTGGAGATGCTTTGAAGCAACAAATACTCCAATTCCAACAACAACAGCAACAGCAACAACAACAAATCCAGTATAGTCCTTCAGGCACTTCTAATCCACTTTTCCAACAATCACAACAACTAATCCCTCAACAATTCGTCCATGGTCAAACCCAAATCCAACAAGTCAACACTCAACCAGAAGAACACCCACAACCACAACAACAACAACAACAACAGAGTTCGTATCCGGAATCTTACTTGCTTCAACACCATGAGAGGCCACAATCCCATGCTTTTATGGACCCGAATACCAAATTTGCCCCTCCTTCAATGCAAAACATGTTGGGTTCTTTAATAACATCTGAAGGAAGTGGGAATCTTTTGAGTTTTTCTAGGGCGGGGCCCACTTTGACTGAGCAGCATCCATCGAACCAGAACCAAAACCAACAGTCTTGGGTTTCGAGGTTTGCTCAGTCACAACCAAATTTGTCGTCTTCTTCACCTGCTCCATCATTGTCATATCAAGAGAAGAATGTTGAAGAAGCTTCAAGTTTGGATACACAGACACAGGGGTTGTTTGGTGGAACGAATATTGATTCTTCAGTAGGGCTTTTACAGGAAACTGACATAGCCACCACCACCACCACCATGACCATGGCGATGGCATCACCGGCTTCTGGTTTTCAGAATAATTCTTCTTACTTTGGGTACATGCAGGACTCTTCTGAGCTGCTGCATGCGACGACAGGAGCACAAATTGACCCATCAAACCCTAATCGTACGTTTGTCAAGGTAAACACAATTTTACATATAAAGTAAATGAATGATTAAAAAAGTTGGATAAAGGGTAATATGGTGAGTGTAGGTATACAAATCAGGTTCGGTGGGGAGGTCACTGGACATCAGCCGGTTTCACAGCTACCCAGAGCTGAAGGAGGAACTGGAACAGATGTTCAATGTTGAGGGGCTGCTTCAAGACCCTCAAAGATCAGGCTGGCAGCTTGTATTCGTTGACAGGGAGAATGATGTTCTTCTCCTTGGAGACGGACCCTGGGAGTATGTTTATGTTTCATCCATCATCCATCATCCATCATCCATCATCCATCATCAATTATCAATTATTTATTTGATTATTGTTTGTTTGTGTGTTGTAGGGCATTTGTAAATAGTGTGTGGTATATCAAGATACTTTCTCCTGAAGACGTGTTGAAACTTGGGAAGCAAGAGTTGGAGTCCTTCACTCAAAACTCAGGAGGAGAAAGAATTGGGAATGATGGGCATGGGCATGGACATGGGGGGAGAGAGCTTTCTGGATTGCCTCCTTCCATGGGTTCGCTTGATTTTTGAGAAAAAAACCCAAACCCAAATCCAAAACCAAGACTTTGTATTTGTCGTCTTCTATTTGATGCGCTCTCTCTACTCTACTCTACTCTACTCTACTTTATGTTTATGAAGATTGACACTCCTATTTATTTATTTTCTAGGTCGGTTGTTATTAGTTTTGTGTATCCTGGTTGGTTATTTAGTAAAATGTTTAGACAAGACAAGACTCTACTATTATTGTGATTCCAAGGAAACTTTAGAACGTTATATCAATCAATCAATCAATCATCAATGCATGCAACAAAGTTATTGACTATTGTGTTTGCGAATGTTTTGTGTTTTTACATGCGTATGAAGTGTTTGATAAAATGATTGAATGAGTTAAGTGTTTTTTTATTTAAAAACAAGTAGCAAACAAATAAATTCCAATCATTGGGGCTTTTGACAACAAAATTGACAATACATATGCTGACATATAAGAACGAAAAAATTGGTCATGTAACAAAACATTGTGGATATAACTTGTGTGGTCTTCTTAACAATGGAGATTTTCAGATCCATTTATTATCTGAAGCTAGTAAAGACTTTCTTTAATCAACACGTCTTTGTGAAAAAATCCATTTGTGAAGAAACCTCATGAAAGCTATACTTTAAGTATGTAACTTGACATCATTTCACCTTTGTGTATTTGTGATTACAATATATCATTTTGCTGCTGTATGAGATTCTTAGTTTCGATATTGTTTATTATTATTTCTACTAAGTTCTAAGGATTTGAGTATTCAAACTGATGTTATTTATTAATTCATTGCAAGTCATGGTTTAGACAATTTGCCGCATGATAGAGCAATATCTTCTAAACATGTCATGGAGAACCCAAATTGCAGTTTTTGTAACATGTGTAATTTATCTTGAATAATCAATATCATATTAATTTTTTTTATAGTGTTAATATAATCTGCATTATTAAATACGACTTTAAACTTTTTACATGATAATGTTAATATTGTATTTAATATGCATTTTACTATATGAGGATATTTTTGTAATCCATGGAATTTTTCAGGATATTAAAAGCTTAAATTTGGAATCATAACTCAAATTTAACAACAAAATTTTGAAGATTATTCCTTGTAGTTAATTGCCTACCTAAAAACCAATAGGCGATCAATCAGCAAAAAAACGTGTGGCTGCTGGGATTCGAGCCCAGGTCTCCACGGCCACAACGTGGAATTCTTACCACTAAACTACAGCCACATGATGAAATAGTAATAAACTTTATAGTTTATAAACTAACTAGTTTAACATACTTAACATTTGAATTGTTTTTAAAAAAGTAAAATAAAAAATTCTTTGTTAATTAAACAATATATTTTTTATAATAATATTTAAAAACTGTTTTTAACTTATTGAAAATTACTTAATTGATTCGTTTAACTCACCTTAGACATTTAAAATACCAAATTTGCAAGAAACATATGAAAAATATTCAATCTACAATTTAGAGGTTGTTTGGTGTTTAAATGAAAAACATCTTAAATATATTTTTAAGTATGCACGCAAAAATAATTAAACTAATGTAAATGTTGAAATGCATTGTCTACCTTTCAACATATTAGACTGAACAAAGTTTGACTAAATATATAAATATATAATAGAACTTTTAACCTAAGACAATTTGATTAACCCATAAAGTTAACATAGACAGTCACCTAAACTTTCATTAAAATAAAACATTCATTTTACAGAACAATAATAACAATTGTCAATAACAACATCTCTTGGAAGAAACCACAATCGAAGATATTGTACGTTTAGAATTAATAAAGAAATTACAAAGCAAAAGGAAAAAAAGTGTGTTTTCAACCAATCCGCTCATGTAACACTTGCCTTTTTATTCCTATTGACAATACCATAAGCAAGAGAAATCAACGATCGAATCTTTTAAAGAATCTCTTCTACCCTGTTACTAAAAAAATGTTGTTTCTAAACTTCCATACCACCCACCACATAGTCACGATGATCGCCTCGAGAATTATACGTTTATACGTTTGCAGGGCCGGTCCAAACATAAATGGGCCCGGGGCGAAAAGAAAAAAAAGGCCCCTTAATTACAAATGTAATAAAGATTAAAAAAATATCATTTATTCTTCACTATAAATGCGTTCAATTACCAATAACAAGCAAACAAAATTGTTTATCTTTTGAGTTACTTTGAGTTTAAACAACTTTAGGCTCTAAAAATCATTTAGGTAATAATTTTTTTTTATATATACGCTACATAACCCATAAATTTTGGCCCCCTCTGGAGACGTGGGCCCTGGACGGTCACCCGAGTTGCTCACTGTCTAGACTGGCTCTCTACATTTGTTGTGAGATAAATAACACATCTCTATCCATTTAGGAGTTTAGCAACCCTTGCAAAGTTATGAATGTCACACACTTCTTCAAAAAAATTCCACAAATTTGTGAATGGTCTCCAACATTCCATTCTTTTGAGCTTGTTTCCAATCCACCCCTAATCGCATGTCTCAAGTTCCAACTCCAATTTTCACCATTTCATTTGTCTTTTATGAGGTAATCCAATTTGTCCTTTTTCATTTCCAACAAGAAAAGGCTAGGAAAAGTAATCATTAACGGATTGTCATAGATCCATATATCTTTCCAAAAACGAGTACTCGAACCATTGCCCACCAATTTCCAAATTACATTAACCGAAATAATATTATTTCCTGAAGATCATTAATCGTGCCAACCATCTTCCCCCAAAACCTTTTTTTCGAAGCCAAGGTTTAAAGGTATCCAAGACAATGGATTTTACGACTTTACACCAAATGACTTATTATCGTAACTCCATTTCCATTTATAAATCAAAGCTCTATTAAAAGCATCAAGGAAACCAACCCCCAAGCCATAATTTGCATCCCATTATGCTACATATATTTTCCTTTAAATTGCATCGCCTCCCCATAATAAGCTAGCTATCAGAGATTCCAAATATGTATCGACAACCCCGCCATCCGAAATCAAGACGTGAAGTATATCCCCAAGGAACCCAAAACCGATTTCTATAATGTAGATTGGCCTCCAACCGACAATAAACTAATTTTCTAAGAGTTTTTTTTTAATAAATTTCTCAATTATAGAGTTCCAACCGATCAATCGAGAGATATAGGCTCCAATCGGAAGACCCATGTAAGAAATAGGAAGTTGTGCAGATTTACAACCACTTAAAGAAGCATATTGATCAACATTCATCGGTTACACCAATACTAAACATACTAAACGAATACCCGCTCGTTGTGCAAAATGCATAAATATATTTAAAATATTTAAAAATATAAGTTTTTTAAATATATCAATGACGTTGATGTTATCTCTTATATAATAAATCTTATAATAAGTTGGTATAATAATTGTTTGTTTTGAATTATATGATAATGTAGACATCTATAAAAATTATATAATATAAATTGTCTAATTGGCCTCTATCTACGAGTTACTCATGAATAAATTTAAATATAATATATGGTTTAATGATATTTATAGTTGTTGTTATAATTAATTCATTTTAAAAAGTTTATTTGTTTAAGATTTTAATTTCTATCATTGTAATTATTTAAAACATCGAACATTGTTTTTGTTTTTAAAGGTAACAATATAATTTTTGTATTTAATGTTACTTTTAACTTTTTTGGTGTAAGTTATTTAAAATAACGTATTTGGAAACTCTTAATTATCTTAATTTAGTTTCAAAAGTTTATTTTTTAAAAAAAATTTATTTGATGAATATTATTAGTTTCTTCGATTGTAATTATTTAAAACAACAAATATTGTTTTTGTTTTTAAAGATAACATTATTATTTTTTATATAATATTACTTTTAACTATTCTTATTATAAGTTATTTTTAAGCTACTAAATTTAAAACTCTTAATGATTATAAAAATTAGTTCGATGGTTTTTTTTGTTAATTTAGGATTACAATTTAGGTTTAACACTATAATTTATAACTTTTAACTATTTATAAAATAGTTTCTCGATTTTTTTTTCAAGTGTAACTGAAATTTTGATTTAAGTTGACACTTTTACATTATATTAAAATTAATAATTTAACTATTTTGCACAAAATCATAAATTATATAGAAGTTGTGACTTTAAAATGACAATTGCTCACATACGTCAACATATCTAAACTATTAAGTTAATTATAATATGTTAAAAAGTTAAAGTAATAATTTTATAACTGAAACTTTGATTTAAGTTAACCGTTTAAAATTATATTAAAATTAAAAATTTAACTATTTTGCATAAAATCATAAATTATACAAAAATTATGATTTTAACATGACAATTGCTCACATACGACAATATATCTAAACTAATAAATTAACTATAATATGTTAAAAAGTTAGTCATAATTTTATCAATAGAAGTAAAGTATGATATTTTCACATTGTAGTATAGTTAATTTATGATTAGAATTTAGTTTTTGCATTAATTTAACATTATTAACCAATTTATAATAACTATTAGAAAGAAATTAAAAAGTTACAGAGGTTTCAAATGCATGTGTGCAAGTAAAAATGTTTCTTTTATAAGTATACTAGTTGAATCACCACACATTGCGCGTTAATATAATTATTTAATTAAAATAATAACATTTAACAAATTGTAATTTAATATTTATACATGAAAAACAAATGTCAGTAGCAAAACAAACTCTAGAGTTAACATATTAATTTTATTAATTGTAAAAAATTATATCAATAGTTATTTCCACTATTATTTTATAATTTTATAGATCGTTTTATGTTGTGTAAATTATATATCAAAAATATATTGATTTCTATATATAACAAATACAATGTCGTATGAAAAAAATAAATACTATAACTTTTGATGATTTTATAGAACGTTTTAAGTTGTGGAAATTATATATAAAACATATGCCGATTTGTATATAAAACAAATATCAAATAATATGGAATATGCTATATCTATTAATAAAATAAAAACACTACAACATCTATTATAATATTTACACCAAAGAAAACTTATTAAACACTTACAAATCATTCAAAATGAATATTTAAAAATCAACATACATTTGATATATAAAAATATTGTTATAAAAAATCCGTGTTGAAATAACCATTGATGAGACAAATTTTTTTTTTCAACTCTTTCATTTTGAATAAAAAAATATTTTCAAACACATCATTTTTAATCAAAACTTACTTATATACTACTAATATAGCTATAATGTGTATAATAAATAAGTGGAAAACAAAAAGACATTGCACATTAATAAACATAAGTTTAAATTTTTTTTTGAATGTAGTGAAAAATATAAAGACATGGCTAATTACATTAAATTTGAAATCATAATTACATTTAAATTAAAAAACTATTAAGTTGTAGTGGGAGTTTTAAACTCTTGAGTTGTGTCCAATAATGTAATATAAATATTAACAATTATATGTTATAAAAACAATATTATAAGCATTTATCATTGAAATAATAATTTTTATACTAAGTTGTAACTAATATTATAATAATTTTAAGTTTACGATAAGATCATAAGAAAAATATAAACAATTGTGTTTGAATTAAATTGATTTAAAATTATTTTAATCTATAGGTATTTTTAATTAATTTATTTGAATATTTTGTATTTCCTATATAATTATTAGAGTAAATTACATGAATGGTCCCTATGGTTTAGGTTAATTTTCGTATTTGGTCCCTAACTTATTTTTTTAACTCGAAAAGTCCCTATTGTTTGTTTCTGTTATGTGCTTGGTCCATGTCTTATCTAAAAAGACTATTTTGCCCTTGATTTTTTAATTTATTTAAATAAACACACTCCCAACCTCACCCCATTCACTTTACCTTACCTAACCCACCATTTTTCCCTATTTAAATAATAGTGTTTTTAGTTAAGACAGGGACCAAACGCATAACAAACACAAACAGTATGGACCAAATGTAACACCAACGAAATTAGGGTCAAAATTTAACTTCTATAAAACCATAATTAGGATATACCAAGTGGTAGATAACATAACAAGGTTTTCGGAACTATAGAGAACACTAAAATCCGAGTTATAACGAAGAAGTTATGACCAATCAAAGATCCGCGACAAAACCGACAAAACGTAGTTTAGTGTAAGAAGTGAGTTTAAGATTGTAACATCCTCGATTTCAGAAGTATGATTTAAGGGTTTAAAGTGTAATTTCGAAGAAGGGACTCGACGAGTAGGTACGCTTACTCGCCGAGTTGGAGTGGGTTTAGGTCGCGAATTAAGTGACCAACTCGCCGAGTCGGAAGCTGGACTCGACGAGTTGGTGCTGAAATGAGAAAACCCTAATCTTAGGGTTTGCACCCTATTTAAAGGACTTTATGTCCTTCTCCTAGCCTCTTATTCCCCCCAGAGAGTTCCAGAAAACCCTAATCTCATGTGAGGCTTCTTTGTTGAGGAGATTGGAGCTTGGAAGAGGAAATTGGTGGAAGGAGCTTGAGAAATTAGAAGCTAGCATCAAGGGGCTTGTATAGATCTGGGATCTACATCAGTTTGGGCACATCTCATAGGTAAGGAGCCTTTGTCTTGAGCTATTTCCTTTTTGGTTCATCCTTGGTGGTTGTTTTTGTTGGATTAGTGTCTAAGTCCATATGTATTTTGGTATGTACTTGACCCGATGGTGCATGGTCCTTTTGGGTTGCCTTCACCAAAGCAACTTGATAGGATGAATTATGGAGAGAAAGGATTAAATATGATTTATTAATATATTATGAGAATAATATATTAAAGGAGAAATCATATTGTTTAATTAAAATTAGTCAATAATTAATTGGTAATTAGTTTTGTGACTAAAAGAGATTAATTAAACTTAAGGGACTGGAATTGTAATTATAAGATAATTTCAATTTGGGCCATGGATTTCCTTATATTAAGGAGTGGACGAATTCTATGGGGAAACCCATGAAGAAATCGTCCAAGGCCTTAAGGAAAGGGATCTATGGGTTGCTTAGGGCTTAAGCATCCAAATTAGGGTTTCCTTATTAGATAACCCTAATAGCCTAACTATATATACATCCCTTATGACCCAAAAACGTGGCTAAGACTTCTCCTAGGGATTCACACGTTTTAGGGCAGCCTCCTTCACCTCTACTCTTCATCCTCTTGCTCTTGGTGTTTGTGAACCATTAGAGGAGTGATATTTGTGACTCTAAGCTTTCTAAAGTCAATACAAGAAGGATTTGGGATTGTTATTGCTACATAACAATCAAGGTAATATCTTAAAACTATTCTCATGTTAATATGATTACTTGAATGCTAGAATTAGGGTTTATAGTCTTGGATAACTTGCATGTACAATAGAGAAACCTAGATCCAAGCATTAGGGCTTGTATGAGCACATATGATGTTCTTATGTCCAAAACCCATCAGTGGTATCAGAGCTTAGATTGGTTTCTATTGTATTGATGCCTTGCATGTTAAAAAAAATTCGTTTTTTTGTGGTTCTGCTTGCTGAACTCGCCGAGTCCATGCCTGACTCGACGAGTCGGCTGGTCAGAATGAGGGAAAACCGGGATTTCTTGCTGTTTTTGCTTGAGGATACTTGCCTTATCATATTAGATCAATATAAACCCAATTTTTTTGATATATATGACTATATTCTTGATCTAATTGAAGATATTTATCAATTAATAAAATATTTGTTTCCTTATGTGATAATTGATTAATTATTTTGATTAAATTGGTAAATTGTTTTGCAAGAAATCCTTAAATAAATCAAATATGGATAATTATGTGATTAATTGTTAATTAAGATTATTTGTTATTTGATCCTTGTGTTATGAAAAGTTTCACATTTTCCCCTTTAGGTTTTATAGTTTAAATTTGACCTCAAAAGTTTTGTTGTTTTGAAATTTAAATAGTTGAAACCCTAATGTTTTGAAAAAGGTTTCAAAACTTGCCCTCAAGTTTTGGAATTTAAATTTTGATTAATAGTTTAATTTTGATGTATATTTAAATTCCAAACCCTAATATTTTGAAATGTTTCAAAACTTGCCCTCAAGTTTTGGAATTTAAAAGTTGATTAAAAGTTTAATTAGGAATGTTAAATTCTAAAACCCTAATATTGTTTTGAAAAAGTTCAAATCACACCCTTATGGTTTTATTAATTAATTAAGGTGTATAATTAAAAGTGGTTTAATAAATCCATAAAAGTTTTGGTTTACAATTTAATTGAATTAAAGGTATAATTATTAAATTTGACCACCTAGTATTTTAAAAGTGTAAAATATACCCTATGCTATATATAACATTAAAAGTCTAACATTATATATATGTATGAGTAAAAGTCAGTCTTACCGTTAGTAAGCCTCATTCACAAAGCTGGTCTATGAGGGGTGTTTAAGGAAATTGCCTATAAAATGACGATTGAATGGGTATCCACTCTTACCCACCGCACTCTTGACTAGTGGAGGGTCGTTAGCCGAACGGGTAGGATAGGACGAAACCTTCCATTATAAGTATAATGTAGTACAAAAGTAACTAAATGTTTTTCAAATTCCCAATCTTAGTTACTTAGGCAAAAGTGAATTGATGCAATTCCATGAAATTACACTTTGTGCCCTTGCGAAGACATTAGTGAAGCGTGTGTGGTTTACCGTCACACCGAATAGGTGACTGTAACATGTGGGGGCACCATGTAGTTTGCATGGTTATTCACACCCGCTTTGTGATCCTCGGCATCCCAGTCACAAACAAGAGGGGAATATCGAGATTTAAACATGCCATTGAAATGTTCAATGAATCTCATAGGATCTAGGAGTTTTCATAGATTTAAAACTTAAATTTCTTTTCGTTTTTCATGGTGGAAATTAGTGAATCGTCATTCACTTACCTTCAAATGTTTTGCAATTTGGGTTACGACATCCCTCTCCCGAGTTGTAGAATATTGTGTTGGGTCCTAGCCTTAGTATCTCATTTGGGTGATTTACTAAGGACTCAATCAACCAACTAACTTGAATTTGTTTTTCTCCCGTTTTGTAGATGTCAAAGTTCGACAACTATGGTCTTCCCAAATCCCGTGGAACAAGCATTCCACATGAAGATGGTATTCCACGATTCGATCGAGGAACAAGAAATCATGCTTCACTTCCTCCACCTCCTCCAATTATTCTCCCTAACCCACAAGTTCGAAGGCTTGAAAAGTTCAAGCTCACTCAAGCCCTTTTGGCAAGTAAACATAAAGAAGGAAAGTCGGTGTGTGCATACGTCCTAGAGATGAAGTCACACATTGATAAGATAAGAATGTTGGGATCCGTTGTCTGTGAGGAGATGGCTGTTGACTGGGTTCTTCAGTCACTTCCTAACTCATATAGTGAGTTCGTAAGAGAGTACTATATGATGAACCACGACAGATCTCACTTATATGCTTAATGCTGCTGAATCAGCAATGGTTTGGCGCAATGGAAAAGCAAAGTTGATTGGTGAATCTGCCTTCCAGACCTCTATGGATATAGGCAATGGCAACAAAAGACATGCCATGATCGAAAAGTTTGATCATAAGAGAAAGACAATATCTGAAGTAGTTCCATGTGCTGTTCCAAAAGAGTCGATTTGCTTTTATTACCAAGAGAAGGGGCATTGGAGACGAAGCTGCCCAATTTACCTAAGAGATCTAAGAGATGGGAGAGTCAAAACGCATGGCTCTGCTTTAGGTAAAATCCATTGACTAACTCTTTTAAGCTCCTATTCTAGATTCTTAATACATAATGTGATAAGATTACCATTGATGTTTTGTAGGATCGAAGAAAAGAAAGGAAGCTTAAGGGAAAAAGTGAGCAGAATCTAACCGTGAAGAAATGGATTTCGATCGCATTACTTGAAGATTAGATTCTTGAGCTACTACTTAGAGTTAGAATTAGAAATATGTATTAGCATAGTTTTTCAAAGAATTGCATTGTAAGGACAAATTTTTCCGCAATAAAATAAATTTTGATTTTATATTATTTATTTATCCTTGCAATGACGTATATGAAAAATTGATGTTTGAATGTTTCTATTATTGGCAATAATGGATTTGATTCTTAATTATGTTATTTGTGGAAATGTCGAAGAATTTACCGAATAAGGAAAGTTTCTCATCGCCCAAGTTTCAATTGGACAGAAATTTGGAATCACACAACTTGGTTGCATGATGAATGAGAAATTTCATATTTGGAAATTAGACTAATTGATTGACAAAGTGTCAAGTGAAGGACTAGGAGATCGAGTACACAAAGTTGCGTGTTGATCAAGTCCACCACAAGAGTAACAAAGATATTCGTCATGATTTACTAAAGGTTTAGTGAATATGATTATACTTATAAGATTAAGTGTAATTCTGAATTGATTGAAAAGGTTTAAATCAATAGCAGAACGAATAAGAAGAATCAAATAGGCAGAAAGATAAAAGTTTCTCCATTCTAAGAAGAAGGGAGAGTACCTTTTATGCTTTATGATAAGTCTTAATGATTAAGAACCATATCTCAATTGATCCTCTAAGTGAGTCTTAGTACAATTGTATGTCTAAGAAGAGGAATCAAGAATTGAAGAAATGGTTAAATCAAGAAGTCAATCATACTTCGTTCTAGTAACAAGTCTTAGAGTTAAGATTGTAACAACTGAGTGATAAGTATTAAGAAGGTTTATAAAATTCATAAAATGTCGAATATGGAAAAAGGTTTTCTTGTTCTCGCACATTTGAAATTGGTAAGTTGTGATGTCTTGGATAAGACAAAGACCAACTAGGACCAATTTATGAAATGTTTTGATAAAAACTACGCTAACTCTTGAATATTTGTTTGTCAAGAAATGGTTATTGACAAGAGAATCTTATATGTCAAGGAGTAAGTGGGAGTCTTAATGGTCTTGAAAGGTTTCAAGAACAAATCAAATAAACCTTATCGATCATCACTAGCACACGAGTTGAGGTTTACAACCTATCGTGTTGACATTATTTTGTTTCTGTGCCAATCCAATCGAGTTAATTATGCATGTGAGTCCTATGAGTTCTCATTTGAATGCATAAAAGGCAAGGACCTTGATCAATGGAAAGTACATTGATAAGAAAAGGTGAGCTGCTTAACTACTTGGAAGACATGGTGGGCAGCTGTGCTACCATAAGGCAAGAAATCGAGATTAAGAAAGTTCGATCCATATGAGTTTGAATTTGTCGTAAACTTTGGTTTTAGCAAATTCACATGGATAGGAACACATACACCGTTTAAATCTAAGTGTCATAAGATTTCCTCCTTCATGAAAATGATTGTGAGGAAATGCTTTCACTAAGAAAGATTTTAAGAAGATAGTGATTGTAAAATTGCATTCTCGAATTCGATCATGGTTACGGTATCCCTTTCCATGATTTGAATTGTGAGGTTTGGCAATTAGTCTTAATTGTTTAGACACACATATGAACTATCTAAGGCAAAGGTGTATAAGTTCAAAAGGCCTTGATAAAAGGATATCAAAGCATTAAGTATTAGAAACATGGACTTATGAAATTCAATAGGTATTGTTTTTCTGAAAGTTAAGATGTTTATGAATACATGTCGAAGCTAGTAGGAGCATACATGTTATGTTTATAATAATCATCATGATAGTGGGAGCATAAATGTTATGATTGTATGATTATTAAGGCACGTATTGCAAGTTGGCAATATTAATTATAGAAAACAAGAGTTATACCTTGCAAAGTCGTAAGGGTTGTAAAGTTGTTTTGCTATAATTAAGGGAGAGAATATTATGCTTCATTTCAAATATAAAGGCTTAGGTTGTGGAATGTTAATAAATTTAGTCAAAGGTACATAGTGTGTTCTTAAAACTTCGATTATGATTACGGCATTCCTCTTCACAATTCGAATTTTGAGAACATAGCAAATAAAATATTATGGCAGAAGATTGATAAAGTATCAAATCTTTATGTAAGACATTATGCATCGTGTCCCATATGCTTCGGGTATAGGATTGATTGCAAATGTTTGGATATTTGACCATTCTAAAATTTTCCAAATGTCTAGCGCATTTAGAGGGAAAAAGGACAAGAATCGGTTTTGACTAAGATAAACAACTATCAAAGGACAATCCAAAGTTCGCCTAGGATTGGTCGCTTGTGAGTAGTTGGATGTATAGTATTGGATGGACCATATCGACATTATTATGAATAGATAAGATTCTTTTGAGAATGAGTTGTCATATGGTAAGTATGGAAAGGTTTCCATATTGGGAGTTGGATATTGAGAATCAATGTCTAGATTAGAAATTTTATGCAAAAGCACTACTAGAAAAACAGCCTTTAATGACGCGCAAACAATGACACTCGCTGATAGAGGACGCGCATTGGTGTGTGCCCTAAAAAATAATGTCAATTTTGCAAAATTTGAAGGATAGTGGACACGCATTTGTGCGTGCCCTAAATTAGTGTAAGAAAATAAAAAAAAAGAAATGCGGAGGGCGCCTTTCATAAAGTGTGCGTCCTCTAAATGTGTCGCTTTATATTTTTTTGCCTAAACGCGCGTTTTTAAAGGGAGAAAACGAAATTGTCTGAAATTCTAAAATTTTGAAGAACCCCGCTTCTACCCTCTCTCCTCAGTATCTCCCTTTTCATTCACTCCTTCCTTCTCTCTATAAACCCTAAGCCATCGCCACTGCCACTGCCACCACCATTGAGCCTTAAAAACTCGATCCACACTAGAATCCTACAATAGAACCCTAATAATCCTTTTGAATCAGCACATCCTTTTGAATCGACTCGTCTTCCTTTACCTCTGTACTCTCTCTCTCTCTCTCTTTTTCTCTCTCTCTCTAAGCCCTAAGCTGCCACCACCAACATCGAACCCGATAAGCTTTAAGAGTTTGGAGTGCATCTAGAAACCTAAGCACACAATTCCGCCATCTCAAGATACCGGTTCAAGATCGGAACGCCAATCCCTCTATCCCCACTCAGATCCTACGCACCGCTACCCCTAACCTTCTCCTTCAAAACGAAAGAAACGCTCGATGATTCTTCCTCTACCGATGGTCCCACCTCCGAATCACTCGATGTTGAAATTTTCGAGGACCGACTCTCACAGGTACGTCTGCGTAATCAGATTGGCAAAGGGAAGAAATTCGACCCATGGAAGAGCATGAATTCCGAGAAGAAATCCGGTGGGAGTTCAAGATGTAGGGCAAACATGTACCTCCCACTGGTGCCTCCGAAGGATCCGAATTCCGGTTGAGTTTGGAGTGCGTCTAATGAAATCATCGGCGATGCAATAACGGTTCTCTCTCACACTCGAACCCTAGATCTTGCTTCCTACCCTTCATCTCTATTCTCTCCGTCCGACCAACAGAGCATCCATGAGTACCGCCAATCGATGACGTCATGATGCCTGCAATTCTGACTCCTATCAAACTGACAGTGGCATGACTTCATTTGACAGGTGATCCGTGTATGGGGACTCAAACAATGGGATCGAACGGTGGAACACAAAAACCTGTGTTCGATGGATTCTCAAGGCAAGAATCTCTGCATAACCTAACTTTAGATGAGGTTCAGCAACAATTAGTCGATTTAGGGAAACCTTTCAGTAGTATGAACCTTGATGAGTTTCTAAATAATGTTTGGTGTGTCGAAGCTAATCAAGGAATCAACAATGGCTCTTCCCCTGATTACTCCGAACTCACCCAACTTGCTTCTGCTTCATCTTTGCCTAGACAATTGAGCCTTACATTCACCAAGGATTTAACCAAGAAGACAGTCGATGAAGAAAATCTCACGTTTGGAAGAGGAAAATGAAAGACTCAGGAGGCAGAAGGTATGTATATTTGTTTCTCATAGTCCTTTCTCTCTTTTTCATGTTATCTAGTCTCTTCCCAATCATTTGTATATTTCAAGTTTAAAATTTGAATTGGAGCTCTCAATCTTTTCAATTGAATCAGAGAACTCAATATTCTTACAAATCTTTACCTTCCTTAGTGTATTGGCTTGCAATGAAGCATTTTAAAAGAAGGGTTTACGTTGTCCAATATCTTTCATTTCAAATCCAGCATATAAATTCTCTTCTTTTTTATGGAAAATCTTTTTGATGATCAAATTATCATTTAGCTTTTGTCACTTGCAACTAATAACAGGATATGGAGTAGCTAAAGTTGTAGAATCTGGGCATTCAAACTTCAAGAAAGGTGACCTAGTTTGGCGATTCACCAGATGGAAAGAATACATCATTATCACTGCTCCTGATACCCTATTAAAGATTCAACATACGGATGTCACTTTTTCCTATTATACAGGAATCCTTGGTATGTTTTCTGTTTAATTAAGGATCTTTAAGATTCTGTAAATTAGGGATTTTGAATTCTGTAAAATGTTTTTGTTTCTTTGATGGTTTTTCCAAGGTATGCCTGGTATGACGTTCAGTTTTTTTAATGATTATATTAAAAGAATTTTCATTATAATATATTTTTGTAGTGACTTGTGGTTTGCCCTTTCTCTGTAGAAATCTGACTTAAACTTATATTAATATGGATGCAAATTCTCTAATAGTGTAATAATGAAAAAAGCGTTGCTATATTAGTGTCCCATGAAGGGGCCTATCTGTAATATATATTATTTATTTTGCTATTAAGAAATTTTGACTTGTAGTCATCAATCAAAGCCAATGCAAGAGTTTTGTTGCATTTTGTAGGATAGAATTATGCACAACATTCAACTAAAGAAGTTGATGAATGTGTACTGTGATAGACACAAGGAAATTCCTGGCGAGGTAATTTTTTTTCATTATTTGACAAATTTTACTGCTATTTTTTCTTTTTTTCATTGTTTGAAAGTCTCTTTGAAAAATAAAAAGGTGCAACACCACATCACCTTCTCAGTTAGGGCGTTTTTTTACTGGTAACTCTCTCTCTAAAATGCATATCCATAGGGGAGTTATTGTGGTTTGGCTATCAAGTTTATGATTAAATGTGAGTATGCATCTATGTAGTCAGCTTTCTAAACCCTCTAAACGAAATTAGTTTAATATGAGAAGATTGTGAAATTAGAGACATGAGTGGTTGATACGTTGCACGCATGGGGTTATTGGGGATTATGTTTTGAAGGACACCCACGAAGGTTAGGATTTGATAATAGTTTGTTCAATCATCAACTCAGGAGAAAATTATATACCTAACCCAGTGTACATTTTTTTATCAACTCTAGATTTTAATTCTATATAAACCCTCTTGTTTTTGCTCTACATTTATTCACCATGTTGCTGTGGTAGTTGTAGAACAAGGGTACAATTTCTCCTTGTTGTTATATTGTGTCTTATAAGTTCAATTGTATAACATTGCAGCAAGATCCCTTATTAGTCTATATACTTTATCAACAGACCAGAGTGGCTAGTTGTTGATCATGCATGCATATTCATACATCCTTGTCCCTTTATATGACACCCTTGGTTTGTCCCCTATTATATTGTCAAAGTTTTTAAATCATCTTTCTTTATGCTTCAAATGCATTAAACTGTAGTTAATGCCCAATCTTGCAGCTTCGGATGCAGTGAAGTATAATGGGACACGAAAGGTTTCTACTTTTTATTCACTTATGCCTTTTCTTTTCAAGTATACCAAAGTTGAATCTTTTCTTTCTACTTATTCCTTTTCCTACATAGTAAGGGGATATAGCAGTTTCCTATGAAAACCTGATTGTAAATGTTGCTGTTGGAAGTCTTCAAATTAACTTCTATCTATTGGATGTGTAAGTATAAGCAGTCTCAACTTGGTTTTATAAAATGCTAATTGTTTCACCATTATTTTGTTCTAATGCTGCCCATGCTCATTTCAGTTATGCATATGTTCTTTTTCCAAATTAAGTTTGACTTTATAGAGGACGAAACTTTACACTGTATTTTCATTTGTGTAGGAGAACTTGAAATTGTTGGAGGACATGGCGGAATTGTGACCTACCGTGTTCCATGATTACATAATAGAGTATATAAAGGGTATATGATAAATCTATGTATTTTTCAATAAGTAAGGCTTGTTGATGTTCTATTAGTGTGTGGTTATTGCAGTGTTCAAAATGCAGTGAAGTCATCTGGTGGTATGAGAGAAAGACTGTTTAACAATGTAAAGAGGCAAGAACTAATTAAAGGTAACAATTTACAGAACTTTCTTCAACACTTTTAGTTTTCGACACTTTAAAGAATATATTCTGTGTGATATTATTGAATCTTTCAGGCTAGAATTCGTCTCCTATGCTATGTGGGACAAATTATTAGTATTGCTACTTAAAAATAGAAGAAAAGTTATTCAGAATTGGTCAGGGGTTTTTGATGGTCATGATCAAATACTCAAAGTCAAAAATTTGGTCAACAGTTGGCCCAGCGGCCTCTAAAAATGCCCCCTTGTAGCTCCCAAAATATTCTGCCTTTTTCCTTAATAGATTTCTATCCAGGTTCTTGAATCTGTACTTTAAATATTTCTTACAACATCTGATGTGTTAGCATATCCAACTGATTTTAGGAAAAAAAAAGTTGTTTAGTGTTCCTTACATAACCATTCTTTTCTTTTTTAAATAAGTGCTGCACTGATAAAAGGCTACCTGGATAATGATGTCTTAAAGTTCCTGGAGTTTGTGTCTATATCTATGTTCTACTTGATAAAAATGCTTTCATATGGTGTATAATTCAATCAATCAATTTTTTTTACGTTAAAAGTTCACTTAAATTAAAAAGTTATTGATGTGAAATTAATAACTAAAAAAAGCTACTTTTAATAAAAAGTAATCAGGCTTTTCTCTCATATATTTGTTGCTCTCATGACAAAATAATTTTTCACTTATTTTAATTAATTTCATATTTATTTATTTTGCTACTTGGTATGTGCTGTCATGTATTGTCTCTCTTTTGTATTTTTTTAATTAAAACCGTGTAAAATAACCTCAAGACTTGGCTACCAATCAAATTATTGAATAAATACGTATAGTTTTCGAATAAAAACATATTCAGGGATTTGTGTATGAAAAAAGTGTGAAAGTATATTATAGGTCAAAATCCTTTTCTTAGAGCACATTGATTGAGGTGAAATTATGGTGGAAGCTAGGCCCATTATTTATGTTATAAATGAGTTGAATCAAAATGTAGTAATTAAGTTAAAAAGTTTTGGTTGGCAGGCAGTGGAGGGAAGCATCCAGTTAAAGCAGCAAGTTTATGTTGATCTTGAGCATTATTGCCCTCAACATTTCATTCTTTCAAGCAGTAGTCCCACACTTGACTTAAATCTAATTGGAGAAAGAACAAAATCCCAATTCCGGATTGCTAGGGCCCACTTTTCTAGGTAGGTAATCATAATCATATAGTTTGTTTCATTGGTAATCAATGAGTTGTAATAATATTTGCAGTTCCTCTGTCCTGGAAATAGGAAGCGATCCGGTGTACTCAATTGAACGCCTTCGCGAAGAGAATGATGCGGTTATTTTAGCAGTGGGGGCAACAAAGCCACGGGACCTCCCTGTTCCTGGATGTGAGCTCTCAGGTGTGCATTTTGCAATGGAATTTCTACATGCGAATACTAAAAGCTTATTGGATAGCAATCTTGAAGATGGAAACTTTATGAGAGGAACCAAACGTAGCACATTCTACTCTTATTTATTTTCTAACTATAACAATATACTTCCATTTTCTTAATAACAATGTACAATCGGATCCCCTTAGTCGTTCGAACGATTATTTGTATGACATTAAATTTATGCAATGGATTCTATTTTTTGTATATGATATTTTATTTTCTATTATGAAACATTAAATACAAATTTAATTTGAAAATAAGTAAATCTATAAATAATATTTTTTTTAAACATTAAAATTATGATACGCAAAAATGTGTGTCATCTTCATTAATGACATGACCTTTCTTGACAGGGGCTTTCTTGATACGCAATGCGTGTCATTAACACGCGCGTGTCGTCTTCCTTTACGACAGGGCCTTTCTTGATACGCATTGTGTGTCGTAAACGCGCGTCGTAATTGCGCGTCGTAATTGCGCGTCGTAAATGAGCGTCGTAAATGCGCGTCGTCTATATACGACGCGCAAAAGCGCGTCGTCTATCTTTATGACAGGGCCTTCCTTGACGCGCATTTACGCGTCGTCTGAGCCTTTTACGACGCGCAATGAGCGTCGTAAAAGGCTGTTTTTCTAGTAGTGTCTTGATGTTCAAAGGAATGTACTTTGAGTGAGAGACATCACATCTAAGGAATTGTATTGTAACAATCTCCGATAGAGGACTTTGTGATTTCATTGGCAATAGTCATTGTGACTTTAGTGCAGTGACATTACAAAAGGATCGTTGCATAAAATGTTAGAATCTAGCATATTCAATAAGTGGCAAGAATTTGATACTCTTTCACTTGTGAAAAGGATTGGGAGTTGTGAAACGAGTATGATTGAAAATGTGTTCATTTGATCTATTTCACAAAGTAAGAACCATAGGTAAACATTGTGTGCATGCTAAGAGCATGGGACAAGTGTAATAATTCAAAAAAGAAGTTGATTACCCAAAACAACAAATAATAAGTAATCGATATGGTGATAAATAAAAGGTGTTTTATTTATGCTCAAAGGTTTGAGGCCGTATGGGATTAGTATTATTCTTGTATTTCACTTTGCATGTTTTGACTTCCTGAATAATTTAATTGGTTAAGAACAGTCAAATTATTCGAACGGGCCACAGTCGTTCATATGTTGGAAGTAGGTATGAATGAAGACCGTCATGAATTGGTGTGTGGAATGTCTAAAAGAGTATTAGACATAAGCAAATGTTTGCTGCAACGTTCATGAGTGCTTATGAATATGAATTTGAGCATTGGATTAAACCCACGCTCACTTGGATCACTCCATGAATTGTATCACAAGTGATTGGTGAGACGATAACATCTTATATTCTTGAAACCGAGATGTGTGAGTTGTATCTTGCGAATCGGTTGCACATTGATAATATGTAAACGCACCAGTAACTTGGTGTTATAAAACATATTGTTGTGTGTGATTTGGTGAGTGAGTGCAAGCGAGCATTGAATCAAAGTTTATCCGTTCCTTTTATCCAAAGTAGGATAAAAGCGATATCTTTGGGCCCCTCGATGATTTAGTGATGACAAACATAAATGCTCGGCCGAGCTAGGGCTAATTTGATTTGTTCAATTAGTTAGTCGTCATAAATCGGAAATCGAGAAATAGTACAAAGAGAATGATTAAAAATCATGTCTCATACGATATCTAGAATGGAGGAATATATGATCCCTTATCTAAGGACACGCGTATCTGATAGGATCAGAGTTGACAGCGGCTTTGGAAAGCTATGATTGTAGATCAGGATCTGAAGTCATACACATAATAGTTATTAGACTTATCCAAGTGGGAGACTGTTGGATTAGTGTCTAAGTCCATAAGTATTTTGGTATGTACTTGACCCGATGGTGCATGGTCCTTTTGGGTTGCCTTCACCAAAGCAACTTGATAGGATGAATTATGGAGAGAAAGGATTAAATATTATTTATTAATATATTATGAGAATAATATATTAAAGGAGAAATCATATTGTTTAATTAATATTAGTCAATAATTAATTGGTAATTAGTTTTGTGACTAAAAGAGATTAATTAAACTTAAGGGACTGGAATTGTAATTATAAGATAATTGCAATTTGGGACATGGATTGCCTTATATTAAGGAGTGGACGAATTCTATGGGGAAACCCATGAAGAAATCGTCCAAGGCCTTAAGGAAAGGGATCTATGGGTTGCTTAGGGCTTAAGCATCCAAATTAGGGTTTCCTTGTTAGATAACCCGAATAGCCTAACTATATATACATCCCTTATGACCCAAAAACATGGCTAAGACTTCTCCTTGGGCTTCACACGTTTTAGGGCAGCCTCCTTCACCTCTACTCTTCATCCTCTTGCTCTTGGTGTTTGTGAACCATTAGAGGAGTGACATTTGTGACTCTAAGCTTTCTAAAGTCAATACAAGAAGGATTTGGGATTGGTATTGCTACATAACAATCAAGGTAATATCTTAAACCTATTCTCATGTTAATATGATTACTTGAATGCTAGAATTAGGGTTTATAGTCTTGGATAACTTGGATGTACAATAGAGAAACCTAGATCCAAGCATTAGGGTTTGTATGAGCACATAGGATGTTCTTATGTCCAAAACCCATCAGTTTTGGGAGTTCCTTAGCTTATTTGAGATCTATTTCGGGTTTGTAGTTTAGATATGACGTGGCTACTCCAGATCTAGGCTTGTGATGGTCCATAATGTCATAAAGTCTCTATTTAAGAGTTGTTGGTAATGCCCCTTAGTCCTTAAACCTAGCCATAGTGTGTTTTGGGCCTATATCTCCTTGGTCTCACGTAAAGTTTGCAACTTTATGTGTGGATTGGGTTGTAGAAGAGTGGATATATGGTTTGGAGCCCCTGCATGGCTCGAAAATCCTCTGAATGGATTGAGAACTGGAGATACTCGGCGAGTCACATGGGTGTACTCGACGAGTTTTATGAACATGAGCATGGACTCGACGAGTTGGAAGAACAACTCGGCGAATCTGTTGAAGATTGCCTTGGACTCGGCGAGTCTGTTCTTGGACTCGGCGAGTCAAGTCGCAGAACCCCAATCTCTTTTGGTTAAAGCTTTGGATTAGTGAGTCGGTTGGCGAATCAGTGAGTTAGACAGGGTGGATTTCCGAGATTGTTGAACTCGACGAGTTGAGTCGTGTCGTGTGAGTTTCTGGGTATGGGAACTCGACGAGTCGACGGGTTGACTCGACGAGTAGAATCAACCAGGAAGGTTAACTTTGACTGAGGACTTTGACTTTGACAAGAGTTGACCAGTTTGACTTCCACGGGTATTTTGGTAATTTGGTAATTTGGTATTCATGGAATTGGTTTTTTGGTAGTGTTCTGCGGTGAAGTTCGTGTCGGTGGTCGGAGCAGCTTGGTCTTATCTCTTCAGTCGGCAATTGCAGGTAAGTTATCCTCACTATATCGACAGGGTCTAGGGCACCAAGGCCGGCCCTTTATCGGATGGAAATCCGGGTATAGTTTGTTATGGTATTGCTTGTTAGATTTGCATCCTGGTATTTAGGATGGGGTTATGTTAGTGACGTGGTTAAGGTCGGTACCCGATATTTAGGGTAATGCTATGTTAGTGACCTGGTTAATGTCGGTACCCGGGATATAGGGTAATGTTATGCTAGTGACCGGTTAGGTCGGAATCCTGGTTAGGATGTTGATATGCTATGTGATCTGTTAGACTGTTGTCTGGTTAAAGATTTGTTATGTGATTAATTGTTTTATGTGCACATGGTTGTTTAACGGGGGTTGGGTTGAGGCGGGTCCTGCTTTGTGCTGTAGGCCAACATACCCAGGGCGGACCGGAGATTCCGAAGGCCCAGCGAGCGGTCTGGATAGGCTGAAGGCCCCAAGAGGGCGGACCAGACGTGCCGAGGCTCGGAGAGTGGACCAGGCCGACTGAAGGCCCGGTGTGGGCAGACCAGTCATACTGTAGACTCAGAGAGTGGACCAGGTGGATTGAAGGCCCGGTGCGGGCGGACCAATCACACTGTAGACTCGAAGTACATGGCTAGACTCGGAGGGTGGACCAGGTGGACTGAAGGCCCGATGTGGGCGGACCAGTCACACAGTAGACCTGATGTGCATGGCTGTTCTATTTGCGATATGTTATGAGTATGTTTATGTGTGGTTGGTATTTTGGGGGTAACTCACTAAGCTTTCGGGCTTACAGTTCAGTGTTTTGTTTCAGGTACTTCAGGAGATTGTGGCAAGGCGAAGGCGTGATCGTACCGCTCCTCATGTTTTATGATTTATGTGATATGGTTTTGGGGAATACTCTGATGTTTAAACTATTTTGAAAACGAATGTATGAACTTAACAATTTTTGAATGAATTAAAATGTTTTAATTTGGATCGAATTTTATGGTCGTTACAAAGATAGACTACTTTTTAGCCTTAATTATCTTAATGAAAGTTGTAGAGTATGTCTCCACCTTCACGTGGATATAAAGAACGTCGAAAACGGAGGTCGTATGCAAAAGTTATGGCTTTCCGAAGATACAACTGTTTGAGAGCAGGACGCGTGTCAGAAACCCTAATTTAACTGAACTCACGACGTGATCATCATTTCTCACAACGTGAGGAGTCAAATCACCACTTTTCAGGCCTAGAATGCCGAAGTCAAGTCTATGTATAAGACTCACGACGTGAGTAGTCTGAATGACCCTTCCAGAGCAAGTTGACGAGTGACGCATGCCATGAGCGAATTGGGACCAAACTCACGATGTGAGTTATGAAAACTCACAACGTGAGAGTCGAAATCTTGTCTATAAATAGAAATCGAAGCCTTCCAAGTTTGGCTGCTCATTTCCATCTTTTCTCCTACTTCTACATGCTATTAAGCCCTTCTAAACCACCCCGAAGCCCCGGTAACACCTCTCACCCACAACGTGAGTCCCATCGCTCCGAATCTCCCGAGAGACTAACTTCTTTCCAGTTGAAGTATTGCCCGCGTGAAGCTCGTTTCTTCACCCGAGACTCGCGGTTACGTCAAGAATGATCCTTCTTAGAAACGAAACGCTGCTCGATTCACCACTTATCAAGTGAGTTCATACCCCCATTCCTACGCTTTTAAATGTTTTATAAATGTTTTGAACATATTACGGGGGAGAATACAAGTAAACACCCGGTTAATTCCGAGTGCAAATATGGAAACTTTTGCTATGCTTTGCATGTGATTATCTTATCTATAATAATGGAATTGTTAAGCATGCAAAACACATTTTACATGGTCTTATCCTTATAGGATGAAACTGATGGGTTTTAGCTATAAGAACATCCTATGTGCTCATACAAACCCTAATGCTTGGATCTAGGTTTCTCTATTGTACATGCAAGTTATCCAAGTCTATAAACCCTAATTCTAGCATACAAGTAAACATATTAACATAAGAATGGGTTTAAGATATTACCTTGATTGTTATGTAGCAACAACAATCACAATTCCTCCTTGTAATGACTTTAGAAAGCTTAGAGTCACAAATGTCACTCCTCTAATGGTTCAGAAACACCAAGAGCAAGAGGATGAAGAAGAGAAGAGAAGGAGGCTGCCCAAAAACATGTGGAAACCCTAGAGAACAAGTTCACCACGTTTTTGGGGCATAAGGGTTCTATATATAGTGAGGCCATTAGGGTTATCTAACAAGGAAACCCTAATTTGGATGCTTAAGCCCTAAGCAAACCATGGACTCCTTTCCTTAAAGGCCTTGGACGATTTCTAATGGGTTTCCCCATAGAATTCGTCCAACCTTATAATATAAGGCAATCCATGGCCCACTTGCAATTATCTTATAATTACAATTCTAGTCCCTTAAGTTTAATTAATCTCTTTTAGTCACAAACTTAATTCTTATTAATTCTTGACTAATATTAATTAAACAATATGATTTCTCTTTTAATATATTATTCTCATAATATATTAATAAATCATATTTAATCCTTTCTCTCCATAATTCATCCTATCAAGTTGATTTGGTGAAGGCAACCCAAAAGGACCATGCACCATCGGGTCAAGTACATACCAAAATAGTTATGGACTTAGACACTAAT
Source organism: Lactuca serriola (assembly GCF_051521515.1). NCBI lineage: Eukaryota > Viridiplantae > Streptophyta > Magnoliopsida > Asterales > Asteraceae > Lactuca > Lactuca serriola. The sequence goes on from NC_136409.1 coordinate 161,729,427, forward strand.
CCAACAGTCTCCCACTTGGATAATTCTAATAACTATTATGCGTATGACTTCAGATCCTGATCTGCAATCGTAGCTTTCCAAAGCCGCTGTTAACTCTGATCCTATCAGATGCGCGTGTCCTTTTAGATAAGGGATCATATATGTTGGATTAGTGTCTAAGTCCATAACTATTTTGGTATGTACTTGACCCGATTATGAGCATGGTCCTTTTGGGTTGCCTTCACCATAGCAATATGTAGGATGAATTAAGAAGAGAGAGGTTTAAATATGATTTATTAATATATATTATGAGAATAATATATTAAAGGAGAAATCATATTGTTTAATTAATATTAGTCAATAATTAATTATGAATTAATTTTGTGGCTAAAAGAGATTAATTAAATTTAGGGGACTGGACTGCAATTATTGGATAATTGAGTTATTGGGCTAAGGAATGCTAAAGGAATAAGGGGTGAACGAAATTATGATGGGATCCCATCATATTTTCGTCCATAGCCTTATCCAGAAGGTTCCATGGGCTGCTTAGAGTTTAAGCTGTCCATTAGGGTTTTGACTGAAACCCTAGCAGCCCACACAAGTATATAAAGGACCCCTTAGGCCCCAAAAACGTGTGGAACTGATTCTCTAGGGTTTCTAGTCCTTTTTGGGCAGCCTCCTTTCTTCTCCTCTTCATCCAAGTTGCATAAGGTGTTTGTGACTCCATTAGAGGTGCAACACTTGAGGCACTAAGCTTTCTAAGGCCAATCCAAGCAAGGAATTGATTGTTATTGCTATATAACAATCAAAGGTAATTCTATAAACCCTAATTCAATTTATAATATGTTAGATCTAAGTTTATTAGTCTTGGATTCAAAGCATGTACAATAGAGAAACCTAGATCCAAGCATTAGGGTTTGTATGAGCACATAGGACTGTTCTTATGCCTAAAACCCATCAGTCATCGTGGTATCAGAGCATTGATTGGTTTCAGTTGTATTTGATGCTTATCTGTTAAATTATTTACTGAAAATTGAGTTTTTGGCCTCTGCCCGACCTGACTCGGAGAGTCAGTGGATGAACTCGGCGAGTCCAGTCCCTGACTCGGCGAGTCCAGGGGTCAGACAGAGGGATTTTCAGGTTTTGGCTGCTGTTTTGACTTGGACTTGATGCTTAATTCGTTTTTTAAAGTTAAAATCCGATTTTTATCTTAAATTAATGTTTATCCTTGCCAAAACAATAGATAATTTCAAATCTTTTAAATATTGGTTGTTTATGTGATAAATATGGATTATTTAAAGTTATTTGGTAATTATCTAATGACTAAAATAAGATTAGGTCAAATGTAGATAATTATAAAATTAATTGTTTAATTTGAATTATTTGTTATTTGATCCCTAATGTTTTGAAATGTTTCAAAACTTGCCCTCAAGTTTTGGAATTTAAAAGTTGATTAAAAGTTTAATTTTGAAATGTTGAATTCTAAAACCCTAGTAATTTGAAAAGTTCAAATCACACCCTTATGGTCTTATTAATTTTTTAAAGTGTATAATTAAAAGTGATTTAATAAACCCATAAAGTTTTTGGTTTACATTTAATTAGATTAAAAGTATAATTTACTAAGTTAAACCACCTAGTATTTTAAAAGTGTAAAATACACCCTATACTATATATAACATTAAAAGTCTAGTATTATATATGTATGAGTAAACAGTCAGTCTTACCGTTAGTAGGCCTCATTCACGAAGCTGGTCTATAAGGGGTGTTTAAGGAAATTGCCTATAAAATGGAGATTGAATGGGTATCCACTCTTACCCACCGCACTCTCGACTAGTGGAGGGTCGTTAGCCGAACGGGTAGGATAGGACAGAAACCTTCCATTATAAGTATAATGAAGTACAAAGTAACTAAATGCTTTTTCAAATTCCCAAATCATAGTTACTTTAGAAAAAATGTGAAATTGTATGCTAATCCATAGAATTACACTTCGTACCCCTGTCAAACGTTAGTGGAGCGTGTGTGGTTAACCGACACACTAATTTGGGGATGACATTGGTAGCGAAGGGTGACTCGATGTTTGTCATAGATCAATGGAGCATGTGTGGCTAACCGGCACATTGATTAGGTGATAGTAGCATTGGGTGCACCACGTGATTCGTATGGTTATTCACACCTTGTTTGTGATCCTCGGCATCCCAGTCACAAATAGTAGGGCATAATCGAGATTAAACATGCCATTGAAAAGTTCAATGAATCTCAAAAGATCTAGGAGTTTCAATTCATTTAAAACTTAATATTCCTTTTCGTTTTTCATGGTGGAAATTGGTAAATCGTCATTTACCTACCTTCAAATATTTTGCAACTAGATTACGACATCCCTTTTCTAGGTTGTAGAATATTGTGTTGGATCCTAGCTTGATGTTTCATTTGGGTGTTACATCGATAATTCTAATCAACATAACTTGAATTTTCTCCCGTTTTGTAGATGTCTGAATCTTACAATGGTCTTCCTAAATCCTTTGGAACAAGCGTTCCAAATGAAGATGACGTTCTGAGATACGATCAAGGAAATGAGAGTCATGCTTCACTTCCTCCACCTCCTCCAATCGTTCTCCCTGACCCACAAGTTCAAAGGCTTGAAAAGTTCAAGCTCACTCAAGCCCTTTTGGCAAGTAAACACGAAGATGGGAAACCTGTGTGTGCACACGTCTTAGAGATGAAGTCACACATTGATAGGTTAAGCATGTTGGGTGTCGAGATTTCAAGCGAGTTGGCTGCTGACTGGGTGCTTCAGTCACTTCCTGAATCATATAGTGAGTTCATTAGAGAGTACTATATGATGGATCACGACGTGACCCTCATTAATCTCACCTATTTGCTTATAGCTGCTGAATCAACAATGATTTGGCGTGCTGGTCAAGCAAACTTGTCTGGTGAATCAAACTCCCAAACTTCAATGGACACTGGCAACATTCGAAGTGCAGAAAGAACTAAGTCTGTGATTGTCTGATGTGCTGTGCCAAAGGAGTCCATTTGCTTTTATTGCCAAGAGAAGGGGCATTGGATACGAAGCTGCCCTAACTACCTGAGAGATCTAAGAGATGGGAGAGTCAAGACGTATGGCTCTGCTTCAGGTAAAATCCATTATCTAACTCTTTTGAGTTCCTATTCTAGATTCTTAATACATGATGTGATAAGATTAAATTTTGATGTTTTGTAGGATCGAAAAAAAGAGAGGAAGCTTGAGGGAAGAAGTGAGCTGAATCTAATCATGAAGAAATGGATTTCGATCGCATTACTTGAAGAATGGATTCTTGAGCTACTACTTGGAGTTAGAATAGATTGTTAAGAAATATGTAATAACATAGTTTTTTCAATTGAATTGCATTGTAAGGACAAAATTTTTCCGCAATAAAATGAATTTTGATTTTATCTTATTTATTTATCCTTGCGATGGCATGTATGAAAAAAATTGATGTTTGAATGTTTCTATTATTAGCAACAATGGATTTGATTCTTAATTATGTTATTTGTGGAAATGTCAAACGTTTACCAAATAGGGAGAGTTTCTCATCGCCCAAGTTTCAATTGGACAGAAACTTGGAATCATGCAACGTGTATTGTATGATGAATGAAAAACTTTCACATTTGGGAAATTTAGACTAATTCTTTGACAAAGTGTCAATTGAAGGACTAGGAGATCGAGTACACTAGGTCGTACGTTGATCAAGTCTACCACAAGAGTGACAAAGATATTCGTCATGATTTACTAAAGTTTAGTAAATATGGTTATACTTATAAGATTGAGTATAATTCTGAGTTAACTGAAATAGTTTCAATCAATAGCAGAACGAATAAGAAGAATCAAGAAGGCAGAAAGATAAAAGTTTCTCCATTCTAAGAAGAAGGGAGAGTACCTTTTATTGTGTTTTATGATGAAGTCTTAATGATTAAGAACCATATCTCAATTGATCCTCTAAGTGAGTCTTAGTGCATTTGCATGTCTAAGAAGAGGAATCGAGAATTGTAAAAATGGTTAAATCAAAGAGTCAATCATACTTCGTTCCAATATCAAGTCTTAGAGTCATACTCCAAGATTGTGACATTGAGTGACAAGTGTTAAGTAGGTTTATAACACTCATCAAATGTGGAATTTGGAAAAGTTTTCTTATTCTTGCACATTAGAAATTGGTAAGTTGTGATGTCTTGGATAAGACAAAGACCAACTAGGACCAATTTGTGAAGTGTTTTGTCTTGATAAGAACTACACTAACTCTTGAATATTTGCTTTGTCAAGAAATGTTTCTTGACAAGAGAATCTTATATGTCAAGGAGTCAGTGGGAGTCTTAATGGTCTTGAAAGGTTTCAAGAACAAACCAAGAATAAACCTTATCGATCATCATTAGCACACGACTTGAGGTTTACAACCTATCGTGTTGACATTATTTTGTTTCTGTGCCATTCTAATTGAGTTAATTGTGTATGTGAGTTCTATGAGTTCTCATTTGAATACATACTAGAGCCTTAGTCGATGGAAAGTACATTGATATGTAAGGACAAGTTACTAAACTACTTGGAAGACATGGTAGGCACTTGTGTTACCATAAGGCAAGAAATCAAGATTAAGAAAGTTCAGTCCATATGAGTTTGGATTTGTCACAAACCTTGGTTTTGGCAAATTCACATGGATAGGAACTCATACACCATAAAATCTAAGTGTCATAAGATTCCATCCTTCATGAAAATGACTGTGAGGAAATGCTTTCACTAAAAGAGATTTTAAGAAGATAGCGATTGTGAAAATTGCATTCTCAAAATTCGATTATGGTTACGGCATCCCTTTCCATAATTCGAATTATGAGATTTGGCAATTAGTTTCAACATTTGGAACTTAGTAACATAAGTTCTGAATTGTTTAAACACACATATGAGCTATCTAAGACAAAGGTGTATAAGGTTAAGAAGCCTAGATAAAGGCTTATCGAAGCATCTGGTATTAGAAATATGAATTTCAGAAATTCAATAGGCATTGTTTTCTAAAAGTTCATTTGTTTTCTGAATAGATGTCAAAGCTAGTGGGAGCATAAGGGTTATGCTTATATGATAATCATCATGATAGTGGGAGCATAAGTGTTATGCTTGTATAATTACTATGGCGAGTATTGCAAGTTAGCAATATTAATTATAGAAAAAAAACAAGATTCCATTTGCAAAGTTGCATGGGTGGAAATGTTGTTTTGATATAATTAAGGGAGAGAATATTATACTTCGTTTCAAAATCTAAAGCTTAGATTGAGAAATTTTAATATTTTCAGTCAAAGGATACATTGTGTGTTCTTAAAATTCGATTATGATTACGGCATCCTTCTTCATAGTTCGAATTGTGAGAACATTACACATAAAATATTATGGAAAAAGATTGGTAAAGTATCATATCTTTATGTAAGACATTATGCATCGTGTCCCATATGCTTCGGGTATAGGATCGATTGCAAATGTTATAATATTTTACCATTCTAAAATTTTCCAAATGTCTAGCGCATTAAGAGGGAAAAAGGACTAGAATTGGTTTTGACTAAAATAATTAAACAACTATCAAAGGACGATCCAAAGTTCACTAAGGATTGGTCGCTTGTGAGTAGTTGGAAGTATGGTATTGAATGGACCATATCGACATTATTATGAATAGATAAGATACTATTAACAATGAGTTGTCATATGGCAAATGTGGAAATGTTTCCATATTGGGAGTTGCATATTAAGAATCTATGTCTAGATTAGAAACTTTTATGCAAGAAGGATGTTCAAAGGAATGTACTTATGAATGTGAGACTTCACATCTATAGAATTGTCTTGTAACAATTTGCGATAGAGTACTTTGTAATTTCATTGGCCAAGTCTTGGTGACTTTTGTGCTATGACTTTGCGAAAGGATCGTTGCGTAAAATGTTAGAATCTAGCATATTCTAGTAGTGGCAAGAAGCTTGTGTTCTTACACTAATGATAAGGATTAAGGAATTGTGAAATGAGCATCATTGAAAAGGTTTTTCAATTAATCTATTTCACAAAGTAAGGACCATAGGAAACATAGTGTGCATGCTTTATGCATGGGATAGCTATTGTTGTAATTTGAGTAATAAGTTGATTTTCTGAAACAGTAAACGATAATAATGAGTAATCAATATGGTGGTTAAATAGAAGTGTTTTATTTACTCTCACAAGTTTGAGGCCATATAAGATTAAGTATTATTGTTATGTTTCAATTTGCATGTTTTGACTTCCATAATAACTAGGTTATTCAAACATCCACAGTCGGTCATACGTTGGGAGTAGGTATGAATAAAGGCTGTCATGAATCTGTCTGTAGATTGTCTGAAGTGTTTAGACATAGCACAAGTTTGCTGCAGAGTTCATGAGTGCTTTGATAAGATTAGAGTATTGGATTAAACCCACGCTCACTTGGATCACTTCATAGATTTATCACGAGTGATTAGTGAGACGATAATATTGTATATTCTTGAAATCGAGACATGTGAGTTGTTATTTGTTGATCGGTTGCACATTGATAATAAGTAAACGCACCAGTAACTTGGTGTTATAAAACTTATTGTTGTATATGATTCGATCAGTAAATGCAAGCAAGCATATGAGTCAAAGTTTATCCATTCCTTTTACTAAAAGTGGGATAAAAGCGATATCTGTGGGCCTCTCGATGATTTAGTGATGACACCTAAGCGCTTGGCCAAGCCGGGACTAAGTTGATGTGTTCAATTATAGTCTGTTATCAGTCGTTAAAAATTCAGAAGTCGGGAAACGGTATAGAGAGAATGATTAAAATTCATGTCTTATGTCTATATGATATCTTGAGAATGGAGGAATATATGATCCCTTATCTAGAGGACACGCTATCTGATAAGATCAGAGTTGACAGCGGCTTTTGAAAGCTACGATTGCTGATCAGGTTCTGAAGTCATACGGAAAATAGTTATTAGACTTATCCAAGTGGGAGACTGTTGGATTAGTGTCTAAGTCCATAACTATTTTGGTATGTACTTGACCCGATTATGAGCATGGTCCTTTTGGGTTGCCTTCACCATAGCAATATGTAGGATGAATTAAGAAGAGAGAGGTTTAAATATGATTTATTAATATATATTATGAGAATAATATATTAATGGAGAAATCATATTGTTTAATTAATATTAATCAATAATTAATTATGAATTAATTTTGTGGCTAAAAGAGATTAATTAAATTTAGGGGACTGGACTGCAATTATTGGATAATTGAGTTATTGGGCTAAGGAATGCTAAAGGAATAAGGGGTGAACGAAATTATGATGGGATCCCATCATATTTTCGTCCATAGCCTTATCCAGAAGGTTCCATGGGCTGCTTAGAGTTTAAGCTGTCCATTAGGGTTTTGACTGAAACCCTAGCAGCCTACACAAGTATATAAAGGACCCCTTAGGCCCCAAAAACGTGTGGAACTGATTCTCTAGGGTTTCTAGTCGTTTTTGGTCAGCCTCCTTTCTTCTCCTCTTCATCCAAGTTGCATAAGGTGTTTGTGACTCCATTAGAGGTGCAACACTTGAGGCACTAAGCTTTCTAAGGCCAATCCAAGCAAGGAATTGATTGTTATTGCAATATAACAATCAAAGGTAAGTCTATAAACCCTAATTCAGTTTATAATATGTTAGATCTAAGTTTATTAGTCTTGGATTCAAAGCATGTACAATAAAGAAACCTAGATCCAAGCATTAGGGTTTGTATGAGCACATATGACTGTTCTTATGCCTAAAACCCATCAATATATTCCTCCATTCTAGATATCGTATAAGACATGATTTCTAATCATTCTCTCTGTACTATTTCTCGACTTCCGATTTATGACGACTGACTAATTGAACAAATCAAATTAGCCCTAGCCCGGCCGAGCATTTACGTTTGTCATCACTAAATCATCGAGGGGCCCAAAGATATCGCTTTTATCCTACTTTGGATAAAAGGAACGGATAAACTTTGATTCAATGCTCGCTTGCACTCACTCACCGAATCACACACAACAATATGTTTTATGACACCAAGTTACTGGTGCGCTTACATATTATCAATGTGCAACCGATTTACAAGATACAACTCACACATCTCGGTTTCAAGAATATAAGATGTTATCGTCTCACCAATCACTCGTGATACAATTCATGGAGTGATCTAAGTGAGCATGGGTTTAATCCAATGCTCAAATCATATTCATAAGCACTCATGAACGTTTCAGCAAAAATTTGCTTATGTCTAATACTCTTTAGACAATCCACACACCAATTCACGACAGTCTTTATTCATACCTACTTCCAACATATGAACGACTGTGGCCTGTTTGAATAATTTGACTGTTCTCAACCAATTAAATTATTCAGGAAGTCAAAACATGCAAAGTGAAACACAAGAATAGTACTAATCCCATATGGCCTCAAACCTTTGAGCATAAATAAAACACCTTTTATTTATCACCATATCGATTACTCATTATTTGTTGTTTCGGGTAATCAACTTTTTACTTGAATTATTACAACACTTGTCCCATGCTCTTAGAATGCACACAATGTTTACCTATGGTTCTTACTTTGTGAAATAGATCAAATGAACACATTTTCAATTATACTCATTTCACAACTCCCAATCCTTTTCACAAGTGAAAGAGTATCAAATTCTTGCCACTTATTGAATATGCTAGATTCTAACATTTTATGCAACGATCCTTTTGTAATGTCACTGCACTAAAGTCACAATGACTATTGCAATGAAATCACAAAGTCCTCTATTGGAGATTGTTACAATACAATTCCTTAGATGTGATGTCTCTCACTCAAAGCACATTCCTTTGAACATCATTTTGCATAAAATTTCTAATCTAGACATTGATTCTCAATATCCAACTCCCAATATGGAAACCTTTCCATACTTACCATATGACAACTCATTCTCAATAGAATCTTATCTATTCATAATAATGTCGATATGGTCCATCCAATACTATACTTCCAACTACTCACAAGCGACCAATCCTAGGCGAACTTTGGATTGTCCTTTGATAGTTGTTTAATTATCTTAGTCAAAACCGATTCTTGTCCTTTTTCCCTCTAAATGCGCTAGACATTTGGAAAATTTTAGAATGGTTAAATATTATAGCATTTGCAATCAATCCTATACCTAAAGCGTATGGGACACGATGCATAATGTCTTACACGAAGATTCGATACTTTATCAATCTCCTCCCATAATATTTTATGTTCTACGTTCTCAAAATTCGAACTATGAAGAGGAATGCTGTAATCATAATCGGATTTTTAAGAACGCACTATGTTTCCTTGACTAAATTATTAACATTCCACAACCTAAGCCTTTAGATTTGAAATGAAGCATAATATTCTCTCCCTTAATTATAGCAAAACAACTTTACAACCCTACCGACTTTGCAAGGTGTAACTCTTGTTTTTCTATAATTAATATTGCTAACTTGCAATACTTGCCTTAATAATCATACAATCACAACATTTATGCTCCCACTATCATGATGATTATTATAAACATAACACTTATGCTCCCACTAGCTTTGACATGTATTCAGAAGCCAACTTAACTTCCAGAAAAACAATACTTATTGAATTTCTTAAGTTCATGTTTCTAATACTTAATGCTTTGATAATCCTTTATCTAAGATTATACACCTTTCCCTTAGATAGCTCATATGTGTGTCTAAACAATTCAGACTAATTGCCAAATCTCACAATTCGAATCATGGAAAGGGATACCGTAACCATAATCGAATTCGAGAATACAATTTCACAATCACTATCTTCTTAAAATCTCTATTAGTGAAAGCATTTCCTCACAGTCATTTTCATGAAGGAGGGAATCTTATGACACTTAGATTTTAATGGTGTATGTGTTCCTATCCATGTGAATTTGTTAAAACCAAAGTTTACGACAAATTCAAACTCATATGGACCGAACTTTCTCAATCTTGATTTCTTTGCCTTATGGTAACACAGCTGCCCACCATGTCTTCCAAGTAGTTAAGCAGCTCACCTTTTCCTATCAATGTACTTTTCATTGATCAAGGTCCTTGCCTTTTATGCATTCAAATGAGAACTCATAGAACTCACATGCATAATTAACTTAATTGGAACGCCACAGAAACAAAATAATGTCAACACGATATGTTGTAAACCTCAACTCGTGTGCTAGTGATGATCGATATGGTCTATTTTGATTTGTTCTTGAAACCTTTCAAGACCATTAAGACTCCCACTGACTCCTTGACATATAAGATTCTCTTGTCAATAAACATTTCTTGACAAACAAATATTCAAGAGTTAGTGTAGTTTTTAACAAAACACTTCATAAATTGGTCCTAGTTGGTATTTGTCTTATCCAAGACATCACAAATTTCCATATTTGATGAATGTTATAAACCTTCTTAATACTTATCACTCAATTTCACCATCTTAACTCTAAGACTTGTTTTGGAACGAAGTATGATTGACTTTCTGATTTAACCATTTCTTCAATTCTTGATTTCTATTCTCAGACATACAATTGTACTAAGACTCACATAGAGAATCAATTGAGATATGGTTCTTAATCATTCAGACATATCATAAAACATAAAAGGCACTCTCCCTTCTTCTCAGAATAGAGAAACTTTTATCTTTCTGCCTACTTGATTCTTCTTATTCGTTATGCTATTGATCTAAACCCTTTAATCAATTCAGAATTACACTTAATCTTGTAAGTATAATCACATTTACTAAACTTTTAGTAAATCATGACGAATATCTTTATTATTTTTGTGGTGGACTTGATCAGCACACAACTTTGTGTACTCGATCTACTCGTCCTTCACTCGACACTTTGTCAATGAATTAGTCTAATTTCCAAATATGAAATTTCTCATTCATCGTGCAACCAAGTTGCATGATTCCAAGTTTCTGTCCAATTGAAACTTGGGCGATGAGAAACATTTCATATTCGGTAAATTTTCGACATTTCCACAAATAACATAACTAAGAATCAAATCCATTATTGCTAATAATAGAAACATTCTAACATCAATTTTTATACACGCCATTGCAAGGATAAATAAATAATATAAAATCAAAATTTATTTTATTGCGGAAAAATTTGTCCTTACAATGCAATTCTTTGAAAAACTATGCTAATACATCTTTCTTAGCAATTTTTGCTCACTTCTTCCCTTAAGCTTCCTTTCTTTTCTTCGATCCTACAAAACATCAATTGTAATCTTATCACATTATGTATTAAGAATCTAGAATAGAAGCTTAAAAGAGTTAGTCAATGGATTTTACCTAAAACAGAGCCATACGTTTTGACTCTCCCATCTCTTAGATCTCTTAGGTAAATAGGGCAGCTTCGTCTCCAATGCCCCTTCTCTTGGCAATAAAAGCAAATTGACTCTTTTGGAACAGGACATGGAACTACTTCAGACATTGCCTTTCTCTTATGATCAAACTTTTCGATCATGGCATGTCTTTCGTTGCCATTGTCTATATCCATAGAGGTCTTGAAGGCAGATTCACCAATCAACTTTGCTTTTCTATTGCGCCAAACCATTGCTGATTCAGCGACAATAAACATATAGGTGAGATCTATAAGGGTCACGTCGCAGTTCATCATATAGTACTCTCTTACGAACTCACTATATGAGTTAGGAAATGACTGACGAACCCAATCAACAACCATCTCCTCATAGACAACGGATCCCAACATCCTTAACCTATCAACGTGTGACTTCATCCCTAGGATGTGTGCACACACTAACTTTCCTTCTTTATGTTTACTTGCCAAAAGGGCTTGAGTGAGCTTGAACTTTTCAAGTCTTCGAACTTGTGGGTTAGGGAGAATAATTGGAGGAGGTGGAGGAAGTGAAGCATGATCTCTTGTTCCTCGATCGAATCGTGGAATATCATCTTCATGTGGAATGCTTGTTCCACGGGATTTGGGAAGACCATAGTTGTCGTACTTTGACATCTACAAAACGGGAGAAAATGAATTCAAGTTAGTTGATTGATTGAGTCCTTAGTAAATCACCCAAATGAGATACTAAGGCTAGGACCCAACACAATATGCTACAACCTAGAAAAGGGATGTCGTAATCTAATTGCAGAATATTTGAAGGTAAGTGAATGACGATTCACTAATTTCCACCATGAAAAACGAAAAAGAAATTTAAGTTTTAAACCTATGAAAACTCCTAGATCCTTTGAGATTCATTGAAATTTTCAATGGCATGTTTAAATCTCGATATGCCCCTCTAGTTTGTGACTGGGATGCCGATGATCACAAAGCGGGTGTGAATAACCATGCAAACTTACATGGTGCCCTCACATGTTACAGTCACCTATTCGATGTGTCGGTAAACCACACACGCTCCACCGAACTATGACAAACATTGAGTCACCCTTTGCTACCTTTTCTTAGAACCATTTAGTGTGCCGGTTAACCACACACGCTCCAATAACATCTTCGCAAGGGCACAAAGTGTAATTTCATGGAATTGCATCAATTCACTATTGCCTAAGTAACTAAGATTGGGAATTTGTAAAACATTTAGTTACTTTTGTACTTCATTATACTTATAATGGAGGTTTCTGTCCTATCCTACCTGTTCGGCTAACGACCCTCCACTAGTCAAGAGTGCGGTGGGTAAGAGTGGATACCCATTCAATCGCCATTTTATAGGCAATGTCCTTAAACACCCCTTATAGACTAGCTTCGTGAATGAGGCCTACTAACGGTAAGACTGACTTTTACTCATACATATATATAATGTTAGACTTTTAATGTTATATATAGTATAGGGTGTATTTTACACTTTTAAAATACTAGGAGGTCAAATTTAACTATTATACTTTTAATTCAATTATATTGTGAACCTAAACTTTTATGGATTTATTAAACCTCTTTTAATTATACACCTTAATTAATTAATAAAACCATAAGGGTGTGATTTGAACTTTTCAAAACAATACTAGGGTTTTAGAATTTAACATTCCTAAATTAAACTTTTAATCAACTTTTAAATTCCAAAACTTGAGGGCAAATTTTGAAACATTTCAAAACATTAGGGTTTAGAATTTAAATATACATCAAAATTAAACTTTCAATCAAAATTTAAATTCCAAAACTTGAGGGCAAGTTTTGAAACCTTTTCAAAACATTAGGGTTTCAACTATTTAAATTTCAAAACAAAACATTTGAGTTTAAATTTAAAGTATAAAACCTAAAGGGGAAAATTGAAACTTTTCTTAACACAAGGATCAAATAACAAATAATATAAATTATACAATTAATTTCATAATTATCTATATTTGACCTAATTTTCCATTTCTTGCAAAATAAGTTACCCAATTAATACAAATAATCCAATCTTTATCATATAAGGAAGTTATTATCTAATCAATTGGTAATTATCTTTTGTTTAATCAAGGATATACTAAAAAATATGAATAAAATCGGATTTTAATGATCTAAAACAGATAAGACAAGTATCCATGAGAAAAACAGCAAGAAATCCCGAAATCCCCTCTTTCTGACGCTCGAACTCGCCGAGTACCCATATGGACTCGCCGAGTAGGGGCCTACTCGCCGAGTCCACAATGGGACTCGCCGAGTTCATCAGGCAGTTTTACAAAAATCGAATTTTTTCAACTTGAACAAACATACAAGGCATCAATACAATAGAAACCAATCAAAGCTCTGATACCACTGATGGGTTTTAGCTATAAGAACATCCTATGTGCTCATACAAACCCTAATGCTTGGATCTAGGTTTCTCTATTGTACATGCAAGTTATCCAAGTCTATAAACCCTAATTCTAGCATACAAGTAATCATATTAACATAAGAATGGGTTTAAGATATTACCTTGATTGTTATGTAGCAACAACAATCACAATTCCTCCTTGTAATGACTTTAGAAAGCTTAGAGTCACAAATGTCACTCCTCTAATGGTTCACAAACACCAAGAGCAAGAGGATGAAGAAGAGAAGAGAAGGAGGCTGCCCAAAAACGTGTGGAAACCCTAGAGAACAAGTTCACCACGTTTTTGGGGCATAAGGGTTCTATATATAGTGAGGCCATTAGGGTTATCTAATAAGGAAACCCTAATTTGGATGCTTAAGCTCTAAGCAACCCATGGACTCCTTTCCTTAAAGGCCTTGGACGATTTCTAATGGATTTCCCCATAGAATTCGTCTAACCTTATAATATAAGGCAATCCATGGCCCAATTGCAATTATCTTATAATTACAATTCTAGTCCCTTAAGTTTAATTAATCTCTTTTAGTCACAAACTTACTTCTTATTAATTCTTGACTAATATTAATTAAAAAATATGATTTCTCCTTTAATATATTATTCTCATAATATATTAATATATCATATTTAATCCTTTCTCTCCATAATTCATCCTATCAAGTTGCTTTGGTGAAGGCAACCCAAAAGGACCATGCACCATCGGGTCAAGTACATACCAAAATAGTTATGGACTTAGACACTAATCCAACAGAAACAAAACTATACTATTACGAATCTCATCTATACAAATGCATTATATCAAGGGTAACCACTCTTGTTAAACTATTTTATGCATTCAAGGAAACACAAATTATGCCTTTGTTAACATTGTTAAAAAGGATAATCATTGCATGCAAACTCATCATTTTCAATATGCGACTTAGTTGAGAATCCGTGAAACGATTCACCTTCACTCTACCTTTTGTTAAAGGTACCAACAAAAGTCATGTTTATAACCAGAATCTCCCGTTTGGGGAATGTGATAAGTGTGTATAGATCTATACGGGACTAATGATCCCACATCCTGACAGTTAGCTACAGTCCTTTGGGTGGCAAGTGTCATAACATTTCGACACCTGAAGAACGTCGCCACAGGCAAAACTATGATAGTATGGCTATAACAACTCACCGGATAGATAATTATTATGGTATTATGATTTCGGTGGAAAGTAAGTATTAATGTTATTTTTCATATTTTTCAAGCTCGATCTTCATATAGTTTTATTATATAAAACTATACCTCTATCTTTTTAAGCATGTTATAGTTGCTTACATTTTACGGTCTTAGACATTTAAGACTGCTATTCACAATTGGAAAATAAGGGATTTTCCTGGTTCAACTATTTACAATTCATACAACGATCTTTCATACTCATTGCATACATCTATAAGAAAATAAGGAATTTTTTGGAAAACAAGCACGAACTTTCAATGGCATACATTTTCTCACAACACTACTTATGAACTCACCAACTTAATTGTTGACACTTTTTCTTGAAATGACTTGTATTCTCAGGAAACCGCAAAACCAGGTAGCATCTACTTTTGAAGACTACCGCGTTGGCGTTAGTAACATATTTTGGATCACCATATCGTATTTGATATTCAAACATGTAATACATTCAATCATGTAAACTTTTCAAATATATATATTATGGTGGTGTGTACTTTCCTTACTATGCAATTGTTATGATACTGAATATGACGTCCTCCGCCCCCGAACGTTTCCGCCATTCTAGTTTGGGGGTGTGACACCAAATGCGTAACAAAAATAAAAAGAAAGGACCTTCTGAGTTAAAAAAATAAGTTAGAGACCAAACGTGCAAATTATCACAAACCATTGGGACCATTCGAGTAATTTACTCTTATTATTATTATTATTATTATTATTATTATTATTATTATTATTATTATTATTATTATTATTATTTCAAATAAAAATATTGTTTTAATATAATATAATCTACTCTTTAGTTTTACATTATTTTAAACAATTGTTATTGTTTACTTAATTAAAAACTACTTATTTGAAAAATTTTCATTATTATATTTAAAAAAAAATGTCATTATGAAATATTGGAAGAGAATAAACGGTCTAAATAAAATGGTGATTTGAATTTAAAACTATAGTAATTGTTATGTACTGCGACAAATCTTAAAAAAAAATGATAAGAGTGGGTTAGGGGAGGAGGAGTGTTACACTTGAGATATATTTTTATCACTTATATTTTCTTATGAAAATATTAATATTTTATTTATTTTACTTTTCCTTTACGATAAAGAACGAATAGGGAAAACAGAATATAACAAATCTAATAAGATAATAATTTATTTTTATTACTATAAAAACATTTAAAATGGATACATCCATATAAGTTTTGATAGAACATAAAGAATTCATTTTTATAACACACATAATCATTGGTTTTCAACAAGAAAGTCATATCATATTAAAAATCAATTATTCTAATTCGTCATTATCACAAACTATTTGGAATAATTATTGTAAACTCCTTTCATCAAAATCAATTATAAAAAAATATATCAATGTTATTTACAACAAAATAAGCGATAGAAACTAACATAATATATAACTTATAATAGCATAAAATACATGTTGGATAATGTTCTCTTGGACATAAAATGTATTTTCTTAACATTAAAAAGAGAGACAATATAAAGATATATACATGTTAACACAGTTAATTGCTCTAACTGATAAATAACTTGAAGGTCGATTTCCGAAAAGCTCATGAGAAGTAATTATCAGTCCCACTTCATCATCATGTAATTATAGAAAGATGCATAACACATAAATTTAAAAAATGATCTCAAATATACATTTACAAACATACCTAAATTTGAAGTTGGGTTAATATCTAAAACTTTACATACACCTACTTTGAGTTTACATGAATTTATATTTGGAAAAGTTGCAATTGTTTTCTTACATCCATGGAACCACTCACATAATTTTTCAAACCCTACGAATATGATCCATCATTTTGTATTGACCTACATACAATATGTAATCTACAAATTTCTTATATAGGCTAAATATTTAATTTAACTCATCAATTAAATAGCATGATTCGAAGAGTTTTGGGAGTTACAAATCATAATATTTCAACTAGTCATAAATTAATTTGTAATAGTCTTGGAAATTTCAAATGCATGAAGTTCAAGGAAAAATGCTTGCTTTATAAGATATATAGATAGATAGATTGGACTTACTCAAATTGATCTTCTAACGACCCATATTTCTTTTTGTTTTCAAAATTAGTTTTAAGTGTCTTTTATGTAAATTGAACTTTGCTCTATGTTAAAGGGTTCTTAGGGGGCTAAAAGTTTATTAAATGAACCTTGAACCTATATATGGGTCTAAGGGGAATTTTGGCATACTTTGAGGGGCTAAAATGGAACTTAAGACCTATTTAATGGATGCTAACCCTAGAATTCGAGTTTATTACTCTATTTGCAGCCAAACACACACACACACACACAGAGAAAGAGAGAGAGAGAGAGAGAGAGAGAGAGAGAGAGAGAGAGAGAGAGAGAGAGAGAGAGTGTTCCAAGTGAGGTTTCCATTTTTGAAATTAAATGGTGATTCAAGTGAAGGAAATGTTGCATTTTTGTAGATTTTGGTGATATGGTGATTGGTTCATCTCTCATCATCTTGTTTCCTTAGCATCATCTAAAGTTACACAATGTTAGTATTTATTCTCTAACCATTATATTTCTGATTTAGTTCAGTAAAAACTAGTAAATAGTAAGCTTATACACAAATAAGACGTTTTTAGTGTAATTGTGTTCAATTTTAGTGCATGAACGATCTAGACCTCTATGGATTGTTCCTTATGATTAAAAATACGCTAAAGAGGGTTTGGTTGAGATTTGGAATGACTATGGTTCATAATTCCTACACATGAAATGTAACGGTTAACTCAGAGCGTCAATGCCTCGGATGTGATGCGTTGATGGGCTTTTCGTGATTGGCCTATACATTGTTGCATGAATGTGAAACGTCCATCCAATATATACAATGCATCTAACTGTTCGATCGCGACTGGAATTTGTGAAATGAAATCATGAAAACGACACATATGTTGGTTTGGTCCTGTCCCATATCGACACGAGGCGACGCCCCCTTCTCGTGCATGTGTCGCGTCTTCATCACAATGTGGTGTCCTTTTATTGTTTGATGCTTGTTTTCTCATTGGAATATCGTTTTGTTTAGGGTGTTATGTATTTGTGTTGGGGGATTGATTCACTTCTTATTAAAAACCTATCGGGACTCGATAGTATTCTTAATATAATACATAATCGAATACTACATCTCTTTAGTGGATTGTTGATGGAAATTAGGATATTGTTTATTTTTCTAATGTTGTGGTAATTGTGTGATAATATATTGACTGCATCTTGTGATTTGACACGCTATGGACCTTGATTGCTATAATAATATGAATGGAGTTTGCTATTTGTAATTGCATGTGATGGTTATACTTATTGAATTAGTAGACATATCTTATGTTAGATTGATGTCATGGTGATTTTTTGTACATGTCATATTGCTCGTTTCGGTTGTATGAGTAGCATAACTATGTTGACTTATGATTGACATTGTCAAGTTGTTAGAGGGTATGGGTAGTACCTTGCAAGCCTATTTGGTTGAAAGCATTACCTTATAGGAAAAAAGCTTAAGCCATATCGGGTGAGTTACCGGTTCTTCTAAATGGTCGTATAACACATGGTTTGCATATAACACTGTAAAAATTCAACCAAATTTTCACTTTTCAAAAACATAATAATTCATTCATAATTACTTTCATAAACAATGTATCAATATTATCTTAATACAAAATCCCAAGATCATATCATAATAAACTCCGATGGGTGTGTACGAATCATTCCGGCGCCTTCCCGCGCTCCTCACTAGTACATGTAACACATAACACAAAACACTGTAAGCACGAAGCTTAGTGAGTTCCCCAAAATACCATGCATAACACATACTAGCCACTCGAGGCTATAACTCTATGGTCCCTTGGGCCCCGAACTCTGTGGACCCTCTGGTCCTAGCTCTATGAACCTTCCGGTTCTAACTCTAATATACTCTGATATACACATGGCATAAATCAAATAGAAATAATGCAGTGCAACACATCACATAAATAACATACAATAACTATGTCACATAACTCTAATTACCACTCAAGGTACAATATAGTGAGAAGACTCACCTCAAATGTCTCGGTAAATCCCTGATTCGGTAGTAGTATAGTCTAGCCTCCGCCTAATCACATAAAGTAAGATACGCTCATAAATATAACTCTCGAGACTAGACCCCACCCTCTCTTAGCATCCTCAGATGGGTAAAAGACCATTTTACCCCTCTCTTGACTCAAAGACCCCATTGTTGACCAATCCCTAAAAGTCAACAAAGTCAACGATCAAACTTTGACCTGACTCGTCGAGTGCACTTGGGCGACTCGGTGAGTCTACATGTGAACTCTACTCCTCTGATTCTCTTTTGACTCACCGAGTCACTCACTTAACTCGGCGGGTCACTCTCTAGATTCATAGTCTCAGGACAACTCGAATCGACTCGTCGAGTCTGTTCATGGACTCGGCGAGTCCAAACCATGCTCACTTCCAATGGCTTCCTGAGGTCAGATCTGATGCTCTACTCAATAGATCTATCCTTTCTAGTCCCAATAATCACATAAAGTTCGAAGCTTGATGCCCATGCAAAGGCTCCAAGGTTCTATTTGAAGAAATGACCTCTAATATGGCATCCTAAGTTCATATTCACCATCAATCCACATAAACCTCAAAGGAGTAAGGTCTCTGGACCTCTATGGATCCAGATTCAGACCATAATAGGAAAAGGAACCATATACTCAATCAAAACCATCTACCAAAGGGTCTAGAAAACCCTAACTCTATAAGCCATCACCAAAACAGAAGATGGATCGAGATTATACCTCAAATAAGCACTCCTGAGCTCAGAATTCCTCCAAAGAGCACCCCCTTCAGCCTCCTCTTGATCTTGATCACCTTCTTCTTGCTAAACTAATGATAGAAAGATCAAATATGGCCTCTCCTCCTCACAAACGTTTTAGCTCACTTAGGGTTTCTCTCAAGGGACTGGTAGCCGCAATGGGAGGCTATGAGTGCCCTTAAATAGGCTCCAAAACCCGAGAATTAGGGTTTCATTAAACAGTGCGGACTCGCCGAGTCCGGTCATTAATCCGAATGAGAATTCGCGACCCTACTCGGTGAGTCTAAGCACCAACTCGCCGAGTTCCTTCACAAATTCCAAAATAAATGGATAAAAAGAATATACCCGGGAATCCGGATGTTACATTGCAGATACACTAATGTTTGTGGAATGAAATGATGTTGGCTATATGTTTGTGACCATATCAAGCATCATGTGGGAGGGGGGGGGGGTGTAGGTAGAATTTGACACCATTTGTACCGAACCTGAATGACATCACAAGTCCTTGTACTTTGCAGGTCGGGGTAGGCAGGTAGCAAAAACGAAGGTCTTTAGGTTTGTGTTTCGATGGGAGTCATAAACCACTTAGAGCATTTAATTGGTTGAGCACATGATTAGTAAACGGGTAAAACCATGAGTTATATATCACCAAGAAACCCCTACTAGATAAGCGGTTGAAATTATATATAATAAATGGTTGTAATTATATGTAATAATCTCTTTAATTGAAATCTATATATTATGCGGTTGAAATTATTTTTGGGTTTATATGTTTTAATCGTTTGAATTGAAATATGTATCACTAAGAAACCCCTAACTAGATAAGCGGTTGAAATTATATATATATATATATATATATATATATATATATATATATATATATATATATATATATATAGAAAAGTTCAATAGAGAACCATAATTATTGGTTCTTCAAGGAACCAAATCTTTTTTTCAATTTCTAGAGCTTATTCTTTATTTAAAAAAAATCTAAAAATATCAAAATTCATATATTAACATTGTGAATGTGAAAAATATTTTTCGGATTTACGTTGTGAATTTGACGTAAAACAAATCGAATTTGATATCATTGGAAAAAGGATAAAAAGTTATGAATTTCTGTATTTTTAGTTTTTTTTTATAAAAAATAAGTTCTAAAAGTTGAAAAAAAGATTGGTATATATATATATATATATATATATATATATATATATATATATATATATATATATATATATAGGGTTAGGTTATTTTGTTTTCACTATCTATTGTGTGCATGTATGACTGATTCTGGACCAATCATTTTAGTTATTTTAAGAAAATAATTAATGCATATTACATGTTGAAGATATAATAGGTATTAATTACAGGCACACAATAGATAGTGAAAACATTTGAACCTAACTCTCTCTCTCTCTCTCTCTCTCTCTATATATATATATATATATATATATATATATATATATATATATATATATATATATATATATATATATATATATATATATATATTGTAGTGGAGTAAAATGCGGTTGGAATGAATTATGGTATAGGGTTGTATGCTATTAGCTATGTGGTTGAATATACGTGATATGTAGTTCATATATGTTGATCATAATTTGTATGAATTACCCAAAACTCACAAAAAATGTAAAAATGCGTTGATCATTGTTTCTTTGTTGTGTGCCTTTACGATCGGGGAAAATAGCTTAGGAGTTTGGTTTGATGAGATTTGGTCACTTTTAGGTAGTTAATTTGAATAATGATGCCACCGCAACTCATTATATTTACTTGAGTGTTTTACTTCTGCAACAATAAAACAATTTCGGTTGTTTGTTTTTGAAAGTACGCGACATATTGGTTTGTTTTAAAAATGTTCAAATTGAAAACGTAAAGCCTTTAATTGCATTTTTTGTTATAGTTTTTTTTTTAAATAAATGAAAAAATAAGTAAAAATCATGACATTACATATCTGCGAACCTGAAACCGTGTGGAAACATTGAATAATGTTAGTAATATTAATAATATTATTTCTTGACCAATCTCCCAAGAAAACTACATTATCTGCATAAAACAAATGAATGATTTGCAATCTGTCGCTACCTACCGTCGCCTCATGAAACAAATCGGTGGCTAAAACACCCTCAATTGCCATATGTAACCCTTCCATAGCCAAAATGAACAAGAATGAGATTAAAAGATTACCATGTCTCAACCCATGTCTTACATGTAACCCTTTCATAGTCGGGGTGCCATTGAGCAACACATAATTCCTCACTGAGACTAAAGTAGCTAGAATCCAACGACACCATTATTGAGGAAATCCCATAAAGTTCCAACATTTTAAAAGGAAACTCCTAAGACAAGTTAAGAAATAAAAGTTGATGAATTACACTTAACAACTATGAAACAACGTATATTTGAAACAAAGCAAATGTTATTAGTGGCATAAGGAGGTCCACACCATCAAATGTAGATCCCCAACAAGGTTCGTGTCTTACTGTCTTCGATAGAACCATATCCAAATTTTGGGGTTATTTTGGTAAGTTTTTAGTGTCTATGGTTGGGTTGTTGCTTGCACTTTTACCTTTGGTTTCTTTAAATATACTTCTACAAAGTTGTAATTTTGTTGTTTTTATAAGATTTGTAATGATATTTGAAAGCTGGTAATACAGAAGGATGCAATATAAACAGTTATATGTTTTCTATTTGCCTACAACCAAAACGTTGATTTTTGGCTTCTAGTAAGATGAACGTTTAAAAATATAAAGATTATGTATTAATAAATTTGCACCATCAACCATTGGAGAAAAACAGTTAAAACGTGTTCGTATGCGTGTATCAATTTTGTAAATTATGAGAATTTTAGAATCAAATATATAATATAATTTAAAATATTTTATATACGAATTTTTTACTTTTTATAAAACAATAACTATTATCAAATATTATTTATTTGTTTTACATGTTCGCATAAGATGTAAACAAAAAACATTAAAAGATGTTTTTTTTTTTTTTTTTTTGTTGTTGTTATTGTTGTTGTTGTTGTTGTTGTCAAAAGTAGTGGTTTCAACCTTCGTATTGACATATGGAACCAATGTAAGGTAGGTCTCTTCTTTGCATTTACAACATGTAATATTATAATATTTTTTGGGATCGAATAAAGCCTAAATTTGTTGTTAGGGCCGGACATGAGTCTGTTTGAGTTAGATTTTAGAGAAAACCTGAACCCAAATCAATAAGTTGATTTTTGGGTTTCGAAATCTATTGGGTTCGGTTTTTGGATGAGTTCAATTTTTGGTTTCATATATTGGTTTTTCAGGTTTAACCCATGAGTTGATGGGTTTTGGGTTTTGTGACACTTGTTTTTATAATCTTTATTAATGTGTGGTAATGAGCAAGAATTAGTAGAAGCAAGTGATACTTCACTCTGAGACAATTTTGTAGATATAAAGTTTGTTAAAAACAAAGTTTGTATGAGGAAGTTATGGTCGATCGAAGTTGAGATTAGAGTACGTTGCTATTTTGAGAAATTCAAAGTCAAACGATCAATGGCGGCTCTTCACGACGTGGTTTAGTCCTCACCATGGCACGGAGAGGGAGTGAGTCACGAGGACACATGTCAGTTAGAGAAGGAAACGTAGCGAAGCTAGTAAACACGAGGCGAAAACCAGAGTCTCCTCATCACCACGACGCGACGCGTCTCTTGCGACAACGCGGCGTGTCTAGTATATAAATATGATCCATTTTTTGTCGTTATAGAGGTTTTGGCACACACAGTTGGGGGAGCGGCTCGAGAGATATTCCCGAAGGCTTATAACCGGAGAGTTATACTAGTGTATGGGGGATATGAGGGTAGAGTTATGGGATTAGTTGATGTATCTTTTATCCCATTATTACATAATTGCGTTATTGTGATATTTTGTAGAGGGTTGATAAACCCGAGTATGTGTTACGAGATTTTGTTATATGGTACTATTACGAACCCGATGATTTGTTAAATGTTAATCTGGTCATTTTGGGTTAAATACCCTAATTTACCGAGATTTTTCGTTTGGGGTATTTACTTGCGGGGTTAAGTCATTAGGTGATTGTATTTGAAATCGTGACTAGTTTGGTGACAAATGGTTACCAAGTCTGGTTAGCGATCAAGTAATTGATCACTGTGGTGGATATAATGATGTGATTCAACAAGTTCTAATGAACTTGATATATTTTCTAAATAGGGTTGAACAAGTGATGAATTTGAAAACAACGTTTAGGTGAAGGCGAGAATAATAGTTGGTCTTCACTAACTAAATAATTGAGTAATATTACATCTCTCCAGATTAATGATATCTAGATATGTGATAATTGTTGTACATATTCAGAGTTGAGTATAATATTGTAACACTCGTGTTTCCGGGTATTTTCAGTTATGGCTTAAAGTTTAAGAAAATTGCATTTTTGGTTCTTACGCGGGGTGTATCCTATGGGTACATCGGGCGTATTTCATTAAAAGGAGTTGTGGACTCCTTTGAGTATGCAGATCCCAAACCCTATTTTTTAGGGTTTGGACCCAATTTAAAGGACCTTACGTCCTTGAGACCTTCCTTACCTTCAATCTCCACTCCCTCGTTCTGTCATTTCAAAACCCTAACCCTTGCGAGCTTGTTGTGGACCTTAGAGTGTTCTTGGTGCATTGTGGAAGAAAAAGAGTTCATTATTGGTGATTGTTGGGCTTGGAGCTTGTAGATCCACTGTTTTCTTTTTCATTTGCCAACTTTTGGAGGTATAAAGCTCACACCTTTATGGTTCTATGGTTTAGATCTAGGCTAGGGTTTAGCTATACATAACTTTGGTCCCATGGTTTGGTTCTTGTGAGTAAAAGCTACTCTAGAGCTCAAGTTTGTCACTTTATGTTGTTTTTAAGTATCTTGTGTCGTAAAAATGAAGTCTTTGTTGTTATTTCTCACTCATGCAAGAGTTTGAGGTTATTAAAGAGTGTTATGGACTTAGGGTTTGGTTTTGGGCTCTATTAAGCCATGCAAAAGCTTAAAATTGTTGACTTTATCATTTAATACCTTCCCAAGATCAAGATCTATGAGTTGGATGTATAGTCTTTAAGTATTCACAGCTTACAAGTGGTTTTGCATAACAGAGGATTACACAGGGCGTAACTTCTGAGTACGCAGGGTGTAACAAGTTTTGCCCGTTTCCTTTTCTATGGTAACCGAGTACGCAGGGCGTAATGGGGGAGTACACATGACGTACTCCCAGAAGTGCATTTTGGGTCATTGTGGGCCTTGGGCCATGCTTAGTTGGGTCTAGTTAGGAAAGGGTAGAATAATTTTTTAACCTTAGTAAGAGAGATATGATTTGGACCTTGATTATGGGTTATTATTCTAATTATTAATAAGGATGCGTTTTGGATGTGTTCACTGTGAGGAGCCTTTGTAGCAGCAAGCGCGTGTGTGATTCGGTTATCTTTAGTTTGAGGTGATTCTTCTCACTATGCTTGTGGGTCGAAGGCACCAATGTTGGCCCAGTGAATTGTGTATGTAGGATGCTAGTTGTCTTTATAATTGTTGCATATTTGTATGATTGCGTTGAAATAAGCCCTAGGGTTGGGCCCATTATTGTATGATCGAGTTGAAATAAACCACAAGGTTGGGTCCATGAGTATATGATGGGTTGAAAGAAACCCTAGGGCTGGGTCTATGATTGTATATTGGGTTGGAATATACCCCAGTGTTGGGCCCAAACTATATGTTTGGTATGTGGTACTTTGGGTAACTCCTAAGCTTTGTGCTTATAGTTTATGTTTATGGTTTTCGGTACTTTCGGTACGAAAGGGAAGGACCCAGTGTGATGGCACAACATCCCCCTCATGATTCCACACTTATGATTATTTGTACTCTGATGATTTTGAAATTTTGTATTCTTGTTGACTTTGAGACATCTGATGTGTGGAACTAATAGTTTTTAAAAAAGAAAGTTTTTATCACTGTTTTTGGGTCATTACAAGTTGTATCAGAGCCTTGATTTAAGGGATTTTGGCACACTTTCGGGTGTGTCAGTAGTCAAAATAAGGAATTGATAATCTTTTCAAAAGAAAAATGAACTTTTAAAAGATTTTTACCAAGTAGAAAAGGGATGTGATGCGTGCAATCAACTGAGCTCAAGTAAGTGGTTCACAAAATACCCATACCCATGTGTTATGAATATTATGTCAGATATGTGAATTCCATGCTAGAGTAGATCTAAGGATATATTCAGGAATGATATAATAGAATTGCTAGATTTGTGTGAAACCTTATAGCCTAGGAGGATTGGATGCTATGTGCTACTTGGAATTGACATCGGCTTTGTTAATTGCTAAGTGTATGCTTTAAAAGTTATATACAATTAAGTTCATATAGCCCTAGAATGATCGATTTAGCCTCATTTCCTATTCCTTTTTTGGTTGTAGACTTAGGGTAGAATCATTATTCGACAGTCCATGTGATCCTATTTTGTGTACAACTTGCATGCATAAGGCAACCAACAGTGTTGTGGTTCTCAGTATTGTAGGGCGGTTGAGTTGAGAATTCCTAGGAGAACCTAGGAAATGCCATAGTAGGATATGTATTCTATTTAGCATAGGGATGGTGTGTATGGTGACTTAGAGGATTCAGGATGGTTCTTGAGGAAAGTACATATATGTATGGAAGGTAGTATTAGACCCTACTACTGAAAGCACATGATCTGTACTCGAGGCAAGGACAATATTGGAATTTCTAAGGGGCTTGTAGAGTGGAAGCCTCCTCAGTATTATGCTGATCGTTTATATGTTTGAATTTCAGTTGAGTATGGTGTCTACTCAAGGAAGAGCTGCTGGATCTGGTTCCGACACTGGTGTCGAACCAATAGATGAGCGGTTACGCAAGTTTATCGCATCAGAGATCACTCATGGTATCATGGAAGCTATCTCTGTGATTTTTCGCACCATCAAGGAGGGGATTATGGAGCTTCTGGATAAGTGACTCGGGGCCTTTCCAATAGAGATCGCTGCAGGATAGATAGGAGCACGAACTCCCTCGTTTCAGCATGTGGAGCTCCAGAGTTCTTTGGGTCTAAGGATCCCATTGCCAGACGCATGTGGATCGCTGACATGGAGAATGCTTAGCGAACGAGCTTTTGACTTGAGGGGGAGAAGGTGAGATTGGCCTTCTGCCTTGTGAGAGACTGATCCTGAGACTGGTGGGAGGAGGTCGATCGTGCATTAGGATCTAAGGTGGTGGTGGCCATGACTTGGGAAGAGTTTGTTATGAGATTTCATGAGGAGTTTGCACCAACGATTACGGTGCAACAACTGGTGAGGGAGTTACAGAACCTTCTCTAGACTACCAAGACCGTGGTGGAGATCATTGCCAAGTTCTATGAGTGGGCTCTGTTGGTTCCACAATACACTGTTGATGAGGAGATGAATAATACGAGGTAGCATGACATGTTGAGAGATGATAACAAGGAGTTTGTGAGCTTTATATGGTGCAAGACCCATAATGATATGATTGCAAGGGCCCGCTTCAGAAAAAGCGCAAGCCGGAGTAGGTGTAGATATCAATAGGTCAGGCTAAGAAGCCCAAGACTTCTAATTCACACACTAGAGGCCAAAAGGGTCGTAGCCATTGCGAAAAGTTGCACTATGGGGCATGTAAAGCAGTAGGTTGAGGTTGTTTTAGATGTGGTTAGACTATTCATATGAGTAGGGACTGCTACCGGGGTGCACTGATTTGCTTTCATTGCAATTAGACCAGCCATACAATGGACAATTATCTGAGACTGTCAGGAGGAGCAGTGGCAACGCCTGCACCAACCACCTTAAGGATTACCGATGGCTGCCAGGGCAACGCGAAGACACATGTGGTGAAGAGCATGGCATTCCAGTTGACTACTGTGAGTCTCGAACAACACCGGATGTGGTTACCGGTATGTGATTTTTGTTGGATTAGGTGTCTAAGCCCATAACTATATTTTGTATGTACTTGACCCGGTTGTAGCATGATCCTTTTGGGTTGCCATCACCAAATCAACTTGACTGGATGAATAATGCAGAAAGAGATTAAAAGTGATTTATTAATATATTATATGAATAATATATTAAAAGAGAAATCATATTCTTTAATTAATATTGGTCAAGAATTAATTTAGAATTAATTTTGTGGTTAAAAGAGATTAATTAAATCAAGGGGACTGATACTGTAATTTTAAGATAGTTACAAAGTTGGGCTTAGGATCCATTAGGAAGCAATGGACGAATTCTATGTGGGAGTCCACATAGAAATCGTCCAATGGGCCTTCTGGAAGGATCCTTTGGGCTGCTTAAGGACAAAGCAACTGGATTAGGGTTTTGACTGAAACCCTAACTGCTCAGTTATATAAGGAACCCTTGGGATAGCCAAAATCAGCCACTGAACCCTAAGAAGGATAGCCAACCGACTTTTGAGCCTCCTCCCTCTCTCTCTAAGATTCTCCAATTGCTTTTGTGTTTGTGATCCATTAGAGGCATCACATTTGAGGTGGTAGGTTCTCAATGGTTCAAGATTATCAAGCTACAAACAAAGGTAACATTCTAACTTGTTTATTAGATGTAGTTTTCAATTATTGTATGCTAGTATTAGGGTTTACAAGCTTTCGATGATTATTGCATGTACAAATAGAAAAACTAGATCCAAAGTTATAGGGTTTGCATGTGCACCATAGGATTGTTGTTTTGCTCATAACCCAAAAGTGGTATCAGAGCCTAGATCGTTTTTCTTTTGTATTTGATGCTTAACTAAAATTTTCAAAGCTCAAAAGTAGAAAAATTTGCATCTGACTGATGAACTCGTCGAGTCACCTGATGAACTCGATGAGTCCAGTCTGTGACTCGGCGAGTCAGCTCGTCTGTTGGAAGAGATTTTTCGAGATTTTGGCAAGAAATGAATTGGGATAATTATCAAAAACGTTTTTGACTGATAAAATTAGATTTTTTTCAATATGGTGTTGATTATCCTAATACAATTGTACGATAATTGTCAATAAATAATTGTTTATAAGATAAAATTAATTTTTTGTATTTTTTATTTGAATTATCTTGCCTTGAAATAGATTAATTCAAATTATGTGATAAAGATTAATAATATGATTGTTTAATTATTTTTCAAATTTGATCTATAAGATGTTTTGAAAAGTTTCAAAACTTGCCCTCAAGTTTTGTAATTTAAACTTTTGATTAATAGTTTTAATTTTGAAATATTTAAATTCTAAACCCTAGAATTTTACAAGTTTAAAATTCAACCCTTATACTATTATAATATTATAATATTAATAATTATATATGTATAAGATAAACTAGTCTTACCGTTCATAGGCCTCATTCACGAAGCCGGTCTATAAGGGGGTATCAGGTTACTGCCTATAAAATGACGGTTTAATGGGTGTCCACTCTCACCCACCGCTTCCTTGATTGGTGGAGGGTCATTAGCCGAACGGGTAGGATATGGAAACTAATTCCTTATTAATAAGTATAATGATTTTAATAAAGTAACTAAATGTTTTTATAAATTCCCAAACTTAGTTACTTTAGGTCAAATGTGAAATGATGTTATTCCATGAAATTACACTTTGCACCTTGCCAAGTCGTTAGTAGAGAGTGTGTGGTTAACCGACACACTAATTTGGGACTAGAAAAGGTGGCAAAGGGTTGCTCGATGTTTATCATAGATCAATGGAGCGTGTGTGGTTAACCGACACATTGATTAGGTGGTAAATGACATCGAGAGTACCAAGTACATTTGCATGGTTATTCACACCTTGTTTGTGATCCTCGGTATCTCAGTCACAAACTTGAAGGGCATATCGAGATTTAAGCATGCCATTGAAAAGTTCAATGAATCTCTAAAGAATCTAGGAATTTCATTTCATTTAAAACTTAAATTCTTTTTCGTTTTTCATGGAGGAAACTGGTAAATCGTCATTTACTTACCTTCATATTATTTGCAATTACATTACGACATCCCTCTTCTGAATTGTAAATAATCATGTTGGGTCCTTGCCCTAATTTCTCATTTGGGTCTTTGATTGGGGATTATTATCTAATCTAAACTTGTTCCTTTTCTATTTCAGATGTCTACTCAAAACAACAACGCTTCTGAATCAACCCCTTCTGGCTCATTCTCACTCATGAACTTGTGTGGGAGGGTGATATTTAATGGGACCAATCGTAATGATTGGATCCGCAACATATGCATAGTCACCCGCTATGAGGACAAAGAGTATGTTCTCGACAAGGAGCTGAAGTAGGTTAACGTGAACACTGCTACTCCCGAGGAAATTGCTGCGTACGAAACTCATGAGTGAGATGCTATGAAGGTTCATTGCATCATGCTCGCAAAAATGACTGCTGAACTTCAAAAGTTCTATGAGGACTACTATCCATACGAGATGCACCAAGATTTGATGGAAAGGTACCATCAAAGTACTAGGCGGAAAAGGTACAAGATCATCGCCTCGATGA
The DNA here is from genome assembly GCF_051521515.1 of Lactuca serriola. Taxonomy (NCBI): domain Eukaryota; kingdom Viridiplantae; phylum Streptophyta; class Magnoliopsida; order Asterales; family Asteraceae; genus Lactuca; species Lactuca serriola. The sequence goes on from NC_136409.1 coordinate 161,759,811, forward strand.
TCACTACCAAAATGAAGGATGGAGAGTCCATCACAACCCACTTGCAGAAAATGCTAAGGTTTGTGGACCGCTTACTAAAATTGAATGTGAACTTGGATGAGGAGCTGGCCATAGATATCATTCTACACTCATTGCCTGCTTGTTATGACCAGTTTCATATGACCTATCATATGAACAAGGAGGAGGTCACTCTGAGTAAGCTTCAAGGCCTGCTAAGGACTGCTGAGAGTAATCTAAAAGGCAAATCTGTTGCTTCTACTCCTACTACTGCTGCCCCTGTCTTGGCTATTGGAAAAGGAAAGGGAAGAAGAGGAAGGCTCTTTCTAAGAGCCAAAAGGGTAAACCCCATGATGGATCCTCTTCTAGTGGGACCAAAGCTAGTACTGCTACTCCTTCTTCCAACCCAAAAGAAGCATATTGCTTCTACTGTCACGACAAAGGGCATTGGAAACGAAGCTACCCGAAATATCTGCGGGACATCAAGGATGGGAAGATAAAGCCCTCCTTTGCAGGTATTTATACTATTCAATCTAACAACTCATCACATGCTATTTATTGGGTCCTTGATACAGGATGTGGTTTTCACATTTGTTCTGATTTGCAGGGTTTAAGAAGAAGTAGGGATGTGGAGCATGGGAAGATGAACCTGATCATGGGGAATAGGAAAGCGTCGCTTGTCACCAAGATTGGAGTTTACTCTTTAGTTCTTAGTAGTGGTTTAGGTTTAGATTTAAGACAAAATTGCAAGAATGGTCCCTGTGGTATGTCCAAAATTTCCACTTTGGGCCAAACAAGTTTGGACTAGCACCAATGGTCCAAAAGTTTCCATTTTGTTGCGAGTTTGGTCCATTTTGGTTTTAAATGGCGATTTGGCCCTTTGTATTTTGTTTTCTTAATATTTTTTATTACATAAATGAAAAAAGAAAATAAAAAAGAAAAGAAAAAAAATTCTCTCTCACACATACATACACACACTCTCTCTCTCTCTCTCTCACTTACTCACTCACTTACCGGTAGAACCTCTCATCTCCTCACCTCTCTCAGGAAAACACACTCTAAAAAATACCCTAACTGCCACCACCATCTGCCATCACCGCCATCGTCACCCACCTCCGTCGCCCACTTCATCTCCGGTGAACAAAAATCACTTTTATATGTCTTCCATCCATCCATCATGTTTCTCCTTGCCGCCGCCACGACCACACAACCTTTGAATCTGACCTAATTCCCACACCACCATCTCCGATCTGTTTCAAACGTTACTTTTATGAAACCCTAGCGCCACCACCATTCTCATCCATTACTAGGGTGTTTCGTCGTTGGAGAATCAAAGAGACGAGGTTAGGGTTTGTAGAGGCGACAACAGTGGCTGGAACGAGAGAAAGGGTATTTTTTTCTTGTCTTTTTTCTTTTCTTCTTTTATTTTTGTAATAAAAAAATGAATAAAGAAAATACAAAGGGTAAAGTCGTCATTTTATAAAAATTTAAACCAGAATTGTGACATCCCCAAAAATCACGGCCAGAAAACACCGGTTTCATTTATGCTTTTAAAATAATTTCAGAGTAAATCCATTGATTTAAAAGAGTTGCGGAATTTGTCCCCAAAACAAAACATGATAAAATAAAGTTTATCAAAACATTTCTTAAAGAAATGTATTTTCATTATATATCAAAACTCGGGATGTCATGTTCCGATACAGACACAAAAACATAAACAATAAAACATAGACCTTACACAGTTTTATACAACTACTGGTCTATAAACAAAAACATCTTCACAAGTTCTCCAACTTATGCCCTCGTGCCACTACCTGTAATACAAAGAAACTGAGTGGGTCAGGCTTGGGAGCCTGGTGAGCATATAGGGTTTTCAACCCACAATAAATAATTATATTTAATTTCACCAACCATCAATAACCCGATTACCCATTCCCGTTAACCTCAGTTTATGTCCCTATGACAACAACTATTACAAGGGACCTAATCTAGGATTTTCATCGGGATGGACACTACTGCAAAGGGGTTTCCTCAGCAATGAATGTCCTAAGGCAACCATGAGGGGGATAGAATACAACAAATGAGCACCCAAGTTCACCAACACCTACAGGTTATGGGCCTGCCATCATTCCACATAAAAGTCTAGAAAGAGTCCGTGGTCGTCATCCATACTCTGCTGAATGACTAGATCACAATTACATCGAGGCCTCTCATCAGTTTATCACACGACAACTATCTACCCAAGTTCTACGCAAAATTTTGTGGATAACAATATACATATGCAACTTAAAAACTAATAAGATATTTATTTAATACTTATTCCAAATATACATATTCATTCCAAGTAACATATAATATATATCTATATACACATATAACGTATTCACTAGGAGATACTTTATATCTATGTGTTAGAATAAAAGGAATATACACTCACTTGATAAAAAGATGATCGGACAACACCTCGTCTATTAAAATAATCTTTTCTGATAAAAACCGGGACGTTTTCTCCAAAACTGGGCTTTACGCGGACAGAGTTTCGGCTTAAAAACTTTACTTCTCGGGATCCTCGGGACATCGGGACTTGCTTTAGGTCTCGGGAATGATACTGGGGCTTCGGGGTATTTCTTGCACGCAAAACGATGCAAAAATGAGAGAGAAAGGAAGAATTTTGGCAAAAAGATCGGCAACCCTCGACTTCTATTTATAGGAGCTGAAACCCCGATTTACGCTGGGCGTAAATCCTGATTACACTGGGCGTAATGCCTCTACAAGCATTACGCTGGGCGTAATATTCGGATCAGATCGGCTGAGTCACGGATTCGGATATTATCCGATTATATAATAAAATTTATATATTTTAATTATTTAAAAACTTCAAAAAATCATATCTTCCTTATACGAGCTCCGTTTTTTACGTTCTTTGTATCCACACGTAGGTGAGACTATGCACTACAACTTTCGTTTAGACTCCGTCGGCTAATTTTGAATTTATTTTTGTTATATTATTTTTTAGTAGGCAGGGACAGGAAAACTCCGTTATAAATTCATAACTTCTTCATCTGATGTCCGTTTTCGTCTGTCTTTTTATCGTTGCACTACTAATAACGAGATCTTCGATTCTCGTTTAGATTGCTTCGGCCAAATATCACTCGATCTCTAATTCGAGATTTGGGCTGCATACTGCTAAGTTGAAACTTCGAAAAATCATAACTTCTTTATACGAAGTCAGATTTAGATGTTCTTCTTATGCACGCTCTCCGATTAACTTATTCTACGACTTCTGTTTAGATTACTAAGGCTAAATATCACTCTAGCGTAAATCCACTATTTATGTCACGCAGTGTCGCGCCGGTTCTGTCGCGAAACTTCGACATGTCATAACTTCTTCGTGATAACTCGGATTTCGGCATTCTTTATATATTCGGAAACCATGCCACGACCACTACCACATCCTTCATAGATATCGGGCTTATCTAATATTTTATTTTACCGCTTATTTTTATTCTTAATTCAATTTAGCAACACAATTAAGCATAAAACACATAATACTCAAATAATACATTCTTATTATTTCAAAGCGGGTTACAAAGGTTAACCTAGACTATTACATCAACATTAATGACAAGCCCAAAAACACAGGTGTTACAGTTCTTTCCACCTTAGGATGATTCCGTCCCCGCAATCACACACCAACAAACAAATGCGGATAGCGACCCATCATGTCACTCTCTGTCTCCCAGGTGAGATTCAGCCCATTCGTATGTTTCCATCGGACAAGCACTAACTCGACCATATTGCATCGCAACTTCTTAGTCTTTCGGTCAACGATTGCCTCTGGTTCTTCAATCAACCTTTTGTTCTCATCAATTCTTAATCCACAAATTGGAATTATATCGGGAACTTCTCCTGTGAAATTCCTCAAATAACACACATGGAAAGTGTTATGAATTCCATTCAGTTCTTCGGGTAATTCGAGCTTGTAAGCTTGGTTCCCAACCCTCTAAAGAACTTTAAACGGTCATATAAACCTTGGACTTAACTTTCCCCTTTTACCAAACCTTATAAGTCCCTTCCACGACAAGACTTTAAGCAAAACCAAATCCCCAACTTCAAAAGTCATCGGTCTTCTTTTCTTGTCATCATAGCTCTTTTGACGATCCTGAGCTGCTAACATTCTCTCTCTAATCACTTTCAACTTTTCAGCAGTTTGATGGACTATCTCTGGTCCCATAAACTGCTTTTCCCCACCTTCAAGCCAACAAGATGGCGTACATTATTTTTGTCCGTACATAGCTTGATAAGGTGCCATCTTTATGCTCGAGTGGAAACTATTATTGTAGTAGAATTCTACCAAAGGTAAATGTTCATCCTAGTTACCTTAGAATTCCAGGGTACATGCTCTCAACATATCTTCAAGTGTTTGTATCGTTCATTCGCTCTGACTCAGTCTGTGGATGGTAAGTTGTACTCAAACACAACTTGGTACCCAATTCCTCTTATAGACTTCTCCAAAATCGCAAGGTGAAACGGCTGTCACGATCTGAAACAATCGTTAACGGAACACCGTGAAGCCCCACAATTTCCTTCACGTAAGAATTCACAAGCTTATCCATAGACCATTTCTCATTGGCTTCTATGAAATGCGCACTCTTAGTGAAGCGATCAACGACCACCCAAATCATGTCGTGACCATTCTTTGTTCTGGGCAGTTTAGTGACAAAATTCATAGCAATGTCTTCCCATTTACCCATAGGCATAGGTAAAGGTTCTAAACTCGCGTATGGTTTCTGATGTTGTGCCTTGACCCACACACATGTCACACACTCCGCCACATACTTTGCAATATCAAGCTTCATCGTCGGCCACCAGTAATAGGGTTTCAGGTCCCTATACATTTTAGTGCTGCCAGGATGAATTGAGTACATGGTTTTGTGAGCTTCTTCCATCAGAAGATGTCTTATTCCTCCTGAATTAGGTACCCAAATACGATCTTGGAATACTTTCATTCCATGACCGTTTGTACCAAACACCAACGTTTTTCCCAACGTTCCTCCTTCCGGTCATTCTTTTCAGAAGCTTCCTCTTGAGCTTTCTTTATACTTTAACTATGGTCGAGACAAATTCTATTCTCAACACTCTTGGCCTTTTTCTCTCAAGATTGACTTTCCGACTGAGAGCATCAGCGACAACATTTGCTTTACCGGGGTGGTAAAGTATCTCACAGTCATAGTCCTTGAGTAACTCTAGCCAGCGTTGTTGCCTCATACTCAATTCTTTTTGATTAAAGAGATATTGGAGACTCTTATGATTAGTGAAAAGTTTGCACTTCGTGCCATAGAGGTAATGCCTCCATATCTTTAGAGCAAATACCACCGCTGCCAACTCCAAATCATGAGTGGGGTAGTTCTTTTCATGCTCTTTCAGCTGTCGAGATGCATATGTTATCACCTTTTCTATTAGGGTCAAAACACAACCCAACCCAACACCAGACGCATCACTATAGATAGCAAAGTCTTCAACTCCATTGGGTAGAGAAAGAATTGGTGCCTCACATAGCTTCTTTTTTAGCAGCTCGAATGCTTCTCTGTGCTTATCATTCCAAGCATAAGCAGCTCCTTTGTGGGTCAAAGCTGTTAATGGAGTAGCGATCGAAGAAAAGCCTTGGATAAACCTTCGGTAATATCCGGCTAATCCCAGAAATCTTCAGATCTCCGTGGGACTTTTTGGTTGTTCCCACTTCATCACAGCTTCAATTTTTGCTGGATCAACCATTATCCCTTCTTGGTTGACCACGTGACCCAAGAATTGGACTTCTCGAATCCAAAAATCACATTTGGAGAACTTTGCATACAACTTCTCCTTCCTCAAGACTTCCAACACTTCTCTCAAGTGTCTGCCATGCTCCTCTTGGCTTTTCGAATAAATCAAAATGTCATCTGTGAACACTATCATAGATTTATCACGGAACGAATTACAAACCCTGTTCATTAAATCCATGAATGCTACTGGAGCATTGGTTAGTCCAAACGACATAACCAAGAACTCGTAGTGTCCATATCGTTTTCTGAATGCAGTCTTCTCTATATCCTGCTCTCTCACTTTCAGCTGATGATATCCTGACCTAAGGTCGATCTTTGAAAAATAACTTGAACCTTGTAGTTGATCGAAGAGGTCATCAATCCTCGACAACGGATATCTATTCCTTATTGTTGCCTTGTTCAGCTCTCTGTAATCGATGCACATTCTCATACTTCCATCTTTCTTCTTTAGGAATAACACTGGAGCTCCCCAAGGTGATGAACTATGTCTTATTAAATCTTTGTCCAATAACTCCTGAAGTTGCATCAACTCCTTCATCTCCGTTGGTGTTAATCGGTAAGGTGCTTTTGCTATAGGCGTTGTCACTGGTACAAGTCTATTCTGAACTCCACTTGTCTATCAGGCGGTAATCCGGGAAGATCTTCAGGTAATACTTTCGGATAATCACACACGACAAGAATGCTCCGCATCTCCTTTTTCTCCTTCTTAGCATCGATCATGAATGCCAAATATGATGTACATCCTTTGGTCATACACTTTCTGGCTTTCATTAGAGAAATGATTCGAGAATTTACTCTGCGTTTGTCCCCATACACCATAAATGACTCCTTCCCCGGCGGGTTTACTTTTATTATCTTCTTCTTGCATAATATCTTGGCATCATTGGCACTAATCCCATCCATTCCTAACATGATGTTGAAACCGTTAAGTTCAATAGGCAATAATTCCTCGTGGAACTTATTCCCATTCAGGTCGATTAAGATGTTTTTCATACGATGGCTAACAGATACAAACTTGCCATTAGCAACTTCGACTAATAAAGCATTATCTAGTCTATCAAGAGGAAAAGCTAGTTTTCTACCAAATTCATGCGAAATAAAGGAGTAGTTGGCTCCAGAATCAAATAAAATTTGGGCAGACAATTCGTTTACAAGAAAGGTACCTGAAGCGGCATCAGCTTCATCTTTCGCAGCCTCAAGTGTCATCTAGAAGGCTCTTGCTTTCGGCTTTGGGGGAATATTGGGTTTTGCTGCCTCCTTCTTTCTCGAACAGTCTTTCAAAATGTGCCCCTCTTCATTACACCCAAAGCACACTCTTTTGTTGGACGGACACTCGTTGGCATAATGCCCCATCTTTCCACACTTGTAGCACGTCACATCCTCGCTACATTTCGCAGAGTGCTTTTTCTTGCACTTCTCACACCATTTCGATTCGCCTCCTTTTCCTCCTCCAAACTTTTTCGAATCAGACTTCGAAAATTTGCTTTTCTTGCTGGAACCTGAAGTTCCTTCAAAATTTCTCTTCTTGCCAACTTCAACCTTGTTGGCGGTTCTTCCCTTGATCATGTCCTCAACAGACTTGGCAGCCCAGATAGCTACCTCCAGAGTAGGTGCCTGACGTATTGGCACAGCGTACTCCCATGGGAGTCCCTTTGCATATCGATCAACTTTCGTCAGCTTATCTGGGACGATGCGCAAAGCAAACTCCATTTTGTTGGTGAAGGCATTTGTATAATCATCAACTGGCATGTTTCCTTTCGTCAAAGTCAGAAACTTGTTCTCCAGCTCCAGTAGATTTTGGGCCGAGCATAACTTGCGCTTGAACTGCACCAAGAGCTCTGCCCAAGTCAGCTGCAGTGGCTCATTAGGGCTTAGGGTCTTCCCCAGAGTGTTCCACCAACGAAAAACTCCACCCCTGAACTGACGTACTGCGAAAGTGGTCTGCAACTTGCCTTTGCAACCACACGTCATGAAGGCTAGCTTTATTTCCGAGATCCAATCCATAACTCCGATCGGATCCTCTTTTCCAGTGAAGGTTAATGGTTTGCAAGTCAAAAAGTTCTTTCTACTTTCATCCAAGTCCATCATTCCCTCCATCTTGGTTGTTTTGTCTATTTACTAGTGAGTTGGCTTGACTAATGATCCCACTGAAGTTTCCTCCTCCCGACGGCCCTTCACTTAATTCGAGCTGCACAATCGACATTGAAGGTTCTTCACAATTCTGCTGAAGCAGACGTCTCGTTTCTTATATTTGACGATCCAACATCGTCTGAATCGTCATTTGTACACCAGCCATCGTCATTGGCTCAGGTGCTGCTGCTTCAACAACTACTTATTCAATTACAGGCGGTTGATTCCTCTTTTCATTCACGTTTCCAACTCCACTTCTTGTTCTTGCCATCATTGATCTATACACCGAACACGGTGAATTTAGATCCTCTATCACGATAGAAACTCAAATCATCCTTATCACTCTGAAACGTTTACATGCTAGTTCTAATACCATAATCCTACGCTTAGAATCCTAAACACATAAACTTTCAGATCCGGTTGGCAACAAACCATATATCCGAACAAATAATATCATATATGGCAAACATATAACATTTAGCACATAAAAGCAATTTAGGAAACTTTCCTAAAATAAACTAGTGCTTGTGTCTTAAATATAACAGACACTCATCTCACAATCGTCACTTAGCATTCTAAGTTTAAGTCTAGAAATCCTACAAATTTGTAGTTCGCTTAAACTAATGCTCTGATACAAATTGTGACCTAGGCAGTTATAGCGGTCCAAAATCAAATATTGGTCAAAGGCCGATATTTGGGATATAGGTTATCGCGGTGGGATATCGGTGCGATATCGGTATTTTTATATCATGCATAATTAATATATATAAACATAAAATATGTATAAAAGTAATATAAAAAGTCAAATTTCAAAAGTTGTTTGAAACATAATCTTACGTAAGCCATGAAATCTTCCTCCAAGTCCACATCAACCAAGGCACCCAATTATTTTATCTAGATCATCCACATCAACTCTAATATCATCATCATCATCATTTAAGAATTATGTACTTAACACAACAACATGATCAAACCTATAGAAACTAGCAAGTTAACACTTAAGTATGTAACAATTAACATAACAATAAGATCGGTTAATACTTAAAACATGAGTCTATGACCTAAAACTAACAATTAAGTACTTAACATAATAGCAGGTTCTGTTAAGTTAAGTCCACAAGACTTAAGGCCATGACTTAACACTAAAAAAAAGCAAGTAAAATTACTTAACCGATATCCCACCTAGAAATCGCCTGGAAATATCGGTAAATATCGGTTAAATATCAGTAAATATCACCGATATTTGCGGTCCGATATTTTGGACCGATATTTGACACCGCTATTTTGAAAAGTACCGATAACCGATATCCCACCTGGAAATCACCTGGAAACCGCCGATATTAACTGCTTAGATTGTGACATCCCCAAAAATCACAGCCAGAAAAGACCGGTTTCATTTATGCTTTTAAAATAATTTCAGAGTAAAGCCATTGATTTAAAAGAGTTGCGGGATTTGTCCCCAAAACAAAACATAATAAAATAAAGTTTATCAAAACATTTCTTAAAACAATGTATTTTAATTATATATCAAAACACGGGATGCCATGTTCCCATACAGACACAAAAGCATAAACAATAAAACATAGAGCTTACACAGTTTTATACAACTACTGGTCTATAAACAAAAACATCTTCACAAGTTCTCCAACTTATGCCCTCGCGCCACTACCTGTAATACAAAGAAATGAGTGGGTCAGACTTGGGAGCCTGGTGAGCATATAGGGTTTTCAACCCACAATAAATAATTATATTTAATTTCACCAACCATTAATAACTCGATTACCCATTCCCGTTATCCTCACTTTACGTCCCCATGACAACAACTATTACAAGGGACATAATCTAGGATTTTCATCGGGACGGACACTACTGTAAAGGGGTTTCCTCAGCAATGAATGTCCTAAGGCAACCATGAGGGGGATAGAATACATCAAATGAACACCCAAGTTCACCAACACCTACAGGTTATGAGCCTACCAGCATTCCACAGGACAGTCTAAAAAGAGTTTGTGGTCGTCATCCATATTCTGCTGACTGACTAGATCAAAATCACATCGAGGCCTCTCATTAGTTTATCACACAACAACTATCTAACCAAGTTCTACCCAACATTTTGTAGATAACAATATACATATGCATACATATACAACTTAAAAACTGATAAGATATTCATTTAATACTCATTCCAAATATACAAATTCATTCCAAGTAACAAATAATGTATATCTATATACACATAGCACGTATCCACTAGGAGATACTTTATATCTATGTGTTAGAAGAAAAGGAATATACACTCACTTGATAAGAAGATGATCAGACAACACCTCATCTATTAAAATAATCTTTTCCGATAAAAACTGGGACGTTTTCTCCAAAACCGGGCTTTACGCGGGCAGAGATTCGACTCGGAAACTTTACTTCTCAGGATCCTTGGGGCTTCGAGACTTGCTTCGGGTCTCGGGAATGATACTGGGGCTTCGAGGTATTTCTTGCACGCAAAACGATGCAAAAATGAGAGAGAAAGGAAGAAATTTGGCAAAAAGATCGACAACCCTTGATTTCTATTTATAGGGGCTGAAACCCCAATTTACGTTGGGCGTAATGCCTCTACAAGCATTATGCTGGGCGTACTTAGGTTACGCTGGGCGTAATCTTCGAATCAGATCGGCTGAGTCACGGATTCAGATATTATCTGAATATATAATAAAATTTATATATTTTAATTATTTAAAAACTTCAGAAAATCATATCTTCCTCATACGAGCTCCGTTTTTGACGTTATTTATATCCACGCGTAGGTGAGACTATGCTCTACAGTAACGCCAGTTTTTAGACCGACCAAGATAATTTCCGCTCTCAGTTGGGCTGGGTCTTTACCCTGAATGGAGGAGCAGTGACATGGAAAAGTTCCAAGCAGCAGACCGTAGCTGATTCAACGTGCGAATCAAAGTAAATAGCAGTGAGCGAAGCGTCGAAGGAGGCAATATGGCTAAAGAACTTCATCGGAGACATTGGAGTTGTACCGGCCATAAAGGAGCCTATAAATATTTTCTGTGATAACGAAGGTGCGGTTTCCTTAACCAAGGAACCGAGGGACCATGGTAGATCTAGGCATATCAACAGAAAATGTCATTTCTTTAGACATCGGGTAGAAGAGGGACTCCTCGTAGTGAAGAGGGTATCATCAGAGGGTAAGCCAGCAGATCCCCTTACGAAGGGACTGAGTAGGGTTAAGCACCTGCAGCACGCTAAGAGCATTGGGTTGAAGGACGATACTAGTTTTAGTGATTAGATAGCTTTTAGAAACTTGTAATAGATAAATTGTAATTAACATTTGATGATTAAATAATGGAGTTTTATTTATAAGTAAAGTTATTGTCTTGTGTTAATTATTTACAATTGTTTCACTTTGCATGTTTTGACTTCCTAAAAAATAAGATTATTTAAACTATCCACAGTTGATCATACGTTGGAAGTAAGTATGAATCAACACTATCATGCAGAAGGGTCACATGATTGCTTACACTTCGAGGCAACTGAAGCCACATGATGCGAATTACCCTACGCATGATTTGGAGTTAGGGGCTGCGGTTTTTTATCTCAATATTGGAGTCACTATCTGTATGAGGTTAGGTGTAGTATCTACACTAACCACAGAGAGCTTGAGGTACTTTATGGATTAACCGAACTTGAACATGAGGCAATGGATATGGTTGGATGTGGTGAAGGATTATGATTATGAGATCCTGTACCACCCCGGGAAGGCCAATGTATTAGTCGATGCCTTGATCCGCAAGGAAGTCAATGCACCTATCGGGGATATATGTCTACGGATGGTTATTATTTCTCTGTTGTTGGATATGATCAAGAAGGCTCAAGTGGAAGGATTGAAAAAGGAAAATTGGAAGGCATAGCGAATCAGGGGCAAATTCCACTATTCGTTAGAAATAGTCGGGGCTTGTAGTATGGTAGAGTTTGGGTTCCGACTACTAATGAGGTTAGGCATGCAATGCTAGAAGAGTCTCATAAGTCGAAGTTTTCGATCCACCTAGGGGCCACAAAGATGCATAGGGATTTAAAGTTGAGTTATTGGTGGCCCTGTATGAAGAGGGAGATAGAATGGTTTGTAGAGTGGTGATTGACTTACCGGAAAGTCAAGTTCGAACATCGGAGACCCCATAGTAAGATGCAACCATTTCCCATTCCCATGTGGCAATGGGAAGAGATCACCATGGTTTTTTATCACAAAGTTACTGATGACAACTTGTGGGGTGGATTCTATCTGGTTCATTGTTGATAGATTAACCAAGAGTGCTCATTTTTTACCGGTCGTTGAGAGTATATCCACTGAGACGCTAGCCGACATTTATATATGGGAGGTGGTGGTTCCACACGGAGTGCCAGTTTTGGTGGTTTTAGATCGAGATGTTTGTTTCATCTTTAGGTTTTGGAGAAAGTTTCATGAGGAGTCGGGTACTCAGCTACATTTCAGTACATCATACCACCCCCAGACTGATGGAAAAAGTGAGTAGACAATTCGGACGCTCAAAGATATGCATAAGGTGTGTGTGCTAGCTTTTGGCGGGAGTTGGGTTACTTATCTTCCACTGGATGAGTTCTCCTACAACAACAATTATCATGCTAGTATTGATCGACCACCTTTCGAGATGTTGTATAGAAAGAGGTGTAGGACCCTGGTTTGTTGGAGAGAGGTCAGGTATTGGGTCATGGGGAGTACTGAAGTAGTGCTCAAGACTAATGAGTTGATACAGTAGGTGCGTGACTGGTTTCTAATCGCACAAACTCGACAGAAGAGTTATGCAGACCGTCTTCAATTAGACCTTGAGTTCCAGGTGGGGGATTTTTTGCTTCTGAAGGTGTCACCTTGGAAAGGGGTCATCTAGTTTCAGAAGCAAGGCAAGCTAGGTCCCCAGTTTATTAGTCCCTTCAAGATTATCTCTCAGGTGGGCAAGGTGGCACACCGGCTAGATTTTCCTGATGAGCTTAGTCAGATCCACAAAACTTTCCATGTCACGCAGATACAGAAGTAGTTAGCCGACGATTCTTCAGTGATACCTTTGGACGACATTCAGGTTGGTGAGCACCTAAAATATGTTGAGACACCGATTGTGATTCTCGGCAGAAAGACAAAGACTCTGCGCAATAAAGTGGTGAACCTAGTGAAGGTGCAATAACAACACCAGAAGGGCTCTAAGTGGACGTGGGAGCCTACTGATGAGATTAGGCCTGGCAATCGTGTCGTGTTCGGGTTGGTGGGTCGCAGATTGGATGGTTGGTGGGTCAACATATACCAACCCAAACACGACCCGTTTAACTATACAAGTCACAGGTTGGCGGGTTTGGAACATAAACGCATATATGACCCGTCAACCCACTTATTTATACAAGTTCACAGGTTGGTGGGTTTGTGGTCAAATTTGGGTTCGTGGGTCAGATTTGGGTTCCTGTGTTCGTGGGTCAGATTCAATAAACAAAATTGATAATTAAACATGAATAAATTCTTGATGCAAACATATCCAAATTTTAGAAACTTAAGTCTTAAACATCCATTCATGGAAACATGTTCAAACAAAAACATTAACACAAACATAGATATATTCAATCGCAGGCGTCGACGTAATTCGATAATGATTCTATCATTCATGCCACCGTTCTTGATAAGTTCATTTTATCGTTCATCACAGAGGTGTAACACCTATAAAATTCAAGCCAATTTAAAACCTTTTCAACCATTCAAAACCATTAATTATTACAAAGTGTTTTCAAAATAGTTCCATATCAGAGTATCTCAGAAATCAAAATCATGAAACATGAGGAGGTGCACGATCACGCCTTTGCTTTCTGGCGATCATCTGAGGTACCTGAAACAAAATCAATAGTTGTAAGCCCGAAGCTTAATGAGTTCCCTCAAAATACCCGCTCAACATATAACACATATACAATAACGACATAATATGGGTCCAATCAACCATCGGGTTGGAATACCCCAGGCCCTCAACCATCGGGTTGGAATGGCAACAAACTATGGGTCCAATCATCCTCGGGATGGTATACCCTCAGCCCACAACCATCGGGTTAGAATGCCCACATACTATGAATCCAATCATCCTCGGGATGGAATACTCTCAGCTCACAACCATCAGGTTGGAAAGCCGAGGTCTGTTGGCTCATGCATAAAGCAGATGCCTCAACCACCAATCAAACATGTACACACATATCAAATAATCACATAACAATCTACAAACAATCAAGCTGATCTACAGATCGCTAAGCATAGCAACATCCTGTCTACCAGGATTCCGATCTAACCGATCATAATCACATAGAAACATCCTATATACTAGGATACCGATCCAACAGATCATACCAGTAACAAAACAGGATAACAATCCAAAGGGTCAACCTTGGTGCCTTAGACCCTTCAGTATAGTGAGGAACACTCACCTTACAAGAAGCCCTAGATAATGTCAAACTCCCAAACGCGGCTCCACACTCAAACACCTACAATCATCATAGGACCAATTTCCATCAAGGTCCAAATTACCAAAATACTCTTAGATTCGAACTTGGTCAACCTTGGTCAAAGTCTACAGCCAAGGTCAACAGTCCATGTTGACCCAAACCGTCGAGTGCATCCAGCAACTCGTCGAGTTCCTTTAGAACTCAGAGACCGAAAACCCGAGCCAATTCTCTGAGTTTCCCAACAACTCGTCGAGTCCATGCAGTGTCCAAAAGACGGGAAACCCTCATCCAACTCGTCAAGTTCCTTGCCTTTTTTTTTCTCATTCAAACGCTTTTGAGCGAAACCAAAGCTCCAAACTATAGATCTAGCCTCCTAGGGTATAGTTACCACGTAAAGTTGCTAGCTTTACGTGCATGCAAGGCTCTAAGAAGCTAAAACACTCATAACTAGACTTAGGAAAAGGTTTTGGACATAGAGGAGGGCCAAAGCTTCAAAAAGCTTGAGGCTTTATGTCCATAAGGGCCTAAAGGAGTCCAGATCTGAAACCATAACCTTGTGACAAGTTCAAATCCGAAAGTGACTCCATTTTGCACTAGAAATGACCCTTTTCTTTCATAAGAGGAGATCTAAGAAACGAGAAGTCAAGGTAATGACTTTTTACCTTCAAATGAAAGCCACCACGATGTGGATGCTGGATCTACAAGCTCCTTCTCATTCCAAGCCTCTAAATCTTCAAGCCTCTTCAAG
Organism: Lactuca serriola; assembly: GCF_051521515.1. Lineage (NCBI taxonomy): Eukaryota > Viridiplantae > Streptophyta > Magnoliopsida > Asterales > Asteraceae > Lactuca > Lactuca serriola. The sequence continues at coordinate 161,774,994 of NC_136409.1, forward strand.
GAATGCACAAAATACCCAGTTTAGTCTCAAACATACTTAAAAAGTAGGGTTAGATCTATTAGGGTTTGCTTCTGGGCGTCAAAAGGTGGTAAGGAGGTTGGAAGAAAGGACTTAAGGTCCTTTAAATAGGGTGCAAACCCTAAAAGTTAGGGTTTCCATGCACAGCCTCTACTCGTTGAGTTGGGGTCCATCAACTCATCGAGTAGACTCTAAAATCCACACGGGCTGACCAGATTATACACGACGAGTTGGGGCCTCCAACTCGTCAAGTTTCCATAATAATACGCATATAAAAGCTTTTAAATTTGTACCTAGGAGTTGGGATGTTCCAAGAGGGGAGACCGGGAGAGTGCTTACTTGATTTTGTTTTTGAGATACTGAGAATATTTAGGGTAAACGCCAAACGTGTTGCAATGCAAATTAGCAAATAGTTACCCATGGGTCAAATGGTCAATGATATCGGATATCCAATCCTATTGTAAAGTATGAAATCTATAGTGTATAATACTTAATACATTTAAAAATATATAATTTTTTAATTAAAATTCTAAATGGGTTGGCGTGTTAACCCGTATATTTTTTAAGAAACTCATATATGACCTGTTTAATAAACGGGTTGACGAGTTGGCGGTTTGGCAATTTGACGGGTTGAAAAACTCAACCCAAACCCGTTTATTTTGTGTCGTGTCGCGGGTCATGTTGAAAATTTCTAGTCCTGGATGAAATGAGGGAACATTACCCAGATTTGTTTGCAGCAACGGACTTCGAGGACAAAGTCTGATTTAAGCGGGGGAGAGTTGTAACACCTGTGTTTCCAGGTATTTTTAGTTATGGCTTAGAGTTTTAAAAAAAATGCATTTTTTTCCTTACGCAGGGTGTAACCTATGGGTATGTCAGGCATAGTTCATTAAAAGGAGTTTTGGACTCCTTTGAGTATGTAGAGAGTGCATATGAAGTACGCAGGGCGTACTCACGCAGATCCCAAACCTTAATTTTAGAGGTTGGAACCTATTTAAAGGATCTTAAGTCCTTGAGACCATCCTTACCTTCAGCCTCCAATCCCTTATTCTGAAATTTCAAATACCTAACCCTTGAGAGCTTGTTTTGAACCTTTAGAGTGTTCATGGTGCATTATGGAAGAAGGAGCTCATTATTGGTGATAGGTGGGCTTGGAGCTTGTAGATTCAGAGTTATCTTTTCATTTGCCAACTTCTAGAGGTATAAAGATCACCCCTTTATGGTTCTATGGTTTAGATCTAGGCTAGGGTTTAGTTTTGCATAACTTTTGGTCCCATGGTTTGGTTATTGTGAGTAAAAGCAACCGCAAAGCTCAAGTTTCTCACTTTATGTTGTTTTTAAGGATCTTGCATCATAAAAATGAATTCTTTGCTGCTATTTATTACTCATTCAAGAGTTTGAGGTTATTAAAGAGTATTATGGAGTTAGGGTTTGGTTTTGGGCTCTATTAATCCATGGAAAAGCTTAAAGTTGTCGAATTTATCATTTAAGACCTTCCCAAGATCAAGGTCTTTGAGTTGGACGTATAGTCTTTAAGTATTAAGAGCTTAAAAGTGGTTTTGTACAACAGAGGATTACGTAGGGCATAACCTCTAAGTATGTAGGTCGTAACAGGTTTTACCCGTTTTCTTTTCTGTGATAACCCAGTACGCAGGGCGTAATGGGGGAGTACGTTATATAAGTGCATTTTTGGGCCATTTTGGGCCTTAGGCAATGCTTAGGTGGGTCTAGTTAGGAAAGGGTATAATGATCTTTTACCCTTAATAAGAGGGATATGATTTGGACCTTCTTTTTGGGTTATTACCCTAATAATTAATAAGGGAAGGTTTTGGATGTGTTCAGTGAGAGGAGCCCTTGTAGCAGCAAGCACGTGTGTGATTCAGTTATCTTTAGTTTGAGGTGAGTCTTCTCACTATGCTTGTGGGTTGAAGGCACAAATGTCGACCCACTGAATTGTGTATGTATCATGCTAGCTGTCTTTGTGACTCTTGCATGTTTATATGATTGGGTTGAAATAAACCCTAGGGTTGGGCCCGTATTGTATTATCAGGTTTAAATAAACCCTAGAGCTGGGCCCATGAGTATATGATGGGTTAAAAGAAACACCAAGGTTGGTCCCAACTGTATGTTTGGTATGTGGTAGTTTGGGGAATTCACTAAGGTTTGTGCTTACAGTTTATGTTTATGGTTTCATATACTTCTGATATGAAAGGGAAGGGTCCGACGTGATGGCACAACATCCCCCTCATGATTCCATACTTATGATTATTTGTACTCTGATGATTTTGACATTTTGTATTGTGGTTGACTTTGAGACATTTGTTGTAGGGAACTAATGGTTTTTAAAGAAGAAAAATTTTATCATTGTTTTTGGGTCATTATAAATATCTAAATTGTTATGTATTAATATTGTATGAGTTGAGTATTTGGGATAATTGAAAATTATAGTTGTCTAATGTTATATAAGTTATTAAATAGAATAAATTAGAATTATAGTACTATTTGAGTAAATTGACGATTATGATTGAGATACATAACAAAGTATAATGTTCGTAACGAGTACATTTGAAATATAAAATAGTGTATGGAAAGAGGCATTAATAAACGACTAAGGTTGCGACATATAATTGATGGGTTTGGAGTATAAAAAAATCCTATGTGCTCATGCAAAACCCTAAAGCTTGGATTTAGGTTTCTCTATTGAACATGCAATTCATCCAAGACTTATAAACCCTAGATCTAGCATACATATTTCAAAATTAACCTAATATATCAGATCTAGATGATTACCTTTCTTGAATGGCTTGAATCTTCTACTCTTTGGAGCTTAGTGTCACAAATTTCACACCTCTAATGGCGTACAAACACCACAAGCAAGAGGATATTGTTTAGGAGAGAGGATGAGAGGCAAAACTCGACTCCAAGCTTCCAAGGGATCAAGTGGCCGATTTTGCTAGCCCTAGGGGTCCTTATATACTTGAGCTTCTAAGGTTTCATTCAAAACCCTAATTAGATGACTTAGGCCCTAAGTAACTTGAGAACCTTCCGGAATAAGGCCTCTATGACCGAAATTAAAATATTCTCCTCTTAATTTCGTCCATGCCCTAATTCATAAGGATTATCAGCCCAATATTCAACTATCACACAACTGACAGTTCTAGTCCCCTTTATTTAATTAACGTCTTTTAGCCACAAAATTAATTCTTAATTAATTATTGTCTAATATTAATTAAACTATATGATTTCTCTTTTAATATATTATTCATATAATATATTAATATGTCTCACCTCAAAACCACGAACAACGGAAACGTTCAGGGGTGGAGGACGTCATGTACAGTATCACAACAGTGTAATATGATAAACAAGTAACAACATCATCCATTGCATTATAAGTAGAGTTTTAATACATGTGTGTTCTTTCATAATGTACGACAATAAAATGAATAATCAAAATAAGGCGAGTCTTTTCTGTGCCCCATCTTCTCAAAAACATGGCCATCGCACCTGTCTAACTGATGACGTGAGAATAAAAGTTATTTTGAAAGCTAGTATCAGCTTTAAAGCTGGTGAATTCATAAATATTTATGTGTTATTGTCCTGTTTTGGAATGTTGTTAAGAATGTCGTATAAATCCTTAAATAGAACAGTTGATATAAGTATGAAATGTGGTCTTCTACCAAGACCCGAATGTTTTGTTATGACAAAGTAAAATGATAGGTTTTCCCTTCTATTGACTAGTACTAAGAGTACTTAGTCTAACTCATCGTTTATGTGAATATATCACAAAATAAAGTAAAATAGGAAAATGATATGATAGTCTTCTACCAAGACCTAAACGTTTTGTAAGTAAAATGATAGTTTTTCCTTTCTATCGACTAGTACTAATAGTACTTAGTCTAACTCATCGTTTATGTGAATATATCACAAAATAAAGTAAAATAGGAAAATGATATGATAGTCTTCTACCAAGACCCTAATGTTCTGTAAGTAAAATGATATTTTTTCCTTTCTATCGACTAGTACTAAGAGTACTTAGTCTAACTCATCGTTTATGTGAATATATCACAAAATAAAGTAAAATAGGAAAATGATATGATAGTCTTCTACCAAGACCCTAATGTTCTGTAAGTAAAATGATAGTTTTTCCTTTCTATTGACTAGTACTAAGAGTACTTAGTCTAACTCATCGTTTATGCGAATATATCACAAAATAAAGTAAACAGGAAAAATATAATCATGTAAGTGTTATTATCTTGGGTTACCAGGACAAACACGACATCGCCGAAGCGAAAGATAGACCCTATGAACATCCGAAGAGTGTCCCATCATCCTCTGTAGCGGTAGCAGGGTGGAGGGAGGGTTAGTCCCAATATCGATCTCTTAATACAGATCGTTAACCTAATGATCCTCCGAAGATTCACATCTCATCCACTGTTGCAACAGTTGGACGGAGGAATGGTTAGTTCTGTGGCCGACTCCTAATACAAGCGTTAACCTAATGATCATCCGAAGATTTTCATCTCATCCTCTGTTGCAACAGCAGGATGGAGTAAAGGTTAGTTCCATGGCCGGCTCCTAATACAAGCGTTAACCTAATGATCATCCGAAGATTTTCATCTCATCCTCTGTTGCAACAGCAGGATGGAGGAATGGTTAGTTCCGCCGAGATATCCCATTGAACCGGGATAAGAAAGATAATTTATACAGAAAATACTAATAAATCATCCTCAAAAGTTGAGATACAAGTATCCAGGTAAGTGAATACAGGATAATATATCTATTTAACAGTGTTCATGTAGGGTATTCATTTAAGTGTGTTCATGTAACAGGTAAGTATATGTAAACATATTCATGTATCATGTAATCCTAAGTAAGTGTACTCATGTATCATGTAAGGTATTGGTATAGACTCATGAATGAACTAACTCTTGTGTGATTCCTTGTAGTAGTAATAATGTTTGATATCTTCTAACTATCCCTATGATAGTTAACTGAAAGGTAATTGGTTGTTTACGTAGGTTTATGCACTCTTGCTACCCAAGAGTATTGGAAACTAAATGAAGGGTGAAAACTATAATCTCTAACATATATGTGAACATATGCGCATAAGTATAGCTTGATTCAAGAAGGTAAAATAATGGTTTTGCAAGATATCTAGGAGTTTTGAACAATAATTAAGAATGACTTGATGTCATTGTAATAAACATTTCAAAACTAATACTTTTGTTATCAAGGTATTTTAAGATAGAAAACCACTTCATGTGTCACCTTTTGAAATATGTGAAATCTGCTGAGTGAAAACACAGTTATAAAATACATAAGATTGATTTAATAACATACTGTTTTCTACTTGTATTCCCCCCCCCCCCATTAAAACGTTTAAAATCATTTAAAACGTTGATTAAGGGGTATGAACTCACCTGTAGTTGGTAGTTTAGATGAATTGGACGGTGTAGGATTGTTAGGCGTCAAGTGAGGACTTGTACACACACTACGATCCTAATGAACATATAATCACACATATATGCACTCAATTAGTCTTAAGTTACTAATTGATAAAGCTAAGACATCCTAGAACATATTAAACACTTTATATAAGTGTTATAAGCCCTAAGGGTTGCATCTAAGCTATTGTGGGACAAGGTACATGGGTTTAGGGTTCCAAAGGACCCTATATATGAGTTTACTCTCTTTATACCATCACACATGGAGTTTACGGTTGTAAACTCTTGAGTTTACGGCCGTAAACTCCCAACCATGGGTGTATTGTGTGTTTTGAAGTTCCAAATGATTCCTAGAATTATTCCAACTTGGTGGTTAAATTCTTGGAAGGGTTTAAGGCCTAGAAACACTCCATTTAGGAGTTTGTGGCCCTAAGGCCATTTCCCTTAGAGTTTGCGGCCGTAAACTCTTAAGGATGGGTGTTTTTGATGCTTTCAAGTATCTTGCACAAGTGGTATAAGTTCTAGGCTTTTATTCCAAACATATGAAGACTCTTGACACACTTTGGTGTCCTTAAATCATGTTTACGGTCCATGAACCATGTCATGGCTGTAAACTCATTTTGAAATGTTTTATTGATGTGTGTAAGGCCTTAGATTAAATGGGAACAAGTCTAGGTAAAAGTCTAAGGCTTTAGGTGCCTTAAAAGCACCCTTTTGTGCATGATTTTGGAGTTCACGGTCCAAGATCATCTTGGGCCGTGAACTCCCAAACTTGGGTGGTTCTTTGATGTTTTCTTGTCCCTAATACACTCTTATATAAGTCCAAGGCAGTAGTATATCTCGGGGGAAAGGCTAGGCATTGTTTTCGGGAGTTTACCGCCCAAGAACACCTTGGGGAGTAAACTCCTAAATCTAGTGATTTAGCTATGTAACCTATGTTATGAACACATTTAAAGCTATATAACACTACTAGAGAGGGGTACTCACGATTTGGGATAAAAACCCGAAGATCCGTGAGAGAAAAAATGGCTTTTCTCTAGTTGGAAATGCGAATAATGAATGAATTTGGTTCAGAATTCTATTTATAGTCCTGAGATATTTTTGGCAGAAAATATTTTTATTCCTGAAATGATTTCTAATATTACAGAGTGTTGGAATAACAGTTTTGCACAAAACCCTAGTGCAACCACTCTCCTGATATCTCCTTAAGTGTAAATCCTGAAAAACTGCCAAACTTATACCCGAAGTCTGGAATTTCACTGAAACTGTTCTAAGCTCTATTGTCTTGATATGGTTTGTTCAGAATGGAAATTTCGGGTTGTCACATCATCCCCCTATTAAAGGGAATTTCGTCCCGAAATTAGAATTTAGATAAGGAAGTAGGTATAAATGATTGAGTCATTAGGTGAAAACTTCCTAATCGATTTGCTCTCGTGCTCCCAAGTGAAATCGGGTTCTCAGTTTGTATTCCAACGAACCTTCACTAATGGGCGACGGCATTGCTTCGTCCGCTTGGCCACTCGGTCGAGGGTCACTACGGTTCTAATACGAAGGCAAGGATCTCGTAAATCTCGATCTCGTCGAGAGGGATTACGAAAGTCCTAACGGAAAGATAATGTTTCAAGTTCGAGACGCGAATGGGAAAATGTACGTTACTAAGTTCGCGGAGTAGCTCTAGTTTGTGAAATGCAGGACCGATTCTGGTAAGAATCTCGGAGGTCCTAACTATATTGGATTTTAGCTTTCCACGCTTTACGAAGCGTATTAAGCCGTTCCCAGAGTGAGGTTTCCTAAAGAATTTGGTCTCTCACTTGGAATTCCAAATGTCCTTTCTATCGCTTACTTCCCAGTCAAGGGCCATCCCTTGTTGGGTCAAAGTTGAAAGGGTTCCTGAAGTTTTCGGGGAGTTCCGAATGGACTATGATAGTAGGTCTGTAAGACCTAGAATTTGGCGAATTTTCCGTCGGTGACTATGGTGCCGACAAATTCCCAACGGTTTTGGATAATTTGACAGAGTACTCAAGAATTTCCACAACTCTAAAAGTGTGTCTCAGGAAATTTGACTCTAAATTCCAAAACTCTTGTTCAGAGAACTTTGCGGAAAGTATCTCCGAGGGTAATGTTTCTATGGGTTCTTTCTTACTACGAGGGTAGATAAGTAGTCATTATATGGAGAAATGACGAACTAATCCCAGTAAGAAAGGTGTACTCTACTTATTCAGCTCATGAATACTATGGGCGTATTGGTCCTATCTGAGGGGTATCACTACGGACTCGAAGTGTCTTCATCGATTTCGGAGGGTAGTCTTTAGGACATCCTTCCCTAACACTTGAACTGGTGATATTTGGATCTCAGGTCCATTTCTGAAGTAATTCTTTCCCTGTGTTTGCCCAATCAATTCGTCTATGCAAGGCAGAGACAACGATTTCTAAAGGAAATCTTAATGAAGTCTCTGGTCGTCGAGGTACATAAAATGCACTCCATCGACTTCTGGTAAGAATAAGACCGGAGCTCTCAAGGGTGAGAAGCCTGGTCTTCTAATTCTATTGTTGAGTAGTTCGCTGTGTTGTCTGGGCTGTTCTTGTATCTTCCGTAGGTGTTTAGACTGTAAGGCAATCTGGTTATAAGAGTCATATTGGGTTTTAAGTTTGTTCCTATGCCAATGCAATTACTCGTACTCATGGACAGTCTCCGTCTTGAATTTCATATTAGAATTCATACGTGATTCAATGATCACAATTTCGTGTATACGAGTCGTATATAATTAAGACTGAAAAGGTAGTCGAATAACTGATTCTTCCTTAATCTCACATCCCATCGAGGGAAAAGAAGTTAAAGTGGAATCATCAATTCTAAACCTGTAGAACATTGATTATATATCACTCTCTTGTATACCTTCTTCAGTGATAGATCAACCGTATGAATCCTGGAATTGAACTTGACGTACTGCATGAGTAATACTGTGGGGATTCCTTCAGAAAGGAAAAGAAGTATAAGGTACTCCCTGTATGAGTACTTCGGTGTTCTGATATAACGGCTTTGCTAAAAGACAATTTCTGAGAAAGAGATGTACTTATGAAGCTGGTATTGCGAGGATCAAATTTACTCGAGTCGTATGATAAAGTCGGAAACATATGGAAACTAAAGACATTAGATTTGAACATAAGGCCTTACATACAAAACACAACAGTGCAACCGTTAACAGAGTTATTGTACTTAGGATTTACTACAAGACTATTGCTGCGAACAAGGTATACTACAAAAGACAAGTATACGCAGCACGAGCATCCCTAAACGGACGGGATCCCGCAAAAGATAAGACTCTGGTTGCACTAGTTTTGGGATGGTTCATAAGTCTGTTACAACGAAACGCCTAAATTACATTAACGGGGGTCCGGAGTAGACTCTCCTGCAGCGGTGGTCGGTAGCATACTGCCGTCTGTGCCAGTATTTGCTGCCTCTGGGCAGTTCCTTTTGTAATGACCTACTTTGCCACAACCGTAGCAAACCTGGTTCCCACTGGTGTTTGGCACTTGGGCGTCCTGAGCTGTTGGCATCCTGCAGAAACGGGTTGTATGCCCCTTCCTGTTGCAGTGTGAGCATTGCATCTCCTTACAAGGTCCATGGTGGTGAAAACTGCATTTAATGCATTTTGGGAGACTTCCAGTATAAAGTTTGGCTGGTTTGAGGACCATTGGGACGCCCGAAGGGATGGTAGTAGGAGGTACTGATGTCATAGCTCTGAAGGTTGTTACTGGTGGCTGTTTCCTGTTCGCCCTTCGAAGCGACTTGTCCTTAGAGTTAGTCCAAGACTTTCGTTTGATACTCTTGGTCTTAGGACTCGAGGTATCGTGGTAGTTTGTTGCTTGCTGGGGTACTGGATTGTTACTTGGATGGGAATAGTTGTTAACAATCCTGCTAACACTTGCGTTGTTAGCGTTCAGATGGTTCAGAATGGCTGACACGGCAGCCGAGACTGCAGCTTGAAAGGTAGCTGCATCAATCTGAAGAGTTGGTGTTTAGTTGATGGGCTGATCGCTTTTCTTGGGAGACATGATTCTGTTACCTGAAAAAAAAAAGATGAATTTGTGAGCGAAAATGGTTGAATCTAAACGTAGTTCGATCGCTCATGTAAAGAATAGAAGCATGTTCTCTAAGGTTCGACCTACATCCCTATGATGCAGTCCTAGTATGGAATGGAAGTATGTTCACGAAGTTTTGACCTACATCCCTATGATGCAGTCCTAGCAAAGATCGGAAGTAAGTTCATGCAATGGTCTCAAGATGTTTGTCGTTCTAGCCGAGGTATCGTTGGTTAGCGAATAACGTGATCCAACCATTGAAAGAGACTTGGAGATGTCGCCGGAGTTAAATTGCTATAGTCCAATGACTTGACTAGAGCATGTTTCAAATAGGCTCTAACGAAAGTATGATAAGAGTATTCGAATAAAGAATGACTCAGAAGTTAGCCGACTGTCAATATCTCTGATATTCATGACGTACAGGTTCGGGAAAATGACCTTGTAAAAAGGTCTTACATCATAACCAGAGAAGATAGTTCCTGACAATAAAAAGACCTAACCAAAGTACTTACAGTACAAGATAGTTTCATAGAAAATGCCACATCGCGCATAGACAGGAACATGATTCCTTTCTAACAAGGAATATAAAGTAACGCATCTACTACTGGCGACGGTCATCCCTCTGGTTAACTCTCAGTTCAGCCAGTTGGCGTTCCACATCAAGTAGGTGTCTTTCGTACACTCTCTGGCGTACCCGAAGTTCCATGACTTCAGCTCGTGATTCAGCCAGTGCTTGCAGCAGGGTTTCATAGTCACTCTCAGACCTCTCACGAGCGTGTTCAAGACAACTGGTGCGAAGCATATGCATTCCTCCATTTGTATCGACTTCTGCGATACGTTGTAGATCTGTCCTGCCCTGAATTTCGTTTCAGGCAACTCTTCGGATCAGAATTGACATGATTCTATCTGCTGAGCCCCCATTGCTCAGGTCATAGAAGCTTCGGTCACCATTAAATGGCATGGGCTGATCTTGTCCTTGGCTCCATGTTTCCAAACATTCCACCCACTCAGGCGCCGGGTCATGAAAAGCCGGACGAGGGTTAGGAATCGAAAAGGGAGCTGCCTGGGGTAGGTTCTCAACCTCGGGTTCGGAGATGGCATCGTCTGAAAGGTCTTCAGCATGGTGATCATTCAGAGGGATTGGATGATCATTATCTGGTTCTTCTCCAAACCATCCAGCAATAACCGCGTTCAAAAGGAACAGGTTGTCGTGGGGATGGAATCCAGCCATGTTATCTATGCGAGAATTTGGGGTAAGAAAATAATTATTAGACGAACTATCTAGATAATTATTTAGGAAATCTTCATTAGTTCCATCGCTATTTGTAAAGTGCATACCAGTTATATGTAATCAACACAGGATAGACCTTCGAATAAGTGACCTCAACTCCAAATTCACAAGGAATAGGGGTAAAGCAAAAATTTCACCGATTCTAAGTCTATAACATCCTAGTTACATATAACTTTAGCGTATCCACTTAGCAATTATCAACTTAGGAATGAAGATTCCATTTTAGTTCTCAAGTATAAAGTACTTATAGTAACACAAAACACCCCTATGGTATTTCAGACTTAGGTTCTGTTATAATGTTCTCATTGTGGTGATGTTGGTAAGTTTTTAGACTTGTTGCCATATCACAACCATTCTTGGGCATGTGCTAATCAATCTTTGGAACAGCATAGTTGATCAGGCTATGCCACTCCCAAGACTGACCATACATCCCCGAGCTTACCTGTGATATTCAACAATCGTAATACTTTTGTTCTAGTCATTGTGACACTGATTTTAGTATGAATGCAGACACGTATACTTTGTTAAATATTTTATTATTTAAAAGTATATTCTCTTAGACAGAGTGTTTTAATCCCTAGGTATTTATAGTTAGTATATCTTTTATGGGTTGATATACTTAATTCACTATTAACAATGCTCTGATACCAATCTGTCACACCCCAAAACCACGAACGGCGGAAACGTTCAGGGGTGGAGGACGTCATGTACAGTATCACAACAGTGTAATATAATAAACAAGCAACAACATCCTCCATTGCATTATAAGTAGAGTTTTAATACATGTGTGTTATTTCATAATGTACGACAATAAAATGAATAATCAAAATAAGGTGAGTCTTGTCTGTGCTCCATCTTCTCAAAAACATGGCCATCGCACCTGTCTAACTGATGACCTGAGAATACAAGTTATTTTGAAAGCGACTATCAGCTTTAAAGCTGGTGAATTCATAAGTATTTATATGTTATTGTCCTGTTTTGGAATGTTGTTAAGAATGTCGTATAAATCCTTAAATAGAACAGTTGATATAAGTATGAAATGTGGTCTTCTACCAAGACCCGAATGTTTTGTTATGACAAAGTAAAACGATAGGTTTTCCCTTCTATTGACTAGTACTAAGAATACTTAGTCTAACTCATTGTTTATGTGAATATATCACAAAATAAAGTAAAATAGGAAAATGATATGATAGTCTTCTACCAAGACCTAAACGTTTTGTAAGTAAAATGATAGTTTTTCCTTTCTATCGACTAGTACTAAGAGTACTTAGTCTAACTCATCGTTTATGTGAATATATCACAAAATAAAGTAAAATAGGAAAATGATATGATAGTCTTCTACCAAGACCCTAATGTTCTGTAAGTAAAATGATATTTTTTCCTTTCTATCGACTAGTACTAAGAGTACTTAGTCTAACTCATCGTTTATGTGAATATATCACAAAATAAAGTAAAATAGGAAAATGATATGATAGTCTTCTACCAAGACCCTAATGTTCTGTAAGTAAAATGATAGTTTTTCCTTTCTATTGACTAGTACTAAGAGTACTTAGTCTAACTCATCGTTTATGCGAATATATCACAAAATAAAGTAAACAGGAAAAATATAATCATGTAAGTGTTATTATCTTGGGTTACCAGGACAAACACGACATCGCCGAAGCGAAAGATAGACCCTATGAACATCCGAAGAGTGTCCCATCATCCTCTGTAGCGGTAGCAGGGTGGAGGGAGGGTTAGTCCCAATATCGATCTCTTAATACAGATCGTTAACCTAATGATCCTCCGAAGATTCACATCTCATCCACTGTTGCAACAGTTGGACGGAGGAATGGTTAGTTCTGTGGCCGACTCCTAATACAAGCGTTAACCTAATGATCATCCGAAGATTTTCATCTCATCCTCTGTTGCAACAGCAGGATGGAGTAATGGTTAGTTCCGTGGCCGGCTCCTAATACAAGCGTTAACCTAATGATCATCCGAAGATTTTCATCTCATCCTCTGTTGCAACAGCAGGATGGAGGAATGGTTAGTTCCGCCGAGATATCCCATTGAACCGGGATAAGAAAGATAATTTATACAGAAAATACTAATAAATCATCCTCAAAAGTTGAGATACAAGTATCCAGGTAAGTGAATACAGGATAATATATCTATTTAACAGTGTTCATGTAGGGTATTCATTTAAGTGTGTTCATGTAACAGGTAAGTATATGTAAACATATTCATGTATCATGTAATCCTAAGTAAGTGTACTCATGTATCATGTAAGGTATTGGTATAGACTCATGAATGAACTAACTCTTGTGTGATTCCTTGTAGTAGTAATAATGTTTGATATCTTCTAACTATCCCTATGATAGTTAACTGAAAGGTAATTGGTTGTTTACGTAGGTTTATGCACTCTTGCTACCCAAGAGTATTGGAAACTAAATGAAGGGTGAAAACTATAATCTCTAACATATATGTGAACATATGCGCATAAGTATAGCTTGATTCAAGAAGGTAAAATAATGGTTTTGCAAGATATCTAGGAGTTTTGAACAATAATTAAGAATGACTTGATGTCATTGTAATAAACATTTCAAAACTAATACTTTTGTTATCAAGGTATTTTAAGATAGAAAACCACTTCATGTGTCACCTTTTGAAATATGTGAAATCTGCTGAGTGAAAACACAGTTATAAAATACATAAGATTGATTTAATAACATACTGTTTTCTACTTGTATTCCCCCCCCCCATTAAAACGTTTAAAATCATTTAAAACGTTGATTAAGGGGTATGAACTCACCTGTAGTTGGTAGTTTAGATGAATTGGACGGTGTAGGATTGTTAGGCGTCAAGTGAGGACTTGTACACACACTACGATCCTAATGAACATATAATCACACATATATGCACTCAATTAGTCTTAAGTTACTAATTGATAAAGCTAAGACATCCTAGAACATATTAAACACTTTATATAAGTGTTATAAGCCCTAAGGGTTGCATCTAAGCTATTGTGGGACAAGGTACATGGGTTTAGGGTTCCAAAGGACCCTATATATGAGTTTACTCTCTTTATACCATCACACATGGAGTTTACGGTTGTAAACTCTTGAGTTTACGGCCGTAAACTCCCAACCATGGGTGTATTGTGTGTTTTGAAGTTCCAAATGATTCCTAGAATTATTCCAACTTGGTGGTTAAATTCTTGGAAGGGTTTAAGGCCTAGAAACACTCCATTTAGGAGTTTGTGGCCCTAAGGCCATTTCCCTTAGAGTTTGCGGCCGTAAACTCTTAAGGATGGGTGTTTTTGATGCTTTCAAGTATCTTGCACAAGTGGTATAAGTTCTAGGCTTTTATTCCAAACATATGAAGACTCTTGACACACTTTGGTGTCCTTAAATCATGTTTACGGTCCATGAACCATGTCATGGCTGTAAACTCATTTTGAAATGTTTTATTGATGTGTGTAAGGCCTTAGATTAAATGGGAACAAGTCTAGGTAAAAGTCTAAGGCTTTAGGTGCCTTAAAAGCACCCTTTTGTGCATGATTTTGGAGTTCACGGTCCAAGATCATCTTGGGCCGTGAACTCCCAAACTTGGGTGGTTCTTTGATGTTTTCTTGTCCCTAATACACTCTTATATAAGTCCAAGGCAGTAGTATATCTCGGGGGAAAGGCTAGGCATTGTTTTCGGGAGTTTACCGCCCAAGAACACCTTGGGGAGTAAACTCCTAAATCTAGTGATTTAGCTATGTAACCTATGTTATGAACACATTTAAAGCTATATAACACTACTAGAGAGGGGTACTCACGATTTGGGATAAAAACCCGAAGATCCGTGAGAGAAAAAATGGCTTTTCTCTAGTTGGAAATGCGAATAATGAATGAATTTGGTTCAGAATTCTATTTATAGTCCTGAGATATTTTTGGCATAAAATATTTTTATTCCTGAAATGATTTCTAATATTACAGAGTGTTGGAATAATAGTTTTGTACAAAACCCTAGTGCAACCACTCTCCTGATATCTCCTTAAGTGTAAATCCTGAAAAACTGCCAAACTTATACCCGAAGTCTGGAATTTCACTGAAACTGTTCTAAGCTCTATTGTCTTGATATGGTTTGTTCAGAATGGAAATTTCGGGTTGTCACATAATAAACCATAATATCCTCTCTTTCTCCATAAATCATCCTATCAAGTTGCTTTGGTGAAGGCAAACCAAAAGGACCATGCACAACCGGGTCAAGTACATACCAAATATAGTTACAGACTTAGACACTAATCCAATAGTCTCCACTTGGATAAGTCTAGTAACTATAGTGCAAGTACAATTTGATTAGCAATCGTAGCTCTCAAAGACGATGTCGAACTCTGATCTTATCAATAACCTATCCTTTAGATAAGGGATCGTATAGTCCTCCATTCTAGATATCGTGTGGACAATTACATGGAACATAGTCATACTTATTGTGCAGCATTTTGTTTCTTGATCTCTGATTCGTCTGGCATAGAACTTAATTGAACACGTAAATTCAGTCTTGACCAGGCCCGATTCATAAGTCAAACCAAATCATCAAGGGGTCTAGATATCGATTTTAGCCTCTTAGGATAAAACGAACGGATAAACTTCGACTTATATGCATTTATGATTCACTCATCGAATCACACACAACAATGCGTTTTATAACATCAAGTTACTGATGGGTTTATGCATTATCAATGCACAACCAACTTGAAAATAATAAACCGTATATCTAGGTTTTATGACCATATGATATTATCGTCTTGCAATCACTCGTGATGAATTCCATGAAGTGATTCCAGCAAGCCTGGGTCTAATCTAATGCTCAAATCTTATTCATAAGCACTCATGAACGTTGCAGCAAACCTTTGCTACGTCTAATACACTTTAGACAGTCTACAAACCAATTCATGACAATCTTCTTTAATACCTACTTCCAAAGTATGAGCGACTGAGGAATGTTCGAATAATCTTATTACTCAGGAAGTCAAAACATGCAAAATGAAACTATAGGTAAATAATTAACATAAGACAATAACTTTACTTATAAATTATACTCTTTCATTTAATCGTCAAATGTCAATTACATTTATCTATGTAACATCCTGTTTAATCAAATTAGAGTTTTGAGCTTTGGTTCGTAGAGCCTTGAGACTGTGACGAGTTCATAGAAGTGTAGAGCTTATTGTCACCTTTCCGTGGAAATAAGAATCGCTGGAATCGGACTTGTAATAGAGAAGCTAAGTTAGTTTGGAAGATATGGCAAATTTAGTCCTTATTAAGAAATGGGTGGCATGTGGGTATGTTGGGCGTAAATATGGGTACGCTTAGCGTACCTATGAGCGTGGAATGGACGCGAGGACCACCTGGTACGTTGGGCGTACCAAGAGGAACGTTGGGCGTACGAGGCTGTGAATGAAAACCCTAACATTTAAAGTGACCTTATATAAAGAATGAGATGGCCTCATTCCTAGCCATCTTGTCAGAGAGCAAACCCTCTAAAAATCCTAAGTCTTCATCCATATGAGCTTGTGATTGCATGAGAGCCTTTAGGGTGACTTTGTGAATCCTTGGAGTGAAGAAGGAGCATTAAAGGGGAAGGAGTTGGAGTCCAGGCTTTGGATCTGAGCTTTTATGAGAATGGAGCATCAATTGAAGGTATAAAGCTCAATGCTTTTGTATTCCTTTTTATTTGTGCATAGTATGGTCCATTTTAGGGCTTTTGGTCCTAAAGCTTGAAGCTTTATGAGTTGCTAAACCCCAGAGCCCATTATCTGTCCTTTTGAGTGTTTTTGATGGAGTAGTTCCATAAAAATGAGATCTTGGATGAGAGAATCTAGTCATGCATGAGATAAGGGCTTAATGATAAAAGAGAATGAGTGTTTTGTGTGTTTGAGACCACATCAGCCATGCAAAGGCTTAAAGTCCCTGACTTTATGGAATAAAAGCTATTAAGGAGTCTAGATCTAAGAGATGAGTTAAGGTCTTAACAGGTTAAGACCAACAAAAAGGACTAAAGCAAATATGGTTGTACGCACAACGTAAATCCTAGTACGCCCCACGTACTGGGTTCGTGCCCCGATCAGTCTCATGCACGAGTGTGTACGCTGCGCGTACCAAAGGGTGTACGCCGCATTTAACCGCACTGTGGGTTTTTGGGCTAAGGATCGTGTTGGGCCTGGCTTTTGGGCTTGATGTAACAGAGTCTTGGACCAGGGAATTATATATTTATGCTTTGGGCCCTTAGGTGGGGCTTGGCATTTAGTTGAGAACTGGGCCTTGAGAGGGCCCATTTATTATTGAGCCTTGGTGGACCCAATGAGTTTAAGGAATTGATGGGCTGGTTATTGATCAACATCTAGACCCAATGAGTGAGAGTTTGGACTTAGTTTCTAATTGAGATAATTGTGGATTTGGCACAGAGTTAGTGGTCGGTGCGTAGCAACAATGTTTATAGGGGTTGTTCGTCATCCGAGGTGAGTCTTCTCACTATACATTACCTAGAGTGGTTCTATGTGCAGACCGGAGGGTCTTATGTGTTATGTGCTTGCTTGAGAATTATGTGCATTGCGATTTATGTATGATATGTGATATTAGACCGGACTGGAGGATCCAACGACTTACGAGGCCAGAAGGTGCTCAACTAGACCGGACCGGAGGGTCCAACGATTTATACCGAACCAGAGGGTCTAACAAGCTAGACCAAACCGAAGGGTCTAACGAGCTACAGGACTGGAGGGTCCTGCTGAGACACATTAACCGGAGGGTCTTACCGAGTTTTAGCCTCGAGTGGCTTATGTGTTGTATGTGGTATTTTGGGGAACTAACTAACCATTTATGCTTACCGTGTTATGTGATATGTGTTTTAGGTACTACCGAGGATCGCGGGAAGGCACCGACATGATTCGTACACACTGACAGAAGATTATGTTTTGAGATTCTGGGATATGTTTTATTGTGATGAAATTTGATAAACATGAGATTTTGGGAATATTATATGAGTTTTATTGTGTTTGAAAAACGAAAAATTGTTTTAAAAATTTACGTTGTTACAAGTTGGTATCAGAGCCTTGGTTTGAGGATTCGGATACACCTTCAGGCATATCTGGACTCAAACTGAGGATTTGAGAAAAGTTTTCAAAAGAAACGATTTTTCCAAAATGAGTAAAAGATTTCAAGAGAAAGCGGAGAACAGCAGTGTGTACAATCAGCCAGCACCCGAACGGTGATTTCCCAAAATACCCTTACGTTATGTGTTATGAGATATTATGAGATATTATGCATGATAGAGTAGGCTAGGTATTCATATTTAGGACTAGAGTGGCCTGATTTGTGATGCCTTAGCCTAGGAGTTGCTGCTATCTGTGATGTGCTTTCGAGTATGTTCTGAGTGAGAGTATCCAACAGGAATCCTTTAGAGAGGGATTTGAGTAGAGGAGTAATCTAGGAGAGATACCTAGATGAGCATTTGTGGAACCTATCGAGAGAGTAGTTAGATACCCGCGAGGGGTAGAGTTGCAGAGTTCGGTGATATCTTTTGAATATGAGTAGAGCAAGTGGAGTTATCACCTAGAGTGGGTTTTACGTGTTTATTCGATGCCCGAATGATGCTTGCTTCGTGCTTTGTGGAATTCCTGATGATGGGAGTCAACTATCAAGTGAATGTGACGATATTCATGAGGTAGATGATTGGCATCATAAGGAGTTTCTCAGCAGTTAATAGCGGAGAAGTGTGAGAACCTAGGAAGAGCCTAGGAAGTGACCTTAGTAAGATGAGTACGCTGACAGAGTAGAACATTTCGTTGGGGAGTGAGCACGCGTGTTGGGATTGGTGATTGAGGAGGTTGAGCAGCTACTTAGGGAATCTAGGATGGTCCGTGTAGAGAGTATGGGTAGATGTGGCAGGTAGTATGGGCCCGTACTACTGAAAGCAGAGGACCCATACTCGATGCAGGGAGTATTCCGGAGGATCTAAGTAGCAGATCGAGAGGTGCCGTCATGGTTCGAGTACCATGATTTGTAGCAAATCGAGAGGTGATGTCATGGTTCGAGTACCATGATTTGTAGCAGATCGAGAGGTGATGTCATGGTTCGAGTACCATGATTTGTAGCAGATCGAGAGGTGATGTCATGGTTCGAGTACCATGATAAGTAGCAGATCAAGAGGTGACATCATGGTTTGAGTACCATGATTTATAGCAGATCGAGAGGTGACGTCATGGTTTGGGTACCTTGATTCATAGTAGATCGAGAGGTGGCCACATGGTTTGAGTACCACGACATGTGGCGGTTAGTGCTTCTGGTTTCACCGGTTATTCTATGGTGATTGTCTAGGCTGAGAATAGACGTGAAAGAGTATGGGGCCAAAAGGACATGATGAACGAGTTTTAGTGGAGTATCCCATGAGAGGGAAATCGAGCTAGCTCCGAGCGATTGTTGGTGAGATGCCAGTTGGAGTCGCAAGACTCAGGGATGAGTAGGGATGGTGCGTTATGGAAGAATACAGTCTGGGCTGGGCGACCGGTCGATAGCGGAGATGTCACTTTCTGTGACTTGAGTGGTGCTAATTCTGTTTCCTATGGGAGACGTAAGAGGTGTTGAGATTTTGGTTTCTGAGTTTGGGGGTGAGCCCTGTGGGATTGCACTGATGGTGATCTTCAATACGAGTATATGGTAGTAGGTCTTCCGCGAGGTAAAGATATAGCTTAAGCAGGTCGTCAGTGGGGACTGAGATGGTCAAGGACCAGGATACACCCTATTTGAGTATAGTATAGCATGTGTTAGCTGCAGCGTCGGACGATTAAGAGGAGTATATCATGGCGGTGGCTCTTATTGTCTTTGATGGGCATCGAGAGCGGTAATGTGGGTTATGCTCTTGTCATAAGTGATGTGATGGAGCGTTGGTTGAGGAGTCGAGGATGAGGATAATGATAGTTCATTATTTCTAGAATAAGAGTCATGGTTGATACTGGACAATTGGGAGGTCCGGTGATGGAATGGTGTGAGATTCTGAATGACTAGAGGCAGTCATGATGGGAAGTTCTGAGGATTTCATCTGAGATTCGGGGTATTGGGAGTTGCTTGATCTCTGTCGGCGAGATCATTGACCGTTGTGTAGCACCTTCCAAGAGTAGGTGCGATGTTACTAGTGGAAACAGTCTGTGGGATAGATTTTTGGTGCGCCACTTGGTGACGGTTCGAACCCTAAATGGGGGAGAACCGGGTATTTTATTGAGGGGATCAGAGATTTGTTCGAGAATGGTTAAAGATCTGGATATAGAGACTTGCGGTATGGATTCATGAGTCCAGGGTTATTGGCGATCGAGGCTAGGTGCAGAGCGAGATAATGCATTGGTATGTGTTTGAGAAAGGATGAGTGAATTGGAAGATTCTTTGTGGCCTGTGCTTTTCGGGGTTAGCATATGTCGAGTTCGAGTGTGATTGGTTCGCTGGATTGCGGATGCAATAACTGAGATTTGCAAGTGAAGGTATAGATTGTAATTTATACCCCTAGAAGGGTAGCCGGTTATTCGTCAACCAATTTCAGGGTCGATATGAGTAGTTCTGTGTGAGTAATGATTAGTAGAGGGGGAGTTTCGGGTTTTCGACGGTGTTTCAAATTGGGAGATGGAATACTCTGAGGTTACAAGTAGTGCGAGAGGGAGATCGGTTGAAGGATTCTACAAGATCAATGTGGTATCCAAGTATGGGGTCGTGAGTGTGAGATCAACGGATTGGGCATAACATCGTGAGATTCGGTATTGGAGAACCAAGGTATCCGGGTATGATGTCCTTATTCCTAGATTATTCTGAGTTCTGAGTTGAGAGCTAGCAACTGGTGTAGCAAGCATCCATGTTTCCAGTGGGAGCACTTTGACTAACTGATGTTAAACGAGATTATTAAAGAATGAGGATTCCAACGAGAAAATGAGTTGTCGTGTCGGTTGCTGTTAAGAGTAGTGACGCTTACTTTTGGATGGGTATGTGTGCACATATCTATGTTGGGCCATGGAACATGGGTTAATGGATACAGTGTGTGGCGCCGACTTGAGGTTGAGACCGTGGGTGGTAAGATAAAGTGTTGTAAGGCTCCAGGGAGCTGCAGCATGCATGAGTTAGCAAAGGGGTGTGGTGATACAATGGGGAGCCGTAGTATTCACCATATAGTTAGTGAGAGGTTGTTGTGATATTGCGGGGAGCCATAGTACTCTCTAGTCAGTGAGAGGTTGTTGTAATGATGCGGAGAGCCGTAGTACTCACTAGTCAGTGAGAGGTTGTGGTGATGTTGTGGGAAGCCGTAGTACTCATTAATCAGTGAGAGGTTGTTGTGATGCTACAGGGAGCCGTAGTATTCACTAGTCAGTGAGAGGTTATTGTAATGCTGCGGTGAGCTGTAGTACTCACTAGTCAGCTGGAGATTTTTGTGATGCTGCAGGGAGCCATAGTACTCACTAGCAATCAGGAGGATGTTGTGATGAGTACTCTCTGGTCAGATCAAGACGCAGATGAGTTTTAGGCATGGGTAGCCCTAATATCTGAGTTTTTGGGAGCCTTATGGTCAAACCATAGGCGAGACTTGGGTCTCTATATTTGTCAGGAATCGTTATACTCTGCTTTGAGTTGTGGTTGTCGCAACCCAAGGGAATTGGAGAAGCGGTATACGCACGGGTTGCGGGTCATGAGTCATGAGTTGAGTTCTTCTTTGGGTCGAGTGGTTCCGACTCTGGGTCAGACCCAAACTCTCGAGTTTGAGTTTGGCTCTGGTGATGCGTCAGGTAGGCGAGATGAGATGTTGGATTCTGAGGAGGGTTCCATGTTGAGGGGTATTGTTTATCATCTGATGTCTTAGACCTGTGTAGGTCAGTACTTGGGTACAGGAGGTACCACGAAATGCATGGAAATATGAGTTGTATATGACAGAGGTCGGGGTTGAGTCGATCTTTAGTTGGGAGTGTAGCATTCGCTGGGGAAACACGAACTTCATGATTTGTGTGTCACAATGGGCCGATGTAGTTATTAGGAGGAGGAAATCATTGGGACGGTTGGGATAACATAATGGATAACCTTGGAGGTTCAATTTTGGGGTCGAGATCGGACTTGTTACTCAGTGTTAAAGCGGAATATGAGAAATGAGGTTGAGGCTTCTGATTTTTAGATGACTGAGGACACTTCTGAATGAGCATTATTATTCTTTTATGTTCGAGGGCAGAGTTTGGGGAATGTATTTTTCAGATGGGTTCTGATAGCAGTTCAGTGGATGAGCTCTGGTGGGATGTGAACCCTTCCGTTCTTGGGGCGTGGTTTGGATCGTTACTATGTTTGGCATGAGTGATCGGTAGCCGATTGTTGGATTATGTCTGGAGAGAATTAGAAGGGCAGTGAGTTATCAGGGTTTGTTATTCGAGGAGCAAATAACACAGTGATATCTTGAGTGGGCGGTCTGGCGGCGGGCCAGGCCACTAGAGCATCCAAATTTTTAGGAAGCCTTTTCAGTGGTACTTTCCGAGCTATAGGTTCGAGCTTTGTGTGGATGAAGAGTGATTTCGAGGGAGAAAACTAATTTAAGTGGGGGAGAATTGTAACATCCTGTTTAATCAAATATGAGTTTTGAGCTTTGATTTGTAGATCCTTGAGACTGTGACGAGTTCATAGAAGTGTAGAGCTTCTCGTCACCTTTCCGTGAAAATAAGAATCGCTGCAATCGGACTTGTAACAGAGAAGCTATGATACTTTGGAAGATATGGAAAATTTATTCCTTATTAAGAAATGGGTGGCAAGTGGGTACACTGGGCGTAAATATGGGTACGCTTGGCGTACCTATGAGCGTGGAATGGACGCGAGGACCACCAAGTATGCTGGGCGTACCAAGAGGAATGTTGGGCGTACGAGGCTGTGAATGAAAACCCTAACATTTTAAGTGACCTTTTATAAAGAATGAGATGGCCTCATTCCTAGCCACCTTCTCAGAGAGCAAACCCTCTAAAAACCCTAAGTTTTCGTCCATATGAGCTTGTGAGTGCATGAGAGCCTTTGGGGTAACTTTGTGAATCCTTGGAGTGAAGAAGTAGCATTAAAGGGGAAAGAGTTGGAGTCCAGGCTTTGGATCTGAGCTTTTATGAGAATGGAGCATCAATTGAAGGTATAAAGCTCAAAGATTTTGTATTCCTTTTTATTTGTGCATAGTATGGTCCATTTTAGGGCTTTTGGTCCCAAAGCTTGAAGCTTTATGAGTTGCTAAACTCCAGAGCCCATTATCTATCCTTTTGAGTGTTTTTGATGGAGTGGTTCCATAAAAATGAGATCTTGGATGAGAGAATCAGCTCATGCATGAGATAAGGGCTTAATGAGAAAAGAGAATGAGTGTTTTGTGTGTTTGAGATTACATCAGCCATGCAAAGGCTTAAAGTACCTGACTTTATGGAATAAAAGCTATTAAGGAGTCTAGATCCAAGAGATGAGTTAAGGTCTTAACGGGTTAAGACCAAGAAAAAGAACTAAAGCAAAGATAGGCGTATGCCCAACGTAAATCCTAGTACGCCCTGCGTACTGGGTTGGTGCCTCGATCAGTCTCATGCATGAGTGTATACGCTACGCGTACCAAAGGGGGTACGCCCCACGTAACCCCATTGTGGGCTTTTGCGCTAAGGATCGTGTTGGGCCTTGAGTGTTGGGTCTGGCTTTTGGGCTTGATGTAATAGAGTCTTGGACCAGGGAATTATATATTTATGCTTTGGGCCCTTGGGTGGGGCTTTCCATTTAGTTGAGAATTGGGCCTTGAGAGGGCCCATTTATTATTAGGCCTTGGTGGGCCCAATGGGTTTAGGGCATTGATAGGTTGGTTATTGATCAACATCTAGACCCAATGAGTGAGAGTTTGGACATAGTTTCTAATTGAGATAATTGTGGGTTTGGCACAAAGTTAGTGGTCGATGCGTAGCAACATCGTTTATAGCGGTTGTTCATCATCCGAGGTGAGTCTTCTCACTATACATTACCTAGAGTGGTATCTATGTGCAGACCGGATGGTCTTATGTGTCATGTGCTTGCTTGAGAACTATGTGCATTGTGATTTATGTATGCGATGTGATATTAGACCAGACCGGAAGGTCCAACGACTTACGAGGCCAGAGGGTCCTCAACCAGACCGGACCGGAGGGTCCAACGATTTAGACCAGACCAGAGGGTCCAACGAGCTACAGGACTAGAGGGTCCCGCTGAGACACATTGACCGGAAGGTCTTACCGAGTTATAGCCTCGAGTGGCTTATGTGTCGTATGTGGTATTTTGGGGAACTCACTAAGCATTTATGCTTACCGTGTTATGTGATATGTGTTTCAGGTACTACCGAGGATCACAGGAAGGTGTCGGCATGATTCGTACACACTGGAAGAAGATTATGTTTTTAGATTTTGGGATATGTTTTATTGTGATGATATTTGATAAACATGAGATTCTGGGAATATTATATGATTTTTATTGTGTTTGAAAAACGAAAAATGTTTTTAAAAAATTACATTGTTACAATCTATTACACGTTTCCAATCTATCTAATCTAAATTAATATCGTCCTTCAGCCCAATGATCCTAGCGTGCTGCAAGTGCTTAACCCTACTCATTCCTTTTGTAAGGCGATATGTTGGGTTATCCTCTTACGATAGCCTCTTCACTACGAGGAGTCCCTCTTCCACCCAATGTCGAATAAAATGATATTTCTTGTCGATATGTCGAGATCTGCCATGATCCCATGGTTCCTTGGTCAAGGCAACCGCTCCTTCATTATCACAAAAAATCTCCATTGGTTCCTTTATGGCTGACACAACTACTAGGTATCCAATGAAGTTCTTTAACCATGTTGCCTACTTTGATGCTTCGCTCGATGCAATGTACTCTGATTCGCACGTTGAATCAGCCATGGTCTCTTGCTTGGAATTTTTCAAGTCACTGCTCCTCCATTAAGGGTAAAGTCCCAGCCCGACTGCGAACGGTAGTTGTCCCGGTCGGTCTGAAAACTGGCGTCACTGCACCCTCGCACCTTTAAGTCATCACTCCCACCGAGGACTAGAAACCATTCCTTGGTCCTCCGAAGGTACTTAAGAATGTTCTTGACTGCGGTCCAATGCGCTTTGCTAGGGTTCCCTTGATATCTATTGACCATGCTCAAAGTGAAGGCCACATCAGGGCGTGTACAAGTCATATCATACATAATCAAGCCAACTGCGGAAGCGTATGGTACTCGGCTCATTTATGCTATCTCGACTTCGGTACTCGGACTCTGAGTCTTACTTAACTTGGCATTACTTTGGATCGGTAACTCCCCCTTCTTTAATTTCTCCATACTAAAATGTTTTAATACCTTGTCCAAGTAAGTATTCTGACTAAGGCCCTGTTTAATAAGCATCTGACCGAGTCAGTTCAGACATTTTTGGCTGACTCAGTCAGACGAAAGGTGTTTGATAGACAAAATATTGACGTCTGACTCGGAAAGCAAGGTCTGACCGAGAAAGAAGTTGGGAGATGGCTGACTCAGAAAGAAAGCAAGGCTTTCCAATAGTACCCTTGGCTTTGATAAAAATTAGCAACTAATGAAGGTTACAGGAATAGAACTTGGGTCTCCTTTGTAGAAACAATGGTGTTTACCAGCAAGCTAAAGAGCTTTTTGTGTTTTATCTCTAAAATGATATATTTAATGTTTATTATGCTGGAAGCTTTTGTATACATTATTATTATTATTATTATTATTATTATTATTATTATTATTATTATTATTGTAATTGTTGTTGTTGTTATTATTATTATTATCATCATATTGCATAGAAACGCGTAGAGCATCAGGGTAAAATGGTCATTTTGCACCAGTCAGCACATTCAGTCAGATTTTCAATCAAACAGCATGATTTCTTACTCAGTTAGAATTTCTTACTTGGACAGACATTTCTCAGTCAGCACTTTTTCATTCAGAAACTATCAAACGGGGCCTAAGTCCTATTAGTCTCTTACTTCTGTCTCTCACTGTCCTTATTCCCAAAATATAGGAAGCCTCTTCGAGGTCCTTCATAGCGAAGCACTTCCCGAGCAAGGACTTAACCTCATGCGGTGTCGGGATGTCATTTCCTATGAGTAGTATGTCATCGACATATAACACGAGGAAGCTAACTATACTCCCACTGGTTTTGACATATACACACGATTCATCCTCTCTTCGTAAGAAGCCAAACTCTTTGACTTTCTTGTCAAAACAAAGATTCCATCTGCGAGATGCTTCTTTTAATACATAAATGGATTTCTCAAGCTTACACACCCTATTAGGATGCTTCGCATCAACAAAAACCTTTGGCTGACTCATGTAAACATCCTCAGCCAACTTCCCATTGTTGAAAGCGGTTTTGATGTCCATCTGCCATATTTCATAGTCATGAAATCCAGCAATGGCTAGCATCACCCTAATAGACTTTATCTTCGCAACTGGTGAGAAGGTTTCATCATAGCCAACTCTGAGAGATTGAGTGAAGCCCTTCACAACCAATCACCCATTATAAGTGTGTACTTTCCCATCCATGTCGGTCTTCTTCTTGAAGATCCATTTGCACCCGAACGTCTTATGGTCTGGCACATTGTCAACCAAATTCCAAACTTGGTTGTCATACATGGAGTGAATCTCATTGTCCATAGCCTTTTTCCATTTCACAAACTTTGGGCCTGCCATGGATTCCTTATAGTTGTTAGGTTCATCCAAATTCACTAGTGTACTATCACTAATAAACGTATCGCCTTCAATAGTGATATGGAAACCATAAAACTGGGGTGGAACACTAACTCTTTCGGAACATATAAGAGGTAAGGACTCGTCAATCAGTTCAATAGGATTTTCCTCCTCAAGTTGAGCGCCAGTGTTAGAGGTTCCTTCATCGTTCAGTTATGAAAGCTCTTCAAGATCGATTTGCCTCCCACTGTCCCCTTGGCTTATGAGTTCTCGTTCTCGGAAAACCCCTCTCCTCGCAACGAAGACAACATTGTCACTCAGTTTATAAAATAGATAACCAAAGGACTTATGCGGCTAGCCGATGAAAATACACCGCTCACTACGAGGTTTGAGCTTATCGTGAGTCTCTCGTCTTACGAAAGCCTTGCAACCCCAAACCTTGATATGTGCCAACGAGGGAGCTTTCCCTGTCCACATCTCGTGAGGTGTTTTGGCAACCTTCTTTGTAGGGACTAAGTTAAGCATATGGGCGGCAGTCTCTAAGGCATACCCCCAGAATGAGATAGGTAGTGAAGCACGGCTCATCATGGAACGAACCATGTCGAGCAAGGTTCGATTACACCTCTCAGCGACATCATTCAACTATGGTGTCCTGGGCAGCGTCAATTGCGAAACTATTCGGCATTCCTTGAGGTCATCGTGGAATTCAAGACTAAGGTACTCTCCACCTCGATCGGATTGAATCATCTTGATTTTCGCACCCAACTGATTCTCCACTTATTGCTTGAACTCTTTGAACTTTTCAAAGGTTTCTGACTTATGCCTCATTAAGTAGATATATCCATATCTGCTATTGTCACACCCCCGAACCAGACGGCGGAAACGTCCGGGGGCTATCGTGACTCAATTGAATACCATAACATTGAATATATGAAACATAACAACATTCGTCACCATGCATTAATATAGTACAACCAGTAGAATTTACACGAAGTATATTGTTTAAACATTACATTCCCAAAAATAAATTGTTCGATTCGTACACCAATACACTGCAAGCCATCACTGAATATGATTTCCTTTGGTTCACTGGTTCCCTGAGAATACAAGTATTTTGAAAAACGTCAACATATGAAATGTTGGTGAGTTCATAAGTAGTGTTTGAAATCCAGTGTTTGTATTGTTTGAAAACCACCAGAAAATCCGATATTTTCTGAAAGGGAAAAAAAAGCTTTTGAAAACGTATGTGAAGATCCATAGGTATGCTTGTTTGTTTCTATACTTGTAAAAAAATTGTTCATTGAAGTTGTATGCATTTCAAATCTGTATGTATTGAAAACCCTAGGAAAACCCGATGTTTTCCTAATTCCTTGAATTACATGAAGTTACATTGAAACCATTGCATAGCGTATAGTGTCAGTCCCAGGCGACGTTGGATTATTTTTGAGCATGATTAATTGCTACAAACACGCATTACACAAACGACCAGTTTATAGCTATACTAACGATCCCGTAGGCGTCGTCCGTACTAATCACGTTATCCAACCGCCCTGACTATGTGTAGTCCCACATCCGAAGAGAAAGAGGGCACGAAGACCTCTATGACCCTATTAACCGGTTGGGGATGAAATGTGTACGAGGGGTCCCCGACCCGCCTCGCAAAAAATGTAGACTTTACTAGCAATACCAAAGGACCCTTGGGGACCAGTAGTATACAAGCCATTGAAAGTCCCTCTACGTTGTGCCAAGTCGGTGAAACCCAACACTTCGTAGAAAAAAAATGTCTTCGGGCCTTAAGATCAGGTCGTTGGGCTAGCTAGGCCCAACAAACAAGATTTTACACTTTTGGGGCCCAAAGATGGTGCGTAGACGTCTGTGCACACTCGCATGTATATTGAATTCCCAAACGTTACTTGTATGTATCGTAGCGTCGTAGTGTCGTCGTGTTAGTAGTTTCGGATTTTTATTGGTTCGAGACCGAACCAATTCGTTTCACAACGATTTTTGGTGTTGTAGTATATTGTATTTCGTCGATAGTCGCGGTACCATTGTTTGATCAAATTGCATGTATTGAATTAGCCTTGAAAGTTTTCTGTTTCAGCCCCTCATTGTTTGTAAAATTTACTTTTTCACCCCTTTAATTGAATACTTTCCGGTTTGGTCCTTAAATCAATTTTCTTGACATTTTAACACCAAAAATTATTGAAATTAATATTTTTCAGCATATTTTTCATAGAAAACAGTTTAAGTCCCTGAAAATGCAATTTTCTCGGTTATAACCCTTCTTTTTCGCAACTTTGACAATTTTGGCCCAAATTGTAAGATTTTTGCAACTTTGGTCCTTTTTAAATTTAAAAAGCATTTTAAACCTTTGAAAAGGACTTGGAGCACTTATAGTCCACTGTTTTACAGAAAAATACAGTTTTGGCCCTTCAAAACAGAAAATTTCGCATAATGGGCCTCATTGGGCCGAAAATGTCGTTTTTAGCCCATTAAGCTTGAAATTTATGTTTTTAATCCTCTAAATGAGTAAATTTCCAGAAATTGTTTTATTGAAACTGTTTTGGCACACCTCATCCATCAGAATTCGTGATATGTCAATCTGGGCCCTTAATTTTGTATTTTTCACATTTTAGGCCCAAAATTTGTGTTTTTAGCCCAAAGAAAATTGTTACTAAACCACTTAGCTATTTTTCTTGAAACACCTTGTATGTAGAAATATATTTAATGCTATAATCATTCAACATAAGATATATCTCGGTTTTGAGGGGTTTTATGGCTAGATCCAACATTTTAGCACACAAAAGCATACATGTAAGCATGGAAATCATACAAGGCATACAAAACACATATAGATCTACACTTTCACTTGTATTCCCCCCTCCCCCCCCCCCCCCACAAAACTCATAAAAACAGAAAATAGGGGGTATGAAGCTCACCTTGGGTGCGGGGGCTCGGTTTTGCAAAGAAAATGGAAGGAAAATGAAGTGATTTTCGGCCTTAGCACCCTTCCTTGGTAGATCTCGAGTTTGGTGACTTCTAAGGTGTATGATCACAATTTGGAATAGATTTAGAAGAGGTTTTTTGATGGAATGAAATAGCTAGATCATATGTATAAGTAAATACTTACCTAAGATGGTGATTAGCTTGAAAGATCCTCTTGAAAGCTTCTTAAAATCTCGAAATTATGGGGAGGAAAGGAGAGAGTTTTCTTGAAGGTTCCTTGAGAGAATTTGTGAAATGTGTGTGTGTGTTTGAGATGTGGCCGAGAGTGAAAGAGAGGAGAGGATAGAAGTGATTTTGAAGTGATGCTTGCTTGGAAACATGAGTTGTGTGCATGGAAACCCAACAAATAAAAGTGAGGTGGCAACCCCAAAGTCAACTCTCCCTTGGGCTTGATTTGGGCCGAAAACATGGAGGAAAAAAAAAGAAATTTGGGCCTTTGCCCCTAAGCCCAACATTAGTGTTAATTTGGGTGAATTTTCTCATAAAAGAATATAGTATGATTTTTTCCATTTTTGTTGAACTAGTTTAGGGTATTCATGGATCAAAGCTTTCAATTCATTTCATTCTAGGTCCAACATAGCCCAAAATGTTGAAACAAATAGATGTGGGTCCAATTAGAGCCCATTTAAGAGTTCTAAACCCAAGATAGTCAAATTGGAGGTTTATTGGTCCATTAGGTCCAATAAGGAAGTTCTAGTCCAAAATGGACCTAAATAAGAACTTCTAGTGTTTCCAATTGTTTGATGACTATTTGTAGTACTTGTATGATGTATTTGATTGAAGTTTTTGATGTCATAATCATAGGTGTTACACATGTTCTTAAGTTTTTGCTTCACATTAGCTTGGATGTATAGATTACATGACACAAAATTTCCAGTTGTGACAGCTATAATCATCGGTAAAAGTCACGTATAAGCAGCTTGCATCCCTTGTGGTGGATCTAAAGGGTCCACATACATCTGTATGTATGAGATCCAATAAACCATCACCCCTTTCACAAGAACCAGTGAAGGGTGACTTGGTCATCTTTCCAAGTAAACAAGACTCGCACACGTCATCGTCCCTAAGGTCAAATGACTCCAATACTCCATCCTTTTGGAGTTGGGCTATGCGTTTCTAGTTGACATGTTCAAGACGACAATTCCACAAGCATGCTTTGTCCAAACTATTGGAAGAATTGATACACAACACATCATTTCCTAAATTGTCTACAACCATCACAGTTTCATATATTCCATTACAAGGAAATGCTACAAAATAGAAAACACTTTTAAGATAAGCATAAATAGAACCCTTTTCAATATCAAATGAATATCTAAATCCTTGTCTAAACAAACCATGAAAAGGAATGATGTTTATTGCCATATCTGGCAAATAGCAACAGTTATTTAAATCTAGTCCTAATCCATTACTAAGCACTAAAGAGTAAACTCCAATCTTGGTGACAGGAAACGATCTTCTGTTCCCCATGATCAAGTTTATCTTCCCATGCTCCACATCCCTATTTCTTCTTAGGCCCTGCAAATCAGAACAAATGTGAAAACCACATCTTGTATCAAGTACCCAAGAAATAACATGTGATGAATCACTAGATCGAATAGTGTACATACCTACGAAGGATGACTTGATCTTCCCATCCTTGATATCTTGCAAGTACTTCGGGTAGCTTCGTTTCCCATGCCATATGTCGTGGCAATGATAGCACTCTGCATCCTTTGGGTTTGAGGTGGGTGCAGTGGGATCATCTTATTCTTGATCATCGAAGTGATGATCTCGTACCTCTCCTGCCTCGTGCTTTGATGGTATATATCCATCAAATCCTTATGTATCTCGTAGGGGTAGAAGTCATCGTATGACTTTTGGAGTTCTGTGATCATGGTAGCGAACATGATGCAATGGACTTTTGTAGCATCACGCTCATGAGTTTCATACGCAGCAATCTCCTATGGAGTAGCAGTTTTGGGGCTGATCTCCTTCAGCTCCTTGTCGAGGACATATTCCTTGTCCTCGTAGCGGGTAACCATCCTTATGTTGCGGATCCAATCATTGAAATTGTTTCCGTCAAAGATTACGCTCCCACACAAATTCATGAGTGAGAATGAGCCTAAAGAGTTCGAGCCTGAAGCGTTGTTGTTGTTTGAGTTCGACATCTGAAAAGGAAAGTAAATGACGATTCACTAATTTCCACCATGAAAAACAAAAATAAATAAGTTTTAAATGTATTGAAAACTCCTAGATCCTTTGAGATTCATTGAACTTTTCAATGGAATGTTTAAATCTCGCTATGCCCCTCAAGTTTGTGACTGGGATACCAAGGATCACAAACAGAGTGTGAATAACCATGCAAATATACATGGTTCCCCCAATGTTACCATCACCTAATTGATGTGCCGGCTAACCACACACGCTCCATCGATCTATGACAAACATCGAGTCACCCTTTGCCACCTTTGCTTAGAGCCAAATTAGTGTGTCGGTTAACCACACACGCTCCACTAAAGTCTTAGCAAGGGTACAAAATTTAATTTCATGGAATTGTATCAAATTCACTTTTTACCTAAAGTAACTAAGAATGGGAATTTTATAAAACATTTACTTACTTTTTAAATTCATTACACCTTTAATGAGGAAAGGTTCGCCATATCCTACCCATCCGGCTAACGAACCTCCACTAGTCAAGGGTGCGGTGGGTAAGAGTGGATACCCAATGGTGGTCATTTTACATGCCTCTTCCTTAAACACCCCTTATAGACCAGCTTCATGAATGAGGCCTACTAACGGTAAGACTAGCATATATGTTACACATATATAATAATTACTCTTATAATATTATAATAGTATAGGGTGAATTTTAAACTTGTAAAACTCTAGGGTTTGGAATTTAATTATTTCAAAATTAAACTTTTAATCCAAAAATTTAAATTCCAAAGCTTGAGGGAAAGTTTTGA